>NW_024870824.1:11892500-14507500 GCF_019054845.1 Dipodomys spectabilis
AGTGATTTGGGGCCGTATAAACACTCTAGATAGCACAGATCACCTAAGAATCAGACACTTTGATTGACTCTAAGTTGTCATCATTAAAAGCCTTGAGAGCAGCAATCAGTCCATTTGGCTGCAGTGATGTGCTTTCCTATTAAATGGTCCTGACATCACATTCTAGCTGGTGGTGGTACCAGCAGTGAAGCCAGGACAAAAAGTATGGCAGGTCTCTCTTTATTTATTTTCTGAAAACAGATGATTACACTAGGTAAAAGTGTGACCTTAGAGTTAAGGAAGGAAGGCCTTTGCTTAAATCCTATGTGGAACATCTCCATTGTGTGCACTTAAGCAAATTGTTTAAGTTGTTTATTTATACATTTATTTGTTTATTGAGATAGTGCAAGCCTTCCTCAAACTTGCAATCTTTCTAGCTCAGCCTCTTAAAAACTGAGATTTTAGGTATGCAAACCACACCCACTGAAGTGTCTAAATTTTACACAATCATCTGTAGGAAAAAATTGAAATCATGACTTTAATGAGCTACTTTAACAATTATATGATATAATTAAATTACATGATATAATTTAGTTTACATAAATACATATGTATTACAATTAGTTAATGATATAAAATATTTTGAGAAATAAATGATGAAGAAATCTTTTCCGTATTACAATAGAGTGTTTAGAGTATTTAAAAAGCAATTTAGTCTAATTCTGTTTTAACCTGCTGCTGAAAATTATTGTTTAGTTTACTTGAATAATACCAAATTTCCTAAGGGAAATGAATAAATCATTTAAGAAAAATCCCAAAAGAAGGAAGATATTCAGAATAGCCTACATTATTTAAAACAGATAAAGACCTACAAAATTAGTATACCAGAGATTATTCAGTAAATAAATATATCTCAGGCCAGTAGTTACTATTATATATCCAGGGCAATAATAAATGTGATCTCCACCTGCATCTACTTATAAATGAATACTAATTCCCCAATAAGTTGATAACATTTTCAAAATTCCTAGAGCTAGAGCCAAATTTCTGTGTTAAGGAGTTGTTATACATTTCTTCCTCGGTGGGTAAAATATGAAGTGAAAAGTGTTCAAGCATTTGGAGAGGGGGCTTATATAATGTGCACTCCATATGCCACCCAGACACATTAGTACCCTACCATCTCTAGTTTTATGAAATCAAACATTAACAAGTAAATAATAAACAAAATAGTATAGATGTCTTTGACTAAGGGGACCATATTTTTTTAATATATATTGTCTGAAGTAAGAGGTTAAGGGGAGAAGCAAACAAGTGGAGAGAGGAAAGGAATGATGCAGTTGCAGTCATAATAATTGAGGGTACCTCTGTGAAAATAAAAATAGTTAACTTGGAGGAGGGTGGGATTGGTAGAATTGGGGGAAATGATAAAGCTCATTGATCAAGATGTTTTATATTCATAAAGTGGCATGTTGAATTGAGACTACCTTTTACAACTACTTAAGGATAATACAAAACAAGCTGAAGTAAAATGATTATTTCCCATCACATTATTCAATTATGAAACTGTTTATGACAAAGAAACAATAATGAAAATATGCCTGTATTCCTGACACTGAAACTTCAGTGATTAAGAAGTCTTTGCACACCATATTAAAATCATTTTGATATATCATCTCATAACCATTTGGACATCTACTATTGAAAAGATGAGATGGCAGGAGTTAGTGGTGAGGTATGGAGAAAAGAACCCATACATTCTGTTAGTGGTATTGTGAATAAGTTTGGCTACTATTACAATTATGAAAGTTCCTAAAAAATACAATAGAGATACCATCTGATCTAAAAATCTTGTTTCTGGAAACAAAAAAAATGAAATAAGTGTTAGAGATACTTGCAACTTCATATCACTATACCACTGTTGAGAGTAACAGAGATGTGTGTCAGCTGATGGACCGGATTATGGATGCAGAATGTGTGCTCTAGGGGAAAATAGAATACTACGCAGTAGTAAAAACAGGGAAGTCTTGCCATTTTCAGCAATAATGATGGTGGATTTAATTAATACTGCATCAAATTAGCCACATACAGAATACTACATGATGTCACTTACATGTCAAATATAAAAAAAAAAAAAAACCTCAGGAACAGAGAATACAGGGTTATTGCTGGTGAAGAGTTGGTACAAGGATACAAAACTTTAGGAAGAATAAGCACAGGAATCTACTGGACACCTGGTGACAGTCACGAACAACAGTTTTGAAATAGAAAATTGATTATTATTACCCTAAAAGTATATTACATAATATAAAAACTGAATCATTCTAATTTTTTTTATTGTGAGAATACTGTACAGAGGAGGAGTTACAGTTACATGAGCAAGGTAATGAGTGCATTTCTTATCAAGCATTGTCTCCTCCTTTGTTTTTCCCTTACCATCCTTGCCCTCTCATCTCCACAACTACCCCCCCCCCAACCTCACTTAAATTGTCAAGTTTGTTTTCCGACATAGTTTCTTGTACATCTCATTGTTGCAATGGGTCAACCTGTATCCCTGTTTAAACAATTTGTTTCTTCCCTTCCCCTCCCCAATTATACCAACATACAAAGCAACAAAAAAATCATCTTATAACTATGTTAGAATCAATAACAAGAAAGAAAAAAAACACTTGTGTCCTTATCTTGGGGTTTATTTCGCTTAACATTATCTGAACTTTGCTGCTTGTCTCAGATATATACTAGTTATTGCAAATAAGGGAAACCATGGGACCTGTTTCTTTGGGCGTGGCTTACATCACTTAGTATAATTTTTTCCAAGTCTTTCCATTTCCTAACAAATAGGACAATGTCATTCTTTCTGATGGAGGCATAGAATCCATTGTGTATATATACCACATTTTCTTGATCCATTCATCTACTAAGGGGCATCTGGGTTGGTTCCATATCTTAGCTATGGTAAATAATGCTGCAATAAACAAAGTTGTGCTGGTAGCTTTAGTGTGGTCTTGTTTGTGATCATTTGGATAAATGCCCAAAAGTGAGATTGCTGGGTCATAGGCAAGCTCTGTGTGGAGTCTTTTGAGGAACATACTACTTTCCAAAGTGGTTGAACAAGTTTACACTCCCACCAACAACGCAGTAGGGTTCCCTTCTGGCCACATCACCTCCAGCATCTGTTGTTATTAGAGTTTTTGATTATAGCCATTCTAACTGAGGTGAGGAATATCTCGATGTAGTTTTGATTTGCATTTCTTGGATAGCTAGAGAGGTTGAGCATTTCTCTTTTTTTGGAGGTGGGGTCCCAGTCGTGGGGCCAGAACTTTAGGCCTGGGCGCTGTCCCTCAGCTCTTCAGCTCAAGGCTAGCGCTCTACCACTTGAGCCACAGCACCACTTCCGGGTTTTTTCTTTTTGCTTATGTGGTGCTGAGGAATCAAACCCAGGGCCTCATGCATGCAAGGCAAGCGCTCTACCACTGAGCCACCTTCCCAGCCCGGTTGAGCATTTCTTCATGTGTCTATTGGCCATTTTTATTTCCTCTTCAGAAAAGTTTCTCTTTAAGTCTTTAGCACACTTATTTATTGCACAGTTGAGGATTTGTTGTTGGGGGATTTAATTTTTGAGTTCCAAGTATATTTTAGATATGAGTCTCTTGTCCGTTGTATGGCTAGTGAAGATCTTCTCCCAATCTGTGGGTTTTCTATTGATCTTGCTAGCTATGTCCTTTGCCATGCAGAAGCTCTGCAGCTTCATGCAATCCCTTTTGTCCAACCTTTCTTTGGTTTGTTGTGTTTCTGGGTCTCTATTAAGAAAATTTCGGCCTGTGCCAAGGAGACCTAGGATTTCTCCTATTTCATTCTGTAATGTATTCAGGGTGTCTGCTTTGATGCCAAGGTCTTTGATCCATTTGGAGTTGATTCTGGTGCAGGGTGATATGTATGTAATGATCTAACTTTAGTTTTCTACAAGTGATTAACCAATTTTGCCAGCACCATTTACTGAAGAGGTTATCTTTCTTCCATTCTATTTTTTTTAGCTCCCTTATCAAAAATTAGATGACTATAGGGCTGTAGGTTCATTTCTGGGTTTTCAATTCTATTTCATTGGTCCTGAGGTCTGTACTTGTGCCATTACCAAGCTGTTTTGATTACTATGACTTTTTAGTAGAGTTTAAAATTTGGCATTGATATTCCTCCAGCAGTGTTCTTTCTGTTAAGGATCGTTTTTGCTATTCGGGGTCTTTTATTGTTCCATATGAATTTTTGGATTGCCACTTCTATTTTCTTGCAGAATGATGTTGGAATATTGATAGGTATTGCATTGAATTTGTAGATAGCCTTGGGAAGTATTGCCATTTTCACAATGTTCATCCTTCCAATCCAGGAGCATGAGGGGTTTTTCCACTTTCTGGTTTTTTTTTCAGTCATGGAGCTTGAACTCTGGGCTTGGGTGCTATCCCTCAGCTCTTCAGCTCAAGTCGTGCACTCTACCACATGAGCCACAGCGCCACTTCAGGTTTTCTAATGTGTTGGGTTTTTTTGTTTGTTTGTTTGTTTTTGTTTTTTTTATTGGAGATAAGAGTCTCAGGGACTTTCCTGCCCAGGCTGACTTTGAACCTTGATCCTCAGATCTCAGCCTCCTCAGTAGCTAGGATTACAGGTGTGAGCCACCGGAACCCAGCAAGTTTTTCCACTTTCTAAGTTCTGTTTTGATTTCCTTGTTCAGGTTTTGAAAGTTTTCATCATAGAGATCCTTCACTTCGTTGGTTAAGTTAATTCCTAGGTATTTTATTTTTTGTGGGGTTATTACAAATGGAGTTGCTTTCCTAATTTCAGCCACACTTTTCTCATTGTTGGCATACAGAAAAGACATTGATTTTTGAAGGTTAATTTTTTTAATATTTTATTTTTTTAGGATTTTTTAAATCTTTATTTATTTTTTATTGTGAAAATACTGTACAGAGGGGTTACAATTAGATGGGTAAGATAATGAGTACATTTCTTAACAAGCATTGTAGCCTCTTCCTTTGTTTCCCCTTCCCAGCCCTTCCCAGCCTCTTCCCAGCCTCGCACCTAATCCTCCCCCCTCCACCAAAGTTGTAAAGTTCGTTTTCCACATGACAACTTGTATTTCTCATTGTTACAACGGGTCCACCTGTATCCTTATTTAAACGACTTGTTTTTCCCCTTCCCCTCAACAAATTACACTGACATCAAATACAGTGAAAGCAGGGGTTATACTGTGGGGGAGGGACATACAAAGCAACAAAGAAATAATCTTATAAATGCGTTAGAAACAAATTCATGAAAGAAAAAAAAAACATTTGAATACAAATCATAGGGTTCATTTCACCTAACATCAACTTATCTGACTTTTTCTGCTTGACTCATACATATACTAGTTATTGCAAATAAGGGAGAACATGGGACCTATGTTTCTTTGGGCCTGGCTTACTTCACTTAATATAATTTTTTCCAAGTCTTTCCATTTCCTAACAAATAGGGCAATGTCATTCTTTCTGATGGAGGCATAGAATTCCATTGTGAACATATATACCACATTTTCTTCATCCATTCATCTACTGAGGGGCATCTGGGTTGGTTCCATATTTTAGCTATAGTAAATAATACTGCAATAAACATAGTTGTGCTGGCAGCTTTAGTATGGTCCTGTTTGTAAACATTTGGGTAAATGCCCAAAAGTGGGATTGCTGGGTCATAGGGAAGCTCTATGTGGAGCCTTTTGAGGAACCTCCATACTACTTTCCAAAGTGATTGAACAAGTTCACACTCCCACCAACAATGAAGTAAGGTTCCCTTCTGTCCACATCTCCTCAAGCATCTGTTGTTATTAGAGTTCTTGATTTTTGCCATTCTAACTGGGGTGAGGTGGCATCTTAATGTTGTTTTGATTTGCATTTCTTTTATGGCTAGGGAAGTTGAGCATTTCTTCATGTATCTATTGGCCATTCTTCTTTCTTCTTCAGACAAGTTTCTCTTTAAGTCTTTCGCCCACTTATTTATTGGGCAGTTGTTTCTTTGAGGATTTCTTGTTGGGGGATTTAATTTTTTGATTTCCGTGTATATTTTAGATATGAGACTCTTGTCTGTTGTATGGCTAGTGAAGATCTTCTCCCAATCCGTGGGCTTTCTATTGATCTTGCTAGCTATGTCCTTTGCCATGCAGAAGCTCTGCAACTTCAGGCAATCCCATTTGTCCATTTGTTGTGTTTCCGGGTCTCTATTCAGAAAATTTCAGCCTGCGCCAAGGAGACCTAGGGTTTCTCCTATTCCATCCTGTAATGTTTTCAGAATGTCTCCTTTGACTCCAAAGTCTTTGACCCATTTGGAGTTGATTCTGGTGCAGGGTGATAGATAAGAATCTAGCTTTAGTTTTCTACAAGTAGTTACCCAGTTTTGCCAGCACCATTTACTGAAGAGACTGTCTTTCTTCCATTCTATTTTTTTAGCTCCCTTATCAAAGATTAGATGGCTATAGGTCTGTAGGTTCATTTCTGGGTTTTCAATTCTATTCCATTGGTCCTGAGATCTGTTCTTGTGCCAGTACCAAGCTGTTTTGATTACTATGGCTTTATAGTAGAGTTTGAAATTTGGTATTGATATTCCTCCAGCAGTGTTCTTTCCGTTGAGGAGCGTTTTTGCTATTCGGGGTCTTTTATTGTTCCACATGAATTTTTGGATTGCCTCTTCTATTTCCTTGAAGAATGAGGCTGGAATTTTGATAGGTTTTGCATTGAATTTGTAGATAGCCTTGGGAAGTATTGCCATTTTCACGATGTTAATCTTTCCAATCCAGGAACATGGGAGTTTTTGCCATTTTCTAAGTTCTGTTTTGATTTCCTTTTTCAAGTTTTTAAAGTTTTCATCATAGAGATCCTTCACTTCTTTGGTTAATTAAATTCCTAGATATTTTATTTTTTGTGGGGCTATTACAAATGGAGTTCCTTTCCTAATTTCAGCCACACTTTTCTCATTGTTGGCGTACAGAAAAACCATTGATTTTGGGGGGTTAATTTTATACCCTGCTACTTTGTCAAAGTTTTGAATCAGCTTGAGTAATTTGGGAGTGGAGTCCATGGTATTCTTTAAATACAAGGTTATGTCATCTGCAAAGAGGGAGAGTTTTATTTCTTCTTTCCCTATTTGGATCCCCTTTATGTCTGCATCTTGTCTTATTGCTGTACCTAGGCATTCTAATACTAAATTGAAGAGAAGTGGAGAGAGTAGACATTCTTGTCTCATTCCTGACTCCTGACTTCAGTGGAAATGCCTTTAGTTTTTCACCATTAAGTATAATGCTGTCTGTAGGTTTGTCATATACAGCCTTTATTGTATTGAGTAATGTGCCATGGATTCCTAGTTTTTCCAGAACCTTCATCATAAAGGGATGTTGGATCTTGTCAAATGCTTTTTGTGTATCTATTGAGATAACCATGTGTTTTTTAACCTTGCTCTCATTGATGTGATGAAATACTAAGTCATTTCATTAAGCTGCTCCCAGTGCATACATCAACATCTGTACACATAAATACACATTTGCTCATTGATTAAAAAAGAAAAAGAATGAAAGAAAGAGAGATGAAGAAAAGAGAGAAGAAAAAGTGAGGGACAGAAGAGGGAGGAAAAAATGAAATATGTAAGGAAGGAAGGGAGGGAGGAAGGAAGGAAGGAAGAAAGGAAGGAAGGAAGGAAGGAAGGTAGGAAGAAAGGAAGGGCAGTTAAAGTTACTGGATAAAACATCAAGTTTTTTCTATAAATACATTCACACAAAAGTAATAATATATAATTATCTGTAAATTAATTTTGTGTATTGACAATTTTTATTTATATTTTCCACATCATAATTTAATAGTGCATGTTATAGCATTGTGTAAATAGACCTTACCATTTTTCACTTATGCTCTATAGTTAGAATAGTAATTGCCTGTATGTTTTAACTTACAATAGCTTAATAGGAATTCATATTCTTATAGATATAGCCCTTCAGAATTATATGAGGAATGTCTTAAGAGTTAAAGCTCTAGAGGTAAAATTACTGGTGCATACAGTAAGTGAATGTTAGCATGCTATGGCAGATTATCAAGCAACTACTTCCAAGAATATGTAGAGAGATAAAACTTTATCACTGAAGTTCACTGTTAACATAAACTGAATGTCTTTTAAGTGGATATACAAATTCAAGGCATGATTTTACCTCATGGTTTGACCAACCTGTCTCAATAATACTTTGCTGAAAGCTTTGACCAGCTATGCCCATCTCAAGACAGAAGAAGCAGCTGTGGCCACCTGAAAGCTTAATAGACCATTATTCTTTCTGGTGTGATGAAGTACGCAGGCTTACCTTTTCTATCCACTCTATTAAAGACATAATTTAACATTTCCAAAGCCAAAGAGATATTGCAACCCCAGTGTGTTTTCTTTAAAAAAGAAACAGTACATGTATGTGCGTTTTTATTTAACAGGGGCAATAAGCACTTACAAATAATGTCGTGATGCTGCTACAAATGGAATGATTCAAAGATAGAACCTGTACCTACTGCCTGCAAGTACACAAAAAAATCCAATCACTGTAACCATCAGATAAGGCCTGTTTCTCCCTGCAGGCAGGAGGTTGTTTTTAGAGATGCCTGTTTTTTAAGTTATGAAAAGAAAAATCAATTCCTACTTTATTTTTATCTAAAATGTTTATGGAAAGATTTTCCCCCCAGTGGAATAACCAAGCTAAAAATGTTCTTCTAAGTTTGATAAAAATGTATATGTTGTGGGATAGGGGTGTAGCTCAAGGGTACAGAACTTACATACTATCTGTAATGGTCTGGGTTTCATTCCCAGATAAATACATACACATACACACACATGCACAGAGAACACATGACACATGGAACAAAAAAATTAACAATTACCTTGATGATATATAGCTTCTTTGAAACTACATTCTTTACATTTTATTAGTATCAATTAGTTGTACAAAGTATTTGATTATGAAATATCCATATAAGAATACAATGTGCCTTGATCTTACTTACTCACTCTGTCACTTTCCCCGTCCCCTGTCCCTTTCCTAAATAAATCTCAACAAGCATCACTGTTCCATGTTTGCACAGGCACAGAATGTATTTTGACCATATTCATCCTGTATCCACCCTCTCAATATACCCACATTCTTCCCACTATTCCTCCTACACCAGAGCACACCTATATTTACATTCCTGTAACTCATTGCATTTTAGTGTATATTTTCTCTTTTCCTTCCAATTCAATCTTCACAAATAGTGACATAATTATAAACATCTTCTATATTCATATCATATATGTGTATGTATATGTTTATGTTTTAAGTCTAGTACCACATATGAGAAGATATATTCAATCATAGTCCTTCTGAACCTAGCTTACTTCATTAGACATACAGACCAGCTCCATCCATTGCTCTAAAACTGACACAATTTCTTTCTTCTTTGTGCTTGAACTGAATAATATGTCAGTGTGTGCATATGTGTCATGTGGTGAAAAGACCAAGAAATATTGAAAGGCTTATTGAAGATGAGAGTGCACTTGAAGAGAAGGAAAGGGAAAAAATAGCCCTGGTTTCCAGATTTGAAGGTAAAGAAGCCATCTCGGTTTCCAGCTGGTTTATTCTTCAGATCATTCCAAGTCCCATGTGCTTTCTCATCACAGATAAATGAGTTCCTGGAAATAACTGGCCAGCTCAATCAAACCTCAATAGAGTATAAAAATAAATAACCAATTTAAGGACTCAGTTATAGGATGGTTTGATATACAGTATTAAGAATTTGGGATAATTTTATACCCTGCTACTTTGCCAGGTTCAGCTCAAGTAACTTGGGAGAGGAGGTTATATCCTTAAATACAGGGTCATGTCAACTGCAAAGAGGGAGAATTTTACTTCTTAAATTATTTGGACCCCCTTTATGTTTATCTCTTGCCTTTTTGCTCTGGCTAGGAATTCCAATACTATAATGAAGAGTGGAGAAAGTGGACATTCTTGTCTCATTCCTGATTTTAGAGCAAATAATTTTAACTTTTTGCCATTAAGTATAATGCTGATTGTAGGTTTGTCATATACAGCCTTTATTATACTGAGAGATGTTCCATGGATTCTTAGGAGAGGATTACATGAGCTCAATAATGATGTGCATATGACCATATAAAATAATGTTTATTGAAATGAACTCCAAGAAACGGAAACAAGAGGTTTTTTTAATTGTACTGTTTCAACTCTTTTCCCCCTTTGGTTTGGTTTATTCCCTGTTGTTGCTGTATTTGATTTATTTGTCTTATCTGTCTATCTGATTTGGGAGGGAAAGGGAAAGCACAGAATGTTGGAACACAGGGTAAACCAATTCAACAGTGATATCCACTAGACACTGTGTTGGAAATGAACTATACAACTGGGGGGTGGTGGGAAAAGTGGGAAGAGAAAAACTGGGAGAGAACAAGGAAGTGGGTAACACTGTTCAAAGGAAATGTACTCTCATTACTTGACTTACGTAACTATAACCCCTCTGTATATTACATTTACAATACATTTTTAAATATATTTTATTGTGAAGATACTGTAAAGAGGGGTTACAGTTATGTGAATAAGGTAATGAGTACATTTCCTGTTGAGCATTGTTTACCCCACCACTTTTTTTTCCCCTACCATCCCTTCTCTCCTGACCTCCCCAACTTCTCCCTCCCCATCAAGTTGAACACCAAGATAGGGACACAAAATGTTTTATCTTCGTTGCTGTTGTTTTTAATGTTCTATGTGATTTTTTTGTTTCTTTTGTTATGTTCTTCCCCCATGGCATAACCCCTGTTTTCACTGTATTTGGTTCCAGTGCCCTGCATCTTGTATATACATTTTTTTTTCTAATTTGGAGATGGGAATCGAAATACAATACATTTTTAAAAATAAAATAAAGAATAGAAAAGAAAGAGCACACTTATTAAATAGGTCATAGCAAAAATAAAAATAATTTTACTTGTTTTCAGAGAAAGAAAATAAAAGAATTTGGGACTCATTAGTACATAGGATATTTACTATCCTACCAGTGTTTAGCATAAAGCAGGTACTAAATGTGTTACTGAGTGGATAACTTTACCTCCCAATTACAAAAGGAATAGTTATAGAGAACACAGAGAAGTCGATCTTATAAGCTAGATTGGAAAAGCCGCTTTTGTAAGTTTACTGTCAGGTAGTTTTTATTGAAAAATCATCCTCTACTCTGGGTGTTTCAAGATTAATAGCTGAATTTAAATAATCTCCTCCCCCTGATGGCTCAGTCAGTCAATTAAGTCTCAAACACTACATCAGCTTTAGGGTGAAAAATTCCTGATGATGGGGGCTGGCAATATAAAGTAATTTGAGCTGACACTCAGGAGCTGAAAATTTTGTTATTAGAAAGTGTTTTGGAGAAAAGGCATTTAGCCACTTCTACCTGATGGTTCACCACTTGTTGTGCTCTTTGTTTCCTACTCCTATCTAAAGTCAAATCCCACTTCAGTTCACTTGAGGGAATTCAATACTTTTATATAACCATATGAGTTGTTCCTTATTCTTTCGGAGACTCTATAATTGGAGACTACTAGAAAATTCATATTCCTGGAAATGCCTTAGTTTTTCATTGTTTCAGGTAAAGAGATATTTATTGATCAACTTTGCATAGTATCAAAAGTGCCTCACTGCTGAGTGCAGGTGGCTCATGCCTGTAATCCTAGGTACTCAGGAAACAGATCTGAGGATCAGGATTTGAAAGAAGGCAGGAAATTCTATGAGATTCTCATTGCCAATTAACCAGCAAAATAGCTGAAAGTGGAACTATAGCTCAAGTGGTAGAGCACTAGTTTTGATCAAAAATACTCAAGGACAATCTAAAATATATTTAGAGCTCAAAAAATTAAATCCCCCCCCAACCATGTCATAAAAAAGTGGGCTAAAGATTTAAAGAGAGATTTCTCTGAAGAGGAAATAAGAATGGCCAACAGACACATGAAAAAATGCTCAACCTCTCTAGCCATATTGATAAGATGATTTCTTTGATGCTTTTTACATTCCTCCCTCGCAGTATAATCCCTGCTTTCACTGTATTTAATGTTGGTATAATTTGTAAAGGGGAAGGGAAAAATTGTTTAAATAGGGATACAGGTGGACCCATTGCAATAATGGGATGTATAAGATGTTATGTCAAAAAACGAACTTTACAACTTTGAGGCAGGGAAGATGGGAGGGCAGGGATGGTAAGGGGAAATAAAGGAAAGGAGGAGGCAAAAATGATTGATAAGAAATGTACTCATTACCTTTTTCATGTAATTGTAACCCCTCTGTACAGTATTTTCACAATAAAAAAATTAATATAAAAAAAGAAATGCAAATAAAAACCACTCTTAGTTCTCCCTCACCTCAGTTAGAATGGCCATTACCAAGAAATCCAATAACAACAGATGCTGGAGGGAATGTGGCCAAACGGGAGCACTACTACACTGTTGGTGGGAAGGTAAACTAATTCAGCCACTTTGGAAAACAGTATGGAGGTTCCTCAAAAGACTCCACATAAAGCTCCTCTATGACCCGGCAATCCAATTTCTGGGCATTTACCCAAATGACCACAAACTAGGCCACACTAATGCAACCAGCACAACTATGTTCATTGCAGCATTATTTGCCATAGCTAAGATATGGAAAATCAGTGCAGATTCCAAGAAAATGTGATGCTTATATACACAATGGACTTGTATGCTTCCATCAGAAAGAATGATATTGCCCCATTCGTAAGAAGATGGAAAGACCTGGAAAAAATTCTATTAAGCAAAGTAAACCAAGCTCAAGGAAAAGTAGGTTGCATGATTTCCCTTATTTATAATAACTAGAATATGTCTTTGATATTCTAACAGGTCATTACAATAGCCTAATTGCTAAGTGCACAGGACCATATATTATGAAGTATATCAACATAAACCCCAAGAATTAAAAACAAGAGGTTCTTGTTGTGTTCTGTATGCATTTATTTCTATTTTCTTTCCTGTTTTAGTTTTAACTCCCATGCTCCTGGATTGAAAAGATCAACATCGTGAAAATAGCAATACTTTCCAAGGCTATCTACAAATTCAGTGCAATACCTATCAATAGTCCAACCTCATTCTTCAAGGAAATAGAAGAGACAATCCAAAAATTCATATGAAACAATAAAAGACCCCGAATAGCAAAAACTATCCTCAACAGAAAGAACAATGCTGGAGGAATATCAATACCAAATTTCAAACTCTACTATAAAGCCATAGTAATCAAAACAGCTTGGTACTGGCACAAGAACAGATCTCAGGACCAATGGAATAGAATTGAAAACCCAGAAATGAACCTACAGACCTATAGCCATCTAATCTTGATAAGGGAGCTAAAAAAAATAGAATGGAAGAAAGACAGCCTCTTCAGTAAATGATGCTAGCAAAACTGATTAACTACTTGTAGAAAATTAAAGCTAGATCCTTATCTATCACCCAGCACCAGAATCAACTTCAAAAGACCTCGGAGTCAAAGCAGACATTCTGAAAACATTACAGAATGGAATCGGAGAAACCCTAGGTCTCCTTGGCACAGGTCGAAATTTTCTTAATAGAGACCCTTTATCTTTTCTATAAGTTTATCCAATCCATGGAAGGGAAAGGGAGTCACAGAAACTGCAGAATAAAGGTTGAACTAATGCAACAATGATACTCACTTGACACCATGTTGGAAATCAACTCTACAACTTGGTGGGGAGAGGTGTAGAGAGGGGTAAGTTTGAGAACATGAGGGAGGGGGTAATGTACTCATTACCTTACTTATGTAACGGTAATCCCTCTGTTCATCATGTTTATAATAAAGATGTGTGTGTGTGTAAACAACTCAGAAACAGCTCCCAAGACCTGAATTCAAGCCCTAGGACACTCTTCCTCCCCTCCTCTCACATACATCTATGTATGGTAAATACATATATGATTGTGAATTCTTTCTGTTCAGATGTGTAAGGATATATGTCAAATTCTCTTTTCAACTCTAAAACTCAGTTCATATGCTAAATCTATGTGCACACCTATGGACATGCCTACACCACTCAGGAGTCAGACCTAACTTTTTCAGTTACAGTTAACATCATCCAACAGCAATTTGTTATTTCTTAAAGCACACACATACACACACACACACACACACACACACACACACACACACACACACACACACACACACAACACACACTCATACTTTCAACCAAAAATGCTGCAAAAAGTCCACTGATGTGGTATAAAATGTATAAGAAATAGAAGCGTGCTTTTTAAGAGATTTCCCACACCATTTAGATTGATTTTTCTGCCACCACTACCCCTACACACTCTTGCATGTGTGCTTCCAGAAACCACTCTAGACACCATCCCTGAAGTGCAAGGCCAACAGCGCTCACTTTGTCACAGAGCTAAGTCTCAGTGAGAACTAAACTCTTCAGAATAGATATAATAACTATGCTTTCCAGCATAGTTTAGACATGAATGATAGCTGCTGCTTTCATGCTATGAAAGATACAAATGAAACAAAACAGCAGATTTTTCTAGTATCATGCCTTTATTGATGATTTCAGCAGCATCTTTCTTGTATAATTTTAAGGCACTCTAAGAATATTTCTTCAGTGTTTGTACTATTTACTACATAATACTGACAGAGCAGTATTTGCATATATTTTTTTCAGTTGTAGGGCTTGAACTCAGGGTCTGGGAGCTGTCCCTGAGCCTCTTTGTGCTCAGAGCTAGTGCTCAACCACTTGAACCACAGTCCCACTTCCAGTTTTTGAGTGGTTAATTGGAGATATGAGTCTCACAGGGACTTTTCTGCCCGGGCTGGCTTCAAACCTTGATCCTCAGATCTTAGCCTCCTAAGTAGCTAGGATTATAGGCATGAGCCACCAGCATCCGTCCCAGATACATTTTGTAAGTACTATTACCACCACTTTCTTATGTCCAGGAAATCAAGCAACAAATAAGAATGTTGGCACTCCTGCCCTTTCCAATGGATAATTATTTATACCATCAAACATGCGATAAGTCAAGTTAGATTTTGTTCTGTGAAGCTGTGGATCCAGGACTGGTTACTTTTATAGTTCTGTGATTTTTTTTAAAAATGTAATTCAATTAATCTGTGGATAATTCAAGAATTAAAATACACCAGTTCAAATGTAATGTTGATTCTTAGCATCAAATAAGTATTACATTATGCCTTTTGATATTCAAGAGCCACATAAATTACACTACTTATTTCCAGTCTGATTAGATTTCAAAGACTTCGCAATACTTATATTTAAAGGATTATCTCCTGAGAAGTATAGAATAGCTTATAATTCCCCAAACATGAAAACTGATTTTTTTTAAAAACAAACTTTTAGACAGAGCACAGAGCTAGAAAGTTTCACCAGCGGTTCCTCTCTGTAATCAACAGTCATTTTCAGCTAGACTATTTTGTCGCAGTTGTTTATGTTTCAGATACCATGAAAGTGTGAAGGTCTGTGTTAGGACCACACTTTTCTTCTCAGGTTTTGTCTGTAGTTCATCTGTATTTCCTTACATTACAGGGCCAGGCACATGGTCCCAGAGTACATCCTGCATTCTGTGTTGCTGTATGACTAGTTGGGTTTCCCCTTAAACATGACATTTTCTACATAGTCAAGGTAGATGGCAGTCAAGGGGAAGACTGCTACCAAAAATACAGCTTCTTTAAAATCTCCCAGTTACAGAAAAGTGGAGCAGACTCTCAAAGCCTTCTGACAAAATAGTGAAGCTTTCTCCTCAGAAAAGGTGAAAAATCAAAGGGATCAGAGGCACCCCTAGGCCTCTGCCAAGACCACAGGGTGCAGGTCAGAAACTTAGTCTTCTTTTATGAAGAAACAGACCTAAAGGATGAAGATCCGAGCAAACACTGATTGTCATCTCCACCAAGCACATTAT
This sequence comes from Dipodomys spectabilis, assembly GCF_019054845.1. Taxonomy (NCBI): domain Eukaryota; kingdom Metazoa; phylum Chordata; class Mammalia; order Rodentia; family Heteromyidae; genus Dipodomys; species Dipodomys spectabilis. Next base: position 11,908,470 of record NW_024870824.1, read on the forward strand.
TCATTGTGGCCGTGGCTGCTTCACTGAATTCATCCATAAGAAGTGCAAATGGATTGGCTCCATGTAGCTTCATCCTGTGGTCCTAGATACTCAGGAGGCTGAGGTCTACGGGATCTCAGTTCAAGGCTGGACCAAGGAGAAACATTCCACCTCCAAATAACCAGCAAAAAGCAGAGCTGAAGTTGTAGCTCAAGTGGTAGAGTGACAGCCTAGCAAGCAAGAAACACTGTGGACAAACCCTAATTCTGCTCATCCACCTACATCACACACACACACACACACACACACACACACACACACACACACACACATACACACACACACACAAATGCAATTGGGGTTGAATTCTGGATTTTTTTTTGTGCTTGTTAGGATATGGATATCATATCACTTTAGGTATTATTTTAAGAGGATAGTAGAATTTTGGCATAACTTTGACAGATTAGAGAATAAAGTTTGAATCACTGCTATAATTGTAAAATATAGCTCACAAGATTTCCCTAAATTAACTTGCTTAGATTTGACTATGAAATATTTACAAAATTTAGCACAGGCAAATAGTACAATAAATCAGCATAATTTTTATTTGCATTGATATTATCACTATTACAGGACATTTGCCTTTCTAATGTTAGAAATGAAACATAAAAATTTTACCATGCAAAATGAGTTTAGTCACAATCAAAAACATTTTCTTAAATATAATTTTTTATTATTTTCTGGTTATAAATTTGATGTATCCTTATAGTACAATTAAATTGTTAAAAGTTAATTGTTGAAAAGCAAATCTCTTTCATGAGTGCATATTTCCAAGATCTAGACTTAGTATCTTTGATTTATTTATTATTTCCAGTTCATAAACGTGACTGTATATGCAGGATTTGTGTGTGTGTGTGTGTGTGTGTGTGTGTGTGTGTGTGTGTGTGTGTGTGTGTGTTTTACTCTGTTTTAGTAATTCAGTTTCTCTTAATAACAAGTTGTGAATTCTTAGAAGTCATTATACAGAGAAAGCCATTATTCTCAAGCTCTCTCTAGTTTTCCATTTCTTGTATGGACTGTGATTTTTAGATATTACAATTATGGATGGCGGACTTAAAATTTTTAGCAATCTTAAATATAATGAACTAAATAAAAAGCATATTCTAGAGCAAGGCTGTTAGTTTTTTCCTAGAGTTTTGTAACAACTAGTAAATGACATACAACCAGATTTATATTATCATTACTTTCACATTAATAATAAAGGAGAGAATATTTCAACATCCAAAGTTACTTAAACACTGGCACATATTCTTAAGGCCAGGGTGTCCTTTGCCCATGTCACAGAAATATATCTTAGAAAGGAGATATGTGTCAGAATGAGAAATATGAAGATATTTTCATGATATTTGCTATCAGATGAACTAAATATTATGGTTGATGTAGGAACAAATGGAGTTGTTACAAATTTATACACACACACACACACACACACACACACACACACACTTATTTATATATATGCTTCAACATGGGGTTTTGTTTCTTTGTACTGATGACTGAACCCGGAACCTTGCACCTACTAAATGACTGTTCTTCCACTAAGCCTCCAGTACAATTTTTTAGGTTTAATGCACACAAATGTCTCTAGCCAGTCTTCAGTATATTCATAAGAATATGTCATGAAAGAGGTGACAATTTTTTTTAATAAATTGTTATTTCCTTTTCATTCTCACAAACAGAGAAATACATACTCACTAGACATTATGTTGAAAGTGAACTACACAGCTTATGGATAGTGATGAGAGAGAAAAACTGAGAGTGAAGGAAAAGATGTCATTGTCCAAAGAGAAACATATTCTCATTACCTGTCTTATGAAACTGGACCCACTTTGCACATCACCTTTACAATAACAACTTAAAAAAACTACTACATTTCAAAATGTATGAGAAATATTGCAAAATATACAAATCATCAGAAATGTATTATATATGAATGCCATACTAGGTTTCTTAAGGTTAATTTCAGAAATATCAAATGAACAAACCTGATTTTTAAGTGTCATGAGGAGTTTATTTTCTACTAGGTTTGGAGTGCAGAAAGAAAGGAATGTCTGTGAGCCACTATGTACAGACAGCAACCCTGAACAAATCATGCAGCATGAACTAAGTTTTAGTCTGCTTTTTTTTTTTATCTTTGATTGGATGGGAATTTTACCAGCCTAGTGTGTCAGAAAAATATTTTGATACAAAAACACTTGCTCTGGATTAGAATAAGAACATATATAAATAATTACTTTGTACTTCCTATAGAAAAATCCTATTTTCTGGATTTTTTTCTTCCTTTCTTCCCTACTTCTCCCTTCCTTCTTCTTTCCTTTCTTTTTTAGTATTGGCGCATAAACTCAGAGCCTCACATTTTCCCTTGGCTTCTTCACTTAGAGCTGCTACTCTACCCCTTGAGCACACTCCTACTACTGGCTTTTTATTGGTTAATTGAGATAAGATTATGGTAAACTTTCTTCTGGCTTTGAATTAGGATCCTCACATCTCAGCCTCCTGGGTATCTAGGGTTATAGATATGAACATGACTGCCCTACTCTATGTGGTTTATTACCTAATTCGATTGCATCGATGCAAGTGACTCAAAGAAAGAGAGAGCAAATAGAGTGAAAGAACATTAACTGAAGCTCTCCATTATGGCAAATCTTATCTTACTTCCAGCAGATGGGTCTCTCTCAGTGAAGAAAAAGATCTGGTCCAAACAATTGAATGGGATTTGAACTAACTAGGCTTCACTTTTAAACTCATAAAAACAAACCATTCAATACTGAACAAGTCACTTAGCAGTTAGGCTTGTAAACAAGGTTAAATTCTCACTGATTTAAGGTCTCTGAATAGTTACAGGAAATCACTCTTTTCTGTCTTTAATTCTTCTGCTGCTCATTCACGTAAAACCGTTACTGGATACCTTCTTCCTCTCAGTTCCTAGATGCTCTAGGAATTTTTGATAATATAAATCAGAAAATTGTTCTGCCATCGAAAAGTTTACAATTTCATAAATGTGTAGTGTAGGACTCAGGATAAAAATGATTCCAAGTTAAATTTTGGGTGTTTTTTGTTATTGTTGTTTGTGCATTTTCTAATGAGGCCTGTGGCCATTATTAAAATAGGTTTGGGTCCATTTGCTCTCTTTTGTAAAATGATACCATCATATCTTCTGTGTAATGTTGTCATATACAATATATAAAATCAGTAATAGTAAATATTTAATAAAGAGTTGTTATTTGCAAAAGAGATTGGGATATAAATACCTACAATAAAGGGAAGGAAGCATTAAGCAACACAAGAAAGTTTCAGCTGGTATTCCTTTGGAGCTATAAGACATTTTTAATTCATCTATTTTTATTTTTTTATTACTTTTATTATAGAAATTATCAAAAGTGTCCATAAGCAGTACAATCAATTTCATGAACTCATTACAAACTTTTCACGTTGTCAATATGTTTGCTCCTAATTTCTCTTTTTTCTTACTTCTCTTGTAAAACACCATAACTCACTTTTTATTTGAACAAAAATGTAAGGCAAGAACAGTGGTTAAACACACACACACACACACACACACACACACAGAGAGAGTAGGGTACTTGCTTCAAATCCCACATGTGAAAGTTTCTTCAAGTGTAACTTGACACATCTGATATAATCGTTTTATCTCAATGTATTAGCTTCTTTATCTGGAAAACAGCAATAAGAGTAAAGTGATGATTAAATGAGCAGGTGCAGACTAATTTCTCAGCAAGGTACAACTATGTGGTAGGTATTCAGTAAATGATAGCTAGTAGTAGTAGTAGTATTTCCAAGCAATTCCAACTTCGTACTTAGTATTAATTTGTATCTTTATACCATGGATGATTGAGAACTTGAATTATAACATTTCCTTTCCTCACTCTTAATATATTGATTCAAAATTATGCTTCTGGAATAATAGGAGGTCAAATTTCCAGTGGGTCTGCAAATGAGAGTATATTCTGAGGGTTTTTTTAGGCTAGGAAAACTCCATACATAGATATAAATCAGCCTAATGAATTTTTATTTCTTCTTTTTATAGTTATTTATGACCTATTTGATCTTTAAAAAACTGCAAGGCCTTTTACAGACATACCATATTTCCTGCACTTCCTGACACTGTTCTCTTCTCACAAAATCAACTAAAACACTACAAGAGTAGCAATGGTCACATCTCTGTAATTCTGGGTCTCTGTGTGGCACTAAGCAGATGACTCAGGTGCCATTCCATTTCTTTTAAATTTCTCTTCCTACTTTAATTCTCTTGGCCAAAGCCTGCTCATGCTTCAGTCTGAAATTCCTTTAACTCCTTTCCTTGTAAATTTAATCCTACTTATATGTGTTCCTCATATCCTTCTGGGTTTTCCTTCCAATTATTTATTTATTTATTTGGGTTTTTTTAAACTGTATTTTGTTTGTGTGTTTTCTTTTTTGGTATTGGGGATCAAACTCAGGACATTGCACTTGCTAGGGAGCGCTTTACCACTGACTTACATGCCTTCCTATTATTTATTAAGGTATTATTCTACAGTTGATTATTTGTTAAATTATAGCTACCTCTAGACTCAAAGCTCACAAGTAATGCCAACATTCTGCCCACAGTCTGGCCATAGGTGTCTACAACCCTGGCATTCAGCTAAAGTATCAGAGGCCAGAATTTCTCACTTCCAATATCAGACTTACTATTTACTACCTGTGAGACTTTGGTCAATGCAGTTAAGATTTTCAGACATCAATCTTCACAGATAGAAAATGAAGGAAATTAAGCCTGGCGCCAGTGGCTTATGCCTATAATCCTAGCTACTCAGAAGGCTGAGATCTGAGGATCACAGTTCAGAGCCAGCTCCGGCAGGAAAATCCGGTGAGACTCTTATCTCCAATTAACCAACAAAAAACCAGAAGTGGTGCTGTGGCTCAAGTGGTAGAGCACTGCTCAAGTGGTAGACCTCTTGCCTTGAGCTAAAGAGCTTAGGGACAAGTGCCCAGGTCCAGAGTTCAAGCCCCATGACCTCCCCCCCCAAAAAAAAATGCAGGGGGGGGGAAGAATTATCTACCTAGTGGGATTGTTCTTCAGATTAAATCATATACACCTTGTGTACTGGTAGCCATTGATAAGTACTCAGGATTCAGCAGTAAGCAAGGCATAAGTGATGCTTGCTATTATAAATTTATATTCTAGACATTAAGTAAAATGAAGGAAAGGAAACAGTTACCCAAGATAAGTTAAGAAGTGATAGGTGAAATAAGAAGGAGAAGAATAAAGATGGGGAGCAGGGCAAGGAGCAGGAGAAGGAGGAGAAAGATTAATCTGTAAAGGAAAATGGGGTTGGCTACATGGATAAGTAATAATAAGAGCTCAGAAATGTCATCTTCAATGGAGTTTAGGCTAATAGCAAGACAGAAACAGTCCTATGAGTAACTGAGGTAAAAGCATTCTAGTCAGAGAGTTTAGAGATTCTTTCCTGTAAATAAGCTGTAAGTAACTGGAGACAGAAAGAAGGCAAATTTGCATAGGGAATTTAGGTGAAAGGAAAGGAAAATCATAGGGAAATTTGTATTTTAGGTGATAGAGTAGGGCTGGGGGTGTTCAATAACACATAGAAAACACTCAATAACTGTTACTTGTTTTAGTTGATGGTGTTGTATAAATTTATTTATTGGTTTTTGAGAAATGACAACTTTTGAGTGAATAGTCAATTTTGAGTTGAAATGAATATGATTACTCTCAGAGAGGATGAAAAAATCAAAACAGATCAAGGAACTTAACAAGGGCCATTTATCTACTGCCTACTGCAAACATGTAATCTGTATTTACAATGATTGGGAGGAAAGGTTGAGAATAAAAGTTGGAATCTGATTTTGTGTTGAAAGAGCTACACTTCATTGCAATATGAAATCAAAAAAGCTACATGCCTCCAAAGGAAAGTCAACATATTCTCTGTTGAGTATACAGACAGAACATCATCTTTTGATTGGAAATATTTTTAGTGGAAATTTGTAAATATAGCCTGATGCACTCCCATTTCCTCTCAATTAGTCAAAATATTGCTTTAACTTTGTTTTCTTGAAAAAAATCCTTTCCTCTGTTTTAGTATTTGCAATTTTAATGGGAATATTTGTTCATTTCAAATATTTCCATGTTTTGAACCATATTGGTAACTTCAAGGAAGCTATGTAATACAAGTATGCTTAATAGTGTAGAAATTCTGGACTTTTAGATGAAACCATTTCTGTGCATGTGCTAGAACACTGAATATTTTTTCTATTCTGTGGCCTCAAGCAGAGATCCAGATGAAAAATGGAAGTAATAGAAGAGAAGCCAGTAGCTAAAATGGAAAACAACTGAAAACATTGTTGAATACCTATCTTCCTTTGCCTAAACTTTACTAACTTTCTTCATTACTGGGACAATAAATTACTTTTAGACATAAGCTCACTTAAGTTATCTCTTCAGTTACTAGCAAAAGAAAAAGATCAAAACGTTTTAGGAAATATATCATATTGAAGCATTAAAATATTAGGCAAAATATGAAAAGACCAGGTTGTCCTTGCTACCTACTCTACTGATCTCTGACTGCTCTCTCCACTGCTATCTCAGTGAGATCAATTGTATTACTATAATCTCTATGGAAATAACTCTTACTTTGTTGCACCAGTGTGTAAAAGCTGAAAGAGAAGTTATAATGTATATCCTTTTATAATGTATATCTTTTCAGGAAAAAAGGTAAAAGTTCTCCATTTAAGGAAATAAAACAATATCAGATACTAAGGGCTCTAAGAGTTATAGTAACACAAACCTTTGTGTGTGTGTGTGTGTGTGTGTGTGTGTGTGTGTGTGTGTGTGTGTGTGTGTGGCCAGTCTTGGGGCTTGAACTCTGGGCTTGAGTGCTGTCCCTTAGCTCCTCAGCTCAAGGCAAGTGCTCTATCACTTGAGCCACAGCACCACTTCAGGTTTTCTAGTGGTTAATTGGAGATAAGAGTCTCATGGACTTTCCTGCTCAGGCTGGCTTTGAACCACGATCTTCAGATCTCAGCCCCCTGAGAAGCTAGGATTACAGGTGTGAGCCACTGGCACCTGGCATAACAACAAATCTTTAATAAGTGCTTTGTTAAGATTAAAAAAAATTGGTGGATGTAAGAAATTAATAGAAAATATATAATGATTGATAACAATGTACTGTATTAAGTATTGGTCCTTCTTTCATGATACCTTGTAAGTATTGTGTCATCCACCTAAGAAGAGAAAAGGTGAATGCCCCCTCCCCAAGTTTAGATAGATAGATAGGTAGGTAGATAGAGATGATAATAGATGGTAGACACCACATTCATATGACTTGTATTAAAGTATGTTGACATATAGCTTTGTATTAATTTTAGATATTCTTTGTGATCAGTTTATATATGTATATTCTGATTAATTTATAATACAATTTACATATTAAATTGTCATAGGAATGCAGCTATCTAAAACATCAGATAGAGTTTTGAATGCATCCCCTGTGGGGCACACATGCAGCAAAGATGGCCTGAGAGGAAGTGGAGTGGGCAGAGCCCGATTTGTTTTTGTTCAGTGTTTAAACAGCTTGTGGAAGCTTAGGTGCATGATAGGGTGTGACCATGACAGTGATTAGTTGGTTCCATTTCCTCCCCTTCCACGCAGTCTTGCTTTAAAAAGGGCTTGCTGTGTGGTAATAAATGAGTTCCTGCTTAACTTGACTCCCCACTACATCTGATTGTCTCCTGGGCTAAGGGAGGCTGGGGAACGGGCTAGCGGCCACACTTACCTTTCCTAGGACCCCGTCTGAAGACCCGACAATCCCCCATGCATAAAGGGGAAATACTCTACCCAAATATTACTAACTGCCAAACAAATGTAAGATAACATTATTATATAGCCTGTCTGACTGCAAATCACCTTAATTGGCTTTAATTACATTTTTTGCTTTTACATTTGCATTTGCTTTCTTAAGACAAAGACATATCCCTATATTAAACTGCTTTACAAATATGATGTGAACATGAGTTATTTTGGTCATAAAGAGTTAATTTGCTTTTGTGTAATTTTAATTGTAATAAATTTTATTATATATAGCTATAATATAGCCATAAATACCTATGAAGATAAAATGTAAATATCTTTTTAAAAAGCAAAAACAAGTTATATAAAAAGACTAAATCAAGGAGAAATTGCCACAATATTTTAACAGGAAAGAAGACTTCTTTCTATACTACTGAAATAGAGAGAAACATCTAAAACTGAGTCTTAGATTAACTCCACCTAAACAAAGGGCAGAAAACATTTTAAGACCTGGATGGGAATTCAGAAGCCAGATCTTAAGTCATCTGTGTTTGCTAATTGGCCTTACCCAAAGATAAAGAAGTAATCTTTCTCATGTCTTCATGACAGGAAGTAGTTACAATTTGGAGCAGTGGCTCACAAACTGTACTCCAGCCTGTAATGGAACTTGGAGCTAGGGGTTCTGTCTCCTTTTACATTTTCATGAGCAATAAATGAATTTTAGGTTTTGAGGAGGCTGGGGTAACAAGAGATCTTTCAAAAGATTTCAATCTCAAAGAGAAAAAAAAACTTGACAATTATAAAGATGAAACTGATCCAAGAAAAAGGGAACCTGCACTTCAAGTCTGGAAGAAGCCTGATAAGCCATCTTGCTCAGTTGAGAAAAGATGTCCTGACTATTCCTCTAAGCACAATCTGTGTACTCACCTATAGCAGCCACACAATGGCCCTAGTGTCTCTGAATTTGCTCACTTGTAAAGCCATTAAGACATACAAACCCTCTTTCAAATTGACTCATGACATTTGGCACTTAATAATAACAATGATAACACTTTTTAAGAAAGATTAGTTCAGTATAGCTCTCTGAATGTAAATTCTCAATCTCATTTCTAAAATTGAGAAAATAACCACCTTCCACACTTATTGCAAAGTCAAGAAAAATTACATATATCATATCAGATAGAACAACCAATACCTAGAAGATAATCAAGAAAGTATATTGGTCAATTCATATTGATCAATTTCTAAAACCACATTTGAATTTAACAATGAAAGAATATGAATAGTTATGGAATCAGAAGTTGTTTATGTGTTGTAGTCATACACTAATATGTTGAATTAAAAACCCTTTATACAATTACTTAAAGATAATAAATAAGTAAAAATGACAAATAGATGGATGGATGGATAGATATAGATTAATAGATAGATGGATAGATAGATAGATAGACAGACAGACCAAAAGAATGTTTGGTCTTCCCACTGAATTGGAAAAATACTTTGTGTTGATGTTGAGTTCATTTAAATTATTTTCCTTTGGCCATGCAGATTGTTTGTTTTTATGTTTTGGTTTTTAATTTGTGTGCCAGAACTGGGGCTTGAACTCATTGTTTCATGCTTAGTGATATTAGTATTTTTGTCAAAGTGAAGAATGCAAGCAAAATTGTTGTTCATTTAGAAACTCTTTTTCTTTGTATCTCTACTAAATTGATTAAAATAATAAAACATATCTATAGGCAAATACAAATATGCCAAATAAAACTCAGTGTTCTACATAATAAGCCTAATAAGAATGTCTAGTATGTTTTTTTAAAAAAAGAAGTTCTTTATACCCAAAGAAAACAATTTATCTTTGAGGAAATTTGCTTTCTGTACACTTACACAATTTATTTATTTTTGCAAGATTTAGATTCGTTGGTGGCATTTTTTTTTCCTGTCGTGGGGCTGAGCTCTGGGCCTGGGCACTGTCCCTCAGTTTTTCTTTCAGCTCAGAGCTAGCTCTCTACCACTGAGCCATTGCACCACTTCTGGCTTTTTATGGTGGTGAGGGATCAAACCCATGGCCTCATGCATGCAAGGCAAGCACTCTGCCACTGAGCCACATTCCCAGTCCCTGTTGGCATTTTTAATTGGTTGATTCTGTAAAGACATAAAAATAGAACTCTACTTTAACTGATAGATGCTTTAGCTATTCGCAATTCTTTGATAGTATAAACAGTTCTTGAACTCGTATATCTCTGGGGTAGATTGTGGGATGTGGAATTGATAATAAGATAAGGCAGTTGATGGTTTTACAAATGTGACCAAATAACCCTCCAAGTGCTAGATTCAGTCTATGGTGTCAGGAGAACCCATGGAATTATTTATTTCCTCACAACTTCCTTAGAATTTTATGCTATTGCTTCCAATGTAATAGTTTAAGTTGGACTTTGCTATTTACTTTGGTGCTTTTCTGATGACTTGTGAGTTGCCCTTCTCTTCTTTGCTCTTTAATGGTTTGTTTCTCCTTTTCTATGAATTCCCTCAACTTGTTCTTTTATAATCTTTCTACAGAGGAAGAGAATATCCCAAATTCTTAAGTGCTTGCCTTCTCTGAAATCTAGTCACACTCTCATCCCACCTCCATCTAAATACTCCTTACCAACACTTACATTTTTATTAGTTCTCTCTCTAGATCTATGGGAAAACTTTCTTAATCTTTAACACACATATTTATGAGACAACCATGCATGTCATGAAAGAACTAGTAAGAACCTGATTCCAAAGGTCAGCGCCACCATGATCTTAATTCTGCAGGAGTATATATGTGTTGTTTCTAGCACTTTAAAGTATAACTTTGACCATTCTTGAACACCATGCAGAGGCTTTCTTATTTAATCTCAGTTCACTTATTTATTTATCTGCTCCATTCCAAAGCCAAGCCAGTTGTTTTCCCTTGCCAATTTGGTATTTTCTTATTCAAAGACAAGAATAAAATAGAATAGCAAGTTGTCAGCAAATGCTCTGTCTTAAATTATTGAATAACAAGCACTATTATCCCAAAATACCCCTTTAAAAAGATGTGTAGCAAAGAGGAAAAAATACTGAATTCTATAGGGCAAACTGGGTGACAGCCTAAAACTTCACATCATGACAATGTGCAAAACAATATCTCTACATTCATGCTTCCCGTGTGCTTAAATAACACAGATGGCTGTTGCAAAACTAATCATCATTTTTGAGTCATGTCAAGCATTGCATTAGTCTAATAAGCTTAACAATGAGTGTGAACATAGCATAGACTTTCCTGTCACCAAGCCACCATTTTAAAATTTGATCTTTTTTTGTTATTTATTCAACAGAAATCTAAATCAACTTAACAAAGCTATGTGAAAGAAACAACTTACCCTTGAGCCAATAGTCCCAATTTAAGTGGGAATTTTGTTTACAGTGGATTATTGAAATGATTTATTAGGCCCTATTTTAAATAACTTGGTGTCACTTCTCCAGGGAAAGCATACCCATTTCAAGGCATGCTCATTAGGAAAACTTTTCAGATATTCAGTCTAACTCAACAATTCCTTATTCAGCCTAACTCAACAATTCCTCTTTATTAATTGTTGTTTCTCTATCTTGGGATCCTTTGAGACCCACAATGCAAGTATTGCTACCTTCTGATTGTCTTATTTGCTGTAGGGTTCCAATCTGTATATCATTTAAAGAATTGCCTAGCCACTTTCTTATCCTCATGAAACATCCTGGAACACACTGTGCTAGCACTTCGATGTAACCTCTTCAGAATTACAGGAGGGTAAGTAGAACAGCTCTTAAAGTCATTCAGAATCCCCTTTCACTATGTATAATTTTTTTCAAAATACAAACCAGACATGATAAATGGCTTATTTTTCCATTAAAGAAAGTTATTAGTGAGCTAAGAGCCAGAGATCAAACCTGAAATCCTGCAATAGGAGGAAAACCCTCTTACAGGCAAGTAGTATAAAAAATGAAGTGGGCTCAGTGTGCCATTGCAGAATATGTGAGGGGGAGGGAGTGTGTATGGATTTGCAAGATCTACTCTGGGAAATGACATTGTCCTTCTCAAATATCTGATCCTTCCAGAGAAGTCAGAATTCTGGATTTAAAATTTTTATTTAGTTTTATTTTTGCCAGTCCTGGGGCTTGAACTCTGGGCCTGCACACTGTCTCTTTCTGTTCAAGGCTTGCACTCTACCACTTGAGCCATAACAACACTTCTGATTTCTTCTGAATATCTTACTGGAAGTAAGAGTCTCATGGACTTTCCTGCTCAGACTGGCTTCCAACCATGATCCTGGGATCTCAGCCGTTTGATTAACTAGGATTTGCAGGTGTGAGCCCCTGACACCTGGTTAGAATTCTAGATTCTTATATAAATTAATCCAGTTTTTTTTTTAAAGAAAAACATTTTCAACTAACTTAAATTGTTTCAAAATTCTCTGCAAATAGCTGGGCTCCAGTGGTTTACATCTGTAATATTAGGTACTGAGGAAACTGAGATCCAAGGATTGAAGTTTGAAGCCAGACTAGACAGAAAAAGCCATGAGACTTATAATCTCTAATCACAAAAATCTGGAAGTAATGGCATGGCTCAAGGGGTAGAGCACCAGCTTTAAGCAAAAAAGCCAAGTGAGATCATGAGGCATAAGGCCTTGAATTACAACACAAGTACCAGTGCAAAAGAGAAAAGAAAGAAAGGGAAAGAAAATAGAAAATAAAAGATAAATACAAGCCAAACCAAAAAAAATCTCTGCTTAAACAAACCATAACTGAACTAACTTATGGGGTTAATAGTTTAGACATATAGAATCTCATGTAATGTGTCCTGCATTTGCAAAGTTATAATAGTTGGAACTGTCTTGAATAGTCATGAAATTTATTTCCCTCTGTTTATACATATGGAAGCTAAAGAAAATGAGAAGAATATACTAGTTTCAATTACTTACTGGTTATCCTGCTTGTCTCATATTTAAGTTTAATTTTGTGTTTGCTTTGGTCAGTTACTAGGGAGATAAGATATGACACAAGGATTTGACATAAGTTTGTGTCCTTGGCCTTGGGTGAGAGATGCCTTTGCTAATGCTCTCCCAAGGAGAATGGATGACAGCTCTGAGCTAAGTCCAGATGTGGTCTTTTTGGATCTGCTTAGCCTGCATACATAGATTCTTAAGGAAGAGATGAGTGTGTGTTATTTTCACTCATTGAAAGTTTGTAGTTCTTTATTACACAACAGTAGTTAACTAACAGAAAGAGACTTTCTCAAAATTACTCAGTCAGTCTGTGGCAGACTCAAGATTAAAAGTCAATACTCCAGACCTGTTACTCCAGTGTGTTTTCCACTACATTGTACTCGTCAGTCCTGGTGACCTTCAATCTGCCACCATCTTGTTATTTCAGTCTGCCTAGCTGTCAAATTAAACGAAGTAAATGGGGCCGGTCTTTGATTCTTCTCTGCAAAGTTTCCTTGCAGCAACGTTTTCAGAACTTTAAACACAGCTTTGAGGTTTCCACAAAAATAAAGGAAAATAATCCAGATTGACCTGCTGTTAGACAATTAGGATTTGCACAACCAGAATCTAAATTTACATAAAAATTACAGTAATCTCTTTGCAAGATGGAGTAGTTTAGAATTTCCACTAATTTAATTGCTTGCATAAACGGCTTGTAATAGGAATGATTTTGTCAATTGCCAGCAACTTCGGCGAAGTAATCAGAACCTGCTCAGCAATTTCTACCTCCAAATCCATTAAACTGTAAAACAAATTCACTTTCTCTTAAGAAAGTTTTATGGTTCAGATTTTGCATTATTTATACTTCAGCTTTTGTTGCATTTTAATCTACTTCTCCAGGAAAAAAAAATCAACTTGTTTTAAGTTTTTTTTTAACTCTTTATTCAGTAAGTTCAAGGATAAACTCCACAAAAAATGCTTCCCAGTTTCCTACTCCTTACTCAAGAGGCTGAAATCTGAGGATCAAAATTCGAAGTCAACCCAGACAGGAAATCTGTAATACTTTTATGTCTAGTTAACTACTAGAAAGCAGGAATTGAGGTGTGGCTCATGTGGTAGAGTGTTAATCTTAAGTGAAAAAGCCAAGTGAGAATATGAGGTTTTAACTTCAAGTCCTATTCTGGTACTAAAGGAGAAAACAAAAAAGTATTTTTTGAGCCACTAAGAATGATAACAATAAAGACCTTTTAGAGTTATAATAAAATATAGTGAGAGAAGACTTACTCATGCATATACAACCACCACTACACAGTCATATGTATGTGTAAAAATAGCCCAAAATTAAGCAACTTTCCTTGCTGGTAATATGAATATACCATCATGCTATGTTGCACATTCTGTTAAAAGTTAAGATGAGGTTGGACCCCTGAGACAGGAAAACACACACACACACACACACACACAACAAACAAACAAACAAACAAAAAAACAGATATCCATCACCACCCACTATTCTATCTCAAATCTACTTAGATTTGAAAAAATTCTTTGGCTATAATCCATGGCTTATTAATGTAAATAATGTCACTTACCTTTCTGAGATAATTAAAATGACAAAAATAGACCTGGAGTGAATGATTTGGAAAAAATAAAAAAAAATCTTGGTATATCTCAGGATGATGTTTTCAATCTTTAATGCGCACACAGATTCCCAGTGACTTTGTGACAGAGCAGGTTCTGATTCATGAGCCTGAACAGAGCCTAATGTTCTGAATTTCTAACAAGATCCTAATGATTACCTACAGATATCCACTGACCATGCTTTGAACATCAGGTATTTAAAGAAATAGCTTTCAATTGGTTGTCTTTGTGTGTGCCAGTACTGGGGCTTGAACTCTGGGTATGGACACTGTCCCTTATCTTTTTTGCTCAAGGATGGCGCCCTACCACTTGAGCGTAGCCCCACTTCCAGCTTTTTGGTTGTTATTTGGAGATAAGAGTCCATGAGGATTTTCTTGTCTGAGATAAATTGGAGCCTGGATCCTCTGATTTCAACCTCATGATTAGCTTAAATTACAGGAGTTAGTCACTAGCACCCCACTCAAATTTTAATGTACATAAAAAAATCACTTTTGGCACGTATTAGACACAATTTTATTTTATTTCTTTCATTTCCTCTAGAAATTTTGACCCAGTAGATCAGAGAATTTACATTTGTACATAATTCTCTAGCTGTAGCACACGTGCTTTAAGAAGCAGTCTCTAGACCTTGAATCTAAAGCGTCAGATATTCTAAGGACTGTCACCTTCCCAGTCAATGTCCCATCCTTGCTGTCCAGAGGGCTACTTTTTCCATGGATGAATGTTATATTGAACTAAATTTTAATAACTGTCACGGTGAAAGTGTATTTAAAGCAATGAACCATTAACCCACATTATGTAAGGATGTTCCCTCCTGCAGGGCCTCTCAGAGCCTGGTCTGCAGTCATGCATACAAGAATGGTTCACTACTTCCTTGAGTACAAAGATTGCCGTTTCTGAGAAGTTTCCAAAAACAGAACTTGGGAACTTCTGCCATCGTAAAAGATGAAAATGTTTGTTTTCAAGGCAGTTTGCCTGACTGCTTACAGGTATAGAATAAAATCAAGAGCCAATATGACCATATTGGACCCCAAACTCAAGAAAGTTTCCTGGCAGGAGTAATGAAGCAGACTGCCTTTCAGGGCCATGAGCTTTCTATCATGGAATGCATCCTAGCTAAACTTAACTTTTGAAAGGATGTTATAGAAAGCATTCTTATTTTATATAAATTGTTAATCATTTATAAGTTCTTTCCAAACATTGTTTAGTGTAGAATAGCACATAGAATCAGATTGTTTCGTCAATATAGAAATACTGGCTCCTCCTACTTAAAGAACTTTCAATAATGATTTATCTTCTCTTACATATTTACAAATTTAATGAGATACAGCTGACAACATTTGAATGTATTTGTTATATATATAACATATATAACATATTATATATTGCATATCATATATCACACATACATATATACAAAATCAAAATCATTTCAATTTGAACACATCCACTTAACATACATTAACAAATCAGTAACCAATTTAGTTGGTTGTATTGAGCATAGTGAAGATTTACTCAGAGAAAATTTGAAGTATAGTCACAATAATATATAACAAATTTCTAGAGCACATCCATCTTATGACTGAAAATTTTCAGATTTGACCATCTCCCAAACCTATCCACTAGCAACTGCTGTTCTACTATCTGCTTCTACATATTTCTCATAAAATGAAATTGTACAGCAATTGTCTTTTGTCTATCTGAATCTGTTATTTCATTATGTATAATGTTCTCCATATTCATCATATATATATGTATGCATGTATATATGTGTGTGAATGTGCACACACGTGTGTGTGCTTTTTCCTTATCTATTTATCTATCAACACAATGGTGCTGCACTGGTCTGAGAATAAAGGTCTCTCTTCAAGACAGAAAATTCATTTCCTTGAATAAATACCCAGACAAGAGATTACAACATCCTATAGTAGTTCTATTTTCATTTTTATGAGAAACTTCCATTCTTTTTTCCATAACATCTCTACCAATTTATATTCCCATCAACAATGGACGAGGATGCCCTTTTCTCTATTCCCACCTAAACATAATCTTTTGTCCTTTTGATAATACCCAATCAAATAGCTGTGAGGTAATAACTTATTATGGTTTTAATTTGCATTTCCTTGATAATTAATGATGTCAAGTATCTTTTAATAAAAATCTCCAATGTAGGATGCGGCTGCATCTCAACAAGTACTTCATATCTTGAAAATATCATAAGCTGAAAATTCACCTAATAAACTTAACTACTAAACATCATAACTTAGCAATACACCATGGATTATTGGTGGTTTATTGGCATTATGGGCATTTGAGACCTTAGTTTTCTGCCCATAAGAAACATAGAATAGAGTACCACACCACATAGCATTACTTCAGAAAAAAAACATCAAGATCCAAATTTGAAGTATAATCTCTACCAAATGTATATTGCTTCTTCAGAATTGTTAATTTGGATGATTGTGAGTCAGGGATTGTCAGTACCCATTGGCCATCTGTGTGTCTTTGAGACATGTCTTTTCTGGCATATCTACATAGATATATCGTTTTGTTTTTGTTTGGTTTGCTATGTGTGTATGTGCATTCAATAAAGTTATATGAATTTTTATACGTTTGAAAAGTAACAATTTGACTTCTATAAGCCTTATTTTCTGTCTGGTTTTGTAGATTTAATTTTACAGATTACTTATTTTGGGGCACACAGAAGATTTTTAGTTTGACATGGTCCCACTTAATATTCTTGCTTTGGCATCTGTGCTTTTATTTTTATATTCAAAACAATCATTACCAAAACCAATGTCAAAGAGATTTTCCCACGTTATAATTTTAGATTTTACATGTGTCTTTATTCTTCTTGTTTTCTTTTTGTGTATGCTTTAAGAATTTATTATTATTAATGGTTAATGATAACATAATTATTGTGCATGTGTTATGAAGCTTCTGATGCCACTTATTGAAAAGACTACTGTTTCTCATTGTGTATTGTTGGCACCTTTGTCAAAGATTAGCTAAATTTATATGTAAGAGAGAATAAGGAGGAGGTGGATTGGAGAGGAATGCAGGAGAATGTTGAAAGGCGGGCATTGATCAAGATATATTGTATTCATAAACAGCTTTGTTAAGAGTCAGCTTCTTTGTGCAACTACTTAAAGATAATAATTATAGAAAAACAATTTATGTTGGGTATCAACATGCTGTTCTATTAGTCTATGTATTGGGTTTTTAGTCCTATATGAAACCTTTTTATTTACTTTGGAATATATTTTGAAATATGAAATGTGATTTGTCAACAGCCTTGTCTTTGTTTATAGGTAACATGATCACCAATATAAAATATCCTATATTCTTCTAGAGCAACCATCTCCCAAATTTTCATAAGCCTAACTTTTTCAGGTGTTTAATGGTATAATTCTAGGTTACCTGGTCATTGGATGCAATCTTATGTACATTGTCTGTTCACTAGCTTTTCTTCCTTAGGATTCCTTATCTTCCTTAGAGTAATAAACTTCCTGTTCTATGCCATTCATTGCCTTATACTATACTACCTATCTCAGTTATTCATTGCTTGTTTTCTTTATTAAGTTGTAACTTACATACAATAAAATGCAACCATTTTATAATATAATATATAAAGCAATCTTGTTTTTTCTTCCAAAATGTTTATTTGTGTCCCTTCTGAATCACTTTACCACTGATCCCTCAACTAAGTGAGTATCTGATCTCCTTTTTTATTTTTCTGGTATATATTACAGTGTTTAATGACACACACACACATACACAAACACACATAACACTATAATGTAATTAGATTATATTTACATTCATTATCCATTCTCTCTCTATTCCTCTCACATAAATCTCCTTCTTTCCAAATATTTCTTCTTTTATTTTCATGCTCTTTTGAAAAAGATCTAGGTTCTGCATATGAGAGAAAACCTGTGGGTTTTTTTTTACATTTGACTCTCATTTGACTTACCTAACCTAACCCTAACCCTAACCCTCACCCTCACGCTAATCCTCACCATAACCCTAACCCTGACCTAAAAGAAACCCTCACCCTAACCCTCACACTAACCCTCACCCTCACCCTAGCCCTCACCCTAACCCTAACCCGAACCCTATCCCTCAACTTCACCCTAACCCTCACCCTAACCCTTAACCTCACCCTAACCCTAACCCTAATCCTAATCATAGCCCTCACACTAACCATAACCCTCACCCTAACCATAACCCTAAACCTAACCCTTACCTTCACCCTCACACTGACCCTCACCCTCACCCTAACCCTAACCCTATTCCTAATCCTAACCCTCAAAATCACCCTCAACCTAAACCTAACCCTAACACTAACCCTCACCCTCACCCTCACTGAACACTCACCCTCACCCTAAACATCACCCTAACCCTAACCCTCCACCCTAACCCTAACCTCAGCTTAACGGTTTCTGCTTTTTTTCTAGAATTTAATTTAATAAAACAATACAATATATGATCTTCTGTTTCTAGCCTCATTCACTCACCATAATGTTCATGAAAGGTATCCATAGTGCTTCAGGAATAAGTAATTTATTCCTTTATCCTCTTAATGGCCGCTTGTGTGATAGGCAATCATTTGTACAAGCTTGCTATATATCTGAATCTTCTCAATTTGGAAGTTTTTATGAATAAAAGTACTGTGAACATTTCTGTACCACACTTTATTAGCTACATAGACAATATTGAATTTGCTGGTTTATATGAGAAGCCCATTATTTACCTTTGCAAGAATCTGATAAATTGTGTTCCAGAATGATTGTATTAATTTACATTTCTAACAGAAATTGCTGAGAGTTCCAATTATTCCACTTAATACTATAATTTATTATTTAGTATCATTATCATCTTAGCTACTCCAACATTGTGGCTTAATTTGCATTCCCTGATAAATAGATATGCTAAGCCTGTATACATGTATCTTACATTGGTGTCTATTGAAATTCTTTGTTGGATTGATGGTCTTATTTTTGAATTCTAAAAATTTTTGATGAATTCTCTATGCAAGGATGCATGTATGCGATCCTGCCCTCCTATGACATTCTCAACCAATCCAATGTGACTGTTACATAGATGTACGTGGTGTTAGATATATATGAGATACATGTTGTGTCAATGTTTTCTCCTTGGAAAGAGGTATGGAAAATTAACCAGATAAAGACACATTGTTGATTGTGAATATGATCTTGAACCCCTTCCTTGATTGTTTAGTTGTGGGTATTTTTTGTGGTTTTTGTTTCTGTTTATTTGGCAATACTGTGGTGTTAAAAATCAGAGCTTTATGCTTATTTATAAAGTGTTCTACCATTTGAATCACCTTTAGCCCTTCTTGCTTTTTTTGTTTTTCAGGTAAGGTCTCCTACTTTTGTCTAGGTAAGCCTCAGACATCAATATTTTTACCTTCTCCTTTGTCTAGCTGAGATTATAGGTGTGAACCACCTATAATGGTTGCATTTTTATTTAAAGTAGGTCTCACTAAATTTTTTCTACCTAGTTGGACCTCAAACCAAAATTCTCTATTACTGTCTCTTAACTAGCTGGGAGTATAGGTGTGAGCCAATATGTTGAGTTGCACATTGATGTTTTAAACCTGCTATTTAATTTATTTTTTGTCAGAAAACTTTTGTTGTGCTTGTTTGTTTTCTCTCCATTCACTCTACTCCACACATGAGTTAGTAGTTACCTTGTGGAAAGCCTCATACAGGGGCAACAGAAGACCAGCTCTCCATTGCTGTACCACACTCCTACACTTTTGCAAGTCTTTTTGTTGCAGGTGCATTGGCTCAAATGTGAAGACACATTTCATCTGGAATTATAAGCTAGTTTTATTTTCACACAATTGAAAATTATTGAGAACTCTTCCAGGAAGCGTATCTGCTTCAAATCAATCAATCAATAGCTGCCACCTTCTTTGTTCAGGGTAACTGACACCACCAGTGCAGAGGTCTGGGAGGTTGGGGACCATGTGCAAACCATACAGGATTTATTCCCATACAAAGGGAGAGGAGCAGATTAAGTTGACTTCTCCTATTGTATCCAGTTGCTGACATGGGAAAAGGGAAAAATAAGTTAATGAGATGACACTGATTGTGGCAATGACAATAAGAAGTGCAGAGAACACGTGCTCACTGTATTTCACTGCACATTGAAAGCTGAAATGGCGCCTCATGTGTGAAATATAGCCATTACATTCTCACCAGGTATAAATTGCTGTGAGGGCCTTACAGTTCCTATCTCCCTTAGTCCATACCATAACAGTCTCACAAAGCGTTTATCTTATGAGATCACAGCAGGAGGCTAAAACTCAGAAAGGTCAAGTTACCTAGCCCTGTTCACACAGCTGTACCTCTAGATTTAAATACCTAGTCTTTCTGGTGCTTTACCACTATTCAATGTTATCTAAATTGTCAGAAAGAATTTTGCTTGAACTTTTAAAACTGCACTAAGTTACACTTACATTTGTATATCTTAACACATACACTTCACAAATTCTTTTACTCTCTTAAATTCTGTTATGCCTAGAATCTATGAAATTTCTTAGTTTTTGACTTTGCTTGAACACAGTACAATTAAAATGATAGGCAAAGAATATTTAGGATTCACTCAAAATATCTATTAAATATCCATTTCACTATTGGTTCTTGGAGGTAGGTGTATACACATAGACACCAAGCTCTGTTAAACCAGGAAAAATAACTTGTTTGTCAATAACTTGTTGATTGAACAATAACTTATTTATTCTTGAATTCCTAGGACCAAGCTTTTTTTCTTGGCACATTTAACCCTCAATAATTTATAGTTGCTTTAGTTTTCTTTTTTGTCACTCATTGTGATGCAGATTATTCATGATCAAACATAATTTACTACTATATATATACATATATATCATATGCAGGATCTGTGTGTGAGAGAGAGAGAGACAGAGCGCGGGAGGTGTTCTAAGTAAGGCTTATAAGTTAGTTAAAAATTCCTAACCTCCAAGAGTGACACTATAGGAAGGAAGAAAATAAACACATCATATAAATACATAATATTGTAAGTTAGAGAATAATAAATGATACACATAAAATTAAAAGCAGTGAAAATAAATACAAAGTAATAAAAGGGAAGGTTTCCATTTTGAACTCAAAGTTCAGAGGAAAGTGTTACTGAAAGAGCAAGATTTAAACAAATAGGAAATGTGACAAGAGATGAAAACTATGTGTAATTACTAGAATTGAATGTTCCAGATCAAAGAAACAGCCAATGAGAATCTCTAAGTTGAAACTAGAATTTATAGGAGAGTTCTTTCTAGTGCTAAGCATTTGGAATTGTCAATATACAAATGGCACTCAAGTCTAATGGATGGAATGAATTCTGACAAGTGATACAGAGAAATCCAAGGCAGTGCAGGGTTTCCCACTGTTGAGGGGCTGGGAACAGAGCAGCAGGAGGGGTCCAGGGTGAGCATGCTAGTCTGAACCGTAGACCACAAAGCCTTTCAGTTCCAACATTTTCTGTGCCAACCTATTTTCAAAGTGTAGCCAGTGTATCCTGTCTCACCAAATATTTGATCATATTAAGTTTATCCTTAAAATGTATAGTGGTCACACATTGCCTATAAAATAAAATTCTATCTTTCTTCCATAGCAGTTTAGGCTGATTAGCATCCACTTCTCAATCCTCCTTTCCACCACACCATCATTCCTTGATTCGTTCAGGAAAGTCGCTAACCACTTCTTATCTATCCAGCATGGTTCTAGTCTGAGTATATCTATAAGGCACACACAATGTCTGTACATTCATAGAACTGACATATTTTCCATGTGGGAAAACAGATAATAAGCAATTAAATGAATAAAGAAAGTGCCCAGAACATAATTTGTTTCATATTCTGTTCTATATAAACAGCCAAGCTAGAACTTGCACTATGCTCAGTTGGTTTTCTTTATATGAATGACTGAGTAAGTGTTATCCCAGATGGATTTATGCTACAAATCTATTCAGGTATTTCACATGGAAATGTACTGATGACTAAGAGTGGACTCCTTGGGCAATGTAATCACATAAAACCCTCTGATCACACACTCTAAATTCCAGACATTTTGGAACTTATTTTGCTTTGTCAGTAATAGACTGTTCAATTCAGACTGCAAGCATTCCAATATCTTATTCTTTCTGCCAACAAATTATCTGTCTCTCTAGCTCTAATATTTGGCTTTTACCTAGTTAATTTTTATCTTTTTGTATTACACCTAGATTTCAACTTCCTGAAAAGCTTTCCTACACCCCCTTAAATTAGAGGAGGCATTCCTCACAAATTCTCTAAGCATTGTGTCCTTAACTATGTGATATCCCTTATATTGACATATTGTCACTGTTATCTTATAGGTAAGACAGTGGACTTGCTTCACTCAGCCTTGGTAGGTAACCAAAATTGTGTTTTTCTGTGTTCTATGGAATACAGACACAGACTGATTTAGGTTGGGCAGCCCTGTCTTCTTCCAATAATTTATGAATTGGAGATTTTTTCCCCTATCCTAATTGCCTTCTGTAGACAACTTTTTATTTGTCTGTATTTCCATTGGTTTGAACGTGTGTGTATTTATATCTAACCTTGCTCCGAGTCATCTTTGATATGGATCAGACATCAGTACTCATCAGCACCTGTCAAAGCAAACTGTAACACTAGAGAATTTAGAATTCACATTGCAATTTGGGAAATGGGGAAGCCTTCATCATTTGTTCCAGGTGTTTGAGTAAGCTAATACAATTCATGCGGGTCTTTTTTTTTTTTTTGATAATCTGATGTATTCAAGAGTTTTCTATTTTAAAAAGTATACATTTCTTTCCAATAGAGATATAAAATTTTACATGCAATTTCTACACCCCTGTAGCTGTTTAAATTTATAATTCCTTGAAAGACCTCAACCTTTAAATATGAGGGGCAAGGAAACTCGGTTTTATAAATCCATCTTAAAAGAAGAATTTGGGAGCAAAAAGGTCACATGAGATGTCATTTTGCATTAAGATATCCAGCCCTGCTTGGACAATAGAAGGCAGGAAAAACATTTCAAAGTCTTAAGCTATCCTCACACCGTTCAAGTGATTGGGAGTATTGGGAGGAGGAGAGAAGGTATTCTTCCAATTCAGCAGCTAGAAAAAGAGGTAAAGTACTCCAACTGAAGCTGCCTCTAGGACCCTCTGGGAGTTGGGTCAGTGAAGACAAGTTTATTCCACTACCCACATACTTGCCATATTCAATCACTGGTATTTATTCAAGCATATCATGAAATAATGGAGTGTGAGTTTAACATAGTCTGCAATGCATGAGAACCTGACACTACATTTCCTAATGGAGATGATTTAGGGTGGCACATTTAGCAATGTTTTGGCCCCTGCAGCACCATTTATATTCATCTTCTTAACATAAGAAGATCAAAGAGCAGGTGTGTAACTGGAACCACAAGTATTCTTTGCATTTGTCTTTGGTTAAGGATTTTTAAAGTGGCTTTCCTCTGAGAAGCATCAGGAGAAGCAATGTGCTTTTTATTAAAAAATTTTTGGGAAATAATTGCATTATTGGAACACAATCTTTTAAGGTCAGCACTTTGTATCCAATTACCAGAGAACATAATGGATGGTTCCTCTGACTTGTCATTTCTGCCTTGCAGGCACTTAAGATAATCCTCTGTAACTTTTCTGGCTAAAGGAAATTTATTGCTGGCAAATATATTTCTGGAATTGGATGTTCCTTCCAAATGAAGAGCACAGTAAACATGCTCATTTGAAATTAGACTTTCCCATACTACATGTTTATGATGGCTGATTTTCCTAAATAGGAGAGGTCCTAAAAATAAAAAGCCTAATGAGAGTAATTGTACTTCTTCAATTAATTATGATTAGTGACAAATCATATGAACTGGGATTGAAACTTCTAGATTCCGCTTATGTCTCTGTTCTTTTTTCATGGGTTTTCCATGCAAGCTCAGTTGCCCCTCTCAGGCTTTCCTGTTTTAGTTCAAATCATACTCTGCTTCTTATTGGAACAGGCAATATTTTTCTTTAGATTGATTTTTTTTTTTTTTTGCATGTGTGCCTGTCCTCAGGTTTATCCCTGAGCTTTGGTGCTTAAGGTTGGTTCTCTACCCTGTGATCCACAGCTCTACTTCCAGTTTTTTAGTGGTTAATTGAAAATGAGAGTCTCACAGACTTTCTTGCCTGGGCTGGCTTCACATCATAGTGTCCAGATCTCAGACTCCTGACTAGATAGGATTACAAGCATAAACCACCAGCACCTGGCTGAACTGATTTATTTAAATGAAGGAATGTTTCCAAGGAAATACTACTTGGTTTTAACATCAGTGCTTTGTTTATAATAAAGTACTATTTTTTGTAAATATGCAATGTCAGGAATTTACACTAATTGAATTGAAATGGAGGGTGTGATCCCAGAAGTCGTTATTTTGATTCATCCACATGTTGATGATAAATCACAAATATGAATACCAAGTTTTATCAGCTTAGTCAGAATTGACATTGGGATCAGATAAATCATTATTTTGAGGGTTTATCATTTGTAGTATGTTTAGCAATAAACCTATATATTATATATATATGTATGTGTACATACATTCATTTGTACTTTCACATATTTTATATATATGTGTATATACACAAGACAAATAGTTGGGCTCAAGGAAAGTGGAAAAATATATAAAAAGAGATTAATGGGAGGCATTTTCATGTAGAAGATTTCCTGGGGAGTGTGTGTGTGTGTGTGTGTGTGTGTGTGTGTAGTACATGCACATGTACTACATACACCACTCATAAGAATTTCCCTTGTTTTGGGACATTTGCCATATTTTCTTTTTAAAATAAAATTACTAATTTGTGCCACTGCTCCACATACAGTATAACACATTATTCCCATTTTTTTTGTAACTCCAGCTCTCGTCTAGAGCTGTTGGCAAACAAAATATCCTAGTATTAAGATATAGCTGCTCTCTATCAGAAGGGTGAAAATCATCATGAGAAAGTTACCAACCTTTGCTCTAGACAGAGGGGCAAACCACCCATTTCATAGATCAATTGCTTTTCACACAATGGCTTCATTAGCATCATTTTCGACCAGAACATCTTTGAAATACTTCTCCAAGAATCCAACCCTACCAACCTTCAGAATAAAATAGAAGCCCTCTGTACTGATTTTTAAGGCAGTTCTCTAAACACTCAGATGTGTGTAATTAACTTTGTTATTTGGTGCCTGGAGGACTAGAAACAGAAGCAAATTTGCAGTGCAAAGAATTAACTTCTAAGTTAAGTAATTAGAGCTACTGGATTGGGGTGGGGACCCCAATAGCCCCTGGGGTGGGAAAAGAAGAGGACACAGCAGTTCTTAGGAATCTTTGTCAACTGGTTTCCTGCACAGAATAGAATATAAAAATAAGAGAGAAACAGATTTGGAAATAAGGACAAAAGCATTGCATGGACAGAAATAAAATAAAAATTCTCAATACAATATTGTTTACTTAACCACTATCTATTAACAATGTGTAGTTTTCTGTTCCTCTTGCCTAGAGACAGAGCAGTACATAATATCCATACATAAATCCTACTCTCATAATGTAACATTACAATAGAAGATACTAAGTTATAGATAGATAAATGTTAATGCCAAAAAAATCAAGTAGAGGAGTTGATATTTTAGTGAGTATCATCAATATAAGAGCAGAAAAATATTGTTCTGGGAAGAGAAAATAATGTACTCATGAAACACCACGTCTGGTATGTTCAAGGAATAGCAGACAAAGTAGTAGGGTGAGAGGTGGGGAAATGAATAAGAAGCCTAAGAATACAATGTCAGAAAATTAATGGGAAGCCAGCTAATGAAAAGTTTATGTTCATGCTACTTTGTAGTAGCAAAATTTTCTTCTGAGCTGAGTGAGATGGGGAGGTACTTGATTTGATTTACATTTTATCAAATAATTACCTCTTTTTTTAAATATTTTGTTTCTTAGTACTGGAGTTTGAACTTAAGACCCAGTGTTTGCTAGGTAGACACGCTACCTAGAAAATGACTTCTAGTTAACATGGTTAATATTTGGGGGAGGGACGTCGGTTATTTTTAAGAGAACGTCTCACTTTTTCTTCAGTCCCATACCTGTACTGAGAGTCTATTTTACCCTTTCTGCCATACCTGGGTGGCACAACAAGCTTTTACGTTGAGAAAGAGTCTAATTGACTCGTTTCCCTGGGAAAGCCATGATTCTCTTGACCTCAAAGTCTCACACCCATGGTTTGACAAGAGCAGGCCCTATACAGACCTATTGATTGCAAATTAATTTCCTGAACTTTTTGCCTTGGTTTGACTTTGAACTACAATAAGCACAATACAATAAAAAATATTTAAGAGAAAACAATTAAGTAAAATGTGTAAATTTGTTTTAAACCTAAATCCAGCCAACTATGAACAAAAATATATGTG
The DNA here is from genome assembly GCF_019054845.1 of Dipodomys spectabilis. Classification (NCBI taxonomy): domain Eukaryota; kingdom Metazoa; phylum Chordata; class Mammalia; order Rodentia; family Heteromyidae; genus Dipodomys; species Dipodomys spectabilis. The sequence goes on from NW_024870824.1 coordinate 11,935,417, forward strand.
GGAAACTTACGAGATGTTTTATTGTAATGAATATTTGATTATTTATGGAAAATTTTAATATTTTATTACACTTTGTATAATATACATATCTATAAACATATATACACATGCATATGTAAGAAGATATCTATACATCTATATATTGATATAGATGTATACATATGGAGATTTGGTGTTTGATTTAGATTAACATTTTTTTAAATAAAATCATATTGGGCTGGAAAGGTGGCTTAGTGGTACAGTGCTTGCCTAGCATGTAAGAAGCCCTGGGTTGGATTCCTCAGTATCACATATACAGAAAAAGCCAGAAGTGATGCTGTGGCTCAAGTGGTAGAGTACTAGCCTTGAGCAGAAGAAGCTCAGGGACAGTGCCCATGCCCTGAGTTCAACCCAAAGACTGGCAAATAAAATAAAATGAAATCATATTGTTAGTGAGATTTTCTTTCAAATGCTTCCCTAAGAAGAGGTATATAGTAATTTAAAATGGTAAAATTTCTTCCAGCACTATTGTTAAACATGCTCCTTTTCCCATTATTTCTTTTTGACACCTTTGTCACAAATCCAATGACTGCAGCTACTTGGGCTTGTTTCTGAGTTTTCTGCTCATTGGTCTATGTGTCCATTTTGTGGTAGTACCATGCTGGTGGTGTGTGTACTATAGATGTGTAACAGAGTATCAAGTCCAGAGAGTGTGACAATTCCAGTATTTCTCTTTCTACTTGGGCATGATTTGGCTAGTCATAGTCTTATATATTCTCATACAAATTTTAAGATATTATTTCTATTTCTGTGAGAAGTTTCATTGGAATTTTGACAGAGATTGCTTTGAATTTATACATTGCCTTCGATAAGACCATTTGAACAACATTTATTCTTCCAGGCCATGTATATGGGAGTCCTTACTGTCTTAGTCATGGATTTTTAAAAATTTCTTTCTTCATTGTCTTATAATTTTTATTATAAGGTTTACCAAAAATCATCTTTGGTTAAGTTTATGGCTACCTATAGCTCTATGTAGGCTACTTTGATATTGTTTTCCTGACTTCATTTTTGGTGAGTTTATTGTTGGTATACAAGAAATTTCTGATTTTTATATGTATATTTTGTTTCTTGTTACTTTTCTGAAGTGTTTATCCAATTTTTATCAGTGTTTGTTATTTTTATTGGTATCCATTTTGATTCCTTCTCTTGCCTTATTCCTCTGGCTAAGATTTCAACTGTATTGAGTAAGAATGGTGATAGTGGACAATCTTGCCTTTTGTCTAATTTTAGAGGAAATGTTTACAGTTTTTCCTGATTCCATGTAATGTTGCATAAGACCCGTTATATGTAGCTTTGATGTTGAAGTATGATCCTTTTATTCCTTATTTCTTGTGAAGAGAGGCTGGATTTTGCCAAACTTCTTTGTTTTCTCTACCTAGATTATGTGAATCTTGTGTTTATTTTGTTCATGTGTTGTATTAGATTTATTGATGTGTGTATGTTGAACTATCTTTGAAAGTATGTCTTATGCATGTATGAAGATGTCCAAATAGTGCACCTTGCTTTGTAGAATTAATATATGCTAATAAAACCTGGCCAGAGTTGATAATTAAAGAAAGTAAATAATCAGTACAACTGAGTCTGTCATATCATTCATCTTGCCTTAGTCTATGTCTGAAGATTTCCCCGGTAGACAAAAAGCTGTGCTAGGAGGTAACTTCTCTGTGAACAGTTATCTTGATTTGTTTTGTTTAAAGGTGATACCAAGCATGAAAGTCACATTGCAGCCGCTTAGTAAATATCCAACAATGTCAAAAGAAGTGACAGCCCAGTTCACAGACACAGACTTTTGCTGTGTGCCAAGTACTGAAGGTCACTTCACTTAATTAGCAATATGGCTAACCTTCACAGTGTAATCTACAATATCCAACTGATAACATTTTGATTTTGATAAGTGATTAACCAAACTCATACATCTAGAGACAGATGGAGAAAACTGTAAGAATCTAATACCTGGGCCCCTTCCATTTTCAAATTAAAAAATAATACAGGTTTAGTGGGAGTAAAACAAAGGATGAGGTAACAATGCCTGACAAGAAATGTACTTACCCATTGCAACAATGAGATATACAAGTCCTTATGTCAAAAACGAACTTTACAACTTTGGTGCGGAGCGGGGGAGAGGGAAGGATTTGGGGGGAGGGGGTAGGGGGGAGGATGGGAAGGGGAAACAAAAGAGGAGGCTACAATGCTTGATAAGAAATGTACTCATTATCTTGCCCATGTAATTGTAACCCCTCTGTACAGTATTTTCACAATAAATCCTTTCCACTCAAGAGGATAAGATTTGAGCATCATGGTTCAAATCCAGTCCACAAAGGAAAGCTTGTGAGACTTTGAATCTCCAATTAACCATCAAAAAGCCAGAAGTAGAGTTGTGGCTCCAGTGGGAGAACACAAGTTAAGCAAAAAACCTCAGGGGTAGTGCCAAGGCAGTGAGTTTAAGCCTCAAGACCAGCATAAATGAATGAATGAATGAATAAATAAATTCTAATGACTTAAAACTGTCATTCAACACAATATGGAACAAGTTTGTTTAAGAAAAATGCTTAGTGACCTAGCTGACCACTAAGAAATTTTTTATATAACCATAATACAACATCACTACCACAAATTACCAATAATTTCATTCTTCGGTGTTGAACCTCTCTTTCAGGTCATGCTATTTTATGCAGAAGACAAAAATGAATCAAATATGACTTTGGCTTTCAAGGGCTGGCCTCTGAAATGTGCCACAATTTACCTAAAACCTGGGAGTATCAGGAACAGTGAAAAGAGTTGACCACTATCTTTGGTCTTCTTCTGAATCAGAGTCTACAGCAATCTGTTCTGAAAGTTTTCTATTTATTACATAAAATGTTACATCACCAATTGTATGTGGAGCAGAAAGTGGAGGCCCACTCTTGTAAATGTTTGATTCCGTGGGATAGAATGCCAGCTCAACTGTGAATCAGAAATTCCCCAGGGCAGGCCTGGCTACATGATTTTCAGGAAGGAATGCAAAATATAAATGTGAGAGCCTTTGTTCAAAAGAAGGGGAAAAAAGGTCAATTATAAATGTACTGAACTATAAAGCTCTTACTTATATTCTGCTAACTCTCAAAAGCTCTTCTTTTTTTCAGTTAGTATTTGTCATTAGAAATACAGAAAAAATGAAAATTTAAAATTATTAGCATGAACTATATTGTTTATGTTTGGCAGTGTTAGTATTTTTAAATTAATTTACTTCATTGTTATTATAGAGGTGTTATATAGAGGTATTCCAATTACATAAATCAGGTAATGAGTATACTTCCTTCTGTACAGTGTCTTCTGTTCCCTCCCTCTCTCACAGTCCTTCCTCCTGTCTCCACCTAGGAGTTGTGTAGTTCAATTTCATCAGTGTCCAGTGATCTCCCCTGCAGCACATTTTCACCCTTTTTCCCTCGAATTCCCTCCCCACAACACCCTCCCAAAGATACACATGTGAACACACCATACATAAGGTAAGGAAGACAGAATGAGGCCTGTCTCCCTTACCTGATGTATGATTTTACATGGTGAACTCAGAGATTCTAATTTGTGCCTAGAATTACAAAGGTTAGACAGTTCAGTTCCCAAAGCAAGTTAGAATAAACAAATTCAGAGAAGAGTCAAGATTTGGGGAATGGGAACTCCTCCCAACCTGGACATAGAGTGAACTCCATAGAGGGCTTTCCAGGCACAAAGGTGCTTCCTGGCTGCCTACTGATCCCAGTGAGCAACCAGAGTCCTGGGCCCCAGCCAAGCGACACAGTGTGGGTGTGTTTTTCTATGCTTGAACGCTGGAGGCTTCCAGTTGCAAAACTAACCTGTGGTGCCTCAGAGTGGCCAGGGTCTTTGGAAGTTGAGTCTTTAAGAGATATAACCTCATAAAGTTTAAAATGATTTTATGACTTTAACTAAGTATCAATATCCCACAATACTGTGAAATTTGTGAAATTCATGTAATCAATCACAATAAAAAATACAAAACAAAAAAAAAAAAAGAGAGATAACCTCTGGCTACCCACCAACTGTGCCATTCTTTCAGCCTCCAACGTTGGGATAGAGGTCATCATGCCCCACAGGGAAACCCTGTGGTTCTGTTTGCTCCATGGTTACCTGTGACACCATTCAGCCCTCAGTCAGAGGAGGATAGTGTCAATGGACAAGGAAAGGCAAGGTGGGATGAGGGTTAGGATGCAGGAAGCCAGGAACATTTTCTTTTCTTTCTTTCTTTTTCTTAAATTTTATTGTCAAGGTGATGTTCAGGGGGTTACAGTTACATAAGTAAGGTAGTGATTACATTTCTTGTCTAACGTGTTACCACTTCCCTTATTTTTCTCCCTCTTTCCCTCCCCTCCAGCCCCATGTCCAAGTTGTACAGATCATTCCCAACATATTATCTTGTGAGTATTGTTGTTGCATATGTTCCCTTTGGACAGGGACATTTTTTGAGCAATTGTAAGGAGGAAGTGAATGTCAGATCCATGGCTATAAACTCTCTTAAACCTTCTAGGGCATTCTCTACAGTCCCATCAAACTTCACTTACTAAACATGTTTTTTTGTCAGTCATAGCACCTGAACTCATCCTGGGTGCTATCCCTCAGCTCTTCAGCTCAAGGCTAGCGCTCTACCAGTTGAGCCACAGTGCCACTTCCAGCTTTTTTTTTCAGCTTATGTGTTGCTGATGAATCGAACCCAGGGCCTCATGCATGCATGGCAAGCACTCTACCATTGAGCCACCTTTCCAGCCTGTAAACAAAATTATGAGAAACTTAAATACAGCTACTACAAAGCATTCCAGTCCTATTTCCTCAGTTGTTAACTGGAGTGTGAGTGCATCACAAGCCCCAGCCCAATAGCCATCAAGGCCCAAACTAATCTAACAGTCAAAAAGTAATTGAACAGGGTGCCAGTGACTCACATTCTGTAATTGTAGCTACTTAGGAGGCTCAGAATGGAAGGAACAGGTTTCAAAGCCAACCTGTACAGAAAGGTTCAAAAATCCCTTCTTCAACCACAGCTGAGCATGTAGCTTTCACCAGTCATCTAAAGTTCATTGAAGTCTGAGATTGGGAGGATTATAGCTCCAGTCCAGCCCTGGAGAAGCCCAGAAGAATCCATCTCAATGGAAGAAGTAAGAAATGGTGTCATGTGCTTTTATACCAGCTGTAAGAGGGAGTCAAAATAGATGAATCATGCTTCAGAAAATGAGACTCTAAAAAATAACCAGCCATTCATTCTGATGGAAGCATAGGATTCATATATTTCATATATATATATATATATATATATATATACATATATATACATACATATATATATATATATGTATATATATAACACACATTTTCTTGATCGATTTGGTACCTTGGATATTGTATATATGTTGATCTTAATTAGAGAAGGAAGTGAATAACAAAATGGTGAGACAAAGGACAAAGGGGGAACCAAAACAACAGCTATACCCACAAAACAGTATGTTGGAAATGAGCTGAACAACTTTGGGGGAGGAAATTGGGGGGAGGGAAAGTAGGAGAAAAATGAAGGAAGGTTTCACAAGTTCGACAAGAAATGCACTCACTATATTACTTATGTAACTATAACTCCTCTGTATATCACCTTGACAATAAAATTAAAATAATTTAAAAATAACCAGCCACCAAAAGATTAGAGTTTTGGCACAGTGTAATCTGACAACATTAAAAGTGAAAATTGAATCAGCAGGTCAGCTGAATTTCAAATTCTACCCTGTATTGGATCACACAATATCTAGAATCATGCAAATTAATATTGAAAAAACAAATCCTGACATAAAAAATAACTTAACATTTCAAGGTTTTAATGGTGCAAAAGAACCGAATTGGACAGATACAAATACTTTTAAAATATTAGACATCAAATTTCTCAAGCTTTTCTGAGCCTCCAGGAAGATCTGTTAAAAGCTAAAATTTACTGAGCAGCTACTATGTGTAAGTGACAATTATATGCCTCATTTTTTGTTTTTTTTTTGTCGGTCGTGGGGCCTGAACTCTGGGCCTGGGCGCTGTCCCTCAGCTCTTCAGCTCAAGGCTAGCGCTCTACCACTTGAGCCACAGCGCCACTTACAGCTTTTTTCTTTTTGCTTATGTGGTGCTGGGGAATCGAACCCAGGACCTCATGCATGCAAGGCAAGTGCTCTACCACTGAGCCACCTTCCCAGCCCATATGCCTCATTTTCATGTACATTTTCTCATTTGACACTTCATATATTGTGTGTCACACATCTTGAAACTAGAATTGCTTGCTTCAATACTATATGACACATATTTAACACATTTGTTCCAAAATTATTCATGTTATTCTGAAATTCCAGGTAGACTATGTGTTGTATATTAGTGATTTAATCAGCTTTATGTAGAAAATGCACTGCTTGGTGTAGACTGAGCCATCTTCTTTCCAGTGATGCACCCTTATTATATAGTTTATTGTCCAGCTATTTGTGTATTTATAGAAAGAGAGAGACACAGAGAGACAGAGATGACAAGAGAGACATAGAACAGGAGGAATAAACCTTAACACCCAGGATGTTTTATACACCAGTCATACCACCTGTGAGTATCAGAACACCTCTCATTTTATTGAAATGGCTTCATTTTACAAATGATTGCATAGTTTCCGCCTTTAGCGTCAATTGTGTATCAAAAATATCACCAACACTGCTAGAGAGAAAGGTAATTTTCTCTACTGCCTCTGCTAGCATTGAAAACTAAGTCAGTGTAGCCAACAGAGCTACTCAACTCAGCAACCTTTGCTTCGATTATTTGTTCTTAGAGCAAATAATGACTGTGTGCCAAACACGAAGGGGAATAAATACATGTCAAGATGGACACTGGGTACCAAAAGAAATTCACCACCTGTGGAAGCTACTATTTGAAAAAGGTAGTAGGACCACAGATCTCTCAAAGATAGAGACTTGCAACACTTGTGTAAGTTGCCTGCTGTAGTATTTTTCAATGAAAGAAATTTAAACATAAAATTTCTAAAATTATAATGAAATTTTAACTTTTATTTTATTTTATCTTACTGTAAAGATGATATACAGAGGAATTACACTTACATAAGTAAGGAAATTGCTACATAAGTAACAATGTCAAATGTTGTTACCCACTTCTTCATTTTCTCCCTCTTTCCCTCCCCTGAGACTCCACTCCAATCCCCCCCAAGTTGTAAAGTTCATTTCCAACATAGCGTCTTGTTATTATCACTGTTACATTGGCTCATTCTTTGTCCTTTGCATCACCATTTCTTGTTTCCCTTTCCCTTCCCCAAATCAAATATACTTATATACAAACTAAGGGTACCAAAATTAAAAAAAAAAACAATGACAAGGGGGGGATATACCATAGGGAAAAAATAATAGCATAAAGAAATAACTGCAAACAGTAAACACGTACACACATATGTACACACACATACACACACATTTGATTTCATATCTTGGAGTTCATTTTGATTAGCATTATTTTATATGGCCATATGTACATAGCTATTGAGCTATTGTGATCCCCTGTTTGAACTATCCTAGACATATTCTAGTTATTACCAATGAGAGAAACCATGGAGTCTATGTTTCTTTGGGTCTTACTTACTTCATTTAATATGATTTTCCCAAGTCTCTCCATTTCCTTACAAATGGGGTAATATCATTCTTTCATTAAATTGCAGAGCTTCTGCATGGCAAAAACATAGTTAACAAGACAAATAGAAAGCCTACAGGTCGGGAGAAGATGTTCACTAGCTATGCAAAGACAAGGGCCTCATATCTAAAATATATGTAGAGTTCAAAAAATTAAAACTCCCAAAAACAAATCCTCAAAGAAACAAGCACCCCATTAATAAGTAGGCTAAAGACTTAAAGAGAGACTTCCCTGACGACGAAATAACAATGGTCAATAGAGACATAAAGAAATGTTCAACAGCTCTGGTCATAAAAGAAATGCAAATCAGGGCTCGGAATGTGGCCTAGTGGTAGAGTGCTTCCCTAGCATGCATGAAGCCCTGGATTCAATTCCTCAGAACTACATAGAAAAAGCTGGAAGTGGCACTATGGCTCAAGTGGGAGAGTGCTAGCCTTGAGCAAAAGAAGCTCAGTGACAGTGCCCAGGCCCTGAGTTCAAGCCCTAGGACTGGAAAAAAAGAAATGCAAATCTAACAACAATGAGATTCCACCATCACCACAGTTAGAATGGCCATTATCAAGAAAACTAACAATAACAGATGCTGGTGTGGATGTGGCCAAAAGGGAATACTACTAAATTGTTGGTGGGAATGTAAACTTGTTCAACCACTCTGGAAAGCTGTATGGAGATTTCTTAAAAGATTAAACATGACCCAGCAACTCTACTCCTGGGCAGTTATCCAAAATACCACAAGCAAGACCATACAAAAGCTATCAGTACAACCATGTTTATTGCAGTATTTTTACCATAGGCAAGATATGGAATCAACCCAGATGCCCCTCAGAAGATGAATGGATCAATGAACATGTTATAAATTTTAATTTTTATATTTAAAATTTTAACCAAAGAAATCCAACTCAATTTCTCTGTATTCTTCTCCATTTAATGTATTTGTACAACAGCAAGTCTTAATTCATTATCAGTTTCATAGTCCTATAAAAGAGCAAACACTCAACCTGATGTCCATCATGAATCCATGATTGTATTCACTAGGTCTGGGGTATGATAAAGGTGTGTGTGAATCTTTGGGAATAAGAAAATTGGTCAGAGAGTTAAGGGAATGGGCAGTGGTCCACAGTTGAAGCAGCTCAGCCTTGCACCTGCTTTACTATTCTGATGTCTTCTGTTGACATTTCCATAAGGAACTTCATGCAGTCATTCCTACCTATAAATAAATAACCATTGATTCATTTATTGTATCCCCAGGACTCTGAGGTTTAAACTCAGGACCTGAATACTGCTCCTGGGGTTTCTTTGGTCACAGCTTTCTTGACCCACAGCTCCATTTCTGACTTTTTTTTGGTGGTTACCTAAAGATGAGAGATTCATGGATTTTTTATCCTGGCAGACTTCAAACCACAATCCACAGATCTCAGCCTCTTGGGTAACTAGGATTACAGGTGTGAACTACTGGTCTACAACAACTATTTAAAACCTTCATATGTATTTTTATCTGATTAGCTTAATTAATAACAAAATTTAAATAAATACAAATAGATACCAAGGCACTTCTCTTGTTCTGAAAAATTTCAGTTCTTTTTACTTTTTTTCCTTCTATTTTATATACATTTTATTGTAAAAATACTGTACAGAGGGGTTACAATTACATGAATACGGTAATGAGTACAATTCCTATCTAGCATTGTTGCCTCTTCCTTGTTTTTCCCCTACCATCCCTTCCCTCCACACTCCCCACCTCCAGAAGTTGGAAATTTCGTTTTCTACAGAGTGTCTTCTACATCTCATTGTTACATAGGTCAAACTATATCCTTATTTCAGCATTTTGTTATTTCCCTTCTCGTTCCTAAATTAGAAAAATGTATATACAAGATTCCGTGCAATGGAATCAAATACAGTGAAAACAGAGGTTAAAACACGGGAGAAGCTGGGCGCCGGTGGCTCACGCCTGTATTCCTAGCTACTCAGGAGACTGAGATCTAAGGATCACCGTTCAAAGCCAGCTCAGGCAGGAAAGTCCATTTGACTTATCTCCAATAAAGCACTAGAAAACCAGAAGTGGCATTGTGGCTCAAGCGGTAGAGCACTTGCCTTAAGCTGAAGAGCTGGGGGACAGCATTCAAGCCCAGAGTTCAAGCCCCACGACCACCAAAAAACAAAAACACAAAAACAAAAACAAAAATAACATAGGGGAAGAAAACACAAAAGAAACAGAAAAGTCATATGATACATTATAAGTACATTAAAAACAACAGCAAGAAAGATAAAAACACTTGTGTCTCTATCTTGGGGTTCATTTAGCTTAGCATCAACTTATATAGTCATACATACATAGCTTTTGAGCTTTTCTGCTTGTCCTACACATGTACTAGTTATTGCAAATAAGGGAAACCATGGGACCTATGTTTCTTTGGGCCTGGCTTACTTCACTTAATATAATTGTTTTCCAAGTCTTTCCATTTCCTAACAAATGGGGCCATGTCATTACTTCTGATGGAGGAATAGAATTCCATTGTGTATATACATATATATATATATATGTATGTATATATACACATATATGTATATATGTATGTGTATATATGTATATATGTGCATGTATGTATATATACACACATATATGTATATACATACATATATACATCTGTGTGTATATATATATACCACATTTTCTTTTTTTTTCTTTTTTTTCTTAATTAATTTTTTTATTGTGAAAATACTGTACAGAGGCGTTATAATTACATGGGCAAGATAATGAGTACATTTCTTATCAAGCATTGTAGCCTCCTCCTTTGTTTCCCCTTCGGGGCATCTGGGTTGGTTCCATATCTCACTCATGGTAAATAACGCTGTGATAAACATAGTTGTGCCAGGAGATTTAGTATAGGCTTGTTTGTGTTCACTTGGGTAAATGCCCTCAAGTGGGATTGCTGGGTCATAGTGGAGCTCTATGTGGAGTATTTTGAGAAACCTCCATACTGCTTTCCAAAGTGGTTGAACAAGGTTTCCCACCAACAATGCAATAGGGTTCCCTTTTGGCCACATCCCTTCCTGCATCTGTTGTTATTAGAGTTCTTGATTATAGCCATTCTAACTGGGGTGAGGTAGAATCTCAATGTTGTTTTGACTTGCATTTCTTTTATGGCTTGAGAAATTGAGCATTTTTTCATGTGTCTACACCATTCTTATTTCCTCTTCAGACAAGTTTCTCTTTAAGTCTTTTGACCACTTATTTATGTGGTGGTTGTTTCTTTTTGGGCAATTTATTTTTTTGACTTCTAAGTGTATTTTAGATATGAGACCCTTGTCCATTGTATGACTAGTAAGATCTTCTCCCAGTTGGTGGGCCTTCTGTTGATCTTGCTAGCTATGATCTTTGCCATGCAGAAGCTGTGTATTTTCATGCAATCCCATTTATCCATTTTTTATTTCAATTTCAGCCTGTGCCAGGGAGCCCTAGAGTTACTACTATTCCTTCCTGTAATGTTTTCAGGGTGTCTATTTTGACTCTGAGGTCTTTGATCCATTTGGAGTTGATTCTGCTGCAGGGTGATATATAAGGGTCTAGCTTTAGATTTCTACAGGTGTTTAACCAATTTTTGCAGCACAATTTACTGAAGAAGCTGTCTTTCTTCCATTCAATTTTTTTTAGCTCCCTTGTGGAAGACTAGGTAGCTATAAGTCTGTGGGTTAATTTCTGGATCTTCAATTCTATTCCATTGGTCCTCAGGTTTGTAATTGTGCCAGTACAAAGCTGGTTTTGTAGTAGAGTTTGATATTTGGTACTGGTATTCCTCCAGCACTGTTCTTTCTGGTAAGGATTGTTTTTGCTATTCAGGGTCTTTTGTTGTTCCATATGAATTTTTGTTGCTTCTTCTATTTCCTTGAAGAAGGAGGTTGGAATATTCATAGATATGGCATTGAATTTGTAGATAGCCTTTGAGAGTATTGCCATTTTCATGATGTTAATCCTCTCAATCCAGGAGCATGCTCCCATTTCCTTAAATTTGCTTTTATATCCTTTTTTAGGTTTTTAAAGTTTTCATTGTAGAAGTCTTCCACTTCTTTAGTTAAATTAACTCCTAGGTATTTTATTTTTTGTGGGGCTATTACAAAAGGAGTTTTTTCCCTTGATTTCAACCATGCTCCTCTCATTATTGGCATACAGAAAAGCCATTGATTTCTAAGGGTTAATTTTATACCCTGCTAATTTGCCAAAGTTTCAGTTCAACTTAAATAATTTAGGCGTGGAGTCAATGGGGTTCTTTAAATACAAGATCATGTAATCTGCGAAGAGGGATAGTTATGCTTCATCTTTCTCTATTTGGATCCCCTTTATGTTTGCATCTTGTCTTATTGCTGTAGCCAGGCATTTTAATAATAAATTGATGAGGAGTGGAAAGAGTGGACATTATTGAAGTTATCCTGAATTTAGATGAAATGACTTTACCTTTTTGCTATTAAGTATAATGCTGGCTGTAGGTTTGTAATATACAGCCTCTGTTATATTGAGAAATGTTCCATGGATTCCTAGTTTTTTGAGAGCCTTCATAATAAAGGGGTGTTGCATCTTGCCAAATGCTTTTTCTATATCTATTGAGATAATCATGTGGTTCTTTTCTTTGCTCTTGTTGAATGTGATGAATTATATTAATTGATTTGCATATATTGAACCAGCTTTGCATCACTGAAATGACTCCTGTTTGATCGTGGTGTATGAGCTTTTTAATGAGTTGTTGAAGTCGATTGGCCAGAATTTTGTTCAGAAGTTTTGCATTGATGTTCATCAAAGAAATGGGTCTATAGTTCTCCTTTTTTGATGAGTCCCTGCCTGGTTTTGGGATGAGAGTTATGATGGCTTCATACAAAGAGCTTGGAGGAGTATTGGTGTGAGTTATGCTTTGAAGGCTTTGGAGAATTCCACTGTAAATCCATCCGATCTTGGGCTTTTCTTGGGTGGGAGACCTCTTATTACTGTTTCTATTTCGTTGCTCGATATGGATCTGTTAGGTTGGTTTAAATCATTTTTCTTTAGTTTTGACATTTCAATGTTTGCCAGAAAATCATCCATTTCTTCCAGATTCTCAAACTTATTAGCATAAAGTTTTGAGAAATATTCCCTTATATGGTTCTGAATCTTGGTTGTTTTGGTGGTGATGTTTCCATTTTAGTCAGTAAGTTTGGTTATTTGGGTGTGTTCTATTATTTTTCTGATAAGATTTACTAAGGGTTTGTCAATTTTGTTAATTTTTTTGAAGAACCTACTCTTTGTTTTGATTCTGTGTTTTTTTGGACTCTCATTCATTTAATTCTCATTTAATTTTAACAATTTCTTTCCATCTACTGGATTGGGGTTTAGCTTGTTGTACTTTTTCAACGTGCTTCAGGTGCCTTCTTAAATTGTTGGCTTCTGATCGCTACAATTTGTTGGTGTAGGAACTCAGAACTATAAACATGCCTCTGAATACTGTCTTGGCTGTGTCCCAGAGGATCTGGTAATTTGTGTGTTCATTTTGGTTAAATACCATGAATATCTGAATTTCCTTTGTAGTCTCTTCAGCAGTGTGTTTTTCAGTCTCCATGTTTTCCAGGATTGTCTTTGGTGGCTTTTGGTAATGAGTTCTAATTTTATTCCCTTTTCTGAGAGATTGCAAGTCATAATTTCAATGTTTCTGAATTTGGATATATTTGCTTTGTGCTCTAAAGTGTGGTGTACTGTAGAGAATATTTCATGTGCTGCTGAGAAAAACTTGTGTTCTGATGCTGCTGGATGAAATTTTCAAAGTAGATGTCTATTAAGTCTAGTTGATGTACACAAATATTTAGATCCATGGTTTCTCTGTTGAGTTTTTGCCAGTTTAGTCTATCCAGTAGAGACAGTGGTGTGTTAAAAGCCCAGCAATTAATGTCTTTGGATCTATGTGTGGTTTTAGGTAAAGTAATTCTTGGGTAAATTTGGGTGCTCCATTGTTTGGTGAATAGATGATTAGAATTGTAATATTCTCCTGAAGGAGAGATCCTTTAATTAGTATGTAATGACTTTATCTCTTCTCCCTAATTTTATTTTGAAGTCTATTTTATCTGAAAACAGAAGATAAAAGGATCTTGCTTTTTTCTTCTTTTGAAATTTTAATTTTTTTTATTGTGAAAATACCATACAGAGTGGTTACAATTACATGGGCAAGGTAATGAGTACATTTCTTATCAAGCATTGCTGCCTCCTCCTTTGTTTCTCCTTCCCATCCCTTCCCATCTCACCCCCCCAACACCAGACCCCCCCCGTTCCCCCCTCCCCCCCGACCCCTGCCAAAGTTATAAAGTTCATTTTTCGACATAACAACTTGTACATCTAATTGTTGCAATGGGTTCACCTGTATCCCTATTTAAATGATTTGTTTTTTTCCCTTTCCCTCCACAAATTATACCAACATCAAATACAGGAAAAACAGGAGTTATATTGTGGGTGAGGGACATACAAAGCAACAAAGAAATCATCTTATAAATATGTTAGAAACAATCACAAGAAAGAAAAAACATTTGAATCCTTATCTTGGGCTTCATTTCACCTAACATCAACTTATCTGACCGTTTCTGCTTGTCTCAGACATGGATCTTGCTTTTTAATCGAACTAGACAGTCTATGTCCCTTAATTGGAGATTTAAGTCCGTTAATATTGAGAGTTAGAAAAGAGGTTTTTGGTAGTTCCTGCCATATTATCCACTTTCTTGAGAGCTCTGCCAACTGAATTTTTCTCATGAATCTTGGATTCTCTCTTTGGCAGCCGGTTCTTGGCCTTTATTGTGCTATTGCTGATTTTCTATGTGTAGGACATTTTTAATTAACTTTTGTAGGGATGGTTTGGTGGAGATATATTGCTTCAATATTTCTTTGCTGTGGAAGGTTTTTATTTGTCCTTCTGTTATGGAGGAGAGTTTAGCTGGGTACAGTATTCTTCTTTGATAGTTGTTTGTCTTTAGGGTGTCAAATACATCATTTCAGGCTCTTCTTACTTTCATTGTCTCTGCTGAGAAATCTGAAGTTATTCTGATTATTTTCCCATTAAAGGTGATTGAGCTTTTCTTCTGGACAGCTATAAGGATCTTTTCCTTGGTCTCTATTGATCCTGTGTGGATTACAAAGCAATGGTAGGATTTCCTGTTCTAGTCTGGTCTATTTGGGGTTCTAAAGGCTTCTTGTATATGAATGGGCCTATCTTTTCGCATGTTTGGAAGTTCTCTGCTAGGATCCTGTTGTATAGATTTCCTAGACCTATCATTTCAGTCTCTAGGCCCTTCTCTAAACCAATTAGCCTTAAATTAGTCCTTCTAATGGTGTCTTCTAAATGTTGAATAGATCTATAATATTTTTGGGATTTGTATTGAATACTTGTCTGTTCTTTCTTTATATATCTAGGCTGTCTACAATCCCAGAGATTCAATCTTATGCATGGGCTTACTTTGCTGAATACAATTTTCTCAAACTTTTCCATATCTTTATGAATAGAGTAATATCATAATTTCTGATGGAAGCATAGAATTCCATTGCACATCTATCTATCTATCTATCTATCTATCTATCTATCTATCTATCTATCTATCTATCTATCTATCTATCTATCTATGCCACATTTTCTTGATCCATTGGTCCACTGAGGGGCATTTGGATTGATTCCATATCTTGGCTGTGGTCAAAAATGTTGCAATGAACATGTTGTGCTGGTAGCTTTAGTATGGCCTTGTTTGTGGTCTATTGGCTAAATGTTCAGGAGAGGAATTTCTGGATCATATGTTTAATCTTAAAAGATTAAACCACCATAGTGCTATCCAGAGTGGTTGAACAAGCTTACATTCTCACCAACAGTGTAGTAGGTTCCCTTTTGGCCGCATTGCCCTCCAGCATCTGTTGTTAGTAGATTTCTTGATTATAGACATTCTAACTTAGGTAAGGATAGGATCTCAATTTTTTTTTATTGCATTTCTTTTACGGCTAATGATGTTGAACATTTCTTCGTGTATCTATTGGCCATTCTTACTTCTTCTGAGAAGTCTCTAATTCTTTAATCAATTTATTAATTGTGTTTGTGTTTCTTTGAGGGTATATTTTTGGGGGTCATAATTTTTTGAACTCTAAGTATATTTTAAATATGAAGCCTTTGTGTGATGCATAGCTGGTAAAAGTCTTTTCTCCTTTTGTGTGTTTTCTATTTATCCTGCTATGTCCTTTGCCATGCAGAACGTCTTCAGTTTGATCCAATCCCAGTCTTTCTTTGATTTGTTGAGATTTTGAATCTTTAATTAGGAAATTTCAACCCATACCCAGGAGCCCCAATTTTTCTTGTACCTCTTCCTGTACCAATTTCATGGTATCTGGTGTTACTTTGAGGACTTTGATCCATTTGGAATAATTCTGGTGCATAGAGAAACATAAGGATGTAGTTTCAGTTTTCTGCATTAGTACAGCCAATTATCAAGCAGAATACTTTTCCCTACTGACTTTTCTTTCAGATTTCTAGATCCTAGAGTAGGAGATGGGTCCCACCATATCATCTCTCCTGAGAAAATTAGGTTAATGACTAAGTTATTTAAAGCAGATTGACTTCTAGCTCTCTTTCTAATCTTTTCCATGGTATAGTTTCCAAGATTTTAACTGGATGTTTTTCCAATGTTTTCCCAAAGTTCTGGAAAGCAGAGATAAGGATATCTTTTCTTACAAGGTGTTCAGAAGTATTAGTTTGTGCTAACAGTTATACATTTGAGACATACTAGCACATATGATCTGTAGATGTATTTTGTTTGTTTGCTGGCTTGCAAATTAATTAGTAGATATAAATAGGAGATTTAGTATATACTCACAGACACATGTATGTATGTACGTACGTATATATGTAAGGTTGAATGGATGAATGGATGAATTGCTAATGGGCTTTGCTTCTCTTGAATAAACTTTTGGACAAGTTTGAATCCATTTAATACATGGCCAGGGAGTTCCTACAGAAATTACTAGTTAGTGTTCAAGAGTGGGTTCCAATGTAGCTGGATGTACTTTATCCAGTCCACTGGAGTCCTCAGCCTCCTCTCATCCCTTAGTTCTGAGGCTATGTCAGCAGGCATGAAGCATCATGCTAGTTGCCCTTCTTCTCACAAACTCATGTTTTACATTTTGGCACACTGACCTTTGTTCAGTAACATTTATTATGTACTTACTCCATGTCAGTTGCAGATAATGAAGAGATCTCCTCTTCCCGGTAAAGCTCTCATTCATGTGGAAACAAAAAGTGCAAAAGTGATTCCTTCTGTTATAGCAGATGATGCAACTATTTAAGAGCCATGTGCTGCTGTCTACTGCCTGTAATCCTCACTATTCAGGAGGCTGAGGTCTGAGGATTGTGGTTCAAAGCCAGCCTGGGCAGACTCATATCTCCAATTAACCACACAAAATACAAAAGTTGTGCTATGGCTTAAATGGTAGAGTGCTAGCTTTGAGTAGAAAGAGGCTCAGGAACAGGGCCCAAGCCCCGAGGTAAAGCCCCACAATCAACAACAACAACAAAGAAAAGAGACACAAGCATTCTTCCTGGAATCAGAAGAATTGTGGGAAGATTTCAGTGAAGAGAAGGTATTTCAGTAAGGTCTAAAGTAAGATTTGTCATATGAAGATGAGACACACTATTTTGTGCACAGAAAAACTCAAGGAGACATGGAAGTGCGTGAGACCAGCAACTTGCCCAACTTGTAAAGGATATTGAACAGAAGATTGAACAATAAGGCAGAGAATCATTGTTTGGTGATCAGGGTCAATATTGTTGTTAGGAACTGAAAATGCTTTATGTTTTAGTATTCATCTATTCTCATGTCTTATAATTTTGAGAGATATTTTTGCATTTACAGACATTTACTTAGATAAAGCTTCTTGAAGACTATGAATCTAGTTTCATTTAACATTTTCTTTAAGGGCCTATTGCCTCATAGAATGATAAAGTTACCTCCATTTTTATTTTATGCTATAATTTGGGAGGCATTGGTCTTAGTTCTTCTATAAAGTTCTGACAGAATTCAACAGTAAATACTATCCAGTAAATATTGGATAGCCCTGATCTATACTGTACCATATCCTAACAAATGGGGCAATGTCATTCATTCTGATGGAGGCATAGAATACATTGTGTATATATACATATTTTCTTGATCCATTCATCTACTGAGGGGCATCTGGGTGGGTTCCATATCTTAGCTATGGTAAATAATACTGCAATAAACATAGTTGTGCTCGTAGCTTTAGTATGGTCTTGTTTGTGATCATTTGGGTAAATGACCAAATTGGGATTGCTGTGTCATAGGGGAGCTCTATGTGGAGTCTTTTGAGGAACCTCCATACTACTTAACAGAGTGGTTGAACAAGTTTACACTCCCACCAACAATGCAGTAGGGTTCCCTTCTGGCCACATCACCTCCAGCATCTGTTGTTATTAGAGTTCTTGATTATAGCCATTCTAACTGGGGTGAGGTAGTATCTCAATGTTGTTTTGATTTGCATTTCTTTTATGGTTAGAGAGGTTGAGCATTTCTTCATGTGTCTATTGGCCATCCTTCTTTCCTCTTCAGAGAAGTTTCTCTTTAAGTCTTTAGCCCACTTATTTATTGGGCAGTTGTTTCTTTACGGATTTGTTGTTGGGGGATTTAATTTTTTGAGTTCCAGGTATATTTTATGTCTGAGACAAGCAGAAAAGGTCAGATAAGTTGATGTTAGGTGAAATGAACCCCAAGATAAGTATTCAAATATTTTTTCTTTCTTGTGATTTTTTTCTAACATATTTATAAGATGGTTTCTTTGTTGCTTTGTATGTCCCTCCCCCACAATATAATCTCTCCTTTCATTGTATTTGATGTTGGTATAATTTGTGGAAGGGAAGGGCAAAAACAAACCGTTTAAATAAGGATACAGGTGGACCCATTGCAACAATGAGATGTACAAGTCATTATGTCAAAAAACAAACTTTACAACTTTGCGGGGGGGGGGGGGGGGAGATGGGAAGGGATGGGAAGGGGAAACAAAGGAGGAGGCAACAATGCTTGGTAAGAAATGTACTCATTACCTTACCCATGTAATTGCAATCCTCTGTAAGGTATTTTCACAATAAAAAAATAAAAATAAAGAAACAATTTTAGCCTGAGGAGTCTGTGGGAACCCTGCCTGTACCTATATGGAGATGGAAACAATAAATGGTCATGGAAGGTCTGGTGTGCACCTGCTGACAAGTTTAAACATCATCAGTTCTTCATACATTCATCATCACCATAATTTGATTGGTTCTTCATATTATTCTTTAATTTGCCATTTCATTAATTTCTGTCCTGATATTTATTTCTTTTCTTGAGGAAGGAGAAAAATGTGTGGATTTGGTTCATGGCTGTTCTGCCTGTAACCGGTAACCTGGCTTATCTTGTCTTTGTGGCTTTGGCTCCTTACCTGCAACCCGCAGGATATGGGTGTTGTTGCTAAAGCCTGGTTCATAATTCTCTCAACACATCTCTTGTCTCTGTGCTTTTTAACTATGATATCTTTCTTTCTGTAGTTCCCTATAATTTCCTTTTCTGTCTATCTTCAGAGAGAGATGGTAATTTTTTAAATTTTAATTTCATTATCAAGGTGATGTACAGAGGAGTTACAGTTCTGTATGTAAGGTACTAAGTACATTTCTTGTCTAACTTGTTGCTGCTCCCTCATTTTTCTCCCTCTCCCTCTATTCACACACAAGAAGTTTCTTTGTCCTAACTCATCTCAAATGCTCTCCTTGATTAAAAGATTCATAACATGTAGAATGATAAGGAAATATTTGTATTGTTTTAAGGCATTAAATTCAGGTGGTTTGTAACAGTAGATATAAGAAACTAATATGATACAGTTCACTGTTGTTAGGTAAAAATACAAAATAAGAAAAGATAACAGAAAAAGATACAAATTAATGTAATTCTCATTTGTACTCTAGTCCAACAAAAACTGAGCTTTAAACAACTTGTTCTACTCATGGAAAAATGCATCATTTAAAATAAAACCAAATTAAAATCCATAGTTAGCCAGATGCCAGTGTCCTGTATCCCTAGCTACTCAGGAGGCTGAGATCTGAGGGTTGAAGTTTGAAGCCAGCTTGAGGAAGAAAGTTTATGAAACTAAAATGCTGGGAAAAAAATGTGGCTAAAATAATAGAGTGCTAAACTTGAGCAAAAATCTCAGGAAGAGTGCCCAAACCCGAAGTTTAAACCCCAGGACCAGCACCAAAATAGATAGATAGATAGGTAGATAGATAGATAGATAGATAGATAGATAGATAGATAGATAGATAGATAGATAGATAGATAGATAGATAGATAGATAGATAGATAGACTTGAGACTAGAGTCACATCCTGACATGGTACTTGGTGTGCTAGAGTTCACAAAAAGAATCTACTAGTCTTGATTCACTGATGGGGGATGGCAGTGCCCCCATTAATGCCTAGATCAGACGCATGCCCACATGGATTTTAGAGAGTGGTTGGCAGGTTTTTATCACACTTGGGGTGTTCATATCTGCTATGCTATATTGTAAATTCTTTTCTCTCCTAGATACAATAAATTTAAAAAATAAAAAACAAAAAAAGATAGATAGATAGATAGATAAATACCCACAGTTAGTATCAGAATATTTCTTCCTAAAGAAGAGCCTGGAATTGGAATCATTGCATATAATTTAAAATTTGAGCTTCCCTATACTTTAATTTTTACATGGCTAATTTAACACTCCACAAATGCATCACAAAGATTAGATAATTGAAACAATGATATTAGGAGATGATGCATCTACAGTTTTTAAGTGAGAAATTTGAATTATGTTTATGCTAGCAAAATTGATATGGACTGAAGCAGTTAATAGCATCAAGAGAATTTCATATACATTTGACTTGAGGGCAACTTGGATTTTGTCTATAAATTAATGAGGTAGTCCAGCAAATTCCCCTGTCACACAGATTACACCAAGTAGAAAAGAATAGGGAAGAAGAAGTCACTGCCATATTTTTCAAACACAGTAATATTTTAATGGATTATATAATCTGCAGTAAAACATTTGACCATTTACAAAACACGAAGGTAAAATCTTAGCAAATCAATTCTCTTGGCCTCTAATTGTGTGTTATTGTACATTCTCAGCATTGGCATAAGTAATAAATAAGTTATTATAATTAATCCCCTATTTTCAATTTGTAAGTTATGCTTAAAGAATAAGTGCAATGTGTCTGACCATTGGTAAAGCATATTAGATTACCATTGGGATTTTCTAAAGCTGCACTACCATTTTTTGCCTCCAGGTAGTCACTAAATGTACCATTAAATTCCATGTTCAGTTTCATTATAAAGTCCAATGATACTATATGCTGTTAAAAACCAAACTGATTTGTAATCTAATCAAAACAAATTTCTTATCACTTTCTATAATAATTTTAATTAGTTTTTTTTACTCCCTACCCTTTATATCTCCACATAGGTATTCCTGGGTTTTATTACAAGTCCACACATATTTGTTAGGAATTGTTGGTTTGATATTCTCCAGTAACAATTACATTTTATTTGGTGAAAAAAAAATGTATTAGAATAAAAATTGCAAGACTAACCTATTGTATGAGATGATTAATTGATGGCTAGATTTATATGCATTTTTGATGAATGATTTCCCATAGAAAAGTGACTTGAATGGGTGTCAAGGCAGCATTAGTCATTTTAATAGGTTTGAACAAAGGGCATATGACTGTTATTATAGATCAGCTGTGAGGATGTGGATTTCATTCCATCTTCATCCATTTTTTAAGTCTGACAAACTTTCTTCTATGAATGTGAAGACAAAGAAAAATTATCCCTAAACTAGTAAACCCTAAGATTGGCTTCATGTATTAATCAGATAGGAGAAAACTCATAATTCCCACAAACCTTCTGCTCTGTGTGTATTATGTGCATATTTGTTTAACTTTCTCTACTCATGATCACTTATTGTCATCAAAACTTTCAGTAAGGTATTTCTCCTTCATGTTCCACCTCAACCTACCAATAAAGTGATGAATGGAGGGAAATGGTAGGCAAATGCAGGCATAATATTCAGTTTAAATGTAGGAAAATAGAATTAGGTAACTTGAGGGGATGGGTGGGATTAGGAGAGATGGGGGAGAAGTATGAAAAGGGTGATATTGATCAAGATGCATTGTATTCACAAATTGACATGTTGAACTGAACTTCATTTGTATAATTATTAAAGAATAACAAAAAAATATAAAATGACCTGCTATACCTTAGAGCCATAAAATAATCATTTATGATAATAGCAGAATAGTTCCAAATGATAAATATAAACTTGTCAAGTCAAGCTTCGGGAACTGAAAGTTAGAATTGAAAAATGTTAATGAAATATATGTGTATCCTGCTTGAGAAAAGTAAATAGGAGCAAAAATTGATTAAGTGAAAATATAAATTGTTATCAGTATTCCCTGTCTATACAAGTATTGTAAGTGCAAAATTTGAACCTTTACACACTTGGTTCTTTTGTGAAATGTGGTCTGATACAAATTGTATTGAGTAAGAAGGCCTCGAGATACTATAACTTCAAAATACTTCAAATATGTTTCTTCTGACAAAATTTACCCAACCAATACTATGATCATTTGGCTTCATGTGTGCTATGAAAAATTAAAATCCATACAGGAGCATTGGCAATGAGGTTTGTGAGATGATATAGTCTTTATGAGATCCTTTACCCTATTCTCAGGCCTAAACTGGTCCTTGTCAATTCTATTATCCCTTTGGTGAAAAGAAAGATAAGTCTCATTGAAGAAGGACCCAATATCCCAAATCTTGACTTTAATCATCTTTTTTCAAGGTGACTTTCAGGTTTTTTTCCCAAGAGAAAAGAAAAACTTTTGAAGGATGATTTCATATGAACACTGAGACGGTAGTATTTTTAGAGAATTAAAATGCCACTGCATTTTAGTTTTCAGTGTCAGTAATAAAATAGTTTTCTTGAGTCTTTCTCATAGAACAAGAAGTGTTACAAAACTTCTCAGTAGTGATTCTTCAGCACTCAAATGTTTACTCAGATGAGACATGCTGAATAGTTTGGATGAATTCCTACTTGAACTTCTAACCAGGGGATGAGGTTTGTCATGAAATAAATAACTAATTGAAAGCCTCTAGAAATTCTCCAAAAGAACCCTCTCCACACACACAAAAATTAAGCAAAGAAACCTAAAACTACATTTCTACGAAAACACCAGAGATCACAGAAGGACCAAACATATGATCTCATCACATCTCCACTTAACTCTGAGGCTTTTGCAGAAGGTATATCTAATAGAATTATATTGTATTATCCAGTACTCCCTAAAGTAGTGACTTCAATTTTAGATACTCTTCCTATCAGAAGCTGAAGTAAGAGTGCAGATAAAGTGTTGGGAAAATGTTATTCAAAGAATAGATAATTACAGTTATATCACAAGAAGAAATAGAGTAGATCTCTTGCATTATGCAGTTATAATTAATAGTTAATATTCTTGAAAAATTCCAAAAATATGGACAAAAATCTCAACACAGAAATAGTAAATAAATAAGTCATGTATTTCTTCATTGTCTAGATGTAATCAATCTATAATATCTATATACTTGAAATTTTGTCTCTATGAAAACAAATTAAAAGAGAAATCATCGCCTCATTTGCAGAATTCCACTGGCGATGCTTTTATCTATTTTGTCAATTAGAAATATCCACCAAGTATGGTTGTCCTATGTTTACTTTCTTTTTTTTTTTTTTTTTTTAATTTTATTTTATTTTATTTGAGAACATACTGTACAGAGGGGTTACAATTACATGGGCAGGATAATGCATACATTTCTTACCAAGCATTGCAGCCTCCTCCTTTGTTTACCCTTCACCTCCCTTCCCAGCCTCCCCCCTCCCTCCCACCCAATCATACCCCCCCACCCCCCCCACCGACATTGTAAAGCTGGTTTTGACATGACATTTTGTACTTCTCATTGTTGCAACAGGTCCACCTGAATCCTTAAACGACTTGTTTGTCCCCATCTCCTCCACATGTTATACTGACATCAAATATAGTGAAAGCGGGGGTTACACTGTGGGGGAGGGACATACAAAGCAACAAAGAAATAATCTTATAAATGCGTTAGAAACACATGCATGAAAGAAACAAAAACATTAAAATACATATTTGAGGTTTCGTTTTCCTAACATCACATTATCTGACTTTTTCCGCTTGACTCATACCTATACTAGATATTGCAAATAAGGGAAACCATGGGACCTATGTTTCTTTGGGCCTGGCTTACTTCACTTAATATAATTTTTTCCAAGCCTTTCCATTTCCTAACAAATTGAGAAATATCATTCTTTCTGATGGAGGCATAGAATTCCATTGTGTATATATACCACATCTTCTTGATCCATTCATCTACTGAGGGGCATCTGGGTTGGTTCCATGTCTTAGCTATGGTAAATAATGCTGCAATAAACATAGTTGTGCTGGTAGCTTTAGTGTGGCCTTGTTTGTGATCATTTGGGTAAATGCCCAAAAGTGGGATTGCTGGGTCATTGGGGAGCTCTATGTGGAGTCTTTTGAGGAACCTCCATACTGCTTTCCAAAGTGGTTGAACAAGTTTACATTCCCACCAACAATGAAGTAAGGTTCCTTTCTGTCCACATCCCCTCCAGCATCTGTTGTTGTTAGAGTTCTTGATTTTTGCTGTTCTAACTGGAGTGAGGTGATATCTCAATGTTGTTTTGATTTGCATTTCTTTTATGGCTAGGGATGTTGAACATTTCTTCATGTGTCTATTGGCCATCCTTCTTTCTTCTTCAGAGAAGCTTCTCTTTAAGTCTTTCGCCCACTTACTTATTGGGCAGTTGTTTCTTTGAGGATTTGTTGTTGGGTGGTTTAATTTTTTGAGTTCCAAGTATATTTTAGATATGAGACCCTTGTCCGTTGTATGGCTAGTAAAGATCTTCTCCCAGTCCGTGGGCTTTCTATTGATCTTGCTAGCTATGTCATTTGCCCTGCAGAAGCTCTGCAACCTTATACAGTCCCATTTGTCCAGCCTTTCTTTGATTTGTTGTGTTTCCGGGTCTCTATTCAGAAAATTTCGGCCTGAGCCAAGGAGACCCAGGGTTTCTCCTATTCCATCCTGTAATGTTTTCAGAGTGTCTGCTTTGAGTTCAAGGTCTTTGATCCATTTGGAGTTGATTCTGGTGCAGGGTGATATATAAGGATCTAGCTTTAGTTTTCTACATGTAGTTAACCAGTTTTGCCAGCACCATTTACTGAAGAGGCTGTCTGTCTTCCATTCTATTGTTTTAGCTCCCTTATCGAAGATTAGATGGCTATAGGTCTGTAGGTTCATTTCTGGGTTTTCAATTCTATTCCATTGGTCCTGAGGTCTGTTCTTATGCCAATACCAAGCTGTTTTGATTACTATGGCTTTATAGTAGAGTTTGAAATTTGGTATTGATATTCCTCCAGCCGTGTTCTTTCCGTTGAGGAGCGTTTTTGCTATTCGGGGTCTTTTATTGTTCCATATGAATTTTTGGATTGCCTCTTCTATTTCCTTGAAGAATGAGGGTGGAATTTTGATAGGTATTGCGTTGAATTTGTAGATAGCCTTGGGAAGTATTGCCATTTTCACGATGTTAATCTTTCCAATCCAGGAGCATGGGAGGTTTTGCCATTTTTTAAGTTCTGTGTTGATTTCCTTTTTCAAGATTTTAAAGTTTTCATCATAGAGGTCCTTCACTTCTTTAGTTAAGTTAATTCCTAGGTATTTTATTTTTTGTGGGGCTATTACAAATGGAGTTGCTTTCCTAACTTCAGCCACACTTTTCTCATTGTTGGCATACAGAAAAGCCATTGATTTTGGGGGGTTAATTTTATAACCTGCTACTTTGCCAAAGTTTTGAATCAGCTTGAGTAATTTGGGAGTGGAGTCTATGGGATTCTTTAAATACAAGATCATGTCATCTGCAAAGAGGGAGAGTTTTATTTCTTCTTTCCCTATTTGGATCCCCTTTATGTCTGCATCTTGTCTTATTGCTGTAGCTAGGCATTCTAATACTAGATTGAAGAGAAGTGGAGAGAGTGGGCATCCTTGTCTTGTCCCTGAGTTAAGAGGAAATGGCTTTAGTTTTTCACCATTGAGTATAATGCTGGCTGTAGGTTTGTCATATACAGACTTTATTGTATTGAGGAATGTTCCATGGATTCCTAATTTTTCCAAAACCTTCATCATAAAGGGGTGTTGGATCTTGTCGAATGCTTTTTCTGCGTCTATTGAGATAACCATGTGGTTCTTATTCTTGCTTCTGTTGATGTGATGAATAATATTAATTGATTTGCGTATATTGAACCAGCTTTGCATCCCTGAAATGAATCCTGTTTGATCGTGGTGTATGATTTTTTGGATGAATTGTTGAAGTCGGTTGGCCAAAATTTTGTTGAGAAGTTTTGCATCAATGTTCATCAAAGAAATGGGTCTATAGTTCTCTTTCTTTGATGAGTCCCTGCCTGGTTTTGGGATGAGGGTTATGATGGCTTCATAGAATGTGTTCGGTAGTGAGCTTTCTCTTTCAATTTCATTGAAGAGTTGGAGGAGAATTGGTGTGAGCTCTGCTTTGAAGGCCTTGTAAAATTCCGCTGTAAAACCATCTGGTCCTGGACTTTTCTTAGCTGGGAGGTCTCTTATTGCTGTTTCTATTTCAATGCTTGATATGGGCCTGTTAAGATAGTTTGCCTCATCTTGGTTTAGTTTTGGCATGTCAATATTTGCTAGGAAGAGGTCCATTTCTGTCAAGTTCTCAAACTTATTAGCATACAGTTTTGAGAAGTATTCCCTTATAATGTTCTGAATCTTGCTTGTTTCCGTGGTGATGTTTCCATTCTCATCTCTGAGTTTATTAATTTGGGTGTGTTCTCTTCTTTTTCTGATAAGATTTGCTAAGGGTCTGCCAATTTTGTTAAGTTTTTCGAAGAACCAACTCTTTGTTTTGTTGATTCTTTCTATAGTTTTTTTGGATTCTAATTCATTTAATTCTGATTTAATTTTGATTATTTCTTTCCGTCTACTGGATTGGGGTTTATCTTGCTGCTCTTTTTCAAGGAGGTTTAGATGTGTCATTAAATTGTTAGTTTCAGATCTCTCCAATTTGTTGATGTAGGAGCTCAGAGCTATAAACTTGCCTCTGAGTACTGCCTTTGCTGTGTCCCAGAGGAGCTGGTAATTTGTGTGTTCATTTTTGTTGAATAGCATGAACATTTGAATTTCCTTTCTAATCTCTTCCATGACCCACTCATGATTCAGCAGTGTGTTGTTCAGCCTCCATGTGATACCGGACTTTCTTTGGTGGCTTTTGGTGTTGAGTTCTAACTTTATTCCCTTGTGGTCAGAGAGAATGCACGGTATAACTTCAATGTTTCTGAATTTAGACAAGTTTGCTTTGTGGCCTAAAATGTGGTCTATTTTAGAAAACGTTCCATGTGCTGCTGAGAAAAACGTGTATTCTGATGCTGCTGGGTGAAATGTTCGGTAAATGTCTGTTAAGTCTAATTGATCTATGCAGCTGTTTAGATCTGCGGTTTCTCTGTTGAGTTTTTGCCGAGTTGATCTATCTAGTGGGGAGAGTGGTGTGTTAAAATCCCCAACAATTAATGTCTTTGGATCTATATGGGATTTGAGGGAAAGTAGTGTTTCTTTGATAAATTTGGGTGCTCCATTGTTTGGCGAATAGATATTTAGAATTGTAATATCCTCCTGAAGGAGAGATCCTTTAATTAGTATGTAGCGACCTTCTTTATCTCTTTTCACGAATTTTAATTTGAAGTCTATTTTATCTGATATTAGGATTGCAACTCCCGCCTGTTTATGGGGGCCGTTTGCTTGGTAGATTTTGTTCCAGCCTTTAACATTGAAAATGTGTTTGTTTTTACGGGCAAGATGTGACTCCTGTAGGCAGCAGATAGAAGGGTCTTGTTTTTTAATCCAACTAGACAGTCTATGTCGCTTAATTGGAGAGTTCAGTCCGTTAACATTAAGTGATAGGACTGAGAGGTATTTGGGAGTTCCTGCCATGTTATCTACCTTCTTGGGGGCTGCGAAAACTGGGTTCTTCCTATGGTTCTTGGATTCTCAGTTTGGGTGCAGTTTCTTGGCCTTTATTGCGGTCTTGTTGGTTTTCTATGTGTAGGACATCTTTAAGAATCTTTTGTAGGGCTGGTTTGGTGGAGATGTATTGTTTCAATTTTTCTTTGCTATGGAAGGTTTTTATTTGGCCTTCAGTTATGAAGGAGAGTTTAGCTGGGTACAGTATTCTTGGTTGATAGTTGTTTGTTTTTAGGGCATGGCATACATCATTCCAGGCTCTTCTTGCTTTGATTGTCTCTGCTGAGAAATCTGAGGTGATTCTAATTGGTTTCCCTTTATAAGTGATTACCCTTTTCTCTCTGACAGCTTTAAGGATCTTTTCCTTGTTCTGAGTTGATCCTGTGTGGATTATAATGTGACGGTGGGATGTCCTATTCTGGTCTGGTCTATTTGGGGTTCTAAAGGCTTCTTGTATCTGGACAGGCCTATCTTTTTGCATGTTTGGGAAGTTCTCTGCTAGGATCCTGTTAAACAAATTTCCTAGACCATTAACTTCTGTTTCTAGGTGCTCCTCTACACCCATTATCCTTAGATTAGGCCTTCTGATGGTGTCTTCCAGGTGTTGGATAGATCTATCATATTTCTTGGACTTGTCTTGGATGGTTGTATGTTCTTTCTCTATAATATCTAGGCTGTCTTCAATCCCTGAGATTCGATGTTCTGCATGGTCTAACCTGCTGTCAAGACTCTCTACTTTGTTTTTTATCTCTTTTCCTTCTAGTTGGTCAGCTTTGATGGCTTCAAGTTCTTTGTTGAAGCTCTGTTTTAGGTCTTGTATGAATTTCTTTACTTCCTTAATTTGGTGTTCAGTGTTTGTCCTCAAATCACTTAGTTGATTGGTTATGGTTTCTTTGGGCTCCCATTCCTTCTGTTGGGTTCAGCATTCCCTTTGTGGTCTCCCTGACTTCCTTCAGCTCTTTGTTAATGGATTCCATGAATGCCTTTAGTGATCTTTGTGTGTTCTCTACCTGGTCTCTCAATTCCTGTATTACTCTTTGATTAGCTTCCTCCCGTTCGTGGGATTCCTGCAGATCTCTTTGAGTGTTCTCAGCCTGCTCACGCCATTCCTCCCTTTCTCTTTGAGTATTCTCAAGTTGTTCACGCAAATCCTGTATCAGTTTTTGAGTAGCTTCCTCACGCTTATGATATTCCTGTATAAACTTCTGGGATGCCTCCTCTCTCTCCCTATCATGCTCATACAGAGTCCTTTGTATGTTGTCAAACTTTTCATTTATCATGTTTGCCAGCAGTGTTTGTAGAGCTGTTTGGGAACTCTCCTCTGGATTATTCATTATCTGTTCTAACCCCTGATTATCAGGATTGGGAATTGAGATACCCGAATTTGCCATTTTTCTTGTGTTTTTCTGGCTTACTCTGCCCATTTGAGATGAAGATAGCACCAGTTTTGTGCTAGAACACTATCTTAAGGCAACCATCAACCAAAGTTTGCATTTGTACAGTCAATAGTCTACAGATACAATCTAGTTCAACAGATACATCTATTCGACATCAAACAACTATATGTTAAAGGACTTCGAACCGCAGAGAAGAATTTGGAAAACCAGAAATTATTAGGGTTAGGGAGAGATGTGGGTAAAAAATAGGAATAGATTGGTGTGGGGAGGCACAGGGAGAGTTAACTATGTCCTAATCACAGTGCAGGAAATAGGTTGGGTAGGATGTAAGTAGAGAGAGAGAGAAAAAGAAGAAAGGGAAAGGGGAATGAAAAGAGACCAGAAAATAAAATAGAAACGTAAAAATTAATGTTATTTTAGAGATTAAAAGACCATCTACTTATAGAGGAATATGAATATGTTGAGAGAAAGGGAGGGACATAGAGGAGATGAGAAAAACTTTAAAACAGTGCTTAAAATATTATATAGGTATAAAGAGGTAGTACTGCTATTAATGAATTTAAGTCTCAGAGGTTTTGAATTGAGTAATAAGCTTGTGGATTAAGTGTGTACACAATGGGGGATAGGGTCTACTGGTTAACTAAGGGTTTATCAGAGGATGTGCAGGACAAGAGTTAAGTCACATAAAGATGAACAAAGAGGAAAAGATGGAAAGGATAGGAAAGTGAGAAGAAAAGATCAGAAGTTCAGTAGAGCTAGAAAAAAAAACAAAAAGATAATTAAGAATGAAAGAAAAAGAGAAAGAAGACAAGAAAAGAAAAGAAAACACACATTCACGTATTCCTAAAATAAAAATTATAAGAGGAGAAAAAAAAAAAGTTAATGGAAAACAATTATTTTTTCAGAAGAGGCAAAAATTAAAGATTAACAAAAGTTTTAGAAAAGCAAAAAAAAATTTTATATATATATAAGGTAACAAAAAATGAAAAATAAACAAAACAAGGAAAAGAAAAAAAAAGAAAAGAAGAAGAAGAAAAAAAAAGTTCTTTGAATTTTTTTTTTTTTTTTTGGGAGGGGTGGGAAGAGTCCTGTATCTCCCTTTTGTCTGTAACCAGAGTCTGGTTGGAGTCTCTGGTCAGCTTGAGGTCCTGTGGCTTGATTGGTTTCTTAAGTCAGTTTGTTGGAACAAGCAGAAAAATGCTCTGCTTTACCCAAGTTTTTGAGATCCCCCTCCCAGGTTAGTTTCCTGGGAGGGTGATCTGCTTTGAGAATCACAAAAGAGGGGGATGCAGTGATGAGGCTAGGTTCTGGGTAGAGTTGAGGCCTTTCAACGAACAGTAGCTTTTCCCTGGGGCTATTTTGTGAAAAAAAAAAACTCACAGCACCCAGCCTGGAGCCATTCTCAGGGTTTCTGTTTTTCAATTGATTGTGGTGGCTGCTAGAGGGCAGGGCAGTCTCTGGCTCTGGTTACCCGGTGAGGAGAGCCACTCCAATGGCTGGCGCCTGAGCTGGGTGACTTTTCCCTGGATGGAACTGAGTCTGTGAGGTCACTTCGCCGTTAAGTTCTTGTGACCTGCTAAATGACTAGTTTTATTCCAAGGCCTGAGCTGGAGCTAGCCGCTCCCCCGAGCTTTGTCGGTATCCAAGATGGAGATCACCGGTGCTGGGGGGGAGGGGTGGCCTTCCCTCCTCTTCTCCCAGAGAAGGAGTGAGGAAGTGGGGCTTCTACTCACGCGGAGTCTTGGATCCCGGGTCGTCTCTGGTCTGCAAAGTGCAGGATGAAGTTGTCCGCTCCTTGTCGGTTGTTGCTGGTGTTGAGTAGAATCTGCTCATCCGCTGCGTCTGGCTCCTTCGTCCCGGACTGCGTCTCAGGTATGCCTCCGCGGCGGTGGTCGCCGCTGCGACCCTGCCGCCGCAGCGGCAGCTGCTCAGATGTGTCTGCTTGGCTTCCCCTCTCTTGACTAACTCTCTGTCTTGTGATGGCACACTTGGTGTGATTCTCTGGCTTGGGACTGTTCACTGGAACTCTGAAACTGTTTTCTATGCAAGAGCTTGTTCAGATTCCAGCTTCTCCTCCGCCATCTTCCCGGAACTCTATGTTTACTTTCTTATATCAGCTTCCTGTCAAAATCTGGCATGTGGAGATCATAACCACCTTCCCAATCACAAGACATCATATCTGGCTGTCTCAATCACAAGACGTCTATCTGGTTGAAATAGTGACATCACAATATACTGATCAATTTGATGTAGTGAAATTATTTATTCCAGAGAATCAGTGATGAAAAAATAAAAGTATGCCAGGGCTGTATTTCCTCACTGTTATTATTGTCATGATATCGGTGATGTACAGAGGGATTACAGTTACATGAATCAGGTAATGGGTACATTTCCTTTTGTACAATATCTTCTATTCCCTCATTCTCTCCCAGTCCCTCACTCCACCTCCACCCATAAGTTGTATAGTTCATTTTCATCAGTGTCTAGTGAGCTCCACTGCTGCACTTTCTCACCTTTTTTGCTCAAGTTTTGTGTTCTGCCCCCTGATCCTCCCAAAGATATACAGAGGAATACACCATACATAAAGAGAGAAGACAAAATTATCAAAAAATAAAAAAAAATGTTTTTGTTTCCATTTCTTAGAGTTTGTTTCTCTCCTAAGAGTATCCTCCTTTGGTCTCGCTGTGTGTGAGTATCTAGAGTCATATCTGTCAAATCAAATCCCGTGCACTTTAAGTCTAACTTCTGCATATCAGAGAGAACATGTACTGCTTGTCTCTCTGAGTTTGACTTACTTCACTTAACATGTTTTAGTTCCATGCATTTCCCTGCAAATGACATTATTTTACTCTCTTAAATGGCTGTGTAAAGTTTCATTGTGTATAGGTACCACATTCTTTTTTGATCCACTCATCTCTTGTGGGGCATCAGAGCTGTTTCCACATCTTGGCTGTTGTGAATAGTGCAGCAGTGAGCTTTTCTGTTCAGGTGTCCTTATCATGTCCTAGCTCATGATGTTCAGGGTAAATGCCTAGGAGTGGTATGGCTGGGTTGTAGGGAAGATTTATGTTTAGTTTACTGAGAAACCTCCAGACTTCTTTTTTTAATATGTTACAGTTACATGAGTAAGGTAATGAGTACATTTTTTATCAAGCATAGTTGCCTCCTCCTTTGTTTTTCCCCTACCATCCCTTCCTTCCCCACTTCCCCAACTACTCCCCCCACCACCAAAGTTGTAAAGTCCATTTTCAACATAGTGTCTTGTACATATCATTGTTACAATGGGTCAAACTATATCCTTATTTAAGCATTTTGTTTTCCCCTTCCCCTCCCCAAATTAGAAAAGTGTATATATAAATGCAGAGCACCAGAATCAAATACAGTGAAAACAAATCTCCAGACTTCTACCCAGAGTGGTTGTACCAGTTTATATTCCTACCAACAGTGTAGTAGGGCTCATTTTTCCCACATCACTACCAACATTTGTTATTGTTTGAATTCACAAAGTTGGCCAATCTTAGAGATGGAATCTTAGAGTTGTTTTAATTTTCATTTCCTTTATGGCCAGGGATGATGAGCATTTCCTCATGAGCTTCTTTGCCATTCTTACCCCCTTATCTGAGATGTCTCTCCCTATAGCTCTGGCAATAGGGCAAGAACTCTATTAAAGAGGAGTGGAGAGAGTGGACAACCTTGTCTTCTTCCTGACTTTAGGGAAAATGGTTTTAGTTTTTTCACATTCAGTATGACGTTGGCTGTTGGTCTGCCATATATTTAGCCTTTATTGTTTTAAGGAATGTTTCTTCTATTCCTAACTTATCCCAAGCCTGAACAGATGTTGTATTTTTTCAAAGACTTTTTAAGAGTGATCATTTGTTGAGGTGATCTTGTGGCTCTTGTCTTTGGCTCTATTGATGTGGGAATTACATTTATTGATTTGTATATGTTAAACCAGCCTTGCATCTGTGGGATGAAGACTACTTGATCACAATGTATAATTTTTATTCACTTCTGGATTCTATTGGCTAGTATTCTATTGAAGAGATTTGCATCTGTGTTCTCAGAGAAATTTGTCTGTAGTTCATTTTCTGTTGGATTCTTGCTTGTTTGGGGGATGAGTGTGATATTGGCTTCTTAGAATGAGTTTGGAATTGTTCCCTCTGTATTTCACAGGAAAGCTTGAGGTATGTGTACTAGTTCATCTTTAAAAGTCTTATAGAATTCAGTACTGAATCCATCCAGGCCTGGGTTTTTCCCTTCTGGAAGACTTTGATTCCTTCCTCAATCTCATTGCATGTTATTGGTTTGTTTAGCTGATTATTTCTTCCTGGTTCAGTTAAGGCAGTTTAGACGTCTCTAGAAATTTGTCATTTTCTGCTAGGTTTTTCCTTCTTTTTTGAGTAATATACTCTACTTGTGACCTCACTTCTGCTGCTCAAGGATCTACTGCTGATAGGAATGGCATACAGACCTCTAGCAAATTCTTTTCCAAGGTTTGGAGCAGATCACATGAAACTATTCTTTTTTTTTTTTTTTTTTTTATTTTATTTTATTTTATTTTATTTGAAAACATACTGTACAGAGGGGTTACAATTACATGGGCAGGAAAATGCATACATTTCTTACCAAGCATTGCAGCCTCCTCCTTTGTTTACCCTTCACCTCCCTTCCCAGCCTCCCCCCTCCCCCCCACCCAATCATACCCCCCCCTCCCACTCCCCCCCACCGACATTGTAAAGCTGGTTTTGACATGACATTTTGTACTTCTCATTGTTGCAACAGGTCCACCTGAATCCTTAAACGACTTGTTTGTCCCCGTCTCCTCCACATGTTATACTGACATCAAATATAGTGAAAGCGGGGGTTACACTGTGGGGGAGGGACATACAAAGCAACAAAGAAAAAATATTATAAATGCGTTAGAAACACATGCATGAATGAAACAATGAAATATAGTTTCTATTGGTTGGCCTAGGTATTGCGGCATGTTCATAAAATCAAAAATATGTAGCAAACATAGATATGAAGATGACATCCTGTGGTGAGCACCAGATGTAAAAAAAGTGTGTGTGTGTATGTGCGTGTGTGTCTGAGAGAGAGGGAAGGGGAGAGAGACAGAGATAGAGACAGAGATAGAGCGAGAGAGCAGAAACTTGTGTAATGTAACTGAAGTAAAAAGGGGGGCAAGGTACTAAACTCAAATTCTAGAATTAACAAAAGGGAGGAAGGAAACAAGTAAGGAAGAGAAAGAGGAGAGAGGGAGGGAGAGAGAGAGAGAGAGAGAGAGAGAGAGAGAGAGAGAGAGAGAGAGAGAGAGACTGAAAGGAAGGAAAGAAAACAAGCAAGCAAGCTTTTGTTGGCAATAGAAGAAATGAAATCCTTGGTAGTGAAGCAATGATTTGTGACTGGTCCAGTCAGTAGGAGTTGTTTGCTAGTTATGAACATGAGCATGTAGTGAAGCTCCTTCTCATTAGCCAGAAGTAGAATACATGAGAAAAAATCCATGTGTCCTTAAGATAAAATAAGTTACATGGGCTGCCTGGCTTTCATGGTACTCATTAATACTTGGTTATGGTTTCCCTATTTCTATGGCTTCATAGAAATTTTGCTTTACTGGATTACTGAGGAAGAAACAATTGGAGCCTAATTACTGAGCATATTACCTGATATGTTGGAACTGACTAGAAACAGATGGCTGAAGCATTAAACACCAGTGCAGGATAGCATTAAATACAGTTGGAAAGGAAGCATTCACAGGAAGCAGAATATGTGGATCAGCACATTTTGGGTGAGTTTTCTGGGGGGAAAATTTACTTGGAAATATAGTCTGTACTCATACATTGGTAGTGGCTAACAGTTTTAAGGGATGGTCATGGATTTGAGAGAAATAAGATGGAGGGAAGGAATGTTTGAGATAGATGTCTTGGAAGGGGAACAGAAGTGTGAAAATATTTAAGTCCTCAGTTCAAGACATACCAAATTTATTCTCTTCATGGAAGAACCTCAATAATAGGATATTCAAAATGAACTGCTCTGTAGATAGCATACACTACTTTTTCATATACTTAGCATTTGAGAAAAGGGATTTCTACAAAAGTAGCTGGGATTTGGAGACAGACTACTGTCTGGACTTTCCCTCACCAATATGATAGGTCACTACCAGGCCTATATTGCTGACAACAGAAACTCAAACTGACATATAATTTCTCTAGTGACAGGTTACATATATGAACTTGTTTTTAACATGATCTATCCCAGTGCAAGCAACACCTAAGACATTAATTTCTTTCACCATCTGTACATTTATAAATGTTTTATTCAGGGTATATACCATAGTCTTGTAAACACCTTTGCTTCTAACAAAGGAACTCATTTTAGAACAAAAAAAAACAAAACAAGAAATTAGACAATGATCTCACTCTTTGGAGATTTACTTCTCTGCATGCTCAATCATCCAGAAGCAGTGGACCTGAAGAAAATGTCCAAAGGCTTACTAAGGCTGTTACCATGTCAACTGGATGTCAGCACTTAAGAGAATTTGGAAGCTGAACCCATAAGATTCTTTCCTACAAGTAAGGATAGAGGTAAGAATGTCTGCTTTCACTATTGTATCTAATAGACCATCCATAAGACTAGTATTGAATGTTTCCACAACTTTGGGTTTTGTGGGGTCTGGATCTTAAGGTTAAAAATTGAACAAAATGTCTTTCCACCAGAAAATCCAAAAAAAAAAATCTCCAATGAAACAGAAGTGGAGAGAATCACATGTTCATTGTGGGGTTTCCTAGGCCACTAAGTCAATAGGCAAAGATGAAGCAGTAATGAAGAATCCCAGTTAACAAATCCAATGGGCGTTCACCACAAGAGACATACATATCTAGATGTGTCTAGAAGTAAGAAAATTATCATCATCCACTTCTATGTACAGAGGCAAATGTTAATGGACGATCACAGGCACCTCCCAAAAGCATGATTTCTAGTTGTAAGACCCTTTGGGAATGAATATTTGGGTTCTCATATTGCAATTATCTGAAGTGCTGGTTCTATGGGAGGGTAACATTCACCTAATGTAAGAATTGGAAAATGAATTTATTATCAATATTTCTATTTTCTTATTGTAAGAATGAATTTTGTTTGTTTTCATGTTTTTACTTAAAATTCCAGATATGGAAAGAATACCACATATACCTATTGTTGACTCCTTGACTTACTAATCATGTGAAGTATATAAATGCGAACATTAATGGTATCACGAATATCCATGAACTCTGATCCCCATATTCTTACCTGAAAAATGAAATATTATTCTTTTCCAGCTTTAAAATTCTACAACATACTAGGCATCAAAGGCTCAAGCCTGTAATCCCAGCTACTCAAGAAGCTGACAACTGACAAATGAGGTTTGAAGCCTGCCAGAGCCAATTCACTAACAAAATCTGAAATGGAGGCATGGCTCAAGTGATAGAGCATTAGCCCTGAGTTCAGGCTTCAGTACCAACACACACACACACACACACACACACACACACACACACACACATTAAATGGTACTACGATATCCAGATTGTATGAAAATAAAATCTAAAAGATTAATTAACTAAATTCTTTTGATGTCATTTGCCCCCACATTTCTTAGGAAAATGTTTGGCTTTGTCCTGAACTAGGATTTTTATAAAGCAAGAATGCCAATCAATTTCTTGAAAATTTTATTGAGATAAAACTGTGGTTGACCTTTGAAGCTGATACAAAGGGAACAGTATTACAACATAAGTGTTCCAATTCAACGGTGTGCTTGACAAGAAAAGGTAAAGGTTGGAAGCTCTCAAGTGAGTCTAAAGCCAGTACCTTTGATTTTTGCAACTCCATTAGCAATCAGTGCTATAGGTTTCCAGGCTAGAAGCTTCAAAAGTAGTTATTATTAACTGTGGATGAGCATAGGAATATGAATGAAATTAGACAGAATCCCATAAAGCAGAAAAGCCAGTACTTGAATATTTTTCTTTCAATCAGAACTTAGAACTCCTTAAATATGAGTTAGTTTGTAGATTGAATTGAAATTGACATTTAAAAGTTTGCTATGAGACTTGATTGGAAACTTACAGTTGGTGGAAATTATCACCTAGAAAGTGATTACAGTAGTGATGGATATACAATAGAGGTCATGAAAAAATAAAAAAAAAACTGATCCCACAGGGATTTTAAAGGCACAAAGATAAGGGAAATAGGATGGTTTGAATTAGGAGTTTGAGCTAGGCCTAAAGTTGCAGATGTTTTTGACATCACTAAGCAAGATGAGAGAATTGTGAAGGCCTATGATAGATAAGTTGAATATATACTGCACCGGTTTTGGATTATGAGCTGGGTTGTATGGCACCCAAAGACTCACATAGCCCTCAATTATTTGAAAAATGCCATCTTCATCTGCATATTGTTTTGGCTATAATTCTGAGTTAGTTCTAGTGTTTGGCATCAAGTATTCTATAACTCTGTTTAGAAATGGATACAGCCCTGACTAGTGCAAAGAATAAGTATTGGAAAGAAATAAAGTCAGTCTTTTCTCCCCTTGATCTATGGCTAATGCCTACTAAACCTAGAAATGATACTGTCCTAAAATTATTTATAGAATTATTTTTATTTTCTGTTCTCCTCAGGATCTCCCCAGGAACCAACTGAACTGTCAATTACTCCTACCTCCCCTCTCCATATCTTTTTATCTTCTCCACCTTCGAATAAGGAGCTTCATTGTTCAATTACTGACCGCATCCTCAATAAGATCTAATTATTGGAGTTGTACTGTTAACTCAAAGCGTTTGATAATTTCCATCTCTCAATTCATATTTCCTTTTGCTCCTTTGGTTGATAAAGTAATTTCTAGGCAATTTAATAGCCTGGACTAAAAGGAAGAGTTTAATATAATTCAAAATTATCATTAGAAATCTTGTCTACAAGCAGCACCATTTACACACCAATAATACAATTTACTATTTATAGACTATATTTTTTTCACTTTCTTTTGCCAATTTGAATTTAATTATATGCTATTTTCCAAGATGGCTCTTTTCATGTGTCTAGAATTTCTTAATTTTTACAAAGAACTCTGGATTATAGAGGGTATAAACAGATTACTGAATAAGAATTATTCTAGATGTTTTAGTTGTACACACATTATGAACAAACAACACTCTTACAACTCTCAGAAAATTTTAAACTGTATACTTATATGCACATATCAATCAAAATTAGCCACTGCCAAATTATACCATAATCACTGAATCTGATTAAATTAATGATGAATCAGAGAAATCAAAGTCTATATAGTCTCAATAGTCTATAATTTGGTTATTCTCTCATTTTCATGTTCCTCGAATTCACACAGGAAGACAGATACAGAGCCAGTATTAAATGACTGAGATCTTAAACTAATGTTCTGCTGATTGAGCTGTGAGTCTTTCCAGGTAACTCTCTGGAAATTTCTAAATAACCAGCAAAATCTTGTTCAGTAAGTGAGACAGTTCGCATGCCTCATTTGATTCTGTAGCAGGACTTTGGGACCCAGACAAGATAATGTATGCCAACTTAATAGTTATTTTGTAGGTATCTGAGAAAATATTCTGGTTCAATGATAGGCCACTAAAAAATTCTTTATTCAACATATATTCAGCTATACATGTGAATGCTGCCTCTTCCAAGGCATTAATTTTAAGTTATGAGGAAATGGTATGAATTAAAAACAGAAAAAAGTGCCTTTTCTAGTAGGACTTATATTCCAGTTGAGTAATAAAGCTAATTAGCAAACAGGAGCCAAATCATGTTAAGCTCTATGAAAACAAACACAAAAATAATTCGAATGCTGATACTGTGTAGTTTAAAAGGGCAGAAGGCAAATGAACAAGGAAGTATCCACAGTGATTGCAAGGAAGTAGCCAGTGAGATTCTTAGTGAGTCAATAAAGCAACTTTCTAGTCTCATTTTTGTGACTGGCCAATTTGTGGTGTGTAAACAGAAGCCATACAAGTCAAGATAAAATGAGATTGTACAGTTGTGGGTAATTGCCAGATTTTGGTAGCAGACAGGCACCTTCCTTTTTTTCCCATCTCCATAGATTGTTATCATTACTTTAAATATAAAGAATATTACTCAATAATAGAATGAGTTCAGGAAAAAACAAGACTGTACTCTCTGGCCCAAGAATGATTTGCTTTATGTTGGGGAATGAAAATCATACATGGGTGAGGAGGATAACGCTGCTCTGAACACTTATCCACCCCAAATATTCCCACTGGATATAGGATGCTGTAAAAATGGAAGCATGTGGAAAGAAGAATTTCATTGAGAAACTAGCTTCCCAGGTAGACAGTTAGGCAGGTAGACTTTTAAAAAAAACAACTTTTTATTGTAAAGGTGATATACAGAGAGGTTACAGTTACATAAGTCCTGCATTAAGTATTTTTTTCTTTTTGAACAGTGTCATCCCTCTCTTATTTATTTTCTTCCAGTTTTTTTTTCCCTCCTGACTCTTCTCTCCCAAAGTTGTATAGTTCATTTCCAACATGGGCTTTGAATATACCATCCATCTCTGCTATAGACTCTCTATAGCACCATGGTAATATTTTTACAATACAACCAGATTATCTCTTCCACTCAGATCTTATCCATTACTCTCCATCTCCACAGTACAAAATAGAAAGTATGTGTACGATCTGACAGCAGCCTACCCAATCGAAGCATTCCCGTTACCTCTGGTGTAATTCTCTATAAGACTTTCCTCTCTCACTTCCTGCTAGACACTGTATGTATGGTGGTTCCTGAGTGAACTACCACACTGCTTTCTCCCATTTTTCAAATGTCTTTCCTTCTTCCCAGTATTCACTTCCAACATATCCTCAGAGCTCATGACTTCACTCCTTTCGGTCCTTGATCAGTTGCTTTCTCATTGACACTGCTGCTGTAATCTGTTTAACTGCAGCAGATGCTGTTCACCTACACTGCCTTATTTTTCTCCTTAATCTTTGCCATCAACTGAAAAACCGCATTTTTATCTTGGTCTGTTTTTGATAATTTCATGCCTTTACTATGCCTGCAACTGTCCTGATTTCATGTATTGCAGGAATCTCTGGGAAGCAGAATGGAGATGGGCACATATTAAACATTGGATGATTATGTACTGAATCAGTGAAACAATGGACATGAATCACGACACTGTGACTTCTTCAAATGATTGTATGGTTATTATC
Organism: Dipodomys spectabilis; assembly: GCF_019054845.1. Classification (NCBI taxonomy): domain Eukaryota; kingdom Metazoa; phylum Chordata; class Mammalia; order Rodentia; family Heteromyidae; genus Dipodomys; species Dipodomys spectabilis. The sequence goes on from NW_024870824.1 coordinate 11,975,950, forward strand.
ACTTTTATTATGTAATATGATCAGTAGTTTTTACTAAATTCTTTGTGTTAGCTGGAATCAAATTTTAAGACATCAGCATATATATACATATATATATATGAATGATATATACCATATAATACATAATAATACAAAATGTATAATATAATTTATAAAATATCAATATACAAAATATTAGATATATACATGTATAATATAATATAATGTATAAAATATCATATGTTATATATACAATTATACATTTGCTGGACTGATAGATTACATTAGATTAGATTTTGACAAAAACTGAGTCATTAGGTTGTTTTGGTTAGCTTCCTAAGAACCTCAGATTTTTCAGAGACCTGAATTAGGCTAGTGAAACTGGGAGCCACATTGTCAGTACAGCATGAACTATATTTAGCCACAGCTCTAACTGAAGGGCTTTTTTCTCTGTGCATTAAATGAAGTGGGTCTGTGGAACACATGTATCTACCATAGAATTCATCTAGGACACCCAGCCATGTTTCTAAAGCAGTAAGATTGGATCCCAGGAGCAGGTGTTTTACACTGGAATCTGGTATATCATTAAGCAGTCGTGCTTTAGGCCTCTCCCCTTGTTCTTCTCTAAAGAAGAACAGTTCTGCTAATATTTTCTGTTTTCCCTCTTTTCTATTATAGCAGCTAACATTACTCAAACAAATCTTGTAAATAAAAGAAAGATAATAAGGATTGGAGACATGGCACATAGTCTTTTCTTTTTAATGTGAAAATACTATACAGAGGGGTTACAATTACATCGGCAAAATAATGAGTACATTTCTTATCAAGCTCACAGTCTTTTCAGAAGAAATGAAAATGGTAAATACACTCATGAAGAAATGCTCAACATCTCTGGCTATAAAGAAAATGTAAATCAAAGCATCGTTGAGATTCTACTTCATCCCAGTTAGAATGGCCATTATCAAGAAAACAAATATTAATAAATGCTGGCAAGTAAGCCAAAAGAGTACCCTAATACACTGTTGATGGGAATATAAACTTGTCCAACCACCTTAGGAAGCAGTGTAGAGGTTTCTCAAAAAATCAAACCTAGAATTACCCTATGATCCAGCAAGTCTACTCACTGGCATTTACCCAAAAGATTACAATCCAGAGTATAATAAAGCCACCAGTATCACCATGTTCATCACAGCACTATTCATCATAGCCTAGGGATGGAATCAGCCCTCATGCCCCTCAATGGAAGAATGTGATAGCTAGATAGACAGACCGACAGACAGACAGACAGATAGATAAATACATACATACATACATACATACATACATACACACACACACATAGGGTGAAAATTTACTCACCCATTAGAAAGTAGAAATAATGATTATGTAGCTTTTGTAAAGAAATGGAAAGGCCTGGAAAAATTAAGTGAAATCAGTCAGGTCCAGAGACAAAGAACACATTTTTCCCTTATCTGTGGAAGCTAGACTTAGCTTATATACTTGTACATAAATATATTATGTGGTATGAAAGTGTATACAAATGTATTAACTGAAATATGGTAGATTTGAGAGTGATCTTAAATAGTGTAATTCCTTAGAGTGGCAAATAAAAGTTCAGAAACATAAAACTCCCAGAAGGGAGTACTCAAAAAGGGTTGGGTGGGGTCAAGGGGTAAAGAGTAGACAATGAAGATGAGAAGAGGGGGAGAAGGCAGTCAAGAATCCAATGTAAAACCTACAAAATTAAACAGTGAGGCAAGGGTGAGTAGTGGAGAAAATATATGAGCATTTTGAAAGGGGTGACATTCATCAAGATACCTTGTATCCATATGATAAATGGCAACTCCTTTGTACAACTACTAAAGATAATAATAACAAGAAAATAAAATGAGAATGAAAGATAATAAATGAAAAGATAACGAATAAGAATTTCAATGATCCACGAACTTTGCAAAGGACTTCTATTATCTATTGAGCTTCATGCCCACCATAAATTCATACTTTATAAATTCCAGTATATTGTAATGTGACAGGCCAATGCTTCCTTTTGACCTGCTCTTCTCCTGTTTAAACTGGATTGGCAAGGCTAGTTACTGATGTCTCGCACCTGTAATCATAGCTATTCAGGAAGGTAAGATCTGAGGATCATAGTTCAAAGCCAGCCCAGGCAATATAGTCCATGAGATACTCATCTCCATTTAACTACCATAAAAACCCAACAACTTGGAAGTGGAGATATGGTTGAAGTGGTAGAGCACTAGTCTTGAGCAGCAAAGCTCAGGGACAGAGCTCAGAATCAGTTCAAGCCCCGAGATCAACATATGCCCAACACCCCCCCTCCAATATCACACACACACAGACACACACATGAACTGGACCTGCAAGCTGCCACCAGAATGTCTTGAATTTCAGTCACCATGTAAAGGTCATAGGATCCCACAGGAGGAGTATGTGGTTCTGCTGGTGGTGACCAGTACTGGCAGCATGGGTATCACCTTCTCTGGGGGTAACCTGAGGGCTGCAGTACACCCTCTGAGCAATCAACCCAATGACTCACATCCTCCCACCTCATCCCACCCTCCTGAAAATGAGGAAACCAATGAACAAATGGAATGGAATCTAACTTTACATGTACTAAGAAAATCTTATTGTTGGGAGAAATCAGGTCAGATAAAGTATTTTTACTAAGTGTGATGGTAAATTGGATGATGTTTTGGTGGCAAATGGAATATTTGGATTATTGGTTTAGAATATGGTCTTTCACCAGTCAAAAAGCACTTTTTTAGTGTGAATTCTATGCAGGAAGGTAAGAATGTTAGAGACTACTGCAGTGTTTCAGGTGAAGATAATTAGGGGTTGAGACTAACGTGGTAGTGATAGATGCATGAGACGTGAGGTGACAATGTGATATGCTTCGGAGCTATAACCAGCAGGTCTTGCTGAGACTGAAATTGGCAGAAGTGGTGAGAAGTGAAGAGATAAAAATCCAATTGGAAACTGATTATCATTTCTATATGTAAGAGAGATTGCTTTTTGCTCATGAAATCTCATCACAGTACAAAACAGGTAATATTAGCATACATGCTATTATTCTCTCCCTCTCTCTCTTTTCTCTCTCTTCTCTCTCTCTCTCTGTCTCTCTCTCTCTTCTCCCAGCTGGGAGTAGATCATAGACTTCCTCTCAGTTAAGATTAGGTTTTGGCTGAGTAGAGTAGAGAAAGTTGCAGTCGATTTTGGAATCTATTCTTGACATTTTGATAAGAAAAGTCCTTTTTTTAGAAATGCCAGCTAGGTCAGTAACTGGCAAACAGATATAGGAGACAAATTAAAAGTCATCATTGCCAGCTCAACCGATCTGAGTCTTGTGTCTCTTGTCCCTGTACTCCAGCTGTCAAAGAGAAAGCCTTAGTCATCAATTTATCATGATTTATGACAGATGAAAAATGTCAAGAAAGACAGGATAAACACAAATCTTGTAGGACTATCATATGAGCATTCCAAAAACAAACACTTGACCCATTATGTAAGATAAAATTGGGGCAAAAGGAGCTACAGGAAGGTCAATCCTCCATCAGAATACTATAATGGGAAAACTGTACCAGAATACTGGATGACTACTGTTATTAATACCAAAACCATGCCATTCTAGAAGACCAGCTCCAAATAAGAGAGCAAACGGCAACTAACAGGAGAAAGAAGCACACTATATGAAAATATAGAACAGGGTGTTCCAAAAGGCACTATTTAAATTTAATCCTCAGGCCCAGGAGTTTAATGGTCCAAATTAAACATTGTATCTCAAAGATATGAATAGAAGATTTTAAGGAGGCTCCTTGATGGTAAATAAGGAGTACAACAATTGTAAAAGTTCCTAAAGGTTTCTGGTCACTAGGAGCCAAGTGTCAGACCTAAAACAGGATCTTCAAGCTAAAGATACCTGCCCTAGTTGTCTATAGAAATCTATCAGTGCACTTTTCTTATGAAAAGCATATTTATAGCATTGTAAACCTATGGCATTCTGCAATTTAATTTTATTTTTTAATGCAACAGTTATGCTTATACCTAAATGGCAGTGAAATACTAACATCTTTTAAGAAAAAAATCTTAACTGAAAAATGTGCTCAGCCTAGACAAGCTCAGCGTTCATGACATTCCAGGTTATTTTAGGGAATTGTCATTTTGGTCCTTGGTATGGGTGGCAGCCTTGCCTGTGAGAGATTGTAACTGACTGGAAAACTTACGGCAGTGGTGGAAATTTACGAATAGCAAACAGCTACCAATTGGCTACCAATTTCGGATGGCTGATGGAATGTGGTCCTGAGTGAAGTCCTTCAGATAAATCATCTCATGTTTCCTTCACGAAATGCCACCTGAAAGGATGGAAAGGAATCATGCTGGGGGAAGGCAGCTTCCATGATGATGCTCCCCACTCACTGTGCAGTAGACCTGGGAAGATCCAGAATAGCCTGGGGAAATTCACAGAACTCTGGATTACAGGGAAAGATGAACTCAGGTTTGAGCTCAACTATTCTCCAGAAATCCATTCTTCAAAAGTCATGGTCAAAAGCTATGTAGCTATGACCATATAAGATAATGCTAAGCAGAATGAACCCCAAGATAGGGACACAAGAGGTTTTATCTTTGTCGCTGTTGTTTTTAATGTACTATGTGATTTTTTTTTGTTTCTTTTGTATGTTCTTCCCCCACCATATAACATCTGTTTTCACTGTATTAGATACAGGTGCTCTTCATCTTGTATATACATTGTTCTAACTTGGGGAGGGGAAGGGAAATAATAAGATGCTGAAATAAGGATACAGGTTGACCCATTCTACAATGAGATGTACAAGACACTATGTTAAAAAAAAACTTTATAACTTTGGGGGGGGGGCGTTTAGAAAGGGAGGAGTTGGGGAGGTGGGGAGAGAAGGGATGGTAGGGGAAAAACAAAGGAAGGGATTAACAATACTCAATAGGAAATGTAATCATTATCTTATTCATGTAACTGTAACCCCTTGGTGTGGAATCTTTACAATATTTTATATATATACATATATATATTAAAGAAAAAATTTCTAGGCTTTCTTCTCAAGACCTTCAGTTTCCATCTGTGTCTCCTAAGAAGTGAGCAGACAGTTGAGAAAGTCTCACTGGATGTGGTTCCTTAAGTTAAATGGATCTTGTCTCACTCATTTGAGTGTGGTTAAGAATGATGCAGTTTTGGTTGCCAGAAAGCAGATGCTTTTATTAGGGTCATGAATCCTGTATACCTCATGGAGGAACTATGGACTGAAATGCAACAGGATGGCAGTGAATTCTCTATCAAAAATCCAAATCCTATGTCTAGACACCAGTTGGGTGCTAACATCCAGCCTAAAGTCTATTCCTTTGCAACTTTCTATGACACACACTCCAAAATCTCTTGCAAGTCAGTACAATTTTTATTGACTAAAGCCGTTTTTTGAAATAAACTGTGAAACATCACTATTCTAAGTACCATTAGCTCTCTCTCCTGTTGCAATCCTTCTATACTCTTTTTTTTTTTTTTTTTGGTCGGTCATGGGGCTTGAACTCTGGGCCTGGGCGCTGTCCCTCAGCTCTTCAGCTCAAGGCCAGCGCTCTACCACTTGAGCTACAGCGCCACTTCCGTTCTATACTTTTAAGAGTCAGTAACTCTCATAATCCCTGGACTACAGTTACCTTCGATTAACATAGCAAAGCTCACAGACCATGAGGTTTTATCATCTTCAGAGTGGAAAACAATGAGGCCTATAGATTGATATGAAGATGAAAACTTGACAAAGAAAGTAATGGCTGCTATCAGGCTGATCATATTTACCTGGTTGCTTCAGAGGACCTAACACTTGCATCTACAAGTCATTCATAGACACATGACAGAAGAGGGGCATGAAAGGGGTAGGTCTCTTACTTATACTGCTCCAAAAGGCAACAGAAAACCATGCTGTTCCAAACATTGAGAATATTGGATCTGTATGAATTGCATCAGTGATAATGGTTTGGGAACTTTATACATTTTTTAGATGTCCAGATTTGCCTATGAATAAAAACTACATTGTATTATGGTTGTAAATTGGGGTGGACACACTTTTTGGGTATCCTACAGGTCACTAAAGGGATCTTAAGTTCTTATTATCTATAGATTGTTGTAAACATTTTATATGCATTAGCTCATCAACCTTCACAAAAAGTCTGTGAGATGAAGAACTAATAGCCAGAAGGCAATGAAAACAGCCTTTAAAGAAGTAAAGGGACACAGCCCCTAAGGTGGCATGGTATGGATTGGAAGCTAAATTGATCTGATCTACTCACTTACTCCACATTTTGTTTTTCTCTTACCTAAATTCCCAGGGAAATGCTCCTCCTCCTTACAGGGAGATATTTTTTAACCTTTTAATTAAAAAAATGTTGTTGTGGCTCTCAATGTCCAATGTGATTTTTTTTCTTTTGTGTTTTATTCCTGCTATGGTTTATACTCTGTTGTCACTGCATTTGATTTTGTACCCTGGGTATTGTATATACATTTATCTGAACCAGAAAAAGGAAGGGGAACAACAAAATGGTGAGACAAAGGACAAAGGGGAACCAATGCAACAGCAATACTTACAAGACAATATATTGGAAATGATCTGTACAACTTAGGAGGACTGGGGAGAGAAAGAAGGAGAAATATGAGGGAAGGGGTAACAAGTTAGACACGAAATGTAATCACCACCTTACTTACGTAACTGAAATCCCTGAAATCTCTCTTAATTATGGAATTAAGAGAGGAAGGGAGGAAAGAAGTGGTTGGAGAAGAAAGGAATAGATGTGGAATAGCTCACTGTCATAAATTTGCAGAACAGATGTCAGATTGCTTATGGTTGAGGAGAGGAGTTTGATTCTGTGTGTGTGTGTGTGTGTGTGTGTGTGTGTGTGTGTGTGTGTGTGTGTGTGTTTGGTGATCCTGAGCTTGAATTCAGGGCCTAGGTTCTGTTCCTGTTCCTGAGCAAGTTTGCTTGAGGATAGTGCTCTACCACTTGAGCCACAGCTCCACTTTTTCCTTTTTGCTGGTTAATTGTGGATAAGAGTGTTATGGGCCTTTTTTCCCAGCTAGCTTTGAACATTAATCCTCAGACTTCACCCACCTGAATAGCTAGGATGCTTCCAAGTAACAAAATTATCAACCAGTCAAATTGGGTGACTTTGGAATCAAGATCCACAGACTACAAATCCACAGGCCTTTAAGCTTTTGAATAAGTTATTTTACTTATCCATAATATTTTGTACCCACAAAGAACTCTCATCTGAAACAAGATTTAACAGATTGTAGTCTAAGAGAAAAATCAAGTCCAAATATGGTTTTGTTTGACCCTTAAGCTACAAATGGATTTTATAATTTGAATGGGACTGAACAGAAAATCTTTAGTATAAAATGTGTATATCATTATACCAAGAAATTGAAACAGAAGACAACACAAAATTGACTAGGGATGATCAGACCTTGACAAGTCCACTCTGAATCTGGAGTTGTGACCCTTAAGAAGAATCCTGCTCTAAGCAAGAGGGCCAGGCCCTGGTCACAGATCACACACAACCTTTGCTGGATTAGCCTTTTGGGAGAAGCACAGTCTCCTGTACATGTGCATGATATTTCTGAGTGGAGAGCATTGCATGGGGCACGTTGAATAAATTCTGGAGATGTCATAGAATAGGGAGTGTGAATCCCCTGAATGCACATCTATTTCTCTTGATGTACATGACTAAAATTAATTATCCATTCCTTTCCAGATACACTGTTTTTTCCTTTATATCCTCTTATGCACATCCACGGAAGTGGTATGAATCAAGTTCATCATTCTTAAAAAACAGTGGATCAATCACATTCATTTTCTCTATTAAGGAAAGTTGTGTTCTGATAACTAGATAAAGCCTAGAAAATGCTGGTTTCTATAAACACTCACCTCCAAGTTTAAAAAAGACAGAAAATTTAAATGAGGCACAGATGGATAAAATGGAAGAATGAAGGGGCACTACAGCAGAGAAAAGGAAAAAAATGTCATATTTTCCTCTTATGGAGAACCATTTGATCATTCAGTTTGACAGAAAATTGACAAAAGATGCTGACTATAAATTTGTCTCCACTGCTGTACCCTAGCCCAACCACCAGCATGTCTTACTTGGTTGTCTGCCATTCACAAAGCAACCAAAAATAACCTGCTAAAATTTCAATCCAGTCATGGCATTCTTTTGTTCAACAAGTTCTATCCACTATGCAACTCAGAGCAAAATCCAAAATCCTTCCAGTAGTATAACAATCCCTACACATCCTGTCCCATGACCTAATACTTCAGACATGTAGCTAAGCCTTTTCTAATATGAACAATGAAAGAGGTAATATTGATCAAAATGCATTGCACTTATAAACTGACATGTTGAATAACCTGTTTGTATGACAACTACAGAAAGATAATAAAGGTATATATATATATGTACATATATATTAAAGTACATATGTATGTGCTTTAATATTTATATATACTTTTACATATACTTTATATTGGGGCGTGGTTGTGGGGCTTAAACTCTGAGCCTGGGCACTGTTCCTGAGCTCTTCAGCTTAAGGCAAGTGCTCTACCACTTGAGCCACAGCACCACTTCCACATTTCTGGTGGTTAATTGGAGATAAGAGTCTCATGGACTTTTGCTGCTTGGTCTGGCTTTGAACTACGATCCTCAGATCTCGCCTCCTGAGTAGCTAGGATTACAGGCCAATATATTTTTTAATGTATTCTGTCTGCTCTTCCGGCAAGAACGATCAAAAAATCCCTTCTTTATTTTTGCCTAATTTGGAAAGATCAAATGTCATTGTTTCTTCATAATGTCTTTATAGTCAGCCTCGCTCTACTAGAATGTTTACTCCATCACCGACATCCATAGATACTTTTGTATTTTTTTACTGTTGTTTATCCAGCCCCTAGAAAAATAATGAACATAGTGATCAAAAAGTTGATTGAATTAATTTAGTAAAAGAACCAGCTGGGTACTGGTGCTCACCTTTAATCCCAGCTACTTAAGAGGCTGAGATCTGAGGATCAAGGTTCAAATCTAATCCAGGGCAGTCAAATCTGAAAGAAAAAAAGCCAGAAGTTGTGGTATGGCTCAAATGGAAAAGCACCAGCCTTGACTAAAAAGCTAAGCAGGATTGTGTGGTTCTGAGTTCAAGCCCCTAGTATACATGTACACATACAGAGAGAGAGAAAGAGAGAGACAGACAGACAGAGACAGACAGAGACAGAGACAGAGAGACAGAGAGAAAGATGAGAGAAAGAGCGAGAGCAAGAGAGAGAGAGAGAGAGAGAGAGAGAGAGAAAGGCCAGAAAGCTTACTTAAAGGGTTGAAATGCTCTACAACTTTCTGAATTCAAAGGATGCTGATATTATCCAGCCAGGAACTAGGGTAAGGCTTCATGCAACACCTCACACACAGTTGTTGATTTTCTTTGTTGTGTAAGTTGGAACTATTATTTAAAGAATATTGCTTGCTGAGCTATGCATGTTCAAATGTATCAGTGTGGATTTTTCTACCCCTTCTTTAAAAATTTGATGAAATTATGGAAATGAAAACCTCTTAGCCTTTATGACTACTGTAGTTTGCTCAGTAAAATGGATTTTAGATGCAGAAACATTTCACCCTCAAATGGGGCCTTTCAAAATCATTCCCTGACATTTTCACTCATGCAAGTGCAAAAGCCTTCTGATTCATGGAGATTTGAGCATGTTAAAAACCCAGGCTGTTCTCAATTACACGGGGCCTGCTATTCCATCAGCAAATTATGCAAGACTATATTTTACTCTTCTCCTTTTTTCATCCTACCTTTAGTACCAAAAATAGTATAAAAATTTCTACCCAAAGTAAGAAAAGGTAAAAGAAATTAGTAGCTGAAACGTAAATCTGATCATTTTTATTGCTTGTGACTGCCTAAGAAGAGGAGCCAAGAACCTTCTGAATTGCTTACAATTTCAGTATCTGGGGCCCCAAAGCAATGAGCTATGGTGAAGTATGAAATCATATCTGATTCTAATGTCAGAAATCTAAAAAATTTGGTAACCTCCTAAGACCTGATTTATTTACCCGTAAAATAAAATAACACCATAGCAACTTATTAACTTAGCTATTCATCTAGAAAACATGCATTCAGTCCTTATCTTTATTAAACCCTAGAAATATATACATGGAAACCAAGTTTCTGTTGTCAGTGTTTTCAGCAAGTGAAGAATAAAAATTCCTATAAAATAGAGGTACATATTTACCATAGCTAAGATATGGAACCAACCCAGATTCCCTTCAGTAGATGAATGGATCAAGAAAATGTGGTGTATATACACAATGGAATTCTATGCCTCCATCAGAAAGAATGACATTGTCCCATTTGTTAGGAAATGGAATGACTTGGAAAAAATATATTAAGGGAACTAAGCCAGACCCAAAGAAACATAGGTCCCATGGTTTTCCTTATTTGCAAAAACTAGTATATGTCTGAGACAAGTAGAAAATGTCAGATAAGTTGATGTTAGGCAAAATGAACCCCAAGATAAGGACTCAAATGGTTTTTCTTTCTTGCTATTGTTTCTAACATATTTATAAGTGATTTTTTTGTTGCTTTGTGTGTCCCCCCCTCACAGTACAACCCCTGTTTTCACTGTATTTGATGTTGGTATAATTTGAGGAGGGGAAGGGGAAAAAACAAATTGTTTAAGTAGGGATACAGGTGGACCCATTGAAATGTACAAGATGTTTTGTCGAAAAATGAAGTTTACAACTTGGAGGGGAGGGGGAGATGGAAAGGGATGGGAAGGGGAAACAAAGGAGGAGGTAACAATGCTTGATAAAGAAATGTACTCTTTATCTTGCCCATGTAATTGTAACCCCTCTATATGGTATTTTCACAATAAAAAATAATTAAAATAGAGGTACATAAGGGTCCATAGGGACACAGAGGTGGGTATCTGTGAACACTAAGGAAAGACTTCTGAGTAAGTGATATCATTGGTGTCTCAAAAGTGTCATAATAGAGTAGAGGGATTGGCAAGGTGAAGGAACAAAGGCAGAGAACAGGGGAGGGTGCTAGTTAGAGGGAAAAGGAAAGCCATTTAATAAACAGGGACTGGAACATCCCTTGGACCAAATACCCGGGCTAAAACTCAGAAAATAAATTATAAGAAACACATACATCTAGTCTCTTCCTGAGACTGTAAATCAAACTGAGGCCTATTAAATAGGTAATGTCAAATTTAATTATTGTACTGCAGTTGAGACAGGAGGTAAAAAGAATGAGAGGTGTATTCTGCAAGGCATCTGAATGGTCACATGGAAAAGAATTAGATTGTATGGGCAGGAAGGGAATTTTTAGCATTCTAGTGTCTGAAGGATTAACAAACACAAATGACTCTAAAGATGGAGCTAAGAGACAACTGAAGAGGAAATGTTTCCTGAGTGACAATATCAAATTTGGTTTTAAAGATTGCTTTACATAAAGAAGGGATTGGGAACCAGTTACCAGGTCACCAATAAGCCCTGAGTTGGTCCAGGAAGGCTTGACAGGACCTTGGACCAAATAGTGACAGTAGGATATATAAGATATACAATCAGTGGAACAAGGGATAAGCATCAGATGACAAACATAGATGTGACATTAATGGAGATAAGTAGTAGACTGAGATGCTGCTAGAAGGAAGATTATGAGCTCAGTCGTGAATAATCTGAGAATAAAGCATCTGTGAAACATCAATGCCGCTCTAAGTAGGAAGTTACAGACACATGTCTGACCTTCAGGAAATAACGAACATCTGCAAGAAAATAGAGCTTGAGAGATATTGAAGTACAGAAAGTTGCTGTTTCTCAAGAAGGGATTAGTATAAGAATGACAAAAACATTCTGAAATGAGGAAAAAGATTACAAAACACTTGAGATAATGAAGACAGAAAACTAGATACTTTCAGAAAGAGACTGTTATCACTAGAGACTAAAAATTATCCAGTAGATATGGCCAAATGCACTTGGTGGTCCTCATGAGACATGGTGTCATAGGGTGCCTGCAACAGGCAAATAATCAGAAATTGAAGTGGACACAGAATCGAATATTGAAAGTAATCAGAAAATAGAACACAAAGAAAAATTAAAAAGCTATTAAGATAATGTGTGTGAGCTGATGGCTCACACCTATAATTCTAGCTACTGGAGAGGCTGAGACCCAACTATTGCAGTTGGAAGACAACCTGGAAAAAAAAAGACAAGAAATTCTATTTCTAAAACCAGCAAAATGAGAACATTGAAAACATTTATATTAATGGAAGGCTTAGGACACTCAAATCACTGTCTCATATTTTATCTCATTTTCTTGTTTTTTTTGGGGGGTGGGGGGTTGTTTTTTTTGTCAGTTGTGGGGCTTGAACTCTGGGCTTGGACACTGTCCCTGCACTCTTCAGCTCAAGGTGAGCACTCTACAGCTTCAGCCTCAGCACCACTTCCGGTTTTCTAATGTTTTATTGGAGATAAGAGTCTCACAGACTTTCGTGCCCAGGCTGGCTTTGAACCGCGATCCTCAGATCTCAGCCTCCTGAGTAGCTAGGATTATAGGCATGAGCCATTGGCACCCGGCTTTAGCCCATTTTTCTTGTACTTGGAGAAGAAGATGAAAAGGATAAAAAGAAGGATATCAGTCAAGAGTACTTACAAAATGAGTTGTTGAATGATAACTCCTTCATACAACTACTTGATGATAATCAGAATATAATTAAAAACAGGCTACTTCACTATATCATAAAATTAAATACTGAGGAATATGTTCTGCAAAGAAGTGTAGTACTTGCATATGAAAAATTGTAAAACAGTGAGGAAAACTAAAAGTCCTCAATAAGTGCAACATTCCATGTGCACTGGTAAGAAAATACTATTATGTCAGTACCACCTAAATAAGGTATAGATTTAATTCCTGAAAAAAATCTCAGTAGCTTTTTATAGTAAGGGTTTCATGTGTAATTTCAAGGGGACTCAAACAGTCAAAACAATCTCTACAAAGGAAAAAAATATGGAAGGGTTTATATTTCCTAATATCAAAAACTGCTTATAAAGCAATAATAAGAACAACATGATACTGGTATAAAGATAGATATATAGATCAATGGGATGGAATAGACTCCAGAAATAAACTAATGTACTCTTCAATGTTCAAGCCAAAAATTCAATGATAAATATTTTATCATAAATAAGTAGCTTTAAAAGTCACTTTAGGGTCTGGGAAGGTGGCTCGGTGGCAGAGTGCTTGCCTTGCATGCATGAGGCCCTGGGTTCGATTCCTCAGCACCACATAAGCAGAAAAAGCCAGGAGTGGTGCCATGGGTCAAGTGGTAGAGCGCTAGCTTAAGCTGAAAAGCTGAGGGACAATGCCTAGATACAGAGTTCAGGCCTCACAACTGACCAAAAAAAAAAAAAGTCACTTTAAGTCTGTCCTTTTTGTAATTTTTCTTTACATTAACACTGATATTTTTATGTTTCATAGTTTTGCTTCATTTAGATTGACAAATTTATTGTTGTGAAATTATTACATTCACTTGTTAAATTTTCAATCACTGATGGTTCTAAAGTATTCCCTCATTCATTACAAATAAGGTTAATTTGTGTTTTCTTTTTTATGTTTGACCAGTCTAGCTAAATGTTTGTCAGTCCTATTAATCTTTTAAAAGAATCAAATTTATGGTCTTCTAATTTCAGTCCTTACCAGTTTTCTACTTCAATGGCTTAACGTTAAATTGACTCCTATGTATTCCTTTCTTAATTAATTTGTGCGTAAGTTTCTCATCTTTTACTGTACCCATGAAATATATGCCTACATTATTAATTTTAAATCTAGAAATTCCGTAATTCTTAGCTCTTACCTCACTTTCAGAGGATTATATGTCCTTCTTTATAGGTAAAGAAATGCAGTGTGCCCCAGGTGAAAAACTAGTCTAAAATTTTGTGGCTTAATTCAGATACGAGAGTCAAAGTCAGACCCTTCAATATCAAGTCTGTCTCTGTCTCAAACATCTATATGACTCTGCCATGGTGACATTTGCTTACAATAATCTTTGTCAGAAATAGGAAGGAGAATGTCCTTCCATGTATGCCATCTACTCTATTTGAAACAAACTATAAGAGCCCCTTTCCAAAGGAATTTTCTTTTCTTGTTCAGATGTAATACTTGTTCCAAATAATTCAAAATGTAAGAACACAGCTATCAAAGCTGGGAAAGTCACACTGGCATCTTCAATCAGAAGCATAAAAGAGCAAAGATGTGTCTTTGATCATACAGAATGAACTCAGATGAGCCATGACAATACCTTGTCAGAATATCAGCGATGGTTCCTGCTGAGAACGATAGGTATATGCCAATCATGTCCAGGATTTTTATTGATACAGTGTTTTACAAACTTTTACCCCAGGCTGGTCTCAAAATCCTATGAAAAAGGAGGTACTTGAAAAGAGTTTCAAGTGTTTCAGGAATATGTTAGATTTAGAGATTTATTAGGCAATGCTTTTCCTATCCCCAAATGCCTACCTAGGCATCCCTAAATTCCTCCATTCAGATTCCTCATGTTTTTTGAGGCATGAGTTAGTTTCCTGATTAAACTGAATGTAAACTAAATCTCAACAAAATAGGAGATGAGCCAAACTGGTTATAAGTAATTTTTCAGCTATTAAGAGAACACTGAATATTAATGTGCATCTGCATGTATGTAACACATGTTTTAAGCATGCTTTGAAACATAAAAATCTGCCATGCAGCATGTACATAAAATGGAAGTGTGTGTAGGTGTGTGTGTATGTGTGTGTGTCTGTATAGTGTGTGGTATTTTGTAATATTATCCTTCCAATGGTACTATTTTCCTAGTTTTGACAATGAAAAATATTGGTATTGTATAGGGGAGAGAAGCTTGGTTTAATGTTTTAAGAACATTTTAGATGTACAAAGGAGAGTTGCAGTTTAACACAGCAATTTATGAATATAGTGCATTTTAAATCAAGGTCAGGCATTTCAACCTTCTTACTCAACCCTCCAACAGACCCTACCATTCACATCTCTTAACTGTAGGATATACACTGAATTCTTGACTAAATTCTCTCTCTTCTCTTCATTTGTCTAACTTTCTCCCCTTTACCCTACTCAGCGTCTTTCAAGTACCAGTTTCCTGATGTTTATTCTGGTGAACTTTGACTTTGCCTTTCTAAAGAGCTACACTATTTGAGTTCTCCCTTGCATATACCATTTTTTCAGTATATTCAGTTGTATACATTTGCAAACCACCCAACATGTTTACTTGTAAGTTTAAAAGCTAATTGTTATTTCCACATATAAGAGGAAACACGCAATCTTTGGTTATTTTGGCCTAAATTATTTCACTTAACATTTTTTCTAGGTCTTTCCATTTCTTTACAAATGAAATAATATCATTCTTTTAAATTGGCAAGAGATTCAAATTCATATTAGCTCACAGCCAGTGGTTGGTGGGAGTAAGAGCATTTGTCACCACCCACTTTCAACTGGATAGAAACATTAGAGAGTAGATTGAGGGGGCTCTGAAGTTCAGCTCTGCCTGGCTCAGCCAGAACTTAAAGGCAGGCTTAGGAGTCCTTAAATCTTTAGTCAGAAACCAGATTACACAAGATTCTTCATCATGTTCAAACCAGAGGTATACTGGTCATGCCTCAGCCATATTAATTCTGGTTTTGGTAGCACAATAAAGGGCTTTAAAGCCTAGCTACTCAGGAGGCTGAGATCTGAGAATCATGGTTCAAAGCCAGCTAGGGCAGGAAAGTCCGTGAAACTCTTATCTCCAATAAACCACCAGAAAACTGGAAGTGGCGCTGTAGCTCAAGTGGTAGAGCA
Organism: Dipodomys spectabilis; assembly: GCF_019054845.1. Classification (NCBI taxonomy): domain Eukaryota; kingdom Metazoa; phylum Chordata; class Mammalia; order Rodentia; family Heteromyidae; genus Dipodomys; species Dipodomys spectabilis. The sequence goes on from NW_024870824.1 coordinate 11,991,854, forward strand.
TTAGCCTTGAGCTGAAGAGCTGAAGGACAGCACTTGGGCCCAGAGTTCAAGCCCCAAGACCAATAAATAAATAAATAAATGGTTTTAAAGGCTAAGTTCCCATGTGGGAACAATTGTCAAGTCAGATTACTTATATAGTTCCTTTAACATCTCTCCACCTCACTTCAGATATTCCCCAGATGCCATTCTCATTCAACTCACAGTGGACAGCTAGCTGGAAAAGGATTTTCTTTCCTTTTTATTTTCTTAACCTAGAGACAACCAGAAACCTTTTCATTTCTGTTGCTCTATATAAATTAAACAATCCCAAATGTTTCTTAGACACAGACTTAATTTTTCTCTGATTGAAATAGTTTGAAAATCTAGTTGGAAAGAGGAAACTGTGAGATACCAAGGTCCTAAAAACATAATTAAGACTGTATTTCAGGTAAATTCAGTTTAAAAATACTCATATTTTGTGTAGACTAGGTAAGAGATAGAAAAAAATAACACCATTTCCCTCAGGAGTTCCAGACCCCTACTTGCATGCAATTTCTCAGAAGCCCTGTGCTCGCAAGTTGTTGCAATCCTCAACCTCTGAGAGAATCTCTCCCATTCTCCCCTCCAGAAAAGTACTCAGTAGAGTAGTACCTCAAAAATCTCTTACAAAGAATCCAGAGGAAGATTGTGGAGGAAAAGCTGGGGGCTAAACAAACCCCACTTATAGTGTACTAGTGAAAAGGCCAAGGCTAGCGTTGGCTAGAGAGTCACATAAAGTGTGCCATCATAGTACAGAGAATTTGGCCAGAGAGGAAAAATTCAGGAAGCTTGATTAAGGAGACAGATTTGAGCACTCAGCAGGGTCTGCAGTGGCTGCTGCCATGACCACCATATCAACAGAGAGAGCCCAGGACAAAGGTTCCAAAGGTGGTATGCAAGTGGATTCTACTCACCACCAGAAAGAACTGTAGTCAGCAGACAGTCCTAGGCCATGGATGGCCCAGAAACCAAGGGAAAGGGAAGAGTACCCTACAGGACACCCTCACTCCTTCTCACAGAGCAGCAATGGGAAGGTAGCTCCTCCCCCACCACTGGAGAAGAACTTCATCTTTGATACTGACAAAGACTCAGCCAGAGCAGCTAGCACACAACTCAGGCCTTGGAAGAAGACAATAGGAGCCATTCAGCAGGTCAAAGAAACTTGATCTGCAGGACTCAGTTCAATCCAGGGGAAATTGCCCTTACCAGGTGGCGGTAGCTCTGCCCATGGAGGAGTGACTTTCTTCACTGGGTAAATAGAACCAGAGGCTGCCCTACCCCACTGTAGCACAGGCAGCAGACTCAGCTACAGGAGGGTAATGGAAAACTGTTGGAAACTCAGTAAACATAAATCTTGAGAATGGCTCCAGGCTAGACTGTGTGAGTATCTCAGGAGCTAGCCCCTCAGGGAAAAGCTACTGATGGTTGACAGTCCTCAACCCTACCCAAAACCTAGCCCCATCACAGCAACTCCAAGCTAGAGGAAACAGCCATCTCCCTCTTTTGTGATACTCAAAGCAGACTGAACTAGCCTGGAAGAAGAGTCGTAAAGTCCCTGGTAAGGCAGAGCTTTGTTCTGCCTGCTCAAACTGATGTAAGAAACCAATCGAGCCACAGGAAAACCAAACACCACAGCAAACCTGAGATTCCACCAAGAGACTGGTTATGGAGAGAGGAGAGATAATAGATCCTCCTTGCAAAAAATTTTTTTACTATTTTTTCTACTTAATTTTTAAATTAAAAAAAATTTGTTTTCTATTTTTTTCATTTTTATTTTAGTTTTTTTTTTATTAATTCTCTTTTTACTCTTTTCCTTTTGGGTCCCTTTTTTTCTTTAGATAATTGCCATTCTGTCCATACCCAGATATATATGCATCTGTGAATATTAGATCTTATCCTTCATTGTGTGAATATGTAATTCAGATTACTCAATTCTCAAATTCTCAGTCTTAACTCCTTTAATGGCAGTATTATATAAATAATTTTAACTGTTTCATTTAAAAATTTTTATTTTTCATTTTTCCTTCTTCTGTATCTCTCCTCCTTTCCTTCTATCCTTTTCCTCTCTCTGCATATAGGTCTTGGTTATATTCCCTTCTCCCTTTCTCTCCCCACATTCCTTTAATCTTATTTTCTCCTCAACATTCTTCCTAAAATATTCATTTGTGGTCTGCAGCCTCCTTCTTTGATTTTCTTAGTTCATTGATCCCTAGTTGTTTGTTATTGAACTAGATTGTATCTGTGCTCATTTTGACTATGTCAAACAATTTGTGCAACTACAGAGCTCTTGCCTTAAAATAGCGTTCTAGTGCAGAATTGGTTTTGCTTTCATACATAAATGGGCTGAACAATCTGGAGAAACAAGAAAAATGGCAAGTCCAGGTATCTCAACTTGGGTTCATGATAATCAGGCAACAGAGCAGTTAATGAATAATCCAAAGAATAGTTCCCAAAATGCTCTACAAACACTACTGGTAAACACACCAAATGAAAAGATTGAAAGCCTGCAAAGGACTCTGTGTGCACATAATAGGGAAATGTGAGACCTTGATAAGGCTAACCAAAGATTAATACAGGAACTTCATGACCATAAGGAGGCTAATAAAAGATTAATAGAGAAATTGTGGTTGCAGGATGAAAATAAACAAAGATTAATAGAGGCATTCATGGAATCCACAAAAAGAATGCTGGAGAAATCCATGGAGGCCACAAAAGGAATGCTGAATGAAGCCCAACAGAAGGAAAGGGAGACCAATGAAAACATAACCAATCAACTAAGGTATTTGAGAATGAACACTGAACAGCAAATTAAAGAGGTAAAGAAGTCCATACAAGATTTAAAACAAAGAATTTGGAGCCATCAAATCTGATCAATTAGAAGGAAAGGAAATTAAAAAAAAGTAGAAAGTCTTCACAGTAGATTAAACTATGCAGAAAATCGAATCTCTGGGATTGTAGACAGCCTAGTCATTAAAGAGAAAGAACAGACAATATTCAAGACAAATTCAAGAAATGTGGTAGATCTATCCAACATTTAGAAGACACCATTAGAAGGCCTAAGTTAAAGCTAATGAGTGTAGAGGAGGGCCTATAGATGGAAACAATAGGTCTAGGAAATTTATTTAACAGGGTCCTAGCAGAGAACTTCCCAAACATACAAAAAGATAGGCCTCCTCAGATACAAGAAGCCTTTAGAACCCCAAATACACCAGACTAGAACAGGAAATATTACCATCACTATAATCCACACAGGATCAATAAAGACCAAGGAAAGGATCCTTAAAGCTGTTCAGGAGAAGAGATCAATCATCTATAAAGGGAAACCAATTAGAATAATTTCAATTTCTCAGCAAAGACAATGAAGGTAAGAAGAGCCTGGAATGATGTATGCAATGCCCTAAAGACAAACAACTATCAACCAAAAATACTGTACCCAGCTAAACTCTCCTTCATAACAGAAGGATAAATAAAAACCTTCCACAGCAAAGAAAAATTGAAACAATATATCACCACCAGATCATCCCTACAAAAGTTACTTAAAGATGTCCTATACATAGAAAAACAAAAAGAGCATGATAAAGGCCAAAATATAGCTGCCAAGCAGAGAATTCAAGAATTATAGGAGGAATCCAGTTATTACAGCACCCAAGCAAGTGGATAACATGGCAGGAACTACCAAACACCTCTCAGTCCTAACTCTCAATATTAATGGACTTAGCTGTCCAATTAAGTCTATTTGGATCAAAAAGCAAGATTCTTCTATCTGCTGCCTTCAAAAGACACACCTTGACCACAAAAAATGAACATATCCTGAAAATGAGACTGGAATAAAATTTACCAAGCAAACAACCCCCATAAGCAGGTAGGAGTTGCAATTCTAATCACAGATAAAAGGTACTTCAAATTAAAATTAGCAAAAAGAGATAAGAAAGTTATTACATATTAATTAAGGGATCTCTCCTTCAGGAGGATATTACAATTCTAAATAACTATTCACCAAATAATAGAGCACCCAAAGTTATTCAAGAAACAATAGTTTCCCTGAAATCTCACATAGATTCAAAGACATTAATTGTTGGGGACTTTAACACATGACTATACCCTCTGGATAGATTAACCTGGCAAAAACTGAACAGTGAAACCTCAGATCTAAACAACTGCATACGTTAACTAGACTTGACATCAACCAAATATTTCATCCAGCAGTATCAGAATACACGTTTTTCTCAGTAGCACACTGAACATTTTCCAAAATAGACCACATTTTAGGTCACAAGGCAAATTTGTTCAAATTCAGAAACACTGAAATTATGCCCTGCATTCTCTCAGACCAGAAAAGGAATAGAATTAGGATTCTACACCAAAGGCCATCAACACATGGAGACTAAAAAACACACTGTTGAACCACCAGAGGGTCGTGGAAGAGATTAGAAAGGAAATTCAAATGTTAATGATAGTCAACAAAACGAATAAATAAATTCCCAGCTCCTCTGGACACATCAAAGGCAGTACTCAGAGGCAAGTTTATAGCTCTGAGTTCCTACATCAACAAATTGGAGAGATCTGAAAGCAACAATTTAAGGAGCCACCTGAAGCTCCTTATAAAAGAGCAACAAGCCAGGCTCCAGTTGCTCATGCCTGTAATCCTAACTACTCAGGAGGCTGAGATCTGAAGATCACAGTTCAAAGCCAGCCTGGGCAGGGAAGTCCATAAGATTCTTATCTCCATAAAAACCACCAGAAAACTGGAAGTGGTACTGTGGCACAAGTGATAGATCACTAGCCTTGAGCTGTAGAGCTGAGGGACAACACCCAGGCCCAGAGTTCAAGCCTAAGCCCAATAAAAAAAAAAAGAAAGAAAGGAAGAGAAAGGGCAACAAGCTAAATCCCAATCCAGTATATGGAAACAAATAATAAAAAATAATCCGAATTAAATGAATTAGAATCCAAAAAGAACACAGAAAGAATAAACAAAACAAAGAGTTGGTTCTTGGAAAAAAAATAATAAAATTGACAGACCCTTAGCAAATATTATGAGAAAAAGAAGAGAACACACCCAAATAAACAAACTCAGATGAGAATGGAAACATCACCACAGAAACAATCAAGATTCAGAGCATTATAAGAGAATAATCCTCAATTATTTATGCAATAAGTTTGGGAATCTGGAAGAAATGGATTATTTCCTAGCAAATAGTGAACCCACAGACCTATAGCCACCTAATCTTTGAAAAGGAAGCTAAAAAAAAAAAGAATGGAAGAAAGACAGCCTCTTCAGTAAATGGTGCTGGAAAAATTGGTTAAACATCTGTAGAAAACTAAAGCTAGATCTTTATATCACCTGCACCAGAATCAACTGCAAATTGATCAAAGACTTCAAAGTCAAAGCAGACACCTTGAAAATATTACAGAAAGGAATAGGAGAAAGTCTAGGGCCCCTTGGCACAGGCTGAAATTTTCTTAATAAAGACTCAGAAGCACAACAAAAGGTTGGACAAATGGGATTGTATGAAGTTGTAGAGCTTCTGTATGTCAAAGGACATAGCAAGCCATGTCAATAGAAAGCCCAAAAACTGGGAGATCTTCACCAGCCATAGAATGGACAAGTTTCTCATATCTAAAATATATTAGAACTCAAAAAATAAAATCTCCTAACAACAAATCCTCAAAAAAACAATTGCGCAATAAATAAGTGAGCTAAAGACTTAAAGAGAAACTTCTCTGGAGAGGAAATAAGAATGGCCAATAGACACATGAAGAAATTGTCAAATTCTCTAACCATAAAAGAAATGCAAAAGAAGACAACATTGAAATTCCACCTCACTCCAGTTGGAATGGCTATAATGAAGAAATCTAGTAACAACAAATGCTGAAGGGGGTGTGTCTAAAACAGAACTCTACTACATTGTTGGTGGGAGTGTAAACTTGTTCAACCACTTTGGAAAACAGTATGGAAGTTTCTCAAAAGACTCCACATAGAGCTCCCCTATGACCCAGCAATCCCACTTTTGGGCATTTACCCAAATGTCACTAACAAGACTATACAGATGCCCTCAGTAGATGAATGGATCAAGAAAATGTGGTATAAATATACAATGGAATTCTATGCCTCCATCAGAAAGAATGACATCACCCCATTTGTTAGGAAATGGAAAGACTTGGAAAAAAATTATTTTAAATGTAATAAGCCAGGTCCAAAGAAACATAGGTCCCATGGTTTCCCTTATTTGCAATAACTAGTATATGTCTAGGACAAGCAGAAAAAGTCAAAATGTATGTCCACTTGAGCATATAATATGATGCTAAGAGAATAAACCCCATGATAGGGACACAAGAGGTTTTATCTTTGTTGCTGTTGTTTTTAACATATTTATAATATTCTATGTGATTTTTTAAAATTTCTCTTGTATGTTCTTGTCCCATGATATAACCCCTGTTTTCAATGCATTTGATTCCAGTGCCCTGCATCTTGTATTTACGTTTTTCTAATTTGGGGAAGGTAAAGGAAATGAAATGCTTAAATAAGGATACAGGTTGACTCATTGTAACAATGAGATATACAAGACACTATGATGTTAAAAATGAACTTTACAACTTCTGGTGTGGGGGGAGGGAGGGATTGGGGAGGTGGGGAGGTAAGGGATTGTAGGAAAAAAATCAAAGCAGTGGGTAATAATCTTCAATACTCAGTTACTCTTGTAACTGCAACCTTTCTGTACAGTATCCTTACAATAAAAAATATTTAAAAGGGCTGGGAAGGTGGCTCAGTGGTAGAGCGCTTGCCTTGCATGCCTGAGGCCCTGGGTTCAATTCCTCAGCACCACATAAGCAAAAAGAAAAAAGCCGGAAGTAGTGCTGTGGCTCAAGTGGTAGAGCGCTAGCCTTGAGCTGAAGAGCTGAGGGACAGCGCCAAGGCCCAGAGTTCAGGCCCCACGACCGGACCCAAAAAAAAAAAAAATTTAAAAATCTCTTACAAAGCCTTCTAAAGGGAATAAAATATCTGAATCTATTGAACCATCCCTGTCTCCAAAGAATTTGTGAACAATAACACTAATCAGAAAAAAAGTTTGCTTTGAGAATTTAGAGAAAACTAGCCTTAAATGTGAGGCAAAGCAAGTATTTCAGGCCTGCGTGGAGGTGGACTGCTGAGTTAACTATGAACAAATAGTGTTTAATAACTCTACTGAGAGGTAGGGTTCTGTTTACTCCAAGGTGTCCCCTCAGAGTGAAAGTCACCCTGATCCCTCCCTTTTTTATCTACACATGTCCATATCTGTGCCATACACTGCTTCCAACCTTCTAGGACACATTCATAAGGAAGAAAAAAAATCATGAAATCTAACCTGAATGAGGTGAAGGTACAGGGGATCTTCTTCAGTGAATTGGTCAAAAGAAAAGCTATATGGCTGTAGTTGTTTGTAAACCATCTATCTAGTCTTTATAATGAAGAGGAGGTCCATATCTATACAGGTATCCTTATACAGATACCGGTATTTCCAGAGAAGCTGTGCTACTCAATTTTAGAGAACAGATTCCATGGAGAGCTTTTCCAAATGGTGGCTCTGATGAATGTATAGGACTTATTATAATTGTTATTATGCAACTTATCATATAACTGTCATTATGTGTGAAATTCATTTCAATATATTTAAAGACTATAGAGTAGTTCTTTTTTCTATAAATGCACAGTAATTACCTATTCAATCTTCCATTGATGCACATTTTAATCTGCCATTTTCCTATCCCAATAATACTGTAATGAACCTCCTTTTATATAAATCTTTGTACACTTTCTACTTGTATACTTCAGATAAGTACCTCCAGACAGAATCGATAGATAAAAGACTATTTACATTTGAAATTGACACATATTTCTCTTTCCCTGCTTAAAATCTTCGGCAGCTCATTCCCAGATGAACAATAAATACTAGGATGACATCATGATTTCCTTTCCTAATGTTGTTGAGGAGTCAGTAATGTCTGTTTGTGAAAACTCGTTCTTTGTAAGTATGCATGTGTATGCATGTGTCAGTAGGGCTGGCTGAGAGATGAGGGTCTTTTGGAGACATAAAGTTGTTCAGCACAATAAATCTGAGGATATAGCTTGGTACCATCATTGGCACTTAGCCTTCCATGTAAGTTTTGCTGTGTGACTAAGTTCTAGACAGTAGAAGTAGAAGAAAGAGTGTGTCATTGTGAGGCCTGGCTAATCAAAACCTCCCACAGATGCTTCTGTCTCTTCCCATGGGCTTTCTGGGTTCAAAGTCACATGCAACCATACATGATTCATAAACATTGCCTCTTTCTGCCATCAACCCTTTCCATCCCTCAAACGTACTCAGATAGTGAGATATCCATGCTTATTGTGTGGAGCCACAGGTTTGGGGATGTTTAAAGCAAAATCCCCTGTAAAAGTGCACGTGTAGCTCTTACTGGGAAGGAGACTGCTATGTGTGACTTCAGAAAAAATTTATGTGACTGTGCTCTTGAAGAAATTCCCTGGAAGCATGGTTGGTGGGTGGAAAGCTGAGAAGCTTGGCAGTGCCTAGGATAACACTGATTCCATGTCATCAGATTTCAGGTTTTCAACACATTTTTTGCTTACTCCTGGACCATAATTTCCTCTTCTGTATAAAAGAATACCAACAAAGATAGTAGCTTATTATTGACAATTACCACATGCCATGTATTATGCTAGGATCTTTCCATTCCTTGTTTCACACAATACTTAGAGAAAACCAAGACTATGAATTTATTAGCCTTCATTTATATAGGGTTTAATGGAGGCTTACTGTCCCCAACAGTCCCAAAACTAGAAAATAGCAGAAATGGGATTGAAGCCACAACCTATCTGAATATCGGGACATAAACTTAAGCTACCACGATGCTACATGCACCAGTGCCTTATGGTGAAAATTAGATGGAAGAATATGTTCAGTGCAGTGCCCCCTCTCTCTCTCACACACACAAACATAAACAGAGTTGCATATACATGCACACAGACACTTGCACACACGCACATGCACACAAAGAAAGCAGAAGCATCTTTGTCCTGAAATTAAACATGCACTATCTTCTTCCAGCAGTGCGTTCCTTTGTTTCTGATCTTGGTGTTTGGATGAACTGATTTTCTTTTCATCTCTAAGGTGCTGAATTAAGTCAGCATATGATTTTAGTGGGCCACAGGAGCAAAAAGAAAATCTCCTACTTTACACGAGCCAATTGGTTTTCATGGCCAATAAGATTTTCAAGTCTTTAATGGTAAGAGCTGACATTTGAAAATATTGAAGAATGTTTCAGAAAACCAAATGGATGCTTTATATGGCACAGCGGATCCTTGAGAGAGGGCCTTTTACTTTCTCACCCTTGTAAAAGGAAAACATTGCTTAGATAAGCTCATTCGCTCCCAATAGCACACAGCCACTGAGCAGGAAATGCCTCACACTACAAGCTAAGCATCTGAATTATATACATTGTGTTGTACTTTTCTACGTTTATGGTTCAATTTGCTTAACATGGATATTAAAAATAAGGGTTTATATTTGTGAACTAATTGTATGCTGAGCACAACTTTGTATCATCTAACATCATAATTAGTATTACCTTAGCCACAACCCTATGATTTCTGTGTATGATTTGTCCCCATTATATACATGAGACAAAGATTGACGTGATCTATCCAAGATTACCAAGATTGCACAGGTAAATGAGGAAAAGATGTGTACCAAATCTATCTAAAACCTATGCACTCAACCACACAGTATAACACCGGGAGTCTTATATGGACCTGCTTACATGCCTTGTTTATCCATTCCTAAAATGCATTGTTTCAGTACATATTGTTTCCTTCTTACAAACAGAAACTGCCCTTTTCTTGGGAGTTTCCCTTGCTGATATCCATCTATCTACAACCTTTCTCTAAAGTAGATCTTAATGCAATGCATCAAAATGATATCTGATTTAAGCTATTAGCATAAAGTATATTGCTATCTAGATAGAGTATACATAGATAAATAGATATAGCTTAGCAATTCCATATAAGAAAAGAATAGCATTATTTACTGATCTATGGAGAACTCTGAAAATTGCTAGTCTGAACTTCCCTCTCTACATCTCTCAATTGGAAAATTTTGAAAGCATGAACACTACTTGACTGCCTCTCCAATGCCAGTCTTCTCTGATTTTTTTTTTTAATCTCCATTGCTTTTGTTCTCAACTCTGTCCAGTTCTGGGGCTTTGTTAGAATAATTCATCCTAGCATACAATTGCATGTCCTTTTGTTTCATTCACAAGCATGCACGCTTCCATCTCTACATCTCTTTTTTTCCATTTAGTTTTGTATCATCTCTCCTTCTAAAAAAATTACTATAAAGGTGATGTATATAGGGGTTACAGTTACCTAAGTCAGGTAATGAGTACATTTCTTCTTGAATGGTGACACCCTCCTCCCTCATTCTCTCCCAGTTTTTTTTTCCATCTGAACTTCCCTCCCACCTCTATTGTAGAGTTTATTTTCAACATAGAATCTAGTGGGTTTCAGTGTTGAAATGGTTCACACTTGTTTTGGCCTTGCATGTTTCCAATGAGGGAAATACCATTTGGCGGGGGTGGGGAGTGTAGTTGTGGAGATGGGAGGGCAGGGATGGTAGGGGAAAAACAAAGGAGGAGGCCACAATGCTTGATAAGAAATGTGCTCATTACCTTGCTCATGTAACTGTAACCCCTCTGTACAGTATTTTCACAATAAAAAAAAAAAACTTATTTAAAAAAAGAAAAAGACCAAAAGAACTGGTGTGAGCTCATTTGACAGCCATGAGTGTCCATACCCTTGAAGTTCTCCTGGGATTCACGCTCTTAGGATCTCACTGACCCCTTCTCCATGGCATCATACTCCACTAACAGCTCTTTAGCATGTTGTTTAAGCAGGTAAAGAGGGAATTGAGCTGGGAACAGGTGGCTAATGCCTGCTATCTTAACTACTCAGTAGACTGAGATCTGAGGATCATAGTTAGATGCCAGCACAGGCAAAAAGTCTATGAGATACTTCAATTAATAATCAAAGATCCAGAAATGGAGTTGTGGCTCCTTATTTATTTTATGTTTTTATGTTTTATGTTTTTATTTATTTATGTTTTTGCCTTTAGAAAAAATGCTCAGGGACAGTATGCAGACCCTGAGTTCAAGACACAGGACCATTCCCTCCTCAAAAGGCTGGAATTGAATATACCCCAATGCTATGTATGGGGGAATGCATTCCATTATCATATCCAGGCAATAAGATATGACCTTTCCCCCAATACATTGAAAAAAAATCAAATGATAATACCTGCTGAATATGTTTTATAAGATTATAAGATGGGTGTTTTTGTTTATACATGAGAACAGCATGACAAGGAGCTCTACAAATGGAATCTCCTGGGCAAGCTCTGTTCTTGCTAGCGAAACACAAAGATCAGAGACAACCATCATCAGTGGACAATCCCACTGCCAACAATACATGTAAAGTGACAGAAACCATTGCTGTGTCAACAATACTTACACAGCATTGGATATGTGTCAGCTAGCCTACCAGAATATAGAGAAAATCAATCACAGCATGCTGATTGTAATCTGCCATGTATAGGGCCTCTTGATAGATGCTAGGAACATGAGGATTAACATACAAGAAAACAAGGAATAATAAATGTAAACATTTCTAATGGCGGGGGACCCTATAGCATATCAAAAATTCAGAGGATTTAAACTAGTGGTGTAAGGTATATCAGGTTATAAATACAGTAAGACCTAAAGAAAGTTTCTATTCTTTCTTCAGGTTTCTATAACAAAACCCCACAAATTGGTGGTCTGATTAAATGTATTTTCACAGATCATTAAACTGGAGATCCTGTGTCTACAGGATGTGTTTCCTCTGACAGTCCTGTAGCTCTTTCCCAGATTCCAGGCTTTCTTCTAGTGTCTGCTTCCATCTGTATATCACCATCTTCCTATGTCTCTGTATGTGCATTTCTGCACTTTTAAATGATATTTTCCTTGGATTTCATGTCCACCCTAATTCAATAAAATCTCATCTCTGTCAATCCTGGCCATTTTGCAATGACTGTTTTTCCAAACAAGGTCATATCCAGAGGTTCCAAGTAGATGTAAATTTAGAGAAAGCAATATTCCATCTACTAAAATACATCAGAAGCCATTGTTAATTTTTTGATGGTGTCTATTAATTGTACAAGGAAGTTTCATTATATATCCATGCATGAATACAATATATTTTACATCCCCCTATTATTTATCATATCCTCCCTCCCTTTTCAATAAAAATTTATGAATTTCCAATGGAGGCTCGAAGAATAAAAAAGATTTTACTTGCTAAAAGACTTCTCCAACCTGAAGGGATGCTACAAATAAAAGTCAAGGAGGTGTGAAATTGCTTAATAGCTAGAGAAAATGATAAGTGGCATGTGTGGCAACATACAGAGTGATAGAGCGCTAGGCAAAGGGAAGAGAAGGGTGGTATGTTGTGAAAAATTATGGAGAATCTCAGAATCCAACCAAGCAATGTCAACTATTTTCCATAGATATTTCTTGGTCATTGTAATTTGGTACCAGATATTTAAATAAATTATGAAATAATCTGTCTTTAAACAAAACTCAGAAAACAATTTGTGAGTGCCATGAGCTCCAAAGCCAAGTTAGCAAATGTGACTTTTCTATTTCTCAGAATCTGAGGAGAAGTTAGGCATTTAAAAACATTCAAGAATCTCCAGGCCAGGTGCTGGTGGTGCACATCTGTAACCCTAGTTACTCAGTAGACTGAGATCTGAGGATAACGGTCCAAAGACAACCCAGGCAGCAATAGTCAGTAAGATGCTCATCTCTAATTAGTGATAAAAAGCTGCAAATGGAGATGTGGCTCAAGCGGTAGAACTCTAGTCTTGAGCAAAAATGCACAGAGACAGTGCCCAAGCCCCAAGTATAAATACTGGCATGAAAAAAGGAAGAACAAAAGCATGAGAGAAAGAAGGAAAGGAAGAAAGAGAAAAGAAAGAAAGAGAAAAGAAGGAAGGAAAGAAGGAAGGAAGGAAGGAGGGAGGAGGGAGGAGGGAGGGAGGAAAGGAGGAGGGAAGGAGGGAGGGAGGGAGGGAGGGAAGGAAGGAAGGAAGGAAAGAAGGAAGGAGGGAGGGAGAGAGGAAGGGAAGGAGGGAATGAAGGAAAGAAGCAAAGAAGGAAGGAAGAAATGAAAAAAGAGAAAGGATGAAAATGAAAAGAAGTTTCAGGAACCATTTGCTCTGGAGGGAGTAAACCTTCAATTAAAAATTTTTAAAAGTCTTAAAGCAGGCACTGGTGACTCATGTCTGTAATCCTAGTTATTCAGAAGGCTCAAGTCTGAGGATTGCTGTTTAGAACCATTCCAAACAGGAAAGTCCATAATAATCTTAGTTTTAATCAATCATCAAGAAGTCAGAAGTGGAGCATGGTTCAAGTTCTAGAGTGCCAGCCTTGAGTGAAAAAGCTAAGGCACAGCTCACAGGCCCTGAGTTCAATCCAAAATACTGGAACAAAAAAACTTTTTTAGAATGCCTCCTTTCTTGGTGAAAAAAAATCTAAATAGTAAAAACTGCAAGGTCTATACTTTGCTCTTGAGTTACTTAAGTCATGGAGTTGCAGCAAGAGAGAAGGCGATAGAACCACAACTATCTTCATAACTATTCCTAATAACAATAGAAGGTACACTATGAGATTTTCTGTTTGATAGTGAATAAAACTGAATTAGCAACCAGTTTGTATATGCTGGTTCCGTGTTCTTTATTCCAATTTCCTTTGTTAAGAGAAGAAAGAAGCATTAAGGAATTTTTATTTTGAGATAGAGAAGTTATTTTGAAAAATAGCATCCATAGTTTGAAAGGAAGTGAGGCATGTTGCTCTCCAGATTACTTTTTCTTGTCATTTTGGAGACAAGAATTCAAAAGCATAGAATGCAGTCGTGAATTGATATGTGCCAGGCAGAAAAGAGTCATTAGAACCATAAAGTCACGCAGAGTGGCATTTCCCCATCTGCACTGGCACAAATGTGCTTCAGATCATCACACCGCCCCTTCCCAAAGATGCAAACAGCCCCCACATGAGATGGGAGCCTGGGCACTGGCAGGCAGGGTGTGAGTAAGAAGCCCTTTGAAGATAAGGTTGCAATTCTCACTTTAGAAGGTCTGGTCTACAGAACCACCCAGCCAATCCCACGCAATCTCCCCACTACCATAAGGAGACTTTCATAGGGTGTTAGAATAAGAAAAGACTTTAGATAAGCCAATCCTTTAAATTAAATTACAGAGATGTCATTCCATGCAGGTCAACATTAATGATAAAACCATTAGTGCTGAAGAATTCAGTATCTCGTCTGGAAGTAGAAATTATCAGCTTATTCAACACCTCTGTGTCTTTTCTCCTCTTTGGTTCTCACAGCAAGTCGTGGATGTGGGTCTGATTCCCATCTTACACAAAAGAAAACAGACTCAGAATGCTTTTCATAACTCACCAGGGCCAAAGAGCCCACAAAGGTTAAGAGAGTGAAATTGTGATATTCAGCTGGGCACAGGTGCCTCATGCCTGTTAATTCTAGCTCGTCAGGAGGCTGACATCTGAGAACAAGGTTCAAAACCAGCCCAGGCAGGAAAAGCTATAAGACTTTTGTCTCCAGGTAACCACCAAAAATCCAGAATTAGAGTTGTGGCTCAAGTAGCAGACTGCTAGCCTTGAGAAAAAAGAAGGAAGGAAGGAAGGAAGGAAGGAAGGAAGGAAGGAAGGAAGGAAGGAAGGAAGGAAGGAAGGAAGGAAGGAAGGAAGGAAGGAAGGAAAACAAGACTTGGCCCTGAGTTCAAACTCCAGGACTGGTACAGAAATAAATAAGCAAGTAAACAAACAAACAAATAAATGAAAGGGAAGAAAAGAAATTGTGATGTTCTGAGTATTAGACTATAACTCTTACTTTTACATTTGATAGTTTCTGAAAATTCCTACCAAATGACTCCTTGTCTGATATTTGTTATTATGAGAAATTTCAAAAGAGAATCTCAAAAGATTTCCTTGGGATGGGACCAAGATGGTGACGGGGCAGTAGGGAAACGCCACAGCTCTCTCCAAACAAAAAGAGAGTTCGAGTTCCAACGCTTAATCTCCCCAAGAGACCGACAACAACAAAAAGACGAACACTCAGAGAAAAACCAGAGGTGGAAAATAACAAAAAAAGAAAGAGAGGAAAAGAAGAAATTCACAACAGAGAAGAGCAAAGACCCCTCCCCCAACCTTTACTGGCCGCGCGGCAGTGCGCCAAGCCGCCAGCCAGCCGGCCCGGCGGGGGCTGCCGGAGCCCCAGAGACACAGGGGGCTGCTTGCAGATCACCAGGTACCGGATTGCAGAACAGCGGATCAGCAGGAACAGAGAAACCTACCAGCCGGGAGTCTCCACGAGGATCCCACCCCCACCCCTCACTCTCCACGGGAGCAGAGAGGCTCCATCCCGCCAAAGCCGCCTGGCACCAGCACGACAAAGGGACCTGTCAGCAGACCACTCGCCCGATCGCGATCGCAACGACCCGGCGGGGGCCGCCCAACCCAGCCCGCAACCACCCCAACTGAACTCAGATTGCAACAACAACTGACGACCTACAGGGTGAGTACCCCACAGGGGACAGTGAATCCCTCAAGGGAGACCAGAGCTGGAGGGAATCCCCAGACCCTGACCTAGACTCCCTACCCCAACACCCGGACCACAGGACCCACTAAAACCGGGAACTGTTCGAGAGCTCCACCAGCCCATGGAGCACACTCTGCTGGCCAGGCCAGAGCAAGAGCGCCCCTGGAAGGGAGCTTAAATGCCCAAGCCAGGAACAGCGCCCCTGGGTCAAGACTACCAACAGTAGAAGAAATTTGAACTGTGTCCTCCAGGCTGCATAACCTAGGTGGTATACACATTAGCACAGGCCTAACCAGCAGGCTCCAGGCTGGGACCGGAACCAGGCCCGGGGACCCGGCGCCTGAACAACACAACCAACTCCTCCCAACTGAAGTAAAAAGCTGAGCATACGCCTCAACAGAGGGGAGAAACCCAGGAAACAACACTCCCTGGGAAGCACGCCTGTGACAACAAAAGACCTGGAGGCTCAGGACAAGAGAAGCCCAAACCACACCAAAACTCCACCCATATACCCTAGGCTGGGAATTGGGCAACAAGGCTGCCAGCACCTGATAGTAAGCAGGAGCTCAGGCTGATAAGGCAGCTCAGCAATAGAGTGATAGTCTTGGATGTATGAGGCCCTGGATCTGATTCCTCAGCATCACAAAAGCAAAAAGGGTCAGAAGTGGTGCTGTGGCTAAAATGGTAGGGTGCCAGCCTTGAGCTGAAGAGCTGAGGGACAGCACCCAAACCTAGAGTTCAAGCCCACAACCAGCCCAAAACAAACAAACAAAAACACATCAGGAGCCCATAGCAGACTCCAGTATTTGGGAGAGTGCATCCAGAGCATCTGATCTTCCCAAGAGCACCCGCAGGAGCAAACACAAGCAGTCTAGGCTGCTCAACCCTTCCAGAGGCGGGAATTGCCAGCAATCTACAGCAGAGAGCTGAGAATCCTAAGTAAGTCAGAATAGCAGCTGGAAATAGGCTCCCAACATAATCCAGATCAGGCACAGACTCTCTCTACCAATACAGAATCAGCAACCAAGCAAAGACAGACACACCAAAACAAGATTGAAGAGCAGTCTCCTGAACCCCCATGCGAAAATCACAGAGAAAAATCACAAGGTTTACCACTACCCAGGACAGCAAGCTCACCTCAAAAGCCAGCAGCCACGCAGGGGAGAGCCCCAGTGGGAGCAAAGCAGGAATGGAAGACAAAAGCTACATCCAAGGGTTGCTGGAGGCAATGACTCAAGAAATAAAGCGAGAAATGGATCAGAAATTGAAAGAGCACAAGGATGAACTATCAAAAGATATACAGGATATCAAACAAAAGTTGGATGCAAAAATAGAAGCTGCACAAACCTCAGTAAGAAGTGAGATAAACGCCAAATTAGAGGTAATGCATACTGATCTCACCTCATTGAGAGGTGAGATCAGTACTCTGAGAACCAACATTGAATCCATAAAGGGATCCATTTCCTCCATGCAAACCACAATAGAAGCCACGGTCAACAGAGTGAATGAAATGGAAGGTAGAGTGTCAGATACAGAAGACAGAATACACCAACTGGACCAAAAAGTGACAGATATGGAAAAATCACTCAAATTAAACCAAAGGGGTAACAATGTTCAAGAGGAAGTGTACTCATTACCTCACTCATGTAACTGTAACCCTCTGTATAGTATCTTTACAATAAAAAAAAAAAAAAGATTTCCTTGGGCTCCTAGGAAATGAGCAACATTGTGTGTCTATTTGGCACAGAGCTCTGTACAGGAGAGAGCTTAGCATAGCTTTAAGTACTGTATCTGTGGCAGAAGATTAATCATAGACTGCAGACATCAAAACTACATATTAAATAAATAGAATAAACTCAAGTAAGCTATAATTAAGTGTCAACTGAATGGTTACAATGATTCTTGACACAGACACAAAACTTTAGTTGGGTGAGTGGTGAGTAAAGTCTGAACAAAAATCTGGAAATGTTTACACTGACTGTAACAGAACAGGAAACCTGGCACATGAATCTAGAGCTGCTGTTTACTTCACTTGAGTTTGGATTGGATATTAAAATGAAGGCTTCCACTTCCACATGCACACCATGGGGCAATGCTTCATCTTGGGGCAGGGGAGGGAGTAGGACCCACTGGTGTAAGATACCTCAAAGTCCTAACTCCTATAAAGCTTCAATAAGGCTGATTTGCAAGGTGAATGAGAACATGACAATGGCTTGGAGCACGTGCTCAGGAAGCACAGAACACAGTCTATGAATCCCCGGGCCTTGCTTTGACATGATGCTTGGGCATACTTTTGCTGAGGCTGACTTTGGCACCTTTGGAGGACATAACAGAGAGGTGTGAAAAGCTCTAGGCTGGCTCTCACACCAAGGACATCAATATTTGTGAATAGGTATTTTTTAGAGCTAAGAAGATCTCAAGTTTAGGTTTGTAAAGGAAAATAATGGTGTGCTCAGAGGTCAAACAGAGGGCGGTACTCCTAAAGTAGTGATGGCTGGAAACGGCAGGGAATCTGCCTCCTGTAAGAAAGCCAAAAATAATTTTAGAGGTTTGAACAGATCTCTGGGGAAGGTTCTTCTTCTGCAAGTGATTGCTTAGAGCCTTTTGGGTCATAATATTGCAATTCAAATGTCTATTTGTTATTAATTAATTTGGCCAGGACCGAAATAATAGAATACAAACACTGCAGGCTGAAATGATAATTGGTTTAGCAACATAAAAGAAAGACCTACTGAGGAACAGTATAACTATGAAAAAAATTGACAGAGATATAGAAAAAGGCCAAAACAATTGCACTAGTTTGCTAAGGTTACAGTTTAAAAGAAAAAAGTCCCATATGATTTAACTGTAACCCCTCTGTACAGTATCTTTACAACAAAAAATATATACAAAAAATCCCATAAATTTACTCTTTCACAGTTGTGAAGACTAGAAGACCATGTATGAGATGTCAATAGCACTGGTTTCTTGAGGTTTTTCTCTTTGACTTATAGTAGGTTGATTTCCTATCTTTGCAACTCTTTGAATAAGTGTCAATATCCAGACTTTCTCTTTGTGTAAGGCCACCAGTAATATTTGATTATGGCCTATCTTAATGATCTCAACTTACTTTTATCTAAAAAGACTCTGCGTGGCTCAAGTTGTAGAGCACCAACCTTGAATGAAAAACAAAATTGAGAGTGCAAGGCTCTGAGTTCAAACCCTAGTAAAGGCATAGAGAAGGAAGTAAATAAATAAACAGATCAATCAATCAATCAATCAATATACCTTATTTCTGAATACGGTCACATTCTGAAATACTAGAGGTTAGCAATTCAACTCTGGCAATGAAAACAATACCACAGAATGGTAGGGGAAAACAAAGGAGGAGACAACAACGCTTGATAGGAAATGTACTCATTACCTTGCTCATGTAACTATAACCCCTTTGTACAGTATTTTCACAACTAAAAAACTTATTAAAAATACCACAGACTAATTTACCAGGCCAACAAACAGAGTTTTCAGCTGATGTTGTTGAAATAAAAGAAGAGAAAGCCTCTTTTATAGGGAAGTAAGTTGGGCCCACAGTGAGGGAGAGTCAGGAAACATCTCTTGTGAGAGAGAAGAGATGACCAATATACGACAGGAACTTTCTATGTTGAGTGAAGCAATTCTTATCTGACATTACAATGATGACTCCAAAATATTACGCTCAAGTAAAATTATCCTTGTTAGTCTCTTGTTAGAAATGAAGAGATTATGTCAATATTTGTGTGTGTGTGTGTGTGTGTGTGTGTGTGTGTGTGTGTGTGTCCCAGGCACAGGGGTTGGGAACTACCTGCTGTCCCAGAGCTTTTAGCTCAAGGCTAGTGCTCTACCCACTTAAATCACAATTCCACTTTCAGATTTTCTGGTAGTTAATTGGAGTCTCAACAGACTTGCCTGCCCAGATTGACTTTAAGTCACAAACCTCACATCTTAACCACCTGAGCACCTAGAATTATCAGCATGACATAGCCTGGCTGTGTCAGTAAATTTTTTTTTTGAGACAGAACCAAGAGAAGGTAGTTTAAAGAGGAGAGGTACATAAAAACATCACATAGTGGTGGGCAATTGTAGCTAAAAACTACAGATCAGAACAAGAATTGTAGGAATCAACCAGAACACGTAGACAGACAGACAGACAGACAGACAGACAGACAGACAGACAGACAGACAGACAGACAGACAGATAGATAGATAGATAGATAGATAGATAGATAGATAGATAGATAGATAGATAGATAGATAGATAGATAGATGTTCCAAGGACATACACTGAAATTTTGGGAGGAGCTATAACTTTTATAGTCATACATGATGAGTTGACCTCTTTTATTTATGATGTTTACCTTCTATATAAAAGGCCTTAAGGGAGAGAACATGATTTCTCTATAAATACACGAAAGAGGGCAGGGGATTTAAAAATGTAGAAGTTGGACGATCAGTTCAACAGCTCTTTGTTGTTCTTGTTACTACTTTCAACTTTGAAGTTTTTTTTTTGACAATGTTTTCAGCTTCTACAAAGACTTTTTCTAAGCCAATACTTTTAAAAGATGTTAGTTTGAAATAGCTCTTGGTCGTACAGGCAGAGTTCTCTAAGTATGGAGAGGAAATGTGTATGAGAAAGTCACAAGTTTACAGGAATGGCAGATAATAGTCTCAAACAAGGATGGAAGGGACAAGTCAAAGTCGGATCAATGAAGATAACTTCTTTATGCAAAACCTCAATGACTGCTTATCCTGGAAGTAATGAAATCCAGTCTCCTCTTGACTTCACACTCCCCAATGGCACCTAACTCTCCTTTGTAGCTCCAGTTTGTTTGTAGTGCTTTTGTTTTCATTTGCCACCAGCTGCAATGGCCTTCTTTCTCCCTTCCAGCAGGACAAGTGTGATTCTGCATGGGTCCACACCTTGGAGCTCACCCTTGTTCACTCCAGTCTTGTCTGAGAACTTACCTTCTTAGGTAAGCCACATCTGATCATGCCACGTAAGGTTGGCATTCCCCATCCTTATTATTCCCCCTCATTTCCTTTTCATTTCCCCATGCATTTCATATTCATAGCTTATTTATAACTCAGAAGATTTTCTAGTAGAAAATGCTTTCTTACAGTCTGCAGTTTGTTCAGAGGAAGTTTTTGCTTCTTCAATGACTAGATATATAAGTTCACGGTATAATTATCTAGGTTCACTGATAACTGGTAAGCACGCACAAATTTCTCATGTAGGCTGGAGAGTCAGACATTTAAAACAGTGATGTTTGCTCAAATTATTTTTCTGTTTCTTACTATTTGATCAGCATCTTATCACCCCTTAAAAGAGCCATAAAATAACACTCATAATCCAGAATCACTGAGTCTGAAACACCTTCTACAGGGAGTCATCTCAATATCCCACTGGCATTACATATTCCATTTCAGTGATCCACAGAGAGGGATCTACAGAAACAATTCCAGTTAAAGATGAAAACTACCCCAAAAAAGACAGGATCTATAGGAGTAAGTCCAATTAAAGATGGAAACTACCCCTATAAGCAGTCTAATTTATTGTTTAATTTATCTTGTATTTGTTAGAGTTGTTGCAAATAGGGAAAAAAGGAATTTCCTATTATCCAATATCTTCGTATGTGTAACCATTGTCCTAGCCCAATAAATGAAGTCTCCATTCTATAATACTATAATACATAAGAGAAACAGTCTCTTCCTCCATAGGGTGACCAAGGCAGGTTGTAAACAAGCAATGTATTGAAAATTACTGAAAAAAAAGCACTAGGATAGGGTAGATGATATCTCTAGAAATGATAACCAAAAGACCAATTATGGAGTGGAAAGGAGAAATGCATGAATCCTGAGGAACAAATAGAGGATAGTCAATGCAAGGGAAGAACCAACCAAGTGCTTGAAGGAAGAAGGGCAATTCTAACCACCAGGAACTAAATATATCTTCAGTTTCCAAAACTGGACAAAACTTTAAACATGCTGCAGATCATGGTATCTCTGGCCATCAATGCTTCTGAAAGTATAAGGAATATGGAACTATCGAAGATTCTAAGCAGGAGAAAGACCAGGGTTGAAGAGAGCAAATAACATGAGGGACTATTTACAAAGCTATTGTCTTACTCCTGGCAGAATGAGGAAACATTAGACAGTAAATTGCTGCAACTTTGAGGAGGAGAAAAGTAAGGAGATCTAAGGGAGTTCTAGGATAGTAAACTCACAGATGCTAGTTTCTTTTGCTTGGTTTTACAATGTAAGTAGTTTTACATCTGCACTTGACCATACATAGTCAACACACATAGTCCTTTCAATTGTCATTCAGAGAAATGGTGAGATACCCTCCACTGTTCTAATAACTTGAATCCAGATACAGATTCTTCCAGTGTGTATCAATGGTTTGTCTCACAGTGCCTTTGAATATGTCCCAAATATTAAATTGTAAAAATGAATTAATTTATATATTTATTAAAATAAAAATATTACCTAGTTCTGAGGTTTCTGAAAAACAGCTACAGTCTATTAGACCTTGGAGTTTGCTTTGGAAACCAGTGTACATTGAACCTCTGAGCATGATAATACATGACACATGGATTAACCAATAGCATTGTAACCTGAAACCAATTTTAAGAATCAATGCAAATGCACAGAGAAGCAAAAATAATTCTGTCTTAAAAGATGGGCTTATTTCTTATGATCACAGAAGGGTTTCTGAGAGTCGAGGCACAGCCAGATCCATTAAAAATATCAGCCCCAAGGACACATTCATTTTGAACCAGTATATTGTGTTGTCATCTCCCCAGGAGAAAGCATGAGAAACTGGCATTAACTTTAGATCTAAGCTGAGACAGTAGCATGAAATCATGTGGACATTCAGGTGTTATCTTCCCCAAGAGTTTCACTTTAGATAAATTGTGGGAAACCTGACACACATATTAAAATTTACTGTAGTTGAGTGAGAGTTGAGGGAAAAAATAAGAAGAAAGACAAATGCTCCTTCCCTTAATAACATCCATTATCAGCTAATACTACATGTTTTATTTTGTTGAGGGCATTTTTTGACACAGATTTTCACATTTTACCAAAATGTCTCATTTTCAATAGAAATACAGCCAGTGTATTCAATCACAAAGAAGTTGTGCCTAACGAAAATCGCTGTTTTTCCCCTCCCTCCCTCTCTACCTTCCTTCTTTCCCTCCTTTCTTACCTCCTCTCTGCCTCTCCTCCCTCTTTTCTCCCTCTCCCTGTCCAGTCTTGCCTTGGTCTTTATCACCATCAGCTCTGTGCACTCAGTTGTCCATCAGTAACATATATACAATGAGACACAGCCTTGGAACTCGCTACCTGCTCAATGCAAATATCTCAGGACACCGAAGGAAAATCCAAACTCTACGTCTCCAAGAACTGTAAAGAGTAAAATCTTAGAACTACTTTACATGGTCATTTCTAACGCTGACCTCAGCTTCCATGTGTAGATGTCTAAAATGAGAGCTGATGGAATACCACACATTGTGTTTAGACATAAATTAGTACTTGAAAAGTTCTCAAGACCTTTAAAAATTTCCAAATCCAATTTTTTCTGTTGCATTATTCCTTAAGAGTTAGCCTATGCATATATACAAAAACTAATATGATATGTATAAAGGGAGATAAAACTAGCAATTTAAATAGCATCAACGGGAGAATTAAAATTTTAAATAATTGTTTATTGTATAGTCACATAATCAATGCATTCCTGTGTACCTCATTAAAATAAATATTAGGCTTAATTCTCACTTAAGAGAAAATATTAAATTGTACAAGTATATCTATTTTATATTTTTAAATTATACATGTGACTATATTGACATATAGAATTAAGTTGAAATCACAGCATCTATCACATGTTAGGAATACGATAATTTAATAGTTACAGACATGAATTAAATACCACAAAAGCTTAATTGTGTATATTTGGAAGATCGTATTTCTTTTTTTTATACTACCATGTATTTCTCTTTTTGTGTATAATAAAAAGTTGATGTTTACAGTCAGAAGGCTCTTACAAGATGAGTAGAGAGTGTTATTTAAAATAAGCTAAGTATCATGGAAAAATAAAATGATTTGTTCAGATTTGTTGTGGTTAGGGTCGCAATGTGGGTATCTTCTGTTCTGGACCAGTTCATTTCCCATAGACTAAAACAAATTTTGATGAATTGTTTTTTGAGGAACAACCCTAATTCATCTTTACAACTATTAAGTGAGAGAGGACCCAGCACATGCAGGTGCAATTCCTGGAGACTTAACCTCTAGACAATAGTTTTGCCACAAACAGAGACCCTTGCTCATATTCCTTTTGTTTGCTGACATAGAGAACTCTGGGCAGAAATGAGAGATCAAAATATAAGCCATGGAAAGTGTACTTGTGCAGTGTAAATACAACAAAACATCTTAGTTTTGAAAACTAAGCAAGATTATTATTTAGAAAATGATAATAGCTATGTAATTCTCAAGATCATTATCTGCCTTCCATTAGGTTCAGTGCTTCATGAGAACTGATGTCATTTAATCCTTAGGAATACTTCCTGATGTAAGTAGTTCCTGTGCCCATTTTACATATGAGAAGACAGGAATAATTGACTCAAAGGACATCCTGCTAAGAGGTAGCCAAATGAGATCACAGCCTTGATCTGTGTGAGTTCTGACCAGTCCCACTGTCTTTCTTCTTTTGCACTTGCTTTGTCTTGTCTATCACAGTTCCTGGCAAAAAGAAGAATAGCTACCCACAGACACTTGAAAAATAACAAAATTACTATAAAACTTAAACAGCTACAATCACAGGACTGACTGAATCAGTTACAAAAGCATTTAACAATTTCTTTGGTGTCTCTTTCCTGGAAATCAGGTACTGTGATTCCCTAAGGCAATAGTCGTAATTAGAAAGACGCAGGAAATGGTAGAATGTGAGGCATTCTCAAATCTAAAATTTACATGAAGCCCCTCCTAGGATCTATTAGGGACCCAATATATGTATGAGAAGAGACAGAAGTGAACTTCTGATTGCAAATGTCTTCCCCAAAAGACAGGATTACTTTACTTCTGCTATAAGCATTTCATTCTAAGCAGGAATATATCAGTTATCAAAGTATTGCATAATTAGTGTTCTAAAGTAACAGTGGTTTAGAATCTCACAATTTCTATCCATGTATCTTTCCTTGAAGCCAAAATACAGGTTTGCCGGAATTCTGTTACAAGTATTCACAGCAATATTTAAATTAATAAGCAAATGTCTCTAAATGATCAAAAGGATGAACTCAAATGTATATCATATTGATTTACTTACACATATTTTGTTTGCCTAGTTTCGTTATTATTAGGGGACAGAAGGCAGCCACAATGGTCAGCACATGTCTTTTATCTAATATTTTAACCAAATTTTATTATTTTTAAGTAGTTGTGTAAAGAACTTTCAATTCAACATTTCATTTTATTTTGTCACCACTTTCATCATTTTCCCTTTGTCTCCCAACTTCACCCATGCCCTCAATTTTTCTAGTTCCATGTCTATATATATTCAGTGAATATTACAGCTGCATTCTGCCACTCTTCCTCCATTCATTTGTCTCGCTTTGTCCCCTCTTTAACATTATCCCTTCCCTAACAGCTACAGCTTCCTGTATTCATTTTGCTAGAATATAGGTTAGTTGTTAAAAGGAGTCACACCACTGAAATTCTCCCTTGCATATACCAGACTTTACTTACTATGCTTGTGTAAATATGCATATGACCCTGAAAATGGTCATATGCATATTTGGTTAAATTATAGATATGTAATACATGTATAGTATAATCTATAAGTTAAATACAACTTCCACATATGAGAGAAAACATGCATATTTTTCGCGCTGGACCTGACTTACCTCATTAACACGAAATTTTTTTAGGTCCAATCATTTCCTTGTTAATGACAGGTCATTCTTCCTGATGGATTAGTAAAATTCTGAGTATATGTATCAATACATATAAATCAAATTTTCTTTTATCTAATTTTAAAATTTTCATACTACACATGCAAGTTTATTTCCCCCCTCTGGCCTCCCCAGAATCATGCACTGTGTTGTGATGGCTGAAAAGAAGGGAACTATAGCACTGCAAAGCTAAAGTCTCAAGTTCTTTAAGAAACAAGTATCCTGGTTTCACCTTTCAAGTACATGATGATCAATTTAGAACACTTCCCTTCACTTTTGATGCCTGATCCATGTGGCTAGTTATTACAGTGAGATGGACAAATGTTTCTAAATAAAAGCTTCATTTTTCCATCTGTTTCCATGAGTATCTAAATCTAGAGAACTTCTTTTTATATCATATAAGGAAAATGCTGTTTTGTCTGATCAAATTCAAGATGCAACACTGGCTTTATCTTTTCCTTTTTAATGAACCCAGTGCTTGAATTGCTTCCTTTGTCATTCTTTCCCATTACCTCACAGACCTGTGAGGGTAGTAAGTGGGAAAATGCAGTAATCAGAATTTAAGAGGTTCATATGCAATAACTTTATTCTATCCTTGCCAGGCAAGAACACAAGACATTAGGGATTTGGTTCCAAAAGCAAAAGTAATTCTACTCAGGATTATATCACCAAAGGCTAAAGAAATATAATTGACAAATTTTGGAAGAAAGCATTATTTGCTTTCATTTCGAAAATATATGTTAATTACTATTTTGAATGTATTTTTGTAAATATTTACAACCACTTTCCTTCCTTCCTTTGTTTTTTTTCCTCCTCCTTTTCTCTTCCACCTCCCTCTCCTTAGCCTTGTCCTCCATCTCTTCCTGCTATTCTTCCTCTTTCCTCTCCCCTTCCTTTTAAAGAAAACGTGTAGGTTTCAAAGAATATACAGTGCACTTTTCTAAGTGTAAACCCCATGTAAATCTTTTGTAAACCTAGTATATGTGGACATGCAGAGTTTTTCTTCATCAATAATATGCAAAACATTATGACACCTAGATATCTGAAAATTTGGGGGTACTTATAGGAAGTTAAAAGATATGTGGCAATACTAAGTAAATAACTTTTGAATAAATACTAAACTCCAAGCTACAAAACTTGTCTTTGAAACTTAGATTCAAAGGCTGAAATTTAAAAGCTGGATAGAGAGCTATGAATGCATTTTCCAGGGATTTCTCTAATGTTGCTTCCTCAAACAAGTCTTCCCTGACTCCCTTCTCCTTCTAACTTTCATTTGTCTTTGTCATCTTTATTATAGGTTATTTTACTTTGTGATTTCTTAGCATCTCTCTATCTGGATTTTATAATTGCTAGAAGGACATGCATTTTTCTTATTTGTTCAGATAGCCCGATACAAAATGTGATAAATAATAGATATTTCATAAATGTTAATGAATTAAACCATATGCAACTACATTACTTAAGAAGAACAGTTATCATTCATTGAGCATTTAGTACGTGCTAAGCACCACAAAAATAGGTCATTAATTCTGTTACCCTGCGATCTTAATTTTACATATTAGACAACTCAAACTCAGAAAGTTGAAATACTAATGTACATATGTAAAAATGAATCTAGAAAACTTGAGCAACTGTGTAGGGTTAGGTTAGATGTGTGAAGGATGATAGAAGAGGTGTCACTGTTCAAGATGAACTGTAGTCCTAAACTTATCAGATGTACTGAAGCCTCTTTGTAAAACTACCTAAATAAATAAACTGCATTTTAAAATGGAATAGGTGAAATTAAAAAGAAAGTAGAAATAAGGTCCATGGCTTCACAGTTAGAACACAGGAAAGCTGGGATTTGAATCCTAATTATGGTTTCCATTTTCAGTCACACTACATTGATTACTCTCTATCCCTTCATCTCCCTTACTACCAGTTAATCACTCTCTAGACATACTATTGGCATTAATATTTCATTATTAATGTAATTTTCCAAAAGGGAATCCAAGCCCTTTCTATGTCTTTTCTTGCCTTACAGTCATTTTCTATAATTAATTTGTACTCATTTTAAAATTATTATTTTTAAGTATTTGTACAAAGGAGTTGCAGTACAAGACAATTTATGAGTAACATGGATCTTGATCAATGTCATCCCTAATATTTTTCTCCCCAGTCTGTTCTAAACCCATACATCCCCTCCAGTTACCTGGTTTTATTTTCATTTTAATTTCATTACTACTTCCTTCCTTTCTTCCTTCCTTCCTTCCTTCCTTCTTTCCTTCCTACCTTCCTTTCTGCTTTCCTTCTTTCCTTCCTTCCTTCATTCCTTTCTTCCTTCCTCTCTCTCTCTTTCCTTCTATCTTTCTTTCTTTCCTTCTTCCTTTTTTTGTGTGCTGGTTCTGGGGCTTGAACTCAGGGCCTGGGTGCTGCCCCTGAGCTTGTTTGCTCAAAGCTAATACTCTATCATTTCATCCACAGCTCTACTTCTGGCTTTTGGGTAGTTAATTGAAGATAAGAATCTCAATGGACTTCCCTGCCCAGGTTGGCTTCAAATCAATATCCTCAGATCTCAGCCTCCATAGTAGCAGGAATACAGACATGAGTCACTATGCCTAGATTCACATCATTTTCTACCCTTCAAGCATTACATGAGTTAAATAAAAAGTTCTATTGCTATGAGGCTGAGTTTATTTATTTGTTCTGTCAATATTTGTTTTCTACTTTTTGGGGGAGGAAAAGCAATCCTGGGCTTGAACTCAGGGCCTGAACACTGTCTCTGAGTTTCTTCTGCTTAAGGTTAACACTCTACCATTTGAGCCACAGTGCCATTTCTTGCATTTTCTGCTTATGTGGCACTGAAGAATCAAACCAAGGGCTTCATGCATACTCAGCAAGCACTCTACCACTAAGCCACATTTGGAGCCCCCTGATTTCCATTTTTTGAAGTATATTAAATATGTATATTTATAATTTTTATCTTCCTAATGAATTGAACATTTTAATAATATGTTGATCCTTTATTTTTAAACTTATTATTAATGATATTCTTGCCTAAAGTATTTATTCCCAGTATTTATAAAATATAACAGACTAACTGATAATCATTTGCTCATTTAACTACTGTAGCTATCCATCTCTTTCTGCATTCTTGTTTTAGGTCTGTTTTCTCTAGAAAACATTAATTCCTTTAAAGTACAGTCACAACTGAATTGCTCCAGAGAATATTGTACTTGATTTTGCTAGCCAATATATGCTATTACCTACCTGGAATGATCTGATTAACAGTATATCAGGTAGCCAGACATATGAGTTCAAGGTCAGTCTAACAAAGTTAACAAGACGATATATCCAAAAAACAAACTAAAAAATAAGTTTAAAGGATAGAAGTATAGTTCAAGCAGTAAAGCAAGTGCCTAGCGTAGGTAAGGCCTTGAGTTCAATCTCCAGTACAGCTCCCACCCCCAGCTCTTGAAAGTTGTACATAGTAACAGGGGCAAATTCTAAAAGGCAGTTGGATAGTGGTATTATTAAATCTCAAATTTTCCTCTAACTAGTGTAAAAACAAGTTTCCATGCTGTCTTGTTATGGGAAGTACATTTATTTGTCTTTTGTCACTATTTAGAATTAAATTTGTGACTCTTTGGATTCCCAGAATCACTAGGCATCGGTCCTGATTTTTATGCCTGCCCCTTCATATCCTGCTTATCTACTAAAACACAGTCCTAGTCTGGCACTGGTGGCTCATACCTGTAATCCTAGCTACACAAGAGGCTGAGATCTGAGGGCCATGGTTCAAAGCCAACCCAGGCAGGAAAGTCTATGAGACTGTCATCTCCAATTAACCCCCAGAAAACTAGAAGTGGAGCTGTGCTCAAAGTCATAGACCACTAGCTCAGGGATAGCACCGGACCCTGATTTCAAACACCAAGACAAACAAAATCAGAGTCTTAACATCACTGACATTATATCCATGAGGATAAAATTTATTTTATTAAATACTGGCTTACCTTCCAGGCTTCATCCTGTGCACATATGTGTAAATACATTGTATATGTATGTGTATATGTATGTAAGGGACAGAGTATTTATGAGTGTGCATTGTATGTATGTGTAGGTAGATATGTGTGTGCGGCTTGTCCCTGTGTGCATGTGGTATCTGTATCTGTGTGCTCAGACCTCAGAGATGTCGTACAGTTGTCATATTCTTTTTTTAGCCAGAACTCCTACCTTTCAGCTGTAAAGTTTTCCAGAACCCATCCATCAGAGGGGAGGAGACAGAAGTTCCCTGGGGGATCTATTTGCATTCCCAGTGCTCAAGAAACTCACCCCTCACAGTTCTTGTGTTCTATGTATCTGTGAGGAAAGGGTGACTCAATGAAGAGGACCCAAGTCTTTATTCTTGCATTCGACTTTTATGTTGACTTTACTTGGAAAACAGAAGTGTTCTGGAGAGGAGAATTGTTTTTTCTGCCTCCGATGGGATATATTGACTTGCTGAATAAGATTGAGTGGGATGGTTACATTTCTTTGGGCTTTCAAGAATATACAGTCTGTGAAAATGATTTTCACAACTATTTTGATAATCAGTTGTAAAGTGTCTCTGCATCTTTGGCTAATGTTTCGGGGGTTCCCTCCCCTTAAGCCAACAATCGTAAATGTGGAAATACCTGAAATGTAGCGATGAAATATATCAGTGTTTTGAAAGTTCCTGCCTCTTTGAAAGGGTACAAAGGCAGTTTTGTTTCACGGGGAAAGCAGAAGAGAGACACACTTTAAACATCCTGGGTGGAAAACACCCAGTCAGTTTCTGCATCAACATTCTCAGAAATCTCCAGGCTTATTTTACATTCTTTAAAGGACAGCATCTTTTGAGAGGAGGAAGCAAAAGGAAGGAGAAAGAGACCTAATGCCTGCTGCCTGTCTCCCTAGCTAGGATCCAAGTATTGCTTTTAAATTTATGAGATCAGAACATCAAAGATAGCAGCTAAATATATTCCAGTGGAGCGGAAATTTTCATATAAATTTAGTGACTTATTTTTCCCCCTCTGAAGAAATGAGCACAGGTTTTCACAAGCTATTTCTTAAGACTTCATTTACGTAGAGACTCATTTACTGAGGAAAGTCAATAAACAAGAGAGCCAAGAAGAGTGTCCTTTGCCCACTCCCCTTATGAGGTGCCCTGGGTTGGCAGAGTGACTCATGCTCTCCCCAGAGCACAAGGTGATGACAGCTTTCTCAGAGGATCACCCACTGAAGCCAGTCCACAGTGGGGCATTAAAGAGAAGTAGGGTGAGAGGCTGATTTTCTGTTCTTTGTAGAGCCCTTTCTTGAAAGATTTATCTGTATGCTGCTAACCTCTTATCAAGCCCAGAACAGAAAACCAGTCTGAGAGAGCAGACTGCAAATAGCTGAGCATGTGGAGCTCAGCTGGCAAGCGCCTCTCAGAACATGGACCTTTTGGTATAGAAAATACTATAGCGCTGAACACAGAGATTATAGACAGACATGTTAGGATGACATGCATTGCCATGGTAACGTCTCACTAAAATAATGAAAAAATTTGCCAATGCAAGGAACTATTCCTGGAAAATTGCAAAGTATGAATAATAGTGTATATTGGATATCAATATATTCCCATGCTGTAACCATACAAGAACTTCTTATGAGTGATTTACTTTTTCTTCAAGATAATGATTGTTTTGGGGGAGAGAATAGGGAAAGGAAGACATTTTTTCCCCTTATTTGTAATATTCTTATTTTTAGAAAAAACCAGCTGGGGAAAATACAGAAAACAGCAACATATAATTTGTTTGGGAATGATTACAGAGATACCAATAATTTTCTTACAACTTTTCTGTGTGCTTAGAATGACTTATCAAAAATTCAACCCTAAACATAATCTAAAAGACAGCCCTTCTATTTTTTCCAGCATGATAGGCTGCTGGCCATGTATGGCTCCTGAGCACTTAAAATTCGGTTAATTCAAATGAGTAATTCAATTGATGATTTCATGAACATTTATTAATTTTTTTCTTTTCTTATATTATCTTTAAGTAGTTATACTGAGGAGTTGCTATTTAACAAAACAGTTTATGAGTACAATATAACTTAATTAATGCCATTCTTTCAACATTCTTACCCTACCTACCCCTTTCCTCACTGTTCTTAATTCTGTGGGATATATATTGGATTCTTGACTGTATTCTTCCACTCTTCTATCTTCATTAATCTACCTCTTTCCCCGTGAGCCCACCCTAACCCTTTTAAGCACCCCCTTTCTGGTGTTCTATTTTCTTGAACTTTGATTTTGTTTCCCTAAGAATTACACTATTTGAGTTCTCCCTAGAATCAACTTTTTTTTTCAGTTACTGTATTTGTATACACCTGTATACCCCCAAATGTATTTAGTTTTAAATTTATAATCTAAGTCTAACTTCAACATATAAAGGAATGCATGCGTCCTTTGGATCTCTGGGCCTGACTTATTTCACTTAACAAAATTTTTCCAGGTCTTTCTATTAGCTACATGTGAATAATGCCTCAGACTTAGTTTCTCCTGCTCCAAATTCAAATCACAGATAAATTCTGATTCCAGATAGAATTCTTCTAACACACTTATCAGACAATTCCACGGTGGCAGATACAAGCTGGGTGTTCCTTAGTTTAACTCAGTTTACTACCTTCTGGAAGACTGTGTCAAGACTCCACAGTTTAAGGGTTCAGTCCCCCAAACTC
This sequence comes from Dipodomys spectabilis, assembly GCF_019054845.1. Taxonomy (NCBI): domain Eukaryota; kingdom Metazoa; phylum Chordata; class Mammalia; order Rodentia; family Heteromyidae; genus Dipodomys; species Dipodomys spectabilis. Next base: position 12,024,239 of record NW_024870824.1, read on the forward strand.
CTTCCTAGTTTAGCTGCCAATTTATTACCAAAGTTGTTTGATCTGTGCTTCTAACGGACAATTACAAGCTTATCTTTAGTCTGAGTAATTTTCTTGAGTGACTCACAGAGCATAGGGAAACATACTGAGCTATTTATTATAAAGGATATTATAAAGAATAAAAGTGGACATCATAAAGTATGGAAAAATAGGCATGAAAATCCCAGGCCCTCCATGAATATCTAAGGATTAGTTGTCCAGAAGCTTGCCAAACCTTGGCCTTTGTGATTTTTGTCAGGACTTCATTGCATTGGCATGATGTAAGCATGGACAAGCACATCAAAATGTGATCTGATACATTGGGCTGGGTGGGCAAATCCAGAAAAACCTGTTTCCCTAGTTCCTTCTTGGCCTCTTTGTGTTGTATTCCCTCCCCCCAAGGTATGGGTGACAACCCTTTTCAAAAAGGATGGTCTAACTATCTATATTGGAAGAAGTAATTCATCCAGCAACTGTAAATGAAAACATATAGATATCTACTATTGTGCTATGCTCTGTATCTTACATGTCTTATGATGCTACTAATACACTAAATATCTCCATGACAAATTTTTAAACGTATTTACCTTGTCTGACACTTTCATACTTTGGGCTTCTCGGGTACAATAACAAAAGTAAATTAAACATCTACTAGTGAGAAGAATATATCATTAACTAAAGAAATTATTGATTTAGTATGAAAGAAAATAAAAAATAACTTCACAGGAAGAATGTAAATAAATAAATAAAAACAATTTACATATGAAAAACCTAGGCCTTAGTTTTGACCAATAAATGATGGTAATACAAATTATGAAAGAAAAAGAGTCTGACCTTTCTCCTCCATTTAATTTTCTTTCAAAGTTTCTATAAAAGAGGATGAATTTTCTAATTGATAACTCTGTAGAACTGATGTGAAAAACTGCATGTGAGAAATTTGGCTTGAATATGGAGGGCAAATGCAAGGGTAAGATGAATGGGAAGAAGAAGAAAGAAAGAGGCAACAGTGTCTCACATGGCAGAATTTTTGTTTGATTCCCCATCCAAGAAGGAAAAATGTGAAAGAAAATAGAAAACTGTCTGTCTCCAAGAAGTTAGTCAGAAAATCGAAGAGACAGAACTGTTAGGCATGGATAATTTATCTTGCACTTCATCTCTGGGTATGAAACAAGAAGGTGGAGGACAAAGAGAAAGATCTCAGTTGATGAGAAAATGATTTGGGAACAGTGGACACACAGTCAAGCTTCAGCTATGTCTAGATCGATGGGAAAGCATTAAAGTGACATTATTTATGGACCCATAGACACTGCTAGCCAAATCTGGTGAAACTGAGTAAGAAATCAAAGAGAAAGAATTGGCTGAATGGAAAGGATTCTCACAAAGGCAACAAAGAACATTTCTATGTTCAGAAACAAGATTTCATAAGGCTTTTGTGTGTGTGTGTGTGTGTGTGTGTGTGTGTGTGTGTGTGTGTGTGCAGGTCCAGAAAAGTAAATACAGAAATAAACAGAAGCAAAATGCTTGATTTCATGGTTCTCCAAAACCATTATCAAAGGAGAAAACTTTCTTTGCAGTTGTAAGAAACTGTTTGGCTTTCCCTGAAACTGTTCTCCAAATTCTCTGTTATCTTTAAATGGCAGTGATATAAAACAAGATAAATCAAAAAACCCAGTTCAGGTGATGCCATGCAGTAGTTGTTTGGGGAGAAGTCACTCTATACACCTAACTTCATCGGAGGGGAAGCTGAATTTCATACCTAGACATGGCTTGCATAATCCAATCCGTGGGAAAAGCTAGGTGAGCACACAAAGGTCCAGATACCATGGGTTTCATGTTACAAAGGCACCAGACATGGGGTAACCTGAATTTTAGATATCTACATTCCCTAAGAAAGGGGACCAAAGACTCTAATTGAAGAATTGACACACCTACCCACCCCCAGGTGCATACAGAATCCTGGCAAAACCCCAGGTATGCTCAGACATGCTGGACAAGCAGCTACGGTAATCCGACTTGAGCCTGATGGTGAATATTCCATTGTGGGCCTAGCCTGTAAGGTTCTGAGGTGGAGTTGTGAGGCCTGGAAAGAGTTAAGAGGTTGGAAGAGTGAGAACTGGACCTTGAGAAGATCTAACTGTCTTGGTAAGACAGATGTGAACATTGGAAAAGCTTGACACTTTCGATAAGGGTATACTTACTTGGATAAGGGAATATTCTCTGCCTCTGCCAGCACCAATTGCAGTCTTACATCCCACCCCATACTAAACTCAAGTAACCTCTGTCTCCTTGGTCAGACTCCATAAAAGCCTTAACTCCAACCCCACCCCCTGACATAGCATCCAAGCCCACTGGAAGGCTGTGTCCCTTGTTGCTCCTCAATAAGCAGTCCTAGACTTCAGAAGATGGAGTCCAGCCTGTTTCTTTCCTTTCTCCTCCATTTCCCTAACACTAATTAACTTAGTGAATAAGAGAGCTTGGGCAAGCTGAGTTCAGAAGATCATTGCTAATTTAATTCTCCTTTATCCATGTAGACAGTGTCTTGAGCATCCACTGTCTACGAGGTCCTATTTTAGATGCAAGAACATTCAAATAAAACTGAAGGTTTTGTCTATAGAATTTGCTGCCTAAAATAGAATTACTCTTATAAATATCACTCTACAATTCTTTTCCTATATTTTGTCCCAAAACTCTAAAGAAATTCCAGGATCCTATTCTATAAAATAGTAGCAAAATAATTTGCATCTATGAAACATATTCATTTATTTAATGAAAGAAAGCTTCTAACTAGTTAAATTCTCAATTGACTTGACTCCACCATTTTGCTTGTGTATCTCTTAGATACAACCTACAGCTCAATCATCCTCCAATCATACCCTGTTCTTCCTGTACTTTTTTTGTTTTATCTTTACCTATCAAAGTTTACTCACCTTTAAACTCATATCGAGAGTTATTTTCTAAGATTATGCATTCAAGCAAAATCGTTGACTCTTCTATACTACTCAGGCATTTTTACTTTTTTTCTGTTTCTCTTAAGAGCTATGCAAACTTCTATATTCTCAAATATTACTATATCCCATGATTGCTCTCATAAAGTAAAATAGAGAATAAATGAAAAACATTAGGTGACCTTGTAAGACTCATAATGACTCTATAAATATGAAATGAAAAGTAACTTGTAATTATTATGAAAATAAACTCTCACCAGACCACCACAGTTTTAGTAACTTACTCACTTGCTTATTCACTTGTATTATTAGTATAAAATCGTATTTTGAAAACTAGAAATAACAAACCATTAGTTGGTCATAAATAAACTTTCATGTATCACAATCACTATTTTAAAAATAAAAGAGAAAAAAATAAAACAGGAAAATATCAGAGTATGTATATATATAAAATATATATGATGTATGTATTGGGGGTATTGATAGTGGGTTCTGTTTGTATGCATATGTGTACATTTGATTGTAAAGAACAACTTCTTACATATGTCATGGTTAAAAAGTTTAAAACATCATTTATGTAAAGCTGTGGCACATTCTTGTCATGTATCTAAGCCTTTGAAGGAAAGTGACAAGCTACTTCTTAAATTATGCAACATTTCTTCATTCTTTAGATAACCAGTGCTTATTCAGCCTGCTTTACTTTCTCCTCACACTCATTACAAACACTACAGTTGGATTTCTTTGCAGCTGTAATTTTTATCACTTGATGTGGATTATGAGCATGAGAACTATGATGAAATGTAATTGCTAAGATGTTAGCTCTGTTCAGCCTCTAGGCCAGCAATCTGTATGTTTCCTCAGACTAACCTCAAAGTCTGAGCAATTCAACCCTTGTTCATCAAGAATAAGAAAACACCAACCTTGTGAACATTTGGTGTTCCAGGATAGCTGCAACCACAAGCAATACATTTCAGAGAGGCTCCAGTTGAGACAAGATGAAAGAAATACCCTTAATGCACATTTTTTGTTACAATTTAAATGATTCTTTGTCTAAACTTTTACTTGGACTTTCTTAATCAGTAATACCAATGCAATTTTTAATACTTTTTAATTGTAAGACTATACAGCGGGGTTACAGTTACATGACCTTAATCATTGTTGCCTCCTCTTTGTTTTTCCCCTACCATCCCTTCCCTCCCAACTCCACAACTACACTCCCCCCCCCCAAAAACACTTGTGTCCCTATACAATTTTGAATCTGATTTGGAAAATCTTAAATTAGAAAGTCTTTTCTTAAAATCCACTATCAATTTATTCCATTGCTATCTATACTATCCTACTCTGTCCCAAATTCTCCAGTGTTGGCCACTAAACAGAAATGGCCAATAAAATATTTCCTCCCAAGTCTTTCCATTTCCTAACAAATAGGGTAATGTCATTCTTTCTGATGGAAGCATAGAATACCATTGTGTATATATACCACATTTTCTTGATCCATTCATCTACTGAGGGGCATCTGGGTTGGTTCCATATCTTAGTAAATAATGCTGCAATAAACATAGTTGCGCTGGTAGCTTTAGTATGGTCTTGTTTGTGATCATTCAGGTAAATGTCCAAAAGTGGGATTGTTAGGTCATAAGGGAGCTCTGTGTGGAGTCTTTTGAGGAACCTTTATACTGTTTTCCAAAGTGGTTGAACAAGTTTACACTCCCACCAGCAATGCAGTAGAGTTCCCTTCTGTCCACATCCCCTCCAACATCTGTTGTTATTAGAGTTCTTGATTATACCCATTCTAACTGGGGTGAGGTGGTAGCTCAGTGTTGTTTTGATTTACATTTCTTTTATGGCTAGAGAGGTTGAGCATTTCTTCATGTGTCTATTGTCCATCCTTCTTTCCTCTTCAGAGAAGTTTCTCTTTAAGTCCTTAGCCCACTTTTTTATTGGGTAGTTGTTTTTTTGAGGATTTGTTGTTGGGGCATTTAATTTTTTGAGTTCCATGTATATTTTAGATATGAGACCCTTGTCCATTGTATGGCTAGTGAAGTAAGCCAGGCCCAAAGAAACATAAGTCTCATGTTTTCCCTTATTTGCAATAACTAGTATATGTCTGAGACAAGTAGAAAAGGTCAGATAATGATGTTAGGCGAAATGAACCCCAAGATAAGGACTCAAATGGTTTTTCTTTCTTGCTATTGTTTCTAACATAGTTATAAGGTGATTTTTTTTGTTGCTTTGTATGTCCCTCCCCCACAGTATAACCCCTATTTTCACTTTATTTGATGTTGGTATAATTTGTGGAGGGGAAGGGAAAAAACAAATTGTTTAAATAGGGATACAGGTAGACCCATTGCAACAATGAAATGTACAAGATGCTACGTCAAAAATGAACTTTATAACTTTGGTGGAGGGGGTAGTGGAAGAGGGGGGAGTTGGTATGGGGAAACAAAGGAGGAGGCTACAATGCTTGATCAGAAATGTACTCATTACCTTGTGCATATAATTGTAACCCATCTGTACAGTATTTTCACAATAAAAATAAACTTATTAATAACAAAAAATTTCTTCCCTAACAGAAATATCAGGGAATAAACTCTACATTATTTAGTGTATGTGAAAACCCAAAGTACTCTTGTAACAAATTAGCTGCTATCAATCAAGGTATGATTGTACCTGACTCTTAAAGGTATAACAGTGAAATCATTTAAAACTAGAGCTAAAAATTCATATAAACCCAGGTTTGGGTCCCATCTTACTCTGCCACTGCTGACTATGTGATCATGAGGATAATTACTATAATTACAACAAGAAATTCCTGAAAAGATAAAATAAAATATACGTGCAAATCATCTGGCCCATTTACTGTCACATAGAAAATACTCAGCTTCGCTAAGATTATTTTTTTCTATAATTACTATTGTTCCTGAGTTATGGATTTCCCAAGGATCTTCACAGATTCATCCATCAACACAGCCTCACAAGACAAATATGAAGATGCTCTGTATAAATACTCTGAATCCTCTTTCAGTTGAGTTGTTTATATTGGAGCATGTGACTATCTAAGAAGAGGAATCCACTGAATCAGGAACTTCTGTAAAAAGCAAAGAGAAAAGAAAATACAACAAGTAAGTTAGCAAAGGTGGCAGTAATCATCTAAAGGATGTGATATAATTCCAACCATTTTATTTACTTCAAGTGAGTAATTTCTCTACCAGGTAGAAAAAAATAGTTGGTAGTAAATTGCTAATCTCAAGCAAAGTTAGTTAGCTTCATCTTACCCCAAACAAGGTAAGAATGGGAAAATAATAAATTGGGTCTGTTTTTCAAAAGCTTTGTTACAATTTGTAGCTCTTTCCACCTCTTTCTAATGGAATGACATGTCTTTTCTAATTCATGCAGAAGTGTATGTTAATATAGGGGTTTGTCCATGAAGGAGTTGTAATCTACATAGTTTTCTGATTGTGTTGGACTTAGGATAACTCTCTAGAAAAAGACACATGGAGATAATATTTGCCACATGCCGACCAGGCACCAGAAGAAGGTTTTGAATATTAGTTCAGCTACAGTATGTGAATTCTAATAAGAAAATAAAACTTGTTTCAAGTAGTTTGTTAATGTTCTGTAAATGAAGATTTACTGAAAATTTTCAAATACAAAGACACAAGATATCAGGTTGCAAACTTGGTATTTAAAGAAGCCAGGCAAATAGAAATTTGAGTATGAATGGAAATCATTTGTAATTATATACTTTATGACTATAATTGTGTCCACTTTCATTTTCTCAGAACATGCTAATACCACTAAGAGTAAGCCCCCAGTAGCTTATTACGAAATCTCAGTGAGATTTAAAAAAATTTGTCAAGAACAAGGAAGTTTCTAGTTTTAAAAAAAACTTATCAATAAGGACATGGCTAGTTATACATAAAATCCCAGGTATTTATAAAGTACATACAGGAGGATTACGGTTCAAAAATAGTCTGGGCAAAGACTTGAGATTATTATCTGAAAAATAAACTGAATCAAAAAGAGCTAGAGGTGTGGCTAGAGTGTCAGAGTATCTCAAGTGACTTGTATCACAAGCACAATGCCTAAATTCAAACCCTGGCACTGAGAAAAGGTCTGTTTCAGTTCACAGATTTGGTCTTGTTGCTTTTAGGCCTGTGGTGAGGCAGTATATTTAGGTGGTGAGTACATGGCAGAGCAAATCATTTGCCTTAAGGTAGACAGGAGGCAAAATGGAAAAGGGGGTTGGCATCCCATTTGCCATTTCAAAGGTGTGCTGAGAGGATGGTCAAGTGATTCTATCTCTTGTAGGTGTCAGCACTTCTAATGTCAGCATGAAGAGAGAACCAAGCCTTTTAGTGTATGGGCCTTTGGAAGACACTTATCAAAACCTGAGCAAACACAACTGTTCATTTCATGCACATGTTCAACAAGTATCAGATGAGTCTCAAAGCTTTTTGCTTCCCCTCAAAATCAACAGAATATTCTGTCCAAAGATGAGTTCCTCAGATGTTACCATGAAGTTGATGGAGTTAAACATCTAGCTTATTCAAACATGTATTTTGATACTTTGTGTTTTATATTCTCATAGATGCTATCTCTCACTTATATTTGCAAAGATACTGTAGGATTTACATCAGTTGTCTATCAGAGCTCAAGGCATTTTTCTTACCAATGCATCTTATGTTGGAAATACAATTCTAAGTTAGAGGCCCCTTAGAACACTGTAGCACATTTCATCAGCCTGGTAAGTGACTCTTCCATTTCCTATTGCTTGAATGGGGAGTCATATTCAAGAAAACACATTATGCCCTTCCCTGTGGCAGAGGTATGCTACTGAGTGGGAGAGAGAAGGGGGGCAGGGGTAGCAAAGCCTGACATGAAAAATGAAAAGCACTTAAGCAAGCAGGACCACTGTTGCACTCTTTAAAAGATGGATGGTTGAAATGAACATGATGTCTGGAACTGTAGTTTGCCCAAATTAAAGTGGAACATAAAAATCAGGAGGAAAGGAATCTAATTTCCATTTAAAGCTGGTATCAGGGGTAGTCATACAATATTCTTTGTCATACCTTCAGGTGATGGACCTACAGTGCTGCACAAACTCTGGTAATTCACAATTAGCCAGGAGCAAGGGAAATATAAAACCTACATCTGCCAAAATAGATCTGAGCAGAGTGCTGGCCAGAGAAGCGTGGAAGGAGAAGCAGCAGGATGTGGTGATGATGAAGTAATCGATAGCAATTAATGGCACCTGCCTGCATAATAGGAAGTAGGGAGGAAAAGGAGGTTTCCTTGGGTAGAACTGTGTGGAAATGAAGTTGAGCAGTGGTTGTTCAATGCTTTTTGATTTGTATAAAGTCAGAAAATCTACTTTGCCATTTATAGTTTGAGAAAAAATCATTCAATTGCATTCTAAGAAAATATACAGCTTTGTCCCCCTAACTAAACATATGTGTGTATCTATCTATCTATATATGTTTGTGTGTATATATATATATATATATATTTAAATTTGAACCCATGGTATTTATTTATTTGCTTTTGTGATGAGTCTTTTTCTGAACGGTGTGGGCAGAGACTGCCCTGTAAATAAGGAGACTTGATGTCTATCTTGGCCTCTTGTCATTGTAAGTTGGCATCAGGCACCAGACATAGAACACAAAGTTCTTGAGCCTGGAAAGGCTTCATCTGTCAAGAGACACTGAATGGATCCTCATCCCAAACTCCTTTCAGGAAATGACTCATCTTCCCAGTGTCAGAATCTAAAATTCAGTCCACATTTCTGCCTTTCACGTCTTCCCACACAGACTTTTGTGAGTCTTGGTTCCGCTCTCCTGATTGCATTTTGCTGCCTTAGGTCCTGCCATGTAGTGCCTGGAATTCAGCAGTGTTACAAATGTGTGATTTGGGAAATTTATATATTTCCTGGGAGATATAGTCCTGATCATCTGAGAAATAGAAACAATTATAGTCTTCCATAAGGCCGATAGAAAGTTAAATGTGCTAAAGTCAATGAAGTGAGTAAAAAAAAAAAAAAAACATACAAGAAAAAAAAATGATACATTAAGCTAGGCATGGTGGCTCATACATATGGTCTCAGTTTTTTAAAGGTAAGAGGATTATGGTTCAACAACAGCCAGCAAAAGTTCATGTGAGAGCTACCTCAAACATACAAATCAGGCATGATGGTAGAGGTCTATAATCCTGCCTACTGGGCACAAAGGGGTGAGAGAATCATGGTCTAAGACAAACTTGGACAAAGTTAGCAAGAAAAGTTACCTGAAAAGCAAACCGAAAGCAAAAGGACTGTGGAATTTGGCTCCAGTAGTAGAACACTTGCTTGCCAGCATGAAGGACTGCACTAAGAAAACATGCTTTATCAAAATCAGAAAGCTTGCCTTTCGAAAGACATTAAGAAAATCAAAAGACAAGACATGGAATGAAAATATGATAGAAACCTTTAACTGATAAGAGAATTGTATACAGAAGCTACAAAGACAAACTGAAAATCAAACAATGCAACAGAAACTGGTAACATTTTTTTTCAGCAGAAATTTGTGGAATACCTACAATCAACTGAAAAGACCTCATGTATCACTAGCCACCAAGGAATTATATGTTAAAATCACAAGGAGACACGATGTCATTCACCAAAATGGCTTTAGTCAAGATGGAACTGCAAATTCATATAACCATTTTTGAAAAAAAATTGGTAGTCCCTTCAGGAGTTAAATATCAACGAATCACTATACTGTTTGTTTGGTTTTTTTCCATGGGAAATGCAATCACACAAAGACACATTAACTGTTCACTGAAGCTTTATTCAGAATAGTCACATCCTAATATAAACTCAAGTATCCATGTATAGGTGAATAATGGATACTTAATGTTGTATAACCATAAAATAGAAGAGCAGTTTATCTTTATAAAGGAACAATTCGTTATATATAACAAAATATGTGAAGTTAAAAATCATTATTCTGTAGGAAAGAAATTAGATACAATACAAAGGAACATATAATTTACTATTACATTTACACAAAATTACAAATTTTTCTTTTGTGTGTTTATGATAGTGGTAAGGCTTGAACTTAAAGCCTAGATGCTGTCCATGTTCACTCAGGACTAGTACTGTTGGGCTGGGAAGGTGGCTCAATGTAAAATGCTTGCCTTGCATCCATGAGGCCCTGGGTTTGATTCCTCAGCACCATATAATCAGAAAAATACAGAAGTTGCACTGTGGCTGAAGTAGTAAAGCGTTAGCCTTTGGCTGAATTAGTAAAGTGCTATCCTTGAGCTGAAGAGCTGAGGGACAGCTCCCAGGCCCAGAGTTCAGGCCCCACGATGGACAAAAAATCCCCCAAAAAACAAAAAACAAAGCTAGCACTGTATCACTTAAGCCACAGTTCCACATCCAGCTTTTTTGCTGGTAATTGGATATAGAAAGAGATTCACAGGCCTTCCTGCCCAGGTTGGCTTCAAACTGAGATCCTCAAATCTCAGCCTTCTGAGTATGTAAAATTCCAAGCATACACCACTACCTAGCACAAATAAAATTCGTAGACATGAAAACTAAGCTACAGTGACAAAAAGATGATGGATCATTACCTTTGAAGTAGGCTGCAGAATGGAACTCTTCTCCTTTGATCCAGGTACTGATTCCACAAGTACAGACCTCTCATGGCACAATATAGATAAGTATAATTTATCGTAAGTGAATGATACCCAACAATATTGCCATAACATCATAAAATAAAGGAAGAGCTGATTTTGCAACTTGGGTCACAGCTCTGAATATAAAATGAATATATTACTATTGTTTTTACTTCCGTTATTATTGTTGCACGATTCTCAAGCATTTTCTTTGCCGTTCTTATATAAGGCTCTATTTGTCTAAGAATTGGCGGACATGGTGGACATTGAATAAACTTGCCTTCAGTGTTTGAGTCTACCACTTATCAGCTGTGTGACCTTCAAGAGATGAATAACATCTTCCTGATTCAACTTCTCACCTATAAAATAGGCAGGATAGTAATATCTGATAGGGTGGTTATGCGGTTCAAAACAAAAATCTAGAACATATTGTAGGACACTTTGGATCTGGTAAGCTCACAGCAGATGGTAGCTATTCTAATCTTGTGCCCAGTGGTCATGTATGATGTATGTTTGTTTGGCCATGGAGATGAGCCAGTTCTAGAGCTATGGATCTATTTGTAGTGAGTGGCAAGTCACTGTGGTCTTCTCCTTGTCTCTGCATTTCCTATTTTCTGCTGAGATGAAGGTCATTGATGTGGAACAGGGTCAGACCCTTCATTGACCATACATTCCTCCTCACAGGTAATTTCCTCTGTCTATGAGTTGTTAATGATGTGATTATCCACACTGGTAGCCAATCCTATAGCCTAATCATTGCACAGAGTCACTCTCAATTCATCTCTTTCCACAGCTCCAGATGGCATCTGAACACTCATTGGTAATAAACAAAGAGAGATTACTTTAAAAAAATTAAAGACTTCTAAAATCAACTTGGATGATTACCTCAAAAATAGTAATAATTCTAAATTCTCTCCACAATCCATGTGGAAAAACCCTAAGATCATGAAGAGAAGGAAAGATAATTAGCTATTTTTAGTTTATCTAAAAAGAACAGTACCAAAGGAATTCAGTCAAAGAACTTGAAATCACATCTTCAAAAGCAGGTTTGATGAAGGAAGAAGAGAGGTGAAACTTCAAGGTCTCCTGACACAGAAGCAAGGACTAAGTCATATGCTAATATAGAAAATGGACCAATGCAATGACTTGAACTCACCCTAAATGTAGAGTGATAAAGGGACAAGCTATTTGCTTCCGTAAGTGAAGACCTGGAAGCATCCACTGGTCATGCCGTGGAATACAGTGGGAAACCATATGAAAGATATTCTGTGGTTTTTAATATTTTTTAAGTCCCAAGATGCCCTTTGTTCTGCTTAATCTGCAAAAACATCAACATTTCATCTGGGTGCTCAGTATTTCAATTAGTGACAGCAACAGAAACACAGGCCAGCGTGGCTGGAGGACAGCTAAAATGAATGCTGATGGATCCCTGCAGAGCCTGGCTCTTGATGGATGTCCTGCAGAGTTCTAGATGCACTACCAGAAAATGTTCCTACATTAGATGTGGGCACATTTAATGAAGCAAGGAATAATGGATCCCTTTTAGTCTCAGAGAGACTACTGAGGAAATGAGATTGAGGCTAATATTTGGGACTTGAGCAGCTTCTCAAATCAGAATTGTGTCATACAGAAATGGCAGTAATATAACTGCAGAAGGCGGACAAAGCCATTACTTTATCATGCAATGATCTCGCTCTACTTAAGGAAAATTCCCTTATGAATACTATAACCTCTTCGCATGAATGTCGCAGTTTATCCTGTATTTATAGTTTATAATATATTTATAAAATTAGCATTGGTAATCCTGAGGTCTTGAAAATAAGATGGCTGGACTATGAGGTTTTGTCACATTTGTAAACATTTTAGGAGTCATACATTCTGAAAATAGTTTCTAAGAAATAACTTTGTAGGAAAACTTATCAAACTTGCCCTTCTTTTGTCCATTTCTCCCATGAATCCTTTCCCTCTCCCTCTCCCTCTCCTCTCCTTCTCCCTTCCTCTCTCTCCCTTTCTGTCTCTCTGTCTCTGTCTGTCTCTCTGTCTCCTCTCTGTCTTTCTCTCTCTGTCTTTCTCTCTCTCCTCCTCCTCCCCCCTCCCTGAACCCTATACTGAGATTAGAACTCTAACACTTAAGCCCTGGAGATATCCAGCTAAGCTTTTCCAAGTTAATTTGGAGATGGGGTTTCCTGGACTTTTTTTAGGCTGGTTTTGAATGGTAATCCTCCACATTTCAGTCTCCTGAGTAGCCAGCCTTACAGGAATGAGCCACCAGCTTCTAGCCTGGTATTTATAATACATATGATTTCTAAGGAGTGCAGGGACACAATCTTACCTTCCCATGCTCTGTCTGAAATCCTTAGGACAAAAATAATAACCTGCATATAGTAAGAACCTGCTAAAATTGAACTCAACAACAGAGAAACACAGACCCAATAGATAGAAAAAGAGACTCCAGTGTTATAACTTGGGTCCCTAGAGCCATAGTATACTGAGTCTTTCATTTCAAGAATCAGAAAGTTTTGAGGTTTCTCATCTTTTGTTGTTTTTTGTTATTTGCTTGTTTGTTTGGATATGTTGTTTGGTTAGTTGGGCTTTGTCTGGTTGATTGACTCCCTGCACTAACCATAATTAAGCCAGATTGAGTTGATTCTTGGTACTTGGAACCAAAAGAATATTGGCTAGTAGAAGAATGCAATTTTTGTACTTTAAAGTTAAATGTGGCTGGCATTTAGTAAGAAATGTTCAGTTTTCTCTACTTGGACCCTTATATGAAAATATATCCTGGCTTCTAGATCAATGTTGTTAATGTTAGAAGAAAAATGAAGAAAAGAAGGTGTCAGAGGATATAATGTAGGTTAAGATTAAGAACCAAAAATTTTAAAGAATCTGACCTTTTTAGAGCCTGAGAAATGATCTAGGAAATACATTACACCCAAAAGGAAGATAACTTGGAAAATTTTTATTACTAATAAAATCCTGCTTGATTTCCATAGGCACAACTGGAAAAATTGCATCTACAGTAGCATGGGGAAAATTAAAAAGATGATATTTGTGTCCTGTTTAGTGATACCATTAAGACTCTCCCTTAACACACACACACACACACACACACACACACACACACACACACACACACACACACACACACACACACACACACACACACCCGTCCCTGACTGGACCCCTTGTGCTTACATGAAGACAATAACTTACTGGGATCCAAAAATGAACATTATATTTGATTAAAGGTCACACAAACATTAAAATGTTTCTTAAAAACTCTGTGTGAGATGGAGAAATGAAGAAGACCAATCTTCTCTGAACCTTTCAAGTATAATTACATTATAAGTTTATTAATGACTCTGGTGATTCTACTTTTCCCTTAAGCATATGTAGAAACCACATAGCAAGATGGCAAAAGCTGAGAAGGATTATTTTGGCATCCATCATTGCTTTATGGCTGTCAGAAGGAGTTCTTGCAGTAAAGCACATATGACAGCACATCTACTTTCTACATTAGATAGAATAGGAGGCAATGATGGTTTCCCAGCCTACTGCCAGCTGGCCCAGTGCTACCTCTCCATTTCCACTGGTTCAAGCTTCTGCACATTTATCTCTAGCCATATTGAATTGCATGCATCTCCTCCAAGATATTTAGCTGCCTGCTACTGCCAGATTTCCCCATCTCTTCTGAGAAACCCTTCCTATAGCATCACACACAGTCCTTTTTCATCTAGTCAACCTCTTTATCAGCCTTTCTCTTAAAAGCCATTAGTTCTAGGAACACCCTGTATTTGAACCCAAATATGCCAGTGATTCTTATCTCAGTGTTTTGAAATTTCTACATTATTATCTTTCTTCACTAATAAAGGATAAACTCCCTGCAAGTGGATGTTTTTGTCTCTCACAGGCATGTAGAGGTCCTCCATATGACAAAAATGTTTAATTAATGCATTTTCTATATCCAGCATAACTCTGGATGCTAACTCATTTCCAGGGTCCATTCAGTGCAATCCTTGGACTCGAGCATTGGGTCACAGGAGTGGGAAGAGAAGGCAAAGAAGTAAATTTCTGAAAGCTTCAACAACCAGGAGCTCTAAGAACTGTAATAACAAAAACCAATGGAAAAAAATCTCAGCTGACTCACTATCATATACTAGCTACCATTTTCAATCTTTCAGTTACTGTACTCAAGATGAAAATTCCAGAGAGAAACATTCCCATTGATGCAGCTTGTCCAATATTGTCATTCTTATATCCAAGATGGATCTTACTTAGTACTTTGAACTATGAAATAGGATTTCTCTATCAAAGAATTATCAAAATCTGATGTCTGATGAAGGAAAAATGCATTGAGGACAAAACCAAATGCAAAAGTAGCTTCAAGTGTTAAGAGGATTTTTAACTATTCCTCCTTTCTTAGCCCCTTTCACTTAGAAACAAGAGCATACTTAACTTTCTCAAATTGCATCCTTCAAAGAGATTTATGTTTTGGAAAATTGTTAATTGTAAGAAAAGGTAGTTTCGTATTGTGTGACAGAATTTAAACTTAATTTGTGTCTGACAACTAAACAAAGATAATTAATCTCATGCAATCTTTGGTGGACTCCACTGGTGTTTTCTTTGTCGGGGCATCTTAAGTGTAATCATATTTCCACCACAGGATACTTTCTTGAGTAAAGAAAGACACATTATTTGGAGCAAAGTACCTTTCATTATGCTCAATGGCCCATCCACAGCCATGCTAAGAGGGTTCCCATGTACACTGTGGGCTGAGCCAGGAAAATAGGTTGCCTTTGTCTGGAAAAGAGAAAATGTGTTTGCTTAAGCATAAGCAGTATGGAGTGAATCAACGTGAATGGGCTCTCTTACTTTTAAAGAATTGTTTGTGTGAGTTCGTAAGGGATGAAAGACCTATACCACACACATATCTCTATATTTCCTTTCCGGAATAAATTATACACTTCAAATTAATTATACATTTATCCACATAATTCCATTTTACAAATTTTTCCAAAAAAAAAAAGGAATGTTCAAATAACTTGTTAACATCTGATCTCAATGCAAGTGCCATGTATAAGATCTTTGAAAAGTGCTATGTACTAGGGTACAAAGGAGATCTAGTCAGATGGAGTTGCTAAATCCACAGAGTTTACTTTCTACTGGGAAAAGAAAGTACTACGTGAATAAATAATTTTAAGTAGTGCTAGATTCCAGGAGGGAAATGCAAATAGCTCTGTGGAAGAGACTGATGAAGTGGTATTGCCTAGAGAAGCCAGGGGCCACCTCTTTAACATGGAATCTAAAGAACTGAAATCTAAAGAGTGAAAACCTTGTGAGCTGATAACACTGTGGGCATACCTGTACAGGGCCCGGGCAAGAGGGAAGAGACCAACCTATATACCTGGAGAAGGCTGATGTTTATCAAGTGAGTCAGCAGTGATTGATCAAGTATACACGTACAGACAGTGATATAGAATACAAATCTTATTTGATTTACAACAGGATTCTATTAGTCTTTTAGATTGTGCAAATGCAGTGGTCTGATTGTATGTTTTAATAATCATCACCAGCTATAACATGGATGAGCAACTAGAGAGGTTACATCCAAAGCAGGAAGAACAATAAAAAAGACTACATTAGAAATCAAGGCAAAAAGGACAAAAGCTATGTATATATGCCCATATAAGATGATGTTAAGCAAATTGAACCCCAAGATAGGGACACAAATATCTTTTTTTCTTTCTTGCTATTGTTTCTAACATGTTTATAATGTATCATGTGATTTTTTTTTTTGTTTCTTTGTATGTTGCTCCCCCATGGTATAACCCCTGTTTTCACTGTATTTGATGTCAGTGCCTACAGCTTGTATATACACTTCTCTAATTTGGGGAGGGGAAGGGAAAAAACAAAAATGCTTAAATAAGCATACAGGGTGACCCATTGTAACAACGTTGAAAACAAACTTTACAACTTCTGCGGAGTAGGGGGGGTATTTGTGGGAGGGAAGGTAAGGTAGGGGGAAAACAAAGGAGGAGGCAACAATGCTCAATAGGAAATGGTACTAATTACCTTGCTCATGTAACTGTAACCCCTCTGTACAGCATTTTTTACAATAAAAAACATACAAAAATGTTTTTTTAAAAAAACACAGAAATCAAGGCAAAGCCTTGATTACAGGCTCTCACCTATAATCCTAGCTACTCAGGAGGCTGACATCTGAGGATTGCAGTTCAAAGCCAGCCGGGGCAGGGAAGGCCATGAAACTCTTATCTCCAATAAACCACTCAGAAAACCGGAAGTAGTGCTGTGGCTCAATTGGTAGAGCACTAGCCTTGAGCTAAAGAACTCAGGGACAGTGTCCAAGCCCACAGTTCAAGCCCCATGTCCAACAACAACAACAACAACAAAAAAGAAATCAGCGTGAGATATGATTTGGGAGTTTGAAGTACATTGATGGTAGTGGTGATAGACCCAAGAAAGTAAAGAAAGATATATTTTGTTGGTAGAGCAAAGGGTTTTCCTCAGAGAGTAAATATTGTAGGAAGGGATAGAAAGTAGGAAAGGGAAAATGAGTGCAGGAAAATAAAAAGAGTTGGAAAGGGTGACATTGATGATGCATTATATCCAAAAGCTTCTTATTAAACTCCTTATACATAATTTAAATAGCAGCAAAAAAAGAACAAGGATGTCTATTCCGTTTTTTTATTTAATAACCAGATTGTCAGTGCTAGCATTTTTTGGAATATTAGAATGTGAAAGATATGAAGGAGGAAGTATCCATAGGTAAAGAATCAAATGTTATGTATTTTACATCAGCTAACTAGTAGAGAGCCAAGCAGAGAGGTCAATAAGTTAGTTCAGTCCATCTGCTTTGAATTTGGATATAGGAAGGTAAGACCCTATGAGAAGATCTCAAAGACAGCCTGAGAATATCTTTTTTATGTTTTCTCTTGTAAAAATACTGTACAGAGGGGTTACAGTTACATGAGTAAGATAAAGAGTACATTTCCTATGGAGCATTGTTACTTCCTCCTTTGTTTTATCCTTGTCATCCCTTCCCTCCCCACCTCCCCACTTCTCCCCTCCCTCCCCTCCCCCCCCACCGAAGATGTAAAGTTCATGTTCAAAGTAGTGTCTTGCACATCTCATTGTTACAATGAGTCAACATGTATCCTTATTTCAGCTTTTGCTTATTTTCCTCCCTCTCCCCAAATTAGAAAAATGCATATACAAGATGCAGGGTAACAGAAGCAAATACAGTGAAAACAGGGGTTTTACCATGGGGGAAGAACATACCAAAGAAACAAAAAAATCACATGGTACATTATACATATGTTAAAAACAATAGCAAGAAAGAAAATAGGGACTTGTGTCCCTATTTTGGGGTTCATTTTGCTTAACATCATCTTATATGGTCATATGTACATAGCTCTTGACCTTTTCTGCTTGTCCTACACATATACTAGTTATTGCAAATAAGGGAAATCATTGGCCCTATGTTTCTTTGGTCCTGGATTACTTCACTTAATGTAACTTTTTCCAAGGCTTTCCATTTCCTAAAAAATGGAGTGATGTCATTCTTTCTGATGGAGGCATAGAATTACAGTCTGTGTGTGTGTGTTTGTGTGTGTGTATACATATATATATATATATATATATATACATACATATATATATATATATATATCACATTTTCTTGATCCATTCATCTACTGAGAGGCATCTGGGTTAGTTCCATATCTTAGCTATAGTAAATAATGCTGCAATAAACATAGTCATGTTTGTAGCTTTAGTATATAGCCTTGTTTGTGATCATTTGTGTAGATGCCCAAAAGTAGGATTGCTGGGTCATAGGGAAGCTCTATGTGGAGTCTTTTGAGGAACCTCCATACTGCTTACCAAAGTGGTGGGACAAGTTTACACTCCCACCAACAATGCAATAGGGTTCCCTTTTGGCCATATCCCCTCCAACATCTGTTGTTGAGTTCTTAGTTATAGCCATTCTAGTTTGGGTGAGGTGGAATCTCAATGATGTTTTGATTTGCATTTCTTTTGTGGCTAGAGAAGTTGAGCATTTCTTCATGTGTCTATTGGCCATTTTTATTTCCTCTTCAGAGAAGTTTCTCTTTAAGACTTTAGCCCACTTGTTTTGGGGTAGTTGTTTCTTTGAAGATTTGTTGTTCGGGGATTTAATTTTTTGAGTTCTAAGTATAGTTTAGATATGAGGCACTTGTCCATTGTATGGCTAGTGAAGATCTTCTCCCAATTTGTGGGCTTTCTATTGATCTTGCTAGCTATGTCCTTTGCCATACAGAAACTCTGCCTTTTCTGCAATCCTATTTCTCTAATCTTTCTTTGATTTGTTGTGGTTCTGGGTCTTTACAAGAAAATTTCAGCCTACCAAGGAGCCCTATAGTTTTTCTTATTCCTTCCTCTAATGTTTTCAGGGTGTCTGCTTTGACTCTGAGGCCTTTGATCCATTTGGAATTGATTCTGATGCAGGGTGACATATAAGGATCTAACTTTAGTTTTCTATCGGTGTTTAACCAATTTTGCCAGCACCATTTACTGAAAAGGCTGTCTTTCTTCCATTCTATATTTTTAGCTCCCTTATCAAAGATTAGCTGGCTATAGGTCTGTGGGTTCATTTCTGAATCTTCAGTTCTATTCCATTAGTCCTCAGATCTGTTCTTGTGCCAGTTCCAAGCTGTTTTAATTACTATGGCTTTGTAGGAAAATTTGATGTTTGGTATTGATATTCCTCTAGCATGGTTCTTTCTGGTAATGATCGTTTTTGCTGTTTGGGGTCTTGTATTGTTCCATATGAATTTTTGGGTTGCTTCTTCTATTTCCTTGAAGAAGGAGGTTGGAATATCGATAGGTATCACAATGAATTTGTAGATAGCCTTTTGAAGTATTGCCATTTTCATGATGTTAATCCTCCCAATCCAGAAGAATGAGAGGTTTTTCCACTTCCTAAATTCTGCTTTAATTTGTTTTTCAGGTTTTTGAAGTTTTAATCATAGAGGTCTTTCACTTCTTTTTTTAACTTCTAGGTATTTTATTTATTGTGGGGTTACTACAAAAGGAGTTGCTTTCTTGATTTCCACTGCACTCTTCTCATTGTTGGCATACAGAAAAGCCATTGATTTTTGAGGGTTAATTTTATACCCTGCTACTTTGTCAAAGTTTTAAATCAGCTTGAGTAATTTGGGAGTGGAGTCCATGGGGTTCTTTAAATACAAGATCATGTCATTGTCAAAGAGGCAGAGTTTTACTTCATCTTTCCCTATTTGGATCCCCTTTATGTTTGCATCTTGTCTTATTGCTGTAGCTATGCATTCTAATACTAAATTGAAGAGAAATGGAGAGTGGACGTTCTTGTCTCATTCCTGAGTTTAGAGGAAATGTCTTTAGCTTTTCAACATTAAGTATAATGCTGGCTGAAGGTTTGTCATACACAGCCTTTATTGTATTGAGGAATGTTCCATGGATTCCTAGTTTCTCCAGAGCCTTCATCATAAAGGGGTGTTGGATCTTGTCAAATGCTTTTTCTGCCATGTGGTTCTTATCCTTGCTCTTGTTGGTGTGATGAATTATATTAATTGATTTGTGTATATTGAACCAGGTTTGCATACCTGAAATGAATCCTGCTTGATTGTGTTGTATGATTTTTTTTATGAGATGTTGGAGTCAATTGGCCAAAATTTTGTTGAGAAGTTTTCCATAGGTGTTTATCAAAGAAATGGATCTATAGTTGAGAATATCTTCAGAATTAATAACTCTGCTGCTATAGTCCTTCAATCCATGGCACCACACTTACAGTGCTGGATAAAATTCCAATGCCAGAGCCACTGGAAAGTGGAATATGGTGAGCCTGGTGAGTCTCAGAATTCATGGCTTCCATTCCTGGAGGGCCCATGTATGAATGTGCACTTGTCAATCTTTACATGGGTTTCCCTCTCCAAAGCAGAAAGTCATTCTTCTGGGGAATTTTTGTTAGGAAATTTTATTTCTGGACCACCTTTCCTACAAGGTGAGAAAACTTTGTATAGCACTTTATGAGAAATAGCATGGTTTCAATCTCTACTCTTTACACACATAAAAAATCAGGTTGACAGTGGAGGTTGGTATACTATGGCTTCTTGCCACACTCTTCATGGACAGAAGTGGTTAGAGATGGAGCATAATTGATGTGTTATCTTTTGCTTAGATCCCTTCAGACAATCTAAAATTTTTTTAAAAAAGTAATTCATGCCTCAAAGTTTTTCTGCTTTGGATGATGGCTATGGGAATAGAAAGGATCTTGAAAATAGAATAATGTTTAATTCAGCAGAATCTGACCTTTGCAGATACCAACCTTTGGCAAGTTACTTGACTTCCCTCTACCTCAGTTTACTCCACTGTAAGTGAGGAAAATAACATCTAGGTCAAACAATTGTCGTGAAAGTTAAACTAGAAAATAGACTAATCCAAACTACTAAAAATAATAAATATTTTTTTCAGTCAGAATGTTTATGAATTCCATCTTATATACTCACATTATAGGTAGGGAAGTTTAGGCTCACAGTTTAATGGCAAATGAGAAAAGGGACCCAGAGTTTAAAGGATTTTACCAATATAATTTGTTTCACAAAATATTGATTTCACTCAGCATCCATTTCTTGGTATAAACAGATCACTTAGGAGGAAAAATTTGCTAATATTTATTTATAAGTTAAGAAAATGCCTTCCTGTCCAAATGAAGGGTAGAAATAGTTTCAGAGAATTGTCTGGCTCCTACATTGAGATATTTTCACAATTGAAACATCTGCCTGCTGTGTGGCCTGGCGCAATCCCCATTCAAGTCACTTGTCTGGAAGTATTTGAGGACAGGCAGGGTAAACAGACAGATAAGCATATGGTGATCAATTCAGAAAGGCAGTGTTGCTTTCCATGGGGTCTTTACTATCCACCAAACAGCTCTGATTCCCATTTACTTTGTGAAATCACTGTAACATCTAAATATAGTAACTCTCCTGAAACTAGGTAAACAGTACTCCGGCTCAGCTAGCAGATCAAAAGCAGGGGACCATGGGCCCCTGGATTTCTGCTTTGGAGTCTTCAGGATTTTTTCTTTTTTTATGTGGTTGATGCCCTTTTTTCTTTTAGCTTTCCTTGGCATTTTGATCAGGCTTGCTTATGAATTCTAGAGAACTCTCATTTGGGGAACTGAGCAGGAAAGAATGAAAACTGGTTCTCAGCAGCCTCTGTAAGCTGCCCATCTAATAAATGTCACTGGTGTTGCCATTCCTCCTGATGGACTGCTGGTGCCTTAAATCTGACAGCTAATGAGCTCCACTAATCAAACCTAGCAGCAAATGTGATTTCCCTTCCTCCCCTCCTACCTGAGAAGGTGAGGAGTTCTAGCCCTCGCCCTAGCAGACTGACAGCACTGAATGGGAGCTGAGTAGGAAGGAAAACTAGAAGGTTAATTAAGGTAGCGCCCAAAAGTTGTTTTTAAATCAATTTCATTAACCCATGATCCCTTAAAATTAGAATATGTTACAATGGGAATGAAGGCAAATTTGATTCAACTTTGCTTTTAACCTTGTCTAGAAAACCCAAAGTCTCTGGGTAAAAACATAATGGGGGAGGGAGGGAGTGTTAATTACCACCTGGACTTCACACACCTGTCATGATGCCTGGTGAGTCTCAGAATTCATGGCTTCCACTCTTGGAGGAAGAATTACAGCATTAACATCTGGTGCTGTTGTCAATCACCTATGTTTTTAATAGCAAACTTCTTCAACTAATAGATCTGCTTTCCCCCCCATCATGATTAAAGTGATACTATAAGGAAAGTCAATAAGGGTATGGTTATGAGAGTGTGCAGGCTGTCAGAGTCCCAAACTAGCCTCTGTAACTTCCTAGCAGTTTGACCTGCACAGATTGCTGGTCCTCTGTCTCTTTTCCTTTTCTACAAAAATAGCTTTAACGATGGCACATACCACACTGGGAGAAAACTAAAAAGTCACAAGGAGCTGGTATCTGTGGCTCATTCCTATTATCCTAGCTACTCAGGAAGATTATGGTTTGAAGCCATCTCAGCCATTAAAGTCCATGAGGCTCTTATCTTCAAGTAATCACCAAAAAGCTAAAAGTGGATCTGGGGGTCAAGTGGTAGAGTGCTAGACTTGAGTAAGAAGTTGAGAGACAGCACCCAGGCCCTGGAGTTCAAGACTCGGACTGGCGTGCACACACACACACACACACACATCCAACACAATATATGTTAGTAATTATGCAAAGGATCTAGAACATAATAAGCTCTTTAAAGACTGATTATTTAACAGAGCTTTTTTTTTAAATTTAATTTAATTTAATTTGTGAATATACTGTACAGAGGGGTTACAATTACATGGGCAGGATAATGCATCCATCTTACCAAGCATTGCAGCCTCCTCCTTTGGTTTACCCTTCACATCCCTTCTCAGCCTCCCCCCTCCCCCCAATCCCAATCCTTCTCCTTCCCCCCCCTTCCCCCCCACCCCCCGCACCGACGTTGTAAAGCTCATTTTGGACATGACAACTTGTACTTCTCATTGTTGCAACAGGTCCACCTTAACAGAGCTTTTTAAAGACATTATTTATTTCTATTAATCTTTTTTTAAGATGAGATCCATAAAAGTTTTCTTAACCACCGAAAGTATGTGATAATTATTGTGCTCCATTATTGTGCTTCTGAGGAAGAAATCACAAGGTTGAAGATACCTGAAAATTGGGTTTATTTCTGCTACAGGCAAAGAAGGACTCATTGAAAGACTCAGTTACAAAGAGCCCATTTAACCAGGTTGAACATTGGGCTTTACAATGAAGCCACAACTGGCCTATTAATGATTCCCATGTGCAATGCTCCTGCCTAGTCATTGGGTCAGTGATTCTTGAGTGTTCTCACTGGCACAGCCTAATACAAATGACAAGAACTCAGTCTGCAACACTGAAATATCAACATTCTCAGGTGATGGAAGGACATGAAGAAGGATGATTTCCCACACAAGATTGTACTTGAACTAGAAAGGAACAGAAGACTGAAATTTAAGTACATAGATCAGAATAGAATATTGTTTTCATAGGTAAATCTCTGATGGTAGAGAATATAATTTTTGGCTAAAACATACATGTCAACTATAAAACAATCAATGGCTATGGATTTTAACTTTTACTAGTAAAATATGAATAGAATATAGCTTTGGAGATATTCAATCTTACAGTATATGGATTTGGTAGGCATTGAATTTTATTAACTTTATTACATGTATATGCTAAATAGCAATGCAGATATAATTCAGACATGATGAAATTATGAATGTTGAATTGTGTGGCTAAAGTTTTGGAAACAGAAACGTAAATTCTAGAAAGAGAATGTTGTCTTCAAGTTATCCAATCAAGAACACCTAAGAGATTCAAGGGGCAGAAGAAGAATCTCTGCCTAAATATAATGGTCACTCTACTTGACCCCCTAATGTCACTAGGAATATCAGTGTGGAAAAGGAAGCAGATTATCAGTGTTCTACTCATTGATCAACACATATTACCACCCATGCAATGTTGAAAAAGAAGACATGTGCAGTCACTCCTTCAATTCCTTACTGTTTGCCAATTTTCCCTGCTGCTGAAGGATGGACAAGTATATATCAAAGTGGCCAAGCTTATTCCTCAACGTGCTCAGCAGAGACATCGATGGTTATTTTTTCACTTTGCAAATACATCAAGTTCTTTTTTTCAAGTAATATATTTGGCATGCTTTGATCTCACCCTGAGTTGGCTTACTCCCACATTCTCAGATCCATCTTATTTTCATCATTTAGGTTTTGATAAAGAAGGTAGGGTCTCATATCTAAAATATACTTGGAACTGAAAAAATTAAACCACCCAACAACAAATCCTCAAAGAAACAACTGCCCAATAAGTAAGTGGGCGAAAGACTTAAAGAGAAGCTTCTCTGAAGAAGAAAGAAGGATGGCCAATAGACACATGAAGAAATGTTCAACGTCCCTAGCCATAAAAGAAATGCAAATCAAAACAACATTGAGATATCACCTCACTCCAGTTAGAACAGCAAAAATCAAGAACTCTAACAACAACAGATGCTGGAGGGGATGTGGACAGAAAGGAACCTTACTTCATTGTTGGTGGGAATGTAAACTTGTTCAACCACTTTGGAAAGCAGTATGGAGGTTCCTCAAAAGACTTCACATAGAACTCCCCTATGACCCAGCAATCCCACTTTTGGGCATTTACCCTAATGTTTACAAACAAGACCACACTAAAGCTACCAGCACAACTATGTTTATTGCAGCATTATTTACCATAGCTAAGATATGGAACCAACCCAGATGCCCCTCAGTAGATGAATGGATCAAGAAAATGTGGTATATATACACAATGGAATTCTATGCCTCCATCAGAAAGAATGACATTTCCCCATTTGTTAGGAAATGGAAAGGCTTGGAAAAAATTATATTAAGTGAAGTAAGCCAGGCCCAAAGAAACATAGGTCCCATGGTTTCCCTTATTTGCAATATCTAGTATAGGTATGAGTCAAGCGGAAAAAGTCAGATAATGTGATGTTAGGAAAACGAACCCTCAAATATGTATTTTAGTGTTTTTGTTTCTTTCATGCATGTGTTTCTAACGCATTTATAAGATTATTTCTTTGTTGCTTTGTATGTCCCTCCCCCACAGTGTAACCCCCGCTTTCACTATATTTGATGTCAGTATAACATGTGGAGGAGACGGGGACAAACAAGTCGTTTAAGGATTCAGGTGGACCTGTTGCAACTATGAGAAGTACAAAATATCATGTCAAAACCAGCTTTACAATGTCGGTGTGGGGGGGGAGGGGGGGTATGATTGGGTGGGGGGGAGGGGGGAGGCTGGGAAGGGAGGTGAAGGGTAAACAAAGGAGGAGGCTGCAATGCTTGGTAAGAAATGTATGCATTATCCTGCCCATGTAATTGTAACCCTTCTGTACAGTATGTTCTCAAATAAAATAAAATTAAATTAAAAAAAAAAAGAAGGTTTTTTTAACCACCTCATATAAATTGGAAACCCTTTTAACATATCTTGTTGTCCTTTCATATAACTTGCCACAAATTGTAATTTTTAGGCTTGTTGGATTCATTGGTATTTTTTAATCCCCTAATGAATGTGACGTCTAAAAGCTGAGACTGTCTTAATCAAAATTATATTCCCTGGGCATCTCTGTTGTCATATCTTAAATGGTGGAGTGGATGAATGAAATGAGTGAGTATGTGACTGAGTGTGAATGAGTGAAAGGAAACCCAGTGGGTTTGTGAAAAAATTCAGAAAAGGAAATGCCTAGAAATATTAAATTATAGCACACAAGTTTTATTGGGAATAGTAAGAGAGCTAGGATTTAAAGAACTTATGAAACCTCAAACCTAAATTTTGTTTAATCATTCATCAAATATTATTTGAGCTGATTTCAATAAAATAACAAATTAAGACTAATGAGAATATTGATGGTCCACTACAAGATTTTTTTTTGGGGGGGTGTTGGTTGTGGGATATGAATTCTGGGCCACAATGAAAGCAGGGGTTATACTGTGGGGGAAGGACATACAAAGCAACAAAGAAATCATCTTATAAATATGTTAGAAAAAATCACAAGAAAGAAAAATTATTTGAATACTTATCTTGGGGTTCATTTCACCTAACATCGACTTATCTGATCTTTTCTGCTTGTCTCAGACATATACTAGTTATTACAAATAAGGGAAACCATGAGACCTATGTTTCTTTGGGCCTGGCTTACTTCACTTAATATAATTTTTTCCAAGTCTTCCCATTTCCCAACAAATGAGGCAATGGCATTCTTTCTGATGGAGGCATAGAATTCCATTGTGTGTATATACCACATTTTCTTGATCCATTCATCTACTGAGGGGCATCTGGGTTGGTTCCATATCTTAGCTATGGTAAGTAATGCTACAATAAACATAGTTGTGCTGTTAGCTTTAGTATGGTCTTTTTTGTGATCATTTGGGTAAATGCCCAAAAGTGGGATTACTGGGTCATAGGGGAGCTTCTGCATGACAAAGCTGAAGATTTGAATGAGAGCTTTCTGCCTTATCAGTTCTGAGAACTCTTCCTTTCAATCTCCTAGCAATGACCATTCTTTCCCTGTCCTAGAAATTTTCCCTACAGAAATCACTAAGCCATGCATTAGCATGAACAGTACTTTACAGTTATGTGTAGCAGGAAAAATTTAGAAACAACACTAATTATCTTTTAAACACAGTAACAGATACATAAAATATGATGCTCTTTTCTCTTTTCTTTTTTTTATTTTTTTCTTGTTGGTCATGGGGCCTGAACTCTGGGCCCAGGCACTGTCCCTCAGCTCTTCAGCTCAAGGCTACCACTCTACCACTTGAGCCTACTTCTTGCTTTTTCTGCATGTGGTGCTGAGGAATTGAACCCAGGGCCTCATGCATGCAAGGCAAGCACTCTACCACTGAGCCACCTTCCCAGCCCCAAATATGATGTTCTTAGGAATGACATTCTATTCCTATAAGCTGTAGATTTGAGCATATTTGCAGTATTTTATCAATTATCAAAACTATATGGACAAGACATACTCATCATGAAATCCCAATTATTCACACAAGTGTCTAAAGCAAAATATGATTTCCTCCCTCCCCTTCTTTCATAACAATTATACTACAATTAATAAATCAATGGTGACACAAAGGTATATTACATATATGTGTATTGTTACAGAGACAAAAATATGGAGAAGAATCTCAAACCAATGGTAATAGCAAAAGCACAGAAATATCAGCAATTGTACATTTTTGTTCTATAAATTTTTGCATTTGAGGTACTTGATGAGGGTATATCCCCTCCATTATAAAAAGCCTTGAGATATTTAAAATTATGCTAAATAACTAAAATTATTCAACATTGTCAACTATTCCCCCCTTTAGAGTTTAGGCAATTTTTTATTATCTTGAATTATGTTCCTGAAATGAAATGGACTGTAATATAGTCTCTGCTGTTGGAGGTGAGTGTGAACAGGACCCAAAGGGCTTTGGCTTCCTCTGATGCTGCTCTGAGCAAGGTATACATTTATTGGGCAGCTAGAAAATGGTCCACAGAGGTCTGCCATAATTCAGCTTCTGGGGGAAAAAAACTGTAGTTCTTAGGACATCAAGAGCCATGCATATTTTTCTAAAGTCAACAATGTACCAACTTTTCTGTTGCCTTCCTCTTGTTGCTCTTAAAATTCTCTTAAAATAGAGTAAAACTTTTAGCTAGATGCTAGTGGTTCATACTTATAATCCTAGCTACTCAGGAGCCTGATATCTGAGGTTTGTGGTTTGAAAGACAGTCAGGCAGAAAGGTCTCTGAGACTCTTATTTCCAAT
Source organism: Dipodomys spectabilis (assembly GCF_019054845.1). Taxonomy (NCBI): domain Eukaryota; kingdom Metazoa; phylum Chordata; class Mammalia; order Rodentia; family Heteromyidae; genus Dipodomys; species Dipodomys spectabilis. Next base: position 12,052,295 of record NW_024870824.1, read on the forward strand.
TAACCACCAAAACCTGGTAGTAGATTGAGGCTCAAGTGGTATGGCACTAACTTAAGCAAAAGAGCTCAAAGACAGTGCCCAGGCTTGAGGCTGGCTATTTTTATATATATATATTCATATTTGTGTGTATTATACATACATATATGTATATATATAATATATATTGTATATGTATATATAATATAATATATATGTGTGTATACATATACATAGCCAGATAGTGTGTGTATATATATATTTTTAAAAGGTTTACTGCATGTATATATATACCTTTTAAAATGTGTGCTTTTAGACCTTGCTCATGTAACTGTAAGCCCTCTGTATAGTATTTTTACAATAAAAAGGTACAAAAAAATCTGTGCTTTTAGTAGATGGGTGTGAAAATTAGCTTAATTTGATGATTCTATGGTGCATATCTGGACAGAAACATTACACTGATGCCTATAATTATATATAATCATTATTTGTCAGTTAAAGATAAAACTTAACTAAGAATTTTAAAGCAATAAACTATAATTTTTGCTATTAACAAATTAGATTTGGAACAAAAAATTGATTTATATTTAGAACAACCCTATTGCAAAATGCCAGCACAATCCTATCTGTGCTATGTCACTTTTAGTAATATATACTTGTCTTTTTTCTCAAAAAATAAATGCTTTGTTTTGTTTTGTTCTCCTTAATCTCTATGATAATCGCTGTGATAAGAACACATAAATCAGTAGCTGAATTCTCCTCAGATATAGACCTTTATCAAACACCCACTGTGCACAGCAAATTGGATATTCCATGGCTCTGACTTGATTTGTGTTTTTCATAGAAACTATCTGCCCAAATGCACCACTGATTTAAATTCTATAGTCATGGCATAACAATGAGGAAAATAGTTAAACAGGAAGAAAAGTAAAGTCTTGTTTGCCAAAAGAAAAAGGGAAGAAGGAAAGTAAAAAGAGACAGGCATGCAGGCATGCAAGCAGGCAGGCAGGTAGGCAGGCAGGATGGAAGGAAAGAAGGAAGGAAGGAAGGAGGGGAGGAAGGAAGGAAGGAAGGAAGGAAGGAAGGAAGGAAGGAAGGAAGGAAGGAAGGAAGGAAGGAAGGAAGGAGAAAAAAGAATGAAAGAAGGGAGTAAGTGTGGAAAGAAAATGTATGCATAATGACAAATAGGTGTACCACGATTAAGTAGAACCTAATTGTGGAATGGCAGACAGTGTTCCCCATTTTTTTTTTTAATTTTATTTTATTTTATTTGAGAACATACTGTACAGAGGGGTTACAATTACATGGGCAGGATAATGCATACATTTCTTACCAAGCATTGCATCCTCCTCCTTTGTTTACCCTTCACCTCCCTTCCCAGCCTCCCCCCTCCCTCCCATCCAATCATACCCCCCCTCCCCCCCCCCACCGACATTGTAAAGCTGGTTTTGACATGACATTTTGTACTTCTCATTGTTGCAACAGGTCCACCTGAATCCTTAAACGACTTGTTTGTCCCCGTCTCCTCCACTTGTTATACTGACATCAAATATAGTGAAAGCAGGGGTTACACTGTGGGGGAGGGACATACAAAGCAACAAAGAAATAATCTTATAAATGCATTAGAAACACATGCATGAAAGAAACAAAAACATTAAAATACATATTTGAGGTTTTGTTTTCCTAACATCACATTATCTGACTTTTTCTGCTTGACTCATACCTATACTAGATATTGCAAATAAGGGAAACCATGGGACCTATGTTTCTTTGGGCCTGGCTTACTTCACTTAATATAATTTTTTCCAAGCCTTTCCATTTCCTAACAAATGGGGAAATGTCATTCTTTCTGATGGAGGCATAGAATTCCATTGTGTATATATACCACATCTTCTTGATCCATTCATCTACTGAGGGGCATCTGGGTTGGTTCCATGTCTTAGCTATGGTAAATAATGCTGCAATAAACATAGTTGTGCTGGTAGCTTTAGTGTGGCCTTGTTTGTGATCATTTGGGTAAATGCCCAAAAGTGGGATTGCTGGGTCGTTGGGGAGCTCTATGTGGAGTCTTTTGAGGAACCTCCATACTGCTTTCCAAAGTGGTTGAACAAGTTTACATTCCCACCAACAATGAAGTAAGGTTCCTTTCTGTCCACATCCCCTCCAGCATCTGTTGTTGTTAGAGTTCTTGATTTTTGCTGTTCTAACTGGAGTGAGGTGATATCTCAATGTTGTTTTGATTTGCATTTCTTTTATGGCTAGGGATGTTGAACATTTCTTCATGTGTCTATTGGCCATCCTTCTTTCTTCTTCAGAGAAGCTTCTCTTTAAGTCTTTCGCCCACTTACTTATTGGGCAGTTGTTTCTTTGAGGATTTGTTGTTGGGTGGTTTAATTTTTTGAGTTCCAAGTATATTTTAGATATGAGACCCTTGTCCGTTGTATGGCTAGTAAAGATCTTCTCCCAGTCCGTGGGCTTTCTATTGATCTTGCTAGCTATGTCATTTGCCCTGCAGAAGCTCTGCAACCTTATACAATCCCATTTGTCCAGCCTTTCTTTGATTTGTTGTGTTTCCGGGTCTCTATTCAGAAAATTTCGGCCTGAGCCAAGGAGACCCAGGGTTTCTCCTATTCCATCCTGTAATGTTTTCAGAGTGTCTGCTTTGAGTTCAAGGTCTTTGATCCATTTGGAGTTGATTCTGGTGCAGGGTGATATATAAGGATCTAGCTTTAGTTTTCTACATGTAGTTAACCAGTTTTGCCAGCACCATTTACTGAAGAGGCTGTCTGTCTTCCATTCTATTGTTTTAGCTCCCTTATCGAAGATTAGATGGCTATAGGTCTGTAGGTTCATTTCTGGGTTTTCAATTCTATTCCATTGGTCCTGAGGTCTGTTCTTATGCCAATACCAAGCTGTTTTGATTACTATGGCTTTATAGTAGAGTTTGAAATTTGGTATTGATATTCCTCCGGCAGTATTCTTTCCGTTGAGGAGCGTTTTTGCTATTCGGGGTCTTTTATTGTTCCATATGAATTTTTGGATTGCCTCTTCTATTTCCTTGAAGAATGAGGGTGGAATTTTGATAGGTATTGCGTTGAATTTGTAGATAGCCTTGGGCAGTATTGCCATTTTCACGATGTTAATCTTTCCAATCCAGGAGCATGGGAGGTTTTGCCATTTTTTAAGTTCTGTGTTGATTTCCTTTTTCAAGATTTTAAAGTTTTCATCATAGAGGTCCTTCACTTCTTTAGTTAAGTTAATTCCTAGGTATTTTATTTTTTGTGAGGCTATTACAAATGGAGTTGCTTTCCTAATTTCAGCCACACTTTTCTCATTGTTGGCATACAGAAAAGCCATTGATTTTTGGGGGTTAATTTTATAACCTGCTACTTTGCCAAAGTTTTGAATCAGCTTGAGTAATTTGGGAGTGGAGTCTATGGGATTCTTTAAATACAAGATCATGTCATCTGCAAAGAGGGAGAGTTTTATTTCTTCTTTCCCTATTTGGATCCCCTTTAAGTCTGCATCTTGTCTTATTGCTGTAGCTAGGCATTCTAATACTAGATTGAAGAGAAGTGGAGAGAGTGGGCATCCTTGTCTTGTTCCTGAGTTAAGAGGAAATGGCTTTAGTTTTTCACCATTGAGTATAATGCTGGCTGTAGGTTTGTCATATACAGCCTTTATTGTATTGAGGAATGTTCCATGGATTCCTAATTTTTCCAAAACCTTCATCATAAAGGGGTGTTGGATCTTGTCAAATGCTTTTTCTGCGTCTATTGAGATAACCATGTGGTTCTTATTCTTGCTCCTGTTGATGTGATGAATAATATTAATTGATTTGCGTATATTGAACCAGCTTTGCATCCCTGAAATGAATCCTGTTTGATCGTGGTGTATGATTTTTTGGATGAATTGTTGAAGTCGGTTGGCCAAAATTTTGTTGAGAAGTTTCGCATCAATGTTCATCAAAGAAATGGGTCTATAGTTCTCTTTCTTTGATGAGTCCCTACCTGGTTTTGGGATGAGGGTTATGATGGCTTCATAGAATGTGTTCGGTAGTGAGCTTTCTCTTTCAATTTCATTGAAGAGTTGGAGGAGAATTGGTGTGAGCTCTGCTTTGAAGGCCTTGTAAAATTCCGCTGTAAAACCATCTGGTCCTGGACTTTTCTTAGCTGGGAGGTCTCTTATTGCTGTTTCTATTTCAATGCTTGATATGGGCCTGTTAAGATAGTTTACCTCATCTTGGTTTAGTTTTGGCATGTCAATATTTGCTAGGAAGAGGTCCATTTCTGTCAAGTTCTCAAACTTATTAGCATAAAGTTTTGAGAAGTATTCCCTTATAATGTTCTGAATCTTGGTTGTTTCCGTGGTGATGTTTCCATTCTCATCTCTGAGTTTATTAATTTGGGTGTGTTCTCTTCTTTTTCTGATAAGATTTGCTAAGGGTCTGTCAATTTTGTTGAGTTTTTCGAAGAACCAACTCTTTGTTTTGTTGATTCTTTCTATAGTTTTTTTGGATTCTAATTCATTTAATTCTGATTTAATTTTGATTATTTCTTTCCGTCTACTGGATTGGGGTTTATCTTGCTGCTCTTTTTCAAGGAGGTTTAGATGTGTCATTAAATTGTTAGTTTCAGATCTTTCCAATTTGTTGATGTAGGAGCTCAGAGCTATAAACTTGCCTCTGAGTACTGCCTTTGCTGTGTCCCAGAGGAGCTGGTATTTTGTGTGTTCATTTTTGTTGAATAGCATGAACATTTGAATTTCCTTTCTAATCTCTTCCATGACCCACTCATGATTCAGCAGTGTGTTGTTCAGCCTCCATGTGATACCGGACTTTCTTTGGTGGCTTTTGGTGTTGAGTTCTAACTTTATTCCCTTGTGGTCAGAGAGAATGCAAGGTATAACTTCAATGTTTCTGAATTTAGACAAGTTTGCTTTGTGGCCTAAAATGTGGTCTATTTTAGAAAACGTTCCATGTGCTGCTGAGAAAAACGTGTATTCTGATGCTGCTGGGTGAAATGTTCGGTAAATGTCTGTTAAGTCTAGTTGATCTATGCAGCTGTTTAGATCTGCGGTTTCTCTGTTGAGTTTTTGCCGAGTTGATCTATCTAGTGGGGAGAGTGGTGTGTTAAAATCCCCAACGATTAATGTCTTTGGATCTATATGGGATTTGAGGGAAAGTAGTGTTTCTTTGATAAATTTGGGTGCTCCATTGTTTGGCGAATAGATATTTAGAATTGTAATATCCTCCTGAAGGAGAGATCCTTTAATTAGTATGTAGCGACCTTCTTTATCTCTTTTCATGAATTTTAATTTGAAGTCTATTTTATCTGATATTAGGATTGCAACTCCCGCCTGTTTATGCGGTCCGTTTGCTTGGTAGATTTTGTTCCAGCCTTTAACATTGAAAATGTGTTTGTTTTTATGGGCAAGATGTGACTCCTGCAGGCAGCAGATAGAAGGGTCTTGTTTTTTAATCCAACTAGACAGTCTATGTCGCTTAATTGGAGAGTTCAGTCCGTTAACATTAAGAGATAGGACTGAGAGGTATTTGGGAGTTCCTGCCATGTTATCTACCTTCTTGGGGGCTGCGAAAACTGGGTTCTTCCTATGGTTCTTGGATTCTCAGTTTGGGTGCAGTTTCTTGGCCTTTATTGCGGTCTTGTTGGTTTTCTATGTGTAGGACATCTTTAAGAATCTTTTGTAGGGCTGGTTTGGTGGAGATGTATTGTTTCAATTTTTCTTTGCTATGGAAGGTTTTTATTTGGCCTTCAGTTATGAAGGAGAGTTTAGCTGGGTACAGTATTCTTGGTTGATAGTTGTTTGTTTTTAGGGCATGGCATACATCATTCCAGGCTCTTCTTGCTTTGATTGTCTCTGCTGAGAAATCTGAGGTGATTCTAATTGGTTTCCCTTTATAAGTGATTACCCTTTTCTCCCTGACAGCTTTAAGGATCTTTTCCTTGTTCTGAGTTGATCCTGTGTGGATTATAATGTGACGGTGGGATGTCCTATTCTGGTCTGGTCTATTTGGGGTTCTAAAGGCTTCTTGTATCTGGACAGGCCTATCTTTTTGCATGTTTGGGAAGTTCTCTGCTAGGATCCTGTTAAGCAGATTTCCTAGACCATTAACTTCTGTTTCTAGGTGTTCCTCTACACCCATTATCCTTAGATTAGGCCTTCTGATGGTGTCTTCCAGGTGTTGGATAGATCTATCATATTTCTTGGACTTGTCTTGGATGGTTGTATGTTCTTTCTCTATAATATCTAGGCTGTCTTCAATCCCTGAGAGTCGATCTTCTGCATGGTCTAACCTGCTGTCAAGACTCTCTACTTTGTTTTTTATCTCTTTTCCTTCTAGTTGGTCAGCTTTGATGGCTTCAAGTTCTTTGTTGAAGCTCTGTTTTAGGTCTTGTATGAATTTCTTTACTTCCTTAATTTGGTGTTCAGTGTTTGTCCTCAAATCACTTAGTTGATTGGTTATGGTTTCTTTGGGCTCCCATTCCTTCTGTTGGGTTCCATTCAGCATTCCCTTTGTGGTCTCCCTGACTTCCTTCAGCTCTTTGTTAATGGATTCCATGAATGCCTTTAGTGATCTTTGTGTGTTCTCTACCTGGTCTCTCAATTCCTGTATTACTCTTTGATTAGCTTCCTCCCGTTCGTGGGATTCCTGCAGATCTCTTTGAGTGTTCTCAGCCTGCTCACGCCATTCCTCCCTTTCTCTTTGAGTATTTTCAAGTTGTTCACGCAAATCCTGTATCAGTTTTTGAGTAGCTTCCTCACGCTTATGATATTCCTGTATAAACTTCTGGGATGCCTCCTCTCTCTCCCTATCACGCTCATACAGAGTCCTTTGTACGTTGTCAAACTTTTCATTTATCATGTTTGCCACCAGTGTTTGTAGAGCTGTTTGGGAACTCTCCTCTGGATTATTCATTATCTGTTCTAACCCCTGATTATCAGGATTGGGAATTGAGATACCCGAATTTGCCATTTTTCTTGTGTTTTTCCGGCTTACTCTGCCCATTTGAGATGAAGATAGCACCAGTTTTGTGCTAGAACACTATCTTAAGGCAACCATCAACCAAAGTTTGCATTTGTACAGTCAATAGTCTACAGATACAATCTAGTTCAACAGATACATCTATTCGACATCAAACAACTATATGTTAAAGGACTTCGAACCGCAGAGAAGAATTTGGAAAGCCAGAAATTATTAGGGTTAGGAAGAGATGTGGGTAAAAAATAGGAATAGATTGGTGTGGGGAGGCACAGGGAGAGTTAACTATGTCCTAATCAAAATGCAGGAAATAGGTTGGGTAGGATGTAAGGAGAGAGAGAGAGAAAAAGAAGAAAGGGAAAGGGGAATGAAAAGAGACCAGAAAAAAAATAGAAACGTAAAAATTAATGTTATTTTAGAGATTAAAAGACCATCTATTTATAGAGGAATATGGATATGTTGAGAGAAAGGGAGGGACATAGAGGAGATGAGAAAAACTTTAAAAAAATGCTTAAAATATTGTATAGGTATAAAGTACTGCTATTAGTGAATTTAAGTCTCAGAGGTTTTGAATTGAGTAATAAGTTTGTGGATTAAGTGTGTACACAATGGGGGATAGGGTCTACTGGTTAACTACGGGTTTATCTGAGGATGTGCAGGACAAGAGTTAAGTCACATAAAGATGAACAAAGAGGAAAAGATGGAAAGGATAGGAAAGTGAGAAGAAAAGATCAGAAGTTCAGTAGAGCTAGAAAAAAAAACAAAAAGATAATTAAGAATGAAAGAAAAAGAGAAAGAAGACAAGAAAAGAAAAGAAAACACACATTCACGTATTCCTAAAATAAAAATTATAAGAGGAGAAAAAAAAAAAGTTAATGGAAAACAATTATTTTTTCAGAAGAGGCAAAAATTAAAGATTAATAAAAGTTTTAGAAAAGCAAAAAAAATTTTTTATATATATATAAGGTAACAAAAAACGAAAAAAAACAAAACAAGAAAAAGAAAAAAAGAAAAGAAGAAGAAGAAAAAAAAAGTTCTTTGATTTTTTTTTTTTTGGGAGGGGTGGGAAGAGTCCTGTATCTCCCTTTTGTCTGTAACCAGAGTCTGGTTGGAGTCTCTGGTCAGCTTGAGGTCCTGTGGCTTGATTGGTTTCTTAAGTCAGTTTGTTGGAACAGGCAGGAAAATGCTCTGCTTTACCCAAGATTTTGAGATCTCCCTCCCAGGTTAGTTTACTGGGAGGGTGATCTGCTTTGAGAATCACAAAAGAGGGGGATGCAGTGATGAGGCTAGGTTCTGGGTAGAGTTGAGGCCTTTCAACGAACAGTAGCTTTTCCCTGGGGCTATTTTGTGAAAAAAAACTTACAGCACCCGGCCTGGAGCCATTCTCAGGGTTTCTGTTTTTCAATTGATTGTGGTGGCTGCTAGAGGGAGGGGCAGCCTCTGGCTCTGGCCACCCAGCGAGGAGAGCCACTCCAGTGGCTGGTGCCTGAGCTGGGCGACCCCTCCCTGGATGGAACTGAGTCTGTGAGGTCACCTCGCCGCCAAGTTCCTGTGACCTGCCAAATGACTAGCTCTATTCCAAGGCCTGAGCTGGAGCTAGCCGCTCCTCCAAGCTTTGTTGGTATCCAAGATGGAGATCACCGGTGCTGGGGGGGGAGGGGTGGCCTTCCCTCCTCTGCTCCCAGAGGAGTGAGGAAGTGGGGCTTCTACTCACGCGGAGTCTTGGATCTCGGGTCGTCTCTGGTCTGCAAAGTGCAGGATGAAGTTGTCCGCTCCTTGTCGGTTCTTGCTGGTGTTGAGTAGAATCTGCTCGTCCGCTGCGTCTGGCTCCTTCGTCCCGGACTGCGTCTCAGGTATGCCTCCGCGGCGGTGGTCGCCGCTGCGACCCTGCCGCCGCAGCAGCAGCTGCTCAGATGTGTCTGCTTGGCTTCCCCTCTCTTGACTAACTCTCTGTCCTGTGATGGCACACTTGGTGTGATTCTCTGGCTTGGGACTGTTCACTGGAACTCTGAAACTGTTTTCTATGCAAGAGCTTGTTCAGATTCCAGCTTCTCCTCCGCCATCTTCCCGGAACTTTAGTGTTCCCCATTTTTACCGTCCTACAGGAGCTGTGTTGCTTGGAGCACTTGTCAAGCCAAGGGAAACCTGGCCATTCTAAGAAAGTAAGTCAAACAGCTCAGGTTGCCAAAAAGAGGGATGGTTCTTAAGATGAGGCTGCTCTAGATCTTGGCCTTGACAACAGGGCACTTAATCAGTTCTTGTGTACTGGTCCTCATAGTTTGCTTAGTACCTTGGTCCATAGGATTAGCAGTAGAGACAAAGATGGCTGTGCTCTTGGATTCATAAAATTTATTAAAAGATTAGAGAACATCAAAGATGGAAATTATAAGGAAAACCTGGCATTAGCAGAATTAAATCAACCTGATGAGGGAAATCCTGCCATTGTTAAACTCCAATTAACTCCCAAACTAAAGCCAGAATTAGAACTGTGACTCAAGTGGTAGAGCACTAGCCTTGATCAAAAATAGTCCAGTGATAGTGCCCAGGCCCTGAGTTCAAGCTTCAGGACGGGTATAATATAAATTTGTAAACTACAATAGTAAAATGTGTCAAATTGTTGCAAAACAGATTATCAAACTGTAACTTTATTTGGTGCAGCAAGTATTCAAGTACTATATTTCTAGAAAATAAAGGTTCCACCAAATCAGACTAGATTTCTGACTTTTCTTCTGTCCTAAGCATCATCGTCTCCTATTGCCACTACCTTAGAAGAAGAATAACTGGAACCTGGGATTCGAATTGGAACATGGAAAAAACTAAAAACAATATAGCATGTACCTTTACTCAAAATGTCAAAAAATGTGAAGTTTGGCTAAATATTCACTTCTCACTAGTTGTTTTGACAAGATGAACAAATGACTTGAAAGCTGTGAACATGGAGTTAATGACAAACAGATGTGGTGGAGGGTAGATAAGTCACAATGTTCTGTCTTCTAGTGGAAGTAATCCTATTTATGACACCCAACTCAAGAATTGTTCTACAATCAAGTGCTTCTTAAGTGAGAAGTGTATGTATGAATTGGGGATGTATGGATTACTGTCCCTGTGGAAGTCAATATTGTTACCCTGAAGCATAGTTGATCCTCCAATAGTTACATGTCCTTAACTTCGGTAGTCAGTTGGGTAGGACTTATCCACTTGATGTGGGATCTAATTGGCCCAAGTCAATTTGTATTGGCTTTTCTGTGGCCACAAGCATTGACTCCAAGGTTAACATATAATCCAAATTAGATTTATCTTTCTAGTCAAAATCTATCCCCTCAGTAGAAATGAATACTTTTTTTAGATAGTTGTAAGTCTCCCTCTCCCTCTTCTCTTTCTCCTTCTCTTCCTTGCCTCCTCTCCTCCCTATTCCCCTGCTAACATGTTTAGAGATATGTTATGAGAGAAATGGACCCAGTTTAGGATCTCACTGATACCATAGGAGACACAAAGATGAAATGAATGGAAATAGGGCTGCACTTATGGAGGCACTTGGCAAACTCCTGTGTAACACTTCTCGCTTTGAACACCATGGTTACTGAACATGCTTCACAACAAAGCAGTAAGGTTTCTAATTCAACACTCATAAATATCTCTCATAAAAGGGAACATTGATTTTGTTAGCACTTTAGCCATTATTCTAGAATATAGAATGTTAGTAAGTGCTTCTTGGGGAAAAATACATTTTGAAGACAACCTTTTAGCCTGAAAGTCAGTTACTATTAGCTTTGAGTCTATACAAAGATTAATTGATAGCCAAGGTAAGAGAAGATAAAATTAAAAAATATATATTAAAATTTATACTGGGGGTTAAAATTTGATGTTTAGATATTGGAAATCATTGTGAACAAAACCTTTACAATCACATAATTGATAGTGTATATGAAAACTTTACGATCCATAAGAAAAACTTGGAGTTAAATGCTTGTAGTTTGTGAGAATATTTTCGTAATAACATTAGACACAGATGCCAAAAGTATCATAGCATAAATACCAAATATCCTGAACAAAGTAAAAATTATTTATTCTGGAAAATCATTAGAAAATTTACAATTAGTTCTCATGAGGACAAAAATAAATTTGTGCCTGTATTTCCAATTAAAGCGAGGTATGCATGCCTGTAATTCCAGCTAATTGAAAGGATAAGGCAAGAGTCTTGAATTGAAGACCAGATGTGGCACTATGGCAAGACTCTGTCTAAAGATGAAAGAAAAAAATTAAATTAAATACTTCTTTTGAAAAGTGAAATTGTAAAAATGTTTATTCCAAATCAATGTATTACTTTTCCAATACATTCTTTCTTTTTTTTTTTTAAATATGGAACGCTTCACGAATTTGCGTGTCATCCTTGTGCAGGGGCCATGCTAATCTTCTCTGTATCGTTCCAATTTTAGTATATGTGCTGCTGAAGCGAACACTACATTATTTCTTAATACACTATGCATCTGGAATTAAGTTCATAAGCACAATATCAGAGGAAAGTGTGCATAATTGTACATATGATAGTTAATGTACAGATGTTCTCATGGTCATTTGAAAACTCTGTGAAGGTCAGACAGCAGAATACCTCAAAACAGAAATATGCAGGTGAAAGCTATCTTCCCTCTATTATCTGTAGTTAGAGACACTTGGTTCTCCAGCTACTATGTGATTGTAGCAAGTTTCCTAACCTCTGAACACTGTAACCTCTGTCTAAGAGCTGTAGTATGCTTCAACTATAGGCATGAAAATTAAATGAATAATGCAAGACAGCCACGTGCCAGTGGTTCACACCCATAAATCTAGCTATTCAGGAAGCTGAGATCTGAGAATTGTGGCTTATAGCCAGCCCAGGCACGAAGGTCCATGAGACTAATCACCAGTTAACCACCAACATGTCAGAAGTGGAGGAATGGCTCAATGGTCGAGTACTAGCTTTGTATGAAAAAGCTAAGGTCAGTGCCCTTGTCTTGACTTGAAGCACCAGTACCAACACATACACATTAAACACAGACACACACACACACACACACATACACACACACACACACACACACAAGGCAAATGATTGTCAGATCCTGAAATTCCAAATACATTTATATAAATAAATAGACAAATGAAGAATAAAGGATGGCCAAAGAGAGAAAGAGGAGCACTGTTCAGATAATCAGAAATTCTTTCCTCTATGTTCTCCATTTCTGACTAACTGTGCTCATGCAAGGCCTGCAGATGATTATTCAATAAGGTTGTCTAAAATTCCTGCCTGTCTGCTTCACTTATCCGAGCCTGCAATGGAAGCCACAGAATCCTACTCTGAGCTTTAAAATTTGATGGGCATTTCCTAACCATGAAATTGTCATAGTGCATGTTAAAAGTATCTCAGAGAGATACTTAATGATTATAAAACCTTTGAGATCTTTGGATAAATGGTCTCTTTAACCATAAGTCACATTAATGGAAATATTATTTCAGTGAGCTGCTACTTTTAGCAATTTTCCCCCTTTGTGATATGAATATTAAAAGCACATTTTGATTAGGAAATATATAACTTATCTTCAAAACCTAAATCAAGGTCCTTTTGAATCCATCTCAGCAACAATCGTCTAAATTAAAAATGTGTTAAGTGTTTTAAATATACAAAGAACTACATGGCACAAAATGTCTAAGAAATAAGCATAACAACAGTTATTTTCTTCATAATTATAAAATTGTTAAAATAGCATTATTTGACAAATAAGCTACTTAAAGGAACAGATAAAATGGTAGTTAACATTTATTGAGTATTTCATGATATGCTAGGGACTAGAAAAATCACTTTGTATGTAGTGCCTCAGTTAAACCTGACAACAGCTCCATTAGGTAACCTTTTTATTGTTCACATTTCATGAGTGTTAAAACAATTTTAGAGGGTATTAAGTAATAGACCTTACATCACACAGTAAAACTAGGAACTAAAACCAAACTACATTGGTATTCAATGTATTGCATAAAATTTTGTATGATACTAGTTTATGCCACAGATGGAGAGCAGTAGTCTATGTCTACTTCTCTCTCTCTCTCCCTTTCTCTCTCTCTCTCTCTCTCTCTCTCTCTCTCTCTCTCTCTCTCTCGCTTGCTCACTCGCTCTTGCTCTCTCTCAGTCTTTGGTCACAGTATCTTTTTTTCCCATTTCTCCTGCTTTCCATTAACAGCACTTACTAGGTGATGTGTTATCACAGTACCCAGTGGTTTGTTACTGACATGAGTAAGTCTTTGTTTCGGTCCTCTAATGAGTACACACTGATTGGAAGAATGAAATAAGCACTGATTTTCTTGGCACATGTCCATCATCCTAGCTACTCAGAAGTCCAAGATTAGCAGGCTTAAGATTTGTGGCCACCATAGGTGAAAAGTCCTTGAGACACTATTTCAACCAATAACAGCTGGATGTATTGGCTTGTATCTATCATCACAGCATAAATAACAAGTATAAACAGGAGGATTACCATCCAGGCTGGCTAGAGTATAAATCCAAGAGCCTATATGAAAACTAGCTAAAGCTTCAAAAGGTCTGAGAGTATGACTCAAGTAGTAGAATACCTGCTTAGGAAGTATGAAGCCCTGAGTTCAAACCTCAGTGCTGAAAAAGAGAATTAAAATTTTAAAAAATTTGCTAATTCTTGTGTTCTACTTCAGACCTACTGGACCAGAAACTGATGATGATCTTCTGCCCTGGGTATTTTCACAATGCCACCTGGTTACTCTGATGCAGTAATGTGTGGGAACCACTGCAATCAGGGTAAGATATCTAACATCTGAGGGTCTAATCACTGATCTGAGTTTGGAAGAACAAAGAGATTTGTCTGGTAAAAGGCCAACATCTCAAGCCAAGGAAGCAATGTTGCCAGCCTCAGAGGCATGAGGAAGCAAATACAGCAGAAACTTACAAGTTACCCAGTATTGCCAAAGTAAAGAATTCCGTTTTGGAGGGACCAGACTGATACAGCTGATCAAATATGATGCGGTAGATCATGGAAAGTCTTGTCAATCATCATGGTGAGATTGAAACATTACCTTGAATGCCTAAAATTTGAAAAATGAATGTCACACGATTGGAAGCTGGAAGATCAAGTAAGAAATTATGATAGCAGAGCTATCTGCTATCATAAAACTGCAACGTGAGCATTTTAAAAGAACAATGGTAAAAGAGATTAAAATGGCTCTTTTAGCTAGATTTTGGTAACATTATGTAAATTAATGGAAAGTGAGGGATTAAAAGGCTGAGAAGATTTGTGAACAAGCCCTCTTGTCTAACAAGTATTGCCTCATACCACTCTATGTTCATTTTCCCCTCAGCCCAGGATTTTCCTAGTGACTAGAAGCCACAAAGCCCCACCTCATACCAATAGACCCATGCATAACTTGGAAATGAAGAGTTCATGATCCATGAGAAATATTCACCTTTCCTTTCTCAAGAATATGATTCTGCGGCCTAGTTTTCCATAGTGTCTTGAGTGATCCCATTGTTAGCATCTTTTTACTCTATCTCCTCCCCTGCCTTATCCTTCATTCTCACTCATAACTGGAACACTAGATTCCCCAATGAAGTCTTTGTCATAGTCTTTGACTTATGAGAAACCCAGCATAGTTCATCAATGTTATTCTGAGCAGTTGGTAAATATTCTACTTCATGCCAAATATTGTGCTAGGTGCTAAAGACAAAGTGACAAACTCAACATAGCTACAGCTGTTTGGGGTTTAGAATCTATGCTGTATGTGACAAGCCATCTGACAAATACAGTATTATAAATCCTCACAGGGGCAAGTATGAGTGCTATAGAAAATCAGGAAAGGAAAACTGCCTTAGTGACAAACTAGGAAGATAAGTTAATTGAAGACATTGATAGAGCACTGTCATGAAGAAGCTAAATAGACTAATAAGATATGGGCTAGTGGATTCATCTGGTGATTGATCAGTCATTAGACAGTCTTAGAAGTTATCAGGATGGATGAAAGGATGAGAAATTATAAAATATAGTGGCAGGGGAATAGTATTGTAAAAAATAAGCTTAAAAGGTTGTGGGGACATCCAAGAAACAGCTGTAGAGTTATTGGCCCTGTGCCTCTACTTTCGCAGGTCCTTGCTGCCCCATCTCTCCCAAAAGATGTTTTGTGCAGCTAGCCATCAAGTTTTCCCTGTTTCCTGGGACTTTTGTTTTCATTCGCAATTTGTTATGAATCAAGTCTTCAGAGAAGACATACATTGGACAAAATAGGCCTTATTCCTCAATTCACATTCTAAGAAATACTTTCTGAAATAAATCTGTTGCGACATGCAAAATAAGGAAAACTAGGTTTGCTTTCCGTTGGGTTCCTGATAAAAGGCATATATGGTGCTGTAAAACATAAGCTTCTTGTTCCCACATTTTCTCTTCATTGTACATGAGGGATAAGTGCATCCACACATGACAACATGGTTATGCAACAGCAGAGAAATGAAAAAAAAAAGCTAAGTTTCTTATCCCCAAATGTTTGGCAATGCAGAAAGTCTTACATAATGAGGCAGAGCACTGGCTTCTCAGCCTTCCTGAGCCTTTGTCACAGTGCACAGCTCGGTCTCTGGCAACAACTCACAGTGGGCCATTTCCCTGAAAGCCAGTTTCTTGACACTTAGCCTTGCTCAGTGCCTTTCAAAAGTCAGAATATGCTACTCTGTCCAGTCATTCACAACTGCAGTCCTGTCCCATAAAGCTTCCTTCATTGTGGTAGGAGACCAAGAGACAACAAAACATCAGGTGAGGACCAAAGGCTTCATGGGAAAATGAGTCATTATGAAGCAGTGGTTCCATCTCCTGTGTCTCAGTTGTGGGAAGTGCCTGGAGAACTTGCTGAAGGGTAGAATGGGATTCAGTGATTATGAGGCTCTGTGGCCTGTAGCTGCTCCCCAGAGCTGAGTTATCATTAACAACCCAGCCTGTGGCCAGTGAACTGTCTCCTGGAATCTGCCATGGAGGCAGCATTTAAACTTCTGAAATCAGCAGACACTACCAAATACCTCCTCTGTACTTGACTTTAACTCCAAAATGATTGAAAAGCATTCACCAGCACATCCCTGGGGTGAAGTCTGAGGTTCTGCATTTCTAACAAGCCTTTATGGATTGACACTTCCTGGACCAAACTTTGAGTCAGCAGGTCTCAGAAGAACTTCAGATTCTTTCTCTTACACAAATATAACTAACACATTGTCAATAAGTTAACCTATAAAGACATGGCAGAAATTACTTCAATTGGTCTGATGGTTTTCCATCTGTAAAATGGTGAAATGGAGATTTTTTTTTCACTTTCTAGTAGTGTTCACAACAATAAGCAAAATCATATGGTTATCTGGGTGCTTGTGCTGGGTGCTGGTGGTTCATACCTGTAATCCTAGTTTCTTAAGAAACTGAGATCTGTGAATGGCACATATTGAAGTCAGCCCAGGAGGACAAATCCAAATCCAAGAGACTTTTATTTACAATTAACCAACACAAAGCCAGAAGTGGAATTGTAGTTCAAATGACAGTGTCAGTTTTGAGTGAAAAAGCCAAGTGAGAGCATAAGGCCCTGACTTAAAGCCTCTAGTACTGGCACTAACTGACTAGACAAACAAACAAAATGCTTATAGCATAGTGAGTGGTGCAGAGTAAACAAATACCCATTTAAATTTTTCCCCCAAAATATAATCCTAAAGAAAGAAAACCAAATAAAATGAGAAGCCATTACTTGGTTAGAATGAGTATAAAATTATCATGGATTGTCACTGTATGCATCTGAATTCTTTTTATCTGGCATTTAACTCCTTTTCTAAAAATCCTAACTCTGCAATATTAGAATTCCAAGGTGATTTTCAGCTGATGGTGAAAACTGATTTTGTACTATGTGTGTCTAGAAAAATACATTTTTTTCTTTTTTGAAAGAAAACATTCTCTTTCTGTTCTCTCTTTCAGGAAGATGAAAGTGGATTTCCTTGACACAGAGACAACATTAGGCATTTTATATTTCCATGCTCATCATGTGCCTTTCATCTCCAAGTTCACAAATACCTGATCTTGGGGATGGGTGGGGCTTTCTTGACTTCCTGTGGAGCAATGTCTGCAGGTGCAACAGCTGTTTACCCCAATCATCTGCAGGTCTTTAGTACTCCTGAGTAATGAACATCCCTTTAGAGCACAGCTTTCCCTACTGGGCCTCATTTACTGTCACAAATCCTTCCCTAATACTTGCACACCTGCCGAAACAAAGCCAGGTAAACCGCACATCCTAACCTGTCACAAAGGAAACCTCTTTCTAGTCTCTATGTGGGATGTAAGAGTAGCAACTGTTGCTACTTTCAATTTTTCTATTCTTCATCCTGTCTTCTTTTAAGGAGAAAAGAAAATGGAAGAAGAAATTTCGATGGAAACCTCACCTGACTTTCTGTGACACGCAATAACCAAACAATTGCATCCAGGTGACATTGATGTAAGTAAATAATGCAAAGGGACAGATCATTTTTTAAATTTCACCAGATATTTTATTTCTATGACAGTAGCTCACAACATTTTTTAATTTGTTTATATTAAGCTAGAAGAAGGAGACACAGGCCCATTAGCAACAGGCCCTGACAGTACTGATTCCCAGGGAGATCCAAGTTATGTGTCAGACACAACTCAAGCAGGCAGTTCACAGCTCTCTCATCCACTTCCATCTCATGCCTGATAGGTGGATGCTTTTGCTAGAAAAAGAGTACATGTATCCACAAATATCACTCCCTGCCCTCTGCCGAAGGCCCAAGAAAAATAGAAGGATTCTTAAAGAAAGGGGTAGTATCCCAACAAATGTTTTCACATATCTTTTTCTTTTCTTTTTTAGTAAGTTTTTTATTGTGACAATACTGTACAGAGGAGGAGTTACAGTTACATGAGCAAAGTAATGAGTACTTTTCTTATCAAGCATTATATTTGTACCAATATTATGGCTGGAATCCAGGGGCTAGGTGCTGTCATTTAGCTTTTTCACTTGAGGTTGGCTTTCTACCACTTCAACCATAGCTTCACTTTTAGCTTTTTGCTGGTAAATGGAAGCTAAGAATCTTAAATATTTTCTTGCCCAGACTAGCTTCAAATCATGACCTAGATATCTTACCCTCTTTTGTTCAATTTCTAAAAAATATGGTTTTTTTTCTAGAAAAGGAAAATGAAGAGAGGAGAGGAGGGAAGGGAAAAGACGGCAGGGGAGGACTCCCTGAGGCCAATGTCCTGTCCAGGGGGCTGAACTGCTGAAGTCTGTTTCTGCTTCTGGTGCCGCTCTTCTGCTTGCTGGTCATTTTGCTCCTGGGATCTTCACTAACCAGACTCTGGCGACCTTCTGAAAAACATATCTTATGTTAGATATAGATTCCAGGATTGATCACAAACTCTCACAGAGGGATCTATATAACATTGCTCTGTGTGACACAGACTCTGCTCTGCAGGATGGGGACATAGCCATCCATGCCACCTCCACTTACTGGGTCTGAAGTAGGAGATGCTGCCCCAGGAAGTTCTGTGCATGCACAGCACCATTTCTCATATGCATCCATGGGAGGTCAATGACTGATCTCTATTTCTATAGAGATCCTGAAGGGATGGAAAAGGAAGAGCTGGCCACAGCTGAAATGGTCGTGGCAGATTGCAGGGCAAATGAAATGTGCCAACATTTGAGTTCACCGCTACTCAGGTCACAGATTGGCTAGAGAGGTGCAGGTCCTGTTTGTGCCTCTCCAATGGCTTCCCACTGGAGACTGGAGCTCCCAACCTCTTCTGCTAAGAATGAGCCTGCTCAGTCATGGAAGAAGGGGTGAGTACAGCACTGACTGGTCTTAAGTTATTCATCTGTAATTCTTCAGGAAAATGGAAAGAATGTGAATGGAAAAATAAAAAATGTTTCTAAAGAAGAAAGAAAACAGCAGGGAGAAGGAAGGAGAGGAGGGATGTAGCATTCTCCTCTCCTCAGGGCAGCTAAATGTGCAAGGCTTAGAAGTTGTTTGCTTACTACTGTTCCATGTGGATCATCCATGGTCCTCTCATTTTAATTGTCCCAGAAAGTGTCATTGTATCTAACTGCTCTCTCATTGGACATGTTCTCCGTGTGGCAGTCAGTGTTAGACTCCTCCAGAAGTTGCAGTCTAAATGAAAATAGCCAAAGTTTGGTCATCAGAGTCACTCTGCTGAGCTGAGGTCCCTCTGGCTTTGTTTCTTTCCAACCAAGCTGTATGGAGTTTTTCTGGAGGTTGTTTTTTGTTTGTTTGTTTGTCTTTGCTTGTCTAAACGGTTACATCTTTCATTCTGCTCCCCACAGAAGAATAAAGGACTGATGTTGAACTCAGTTAACTTTGGGTTTGTTTACACAAACATGGAGATTTGGAAACAGAGGAAGACACTGGGGAGCTGAAACAGTGAATAAGGCACCAGGCCGGAAAGCAGACGATTGAAGGGGCCTCAAAGCGCAGCTCTCCGTGGCCTTCTAAATGATGCCTGCCAACCCACTGAGAAAATTGAAAATCCAATAGAGACCTGACGGCAGCATAAAAGGTGGCCAGGGAGAGACATCTCACTACAGTAGCAAATGGAAGTGCTGCCCTGGAATCATCCATGCTACAGTGACGATAATCAGAAGCACAATACAATTAAGTTGCCAGGCAAAATGATTGTCCATGCAGACTGGTAAATATTATCGGACCTAGGAAAAAAAAAGAATAACATCAAAAGGGACTAACTGCTGAAGAAAGTACTCTGGACCGTGGTGTAAACAGAGGAAACTGCAAGATTTTATAGATTAATTGTCCAGCCATGCATGCTTAGAGCATCCATTAGTTAAGCTGTGTACTTGTCAGAAATCCTCTAATTCAAAGACATCACTAGCATCTCTCCCTCCATGAGAAATTCAAACTACTTGAGATCTCATTATCTTATACCCAGTACTTACCAGTATAGATAGCAAAGCAGTTTATAGCAACATTTATGCCCCTGTACCTTTCCAGTTAATATTTATATTTTTCACCATTAGTTACATAAAATGGTAATTCAATAAAATGATCCTAATTATTATTATTTAATCTGACTTAAACATTACAATAAATACATATATTATAACATCCTTTTATCCTACTACTATGTGCATATTTTATGTTTATATGTTAGTTAAAAATAAATGACAAGCTGGGTGCTAGTGGCTAATACCTATTATCCTAGACACAGGAAGCTGCAGTCTGGAAGATTATGGCTCAAAGTCAGCCAGGAAAGAAATGTCCACAAGATTCCATCTCCAATTAACGAACACAAAGCTGGGTTGAAGTTATGTCTTAAGTCATAGAATGCCAACTATGAGCAAGCAAACAAGCCAAGTGATCTCAAGACCCTGAGTTCAAGCCCTGGTATAGTTAAAGAGAAAAAAAGTAACAGGAAAGAGGGAAGGACAAAAGAAAGAAAGGGAGTAAGGAAGGGAAGGAAAGAGAAAGGTATGGAGGAAAGGAGGGAGGGAGGAAAAAGAAGAAAAGGAAACAGGAGCTTCCAAAAGATTTTTTCTTTATTTTCTAAAGTCCTTTGTATCTCTGCAAAGAAACAAAGTTATTTTTATAATCAGCCAAATAAATTATTATATATTTTATTATATTGCTTCAAAATGTGAAGTGTAAAATGACTGCAAAGCAATATATAAAATGCTAATGGTAGCTATTCTTGGGTGATAATTCTTCCCTTTTGTATTTTTCAAAAAAAATTCCTTTTACAAGGCTAAAACCATTTCATCTTCACAGTGGCAGAAATAAGTTGTTAATTGATGTTGAGAATACTTTATTAAAGAATTATAACGGGTTTGGTTGCTTGATTTAGTCTGTTGTTTTACACTGTCTTTCAAATCAAGTATTTAATATAACACTAGCCTTGGGATGTGAATAGTTATTCCAGAAAATAAAAGACCCAGTGGTTGAATTAGGGCATACTGAGTTAACAAAGTTAAACACATAAAACCCCTATAAACCTGTAGGATAGAACATGCATTACACTTTTGTGCTAATGATGACATATGCTTCATTTCTGAAACTTACTAACTATGGTACTCAGTTTTCATTGAGGAGGTGAAAGGAATACACTCCAGGAAGATTAATGCCTACGCTTAAGTAGAGATATCAATATTCAAAGGTACACATGCATACATATATAGTACAGCTTAAGGTAAGTATTCAAAGACTTCACTTCAGAAGAGCATGCTCAAGAGATATATTGTCAAAAGTGGTGACTATAATTAATAATCTATTCTTAAAAAGTGCTATAATAGTAAATCTTAAGTGTACTTATCACAAATCATGATAAATATTGGGAATATACAGGTGTTATGTAGCTCAGTTTAACTATTCAACATATATATATATATATATATATATTTCAAAATGGCATGACTAGAATGAAAATACACAATTTTTAATCTATCGATTAAACTGTGTTCATTCACTTCCTGAGAATGCTCATTCTGGACATCCTTTACAGTTTCTACTCCTTTAATGAAGGTCAGTAGCATCCAATTTGTACAATCTATGATTTCTCTCCCAGACAACAATGCACCCAGATTACTGTGAGTATAGCTTTGTTATGGCATCAGTACCTGTGCATTGCACTTTCTGTTTTCCCAGCAGCGTCTGTCTCTGAACCATTATCTTCTTCAGATTAAGAGGGTTTTCTTGGCCATCTTCATATTGCTGGCATTTTACAGATGCCCAATAAATGTTTACTGAATATACTACCTGGACATAACTCAAGAGGAATGAGCTTCTGCAGGGTTAACAGAAGAATCAAATTCTTTTAAGTTAAAGGAATAACAGAGAACATTGGACTTACAAAGAATTTAGTTGAATCACATTATCCTGATAAAAGTAAAGTCCTGGAGGGAAATCAAACTTGGCAGGGTAGGTCCTCCAAATTAGGTGTGAAGCTTCTCTTGTACCAAACTCGTAATAAAATGTAATGAAAATATTCGAAGCAGAGAGGACAGTTGTATCTCTTAGAGATGTGTATTTTAAGACATAGTGAAATAGTCCATTAGAATGAAAAGAGCCGGAGGCTCTTTAAACTTAAGTTTGAAGATTGAAAAGAGAAATGTGGCCCTGGGGGACATGAGTGCTATTGAGGACAGCATGAAGACTGGTTTCTGTATCCCTAATTGTTCTTTTTCTTGCTTATGCCTTGCAAATTCTCTCTGGGAAAAAATACATGGAAACTCATTGTGATGCAACAAGAATACATTATTGCAAATGGATGTTCTGCCAGTGACTGATTTCAATGGCTCTGTTTTGGTTTCCAAACGATACATAGAAAAGTTGGAAGTGGAGCTGGGGATCAATGTGCCTTCTAGTTGTTTTTAGAGCACTTCACTTTTTATCATCTCAGGGACTTCACAACAAAGTGGATGAGTGTCTGGGCTCAGTTGCTTTCATTGTAACTGTAGACAGATTTCTGCCCATGGCACATCCGATATTAACTCTAAACCGACTCTGATGGAAATTTTTACCTCACATGAACACTAATACACTGCCTCAGTACATTCTGTCTTAGCATTGTGCTTGTAAATGCCCCAGGATCTAAAATATCGCCGATTCCAATGTAAGCAACACTCTTTTTCAACAAGGGAGATCATCACAGCCTTTACAATTGGTTACACATTAAAAATCTCAGTCAGCCAGAGCCTTTCCTAAATTGGCTTTACCTGAAACAGGAGCTGTTCTTTTACTAAATATCTTACTTGCATGATTTCTAAATCCCCAAGCCAATACTACAGCATATCACAGTATTCCACCATTTATGGCTGAGAAAATATAATTGTTAAAATTAAGTAATTGGTCTAAGGAAAGAGGGAAAAAAGGAAGGGAGGGGAGGAAGGAGGAGAGGAGAGAAGAAGGGAAGGAGAGGAATGAAAAGGAAAGGGGAAGGGAGAGGAGGGAAGAAAGGTAAGAGGAAGGGAAGGGAGGGAGATTTTCTTTGAGTTATTAAGAAGCATGGAATATCCAAAGAAGAATACTTGAATATCTCATCTAAACCTTGCACTGTTAGTTCAATGCAACAGAAGGATTGACATATTACTTGTTGAAAGATCATAACTCATAAAAATGTTTTCTTATTTCTGCTGAAATAGTCCTTCTAGCATGTATTATTGGTGCAAAGCAAATTGATTGGGATATTACCACACAAGTGCTTGTATTTTGATAAAAATCCATCTTACTGTTGCTATTTCCTGCCCCATTCTCCTTTTACTAAAAGTAATTGATATATGTTATTATTTTATTTTCATATATAAAAGGAACTCAAAATTTTAACTCTCTTTCACCCTCTAATTTTGCCTCCCAAAGGTTCCTATTCCCACCTCTAAACAGTTCCTATTTTACAAGCAAGACATTCTTTTTTGTTTTGTATGTCTAGAATCCACAGAGGGGGAAGAAACATAATTTTTTGTCTTTCTGAGCCTGAATTATTTCTCTTAACACATAATGAGGTCCAATTCTGTCCATTTTAATGCAAGTGACTTAATTTTGTTTTTCATGGCAGAATAATATGCTATTGTATAGTCATGGATGTATGGATATATTTTTTTTCTGTACACCTTTATCAGCTGATGGACATCTGAGCTAACTCTAGACTGACTATAAACATGAGTGTTGAGTGTCTCTATTTTACACTAATTACATCATTTTGAATATATGTCCAGGAATGGTATAGGAAGATCAGACAGTGGTTCTATGGTCAGTTTTTTGAAGAACCTCCCTACTAACTTCCATAGTATTTGCATTAATTTAAAGTCACACCAACAGTGAGTGTGAGGATACTTTTCTTTGAATCCCCAGAAGCACTTTTGCTGTTGTTTTCTTGATGCCAGCCATTATGTCTGGGATGATATGGAATCTTAATGTTTTTTGGTTTGCATCTGCTTTATGGATAATTATGTTACATATTTATGAACCATTTGTACATCTTGCGAGAACAGTCTATTCTATTTATTTATTTATTGGTTACATTATTTATTCATTTGATGTTTAACTTTTGGAGCTCTTTATGTGTTCTGGACATTAATCTTTTGTCTGATTGCAGCTGGCAAAATGTTTTATCCTGTAGGTCTTCTCTTGGTTCTTCAAACTATTTTTTGATGTGCAGAAATATTTTAACTTGATGCAATCCCATCACTTTAATCCCTGGCCTTATTTCCTGAGCACATGAAGCTGTATTCAGAAAGACATTACCTGTATCTCTATGTTCAAGTGTTTCATCCTATGGTTTCCATAGTAGTTTCAAAACTTCCTGACTTACACAAAGATTTTTGAACTGTTTTGTGTTGTTTTGTACAGTGTTTAAGATAGGTATATAGTTCCAGCCTTGAACATGTGGATATAGTTTACTGAAAGACTGTCTTTTCTTCAGTATATGTTTTGTGATTTTTTTGTTGAAAATCAGATGAAGAATTATTTCTGGTCTTCTAGTCCATTAAAATTTTCTGTTTATTTCTCTACCAGTACCATTCTGGCTTTGTTACTATAGTCCTGTAGTATTCTTAAAGTCAAATATTGTAATGCCTCCTGAATTATTCCTTTTCCTTGGCACTGCTTTAGCTACTCGAGATCTTCTGTGCTTCCATATGTATTTTATGATTGGATTTATCACTTCAGTGAGGAATAATATTGGAATATTCATGGGAATTCCACTGAATCTATAGCATACTTCATTAAAATCATTTACACAATACTAATTCTGTCAATCCATGAAGATGGCATCTTTCCATGTCTCCAATTTATTTAAGTTTTAAAAATGTTCTTTGTATAGGTCTTTCACCTTATTTGCTAGGTTTATTCATAAGTATATAAATTATTTCAGGTTATTGTCTATGAGATTTTTTTCCTAATTTCATTATCTGATGGTTCATTCCTGGCATATAGAAAAGCAATTGATTTTTTGTGTGTTGATTTTATATCCTGCTATTTTGCTGAAAGGTTTTTTTCAGATCTAAGTGTTTTGAATGGAATCTTTAAATTGTGGGAGCATAGCATCTTACTCAAGAAAAAAATTTTTACTTTTCCTTTCATAATAATATTGCTTTTATTTCTTCCTTTTTTTTGCTCTGGATAAAAATGCAAGCACTGTATTGAATAAGTGGAGAAAATGGATATCTGTGCCTCATTGACTTGAAAAGAAAAAATTTCTGATTCTTATTATTTAGTACAATGGAAAATATTAGCTATAAAATATATGTGTGTATGCTTTGTTGTGCTGATGTGTTCTTTTATTCCTCATGTACTAAGTACTTTAGCATGAAAGTATATGGAATGCTATTAAATGCTTTTATTGCATATATTGATGTAATCATGTCATTTTTTTATATTGAATGAATCAAACTTTATCAAAATTTGTGATTCTTTTTCATATGCGATTGAGTATGGTGTACAAGTCTGTTCCTGAGAACTTGTTAAACTTAAATCCAAGGAAATTGATTTATAATTTTCCTTTTTTATTGTGAAAATACCATATAGAGGGGTTACAATTACATGGGCAAGATAATGAGTACATTTCTTATCAAGCATTGTTGCTTCTTTTTTTAATCATGTTTTTGCTTGGTTTTAGTATCAAGGTAGATTGACTATCTAGACTGAGTTTGATTGTCTTCCTTCTGTTTGTAACTTTGGTGTAGATTGAGGGCTATTCTTGTTAGTTCTTCTTTCACGGATGGGGACACATAGTTCAAGCAGTAGAGTAGTTGCTTTCTTTAAGGGTCTTGTAGAATTCAGCAGTGAATCTCTCCAGTCATGGGCTTCTCTTCTTTGAGAAACTCTGTGTGTGTGAGTGTGTGTGTGTGTGTGTAATTCATGGGTGTATGTAGTGAAGGGATTTGAACTCAGGAACTTTTCTTTGACAGGCAGGTACTCTACTATTTCATACCAAAAGGGCTGGGATACTTTTACTTCGTGGCAATACATCTCTAACTTCACAAAACCTCCTTTCTCTGTTCATGTTTCTGTGTCTCTTCTCATAGAAGTACATGGAACACTGGATTGGAATCAACTTTAATGTAGTATAAGCTCATGTTTTAAATTAACTGATCACTCTTTCTGAATCTATTTCTAAATAAGTTATAGTCTCAGGTTTCAGATAGACATAATTGAGGTAGCAATTGTTCAATATACTACATATTCACAAAAACCTTATTTCCAAATAAGGGCATAACTATTGATACTTGGTTTAGAACTTGGCCATATATTTTTGGAGGACAAAATTTGCAGAAGGAGCCACAGTTTGACCCATTTCAATGGTAAAAGACATATTTAAGTTTTAGGTACACCTCTGAAATATAGTTAGAACTGTATTAATAGTGGTGTTCTCTTAGTCAATGTCTTATTGCTTTTAAGTAACTATTTTAGTGAACACAGGTGGGTGGTGAGAGAGGTAGGAAAATGGGATCCAGACTTTAATATAGAATATAATTAATATAGAAAGTGAATATGTTTGTATTTTAAGGCATTATATAACGGGCCCTTCATTTGTGTGTTCCCAGCTACACCCCTTTTCTTAACTTCTGTTTCCTGCAAACTATATCTGTATGTATCACCAAGGAAATAAATATCCCAGATTATTAAGTTTTGGAGGAGGTTAATAAAAGACTCAGTGATCTATGCAGGCTCTGCAGGCTTCTTACACACTGAAATCTACTGTAGAGTGGACATGGTATGAACTACAACCAAAAGAGAGCAAGGTCTGTGGACATAAAATGTGCTCCTGTTCTGGTTAGCTACCACTGCTCAATTGAAGGTCCGGTGACAGGGCGATGAAGGAGATTGAGTCTAATGACATATCTCAATGTACACATTGCAGCTTTTGTATCTTAAGTACCCTTTGACAAGATAATTTATTAATATATGTATTTGTACTATTTGTCTCAAAGATATGAATAATTTATATTTTTAATCTTCCTTACATGCTGAACAAAAAGCTTGGTCCCTTGTATTTTCTAGACCCCTTGTCTCATGAGAGATTTGTCAGGGTCGAATGCAAAACATCTGCTGAGATCAATAGACATTCTTATTTTTCTCAAAATGCCTTGAATGTAAAAATCATGTACATTGTGATTTTTGAATGTTCTAGAGAAAGAACAAAGAAGGAGAATCTTACTCTCACTGAGAAGAGGCAGGTGCACAAATACAGAATGTTCACTATATACACCAAAGGAATTTGCATACCAGACTTAGGGATCTGGGTCTTAGCCTCTGTTCCAATGTTCCAAACCAGTTATTCAAACAAAGAACCTGTGCATAGAGATGAGGGATACCCTCATGGTAAACCAGGGTGGACAAGAAAACCTGAGGGGACACCCTGGAGTTTTGGAGAGCAGCTAAAGCAATTAGTACTGCTGGAGAGAAGTAGAAGGGACTGTGATATCCAAAATAATCAAGAATTACTTTTCTGCCAGTCCACTGGGTGGATAGTATGCCTACAAATTTCAGTATTTTTAATTAAAAATGGGTTTGCTTGCTGTTTTTGCTTTAACATTGGAGTTCATGAAATAAAGATTAGTTAATACCATACTGTATATGGATGGTCCTAGAACAAATCATGTTAAGTGAGGTAAGCCAAGCTCAGAGAGACAAACAGCACATGTTTTTCTCTCATAAGAGGAAGCCATATCTAAAGCACACTGGAATATAATAAATTATACAGGTCTCTAGGTATTCACACCCAGTGAGACCAAGGGAGCATACTCTTAGGAGAGGACCAGAAAGACACAATTCCTTTGTGCCTCTAATCATATAAACTAATATTTATCAAAATTATCTCCACGAAATGGAAACAAGAGTATTTTTCTTTGTTGCTATTTTTGTTTTTTTCTTCTTTTTTCTGTTTGTTCATTTATCTGTCTTTGAGAGGATAATATGGGGCACAGAAATGGTGGGACAAAGGTAAACAAATGCAGCACTGTTAAAAATGAACTATCCAACTTGTGGGGTGGGAGAGGAAGGAAAAAATGGGAGTGAGGCTTTGGGGCATTTACCCAAATGTTCACAAAACTAAAGCTACCAGCACGACTATGTTTATTGCAGCCTTACTTACCATAGCTAAGATATGGAACCAACCCAGATGCCCCTCAGTAGATGAATGGATCAAGAAAATGTGGTATATATACACAATCCAATTCTATGCCTCCATCAGAAAGAATGACATTGCCCCATTTGTTAGGAAATGGAAAGACTTGGAAAAAATTATATTAAGTGAAGTAAGCCAGGACCAAGAAACATACGTCCCATAGTTTCCCTTATTTGCAATATCTAGTATATGTACAAGTCAAGCAGAAAAGGTCAGATAAGTTGATGTTAGGGAAATTAACCTTAAGGTATGTATTCAAATATTGTTTTCTTTCATGCGATTGTTTCTAACACATTTATAAGATTATTTCTTTGTTGCTTTGTATGTCCCTCCCCCACAGTATAATCCCTGCTTTCACTGTATTTGATGTTGTTACAATTTGTGGAGGGGAAGGGAAAAAACAAATAGTTTAAATAGGGATACAGGTGGACCCATTGCAACAGTGAAACGTACAAGTCGTTATGTCAAAAACGAACTTTACAACTTTGGTGGGGGGCGGGGGAGGAGGGTTGGATGGGGGGAGGAGGATAGGATGGGAAGGGGAAACAAAGGAGGAGGCTACAATGCTTGATAAGAAATGTACTCATTATCTTGCCCATGTAATTGTAACCCCTTTGTACAGTGTTTTCACAATAATAAAAAAAAAGAAAAAAAATGGGAGTGAGGGAAGGGCTAACATTGTCCAAAAAGAAAGGTATCTGATTTAAATCATTACCATACTTATGTAACAGTAACTGCTCTGAACATCACTTTTGTAATAACAATATAAATAAGAATAAAAACTACATCATTACTTGTTTTTTATCAAATTTTGGAAGTGTGCCATCGGATATGTTTTCCCTCTAACCATGGAAACTGAAGAGCAGAGAAGACTCAGCTAAGCACCTGTGTCTATGGCAAATAGAGTCTGTAAAGTCAGACTGCTAGACCAGTGCTCTTCCCACTCCAGTGGACAATAGAGCACAATAGCAGGGGGGAAAATGTTATTTTCTTGATGGAGCTGTAGGTATTGTTGAGTATATGGTAGATATTGTCCTATGTCTCACAATCAAGAAGGGCTATCTGTTACTGCCAGAACATGCTGGGGTAATTTGCTATTATTAACCACAATGGTTCTAGTTCTGTATATTTCACGTGGCTGTCTGGTAGTCATAGTGACTCAAGAGTAGTGGTTGCCAATGATCAGGAGTATGTCAGGCTCACTTTTCAAACAAGCACCAAGACAAATTCCCATCTGCATCTCCAGGGTCTAGAATAACTGTTTTCATTATTCTAAAAAATGTTCTAATATTGAAGTTTGTCTGTTTGTTCAACCATAATTTAGACATTCACTGTACTGTGCCTGGCTCAGGCAGCCCCCTTTCATCAACGGCCCAGTGAATCCAACTAACATCCTGGAGTCTGCACACAGCACTTCACTTTAGATTGGCTGTGGCTCATGACATCAGATCCTGAACTTTTGATACAAACTCCACCATCACCCCAGATGGTAGTAGCAAAAACAATAACAATAGTGATAACTACTTTTCATGATTAATATTACTCAGCCAGTTAGCATTATGGCTTTCTGTATAACTTTATAATCTGCTCTAGGCTTATGCACTGTTTTTGTTTTTGCCTTATTGTCTTATTTGGTTAATTCAGTCGTTTTGTTTCATAAATTTTGTTCAGGTACCCAGAGGCCCTGAAACACAGAATGCTTAAAAAGTATTAAAATAATAGCTATCAATATAAACATTGCCAAGGGATAATTTGTAAGAGTGGGAGATAAGCAAAATATTAAAAATATGGATGTCAAAGACACGCCACTTCTTGAATTCTTTTTTCCTGCTCTTTAGGAGGACAAGCCAAGAGAGCTGACTTGTTATATAGGTATTTTTAGAAAAAGATAGTCCTCTACCAGAGATCACAAGTGGCTAAAGACATACATACTTAACTGATGGCAAGTGTAGATGCCTGTTCATAGTCTCCAAATCAAGTTTGTGAAATGTTGTGTCTGTCCCACAGTTAATATAACTGACTGTTCAATTATTTTTGTCTTAGAGAGAGTAGAATAACTCAACCTGTGAACAAGTCATTTGGAATGCTTATTCTCAACGTGTGTTCTGGTCATAGTCATCATCAGTAAAGACAACAGCATGAAAGTAGAACATTGAGACTTTGGGAGCACAAAGGTTATTTCCACAGTATTTCATAGTTCCATTCCCTCCAATAAGCAGAATTTGAAGCTGGAAACTCAGTGGAAGAGATATATCTATATCTTACCAACAACCAGTGTTGTTTCTACCTCTTTTTTTGTGGCTGTGCTGGGAATTGAACACAGGGCATGGATGCTGTCTCTATGCTCTTTGAGCTCAAGGCTAGTATATTTGAGCCACACATCAAGTTTTGTTGTTGTTATTAATGATGGTTAATTGGATAATTGAAGAGAGTTTCACACACTTGTCTGCCCAGGGTGGCTTCGAACCACAATCCTCATAGCTCAGCCTCCTGAGAAGCTATGCCCAGAATTTTCTCTTACAATGGTTAGAAGGTATATGGCTAAAACTCTCCCTCCCACCCCCCCCCCCCAAAAAAATAAAAGACACAAAAGAACAAAATGGTTTTTAAGAGGTTGAGACATCCTTAAAATCAGAGCAGAAATTAAAAATTCAGGAAAGAACACAAGATGTTTCACCCTTGGCATCCTAAATCCCACCTACAGATATTTCTCTATCCTTCACCAGCTCTCCTTTGTAACCTAAAAATCCTAAAAGGCTGAAGCAAAATCTAACTCTAATTGAATATCCAAAGGCCTTGCAGAATTCAGCAAACCAATCATCCTGATGCTGTATGACCAGGAAAGAGGGACTGCACTCTGGTGTGTGCATTGCTCCTTTGCAGATCCTTTAAAAGTGTAGGGAAGGACTAAGAAGGCTTCTAGTGTAGACTTACAGTCTGCACTTTGAAGGCCTCAGGTGAGTTCGGTATTGCTGTTCCCAGGAACATGGTTTATATTGCAAAGATTCTCTTCTGAAATGAAATTGTGTGACTATGAAATCTGTGTTAGCAATGTTGGATTTCTCACCTTGTAATGATGGCCAACACTTTATGACAATGAAGTATATGCACATGTACATGTGCACTGCTCCTAGGACTTGAACTCAGAGCTTTTATTTTTCTCAAGGCTAGTGTTTTACTACTTGAGCCACAGCCCCACTTCTTGTCTTTTTGGTGGTTAATGGGAGATAAAAGTGTGATGGACTTTCCTGCGTGGGCTGGCTTTAAACCATAATCTTCAGATCTCTACCTCTTGAGTAACTAGGATTACAGGTGTGAGCCTTGGTTTCCAGCTCAAGGGTCTTTTTCATCAGTGGCAGCAGAAGCTGAATTTCCTTATCTGTAAAATGAAATACATATCAACCAATTATTGTAAAGCATTGACCTCCATATCTATCACAGAACAATAGCTTAATAAATGCCTTTCACTTAGCATTCCTTGATAATTTAGCCAGATAATAAGTGGTAACTTAATCAGATGGCTTGTGCCAAAGAAACAGCAACATTAAGTTTAACAAAGAATCCAGCTTTGGAAGTGGCGCTGTAGCTCAAATGGTAGAGTGCTCGCCTTGAGCTGAAGAGCTGAGGGACAGCGCCCAGGCCCAGAGTTCAAGCCCCACGACCACAAAAAAAAAAAAAAAAAAAAAGAATCCAGCTTTATTCTCCTGTTCAAGTGAGTTAGCTGAATCCACTGATTCCTTGCTTCCTCCACCAGCACTTTTCCAATCTCTCAAGAATGGGCCTTCTTGCTCCAACTTTGAGAGGTCCTGTTGATAGGACTAAAGAGAGAAAAAAGAGAACTTTTTAATCCAATGAGCACCAATGACTGCTAAGAGTTTATATCCTATGTTTGAGAGATACCTTTCTCCTTCTTTTCCCTCTCCTTCTCCTTCTCCTCTACTTCCTCCCCTTCTTGTCCACAGGCTAGAACTCAGGACCTGGATACTGTTCCCGAGCCGTTTTTCTCAAGGCTAGAGCGCTACCACTTGAGCCACAGCTCCACTTCTGTTTTTTTTCTTGTTTGGTGATTAATTGGAGATAAGAGTCTCATAGACTTTACTCTTGGGCTGGCATCAAACCAGGATCCTCATATCATAGACTCCTGAGTTCCTAGGATTACAGGTTTGAGCCACTAGTACTAGCCGAGATGTTTCTTCTTTAAGTGGTAGGGGAGGGGAAGGGGAAAGAAAAGAAGAAAAAGAGAAAGAGGAAGAGGAAAAGGAAAAAGAGGAGGAGGGGGGGGAGGGGAGGGGAGGGAGAGGGAAAGGAGATGGTGAAAGTAAAACTAAGTTTATAATACAGCCTGAAGATACTGATTTTATTTGCCAGCTCAGACTTGATCAGAGAATCATTAACTAAGTTCTTAGTGAGTTCAATTAAAGCGATGGATGCCCAAATACGTAGACTATACTATTCATTGTTGTGTAATGGATAACTTGATCTTGTTCAAGTGTAATCTGATTTTACTTCTTTTTTTCAACACTCTGCCACATTCTTCCCTCGTATTCAAAAGGCCAGGATTAATTTGATATCCATGCTGACCATATCCCTCTAGTTTCTCAAGTTAAGTACTTTGACTAATCTTTGCAGAGATGGAGATTAGTATAAAGGGAGTAGTGAAACATTTGACTGATATTAGGTGCTTGTCATTCTTCATTAGCTGACCCTGAGTCACCTTCTTAAAGCCTTGCAAACAGAACAGAATGGGCTGTGACAACAGTCCACCTAGCATATTAATGAGTGGAAATGCAAACAGGAGAAGGCTTTCATTTTGCTAGAACAAACAGAGCAATATGGGCATCACTCTCTCAGCTGTCTGTGTTTTCTCCAGGGGCTCAGTCCAATTAGCTATTTCATATTAATCACTATTTGTGCAGTTGATTCTTCCTGTGGCAGCTTTCCATTTTCAGTTGCCCGGAAGACTGAAACACATTTATATTTTCTTGGATGTTCTGCAGAATCCCGGAAAAGA
Source organism: Dipodomys spectabilis (assembly GCF_019054845.1). NCBI lineage: Eukaryota > Metazoa > Chordata > Mammalia > Rodentia > Heteromyidae > Dipodomys > Dipodomys spectabilis. Next base: position 12,085,449 of record NW_024870824.1, read on the forward strand.
AAATAACAATGTTTTGTGTGTGTCTTCCATTTGCTTTCTAAAGTCATTTCATATTTTAGTTGCTTTGATCCTCAAAAAAATATTTTATAAATACATTAGAAACAATAATATTTGGATCCCTATCTTGGGATTCATTTCGATTAACATCATCTTATATGGTCATATGTGCATAGCTTTTGGCCTTCTCTGTTTGTCCTACATATGTACTAGTTATTACAAATAAGGGAAACCATAGGACCTGACTTACTTCACTTAATATAATTTTTTTCCAAGACTTTCCATTTCCTAACAAATGAGGCAATGTCATTCTTTCTGATGGAGGCATAGAATTCCATTGTGTGTGTGTTTGTGTGTGTGTGTGTGTGTGTGTGTGTGTGTGTGTATGTGTGTGTGTGTGGGTGTGTATTACATTTTCTTGATCCATTCATCTACTGAGGGGCATCTGGGTCGGTTCCATATCTTAGCTATGGTAAATAATGCTGCAATAAACATAGTTGTGCTGGTAGCTTTAGTATAGCCTTGTTTGTGATCATTTGGGTAAATGCACCGAAGTGAGATTGCTGAGTCATAGGGGAGCTCTATATGGAGTCTTTTGAGAAACCTCCATAGTACTTTCCAAAGTGGTTGAACAAGTTTACACTACCACCAACAATGCAGTAGGGTTCCCTTCTGTCCACATCACCTCCAGTATCTGTTATTATTATAGTTCTTGATTATAGCTATTCTAAATGGGGTGAAGTGGAATCTCAATGTTGTTTTAATTTGAATTTCTTTTATGGCTAGAGAGGTTGAGCATTTCTTCATGTGTCTATTGGCCATTCTTATTTCCTCTTCAGAGAAATTTCTTTTTAAGTCTTTAGCCCACTTATTTATTGGGCAGTTGTTTCTTTGAGGATTTGTTGTTGGGGGATTTAATTTTTTGAGTTCCAAGTATATTTGAGATATAAGACCCTTGTCTGTTGTATGGCTAGTGAAGAACTTCTCCCAATCTGTGGGCTTTCTATTGATCTTGCTAGCAATGTCCTTTGCCATGCAGAAGCACTGCAGGTTCATGCCATCCCATTTGTCCAACCTTTCTTTGATTTATTGTGTTTCTGGGTCTCTCTTTAGAAAATTTAGGCCTGTGCCAAGGAGACCTCGGGCTCTCCTATGCGGTCCTGTAATGCTTTCAGGGTGTCTTCTTTGACTCCAAGGTCTTATAATGTACCATGTGATTTTTTTGTTGCTTTGTATGTTCCTCCCCCACAGTATAACCCCTGTTTTCACTGTATTTGATGTCAGTGCCCTGCATCTTATATATACACTTTTCTAATTCGGGAAGGGGAAGGGAAAAAAACAAAATGCTTAAATAAGGATACAGGTTGAAATGTACTCATTACCTTGCTTGTGTAACTGTAACCCCTCGTTATAGCATTTTTACAATATAAAATGTATAAAAAATCTTTTGGTATTCCAGTGCAGCACACATCTCTGTGTACCTAGTAGGTAATCAAAATAATGAATAGATGAATCACAGAAATATGCTGGATGAAAAAATTTAGATCTACTTAATTGAAGCACTTGGATGAGAGCCTATATTTTTCTTTAAAACTTGCTTAGATACTGATGAATAATCAGACTTCTACACTTTGCAAAATACTTAATTGAATTACTCTTATCTAGTACACTACAAGTAAGTATAAGAGTAAGTATAAAAGACCACAGCAAATTTAACTTTAAAATATTTACGTTGCTTGATATTTTGTATATTTGACCAAAATTAGTTAACTGCTAGGCTTTTCCATTATTCAGAGAATATGCATTTGTTTGTTTGTATTTTGTTTTGAGACAGGATTTAACTCTGCTGTTTAGGCTAGCTTCACACTGGAATATACTTGCCTTGACTTCACGAGTAACATAGTGTTCAGCTTTACAGACCCATTTTAGGTCCCAATATCTTCAATCTGTAATTTTACAACTGCATTAACAGGAGAGAATGTAGTAATTCTTTAGATTTACATATAACCTTCATATTTTACAGATATGGCTACTGATAATGAAGTTAATCATTTAGATTTAATCCCCTTTGGCATTTATAGAAAATGAAATCCTCGGTCTTCATTTTTGTAGCACAACTAATATTTTTTTAGCAGTGCTCCCATTTGAATTGTATTTGCAGAAGAGTTACCTGTCATACTAGAAGTGTTTTTCTTCAGGACCACATCTCTTGTGAGAAAAACTCTATTTGCTGTTAACTATCAAATGCAATATGGTAAATAATATCAAGCTACAAATGAGTAGGTACAGTCAACCCCGAACTAGGTTATCTTTCCAGGGTTTGAAATAATACCTCTCACATTAACTAAGTTGAATTTGAGAAGACAGGCCCAGGGTCTATGGCTACTATTTCTGAATGGCTAGTTGGACATAGGTAAATGGGTGATTTGTGGGGAGAAAACAAAAAGATTAAAAGAAGAAGGGGAACAGAAGAAGACCAAAAAAATAAAAAAGGAAGACTGGCAGAAATTCTGCCAAAAGGCTTCCAGATATCCCTCCCTCTATTTTATAATTAATGTTTAAAAATTTTAAACTTAGTATCTTTAAATGCTTGTACAAAGGGGTTTCAATTCAAACTGTCAGTTTATGAGTATAATGCATCCTGCTTACTTTCCATCATTCTCCTCCATCTCCCCCGATCTCACCAATTCTCTCTGTTTTCATAGTTTTATTTTCACATATACACATTGAATGTTAAGTCTACATTCTCCCACTCTTCTCTCCATTCATCTTAAATTCCCTTTGCTTGACTTGAACTAATTGATGTAGACTTTTCCCCTCTGAGGCCTTTAGTCAGTATTTTATTTTACATATTTCTTCTTAAGATAGTAGCAATAGATTCCAAATATACTAACGTATATTAAATAATTACTTAAAGAACAAACTATCATCTTCTATAGAAAGACACTTGTCATTTATGGAGCATTTTATATTTCTCAGATTAAAAGTCAGAGATACAAAATGGAACTATTCACAAAAATTATGATAAAAACCCGTATGTCTGAAAGTCCAAACCATCTCTTCTGCAATGATTTGAGTATAGATGAAACCAAATAAATTAAGTCCTTAGAAGGAAATAATATTAATAATTTTAGAATTAGGTGTTAAAAGACATCTACTGAATTAAATATATTGAATCCCTAATTATATTACTGAATTCTACTCATTCAGTAAGATCTGAAATTTTGAGATTTAATCATTTTTTAATCCAAAAATACTTTTTTTTAATAAAAAGGAAAAACGTCTGAAGCTTTGATTTGAGAAAGCAACAGACTTTGGGTTTTGATGTCAGGTAGACTTCATTGGAAGGAGTCCACCACTGACTGCTATATGACTCTGGAGATTTCACTTAACCTACTCCAGGCTGAAGTTCTTCACCTGTAAACTAGGTTAATGGCAGTCTCTAGTCCTCAAGGCTCTTACATTGATTGTTTAGCAAATAATAAGAGACAATGTGCTTAGCTATTGCATTTCAATAGGAAGAGGAAAGTAGTTGGGAATCTTTTACTTTTTCTGTGATTTTTGTTAAATTTAAGATCTCAAGTATCATGATCTGAGCATACCTATCATCTGTGGCTTGCAGAACATGTTCCCAATGTATTGTGTTATTTAGTCTTCCTTATTTCACTAGATACCTGCTAGACAATTGCCATGTGCCTGATTTAAGAAGCCAGCTGAGCAGATTACATACTTCTGACATGCTGAAGCTTTACACTCTCTGAGGAAGATTTGGTCAGTTGAGTTTGCTAATTTATTTTCAAAATAAATAAGATACCAACTAAATAATTTAAGTAATCTGTAGGGTGAAACTCACACGGAGTTTGCAGCCTGTCTAGGACACAGGAAGTGTTGTTTTCTTTAGCTCTGTGGAGAAAGTTCTGCTTCTGGCACTGAGGGTTCTTGAACAGAATTAGAAGAGGTCATAAGGCTATAGAATGTATTTTTACTGATTTACTTTCATTTGCCTCAGGGCTCAAGCCAAGTTGGTGCTTAGATTCATAAACCTCACTTTCTATATCTTTGACTAGAGATTTTTCTCCTAATAACAGTTGATTAGCCACTCCTGTGGTTTTTCTCTCACCGATGATAAAATAACCCAGTTTCAAGGAATATCTATTTCTCTAAGCTCCCTGGAGAAAGAAGTATAATTCCACCCATACACTGCAGTGCAGGCAAGCATTCTCAGCTCCAACAAAACCATCTCCATGAAGACTTGGGGCTAAAGCTTTGGAGTTGCTTTAGGAGTGAGCCCTCTACAGTCTCTCGGGTAAGTATTCCCTGAAGCTCATGGGACCAAGAAAGAAAGCTGTAGTCTGATGATGATGATGAGCTCAGGAAAGTCTAGTTGAACTTTTTAGGGTTCATATCATTTCTCTGCTTAACATCATCAGTGAAGTCTCACTGCAGAGAGATAAAACCAACCTTCCTTAGCACAAAACTGACTTTCCAACACGTTTGATTAATTAAGTCTCATGATTGATTAAACTGTCCAACCTTCCAACTAAAATTTGTATAGCTCCAATTCCTCAGACATGTTATAAGAGACAATTAGCTTAGCTATACTGTGCCATATTTATGAATCTAAGCTTTCATGTCTGTCAACAGTGTCTTGCTACTGTTGATTTTCAGATTACTACACATGTTTCTTTCTATGCAGTACTTATATGAAGAATTAGATCCTAAAAGTTTATTCAAGGAGAGTATCAATAGATGCCAAATGTCTTAAGCCCTTCTCTCCAACCCCATTTTCATCTAATGGCGAAGTATACCTGTTTAAATGCAAACCAATAGAATTCTATTTAGAAAGAAGACAGATGATGGGGATAGGAAATCAATATGAGGTCAGATTCATGGGAAAAAGGGAAATCTCAAGGTTAAGTTGGCATATTGTGTTTTGGTGAGTGCCACCTAATGTGATTCTGTGGGAATTCTGCCAAGATATGTAAGTGAATATCATAGTGGTGGGAATTATTAGATATTAAAGCTGGGAGTTAAATGAGTTTGATTTTAAAGTCACTAGACTACTTTCCACCTCTAACCAAATTCTAATTAATGTACAATGGACCTGCACAGAGAAGAAATTTAAACCCTTTGCTAAGTTTTTTTTAATATAGTGAAGTAATGACAAAGGAAATATGAAGAGTTTAGGCTTTCCCTACTTTTGTGGTAATACTTTTATTTCTAAATGTCTCTATATCCCATCTAAATTCTAGGTATGATAAGAGAATCATTTATTGTGTGCACAGTTGCTCTGCTGCATAGCAATTTACATTTCAGCTCATAGTCAACACTCATGACATCAAAATCAAGGTGATGATAAGTGTGTTATACAAGGTGAGAAAAAAAAAGAGAAAAATCTTCCAAGAAGTAACATAAACTAGGAGCACAAATAAAATATACTTTGTTTTTAAAATATTTTATTATCTTTAGTTTTATAAAAAGTTATCATTAGACAAATCAACTTAGAAGTACAATGTGTCTTGTTGATATCTGCTTGTCCGTCACTCCCATACTCCCTCTCAATTTTCCTAGTTTCATTGAATATGCATTGTGTGTGTGATCTTCTAATAGCAGATATTTTCTCACCAAAAATGCAACAAGGCTGGGAATGTGGCTTAGTGGTAGTGCTTGCCTAGTATGCATGACACTCTGGATTCAATTCCTCAGTACCACATATACAGAAAAAGCCAGAAGTGGCTCTGTGGCTCAAGTGGTAGAATGCTAGCAAAAAAAAACTCAGGGACAGTGTCCAGGCCCTGAGTTCAAACCCCAGGACTGGCAAAAATTTAATAATGCAACAGTAGAACTCTTTGACTCAAAGATATCTCCTGGAATATCTCTTTGAAAATAATTATAAAGTGAATGTATGAGCTAAGTGGCCTTGGCTACTAGCACAGATAATGGTTACTCAGGAGGCTGAGATCTGAGGAATGCAGTTTGAAGTCAACCCTGGAAGAAGCATCCATGAGATTCCTACCAGCAATTAACCAGCAAAAAGCTAGAACTGGAGCTATGGCTCAGGTAGTCGAGCATCAGCCAAATGAAAAAGCCAAGAAAGAGCATAAGGTCTTGAGGTGAAACCTCAGTATCAGCACTAATAAGTGCATAGATAGATGTTAGAAAGATGGCTAGAGAGATAGATGTTTTATATATGTTTGTACCTTAGATATAACTTCCACATGTGTGACAAAATATGCATCATTTTCTCTCTGTGCCTGACTTACTTAACACAATTTTTTCCTGGTCCATCTGTTCCCCTGCAAATGACATAATATTATTCTTCCTAATGGATGAACAAAATTCCTTGATTGAGTGAATATTCTTAAAGGAATATGAAGCTACTAGGAACATGCTCATTGTTTGTGTTTTTTTAAATGATCCACTTATGGTATTATATTTGAATATAAAAATGCATTGGAATATGAACATGAAGCAAGGCTTATCTCTATGCAGCCCCAACCCAATGTTTGCAACTCCTTTTTTTTTAACCACATTAGCTTGATCTTTGTGATCTAACCACTCCATGCTCTGCAATGCACTGATTTCACTAGCTGTTATCATATATTCGAGCCTCTCAGATTTCACCTCCGCTATTCCTATTGCCTGAAAGGTGCTCTGCACATATCATTGCCCAATGAAGACCTATTCATCTTCAGAGAACCTCAGTACCTCCCATACAGCATGTCTAAGAACTAATCCTGTTCTCTCCATATCTGCCACTATTAATGTAAGTCAATAATTGTGCTATGTCATACAGTAGTCTGTCATAAACCACTGTGCAACTCATTAAAAATAAATACAATTTAAGATTCAAAAAAGATTTAATTGCTCAACACAGGTATATTCAAGACTCAATAATCTCATGTGACTAACAGCTATTTATCAGGTGATGTAAAATATTTTTAATATTCAATAAATGCTGAACACATTTTCTTCTCTGTTGTAGTACTCATGTCTGTCAAAGTTCGGAAAGGAAATTTACCACAATTCAGTTATTTCAAGAAAAAAGGAGTTTAAATAAGGATTATGCTTGGGGAATATTTCACAGTTAAGGAGGAGACACACTAAGTTAGACACACAGAGAATAGGAATGACGGAAGTTGCTACCATAAATAGAGCTGCAAAGACTGGAGAGGAAACAGTGTAGGCCAGAATCTAGGAAGAACTAAAGCTTCAGCAAGGCCAGCAATGACCCAGCCCTGGTCACGGAGGCACACAGCCCCTGCAAAAGCAAAGTGCAGGAGCAGGGAAAGAAGCGAGGAGAAAAATTCTGCCAGAGAATCCATTCAGTGCACCCAACCCAAAGCCACCTAATAAAAGGAGAGTTTATTTAGATCAGCTTTGCAAAGCAGAGAGCAGAAGGAAGCAGATAGCATGAACATGTTATAGGAGGGAGGTAAATAAAATTAGTCTAGGGTAGAACTATGTCTATTTGAGGATCATGCCAGAGGCATTTCCAATATTAGGATAATACATTGGCATCTTGTATAAATCTTGTGTAATATCTTACATAAATAAAGCAATCTTGTGTCTTGCCACATCAGGTGAGTATTTTCAAATATCCAAGTCTTCATATGTGTATGTGGCTGGTCTTCATATTATTATGGGATTTACATGGCCTTCGAACTTGGATTTATTTGACAAAATGAAAATATCCCTTCTATAGGTTGAAATCATTAAACCTTACCATGTTTTAGTGCAAGGGTAAATATATTCAATGGCAGGGTTAGAAAATATATCTTTTTCATTTTTCTTGGCATATATCTTACCCTGATGGCACAAATAGTGACAACCGAGAGCCCAACAATAAAACATGATCAACTACTCAATAAAAAAAATATCACTTTCTTGAACAGTAAGGCATGCTCTGCTCTCAGATCTCTTGGCAAAATTTCTGAGAAGGCTGACGGAGTCATAAAGGAACACCACACCACAACATGCCTTAAAACAACAGCCAGAGAACTGGATGACAAACGAAGAGGAACAGGTAATGTTTTGTAGATTGACAGGGATATAGTCCATTACAGTTGTATCTTGTTTGTCAGTTGTCACACATGAAGTAAATTTCTTTATAATTATTCACATTCTGTCATCTCACACCGATGCTATTTTTATGTATTTTCAATGATTCTGCCTACTTCTACTTCGCATACTATCTTCCACATTTCTTATTTCACAGTCAGACATATTCCAATGTATGACAAACTACAATGATGCAAGTTGTTCAGTTGTACTTACCAGATTAGGAAAGGTAAGAATTCTCTACCTCCCTCACAGATGGCCTTTCTATATTCTGACTGGATGTTCAAAAGGCAAAAAGACAGAGAGGGTATTCTATTCCATTTCCATGGGAGAAAAATGGAGCTGTCGTGCCACAAAAGGAATGCCTTCAGAGTTTAATGTCTTCAGAAATTTAATGTCTTCTGAGTTTAATGTCTTCAGAAGTTTAAATTTTTCAGTTCTCTTTCTCTCTTTCACTCACTTTTTCTTTTTCTTTTTATCTTTCTTTCATCCACCTGTCTGTGTATATGTGTCTCTATCCCTCCCTCCCTCCCTGCCTCCCTCCCTCCCTCCCTTCCTTTCTTCCTTCCTTTCTTTCTTCCTTCCTTCCTTTCTTTCTTTCTTCCTTCCTTCCTTCCTCCCTTCCTTCTCTCCTTCCTTCCTTCTTTTTCTTCTTTCTTTCTTTTCTTTCTCCTTCCTCTTTCCTTCTTTCTTTCTTTCCTTTCTTTCTTTCTTTCCTTTCTTTCTTTCTTTCCATTCTTTCTTTCTTTCTTTCTTTCTTTCTTTCTTTCTTTCTTTCTTTCTTCTTTCTTTCTTTCTTCCTTTCTTCCTTCCTTCCTTTCTTCCTTCCTTCCTTCCTTTCCTTCTTTCTTTCTTTCTTTCTTTCTTTCTTTCTTTCTTTCTTTCTTTCTTTCTTTCTTTCTTTCTTTCTTTCTTTCTTTCTTTCCAGGTTATAAACTTAGAACCTCATATTTGCTAGGCAAATGCTCTGTCACTTGATCCACATTTCCAGCCCATCTATGATTCTATTTGTGAGTTAAATAATAGCCCAACCACCTAGAGCTGTTCTGTGTTACCTGGAAAGATCCTTAACACTGTACAGCAAGTGTTGTAGATTATGGAACAGGGTTCTTGGTTTCAACACCTGGTTCTTCTAATTACTACCAAAGGTCACTGGACAGAATCTAATACCATCTGAGCTTCCCTTCCCACATCAGCCAAATGGAGACATTACTTGTTCCTCTAAGTGATTCAGTGCATGTTCTCTTAGTAATAGTGCTACATAGGTATTAGATATAACATTATTAGCATTTTTATTTACAATCATGTGGAGAAAACAATAATAAAATAAGCGATAGTTACTTTAACTCAAGTGATTCTGTGTCCTCATCCATTTTCAGTCCATGTGATCTAGCAGATGTGCCTAAAAGAAGCATTCCATCAACAATTTGCATAAAATAATCTGTGCCTCTTCAAACTTGCACAGATAGTTGGGCTCCATTCAAATTTCAAGTTCAAGTTCCTGCCAATTTTATGTTATCAAAACAGGCTTGCTCATCATAGTTAGAAGCTTCATAAAACGATCTGTCACTTGAAGATTGCTTACACTCACAAGGAGATATCAGAAATACATAAATTATCTTACTTCGGCATTTTGGAAGTGTGAGCAAGGATGGCAATTCAAGGTTTGCCATATCTCAGTTGGTGGGGGCAGAAGAAACCACAACATGCGTCTAAACATTGATTTGGCTACCCAACATGGTAACCCTCATAACAGAATAAGAAACAAACTCTTCACATAATTCCGCTTCCTGGGACCCATGCAAGACCACATGCTCTGCCTTTTGAGTTGCTTCTGAACATTGCCTCCTGGATACATGATTTCTATTCATTCTCTGCTACACATTGAAATTCTGATTTTCACCAAAAACTGTGCTGATCTATACAAAACTTGCTGTCTGTTGCCTTCCACCAAAGTGATAATGATTCACCATACCCACTAAGAAGCCTTTTCTCAGAGCATTATAGTTCTTGAAATTGTTACTGAAATCAAAGCCACTCTTCTCATTCCCACAGAGAGATAAATGTGGCTATTAGTTGTTTATTGCTCTTCTGGGATCAGACAAAAAGCCAGTATGTCATTAAAATATATACTAATAGTAATAATAGTAAATATAAAAGACAAAAAGACTAATAGATAACAGATGATAAAGTGATAGTAAAGAGATTAGAATCTGGATGATATTTTACTTTTATAATGTATCAAGAATATGTCAATCTAGTGGAATTTATTTTGGCAGTCTTGCTTTAGACTTTGTTATTTTCTGTACCTTTTGATGTCTTTTGGAATTTTCTTGGCCTTCATTATTAAAGCATACAATTCTAAAGGACCCTGTGGTCCAGTTTGTAATGAAAAAAAAGCCATGAAAGAGAAATAATGAGAGAAAGTCTCTCAAAGGCAAGTAAGAAGTTGAAAAATAATGTTTTCAATTATGAAATTTTAATCAATGTATTCCTTTGGCATTCTCTGATTGTAGGAAAATTTTACAATGAGCTACTTGATGTAGTTTGGTGTTGCATATAGTATATAAAATATTAACTAGAAAAGTAGGAAGTGTTCCTACTAGATGATAACAGCTTAATAATAATAGGAAGGTGTGAAGAATTCTGTGCATATTTATTGCAGGACATAGGGAAAAGGATGTCGAACTAAAACTTCAAAGACATGAATCCAAATTCCAAAAGCTTTATGATCATGGGTAAATCTCCCAATGCCAATTCAATCAGATAATAATCAGTAAGAAGTTTCATAGTAACAGGCCTTGACTTTGGAGGGTTGAAGAGGAATACTAGGTCACAGCAATGACTATAACTATTCACTGCAGAAAACTGGCATGCATGATAACTTTGATATAACTCTTATATGAGCATCTTGGAGCTCTTCCATTTATGAAGGCTGTATATCAACACTCTGTACACTTTTTTAGAAAGATCAAGTCAAAACCAAACAAAATAAGCACCAAGAGATAGGTACTTGCCATGGGAGCTAAGCCGATGAGAGAGGAGTAGTAGTCAATGAAAGGTGAAGGAGGGAAGAATGCAGTCAGGAATTCCTGGTATATGATACAGCATTGAGAAATCTAAGAAAATGGGTGGATCAAAAGAGAAAGAGATTATTGAATGGGATGACACAGATCAACATGCATTATGTTCACACACTATATTGTTAAATCACGTGTCCCTTGGACAACATTTAAAGATTAAAAAGATAATTAAAAGGAGGAGTAGAGTTGGGAGGGATAGGAGAGAAGGATGAAAGGGATGACACTGAACAAGATGCATTGTATTTATAAACAATATTTTGTTTATATTTTGTGTATATTTTGTTTAATGATAACTCCATTGTAAAACAACCGAAAGGTAATAAATTACATTTTTTAAAAAAAGCAGGCAAGCCTGTATGACTTACTCTATCCAATGAAAATGAACAGAGTGAATTAAGTTATTTCTGACAGGGAGACTTAAGCCTCATGACTTGTTCTATATTCTTCTCTGTAATAAACAATTATGGACATTCATATCAAGGTACCTGCTATCATCCTCAGTTCAACAACGAGAAGACTCTACCTGACATTCTTTACTGGACAATGTTATAATTAACCTTGATTCCACAATGCAATTTACTCCCCTCTAATTGAGTCATTATACTAGCAGTATGGACCAGATATTATGGACTAATAGAGAGTCAATTATATCTGAATAAGGCTAGATATTCTGCTAAGAAAATATTGTCTTACAAAAGCATTAACCAAGCTGAGCACTAGTGGTTCATGCCTATAATTCCAGCTACCTGGGAGCTTGTGATCTGCAGATCCATGAAGCTCAGTCCCTGAGGCACTAATCTCCAATTAACCACCCCAAAGCCAGAAGTGGAACTATGGCTCAAGAGGTAAAGTGCTAGCCTTGAGAAAAAATAGCTAAGGAACCAATCCCAGACCCTGAGTTCAAGCTACAGGAATGGCATTCACACACACACACACACACACACACACACACACACCATTAGACTAGGTCTTGAAGGATCTAAGGCTTCATATAATTACAGAAGGAACAACACAAAAAAAACAAAAAGTGTCTTGAGAAGCATAAGGCCAAGAAAGTTTCTGGTTGTCTGGGCAAATTGTTTGGTAGAGCCAAAACTTAGAGCTTGGCCTATCAGGGAGAAGAAAAAAGAAAGGAGAGTTTATAATCAGCAAATTTTTGTATTTATAATTTTGACATAATTTTAAACCTTAACTATATAAAATATACTATTATACTTCCCCCAGATACATCAAACTATACTTTTTATTAGTTTTATCTCTCTTTGTCTTCATCTCCTCTAGAAAATAGATAGACAAATGGTCTATTGGTTTATTTTCTATTGCTGTCATGGACTCTAATTTATAAACAGCAGAAATTTATCTGTCACAATTTATTTCTGTCCATCAAAACACTGTCCCTGAGCTCATTCACTCAAAGCTAATAATCTACCACTTGAGCCACAGCTTCGTTTCGGGTTTTCTGATTGTTAACTGGATATAAGAGTCTCACAGACTTTTCCTGCTGGGGCTGACTTTAAAGCATAATCTTCAGAACTCAGCCTTCTGAGTAGCTAGGATTACAGGCCAGTGTCAACAGTATTTGGCTCATCCATCACAATTAGAAAGACTGGAAAAATCCAAGATTAAAGACACTGACATCTAATGAAGAGCTTTTGGTTGCATCGTGATATAGAGTAGGCAGAGAGTAAGAGAGGAATAACCTCTATGCTCTCATATAGCAAAGGCGTAGATGAGAGGAAACCCACTTCCACAAGTCCTTTTCATTGCACAATTAATTCTCACATGAAGAAGTGTTCTTCATGACTTAAACCCTGCCCAAAAGGCCCTTTCTCCAAACATGGTTGCATTGCAGATTAAGTTGCTAGGCTTACAGGGGTGCATCACCATGTCCATCTTGAGGAAACACATTCAAATTGTAGAATATGAATGGATGGTCTCTCTTTCTCTTTCTCTCCCTCCCTCTCTCTCTCTGTGTCTCCCTCCCTCCCTGCCTTCTTCCCTCCCCTCTCTCCCTCTCTCTCACACACATATAGAGGTTTTTTTTACAAAAATATATCTATTTGCAAGTATTTTTTCTGATCCATTAAGAGAAAGAAAGAGTAAGAAACAAAGAAGTATCCATTTCCTTCATAGTATATTTAATAAGATTAAGATTTGTTATATAACCAAAATGCAGTTATAAAAATCAGAGATTCCTCAAAAAAACAGCAACCTCATTAATAAGTGGGCTAAAGAGAGACTTTTTGGAAGAAATGTTCAACATCCCTAGCCACAAAAGAATAGCAAATTAAAACAAGATTGAGATTCCACCTCACCCTAGTTAGAATGACCATTATCAAGAAAACAAATAATAATAGATGCTGGCCGGGATGTGGCCAAGAGGATGTTACTATACTGCTGGTGGGAATGTAAACTTGTTCAGCTACTCTGGAAAACAGTATGGAGTTTCCTCAAAAGAATAAACATAGACCTATCCTATTACCCACTGCTGGGCATTTAGTCAAATGACCACAAACAAGGCCACAGTGAAGCTACCAGTACAACCATATTCACTGCAGCATTATTTACCATAGCTAATATATAGAATCAACCCAGATGCCCCTCAGTAGATGAAAGGATCAAGAAACTGTTACACACACACACACACACACACACACACACACACACACACACACACACACACACACAATGGAATTCTATGCTTCCACTAGAAAGAATAGCGTTGCCCCACTTGTAAGGAAATGGAAAGATTTGGAAAAATGATATTAAGTGATGTAAACCAGACCCAAAGAAACATAGGCTGCATGGTTTTCCTCATTTGCAATAATAGAATATGTCTAGGACATTCTTACCAGAGTGTATACTATCATATAATGAACTCCAAGAAATGGAAACAAGTGTTTTTTTTTAATTGTATTGTTTGCAGTTTTCTTTCTTTCTTTTTTATTCCTTTCATTTATTCCCTGTTGTTACTGTGTTTGATTTCTGTACCCTTTGTCTTGTATAAAGTTTATCTGATTTGGAGAAAGGAAGGGGAATCACAGAAACAGTGGGAAAAAATGTGAACCAATTTAACAGTGCTACTCACTAGACACTGTTGGAAATAAACTTTATGACTCGAGAGTGGAGAAACAGAGTTGGAAGGAAGGGAGTGGGAGAAAATGAGGTAGGAGGTGACACTGTTCAAAAGTAAATGTATGTATCACCTTACTATGTAACTGTAACCTCTCTGTACATCACCTTTACAATAAAATTTAAGGAAAAAAAGAACAATAAGTATATTAAGGAAAAAAAGTCTCACAGAGCTTCCTAGCAGGCTGACTTGGAACCACAATGTGATCCTCAGATCTCACCCTTCTGAGTAGCTAGGATTACAATCATGAGCCACTGGCGCCGGGCAGAGAGAATATGTTTTCTGGGTCTTCCATGGAACTTGGTTTCAGATAAACAATATGTATCTGTTGATTTTGTCTACTGGTAATATTATAAGAATCCTGCTTCTGTAAATAATTGGATGGAGTAACCATAGCACATGAGCATATTTACTATGGCCTTCAAATTCTTGAATGACAAGAAATAAATTTTAAAAAAGAAAAAGAAATTGAAAAGGCAAAATCTCTGACATATACCAGCCTTTAAAATCATCATTGCTTTGAATATTACCACAGGAAATGGATGCCTGGAATTAACTTACCACAAAATAAATCTTTCGAATTTTTCCAATATTGAAGAATAATTTTAGATATGAAATTCCTTCTTTTGTTAAGAATCTCATCAATTTTGTTTTGGTTTCAATCATGTAGAAAATCAGGCAACGGTTTATTGGTGTATTTAAAACTTCTGAATAGTTGATAACATAAATAAATATTATGGATTAAAAAAGAACCTCTATGGCCTATAAGCATTTCTTCTGATAAAAATGAAAATGATATATGTCTGACTACTTCCATGAAATATTTTTTAAATGAACTCTTAGGAACCTATTAGTTACAAACTATTCTTATGTATGTCACTGATTCACATATTCTGTATATTCCTTTTGCTGCACTTATTATTTCCTAATGCATTAGGGACATAAGAGGTTTTATCTTTGTTGCTGTTGTTTCTAATGTACTGTGTGATTTTTTTTTGCTTCTATTCTATGTTCTTCCCCCATGGTATAACCCCTCTTTTTACTGTATTTGATTCTGGTGCCCTACATCTTGTATATATATTTTTCTAATTTGGGGAGGGAAGGGAAATAACAAAATGCTGAAATAAGGATACAGTTTGACCCATTGTAACAATGAGATGTACAAGACACTATGTTGAAAATGAACTTTACAGCTTTGTATGGTGGGGGAGGGAGAGGGAAGGATGGGATGGTAGGGGAAAAACAAAGGAGGAGGTAACAATGCTTGATAGGAAATGTACTCATTATCTTACTCATGTAACCATAACCCCTCTGTACAGTATCTATACAATAAAAATATGTATTAAAAAAGAAAAATTTTGGTTTAACTCATTGTCAGCAATATAATAGTTCCAAATGCTAAAAATTCCACTATTTTCCTCACACAATCAAAAGTATTGAGTATTTGATGGTGAGCAAAATGGTTTTCTTAAAGTTCAGACTATTTTTCATTTCATATTGAGGTGAAGGTACACACACTGCATGAAGAAAAACCAATTTAGTCTAGTAAGACTGCTCCTTCTCATTTAGATTTCAATAATGCATTTTTATTAAATAATGGAAAAAAACAGTGAATGAAAAAGCATCAATAATATAGCTTACTAGACCGGCTTAAATGGACTCAGGAATGTAATTTTGCCCCAAGATTAATGTCAACATCTACCTTTTGTAATCTTTCAGTATGGAGCTCTATAGAGTTTAATAATTTTAAAGGTAGCAGTTACTATTTTCCAATTAGAAGCATGGTACATATTTTTGTTAGACATTTGGAAAATACAGAACCTATTAAGATGAAAACACTTCTTTTCCCACCAACCTCACAGAAAGAAGCTTTCCTACTATTTCATCCATATTTATCTGCATTTTGCAAAAGGCAGGAGTGACACAGTAGCCAAGAATCCAAAAGCCAAGTCGGTAATATTGGTGAAAATAGACAGGTCTAGTGTATAAGTCAGAAGTGCTAGGGACTGCCAGATCTCCAGTCCAAGCTAACTTCTGCCCCTTGGTGAATTTGAGATGACTGTGCCCCATTCTCCTGGATTTTAAGGAAGGCTAGGAAATACAGTTGGTTTCCATTGAAATGTCCTGACCATTAATTAAAATTTCCTGACCACTGAAATATGAACACGATATGAACTGTACCATATAAGTACCACACAGGATAGTCTAACAAGGCTCTTTCAATTTTCTCCGTAATTCTTCCATTTCCTTTAGGTTTTACTTATTTGCAACAACTATTTCTATATGCCACCACATTCTGCTTGTGACTGTCAACATTAATTTTACACAGTGGATTACATTATAAGGAGGCATCATTTACATCACAATATTTCTCTTTTTTTCTTTTTAGATTAGCTATTAATAGCTTGAAATTAAATTTATGAAAATACATACATACTGATTGTTTTCTTTTTTTAAATAAGTTTTTTATTCTAACTGGGGTGAGGTGGTATCTCAATGTTGTTTTGATTTGCGTTTCTTTTATGGAGAGAGAGGTTGAGCATTTCTTCATGTGTCTATTGGTCATCCTTCTTTCCTCTTCAGAGAAGTTTCTCTTTAAGTCTTTAGCCCACTTATTTATTGGGCAGTTGTTTCTTTGAGGATTTGGTGTTGAGGGATTTAATTTTTTGAGTTCCAGGTTATTTTAGATATCAGACCCTTGTCCGTTGTATGGCTGGTGAAAATCATCTCCCAATTTGTGGGCTTTCTATTGAATTGCTAGCTATGTCCTTTGCCATGCAGAAGCTCTGCAAATTCATGCAATCCCATTTGCCCAATCTTTCTTTGATTTGTTGTGGTTCTGGGTCTCTATTAAGAAAATTTTGGCCTGCTCCAAGGAGACCTAGGGTTTCTCCTATTCCATCCTGTAATGTTTTCAGGGTTTCTCTTTTGACTTTGAGGTCTTTGATCCATTTGGAATTGATTCTGGTACAGGGTGATATATAAGGATCTAGCTTTAGTTTTCTACAGGTGATTAACCAATTTTGCCAGCACCAATTACTGAAGAAGCTGTCTTTCTTCCATTCTATTTTTATAGCTCCCTTATCAAAGATTAGGTGACTATAAGTCTATGGGTTCACTTCTGGGTTTTCAATTCTATTCCATTGGTCTTCAGATCTCTTCTTGTGCCAGTACCAAGCTGTTTTGATTACTATCGCTTTGTAGTATAGTTTGAAATTTGGTATTGATATTCCTCCAGCGTCATTCTTTCTGTTTTTGCTATGCATAGTATTTTATTGTTCCATATGAATTTTTGGATTGCCTCTTCTATTTCCTTGAAGAATGAGATTGGAATATAGGTAGGTATTGCAAGGAATTTGTAGATAGCCTTGGGAAGTATTGCCATTTTCATGATGTTGATTCAATCCAGGAGCATGGGAGGTTTTTCTACTTTCTAAGTTCTGTTTTGATTCCTTTTTCGGGTTTTTAAACTTTTCATCATAGACGTCTTTCACTTCTTTGGTTAAGTTCATTCCTAGGTATTTTATTTTTTGTGGGGCTATTACAAATGGAGTTCTTTCCTGATTTCAGCCGCTCTCTTCTCATTGTTGGCATACAGAAAATCCATGGATTTTTGAGGGTTAATTTTATACCCTACTACTTTGCCAAAGTTTTGAATCAGCTTGAGTAATTTGAGAGTGGAGTCCCTGGGATTCTTAAATACAAGATCATGTCAACTGCAAAGAGGGAGAATTTTACTTCATTTTTCCCTATATGGATCCCCTTTCTGTTTGCATCTTGTTTTATTGCTGTACCTAGGCATTCTAATACTGAATTGAAGAGAAGTGGAGAGAGGGGACATCCTTGTCTCATTCCTGAGTTTACAGGAAATTGCATTAGTTTTTCACCATTAAGTATGATGCTGGCTATACATTTGTCATATGCAGCCTTTATTGAACTGAGGAATGTTCTATAGATTCCTAATTTTTCCACAGCCTTAATCATAAAGGGGTGTTGGACCTTGTCAGAGGCTTTTTCTGCATCTATTGAGATAACCATGTGGTTCTTATCCTTACTCTTGTTGATGTGATTAATTATATTAATTGATTTGAATATATTGAACCAGCTTTGCATACCTGAAATGAATCCTGTTTGATTGTGGTGTATGATTTTTTGGATGAATTGTTGAAGTCGACTGGCCAAAATTTTGAGAACTTATGCATCGATGTTCATCAAAGAAATAGGTTTATAGTTCTTTCTTTCTTTCTCTGCCTGGTTTTGGGATGCGGTTTATGATAGCTTCATAGATAGAGTTCGGTAATGAACTTTCCCTTTCAATTTCACTCAAGAGTTGGAGGAGTATTGGTGTGATTTCTGCTTTGAGGGCCTTGTAGAATTCCACTGTAAATCCATCCAGACCTGGGCTTTTCTTAGATGGGAAGTCTCTTATTATGTTTCTATTTCAGTGCTTGATAGGGGACTGTTAAGTTGGTTGAACTTATCTCCGCTTAGTTTTGGCATGTCGATATTTGCTAGGAAAAGATCTATTTCTTCAAGGTTCTCAAACTTATTAGCATAAAGGTTTGAGAAGTATTCCCATATAATATTCTGGATCTTGGTTGTTTCTGTGGTGATGTTTCCATTCTCAACTCTGAATTTATTTGGGTGTGTTCTCTTTTTCTGATAAGAATTGCTAAGGATGTTTCAATTTTGTTAATTTTTTCGAAGAACCAACTCTTGGTTTTGTTCATTTTTTCTATGATTTCTTTGGATTCTAATTCGTTTAATTCTGATTTAATTTTAATTATTTCTTTCCATCTACTGGATTGGGTTTTAGCTGGCTGGTGTTTGTCAAGGAGGTTCAGATGTCTCATTAAATTGTTGGATTCAGATTTCTCCAATTTATTGATATAGAAACTCAGAGCTATAAACTTGTCTCTGAGTACTGCCTTTGCTGTGTCCCAGAGGAACTGGTAATTTGTGTGTTCATTTTGTTGAATATCATGAACATTTGAATTTCCTTTCTAGTCTCTTCCATGACCCACTGGTGATTCAACCGTGTGTTGTTCATTCTCCATGTTTTACAAGGCTTTCTTTGGTGGCTTTTGATGCTGCGTTCTAATTTTATTCCTTTGTGGTCTGAGAGAATGCAGGGCATAACTTCAATGTTTCTGAATTTGGATATTTGCTTTGTGACCTAAAATGTGGTATATTTTGGAAAATATTACGTGTTTTGCTGTGAAAACATGTATTCTGATGCTGCTGTGTGAAATATTCGACAGATGTCTGTTAAATCTAGTTGATCTACGCAGTTGTTTAGATCTGTGGTTTCTCTGCTGAGTTTTTACCGAGTTGATCTATCTAGTGGGGATAATGGTGTGTTAAAGTCCCCAACAATTAATGTCTTTGAATCTATGTGAGATTTGAGGGAAAGTAGTGTTTCTTAGATAAATGTGAGTGCTCCATTGTTTGGTGAATAGATATTTAGAACTGTAATATCCTCCTGAAGGAGAGATCCCTTAATTATTATGTAGTGACCTTCTTTATCTCTTCTCACTAATTTTAATTTGAAGTCTATTTTATGTGATATTAGGATTGCAACTCCCGCCTGTTTTGGGGGGCCATATGCTTGGTCGATTTTATTCCAGCCATTCACTTTCAGTTGGTTTTTATGGGCAAGGTGTGACTCTTGAAGGCAGCAGATAGAGGATCTTGCTTTTTAATCCAACTAGACAGTTTATATCACTTAATTGTAGAGTTAAGTCCATTATATTGAGAGGACTAAGAGGTGTTTGGTAGTTTCTGCCATTTTATCCACATTCTTGGGGGCTGGAAATGCTGGGTTCTTCCTATGGTTCTTGGATTCAGTTCTTGGGTGCAGTTTCTCTGCCTTTATTGTGGTTCTTGATGCTTTTCTATGTGTAGTACATCTTTAAGTATCTTTTGTAGGGTTGGTTTTGTGGAAATATATTGTTTCAATTTTTTTTTGCTATGGAAGGTTTTTATTTGACCTTTGGTGATGAAGTAGAGTTTAGCTAGGTACAGTATTCTTGGTTGATAGTTGTTTGTCTTTAGGGCATGGCATACATCATTCCAGGCTCTTCTTGCTTTAATTGTCTCTGCTGAGAAATCTGAGATTATTCTAATTGGTTTCCCTTTATAGGTGATTGATCTTTTCTCCTTGACAGCTTTAAGGATCCTTTCCTTAGTCTGAATTGATCCTGTGTGGATTATAATGTGACAGTGGGATGTCCTATTGGCTTCTGGTCTATTTGGGGTCTTAAAAGCTGTATCTGAATAGTCCTTTTTTTTTTTTTTGCATGTTTGGGAAGTTCTCTGCTAGGATCCTGTTAAGTAAATTTCTTAGAGCATTAAGTTCTGTCTCTAGGTGCTCCTTTACACCCATTATCCTCAAATTAGGCCTTCTGATGGTGTGTTCCAAATGTTGAATAGATCTATCATATTTCTTGGATTTGTCTTCGATAGTTGTATGTTCTTTCTCTATAATATCCAGGCTGTCTTCAATCCACGAGATTTGGTCTTCTGCATGGTCTAACCTACTGTCCACACTTCTACTTTTTTTTTTTATTTCTTTTCCTTCTAATTGTTCAGGCTTGATGGCTTCAAATTCTTTGCTGGAGCTTTGTTTTAGATCTTTACTTCCTTAATCTGGTGTTCCATGTTTATTCTCAAATCTCTTAGTTGATTGGTTATGGTTTCCTTGGACTTCCATTCCTTCTGTCCGGCTCCATTCAGCATTCCCTTTGTGGTCTCCCTGAATTCTTTCAGCTCTCTGTTTATGGAATCCGTGAATGCTTCTATTGATATTTGTTTATTCTCATCCTGATCTCACAATTCCTGTATTACTTTTTGATTAAGTTCCTCACCTTCAAGCAATTGCTGTGTTTCTCTTTGGCTGTTCTCAGCTTGATCATCCAATTCTTCTATCTCCTTTTTACTGTTCTCAGCCTGCTCATGCAATTCCTTTATTAATCTTTATTAGCCTCCTCACTCTCATGAGATTCCTGTAGTAATTTTTGGTTAGTGTCAACATGCTCTTGAATTCCTGTATTAATCTTTGGTTTACCTCTTCTTGCTCTCCATTATGCTCACACTGAGTTTTTCAACCTTTTCATTCACCATGTTTACCAGTAGTGTTTGTAGAGCTTTTTGGGAACTATCCTCTGGATTATTCATTAACTGTTCTGTCACCTGATTATCCTGAGTGGGAGCTGAGACACCCAGATTTGTCATTTTTCTTGTGTTTCTCCAGCTTGTTCTGCACATTTGGTATGAAAGTTACATCAGGTTTGTGTTAGAACACCAACCAGAGTCCTGTAGTTGCACAGTCAAAATGGCTGCAGATACAATCTAGTTCAACAGATACAATTTATTCAACATCAAACAACTATGGATTAATGGGCTAAGAACATCCATGAGGGATTCAGCAAACCAGAAATTATTTGGTTTAGGGAGAATTGAGGGGGGAAATAGGATTAGAGGGTTGTGGTGAGGTAAAAGGAGGGTGAATTTAACCAAGTCCTAATCTCAGAGAGGGAAATGGATAGGACTGAATGATAGGAGAGAGACAAAAAAAAAGAAAAAGAAAAAAATAGAAAAACAAACAAATAAAACCCTTAAAAATTATTTAAGTATAAAGAAATGATATTGAGAGAAGAAAAGAATAGAATGCAAGGAGGGAAAAAAGAAAAATTTAAAAATAAAAAATAAATTCTTAAAATTGGAATACTTGAAAATTATATAGGTATAAAGAAATAATACCTCTATTAAAGAAGTTAAGCCTAAGAGGTTGTTAATTGAGTAATAAGTTTCTGGATTAAGTATGTACACAATGAGGGATAAGTTCTAATAATCAATAATGGGTATATATCTGAGGATAGGCAGAATAGCAATTAATTCACACAAAAAAGAAAGAAAGAGAAAAGAAAAAATAAAAGAAAAAAACCAAAGGACTCAAAGGTCAAAAGAAATTAAAAAAAAAAGTGCACACACATGCATACACTCCTAAAATAAAAAGTATGAAAGAAAAAAAAGAAAGTAATAGAAAACAATTAAATAATAATTAATAATAATAATGATAAATAGGTAGAAAATAGTTTTCTTTTTTTTTTGAGGAGGGGAATCTTGTATCTCCCCTGTGTCCATAACCAGTCTCTTGGTGGAGCCTCCGCTCTGTTTGTGGTGTTTGGTTTTCCTGTGGCTTGACTGGTTTCTTAAGCCATTTGTTTGAGTAGGCAGACAACTCTGCCTTACCCAGGACTTTGTGATCTTCCTCCCAGGCTAGTTCAGTGGGAAGGAGATCTGCTTTGAGTATCACAAAAGAGGAAGATGGCTGTTTCCTCTAGTTAGGAGTTGCTGTGATGAGGCTAGGTTCTGGGTATGGTTGAGGCCTATCAGCAATCAGTAGCTTTTCCCTGAGACACTCACAGAGCCCAGCCTGGAGCCATTCTCAGGGTTTATGTTTACTGAGTTTTAATTGTTTGTCTAGGCTGCAGTCCGGAGGGGCAGCCTCTGGCTCTGTTTACCCAGTGAAGAAAGTTGCTGCTCCAGGACTGAGCTTCTCCACCTGGGTGGGGTGACTTTCCCCTGGGGGGAGTTGAGCCTAGCAGGTCAGGTCAGCTTCCTGTGACCTGCTAATAGCCCCAATTGTTTTCTTCCAAGGCCTGGGTTGGAACTAGCTGCTCAGCTGGGCCTTTGTCAGAATCAAAGATGGAGATCTTCTCCTGTGGAGGGGGAGGAATTACCTTCCCACTGCAGCTCTGTGAGGAGTGAGGAAGTCAGGGCTCTATTCATGCCAGACTCTTGGTTCCTGGGCCATTCCTGCTCTGCGATCCACAGGATGAAAATTTCTGCTCCTTGTCATGTCTTGCTGGTAGTGAGTAGAATCTGCTTGCATACTGGGTCTGGTGCCTTTGTCCCAGACTTTCTCTGTTGGTATGTCTGCTACAGCCACTACTGCAGCTGCCGTAGCTGCAGCTATTGGCAAGTGCTCAGATCTGTCTCCTTGGCCAAGCTGCCTGGATTTTTCCCTCTTTTGTCAACTCTCTGTACTGTCATGACATACTTGGTGTGATACTCTAGCCTAGGACTATTCACTAACAACCTAAAACTGCTTTCTAGGTGAGAGCTTGTTTAGCCTCCAGCTTCTCCTTCACCATCTTCCTCTAGTCCTCTCCTACATTGCCACATTGCTATAAATGGATTCTACGTTCTTTCCTGTTTGTTATTTTTGCCTGTTCTGTGAGAGCATGGTTATTCAGACACCTCTGTGGAAAGCTTCCTTAAGTCTGTGCCATTAACTCCTAAAATGTGTGCTACTAGTTTAAAATACAGTGATATTTTAATTAGTGATTTAAATTGCTTTCAACATAATTGCCAACTTTCATTCTCACTAATAGTGTTTTAGGTCATTATCTCTCTGGCATGTTGTATGTTATTTTGGATTATTTCCAACTTTTATTTTTTAAATACAACAGTTAAAGTGATGTCTTAATATTATACCTAATATTTCTAATGGGATTAGACCTTCAACTAGGAACGCTGAATTTGTTTTTCTTTTTCCTGGAATAACGTATTTCATAATGCAATTACAATTCATGATAACAAAAAATTATCTATACAAAACAGTAATTCATGAACAACTACATGACATGAACTAAGGCAAAGTCATTTCTTTCACTTATTTAGCTTTAGGAACATAGTAAACCAAGACACAGGCAAAGAATACAGAATGTCTGTAAAGGCTAAGTGACAATGCATATTTCAAAGTGTAAATGACTCTTGCTTTGCAGAACCAATACATTTCAGCAAAATTGGCCATAAAATGAAATCTTGTTTCCCTACAGACTTTTGGTACAAAATCAGCAATATGTTGTTTTAGAAAGGAAAAAAAAAAAACAAGTAATTTGAGTGGTAAAAATAGCATAAGTATAAATAAAGATTGGCAGCTTATAGCATTTTGTATGGATTCTTTGTTTATTCAACAGACTTCGAGGAGTTTACCAATGCTGGGCATTGTGTAAGGGCTTGAGAATACAACTGATGATAAAATTGGTATGTCTTATGTCATACCTCATATAACTTTCTAGAATTTGCTTTCACATCTCACCTGAGGATCTAATAGCCTATGCAAAGAAGAAAGTTTGCTATCCAGTGTGTGTGTGTGTGTGTGTGTGTGTGTGTGTGTGTGTGTGTGTGTGTGTGTGTACGTGTACTGAGCTTAAACTCAGGGCCTAGGTGTTGTTCCTGGGTTTTGAGCCACAGCTTCATTTTCACCTTTTTTGGTGGGAAAAGTCTCACAGATATTCCTGCATGATCTTTAACTATGATCCTCAGGTCTTAGCCTCTTGGATAACTAGGGTTAATTTGCCATCAGTGTCCAGCATAGTTTGGGGTCATTTGTCCCTAGTTTCCAGGATGATTTTTTTTTCTTTTACTGTCCCAGTTTAATCCAATCAACATGCAGTGGTGTAGTTTGGAGCAAGGGGTTCATATGTGGAGCATATAGTATACTCTTCCCTTAGATGGAGAAGTAGGTTTCATTAGCACTTTATTATTTGGCAAGCTGATTTTCCGTTAATTGGATTTTTTTCAAATTCAGACTACTTCATCTTAGTCTAAAAGTTATTCTCAGCCCTTACCTGTTGGCCTGTTGGTGTCAGACATTATCAGCTGATATGGTGATGGTCAGAAGCATGAGGGCTTTCACTTTATATGTCTGTATTTTATTAAGATATACCAACCAAAAAATGAATGAGGAAATGAATCAATTAGATGAACCCTTTTAAGTACTTTAGGCAAGATGATCATCAAAAGAAACATTACTGAGATTATTAACACTTGTTAGGGAGCGCATATGAGGAGTTTGGGAGTGAGAGTATTCCAAGTGGAGGGAATCACAAGCGCAAAGTCACTGAAACAGAAAAATAAAAACCAAAAACAATAAGAAAAGTAAAGAAGAAACAGCATAGCTTGAGTATGATAGAAAAGGAGAAGGGGAAAAAGCACATTCAGAAGATTCCTATGATGCCAGAGCCTTTAGGGCCTTGTGTAATATGGGCTACCTTCTTGGTGACATGAATAACCACAGTAGTAGAAAAAAACTATGAATTCTCTACTAAATTGGGTGATCTTTGGGGAATGGGGTGACTTACAGCTTCCCAGAAACAAAAAAATTATAACAAAGACATGAACCAGCTGGTTAATTCCAGAGTGGTGAAATCCTCCACTGGACATCTTAAAGACAAAGGGCTAGCTACACTCAAGATAGAAAGACAAGAGAAGCATGCTATGATTCTGTTAAAGAAACCTAAGGGATGTGAGTGGGAAGCATGTGATTGCATGAGAAAGACTTGTATCTCTGACTTTTCTCAGGGACAGAGAGGCTAACCAAGAGGCATGGCAGGGGACTCAGAGCATGCACACTGAAGTGTGCACACAGAAAATTCTTACACAGGAGATCTACTCTGCTGTGCACCTGGGACTGAACGTTGCTCAGACAAAATGCCACAGCACCTCTAGGAAAGACACACATTTATCCAGGGTCAATATTCAAAATCAATTATTTACAAAGAAAAATTGTTAGGCCTCCTGACAGGTGTTATAAGTTTGGTCTGATTTGTAGTTTCCAGCATTTGTATTTTGGAGGGATCCATTTCATTCGGGTAATCACAAACAGCTCTGTAATTTGTTCAAAGAAGTGGGGTTTCCCACATTAGAGAACTGATTAATAATTAATTATTCTTAAGTGATCATTAACTTTGCAAAGTTTTTATTTCATTCCATTTTGTACATCTCCAATGTCCCTGCTGCCAGCTTTTATAAATTAATAAGTGTATCAAATCCACTTCTGCTTGTTCCAGACAGCACATTTAATGAGTAATGCTTTCTGTGAGAAAATAAATTGGAGTTGTTGATTTCCAATGATGCAGACATTGGGGTAAACGTGTTGCCCCGTCATAATAGTGAGGTTAACTAGTATTAAGGTCAGTGGAGAGGCCGTGGGCTACTTCAGTTAATGAAAAAGTTTATGTTTACATCTAGCCTCCTCCCCAGTAGGGGGGACCTGGGCTCATCAAGTGATGGGGAATCAGGAAATACCTTTCCGTTAAGAAAATTACATTTCAGCTGAGACCCAAGAGACAAGAAACAGCTCACCATTGTAAAGGATTGGGCTGAGGGAAAGAGTAATGGAATCAGATATATCTATGTCTATATGAGTCAGATTTCACAGAAGATATAACCAATTGACAGAGTATATCCTTGTATGTGTATATACACACATATACACATACACAAAAATATGACATGAATATGATTAAAGATAGGTAATTGATCATCTCATCATTGCTTGAGCAAGTTTGAAGTACATTTCCTGAAGAAAAAAATAGTAAACAGGTTTGTGTATATTCCAATCATCTTGATTTGCATTTCTTTTATGGCTAGAGAGGTTGAACATTTCTTCATGAGTCTATTGGTCATTCTTATTTCCTCTTCAGAAAAGTTTCTCTTTAAGTCTTTGCCTACTTGTTGATGGGGCTGTTGTTTCTTTGAGGATTTGTTTTTGGAGGATTTAATTTTTTGAGTTCTAAGTATATTTTAGATATGAGGTCCTTGTCCATTGTTTGGCTAGTGGACACCTTCTCCCAATTTGTGGGCTTTCTATTGATCTTGATAGCTATGTCCTTTGCCATAAAGAAGCTCACCTCACCCCAGTTAGAATGGCTATAATCAAGAACTCTAATAACAACAGATGCTGGAGGGGATGTGGACAGAAAATAACCCTACTGGATTGTTGATGGGAGTGTAAATTTGTTCAATCACTTTGGATAGCAGTGTGGAGGTTCCTGAAAAGACTCCACATAGAGCTCCACTATAACCCAGAAATTCCACTTTGGAGCATTTACCCAAATGATCACAAACAAGACCATACTAAAACTACCAGCACAACTATTTTTATTGTAGCATTGTTTACCATAGCTAAGATATGGAACCAACCCAGATGGCCCTCAGTAGGTGAATGGATCATGAAAACGTGGTATACATATGCAATGGAATTCTATGCCTCCATCAGAAAGAGTAACATTGTCCCATTTGTTAGGAAATGGAAAGACTTGGAAAAAAATTATATTAAGTGAAGTAAACCAGGCCCAAAGAAACATAGGTCCTATGGTTTCCCTTATTTGCAATAACTAGTACATGTCTGGGATAAGTAGAAAAGGTCAAAAGCTTTGTACATATGACCAGATAAGATGATGTTAAGCAAGATAGGGACAAAAGTGGGTTTTTTTTCTTTCTTGCTATTGTTTTTAATGTATTTATAATATACCATGTTGCTTTGTATGTTCCTCCCCCATGGTATAACCCCTGTTTTCACTGTATTTGATGTTGATCTAATTTGGGGAGGGGAAGGGAAAAAACAAAATGTTTAAATAGGGATACAGGTTGACCATTGTAACAATGAGATGTACAAGACACTTTACAATTTAGGTGGAAGTGGGAAGGAAGGGATGCTAGGAAAAAAAAAAAAAAGGAGAGGGTAACAATGCTTGATAAGACATGTACTCATTACCTTGCTCATGTAACTGTAACCCCTCTGTACAGTATTTTCACAATAAAAACATAAAAAATATTCCAACTGTAATGGAAGGGGAAAACTTTTGAAACTGTAAATTCCTTTTGGCTATCATCTACCTAGAATATCTGATACCTATATATCTACTCTTTGTTTAGGGTTTGACTGTTCGTGTATGTGTGTGTGTGTGTGAGTGTGTGTGTGTGTGTCTTGTGTCTTGTGTGTGTGTGTGTGTTGTGTGTGTGTGTGTGTGTCTTGTGTGTTTATTTGGTTGTTTGTTGTTGCTGTTGTTGTTTTGCACTGGGGAAGGTCCTTTGCCCAAAATATCTCCAATCACTGTGTAGTTTCTGATTCTGAATCAAATTGTCAGCAACATTCCATTCATCTTAATTTTTGTGGTTCTTTCTCTATTATATTGCCACCAGCAATAAAACTGAGCCTCATTGGATATGTTATATAGGTCTGTTTATCTGAACAATTTTCCTTTTATATTAAAAATCTGAGTTTGTATTGTAAAATTTTGTTTTAAACTTTAGTATAATATCATAGTTCAATGTTAAGTATCTGATAGAGGTCTAAAACCTGCTTAGCATAAATGTAGAAACACACATACATATATGACACATCAGGCATACCTAAGCTCTCCATTGACAGTCTTGTCAAAACACGGTTTTTGCCCAAAATTCACCATCCCTACTTTGACAACATATGAAAGTGTGTCAGCACAAACTATAAAACAATATACAATCACAGTTCTGAAATGAGTATTTGTGGTATTGAGTGTTGCAAATGTTCAGGCCTCAAATATCTATATTAAGTCATAAAAGCCCTACAGCAATGCTCAAGAAATAAAAATTTAAATACGCTTAACTTCCAGCTACTTCCATAATTGTCCTCTTCCCCAAAGTAGGGCCTAAAAACTGAGAGTTTCTTCTTGCATCTGCTTGTGTTTACACACTCCTAAATTCCCAAATACCATTATTCTTTAAATTCCATCTTTGAGGAAAAATGAAACAGACTGGTAACCTTCACATAAGGTAAGCTACCAACCCTACAAACTGAAAAAAAAGTAATTGAGCATGGCATAGTGACATATTCCTATAATCCCTGCCCTTATGGGGCTGAAGCACAACTTCAAGTTTAAGGCCATCCTGAACTATATAGCAAGATATTGTCAGGAAGGAAGGAAGAAAAGAAGGAAAGAAAAGTAGGGTTGAAAGAAGGAGGGAAGGAAAGAGGGAATACAAAAGGAAAAGAAACAAGGTTAAAAGCTCGTTAAATCCAATGAATGTAGAGTCAGGTTTGTCAATTTTGTAAATAGCTATAGACATAACTGATATCAAAATTCAGTTTTCTGTGATGTTTGATGAGTCTGATTAGCTTATGAGAATGCTATGACATCAATCTCATTAGCCTGGAAATATCAAGGACTCAACTTCTGAGGCCAGAAAGTATCTCTGAGTTCTCTCAGCAGTGTACAATCTCCTTGTCATGATCATTCCTGAGCCTCATTCTTCATCTCCCAAAAAGAAGAGGGAAGTATTTCATACGTAGTTTACAGAACTCAACGTTCATTATCTTAACTTAGTGGGCATTTTTATGGAATCCTTTTTTATTGTAAATCCTTTTTTATTATTTTTATTATTCTTTTTTTTTTTTTTTGGTCGGTCATGGGGCTTGAACTCTGAGCCTGGGCACTGTCCCTCAACTCTTCAGCTCAAGGCAAGCGCTCTACCACTTGAGCTACAACACCACTTCCGGTTTTTTCTGGTGGTTTATTGGAGATAGGAGTCTCACGGTCTCTCCTGCCCGGGCTGGCTTTGAACCGTCAGATCTCAGTCTCCTGAGTAGCTAGGATTACAGGTGTGAGCCACCAACGCCCGGCTATGTTTATTATTCTTAAAGAATTATGTCAATTATTTTCCATTTATATTAGGTGAGTAGATCAGACAAATATATAGACTTAAAGCAGCACTGTGCTTACTCAGAGTTCTACAGCCTTCACAGAATCTGAAAGCAGATGCGCTGCTGGTCATGGAGGAGAAACTGCCCAAAGAATAATTTCTAGCAGTATATCAATGAGGACAGATGGAACTCAGCCTTAAACTACCTCCTGACCAGATGGGATACCAACAAGAATGTTAATGTACAAGTCTGCCCAACTTTGGACCCTATATTCATATTCACTCATGTGAATTCCTATCTCAAAAGTAAGATGAGTCCTCAATCACTAGCATTCTTTTATCAAACTGTCTTAAAAATAAATTCTACTGCAGCCTAGCTTTAAGAGGCCATGTGTATAGATTACCAAGGATGTCTTAAAACTTTCTTCCAACTCCATTCTTAGACACTGGGACTTGCTTAGAAATGTCCACTCTGGGGAAAGACAATCTATTTGGGAACTCATACATCTTGCTCCAAAGTTGAGTACCAGATGGAGTCATTCCCAGGATGATCTAACTAGTGTAGCATCATCAAGCCTATTTATCTAGGCAACTTGTACATTAGTGAAGACATATGGCCTAAAGAATCATTAAAATATGTAGATAACCTTAAAATCAATACTACTCTGTATACTGCCCAGCACATAGTAGAGACTTACAATTTATTTAATGACAAAATGTCCAAGGTCTTTTGAGATGTCATTTCCTACACCAATCACCATTGACCCCTAATCCTATCTATCACATGATATGACATCTTTTGATATGACATCTTTCCAGAACAGACCTATGGGCATGGCCAAATTAGTGACTCTAGTTGCCTTCATCTAGGGGTAGACAAATGACTAAACTATACCACGGGTCAGATAATTAAGATTCTCATCACATTACTTTGTGTTAAGCTGACCATTCCCCCTCCCCCAAGCCATCCATAGCACTCTATAGAGAAATAATGGACACTTCCTGAACTTATGGTTGCTGAACTGTCAATTATCCTGACTTATTATTCTGAAAGCTGGTTATGATCCACCTTAATTTTGGATCCTTCCTATGAAACCTATTTTCTTTCCAAGCCCTCCAAAAACAGGAAGCCTCCAATTTTGGCCTGCTCCCTCCATCTTTGTTAGCTAGATCAGCTTAGCATCCTCCCTTATTCTGAACCATATTTATCCAACTTTGGTGCTACCCTCAATCAAATGTTAGCTCTCATTCCTTCCTGACAATATCTTGCTATATAGTTCAGGATGGCCTTAACCTTGACAATGTTTGAAGATGGATTATCATGATTTCCTTAACTACTGTCCTCTAAATAATAAACTTCTGTTGTTAATTTGTTTGAAATCCAGAGCACAACAGATTTACTTTACTTATATATTAAAGCAAAGATAAACATTTTGTAAGACAATGAGAAAGAGAAACTAAAGCCAAAATAGTAAATGAACCTTGCTATTTTCTCTATTAATCTTACATAACCTTGAGCAATTCATAGAGTCCAACACAGCACAGCTGGTCAGGTAAATAAGTGAAATATGGTAGAAGAATAGAAAGGGATTTTGTGAAGCTAAGTGTGCCAAGATTACATGGGGAAATCTCACAGTTTCTGGCCATGGTCTAGCCTCTGAAATATAACGTAATCAATATAAACTAAACATAAAATGGCAGATGAATCCAGAAAGGAATGAAAATGTCCAATTATTAAGAAAGCTATTGTAGAGGTCAATTTGAATCTAAATTTCAGAAAACTGGGCCACAAATGTGAAAATATATTTTTTTCTCTTCTTTTTTTATTATTAATAAGTTTTTTATTGTGAAAATACTGTACAGAGGGGTTACAATTACATGAGCAAGGTAATGAGTACATTTCTTATAAGCATGTTGCCTCCTCCTTTGTTTCCCCTTACCATCCCTGCCCTTCCATCTCTCTCCCAACCCCCCCCTGCCAAAGTTGTAAAGTTTGTAACTCTAATAACAACAAATGTGAGAATATTTTGAAGGCGATGGAATCTCTGGCAACAAAAAAAAAGTTGTGGAAAATTTGAGATCAGAAGCGATCAATGTAGGGAAAGAGAGAGAACAGTGTTTCTTTTCTTGTGCTTTCATATTTATGATTTTAAATATAAACTAATATGACGTTGTGATTAATAGTATGATTTCCAGTTATAAGAGCAGATTTCCCTAAAGAACATCATAATTTGGAACTTCCTAAAGCAAGCTCTACATCAGAATCACCTGGGAACTTGTTTAAAAATGCAGATGTATTTCTGGGGGCTGGGGGCTCACACCTGCAATCCTAGCTACTCAGGAAGTTGAGATCTGAGGATCACTATTAAAGCTAGGCTGACAAGGAATATCCATAAGATGATGTCCAATTAAGCACCAAAAACCAGGGGTGGAGCACCCAAGCCCTGAGTTCAAGCCAGGGCTTGAGTAATAAATACATAAACTAATAAATACATAAATAAATTAAAATAAAAGTGTGCAGGTATCAAACCAGATCTATGGTTCAGAATCGTGAGGAGCTCAGGAATCTGTATTTTTAACTAATTGTTCTAGTGATACTTATGCACGACTGGAGAGGAAAGTGGTTCCTCACATATTAGGAAAAGGTACATAAACTTACATGTTGCATAAAATCACAAGTTACATAAACTTGTGAGCAACAGAATAAACTTCTGAGTGATAGAAAATATCCAAAAGTAGAAAATAACACTTTCCTGTGGCCTATGTGTTTAACAGACTACTCCAGGTCTTATGTGGTTAAAATCCAATAATGTTCCATTCACCTTCATTCTCTCTCTCTCTCTCTCTCTCTCTCTCTCTCTCTCTCACACACACACACACACACACACATACAAAATAATAAATTTCCTACTTAAACTTTTTTGTGCTGTTAAATATTTGAACTTGATTGTTCAAATGATTATTTGAAACCTGTATCTGTCATGTATGATTCCCCAACTGAATAAATATCCTACTGTCAATAAAATTCATTGTGAAAAAGGTAGCAATGTGCTCGGTATTAATTTCAGCAACTAATTCAAGCATTCATTAACAAATAAATGCCTATCTAAAGATAATCTTTAATTCAAAGATCCCAAAAATGCACACTCAAATAACCTGAAACCCCACCCAATGATAGATTTTTGTCATTATCTTTATCAAGTTAATATCTGCATAATTACCTACAATATAAGATTATACAAGAACAGTGAGCCTTGGGAGTGATTCTCAAAAGAACAAGCACATTATCTTGTAAATTAATAACATGTTGCTCTCTAATGACCTTTTTCTTTTTTTTTTTTTTTTTTTTTTGGGTCCGGTCGTGGGGCCTGAACTCTGGGCCTGGGTGCTGTCCCTCAGCTCTTCAGCTCAAGGCTAGCGCTCTATCACTTGAGTCACAGCGCCACTTCCGGCTTTTTTTCTTTTTGCTTATATGGTGCTGAGGAATCGAACCCAGGGCCTCAGGCTTGTAAGGCAAGCGCTCTACCACTGAGCCACCTTCCCAGTCCTCTGATGACCTTTTTCATCCATTCATCTCATTGCAAAAATGAATTTGATCCTAGCATAACAAAACTATTGTCCTGGAAATCAAAACTCACATTTAAATCACCGTCATAAGGAGAATCATTTTTCTGGAGTTTCCTTAAAAAATATATTTTTTCAATTATTTTTCCCACCTCAGTAAGAAGTAGGGGAGAACAAAATTCTTGTGGCTCATGCCTGTAATCCTAACTACTCAGAAGACTGAGATCTGAAGATTGGGGTTTGAAGCCAGTCCAGGCAAAACAGACTGTGAGATTTATCTCTAAGGAAGCACCCAAAAGTGAGAAAGTAGATCTATGGCTTATGAGAAAAACTGTCTTTTCTATCAAAGTGATGGCTTTAAAGTTCCTGCTTTGGCTGAGTGGCTTGGCTTTTGTTGATTAATCTGTGAAGACAAAATCAGTAAGAATAAAAAGGAAATGCTTTGGGATAAGAAAGGTTTTTCTAGGTTGGTTCCATATCTTAGCTATGGTAAATAGTGCTGCGATAAACGTAGTTGTGCTGGTAGCTTTAGTATGGTCTTGTTTGTGATCATTTGGCTAAATGCTGGGTCATAGGGGAGCTCTATGTGGAGTCTTTTGAGGAACCTCCATACTGCTCAGTAGATGAATGGATCAAGAAAATGTGATATATATATATATATATATATATATATATATATATATATATATATACATACAATGGAATTCTATGTTTTATGTCTCCATCAGAAAGAATGACATTCCCCCATTTGTTAGGAACTGGAAAAACTTGGAAAAAATTATATTAAGTGAAATAAGCCAGGCCCAAAGAAACATAGGTCCCATGGTTTCCCTTATTTGCAATAACTAGTATATGTGTAAGACAAGCAGAAAAGGCCAAAAGCTATGTGCATATGACCAGATAAGATGATGTTATGAGAAATGAACCCCAAGATAAGGACACAAATATCTTTTTACTTTCTTGCTATTGTTTCTAATGTATTTATAATGTACCATGTGATTTTTTTTTTTGTTGCTTTATATGTTCCTCTCCCATGATATAATCCCTATTTTCACTGTATTTGATGTTAGTGCCCTGCATCTAGTAGATAAACTTCTCTAATTTGGGGAGGGGAAGGGAAAAAAACCAAAATGCTTAAATAAGGATACAGGTTGACCCACTGTAACAATGAGAGGTACAAAACAGTATGTTGAAAACAAACTTTACAACTAAGGTGAGGGGCGGGTAGTTGTGGAGGTGGGGAAAGGATGGTAGGGGAAAAACAAAGAAGGGGGAAACAATGCTCAATAGGAAATGTACTCATTACCTTGCTCATGTAACCCCTCTGTACAGCATTTTTACAGTAAAAAAACATACAAAAAAAGGAAGATTTTTCTAAATGTAAGGTTTTTCCAAGATGGAATTTAGACATGCTTCAGAAGACACACCTCAGATTATTCAAGAAATAGCAGAGGGTATGGATATGTTTTGAGATTACTTGTTTACTGTTAATCTTATTTCAAAATGTTTTAGTTGTCACCTTAAATAAATACATCTTACACTATTCAAACTTGCCAATCATGAGCAAGTTGCTCAACCAATCTGAACAGACGAGCAGAGCGTGCTAGGTTAGGGATACATAGGAGAGCAGCCTGCTTTCCCTGTGTGCATGTTTACCAGATTTCTGGCTGATAGCACACTCTTCTGGAGAAGTAAATTTGGCCTTGCTGAGACAGTCCTTTGTTTTTTTTAATTGTAAAGATGTTATACAGAAGGATTAGAGTTATATGAGTAAGGTAATGAGTACATTTCTTGTCGAGCATTGTTCCCTCCTCCTCTCTACCCCTCTACAAAGTTGTAAGGTTCATTTCCAACGTAGTGTCTTGTGAGTCTTGCAGTGGGTCATCCTGTGTTCTTATTTCATCATTTCTCCCTCCCCATATTAGATAAATGTATATACAAGATGCAGGGTACTAAAATAAAAAACAATGACAACAGCGGATATACTATAGGGGGACAAGACATACAAAAGAAACAAAAGAAAATCACATATGGGGGCTGGGAAGGTGGCTCAGTGGTAGAGTGCTTACCTTGCATGCATGAGGCCCTGGGTTCAATTCCTCAGCACCACATAAGCAGAAAAAGCTATAAGTGGCACTATGGCTCAAGTGGTAGAGCATTAGCCTTGAGCTGAAGAGCTGAGGGACAGTGCCCAGGCTCAGAGCTCAGGCCCCACGACCGACTTCCCCCTCCAAAAAAAAAAAAAAAAGAAAGAAAGAAAGAAGGAAAAAAAATCACATAGTACATTAAAAACAACAACAACAAAGAAAAACCTCTAGTGTCCATATATTGGGGTACATTTCCCTTAGTATCACCTTATATGTTCATATATACATAGCTTTTGAGGTTTTCTGCTCATCTGATAAGATTATCCTAGACATATAATAATTATTGCATTATAAGGGAAACCATGGGGCCTATGTTTCTTTGGATCTGGCTTACTTCATTTAATATGATTTTTTTCCAAGTCTTTCCATTTCCTAACAAATGAGGTGGTGTCTTTCTGATTGAGGCATAGAATTCCATTATATATACATATATATAATATACATATTTTTTCATGTCTATTACTGGGACACCAATGACTCTTAAAGACCATATGTAACAGACTCAAGTGATGGGTGTAGTGCTAGCCTTGGATAGAAAAAAAAGAAAGAAAGAAGAAAAGGTAACGATACAGAAAAAGAAGTGGGAGAAAATACTCTCTGGAGAAAAAAGATCATTTCAAAACTTTATCTGTGCTTGACTGGGTGATGATGGCTCACACTTGTAATCATAGATACTCAGAAGGCTGAGATATGAGGATGAAGGTTCAAAGCCAACCTGAGCAGAAAAGGTGGTAAGACTCTCATCCAATCAACTGGCATAAAACTAGAAGTAGAGATTTAGGTCAAGTCAATGAACACCAGTCTTGAGCAAAAGAGCCAAGTGATAGTTCAAGGCCCTGAATTCAAGCCTGATTACTAGCACATAAAACAAACACACAAAGCCATATCTGTGCCTGAGTAGGAGAGTCCAACCCCAATAATCTCCCAGCAAGCGTGAATGATGAAGCTGATGTTTTTCAGAGCAAGAAGCCACATCTGCTTACATCTCTGACTGATTCTCTCTACACAGCAATATCCTTTCTGATGTCTACACAGAAGTGTCTTCCCAAAATCATTCTCTAAATTTTTCCCAAGTGCCAAGGAATAGGCCCTGACTTCTGTATTTGACCTAATCCTTCCTCCTAGTGATATTTAGATTAACTTTCCAATGAGGGCATTGAAAGTAACCCCATTAGTGGGAGAGCTTGAATGATAACCACCCATGAAAAGATATACACAGTTTAGCCCCCAGATTTCTTGGTAAAGCAAACATATTATACTCACCAGCTACAGAGGTGGCATTACATTCTGTTCAGAAAACCAGTGAGGCCTTCCCTGTAGTCCCTTTCTCCAGCTCAACCATAGGCAAATGCTACATCTCATACCTGACCTCACAAGCAGCTCAGGAAAAATTATTATAAGCTGAAGGCATCAACAAGGAGTCACACACAGACTCTGATTTCAGCCATCCCTGTGAATTCCTTAGTGGATTAAGTCCCAAAGTGGCTCACTCATATGACCCATATGTAGTGGGTGGGAGGCTCCTGATCTGAACCCTGCGAACTTTTCTCTGGAAAACATCAATGTGTCTGTAACAAGGAAGCTGGGTTTTCTCTCTTGAGAGGGCAAGGGAAATCCCCATGTATCTTATAGGTAAATATGAAACAACTTCACTTCCACCATAATTTATTTGTAACAAATAAATTACTGAATACAGCTCCAATCTAATGAAAGGGAATTTGATACTGTTCCCTTGGGAACAGTATCAAATAATTTATTGACGTATTTTTAAACCATCATAGAGTTTCTCCAGGACTTTGCCATATCCTATAATATTGTGCTGCAAGTCTGAGAAGCTCTGAAAGCAATCTATTCCTTAGATTAGCACAGAGCTGATACCTACCTCTGGACCTTATTGGACTGACTCAGGAATCAGAGTCAATGCAAGGTATGCATAAAAGTTATTAGTAAGGCTTTAAAAAGTAGATTGCCAGGTGCTAGTAGCTCATGCCTTTAATCCTAGCTACTCAGTAGGCTGAGATCTGAGGATCATAGTTCAAAGTCAGCCCAGGCAAGAAAGTCTGTGAGACTCTCACCTCCAAAATCCCACTCAGAAAACTGGAAGTGGTGCTGTGGCTCAAGTAGTAGAGTACTAGCCTTGAGCTGAAGAGCTGAGGGACAGCACCCAGGGCCAGAGTTCAAGCCCCACAATCAACAACAAAAAAAGTGGCTTGAAATTAGCACTGGAAATACCAGGACAGTGTGTGGAAATCAGAAAGAGGCTTGAGCAGTGCACCTCTCTTGAATAGTTTGGTTACCTGTTAGACTCGTGTCTGAGGAACTTCAAAACATACCATAGCACCAGACAGTCAGCCTTCTAATTCTCACACTTTATTTGATCATGTTCAGTTTTATACTCTCCTTTTCTTCTATGATGAAATCAAAGGATGGACTAAGAGCCAATGGAGCAAATCTCTAGAGGGAAAATTAAAAATAAAAGGGGTGGGCTGGGAAGGTCACTCAGTGGTAGAGTACTTGTCTTGCATGCATGAGGCCCTGGGTTCAATTCCTCAACACCACATAAGCAGAAAAAAAGCCAGAAGCAGCACTATGGCTCAAGTGATAGAGCGTTAGTCTTGAGCTGAACAGCCAAGGGACAGCACCCAGGCCCAAAGTCCAGGCCCCATGACCAACAAAAATAAAAGAAAAGAGGTCTTCTTGCCCCTTTGAGTCAGGACACGGGAGGTCAAACTCTGCTAAAATACCTTTTTCTTGTGGGGAAAT
Source organism: Dipodomys spectabilis (assembly GCF_019054845.1). NCBI lineage: Eukaryota > Metazoa > Chordata > Mammalia > Rodentia > Heteromyidae > Dipodomys > Dipodomys spectabilis. The sequence continues at coordinate 12,123,674 of NW_024870824.1, forward strand.
GGGCCTCAAAATGAATATCCATGTCTATCTTCTTTCTTATGACCGATTTCCTCTCTGTCTCTGTCTCTTTCTTTCTGTCTGTCTCTCCTCTCTCTCTTTCTCTCACTCATTCACAAACAACCCATCACCCTAAGTAATGTAATAGAGGTTTATTTTATATATAATCTACATTGAAACTTTCAGGACACAAATATTGTACTTAGACATTAAAGAATCCAAAAGGTATTTTCACTTGTGCTGAGTGACACCCTTGTGAAATCTATAGCACCTTATTAGATAGATATGCTCTCCAAAGGAATGAAAGTATGTTTCCTAGAGTGACGACAGTAATGTCAGCTTTTCATGTCTGTGAAAATATAACAAAATGTAATGAGATGCTAAGAGAACATTGGAGATGGAGAGAGAATATTTCTGAGGTTTGACCATTGCTTTCGGGCTTTTGTTGTAGCAGAATATGCCACAAGACCAAATAGTGAAGCTAATCAGTGGAGGTCATGGTGGGCAGGAAGCAAGAGAGAAATGGGAAGAGGATAATCCCACCCCAGAGCATGTTGCTGTGACCCAACTTTGTCACATTAATGTAATAGAGGATTTTTTTTTTACTTTTTAAAGAAATTATATTGAAACTTTCGGGACACAAATGTACTTAGACATTAAAGAATGGTGTACGTCATGCCTTCCCAGGACCCAACCACCTCCTGTTGTACTTTAGGCTGAAAATCAAGTCTTTACCACCTGCACCTTTAAAGATCATTAAATCCAAACCATGGCAGTGATAAGGATATAAAATCTATATTAAAGTCTAGAACAGTCCTTGGTATTTGACATACCTCATATCACTTATTTCTCATAACAACTCAAGAGTTGAATAATACTATTGTTCCCACCTGGACATGAAGAAACAACCTTGAGAAAGTAGGCAGCTTGTCTGAAGTCAGCCAGTTATTATAGTAGATTGCTTTAAAATGAAATATAGGTTTATATAACTTTTTGTACTGGTCCTAGGGCTTGAACTTAGGACCTGGACCCTATCCCTGAGCTTTATTACTCAAGGCTAACATTCTACCACTTGAGTCACAGCTCCACTTTCAACTTTTTGGTAGTTAATTAGAGATAAGAGTCTCTTCCCTGCCCAGGCTGGCTTTGATCCTCAAATCCTTGAGTAGCTAGGATTACAAGCATGAACCAACAGCATCCAGCTATATATAAGTACTTTTATATATTGATTAATTTCCCATTTGAGATAACATTTTTTAAGGTAAGATCTCACTAGGTAGCCCAAGGTACCCTTGAACTCCCTAAACTTCATATAAAACTAAGGCTGACCATCATCATCTTTAATGTCCCCAGTGCTGGAATTACAGGAATGCACTACCAAACCCAGCTTTCCTTATCTTACGTTTTTACTATTTTGTTCATAGTTTAGAAGATGATTATTATGTACCGATTTTTGTTGTTGTTGGTGGTGGTGGTGGTTGTGGGACTTGAACTCTGGGCTTGGGCACTACTGTTCCTCAGCATTTCATCTCAAGGCTAGTTCTTTATTACTTGAGCCACTGTGCCACTTCCAATTTTCTGGTGGTTTATTGGAGAAGAGTCTCACATACTTTCCTGCCAGATCTGGCTTTGAACTGTGATCCTCAGATCTCAGCTTCCTGAGTAGCTAGGATTGCAGTCGTGAGCTACTGGCTCCTGGCTTTATGTACCAATTTTAAGAATGAGATACTGAAGCTCATAGAAGTCAGCAACCTTAGCTATAATCTCAGAGCTGAAGCATGTTAGAGGTAAAGCATAAGTTTAAATCCATGTGATGGCAAACCCAGTACTGTTTCCTTTAAAATAAAACATATAATCTGATCATCTCAAGAGATTAGCTTCTTCTCCCAGTAGATGAAATACAGATGTTCACTATTCATGAATATTATTATTGGCAGAAAATTGCCTTGTCATCTAGGTCCACAAGGTATACAGAAATATTTCTTTTAAAGAAATATTCTTTCAAACAGTATTTCTTTCAAAGGTAGGGTCGACTTCTTTAGTAAGGTTACTGGTATGACCGCATTAACATTTTTTTTTAAATTACAGCTTTGGAAAGATTATTGTCATGATCCTATCAGACATTGAAATTACTCAGTGTGAGGAACCCATACTAGAAAATAGTCATCTATTCTCATGGACCTCCAGCTCATGAAAGAGAAAACAATCTTGTTTACACTGTCCTAGCAACTCCCAGAACTCACTGATTGGTTTGTGGAGAAGGTACAGTCCACCAGACCCCTGTTACCTGTCTTGTCACAGAGCATGTCTTTTCTGCTCCAACTGAGCAATCACTATGAAAGCAAATTCTATTAAACAAAGGTCAAAATGTCATTTTCTTACAAGCTAGCTCAGGCTTTATGTATAATTAATCATCACTCTCCTTTTTCCTTAAATCAATTTAATGAAGCAGGTGTGCTTGTAAAATGTAACCAATTTTTGGACATGAATATTATGGAAGGAGGAAAGAATAGACCATCCACATTGCATTTAGTCTTTCCATTTATGTATCTACTAGTTTTCTGCAAGTACTTCTATTGGAATGATGATTCTATTTATATTGATTATTCTTGATGTGTTGTTGGAAGAGAGACATTATATGAAATTGTGTGCGAAGGAATTTTAATCATTTTTCCAAGATACTGCCACTCTACTTTGTTTTTCCTGCCTCTTCTTTATCTGATAATAAAATGAATATTAACTAGTAATATCACATGTAAAAACTAATAATTACTCTGTGCTTAAGGTGACTCAATGACTTAGAATTCCACTTACTCTTTACAACTTTCTAAGGAGGTACTCTAACTTCTCTTCTTTCACAGTTGATAAAACTAAAGGGTAAGGGGTACTAAGCCAACTTGCTCAAGATGTCCTCCCTATCAACCAAATGTCCAGGTGTGACCATCATTAGTCTGGGCCGCTGACTGCCACTATGATAATGCTTCCTTAAAAAGGGAAAAGGAGCCTAAAGTAGAACAAACATTGGATCTTGAAATGTATCTGTCTGCTTCTATATAAATACTCCTAAAAGGGGTTCTAACTCCCATCACCATTTTCTTGGTGTCCTAGTACAACCCAACACCTTTTCCCAGGTGGGAAAAGCAGCTTTTGGAAAGATTTATTCCAGGCACCTCATTCTTACTAAGAACCACATCTTCCCTCAGGCCATGCCAACCAGTAATAAAACATTGCCTCCAGAAACAGTGCACCCCATGGAGTACCCCCAGTGCACACAGCTCTGAACCAGAAGTGCAAGTGCCTTCCAAGCCAGGGCCTGAGGGGGGAAATAACTCAATGTGTATTTATAGAAGCTGTGCCTCAAAATGTTCCAAATCTATGGTGCTGGAACAATCCCCCTAAGTGGGATTAGCAAGATGAAAAGTAATACTACCAATCGCCTGTCAGCGAAGGAAGAAGGAGTCTATTGTTTTGTATTAAAAGGAAACTTGGGGGTTGGGAATATGGCTTAGTGATAGAGTGCTGGCCTAGCATGCATGAAGCCCGGGATTCAATTCTTCAGTACCCCATACACAGAAAAAGCCAGAAGTGGAGCTGTGGCTCAAATGGCAGAGTGCTAGTCTTGAGCAAAGGAATCTCAGGGACAGTGCCCAGGTCCAGAGTTCAAGCCACAGAACTGGCAAAAAAAAAAAAAAAAAAGGAAATTTGTCAAAACAAGAATGTTACCACCAGGGAGAAGACAGAATCACAACATTTGGAACCTTTGCCAGATTGTCTACATCTCATTGTGTGGCCCCTTTCTTGTGATTGCTGTGTAAACATACATAGACAGTACATAAACCAGCTTACGGTGAAACTAGAATCATTAATAGAAAATATACATGAAAATAACATAAATACAGAAGAAACCACATTCAGATTTCAGTATAGAGTGTCCCAAATTTGTCACATTTCCTGCAAGATGACACTTCCTCAATCCTGTGATTGCAGCATGCTCCTTTCTTTGGATAAAAGACACTCAACCTTGTGTAAACTATTCATCAATCAACTCAAGCCTAAGACACATTTGCTCCTGTGGGTTCTACCAATCCCAGAGAGTGTGATAGACTAAACTACTGCCTTCACCTGACACTATCAGCTCTCAATGAACCACACGGCTAAGAATGGGGAATGAGGATTCATCAAAGCAGGGCATGAGAGGAACTCTCCTTCATTTGTTTGTTTTGTTTTGTTTTGTTCTTTTATTCTGGTCCTAGGGCTTGAACTGCTGTACCAGACCTGGACAATTTTATTTTGCTCAAGGCTAGTTCTCTACCACTTGAGCCACAGTTCCACTTCTAGTTTTTTGGTGGCTCATTGGAGAGAAGAGTTTCCTGGATGAGCTGGTTTTGAACTACAACCCTCAGCTCTCAGCCTCCCAATTAGCTAGCACCACAGATGTGAGCCATCTGCTCACAGAATTCTTTTGCTGAAACACGAGTTTATTTCTCTTTGGGTTGATATCAGGCCATTTCTTTGGTTAGAATGATCATCTTATTAAAGAAAAAAGTGATGAGTTGTCAGCTTATAGGTTGTGGAATGACAAAAATGCCACATTTATGTGTGTGCTTAACTTCATATGAGCAAGCTTGGTAAATAAGTCCTAGTTGAAAGTGTATTTCAGGCAAAGAGAATATCATATATGAAGAAAAAGGATATGTTCCTTAAACAATTTTTCCATCTAGGACATTAAAGACCTGGTGAAGATGGCCAAAAAAATTAGATTAGAGCATGTGAACAAGAACTAGTGCATAAGTCAGGCCAATACTGGAATTAGCAATTTTAAGAGATCCAGGTCTTATGAACTTGCTATTAAAAGTGTAGAATGGGCTAGGCACCAGTGGCTCACACCTGTAATCCTAGCTACTCAGGAGACTGAGATCTGAGGATCGCAGTTCAAAGCCTGCCTGGGCAGGAAAGTCTGTGAGACTCTTCTCTCCAACTAACCATCAGAATACTGGAAGTGGTACTGTGGCTCAGGTGGTAGAGTGCTAGCCTTGAGCTGAAGAGCTGAGGGACAGGCCCAGAGTTGAAGCACTATGACTGACAAAAAAAAGTGCAGAATGGATGGTTACAGAATCTAAAAAGTAGACTACATTGCTAGAAAATGCTTGTTTTCAGTTATCTAGAGATTCATTTTTATTTGCGGCCATTGAGAAGCAATGTGTCAGGAGTGGAGTTACCAGTCGTGGTCCATACATATATTTGCTACCCTCATCAGATCACAAGAAATGGATCTACTGCAGTCAACTTCCTGACTTTTCTTCTCTTTCCTGCAAGATAATATAGTTTCAGCCATTGCCATGCCTTTTGCAGGATCCCTGCACTGGTAAGAGTTCACATCTCCACTGAACTCATACTGGGCTTTGTCTGTGATATGACCACTAGAATGTGAATGAATTTGATATATGCCAAAACACAGCAAAGGCATTAAGAGACAACACTAGTTTCTGCCAACCTGCTTGGCTCCTTTTCCCTCCTTTGCCCTAAGCACAATATGTCTCGCATCAGATCTGATCCTTGAACTCAGTCCTTTAATACAAAATTCAGGAAACATGGAACAGTGCCACAACAGCTGATTGATGATCACTAAGTTGTAATGTACATGAGAAATGCACTGCTAATTTAGATCACAAAGCTTGTAGGGTTACTTGTCACTGTAGCAAATCTGAATAGAGAAGAGTTGTATGTATTTGGTGAGAGACTGGTTAAAATGCCAGAAACCTTTACCATTTCTTTTAGAAACATAGTAAGGAATGAAGCATAATAAGGAATTAGCAAGAAAAAGGAACAAGGACAGGGTATCTTGTTCCATACAGGGTAAAAATGAAGCCAACAAAGAAAACCTTGAGTAGAATGACATTTATCTCCTACATCAATTCCTATGACTTTGACATCGATGTTGAAGATTAGAGATAATCTCCACAGGAAAAAGTATCCTAATCAATTAGTAATGTCTTCCATGAACATGGAATCAGGTGACAATGACATGGATACTGGTCTAGAGTTATCTTCTCCCGCTGCTCCAGGCTTTCAGGAAAATAAGTATTGCCTTTTCCTCTCTACCTATTATCTTCATCTGAGCTTTTCTGGCTTTTGGAATGCTTCTAACCCTGCTTGCAGTGCTTGTGGTGGTAAATGAGACTAGCTTGTTTCTACAACCAGCAATAGGATAGAAGATTAACATAAACACATGCCTTCTCTCTCTGGATGACCTGTCCATGTGCTTTCTGCTTTGATCTTTCCTTCCTCTGTTCCTTCCTGTGCTTCTAAAAGAAATGAACCATCTTCCTGACCCCTTAGCACAAAATACATAAGATTCTCCATTGGCCTAAAGCAAGTATGAGTATGAATACAAAAACCTGTTTCCTGCCAATTCTATGATCTCTTGTCAGGGTCGGTTGGGGAACTAAACTGTGGACCAGTAACAGAACTCATGCAGCACCAAGCACCTGGCAATGCCATGTTTCTTCCCACTTTCCACCACCTTCCAGCAAACCACTCTCACATTGTCAGAGCGCCATCTAGAGGCAACTACAATACGTTTCCCCACACCTCTCCACTAGCTTGCTGTTGAAACAGTGCAAATTAAATGAAGAGGGAAAAGTGTTTTGGCAACGCATCTCTAGGTGCCATAATGCTACACCAAAAGATTAAATACTGAATCTCACTTAATTATATGGAGTAGTTATTATTACACCCATTTTGTAGTTAAGAAACTGAGTTCATTAGGTGAGTTGCTTGCTCAAGGAAGTAGCAGAGCCAGGATTCAAGGTCAGGTTTTGCTGATATCAAGTAAGTGGTCCTTTTATAATTCAGCAATTCCAAACCTTGGTTTAATGAAATGATCTTATATCTCAGGAAGCTTTGTTACTCTTCAACAGAATATGTCAACTTCAGTGTAGAAAATGTTTCTGTGTGAAATCTCAAGGCATTTGTTGAAATTTTTCTATCATCCCTTTTCACTATCTTCTCCTATGCCAGATATGTACTATTTATTAAATTAATGCCTAAATGGATAAATGGCTCTTTTCAGCATCCATATATGCAATGTAGTAACACCACATTGGATTATTCTTTTTGTCTAATTTTCAACTTGTGAAAGGTTTTTACCTTCCTGCTTCTCTCTGCCCACAAGTAAATCCTATGCTAATACAATAATCCAATTTTCAAGAGTGAAGAGGCCTAGAGTTTAAAGTACTAGAACACTCCCTTTGCAAATAAAAGCATGTACAAAATTATTCTTTTAAAATAAAGAGATATGTTTATTGTTTGCACCATCACTTTCTGATTTTTCTGATTTTTGGAGCTTTATTTCCCAAGTCTGTTTTACTGACAAAAGAGGTGGTTATCCAATACACACACACACACACACACACACACACACACACACACACACACACGTCAATAATATTTCTCCTGGGATGATATACATTTTCTCACTAAGACTATGAGCTCTATGAAGGAAAGTACAATTTTAAAAATTATATTCTAATTATTTAATCCTCATTGCAATGTCTTCTGGAGTCATATTAACTATTTATGATAGGTCAAATATTCCTCCTCCTCTTGCTAACCTACTCATTTGAAGGAAATAGGAATGGACAATTAAATGTTTAAAAGTGACAAGGTCTAAGGGATGGAATTCCCAAGAAGTTAATTATTTTTTTTGTGTGAAAATACTGTATAGAGGGGTTACAATTACATGGGCAAGATAGTGAGTACATTTCTTATCAAGCATTGTAGCCTCCTCCTTTGTTTACCCTTCCCATCCCTTCCCAGCCTTCCTCCACTCCCCCTACCTACTCCTCTCCCCCCCCCACCAAAGTTGTAAAGTTCGTTTTCAACATGACAACTTGTACTCCAAGTGGCTACCATATTCTGGGAAATACAGTGGATTCTGGGATCACACTGTCCCTGGCCTCAAGGACACAATCCTTGTGGGAATAAGCAGAGCATCCATGGCAATGTTCTGGGCTGGCTGAGGCTTAACAATATCTCACACAGTGGAAAAATGGCTGACTGCTGAAAACTAATTTCTGAGCTTTCCTCTGAAGTGATGGTACATGCTATCATGCAATTATGATCAATATTATAATGCAATTACAATAAATGTGTAAATAAATTACAATAAATTATAATAAACAGAATTAATCTAATTGCCTTCCTGGTCTATCAAATATGAATAATGAAATATGGAAAAGTCATTTTTGAAATTCAAGGTTCCCAAATAAGTTACCAATGAGCTATTTCAGATATTTAACCCATAAGAATCCTTACAGAATTCTTACAGACTCCCATAAGAATTCTGAAGAGCTTCTTACTACACAAGTGATCCCCATGGTCTGCTGAATGGATCCTTCCAAACTCTAAACTTGTTTAAAATATGCTCAGACATTCGAGGTAAAACAATCCCAATTCCAGCAAGGCAAGAATGTGCTTTAAAATTAATAATGACAACTCAATGTGATTGACAGCATCCACAGTTTGTGCTAAATTACTGCAGATAAAACAATCATCCCGAAGGAGAAGCACTTTCAGTGCTGTTTCTCAGAATTATAGACTTCTGACATCTCACCCACCCTTTGTTAAATAAGTTTTTGAAAGCATGGATTGTGTCAGGTCCCTGCCAAAGTTGGGGAACATAGAGGAGCAACACATACAACAGAATAGGTGACTATATGATCATTGAATGCCCCAAAATAAACACATCAGATGGATCCTGGGAATGGTATAAAGTTTTGTGATATTAATATACTTATACAAGTATCTATCACTCTTTCTACTGAGCACATGTATCTTCTTTTTAATTTAAAAATGTATGCTTAAATGCTTTCATTCTTATAACATAAGTAAAAACTTTTTGTATAAATAATTTTAAAAGTAAGCAACATTTTGAAAATAAAAAACTAGCACTTAGACTAACCAATCTCAACATTATAGATGTTCTTTTCAAAATTTTCACATGCAAATATAGTTTGAAAAATTAAACTATTTTCTGATATATAATTACAAATATATATGAATATTTATACATATATACTATTTATATAATGTATGTGTGAAGTGTATATTATATAAATTATATAATATTTATACATAAATATGCATACATGTACATATACAATATACTATATGTGCTAGATAGATAATATTAATATAATATAGCAAAATATTAGTATATAATACAATATAACATGTTATATAACATTAACTCTAGAAATATTCATAGATATATATTCATATATGTGATATAATACATATATGTTTACATATATCACAAGGAATGCATAAGAAAAGCACTAAATTCCTGAATAAACAAGGTAACATGTGTCCCCCAATATGCAAAAGTACAATAAAAACTATAAAATGACAAGAAATATGACATACCTTTATTATTAACATTTGATATGAATGGATTAACTCTGTAATCAACAGACTTGGATTAGAATGTGAGACAGCCATTTATTACTCACAAGAAACACATCTCATTCACAAAGACAAATAGAGGTTTAGAGTAAAAGTGTCCAAAAAGCCCCTGAAGGAAATGGATGGATGCTAAAGCAGCCAGAAGAAATGATACTTATATCCTCTGATAAGGTATACTTCTAACTAAATTACTCAGAGAAGACAAAAAGGGTTCACTTCCTATTAATACAGGGAATGATTCATGAAGAAAAAAAGTTGTTTTCATCATGCACCATATAGTGATTCATCCAGATTAAACAAACACACGTGGACCTTCTAGCAGAGTCTAGCCCTGGTCAGACCTCAGCATAGTAATGGTGGAAGACTTCAGTGCCCTGATCTCATCAATAGATGAGCAAAACAATGACAACAACAATCAGCAAAGAAACCTTAGAACTTAATGACCACAGACCAAACCAAATGGACTATATACATATCTAGAGGATTTCATCCAGTAGCTGCACAATATATAGTCTTCTCAGCAGCCCAGGCAAGTTTTTGTGAAATATTTTAGGATGTCAAACAAGTCTTAGCAAATGCAAGAAAATAAAACGATGGTCTTTAGTCTGTCAAATATAATGAAATTATATTAGAAGGCAACAACAAAAGAAAAACAAAATATGAAAACACAAGGAAACTAAAAACACATTTTCAATGACAAGAGGCTCATTGGGGGAAAAAAGAGAGAAAAATCAACATGTTTCTGATATCTAATGAAACTGAAAAGACAACCTACCAGAACCTTTGAGATTCAGCAAAAACTTTACTAAGTGTTCACATTAACAAAATGAAAACAAAAACAAAAAATGAACAACACAAAAGCAAGTCGCCAAAAATAAACTAGAATTACTGGGCCAATTTCTGGAAAGACTAAATTAAAGGGCCTTCAGTCTTATGCTTAAATTTCATACAGTCATTCTCTTAGATACTTGCCATGTCAATCCTAGAGCATTCTATAACCCTATATAAGAAAGTAGAAAGCCTTGTAATGCATCCATTTATTTTTACATTTAATAAATGGCAAGAACTATAGCTCTATGCACATACAGGTGGAATATGTACTGGTCAAACCAGATTTGCTGATCTCATAACCAGGCTCAGTCTCTTACTAATTCTAGGGCTCATCTAGATTAGCTTATTCTTCTATTCATATTTTAATGTATCTCTTAGGGTTGGTGATTCTGAGGATTAGGTTAATAGATGTTTTAGAGGGATTCAGAAAAGTATGTGGCATGAATGAGTATTTCATAGGAGCTGCACACTATCTTCTACCTGAGAACACAAATAGATAATGCTTTCAGCCTTCCTTGCTGCTACATATATCCATGGGAGCAGACTGTAAGATGAATTGATGTGTGCCATTTACTGAATGGATGCGAAAACATTACTGAATGGATGCGAAAACAACTTCAACGCATAATACTCATTCATTTTCTTGTCAGAGAACAGAATAGAAACTGCTCCAAAGACCTCACACATATGGAAATACCATTTGAAGGAATCTGGATCCATGAAACACCTGAGAATGGTCCTTCAAAAAAACCACAGAATGACCATTAGAGAGTAAGAAATAAAGGCTTCTTGTGCTACTTTTTAAGGTTTTTTTTTTTTAATTGCTGCTATAGCTGTTCACCTTTTGGGCTAACAGAGTTGTCTATTATTATTCTCTATCACACACTATCTGTTTGAAAGAAGGGATTTCAGTTTAAAATAGAAAGAATGAATAGATGAAGGGAGTTCAAGACCCAGAATTTGCTGCAAATAATCCCCAACTTGATAAGATGTGAATCCAAGAGTTATTTGTCTGACTGTAATGTATTTAATCCCATCTTTTTATTTCCTCCTATTTCTCCATTTTGGCTCAAGGCTACAGAGGTTAATCTCAGTACAGCTTAACGTGTTTATTCAACTTAAAATCACAAATGTCTCCTATTCCCTTTTAGCTTTACCAATGAATGTTGTTTCCTTATATTTACTGAAATACTTAGATCATAAATATCAAAGAACTAGCTGAGAAACTCCAGGAGGAAACATTTTTTCAGGAAACAGAGAAATATTCAAAAAGAGGCTATTGCATTAAAAAAAAAAAAGTTCTGTGGTTCTGAAATGTCTGAGGGTACGTCATATGAACAGGGATATATTTCCCAAGTTTTCCTCTTGAGGATCATAAATGTGAACAACAAATGTTCAATATGGGACACTGCTCATTTTGCAAAAAGATTTTTGCTACCACAGAAAAGGGGAAGGATAAAGTATACCAGAGAAAAAGAAGGAAATAAACATACAAATCCATCCATCTATCTATCTATCTATCTATCTATCTATCTATCTATCTATCTATCTATCTATCTGTGTGTATATATATATATATGAATTTGGTTAATTATATATTATGTGAACATAATAGAATAGTAAGACTATAAGGATCATGCAGGCAAATTTTTTATTGAAATATAAACCATGAAGCACTTACCACGTGATTGATTTTCTTTTCTTTTTTTTTTTTACGTGATTGATTTTCTAAGGCTATGTCTTGCAATTGATGTTAGCTGAAATTTTTTCAAAGTAATTTATTCTCGAGTCCATAAGCTATTAACACTATTAGGTCTAAACATATCCTTCTAAATATAGACTTAAGTAACTCCCTTACATGTTTGTATTCCACTCTGCACTGTGATTTGTGGACAGGGCAGGATTATCTGTCCCATCCCACAGAAGAGAACACTGAAATTCAGAAAGGTTAAAAGTTACCAAGATGGCACTCTATTGCAAAGCAAATAATTACTTGCTAACCTATCTCTGGGTTCCAGTTTACACGTAGGAATTTTGTTAAAATGGTCAAAGAGACAAGTGTCATGAAGTTTATCAATATAAAAGTTATAGCATTGTCTGTGAGAGAAAAAAATGTGACCAAGCTGATGTGTTTGAGCTTTTCTCAGTTTAAATCATAGGAGGGAAGAAAAAGTCACTTAATGGAAAGCAAGTGAATCCCAGTTCTGGGATTTCCAGCAAAAATATCAGAAAAATAAAGATCACTCCTCAATAACACATTTGTTTTAAGAAGAAATAAAGCAACTAAATTCTTAGGCTCATAATGTGATTTAGACAATTTAGTGGCATGATTAAACCCTTGAATGTATTCCTGAGAAACAGCAATATAACAATTACATATATTTAAAGTCTAGTTCCCATTTATTTTATTATTCAATTTGAAACATATTTCTTTAGTAAAAGAAGAGTGACTAAGAGACCTGTTCATAAAACTAACAAAATACAATACAATTGTGAGTAATTGGGCATTCAAAAAATTATTCTTTCTTAAAATGAATTAAGAAGAGTTCAAACAAAACTCAAAGTAGGTAGTCAGAATACAAACTAAAAGGCAATTCAACTTATTTTGTTGTTGTATAATTTTTGTGCTTAATTGAGAAAATATAACAATGAAATCAGCAAAAGAGACAGAAATACCTTTCTGTTCTAAATCAGTTCAATCAATGTGTACTGAATATTCCTATTGTCTGCATGCCAGTAGTAAACAGAATAAAATGAAAATGAATTACTGAAAGGACTATTTAAGAAGCTGTGAAAAGGAATGGTAAGACTGTCTAAATCTTTCTCATATTAGAACAAGGGGAAACACAAATACCCAAGAAGTAAAGCCAATCATAGTCATTAAGTCTGACGCCTTGACCATACATGATACAGTGCCAGGGACTCGGATCTATTGAGCCAGATGTTTTGAGACTGGGGTAGGCTAGTGTCAGCCTACCAAGACCTCCAACTGAAAGAAAATTGTCCTTGAGGTTTGGGAAACTGAGGTTAAAAGAAGAATTTGGCTGTTACCAACATCATCATCATCATCTTCTTCATCATCATCAAAATATGTGTCCGTGACTGAGTGAAAATGACCTGCATGGTAGAGAGGAAATTATTAGAAAAATCAATTTGGAGTTAGGTAGGCCAAAATGGAGGTGAAAAAGCAAAACAAAGACTCATGAGCCCTAAAGCTGAAACATTAAAGAGACAATCAAAATAGAGAAACGTTCATGATCATGTGAACCAAAGCATTAACAGAAACCAGGAAAGAAGAAAGCAGAGGATAGGGGTATTGAATGCCGCAAGGAAGATCCACGGGGTGTGATTAAATAGCTGCAGGGGTAGAGGAGGAAAGAAAAGGAGACATCTGGATTTTTGGTATTCTAATCCTAAATGCCAAAGGACTAACGAGACAATTAGAGTGACAATTAGAGAAAAAGTGAGAAATAAGAGTGAGAACTGAGCCTATTGACTCATAACTATAATCCACTACTTAGGACACAGAGATTGAGGTGATCAAGGTTTGAGGCTAGCCAGGGCATAAACTTTGCAAGACTCCACCCCAAGCATTATTTGGGCGTGTTTCTGTTACCCCCGGTGCCCAGTGATGCAGGAAAGTGCAGGTTAGAGGATCGAGCTTAAGCCAGATTCAATATGCACTGAGAGCACACCTCAAAAATAACCAAAGCAAGAAACAGTTCAGGTGGTAGAGAAACTGCCTAGCAAACACAAGGCCCTGTGTTCAATGCTTAATTACACAAAAAGTAGGGGGGCGTTGAAATGATGTGGGCACTCCTGTTCTTCCCAAGTGTGAGAGTCTTGGATTCAAGTCCTAACTCAAATCCTTATTGCTTGTGGAAAATGACCGGGCAAGTTGCAAAGGGCTTTATTTCCTACTCTGAGAAAACTGCTAAATTTAGTGTTTTCCATAGGATTCCCCCCCCCCTTTTTAAGAGAATAATTCTCTTTGGACAGTTTCTAGTTTATAGGAAAGTTGGTGGAGATTATTGAGTTTCAGTATAACTTCTTACCCACACCTGATCCATTTCCTTTGTTATGTCTTGGGTATACTCATTTGTTATGACCCATAGCCATATTCATAGTTTATTCATGTTTACATTCATGTTTATTTGTGCTGTACATTTGGATTTGGACAAATACATGATGGGTAACCACCATTTAATAGTATACAAAATAGTTTCTCCTCTTCTTAAAAACCCTTTGTGTTCCAATCAAACATCCAGCCATTTTTCTTCTTTCCTGCCAACACCTGCAATTCATTTATCTTTTACCATACCCATAGAAGATTTTTAAAATTTTTTTCTCCAGAATCATACAATATAGAAATCTTTCAGATTGGTGTCTCTCACTTAGTAATATGCTTTAGGATTTATAAAATTGTTTTAATGTCTTAATTAATAATAAATAATTAAAAGGTAATCATTGCTACCCTTATTTATAATATTGTTAATATTTTGGAAATATTTCATTTTCCTAGAATTTCAAGGAGATCATGAATTCCCTAGAGTCATGTAGGTTCTATTTGTTAGTTCTGCCTGTTACATCTACTTTCTCAGTACCTTCTACCAACAATTTTGGTAACAAGTAATTTCATCTCTCAATTAATTATTTGGTCTTGTCCCCATGACACTGCCAGCATTGCAGAGAATATGACCACTTGTGCCCTGTCCATTACTACACTACAGTGCAGGCAGAGGTCAAGGTGTCCCATGAAGTCAGCAAAGTGAACGGAAAGGTGGTCTGGGAAGAGGTAGAAATAGATAGATACTGGCACACAACATTGGGGAATAAATAGGAGAGAACAATGCCAATGAGACCACATTCCCTGCCAGTAACACACTGGTAAGAATTCACTACAGCTCTACCACTTAAAGACATAACAACAACTCAAGCACTTTCTAAAGGGAATTTTTATTTAAACTATTCTCTAAAGTCAACTTATAGGAAATTAAGTTTCTGCCTTAGCAGAGAAGGTCTCAAATGAATTTAGATAATATGCTGAATATGTAATTCAAATACATAAAATTTAATATCTAATCATAAGTTTAGAAAAGGCTGCAACTTACTGAAGTCCAATTCAGAATCAGAGTTTACCTTATCCTCATTTTCCTTTGCATGAAACACAAGTTTAGCCTAAACACAGTCGCACCTGGAATAAAATTAGCGTTGCAGTTTATGAGTCTTCCTTAGAATTTGATCTAAATAAAAGAGAATTGTTTTTATTAAAAACAGTTGATTTCTCTCTTCTGGCTCATCTCCAAAATATTCAATGCACCTCTTTTCATTTCTGTAAATTTTTCTTTTTGGTTTCATTTTTATTATAAACTAATGATAACGACACTCATTGATGCCATTTTAGCAGAAAGGTTAAGAGGACACTTCCTTCTAAACCAAAATGTTCTTTTTACCCACTGCTTTTTCTTTTTTTTTTTGTCGGTCGTGGGGCTTGAACTCTGGGCCTGGGCGTTGTCCCTCAGCCTTCAGCTCAAGGCGAGCGCTCTACCACTTGAGCTACAGCGCCACTTCCAGTTTTCTGGTGGTTTATTGGAGATAGGAGTCTCACGGTCTCTCCTGCCCGGGCTGGCTTTGAACCGCGATCCTCAGATCTCAGCCTCCTGAGTAGCTAGGATTACAGGCGTGAGCCACCAGCACCCGGCTCCCACTGCTTATTTTTAAAGCAGGATACCAATAAGTCCTGTAATTAAGAAACAATGAACAGTATCCCATGATTTATTTCCATAGATTTAATTTCAGTGTCAATAAGCTAGTTGGCACGAAATCCCGAGAACAATTTGTACTGAACTTGTATTTCCACAAAACAAAGTTGAAACTGAGAGATCCTTCTATTCTATTGAGAAAGAGAGAGCGAAAGAGAGAGAGAACATTAAGATTTTGTAAAAAAAAAAAAATCAAAAAACATTGTCTAGAGCTTTCTATGGTTGAAGTAGGTTCTTCTGCTTGGCTTACTCCTCTGAAGACCAAAGAATTTATAATCTCATTTCTCACAGTGTCTGCAGTTAACTGAATAGTAAGAAAATGAATGAACCACAAGGTCAGAGGCCTTGATTAAGACACTTCTGGGCTTCCCTGGAGAAATACGACTAGTGCAAGGGAGTGGGATGTGGTGGGAAGCAGTGTTCATTGGATAAAAGACAAATTTAGCAGTCTTAAGCAGGTCTTAAACATAATAGCTAATAGCATAGACTTTGGGAATGAAACCACTTATTAGCTGTTTGAATTTAGGCAGTTCCCTTAATCTCTCTGAGTTGAGTTTTTTTTTAACTGTAAAATATAGCTAATGATTCTCCCTTTAATGGGCCTGTATGTCAGCATGAAACATGTAGGGCTCTCAATATTCAATACTTTTTTTCCTCTTGTACTTGCTTCTGCTAATCTTCAAAAAAGCATCTGGAAAGAGAACAGAAGGTCACAGAACCCTTGACTTAACTATGGAGCACAATGAAACAGAAGGATCCTGAGCCAGAATAAGAGAAGCTTACTGAGAAAATTCATTTTGCTTTGCATGTGCCTCCCCCACAGTATAACCCCTGTTTTCACTATATTTGGTGTTGGTATCATTTGGGGAGAGGAAGGGAAAAAAACAAATTGTTTAAATAGGGATATAGTTGGACCCATTGCAACAATGAGATGTACAAGACACTATGCTGAAAAACAAACAACAATTTAGGCGGGGGGGGGGGGGGGTGAAGTGTAGTTGTAGAGATGGGAGGGAAGGGATGGTAGGGGAAAAACAAAGGAGGAGGCAACAATGCTTGATAAGAAATGTACTCATTACCTTGCTCATGTAACTGTAACTCCTCTGTACAATATTTTCACAATAAAAAACTTATTTAAAAAAAGAACACACTGAGAAAATTACAAATCTTCCTCACTAACACCAGCCCCCCACAAAGATACAATAGCATATGTGTCTTCTGCCAGCTATGTCCTCAAAAGTTTTCAGAGAAAAGTTTAAAAATCATATTCAATGATTCTTCCATCCATTAAGTTTTCATTAAGGTCTGGCAACACAGTAATGAATTCTGGATTATGGACGAAGGTCAGAAGTATAAAGACAGAGTTTGTTAAAAAAAAAAAAATCAATGATACCTGGGCACCTGTGGCTCAAGCCTGTAATCCTAGCTACCACGGAGGCTGAGATCTGAGGACTGCAATTCAAAGCCAGCCCAAGGCAGTGAAATCTATGTCCAAATAGTCACCAAAAAGGTGTAAGTAGAGCAATGGTTTTAAGAGGTAAAATGGTAGCCTTGAGCTAATAAACTAATAGCTCGTAGGTCCTGAATTCAAGCCCAATACTAGTGCGTGCATGCTCGTACACACATGTGTGCACACATGCACCCCCCACCCCGCCACACACACACACACATCAATAGATAAAGAAGAGGAGCTATGGATCAAGTGGTAGAGGGTCAATCTTGAGCAAGAAATACTAAGGGAGCACTTAGGCTCTGATTTCAAGCCCAAGGACTGGCATTTAAAAAAATGATATAGCAATCACTCCAAGGGAGAGGTACAGTGCATCAATAGATATAATATTAATATCTATTTTATATTTTAGGTATATTAAATATAATATTAATGGATGTTCTAATTTAACTTGAGAACTTCTCTTTTGGAAAAGGTAATTCAATTCCTTGCCTCATATTCGCAATCCCAAATCTGACCCTCTGCTAATGGCTCATGATTGAGTAGTTAGCTGTTTTAGGAGTAGGCACAAGGGACAGACAGCAAAAGGCTACCTTATCAAATTTGCCCCCAGGATGAAAGCTAACTGGTTGTTCAGTTCACAATGGTAGCACAGAGTCAGGAAAGGCCTCCTGCACCATTTTCTAAGCAAAGAGAAAGTACTGGGTTCTATCTCCAATGCTACCATGCCCAAGTTCTGGATTGCACTTACATGAGTCGCTAATAGCTGAGCCAAACATGCATGCTTGTGCTAGCAGCAGAGAAACTCATGGACAAAAGAAGAGTTGCAGGCTACTGGCCCCAGACAAGCACTATCATTTGCACATGCATAAAGCCAGTCTCTGAAATAGGTTGGAATTAGAGCAAAAAGAACAAGAGATGTGATGTGTATCCTAAAAGGGTTATGTAGCACTCCTCATTTTAAGTCATCCTACATTCAACTCCACATTCATCTTTGGAAAAGCTCTCATCTTGTTTCTTTATCATACTTCATCTGCTAAGCTGAAGCCAAAACCTGCTAATGGAGTTTCCCTCTGCAACGTAAGGAAAGCCAGATGAAAATCAAGGCCATTCCTTCTCACTACCATTACGTACTTGTATAAAATATGTGTTTCTTCTTTTGAATTTTTTTAAGTTTCTTTACAGGGAAAATACTGTACAGAGGGGTTACAGTTACATGAGCAAGGCAATGAGTACATTTCTTATCAAACATTGTTGCCTCCTCCTTTGTTTTTCCCCTACCATCTTTTCCTTCCCACGTCCACAACTAAACCCCCCAACCCTGCCTAAATTGTAAAGTTCATTGTTAAACACTGTCTTCTACATCTCATTGTTACAGTGGGTCAACCTGTATCCCTATTTAAACATTTTGTTTTTTTCCCTTCCCCTCCCTAAATTAGACCAACATCAAAGACAGTGAAAACAGGGGTTATACCGTGGGGGAGGAACATACAAACCAACAAAAAAAAATCACATGGTATATTATAAATACATTCGCAACAATAGCAAGAAAAAAAAAACACTTGTGTCCCTATCTTGGAGTTCATTTTGCTTAACATCATCTTATCTGTTCATAGGTGCACAGCTTTTTACCTTTTCTGCTTGTCCCAGATAAATACTAGTTATTGCAAATAAGGAAAACCATAGGACCTATGATTCTTTGGGCCTGGCTTACTTTACTTAATATAATTTTTCCCAAGTCTTTCCATTTCCTAACAAATGGGGTGATGTTGTTCTTTCTGATGGAGGCATAGAATTCCATTGTATATGTATACCACATTTTCTTGATCCATTCACCTACTGAGAGGAATCTGGGTTGGATCCATATCTAAGCTATGATAAATAATGCTGCAATAAACATAGCTGTGCTGGTAGATTTAGTATGGTCTTATTTATGATCATTTGGGTAAATGCCCAAAAATGGGATTGCTGAGTCATAGGGAAGCTCTATGTGGAGTCTGTTCAGGAACCTCCACACTGCTATCCAAAGTGATTGAACAAGTTGACATTCCCACCAAAAATGCATTAGGGTTCCCTTCTGTCCATGTCCCCACCAGCATCTGTTGTTATTAGAGTTCTTGATTATATCCATTCTAACTGGGGTAAGGTGGAATCTCAATGTTGATTTGATTTGCATTTTTTTTATGGTTAGAGAGGTTGAGCATATCTTCAAGTGTCTATTGACCATTCTTATTTCCTCTTCAGAAAAGTTTCTCTTTAAGTCTTTAGCCCACTTATTTATTGGGCAGTTGTTTCTCTGAGGATTTGTTGTTGGGGGATTTAATTTTTTGAGTTCCAAGTATATTTTAGATATGAGACCCTTATCCACTGTATGGCTAGTGAAGATCTTCACCCAATCCATGGGCTTTCTATTGATTTGTTAGCTATGTCCTTTGCTATACAGAAGCTCTGTATCTTCATGCAATACCATTTGCCCAAACTTGCTTTGATTTGTTGTGTTTCTGGGTCTATTAAGAAAATTTAGGCCTGTGCCAAGGAGACCTAGGGTTTCTCCTATTCCTTCCTGTAATGTTTTCAGGGTGTCTGCTTTGACTCCGAGGTCTTTGATCCATTTGGATTTGATTCTGATGCAGGGTGATATATAAGGATCTAACTTTAGTTTTCTACAGGTGATTAACCAGTTTGCCAGCCCCAATTTACTGAAGAGGCTGTCTTTCTTCCATTCTATATTTTTAGCTCCCTTATCGAAGATTAGGTGACTATAGATCTGTGGGTTCATTTCTGGGTTTTCAATTCTATTCCATTGGCCTTCAGGTCTCTTCTTGTGCCAGTACCAAGCTGTTTTGTCTACTATGGTTTTGTAGTAAAATTTGAAATTTGGTATTGATGTTCTTCCAGCATGGTTCTTTCTGTTAAGGATCGTTTTTGCTATTCCGGGTCTTTTATTGTTCCATATGAAATTTTGGCTTGCCTCTTCTATTTCCTTGAAGAATGAGGTTGGAATATTGATAGGTATCCCATTAAATTTGTAGATAGCCTTTTGAAGTATTACCATTTTCATGATGTTGATCCTTCCAATCCAGGAGCATGGGAGGTTTTTTTCCACTCTCTAAGTTCTGTTTTGATTTCCTTTTTCATGTTTTTAAAGTTTTCATCATAGAGATCTTTCACTTCTTTGGTTAATTCCTAGGTATTTTATTTTTTGTGGGGCTATTACAAATGGAGTTGCTTTCCTGATTTCAGTCGTGCTCTTCTAATTGTTGGCATACAGAAAAGCCATAGATTTTTGAAGGTTAATTTTGTACCCTGCTACTTTGCCAAAATTTTGTTTCAGCTCAAGTGTAGTCTGTGGGATTCTTTAAAAACAAGATCATGTCATCTGGAAAGAGGGAGATTATTACTTCATCTTTCCCTATTGGGATCCCCTTTATGCTTGCATCTTGTCTTATTGCTGTAGGTAAGAATTCTAATACTAAATTGAAGAGAAGTGGAGAGTGTGGACATCCTTGGGAGTTTAGAGGGAATGGCTTTTGTTTTTCACCATTAAGTATAATGCTTGCTGTAGGTTTGTCATATACAGCCTTTATTGAATGTTCCATGGAATGTTCCATGGATTCCTAATTTTTCCAGTCTTCATCATAAAGGGTTGTTGGATCTTGTCAAATGCTTTTTCTGCATCTATGGAGATAACCATGTGGTTCTTATCCTTGCTCTTGTTGATGTGATGAATTATATTAATTGATTTGTGTATATTGAACCAGCTTTGCATCCCTGAAATGAATCCTGGTGTATCATTTTTTTTTATGAATTGTTGAAGTCAATTGGCTAAAATTTTTTTGAGAACTTTTGCATGGATGTTCATCAAAGAAATGGGTCTATAGTTCTCTTTCTTTGACGAATCCCTGCCTGGTTTGGGGATGAGGGTTACTATGGCTTCATAGAAGCAGTTTGGTAGTGAACTTTCTCTTTCACTTTCATTGAAGAGTTGGAGTAGTATTGGTTGTGAGTTCTGTTTGAAGGCCTTGTAGAATTCCGCTGTAAATCCATCCAGTCCTGGGCTTTTCTTAGATGGGAGGTCTCTTATTGCTGTTTCTATTTCAATGCTTGATATAGGTCTATTAAGTTGGTTTAACTCATCTTGATTTAGTTTCAGCATGTCAATATTTGCTAAGAAATCGTCCATTTCTTCCAGATTCTCAAACTTATAAAGGTTTGAGAAGTATTCCCTTATAATATTCTGAATCTTGGTTGTTTCTGTGGTGATGTTTCCATTCTCATCTCTGAGTTTGTTCATTTGGGTGTATTCTCTTCTTTTTCTGATAAGATTTGCTAAGGGACTGTAAATTTTGTTCATTTTTCTGAAGCACCAACTCTTTGTTTTGTTGATTCTTTTTATGTTTTTTTTAAATTCTAATTTGTTTAATTCTGAGTTAATTTTAATTATTTCTTTCTGTCTACTGGATTGGGGTTTAGCTTGCTATTCTTTTTCAAGGAGGTTCAGATGTCTCATTAAATTGTTGGTTTCAGATCTCTCCAAATTGTTGATGTAGGAACTCAGAGCTATTAACTTGCCTCTGAGTACTGCCTTTTCTGTGTCCCAGAGGAGCTGGTAATTTTTGTTGAATATCATGAGCATTTGAATTTCCTTTCTAATCTCTTCCATGACCCACTGTTGATTTAACAATGTGTTGTTCAACCTCCATGTGTTACAGGACTTTCTTTGGAAACTTTTGGTGTTGAGTTCTAATTTTATTCCTTTGTAGTTGGAGAGAATGCAGGACATAACTTCAGTGTTTCTGGATTTGGACAAGTTTGCTTTGTAACATAAAATGTGGTCTATTTTGGAAAATATTCCATGTACTGCTGAGAAAAATGTATATTCTGATGCTGTTGGGTGAAATATTCAGTAAATGTCTGTTAAATCTAGTTGATGTATGCAGTTGTTTAGATCTGTGGTTTCTCTGTTGAGTTTTTACCGAGTTGATCTACCTAGTGGAGATAGTGGTGTGTTAAAGTCCCCAACAATTAAAGTCTTTGGATCTATGTGAGATTTGAGAGAAAGTCGTGTTTCTTGGATAAATTTGAGTGCTCCGTTGTTTGGTGAATAGACATTTAGAATTGTAATATCCTCCTGATGGAGAGATCCCTTAATTAGCTTGTAGCGACCTTCTTTATCTCTTCTCATTAATTTTAATTTGAAGTCTATTTTATGTGATATTAGGATTGCAACTCCTGCCTGTGTATGGGGGCCATTTGCTTGGTAGATTTTATTCTAGCCTTTCACTTTTAAAATATGTTTGTTTTTATGGGCAATTTGTGTCTCTTGAAGGCAGCAGGTAGGAAGATCTTTCTTTTTAATCCAACTAGACAGTCTATGTCACTTAATTGGAGTGTTAAGTCCATTAATGTTGAGAGTTATGTCTAAGAGGTGTTTGGTAGTTCCTATGTTACCCACCTTCTTTAGGGCTGCAACAACTGGGTTCTTCCTGTGATTCTTGGATTCTCAGTTTGGGTGCGGCTTCTTGGCCTTTATTGGGCTCTTGTTGGTTTTGTATGTGTATGACATCTTTAAGTGTCTTTTGTCGGGCTGGTTTGGTCGAGATATATTGTTTCACTTTTTCTTTGCTATGCAAGGTTTTTATTTGACCTTCTGTTATGAAGGAGAGTTTAGGTGGGTACTGTATTCTTGGTTGATAGTTATTTGTCTTTAGGGTGTGGCATACATCATTCCAGGCTCTTCTTGCTTTAATTGCCTCTGCTGAGAAATCTGAGGTTATTCTAATTAGTTTCCCTTTATAGGTGATTGACCTTTTCTCCTTGACAGCTTTAAGGATCCTTTCCTTGTTCTGAATTGATCCTGTGTGGATTATAATGTGATGGTGGGATGTCCTGTTCTCTTCTGGTCTATGTGGGGTTTTAAAAGCTTTTTATATCTTAATAGGCCTATCTTTTTGCATGTTTGGGAAGTTCTCTACTAGGATCCTGTTAAATTTCCTAGACCACTAACTTCTGTCTTTGTGCTCCTATGCCCTCATTATCCTCAAATTAGGCCTTCTGATGGTGTCTTCCAGGTGTTGGACAGATCTATCATATTTTTTGGATTTCTCTTGGAAAGTTGTGTCTTCCTTCTCTATAATACTAGGTTGTCATCAATCCCAGAGATTCCATCTTCTGTATGGTCTAACCTACGGGCAAGACGTTCTACTTTGTTTTCTATTTCCTTTTCTAATAATTTGTCAGCTTTGAAGACTTCAAATTCTTTGTTGAAGCTTTGTCTTAGATTTTGTATGAATTTCTTTGCTTCCTTAATTTGGTGTTCAGTGTTTATTCTCAAATCACTTAGTTGATTGGTTATGGTTTCATTGGACTCCCTTTTCTTCTGATGGAATCCATTCAGCATTCCTTTTTGGTCTCCCTGGATTCTTTCACCTGTCTGTTTATGGATTCCATTAATGCCTCTATTGATCTTTGTCTATTCTCATCCTATTCACACAATTTCTGTATTACTCTTTGATTATCTTCCTCATGCTCATGCAATTCCTGTCTTTCTCTTTGACTGTTCTCAGCCTGCTTATGCAAGTCCTGTATTAATCTTTGATTAGCTTCTTCATGCTCAGATGATCCTTGTATTAATATTTGGTTAGTCTCATCTTGCTTGTGAAGTTCCTGTATTAATCTTTGGTTAGCCTTGTCTCACTCCAGATCATGCTCACACTGATTCTTTTACAGATTTTCAATCTTTTCATTCACCATATTTACCAGTAGTGTTTGTAGAGCTTTTTTGGGAACTGTCCTCTGGATTATTCATTAACAGTTCTGTCACCTGATTATCATGAGTGGGAGTTGAGGTATCCAGATTTACCATTTTTCTTGTGTTTCTCTGGCTTGTTCTGCCCATTGTGTATGAAAGTAACACCAACTTTGTGCTAGAACACTACTTTAGGCAAGCATCAACCAGAGTCCTGTAGTTGCCCAGTCCAAAAGGCTGCAGATACAATCTAGTTCAACAGATACAATCTATTCAACATCAAACAACTATGGATTAATGGGGTAAGAACATCAAAGAGGGATTCAGCAGACCAGAAATTAGCAGGCTAAGGAGAATGGTGTGGAAAAATAGAAGAGGTAAAAAGAGAGAGTGAATTTAACCAAGTCCTACTTTCAGAGAGGAAATGGATAGAACAGAATGAAGAGAGAGAGCTAAAGCAACAAGAAAAATTGAAAAAACAAGAATTTAAATTTTAAAAATGTTACACTTAAAAATTAAATAAGCATAAAGAAATTATATTGAGAGAAGAAAAGGATAGGTTGAGAAGAGAGAGATAAAAAGGAAAAATTGAAAAAATTCTTTAAAAATGGAAAACAAAAATTAGATAGGTATAAAGAAATAATACTACTATTTAAAAGTTAAGCCTAAGAGGTTGTGAATTGAGTAATGAATTTCTGAATTAAGGATGTACACAATGAGGGATAAGACCTAATAATCAATGACAGGTATATATCTGGGGATGAGTAGAACAGCAATTAAGTCACACAAAAAAGAAAAGAAAAAAAGGACCAAAAGGTTAAAAGAGATTTAAATGCACACACACACACACACACATACACACCCCTAAAATAAAAAATTATCAAAGAGTAAGAATAGAAAACATTTTTTTAATTAGGTAGACTTTTTTGGGGGGGGAGGGGTCCGGTCATGGGGCCTGAACTCTGGGCCTGGGCGCTGTCCCTCAGCTCTTCAGCTCAAGGCTAGCGCTCTACCACTTGAGCCACAGCACCACTTCTAGCTTTTTTCTTTTTGCTTATGAGGTGCTGAGAAATCGAACCTAAGGCCTCATGCATGCAAGGCAAGCGCTCTACCACTGAGCCACCTTCCCAACCCATGTTTATTTTTTTTGGGGGGGAGGGAATCTTATATCTCCTCTTTGTCTGTAATCAGTCTCTTGGGGGAGTCTCTGGTCTGCTTGTGGTGTTTGGTTTTCCTGTGGCTTTATTGGTTTCTTAAGTCAGTTTGTTTAAGCAGGAAGAAAGAACCTCTGCCTTCCAAGGACTTGGTGATCCTCCTTCCAGGCTAGTTCAGTGGGAGGGAAATCTGCTTTGAGTGTCACAAAGGAAGGAGATGGTTGTTTCCTATAGCTTGGAGTTGCTGTGATGAGGCTAGGTTCTGGGTAGGGTTGAGGCCTATCAGCAATCAGTAGCTTTTTCCTGAGGGGCTAGCTCCTGAGATACTCACAGAGCCCTGCCTGGAGACATTCTCAGGATTTAAGTTTACTAAGTTTCAATTGTTTGTCTTTTACCTCTCCTGCTGTCTAAGCTTCAGTAGGGAGGGGCAGCCTCTGGCCCTTTTACCCAGCAAAGAAAGTCATTCCTATAGGATACTTCCTCTCCCTGGGAAGGGTGACTTTCCTGTGGTTGGAGCTGAGTCTGGCACATCAGGTCACATTCCTGTGACCTGTAGAATGGCTCCTATTGATTTCTTCCAAGGCCTGAGTTGGAGCTAGCTGCTCCAGCCAGGCATTTGTCAATATTAAAGATGGAGTTCTTCTCTGGTGGTGTGGGTGGGACTACCTTCCCACCGCTGCTCTGTGAGAAGGGGTGAGGATGTCTTGATTGTACTCACACAAGACTATTGTTTCCTGGGCCATTCCTGGCCTGCGATCAGTAGGATGAAGATTTCTACTCCTTGTTAGTTTTTGCTGGTGGTGAATAGAATCCACTCGCACACCATATCTGGTGCCTTTGTCATGGTCTCTCTCTGTAGATATGGTGGCCACGGCAGCCGCTGCCGCCTGCACTGTGGACACCTGCAAGTACTTAGATCTGTCTCCTTGACCAAGCTGCCTGGATTTTCCCTCTCTGGCCAATCTCTCTGTACTGTGATGGCACACTTGGTATGATTCTCTAGCCTAGGACTGTTTACTAGAACACTAAAACTGCTTTTTATGCAAGAGCTTGTTTAGCCTCTAGCTTCTTCCCCACTATCTTCCTCCAGATTTTCCAACTATGTGTTTCTTTACTTGTATCTATATAATTCCTGAAAGTAGATACTGTGATTCATCTCTCTGAATCTTCCTCATTACAAAGAGTATTCTATTCAAGATACATATCTGAACCACATATCTGCAGTACATGCAATAAGAAAAAACAAACCATATTAGACATCAGCTATGACCAGTACCTTGCTCATAATCAGGTCTAAACAAATTTTCTCTGGACACTGTTATATCTATATGCTGATCATATTGTACCAACAAATCAAAGTAAGGTATCTGCTCTAAGGCAGATGAATCCATTCTAAGTGCAAACTCAACAAGAGAAAATAATCTAAGATAATTTCTGAAGTTCTGGCTTGGCTAACTAGATAAAAAGTGCTACACTGAGCACAATGCAGAAGGAAAAGGTTTCTTTTTCCAATTTCTGTTACCAATGGAAACCAAGGAAAAGATCCATAAAAAGCGGGTGGATACAGAACTCCATTAGGAACAGGTTTGGGGCATACAGAGAGTTATTGGCATATGAAAAAGGCTTGAGAGTCACAGCAGTCTATGAAGAATATGGTCACATGAGATAGTGAAAATGCATCCAAGAGTAGGGAAACTGACAACTATAAAGTATGAACAGCTTTTGATAATATTATTTCAAAGAAGCCCTTGTGATATATATTATATATATATAATCTATAAATTATATATATTTATAGATATATAGATATATATATATATCAGATACCACAGCAAGAGAGAAATCAAAATACCTAATTTGAATGCCTGTCTCTTCCCTCCTTTCCACTCCTATATATGTGTGGAGGAGAGAGTAACTGGTGGAAATAATACCCCTGGGAAAAACAGAAGAGAGAAAGAGAGAGAGAGAGAGAGAGAGAGAGAGAGAGATGTTTTTGTCATTCTCTTTCCTTAGATGTATTTTTTCAAGTTTTGTTTAATAAGCAATTGTGTTTATAGTTTAAATAAACAACTTAAAATAATGATTCTAAAATACTTAGTATGCTGGAATGGAATGAGAAACTAGTTCAGTATTGAAACTGGAAGGAAGTGTGAGATGCAAGAATATCAGTGTATTAAATGTATTTTTGGAAGTCTTATTGTTGATAATGATGTTGGTAGTGGTGTTGGTGTGTTGGTAATGATGAATCTGAAGGTTTTTCTATGTACTAGTGGACTTGCTTCATTGTAATCCCTGAGAGACAAATCCATGAGAGCATTAATCAGATGCAAACAATTCAAATGAAGAAGTAAATACCTTAGGGATCACAGTGAAATATTCAATGCCAGCCTATTATTTCAGACCATCACGTGTTTCTGTTATATAAGAACAAAAGTATGCTGATGTTTGTTCAGATTTAGGGACCCCACTCCTCTTCAATTGCTGTTGGCATATTTCCTGCATATTAATAATCATTATTGTTTCATATGAAATATCATAATGAGCCTCATTCTCAAACTAATTACAAAGGCCCCAATTAGTGATTTGCTAAAAATGAAAGAACTTAGAGTCTCTTGTTTTTGCTCCTGCACCAGTTCCAGAGAGATGTAACTGGTTAAGATTGACTTGTCTCCTTTCTAGGACACCAATTACTATTACCCAATAATCATGTTCTCCTTTGCCCTGGGTATGTGAATGACCAGAGTCCTACATAATTGATCATGTCCCAGTGTGTGCACATATACCTGTATACATATACAAATACATATACATAAATATTAATCATTCATTGTGTTTACTTGTAGATGTATAGACAAATTCTAGTCACTACAAATGAGGGAAAACTTGCAGCTTATATTCCTTTCACTCTGGCTTACTTCACTTAATATAATTCTTTCCAAGTCTTTCCATTTCCTTATGAATGATACAATATCATTCTTTCTGATGGATGAGTAGAATTCCATTGTGTATATATACCACATTTTCTTGAACCTTTCATCCACTGAGAGACATCTAGATTGATTCCATATTTTGGCTATGGTAACCAATGCTGCAATGAACATAGTTGTGCTGGTAGCATGGCTTGGTTTGTGGTTTATTGGATAAATGCCCAGTAGTAAGGAACTTCCTTACTTCTTTCCAGAGTGGTTGAATGAGTTTACATTCCCACCAACAGTGTAATAGAATTACCTTTTGGCCGTATCCCCACAAGCATTTGTCATTGTTTTCCTGATAATGGCCATTCTAATTGGGGTGAGGTAGAATCTCAATGTTGTTTTGATTTTCATCTCTTTTATAGCCAGAGATGTTGAACACTTCTTAATGTGTCTATTGGCCTTTCTTATCTCTACTTCTGAGAATTCTTTCTTTATGTCTTTAACCCATCTACTGATTGAGTTATTGAGTTTTTGAGGGTTTATTTGATGGAGGTTAATCTTTTGAGCTCCAAGTATATTTTAGATATGAGACCCTTGTCTGATGTATAGCTAGTAAAGATTTTCTCCCATTCTGTGAGTTTCTATTTATCTTGTTAGCTATGTACTTTGCTACAGATTTTTCTTTTTATCTCTTTTGTTAGTTTGTTTGTATATGGAGGGTTATGGGAGGGCACATAATAGCAAAGATGAACCAAGGCAGCAGTGGTGCCCACTGGACACCATGTGGAAACTGAACTGGATATATTGTAGGTGGGGATGGGAGGGAAAAACCGGAGAGAGTGATAGAAGGGGAGACATGGTTCAAAAAGAACTGTACTCATTACTTGTTTTCTGACTCATGTAATTGTAACCTCACCGAATATCAACTCTACAATAACAATAAAAAAGCAAGTTGATGGGAGCACGTATTTCATGTTATTTACATTATTTAAGAATTCTGTGGAAGATTAAAAGTCTTGAGGTTTTTGTATGCCTTCATTCCACATAGTTAAGCTATTTGTACTGAATTCTCTGAATTCTCAATTCAGATATCTTAGCTGAATATTATTGTATTTTATTTTGCAAAATATTAAAGCTAAAGAATATCTAAAAACTAAGCACGTGCTGCCATTTCTACCATGCTTCTTTACTTTCAAAACCTTCTTATCCTTTCATTACTATTAGTGGATAAGCCTTTTAATTCAGTAATATTTTGGAACTCTGAGTCTTATACTTAGAATACTTTGAATACATAATGCTGGTCTGTAATTACCTTCCAAAATTCTAAGAAGATTGAACAATGAAATGTTTACCTTTCCATAGTCTATTTTCTACTTTTAATAATGAAAGTCAAAATCCTGATTTTTTTTCTTCCTAGAGCTTTGTCCATTTCAAATGCAAGGACTATTTTTTTCTTCTCTACATAAATCTAGGAATATTGCCACTGCTGCCAAAAGAAATAAATTACAGTGTTAAGCTACAAATCTGCAGGTCTAGAGGTTCACCTTCCTTCAACACTATTTTAAAGGGAAAATACTGTTTCAGCTAGCAGAGGAAGCAAGTTCTTTGGTCTGCTTTCTACCATTAAGCTCACTTCTCTGTTTTATAATGCCCACAGGGATCTTTTAATTCTTTCTACACAAGAAGTATCATTTGGAATCTTTGGGCATTGGCCACAATAAATAATGAGGTGACTGAAGCTGGGAGATGTCGTCCTTTCCCATCATTTATTCCATACATTGTTCTCTCCTACCTGCTTAAGGTCAATTCCAATATGCATAGCTTTATTTCAGATAGTAAATGAAATTAAGAATCCAAACTTTCTTTACTTGGTAGATCTACAATTTTTCAATAGATTTTCCTTTATAAGAAGACTCTTAGGGAAAGAAACTAACTTTATACCAGGTTTTGTGTCCTTCACAGAAAGAAATAATTACTCTTTGGCACTAGAGTAATCAATATTGGAATAAATTCACAAATACATACAGACCATCAACTGCACTATGTGGAAACAAGAATCCAGTTTGATATGAGCATTTTTTTAATTTTAAGGATTTAATATATCTGACTTGGGGAGTTATTTCATAACCTGCACTATGTTAAAAATATTTCAAGGAGTTTATTCTGTGTCAATGGTTGTTAAGACTTCAGACTTCTCTCAGAGTAAGACCATGTGAACCAAGGCATTAGCCTCAAGGAGAATTAGAGTTAGTATAAGAACATAGCCATAAAAGAAGCTGCAGGGACTGACCTATCTGTAAATAAATCATTGATATGAGGCCTGGGAATTTAGAAATATTGACAAAAATGGACTGGAAGCTATCAACCCTATAGTACAGGGCTGGTTTGAGGGTATTGCAAGACTCAGATAAATAGTCTAAATAAGAAGCCACAAGATAGTGGTTAGTCAATAGAGAGAATACACTATTGTACAGTCAAAAACCAATTAGGTAATGATGCCAGCTAACAAATTTTAAATGAATTACTGTTAAAACTTAGAAATAAAACATTAAGTAGAGCCAGGTACTGTAATCCTAGCTACTCACAAAGCTGACATCTGAAGAGCTTAGGTTTGACACCAGCTTAGGCAGAAAATTCTGTGAGACTCTTACCTTCAATTAACCAGCAAAAAACCAGAAGTGGAGGTGTGGCTTAAGTAGTAGAATGTCAGCTACATGAGAGAGTGAGGCCTTGAGTTCAATCCCCAGTACTAGCACAAAAATATTGATAAAGTAATATCTAGAATGTGATTCTAATAAATCCAATGAAAATACAACAAAGGTTAACAGAGATCACTTATCAGCAGTTGTGAGAAACTACCATATTTGCTTACCACTTTATCTGCAGCATCTAGTACAAAAGCATTTTAAGGATTTAGTAAGGGGCTGGGGAAGTGGCTCAGTGGTAGAGTGCTTGCCTCGCATGCATGAGGCCCTGGGTTTGATTCCTCAGCACCACATAAGCAGAAAAAGCCGGAAGTAGTGCTGTGGCTCAAGTGGTACAGTGCTAGCCTTGAGCTGAAGAGCTGAGGTACAGTGCCCAGGCCCAGAGGTCAGGCCCTATGACCAAAAAAAAAAAAAAAAAAAAAAAAAAGGATTTAGTAAGTGCTGGCTTTCATTATCCACATAGATCCTACAGTAAACTTGTACATAGAACGTTGTTTAAAGTGTTTGTGTTCTAATCAAAGAAAGGTTGGACAAATGGGATTGCATTAAACTGCAGTGCTTCTGCATGGCAAAGGACATAGCTAGCAAGATAAATAGAAAGCCCATGGATTGGGAGAAGATCTTACTAGCCATACAACAGACAAGGGTCTCATATCTAAAATTTACTTAGAACTCAAAAAAAATTAAATCCCCAACAACAAATCCTCAAAGAAACAACTGCCCCATTAAAAGTGGGCTAATGACTTAGAGACTTCTCTGAACAGGAAATCAGAGTGGCCAATAGCTACATGACGAAATGCTCAAATTATCTGGCCATAAAAGAAATGTGAATCAAAACAACATTGAGATTCCACCTCACCCCCGTAAGAATGACTAAAATCAAGAAATTTAATAACAACAGATGCTGGAGGGGATGTGGTCAAAAGGGAACCCTACTGCATTGTTGGTGGGAGTGTAAACTTGTTCAATCACTTTGGATAGCAGTGTGAAGGTTCCTGAAAAGACTCCACATAGAGCTCCCTTATGACCCAGCAATTTTTTGGGCAGTTACCCAAATGATCACAAACAAGTCCATACTAAAGCTACTACCACAACTATGTTTATTGCAGCATTATTCACTATAGCTATGATATGGAACCAACCCAGACATCCCTCAGTAGATGAATGGATCAAGAAGTACATATATATGTATATATGTATATATATATATATATATGTATATGTATATATGTATGTATACATACATATATACATATATATACACCTACATATATACATACATATATACATATATACACATATATATATACATATATACATATACATACACATACACACACACACACATACACACACACACACACACACACACACACACATATATATATATATATATATATATATATATATATATATATGAATTCTATTCTTCCATCAGAAAAAATGACACTGCCTCATTTGTTAGGAAATCAAAGACTTAGAAAAAAAATCGTATTAAGTGAAGTAAGCCAGACCCATGGTTGCCCTGATTTGCAATAATTAGTATATGTTTAAGATAATCTTATCAGATGAGCAGAACAGCTCAAAAGCTAGTTATATTATATATGACCATATATGATTATGTTGAGCAAAATGAACCTCAAGATATGGACACAAGAGGTTTTACTTTGTTGTTGTTGTTTTTAATGTACTATGTGATTTTTTTTCTTTTATATGTTCTTCCTCCTATGATATATCCCTGTTGTTACTGTATTTGATTTTGGTACCTTGCATCTTGTATATACATTTATCTAATTTCGGGAGGGGAAAGGGAATAACAAAATGATGAAACAAGACACAGGATGACCCATTGCAATAATGAGACTCACAAGACACTATGTTGGAAATGAACTTTACAACTTTGGGTGGGAGGAGTGGAGGAGGCAATGGAGGGAAGGGATAGTAGGAGTAAAAAAAGGAGGAAATAAAAATGTTCGACAAGCAAGGTACTCATTACCTTACTGATGTAACTGTAACTCTTCCGTATAGCATCTTTACAAGGAAATTAAATTTAAAAAAGTGTTTGCTCTCCAAGAAGATATCATAAAGACAGATGTTACATCAACCCATAGCTACTAAATACTTCTTTCTCCAGGAAAATTGGGGAAAGAATTATCTAGGTAAAGAACTATCGATGACCAAGCTTGCTCATGAGCTATAATATAAAAAATAAATAAAAAAAACTATCTAGTTAAAGAAAAGATTTAGAATGGGGTAATAAAGAAGATTTTCTTGGTTTATGCATCAAAATCTGATCTTGAAGATTGTATGGGTATGATTTAATTAGATGAGTAGGAGAGAGCCATGAATGGCATTTTCTATGCTGGAATCATATGAGTAACATCATTGCAAGGATAGTAGATTATTTTCCTAATCTCCTTAAGCCAGCAAGTCATTGCACTTGTAGAACACACAGTATCATTATGGCCAGCACCACTGGTCAGGCAAAGTTTTCCAAAGAGCAAAGGTTTAGTTGCTACTGAGCATCCCTCTAGGGCTTCTTCCTTCTGTGGCTGCAACTCAGTGTTATTGTTCTCTGCCTAGGTAATAATGTCCAGCTAAACTTCTTGGCAGGACTGTACTTGTTCTAGCAGAGAGTAACAGCCTGTTGATCTACATTAACTTGCCTTGATTGATGAGGATTGGCCAAGAGTGTCTGGGGTATTCCATTTAGACTACTGCCAGCATTGATACTTGGGATCAATACCCCTTATGGCCTTTTTGTTATTTCACTACAACACATTCTCACCAACATTGCTGGTCCTCTCTACTGCTTTTCCTATGTGTCTGAGCCTTAGATTTCTTCATGCACATTGTACCTTGTTGTTGTTGGCATGACAGTGTGCCTAATCCTTTCCAGCCTGGTATATTGAGTCCATGTACACCTGGACTTTTGTATCCATCCATGGGTTCTGCACCTGTGGACTCAACTAATGATTGAACATTTTGGTAGAAAATGCATTTACTATGAATATGTATAGCATTTCCTAGTGTTATTAATCACTGAATAATGCTAACATAACAATGATTTTACTTAAGATTTACATTGAAGTAGGTGTTCCAAGTCATTTAGAGATGAAGTAGACAAGAAATTATCATGGCTTAATTACAAATTTGTCATCAGTTTAAGTATCTATACAAAAGGGATTTCATTCAATGTTTGTGAATTCATCTTGATCAATGTCACCTTTTTTTCATTATTCTCTTCCATCTCTACCAGCCTCACCCATCCCTCATTACCTGATTCACTTTCAAATATGTACATTAAATACTATGACTGCATTAGCATACACTTTCATCTCTTCATTCATCTGCCCTCTCCCTCAACATCATTTTATAGAAGGGTCTTGATCATCTACATAGGTTGCTATCTGTGGACTGTCCTGAAACAAATCTTCCTCAGATACCTAGGGGCATTGTATTTATTTCTGCATTAAGCCAACCAACCCTGGAGCTAGGAGTTATCTTCTTCCCAGACAATCTTCTCAAGCTCTTGCCTGATCTTTATTGTCCTTCTTATCCCTTATGGGTGCATGATTTCCCACCCAACACTTAATTTTTTTCCAACCTTTTCCCCTGTTGTCTAAATTCATCTGATCTGCAACTCCATGTCCCAGTAGCTAACTCTTGGCTAACCAATTAATTAGGCAGACAATATGAGTAGAAATTGGTGTTCTGTTTTACAGTTACACACATTACCTGAATAAGAAATGTCTAGAGGCTTGTTACTCAAAATTTGCCCAAAACCACTAGCATCGTCTAGGAGCTTATTATCTATGCTGAATCTTGGATCCCAGTATGGACCTCCTCAATCATCCATCCACCCTTGGGGTGGTATACTGGAATCTGTGCTCTAAGCCACTTTCCAATTGATTCTTATGAATGTTCAAGTTGAGGAAACATAATCCTTGGTGTTAAGAACATGAATTCTTTGTCCATTTTCTTAACACAAATTTGCGTTACAACAAAAATATCACACAATGCTTTTGTGTATGGGATTTTCATCCCAATCCACCTTATGCAATATTAAAGATATTTAAATGCTCTGTAATTTGAGTTTTGCCACCTTTTCTAGTTAAAATGTTTTCCAGAGGGTTTTTTTTCTTTTTTTTTTACTGTGAAAATACCATACAGAGGGGTTCAATTACATGGGCAAGATAATGAGTACATTTCTTATCAAGCATTGTTACCTCCTCCTTTGTTTCTCCTTCCCATCCCTTGCCATCTCCCACCATCCCCTCCACCACGCAACCCCCACCCCTCGCCAATGTTGTAAAGTTTGTTTTTAGACATAACGATTTGTTAGATAATTTCTGCATAGTGCTTAGCATAATAGCATAAAATC
This sequence comes from Dipodomys spectabilis, assembly GCF_019054845.1. NCBI lineage: Eukaryota > Metazoa > Chordata > Mammalia > Rodentia > Heteromyidae > Dipodomys > Dipodomys spectabilis. The sequence goes on from NW_024870824.1 coordinate 12,159,085, forward strand.
AGCACTCAATAAATATATTTTCACTCTCTTGTTTCTCACCTGTGATGTGATACTGTGTATTGCTTTCCCTCCACATTCAAAGATCATATAATATTTTAAGAACTGTGTATTAATGACAATAGTTTAAATCAAAACAGTAACTGTAAGAGGGAAGAAAATGAAGTTATTGTTTAATAAATACAAACTTTCAGTTTAGGAAGGAATGAAACCTATTCCCAAAAGTTGTTATTGCTAAATATTCCTTATATTAATTTGATCACAATAAAAATAAATAAATACATGTATTGGAAGAAATACTTAAAATGGTATTTATGTCATATATATATATTTTTTTTTTTTTTTTGGGTCCGGTCGTGGGGCCTGAACTCTGGGCCTGGGTGCTGTCCCTCAGCTCTTCAGCTCAAGGCTAGCGTTCTACCACTTGAGCCACAGCACCACTTCTGGCTTCTTTTGCTTATGTGGTGCTGACGAATCGAACCCAAGGCCTCATTCATGCAAGGCAAACACTCTACCATTGAGCCACCTTCCCAGCCCTGTCATATATGTTTTGATATGATTGAAGAATAATTCAAAAGACATGGAGACCATTAGAATGGTAAAGACCACTGAGAACAATAAGGTTTCAAAAAAGGACAAACAGACCTGTGTCCATATCTTGGGGTTCATTTCACGTAACATCAACTTATATAGTCATTTGTACATGGTTTTTGACCTTTTCAGCTCATTGATAAGATTATCCTATATGGATTCTAATTATTACAAATAATGGAAACCATGGGACCTAAATTTCTGAGGTCTGTCTTTATTATTACTGTTTTAAATGTACCATGTAATTTTATTATTTTTTGTTGTTGTTTTCCCTTTGTATGTTCATATCCCCTGTTGTCACTGTACTCGATTTTGATATCCTGCATCTTGAATATACATATGTCTAATCTGGGGAGAGGAAGGGGTTCAACAAAACACTGAAACAAGGACACAGGATGACCCATTGCAACAAAGATACCTACTGGACAGTGTATTGGAAATGAACCTTACAACTTAAGGAGGCAAGCGGGCATGGGGGGTAGGAGTGTGGGAGCTGGGAGAAGAAAGGATAGTGGGACAACAAGAAGGAAGGGAAGGGGTAACTATGATCGACAAGTAATGTACTCATTGCCTTACTCATGGAACTATAACCCCTCCAGACAACATCTTAACAACAAAATAAAAATTAAAAAAGGAAAAACAGTGATACTGTGGAAAGATTTATAAAACAAAACAATAAAACACTGACAATACTTAAATGGTGATACAAGATGGAAATGTCTCTGTTCATGTAGTAACAGAATTAATATTGTGAAAATAGTTATGCTACTAAAAATAATGTAGAGGTTTAGTGCCATACCCATCAAAATAGTTAAGAAATTTTTCACAGCAATAAAGAAAATGATCATCAGACTTATATAGGAGCATAAAAATCCAAGTAAGCAAATGCAATCCTGAGCAAATAAATAATGGCTGGAAGTTTAATCCTAACCAACTTCAAGTCACAGAGCCATAGTAATAAAAACTGTATGGTATAGGCACAAAAATAGAAAAACAAACCAATGGAATAGGAGAGCTACAAAGAATTAACCCTTTTATTAACAAAGGTAATAAATTGTATGTTGAGAAAAAGGACAACATCCTCAGCAAAAAGTTCTGAGAAAATTGTATATATACGTATAAAAAACTAAATACTACATTCCTCAATTCTTATCCTAAAAGACATCAACCAAAATGGAGCAAAGACTTTAGAATGAGATATGAAACTTTAAAACTACAAAAGAAAACACAAGAAAAATATGTACAAGTATAAACAGTTCAGTCTATGAAATACTAACAAGAACTGACAAATAGGATTACACCAAGTGAAGTCCTTTCTGCACAGAGAAGGAAAGCATTGCTCAAATGAAGATGCAACTTACAGAACAGTAATAAATCTTTGGTAGATATTGATCTAACAGAAGACTGGCATCATGAATATCTAAAGAAATGAAAAAAAGTACACACCAAAAGAGCAAATGACACAGCCAACAAAGGGGCAGGAAGCTAAACAGACACTTTTACTGGGAGGCAAAAATAGACAGTAAGTTCTTGGCATAGGTAGTCAGCAAGGAAAACCAAGTTAAAACTACTTTGATATTCTGCATCATTTTACTCAAAACTGTTATTATCAAGAAAAGGATGTGCTATTGAGACTGCAGGGGGAGGGATCATTATCTACTGTGGTTGGTACTGGCAGTTCGCATGGCAGGTCTGTTACTACCTTATCATCCAGTTTTACCTCTCTTGAAAATGCTTCTAAAGTCAACATACAATAGGAATACCTGCATACAGATCTTTTGTTACAGGAGTGTTCAAAACCATGGACTAAATTTGGGTTTCTATTAATGAAGAAAACTCTCTCTGTGTCTCTGTTTCTGTCTCTGTCTCTCTGTCTTTGTCTCTGTCTCTGTCTCTGTCTCTGTCTCCGTCTCTCTCTCTCTCTCTCTCTCTCTCTCTCTCTCTCTCTCTCTCTCACACACACACACACACACACACACCTGTGCACTGGAATACTATTCAGCTACAGAGAAACAGAAAATCATACAATTTGCAGGAAAATGGATAGAACAAGAGATGATCATGTTATGTAAAATAAACCAGTCCCCAAAGATTATCTTGAGTTTTCTCTCCTATGTGGAGTTTAAGTTGTGTTTTTAAGATATGGAAGTAGACAGGGATTATCTGTAAAGTTGAGGGGACAGGAAGAATGGGAGAGGGGCAATAAAGAAAGGAATTATGGTAGTGATTCTGACCCAAGTGCATTATATATATGATTGGAAGTATCATAAGGAAACAATTAATTGAACAATTAATAATTGAACAATTAATATATCTAATAAAAATGCAAATTAGGAGTCTGTGAGATGCAACAGCTCACACATTGGAATGACTAATTTAAAAGACCAATATCGTTAAATGTTGACAAGCATTTCTCTCTAACATGCTTGGCAGGGATTGGTACAATGTCACTTGGAAAATGTCTTTAGGAGTATGTCTAAATATTAACTACATATGCCTTTGGATAGCAACTATTTATTCAATAGAATTGACAATATGTGACTCTAAAACATTTTAGAAGAATATTTGTAACATAAAAGAGCTAATCACAAATATCCAGGTGAGTATCTGAGTATTGGGAGAATGGGTATGTAACCTGTGTTATATTCATACAATAGACTACTGAACATGAATAAAAGGAAACTTCAGTAAGTATAACAAGGAATCTCAAAAACATGCTTTAGTGAAAGATCTAAAAGAGTGTATGTTGTAATCTGAGTTGTATGAAATTCTAGAACATCAGAGCAAAGACATGGTTACAGAAATCAGAATAACAGTTTTATCTATTATTATTAAGCTGCAACACATATATTCTTATTTATTCAGAAGCATATGTTGACAGGGATACTAGAGAACATTCCAGAATGGTGGCAATGGTTTGTTTTGTAATGGAAGGGGTGTTATATAAGACATGTAATTAATATTCCTGCATATCACTACAAGTCAACTATACATAAAGTTGATGGGATTTTTCCTTCTTCAGTTATCCTTACAAACAATTCTGCATATACTCCTATGAATTGGTGACCAGCGCCATCACAGTTATAGTTACTACTGAATTTCTCAATCACAAATAAAGAGATAAGTGATTAAAAAAAAAAAAACTAAGAGGGCACCTGTTGCAACAATGAGAAGTATAAGTTGTCATGTCGAAAACGAGCTTTACAACATTGGTGCGGGGGTAGGAGGGGAAGGGGGGAGGATTGGGGGGGTGGGGGGGAGGGTGGGAAGGGATGTGAAGGGTAAACAAAGGAGGAGGCTGCAATGCTTGATAAGAAATGTACGTATTATCCTGCCCATGTAATTGTAACCCCTCTGTACAGTATGTTCACAAAAAAAAAATTAAATTAAATTAAAAAAAAAAAAACTAAGAGGGCTTGCTTACCATATGTAAGAATTGGGTCCAATTTCCAGCATGACACAGACACAAAATCATAATCATTCCTCTCTTTTCTGCCTTGTTTTGGATCCTTCCTGAAGGAGAGGCTATGATTTGTTGTTCATTCTATGTGTCTCATCTTAATTATTGGCACCTCTATGAAAAAAATTCAAAGGAAGAAAATTAGCCATCTTCCCTCTTCCCCCATCAAACCCACTAATATACCTATCTTGATAAAGGATCAAATTTTATCAATTCCGAAAATATCTGAAGCACCTTGATGCCTCCTTTAAGATATCCACAACGAGTAGTACAACTTATTCTATTGTCAATACTTATTTGATCACATTACGTTTCTCTACTGGCTTTTCCTTCTATGAATTCAACATCCATTTGGAATGGAAGTCTTGGAATCTGGAGATATAGGATGATGTCATTTTCTATTTTTGGAAGCATCAAATAATCTCTCATCATTTCACTGTGTTTATCATTTTGATTTATTGAATACACACAAACATTCTCCACCTCTAGTCACAGAAACATAATTGCAAGGGAAGAGTAATACACCAGTCCTTTGCTAGAAAATAATGTGGAAGTATGAGAGTTGACCAGATAAGGTAGCCAGCGCCAAAATTTATACAATCTAAACAGAAAGAAAAGCTCATGATATTACCATATAAATAATTCCACATCGTAGGAATCATGCTAACACATCAGGCTATGAAAATAAGCAGTATAGTCTGTAGTCTTCAAGTGTTCAGTCTTGGAAGGGACACAAATAAATAAATTATTTTAAGTTGAAATGCATGAAGACCTAACCAATTTTGTACTACTTAGAGCAGTTCAGAGTAAATTGCATAGTAATAAATAGTGAGTGAGCTCAATGGGAAATCTCATTACTTAGGTTCAAATCTCCATTCTACTGTATGGCAAAGTAGGATCTAACTTATTCTCTATCCAAATATTTCTGAGATACAATTATACACTTTTGTACATATCACATATACACTAGTATTTGAAACATCATTCATACTTTGTAACTTTTAGATGATAGCTAGGTAAGAAATACCAGATAGACAGAAGAGAGAGAGAATTTTTTTCTAACAAAATGTTAAAACTTACTATGCCATGCATTAGTATTCTATATCTTTCTTTTTCTCTCTTTTCATTATTGTCAAGGTAATGTACAGAGGGGTTAGAGTTACATAAGTAAGGTAATAAGTACATTTCTTGTCAAACTCCTACTTTCCCTACCCCTCAAGCTCCCCCTCCCCCACAAGTTGTACAGATCATTTCCAACATATTGTCTTGTGAATATTGCTCTTGCATTGGTTTCCCCCTTTTCCTTTGTCTCACCATCCTGTGATTTCCCCCTCCCTTACCCTAATTCAGATATACCTTTCTTCTACTCTGTGATACCTCACAAAAGGCAACACATGCAAAAATGGATGTAGAACCTAAAATGAGTGGGGAAGGTAGGGGCACAGGTAAAGGCTGAAGGAAGCAGTCTCTCTGGGGATTGGGAATGGCTGTTGTTATGGGAGCATAAAGTGCATGGAGAAAAATAAGGGGACCAAAGTCCATCAGCAGATGGCCTTGTTTGCTGTGCAAAGAAATGCGGACTTTATCTGCATTATCCTTCAGGGCAAGGGGAGATATTGAAGGATTTTGAACAGCGTTTCAGTTGGTAATTGTATTTTAGAAAAACCATTCTGGTCGGGAATGGACTGAAGGAAAACTAGCAAGAACACTTTCAAATTGCTTTTTGTGGGATTATATTAAAAGAAATGGTCAATCTTACCAAGAGAGGGATTTTTTTTAAATGTTCCTTCCTAGCTGAACTGGCAATAAACACATTTTTTTCTATCCTGCACGTTTTACCTGTAGATCTCACAATACTTCAGTGCCCCCAAAGTTTACCACCACCCCACAAATGGAAAGAGCCAATGTAACCAGGGCTGAAAGGAAAAATGAGGACACTGAGAGAGAATTGGATATAACCAACAAATCACCAGAAAGGCAGGCTCTGGTTATGCAGTTTTGATTGATAGATTGAAAAAATCATCTGTATTTATTTTTTTCTTTCCAAGCATTAAGGACAGAGACAATAAGTTGTTAATTGTGACCATAAACACTTAATGCCATTGTTATCAGGGCTCTGAAGGAAAATGCTATCCATATTTTGGGTAGGATTTACTTTGGGAATCTTCTGAGAAAATGAAAAGGAAGCTTACCCTGGTGGGTGGCAGTGGAATATTCCAGAAAGCTGGAGTTACCAGGTCATAGGACATGGCACAGGCATAAGTATGTGTAATAGTCCTGGGGAAAAAAGGGGGCTGGAGTTTTTAATGAAGTTGAAGACTGGAGTGGCTCAAGCATTGTGATATTGAGAGGTGATGGTGGGCTATGAAAACAGAAAAATGGGACCTCCACCAGCTCCCCCTGACATCACCACTTGAAATGGATCCATGGATGCAATGTTTATAAATTTTATGGAAGCAACAACCCTCAGTTAACAAACAGGCAAATGAGCTAAAGATTCTTCTCAGTTCTCAGAAGAAGTCAAAATAGCCAATAGACATATGATAAAAAAAAATTCCCAACATCGTTGGCCATAAATCAAATGCAAATCAAAACAATATTGAGATTGCACCTCACTTCAGTTAGAATGGCCACTATCAAGAAAACTAATCTTAACAGACTCTTGAGAGGATACGACCAAAAGAAGCTCATAATACACTATTGGTGGGAATGTGAACTTGTTTACTCTAGACAACAATGTGGAAGTTCCTCAAAATTTTAAACATAAAACTGCCCTATGATCCAGCAATTCAACTCCTGAGAATTTACCCAAAAGATTAAAAACCAGGATATTGTAAATCCCCCAGCACTACCTTGTTTCTTGTAGCACTATTCACCACAGCCAAGGAATCATCCCAGATGTCCCTCAATGGATGAATGGATCAAGAAAACGTGGGATATATACACAATGGAATCTTACCCCTCCATTAGAAATAATGATAGTGCACCATTTGTAAACAGATGGAAAAATCTGGAAAGAATGATGGTAAGTGAACCAGGCCCAGATGTACAAATGATGCCTATTTTCCTTTATACGTGCAAGCTAGATTTAGCTTACAGACTCATATAAATATATTGGGTGGTACACAAGTGTATTCAAATGGATTAACTGAAATATGGTAGATGCAAGGGAGATCTCAAATAGTGCAATCCCTTAGATATCCAAAATCAAAGTTCAGCAACTAAAACAGTAGGAAGTGGATACTTGAAAAGAATAGGGGATGGGGAGTTGGGGGGAGTGTAGTTGTGGAGATGGTAGGGAAGGAGACTCACTCATGTAACTGTCACCCCTTCTCTGAACAGCATTTTCACAATAAAAACATATTTAATAAAAAAGAAAAGAAAAGAAAAGGTGGGGGTCAAGGGGAAAGGAGTAGACAAATGAAGAAGAGAAGATCAGAGACAATGAAGCCAAGAATCTAATGTATATCCTACATAGTTCAGAAGAGTAAGGGAAGGGGTCCGTAGAAGAAGAATGGGTGAGAATGTTGAAAGGGGTAATTTTGATCAAGATATATTGTAGCCATAAAATACTTTTTTATTCCATGCCTAGATCTTGAACTCAGGACTTAGATGTTGTCCTTGAGCTTCTTCTGCTCAAGGTTAGTACTCTACTACTTGAGCCACAGTGTCACTTCCAGCCTTTTCTGAGTATTGGAGATAAGAGTCTCATGGACTTCCTGCCCAGGCTGGCTTTGAACCACAATCCTCCTATCTCAGCCTCCTGGGTAGCTATGATTACAGACATGAGCCACTGGTGGCCGGCTCATAAACTGCTTCTTTAAATGCCAACTCCTTTGTACAACTACTTAAAGAAGATAAAAATAATAATAAATTTATATGTTTATAATAAATAATAATGTTTATAATAAATAATAAATGTTTATAATAAATTTATCAAAGCCAAATGAATTATTTCCTTCTTTTGATTACTTCCTCTAGGAAGTCATACTTGGTACATTAGAGAGAGCCTAATTATTGTCTTACTTCTGATAGTACTAAATATAACAATAGAACAAAGGGATGAGGTTCCTTCCTTCTCTATTGTCATGTTCTAAGCTGACATTGTGTTTGCATTGCTTTATATCTAAACTAGGTAAGGAAATTTAGAAGCAGTATGCAGAAATATGATTGTCATTACTGCTGATTAAATGATAATTTCCTAGAGCAACATTATTCATCAGAAAAGAAAAATAATGAGCTCACTTGAATTTTTAAACCCTCAACGACCAAGATAAGTTCTCTCATTTTTTCACCCATAGTTTCCACACCATGTTTTCAAAAAAGATCTCATATGAATGTTTGGGATAGGCCCAAACTCAATAGTAAAACAGTATATACCTTGGTACAGAGGTTTATAGCACTGTAATCACCCTGCTGGAAGTGATAAATAATGCTGATGAAGACAGTAAAGTATATTTTCCTGCTGATCCTGGGGCTTGAACTCAGGGTCTGGATGTTATTCCTGAATTTGTTTGCTCATGGCTAGAACTCTATCACTTAAGCCACAGCTACATTTCTGTTTTTTCATTATTAATTGGAGATAAGAGTCCCGTGGACTTTCTTGCCCAGGCTGGCTTTGAACCACAACTCTCAGATCTCACCCTCCTGAGTAGCTGGGATTACAGACATGAGCCACTAGAACGCAGCCAGATAAAAATATGAATCCTAGCTGTTACTCTAGGTTTAGAAGTGACCAAACAAAGAGAAAGACACAGCATAGAAGAGAGAATACTGCAAAGAGGAAGTCATGCTTTGATATGTGGAAAACAATCGAAATTGGAGTTGAAGAAAGGCCAATTTGACACCAAGTGTCTCAGTTATCCAGTGTATAGCTGTGCTAAGGCTGACTAGCAGATTACCACACACCGAGTAGCTCATAATACAGAAACTTATTTTGTTCTGAGTGATGGAAGTCCAAGATTAGAGGGCTCACGGTCCTGTTTCTTCTGAGGTCTCTCACCTTGGCTTACAGATGCTGCTTCCTCCCTCTAGCTTCCTCTGGTTATTCTTTCAGCTATGTGTTTTATCTGTGTCCTAATCTTCTCTTTTTATGGGTACTATTGAATTGGATCAGGTCCCATCCATAGGAATCTCATTCTACCTTATTGCCTCTTTCAAAGTATTATCTTCCAAATACAGTCACTTTCTGAGATAGCAGTGTTTAGGCTATCAAATATAAAATCGGTGTGGGAGACAGAGTTCAAGTCACAGTACTAGACAAATATTCGGTGAGCACCACTCTGCATGCACTGCACATGCTACTAGGGAGGCAAGCAAAGTCTGGCCCTGTCTTCATGGACCACAAGAACTGAGAGGGAAGATAGGCTTCCATTATAGGACTATACATAAACACGTAACTCAGTAATCACAACTCCACAGCATGGTTCACAGAAGAGTGTGAAGTTGGGGAGAGTGGAAATAGGTCTTCAAGAAGGAAGCTATGAGACACATCCAGAAGAGGGAACAGGATTGAATGAGAGGAAGAAGAAGAAAGCAAAAATGTCACAATATGTTTTGTGGGGGAAGGCCCAGCATCTGTTCTTACTAAATGGTAAGCAATCATTGTAGAAAGGTGAAAAGCTAAGGAGACTTCATTAATCTCTGAATAATATGTATGTATTATATAGGGCTCAGGAATAATTTTCATTTTTTTCTTGATTCTAAACATTGGTTCTAACACAAACATGCATTGTAGGCTGGGCACCATGGTTCATGCCTCTAATCCCAATTACACTGGAGGCAGAGATATGAGGATCATGGTCCTGTGCAAAATTGTGGAAAAAAAAAAAAGACTAAAGCAAACAGAACTGAGGGCATTGTCATGCAACCTGGAGGCCCTGTGTTCAGACTGCAGTGTTGCAAATGATTGAATGAATGAATGAATGATCCAACAAACAGGTAAAATTTTGTGTAATAACATATGCACCTTTTCTTTGATGCCTAATTGTTCCACTCCTAAAACTTTATAGTGATGTTCACCTGACCTAAAATTTAAAGCATCTACTCATTTAACTCTTTAACAGTGTCTTCCCATTTTCACTTGAGAATTCCTTGGTGCTCTCCAAAGTTCCATCCCTTTCCTTGACCTCTAATTCTTGAAGGATGCTCATGGCTTCACCCAGAGCAGCAGTTGCTGGCAATGGCACGTGATGGATATAGAGCTCTCTGAACTACTGATGGGTTTATTCCTCCAGCTGCTGGGTACACTGCTGAGTAACTGCTCTGATTGCACTTCAGAACTTGTTCCCATTTGAAGTGAGCTACTTTACCCAATGTCACTCCCTCAGAGGGAAGTTCTTGGCCAATAGCTAGCAATGGAGGGGCAGACATTGGATTCCCTGTGGACCACAGGGGATATAGAGATCCCTCTGCTGTCTACAGAGGCCAATGTGGAGTCTCTATCTCTGACTGTTCTCTGTCTTTCTGTCTTTCTGTATTTCTATCTCTCTCTGTCTCTCTCTGTCTCTGTCTCTGTCTCTCTCTCTCTCTCTCCTTCCTCCCCTATACAGACACTACCTCCCTTTCCCTTCCCATGCTGTGGTCATATCCTCACACATAGGTGTAGATCTCACAACACTTCTCATAAACTTCTTATGAATGCTATTGAATTTCTACCTGAAGGAGAGAGACTGCTTCCAGAAAATCCAACGTTCAAGAACCAATTTCCTTCAGCTGAGGGATCTTTCACAACCTCCAGGACTAGGTATCTTTCACTTGGACTTCCAACCGTCTCTAACCCAGCATGAACAAACTAAGCTCATGTTATTTTCTGTATCCCCAGATGTAGAAAAACAAGGTCTTACTCTGGATTCCCCTTCCCAAGAAATGTCATTTGCATCTTCTTAACATTCCAAGCCACAAACCCAAGGTATTAGGTAGCTATTGTCATATAACGATATCACCGCATCCACAGGAGCTAAAAGAACACATAGTAGGTTATCAGACAGTTCCTGTGGCCTGTTGTCCAGGTATGTCCTGGATTTCTGCAAAGCTGCAGTTGAGGTGGGAGTGAGGTCCACCACCTCATCAGAACTTCATCATCTGTTGCAAGACCCTTAATCTTTGGAGCCTGCAAGAATGACGATGTTAGCTATTTACTAAGAGCCCACCCTCAGTTCTTCACTACATGATCCTTTCCACCAAGCTCACACACATCAACTTGCTTCTTAAAGCCATAGGGGAGAGAAAGTTCTCAACCGACAAGTGTTTGAATTCATGCAACATAATCGTAGAAGGAAAATCTTACTATCTTTGGCATATTAATTGGCCAGAAGCAACTTATGGTACCACCTACACTCAGGAGAGATCACTTAGAAAAGTAAACCCTAGAAGGTGGAGGTCATGGGCTTATATTGTAATCTTTCCACTATTTCCTTGGGCTCTACTCTGTTTATTTGAGCCCTTCTACCTTAGCTAATTTTATGCTGCTATAACAAATTATCACCAATTGGGTAATAATTAATTTGGCTCATGACTCTGAAGGCTGGGAAATCCAAGGCCCTTCATGCTACATCATGCCAAGGTAGCAATGAGTAAGTAGAGCACGGGACAGTATAAGCAATAAGAGATGACTCAAACTTACCTTCTCATAGGGACCCATCACCCTGATAATGGCATTAATCGATTGCTAAGGTCAGAGCCTTCATAATCTACACTTCTTGTGAGGTTGCAGTTTCCAACACTGGGACATTGTACGTGGGTAAGAGATAAATTTTCAACATGTGAATTTTGGGCAATATCCTCAAACCATAGCACCAAACTACAGTGAGTTTTATCCTTAGACATATTCGTGGAAAAATCCCTCCTTAAAGCATTTATCTCTTGCCTTCTTGGAATATTTGGCCTAGAATAGGAAGACAAATATGTCTCAGAGTTGGGGAAATTTATCCCAGAGTAATCTTTCTGAGGTATAAAAGAAAAATATGTGTTAACTCTGTTGTTTCTTTGTGTAGCAGTATAAGAGTAGAAAGTATAGAGTTATGGGCGTGGGTCATTCAAATTATTCACAACACTTAGCAGGTTGCAATTTTATTACCCAGCCTTTATAAAAGCAACTTCTCAGTTTCTGCAGTGCTTTCAGATTCTGCCAGTCCATCCATAGTCATAACCCAAAGTCTTCCAGAACAGAAAACCAATAAATTCTTTCCTCTATTCTTATTTCAGAACGTACTATTCTCAGGTTTAGTTCCCAAAATTGGCTCAGAAAAGATGTCACCATCATTTTCTCCATCCTAGCAGACTCACATTTTTAAATTTTATTTTTACTTTTTATCAATCCTGGAGCTTAAACTCAGGGTCTGGGTACTGTCTCTGAACCCATTTACTTAAGGCTAGCACTCTACAACTTTGAGCCACAGCACTACTTCTGGTTTTCTGGTGGTTAACTAGAGATAAGAATCCCTTTCGTGGCCTTTCCTGCCCAGACAGGCTTTGAACCAAGATCCTCAGACCTCAGCCTCCTGAATAGCTAGGAATACAGCTCTGAACCACCAGCACCCAACCCAGCTCAGAGTCTCCTTTTGAAAGATGGGTGTGTTGAAGTTCTGAAGAATAAGATGTTTTGTTGAAAAAAGTGGAGCTTTTCAACTTTAAGACAGTATAACTCAGCAATGATGACCCCCTAGCTACTCAGAAGGTTGAGATCCAAGGATCTCAGTGAAAGCCAGCTCAAACAGGAAAGTCCATGGGAATCCTATCTCCAGTTGACCATCAAAAAAGCCAAAGTGGATATTTAATTCAAATAATAGACTTCCTGCCTTGAGTGAAAAAGCTAGGAACAGCACCCAGCACTAAATTCAAGCCCCAGGACTGACGCACAAAAAAGTGTGCTTTTAGTCAAGCTTCTTAACCCTTGAGAATTCCACTTCACTTACCCGTATAATGAAGACAGCAACAGCCCCTCTGTGGCTATGATGAGATGAGGATTCAAAATAAAAACGATTTGCCATATTGCTCCTCATATGAGTAAATTCCATCATTGCAAGTGCGTAAAATGAACATGATCATTAACACCAAGAGCAGTAATTAGCTGCCAACCTATAAAAATTACAGAATCATAGGACTGGAAATTTTTGTTTTCTTCCATTAAATTAATTTTTCAGAGCTGTCATCACTATTTGATCAAAGAAAATCATATTTCAAACCAAAGACTCTATAATGGCGAATGAAAGGATAATATTTTTTAAATAAAAGTTAGATTTTTAGAAAAATAAAGTCACCTCAGTCAGTACCTAACATTGATTTTTTTTTAAATTTTGCCACAACAGATGAGAACTTTATCATGGAATTCCACTGATCTATAACCTTAGATTTAGCAGCAGCTGGATTAAAGGTCCAGGGTAGGGCCAGAGAAATAGAGTTGTATCTCAATCACTAAATGAGTGGTTGATTCACCCTTCATCAACACACATCTTTCATCAGGGACCTAAAACCACACAGCTGCAGACTTTGAAGCCATTTTGGTTCATTTGTTCTGAACCAAACCAGTGAAACTTCTGAGGAATTGGCCACCTTATTTTGGTAGTAGATAGGGTGCTAGGGAGTCGTTATAAGTTGATGAGTTTGAACCATGCTGGCCCTACCCTTACATAGTAAGGAACTTATATAGCTGAGGGGTTGTTTTAAAATGCAGAAATGTTCTGTAGTCTTTCTGGTAAATTACACTTGATTGGGATGAAAGACAAATATCACAATTGAGAGCAATTTGTAAAGATGCAACTGGAAATAATTTCTTCGCTCATATTGTTAGAAAGAAATGTTCTCCATAGTAGATTTAAACAGAGTGGTGATGTATTGCATGCATTAACTGAATGATCAGGCAGCTCTGCAGGAAGCCTTATTTGCATACATATGTGTGTGTGGATTTGTGGATTGGCAATCAGAAAATTCTATATTTGATTCTGTTATTTCTGTCTGAATGAGGAAAACTGTACTTTCTAGACCTCAGCTTGCTTTTAGAGCCTCTTACTAATAAGATGCAGCTTCAGTCATGAAAAAAAAAAAGAGATTGGTACATTTTTCTATATGTTTTTGCAGATTTAGTGGATTACTTAGGATGTTTGCAGCTGTAAATGACAGCAATCCATCTAAAACTGACTTTAGAAAGGGAAAAGAGACGTGCATTATTTCACATAATGGAAAATTCCCAGGGTGTTTGCCATTAACAACAGTGAGATCCAGATGCTCAAATGGCAAAATTAGAATACTCCTTCCATTTCTCCAGTACACATGAATCTTTGTTAACTCTGCTCTCAAGCTTTCTCCAGAATGTACCACAGTTGGCAACCAGCAAGTTGGGATTATAGCCTATTGTCCTAATAACTTTAGTTAGAAAGGCAAAGCTTTTCCAGGCACCAGGGCCTCACGATTACAATCCTCGCTACTCAGAAGGTTGAGTCCTGGAGGACTGAACTTTAATGTTAGCATGTGCAGAAGAGATCACTAGGTTCCATCTCCAAAATCACCAGCAAAATTCTGGGCTGGCAGTGTGGCTCAAATAGAAGTCATGAACAAGCAAGCTGAGTGAGAGCAGGAGGTTCTGAGTTCAAACATTGTTGCTAGAATAAAACAAGAGAGGGGGTAGAGGTGGGGAGAAGAAACTGCATCAGCTCTTCACGTTTTGGATTTGAAAATTAAATCAACCTCTACCACCAGACCACCCAACGCAGGGTCCGAACATGGTAGATGTTGAAAAGGGTACTGCAGAGCAGCAGAGGACACTGATCTCTGGTGATTACTAGATTTACTATTCCAATGGCATTCAAACAGTGCATACCAGAACTTCTCCCTTTACAGAGTGGACCACATACCACTGAGTTATTTGCCCGAATCAGGACTAGTAGCTTCTATGGCTGAATCTGCCCTGAAGACAATAATAATAGCAATGCTTTTACAGGAAATGGATTGTGCAGATTCATTCATGTCCCATAGCATTCTCACATAGAGTAAACAGAGGTCATAAGTCTACCCTCCTGAATCTCCCCCCCCCCCCCCCCAGTAAAACACCTCTGACTTAATAACTGCAGTTGCTGAGCCCCAGTGGGGAAAAGGCAGTATTACAGAACAGAAGAAGAGCCAACTCAGAATTATCCCAAGATGGGATAATATGCCACCTCAGGTCCTCAATAAATAGTAGCTATTCCTCTCTGAAATCAATTGGCTGTGTCATGTTAGACAAGTTGTTTAACTTCTCAAAATCTAAGTTTTTTCATTTCTATAATCAGGACAATGATATTTACTGTGTAGATTTCTAATGAGGATGAGCCATAGCAGAAATTAAGTGAAAGAGTCATTTGTGCATGAAATGAATAATAGCTAGTATTCTCAGTAATAAGAACAGTCTTTTAGTATTGATATAAAACATTACTGAGGAAAGAATTTATAGTTTGGAAAAATCCACTCTGGAAAAGAGAAGGACACATAACAGAAAAGATCAGGACTACAGAATTTTTAAATAAACATTTAAAAACACCCACTCTACCTTTGATACATAGGAATGTAGCATAAAAATCATCTTTCAGAAAGAACATATTATGAGAAAAGACATGCAGAGAAGGAAATTTAAAAGCACCAGCATTTATTTTAGCTTAGTAAAATGTTATGCTACAACTTTGGACATGGTTACAAGGATTACATAGAAGCCAATGAAACCTATATTGCAGGGTTGCTCATACTGAGACTTGAACCAGGGTTTCATGCATGCAAAATAAGAACTCCACCATTTGAACCATGCCCACAGCATTTCAGTTTGTGCTTTGATTCTGACAGAATCTTACTAGTTATACCAAAACTGGCCATGAGCTCTCAATTTCTGTCTCCTTCTCAGTAGCTACAGTTACAAGAGTGTACCACCACTCGATGCTTGCATTATGTTTTTAAAATATAGATCTCATATATATACTATATATATTCACTGTGTATATATATATATATATATACACTATATAAACTATATATGTACTATATGCTGCATATAGTATATATACTACATATAGCATATACTATATATACTATATATAGCATATGTAGTATATGTAGCATATATATGCTATATATAGTATATAGATATAGATATATAGATATATGCAGTGTATATATACACATACACTTTGCCAGGAAGTTCAGCAGCTGAGCTAGTCATCACTACTCTTCAACCTTAATTTTTCCTCAGACTATCATTGTTTATTCTCTCCATACCTAAACTTCTAAATGCCAGAGAAATATGGAATCAACTCACATTTATTAGTCCTGGGACCTGGGTAAAAGACAAGCTTATAAACTTCAACTACCTTATCTAGAGACAGGAATAATACAGGAGACTATATAGAAGAAGGCTTGAGACTACCTGAATTAGGATCAGAGCTGACCATGGAACTTAGTCAAATTCGTTTCATATTTGTAAATTCAGGGTAATTACAGTACATTTTTGGAAAGACCAAGTGATATAATCAAGCAATAATATGTTTAGGATATTTTCTTCTTTAAGTTAAAAAAACAACTGTTACTATTAGTGTTATTAATAAAATGATGATCATTTTTATAACTAACCTTGAAATCAAAATGGTTAAATTTACCTTTATCTCAAAAACTCACCAGGCATGTAGTAAATGTTCCAAATGAGTTACAATATCTGATCATTTTAATGTTAGAATTAATATGGAACTATTACACTGAGAGTTTTAATTTTGTGTGCATGTATGTATCTATGTGTGTGTGTGTATGTGTGTCTGTGTCTGTCTGTTCATCTGTGTGTGTACTGGGACAGGGGCTTGAAACCAGGGCTTCTTTCACATGGCTTTTACTGATTAAGGCTGGTGTTTGACCACTTGAGCCACACCTCCACTTCCAGCTTTTTGCTGATTAATTGGAGATGAATGTCTCATGGATGTGTTTGCCAAGGCTGTCTCTGAAATGTGATCCTCAAAATGAAGTCTTCCGAGTAGCTAAGAAAATAGGCTTAAGCCACAGCACCCAGGTATACCAAGAATTTCTCAGTAAAATAAAACATTCCCTTTACTATCTAAGCACCTCCATGCTTATTATTAACTCTGAAATATTCTTACCTTTCAGTAAACTAATTACCATCTATTCTTTGAGTTTGAAAGTTTATCCAAAGATAGTAAAGCCAAACTGGGATGGAATGGACTGACGTTTGATAGTTTTTCTTCATCCATTTGCACACATGGAGCTTGTATATTGAAAATATTCCCTTTGGTACATTGCTTCAAAGTTCTCCATATCTTATTAGTAATCCATTAATATGGATTGGGATTTTAAAGAAATGGTTTGCAAACATCTGGATTATTTACCAAATGACAGATGGAAGAAAGCTTCAAGAAGGCCTGGCTTCATTTCCTCATCTCTCAGGCCACAGCTATCTATCTTTTTCAGTACGAGTTCATTTTAGCCACCTCAAGAAACAGCCTTAAGGGGCTGCTAAACTTTAATTGGAATGAGAAAGTCAAGACTCTCCAGTTTTTTAAAAGACAAAGAAATGTACCTTAGTGTTTTGTGGTCTTCTCCAAACCCAGGCCTCCATACTAACAGTCTCATTCCAAAGCATAAATGTCTTAGAACAATTCTCTTGAAATACAAGCAATTTGAGTGACAAAATGCGAAATTACACAACTGGGGGGAAAGATTGTCAAGCCAAAACATAGAAAGTAATGATTCATTTTAGAAAATAAAATGCTCAAAGAAACATCAGGGAACTTGTTTTTGACTGCAGTTAGCTTAATGAAATGGTTCTCTAAGTGGATGTTTATTGGAAATCTGTGTTTAGAAGTCTGGAAATAAATTCCATTTTTAAGTTATGCATTTTCCCCCTCTCTTTCCCTTCTGCATTTGCTGGCCCATTTTATTCAAAGCTGAACAGCAGATATAAATAAGGATTTTTTTGAACTGCTTTTAAACTGCTGGCATCTGTTAAATTAGAAGGAAGTCTGATTTAGCAAAACTTAGAACAGTACAGAACAATTGCCAAAACGAGAGCATCTTTTATTTATGTTGTACAACAGTGTTATGTAACCAGGCAAGTTGTTCATCTTCATTCTTTATGATGAGTGCATGGACAAGATATCTCTTCGTGTTTGGCCAGCCAAGAGCCCATTAGCTAGTGCTGCATTATTTAGATGTAAAATTGATTTAAGAGAAAATTAATTATGGATGGTTAGCTAAAAAACATCACTTCGTTTAGGAACTTCTTCTTATAAAGATCTCCTTTTGTTTTCTGTTTTAAATATTTTTTTAGGAATGTTGGTAATTTCCAGAGTCCTCAAGCACAGAGTAGTCAATCGAAAAGGGTGCCCTAGTCTATTGTCAAGGTTTTCCAACCAGTTTACCATGGTGCTGGTATCTGGACTAAACACAAATGCATCTCTCCTTTCTAAAGTGGGAATGATTGTACCATCTTCCTCAATGTTCATTTTGAGGACTAACAATAGAAAGCACTTAGCACATTGTCAGATGCATATTACACACCCAATAAAATATTGAAATCTATCTGGGTGCTTCTGGCTCACATCTTTAATCTTAGCTACCTAGAGGCTGAGATCTGAGGATTGCAGTTCAAAGCCAGTTCCGGCAGATAAGTCCATGAGACTCTTATCTCCAATTAACCAATAAAAATCCAGAAGTAGAGCTCTGGCTCAAGTGGTAGATGTCAGTCCTGAGAAAAAATGCTAAGGGATACTATCCAGGCCTTGAGTTCAAGCCCCCGTCCCTCCTATACACACTTAAAGGTACATCCTCATAAATACAAAGTTAAGTTCTGCAAAATAAATGAATGACAGTAGTTTCTGCTTTGGTTTATGTCTTTTCAATACTCCATCTAGATTTCATCGTGGAAATGCGAGCTAAATAGTTTTTAGATATTTAAGGACATGCACTGTAGCACTTAGATATAATAAGCAACCCCAACAAGAGGAGCCCTTACTCTGCACATGTAGGTGACTTGACAGCAATCGTTGAATGCTACATGTAAGAAAGTGCTTCTGTCTCTTTAAAGGAAGACTCTTTGGTGAAGTCTAATGAAAAAGCAATGAAATGATACTCAAAATAAAATAATTAATTAGAAGTAAATCTCACTGTAGAGCAACTCTTTAATTCTCAAGTTTCTGCTCTGTCTCCTAGCCCAACCTTAACCAGGCCCTCACCAAGTAAATGTGAGAGAGTTGCTTACAGTTGTGCTGATACAGCTTTGTTTTTGTTTGCTTCCTTTTTATTAGCATATGTTAATTGTGCAATATATGCATTTCTTTAGGACATTTTCATAGATCTATACAATGATTAAATGGCCCTTGCTTTCTGGCCCCCCCCACAACCATTTTCCAAAAAGACTTTCTATAGTCATGTCCTTTTTCTAAGACAGGCTTCACACTAATGAATAGAACCCAATTGCTCAGAAAATAAGAACAAGAATTGAAAAATAGGATTCCATCAAGTTAAAATCTTCTGTACCTCAAAAGGAACAATTACTGGACCCAAAAGATAACCTATAAAATGGGAGGAAGCCATTGTTAGCTACTCATCAGATAAAGGATTAATAGCCAATAGATAAAGATCTTCAAAAATTAAACACAAAACATCCTATTAATAACTGTGCTAATGAACAGTTCTCTAAAGAAGAAAAATCACATATTTTAATGAAAAAACTGATTCCAGAAAATTTGATAATTGACTTTATAAATCTGGCTTATTTCATTTAACATCATGATCATCAGTTTCACTCATTTTCCTGCAAATTTTCTTTGTGGCTTAGTGCTCTAGTATGTATATGTATCACATTTTCTCTATCCACTCATCTATGGTGAACCTAGATGAATATGTTGGCAGATTATATAAGTTGACTTTTGTGAATAGTGTTACAATACATATGGTTGCATTCTATAGCAAAAAGTTTTCTACATGTGGTATAAATGGAATTTTACTCATTCATTAGAAAGAATGGTATTGTGTCGTTTGTAAAGAAATGCAAAGACCTGGAAAAAAATATGTGAAGTGAAGTTAAGTCAGGCCCAGAGACACAATGGATACGTGGTTTCCATTATATGTGGAAGCTAGAATTAGTGTTTAAGCTTATAAGTAAAAATGTTGGGTTGGTATGCAAGTGTATACAAATGGATTAAATGCATTCATACAAATGTATTAAATGAAATATGGCAGATTCAGGGGAGAACTCAAATAGTGTAATTCCTTAAGAAGGCAACAACAAAATTCAAAACCAGGAAGCAGGTATGTGACAGGAGTGACATGCAGTCAAGGGGAAAGAGGTAGAGGAATGAAGAAGAGTGGGAAAATGCAGTCAAGAATTCAAGATAATTTTTAAAAAGTTTCCAGAGCTCAGGGGAAAGAAGTTTTTGTAATAAAAATAAAGGTTATTTTTTATCTTAATCCATCAGAATTTCAAAACAAAATTTGTGAATAAGTCCTTAGAATAATGGATCTCAAGACATAAAAATACATTGATAAAAGAGGGGGGAGGAAAATTTTAAAGTCATAAATTTTAATGACTTGTCTACAAAATTAAGAAAGTTGAGGGAAGGGTTGGGTTTGGGAAAGATGGGAGAGAATGTTGAAGGAGTGACACTGATCAAGATGCATTATATTCTTTTTTAATATATTTTTTTATTGTAAAGATACTGTACAGAGGGGTTATAGTTACATGAGTAAGATGAGTCCATTTCCTATGGAGCATTGTTACCCCCTCCTTTGTTTTTCCCCTATCATCCCTTCCCTCCCACCTCCCCAACTCCCCCTTCCCATCCCCCCGCAACTGAAGTTGTAAACTTTGTTTTCAACATAGTGTCTTGTACATCTCATTGTTACAATGGCTTGACCTGTATGCCTATTTAAGCATTTTGTTTTTCCCTTCCCCTCCCCAAATTTGAATAATATACACACAAGTTTCTGGGCACCAGAATCAAACACAGTGAAAACAGAGGTTAATACCATGGGAGAGGAACTGCTTTGTTAAATGCCAAATCTGTTGTACAACTACTTAAAGGTAAAAATAACATTTGAAAAAAAATTATCATGAATATTTTTCAATGACAGCTAATTTTGATCAAAGCCTACTTTTACCTGGCTCTGTGCAAACTTGCATGGGATTTCATGCTCACAGCTCTATGAACTAGCTATAAGGAAGCCAGGGTTTAGAACACTTTCTGAGAATCGTGCAACTGGTAGGATCAGAGACTCAAATTGAAGCCTATACAATCAAAAACACTGGCCTAAATGATTAGGCTAATCTGTATCTTCTTTTTGCCTTCTGCCTTGTCTTGAGTAATCAGTCAGGTGACAAACACAAATGGCACCAGTCATCATTCCCACCACAGGCTGGAGGTAGAATTCGAGGCAGCAGCATGACACTGAGTGGAGGTGAGTTGGGACTATGGACTTGGGAGAAGGGCCTGCAGGAAGGGAGCTGGCAGCTGCTCCTTTCTGAAGATAACACAAAGTCTACCTGGAACATGATTCCGGTTCTCCTTCTTGCTGAAGCTCAGTTCACTTCCCTTCAATCTCTCCAAACAGAAATTCACTTCAAACTTTCATTGTCTGAGTCAAAAGTGGGCAATTAACAGATTCTAGAAAAGCTTGGTTTCAGTGAATTACTCTGGCCTTATGAACATTTTGAAAAAAAATCACTTTTTGTAAGTAAAATGTATTCAAATTTGATACGATTATGTAATAAAAGCAAAAATGTTTTAAGAGAAAATGGTATTACTTAGAGGTCAAATGTGAAAAATAAAAAAGAAGAGAGGGGAAAAAATAGAAAACCCAACATCACTGCCTGGAATATCAGACCCTTCTAGGAGGTAAAGACTACTACCATGCTCATTACCCTGCTGTGGAGCTTGTCAAGTTCCAAGATGACAGACAATAGACAGAAGATGCCAGGGCCAAAGGGCAAAGAGCCTTAAAATCACCAAGAATGTGTAAAAGGAAAGCTATGCAGATGCCAGAAAAAAATCTGAAAATGGATCTGATCCACAGGTGTTTAAATGATTACACATATCCAAAGGCTGAGCGATGAGAACAACTATTTAAAGAAAGAATTTATGTAACTTTCTAGTCCTAACGAAGTCATTTTGCTCAAGGACTTTCGATACCAGTACCCCTGTGATCATCAGAATTAGCATAAAGGGGTGTTCATTCAGGCACCTGACACAGCTGTGAGTGGCTTATATCTGCTAAAACATTCTCAACAAAACTCAATGAACAAGATCTGCTTTAGCACTGAGCGTAGAAGGCTGAAACAGAGAGATTAAAGATGTATTCAATGTGATGAGATTGGGAAAGGCTGGATGTTGGAATGTCAGCAGAGTCCATCCTTGACCCAGCTTTTCGTGTGTGTGTCTGTGTGTGTGTCTGTGTGTGTCTGTGTGTTTGTGTCTGTGACTCTATGTGTGTCTGTGTGTGTCTGTGTATCCCTGTGTGTGTTTGTGTGTATGTCCATGGAAATTTACTGAGCCCTTTACATATTTTTTCACCACATAAATATACCAATTGCATGAGGTAAATGCAATTATTGCTTGAAATTTTTAAGTAAGAAACTGAGGCTTGGAGGTAACATGTAATGCTTCTAGTCATCTTACATCAGAATGAAACACACTTTGATCATCTCTGTCTGCATGCACAACTTCAATCTTGATTTCAAACCAATAAGTCTTTAGGTACTCTAAAAACTGGACACTGACTTATCACCTTAAAAAAGAATATGGAAAGTGTTCATTACATTTCTAACACAGAGGCTGTCTTTCTTATACTTGAACTAATTCAAAGCCCAACAAAATACGTACTGGGAAATGGATACTTGAAAGAGGAGGAAGCAGGGAGAAGGGGAGAAGAATAAATTAATGAAGAGCGGGGAGTAGGGAGCATGGAGTCAATAATTCATTAGATATAACAAAAATTAAGAAGAATAAGGGGATGAGTCAAAGGGGAGTGAAAATGTTGAAGCGATGTCTCAGGTCAAGATGCATTGTATACACAAACCACTTTGTTAAATGACAAAAACAATTTAATACATATCCTGAAAAAAATTTAAGAAAACCAAGGGAAGGGATTGGCTGGGAGGGATGTGTGAGAATATTGAAAGTGGTAACATTGATCAATACACACTGAATTCATGAGCTGCATTGTTAAATGGCAACTGCCTTGTATAACTACTTAAAGATAATAAAAATATTCAAAAAATTTAATATCATTTTAGAATACATTTTTTTATAAAATTGCAATAGAGTCCACACATACTCCATATCCAATTTCCCTTCATACTTACAGCTCATACAGTGCTTTTGTTACATTTTTCAATAATTAACTTTGATGTAATATTGTGAAGTCCATATTTTGTTCCTTAAATCTGCCTAATGTCCTTTTTCTGTCCTAAAATTCTATCAAGGAAGCAACATTACATCTAATCATGTCTGCTTTGGCTGTAGTCATGTCTATTTAACTGCATCTATTTTCCAACTTCCTTTGTTTTGAATAACGTTGACAGTTCGGAAAAGTAATTATTCAGGCATGTTGTAGACTGTTTCTCAGTTGAGATGTGTCATGATCAGTCCAGACTTGCAAGTCTGAAGTGGTGTATCATGAAGGTCAAGGGCCCTTCTCATCACATTATATCAAGATGGCCAGCAGGACTTATCACTGCTTGTATTAACCTTGACCTCCTGCCTGGAGTTGGGCCAGGTTTCTTCACTGTAAAATTAGTTTTGTGTCCTTCTTCCTTGTGCTGTACCTGTGGAAAGAAGCAACTATAAACAGGATCACTTTATGGGGATTAGATACCTCTCTATTCACCTTGATTATTAATTGATTCAATAAATTATTTCAGTATTGACTTACATTTTCCTTAGTGGCATTCAGTGTTATTTTATTTTGTGGCTCAAATTGTTTTCTCTCTTGTTTGATTAGTTCCTTTGTCTGGTATCTTTTGTGGGGGGTGGTGAGAGTTACTGAGGTTTGAAATCAAGGCTTGAGCTTGCTGGCATGTGCTCCACCACTTTGAATCATGCCCCCACATCCATTGTTTTATTCTTCAATATGTCTTGTACTTCTCCACTGGCCTTAGACCACCAGTCCTTCTGTGTAGTTGGGCTTACAGGAACACATCAGCATATACCCTTTTAATACACCCCCAAATTAATAACTTTTAATTTATTGAAATATAACATTTGTGCATATTTATGAGTGAAGTATATTTGATACATCTGTAGAATGGGAAAGGTTCAAGACAGGGCTGTTAGTATTTTAATATCTTTTATAATGGAAGCTTTTAAACTCCTTATTCTAACTGGTTATATAATATATGATACGTTGTTGCAAGCTGTTCTATTGTACAGTAGAGTATTCCTTTCTGACTGGTATCATAGTACCCATCATTCAACCCATTATCCATCCATCTTCTCTCATACTCTTCCTATCTTCTTAAAACCTGCATTTCATTTTCTGGGAGATCAGTTTATTTAAGTTCCACATAATCATCACTGTGTTTTATTTTGGTATTTGAGCAAGTGCTTACATTTCAGCACTTCAAGATGATCCATGCTCATCTTAAATATTTATTGTATGAACCTAAAAATTAACAATCATTCTAATAACTTCTGGCTTCTTTGTCTGAAACCAATATATGAAGCCAGGCACACTAGTTTATTCTTGCAATCCTAGCTATATGGGAGACTGAGATTGAGAGGATCACATTTTGAGGTTAGGTGGGGAAAAAAAACAATCACAATAACCTTTCTCAACCAATAAAAAGCTAGGCACGATGACATGCACCTGTCATCCTGGCTATGCAGGATATGTAAATAAGAGAATCATAGCCCAGGACAGTCTGGGCAAAAAGAAAGGCTTATATAAAAAATAGCAAAAGCCTGGTAAGTGCAAGACTCTAGGTTCAAACCTCAGTACCACAATGAAGGAAATAAAGAAAGAGAGAAAGAGAGGAAGAAGAGAGAGTGACAGATAGAGGAATGTAGGGAGGGCAGAAAGAAAGGAGAGACAGACAATGAAATAACGAACAAAAAAACAAGGAAAATCACAAGGATAGAAACCAGTATCTGAGTGCTAGATATTCTTGTCATTCCTTATATTCTTTCTTAGTTGATATAACAAAGAAATGTGTGTGATACACACACACACACACACACACACACACACACACACGCACACACATACACACACGATATCCATCTATACTACATCAGTCTAAACTAACATAGTCTTAAACTATATTAGTTAATTTGCAGCTTCCAACAAGAATCTTTTTTTGTTGCATGGTCCATTCCAGCTTTCTTCCCTTGTTTGTCTATAACTTATCACTCTAAGAATGAGAAACTTGCAAAACCACATTTGCCATCCATTTATTTGATTCTTCACTCCAGTTTTAATGCATATTGATTTTAAAATTCTGACGTACATCACTAGACAACTTCACCAACTAAGGTCCCATGCTCTGTGTGGTTTTCTTTGCCTTTAGCATTAAGACTCCGCCCATTTGCAGTTATTTTGGTCAGCCCCTTTCCCCAAACTTTCTTCAGTGAGTCTGTTTGACACTTAATAGTGCAGTTAGATTCTTTTGTCACAGTTCACTTTGCTTCCTGGGTTTCACCAATTTCTTACTTGACTCTTAAATTTTTGTATGCATGAATATTCACTTTAAGATTACGGTATAGTTTATGAGATTTTACAATCATACAATGTTATGTGTCCATTATTAAGTGAGCAGGTGGAAGTTTCTTTGATATAAAACAGAACAAAAAAAAACTCCTTGTGTACCAACAATTTAATCCTGTCACAAAATCTCTACCAATCACTGACCTTACTACTCTCCTAACATCTTTGCCTTTTCCATGAAAATGCAACCACATGTAGTCTTCCAGGTAGGTCTTTTATCTCTCAGCAATATGCATGTTGAAGGCTGGAGATATGGGGTCAAAGAAGTAAATTACATACCTAGTACATGGAAGGCGCTAGTTCAATCTCCAGTACCTCAAAACCAAAGCAAACTATGCATTTAGGATTCAATAATGTCTTCATATAGCTGGATAATTAATACCTATTTATTAATGGAAAATACACCCCGTTGTATGAACACCTTATGGTTTGTTGATTCACCTATTTAAGAATATCTTGTTTATTTCCAGGGAGGAGGAGTTGTTGCTTGTTATTAAAAGCTACTATAAATATTTGCATGTAAGAATTGTGTGGGTGTAGAATTTCTTATCAGTCATGTAAATACTTAGGAAACTATTTCTAGATCATATGGTAAAACATTGTTTAGCTTTATAAGAAATGTCCAAATTATATTTTACAATGAAAAAGTCATTTTACAATGAGTGAGAGTCCTCATTGCTACATATCTTCATCAGCATTTGATACTATCTGTTGTTGTTGCTAGTTTTACTCATCATGACTATATAGGTATATAATAGTATTTCTTTATTTTATTTTTAATTTATCTCATGATAAATGATGTAAAGCATATTTGTACCTGGTATATCAGCATCTGTAGCTCCTAAACAATGAGGTATTTGTCCGAGGTCTTTTTTTCTATTTTAAATTGGGTTGTTTGTTAACTTATCATTGAGTTTTAAAAGTCCTTTACACATTTGGTGTACAAATCGTTTATCAGATATGTGTTTGTAAACATTTTCCCCAAATCTGAGTATTGCTATGTTGTTTCAAAGTACAATAATCCTTTATAGTTTCTGATACAGGTTGAATTGTTTCCCAAGAAGATGTTCCGGTCATAACTCCAGGTATTCCTGAATGCAGCCTCATTGGACATGAGGATTTTGCAGATGAAATCATGCAGATGGGGTCATATGCATTAGAACAGGACCTCAACCCAATGACTGGTACTTTTGCAAAAGAAATAGAGAAATTAGGTCAAGACATATAAGCAAAACAAAATCCATGAAAAGATAAAGATGGAGATTGTAGTAATGATCTTTAAGCTGAAAACACCAAAGGATGCCACCAGCCATGTAAAGGTAGGATAGAGTAGGGAAGAAGGTCCCCCCAGAGCCTTCAGGAGAGCAAGAGTTAGAAGGCACCTAGAGCTTGCACATCAAACCTCCAGGAACATGGAAAAATAAATTGTTATTATTTTAAGACACAGTGTATGGGACTGTTTTGGCAGCCCTAGGAAACCAGTAGTCTAATTTTATTTTGTGTTCCATTGAAATCTTAGGATTTGGGTGTCGTGTTGAAAACTTGCCACTAAGTATTTGCTCATTTGGATCTCTTTTTCTAAAAGTTTTATTTATGTTTTTATTTTATTTATTTATTTATTTGTGTCTATGACCCATTTGGGGTTAATTTTTGCAGAAGGTGTAAAATCTGTGTCCAGGTTCAGTATTTTGATACAGACATACAGTTTTCCCAACAACGTGTTGAAAAATTTCCTTTCTGTATTGCTTTGCTTTTATGCTCGTACCAAAAATGTACTGAAAGGCGGTGGCTTGTGCCTATAATCCTGAGCCACTGAGGAGGCTGAGATCTGAGGACTGTGGTTCATAGCCAGCCATGTCAGAAAAGTCTGTGAGACTTGTATATCCAACTCACTGGCAGAAAGCTGAAAGTGGAGCTGTGGATCAAGTGATAGAGTGCCAGCCTTGAACAGAACAGCTAAGGGAAAGTATTCAGGCCTTGAGTTCCAGCTCAGTATTGGTACACATACCACACACACACACACACACACACACACACACACACACACACACACACACACACACACACACACAATCTGTTGACTTTGTTCGTGTGGGTCTGAGCTACACTGTTTAGAACTTAGCTATTATTCATATATGATTCAATACATTAAATTCTTCCATAACCTTATATTTGCAATAATATATTTTATTTTGCTTCCTTTCCTCTAGATCATTCATCAAAAGAAGAAAAAAATTCTTCATTTTGTGTAGGCACCATATTAAACATGGTGACATAAATTTCTCCCATCAGCTGAAAATGATTTATAATCATTTTCTTATTTCCACCTCCCAGCACTGAAGAAGATAAACTCCACTCTGAAGTCACAGATTTAGAAAAAATTATATGTTATGAAATTTTAAATGTTGGGAGTAATGTTTTCTGTATCAGCAGTAGAAGAATTCTTCATTAGGTTAAACAAGAGGACTTTATTATGAAATATGAGCCCAGATGTCTCATTTAATGACTTAATGAAAGTGCAGTAGCAGCAAGAGCCTTCTCCATACCTCTATCCCACACAAAACATTGTAAGACACATGTATGATAGAGCACAGGCCAAGAAGATAATGACTTTATTTTTCTTGGAGACCTTTGAATCCCCTCCCCTTAGTATAGAATTGCACACAGTCAAATACCTGTTGTATGGAAAGTGATGGCGTAGACTTGAAAAAGCGAAACCAAATGAATAAGTCCCTTGTAGAGTCAGGACAGAATCTCTACAGGTATGTTTTAAGTGTCACACACTTTATAAAATTCCAAAAGCCTGTATTAATTTCCAAGCCCTTTGATATAGAAAACTTTTTACGAAAATCGAAAATTCTATCTTAGCTTTATAAACTTCAGAGAATCCATCAAAGTGGAGTCTTTATTTCCACTGACTGTAACAGATCAGTCTTGCAAGTAAGAAAGAATGGGTTCTACTACCACTCCCAGATGTCATCCTTGTCACACTCAGAGCCAGTCTTTCTCATTTACCTTCTTTGCAAGGTCCCTATATACATACTTGACATTGTAACCCCTACCATACAGACCTAGATATCTCAGCACAGAGAGAGATTTTTGGGAAATCAAGAGAAGGAAATAAGGAGAAAGAATTATTTCATCATAATAGTTTGTACAATAAGAAAATATCATGGGTTGGAAGAGAGCTTTGCCAGGCAGGATGTTAAAGAACCTGGCTTGAAATACATGCTTTATTCTTTACATTGATCTAAGTAGTAGCTATAGTAATAGCTGGAAGGAAATGATCTTGCTCAAAGGAATAACAATATAAGGTAGAATAGCAATAAAAAGTCACATTTGGACCATAACCATCTTACTGTGATTAGACACTCCCTGTCTCCACCTCGAGAGCAGAAATTGGTTCCTGTTCATTTGTGGTCATTCAAACTCAGCGTTCTCATGTGACTATAAATATGAAACAGTAGACAGACACAAATCTAGATCAACTGCTAGTTAGGTCTGCTAACTTAAACTTTGTTTCCTCATATGTAAAATTTGGTGACAGAAATCCTCACTGTTACCAGGATTCAAGATAATGCTTATAATGTTTATACACAATTTATGCCACATGTATAGTTCATGCTTAATCTATACTCACTGTCGTTCATAAATACTAGTCAAATAAAAATATATTATAGAAATAGAGAAAACAACGCAATCTCCAGATGACTGAGACTAGAAAATAATGAGCATTGCTCTCAGAAGAAATGGGTTAGCATACAGGGATTATAGAAAGTCAAAAAAAAAAAAAACAGACTTTCTTCAACTGTGAGAACTGCAATGGCTGGGTTGATTCCAAGTTTCAAATTACAAGCCCCAGGAATGATCACATGAAGCTAACACAGTGGAAAAATATTAAGGCTTTGTGACCTTACAATTTGTCATTTTTTCCAAATGCTAAAACCTTTCTGTGCAAGGCTCTCTGCTGCTGCCTTGTCTCCTAAGAGTCAGGTAGATTCTAGCTATACAATTTTACTAATTATTTAACATATATCATACACCAGACACTGTGCTGGAGACTGTCAATGCAGTAGGAAAAAGAAACAGTTAACAAATCATTTAAATAGGGATACAGGTGGACCCATTGCAACAATGAGATATACAAGTCGTTATGTCAAAAAACAAACTTTACAACTTTGGCTGGGGGTGGAGGGTGGGAAATGGGAAGGGATGGGAGGGGAAACAAAGGAGGAGGCAACAGTGTTTGATAAGAAATGTACTCATTATCTTGTCCATATAATTGTAACCCCTCTGTACAGTATTTTCACAATTAAAAAAAAGAAACAGTCCTACTTCCTTCTTTGGATTGTAAATTATGAGACGTTGAATGGGCAAGATCATGTAAACAATTACAACACAGTGAATTATATAGGGTATAAATCCAAGCAAAGAATAGGAGCAAGACTTGGGAGAGCAATTAGGCAAGTCTGCTCATGTGAAAATAAGCCAATGCCAAGCTTCCTTCAT
Source organism: Dipodomys spectabilis (assembly GCF_019054845.1). Classification (NCBI taxonomy): domain Eukaryota; kingdom Metazoa; phylum Chordata; class Mammalia; order Rodentia; family Heteromyidae; genus Dipodomys; species Dipodomys spectabilis. The sequence goes on from NW_024870824.1 coordinate 12,189,362, forward strand.
CTTTGAGATATGCATGGTCTAGAGTATTGAGGAAATGGAAGAGGGTTTTGTGTCCATGTAAAAATTAGCATGTGGGTGGACCTAAAGGTGAAGGGGATCATTCATGGTTTGTCATTTTCTAAACCATTCAGAATGCCATAATTTGAAGGCCCAAGTTAGATGGATAAGGGAAGGAGCCTAAATAAATAAACAAGAAATATTTTGTGAATCATAATATATACAAGTGCCTGGAATTTAAAGTCTATGTAGAATCCTTGACATTTTAAGCAAACGTGTACTTGATGATTTCTCTGGTTTCCATGTGACAAAATGATGGGAAAAAGTATTAAAGCTAAACAACCAACTTGGAGGTACTTGAAAATAAGCCTTGTTTACTCAAACTACTAATTTCCCTTTAGGATCTCAGGAGTAATTATTTCTACTTCAGCGTATATGACCCATACATTCTCCCCTTTCAAAAAAATGTTATTTAATTCCTTAAAAAAATTATTATACCATGTAAGCCAGGCGCTGGTGGCTCATGCCTGTAATCCTATCTACTCAGAAAGCTGAGATCTGAGAATCGATGTTCAAAGCCAGCCAGGGCAGGAAAGTCCCCATGAGACTCTTATCTCCAATAAACTACCAGAAAACCAGAAGTGGCACTGTGGCTCAAGTGGTAGAGTGCTCACCTTGAGCTGAAAAGCTGAGGGACAGTGCCCAGGCCCAGAGTTCAAGCCCCACAACCAAAAACAACAAAAAATTATACCAGCTACTGATTATGATGTCAGTGGAACAGTGCTTGCCTAGCATTCTCAGTTCAAATCTCCAACAACAACAAAAAAAGAAAACCAATAAAAGCCTACCTATAGAGGGGAAAAACCTGCAATTTAAAGTTTGAGTATTCTTTTGGAGAACTCCATCAGAAAAAGGTGCCTTCCATGTAGAATGAAAGCAATGGCTCTATGAAAACAGCTTTTTAAAATGATTTACACTGCCAATGACTAACATCATTTAAATTATCTTAACCATTGTATCAGAAATCACTAGGGAGAATGGAGTGAACTACTGATTGACCAAGGAGCATCAGATCAAATAACTTGGAGATTTTTAAATTTTCAAAACTAGTCCCATCACTACACAATACACAGCCATATAAATATGCCTACACTTTCATTGCTGACTCTGCAGGAGCAATGTTATATCATTTTGACAACCCTACAACATTAAGGGCTTTGGTTTCTGTACCTCAATGATGAACACAACTTTTATTGGTTAGCTGCTAGAACTTGTGTTTGTTACAAAGAACACAGAGGATATTAAAGTCAACTTGTGATTATCCATACATTTGTTATATTTGTAACTTGTGTAAGTATCTTGTTTACTAGAATGCAATACTTGAGATTAATTGCACTAACTCCAAGGTCATATTTGATTGATAAGCTTCCCTTTTTTTCTCAATTCTTTTTTTATAGTGTCCTCCTTAAACAGAGCTGGAGGAGCCTGGAGTAAAGTTCAGGAAAGCACCCCAGCTCTGAGTTCAAGCCACAGTACTGACACATTCTTTTCAATGGTTAGCCACATTTTATTGGCAACTGCAAATGCCAATTCTTTATGCTTTCTTTTTTTTATTATGAAAATACTGTACAGAGGGGTTATAATTACTTGGGCAAGATAATGAGTACATTTCTTGGGCAAGATAATGAGTACATTTCTTATCAAGCATTGTTGCCTCCTCCTTTGTTTCCCCTTCCCATTCCTTCTCCTCTCCCACCCCCCCCACCTCCCGCCCCACCAAAGTTGTAAAGTTTGTTTTTCAACATAATCGACTTGTACATTCTTTAGGCTTTCTTTAATGATTAACTTCTATGAAGAGAGACCTTCTGTGTCTATGTTAGTTAAGAGAAAGGCAAGATAGTCTTTTGTTTAAAGTTAGTGAGCTGTGTTTCTAATAACCATCAGTAATGATCAGGGTTTTCTCCCTGTTTTTATTATGAACTCTAGATTTAAATGTATTTAACACACTGTAATACTTTGTATGAGAATAAACTCCCATCTTGGAGAATTCAAGATATTTCTAATTTGCTTCCGAGTTCTATTGATGAACCCGGGAGGGACCTGATATTACATAGTTTCTTGCTTTCTGTTAAGATTAAATCAATAGAAGATGGGGGGAAGAGAAGTGAAATTGAAAGCAGTAAGAGTTAGTTGGGGAAAATGTAATATGTGAAATCCTATAGGGAAACTACTTGGTGTGTATGATACACAATTTAGAGGGGGAAAGTGGTAGATTAATAAATTTTCTGGGCAGGAGGGGACAGGGTTACTAAAGTGAGGATTAATATGGTCAAATTGATTTGTTTATATTATGACAATAAAAAAAATTAAACTTGCTGACATAGTTTGAAGAAGATGGAGTGAGATGGGGGAGAGGGATGGAGTTGGGAAGGTAGATGGGAAAACATTGTAAACATGTTTGGAAATTTTACAATAAAACTTCCCTTATGTGAAAACCAGATCTGCCCTCCCCCTGTCCATCTCCCTGGACAATTTTATTTTTCACCTTGTAATAAAGTTCTCTTCTGCTTAAGAAACAAAAACAAAAAAAAATCCTTATACAACTGAGTATGCTAATAAAAATTGTTTGAGGGCTGGGAAGGTGGCTCAGTGGTAGAGTGCTTGCCTTGCATGCATGAGGCCCTGAGTTTGATTCCTTAGCAATACATCAGCAGAAAAAGCCAAAAGTGGCACTGTGGCTCAAGTGGTAGAGCCCTAGCCTTTACCTGAAGAGTTGAGGGACAGTGCCTAGGCCCAGAGTTCAAGCCTAGGACTGGCAAAAAAATTGTTTGAAAATATAAAAAATTAAAACATAAGCTAAAGTGTTGCAAGCTCAGCCTTGATACTTGTCATAGCTAAAATGAGCCATTTCTCCAAGACCTACTAATTACTTTTAGAAAATAATTGGCTTTAAGTTCATTGTACTTCCAAAATAACATGTTAAATTGAAACCCCTGTGTACAATTACTTTGAGATAATTATTTAAAATTAAATTTTATACAACCTAATCTCATTCATTAATACTTCATTGGTTATATATATATTAGATCATTTTAGTACAAAAAGATTTTAAAATAAAATTCAATCATATTTCCATACTGACGAACAACAACCGCAAATAAACTACCAATATCACAATTAGCAATATCACTTTTTAAATTTTGGGTAACTTTTTTTAATGTATAGACCAATAAGAACATTCTAAATATTAAATTTTTGCAGTAGTTCCTTTCTGTGAGATTTTTGCCACCAACTGGATGTGGAGTTGGTGCATTTATTTTTAGGGAAGTTTATTGATTTGGCCAAATTTTAAAACAAAGAAATTAATAATTCTTTCTTTGTTTTTTTTTAAATTTTAATACATTTTTTATTGTTTAAAAAACTGTACAGAGGGGTTACAGTTACATGAGCAAGGTAATGAGTACATTTCCTATCAAGCATTGTTGTTACCTCCTCCTTTGTTTTTCCTCTACCATCCCTTCCCTCCCCTCCCACCTCCTCAACTACATGCCTCCCCACCCCCCAAGACCCTCCCCCACCTATATTGTAAAGTTCCTTTTTCAATACAGTGTCTTGTACATCTCATTGTTACAATGGGTCAACCTGTAACCCAATTCAAGCATTTTGTTATTTCCCTTCCTCTCCCCAAATTAGAAAAGTGTATATACAAGATGCAGGGCACCGACATCAAATACAATGAAAATAGGGGTTATACTGAGGGGGAGGAACATACAAAGAAACAAAAAAATTCACACGGTACATTATAAATACGTTAAAAACAATAGCAAGCAAGAAAAAAACACTTGTGTCCCTATCTTGGGGTTCATTTTGCTGAACATCATCTTATCTGGTCGTAGGTACATAGCTTTTGACCTTTTCTGCTTGTCCCAGACATAGACTAATTATTGCAAATAAGGGAAACAATGGGATTTATGTTTCTTTGGGTATGGCTTACTTCACTCAATATAATTTTTTCCAAGTCGTTCCATTTCAAACAAATGGGGCCATGTCATTCTTTCTGATGGAGGCATAAAGTTCCAAAGTATCTATATACCTCATTCTCTTGATCCATTCATCGATGAGGGACATCTGGGTTGGTTCCATATCTTAACTATGGTAAATAATGTTTCAATAAACATAATTGTGCTGGTAGCTTTAGCATGGTCTTGTTTGTGATCATTCAGGTAAATGCCTAAAAGTGGGATTGCTGAGTCATAGGGAGTTCTATGTGGAGGCTTTTGAGGAACCTCCATACTACTTTCCAAAGTGGTTGAACAAGTTTACACTCCCACCAACAATGAAGTAAGGTTCCCTCTGTCCACATCCCCTCCAGCATGTGTTGTTATTAGAGTTCTTGGTTATAGCCATCCTAACTGGGGTGAGGTGGAATCTCAATGTTGATTTGATTTGTATTTCTTTCATGGGTAGAGACGTTGAGCATTTCTTCTTGTGTCTATTGGCCATCCTTCTTTCCTCTTCAGAGAAATTTCTCTTTAAGTCTTTAGCCCACTTATTTATTGGACAGTTGTTTCTTTAAGGATTTGTTGTTGGGGGATTTAATTTTTTGAGTTCCAAGTATATTTTAGATATGAAAACCTTATCCATTGTATGGCTATTGAAGATCTTCTCCCAATCAGTGAGCTTTCTATTGATCTTGCTAGCTATGTCCTTTACCATGCAGAAGTTCTGCAATTTCATGCAATCCCACTTGTCCAACCTTTCTTTGATTTGTTGTGTTTCTGGGTCTTTATTAAGAAAATTTTGGCCTGAACCAAGGAGACCTAGGGTTTCTCATATTCCACACTGTAATGTTTTCAGGGTGTCTGTTTTGACTCTGAGGTTTTTGATGCATTTGGAGTTGATTCTGGTACAAGGTGACATATCAGGATCTAGCTTTAGTTTTCTACAGGTGATTAACCAATTTTTGCCAGCACCATTTACTGAAGAGGCTGTCTTTCTCCCATTGTATTTTTCATCTCCCTTACTGAAGACTAGGTGGCTATAGGTCTGTGGGTTCATTTTTGGGTTTTCAGTTCTATTCCATTGGTCCTGAGGTCTGTTCTTGTGCTAATACCAAGCTGTTTTGATTACTATGGCTTTGTAGTAGAGTTTGAAATTTGTTACTGATATTCCTACAGCACTATTTTTTCTGTTATGGATCTTTTTTGCTATTCATTGTCTTTTATTGTTCTATATGAATTTTTTGGATTGCTTCTTCTATTTCCTTGAAGAATGAAGTTAGAATATTGATAGATATAGCATTGAATTTGTAGATAGCTTTGGGAAGTATTGCCATTTTCACAATGTTGATCCTTCCAATCCAGGAGCATGGGATGTATTTCCAATGTAAATCTCATTGTTACAATGAGTCAACCTGTATCTTTGTTTCCGCATTTGTTATTTCCCTTCCCCGCCCCAAATTAGAAAAATGTATATACAAGATGCAGGGCATCAGAATTAAATACAGTGACAACAGGGGTTATACCATGGAGGAAGAACATACAAAAGAAACAAAAACACCACATAGTACATTAAAAACAATAGCAACATGGCTGTGAAGTTTGCTCAGTGGTAGAGTGCTTGCCTCACATGCATGAGGTCCTGGGTTTGATTCCTCAGCACCAAGTAAGCAGACAAAAGCGGGAAATGGCACTGTGGCTCAAGTGGTAGGGCACTAGCCTTGAGCTGAAGAGGTGAGAGACAGTTCCCAGACCCAGAGTTCAGCCCCTACAACTGACAAAACAAAACAAAAGAGTGACAAAGATAAAACCTCTTATGTCCCTATCTTGGGGTTCATTTCGTTTAGAACCATCTTATACAGCCATATGTACATTGTTTTTTTTACCTTCTCTGCTTGTCTGGTAAGATTATCTTATACATATACTAGTTATTGCAAATAAGGGAAAACATGGGACCTATGTTTCTTTGGGTCTGGCTTACTTCACTTAATATAATTTTTTCCAAGTCTTTTCATTTCCTTACAATGGGGTTGTGTCTTTCTTTCTGATGGAGGCATAGAATTTATATATATATATCACATTTTCTTGATCCATTCATCTATTGAGAGGCATCAGGTTTGGTACCATATCTTAGCTATGGTGAATAATGCTGTGATAAACATAGTTATGCTGGCAGCTTTAGTATGGCCTTGTTGTGATCATTTATTTGGGTAAATGCCCAAAAGTGGGATTGCTGGATCATAGGGGAGCTCTATGTATAGTCTTTTGAGAAACCTCTATACTGCTTTCCACAGAGGCTGAACAAGTTTACACACTCACCAACAATGCAGTAGGGTTCCCTTTTGGCCACATCCCCTCCAGCATCTGTTGTTATTAGAGTTCTTGATTATATCCATTCTAATTGGGGTGAGGTAGAATTTCACTGATGTTTGAATTTGCATTTCTTTTTTTTATTTGTGGGTCATGGGGCTTGAACTCTGGGCCTTGGCACTGTTCCTCAGCTGTTCAGCTCAAGGCTAGAGCTCTACCACTTGAGCCACAGTGTCACTTCTGGTTTCCTAAGTGGATTATTGGAGATAAGAGTTCCGAGGACTTTCCTGCCCCAGCTTGCTTTGAACAGCGATTCTCAGATCTCACCCTCCTGAGTAGCTAGGATTATAGGCATGAGCCACTGGTGCCTGGCTTGCATTTCTTTTATGGCTAGAGGACCAATAGAATAGAACTGAAGAACCAGAAATTAACCCTCAGATCTATAGCCACCTAATCTTCAATAAGGGAGCTAAAATAAGAGAATAGAAGAAAGACAGCTTCTTCAGTAAATGATGCTGGCAAAATTAGTTTAACACCTGTAGAAAACTGAAGCTAGATCCTTATATATTACCTTGCACCAGAATCAACTCCAAATGGATCAAAGACCTCTAAGTCAAAGCAGACACCCTTAAAATGTTACAGGAAGGAATAGGAGAAAGTCTAGGGCTCCTTGTCACAGGCCAAAATTTTCTTTATAAAAATCCAGAAACACAACAAATCAAAGAAAGGTTGGACAAAAGGGATTGCACGAAGCTGCATAGTTTCTCCATGGCAAAGGACATAGCTAGCAAGATCAATAGAAAGCCCACGGATTGGGAGAAGATCTTCACTAGTCATACAATGGACAAGGGTCTCCTACCTAAAATATACTTAGAACTCACAGTTAAATCCCCCAAAAACAAATCCTCAGAAAATGACTGCCAGATTAATAAGTGGGCTAAAGACTTAAAGAGAGATTTCTCTGAAGAAGAAATAAGAATGGTCAATAGACACCTGAAGAAATGCTCACTTTCACTAAAGAGTTGGAGGAGTATTGTTGTGAGTTCTGCTTTGAAGGCCTTGTAGAATTCAGCTTAAATCCATCCAGTCCTGGGCTTGTCCCATTCTATTTTGAAGCTGGATGATACTCTGGTGTAATTGTACCAAAACTTATTCAACTTTTGACCTAGCTCTAGATATTTATATGGCTTCTAGTCTGGTACTGTAACAAATAAACATTTTCATATGCATTTACATATTTTTTGTTAGCACAATTGAAGGACTTATCCTTAAAAGTTATATACTTTTTGGAAGATAGTACTAAATTCTCTAGTTTTGCACACCTACCCATAAAATATGCAGAATCTTACTTTCCTTGATCCTTGATAACAGAAGGCATTGAACAGGAGCTGTTTTTGATCTTTGCCATTCTACTAGTTAAATAATGATTTTTCAAGGCAAGTTTTATTTATTTAGTTATTTTTAGTATATATTTTTTTATTGTAAAGATACTGTATAGAAGAGTTACAGTTGCATGAGTAAGGTAATGAGTACATTTTCTATTGATCATTGCAGGGCAAGTTTTAATTTGTAGGAATCTTATGATCAAAGACAAATAACATCTGCATTAAAAGAAGTTATAGTTTTTCATGATTTCATTTTCCTGTTGGAGTGTTGATCTCTATCTTCCATATTTTTAGAATTTCTTCAAGTATGATGGATATCAATCCTCATTACAATCAGCCTACACAATACAATTCAATAGCAAAATCTTTTGTCATTCAGTTATGATTGGAATTTACATGCAAAGGTTCATTGTAGCTCCTTCATTTGGTTTATTTCTTTTTCTTATAATTATCAAATGAATATGAACATTATCTTATTTAGATTTTTACAAACATTAATAAAGCTTTTGTTTGTGATATCCATCATAAAAAATGAGTAAGTATGTGTTTGGGTGATTCACATTTTATTTGAGTTATCTAATTCCTTTAAACTTTTCCTTGTATAGGTAAAAGGAAGGTACCCTTATTCTATTTTCATATGGATACTCATGCATTCATATATCATTTATTTAAAAGTCCATTTTCCCCATGAATTTTGAGATGCTGAATACATTGGGCACTGCATTAGCATAAGTAATTGTTTCTATTTCCAGACTGTATGCTGTTCCACTAGTTCATTGATTTATTTGTATGCTAATAGCATACTGTTTTAATTACAGAGGCCTTAATCTTATTTTGTAATAGCCAGAAGTGGTCTTGCTCAGTGTTCTATTTCAAGACATTTTCTTGATAGTCTTTTATGTTTGCCATTCATTTTAATTGAGGGGCAAATTTAATTTAGCAAAATCCACCAAATTTAAGTGATGAGTAAGAGGAGTTTTGACAAATGTGCATCATGATTACCCAGCACATCAATCAAGATGTGGGAAATCTCCATGACCAGAAAGATCTCTTTGTTCTTTCTTTGTATGAAAAATGTCTCTTCTGCCCATTAAAACACAATTACCTCTCCAAAAGGCAATCGTTCTCTGATTTTTATCCGATAGATTAGTTTTGTTTGATCTCATAAATGCAATTATACAATTTCTTTTCTATCTGTATTCTTTGTCATAATACAGTGTTTGTGAAAAATCCCTGTTTCGCTGTGTGTATGTGTATACATACGTGTATGTATGTGTGTGTATATATATATATATATATATATATATATATATATATATATATAGCTGAGTGTTTTTCTATCATATGAATATAAATTAATTTACTATTCATTCTCTTGGCAGAATTTGGGTTGTTCTCAGGTGCTAGTTGTTAAGATTAAGCTTTCTGAAGTAGTCTTATATAAGTTAATGTTCCTATACCAGGCATTTTATAGTCATGTACTTTTCCATTTCTTTGGAATGAATACGTAGGGGTAGAATGACTGGGTATATGCTAGGTGTAGATTTTTAAATAGATATATAAAGAACAGCTATCCTGTACATTGATATCATCTTACATTTCCACCAGCAATATGGGAAAATTAGCTGACCTACTTCTTAGCCAATAATTTTGTTAAAATGTTCATCATATTTGTTCTAGTAAACATAAAATAGTATCCTATTGTGATCACATCTTAATTTCTTAGAACCTAGTTATCTTGAATTGGTAACATAAAATGTGAGTATTTTCACTGGGCACTGGTGGCTCATGCATGTAATCCTCGCTACTCAGGAGGCTGAGATCTGACTCTTATCTCCAATAAATCATCAGAAAACTGTAAGTGGCTCTGTGGCTCAAGTGGCAGAGTGCTTGCCTTGAGCTGAAGAACTGAGGGACAGCACCCAGGCCCAGTGTTCAAGACCCACAACCAACAAAAAAAAAATTGAGTATTTTCTGCCAATGTGTGACTTGTCTATTCATTTTCTTAAGGGTGTTTTTTTTGAAGAGTTGAAAGTTTAAGTTGTGATCATACTAAATTTTCCAGGTTTTCTCTTATACTTTGTGCTTTTAGGTCCTTTCCAAAAAGTTTTGCTTGCTTCAAAAACACACAAAAAATACTCTTTTCTTCCTCTCTTCCTCTTTTTTTTTCTTGTAAAAGATATTTGAAACTCATATATAATTTAAATTTTATTGTAAAGATGATGGACAGAGGGGTTACAGTTACATAATAAGTAAGGTAATAAGTAAATTTCTTTTGGAACAGTTATCCCCTCTCTTATTTCTCCAAATTTTCCCCTTCTGACCCTCCACCCACCCAAGTGGTAAAGTTCCTTTCCAACAGTGTCTTGTGAGTATCAGTGCTGAATTGGTTTACTCTTCGTTTCATCATTTCTGTAATTCTCCTCCCCAAATCAGATAAACTTATATACAAGCCAAAGGGTACAGAAATCAAAAACAGTGACAAGATGAGTAAGAACAAGGGAAAAATGAAAAAGAAATAACTGCACACAATACAATATAAAACCAATATAAAAGGAATTTATGGTGGCTTGAGATCACATCCATAGACCCCGGTCTGGAAATCATGGATTTCCTATGTCCTCCTGTGTCTCTCAGCAGCAGTGCCATGGTATTATGACAGCTACAGTTTGGCAACCATCTGTGAGTACTGATGAAAAGCATTATATAGTCTGGTATGTCTTTATACAGAAACATTAATTAATAGAATTCACTCTGGGTTCACTAACATTTAATTAACTGGATTAATTGAATTTCCACTGATTACAAAAAGTATGACAGCCCCGAGTTAAGGAGACTACTTTATTGTTACAATTATAAATGTTCCATTTCATAATGGTGGTTGTCCTCTAACAGCCTAAGGGACAAATAAGTCTATTGAAAATGACCATTGTTCTCGCATATCTTTTTGTTCATTCCCTAGCAATCAGGATGCCTCTGTTGGGCTGGGTAATTATACCAAGTGACTGTCATCACACTGTTAGAGAGTTATAACTGATGGATGGCATCATTTGCTCCCTACTCATTTGACTTCCATTTGCAAATAAACAAGTGAAATGACAATAAAGTTGATTTCTCTTGCGATTAAGAAAATAAAACAAGCTATTTATTTTAAAACTATCTAAATAGACCCAAACAGATAAAAGTAAGATATAATGTCTAGCACATATTGGGCACTTAATACATGGTAAATCGTGTCTTAAAGACCTTAGTTTCAAAATAATTCATTCACTTTCCACAGCAGTCTTACAGAAACATTATTATTGTTATTATTACTATTACTACTAATACTAATACTGCTACTGTTGCTGTTATTTCCATTCACTTTGTAATAGTAAAGAAAATTTAGGTTCTAGAGGAAAAAAATAATAAAACTTCAAAATTTCACCTCTGGGAACCTGAGACTCAGATGACCCACTTGTTGAAGGTCATACAACAAGGAAATGTCAAAGCCCTGATTTCAACCCATGTGCTGCAGATTTCAAACAACACACGTTTTTCAATATAGATCGCTGTCCTGTTTTCTCAGAAATATCAAAATGCTGAAATGATACTTTAAAACTCACAGGTACAACACTGTGCAGTCTTAAGAGGGATCACCCTCCCACTTAAAATTTTACATTCTGTGGGTACACAATTCCCCCTCTACAGTATAGAAAAGACATCGAAATGTTATAAGCAAAGCTTACAATGCATTTAAGTTATATCCTAAAGGACACCTGACACAGTAGAAACATAGCAGAGAGAAAGCATTCATGGAATAAATATATGTACATGGAAGTACTAACAATCCATCTCCTATTGTGAATGGTAGGACTTTCTTAATTTATGACTATGATGAGCTACACTTTCATGTGTACAAATGTTTTTGCTACCTCTTGAAACAAAACCTAAAATGACAGTTAGGGTATTTTTTTTAAGTGTAAAGGAAGACATAAAGGATAAAGAGAATAGGACAGAAGATGATAGGAACAAATTTCTGGAACTTGGAAAGTAAAAGATGATTAGTAATTGTATTAGTAGATGTGCAAGTATGAAATTGTAAGCTGGCAGTGAGGAAAATTGAAAAGGGAACCAATTTGCACTGTAGAACCTGCCAGAGGTAAAGAAATTGGTAGCATCAGGCACCTTGTCAAATAGAAGTAAAGATCCTACTGGAGAAACGATGATTGCATGAAAGATCCAACTCTGTCTTTTCTAGAATTCTAGGGGAGTTATCTTCAGAAGAGAAATGGAGGATCTTGTAATTAGTGCTGCTGCATGCATTAAATATGTCATAATGAACACACAGTGGCCATGTGCAGGCAGGCCATGTGTAAAGACTTGCATTGAATACTCCATGGATGGAAAAGAGGAAAAGATCTTTTCCTGGGTGAGTTCTTCCCACCTCCAGTCTTTCATTGGTCAAGGCACAAGAGACCCCTATTTTCCTATTTTCTTAATGGTCTTGCAGAGCCTAAGCACTTGCATTCAAATAATTTATAACAAACTACATGGAACTTCAAAAATTCAGGATCATATGCTCTGCTCTGGAAAAAGGTGGCACTTAGTACCAAATACTTACTCTCATAGTTAATAATAGAGGGCCCCTGAGCAAATGTGTCTCCTAATCTCTTACCCTGTATAGTACCTTGATGCAGAAGGCCCTAGAGAGCCTCTGATATGCTTCAGGATGTGACATTATTCAAATAGTGGGATCATCTGAGCAAAGGAAAATACAAAATAGTAAACTCTGAAGTCTCTACAGGCTGTAGAAGAGTGAAAGTCTCTTGAATGAAAATATTCTTTCCTAAACTCTTCAGCACCTATTTCCTTTGTACTTCCTATTTCCTAGACATATCCAAAATTCAATACTGAATTGACAACAGCAAACTAGAAGAGACATATCTGTATTAAGCAACAAATGTTACAGCTAGATTTGTCCACATATCATGAAACTCTGGATAGAACATATATGAGCTATGTTGCTACTAATATAGAAAATATAAATGAAACAGATGAAATTTGAATCCTTACCTGAAGAATAGTTTTGTTTTTTGAAATATTTAGTGAGTAAATTGTATTTCAAAGTAAATATCTTAAGACTTACTTGAGGCAATTTGATATAATACTTGACATTACTTTTTCTCTCTTCCTTTGAATAGAAAAATATAAAACAATTTTTTGAAAACATTAGCAAAAATAATTTACTCTTTTTTTATCTATTTTCAATTATTTTGGTGAAAATACACTTAAATCTTAAACACTAGAGCAAACTGTATTATATTTTTCAACTGTTTAGAGAAACATTAACAGTTCAATTTAGATATGAAAACCTTCATTATACTTAATGATTTTGCTCTAATAAGGCAAAAATAAGTATTATACCAATCTATCAAGTCTGTGTACATATCTTTATTTGTATCAGTTATCAAAATATCACCAGTTTGTTCTATAATACATAGATATAATTCATAGGTATCCTTGATGTTTTACCAATCTTCATTCAGATCAATAACATAGCTGATTCAAAGTTTTCATTGTAGTTACAAAGGCATACTTGTCAAGATAAGAAAACAACTTCTTTTACAGTTTGTTTATTTAGTATGTAATGATCACTTGTTTAGGCATGGTGATCAGTCAAAGTTACCACAGCAATAACTTTTCTTTGTTTATGCTATTTATTTATTTGCTTCTTCCTTCCAGATAGGCCAAAAGGAAGTCAGACCCCATGGTCTGAGGTGTGGTGCTCATCTGAGACTGAAGAAGTATAAGGAGACATAGTCTCATGGAAGGAGTCAGTAATAAACTCTCCTAAAAGCTACTACTAACTACTCTACCAACAAAAAGCTAGCCATTACCAGGCCAAGAGTGGGCATTGGGTGTCTCAAGATGATTGATTTTCTCTACCCACCATGGCTATTACTCTTCTAGACAAGCGTAGAACGTGAATGCCCAGCAGCAATGGGATATGAACATGTATATAACCTGCCTGTGTGGATGAGCCTGTGATTTAGTGCTAACAAACATATCTCTAGGAGAAAAATTGCTGTGCTAATCGACATAGATTTAAGCTGAGGAAACAATCATCAATCTCCTGGGCCATAATGGCCACTTTGCCTTCCTTTCTTGTCATCTTTTTAAAAGGAAAAAACATAAACAAAAACATTTTCATTGCCCGTGCTTACCTTTCAGTTTTTATACACTATAATTTCAAGTTAAATTTTTTCTAATCATATTGCAAGTTTCTGTACAAACATCAATTACTTCTAGGCTTTTATTCATAGAAATGAATGCTAACTACCCTATGACTATATAACTTATGTATCTACCTATCAATCTATCATCTATCTGTATATGGGTGGCTGGCTGCTTATCTATCTATCTTCATATCTCAATATGTGGCTTCAGTTTTGTTTTGTTTTTGTGGTACTGGGAATCAAGCACAGCCCATTGGCTATCATAGTCAATCAGTTTACCACTGCGCTATATTCTAGCCCCAGATATTTTTAGTGTGGGGATGACAAGTCATTATTTTGTATAAGATAATGCATTCTTTTAGCAAACATTTATCAAGTATTTAATAGTGCATGGTATCTAGTGAAGCTTAAATACACAATAGTGGTGAAATAAAGCTTCCAGAAAAAAAAATGAGAGTAAAAAAGACTCAAAGCTGATGTGAACAATTTCTGAAAAACACCTGTCACTTTGACAAAACTGATTTCTTAAAGTCATGTTAACTGCAGATGCAATTATAGATGCCTTCAAAAAGTTTTCTTTATTGCAAAATTAAAGGGTAGAACATATTTTCTACAACCTTAGGCCTCATACCCCTTTGCTTCCACTCAAAGTTGGAGTAATGTTGTAGAATTTTTTACATAGACAAGAAAATAAAATTATCTTAGGTCTTTTTTACACATAAAATTCTGTCATTAAAAGTTATTTGTACACATCTACACATTAAAATATGTCTGCTACAAAGAGATCATGACAAATAATAGAGTTTAATTTGCTACATTGAAAATATGGCATTGTGGCAAGGCACTGGTGGCTCCTTCCTGTAATCATAGCTACTCAGGAGACTGAAATCTGAGGATCACAGTTCAAAGCCAGCCCAGGCAGGAAAGTCCTTGAATGAATCACCATAAAACCAGAAGTGGGACTGTGGCTCAAAGTGATAGAGCACTAGCCTTGAGCGAAAAGATCTCAGGGACAGCACCCAGGCCCTGAGTTCAAGCTTGTAACTAACATAGATCATAAAGCTCATTTAATCTAATCACTGAGGACCCAATCTCTCCCACAAGTCTGTATGTCAACACAGAGGAAATACCATACATGAACTATTTACAGAAAACAGGTGTTCTTGAAGGCAGAAGCGAAGGACATAACCATGGAGTAGGATGCTCTAAGCATTCTTCATGACAAGAAGAAATCAATCCAAAGGATAAAACACAGACAATGAGAACAGGCCATGGGCTTGCTTGAGTGACTGGATTCAAATATTCATGTTATGTAACAGTGAAAACTCAGGAGTAAACAGGGAATTGATGCAGAATTGCTAAGGGAATTAGAAGCTAGGTATTATGAAGCTATGACTCTGACTACTGACATCAAAGAGCCCTTGTAACCTTGGGGGCCAGTTGCATTGGATCTATAAAGATCTGTTGGATATACCAAATGAGATGAGTCTAATAAAATAATAATTACCATTGATCTGCTTTTGTTCTCACTAATAAAAATGGTTAACATTGATTGAGTTCTTAATGTGCCAGATATTATTTATTTCTTTTACTTTTAATTGACAAGTAGTAATTATCTGTATTTATGGCTATGTGTAAGGCTTCTTTACAACTATTCTGTAAGCTCCATATTTTATAGTTTAGGAAGGAAACCAAAAGATCTATAATTTGACTCAATTAGATAAAGTCATGGTGCTAGAGCAAGAATTCACTCCAAGAAATGGGACTCCACCACTCACATACCTAATGGTAAAGCTGTCCTTCCTCTCCAAATAACCCTTCTAAGAAAACTCCTTACAGCTGGCCACCCACTGCTCATGCCTATAATCCTAGCCTACCTCAGGAAGCTGAAATCTGGAGGATTGTGGCTTGGTGCCAGTCCAGGCAGGAAAGTTCACTGAGACTCCATCTTCAGAATAACCAGCAAACATTCAGAGCTGGAGGTATGACTCACTTAGTAGAGCATCGAATTAACAAGTGTGAGGTCTTGAGTTCCAACTCATACTCTGCTCAAAAGAAAAACAGGAAGGATTTTTTTTTAAAAAAGCAAAAAATGGCTACTGAAAGGGATAACTGAGGCTGACAGGCCAAATGAAACATTCTCTTTTGCCAATGATGTTATATAAGACTACTTCTCTTGAACCTTGATGCTACCTCATAGACAAAGAGCTAGGCTCACAGTGAAATCACTTGCTACTCTATGCAACTTTGGGCAAGTTACTGTCTCATAAGGCTCCTGGAGATAACAAAAATCTCACTGTTGTGGTTGTTGTGAGAATAAAAGGCTTACATATGAAATATTTAGAAAAGTGTCTGACACATAGTAACCATTTAATTACCTTTGTTTCCATAGGGGAAATTTAATAAAGTAGCGGTACAGTTTTAAATTGGCTTCTTAAGTAGTTTGGGTAGAGGGAAAAAATATGATGACTTTATATCCTAGTCTCTTTGACATTTATATATTTTTGTAACATTTGTTTCCTCTGTTCTAGGTAAAATAATCATCACCTGAACTGTGGTAGTATTTCCAAAGAAAAATACTACTTTGTGAGGCTCTTCTAAGTGGTGAGATGTTCTTTCCCTATATGATTCTTCAGTACTATTTGAACATTCACAATGGTCATGACTTATATTAATAAAATCAAACCATATTATATCAATTCTTTTTTTTTTTTGGTCCGGTTGTGGGGCCTGAACTCTGGGCCTGGGCGCTGTCCCTCAGCTCTTCAGCTCAAGGCTAGCGCTCTACCACTTGAGCCACAGTGCCACTCCAGGCTTTTTTCTTTTTGCTTATGTGGTGCTGAGGAATCGAACCCAGGGCCTCAGGCATGCAAGGCAAGCGCTCTACCACTGAGCCACCTTCCCAGCCCAAACCATATTATATCAATTCTTAATTACAAAGCTGATAAATTAAACTCAAACTATCTCCTTTCATTTAGGATGTTGGGCTACCTCTTCCTCCTATCTTTTTCTAGCTTTATCACTTGAGTTATTTGAGCCTAGCAAAAAGCTACATTCATTTTGATCTTGTACACATGCATCTTTTGATTCATCTCCTACTTTCCAAGTCATTGTTACAAAATGCAACTTGGTAAATGCTGAGTCTCACTTTTCATGTCTATCACATTCTTTTCTTCCACACTGACTAAGAAAATGACATCATCTTCTTCAGACTCTCTCTTACCAAATGCTCCTTTTCTTCCTGAACTTTTTTCTGTCACAAGTCTGAGTATTCCAGATCTAGCAATCATGCACTCCTCTCTGTCTCTTAGATAACTTGCAGCCACTTCCTCTACATCTGATTCACCAGTGGTTGGACAGCCTTCAGATCGATGTCAAATTGAGCTAGGGTTTTGATACAGTAACAAATAAATCCAAAATCTCAGTAATATGCAGAAACAAAAGTTTATTTCTATTTCATTATAGGTCCAGATAGTGTTGTCAGGGGGGATAGAGATAGGCAAGACTTTGCTTCCTTATAAATGCCACAATCTCCTAACTGGCTTCAGGAGTTGCCAGAACCAGAAAAGATTGGCCCTAGCTCCTGGCATAAAACCTGTGCAGCAGTACAACACCCTGCTTAACCCCCCCCCTTTTTTTTTTTTGGCTTTTTTTGATCTTCTGTAACCATCTTAAGTTGTTCATTTTTTAAGAAGGGACTTCATGTTTTCACTTTGTGTCGGGTCCCACAGGTTATAATAACCCAAAGAGTTACATGGGAATTCCCATACCATGTCCTCTATTCATACTCCGTGGACCCAATTTTTGCAAGGCTAGTTGGAATTTCTTTTTTAGGACATTATTGACTGATGAACACATACCATGTTTTCTGATGAGAAGTTATCTGCACGATAACACAAATGCCATGGAAAGGTGCTGTGTTTGACACTGAAATGAACGTTTTATCAGGAACTTTTTGTTAAAGGAGTGTTGCCCGTACTTCATGCAGCCTCACATGTGGAATGATTAGGCCAGCAGGTGATGGTTGATACAGAAGAATGGGAGTGACACGCCCACCTCCTAGAAGCTTCTGCTGAAGGCATAGCTTTTCAGCTCTAATGTGCTTACAAGTCCCTTGAGTGAAATGCAGGCTTAGACCACAGATCTGAGAAGGAACCTACAATTCTGCATTCCCACTTTTTAATGATACCTTTATTGTGTACAGTGTGATGCTTTAATATGTGTACACACTGTGTTAGTAACTAAAGCAAGCTAATTACCATGTGTCACTTTACTTATTTTTGTGTTGAAAATACATAGAATCTCTTCTTAGCAATTTTCAAATATATGTTATGATTAACTATAGTCCATGCTCTCTATAGGATGTCTTCAAATCGTTTCTCCCAGTTGAATTATAACTTTGTCCCTCTAATCATTCTCTCTCCATTTCTCTTCTGCCTCCTACTTCATCACTGTAATGGCTGCTCTCTTCCCTCCTTCTGAGTTTGACATTCAAGATTTTCAGTATAAATGGCTTACTTCACTTACCCATGGCCTTCAGGTTCATATGTTGTTAGAAATGTTAGGATTTCTCTTTGTTAAAACATTAAACTGTATTCATACATATAAGCATATATGCTACATTTTGATCCCTTCATTTATTGACAGGTACTTACTTTGATTTTTGTTTCTGAACTACTATAAGGAATAAACATGAAAGCTCATTCACTCACTTTCAATATAGTCTCAGAAGTAAAGTTGGCAAATAGTACAGGAGTTCTGTTTTAATTTTTAGGAATTCATACACATAGGAGTGTGTGTGTGTGTGTGTGTGTGTGTGTGTGTGTGTGTGTAGAGAGAGAGAGAATTATAGAACTGAGGTTATTGACAAGAGGTTGGAAAGATGAATATTAGGAAGTTAACAATACTGAAAATCTTGCATCTGTGAATGAAGATTGTAGGAATCCTTCACAACCACATGGAGACAGGCAGGCAGGCATAGGAGAAAGATTACTGTAAGGTTTATTAGAGGGGCCATAGCTCCTTACGAGAGGGAGCACATGGCATCTGCCCCTGTCCTAGTGGAGGGCAGGTCGGGGTAGGAGGAAGTGAGGGTAGAAGTGAGGTAAGTGCATGTAAAGTAGGTCTGGGCAAAGAGAGGGAGTGGTCAGCTGTATGGCTGGAACTCTAGGGAAGGGAAACACTCAGGTCTGGGTGGAGCTCAGGGCCAGAGGTAGGGATAATACTAACAAAGATAGCAAAATGGAGCTCACTGAAAGCTGTTCAATGAGAGGAGAAAAGAAAAAGTAAGAGGAAGTGAGAAGATAAGCTGATAAAAGTACTATATACACACACACACACACACACACACACACACACACACACACACACAAGAAATACCACAGTTAAACCTCTTTGATCAATTAGCTTACATCAAAAAAATGAATGCCAGGAATGTAAAATGGATCCCTCGGAGTATGGGTATTAATGGGAGAGGAAAGGGCAAATGAAGAGGGTAAAGGAGTATGAATATAACCGAAGTACTTTGTGTACATGTGTAAAAAAGGAATTGACATTGTTGTGGGAAGGAAGAAGGAAATATAAGAAAATGATGGAAGAGATGAGTCTGATCTGGGTATCCGAGGCATCAACTCTGCATGACCCCACCTGAGTTCCTATGTACAGAATGCATTCCCTCTGGGGGGCAAAGGGGGATTCCCCTTCCTCCATGGGCGGCAAAGGTTTTGCACCCTGCACCAGGCTCCAGTGAAGGTTTGCGGGAAGTGCCATTTGTGCTCCTCCAAGTTCACCCCATAGAACAATGCCTCGAGACTCCCTTTGTGTACTCACCTCTGCTTTACCTACTTTTACAACCTTTGATATGGAACTGTCTACATTTGTTGACAAGGATTAGCTTTTCCTGCTTACTGACGTAAACTCTCAATGTCTGTGCTCCTGTGAAACTGTTTAAGATTAACTCTCTGCCCCCTGACTGAAGATTTATTTCTCCTGCCTGTGTGATGTATATAAGCATGTGATGTTTCAATAAACTTTGTCTATACCCTCATGGAATGGCCCCTTTCTGCCTGCCAGACACTGCATTCCCAGCAACAAGGGAACACTGTATGCATAAATGGACATGCCAAAATGTCTTGCTCAATTAATTGGTGTTAGTGAAAAATAATACTGATAAAATATTCACAAACCTTAAGACAATCTACAGATTTTTTTGTTGTTGTTGTTGTTTTTGTTGGTCCTGGGGCTTGAACTCTGGGCTTGAGCACTGTCCCTCAGCTCTTCAACTCAAGACAAGTGTTCTACCACTTGAGCCACAGCACCACTTCCGGTTTTCTGGTAGTTTTTTGGAGATAAGAGTTTCAAGGCTTTTCCTGCTCAGGCTGGCTTTGAACTGCAATCCTCAAATCTCAGCCTCCTGAGTAGCTAGGATTACAGGTGTGAGCCACCGGCGCCTGGCTACAGTCTACAGATTTAATTAAATTCCTATTAAAATTCAAATAACATTTCTCACAGAAAGAAGAAAAAACTCTGTGGGCTGTGAAGGTGGCTCAGTGGCAGAGCGCTTGCCTTGCATGCATGAGGCCCTGGGTTCGATTCTTCAGTACCACATAAGCAAAAAGAAAAAAGCCAGACGTGGTGCTGTGGTTCACGTGGTAGAGCACTAGCCTTGAGCTGAAGAGCTGAGGGACAGCGCCCAAGCACAGAGTTCAGGCCCCATGACCAGACCAAAAAAAAAAAAGAAGAAGAAGAAGAAAAATCTCTGAAATTAATATGAAATCACAAGAGATTCCAAGTAGCTAATCAATGTTGAATGATTTCGAATTTTTAACACCTTCCTTAGTGAACTTGACGTATGGATCCAGAGAACCGGACTCCTGGTAGCAAATTTCTATATAAGTCCATGAAAGAAATAGAGTGACAAGACATTAATTCTACATATCATTAAAGGTATTTCTTCTGAATACTCATCTAGTTTAAAAAAAGATAAAAAAGTTATAATGATTATTTTAAAAATTGCAAATAGATTATTTTTTCTATTGAAGAAGTCTTTCAGCAAATTTGCTTTTCTTGCTTTTCCAATACGTTTGCACTCAATCTGAGAAGAAAAGAAAGGGCTCTTCCTATTTTAAGAAAAAGCTCTTCATGTTTTCAGGTTTCTTCTTGATCTGCTTCCATAGTTGATACTGTCAGATGATTGTGATTAATATATAGCTTTTGAAATCCTGCTCTCCTCAGAAAGTACAATTTTTGCAGGGGGATGGGGGGTCGGGTCATGGGGCCCAAACTCTGGGCCTGGGCGCTGTCCCTCAGTTCTTCAGCTCAAGGCTAGCGCTCTACCACTTGAGCCACAGCACCACTTCTGGCTTTTTGTTTTACTTATGTGGTGCTGAGGAATCGAACCCAAGGCCTCATGCATGCAAGGCAAGTGCCCTACCACTGAGCCACCTTCCCAGCCCAGAAACATGCAATTTTGTAAAACTTTCACCTATATTTTTTCTTGAACAGTCACTTCTTTGTTCTATTTAAACAACTGCAAGAGCTACATTTCTGTGAACCTCAGGGCTTGGTGCTGGCAGTAGAGTGATTGAGAGGTTTTTTTGGCAAGGGCAGCACAGAGTCTGGGGGTTTCACATCTACAGAAGGTGATGTGGTTCCATTGAACTTGATTTTGTGGCTGAGCGAGAGCCTACATATCCAGAAGAATGTCTGACTTGCTGCTCTCCATTTCCTACTCTCCTCAAAATTACAGCATTTCATTACCTGAGTAGTTTTAGGTTTTTAAAACTGAGAAAGGTCAAATAATTTCTTTAAGTTCAAAAGTGTAGAGTAATATTACAAGGAAATAAAATTGAAATAACCCCAAAGAAACTCTCTGGGCAGCCACCATTTTAAAGCAGGTAAAGAATTTTGTTAACATGAAAAGCTAATAGAGAATGCCCTGTACTCTTTATCTGATGACCATTGCAAAATGTCTCTGCTCCAGTGGGGCACTTTAATTTCCATGGCTATGTACAATCTCATGATACAGGTTGTAAGAACCTTTTACATTATATCATATCACTTTGCAGTTAAGCCCGTGTTTGAAATAGACAATAACAAAAAGCCTTTGACTTTGCCTGTCATCAATGGTTTATACTTGTAATCCTAGTTACTCAGATGGTTGAGATCTGAGGATCCTGGTTCAAAAACAACTGGGGCAGGAAAGTCCATGGGACTCATCTCCAATTTACCCCCAAAATGACAGAAATGAAGCTATGGCTCAGGGACAGTGCTCATGGCCTGAGTTCAAGCTCCAGGACCATCACACACACATACACACACACACACACACACACACACACACACACTTTAGAATTTGATGAAGAAATGGGATGTGAAGACACTAAGAGGCAGCCTCTGACAATTACTTCTAAAAGTAGGGCTGCAACTAGGACCAGGGTTAATTCCAAATGCTGACAGATTTTCATGGAATTTCAGCACAGACGGCTTCTCATTGCCTAGTCTCATTTTTAGCTTGGCTTTGTCATTCATTCCATGTATGTTCCATGTAAGTAACACTGTTGCTTCTGTTTTGTTTATTTTAAAAAATCTTAGTGAACCAAGGTTTTTTTTTTTAATTCTCGTTTGCACAAGACAAAAATGGTAAAGTAAAATGTGCTTTTTATAGTTTCGAAATATTAATTAACTTTAGGTTTGCCATGTTGTGAGCTACTAAATCTAATGTGGACACTTTTCAAGAATGTAAATTAATAAGCTTTCAATGAGGTTCTTAAGGGATTTTGTTTTTCTGGGACTGAGGTTTGAACTCTGGGCTTTTTCTTTTCTACTGAGATAATCTGGCTACTATTTGAACCATGGCACATAAAGCTATATATAGTTAAGATGTATAACTTAATGTTTTGATATATGTACAGTGAAATGATCACCACAATTAATAATACATCAACTCTAACTCAATAATACTATTAAAAAGAAAATGTCCAAAACACATAATTTCCTAAGTATTTCACTGCACTTGTAACTATCGATGCTTTGGAAGTTATTTACCTCTTTTGAATCTGTATCATGAAACTACCCTAAAATAGTAGGCTACTGAATTGTTCTCCCCAACTCACATTCAGTGATATGATCTTTGCAGCCTGAAAAGAGCCATGATTTTAATATTAACACTGCAATAAATAGTAAACATTACAAACTAGGACCTGATTTTTTGAACTGAGGTTTTATTTTTATTTTTTTCTGATGAAAGTGTAAGTAATGAAGATTAAAGTTAAACATGTAAAGATGCTTATACATTGTGAAATGACTAGTCTTCCCATATTCAAAACCATCATTGACAAAGCAGTGACTTTCTGCCATGTGATCTTCTGGTTTTACTTGATAACACTCATTAGTGTAAGTGAAAATATCAGCCAACATTCACATTGAAATTTCCTTTGGGAACCAGTTGTTAAACATTCACCAGTGCACCACTATTATCTACCCCAGAAATACACAATGTAGCTAGCAATTTTACCTCCATGCACTATTCTCAAAGTACAAGAAAAGGAAACCTATGGCAGAACTAACATTAAAAAAATTATCATACAGAGCTAAGAAAATAGAGTAAGAATAAAAGAAAAAATTCTTATAGCAATGCACTGCTAAATGAAGTCTAAATTTAATGCAACTTAGATCTAGATCTAAGAGTTGGAGCCATTTCTTTGAGAAAATGGAATTCTACTAGGAAAAGATAGCTACGAGAATGCCATGTTTGATGGCTTGTTTGCATGAAACCAACTTATATCAATTGCTAAATCCATCTTTGCAAGTGAGAAATGTGAAAAATCAACAACTAAGTTTTCTTCCTAGTTGAAAATGTGTACATATTGAAGGTTGTCTTGTTTTATACTTCTTTTCTAATTTACCACAGTTGTTCTATTTAACTCTGAAGAATTTTGTCTTGCTTTCAGGGATAAGCAGAATTCTAAAAGATACTTTCCTCCAGGGAGAAACCAGATCCAGCCAGGTTACATCCTGTCGTTTGGAAACTACTCTGTCTGAGTGAGAGGGGAAAAAAGATCTCTAGTTGGAAACAAGACTGGGAAACAAACTATCAGCTACAGGAAGCCTGCATTCTTTTTTTAAAATAATTTTTATTGAGATTAGGTGATTGCATAAATTTCATATATTTCACAGTACTGTAGAATAGTGATAAAGTTACAAACACATTTTAACCTTCACAATGCAAATTGTCATTATAATAGTCCATAAAGTTTGTGAATTCTATGAGCTTTGACAATACAGCTATTTCTTCCACATCAGGTGATAGTTATATTTCTTTCCTTTTGCTTAGTGTAAGCTGTTCCCTCTTTCCCTCTCATTCCCTCCCTCCCATCGCTGCCTTTGAGTTGCTTAGTTCATTTTCATCAATGTCCAGTGTAGCTGATGGGCCCTTCTGTTGTATGTTTTCCCGTTTCCCTCTGATTCTATGTCCTCCTCCTACTTTCCCTCAGATGTACACACACACACACACATATATATATACCATATATACCATACATATACCATATATGTGGTCAAGAACATGGAGTCATTTAGCAATGATACAACAAAATTCATGGAAGTCCTTTGTTTCTCGAGTCCTGTTTACTTTGTCATATCTCCTTGCATTTTGGCCTTAGCATCCACAAATCAGAGAGACCATGTGCCACTTTTCTCTTTGCTCTTGGCTTACTTAACTCAAAATGATTTGCTTTAGTTCCATCCATTTCCCTGCAAATTCCATCATTTTGTCCTTTCTAATGGCTGCATAATATTCCATTGTAGATAGGTATCACAATTTTTGGATCCATTCATCTGTAGTGGGGCATCTGGGTTGTTTCCATATCTTGCTTATTGTGAACAGTGCTGCAATGAACATGGAGGTGCAGTGACCTTGTATCCTGGTTCCTGTTGCTCAGGGTAGATGCCTAGGAGTGGTATGACTGGGTCTTAGGGGAGGTCTATATTTAGCTTTTTGAAGTACAGACCACTTTCCAAAGTGGTTGTATAAGTGTACATTCCCACCAGCAGTGTTATAGGTTCCTCTTTCTCAGCATCCCCTCCAGCAATTGTTGTTGGCTGAATTTAGAATGTGGGCCATTCTGACTGGGGTAAGGTGGTATCTCAGTGGGCTATTTTTGCATTCCCTTTACAGCCAGGGATGATGAACATTTTCTCATGTGTTTCTTTGCCATTTTTATCTCTTCTTCTCAGAAGTCTCTCTAGTTCCCTTGCCCATTTAATGACTGGTTTGTTAGATTTGAGGTTACTAAGAGGGGTTAGTTTCTTTTTTAAAAATTTTTATTTATTTTTTTATTGTGAAAATACTTTACAGAGGGGTTACAATTAGATGGGCAAGATAATGAGTACATTTCTTATCAAGCATTGTAGCCTCCTCCTTTGTTTCCCCTTCCCATCCCTTCCCAGCCTCCTCCGCCCCAGAGGTTAGTTTCTTGAGTTCCTTAGATATAATGGATATTAGACCCTTGTCTGATATATTGCTGGTAAATATTTTTTTCCAAATTAGTTGGCTGTCCTCCTAGTTTGGTTGCTATTTCTTTAGCTGTGCAGAAACTTTTGATTTTATGGTAGTCCCATTTATCAAGTCTTTCTCCAATTTGTTGTGACCCTGGAACTCTGTTCTGGAAATTCCTGCCTGTGTTTATAAGTTCAAGTGTCTCTCCTACTCTGTCCTGCAGTAGTATCAGAGTATCAGGTTTGATGTTAAGGTCTTTAATCCATTTTGAGTTGATGTTGGTGCATGGTGATAGGCTGGGGTCCACTTTTAGTTTTCTGCATGTGGCCGCCCAGTTTTCCCAGCACCAATAGTTTAAGAGGCTGTGCTTTTTCCACTGTATGTCTTTGGCTCTTTTGTCAAATATCAACTGACTGAAAGTATATGGTTTTATTTCTTCTAATCTGTTCCATTGGTCTTCAGGCCTCTTTTTGTGCCAATACCAAGCTGTCTTTGTTATTATGGCTCTATAGTAGAGCTTGAAATCCGGTATCATGATTCCTCCCACATTCCTTCTTTTGTAGAGAATTGCTTTGGTTATTCTAGGTCTTTTGTTATTCCATATGAATTTTTGTACTGTTTTCTCTATTTTAGTAAAGTATGTCATTGGGATTTTAGTAGGAATTAGATTGAATTTATATATCAATTTTGACAGTATGGCCATTTTCACATATTAATTCTGCCTATCCAAGAACATGGGAGGTCTTTCCATTTCCTGGTGTCTTGTATGATTTTTTTTAGGCTTTTATAGTTTTCATTAAATATATCTTTTACATCTTTGATTAGGTTAATTCCTAGATTTTTTTTGAGGTTATTGTGAGTGGGGTTGTTTCCTTGATTTCCCTTTCTGCTGGTACATTGTTGGAAGCCTGCATTCTTTATTAGTTAATTGGAGCTGCTACCAATTCAGAATAATTCTTTAACTTTGTAGAGTTGGAAATGTGGTTTCATGTCCATCATCCCAATAGGCAGTGCAGTTCTTCTAAGACTTTCTTGTGTTTAGAACAGGACAAGTATTTCATGATTAGACAAATTGAATAAGACCTTGCTCCAGTGTAAAAAATAGAGAGAGAGAAAGTCCTGGAGGTATATTTTTAACTGACTACTGCAGTGGTGGAGGCTGGAGACTAAGGATAGCCTGTGGTCTCAAAGAAGGTTCCTTATTTGAGAAGACAGTTTATGCAGTTCCAGGGCCTCCATGCCCTCGTTCCCTTGTGATGCTTTATAGTTAGATCTGCTCTGTAATGAATAGAGAGTGAGGACCAAATACTGAAAGTTTTATGGTTGTTCCTTTTTTTCCCTAGTCCTGGGGCTTGAACTCAGGGCCTGGGCTCTTTCCCTGAGCTTTTTTGTGCTCAAGGCTAGTGCCACAGCACCACTTTTTCTGAGTAATTTACTGGAGATAAGAGTCTTTCAGACTTTCAGGCTGGCTTCTAGCTATCATCTTTAGATATCAGCCTCCTGAGTAGCTAGGATTATAGGCATGAACACCAAAGTCTGGCTTGTTATTTTTGTAACAACCTGTGATGACATTTGCCTTCTGACTGAATCTAGAAAACTTGTGAGAAATAGAGAGTGGAAGAAAAGAAAAGTATCTTTTATATGATTTAAATATCTTTCCTAGCATGGCCAACTCAATTCTATATTCCATCTCATTCCCCAAAGCCCTTCTAGAGGGTAACCATATTTCCATGCTCTAATAAGAGAACACTACTCCCAGTCCTAACCTAAAAATAGTATTGGCTTCCTGCTGGTCTTATGTCCAGGTTATTATGAGCTGTTCTATACTCAGCAAACACTCTCAACTATTCAGCATATGCAGGCAATAGAACTGAAGTGATTTTTATATTCCTATTTAGATCCTAATGGCCAGATTATCAAAATTCTAAATCCAGAGTCACACTACAATAATAATAGACAATTAAAAATAGAAACTAATTTTGTTAAAATCTTATTAGTGTAAGGCACTATTCTAAACAGTAGAGACATTTTGACCCTAAGGGAGTAAATATTTTTGTTATTGTTTCTTAGATGAAGAAAATAAGACAGTGTCTATTTTATATGATCACCAAATTTTTAGTAAATCTTATTTAAATTCTGGTTAAGTCTGAATTGGGTTTCTGGGAATCAAGAAAAGGATCATTTTTCAATGCTTAGCCAAAACAGGTCAGGATTATCCATGTTCCCACAAGGCCAATGTAATGATGCATTCTGTATTTAAGAGGATAAAGACAAGGAATGTTAAAATCCTAGGGATTAGACTTACTCTCACTAAAATTATCAAGACCTGAATGACAGCAACAATAAGTAATGTCAAAGTTCATGATGGTGAATGGTCAGATGATTCACAAACTAACCTAGAGGAAGGAGGATCTCCAGGAACAAGGTTAATGTGTTAGTAACCTTCCTACCACTGTGACACAATACCTGAAAATAACAACTTTAAGCGAGGGGGGGGGTTATTTCAGCTCCAGGTTTCTGAGGTTTCAATCCACAGCTTCTTGGTTCTCTTGTTTCTGGGCCTGTGGTGAGGCACAAAGACCTACTCACGTCATTATGGACCAGAAGCAGAGATACAGAAAATGGGTCAGAGACAAAGAAATGCCCTTCAAAGGCCCACACCTAGTGACCTACTTCGCTCCAGTATGCTAAAGTCTCTAGAACTTCTCAATAGAACCAGCAGCTAGACATCAAGTCTTAAACTCCTTTGGGACTTTAGATTCATATTTAAGAACCAAATAACATTAACATGCCTTCAATTACCATGAACTCAATCAGCCCTGCTTTTGGGTTCCTTGCTATTTAACAGGACTGGAAGTTCCTAAATGCTAACTGTAGCAAGTGGTACACACCTCTCTCCTATTACCTGAGTCTTCTATCAAATAAGTCATACTTGACTCAAGTTAAGGAGCACCCACACCAATGATTAAAGATATTTGTTCCTGAAATGGCTTTGGTTTCTCAAAGCTGAGCATGACTCTGGATGATAAGCACCACCAGGGTCCAAGTGTCAGAATAGAAAACATCTCAACTTTTTTTTTTTTACCACAGCAGTGCTTCATGTTTATTACCTCTGCAAATGCATGTGAAATATATACCACTGTCTTTTTGTCAATACCATTTTCATCACAGCCAAAAGCCAATTTAATAAGCTCAGTTCATCAGCTCTATCCCTTTGACTGCTTCCTTTCCCAAAGAGAAATATAATCTATCTTTCACCATTCAGAGAGTTAAAAGATCCCTTTATGGGAAGTCTCAGTTCACTATGAATAGAATACATTTCATTCTTCCGTTCCATTTACTCTAGTTACACACTGGATTGGATTTATGATGCAATATCTCATTGTAATTTTAGTCAGGAAGTAGTTTTCCTGAGTGTTTCTTAAGGTACTTTAACTTGACTTTTTTGGCTTGCAGTTGCTTCATATTAAAATCCGTTAGGACTTAACTTTTTTCTGAACTTCAAATTGTTATACAAGGGAATTGTAATTTAATATGTCCTTAGTGTCCAGTGCTTCTTGACTAGTCACCCTCTCGATCATTTTTCCCATCTTCCCTGTTCTCTGCCCCCAGACTTGGATTTCCCACATCCTTGATCACAAATGTACATTGAATGTTCTACTGTATCTGTCCCCTGTTCTCTTTTCATTCTTCTACCCTTCCTGCTAGCCCCACCCTTTACAGTCTTGCATCAGCTTCCCAATATACATTTTATTAAATGGCCTATTAATTATTGGAGAGGTTTATTCCATGGCGTTTCACTCGTGATCACTCTACACTGTAGTCAACAACATCAACAGCTTTTTCTACATGAACCAGTAAAGCACAGTGCTAAACAGTGAATTGGAACTAAGGTTAGCCAGAGAAGCCCCATGGTCATTTATAGCAAAATGATCTGCACTGCCCACTTGTAATTACAGTCAATTCTCCATTTGATTTTAGCCACATTTTATGAGTGATCCTAGAAGAGTCATGAAAGAAGAAAACCTATCTTTTTCTTTTGTTTTTGTAAACAGGAAGCAAAGAGCAACCAATTTAGAATAATAGCAGTATAATCTTGGAAGTCTGGAACTCTTTTATTTGGGTTTGTGTGTATGTGTGTTGTTGTGGGAGCCCTTGGGCTTAAACTCAAGCATTGGGTGCTGCCCCTGAAACTTTTTGCTAAGGCTAGTGTTCTATCATTTGAGATACATTTTAGCTTTTTTGTAGGTAATTGGAGATAAGAATCTCATGGAATTTCCTGTCTGGGCTAGCTTGGAACTGCAATCCTCAAATCTCAGCCTCCTGAGTAGCTAAGATTACAGAAATGAGCCACTGGCACTGGGCTTAATTGGATTTCTTTGTTTGTTGTTGTTGTTTATTGCTTCTTAAATATACAAGTCAATTAGACATTTTGACTTGACTCAAAAGTTTAATTCAGGGTGGTCAGGTTCACTGAAATTAGTTGACCAAGTACAATGCAATTACTTCAGTTTTAAACATGTTCATGAATTATTTCATTTAATTATCACTTTACCTCCCAAAGTGGGAGCCATTAACTCCATTTTACAGCACAAACCTTGAGACTCAGCAAGTTTAAATAAAATCACCCAGCTCCATTATTTAGCATAAGAATTAAAATTAAAAGATTTCTCCAGTTCCAAGTCCTAGGCTTCATAACATTATGCTGAAACTAAACCAAGATGAGTTAAACCAACTTAACAGACACATATCAAGCATTGGGTTTAAATTTCAAAATAGCTGTGTTAGTGTTTGACAAGGTCTGGCAATGCACCAGTTAGTGATGATAAAATGGAGAAAACCATTCCAACTCTCTTGCCCACATGAGCTTTCTTGTTCAAAGTTACTAAAACAGAAGTTCCTCTTAAAGAGCATGAAAAATTCTCAGGGCAATAAAAATTTCATTTGTAGAAAAGCTGCTTTAGACAGCACTGTTAATTGAGATTTCTTACTGAACAGCTGATTATACTATAAAGCCAAGTGAAGCTGTCTATTCAACCTTTTGAAGGACTCTGGATGTATATCCTAATACATTTTATTACACAGCCCACATTATGTAAATACTGGGCCCAGATAATTGTTAGTGCTACTAAGAGTATGAGTAGAGAACAGCAAAATGATTTTGTGATGCCACTGACAGACGCCCCTTCAAAACACTTGGTTTCCTTCCTTCCTGAGCCCCAAGGACCCCATTGCATTATACTGGACAACAGATGGAAGGGAAAGCACTGAGGTTTGGATATTGATTTAAACTCATCAAACCAGAGCAATTGCCCCACTGGTACAGCTAAGCTTTCCAAAGCTATAATTTACCAAGCTTTTGTCTGAAGGGAGAAATACAAAACTATCTCTGTGATAAGAAGTGCTCTCCATGGTATGTGATGATTTGTGCTATGCTCCTTTCCTTGTGCAAATAAATTAAAATACTGGAATGTAATCTAGAAGGCATGGCCCTGTGGAACGAAGACACAACATGCAGGTAGCTCCATCAATCAGTAGAAACCACCATGATGTGGTTTAGGTCTCACTAGCCTCAATATCTGCTGCCCGCACATCAGGTGTGAGTTTTTTATTTTGATTGATTTTGATTTGTGTACAAATCATTCTGTAGTCTGGAATCTGTTGAGGAGTGGTATATATTTTTATTTTTTTGGATATGGTTTTCCACGCTGGGTAAATATAAATAGATATTAATGTCTTTGCCCTTTTGCAATCTATTTGAAAACACTCAGCACAATAGTTTACATTTTGTTAAGTCCAAAATAACCATGTCTTAGCTGGCTCCCAGCTTGCCTTTTCCAGGAATGTTAGAACAAGGCTAATGGGGCTTTCACTGTACACATTGTGGAGCTGGCTAACCTGTCTGCTTACAACTTCATTTGGAATTGCTGCATCCTCTCATGTGGGACACAATGCCCTCAGTGCAGTAAGTCTGCACACCTCAGCGCTGTCACTCACATCCACCGATGCACTGTCATGACAGTGTTTTCCACCTCCACGTGCTCAGTCCCCTGCCTGATGAGACAGATGCCACAGCAAATTAAATTTGCAAATGTCAACTTTTGCATTGTAACCTCAATACACATTTACTAGGGACCGACACTATGCTTGGGTACAGAAACTATACTCAGTACACAAAAGCTCATAAAATGTACAGGCTACTAATAAGAAAATAAACCAAACCCAGCTAATTAACAAAGGAATAATTTACGAATGGTGGTATGTGTTAAGAAGCACACAAACAGGATGTGAGACCAATTAAAGGTTTATCCTTATTGTGGTTCTCCAGAGAGCACAGAAGAAGAAAGATTGACATGTGGAATCAGTGGGGAACGAAATGCCAGCTAAAGACATATGTGCAAGTGCTTTCAGGTTGGAAAAGGCATTGTGGAAAAGCTGAAACAAAGCTAAAAGTGGCAGGAACTCAGAGAACCCCTGAGACACCAGCTTCAAAACCATTTGGAAAGTGAAGAAGATGCTCCGTGGAATGTCCATTGATTTCAAGTCCAGTGGGAAGACTAAAGAGATTTTATCAGGGAAGATATATGGGTAGTTAGCTCCATATAATAGTTTCTCTGGCCCATGGATTGGGAGAAGATCTTCACTAGCCATACAACGGACAAGGGTCTCATATCTAAAATATACTTGGAACTCAAAAAATTAAATCCCCCAACAACAAATCCTCAAAGAAACAACTGCCCAATAAATAAGTGGGCTAAAGACTTAAAGAGAAACTTCTTTGAAGAAGAAAGAAGGAAGGCCAATAGACACATGAAGAAATGCTCAACCTCCTTAGCCATAAAAGAAATGCAAATCAAAACAACATTGAGATACCACCTCACCCCAGTTAGAATGGAAAAAAATCAAGAACTCTATAACAACAGATGTTGGAGGGGATGTGGACAGAAGGGAACCTTACTTCATTGTTGGTGGGAGTGTAAACTTGTTCAACCATTTTGGAAAGTAGTATGGAGGTTCCTCAAAAAACTCCACATAGAGCTCCCCTATGACCTAGCAATCCCACTTTTGGGCATTTACCCAAATGTTTACAAACAAGACCACACTAAAGCTCCCAGCACAACTATGTTTATTGCAGGATTATTTACCATAGCTAAGATATGGAACCAACCCAGATGCCCTTCAGTAGATGAATGGATCAAGAAAATGTGGTATATGTACACAATGGAATTCTATGCCTCCATGAGAAAGAATGACATTGCCCCATTTGTTAGGAAATGGAAAGACTTGGAAAAAATTATATTAAGTGAAGTAAGCCAAGCCCAAAGAAACATAGGTCCCATGATTTCCCTTATTTGCAATATCTAGTATATGTATGAGTCAAGTAGAAAAGGTCAGATAAGGTGATGTTAGGAAAATGAACCCTAAGATATGTATTTTAAATGTTTTTTTTCTTTCATGCATTTGTTTCTAACGCAATTATAAGATTATTTCTTTGTTGTGTTGTATGTTCCTCCCCCACAGTATAACCCCTGCTTTCACTGTATTTGATGTCGGTATAATTTGTGGAGGGGAAGGGGAAAAACAAGTCGTTTAAATAAGGATACAGGTGGACCTGTTGCAACAATGAGAAGTACAAGTTGTCATGTCAAAAACAAACTTTACAACTTGGGGGTGGGGGGAGGATTGGGTGGGGGGAAGGGAGGATGGGAAGGGATGGGAAGGGTAAACAAAAGAGGAGGCTACAATGCTTGATAAGAAATGTACTCACTATCTTGACAATGTAATTGTAACCCCTCTGTACAGTATTTTCACAATAAAAAAAATAGTTTCTCTGAGGGCTATGTAGAGTATATTTTTACTAAAAGGTACTTTGGGTAGTTTCAATCATACAGGACATGTTTTTTGTTTGTTTGTTTTCATATGATCCATACATTCTAACTCTCTTTGGGGAAAACTCAAATTGCTAACCAATGAAAATAAGACCTAAGAGTAATACTTAAATGAAAAATAAATGACTAAACATTACCAGTTAGTCTTTTACTATCTGTTAAGTACCAGCTACTTTGTACATGCCAAGAGCCCAAAATGACTCTTCATGAAGAATTCGCACAAAGAAAAAAGTTAAACTTGTAAAATACCAGTTGCAACTGAGAGAGTTAATACTCATGGGAGATAAGTATCAAGGGAGAAAAACTCAATGTGAATGTCAGGAGAAGCAGTGTTTGAGAGAAAATGCCCAATCCTCTCATTTCACAAACTCATAGTCTATGTAAGGATGTAAACGATGTGTCCAAAAGCAAAGGCATTTAATTTCCCCATCTGTAAAGCAGTCAGAATGCCTAAAACCAAAGCAGGTTTTTTCTATCTAAAACACAAGCGCCAGGTCATAAACTGCATAAACTTGTGTCATCCATGAAGTAACCCATATATTCATTCATTCATTCATTCATTCATTCATTCATTCATATATTCATGGATGGTGAGTTCCAGGAGTTCTTTGATTTTTAGAAAAAAAAATATCACTCATTTCAGATCCTCAAAGAATAGATTAACGCTTACCAAGTAATAATTTCTGTAGCATATAAATTAAAAGAAAGACAAATGGAATAATTTTTATAGTAATATTTATTGGATGCCTCCTGGAAAACAGCCCTTATATAGGACTTTCTACAATGTTTTATATTATTCATTTAATCCTAAATGAGCCCTAGTATTTGTATTCTGATTAATCCATTCCATAGGAGGAACCAATTTAACTGATGGGATTGAATAACTTCTGATGATCAAATAGTAAATAAAGATAAGTACCATGTAAGAGAAACACATTATGGATGCCAGAACTAGCATTATTTGGAAGAAAACCCTTGAACCCTCTCCTTTGATAGCTTATTCCAGTTGCAGTAAGAGAGAAATCACACACAGTGAATTACAGAATTACTTACAGAATATTTTTTGCAATTTGAATTGTCAGATTTTTCCTTCTGCCATGACAAAATAACTGGTACTACACCAATTGCTACACCTAAGGGAAGACTACCTTAAGGCCTTAGAATACATATGACTAATAAAAGAAAGCAAAGTTCTGAGCCATTTCAAAAAATTATGAGGTTCAGATTTCCTGCAAATACTAACACTATGTCAGTATTGTCATTGAAGTGTATTAATATCCAAATATTTCTAGAGAGTATAATATTATAGCCAAAATAACTTTTGTTCTCAACAAATTCAGGCATATAATAAGTAATAATCTTTTAAAATTGTTAATTTTAAACCTTATTTGGAATGCATAAAAACATAATTTTAAATTCTAAAAATATCAGGATTGGGAATGTGGCTTAGTGGTAGAGTGCTTGCCTAGCTTGCCATGCATGAAGTCCTGGGTTCGATTCCTCAACACCACATAAACACAAACAGCTGGAAGTGGCACTGTGCTAGCCTTGACTAAAAGAAGCTCAGAGACAGTGTTCAGACTCCAAGTTCAAGCCCCAGGACTGTCAAAAAATCAAACAGAAATAGAAAAAGCCAGAAGTGACATTGTGGCCCAAGTGGTAGACTACTAGCCTTGACCAAAAAAGGTCAGGGAGAGTGTCCAGGTCCTTAGTTCAAGCCCCAAGACTGTCAAAAAGAAAAAAAATTGAAATACCTTATAAAATAACAACATCAGTTTCTTGCTATTAGTACCTGATTGACTGAAAGCCCAGAGCACATTATTTTTTAGACATAATCTGATGTAGAGAAGAGGAACTTTTCCCTACAGACTAAATGTTTTAGCAAATGTTACTTTCCAGCTGAGTGCTCAGAAGATTTCCCTCTCTTACTGAAAACTACAAATGGGTGGGGGAAAGCAGGAAAGAATAAATATTCAAAGAACTGAGAAGGTAGAAAATGAAAGTCATATGAGAGGATAAGATTTCTTTTAACTACAGAATAGCAAAAACAATGGTAGATTTTAGTTATGTTCACTGCCTTATTATTTACCAATTCCTTCATTATACTACCAGGGACTTAAAATAGCTCTACAGAAAATTTAGCAAAGAATGAGACCCACTTTTTTAATAAGAAAGTTAAAGATAGGAGAAATTAAACAGCTGTACTGCAACTGTACTAATTTGCAATAGATCCAATATTTAAGCTTTGATTTCTGACCTTATTCTTTCTTACCTTGCCCACCTCTGATATAATTAACTTCAACTGAGATGGTTACTCAATGTTTTCCATGCCATTTCTGACTTCCTTAATTCAAGAAAGAATGGAAAAAATACAACATGAAACCAAAAGTAGTGATTTATACTTGTTATGCCAGTGCTGTGAAGGCAGAGACAGGAGGATCATAAGCTTGAGGCTGGCATCAAGATCATTTTATACAAACACAAAACAAAAATATTCTCAAACACCAAACCTGATTTGTAGTTTGAGAGAAATCAGTTGCAGTGAATTACAGAATTACTGACAGAATTGTTTTTACAATTTGAATTGTTAGTCTTCTTCTGCCATGGCAAAATAACTGGTACTACACTGAACATTCCAAAAAGTAGGAATCTATGTTTTCAGACATAAGATAAGTTGTCACATGTTTTTAAGACTCAATATTGTTACAATCACAATTCTCCCCTCATGGCATTTTTAAGTTGATAACAACAAGTAGTACAAGCCTTGGTAAGGATAGAGGGCCATATGACCCCTTATACATTGCTGACTTAAATAGCATTTTAACAATATTATTCAAAGCTAAACATCTGCACAGCATATTATGTAGTAATTACATCCCTAATATTTATTCAAGATAAATGAAACATATGCCTATACATTTCCTTGCACAAAAATGAGCTGTTTTATTTCTAATAATCAAGGGTTAGAAATAATCCAAGTATACAGCCAGAGAAGAAAGGACAAACATATTAGGATATAATCTTACAATGGATTAAAAATAAGCAATAAAAGCAATGTATCATTGAATTACCTTATGTCTCCAAGAAACACATAAGATAGAATTGACCATGTTGAGAGATATATAGAGAAAAATTCCTGGAAAGATTAGCAGTTAGTCAGAGGCCTCAGGTGACCCTGAATTTAGAACTCCATTTATTTATTTATTTACTTACTTATTTACTTACTTATTCATTTATTTTTTGCTGGTCATGGGGCTTGAACTCAGGGCCTGGGCTCTGTTCCTGAGCCTCTCTGTGCTCAAGGCTACCACTCTACCACTTGACCCACAGCACCACTTCTGACTATTTCTGAGTAGTTTATTGGAGATAAAATTCTATGGATTTTCCTGCTCAGGCTGGCTTTGAACTGTGATCCTCAGATCTCAGCCTCCTAAGTGTGAGTAGCTAGGATTCCAAGCATGAGCCACCAGTACCCAACCAGATAGAACTCTTGTGAAGCAGAAAAGAAAGGAAAGAGGGTTAGATCAGAAGTATCCTATGAGGGCAACAGAGTTTTTAAGAATATTTCAACTCGTCCAATAGAGAGTTCTTAAGTTTAAAAAAATAGAGCACCAACCTTGAACCTAAAACTAAGGACCACTCCTAGACCCTGAGTTCACGCCCTAGTATGGACATACACACACACACACACACACACACACACACACACACACACACACACACACAGAGGCATGATTGCCTTTGTAACTCTGATATGCACAGTTTTTAGCTGGGAATATGAAGAAAAGAGAACTTCAACCATGAACATGCTAATGGATTCAAACACATAAGGTATGAATTTGGTCCATTCATGTCATTCCACAAGAGATTTCAGTAGTATATTTTCATGTATAAATAAATCTCAAAAATATGTTTGATGTGA
This sequence comes from Dipodomys spectabilis, assembly GCF_019054845.1. Classification (NCBI taxonomy): domain Eukaryota; kingdom Metazoa; phylum Chordata; class Mammalia; order Rodentia; family Heteromyidae; genus Dipodomys; species Dipodomys spectabilis. The sequence goes on from NW_024870824.1 coordinate 12,226,578, forward strand.
AAAATAATATGAAGAGGACATAGTATATGATTCCATTTTATGAAGTATAGTCCAGCCAAAAGTAATATTCAGTGATTATAATCATATCAGTGATTATTCTGGGAAAGAAATGAGAATTAACAGCAAAGCAACCTAAGAAAACATTTGGGTATAATTTGAATTAGGCTAGTGGCTATGAGACTGTAAATAACCTATAACCCTGGCTAATCAGAAGGCTGAAATCTGAGGATCATGGTTTAAAGCCAGATTGGGAAGAAATGGCTGCATGACTCTATTTCTAGTTAACCAGCAAAAAAAAAAAAACAAAAAAAGCTGACTAGAGAGGTGACTAGAGGTAGAGCACCACCTGTGATCAAAAAAGCCAAGCAATCACATGTGGCCCTGAATTCAAGTCTCAAAACTAGCACAGCCACATACACACACAAAGAATAATCATGTGTCAAAACACATCAACTTGTTATCATTAAAATGCACATATTTTAGGGCATGTAAAGTATACCTTGATAAAGTTAATGCAAAATGTTAATTTATTTGATAGTAATAATCATTTCCGGATTTATCTGTATGTACAATACTTGAAGGTGCTCTACTTTCTCAGTTATCCAGAATACATAAGATCAGTCTGGCCCACTAATTTGCAATTTGGAACAGGAAAGATTGGGTGGGAGCTCAAGACATCTTGCATGCAGATCACAACTAAGTACTACCATTTCTACTGACTCTTCATGAAAGCCTGCCCATGGTCACCTGAAATCCCTGCCAGTTAGTGAATACATGTATGCTTTTCACACTACACATGGCTCTTTCACTGTCCCCATACCATTGTACAACTTTACAGTCAGCTCTGCAGAATTGGGAACAGCACATAATCTTGAACAATTTAAAGACTTTGGGGAACATAGCAAATAAATGGAAACATCTCAGCACTTAATGACTTTGCAGGATCAGAATAAAAATGCATTCAATCTATGAATTCCCCCATAAGAACAAACAAGAGACACATTGTAAGTACATGCATAGGATAGGATGGAGAGATGCTTAGAATTCTTTACCAGGCTTAAAAGTGAAAGTTTGCATCTCCTGAAGTCACTTAATGCAGACTAGATTTAGTGACTTCTTCAAATGCTGGGATAGCAGGACACAACTTCAAAAAACATTTTTTTAAAAAAAAATCAGGAGAAAATGGTGCAATTAAAGGAACAAAATTATTTTCAGTAACTGACCTCAGTGAAATGGAGATCTATAAATTGCTGGTATAATTTGTGAAGGGGAAGGGGGAAAACAAGTCGCTTAAATAAGGATTCAGGCGGACCCATTGCAACAATGAGAAGTACAAGTTGTCATGTCGAAAACGAACTTTACAACTTTGGTGGGGGGGAGGATTAGGTAGAGGGGGGAGGAGGCTGGGAAGGGATGGGAAGGAGAAACAAAAGAGGAGGCTACAATGCTTGATAAGAAATGTACTCATTATCTTGCCCATGTAATTGTAACCCCTCTGTACAGTATTTTCACAAACAAAAATAAAAATTTTAAAAATAAATAAATAAACAAATAAATTGCTGGTATAAACTCTCAGAAATTTATTTTAAAGAAGCAGAATGTGCGATGTACCTGGGGCTCATGCCTGTAATCCTAGCTACTTAGTGGGCAGAGATCAAGAACATCATAGTTTGAGGCAAGCCAGAGTGAATATAAAAAAAGTTCATGGAACACCATCTTGAACAGCATCTGGGGAAGGTGGTGTGCACCTGTCATCTCACCTATGGTTGGAAGCATGAAAAGGAAAGTAAATCACTGCTCAAGTCAATCTACTCATAAGCAGAACACTATCTCAATTATATCAAAACAACCAAGCACTGGTGGCTCATGCCTGTAATCCTACCTACTGAGTTCCCCATGCTACTCAGCAGGCTGAAAACTGAGCATTGAGGTTCAAAGCCAGCCTAAGCAGGTAAGTCTGTGAGACCCTTTTAAACTCTTGTTTTCCAGAGCTGAGGACCAAACTCAGGGCCTTGCACATGCCAAGCAAGTGTTTTTTGACTTAGCTAAATCCCCAATAAAACCCCCACCAAGACTCCTATCTCCAAGTAATCACAAAGGGAAAGGCATTAGTATCCCACAAGAGATTATCACTCCTCACAGAACAAGCATCTGGAAAGTAGCCCCTTCCCAACCACCCAAGAAAAATGCCATCTTTTATACTGGCAAAGACTGGGCCAGACACTGTGGAGCCATTTTTCAACAGGGCAAAGAAACCTGACCAGCAGGTGTCAGCTCCATCAGGGGAAAATTGTCCTTCTCAGGCCAGGGAAGCTCCACCCAGAATGGGGTGACTATTTTCAGCATGTAAATAAAGCCACAGTCAGGCCAGCCCTTCTGCAGCATGGGCAACTCTCACGACTGTAGGAGGTTAAAAAAAAATCGAAATTGGATACAGCATAAATCCTGTGAGTGGCCCAAAACTTGGTCACAAGAGTGTCTCAAGAGCTAACCCCTTAGGGAAAAGCTACTGATTGCAGACAGGCCACAACCCTACCCACATTCAACCTCCTTCAAAGTGACTCCAAGCTAGAGGAAACAGCTCATGTGCCATACACAAAACAGATACACCTCCCACTGAACTGGTCTGAGAGGAGTGTCACAAAGACCCCCCCCCCATGCCAGTAACATATATGCAAACTACTCAAAAACAATTCTGGCTAATCAACTTCAACAACTTATAAAAACAATCATACACTATGATCAAACAGGATTCATTTCAGGGATGCAAAGTTGGTTCAATATTCACAAGTCAATTAATGTAATTCATTGCATCAACAAGAGAAAGGATAAGAACCACATGATTATCTCAAAAGAGGCAGAAAAAGCATTTGACAGGATCAAATATCCCTTTATGAGGAAAGCTCTGGGAAAACTAGGAATCCATAGAACATTCCTCAATACAATAAAGGTTATGTATGTCAAATCTACAGCCAGAATTATACTTAATGGTGAAAAACTAAAGCCATTTTCTCTAAATTCAGGAACAAGACAAGGATGTCCACTCCACTCCTCTTGAATTTAGTATTAGAATCCCTAGAGAGCACAATAAGGCAAAATGCAAACATAAACGGGATCCAAATAAGGAAAGATGAAGTAAAACTCTCCTCTTTGCAGATGACACGATCTTGTATTTAAAGAACTCCATGGAATCCACTCCCAAGTTACGGGAGCTGATCCAAACTTTGGCAAAGTAGCAGGGTATAAAATTAATCCTCAAAAGTCAATGGATTTTCTGTATGCCAATAAAGAGAACAATGCAGCTGAAATTAGGAAAGCAGCTCCCTTTGTAATAGCACCACAAAAAATAAAATACCTAGGAGTTAACTGAAGAAATGAAGGACCTCTATGATGAACTTTAAAAATCTGAAAAAGGAAATCAAAGCAGAATTAAGGAAGTGGAAAAAAAAGAAACATGAAAATGGCAGAACTGCCAAAGGCTATCTACAAATTCAATGCAATACCCAACAATATCCCAACCCCGTTCTTCAATGAAATAGAAGCAATCAAAAAATTCATGTGGAACAATTAAAGACCCTGAATAGCAAAAAAAATCCTTAGCAGAAAGAACAGTGCCAAACTTCAACCTCTATTCCAAAGCCATTGTATTCAAAACAGTTTGGTATTGGCACAAGAACAGACCTGAGGACAAATGGAATAGAACTGAAGACCCGGAAATGAACCCAAAGACCTATAGCCATCTAATCTTTGATTCAGAAGCCAAAAAAAAAAGAATAGGATGGAAGAAAGACAGCCTTTTCAATAAATGTTACTGCAAAACTGGTTAAACACCTGTAGAAAACTAAAGTTAGATGCTTATATATCTCCCAGCACCTGTATCAACGAATTGATCAAAGACCTCGAAGTGAAAGCAGACACACTGAAAGCATTACAGGAAGGAATAGGAGAAACTCTAGGGCTCCTTGGCACAAGCCTGAACTTTTCTTAATAATGACCCAGGAATACAACAACAAAGAAAGGTTGGACAAATGGGATTTCATTAAACCGCAGAGCTTCTGCATGGCAAAGGACATAGCTAGGAAGATTAATAGAAAGCCCTCATATTTGGAGAAGATCTTCAATAACCATACAACAGACAAAGGCCTCATATCTAAAATATACACAGAACTCAAAAAATTAAACTCCCCAAAAACAAATCCTCAAAGAAACAACCACCACATTAATAAAGACTAAAGACTTAAAGAGGGCTAAAGACTTAAAGAGAAACTTCCCTGAGGAGGAAATAAGAATAGTCAATAGACACATGAAGAAATGCTCAACTTTTTTGGCCATAAAAGAAATGCAAATCAAAACAATGTTGAGATTCCACCTCACCCCAATTAGAATGGCTACAATTAAAATATATAATAACAACAGATGCTGGAGGTGATGTAGCCAAAAGGGAACCCTACTGTACTGTTGGTGGGAGTGTAAACTTGTTCAACAACTTTGAAAAGCAGTTATGGAGGTTCCTCAAAAGACTCCTCATAGAGCTCCCCTATGACCCAGCAATCCCACCTCTGGACATTTACCTAAATGACCACAAACAAAGCCATATTGAAGCTACTAGCACAACTATGGTTATCACAGTATTATTCACCATAGCTAAGATATGGAACCAACCCAGATGCCCCTCAGTAGATGAATGGATCAAAGCATGTGTGTGTGTGTGTGTGTGTGTGTGTATGCTTCCATAAGAAAGAGTGACATGGCCTCATTTGTAAGGAAATGAAAAGTCTTGGAAAAAATCATATTAAGTGAAGTAAGCCAGACCCAAAGAAATCCAGGTCCAGTGGTTTCCCTTATTTGTAATAATTAGTATATGTCTAGGATTATATTAGCAGATGAGCAGAATAGATCAACAGCTATGTACATATGACCATATAAGATGACGCTAAGCAAAATGAACTCTAAGATATGTCCACAAGAAAGAAACTTTATGTTGTTGTTGTTTTTAATGTGCTATACAAGTGTTTGTTTCTTTTGTAAGTTCTTCCCCCTATGGTATATCCTCTGTTGTTACTGTTTTTGATTTTTGTACCCTAGTATTATATGTGTGTGTGTGTGTGTGTGTGTGTGTGTGTGTATTTATTTGAATTAGGGAAGGGAATGGGAACAACAGAATGGTGATTGAAAGGACAATGGGGGAACGAATGCAACAATGATATACACAAGACAATATGTTGGAAACAATCTGTACCATTGGGGGGCATGGGGGAAGGGGAAGTAGAAGAAAATTGAGGGAAGGGGTAACAAGGTTGACAAGAAATGTACCCAGTACCTTACTTATATATGTCTAACCTCTCTGTACATCACCTTGACAATAAAAATAATAGTAATAACTTCATTATCCAGAAATAACTGCCCTCAAACTTTCATGTAATTGGTGTATTGATTTTGATACTTTTCCATCTATATGTTATTATATAAATATATGGACTTCATGTAGAAATGTATATGTTTTCCATGAAGAGTTATACTTCTGTATTGTCATTCGTGATGGCAAAAATATCCATTGTAGCATTGAAATATAGCATAATTTTAAGCTGCTAGTAAATCCTAATATATTTAATTATTGAACAAACTACTTGATTGGGGACATTTAGGTTATTTCCATTGTTTTCTAACATTATAAACTGTGCTTTTGTTAGACATTTTTGCATGCATATACCTGGATATTCTTCCAAATACTTTTAAAAGTATAACTCTGCGATCATAAAGTGAACACAATTATCAGAATGTTGAGTGCATAATTTAAAGTAATTTTACCCATGTATATGCCTACCTATAGCTCATGAAACTGACAACACTGCAAAGGCCACTATTTGTATGTTCTCAGAAGCTATGATGATATAATAACTACTATAGTACCTCATTATCTTTCTCTACAAAATTTTCTTTACTAATACCATCTGATGTGCATATGTATTTATTATTTGCTTATATTTCTTCTTCAGTGTATTGCCAATTTGTGCTCTTGTCTCATTTTGTCCCTTGGGCATAGGTTTTCATAATCTTTTATTGATTTTTTCACATGTTATATATATATTGGTTATTAACTCATTTGATATAGTTCCAAGTCTCATTCTTAACTTAATTTCCTTTAAAATTTCACAGTGAAGGGAGGAAGATGGAAGAGGAGAAGCTGAAGGCTAAACAAGCTCTTGCATAGAAAGTACATTTAGTGTTCCAGTAAACAGTCCTAGGCTGGAGAATCACACCAAGTGTGCCATGACAGTACATAGTTAGGCCAGAGAGGGAAAATCCAAGAACCTTGGTCAAGTAGACAGATCTGAGCACTTGCCAGTAGATGTGGCTACAGCAGCGGCTGCTGCTACAGCTGCCATATTAATAGAGAGTGTCGGGTACAAAGGCACCAGATGTGGTGTGCATGCGGATTCTACTCACCACTAGCAAGAACTGACATGGACAGATTGTTTAAATAGGGATACAAGTGGACCCATTGCAACAATGAGATGTACAAGATGTTATGTCGAAAATGAACTTTACAACTTTGGAGGAGGGGATGGGAAGGCTGAGAAGGGGAAACAAAGGAGGAGGCAACAATGCTTGATAAGAAATGCACTCATTACCTTGCCCATGTAATTGTAACCCCTCTCTATGATATTTTCACAATAAAAAAAAAAGAACTGACAAGGAACAGAAGTCTTCATCCTGTTGATCGTAGACCATGGAGGACCCAGAAATCAAGATACTGATGTGAGTAGACCCAAGATATCCTCACTCCTTATCACAGCTAGCTCCAACTCAGGCCTTAGAAGAAAACAATAGCAGCCATTCCACAGGTCACAGGAACCTGACCTGACCTGCTGGGCTCAGCTCAACCCAGAGGAAAGTGGCCCTTCCCAGGCAGAAGAAGATCCACCCCCAGGAGGGACTTTGTTCACTGGGTAAACAGCCAGAGGCTGTCCCTCCCCACTGCAGCCTAGGCCCCCAGTCTCAGCAGCAGGAGGGGTAAAAGAAAAATAATTGAAAATAAGTAACATAAATCCTGAGAATAGCTCCAGGCTGGACTCTGAGAGTACCTCAAGAGCTAGCCCCTTAGGGAAAAGCTGCAGATTGCTGATAGGCCTCAACCCTACCCAGAATCTAGCAACTCCAAGCTGTAGGAAACAGCCATCTCCCTCTTTTGTGATACTTAGAGCAGATCTCCCTCCCACTGAACTAGGCTGGGAAAAGGATCACAAAGTCCTGGGTAAGGCAGAGCTTTTTTCTGCCTGCTCAAACAAACTTAAGAAACTAATCAAGCCACAGGAAAACCAAAGCAAACCAGAGACTCCACCAAGAGACTGGTTGCCTACACAGGGGAGATACAAGATCTTCACCACAGCCACCTCCCCCCTCCAAAAAAAAAAAAATCAAAGCACTTTTTATTCTAATTTTTTATTTTTTTTAAAACATGGGTTTCCTATTATTTTTCTTTCATAATTTTTATTTTAGGTGTGTTTGTGTGTGTGTGTGTGTGTGTGTGTGTGTGTGTGTGTGTGTGTGTGTGTGTGTGTGTGTTCTCTATTGTTGAATCTCTTTTAACCTTTTGATCCTCTTTTTCTTTTTCTTTTTTCATGCCTTAATTGCTGTTCTGTTCATCCCCAGATATACCCATTATTAGACCTAATCCCTCATTGTGTACACACATAATTCAGAAATGTATTACTCAATTAACAACCTGTTAGGCTTAACTTCATTAATAGTAGTATTATTTCTTTATACCTATAAAATTTTTAAGTATTCCATTTAAAAATTTTTTTTTATTTTTCCATTTTTCCTTTTATCTCTCTCCTCTCATCCTATCCTTTTCTTCTCTCAATATTATTTCTTTAAATTTTTAAGTGTTTCATTTTCTAAATTTAAATTTTGTTTTTCCATTTTTTTTGTTTCTTTAAATTTCTCCTTTCATTCTGTTCTATTCATTTCCTCTCTGAGACTAAGACTTTGTTAAATTTGCTCTTCCCTTTTACCTCTCCACATCCCTCTAATCCTATTTTCTCCCCACAATTCTCCTTCTTTAATGTTCTTAGTCCACGAATCCATAGTTGTTGGGTATTGAATAAATTGTATCTGGTGAACTAGATTTATCTTCAGCCATTTTGATTGTGATAGAGGACTGTAGTTGATGCTTGCATTAAAATAGTGTTCTAGCATGAAATTGGTGTTACTTTCATACCAAATGGGCAGAACAAACCAAACACAAGAAAAATGACAAGTCTGGGTATCTCAACTCGCACTCATGATAATCAGGTGACAGAACAGTTAATGAATACTCCAGAAGACAGCTCACAAAAAGCTCTACAAACACTACTGGTAAACATGGTGAATGAAAAGATTGAAAGCCTGCAATGGACTCAGTGTGAGCATGATAAGGAGCGAGACAAAGATTGGTTACAAAGATTAATATAGGAACTCTGTGAACATGACAAGGCTAACCAAAAATGAATACAGGGATATGATGAGCCTGAGGAAGCTAATCAAAGTTTAATACAGGTATTGCATGAGTAGGCTGAGAACAATAAAAGAGTAAGCAGGAATTCCTTGAGCATGAGGAAGCTAATCAAAGAGTAATACATGAATTGGTGAGAGGCATTAGAATAGACAAAGAGGCATTCATGGAATTCATACAGACAGCTGAAGGACTCTGGGGAGACCACAAAGGGAATGCTGAATGGAGCCCATCAGGTGGAAAGGGAGTCCAAGGAAACCATAACCAATCAACTAAGTGATTTGAGGATAAGCTGAACACCCAATTAAGGAAGAAAAGAAGTCCATACAAGATCTAAACCAAAACTCCAACAAAGAATTGAAGCCATCAATGCCAACCAATTAAAAGGAAAGGAAATTAAAAAAAAAAAAAGTAGAAAGGCTTGGCAATAGGTTAGACCATGCAGAAGATCAAATCTCAGGGATAAAGACAGCCTAGATATTATAGAGAAAGAACAAACAACTATCTAAAAAAATCCAAGAATTATGATAGATCTATCAACATTTGGAAGACACCATCAGAAGGCCTAATCTGTGGATAAGAGGGATTAGAGGAGCACATACAGATAGAAGTTAAGGGTCTAGGAAATAAATTTAAAAGGATCCTACCAGAGAACTTCCCAAACATGCAAAAAGATAGGCCTATTCTTTACAAGAAGCTTTAGAACCCCAAATAGACACACTAGAACAGGACATCCCAACATCATATTATAATCCACACAGAATCAATTCAGAACAAGGAAAGCATCCTTAAAGCAAGGAGAAAAGATCAATCACCTATAAAAGGAAGCCACTTAGAATAATCTCAGATTTCTCAGGAAAGACAATTAAAGCAAGAAGAGCCTGGAATGATGTATACCATGCCCTAAAGACAAACAACTATCAACCAAGAATACTGTACCGAGCTAAACTCTCCTTCATAACCGAGGGCCAAATAAAAATCTTCCGTAGCAAAGAAAAATTGAAAAAACATATCTCTACCAAACCAGCCCTATAAAAGAAACTTAAAGATGTCTTAAACATAGAAGACCAACAAGAGCACAATAAAGACCAAAAAACTACACTCAAACTGAGAATCCAAGAACCATAGGAAGAACCTAGTTGTCACAGCCCCCAAGAAGGTGGATAACAGGGCAGAAAATACCAAACACCTCTCAGTCCTAACTCTCAATACTAATAGACTTAATTCTCCAATTAAGAGACAGAGACTGTCTAGTGGGATTAAAAAGAAAGATCCTTCTATCTGCTGCCTTCAAGAGTCACACCTTGCCCATAAAACCAAAAATATTCTGAAAGTGAAAGGCTAGAATAAAATCTACCAAGCAAACAGCCCCCATAAAAAGGTGGAGTTGCAATCCTAGTATCAGATAAAATAGACTTCAAATTAAAATTAGTGTGAAAAGGTAAAGAAGGTCGCTACATACTAATTAAGGGATTTCTCCTTCAGGAGTATATTACAATCCTAAATATTTATTCACCAAACAACGGAGCACCCAAATTTATCCAAGAAACACTATTTTCTCACAAATCTCACATAGATCCAAAGACATTAATTGTTGGGGACTTTAACACAGCACTGTCCCCACTAGATAGATCAACTCAGCAAAAATTCAACAGAGAAACTGCACATCTAAACAACTGCACAGATTAACTAGATTTAATAGATATCTATTGAATATGTCACCCAGCAGCATCTGAATGCATGTTCTTCTCAGTAGCACACGGAACATTTTTCTAAAATAGACCACATTTTAGGTCGCAAAACAAACTTGTCCAATTTCAGAAACATTGAAGTTATGTCCTGCATTCTCTCAGACCACAAAGGAATAAAATTAGAACTCAACACCAAAAGCCACCAAAGAAAGTCCTGTAACACATGGAGTCTGAACAACACACTGTTGAATTACCAGTGGGTCATGGAAGAGATTAGGAATAAAATTCATATGTTCATGATATTCAACAAAAATGAACACACAAACTACCAACTCCTCTGGGACACAGCAAAGGCAGTACTCAGAGGCAAGTTTATAGCTCTGAGTTCCTACATCAACAAATTGGGGAGATCTGAAACCAACAATTTAATGAGACATCTGAACCTTTTTGAAAAAGAGCAGCAAACTAAACCCAATCCAGTAGAGATAAAGAAATAATTAAATTTAAATCCGAATTAAATGAATTAAATCAGCAAAACAAAGAGTTGGTTTTCGAAAAAATTGATACATCCTTAGCACACTTATCAGGAAAAGAAGAGAACACACCCAACAAAACAAACTCAGAGATGAGAATGGAAACATCATCACAAAACAACCAAGACTTAGAGCATTATAAGGGAATACTTCTCAAACCTTTATGCTAATAAGTTTGAGAATCTGGAAGAAATGGACCACTTCCTAGCAAATATCAACGTGCTGAAAGTAAACCAAGATGAGTTAAACCAACATAACAGGCCCATATCAAGCATTGAAATGGAAAAAGCAGTAAGAGACCTCCCATCTAAGAAAAGACGGGGGTCACATGGATTTACAGCAGAATTCTACAAGGCCTTCAAAGCAGAACTCACACTAATACTCCTCCAACTCTTCAATGAAATTGAAAGAGAAAGTTCACTACCAAAGTCTTCCTATGAAGCCATCATAACCCTCATCCCCAAATCAGGCAGGGATTCATCAAAGAAAGAGAACTATAAACCCATTTCTTTCATGAATATTGATGCAAAATTGCTCAACAAACTTTTGGCCAATCGACTTCAACAATTCATCCAAAAAACTCATACACTAGTATTGAACAAGATTCATTTCAGGTATACAAAGCTGGTTCAATATATGCAAATCAATTAACATAATTCATCACATCAACAAGAGCAAGGATAAGAACCACATGGTTATCTCCATAGATGCAGAAAAAGCATTTGACAAGATCCAACACCCCTTTATGATGAAGGCTCTGGAAAAACTAGGAGTCCATGAAACATTCCTCAATACTATAAAGGCTGTATATGACAAACCTACAGCCAGCATTATACTTAGTGGAGAAAACTAAAGCCATTTCATCTAATGTCAGAAATGAGACAAGGATGTCCACTCTCTCCACTTCTCTTCAATTTAGTATTAGAATGCCTAGCTACAGCAGTAAGACAAGATGCAAACATAAAGAAGATCCAAATAGGGAAAAATGAAGTAAAATTCTCCCTCTTTGCTGATGATATGATCTTGTATGTAAAGAATCCCTTGGACTCCTCTCCCAAATTACTCGAGGTGATTCGAAATTTTGGCAAGTAACAGGGTATAAAATTAACCCGCCTATATCAAAAATGAGAAGGGCATGGCTGAAATCAGGAAAGCATCTCCTTTTCTAATAGCCCCACAAAAAATAAAATACCAAGAATTTAACTAACTGAGGAAGTGAAGGACCTCTATGATGAAAAACCTGAAAAGGGAAATCAAAGCAAAACTTAGAAAGTTGAAAAAAACTCCCATTCTCCTGGATTGGAAGGATCCACATAGTGAAAATGGCAAGGCTATCTACAAATTCAATATGATACCTATCAATATTCTAACCTCATTCTTCAAGGAAATAGAAGAGGCAATCCAAAAGTTCATATAGAACAATAAAAGACCCCTAAATAGCAAAAACGATCCTTAACAGAAAGAACAGTGCTGGAGGAATATCAATACCAAATTTCAAACTCTACTACAAAGCCATCGTAATCAAAACAGCTTGGTACTGGCACAAGACCAGACCTGAGGACCAATGGAATAGAACTGAAAACCCAGAAATGAACCCACAGACTTATAGCCACCTAATCTTTGGTAAGGGACCAAAAAAAATAGAATTGAAGAAAGACAGCTTCTTCAGTAAATGTTGGCAAAATTTGTTAATCACCTGTAGAAATCTAAAGCTAGATCCTGATATATCACCCTGCACCAGAATCAACTCCAAATGGATCAAATATCTTGGATTCAAAGCAGATACCCTGAAAATATTACAGGAAGGAATATGAGAAACCCTAGGTCTCCTTAGTACAGGCTGAAATTTTCTTAATAAAGACTGAGAAATACAAAAAAAAATCAAAGAAAGGTTGGACAAATGGGACTGAATGAAACTACAGAGCTTCTGCATGGTAAAGGACATAGCTAGCAAGATCAATAGAAAGCCCACGGATTGGGAGAAGATTTTCACTAACCATACAATGGACAAGGGTCTCATATCAAACATATACTTGGAACTCAAAAAATTAAGTCCCCCAACAACAAATCCTCAAAGAAACAACTGCCTGATAAATACATGAGCTGAAGACTTACCGAGAAGCTTCTCTGAAGAGTAAATAAGAATGGCCAATATACATTTGAAGAAATGCTCAACCTCCCTAGCCATAAAAGAATCAAAACAACATTGAGATTCCACCTCACCCCAGTTAAAATGGCTATAATCAAGAACTCTAATAACAATAGATGCTGGAGGGCATGTGGTCAGAAGGGAACCCTATTGCACTGTTGGTGGGAGTGTAAACTTATCAACGACTCTGGAAAGCAGTATGGAGGTTCCTCAAAAGACTCTTCATAGATCTCCCTTATGACCCAGCAATCCCACTTTGGGGCATTTACCCAAATGTTCACAAACAAGACCATACTAAAGCTACCAGCACAACTATGTTTATTGCAGCATTATTTACCATAGCTAAGATATGGAACCAACCCGATACCCCTCAGTAGATGAATGGATCAAGAAAATGTGGTATGTAGGTACAATGGAATTCTATGCCTCCATCAGAAAGAATGACACTGCCCCATTTGTTAGGAAATGGAAAGGCTTGGAAAAAATTTTATTAAGTGAAGTAAGCCAGACCCAAAGAAACATAGGTCCGACGGTTTACCTTTTTGCAATAACTAGTATATGTCTACGACAAGCAGAAAAGGTCAAAAGCTCTGTACATATGACCAGATAAGATGCTATTAAGCAAAAAGAACCCCAAGATAAGGACACAAGTGTTTTTTTCTTTCTTGTTATTGTTTCTAACATATTTATAATGTACCATGTGATTTTTTTTTTGTTTCTTTGTATGTTACTCCTCCATGGTATAGCCCGTTTTCACTGTATTTGATGTCAATATAATTTGAGGAGGAGAAAGGAAAAAACACAATGTTTACATAGCATAGGGATACAGGTTGACCCATTGTAACAATGAGATATACAAGACACTCTATGGAAAAACCAGCTTCACAATTTAGCATGTGTGGCAGAGGAGTTTAGTTGTGGAGGTGGGAAGGGACGGTAGGGGGGAAAACAAGGGAGGAGGCAACAATGCTTGACAGGAAATGTACTCATTTCCTTGCTTATGTAAATGTAACCCCTTCTGTACAGTATTTTTACAATAAAAAACTTATTTAAAAATTTCACAGTGAAGTTTTCACACAAACATATTTTTCAATAACTATCAAGACTTGGCTTTTGGTTCCTGTATATGGTGTTACTTCAAACATAAATAAATCCCAATCTTCAATTTGACAATTTTTTTGTTTTGTTTTAACCTTTGAATCTTTGTCCACCTGGGATTAATTTCATTTTTAGGTGGAGAAACTATCTGTCTTTTCATTTCCCATTTCAATACTTACTACATTCTCAGTAAGCTCTGGAGATCTAAAGGGAAAAGACACTGCCCCGGCCTCAAGGACAAGGGTGAGGATTTGCCCTTGCCTGTTTCCAAGTCTAGAGACTCATGTCTACACTCCTAGTTTTCTAAGCTCTTTCAAACTGCCCCATAAGTAAACAAAAATCTTTGAAGTCCACAGACTCATAATATTCTTCCCTCCCAGAAATGCTGAAGAAAGAATGGATAGCTTCAGAAAACATCAAAATGGCAGAGAGAGGGAGAAACCTAAGTTCCCACCATTTTCATTTATTTATCTAAGTCCTAGAACACTAGCCAGAATTGCCTCCTAATGATAACAACCTAATAGCTAATAATAGTTACTAATAACTTAACCATTAATGCTATAAAATTATTAGATGTGTGAATTAAGAATGCCGGGGCTGGGAAGGTGGCTCAGTGGTAGAGCGCTTGCCTTGCATGCATGAGGCCCTGGGTTTGATTCCTCAGCACCACATAAGCAAAAAGAAAAAAGCCGGAAGTGGTTCTGTGGCTCAAGTGGTAGAGTGCTAGCCTTGAGCTGAAGAGCTGAGGGACAGTGCCGAGGCCCAGAGCTTAGGCCCCACAACCAGAACCCCCCCCCCCGAAAAAAAAAGAATGCCTTGGAATCTATGAAGTTGAAAAATTACCACGATCATGAGTCCTCCACAATATATATACATTCAACCATTCCACACATCTCATGTGTATCACAAATATAATAGGATTTCAGAAGTCACATCCCGTCTTTCAGTTAAATCAACTGAGGCTTAGACACAAATAAAAAAAATAGCCAACTGCAGAATGGCTGGGAGTTTTCTAGTCTCTGAAATGGTGTCATTGAAAACGTCAGAGAACCTTATGGAAAAGTCTATGTACACATTCCTCAACCTGCTTTCTGCCTCTTAGCAACTCTGAGTCTCAGAGTGAGTTACTTCACCTCTGCAAAGCACAGGGATTGAACTAGTGATTCTGAAAAGCATTCTAGCACTGGCATCCTGAGTTAATTTTCCAGTGTTAATATTCATAATTCCTCTAGAACTAAATGTAAAACTTCAGGACTCAGACTCAAAGGAAGTCAAGCTCTCATTTGAATTCAAAGTCAGGGAAAGCTTAGTGATCTTAATCTCACATATATTTGATTGCTAAAATGGATAACATTGACATCACGTTTCTTCTCAAGAGAGTTTGAGGAGCAGATCCGTTCACATTGCTCCTGCATTCACAACATCATTTAAGGAAATGCTATCCTTCCTCATCTCCTGAGATGTGTGACTTGAGATCATGCAATAAATTGTTTCAGAATGGGAAGGGAATTATTGACTAAAGATACTCTATCAGTCCTGTCCCATTTTGGAAGGCTTTAATACTGATAGCACCTATGAATAAGATTTATAGAGGATGTAATTGCAAAATGAATGTTGGAATCCTGAGTCCTTATTCCTAGAGCTGGCTATTTCTGCACTGTCAGAGTAAATTATTGACAAAACCATCTGGCCCTTTCCAAGAGAACACTCTACTACTGATTCTAGGCTGGTGATATGTTTGAATCTATCAACGGAGAGAAAAAAAAGCCCATTTTCGTTTCAAAGCATTGATAATTTCTCAAGACTTGAATTTCCTGTGTGTGCAAACCTAGCTTATCTGTCCATGCCAGAAGGAAAGAGCATCACCGTTAGTGTGAAAGACATGTAATGAAAAGCAAATCAATTGATTGTGAGCTCACTTCGACTATGGTTTAATTGCTGCTTGACCTGGATAAGAAATATATCTACCTTCTTGAGAGCTGATGTGGTCCCAGGGCTCCACCCACTGCCAACAGAATAGTGTTAGAGCTTCTCTCAGTCTCCAGGCAGGGAAAGAACTGGCCATACAGAGGAACCAGATGATTTTAGAGTAGGAGATCTCTCTAGGCAGATACAGGAGCTGAGCTCAGAGTGCTGCATCTCGGCTCAGTAACTCACTGCTTGTTTATTTCTGTCCAAATATTGTCTGGTAGTGACAAAGTAGATATAAGTTCAGGGCCCAAACAACCTCCAGCCTGCCGCCCAATTTAGGAAGGTGTGTTGGAACAAAATAAAATTGGCATAGCCACATAGTCTTTTTATTTCTCCCTGTCTAAGAGCTTTCTGGGGAAGAGACAACTCTCAAGGGGAAGGGAACGAAGTCTAATGTTACAAAGTGCAACTCTTGTGTGGCCTTTGGAGCCCTTTTCTGAAAATTGCCATCTTCTCAAAAGTAAGGCAGGTGCTGCCGACCTAGGAGTCCTTCATGAATTTGGATTAAATTTCATTGGGGCTTACAAATATCACAAATAAGGGTTTTATGGCAATTATTCCTTAGAGTTTTCTTCTATTTTTTAGAGATATGAGCTAATTTTGGAGTTTCTGAGTAGTGAGTTACCTGAGTTAGGTCTTCTTCTCATCACCTTTTGGAAAATACTCTGGGAGAATTTTAAGAGCTATGAAAATTGCCTGCAAAACCCTGTAATGGTAGCTGATAGAAGACATTCATAACACCAGAAACTATATGTGAGTTTATGTGGAAACTCTCTGCACTTTCTGTTCATTATATCTGAAAACCTGAAACTTTCAAAATCTAATGTCTATGGAACAAAAATATGACCATTTTCATTGTCATGATCCACCTACTCTGTCTATGTAAGTCTCTAATCCATTCATTTCTTCCAACATCAATAGGATACTACTACCAACAGAGTCTTCCTATACAAAACTAACATTGTTTCTGGCAATTCTTTGTTTTAATTTTTATTTTAATTTTATTGTCAAGGTGATGTACAGAGAGGTTACATTTCTTGTTGAACTTGTTACCCCCTCCCTTATTTTTCTCCCTCTTTCCCTTCCCCCATCCCTCCCACACGTTGTATAAATCATTTCTAACATATTCTCTTGTGAGTATCACTATTGCATTGGTTCTCCCTTTGTCCTTTGTCTCACCATTGTGTTGTTCCCCTTCCCTTCCCTAATTGAGATAAACATATATACAATACTCAGGGTACCAAAGTCAAATACAATGACAGCAGGGGATAAACGATAGGGGGAAAACCACACACAAAAAAGAAATCACATAGTACATTAAAGGCAACAACAACAAAGGAAAACCTCTTGTGTCCATGTCTTGGAGTTCATTTCTCTTAACATCACCTTATATGGTCATATGTACTATGCATAGCTATTGAGCTATTCTGCTCATCTGCTAATATTATCCTAATTACTAATTATCCTATTACTAATTATTACAAACAAGGGAAACCACAGGACCTATGTTTCTTTGGATCTGGCTTACTTCAGGTAATGATGGTATGATTTCCGGTATGACTTATGAAATAAATTCTTAGTTATACAAAACCATTAAGACTGGTTCCCTGCCAATCCTTTCTCCATGACACAGCATCTCTGGTCCTTTCAAAACACTGAAGTATTTATGACTCTCTTAATTAAACTTCTCAGTGGCTTTGCATGGCCATTTGGCTAAAGACCAAAGACCTAAAATGGGCAAAGACCAGTAGAAGCTGAATTCTCATCCCTCTTATCAATCCAACCACAGGGGTCTGCCCTGAGATCCTCAAGCCTAACCTGCTGTCTTCTACCATGAGTCTTTTGTGCATACTTCTAAATCTGAAAATGTTCTACTCTGTGCTTCAAGGTTACTTAACTCCCTTCCATGTTTAATGATAACTAACTTTTCTTTATCACTATTACTCAAGTGTCCTTTTCAAAGACATTATCTCAAGGGCCAGATGTTTTTATTTCCTGTGTTGTCTTACATCTGCATCCCTTTACTTCATAGAACCCACCCTACATCATACAAGTACATATTTTTAAGACTATTTGAATTATGTTCACCTCTTACCAAGGAAAAGTCTACATGAGAGAGCTGAGTTTGGTTTTGTGGATGGTCAACAAATAATTTTTGAATGAATAAATAAGGAACAGGGACATTTTTGAAGTCACATTAGGCACAATACTCAAACAAAAATTTACTCGTGGATTTTATGCAGTACTGATAACAAGATACATTTTCTTGGAGAAATTAAGAAAGAAATTACCAAATACATTTCTCAGTCAGTCATTGAAACTAATTGACCAGTTTCCAGGGAAATGTCAGAAATTAGACACTTGATAATACTGTTCTTATTCTCATTTGGTGCCAAGTTAAAATGAAGCAGTTCCTTTCTGAGAATAAATAGGAGATGGTTCATTTCCTCCTTAATTCTCTCTCAGCTTTGGAGGTGGGGGGGGGGGGGAAAGGGGGGCTTCCCTACCCTTTCTAGGTGTTAATTTCCACATGTAGCTGTTGGAAAAACCTTACCAATTACAGGTTAAACTCGTGATTCATTTTCCCTCATAAGATAAGAAGCAATGACAGGCAATTGCTGGTCTCAGCTTATTTAACTATACCATCAAGGACTTAGGTTTCTTTGGGTCTAGTAGCACACACAGGAAGCAGAGATAAATAAAATGCATTCCAAGGGCCATCAAAGCAAAAAATGCAAGACTGTAAGACCTAATCTGAAATATAATTTAAAAGCAAAAGGATTAAGGACATGAATCAAGTGGTAGAGTTGCTTGCCTACTAAGCATAAATTCCTGAGTTCAATCCCTAATAATGCCTCCCATCCATCCCCTAAATCAAAGTTCCTTTCTCTGCCCTGGTATCTCTGTCATATTAATTTCCCTTTTCATACTTGGAATCCATCTCAAGGTTAAAGAATCTGCAACTTCATTGATTATCGTCTGCAAGTTCCAGGGAAATAAAAATATTTAAGGAAATAAAGTAGCAGCCATCCATCCACTTTTCAGTCATGAAAGTGAATGCTTTCCTAGAAGCCAAAAAGAAGTGTATCTATTTCATTAGCCAAAGTAATAATATTGATTGGTTGATTATCAATAAGAATTCACAAATCCCTTACCTCAAATCAAGTATGGAGGTTGGGGAGAATGATGAAAGGGGTGATACTGATCAAAATTCATTGGATTCATACAATGAATGGCAACTCCTTGCTACAACTGAAAAAGTTAAATTTTAAAAAATCATGGCAAGTCATTTTTTGTAGTTGAAAAACTGCAGAAAAGAACAAAAGTGAAAATGACTCATGACTAGTCAATATCTGCCATGGGGAAACAGTAATTTTTTCTTTTACAAACTAGCCAATAAATGAGGGAATTCATGCTTAGACAAATAGACAAATGACAAACAAATAGCTGAAATTTTGACTCCAAGTGGACCACTCAAAATGTTTGGATTACTTGTTTTAGCCATGCTAATATTAAGGAAGAAATATTGTTTCAAATATAACCTTGAGAAAAAAAAAGGCATCTCCATATTTTATGTTTAATTAATGCCCCATCCTTAATGTAAGTGTCTGTGCATTTTCTCTACCATATTACTTCAGTAAAATCAGATGGCAATTGGAAATATATCTTTGTGTATATTCTTTGACCCAAAGTATTACCTTTGCTAAACCAATTAAGTACAATTCACTCCAAAGAATATTAAGAGCCTTTCCATAGTACTCTATACAGTTCAATACATGATGAGATTTGAACCAAGTTTCAAGATCCAAATTCAGCAACAAGATTTCAAATACATTCTATCTAGCACAAATGAGGGAAATTTGTGTTTCTCTGTGTCTGTGTCTGGCTTACATCATTTAATATCGCTTTTTCCAAGTCTTTCCATTTCCTTATGAATGATAGAATATCATTCTTTCTAATGTGTGTGTGTGTGTGTGTGTGTGTGTGTGTGTGTGTGACATTTTCTTGAACCATTCATCCACTGAGAGGCCTCTAGGCTGATTATCTCGGCTATGGTGAGTAGTTCTATGGGAACATGCAAAAGGAGGAATGGGGCCAAGGGAAGAATAGACAAATGAAGAAAGGAGGAGGGGAGAATGCAGTCAAGAATTCATTATGTATACCACAAAATTAAGGAAAATGAAGGAAGAGGTGGGTTGAGAGAGATGAGTGAAAATGTTAAAAGGGGTGACATTGATTGAGATGCATTATGTTCATAAACTGCTTTGTTAAATGGCAACTCCTTTGTACAACTACTTAAAGATAATTTAAGAAGGGTTCTTAAATACACCCTACAGCTTAAGAAAAAAGAACACAAAGACTTGCTTATAATTATCTGATTCTTGTCACAAATCAAGTGCCCAGAGGATTATTGTTTCTTGAAACCATAGACTAACATAGAAAATCTCAAAGGTCAAAGATGCATTCTCTATTTGCTTCTCATACACAAATGCTTTCAATTTACCAAGTAGATAAAGTAAGAACAAAATCTTTGTGGCTAATAATGCATTATCACATTTTATGACAGCATGAATTAAATTGTAAAACCCATGGACCTATAATTATTCCCAAGGTGTGGTCTTTAAAAAAAATTACATGAAAAAATAATCCAAATTGTGAATAGTTTTTTACTGTATAGTATTGTATGCCAAATCATCTAAATTTAACCAATCCTGATTAACATATATTCATACAATATGTGTTTACCTTATTTTCTTTCTATGTAAAATGGATAAACTTACAAATCCTGCATCATATATATATATATATGCTGTCTAATAGCATACATCTTAAGGTTCTTGGCATATGGTATTTTACCAACAATTATAGTCTTTAATATTTTATATTTTATGTTATTTATTTGCTGTATAAAAGCGCACAAAGTAGCTATTGATCTGAAGAGCATTCAGAAGACTTCCTTTAGCAGTGGTATTCGATATGGATCTTGAAGGTTGCTTGGGAATCCCCTGGGGAAGTTTGGAAGCACAGAGACATTCTGAGCAGAAGACTCAGTGACAAAAGGCATTAAGGCTCAAAACTTACAAAATTTAAGAGAAGTCATAGAGAATGTATAGAAGGCAGTGTCCATGTGTTGGTAATGAGAAAATTTCTGGCATCTGGTGATACCAGGCATATGGGGTGGATCTGGACACTCTGAAGCCCATTAATTGATACTGGAAAATGAAGGCATTCACTTGTACTTCATTCTCTTCACACCCCACATGTTCACACTTTAGAATCAAGGAGACCACCTGCACAGAGCTAAGAAGATTAAGGGATTTGAATTTCTGTGTTCTAGGAACAGTGCAGAGATTTGACTATGTGCAAGTCCTCCTTTTTTCCCCAGCTTATTTTAAAATTTTCTGAAATGGAGCATTGAAGTTTGTGAGATCTTAGCTTGGAGGAAATTTCCATTGTAATGATCAAGGTAAGAAACTGACAAGTGATTAATATGAACCAGTCAGGGGAACAAGGGTTAGGACATTTTGTATGATTTAATTCTTACAATACAATAAATACAATAATGTCACAGATTTGCTATTCCTTACTTCTCATGGTCCTCACCATTGAACATTCCTACTATTTGTATAATATGGTAGATAAGCAACAAAAATTTCCAGCTTTAAGCAAGATCAATAGAAAGCCCACAGAATGGGAGATCTTCACTAGCCATACAATAGACAAAGGTCTCATATCTAAAATATACTTGGAACTCAAAAAATTAAATCCAACAACAAATACTCAAAGAAACAACTGCCCAATCAATAAGTGCGCTAAAGACTTAAAGAGAAACTTCTCTGAAGAAGAAAAAAAGGATGGCCAATAGACACATGAAGAAATGCTCAACCTCCCTAGCTATAAAAGAAATGCAAATCAAAACAACATTGAGATATCACCTCACTCCAGTTAGAATGGCTAAAATCAAGAACTCTAATAACAACAGATGCTGGAGGGGATGTGGACAGAAGGGAACCCTACTGCATTGTTGGTGGGAGTGTAAACTTGTTCAAACACTTTGGAAAGCAGTATGGAGGTTCCTCAAAAGACTCCACATAGAGCTCCCCTATGACCCAGCAATCCCACTTTTGGGCATTTACCCAAATGTTTACAAACAAGACCACACTAAAGCTACCAGAACGACTATATTTATTGCAGCATTATTTACTGTAGCTAAGATATGGAACCAACCCAGATGCCCCTCAGTAGATGAATGGATCAAGAAAATATGGTATATATACACAATGGAATTCTATGCCTCCATCAGAAAGAATGACATTGCCCCATTTGTTAAGAAATGGAAAGGCTTGGAAAAAATTATATTAAGTGAAGTAAGCCAGGCCCAAAGAAACATAGGTCCCATGGTTTCCCTTATTTGCAATAACTAGTATATGTCTGAGTCAAGCTGAAAAGGTCAGCTAAGGTGATGCTAGGGAAATGAACCCTAAGATATGTATTCAAATTTTTTTTTATTCTTTCATGTGATTGTTTCTAACATATTTGTAAGATCATTTCTTTGTTGCTTTGTATGTCCCTCCCCCACAGTATAACCCCTGCTTTCACTGTATTTGATGTCGGTATAATTTGTGGAGGGGAAGGGGAAAAAATCGTTTAAATGGGGATACAGGTGGACCCATTGCAACAATGATATGTACAAGTCATTATGTCGAAAACGAACTTTACAACTTTGGGGGGTGGGGGGGCCCGGGGAGGATTGGGTAGGGAGGAGGGCGGAGGATGGGAAGGGATGAGAAGGGGAAGCAAAGGAGGAGGCTACAATGCTTATAAGAAATGTACTCATTATCTTGCCCATGTAATTGTAACCCCTCTCTATAGTATTTTCACAATAAAAATAAATTTTTAAAGTATTTTCAGCTTTAAGAGCAATACCTATTTTCTGTCTCACTTGCTGCACAAAGTTAGTTCACATTAGGTTTTCAAACCAGTTGCAACAACAAAATCTGTTACATATTTAAGTTAATATGAAAATAAAACCAGGTTTTTAATTGGCTTTAATCCAAGGTCACAATGTCAGAGAGAGGGATGGATAGATGGATCTATAAAATAATTTGTACACATTTTATGTCACTTTTAGGGAGAGGAGAAGACTTGTGAGACCTCATTAACTAGGCAAGTAACATTATCATAGAATTTCTACATTGTATATTTGAACTGATCAAGTAGCAAAATAAACCCTCTTTCTGTTTTGTCCTCACAACTAACTGTATCTCAGCTGTTAAGATTAAAGACCAAGCAAAATTGATGAGGATATAAAATTCCACTCACTGTTACAACAACCTAGTTTGTAATGAGACTTTTTATTAAAAATTGTGTTTAAAAAATTGTGCTTATTATTCATGAGGTATAATAATTGCTAATATTTCTAAGGTGGGCTACTTGGTAGGCTTTTTATTGTATACTATGGCAATAAAATCTAATGATTCCTTCTCTAAAATTATTTTTTAAACCAATAAATTGTTTTTTAATGCTACATTCCTGTAAAGGAAGAGATAACTAAAAAATGCATGGGGAAATGCCATTGGTTTTTTACTTATAATGTAGAAAAGACAGATTTTGAGCTAATCATCTAATATATTATAGAGCAAGCTCATATATCATGAGCATCAATATTGAGTTTAAATAATTGACTAACACATTTTAAACATGTGTATGTGTGTTGACAGAAAGGGCTATATTTTACTTTCACAATAAGATGATCCTGTTGACACATTAAGATCAGGTGTTTTGGTTCATAATGTTTTGTCTTCTTAACCCAGTAGAGAGTTCAGAGAACAAGAGGATCTCAGAAACTTTTAGTTTACAGGGAGCTATCACAGGCAAGAGTCCACACTTGTGCTCCTATCCATATTCAAAGGCTCCACTATGGTATCCTGCTAAGAAGATGATATTGAGACACTAAGAAAGAGGTGTCCAGCAGTTCAGAATGAGCATAGGCTTTCAAGTCATTAGATCAAATCTAGAGTCTACCATTTACTAATAGTGTTTCTGAAAATAATCTATCTTCTTAGACCCTCATATGGATGTACCAGATATTGCATCTGTTTTGCAGCATTATTTATAAAATCGTGCAAAATGGCAGCACTGGGCTAAATAGTACAAATATATATGTAGCAATTATTACAAGCACTATAAACACTACTAGTAACTCTAAAAACACAAGATATCATATTTGATACCATATACTCTACTTGAACATCCAAAGCAAGCACATAACTTATGGCAATGCACTGTGAGGAGATGAGTTTTGCTGACTAACTTGACTAAGTCAGAAAGCAGTTAAATTTTGAATTATACATGTCTTCATGTACATGGTTAAGCTACTTCTGAAGTTAATATAGAATAATGTATAAGATCTTTGAAATTCTTATGTTTTTATTGTAAAAATAGTGTACAGAAGGGTTACAGTTACATGAGTAAGGTAATGAGCACATTTCTTATTGAGCATTGTTACCTCCTTCTTTGTTTTTCCCATACCATCCCTTCCCACCCACCTCTGCCACGCCCTCCTTCCCCCTCCCAAGGTCTCTGAAATTTTTAAGTTGAAGGGATCAGATACTCTACTCATTTGCCTGGCCTTTTTGTGCATTTATATAGTGATAAGTAACAGTAACTCAAACTATAAATTCCATGATTTAGTGAACTTGTTTTCACTTTCCCTTTCTCATCATTTGCAAATGCATGTTCAGCACATATAAAAATGTTTATCACTTATTATATCAAAGAATATATGCATGTATAGTCTTTGCCAAAGATATCACATTGGCCAAAACAAATATGAATTCCATTTATATGAGATAGGGAATCATATTTTGACACAGGTTGTACAGATAAAATCAGGGAATTTAATATTTTTTCTCTATCATTGCTTTATGTTTGGAGCTTTTGGACTTGGCTCTTCCAGGATCAAAGAGAAAAAGTACGTATTTCTCTTATATAGGAAACTAGATCTAAATTATAAATATATCTGTAAAACATTCAGGGTCATATTCATATATAAACAAATGTATTAACTAAAGTGTAGTATGTGAAGAAAAAGACTCCAGTGGTGTAATTCATTTGAACAACTAACTTACAGTTTAACAAAATAAATCAGGAAACTGAAGCATGTGTTGCTGGTAGAGAGCGGTACATGAATGGAGAGAGGAAGGGTGCACAAATGCATTGATAATTTTCAATGTATATATGTGAAAATAAAACTGGGTAAATTGAGGGGATGGGTGAGGTTGAGAGAGATGGGAATATATGGCTTACAAATGGCAGTTGAAATGAAACTAAAAAGCTAAATAAGTTATATATAGTTATATATATAAGTTATATATATATATATAAGTTATATATAGTATAGCTATTACATATATATACTATATGTCTGTATAATGTGGCTCACAACTGTAATAATAATTACTCAGGAAGCTGAGATCTGGAAAAACATGGCATAAAGCCAGCCTAGACAGAAAACTCCATGAGATTCCATCTCCAATTATCCAGCAAAAGCTAGGCTAAAGAACTGATTCAAGTGGTAGAGTGCCAGCTACGGCAAGCAAGCCAAAAGACATAGATAATAGACAGGTGATAGATAGATAGATAGATAGATAGATAGATAGATAGATAGATAGATAGATAGATAGATAGATGAGAGATAGATCTACAGACAGATGGATGAAGAGATAGATCAGTAATTATGAATAGATTATGTGAACCATAATCACTCTACCATGCTGTGGAAGACTAAAAGTTTTTCTTTCTATTCGACTCTACTTTGGTACCTTTTATCCCATCAGGATCTAGCAATCACTATTATACATTCTTATCAACTATTGTTGCTTTGACATGAATTTCTCATGTTCCATGTATCCTGATGATTACTCCGTAATTGCCTCATCAAAATAGGGAAGAAAAAGTTTTAGGGATTAAGAATGGGATAGTCTCTACTGGCTTTATGATCTGTACCTTCTGCAGAAAACTTAATTCAAAAAGAAATGCTGCCAAGTGCCAGTGGTTCATGCCTGTAAATCTAGCTACTCAGGAGGCTGAGATTTGAAGATCCCAGTCCAAAGCCAGCCCAAAAGGGAAAGTCCATAAGACTCTTATCTCCAATTAACCACCAGAAAACTGGAAGTGGTGCTGTGGCTCAAGTGGTAAAGCACTCACCTTGAGCTGAAGAGCTCAGGGACACTGCCCAGGCACAAAGTTCAAGGCCATGACTGACAACAAGAAAAAAGAAAGAAAGAAGGAAATGGCATATTAAGTACACGACTGACAAAAAAAAGAAATAAATGTTATATTAAATATAATAGTAGTAATTGTTCAGCAATGTAAAACTATGAAGCATAATGAGGTAAGAATTAAGAAATCGAAGAGCATCAAACTAGTTCTTAGAATGTAGCCAATGCTCATAATGAAATCTCAACATATTTGTGAGATGGAATGTGCAGATTAAAACATAAATTAGGCACAAAATAGGAAAGGTCCTTGGAGGAAAACTGCACAAGCAGAGCACAATGCTCACACTCTCAATCCCAGCTACTCAGGAGGCTGACACTTGGAGGATCACAATTGAAAGCCAGCCTAGACAGAAAAGTACACTAGATTCCTCCTCCTCCTCCTCCTCCTCCTCCTCCTCATCCTCCTCCTCATCCTCATCCTCATCCTCTTCCTCCTCTTCTAATTAAGGAGCAAAAAGATAGATTGGAGCATGCCTCAAGTTGTAGAGTACCATCTGTGAGCAAACAAGGAGAGTGAGAGCAAAACCCTGAGTTTAAACCCATGTTTCAAAAAGAAACAAAGCAAAGTAAAGCAACGACCAAAAACAGATGCCTCCAGAGATAAATGAGACAAACTAAAACTTGCCATATATTTGTACTTTG
Organism: Dipodomys spectabilis; assembly: GCF_019054845.1. Lineage (NCBI taxonomy): Eukaryota > Metazoa > Chordata > Mammalia > Rodentia > Heteromyidae > Dipodomys > Dipodomys spectabilis. The sequence continues at coordinate 12,253,442 of NW_024870824.1, forward strand.
CCTGCTTGCCTTTCTGACTGTATTATGTCACATAAGGTTAGGAAGATGCCTTTGTCATGACTGGAAATCTAGTTTGCATTCCCCTGACTTAAATCTGGTTGCTGGTGACCGAGCTAAGGGTGTACAAGTACCAAGTACACATGTACAAGTGTACCAAGTACAGTGAAAGTATTTCTTGCAGAAACAGAGAAAGCAGGACTGTGTTACCTCACTAATGTGGTAAGGAGGAATTTTAAAAGGTAGTTTGAGTCTTCTCCCAGGTGAGAACAGTTGCTACCCCCTTTAATTCCAGCCTCACAGATGACAGTCACTGAAGAAAAAGATGAAAACCAAAGAAGAGAAATATCACTTCTCTCATGTAATCAAAGTATATCACCAATGATACCAAAAGATGGAATCCCATGAGAGGGAAAATTGCCTCTTTAACATGTTTTACAATGATTTGACATTGATTAAGTAATGATAGTATCAGCTCTTGCCAAAAAGTTATCTACTCAGTCCAAACATAATTCATGATGAGGACTGTGGGCACCTGCCCATCAAAAATGGAAATGTCCCCATTGCAACTTCCTTCATTCCCTGCACAGCTGTCAGCTTGCATCCGGATGGGGATGACTGACAGATGTACCAACATGGGCCCATCTGTAATGGATCCTCCAGCCCTGTTCTTTTGTTGAGGACTCGTTAATGCCAATTATATTCTTTGATTAAGCCTGTGCTTGACAAATGAACCTTTCTGCAATTCTTCACTCCAGACATGAATTTTCAGCTGGAGGTTAGCATAATCAATACTCTGGACAGTGTATTGTCAGAAACAGGATTAGCCGGAATACCTAGTGTAACAGTGCCAGTGGCATTCTATCTATCATAGCTGCCCTTGAGGAACGAACCAGGGCCATTTTCCATTAATCTACCTCTGTTATCCATCAGGAGTTAAGACTGCAGGAAATGAGTTTGGTCATTGAAAAACAAATGCTGTTTAGAAAAATTCAAGAAAATGACTGACAGAAATTTGAGCAACAACATATAATGACCAAGAGTTTCTTTTGCTCTTGCACAGTCATATCATCCTATGTCTGTGTGGTAGAAATAAGATGCAGAGTCAACTTTTTAAATTTCATGGAAGTGATCTTGAAATTCTGTAGCTATCCATTAGCTACTTTATTGAAAAGCCATTTGTTGAATGGAGTTTGAACGCCGGAAGACTATATGCTGGTACTACATTAGCCTCATAGAACACTCTTGGTTGAATTGCTTTAAAGACTATCATGAGAGCTGGCAACAAGAAATAGATTTCTGAAATCCAGTTCTGCTTCATTTTGCAGTGGGTATGCCAGCTGGGTCAGAACTGAGGCTCAAGGATGTTGGTGTTTTGAGCAATAAAGCACTTTGCTATCTAGCCATATTCCCTCCTCTCCTTAGCTCCAAAGAGCCTCATAGGAATAAACTCTAAGCATGTTCACAGTGAGGTTCAATTTTCTACACACATATTGGGTTGACTGTGAGGTATGAACTAGAGAAAATAGAATTCCTGTGAGAATGGCTTAATATGAGAAACAAATCAGTTGTGCCAAGCAGAGGAAGTCTGGGAAACAGGAAGGTAATGGGAGGACCAGGAAAGCCAAAACACTATGTCACTGGATGCCCAGCCACCCTCCTCAGGGATCTGGGGATGCCTGGGGATCCTAACCAAAGCAAACCACAAGAAAAAGTTGGACAAGTTGAAAAGAAAGAGGAAAGTGTGACAGTTATAGAGAAAATAGTCCTTTAAGGGTCCTTTGGATTTGAGAGTAGAACTACCACAAACACCAAGCATAAAGAGTAGCAAGAGGCCAAGCCTGGCATCTCTGACTGAGCACAATAAAAGCAAGCAAAAGAAGGGAAAATTAGAGCTAGGCCTTGGTGGCTCATGCCTATAATGCTGGCTACTCAGGAGGCTGAGATCTGAGGATCACAATTTGAAACCAGCTTGGGCAAGAAAGTCTGTAAGACTCTGATCTCCAGAAACAGAGCTGTAGCTCAAGTGATAAACTATTACCCTTAAGCCAGAAAGCTTCAGGACTGCACCCAGGTCTTGAGTTTAAACCTCAGGACTGGAACACACAAAAAAGTAAGCATGAAAAGTGGGGGATGAGACATAACCAGCAAAAAAATCATATGACACCTCCCCATAGATTTTTTAAATGAAGAAAGTCTAAGATCCAGCAAGATGGCAGAGGAACAAACTCATACAGATTTTAGATTAGAGTCCAGAATGAAAGACCTCAAATCAGTTAGGTTTTATTTGTAAACTATCAACCATTGAATTTATAGCTTATAGTTTACTTCATCATTCAATACACATTTCATAAAATGCTACAAGAGAGACTTATCAAAATGCAATGCCAGGAAAATTAAAATGGTAATGGCAGTTGCCAACTGCTACTCTTCTGAGCTACAGAACTAGCTGATCTGTCACATTTCCCCTCTGATATGGCTTCCCAGGAAGCCAATAATTTGGTTTTATACACACCAATCATCATAATCCTATTCATTTGAATCAACATATGTAGTTCAAGATTTCTCTTTATAATACTTTCATATGTGTATATTCCAAGTGTTCTTTTTTTTCTGAAAAGATGGTGATGTGATATGTAAATGATAGCCTTGCTATATAGTACGGACACCAGTCTAAATTCCATAAATATTGTCCTCCATAAATCAATGTCCTCCAGCTGTGTGTGTCCTGTGAATGGAACAAAGCAGGTAAACTTAACTTAGTCCTCTCATCCACCCAGCCACAAGGTTATTTAAAAATCACTTGAGCTGGGAAGGTGGCTCAGTGGTAGAGTGCTTCTCTTGCATGCATGAGTCCCGTTCGATTCCTCAGCACTACACAAGCAGAAAAAACCAGAACTGGCACTGTGGCTCAAGTGGTAGAGCACTAGCCTTGAGCTAAAGAGCTGAGGGACAGTGTCCAGGGCCAGAGTTCAGGTCCCATGACCAGCAAAAAAGAAAAAAAAAATCACTTCACAATCTAGTCATACAGTACAAATTTTAATAAAACACAACTCAAATATTCAATCATACTCTTTCTTAAGTTTTTGTTACCTTTAAATATTGCATGAAGGGGTTGCAACTCAACATGTCATGAGTATAGCCATCTTGATCAATGTCGCCCGTTCCATTACTGTTCTCTATCTCTCCCAATTCCACCATCTTAAAGTTCCACATTCCATTTTCAAATATGAACATTGAAAATGATGACTGAATTCAGCAACCCTTTCTCAACCTTTTATGAAAACATTTGGGCAAGTTTTTATATTTCTAGTTGTCTCGCTTATATTCTTGCGATACCTTTGAGATTGACACAATACAAAAGACTCAATATTTGGAACTACTAAAATTGGCATTCCAAGAGGCAAATGTTTTCTGAGCAAGTGCCATTATAAATTCCAACTGCTGTAACACCCTAGCTTACAATTACATATGGTTTAATCTTTCTACAATATGGAGCATGAGAGATTAAGACACGGGACTAATATAGTAGGAGAAAACAGACAGAAGGTAATGAGACTGCTGCCTACAACTGAAGATCCTTTTGGAACCTTCAACAGGCAAATTATAGGGACTTTGTGCCTGTCAGCACATTGATTTATTTAGCTGCACAGTTCTGTCCAGCCTATTTTGTGGGACGCATCAGAGGAGGTTAGAGCTGGAATCAGGAAAACCAATTAGCCTACTCCAGTAATCAAGTCAAGACTAATTGTTTAAGTAAGGCCTTGTGTGGTAACTAAAGCTTGTGTGATAAATTTGCACCCTCAAATATACCTTAGCTAAAGTTTGAAATTGAATTTCGCAATAGAAACATCTGGGATGAAAGCAATATTAGGCCTTGTGGAGAAACTTCTGTGTTAAGTTAAATAGTACACACTTGTGCAGCCATTGTCCAGAGAGTGTCTGTGGTGTTGAGGGTTGGATGTGCAGTGAGGAGAATACACTTTCAACTGGGTAAAAAGGAAAGCAGGAACACAGGTATTTTGATTTGTTCTGTTAGCAAAGCGTTCTCAGTGAATCTAAATGAATGCAGATAACAAGGATGAAGAATGAGTGGCAGAGTAAAAACAATAGGAACAATTTCTGTGAATGTTTTCCAAAGATGCCTACCTGGAATGGTGTCTTGTGCTGACTGGTGAGTCACATAAAACAGCTGCCAAGAGCCAGATGTCAGAAACACAGCTCCGGTCTCTACTGAAACATTGTCATTGAATCTGATTGTGCCTTTCAGCTTTCTACCACTGTAACAAATGCCTGTGATACAACCTATAAAGAGAAAGGATTTGTTTGGGCTCACAGTTGGAAGTTTTTTCTCTATAATCAGTCAGCCCTGTTGTGTTGGGCCTATAGCAATGAGTTCTGCAAGGCAGGCATGGAGAAGTATGTCTCTCATCTAGCTCATGGTAGGAAAGCAGAAGACAGAAAGGAGAAGGGAAGGTCCCACTACATACCCACACTAGACAAGATGCAAACATAAAGGGGATCCAAATAGGGAAAGACGGACTAAAACACTCCCTCTTTGCAGATGACATGATCTTGTATTTAAAGTATCCCATGGACTCCACTCCCGTTACTCCTGCTGATTTGAAACATTGGTAAAGTAGCAGGGTATAAATTTAACCTTCAAAAATCAATGGCTTTATAGAAAGCAGGTTTAGAGTTCCAGTGAACAGTCCTAAGCCAGAGAATCACACCAAGTGTGCCATCACAGGACAGAGAGTTAGACAAGAGAGGGGAAGCCAAGACAAGGAGACACATCTGAGCGCCTGCCAGCAGCCGCCGCAGCGGCGGCAGGGTCGCAGCGGCGACCGCAGCCGCGGCCATACCTGAGCGCTCACACAGAGTCGGGGACGAAGGAGCCAGACGCAGCGGGCGAGAGGATTCTACTCAACACCAGCAAGAACCGACAGGAGCGGACAACTTCATCCTGCAGTTTGCAGACCAGAGACGACCCAGGATCCAAGACTCGGCGTGAGTAGAAGCCCGACGTCCTCACTCCTTCTCAGGGAGCAGAGGAGGGAAGGCCACCCCGCCCCCCCCAGCACCGGTGATCTCCATCTTGGATACCGACAAAGCTCGGAGGAGCTGCTAGCTCCAACTCAGGCCTTGGAATAAAATGAGTCATTTAACAGGTCACAAGAACTTAACGGCGAAGTGACCTGCCAGACTCAGCTCCATCCAGGGAAAAGTCACCCAGCTCAGGCACCAGCCATTGGAGTGGCTTTCCTCACTGGGTAACCAGAGCCAGAGGCTGCCCCTCCCTCTAGCAGCCTCCACAATCAATTGAAAAACAGAAACCCTGAGAATGGCTCCAGGGTGGGCTCTGTGAATTTTTCACAAAATAGCCCCAGGGAAAAGCTACTGTTTGTTGAAAGGCCTCAACTCTACCAGAACCTAGCCTCATCACCCCTCTTTTGTGATTCTCAAAGCAGATCACCCTCCCATTAAACTAACCTGGGAGGGGGATCTCAAAATCTTGGGTAAAGCAGAGCATTTTTCTGTCTGTTCGAACAAACTGACTTAAGAAACCAATCAAGCCACAGGACCTCAAGCTGACCAGAGACTCCAACAAGAGGCTGGTTACAGACAAAAGGGAGATACAGGATTCTTCCCACCCCTCCCAAAAAAATCAAAAAAAAAAAAAAATCAAAGAACTTTTTTTTCTTCTTTTCTTTTTTCTTTTTTTTTTTTTTTTTGGTACCTTATATATATAAAATTTTTTTTCCTTTTCTAAAACTTTTATTAATCTTTAATTTTTGCTTTTTTTGAAAAAATAATTGTTTTCCAGTAACTTTTTTTTCCCTCTTATAATTTTTATTTTAGGAATACGTGAATGTACGTTTTCCTTTCTTTTCTTGTCTTCTCTCTCTTTTTCTTTCTTTCTTAATTATCTTTTTGTTTTTTGTCTAGCTCTACTGAACTTCTGATCTTTTTTTTCTCCCTTTCTTATCCTTTTCACCTTTTCCTTTCTTTTGTTCTTCTGTATGTGACTTAACTCTTGTCCTGCACATCCTCAGATAAACCCATAGTTAACTAGTAGACCCTATCCCCCATTGTGTACACACTTAATCCACAAATTTATTACTCAATCCAAAACCTCTGAGACTTAAATTCCTTAATAGCAGTACTACCTCTTTATACCTATATAATATTTTAAGCATTTTTTAAGTTTTTCACATCTCCTCTATCTCCCTCCTGTTTTCTCATTATATTCACATTCCTCCCTAAATAGATGGTCTTTCAATCTCCATAACTATATTAATTTTTACGTTTCTAATTTTTTTTCTGGTCTCTTTTCATTTCCCTTTCCCTTTCTTCTTTTTCTCTCCCTCTCTACTTGCATCCTGCCCAACCTATTTCCTGCATTGAGATTAGGACATAGTTAACTCTCCCTGTGCCTCCCCACACCAATCTATTCCTAATTTTTACCCACATCTCTCCCTAACCCTAAAAATTTCTGGTTTTCCAAATTCTTCTCTGCGGTTCGAAGCGCATTAACCTATAGTTGTTTGATGTTGAATAGATGTATCTGTTGAACTAGATTGTATCTGTAGACTATTGACTGTATAAATGCAAACGTTGGTTGATGGTTGCCTTAAGATAGTGTTCTAGCACAAAACTGGTGCTATTTTCATCTCAAATGGGCAGAGTAAGCCGGAAAAACACAAGAAAAATGGCAAATCCGGGTATCTCAATTCCCAATCTTGATAATCAGGGGTCAGATCAGATAATGAACAATCCAGAGGAGAGTTCCCAAATAGCTCTACAAACACTGGTGGCAAACATGATAAATGAGAAGTTTGACAACTTACAAAGGACTCTGTATGAGCGTGATAGGGAGAGAGAGGAGGCATCCCAAAAGTTTATACAGGAATATCATAAGCGTGAGGAAGCTACTCAAAAACTGATACAGGAATTGCGTGAACAACTTGAGAATACTCAAAGAGAAAGGGAGGAATGGCGTGAGCAGGCTGAGAACACTCAAAGAGAACTGCAGGAATCCCACGAACGGGAGGAAAGAGAACTGCAGGAATCCCATAAACGGGAGGAAGCTAATCAAAGAGTAATTCAGGAATTGAGAGACCAGGTAGAGAACACACAAAGATCACTAAAGGCATTCATGGAATCCATTAACAAAGAGCTGAAGGAAGTCAGGGAGACCACAAAGGGAATGCTGAATGGAACCCAACAGAAGGAATGGGAGTCCAAAGAAACCATAACCAATCAATTAAGTGATTTGAGAACAAACACTGAACACCAAATTAAGGAAGTAAAGAAATTCATACAAGACTAAAACAGAGCTTCAACAAAGAACTTGAAGCCATCAAAGCTGACCAATTAGAAGGAAAAGAGATAAAAAACAAAGTAGAGAGTCTTGACAGCAGGTTAGACCATGCAGAAGATCGAATCTCAGGGATTGAAGACAGCCTAGATATTATAGAGAAAGAACATACAACCATCCAAGACAAGTCCAAGAAGTATGATAGATCTATCCAACACCTGGAAGACACCATCAGAAGGCCTAATCTAAGGATAATGGGTGTAGAGGAGCACCTAGAAACAGAAGTTAATGGTCTAGGAAATTTGTTTAACAGGATCCTAGCAGAGAACTTCCCAAACATACAAAAAGATAGGCCTATTCAGATACAAGAAGCTTTTAGAACCCCAAATAGACCAGACCAGAATAGGACATCCCACCGTCACATTATAATCCATACAGGATCAACTCAGACCAAGGAAAAGATCCTTAAAGCTGTCAAGGAGAAAAGGGTAATCACCTATAAAGGGAAACCAATTAGAATCACCTCAGATTTCTCAGCAGAGACAATCAAAGCAAGAAGAGCCTGGAATGATGTATGCCATGCCCTAAAAACAAACAACTATCAACCAAGAATACTGTACCCAGCTAAACTCTCCTTCATAACTGAAGGCCAAATAAAAACCTTCCATAGCAAAGAAAAATTGAAACAATACATCTCCACCAAACCAGCCCTACAAAAGATTCTTAAAGATGTCCTACACATAGAAAACCAACAAGACCGCAACAAAGGCCAAGAAACTGCACCCAAACTGAGAATCCAAGAACCATAGGAAGAACCCAGTTTTCGCAGACCCCAAGAACCTGGATAACATGGCAGGAACTCCCAAATACCTCTCAGTCCTATCTCTTAACGTTAACGGACTGAACTCTCCAATTAAGCGACATAGACTGTCTAGTTGGATTAAAAAACAAGACCCTTCTATCTGCTGCCTTCAGGAGTCACATCTTGCCCGTAAAAACAAACACATTTTCAATATTAAAGGCTGGAACAAAATCTACCAAGCAAACGGCCCCCATAAACAGGCGGGAGTTGCAATCTTAATATCAGATAAAATAGACTTCAAATTAAAATTCGTGAGAAGAGATAAAGAAGGTCGCTACATACTAATTAAAGGATCTCTCCTTCAGGAGGATATTACAATTCTAAATATCTATTCGCCAAACAATGGAGCACCCAAATTTATCAAAGAAACACTACTTTCCCTCAAATCCCATATAGATCCAAAGACATTAATCGTTGGGGATTTTAACACACCACTCTCCCCACTAGATAGATCAACTCGGCAAAAACTCAACAGAGAAACCGCAGATCTAAACAGCTGCATAGATCAACTAGACTTAACAGACATTTACCGAACATTTCACCCAGCAGCATCAGAATACACGTTTTTCTCAGCAGCACATGGAACGTTTTCTAAAATAGACCACATTTTAGGCCACAAAGCAAACTTGTCTACATTCAGAAACATTGAAGTTATACCTTGCATTCTCTCTGACCACAAGGGAATAAAATTAGAACTCAACACCAAAAGCCACCAAAGAAAGTGCAGTATCACATGGAGGCTGAACAACACACTGCTAAATCAAGAGTGGGTCATGGAAGAGATTAGAAAGGAAATTCAAATGTTCATGCTATTCAACAAAAATGAACACACAAATTACCAGCTCCTCTGGGACACAGCAAAGGCAGTACTCAGAGGCAAGTTTATAGCTCTGAGCTCCTACATCAACAAATTGGAGAGATCTGAAACTAGCAATTTAATGACACATCTAAACCTCCTTGAAAAAGAGCAGCAAGATAAACCCCAATCCAGTAGACGGAAAGAAATAATCAAAATTAAATCAGAATTAAATGAATTAGAATCCAAAAAAACTATAGAAATAATCAACAAAACAAAGAGTTGGTTCTTCGAAAAACTTAACAAAATTGACAGACCCTTAGCAAATCTTATCAGAAAAAGAAGAGAACACACCCAAATTAATAAACTCAGAGATGAGAATGGAAACATCACCACGGAAACAACCAAGATTCAGAACATTATAAGGGAATACTTCTCAAAACTTTATGCTAATAAGTTTGAGAACTTGACAGAAATGGACCATTTCCTAGCAAATATTGACATGCCAAAACTAAACCAAGATGAGTTAAACCAGCTTAACAGGCCCATATCAAGCATTGAAATAGAAACAGCAATAAGAGACCTCCCAGCTAAGAAATGTCCAGGACCAGATGGTTTTACAGCGGAATTTTACAAGGCCTTCAAAGCAGAGCTCACACCAATACTCCTCCAACTCTTCAATGAAATTGAAAGAGAAAGCTCACTACCGAACACATTCTATGAAGCCATCATAACCCTCATCCCAAATCCAGGCAGGGACTCATCAAAGAAAGAGAACTATAGACCCATTTCTTTGATGAACATTGATGCAAAACTTCTCAACAAAATTTTGGCCAATCGACTTCAACAATTCATCCAAAAAATCATACACCACGATCAAACAGGATTCATTTCAGGGATGCAAAGCTGGTTCAATATACGCAAATCAATTAATATTATTCATCACATCAACAGGAGCAAGAATAAGAACCACATGGTTATCTCAATAGATGCAGAAAAAGCATTCGACAAGATCCAACACTCCTTTATGATGAAGGTTTTGGAAAAATTAGGAATCCATGGAACATTCCTCAATACAATAAAGGCTGTATATGACAAACCTACAGCCAGCATTATACTTAATGGTGAAAAACTAAAGCCATTTCCTCTTAACTCAGGAACAAGACAAGGATGTCCACTCTCTCCACTTCTCTTCAATCTAGTATTAGAATGCCTAGCTACAGCAATAAGACAAGATGCAGACATAAAGGGGATCCAAATAGGGAAAGAAGAAATAAAACTCTCCCTCTTTGCAGATGACATGATCTTGTATTTAAAGAATCCCATAGACTCCACTCCCAAATTACTCAAGCTGATTCAAAACTTTGGCAAAGTAGCAGGTTATAAAATTAACCCCCAAAAATCAATGGCTTTTCTGTATGCCAACAATGAGAAAAGTGTGGCTGAAATTAGGAAAGCAACTCCATTTGTAATAGCCCCACAAAAAATAAAATACCTCGGAATTAACTTAACTAAAGAAGTGAAGGACCTCTATGATGAAAACTTTAAAATCTTGAAAAAGGAAATCAACACAGAACTTAAAAAATGGCAAAACCTCCCATGTTCCTGGATTGGAAAGATTAACATCGTGAAAATGGCAATACTTCCCAAGGCTATCTACAAATTCAACGCAATACCTATCAAAATTCCACCCTCATTCTTCAAGGAAATAGAAGAGGCAATCCAAAAATTCATATGGAACAATAAAAGACCCCGAATAGCAAAAACGCTCCTCAACGGAAAGAACACTGCTGGAGGAATATCAATACCAAATTTCAAACTCTACTATAAAGCCATAGTAATCAAAACAGCTTGGTATTGGCATAAGAACAGACCTCAGGACCAATGGAATAGAATTGAAAACCCAGAAATGAATCTACAGACCTATAGCCATCTAATCTTCGATAAGGGAGCTAAAACAATAGAATGGAAGACAGACAGCCTCTTCAGTAAATGGTGCTGGCAAAACTGGTTAACTACATGTAGAAAACTAAACCTAGATCCTTATATATCACCTGCACCAGAATCAACTCCAAATGGATCAAAGACCTTGAACTCAAAGCAGACACTCTGAAAACATTACAGGATGGAATAGGAGAAACCCTGGGTCTCCTTGGCTCAGGCCGAAATTTTCTGAATAGAGACCATGAAACACAACAAATCAAAGAAAGGTTGGACAAATGGGATTGTATAAGGTTGCAGAGCTTCTGCAGGGCAAATGACATAGCTAGCAAGATCAATAGAAAGCCCACGGACTGGGAGAAGATCTTTACTAGCCATACAATGGACAAGGGTCTCATATCTAAAATATACTTGGAACTCAAAAAATTAAACCCCCCAACAACAAATCCTCAAAGAAACAACTGCCCAATAAGTAAGTGGGCTAAAGACTTAAAGAGAAGCTTCTCTGAAGAAGAAAGAAGGATGGCCAATAGACACATGAAGAAATGTTCAACATCCCTAGCCATAAAAGAAATGCAAATCAAAACAACATTGAGATATCACCTCACTCCAGTTAGAACGGCAAAAATCAAGAACTCTAACAACAACAGATGCTGGAGGGGATGTGGACAGAAAGGAACCTTACTTCATTGTTGGTGGGAATGTAAACTTGTTCAACCACTTTGGAAAGCAGTATGGAGGTTCCTCAAAAGACTTCACATAGAGCTCCCCTATGACCCAGCAATCCCACTTTTGGGCATTTACCCTAATGTTTACAAACAAGACCACACTAAAGCTACCAGCACAACTATGTTTATTGCAGCATTATTTACCATAGCTAAGATCTGGAACCAACCCAGATGCCCCTCAGTAGATGAATTGATCAAGAAAATGTGGTATATATACACAATGGAATTCTATGCCTCCATCAGAAAGAATGACATTGCCCCATTTGTTAGGAAATGGAAAAACTTGGAAAAAATTATATTAAGTGAAGTAAGCCAGGCCCAAAGAAACGTAGGTCCCATGGTTTCCCTTATTTGTAATATCTAGTATATGTATGAGTCAAGCGGAAAAGGTCAGATAATGTGATGTCAGGAAAATGAACCCTTAGATGTGTATTTTAATGTTTTTTTTCTTTCATGCATGTGTTTCTAACACATTTATAAGATTATCTCTTTGTTGCTTTGTATGTCCCTCCTCCACAGTATAACCCCTGCTTTCACTATATTTGATGTCAGTATAACTTGTGGAGGAGATGGGGAAAAACCAGTTGTTTAAGGATACAGGTGGACCTGTTGCAACAATGAGAAGTACAAGTTGTCATGTCCAAAACGAGCTTTACAACGTTGGTGCGGAGGGGGGGGGGGGAGGAGAAGGATTGGGATTAGGGGGGGAGAGGGGAGGCTGGGAAGGGATGTGAAGGATAAACAAAGGAGGAGGCTGCAATGCTTGGTAAGAAATGTACGCATTATCCTGCCCATGTAACTGTAACTCCTCTGTACAGTATGTTCACAAATAAAATTAAATTAAATTTAAAAAAAAAAAAAAAACAATGGCTTTTCTTTATGCCAGCAATGAGAAGAGCACGGCTGAAATCAAGAAAGCAACTCATTTAGTAATAGCCCCACAAAACAATAAAATACCTAGCATTAACCTACCTAAAGAAGTGAAAGACCTCTATGATGAAAACTTTAAAAACCTGAAAAAAGAAATCAAAGCAGAACTCAGGAAGTGGAAAAAAACTTCCATGGTCTTCGATTGGGAGATTTAGCATTGTGAAAATGGCAATACTTCTAAAGGCTAGCTACAAATTCAGTGCGATACCAATCAATATTCCAACCTCCTTCTTCAATGATATAGAAGAAGCAAGCCAAAAATTCATATAGAATCATAAAAGACCCCAAATAGCAAAAATGATCCTTAACAGAAAGGACAGTGCAGGAGGAATATCAATACCAAATTTCAAACGCTACTACAAAGCAACAGCTTGGTACTTGCACAAGAACCGACCTGAGGACTAATGGAATAGAATTGAAAACCCAGAAATGAACCTACAGACCTATACCCACCTAATTTTCAGTGAGGGAGAAAAAGAGATAGAATGGAAGAAAGACAGCCCTTTCAGTAAATGGTGCTGGCAAAATTGGTTAATCACCTGTAGAAAACTAAAGCTAGATCCTTATATATCACCCTGCACCAAAATCAACTCCAAATGGATCAAAGACCTCGAAGTCAAAGCAGACACACTGAAAACATTACAGGATGGAATAGAACAAATTCTAAGGCTCCTTGGCACAGGCCAAAATTTTCTGAATAGAGACCCAGAAACACAACAAATCAAAAAAAGGTTGGACAAATGGGATTGCATGAAGCTACAGAGATTCTGCATGGCAAAGGACATGGTTAGCAAGACCAATAGAAAGCCCATGGATTGGGAGAAGATCTTCACTAGCCATACAACGGACAAGGGTCTCATATCTAAAATATACCTGGAACTCAAAAAATTAAATTCCCCAAGAACAAATCCTCAAAGAAACAACTGCTTGATAAATAAGTGGGCTAAAGAGTTAAAGGGAAACTTCTCTGAAGAGGAAATAAGTATGGCCAATAGCTGGGCACCAGTGGCTCAAGCTGTAATCCTAGCTACTCAGGAAGCTGAGATCTGAGGATCACGGTTCAAAACCAACCCAGGCAGGAAAGTTCATGAGACTCTTATCTCCAATAAACCTCTAGAAAACCGGAAGTGGTGCTGTGCCTCAAGCGGTAGAGCACTCACTTTGAGCTGAAGAGCTGAGGGATAGCGCCGAATCCCAGAGTTCAAGCCCCAGGACCAACCAAAAAAAAAAAGGCCAATGACACATTAAGAAATGATCAACTTCTCTAGCCATAAAGAAATGCAAACATTGAGATTCAAAACAACATTGAGATTCTACCTCACTCCAGTTAGAAAGGCTATAATCAAGAAATCTGTTGTTACAGATGCTGGAGGGGATGTGGTCAGAGGGAACTCTACTGCATTGTTGGTGAGAGTGTAAACTTGTTCAGCCACTTTGGAAAGCTCTCTGAAGGTTCCTCCCCTATGACCCAGCAATCCCACTTTTGGGCATTTATCCAAATGATCACAAACAAGGTCATACATACTAAGGCTACCAGCACAATTATGTTTATTTACCATAGCTAAGATATGGGACCAACCCAGATGACCCTCAGTAGATGAATGTATCAAGAAAATGTGATATATATATATGTATATATATACATATATGTATATATGCATATACATATATACATACATATGTATATATATAAAGAGAGGCATAGAGGCATATATATATACATATATATATATATGTATATATATATAATGGAATTATTATCAGAAAGAATGACATTGCCCCATTTGTTAGGAAATGGAAAGACTTGGAAAAAATTATATTAAGTGCAGTAAGCCATGCCCAAAGAAACATGGACCCCATAGCTTTCCTTATTTGCAATAACTACTATATGTCTAGGAAAAGCAGAAAATGTCAAAAGCTATGTATATATGACATATAAGGCGCTGTTAAGTGAAATGAACCCAAGATAGGGACACAAATTTTTTTCTTTATTGCTATTATCTTTCACATATTTATAATGTACTATGTGATTATATTGTTTCTTTGTATGTTCCTCCCCCACAATATAACCCCTGTTTTTACTGTATTTGATTCTGGTGCCCTGCATGCAATATATGCACTTCTCTAATTTGGGGAGGGGAAGGGAAAAAACAAAACATTTAAATAAGGATACAGGTTGACCCATTGTAACAATGAGATGTACAAGACACTATGTTGAAAAAGAACTTTAGAACCTAGGCCTGGGGGGGGGGGGGATATGGGAGGATGGGGGAGTAGTTTTGGAAGGGATGGTAGGGGAAAACAAAGAAGGAGGCAACAATGCTCGATAGGAAATGTGCTCATTACCTTGCTCGTGTAACTGTAACCCCTCTGTACGGTATTTTTACAATAAAAAGTACAAAAAATTAAAATAAAATAAAAGATTTACCCTGGAAAAAAATAAATATGAATTACATAATTAAAAAAAAGAAAGAAAGTTCCCTGAGACCTTCTGCTGAGAAGAATACTGATGCTGCTGGGTGAAATATTTGGTAGATGTCTAAGTCTGGTTGATGTGTGCAGTTGTTATAACCATGGTTTCTCTGTTTATTTTTTGTTGGGTTGATCTATCCAGTGTGGATAGTGGTGTGTTAAAATCCCCAACAATTAATGTCTTTGGATCTATGTGATATTTGAGGGAAAGTAGTGTTTCTTGGATAAACTTGGGTGCTCCTTTGTTTGGTGAACAGATACTTAGAATTGTAATATTCTCCTGAAGGAGAGATCCCTTAATTAGTATGTAGCAACCTTCTTGATCTCTTCTCACTAATTTTAATTTGAAGTCTATTTTATCTGATATTAGGATTGCAACTCCCACCTGTTTATAGGGGCCGTTTGGTAGATTTTATTCCAGCTTTTCATTTTCAGAATATGTTTGTTTTTGTGGGCAAAGTGTTTCCTTTGAAGGCAGCAGATACAAGGATCTTGCTTTTTAATCCAACTAGATAGTCTATGTCACTTATTTGAAGAGTTAAGTCCATTATATTAAGAGTTAGGACTGAGAGGTGTTTGGTAGTTCCTGCCATGTTTTCCACCTTTTGGGGAACTGTGATAACTGGGTTCTTCCTGTGATTCTTGTATTCTCAGTTTGGGTGTGTTTTTTTGGTTTTTTTTTTTTTTTTTGGCCTTTATTGTGGCCTTGTTGGTTTTCTATGTGCAGGTCATCATTAAGTGTCTTTTGTAGAGCTGGTTTGATGGAGATACATTGTTTCAATTTTTCTTTGCTATGGAAGATTTTTATTTGACCTTCCATTATGAAGGAGAGTTTAGCTGGGTGCAGTATTCTTGGTTGATAGCCATTTGTCTTTAGGTCATGGCATACATCATTCCAGACTCTTTTGTTTTAATTGTCTCAGCTGAGAAATCTGAGATGATTCGAAGTGGTTTCCCTTTATAGGTAATTGATCTTTTCTCCTTGACTGCTTTAAGGATCCTTTCCTTGTTCTGAATTGATTCCTTGTGGATTATACTGTGATGGTGGAATGTCCTGTTCTGGTCTGGTCTATTTGAGATTCTACAGAATTCTTGTATATGAATAGGCCTATCTTTTTGCATGTTTGGGAAGTTCTTTGCTAGGATCCTTTTAAATAAATTTCCTAGACCATTAACTTCTGTATGTAGGTGCTCCTCTACACCCATTATCCTCAGATTAAGCCTTCTGATGGTGTCTTCCAAGTATTGAATAGATCTATCCTATTTCTTGGTTTTTGTCTTGAATATTTATATGTTCTTTCTCTATAATATCTAGGCTGTCTTTAATCCCAGAGATTCGATCTTCTGTGTGGTTTAACCTACTATCAAGACTTTCTACTTTGTTTTTTTTATTTCCTTTCCTCCTAATCAGTTGGTTTTGATGGCTTCAAATTCTTGTTGGAGCTTTGTTTTAGATCTTGTATGGACTTCTTTACTTCCTTGATTTGATGTTCAGTGTTCATTCTCAAATACCTAAGTCGATTGGTTATGGTTTCATGGACTCCTATTTCTCCTGATTGGCTCCATTCAGCATTTCCTTTGTGGTCTCCCTGGAACCCTTTAGCTGTCTGTTTGTGGATTCCAGTCTATTTTCATCCCGCTCTTGAAATTACTATATTAATATCTAATTAGCTTCCTCACACTCACAAAATTCCTATGTTAATCTTTGATTAGCTGCCTCACGCTTAGGAAATACCTGTATTAATCTTTGGTTAGTCTCATCATGCTCACGCTTTTCCCTATCCTGCTCAGGTGTTTCCCTATCACATTCACACACAGTCCTTTGCAGGCTTTCAATCTTTTCATTCAGCATGTTTACCAGTAGTGTTTGTAGAGCATTTTGGGAACTCTCCCCTGGATTATTCATTAACTGCTCTATCTCTTGACTATCCTCCTGAGTGTGAGTTGAGATACCTGGACTTGCCATTTTTCTTGTGTTTCTATGACTTATTCTGCCTATTTGGTATGAAAGCAAACCAATTTTGTGCTAGAACTTGATTTTAAGGCAAGCATCAAAGAGAACCCTGTAGTTACACAGATTATTTGACACAGTCAAATGAGTACAAATACAATCTAGTTCAACAACAAACATCTATGGATTAATGGACTAAGAAAGCCAAAGAAGGAGTCAGCAGACCAGAAATTAATAGGTTTAGGGAGAATTGTGGGGAGAAAATAAGATTAGAGGAATGTGGGGAGGAAGAGGAGAGAGGGAATTTTACTAAGACCTAAATTCAGAGAGAGAATACGGATAGAAGGAAAGAGGGGGAGAGATAAAGAAACAAGGAAAATGAAAAATAAAAATAAAAAAATCAAAAAGAAAACCCTTAAAAATTATATAAGTATACTGCCGGGCGCTGGTGGCTCACGCCTGTAATCCTAGCTACTCAGGAGGCTGAGATCTGAGGATCACGGTTCAAAGCCAGCCCGGGCAGGAAAGACTGTGAGACTCCTATCTCCAATAAACCACCAGAAAACCGGAAGTGGCGCTGTAGCTCAAGTGGTAGAGGGCTCGCCTTGAGCTGAAGAGCTGAAGGACAGTGCCCAGGCCCAGAGTTCAAGCCCCACGACCAACAAAAAAAAAATTATATAAGTATAAAATTAAAATAAAAATTATAAAAGTAAAAAGAAATAATATTACTATTAAAGGTGTTAATGCTGAGAGTTTGTGAATTGAGTAATCAATTTCTGAATTAAGTATGCACACAATGAAGGATAAGGTTTAATATTCAAAGATAGGTATGTATCTGTGGATGAGCAGAACAGCAATTAAGCCATGCAAAAAAAAAAAAAAGACCAAAAATGAAAAGATTAAAAAGAGTTTTAAACACACACACACACACACACACACACACACACACACACACACACACACACACACCCCTATAAAAATGATGTTAAAAATAGAAAACAGTTTTTTAATTAATTAAAAAAAGTAGGTACTAAAAAGAGTTCTTGGATTTTTTTTTTGGGGGGGGGGGATGAATCTTGTGTCTCCCCTGTGTCCATATCAGTTGCTTGGTGGAGTCTCTGGTTTACTTGTTGTGTTTGGTTTTCCTGTAGCTTGCTTGGTTTTTTAAAATCATTTTGCTTTAGCAGGCAGAAGGAAGCTCTGCCTTATCAGGGACTTTATGACCCTCTTCCCTGACTAGTTCAGTGGGAGGGAGATCTGCTTTGAGTATCACAAAAGAGGGAGATGTCTGTTTCCTCTTGCTTGGAGTTACTGTGATGGGGTTAGGTTGTGGGTAGGGTTCTGGCCTATCAGCAATCAGTACCTTTTCCCTAAGGGGTTAGCTCCTGAGATACTCACAGAGCCCAGCCTGGCATCAATCTCAGGATTTATGTTTACTGAGTTTCAATTGTTTTTCTTTTACCCCTAGTGCTGCTGGGTCTCCTGGGTAGTTTGCAGTAGGGAGGGGCAGTCTTTGGTCTGTTTACCCAGTGAAGAAAGTCACTCCTCTGTGTATAGAGCTTTCTCTGCCTGGGAAGGGCAACTTTTCCCTGAGTGGAGCTGAGCCAGGCAGGTTCCTGTGACCTCTTAAATGGCTCCTATTGTCTTCTTCAAGGCCTGAGTTACATCTAGCTGCCCTGGTCTGGTCTTTTTCAGTATCAAAGATAGAGTTCTTCTCCAGTGGTGGGGGAGAGGCTACCTTCCCACTAGTGTTCCATGAGAAAGAGTGAGGATGTCTTGGTGTACTCACACCTCTCCCTTGGTTTATGGGCTGTCCATGGTCTGTGACTATCTGTGGCCAGCAGGATGAAGATTTCCACTCCTTGTCAGTTCCTCTCTGGTCAAACTCTCTGTACTATGATGACACACTTGGTGTGACTCTCTAGCCTAGGAGTTTTCACTGGCATGCTAAAATTGCTTTCTATGTGAGAACTTGTTTAGCCCCCAGCTTCTCCTCCGCCATCTTCCTCCAGACTCCCTTTTTTTAATTTTTATTGTTGTTGTTCTAGATATAATCTCACTGTTATTTATTTTTTGCTTGAAGATAACCTCAGACTGTGATCCTCCCACCTCAACTTCCCGCATAGCTGTGATCACAGGTATGCACCATCTATCTGATTTATTAGTTGAGACAGAATCTGGCTAATTTTTTGCCCAGGCTGGACTTGATCCATTAGCCTCCCAACATGTTTACCCTGAATAGCTGGAAATATATGTGGTATAAGCCACTATGCCTGGGGCATTTTGTTCCCCACAGTACAGGTACTTGAACTCAGCATCTCATGCTTGCTAGGCAAACACCCTTACCACTGACCTATGCCTCCAACACTGTTTGGAGGAGTTTTTTGGAGTTGTTTAAAAAATTTATCTTTCAGTAGTTGTACAAAGGAGTTGGCATTTATAACTATCTTGACCAATGTTATCTTTCAACATTTTTCCCTGCCCACCTATTCTCTCACTCTTCTTAATTTTGTAGGATATACATTGTGTTATAACCATCTGTTGTAAGGCAAATACAGCCAGGAGAAACAGAGAAGCCACATTTTGAGAGATCAAATCAGGACACTTCATTAGAAAGCTGGCTGCTGTAGGTGAACTAACGTCTCAAAGACTAGCAGCCCCTTGACTACACTTAACACTATCACAGGAGCAGGGGAAGAAAGCAAGAGCAGATAAACAATACCAAAAAACCAGATGTACCCCAATGGAGAGCTGAAGTTGGACACCATGGCGACTAGAGGAAAGCCAGGAGACAGGAGACACAGATAAGAGGCATGGCATAAAGATGTGTGAGCTGGTCTGGGTCTAAATAGGGTCAGGTCAGGGGACAGAGTCACAGGGAGCTTGAGAGTTCCTGACTCAAGACAGGAAGGTCCGGTAACCTATTGTGTAATTCCCCCACCCACCCACCCCCCTACCTCTAGTAATTCAGGCACACCCATCATGTAGGAGGTGGGACTTTCCTACTTCTACCACAAGACAATTAAACCCAATACTCTATCATCCACCATGTAACCAAGATAGTGCTAGTTAGACTCAGTTTCACCATTTCATTTGAATCCTTGACTGCATTCATTCTCCCCTCCTTCTCCTTTTCATTAGTCTGCCCCTTTTCCCTTGACCACATCCCTTTTGAGTACCCAATTCCTGGTGTTTTATTTTGTTGAATTTTTACTTTCTAATGAATTACAAGTTCTCCTTTGAATCTACCATATTTCAGTTAATACATTTTATACACTTGCATAGCACCCAATGTATTTACTTATAAGTTTATAAGCTAAATCTAGCTTCCACAGATAAGGGGAAAAATGCATCTTTTGTCTCTCTGGGCCTGACTGACTTCATTTAACAATTTTTCCAGGTCTTTCCATTTATTTATAAATGATACAATATCATTCTTTCTCATTAATGAGTAAAACTCCATCATTTTCTTCATCTATTTGTCCTTTGAAGGACATCTGGACTAATTTCATGCCTTGGCTATA
Organism: Dipodomys spectabilis; assembly: GCF_019054845.1. Classification (NCBI taxonomy): domain Eukaryota; kingdom Metazoa; phylum Chordata; class Mammalia; order Rodentia; family Heteromyidae; genus Dipodomys; species Dipodomys spectabilis. The sequence continues at coordinate 12,273,964 of NW_024870824.1, forward strand.
GTAACTAGTAGTTCAGTGAACATGGTTGTGCTAGTGACATTATCCTGATTTGTAAACTTTGGGTAAATACCCAAGAGTGGTATTGTCACCCAATGCAGGTGACAATGAAGTTTTCCTTTAAAGGTAGGGCCTCTTCACTTAGGTTCCTTGATTTTAATCACAGAATAAAAACTTCTGGACAAGTCATGATGGTAAGGAAACTTGGCAGAACTTTATTGAGTAAGTAAGCAAGCAGGCAAACAGACAAGCAGAAAAGCAGACTAACAGACAAACAGAAAGGCAAGGGCACACTCTGATAGAATGTAGGTGCTCTCAAAGGGAGGGAGGGAGAAAGACACACCAGCTCCTTGGCTGTTTGGGTATTTATATGGTAAAGACAGGGAGGATTGACTAAAGTTATGCAATGTCTTCTATCTCTGTTCTAATCATTCCTGTTGTTACTTTGTGAGTTTCTGGAGTTTGGAGCATTCTTTCCAAGTAAAAATGAATCCTGCCATAAAACAGATCCTTATCCTTGAGATAAGGGAGGTGTCCTGTTGTCTTCATTTTGGGTTGCTTACATTTGGGGTGAGCATTTCTCTTAGGAAGGCATACATCCTGCCAGACAAATATTAATTCTTGAGGTGAGAATTTGTTCTCAAGAAGGAATGTATCCTGTCGCTTTTCTTTGGAACATAGATGGTGCTTCTGTGTTTCTAAATACCATGTTTCTGAGTTGCCTTCACCAGGTCTCATTTTCCTCAAGTTATCCTACCTCATTTTATCCTAAATGACTTTGGTCCCTTAATCTTAAGGGAAGTAGATGAATGAGGATATCCTGTATTTATCTTTTATTTATTTATTTAATCTTACAATACTTTATTTTCCCCTAATTTATCTTGCTTCATTTCCCCTAAAATGACTTCCCCTAAAATGTTCCCTTAATCTTAAGGGAAGTAGAGGGACAAGCTTTAAGCTTGAGTTTTTGAATTCCTGGCAACATTTATGATGCTTCATTTCCCTAGTCTATTCTGCCTCAGAATTACTGGAACATAGAGTAGTTCAATGATTTTTTGAGAAACCTCTCTACTGCTTTCCAGAATGGTTGAACAAGTTTATATTCCCATCAACAGTTTTTTAGTGTTCCCTTTGGGACCCTAACTTTTTTGTCCCTCTGGTTGTTTTTCAGATAGTTTACTTCCTATGTTGTGTATGTCTCAGTAATCTCTGCTATCTTGTCATAACTAGGGTAAAAGCAACTTCCACTGCATCCAGCTCTTTCTTGACAAGGATTCTCATGAACTTTCTTGCTTGGGCTGGCTTTGAACTACAATTATCCCAATGTAGCTTCCCACTAGCTAGGATTACAAGTGTCAGCCACCCACACCTGGCTTCAGAGGAAAAAATTTTAAATACACGTAAGAATCTGACAATTCTCACTTCATCAATAAAACCTTTGGCTACTTCTCTTTGTCCATCTTTGAAATTAGTTTGCTAGTAAGGAGACTTTTTTCTGAACCACATTTTACCTTCCCTTGTCTTTGGTTTACATTGACAGGTTTTTATTCTATCTCTGCAGCCACAAGTTGTCTTCTTACCTAGCAAGCAAACTTACCATTCACCTGCTGTGTTGCTCTTTGTTTGGAAAACTCCAAACTATGTCTCAGATTTCAGTTGAAAGTGCATTTCCTCAAGAAACTTCTTGACTCTTATACACAGACTCAGAGAGATTTGTAAATGTCACATCTAACACTCAAAGTAATGGCGATTGGGTTATGACAGTAACTCAAGGTAATGGTGTATGGGGTATGATATCTTTATTTCCTCCTTATTATCTATAAAATCCATAAGAGGAGTCCAGGTGTGGGTTTATCTTCATTCTCAATGTCTAATACCATGTTGTGCAAACCCTAGGGACTTAGATACAAATTCAATTAACATTATTTTATTTTTAATTAGTTTACATTATTTATTGTGATAATTCCATACATGCATACATGATAGGAAGAAAGAAAGGAAGAAGGAAAGGAAGAAAGAAAGAAAGAATGAATGAATGTAAGAAAGAAGGAAGGAAGGAAGGAAGGAAGGAAGGAAAAAAGGAAAGGTCAAGCTGTGAGCTACTTCCTAGTCAAGACTGTGCATTGGTATTGGAAGATATTGAACCTGAATGTCTTCATAAGAAAAATGAGCATTAAGGAAGAGAGAAACTAGGGATCTGAGTATCTTCAAGGTCCTTATGACTAACCTTCAGTCTTTACCTGACAACTTCATTTGCATATCTGTGCCAAGGTAAGCACTTTATGTTGCATATTTTCACAAAGAGTGACAGTCATAACATGGTCATAGCTTTATCATGTTGCTGTCATGATCCACATTCTTATGCATTTTACCTGAGTACCTGAAGGAAAAATTCTGGTTTTAATCATTTCCTATCCTGACAGCATGATCCATAGCCTGGGTATATAATGAACACTGAATAGATATTTTCTACATGGAAGGATGAATGAATACTAGAACTTACAATAGAACACTAATGGAAATGAAGTACTGGCTGTTATATGTCAAAGACTAGGTCTGAGGAACAAAAAAGAGTCATGTGATGAATTTAGGTTTGTATCACCTGGAGATAAATACACAAGTATAACTGGCAAAATAGAGATAATACTTAAGAAAAACAACTATGGGAGGTACTGTTTTGGATGTCATGCAAACAACATAATTTTCAGATGTGGATATTGCATGAAGTTCAGAAGCAGCCGTCACGTAAGCTTACTTGTATCTATATGAACACTACTATATAGCATTTGCTTCCTGTTTCTTCTTGTCTTCATTTGGATCATTAGAACATATCATTGTAAGATCCAACAGGTAGAACCGACTGGATTTTCTTCCCTCCACTGTGGAGATCAACTCCTTTATTTTAATAAGAATGGTCTTAATTGTAGGTTTTAGTCACATGTGACAGACACAGAAGAACCAGAAAAAGGACATGGCTCATTCACCAGGAGCAAGTCAGCAAGATAAACAAGTGTAATGAATGTACGTCTAGGCTCATATTGATAGCTGATTATATTATGAGAGGCAGATACATCAAAATTATGTTTTGATATATTTTTACATATCAAAATTCTGGAAATAGAAAAACTCAAGGCTCCCAAATAAATGAATCATCATCCATGGTAGAGAGCCTGCAGCTTTCAGTTCTCAACTTGCTCTGCTGTTCTTCTCTATTAACAGTCAATAAATCAAGGTCAACCCAAGACCGCCAGTGTGAGGGAGAAGCCATGAGAAGACTCAAACTGTCAAGTCTTTAGACTCATTTTTAGGAATGATGCTAAGTCTCATCTGAGAAGATACTTGTGTAGAATTGTGGCAGCATATTCTCTCAAATAATTGAAAACTTTCACCTGCACCCATGGTTTTAGAGTCTTTTTCAAATAGCATTATCAAAGCAGGGTGAAAAGAGAATTCCAAATAACTCTGTAAGAGAGTATACATGCATCTTTACAACTACAGTATATTTGCCAAATTAATTAGTTCTTTAGTTCATAGTACTACAATCATAAACTGGATGATATTCTTTCATTTAAACAATGTTGCCTTCCAAATAATATTTGCCTTGAATAGCATATTTGATTGTGTTGCTCTGCTGAAAAGAACTGTGTTTACAGGGTTCTGTTTGTCAAATAATATTTCACTATCAGAGGATATTTTGAGTAGCTGTACACACCTATTCAAATTCTAATGAAAGATAAACTAGCAACATTTAAACTTTCAGTGGAATATTATTTGAAGAAAAAACTTCAATCTTGTTTGGCTGATTGTGTGGTATTACAACATTTGCAAATAAATTATTCCTGGTTGCATAAAACTTCACATAACAAAATCTGCTTGGAAGATTAAATGACTTTGAAACAGATTCCCAATAATGGAAAAGTCACTACTACTTCATAAGAGCTACTTCTAAGTGAATGAAATATCAGAAGAAAATATGACCTTGATACAAACATCAAATGTAAACAAAACTGGAAGGGAAACTATTTGTCTTGAAATAAGTACAGAGAGAAATGTTCTGTCAATATCCAAATCAAAATACTTTCTCTTTTGATAGTTCCTTAAACTTACTGGATTACACTGGAATTTTGGCTTCTAGAGGATGTGTTACAACTATTGGATTCCAATTTCTACCAAATGAGTAATTTTTTATGCTCTTAACAACTCCTCTATGCCAGGAAATATTCTTAAATAAGTTATATACTCACATACTGGCCTGATTAGTTCACCTTTAAATATTTTTTTTTAATTTTTTAAATTTAATTTAATTTTTTTTGTGAACATATTGTACAGAGGGGTTACAATTACATGGGCAGGATAATGCGTACATTTCTTATCAAGCATTGCAGCCTCCTCCTTTGTTTACCCTTCACATCCCTTTAAATAATTTTTATACTTCCCTGTTTTACTTGCCTGATCCCTTCTCCTACTCATTAGAATGTAGACCCCTAGAAGGGAGGGAATTTGTTTTACCTCCTGCTGTGTTTCTAATTTCAAATGTTAACTACTCAGCAGCATTCACTAAATGTGTCCAAAGAATGAAATGAAAAGTAGAATGCAGTGGATTGGATGAGCTGCCTTCTGAATCAGAAAGACAAGCAAGAAGGTGAGTGAAGAGGAGTAGTTCCTTGAGAACAAATAAACATTTCAGGTATATGCCTGACTGCAGTTCGTTGGTATGTGCAGAAAACTAATTTCACTAAGTTATGATTATCTTACATGCATCAACTGCTACCTGCTAGAATGTTCTGCCTATTCTTTGGTTCCCTGTATACCCTGATCACCCAACCCTAACAGCCTACTCAAATTCAATGCCCTACAAACACATACACACACACACACACACACACACACACACACACACACACACACACACACACACAGCATTGCTGAAAGTTCCAAAAGGGAAAAATTAATTAATCTAAGCTTGGCTGCAGTAAATGAAATAGAAAACTGCTCACAAAAGTATACTGGAAGGACTGTTACAGTTGACTCTTGCTCTTTTTCTTCTCGTGGGAATAGACTGAAGAGTCTTACATGGCATAGTGACTACACTGACCCAGAGATGCTTACATAGAGCAGAACATCCCACAGAGTAGAAGGGGATTGCAATGGTAGGGGAAACTGCAGTCAAAGGCTACAAACCTTGAGCTAGAGAAAGCAAACATGTTTTAGTCATCTATGGCCCAGAGTGGTGATAACAGTAGGTAACAATGCGTTGCATATTTCAAAAGTCCTAAAACAGTAGATGTTAAGTGTTTCCAATGCAAAATGCTGGGTCTGAAGTAAAGGAATTAACTAGTTTGACTTAATCATTCTATGATGCAAACATTATCAAACATTATCATGTTCTATACACATATTACATGTACAACTATTAATTAAAAATAAAAATTTTCTATTAAGTTTAATTTTAAACAATGGAGCTGCCTGTCTATTCACTTACAAATGATTATGTAAAGAGAAATCCCTGAAAAGAAATTTTAAGCTAATTTTGGGCTAAATACCTAACACAGAGAATGTCCATTGTACCCAGTTCATTATACCATGGTGAGAATAGATCAAAATAACAAAAGTCAAATTAGATTGGATAAGATGTTTTAGGGGGTTACTCTGGTCATGGAGAGAGAACCGCTCACTCACTAAAAATAAACTGCATTTGTCCCTTGGCCACTGACAGAATGGCTTTCATCAACTATTCCAGAATTTGAGCTTAAGATCTTTGGACAAGTTGATCTTTCCAAGGTTAAATTTTCTGAATTTCATAGAAATCCATTGGGCAGAGATGGCTGCATTAGGTGTTCCAAGAAAATAATTCTGACAAACAGGACAATGAGGAAGTAGGTTTTCTGGTGACTGCATGTGATATAAGAAAGGCTCTCAAGACTCCTCAGCATGAAAGGATATTCCTATCCAGGTGCCAGTGGCTAGTACCTTACCCTTTGAAGGGTGATCTGAGGATGGAGCTGTGAAGCCAGTTTGGGGAAGACCAATCTTAAGGAATTTTAGCACTAATTAACCAGCAAAAAAGTCAGAAGTTAGAGTGTGATGAAAGTGAAAAATTAGCAGCCATGAGTGCAAAAGCCAAGTAAGAGGACTTAAGTTCAAGTATAACTAACAGGACAAAGCAGGGGGCAGGGTAGGATCTTCTAAATATCAACTTTTGTCTCTAAGTTACCTTTATATTCAGTGTTCCCCCTTTTTTCCCTAATTGCCTGGAAAGAATTCATAGGTAAAAATAAGTGGATATGTTGGGGTAGGATGGTAAGTAAAGGATTTTTATTACAACAAAAGGGAGAATGTGTTTCACAGGTATTAGACTAAGCATTTGTAAGCATTCTCCATCTGCACATTTCTTCATTTTCCCCCATGCTTTCTAGAAGTAACGTGAGCTTAAACAACCTGAGCAGTTTCCCAGTGACAACCATAGCTCCTTCACATCTGCAGCTCTGATTTGCATACACATTTATGCCTTCTAAATAGTGCTGATTTTTTTTCTAAAGAAGTTTCTGACACTTGGAAAAATAGGAGCGGAGGAAGAAAATAACAGAAATCGAAGTATTCCTTAGCTGGCAAACACAATTTGTCAAATTTCCCAAAGTTAAATGACAGTCCAGAAAGAAAGAGGGAAATTAAATTGTCACCATGAATTGTTGAAAGGATTTTGACATCTCCTGATGGCATTGTGTTCCCTTTAAAACACACCAAGTAATGTAATAGGACAAATAATATTCGATTAGAATTTATTTTTTCCTATTTGGTTCTGCACAGGAGATATACTTTGTTGACATACTTTGACTATTTCTTTGTAATCTGTGTTCTTAGAAGCCAAATAGCATCTCTGTTCCCTGTAGGGTAACAAACACGCTTAGAGTTACCAATCTTGCCTTCTACTTCCCCAAGGAAAGTAGAATTTATGAATGACATGTGGTGAAAAATAATCTCAGATGCTTAATTTCAGGAGATTGATTACAATCTCAAATAAATAGAAAAAGGTCATTTCTGCTTTACTTCACTACTTTTCAGATTTCGCAGGTTGGCATGGAGATAAGATGTGAAAACCTCCCAAAAGGTATAGCTGGTTTGGTCAGGTTTAAATTATTTTATCCAGAAAACCAAGGATGATCAGGTGTCTAGCATTCCTATCCTCATCAACTAACCTCCAGCCACACAGGAGAATGTAAGTTCCTTCCTATCTTTAGGTATTCTACAGATATTTCTCTGTTTAGACTTTATTTCCTATCTCACCATATCTAGGACACTGTTGAAATGTCAGATTTTCAGAAAAGCCTCCTTCTCACTCAAAAAGAATATTGTTTTAATTTAATTATTCTTGAACACTAATTGTTTGAAATTTCAGAAGGTTTTTAGAGCAATTATTGGTTCCCAATATAACTGAGTTGAATACAGAGAGATATGCTACTTACTCCTGAATGTACATATGTAGGGTCTCCTCCATCACCATTATCTTCCATCCAACCGGTGCTTTTATTATAATTGATAGACATGCATTGATGGGTAGTAACTCACTACCTATAATTTATCCAATGCATTCTGTGGGTGTGGACACTAATGTGATGATGTATAGGCCCATTAGAGATCTGTAAATAGTACTCACTTGTTACAAAATTCCTTTGTGTTACTATCATTCATTCAACCCCACTCATTCACACACACACACACACACACACATGGGGCTTGAACTCAAGGCTTTGTGTTCTCAATTGACTTTTTGCTCATAGCTGACACTCTATCACTGGCACCTCACTTCAACTTCTGACTTTTGCTGGTTAATTGGGCAAAAGAAATCTGGAAGACTTGTCTTCCCAGACTAGCTTCTAACCTCAGATCTTCAAATCTCACCTTCCTAGGTAAGTGGGATTTCAGGTATGAGCCTGCAATGAGCCCACTTGACTTTTTTGCTGTTTTATAGTTTTCTTGTTTTATAGAACTCCATAGAGTTGGAATCATGCAAAATATAAGCTTTCCACTTAGTAATTGAGAATAATAATGTAGATTTAAGCTTACTCCATATCTTTTCATAGCTCAATAATTCCTTTCCTTTTAGTACTGAACAATATTCCACAGTCTGGATACACCACAGATTATCCATGCATTTACTGAAGGATGCTTTATTTGTTTTCCAGGTCATGGCAATTATACATACAACTCCTCTAAAAATCAATTAGTAGTTCTCCAGGAAGAGAGGCCTTTTGGGTAAATACCAAGGGGCATGACTAGTACTTTGTATGGTAATATTGTGTGTAGTATTCTAAAAAACTGCCTATCTTCACAGTGGCCATTGCAGTTGATACTGGTTCCTGTTATTTCTCATCCTTGCCAGCATTTGCCATTATCATTGTTATCTGAAATTTTATTACTTAGCAGTTTGTTTAAATATTTACTGCTTGTCTTCTCCAACTGGGGTATAGGTTGCTTTTGTCTTTGTTATCTGAAGCTATTTCTTCAACAACCAGTGTAATACCTGGAAGACCCTTGGTGCTTGCTCTAAGGGTTGGCTAAAACATTATAGAGGGAGAATTGCCAAAACACCAATTTTTAGCTTTAAAACTGTATAATTGGGGGTCTTGGAAGGTGGCTCAGTGGTAGAGCACTTGCCTTGCATGCATGAGGCCCTGGGTTCGATTCCTCAGCACCACATAAGCAAAAAGAAAAAAGCCAGAAGTAGCGCTGTGGCTCAAGTGGTAGAGTGCTAGCCTTGAGCTGAAGCGCTGAGAAACAGCACCCAGGCCCAGAGTTCAGGTCCCACGACCGGACCCCCCCAAAAAACAACAACAACAACAACAACAAAAACTGTACGTAAGGATGCCTACTTCCATTTGGTGTCTTCAAGACATTTCAAACTCACCATGCCCAAACCCAAATGAGGCTCATAAGCATACATTTACTAACACTAACACTGTGCATAAAGCTTTAAAATCTCCAAATTTTGAATTATCATCTATGAATTTTCTCTTTTCCACATATTCAACACATTTCAAAGATCATCTACTCAGTGGTCCCTCACAGCCTTTGCACCTACTGCTCTCTCCCACACAGAAAGTCTTTCCTTTCCACCTTCCTGGTCACCTGATTGACATGTAGTCTCAGCTCCAAGACCATTTTTGGTAAAGTCTTCTGCAGTTTGTACTTTCAATCACTTCCAGTTTTGTACACTTGGGTCAAATGCCTTTCATTATACCACAAAAACATTTTACTTGATCATCTGGTTATTCAGATAACTACTGGTTGGAACTCTAGACTTCATCCAGTTTATATGGCAGAAACAAATTTTGTTTTTTTCTCAATATCAGTGAAAGTAAATATTATGTGAGTGAATAAACAAATAAGAAAGCCACGATGAGCTTTTTTTTCTTTTCTGCCTCAACAAATGCCAAAAACATTGTCTTCAAAAAAAAAAAAAAAAGAGCTTAGCCAATCATATCTGATCAAATAAATCCAATTATCAGTGACCTAAAATAACTGTAAGACCTAATTTATTTTCCTGTATGTCCTGGAAGAGTAAAAATATGAAGTAATAATTACATGGATCTTAATGAAATAGTAGTCATTACATTAAAAATTCATATAAAATCGTGGTTCTGATACAGTAGTATGTTTTGCATAGGCCTGACCCTTTGAAACTTAATAATTAGAAACTCCGGGCAAATTAGTTTTAGAACAATAACTTGAAAGCCATGGAGAGGAATCAAACACAGTTAAGAATACTCAACTTTTAAAAGATTGGACCCACATAAGAGCAGGTCCATGAACAGAAATCTATCCCACACAGACATGCTCTGTCCAGACACTTGAGATTCTGGCTGAAAACCCATTCTTCCTGAATTGTAATCATAGATGAGAAAATTCAGGAGTGTCCATGAAGCTTGCAAATGAGGACAAAAAGTTTCTAATGGAAAATATCAGAGAGCAAGGATCTTCTATACCTGTATATACACTGTTCTCTAATCTTTGACAGACGCCTGTAATGTATGTTTGTGGAAAACCTTGGATGAAGCTCATGTTAAGCAAAATCTGAAAGCATGGAAAAGTTTAGAGACTATTTTGAACTGTACCCCACTACACAGTTTTTGCGTTGGTTTCAAAAACTGTAGAGAATTTTGCATTAGACCTTCCACTATTAGAAAGAATGATATTATACCATTTGTAAAGAAATGAAAAGATCTGGACTAAGTTATGTTAAGTGAAGTAAATCAGGCACAGAGACACAAAGGCTGCATGTAGAAGCTAGATTTAGCTTATAGTGGATTGAAAAGAGCTCCCAAATAGTGCAGTTCCTTAGCAAGGCAAAGTCAAAGTTCAACAAAATAAACAAAAGGAAGCAGATACTTAAAGTGGCGATGTGGGGCCAAGGAGAGAAAGTAAACCAAGAAGAAAAGAACGGGGAAATGCACTCAATAACTCATTATGTGTCCTATAAAATTAAGAAAAGGTGGGTTAAGAGGGGTAGGTGAAAAGGTTGGGAGGGGTGACATCAATCAAGATGAATTGTATTCATAAAATGCTTTGTGAAATGGCAAATCCTTTGTACACCTACTTTATGATAACAAAAAGATTAAAAAGATTCTACAGTTTCCACTGATATAAAAAATTTTCAGAAGATAATAACCCAGAACTAAGAGATTTTCCTAAGAATAAAGTAAAACAGATACCTGCATAGGCCATAAAATTAAGACAGCACAAGTTCAAAATGCTCAACCTATTATGACAAAAATCAACATCTTGCAAAGGAATGTAACAGAATATATTCCCTATGTAAGATATTATTCAAAGTGTTTACTAAAATTACTTGGCAAGTAAAAAAGGAAAGAAAATTAGAATGCATACTCAAGAAAAAATCCATAGAATTAGATCCTAAGACCTTCAGTTGCTGGTTAGAAGAAATATTACCTGAAATATATTTAATTATCTTTTGAGAAGACAATGATAATACAAGCAGAGAGACAAAAAGGAAATACCAAGAAAAATGAAAAAATATAGTACCAGATATTAAGAAGTCATTGAACAAAAATATAAAACAATTTAAAAATAGCAAAATAAAGGATAGGGAAGGGATAGTAGGGGAAAAACAAAGGAGGGGTAACAATGCTATAGGAAATGTATGCATTACCTTACTCATGTAACTGTAATCCCTCTGTAGAGTATCTTTACAATAAAAAATATATTTAAAGACCATACTAAAGCTACCAGCACAATGTTATTGCAACATTATTTACCATAGCTAAAATATGGAACCAACCCAGATGCCCCTCGGTAGATGAATAGATCAAGAAAATGTGCGCTCTGTGTGTGTGTGTGTGTGTGTGTGTGTGTGTGTGTGTGTGTGTGTGTGTGTGTGGTGTGGTGTGTGTGTGTGTGAATTCTCTGCCTCTATCAGAAAGAATGACATCGCCCCATTTGTTAGGAAATGGAAAGACTTGGAAAAAATTATATTAAGTGAAGTAAGCCAGGCCCAAAGAAACATAGGTCCCATGGTTTCACTCATTTGCAATAAATAGTTTATGTCTGGGACAAGCAGAAAAGATCAAAAGCTATGTACATATGAGATATTTATAATGTACCATGTGATTTTTTTTTGTTTCTTTCTATGTTCCTCCCCCACATTATAACCCCTGTTTTCACTGTATTAGTTGTTGGTGCCCTGCATCTTGTATATGCAATTCTCTAATTTGGAGAGGGGAAGGGAAAAAACAAAATGTTTAAATAGGGATACTATGTTGAAAAATGAACTTTACAATTTAGGCTGGGGACAGGGGAGGCAACAATGCTTGATAGGAGATGTACTCATTACCTTGCTCTTGTAACTGTAACCCCTTTGTACAGTATTTTTACAATGAAAAACATATTTAAAGAAGAGTAAAGTAAGTTAATAAATTTTTTTAAGAATACTTAAACTGAAGTTGGAGCCATAAGAACTCATCAAGCTCAAGAAAAGTAAATAAAAGATTGGAAAAAATAAGCAGATTGAGTCACCTTTGTGAGTTCCACCCAGTGTTATTTTACACACACAAAGATCCATAATGCAGGAAAAGTGAAAACAGGGAAAGGAAATTATGATCACTTCAAGAAAAAAAGATTTTGAATTATTGGTAGATAATATTAATATAAAGATTTTTAAATCTCAGCAAATGATAATTATTTTATAGTTAAACTGGAAAAGATCAAAGAAAATCTTGAAGGAATTCAGAAAAAATGACACATAAACGGGATAACAATAAAAATGATGACTGCTTTTAACAAAATTTATTTATTGTTATTGTAAAGGTGATGCACAGAATGGTTATGGTTAATGTAAGTCAGATAGAATACATTTCTTTTTGAGCAATGTCACCTCTTCCTTTACTCTCTCCCAGTTTTCCCTCTCCACCTTACCTACCAGTTTCTAGTGAGTTCACTGCTGTATTTATACATACATTTTCCCACCATTTCTGTGTCCCTCCTCTTCCCTTCCCAAAGACAAACAATGAACAAACAAGACAAAAGAAATGAAAAGAGGAACATCAACAAAAGAAAAAAAACTTGCTTCCATTTCCTAGAGTGCCATTCTTTTTACTGTTGTTGTGGATCGTGGGGCTTGAACTCTGGGCCTGAGTGCTGTCCCTCAGCTCTTCAGCTCAAGGAGAGTGGTCTACCACTTGAGCCACAGCGCCACTTCTGGTTTTCTAGTGGTTAATTGGAGATAAGAGTCCCACAGACTTTTCTGCCTGGGCTGGCTTTGAACCATGATCCTCAGATCTCAGCCTCCTCAGTAGCTAGGATTACAGGCGAGAGCCACAGGCACCTCACTAAAGTTCCATTCTTGAAAGGGGCTAAGAGGGCTCCAACAACTAATATTTTTAAATCAGAAACAATATCTCCTAAAAAGCAATGAATGTATCCTTAAAGTAAAAGAGTAAATATTATGTATTCACTCATATTTATATTTCTTATTTATCTTTCTATAAATATTTATATTTATATGTCTTTCAAAAAATAATGATAAAAGAAAGTTATTTTTCTGGTACACAAAACTGACAGAATGCATTGATTGTAAACTCATAAAAATATTATTTGAACTTATTCTAGTTGAAGGAAAATAAAATTGTGAAGAAGTTCATATTTATAAGAAGAAATGAAAAATATTAGAAGTAACAAATACATGCATACAAATAAAAGATTATTTACCTTTAACTAATTACCTTTAACAGCAATCAATTGCATATAATTTAAAACTAATGTATCAATGTTACTAGTAACATTGTTACAAAGTAACATTGTAACAATGTTTCTAGTTGTAAAACACGTTGTAACAATAAAACGTTGGCAAAAACATGTTATTTTTTTCTTTTATTTTATAAGAAGAGATTGTAATGTTCTTAGTAGGCTGAAGTTAAGGATGTAACCACTGTTTAAAAGCTACAGGAATAGAATGTAGTTCAGTGATAAAGCACTTTCTTGCATGTAGGAAGCACTGAGCTAAATCCCCAGCAACAACGAAGGAAAAATTAATTTAAAAAGAATTACAACAGGCTGCCTGGTATAGTAATTCCAACTACTTACCATGTGGAGATTGAGAAGATTGTCAGTTTATATCAGGGTGGGCGAAAAGTGAGGAAAACCCCATTTCAATCAATAAGATGGATGCAATGGTTTACATTGTTAATCCTATCTACTCTGTAATCCTATAGTGCCTGTAGTATAAACTGAGATTAGTACTGAGAAAAATATTCAAAATCTTATCAAAATAAGTGCATGAAGCCAGGGCATGGCTTAAGTGGTATAGCACCTACCAAGCAAGTAAGGTCCTGAGTTCAAGCTCTAGTACACACAAAAATAACACTAACTATAAATGTTAGAGTTGAGAGCTAAAATGCTAAGGAGGAATTAAAATTAGCATTAAAAATATTCATTACTTAAAATATAAGTGAATTTAATTTAAAATGAGACTAGTTAGAAAATAATATGCAAGGAAATGCTCTTATAGATTCTATTAGCTGAAAAGAAAACATATAAGGAGGGATTAAAACAAAATAGAGAGCTGGGAATGTGGCTTATTGGTACAGTGCTTGCCTAGCATGCGCGAAGCCCTGGGTTCGATTCCTCAGTACCAGATAAATAGAAAAGGCTGGAAGTGGCGTTGTGGCTCAAATGGTAGGGTGCTAGCCTTGAGGAAAAGAAGCTTAGGGACAGTGCTCAGGCCCTGGGTTCAAGCCCCAGGACTGGCAAAAAAAAAAAAAATTAAAAACAATAGATAAAAAATCACAGACGTCAAGTTTAACACTGTATAAATAATTGTTTAAATGTAAATAAACTGATCATGGTTAATAAAAGGTATAAATTCAGGTGTGTAGAAAGCAAACAAGGAAGAATGATGAAGTTGGATTTTATCAGGGTACATTCCATGAATATATTGAAATAACGTAACTTTTACACAACTAATATATGCTAAAATATTAAAAGTAAAAAGTAAGCATTGTGTTGCATACATAAGTCATGTTTCAGATATCATTATTCTCCATTAGATTAAAAGTTAAGAATGAGGATAAGAACTATGAGAGGGAACTATGGATTTAGGCCACATTTTGAGGAAAAGGAGAATTTTCAGACATAAAGGAGAACATCTCCAATTAGAATAGGATAAAGTCATCAACAAGATAAAAGGCCAGTGCTGCTTAGTCATGCCTGTAATTCTAGCTAGTAGTAGTCTCAAAGTTTTAGACAAAACTCAAAGACCATCCAAAACTTAAAAAAATAAATAGAAAGATAAATAAAAGAAAAATCCTCCAATGTGGTAAAATCACCAATGAAAAGTGATGATAAATGTGATATTTCCTGATGCTTGATTCCTCCCTAACATTAAGCACAGAAGGCTTTCTGGTCTTACTAACTTTTTCAACATAATTGAAATATGGACTCAGGCAGTGCTATGAGCAATAAAAAGAAACTTCCATTAGGATGGAAAAGGAGCCAGTTAACCTATCTTGATTTAAATTGATACACTGGCTTAAATAGAAAAATCGAAAGAGTTATCAACAAACAACTAGAAATAAATAGCAAATTTTTAAGGCTTCCAGAATCTAAGTCAGTGTACAAAAACTATCTTGTTTATTAAAAATGAAAATCTAAAGTCTTATTTAAAATAACAAAAAGTGAAATTTTGCATGAAATTCAGCAAAAAAAAAAGTCAAAGCTCTATATGCAAAGTTTTGAAACATTCCTGAGCAAACTTTAAAAGCCTGAAGAAGGAAAGAAACAGGAGAGACAATGTACCCTTTATATGGATTGGGAGTCACTGTTTCAAGATATTGATTCCTTCAAATTGATCTGTATACTCAATTACAATCAATTCCCCAATAAGCTCTTGAAAGCTAAAAATCTGACACAGTTTCTAGAACAAACAGAAAAAAAACTATTCTAAGAAAAAAATAATATCTCAAATACACTACTTTATTCAAGCTCTAGGATAAACTATATAATTATCAAGATAATAGCATTGGCATAATCACAGGAAAGATGGAAAAACTCAATGTCAATATCTAAAATAAGATAAGATGATTATTGTGAAAAGATAAATGAATTTTAGTCAAGAAAAGAAATATTTTCAGAAAACAATAAGGAAAAACTAACTGAAAGTGTGAAGGGGGGAATCCTCAATGTGTACTTCCTGGCACTCAACAACACACATACGTATACACATACACACACATACACACATACACACACACACACATTTGTATGGACTGCAGACCTACACATAAAAGCCAACCACAAAAGTATATTAAATGGAAAATATCAGAAAAATTTCAAAAATGCCTTTGTAACCTAGGAGTATGCAAAGATTTCTTAGAGGGGGAACCCAAAGATCGCATAAGAAGTATCCACAAAGGGGCTGGGAAGGTGGCTCAGTGGTAGAGTGCTTGCCTCACATGCATGAAGCCCTGGGTTTGATTCCTCAGCACCACATAAGCAGAAAAAGCCAGAAGTGGTGCTGTGGCTCCAGTGGTAAAGCACTAGACCTGAGCTGAAGAGCTGAGGGACAGTGCCCAGGCCCAGAGCTCAAGCCCCGCACTTGGGCAAAAAAAAAAAAAAAGAAAGAAAGAAACATCCACAGAGTGGCAAAATATACACATACTTGAATGTAGAATATACAGTAAGGCATATAAATTATTAATAAAATGATATAAAATCTGATTTTATTTTTTATTGTGAAAATACCATACAGAGTGGTTACAGTTATATGGGCAAGGTAATGAGTACATTTCCTATCGAACACTGTTGCCTCCTCCTTTGTTTCCCCTTCCCATCTTCCCCCCCCCCCCCCCCCCCCCGCCAAAGTTGTAAAGTTGGTTTTTCAACATAACGACTTGTACATCTCATTGTTGCAATGGGTTCACCTGTATCCCTATTTAAACTATGTGTTTTTTGCCTTGTTGGTGGTGGTGGTGGTTGTGGGACTTGAAATCTAGGCCTGGACTCTGTCCCTCAGCTCTTCTAAAATCTAATTTTAAATGTAGAACATATATATACGTTCTAATGTAGAACATATATATATATATATATATATATATATATATGTTCTACATTTAAAATTATATATATATGTACACACACACACACACATATATGTGTGTTCAGATTGCTTAGAACACCATGCTCAGTGTCATTAGCATTTAAGTAAGTCTAAATCAAATTCACAACCAGGCACTGGTAGCTCACACCTGTAATTCCAGCTGCTCAGGAGGCTGAGATCTTAGAATAGCACTTTGAAAGCCAGCCAGAGCAGAATCATCCTTAAGATTCTTCAATTAACTACCTCAAATACCAGAAGTAGAGCTGTGGATCAACTAATAGAGCAATAGCCTTGAGCAAATCAGCTCTGGAATAGTGCCTAAGACCTAAGTTCAAGCATCAGGACAGCACAGGAGAAAAAGGAGGAAAGAAAGAGAGAAAGAAAGAAAGAAAAAGAAAGAAAGAGAGGAAAAACAGAAGAGAAAAAAAAGAAAGAAAAAGAAGATAAGAATAAAAGAAGAAAGAAAGAAAGAAACAGGGAAAGAGAGAAAGACGGAAAGAAGAAAGAAAGAGAAAAAGAAAGAGAAAAGAAAGAAGGAGAAAAGAAGGAAGAAAAAATCACAAAGAAAATCACATTTATATTCAAGATGGGATCAGCTTGAAAACTGAGAGCAAAATAATGTGAGAACACAGAAGAGCTGGCCCTTTCAAATACTGCTAGAAGGGATAAACTCAATCTATGGTCCAACCTCCACCTGCCAGCTAATGTCAGAGGTACTTATCCAAGGCAAATGGCAGCATGAATCCAACAGAGGAGTTTAACAAGATAGAGACAGAAAGACAGAGAGATCTAGCTTTATATATCTCCAAAATAATCTGAAATCAGATTACCAAGTTCCAATAGCCAGTAAGCACAATGCAATAGAGAGAGAGAAATAAAAGAAAAAAAACTGGGGGAATTCGTAGAAATGCCCTACGTCTTGATTTGGATGGTGATTACATCAATGTATACATTTATCAGGACCAGCTAACTTATACACTTAAGATCTGCACATGGACATTGTATAGCTAAAAATTTTTCTTCAGTAAAAGCATTGTAAAAATTGGAAATTTGTCTTGCAAAAGAGAATTGAAATTGGAAACATCAGATTTATTGAAGTTAAACAGGTTGCCATCCTGAAGGACTTTACAGCTTTTTTAAGAAGGCAAACAGGAATTGTTGAGGGTCTGTGAAGGGATATCATCTCAGTCACTGTTCTGAATTATTTCTCTATGGATTCTTTCATCTTCCAGAGCACTAATGTTCTGCAGAATAGGCACCTGGAAATGCTGCTGTAATGGCATCTTCCATCAGAGGAGATAGTTGCCTGGGCAACACTGTAGGGAGGAAAATGCAAAGTGACCACCCTGTCTGATAGGATCTAGTTGGGAAACCAATTCAACTTTAGGAGTGAGAAATCTCAGCCATCAAATTTTTGCAACTCATACATTTTTTATTCCTGCAACACATGGTAGTAAATAATGTAGGACTGTTTCCTCTTTTATCAAGAACTCTTGGCCTGTATGTGCAGATAGCATGGAGAATTCCTGCATTTTGTATTTCCATTTGTGGAAATCCATCCAAGTGTGGCTGTTGTCCAGAAACAGAAGTATTGATACTTAGACCATAAATGACTTTGTATACTTCAAGACCCAATTGAAATGCTACCTTCATGAAACCTTTGCAGATCTTCCCTTCCTCTGAACATCTCTCCTCCATGACCATCTTTTCCAATCTTTATTAGTATTGCAAGTCTGTTTCACATTTTCTATTGGGGGACTAGAAGCTAAGCTTTAGTTATATTTCTATTACATAAACATCTCAGAAAGGAAAATGTTGATATATGTTTAAATAAAAAAATGAACACTTGGTATGTTCATTTTAATACTGTAATTTCAGTCTCTGGAATCAAAATGTTGCATTTCATAGAACTCTTTGTTCTGTATCACTTTATCAGGCTAGTTCTCCTGGGAACAGCCCAAACATAATTGAAAGCCTTGTTTGCTTTGTTTGCTCACTGTATTCATTTCCTTGGAATCCAGAACTCCCACCAACTCTCAAGGTCAGTGATAATTCATGATTCCCCCCAAAAGAAATGTTCTTTTCATATAAATTAATAGTATTAATAATAATATATTGATATTTCTGTAGCATTCATTTTGTAAATAATGGGAACTCAGGAAATGGGAATAGTGAAATATATTTAGTAACTGGTTCAACTTATATCATTGAATTTGAATAGATACAATTCAAATGTTGTTAGCTATGTAAAAAAAAAATGACATCCAGCTATAAATGTTTCCAAACTCTTATGTAAGCTCTCATTTTGTGGGAATGTAGCTGCATGACTGTGCTGAACTAGTAAAATTTGATATGCATGATACCAAGTGTTTTCAATGCAAACATTTGCTTTTCATGACTGTAATTAATCCTAGCTGCTGAGCAGGCTGAGATCTGAGGATCATAGTTCAAAGCCAGCCCTGGGCAGGAAATTTTGTAATACCCTTTTCTCCAAATAATCAGAAAAAAATTACCTGGAAATGAATCTTCAGCTCAAGTGATAGAACACCAACCTTCAGTGAAAAAATAAAAAATAAACAAAACTTAAGGAACAGTGTCCAGGCCCTGATTTCAAACCTTATTATGGGTTCATTGGACTCTTATCAGAACTTGGAAGATGGAAGGGATGCCTTCAATCTCACAGATGTGAAAAAAGAGAGTAGAAGAAGTTGGGGAACATGAAGACAAGGTCATCATATTGTGATACCATGGAGACAGAGCTATAATTGATACCCTCTGACACTAGATCAGTTCACATGATTCTAAAATATCAATTGATTAACAGACCGACAGATGAGAGAGAGAGAGAGACAGAGAGAGAGAGAGAGAGAAACAGAGAGAGAGAGAGAGACCAGGATGTTGAAAACAGAAGATATTCTAGTTATGAATACATAAAGTCTCTCCTAGTGAGCTTCTAGGTCTGAAAGAAAATGTTGCAATGTGGCAAATTATCCTTTCATAAAACTTTTAAAGGGGCTTACTTTTATTTAATAAATAGATGAGACAAATAGCTAAGAAAAATCAGAATAGAAGAGGGTACAAGAGCCTAAGGATGACAGCATCATTAAAACAGAACCTCAGTACTGCAGTAATTATCTCTAGAGAAAGGAATTGGGTGCCTGAAAGATGATCAGGAAGAAGCAAGACTCCCAGTATGTTTACTTTCTACATTAAATGTATTATTTTTTTCTGAACTATGGTTGCAATTCAGGGAATTGTGCTTGCTTGGCTATCCAAGCTACAACTTACCATAATCGTCATCATCCTCATCCTCATCCTCATCACCATCATAATCATCATTGTTGTTGTTATTGAGATAAGGTTGGACTTGAACTATATTATTTCTGTTCTCAACCTCTCAAGTAGTAAGGATTATATATAGGATTGAGCCACCATCTCCCAACTCTACCTTAAATTCTATTCTGTATAGTAAGTATTCAAAATTTAAAACTGGATTGTGAAATCCCACTTACAGCTTATAACAAAGATCTGGGCAAATCTATCTCTGATAACTACTTACTGACTGATCAGAGATTTGAGCTGTTACACAAGATGGCAGAGAGTAGAGAAACAAACAGGCAATCTTAGGAGGCCTGTGGATGAAGTCATTTAACTATATTCAAGCAGCTAGAAGGGGTGATGGGAGAACTCATTGCCTGACAGCGGGGCCATAAACACCTCTGCTCTGCAGTACCTGTGAAAGCTCAAATGTCAACACTAGTTAATGTCTGGGGTTGCACTGCTCTCTGGAGAGCTTTTACTAAAGGGAGAAAGCAATGCATTAAAATGTAAATCCTGCTCTCCTGACTGCTTTGCATTTAGGGAACATCTTCTTTCCAAAGAACTCAAGTAAGTGATAAGCACTGTGTTTAACATAAAATACAGTACACATCTCACACAGTCCAAATGCAATGGAATTAAACTCGTGGGAGTTGTTCTAAAAAATCTCTCCTGGTAGCATGCATACACACTTGAAAGAAAATGAGGGAAGAACTAAATGGAGAAGAGCTGAGAATGGAAGTTGGCTGCTCACTTTGTCTCTAAATGTAAGTTTTCAACAATCCAAGGGAAAGGTTGGAATGGTACAGGGATCCATATTCTTTCTGTGTGTGTGTGTGTGTGTGTGTGTGTGTGTGAAAGAGAGAGAGAGGGAGAGGGAGAAGGAGAGAGAGAGACTGTGGCTTGAACTCAGGACTTGGGTGCTATCCTTTAGCTATTTTTACTCAAAGCTGATATGATATGATATATATAATAAATATATAATATATTATACTATATATAATATATAACTACCATTTGGTAGTTAATTTTGATAGTTAATTGGAGATAAGAGATGTATGAACTTTCCTGTTCATGCTGGCTTTAAACTTTGATCCTCAGATTTCAGCCTCTTGAGTAGTTAAGACCCAGCTGGCATTCATATGCTTAACTGGGAAAGCAAGAAAGGTATATTGTACTCCAGTGACAAACAGCTCCTTAAGCTTTCTCTAATATGCACCATGATACTCAGTGTCACTGAATACAAGATATTATATAGTTATGTAAATGCTCAACACATATTGATTGAGTTCTTACTAGATAAGTACCTACCAGGCTATCACCATGAAAACCCAAAACGGAAGCGGATTCTCACAGGAAGGAAGATGGGCAAACCAGTGAAGACATTCAGATGGAGATGAGGATGGGGGCTACACCAGAGAAAGACTCTCCAAACATCAAGGCCTGGGAGAGCAGGAAAGGTTCCTTGTGAAAGAGCTCTCTCAGCTGAAGTACAGAAGGATAAAGAGGAGCTCACAGATGAGCATCAGTGCACAGGGCTCCAGGACTGACAAACACAATGCATGAGGACCATGATGTAGGGAGACACGGCATTATGAAAGGATATCAACATCAACGGTAAAGCTGAATTTCCATTCATACAAGAGACTGTGAAAACGCCATGATTTGTTCTGTAATTATAATCGATTGCAAGAAGGCACACCCCAAAAACAGGCATCTTATCATTAAATTATCAATATCCCTTAATAAGCTACTGGGATATGATGAGATAAGAAGAATTGAGCCTGCAAATGCAGGTTAATTTTCCAACAGAGCAATTGCTCTGCCTTAGCCTCATGGGAACCTTAACAAAACTTTGACATTCTGTCATCACAATACTAGCAAGTAAAGCCCTAAAATTTGTCAAAGTAGGCACTGAGTTTGAGGAAATCAAAGTGGTCCAGCTAAAGGCCAGAGGTAATTAATACCGAAACGGAAGGTGATACAAGGGAATACATGTTAGTCATGAAAGGATTTATGCATAAAAAACATGTTTGGATGCATCCTTAGGGTACCAGGGAGTCGCTAGGACTATAGTTCACTGCTATCTATAATACTTGTCACTAAGCACCTACAATCCCCAGACACAAGAGTTCAGAACATGAGGCTGTAACACAGTTTTTAAGTGGAGATTATGGGGTGTTGTGAATCTCAGGTCCACAACTACTCTAAGATCCATAAAGCCTCCATTTCCCCCTCATGTGTTTCTAAAGCCCCCAGATGAGTTCAGACCTTTCAGATAGAATTAGAGATAGCAGTAAAACTATTCTGAAAATAAAAATCAGAGATTCAGGACAATCTCCTAGGGAAACATATTTTGACACAACCCACACCGAAAGAAAAAGCATGTTGCTTGCTGTCAGGCAATGGTTATCGTTTTTGTCCACCGTGGGACCAGAGGAAGAAGTTATTTCATTCATCATGTATCTAGGCAGAGGGAAAAGAATAAAGAACTTTACTTAACAAACTGCAGTGTCAAAATAGATTGCACCTTGCATTCCTTCAGTCTTTCTGTCCAGCTAGTGGAATCTACACTGGTTTTGACAATATCCTGCAAAATGCAAAATACATCATTTTGCTCTGATTGCTAATTATTCATTCACCCACCACTTCAGAAACACAGGAGGGGCCAAGGAAATCGGGGCAGAGAGAGAAAGAGAGAGAGAGAGAGAGGGAGGAAGGGAGAGAGAGGGGAGGAGGGAGAGAGAGAGAGAGAGAGCAAATGGCTCAGCTGAACTTTTGGAAGGGCCCTTAGAAAATCAAGAACTCAGATCTTGGTATGTATAATGAATAACAAGACACAGCAGGTTCAGAGCCATGTACAGCTATTTCTGTCATTTGCCAAAGTGATAAGAGAAGGAGAAACTGAGTCTCAGTGTGAGGAAGCCAAAGCATCAGGACTGACACTAATTAACTAAAAGATGATGGGTGGTGAGCTTATCAGGAGATAAACCTGAAAGACTCACACCTAATCACAAGTTCGACAAGAAATGTACTCACTACCTTGCTTATGTAACTGCAGCTCCTCTGTGTATCACCTTGACAATAATTTTTTTAAAAAACCAGTATAACAGAAACAACAGTTCAATTAATAAATTGGCTAAGGAATGACACAGTAAAATAAAACAACTCAATTAATAAATTGGCTAAAGATGTTCCTCCCCCACAGTATAACACCTGTTTTCATTGTATTTGATGTTGGTGCCCTGCATCTTATATATTCACTCTCTAATATGGGGAGGGAAAGGGAAAAAACAAAATACTTAAATAGGAATACAGGTTGACCCATTGTAACAATGAGATGTACAAGACACTATGTTGATAAGCGAACTTTACAATTTAGTCAGGGGGTGGGGGAGTGTAGTTATGGAAGTGGGAGGGAAGGGATGGTAAGGGGAAAAATGAAGGAGGAGATAACAATGCTTGATAGGAAATGTACTCATTACCTTGCTCATGTAACTGTAACCACTCTGTACAGTATTTTTACAATAAAAAATATTAAAAATAAATTGGCTAAAGAATAAAAGTGAGACTTCTAAGAAGTAAGAATGGCCAATAGACACGTGAAGAAATGCTCAACATCTCCAGCCATAAAAGAAATACAGATAAAAACAATACTGAGATTCTACCCTCACCCCAGTTAGAATGGCCATTATCAATTACGGATGATCACAAAGGGGTGAACTAATTCAGTAATGATACTCAGGGGAGAGGGATCCGGAGGGGAAACCTGGGAGAAAACAATGGAAGAGGTGACACTGCTCAAAAAGAAATGTGCTCAATACCTGACTTATGTAACTATAACTCCTCTGTACATCACTTTTTTAATAAAAATTAAAATTAAAAGAAAACATTACAATAAATGAAATAGAGAATGTAATGAACCAACTACTTCTCTACATGGCTAGAGTTCCATGGGAGTTTATTCTGGTTAACTACGTTTGTAATATGGGAGAAGGTCTCATGGTCATACAGCCATATATGTACAGAGTGTATTTGAAACAAATTCACTCCCGCTTCACCATATTCACACCATCTCTCCCTTCCTTCCTCTTTCATTTTTCAAATACCATTTGGTTGTCTTTATGGTGCTTCATTCACATATGCACATACAAGGTCCTTCGATCCCCTCTACCCCTCAGTACCTCTTTCCCTTTCCTGATCATGTATCAATTTGATTCCCATCTCCACAGTCCCCTTTTTCTGTTCTGATCCCATTAACATTACTATCATCACTGTTATCATCATCATCATCATCATCATCATCATCATTTTAGACCTATATTGTCTCACTATGAATGAGTGAGAACATATACTATTTGGCTTTTTGAATTTAGTAGCAAATGAAATATTTCCTTTTTCATTATGGCCAAGAAATGTTCCATAATATAAATAAAAACAAAGATATCTATGTTCCTGTGTATAGATATATGTCTCTGTATATATACATATAATATTTTCTTTATCCATTCATCACTTGAGAAGCATGTGTATTTTTAGCTGCTTTAGAGAGGAAATTATCCTTCCAAAGGTAACATTCTAGCTCATCCCTGAACTCAAGAAAAGACCTCTCATGGAAGACCTCAAAGACTGATTTCAGAATGCTGAGTATATTCAGAACACAACATGCTTGGAACCCACTAGGCAAGGGAGGATTTGGCAGCCCTCAGATTGGAGAGGTGGAAGGCTAATGCAAGTTGTCTATACCAAACTGTACCCAGAATCACCCCTTTTCTTAGAGCTCCCAAAATCTTACTAAGCCAAATTCATCATTTCTGATATCTACTTCTCCTTCAACTTACTATATAGAGTAAGTTCTTTGGGGTCTTCCTGGTGACAGAGAATTGGCTACAATTCCATGCTCTGTGGTGATGAAAAATGAGGAGGAACTGATTAGATGAGGCCTGGAAAAACCAACCCCAAAGACTTTCCTCGTTTAAAAGGTGGTAGGCAGGAAGTCATAGGAAATAAATTAATACATGTTAATTACAAATTATAAAAGGATTCTGAGAAGTCATAGATAAACTCATATTGGGCTAGACTGTTACCATGTTTTCATTCTTCCAAACTATTCTTTTTAAGATGAAGACATTTATTATTATTCCTCTAGAATCTTACCAGCTGTCTTCCTTAAATTTTTAGTTAACAGCTCATTGCTGACATACTGTCTTGTGAATTTTGTTGTTGCATTTGTTCGCCCTTTATCCTTTGTCTCGCCATTTTGTTGTTCCCCTTCCCTTCCCTTCCCTAATTTAGATAAACCTATATACAATATCCAGGGTACCAAAATCAAATACAGTGACAGTAGGAGATAAACCATAGAAAGAAAAACACAAAAGAAAAGAAAACACAGTACATTAAAAATAACAACGAAGAAGTCCTCTTGATTCTATGTCTTGGAGTTTATTCCACTTAGCATTATCTAATATGGTCATATGTACATAACTATTGAGCTATTTTGTTCATCTGCTAGGACTACCTTACACATATACTAATTATTACAAATGAGGGAAACCATAGAATCTGTTTCTTTGGGTATGGCTTACTTCATTTAATATGATTCTTTCCATTTCCTTGTGAATGGGGTAATGTCATTCTTTCAGATGGAAGCATAGAATTCCATTGTGTATATGTAAAACATTTTCTTGATCCATTCATCTACTGAGAAACATCTGGATACAATTTGAGGGAGTTGGAGGGGAGTGGGAGAAAAATGAGGGAGGGGATAACAAATTCTACAAGAAATTTACTCACTACCTCACATATGTAACTGTAACCACTCTGTACATCACCTTGACAACAAAATTAAATTAAAAAAATTTCATTTAACTCTAGTACTCAGAAAGGGAGGGTCAAGAGGAGTTGGGTAGATGAATGGAGAAAGGAAGGAGGAAGATAATGCAATCATACCACTCAATGCATATCCCACAAAATAAAGAAAATTGAGGGAGGAGTTGGATTAGGAGCAATAGGGGGAAAGTTAAATGGTAACTCCTTTGTACAACTACTTAAAGATTTAAAAAGTTTACAAGCAATTGAAAAGCATCTACTACCTCTATAAATTATCTAAATGGTTCAGGGAGCCATTTACCAACTGTATATGCAGAATCCTGTCTCTTATATGTCATAGCTAGGCCCTCCCTTCCCATCCCCCCCCCCAAGTTAGGGCTCCTCAGGCACACACTCTCCTCCCTTCCTTTGATTTGGTGTAATGCCAGTTTTCTGGTCTTTTACTGGATAGAATAACTGCTTCTGGTAATAGCTAGTAATATTACTCTTGACCAAATTCTAGCATCAGCCATTAGACAAGTGATGATTATTTTGAACATCTATAAATAGTCACACATTCTATAAGTCTATACAACCCATCCTAGTCTCAGAGAGACAGAATATATTTTAAGATAGCAAATATGTAATGATATGCTTCAGGTGAGAAAAATACAGGGTTCCGATCAAACTTTATCCACCTATCTTTGCAGAGAAACTTTCTCCCAATCCCCAGTTGAATTGTTAATCCTTTCCTGTTGCTGTTGGCAGAAATATATATCTTCTGTCATTTTGATAAAGTTATGCATTTAATGTTCCCACAGTTAAGTGAGGAGTGATCCTCAACTTTTTTTTAATGAAGCACTCCAAGCAGCAGTGAGAACAAGATGTCAAATGACTAATTCCAAGGTAAAGGATTACCCCAGGAACATACATCATCCTCCAGCCTGAAGAAACAGAAAGGCATCGTTCATTTTCTCTTTGCAAAACATGTAGAATGGGGGTTTTATACCTCCTATTCTGGGAATAAAGGTGTCTGGCTTTGTTTCTCTGAACATTTAGAAAAATGTGTTCTCTTCTGAAAGATATAAAGCCTGTGGGAAAGTTTGAACTCACACTTTCAGCATCAGTCATAAGGGGAACAGATTTTGAAATGTCCAATCCTGGGTTAATTAGAGAGAACGTCAGTGTACAGAAGAGTCTAAGAAATCTATATTGAAAGCCTATGCCTTTTTCCCAGCAATAGGAAGATCATGGCTGTTGAGACCCCAGCCACATCCTGGACTCTGATAAGGACCTAGAAGTGGGGCCCAGACATTCATGAACACATTTCCTATGGCACCTGTTTCCTGCCTGCTAGGAAGAAGGCCAGAAATGAAATCACAAGTTGCAATTGCGAATATCTGAATATATGAATTTTTAGTCAATTTCCAAAGTCCCAGAATCTGTTATTTACTTTTAGTCTCCTAATCCATTAGCTTTAGAAAATAGGACTAAAAAGGGTAGATCTTATGTTGAGTGTTCTTAAGGCAATAAAACAAAGCCAATGAAGTTGAAAAAGAGGGCTAGAGAGTAAAGATCTCTGTGCTTCTATCACATGCTCATAGAAACATTTAAACTCAGGGCCTTGCTTACTTGGCTGGTGCTCTATCACTTGAGTCATACCTCCAATACAGCATTTTGGCTGATTATTTCAGAGATAGAATCTCTTATACTTTTCTGCCCAGGCAGACCTCCAGCTGTGGTCATGTGGTCATTGGGTTTTGAAATACTTGTTTCAATTGATGAGCTCTTACTGTCTGCCAAGACTATGCTACTGACATTGAAAGCAACCGATCTTCACAGCAGGCTCAGAGGTAGATGTGATCTGCAGTATTGTTCAAGAACTTACCAGTTTCCTCCCCAAAGCCACTGTCCTACTGGAATGTTAACTAGCTACTCCTGACTTGGTGTCTCCTCTGGGAAGTCTTTCAGCCCATCCATTCTTGTGGGTCAAATGAATGCTCAAATTAGGGAAGTGGCATATGCACTTATCTAAAGCAGTCTACAGCACTCTGTCTAGTTTTATCATGTAAGCCCAGTGCTATGCCCCTGGGAGAGGAAGACTGTGTTCTTTCCTCTTTATCCTGGATGCTATTTGCCAGAGTAAAAGACTAGTCCCATAGCAGATCTCCCTCCTAACATTCCACAATCCCTTATCTGTCCCATTCAAGTAACTGTCACTACCGTGAGTGCTTATTCATATGAGGACAGACAAGAATTGTCAGTCTTATTTGTCATCTTTTTTTCCCCATGTTACCTGTGGCTTGAACTCAGCATCTTATGTTCTTCATATCTCCATCTGAGTAATTAGGAATACAGGTGAGAACCATAGCACCCAGCTTGATTATTGTCTTTTACCCATGAAATCTGTGAGGGCCAGAACATTTAACATAGCATTTTCAATTAAAACTGATTAGAAGAATACATCATTTGTTGGAGGGGCTTTATTGTGACATTTCCACACATACATACAACATACGTCATCAACTCCAGCCCCCTCTGTTACCCATCCTTATTCCTTCCACACTTCCTAAAATAGGTTTCATTGTTCTCTCTCTCTCTCTCTCTCTCTCTCTCTCTCTCTCTCTCTCTATCTCTGAGTCTCTCTGTCTCTCTGTCTCTGTCTCTCTGTCTCTGTCTCTGTCTCTCTGTCTCTGTCTCTGTCTCTGTCTATCTCTGAGTCTCTCTGTCTCTCTGTCTCTGTCTCTGTCTCTCTCTGTCTCTCTGTCTCTCTGTCTCTCTCTCTCTCTCTCTGTGCACCAGTCTAGGGGCTTGAACTCAGGACCTGGGCACTATATCTTAGCTTTTCTTGCCCAAGGCCAGTGCTCTACCACTTGAGCCACAGCTCCACTTCTGCACTTTGGTATTTAATTGGAGTTAAGAGTCTCATGGACTTTCCTGCCTGGACTGGCTTCAAACCAGTATCCTCAGATTTCAGTCTCCTGAGTAACTAAGATCACAGGTATGAACCATCCAGGCCTGGCTCATTGTCTCTCCCTGCCACTCCCAATCATGGGGCTTGAACTCAGGGCCTGGACAGGGTCCCTGGGCTTTTTAGATGAAGGCTAGTGCTCTAGCATTTTGAGCTAGGGCTCTACTTCTGATTTTCTAGTGGTTAATTGGAGATAAGAGTCTCATGGACTTTCCTGCTAGAGATAGCTTTGAAGTACAATCGTCACATCTCAGCCTCCTGAGTAGCTTGGCTTACAGGTATGAGCCACTAATGCCCAAGCATCACTGTTCTATGTTTATGCATTCATGTAACATGATTCAACCATATTCACCCTCTCCATTTGCCCTCCCTCTCCATGGATACCTGCCCTGAAACAGACTGCAGCACCTTCCTGTCACTCTGATTGGCGACGTGCATATGTTCTATTTTAATCAGAAAATTTCCATCTCATTTTTGCATGCTTCATTTTTCACACACTCAGAAATCCTACAAGGTAGGTGGGACAGATATAATTCTCCCATGTGGTGGTAAGATAGGTCTCAGAGCGAATGTGGCTGTCCACAGATGCCTGGGTTTCCTGTTAAGTGCCCCTAGCAAACTGTCTTTCTTGTGAGTGGGGAAAAAGATAAACAGAAGCTGCAAGCTCTGTGCTCTCCTGAATAGTCCATCAAGACCCTGCACATTTTGCCCTGAGCACAGATATTCAAAGCCCTCATATTACCAATGTAACCAGGCAGTTTTGAAAAATATTTAGAATTGGTTATCTAGGAAATATGAACCTTGGGTTTTTGCATAAAATCCAGATTCAAGTTAAGAGAAAGTTTAGACTTGGTTTCAATTGGACCTGGGGAAATAATAAAGGAAAGCTAAAATGCTTGGTACTCTAGAGCATTGCTATAGAGATCGCTCTCTCCCTCCTTCCCTCCCTTCCTCCTTTTCTCCCTCTCTTTCTCTGTCTCTCTCTGTGTCTCTGTGTCTGTCTCTCTGTGTCTATGTCTGTCTCTGTCTTATTTCTCTTTCTCTCTCTCTCTCTCTCTCTCTCTCTCTCTCTGAGTATACCAGTTCTTACTTGCTGTGTAACCTTGGGAAAATTGCTTTGTCCTTCCAAACCTCAATTTTCTTATGTTTACAATGGCTATAATACGAATGCCTACCTGATGACTTGGTTGATGGAATTCTTAAATATATTGTTGTATTTTATTGATTCATTCATTCATTCATTCATTTTGGTCCAGGTCCAGGGACTTGAACTCAGGGCATGGACAGTATCCCTCCCTGAGCTTTTTGCTCAGGGCGATAAGAGTCGCATAGACTTTCTTGCTTGCCTGAACTGGCTTCAAACCACAGTCCTCAGATCTCAGCCTCCCAGGATTACAGGCATGAGTCACTGCTGCCTAGCTAGTTGATGGGATTTTTATGGAGCCTGCCACGTCAGTCAGATGCTCAATGGTAGTGATCAAGGTGTGAGCAGGAGTGGGCTCCAGATGTCTGATTCAGGTTCTTGTAAGTCAGTCTTTTCTAGGACTCAGGAAGAATTCATGGCAGCCATATGGAGCCATGCAGATAATACAAACTGTGTGGAAAGGGTTTATAGTAAGGCATACAAGGACTAAGAAGGAGAGCTCAGATTTCAGCCCACTTTTTTTTATGTTCTCAGACATGCCTTTTCTACTATAAAGTTTCCAGTAAGTAAGCTGGAGGCGCAACTCAATGGAAACAGCAGCTGTCTGGTAACTGTGAGGGCCTGAGTTCAAATCCCATCACTGTCAAACAAACAAACAGAAAATCTTTTGCATGGAAGGCAGAGCTTTCCCAAGGGTTGCAAATCAAAAGAAACCCCCAAAAGGTCCTAACACTGTGAGGAGGAGTCTCTAGAGGACAAAACACTCTGAAGATGGACTCAGAATTTTGTTTTTCCTCTGATTAAAAGAAGAGGCCCAGGCATCTGGTTGGAAAAGGGGCAAATGTTTGAGAGCCCCTTGCCCCAGCAAAGGGGCAAGCTTGAGGAAAGAATCTCACCTTATAGTGGTCCCCTCCCTCTCAAACCTGATCCTACATCCACAAAAGAGCAGCCTGCAGTGGGGCTGACTGGGTCATAGAGGGGTACTTACCCCATCTTTGTGCCCATGCACAAAACACTTTCACTAGGATCTAGGAGGTCATGTCAAATGCCTTGTATCATTTGCTATATACCAGAAGTTGTGGCCACTTTTACATGTCCTATCCCACAGTACCATCTCAACAATTCTGTGTCATGAGTGTTTTTGTCCCTGTGACTTACATATAGGTAAGCTTGAGGCCCAGCTAGATTGGGTTCTATAAAGTATGAGTGAGTGGGCCAGAATTCAAACTCAGACCTGTCGGACATCAAGTCTGCATGTAGTATAATACTATCATTCCCCAGAGAAACTGCACCACCACATCAGCCAATATTCACTCCCAGGAAAGCCAAAACACTCTAGTGCCACGCCGACTCCAGTGGAGTCTGCTTAGCATGGGAAACCATCTATCAGACCAAGATAGGGGCTTCAGAGACCTATCTCTGAGTTCTGGGACTTCACCGAAGTCTACCTCAGAGAATGGGGCTTTACAGAAACCTATCTCCAAGTTTTGGGACTTCACCGAAGTCTACCTCGGAGAATAGGGCTTCTAAGAGGCCTACTCCTGGAAAAAGGCTGGCAAACCCCTGGGAAAGATGTGCTTCTGCCTTTCTTTTCCTCATAAGAGTGCCTATTAATCTTTTACTGCTTCTACTGCTTTTTGTATTTGCTCATTGTCAACGTTCCCTTATTCAAAGCTCTTTCTTAAGAGTGTTGACGACTCCAAAATCTGATGAGTGTCTTAAAAATATGACGAACTCACCAGAGTTAAGTGCCACCCTGAAACCCCTCTTATGGAGGCTAAGAGACAAGTTATAAGTAAATATAAAAGTATTGGGGGTTTCACAAAGTCACTTCAACAGAAGGAATTATTTGTAAGGGATTTACAAGAAGCTGTAGGCGCGGCTAGAACAGAAAGAATGTATGGCAATTGCTGAGATAACTACTTAGGAGAAAGAACTTCCTGTTACTGTCTTTCATTTACTAAGATACTTGCTAGACCTAGGCCTCCATAACCTTGCTATTAAAGAAGGAACAGGAAAGATCTTATGGGACAGTTAAGGCCTCTATAGAAAATAGGTAATGGTTAGTTGATGACAAAACATCGAAACCCATTATATTTCTTAGAGATAAGCCGGAAACAAGTGCCTATCAGGCGACCAGCTGGTGAACACCCAAGAAAGAAGCCCTGCAGCAAGATTGTGTAAACTTTTGCCCTTTCAGGCGACCAGCTGGTGACCATCCAAGAACGAAGCCTTGCAGCAAGATTATGTAACCTTTTGCCCTTTCTTATGGAGACTTTTGCTATAAAAGTTTGTTATCCTCTGCATTAAATCGCACTCAGCACTCAGCATCCACTCCTCTTGTGTGTGAGTTGTCTGTTTGCCATCTCCCCATCCTATTCCAGGTTCCTCCCCTAGGTATCCTCCGTCGTCCCGACAGAACCCGGTCCGAGGCACTCTAGATCCTCTTTCTTAGGACATTGTATCTTTCTCAGCAGTAAGGTAGGTCTTCGAACCTGTCACAGCTCTAATGCTGAGAGAAATGTGTGTACCAAGCCGTCACACTTGCAGATAGCAGCCACCCTGACTTGAAGGGAATTCGATTTCTGCAATCTCTGAAGGCTAGCTAGATAAACTAAATGTGATGCTCTCTGCACCATCCTTTACTAGTGTCAAGCAGTGCATTCTTACAATGAATGAATCTACTGTGACTGAAGTCATCTTGAATAATGCAGCTAACATGGAACAGTGGAAATGTATGGCATATCAGGAGCTTTGTCTTGTGTAAAAAAGCTGATTTTTTTTTCTGTCCACATGGTGTGGACTCCCATGAGTCCGTGATCTAATGTCAGGGTTGTCCTTCAAAAGGATAGCATAGCCAGGTGCTGGTGGCTCATGCCTATAATCCTCACTGCTCAGGAGGCTGAGATCTAAAGATTATGGTTCAGAGCCAGCTTGGGCAGGAAAGTCTGTGAGATGCTTATTTCCAATTAACCACTAGGAAGTTGTGCTATGGCTCAAGTGGTAGAGTGCTTGCCTTGATCTGAAGAGTTCAGGGACAGCGCCCAGGCCCAGAGTTCAAGCCCCATGACTGACAAAATAAAAAAAGGATAGCATAAGCCAAGCTCACACCTGTAATCTTAACAACTCAGGAGGCTGAAATCTGAGGATCAAAGTTTGAAGCCAGAATGAGCAGGAAAGTCCATGAGATTCTTATCTCCATTAACTATCAGAAATTACCAGGTGAAAGAGTGCCAATTTGAGCAAAATTAGCTAAGGGACAGCACCCAAACACTGAATTCAAGCCCCAGTCTCCCACACACACTGAGATCTTAGGATTGTTTTTTTGAAATCAGCCCAGGAAGTAAAGTCCTTGAAACCCTTATCTTCAATTAATTATCCCCCCAAAAAAAGACTGAAGTAGTGATGTAGTTCAAGTGGTAGAACACCAACTTTGAGCAAAAATCTTAGAGAAAGTATGAAAGCCCAGAGTTCATACCTTAGGATGGGCACATAATTAATTAATGTTTTTAAGGGCAGCATAGGAATAAAAACTCTGGGATCAAACAGAGAGGGTTGCCTACTTTGACTTTGTTTATCCCCACCATGGGACATTGAGGGCACATGTTCATTTATTCCATGATTAGTTACTGTGTGCTCAGCATTGTGCCAGGCAAAACATAAGCAAGGGGGAAGAATTATACCCGTGCCTTGAGGGAGTAGTTGGAGAAGAGCAGACACTAGCAGTATGGCAATCAGAGAGTGGGGGGGGGGGGGGGGGTGTATCTACAATTCTTCACTTATCTTTCTGATTCTCTGGACCACAGATTTATGACGGAAGGCTAGGTGAGGTTGAACTATGGGATGAGGTGGAAGACATTTATGAGGCAAGCCTCATACAAAATGTGCACGTGACTGTCTGTGATCCAGATCAAGTGAGAAACCTAATGATAGTGAAGCAAGATGGAGATGTCGCTGATGCTGCAAGTGTGGGAAGGGCAGAGAGGTGGCCAGCATGGCGGCCACCTTGGTCTGTGGAGTCTCCCATGTGTCTGTAAACCCACTGGATCCATGTGGATTGAGGGCGTGGCTCAGCAACAACTTCACAGGACAATCAAGCACGTGTATTCATCGAGGACAGCTTCTCATTTCATGGTTTTAAAAGGGAATACTTTACCAGAAGGAAACAAAGCCCCTCAAAAGTCATTCTTTCAAATGATCAGATATTCAGAAAAAATACCCTAGTAAAAAACGAAAACAAATAAACAAATTTTTAAAAAAGCAACTGGGTGCCAGTGGCTCAGGCCTGTAATCCTAGCTACTCAGGAGGCTAAGATCTGAGGATCATGATTCAAATCCAGCCCCTGCAGGAAAGTCTATGAGACCCTTTTCTCCAAATAACTGCCAGAAAATTGGAAGTAGAACTGTGGCTCAAAGTTAGCTTTGAGCAAAAAGCTCATGAACAGCTCCCAGGCCATGAGTTCAAACCCCATAACCACCAAAAACAATAAAATAAAATAAAATAAATGTGGTTATAATCTGATCAAGAAAATCAAGAAATTCTCAGTATGGTAATATCTTTGCCATTGCTGGGAAATGCAATAAAAGACAAAATGTCCTTCCAAGAACAAAAAGAAATATCTACAATATTAGAAGGAAAACAACCATATTATTAAATCAACATTCAACTAGAATGTGCTGTGTATCACCACCAATCCACCATGAAAAGTAAAGCTAGAAAACAATCTCCCGCTCTCCCAGAGCCATGCAGATAAAGCCCATTCCAGTCCTGTAACAGGATGTGGCAGCATGATTTGCCACACCCAGTCATGCTAAATTCACTCACTAATTGGGGTGACTGCCTGTTTGTTAATTGCATTTATACAAAGGAAAGATCAGCTCCCCACACCTTCACGCTAGGCTGTGATTTTGCAATCTGGCATGTGGCATCTGCTGATTAGGTTCCACCCTCCTATAGACATAGGTGCTAGTGCCCTAATGCTTTCTGAACCTATAAAACAAATGTTTATATTGCAGAGCAAGGTCTCCAGCCTCTGAGAAAGAAAAGCATCACTGGATTGTAAACCTGGCAAGAAGCTTTTAAAAAGATTTATATCTCAAAGGGCAGAGAAAGAATTCATAAGTACAGGGTTGTTGTTTTTCTTAACTGGTAAATAAAATTTGCATATATTTAGTAGATACCACATGATGTTTTGAAAGGTGTATATATTGTGGATGGCTAAATGGAGGTGATTCTCATGTGCACTACTTTATATGCTTACCACTTTTACCCTAAAATATTTAAAATCTACTCAGTGCTTTTTTTTTTTTTTCCAGGAATACAGTAGTGTTGTTAACAATAGTCACCACATTGTGCAATAGGTCTCAAAAACTTTGTGTGTGCGTGTGTGTGTGTTTGTGTGTGTGCGTGTGTGTGTACATGCACACAGACACACACGCACCAATCCTGGGGCCTGAACATAAGGCCTGTCATTGACAGGGTCACTGTCATTGAGCTTTTTTGCTCAAGTCTAGCACTCTTCCACTTGATCCACAGCACTCCTTCCAACTTGTTGGTGATTAATTGCAGATAAGAATCGCACAAACTTTTCTGCTAGGGATGGCTTTCAACAGCAATGCTCAGCTATCAGTTACTTGAGTAGCTAGGATTACAGGCATGAAACACTGATAGCTAAACTTACTTTTCTGATCTAGCTGGAATTTTGTTCATCCAACATTTTCCCATCTGCCATCCCTGACTCAACCAGCCAACCACCATCCACTGCCTGCTATAACAGTTTTTTAGAACTTTGCAGCTAAGTGAAACCATACCTGAGATTTGTCCTTCTGTGCCCAGCTTCTTTCTTTCTTTCTTTCTTTCTTTCTTTCTTTCTTTCTTTCTCTCATTCTTTCTTTCTTTCTTTCTCTCTTTCCCTCTTTCTCTCTTTCTCTCTTTCCCTCTTTCTCTCTTTCTTTCTTTCCTTTCTTTCCTTTTGTTGTTGTTGGTGGTGGTCATGGGGCTTGAACTCTGAGCTTCAGCACTGTCCCTCAGCTCTTCAGCTAAAGGCGAGTGCTCTACCACCTTAGCCACAGCGACACTTCTGGTTTTCTAGTAGTTTATTGGAGATAAGAGTCTCGCAACAAACAAGACCACACTAAAGCTACCAGCACAACTATGTTTATTGCAGCATTATTTACTATAGCTAAGATATGGAACCAATCCAGATGCCCCTCAGTAGATGAATGGATCAAGAAAATGTGGTATATATACACGATGAAATTCTATGCCTCCATCAGAAAGAATGACATTGCCCCATTTGTTAGGAAACGGAAAAAATTATATTAAGTGAAGTAAGCCAGGCCCAAAGAAACATAGGTCCCATGGTTTCCCTTATTTGCAATATCTAGTATGAGTCAAGCAGAAAAGGTCAGATAAGTTGATGTTAGGGAAATGAACCCTAAGATATGTATTCAAATGTTTTTTTTTTCTTTCATGTGATTGTTTCTAACGCATTTATAAGATTATTTCTTTGTTGCTTTGTATGTCCTTCCCCCACAGTATAACCCCTGCTTTCACTGTATTTGATGTCGGTATAATTTGTGGAGGGGAAGGGGAAAAACAAATCGTTTAAATAAGAATACAGGTGGACCCATTGCACCAATGAGAAGTACAAATTGTTATGCCGAAAATGAACTTTACAACTTTGGTGGGGGGGGGGGGGGCGGGGAGGATTGGGTGGGGGGTGAGGGGAGGATGGGAAGGGATGGGAAGGGGAAACAAAGGAGGAGGCTACAATGCTTGATAAGAAATGTACTCATGATCTTGCCCATGTAAGTATAACCCCTCTGTACAGTATTTTCACAATAAAAAATAAATAAAAATTTAAAAAAAGAGTCTCGCAGACTTTCTTGCCCAGGCTGGTTTTGAACTGTGATCCTCAGATCTCAGCCTCCTGAGTAGCTAGGATTATAGGCGTGAACCACCAGCACCTGGCTTGCCTAGCTTATTTCTATGTTGTCCACCCATGTTATCACAAGTGACAAGATTCCCTTCTTACTAGACTAGAAGGTATCCCATT
The DNA here is from genome assembly GCF_019054845.1 of Dipodomys spectabilis. NCBI lineage: Eukaryota > Metazoa > Chordata > Mammalia > Rodentia > Heteromyidae > Dipodomys > Dipodomys spectabilis. The sequence goes on from NW_024870824.1 coordinate 12,310,866, forward strand.
GCACATTTTCTTTTTTCTTTTATAAATTGTATTATAAAGGTGATGTGCAGAGGGGTTACAGTTACATATGTCAAGTAATGAATACATTTCTTTTTTAACAGTGTCTCCCCTTCCCTCATTCTCTGCCAGTTTTTCTCCTCACTTTTCCCCTCCCTCCAAAGTTGTACGATTTGTTTCTAACGTAGTGTCTAGTGGGTTTCATTGCTGAATTGACTCACCATTTGTCCCTTGATTTCTCTGCTTTCTCTTCCTCTCTCTAAATTAGATAAATGTATATATAAGACAAAGGATACAGAAATATGAAACAGCTTGAAGAATTAACCAAAGTAAAAAAGGAAAGAAAAAAAGAAAAAATGCAAACAGTATATTAAAAAGCCTCTTACTTTCATTTCTTAGAGTTCATTTTAGTAAGTTTCATTTTATATGATCTTATGCACATAGCTATTGAACCCTTGGGATCTTCTCCTAAGAATATTCTCCTTTGTTCTCACTGTGTGAATGTTTACACTGCATTTTAATTAATCATGTCCAGTTATAATTATTTGTCTTTTACTGTTCATTGGGTTTACTTATAGATTTATAGGCACATTCTACAGCTTATGTTTCTTTGGGTCTGGATTATTTCACTTAGTATAATTTTTTTAAGTCTTTCTATTTCCTTATGAATGAGACAATTGTATTCTTTCTGATGGAAGTATAGAATTCCGTTGTGTATATATACCACATTTTCTTGATCCTTTTGTTCACTGAGAGGCAACTGGGTTGGTTCCATATCTTGGCTATGGTAAATAGTGCTGAAATAAACATAGTTGTGCTGGTAGCTTTAGTGTGGTCTAGTTTGTGATCATTTGGGTAAATGCCCAAAAGTGGGATTGCTGGGTCATAGGGGAGCTCTATGTGGAGTCATTTGAGGAACCTCCATGCTACTTTCCAGAGTGGTTGAACAAGTTTACACTCCCGCCAACATTTTCTTTATCTATTCAACTATTGAATGAGACAGGCTGATTTCATAGCTTGCCTATGGCAAAGGAAATTACTGCACATTTGTTTTTTTGGGTACTTATTTATTTATTGAATTCTATTGTAAAGGTGATGTACAGAGGGGTGACAGTTACATAAGCCAGGTAATGAGTACATTTCTTTTTGAACAGTGTTGCCTCCTCCCTCATTTTTCAGTGTCACCTCCTACTCATTTTCTCCCAAGTTTTCCCCTCTTGACTTCTCTCCCCACAAGTTGTGTAGTTCATTTCCAGCATAGTGTCTAGTGAATATCACTCCTGAATTGGTTCACTCCATCTCTGTGCAAGTGTAAAAAATAAAAAAAGCGCTTAGAAAATAGAAAGAAGAAACCCTCTCTTCTTGTTTATAAGGAGAAGCAAAGGTTCTCATTTGTAATTTTCTGCTGTTGGTATACTCTCTGAGCTTTGGAGGACATAGGAACCCTTTTGAAGTATCAACAACATTTCACATTTTTTCCTCTGTAGCCAGAGAGAAAAGCAACCAAGAACAAATGAAAAATTGACTGTAAAAAAAGAGAAAGATTTCCACAATTTATGAACTCTACTTGGCTGATTACTCCTATATTCCCACTGACAAGGAGGTCAGGGCAAGAGAATCCTGAGTTTGAGACCATCTTTGGCTATGTAGAGGAACCTTCCCTCAAAAAAAAAAAAATCAATGGCCAACATCTGTAATCCTAGCTACTCAGGAGGCTGAGATCTGAGAATTGTGGTTCAAAGCCAGCCTGGGCAGGAAAGTCCATGGCTCAAAATGGTAAAACACTATCCTTGAGAGCAAAAGCTTAAGGATAGAACTGGCCATGAGTTCAAGCCCCAGAACTGGCACAAACAAACACAAATATAATAATAAAATTTAAAACTCTGGATATATAAAATTGAACTATTTATGAGAACAAATTTCCTAGTACATGTTCCCTGTAAAATTTTGATTTGATGCTCTTGATATAGACAAAGGTGATGACTTTCCATAATCACACACAGGTCCTGGCATGCTGGAGATTTTACCCCAGTGTATTTTTTTTCTAAAAGAACACTTCAAAATCTGAAACAACCCTTTCTTCTTCTCTTTATAATTTTCTCCTGGTCTGCAAATGCAGAAAACCTGTCTGATCTTTAAATTGGCAGATAAAACTACATTTATAGTATTTCTAAGCATCTATACAGCACTTCAATGAATATTTGCTGAATACGTGAATAAAAATACGTTATACATCCAAATCTCTGATACAACTGACTTATAAATCAGGATATAGTCCTCTTGTTTTGCCTCAGATACAAGCAGCATTAATTCAGCAAATGTTCAAGAGAACTGCTTTTCCCTCCAGCTCATGCCTAATGGTTCCTTAAGACCAAAAGCATGTATACCTAGGAATACCACTACCTTCTCTTGGGATCAGCTCATATCCTACTCACTTTTCTATCCCCTCTCTCTGAAAGAAATATAGTGATTGTTTTCCCAAACATCCCACAGGGAAAAGAAGGAGCCTCACTCAGGTCACTTAGAGCCTGCAGAAGAAAGGAGAAAAATAAAGTGAGTCTTTAAAGCTATCCTGTGTTTTGCCTGCAGGCTTGGTGCCACTTCCTGTGTGTTTCTCAGTGATGTCCAGTCCAAATGTCAATGCTCTCCTGTTCTCCAGAATAGAGAACCGGCCTCCAAAAATCAATGTAGAAATAACTGACATTTCTTTCAGACATTAAATTTTCTTTTTGGTGAGAAAACAGGAAGGAATAGGGTCATTAAAACTGACTCTCAGTCATATCTTAAATGGCAAACATGAACAAGAATAGCTCAAAAATCTGAATCTGACTTCTGGGGGCTTGGGGGAATGTCCAGCTGTGAGAAAGGATCTGTGTTGTATTATGTGGAGGGGTCACATCACTTCAAATAATGAGAATAGTCAACCTTTTTATGGGATTTTAAAAAAATTATCTTTAAGGAGTTGCACGAAAGGGTTTCAGTTTGATGTGTCACTTTCTTCTCCTTTTTTTTTTTTTGTTGGTTGTGAGGCTTGAACTCAGGGCCTGGGTGCTGTCCCTGAACTTTTTTTCACTCCAGGCTAGCACTCTATCACTTTGAGCCATAGCACTACTTCCTGTTTTCTGATGGTTAATTGAAGATAAGAGGCTCACAAGCTTTCCTGCCCAGGCTGGCTTCAAACTATGATCCTCAGATCTAGGGTTACAGGCCTGTACCATCAGCACCCAGTCTGACATTCACTTTATTAATACAATATAACTTAACCATTGTCACCCCTCTCATCACTCTCCCTCAACAGTTACACAGCTAACCCATCATTTGTTTAATTCCTCCATAATCTTACGCAACTTTTCCTATTACTGTGATTCCTCGTTTACAGATGAAGAAACACAGGCCCGGAGAAATGCAGTTACCCACCCAGATCACACAGCTATTAAGAGGTAAAATGGGGATGTGACCTAAGATGACTCCAGAGTTCTGAGTTCACTGTTGAATACAGAGGATTCTCTTATCCTCTTAAATACAGAGGATAGTTGAGTGAGAAGGGTGAGAAGAAAGAAGACAAAGTTGGCACTACCATCTTACTTTGGACTCCAGGATCTTGGCTGGGCTGTTTTTGCAGGATCTCATACCTAGCATCTTCCAAAGACAAGCAGTTTACCCACCACTATCTTTCGTGTTTGGGTATACATGTCCTGCGCCAAATCACTGGGTAATGGAATTTACTTGCCTACGCATTGTAATTGGACAAGGTATAGAACAGACCTGACCTACTTTAAAATCAATTTTGATGTACCCCATGGGCTCTTTAAGCTACTTTACAAACACCATTCTGTTTTTGTTAAATAAATCTAATTGCTCCTAGGGTGATAACAGATGACACTGCCTCCCAGAAAGCATTTGCCAAGATCAGAGTTACTCTCCAATATTGTCTTGCAAGAAAACCACTGTGGCTGCCAAAAAAACAGCCCCAGGGGTGGTCATCAAGAAACACCCAGGAGAGCTGGTTATGAATGTTAACCCTTTGGTGTGATGCATGCTCAAAAAGTCTCTGCAATGTCAGACTTTCATTAAACTCTTCTCTTCCTCTATCTCTTTAACATAGCCTTAATATGTATTTTGGGACCAGGATCTAAAAATAGATTTCAAAGATGCTTTTTTTTTTTTTTTTTTTTTTGTCGGGTGTGGGGCTTGAACTCTGGGCCTGGGCGCTGTCCCTCAGCTCTTCAGCTCAAGGCGAGTGCTCTACCACTTGAGCTACAGCGCCACTTCCGGTTTTCTGGTGGTTTATTGGAGATAGGAGTCTCAAGGTCTCTCCTGCCCCGGCTGGCTTTGAACCGCGATCCTCAGATCTCAGCCTCCTGAATAGCTAGGATTACAGGCGTGAGCCACCAGCGCCCTGCTCAAAGATGCTATTTTTAAGTATTACCCTTCTAATTCACTAAATGGAATTAACTGCAATGACTTTAGAATTACACAGTATAGAATCCCCAGTAAGGGTTTAGTATAATTGGGGTAACAAAGGCATTCTATCTTATATGCATTCAGTCCCAGGAGCAATTTAGTGTCTGGCAGGAACCAGTTCTTGACAAGAATTTGGAAATGTCTTGATGAACAGAACCAGCCAAGTTCTCTGTCCTCAGAGAACAAACAGTCCAGTGGGAGAAAAGTCAACCAAAACAATCACATCCATAAACATATAATTGTGTTGTGATAAATACTATAGAGGAATGACTAGCTTTATGAAGTAGTACAAAAAGAATCTAGGCAAAGGGTTGAGGGATCTGAGCAGTACTTTCAGATCTAAGGGAAGAGAAAGTATTAACTAACTAGGATAAAGGATGTAGACAATCTTCAGATCTAGGCACTAATGGAATGAATAGACAGGTAGGATGATGATGATACTAGATATCAGTGAGTGAAAAGTAAACTTGTTCCAGATGATTGTGTTTCTCCTGTCATTTGGGCCATAGACAAGCTAAGCTTCAATGGTCTTTGAGATTACCTCACCCAATGTTTCACCCATTATGAGAATCATAAACTTAAAATTCACTGATGTTGAGAATATGTATAAATGTTTCTTCATAGATACAGCAAGGAACTGTAGAAGAGGTCCTACTTTTGTAATTCCTAATGCTGTAATTTCTATTCTAATGAGAAGAACCAAACCCAAACAAATGAACAGGCCAGTGTAGAAAATGTCAAAGTCTTGGAAGGCTGTGGACTAAACCAAGACAAACCAACCCAACAACAATCACAAAAATAAAAAGGAATTATAGAGAAAGAAAGTGCTGGGGGATACTGTTTATTTAAATTAAGCAATGGTAGTTAGGGACACTACAGAAATAAGAGGGCAAGGCAGGCAGCTCTCAGGAGAGAGCTCTCAGGCAGAACGAAGAACCAAAATACTGCTCACAGGTGGACGGATGTCAGTGTGTTCGAGGCATAGGAGGAGGCCTGTGGGATATGACTGAGTGGACAGTCAAGACAGGAATAAGAGCAGAATCAAATGACAACAGGAGAACTGTTTGGTGTAGAACTGGGTAAGGATTTAAACACTGGGGCATTTGGAAGGGGTGACATTGATTAAGATGACATGTTGATTTAAAAACTTTTGGTACAAGTACTCAAAGAAAATTTAAAATTTTAGAAAAATCTTCAAACAAAACAAAATAAAAGACTGAAGCTTTTGCTGAGCACAGGCCTCATACCTGTAATCCTAGCCTCTCAGGAGGATGAGATCTGAAAACTGAAGTTTTCAGCCAGCCCAGCCAGGCATATCTTTGAAACTCTTATGTTGAATTAACCAGCAAAAAGCTGGAAACAAATATGTGACTTGTGTGGTAAAGCATCATCCTTGAGCAAAATAGCCAAGCAAAAGCACATGGCCTGACTCACACACACACACACACACACACACACACACACACACACACACACACACACACACACACACACACACACACACACATATATACACACACACAATACTAGGGCTTCTGGTTTCAGGTGAGCAGAAAGGGGAGTGACAAAAATGACATATATGTAAAAGAGCACTTTGGAGATGGTGGGTGGAAAAATATTTGATAGTAGAGGACAGGGCAGAATCAGGGAGATAGAACAGAAGACTATTGCAATATTCAAGCAAGCAAATTGCGACAGCCTGAACTCAGTAAGAGTGCTGGGGATTTTAAGGAGTAATTATATTCTGGATTTGTATAGAGTTCAAGCTGACAAGGTTTGCCATGGATTGGACATGGAGTATGAGAACAAGATGACTCCCAGGTATATTACCTGAGCAAAGAACAATGGAACTACCATTTACTTAAAATTGTGAACAGAAAACATCTGGGGAAAGCAATTAAAGGTGCCTAGTTTTACATGTTAAACTTTTGAGAATGGGTGAGATAATGAGTAGGTTGCTGAATATATATAAATGATATATATTATATATGTTTAGCAGTATAGAATATTACTTGAGGAGAACATGTAGAGAGGAACAAAAGAAATCCAAAGGCTAATCTCCAGAAAACTATCATTTATGCGAACCAGTGCATTCTGCATTCCACAAAAGAACATCCCCCTTGTGCTAGAAATATGTGTGCAAGAAGTAGAATTTGTTTGACTACCTTATGTATCTAGGCTGATGTGCTATCATGCTTTGACTAAGAGCATGCCATGCAAATAATATACCTACTTTTGAACCCAAGTTGAAAAAGGCCCTGAATGAGGATTCTGTATTAGGCTCCTACACTACCTATGTCAACCTGCTATGTGAAAGAAAACCCAGCATAGCACCTGACACCCAGGCAACCCCATATAGGAGAGAGGCTAATTTAATTCAGTTAGACCCCTATCATCTAGCTTCTGACTAGAGTTGCATGAAAGAGCCAGTTCATGCCTGAATCCTGCCCACCAGGCCCATAGGTTTACAGGAAACCAAAGAATCAGTGTTGTTTATAACCAATAAAATTTGGAGGTGATTTTTCCATGTAGTATCAGTTAACTGCTTCAGCCTCTGTTTCCCAGCTCTGCATTTCCAAATCCTATCTACTCAGTTGAAACAAATTACTCCTGATAAAGCTCTCCACTGGATTCCCTCTGAAATCTGAGGACATACAGTATACAATTTGTATCTTTGGCAGCTTTATTGGTTAGACTATGTCAGGCTATGCTGCTATGACTCATTTGTTGGCTTAGCCAAACCAAGATTTATCTATTTTTTTAATTCATGGTATATGTCTAATGAGAACTCTACTTCACATATGAGGTTCAGCTGCCTGCGGTGGTGCTAAGAGTTCATCCTGTGACACTCTCTCAGATCCAGGATCCAGAACGTGTGTGGAGAGATTCAAATGTGCATGTTGTCTGGGTCACACAGCCCCATCCCACTATGAGGAGGATATGGGGAGGGAATGTGGACACATAGCTGACCTCTGCCATCCTTTCCCATGGGGCTGGAGAATGTGGACACACAGCTATCATCTGTGCCATTCTTCCCCACAGTAGTTTTCCTTTCTGTTTTTGGTGCCCTTGGCTTTTGTTCTTATATTCTCAACCCAGGGTCCCCAGCAGAATTGCTTGAGAGACTGTAAAAATTAATCATCTGTAATTGGAGAGCAAATTAAATCAGACTGTGGGAGTGAGGCCTGGGTCATAGCAGTTTTGAAGAGTTCAAACATGTGACAGAACTGAGCATCAACACCTTACTGCCCTGGATCAAGTACCCTCCTCTGACATTTGAAACATATCCTAAGGAATAAAATGATGATTTAAAATACTTTACAAAAAGGAATTCTGAACGGCAAATATTATCTTTTACCTACCTACCTATGCTCAATTTGCTAGCCTTTCTCCAAAGTTAGGTAATCATGGAAATATTCCAGAAAAATGTTTCAGTGTGGAAAATTTGAAGAATACAATAAAAATAATAGATAGAGTAATGGATTATAACACACTGAATAAAATAGAAAAGTGTGAGTTCCACATGATACAAAAATAGGTAAGGTTTGATGAGAAACTGAATATTTGGATAGTTTCAAAGTTTTCCCATCAAATGAATATTAATTTCTTTTTTTGCATTTAGAATATGATTATTTATTATTACTCATGCTAGAAGAATAGTCACATTTAATAAATGAGGCATAATATAATGTTTACTTGTCCCCACAGAATACATTCCATTAGATATTATGCAATGAAGACAAAAGGTTCTTTCTATAAATTGAAACACCACTCAAACTTCAAATTGCACAACTAAATTTGTAAACTTGTGCTTAAGTATATATAAGACAGCATTGAGCTAATATATAATTTTGTTTATAGATTTAGCTATTATTTTTATACTTTTTTATGTAAAAATACTGTACAGAGGGGTTACAGTTACATGAGTAATGAGTAAATTTGTTCTCAAGCATTGTTGCCTCCTCCTTTGATTTTCCCCTACCATCACTTCCTTCCCCACCTCCCCAACTAGTGCCCCCCCTGCCAAAGTTGTAAAGTTTGTTTTCAACATAGTGTCTTATAAATATTAATTTCAAAAGGAAGAAAAGCAACTTAACAGAAAAGTCACTCAAAAGGTAGAGTTTGTTTTACTGCCTTAGTCCTCAGATCAAAGTGAAGATCATATCAGTGGAGAGAGAGAAGGGAAAATCCTGCACTGACAGGGGCACAAAGGTAGACACAACACAGTATCTGCAACCCCTCTGCCCAAATTTCATAACTTGAGACTGATGGTGAGGAAAATTCACTCAGGCTGACCTAGGTCTATAATCCCATGTACCTGGGAGGCAGGGATGCAAAGATCAAAATTTCAAGGTCAGCCTGGGCAAAATTAAAGCTGAGAGCATGGCAGCATGCTTGTCTCCCAACCATAAAAACAATTAATGAAGTTGTCAAGCCTATAGGCTTACCACCAATAGGGTTACTAGTATTACTAATCCTAATTACTCTGGAGGCTGAGAACTGAGGATCATGGTTCAAAGCCAGCCCCAACAGTAAAGTCCAAGAGACTCTTATTTCCAATTAATTACCAGAAAGTTGGATGTGGAACTATGGCTCACATCATAATAAAGCACAAGGATTGTCTAGGCTCTGAGTTCTAGCCCCAATACCAGAAAAAAAGTAAAGAGGAAATTTAGACAAACACAAATTCAGGGATATTCTTCAAAATAAACATCTATAGTTTCAGAACTACCAATGTAATAATAGCAAAGCAAAGCCTGAGGGTTGTTCTAGATTAACAGAAATGAAAGTGGCAGAACTACTTAAAGCAATAAGATTCCGAACTAGATCTTTTTTATAAGGTCTTGAATCCCACATCTGTCTACAAAAACAATAACATATCTGAAGATAGATACATGTGGATGTTCACCTGCCCATTGTTTTTAGTGGAAAGAAAAGTAAGCATACAGTCTAAATATCCATCAACAGGGAAGGGCTAAATTACGACAATTGATGGTCATAAAATAGACCATCAACATATAATGGCCAGGGAGAATCTCTTCCATATTATCTAAAAAGATTATATTTCAAATTAATATGTACAGCATGGCTCTGTACAGCATGGCTGTGTTTTTAAATAAATGTCCATATAAATCTCTTAACAGTAACAAGTTTGCTTCTGAGAATAAAGTGAATTTCATTCCTTAATTTACATGTATATTTATAAGTAGGCAATTTAAATCTATTGTTATTTTCCATTTTTTTCAAGTAATAAACTATTGAGATTGACCTTCCTCTTGCCTATTGTAGTTTAGCCAGTCGATAATTCTTTGTAATTGAGAAATCCATGAAAGCATTTAATTTTAAGGAACTTCCCATCTTAGATGCTTCTGAATCAAATAGCATAAAATATAAATGAAAAACCTAACAGAAAATAAGCTCAAATTGTTTTAGAAAACCTAGAATAAAAGGAAGAAAGCATCTGCAAGTGACTTAAGTTTCAGTAAAGAATCAATACTCCTAATTTCAAGAAATTCAGAGCAGCTAGTGAACTAATTACCACACATCGAATTCTTACAAGTGCAGATCTGTTACATGTTTGTATGTATCTCTTTAGGCATAAAACAGAGAAATTGAGGGGATGATGGGAGGTATTGCTATAAGCAGATTTCCTCCCTCCTTCCACCAACAACAATTTGGGTGTGATATGAATTTTAAAACAAATACAGAACTACATAAAGCTTTGTGTTTTGAAGCCCTAAGCATGAAAATGTACTTAAGCAACTATCTGCCTGCCCAGCCAAACAGGGTCTAAGGACTCCATATGAAACTCCAAAGCATAGAAGAAAATAATCCCAAACTTTTTTTTTCTTTATTTGGCTCCAATTAAAGTTCAAAGTGGGGGATTTACAACCCACATCTAAACTGAGCACCTGCAATTTGCAGCCTGACATAAATAAACAGCTTTACTGCTACAAAAGGACAAGAAGGGTCAACTTGGTATATTTACTGAGAAGCGAACAGGATAACATGCTCCACCAACACCATTTCTGATAAAGTGGCCATGGCTGATGATGGGCATCCATTCCTTCTGCTTCAGGTCACCTGTATTTCCTCACTGAGACTCACTCCTCCTTCACAGTGTGTCGCGTGGAGGTGAGCACATGATCACCATTTTGCTTATAAGAGCAAGTAAGGTGCTGCACAGGTTATTGAGCTATAGCATCTCAGCTCCAAATTCACCTCTTCTGGCTAGTTTTCTAACGTTGTACGCAAAGTCTGTCGGACTCTTTCTCTATTCTCACGTAATTTCCTGATGGGCTCTACTAAAAGGAAAAATTGAAGCAACAGGAGGAAAGAAGCCACTTCCTCCTTCTTGAGTATTTCTTTGCAGTGTCACCAGCAGCTTCCCCTTGCTGTGGCAGGCACATCTCATTCCCACAGCAACTGGCTTATTTCTAACTTCTTCCCATATCCTAGAACCATTTTTGCCTCAGTCCCTCCGAGGTACCAGTCAGGCTTTATGCTGTCCTTAGAATGTGAGCCCCAGTCTTTCAGGGGTTCTCTTCTAGCTCCCAAGACTCCAGCATAGGCTGCCAGTGCCCTGTCATTCTTTTTTTTATTGTAAAGATTCTGTGCAGAGGGGTTACAGTTACATGAGTAAGGCAATGAGTACATTACTTGTCAATCATTGTTACCTCTTCCCTTCATTGATGTTGTCCCACCTCTCACACTCTTCCCCACCCTCCATCCCCCCATATCACAGAGAGGTACCCCATATACCCCTTCCATCCAGTCCCATTGTTGCCCACCTCAAATTACAACAACCGTCTAGGAAACATTTGCTTGGGGGTCACTGAGCTCAGTGTCCTCAATAACCAGATCCAGAGAGAAAGGAAGATGGGCCTCAGCCCAGTCACAAGCAGTGAGAATCATAGTCATGAGATCGGCTTCAGCATTCAGTCTGCTTTTCCTTCCACTGCATTTCCATCTTGGAAAGGGGATCTTACCAGGCACAAAGTGAAAGGATTACTACGGTTCAAGACCAACTGGGCAAAAAATTAGTGTGACCCTTCTATCTCAACAAATAAGCTGGGTGCAATGGTTCCTACCTGAAACTCAGCTATGCAGGAGCTTATTGGGAGGAGGATTATGTGTAGTCCCAGGCCATCCCTAAATGAAAGTGTGAAACCCTATCTGAACAATAACTAAAAAGAAAAAAAAAGAAATTCTAGTTACATGTCTCAAGGGGCAAGTACTTGTTGAAACCCTGAGTTTAAACTCCAGTACAGGAAGGAAGGAAGGAAGGAAGGAAGGAAGAAAGGAAGGAAGGAAGGGAAGAATGAAAGAAAGGGAAGAAAGAAAGAAGGAAAGAAAAAAAGAAAGAAAGGGAAGAATAAAAGAAAGAGAAAGAAAGAGAGAGAGAAAGAAAGAAAGAAAAGAAAAAAGAAAGGAAGAGGAGAGGAGAAGGAGGAGGAAAGGAAGGAAGAGGGAATAAGGAAGGAGGAAAAGAAGAGAGGAAGGAAGAAAGGGAAGGAAGGAAAGAAGGAAAACAGAAGGGGAAATGCCCCCTTGAATGAAAGATGAAGAAATAGGGTGCACTGGAAGTGAGGCAGGGGAGGGGGAGTGCCACACAAGTCCTTACTGAAAACACTTGTATCTTGCTCAAGGAAGCCTATCCCCAAGTGTGAGACTCAGAGGGTGAGGTAAGGAGGGACCAGGAAATACCCTTCTGAAGTAGCCAAGTGGAGAGCAATAGGAGACAGAGGTTCTTTCATTTATTTATTCCTTGACTTCGAGGAAGTTACCATGAAGAAACCCATTTCATTTCCCATGGGATAGAAGTAAACATGCATCCCTTCATAAAGTTGTCTTATATAAATATGGGGGCTGAACACTGGAAAACAGCAGGGAACAGGACACTGTCCTTACATCTTAGACTTTTCTCTCCAGATGCCTACGGTACACAAATAAACCTATAAACAATGTGATATTCCAGAAAGTGATCAATGCAACAAGAAAAGGAAATGGGATGGGCTTGGCAGGGAGATTGGGCTGATTGAGGAGGTAACATTGGAGCAGAATCTTCACATGCCATGGCTGCAGGAAGAAACAAGCTGGAGTTGGGGAAACAGAAAAGAGCTTGTAGCTGGACCTGAGGGACTGAAGGCAAGACTAGGCGGGTGGATCTTACAGTCTTCTACAATAGGTCATGTATTTGGATCAACTTTAAGCATTGTTTTAATCAGCTGTTAGATTCTGTTTGGTTTTGTCATTTAAGCTTCTTGTTACAATTTCTTGTTAATTATGTACTGTTAGTGACTTTCTACTAATCCTAGTTTAAGTTTTCTGGGCTTTTCTTCACTTAGCCAAATAGCTGCAAGCAAGTTGTATACAAAGGAAGTCTATATGAGAGTTTTCTGTTTGGGGGAAATAAGCACATCAATGTATGTCTTAGGGTGAGAGAGGAAGCTGAGTTTGGGAATCCAGTGTTGGCTTAAATCTTCTCCTCACACAGTGGTAATATGAACCCAGACAGTTTAGTTAGCTTCTCTACCCTTTCATTTTCATCTATAGTAATGCTATAGGGAAACTTCTGGTGCTTTGTGAGAATTCTGTGACTGAATGTATGTAAGGTACCAGGGTGTGAATATCCACATAGGTGTCCCTCTTCCATCCTAACTCTTCTAGTTACTTCCTATAGTCACCAGGCTATTATCGTTTTCTGCAGCATCTCTTCAGCTTTAGAATTTCAGGCTAACTTAAGGTCCTCCACTATTTTATGCTTTACCATTTTGTACATCATATTAAAATTTCTGTTTCTATATCTGTCCATCAACCGCTTGAGCAACTTCCACTTCCAGCCTTTTGGGGCTAATTGGAGATGAGAATGTTTCAGATTTGTCTACCTGGGCTGGCTTCAAATCATGATTCTCAGATCTGAGCCTCTTGAGTAATTAGGATTACCAATGTGAGCCACCTGTGTCGAGCTAATATATGATAGCAAGAAATGTGCTTTGCTCATTTACTCTTTGCACCCCAAGCACAGATCTCAGTATCTTGCACATGATAAAATCCAAATATGTCTGATAAATTCAAGTGTGCATTACTTTGACCATATACCAGCCACTGATAAATGCTCTCTGACTGGTATCTCAGCAGCAACTATGCAGCAACTAGTTTTTGTTGGAGCTTAGAAACAAGAAGGACAAAGAAAACATATTCTGGGTAACTGATGGTTTTAATCTCTTCTTCGTAACTTAAGACATGCATATAATAACAGTTTGCTGATTTGTATGACATTAGCTGCTAATGCTTACCCAAAGGAATAATCCTGTGATTGCTCCAGTGTTTGGCTACTTTATCATAAAGGAAGAAACAGACTCCTTTAAAGGAAAATTGTAAAGAAAGAATTCATCAAATCCCCAAGGAATGATGGAATCTATATTCTCAACGTCGGTCAAAAAGCAACTAAAGACTGCTATTATTTAGCCTTCTCTGAACTGCGACTTTATCTCAAATATCCTTTTAAATGTGTACAAGCTAGACAACCCCTACTACAAATGGAGAAGACAGAAGTTCTTATATTCGCTCTCTAAGAACTGGTGTGAGAACTGTAGTTGTCACATAACTGATATGTTACCAGCCTGGTCAGAAAAATCTAGAAGGACAGGTGCTCTCTGGAGTTGTGCAGTGTGTCCATCCTCTGCCTTAATGTCTTCCATCTCCTCTTAGAGACAAGAGGCCCCAAACCTATATACAGTATGAGAATCTATGTCGCTGTCACAGACAAGCAGTCTATTATGTTCACTCAAACATACTGGAAACTGGTTGGAAAACCAGAAGGTTCAGATCTCTACTCATTTTTGAAAAAATAAGGTATCCTAGTTGCGAAAGTGCATGCATCCCCACAGTGGAAGTAAGACCATCTCATGCCATTTTCTGTGAGGTTTTGATACTCTGTGCTTCCCATGTAGAGTTAGAGATACAAATAAAACTTTCATTTCTTCTCACCTGAACTTGGAAGCAGTTTCTGCAGTAATTGAACTCAGATAATCAAAATGTGTTCCACAAATTGATTCTGCCTATCAGTGAAAACCTCATTTAAATAATCTAATGGACACCAGCTCAGGACAAAGACACCATTTTCCTTCTTCCTCGACAAATAAATCAGCCCTCCATATTAATGTCAGAGATTAGAAGAAAACAAAATGTGGCAAAGCAAAGGGGAAGACAGATAAGAAATTAAGAAGCCAATACAGAGTATATTACCAGGAAGAACTCTATTTGACCCTCTGCTATATTCTCAAAGCCCAATCACAGAGCACATGATTCTTCCCTTCTGTACCACCCTCGGTGTTCCTGGTTCTGAGAATCTTGCTGTTCTTTTAATATTCTGTATAATATTATCCTAAATAAACCAACACTGGCTGAAACTCTCCAGCTTTGCAGTTTCCATGCTTTGTTAGAGACAAGAAATCTCCTAATGTCAATGGGCAGTTATTTAAAGTACTTGTATTCATTTATTCACGATTATTAAGCTTGATACCAATGACTTAGCAATTGAACCAAGGAAATATCTTTAAAAAAAATAGAATAAATAGCCCTAAGGAGTCTCTAGTGATCATCAGTATAGAACCAGTTTCCATTTGTATTTTACTCAGTTCCATTTGATCTCATACAATCCATGCCTGCCTTTCTGAAAATAATAATAATAATAATAATAATGCAACCAGTTGAATCACAGCTATTGACTTGGAAATTAACTTTGGAGACATTCTCTAGCTCCTGGGCACCCATTTGGCTCGGCCTTAAATCTCTTCTTTGCCTGTGAGACCCAAACTGTGATGTTGTCTCCTTTCACTTGCTTCTTCTCTGCTGACAGGCCTGGGTTACAGAGGGTTACAATTTTTTCTGGTCCAGATAGGCTGTGGATTTACTAAGGGCAGGAACCAGAGCTTGTTTCTCCCCCTGCGTCTCCTGCTGTGCTTGCAAGGTCACAGCTGCTCAGAAAGTGCTTCCCCCAGGAACTTCAGAACTGTCTTTCCCTTCCTGCACCACTCCATAAGAATTCAGAAGAGCTCATTCAATTTCAGCTTTATGATCCTTCTTAGAATTCTCTGCAGACTCACCTGTGATTGTCCTGCCCAAGTTTTAAGAAAAAAAAATAATGGCCACAAACACTTAGGAATCAAGATCCTTTCCACAATATTTTGGGTTCCTGGCTTCTCTGGAGGAATTGAATGACTGATATGGCTAGTCCCTACTTTTTTCTCAAGCAGCAACTTCTAATGCTGGAAAATACCTGCCTCCTTTAGGTGAACATGTCCTCTAAACCCAACACCCCTAAATTACAACTTTATTTCTTTATGTCCTTCAAAGGACTTGTAAATTTGACCAGTATCTGCTTCACAAAAATGTAGTATTTGTATTGAATTGGAATCCCATTTTACAACTACTCAGTTTTCCTAGAATTCAATCTTTTTTGAAATTAGCACTTACTATTTATTTAAAATGAAATTCATGGGTTGTCTATGATTTTGAGAGTAGACTGAGGGTTTTTTGTTTATTCTTTATCTCAGTTGTTGGTATCACTATCTTAGTCATTCAAGCTCAAAGCCTTTGGTTCTGTATAACTATATCCCATCCCAACCAAATCCTATACATTTCACCCCAGAAACATTTCAAATTCATCTCCTTCTTGCCATCTCTATATTCCTCCTTTCTAGTTTTCTGTACTTCTTATATAGCTCTCCAACTATCCTTCCATTCTTCACTCTGTCCCATTCAATGTCAAACTTAATCTTCCATCAAATGTCACATCTCTGAGTTTAGGATTCTTTTTCATTTGGTATTTATCTTTTAAAAATTTTTTCTTTAATTGTACAAAGGAGTTTCATTTACTTATTTGTTATGTTTAAATTTTTATTATTATCTCTAGGTAGTTTTACAAAGCAGGTATCATTTAACAAAGCAGTTTATGAATACATTTGATCAATGTTACCCTTTCCAATATTCTCACCCATCTCTACCCTACCTACACCTTCCCTCACTCTTTTTAATTTTGTAGCGTATACATTGAATTCTTAACTGAGTATAGCATTCTTTTGTTCAAAATTCCAGTCTCCACATTGCATAAAACCCTAACTTCTAGCTCCGTGGCCCTCACCATTGCACCCGCCTCCCCTCTCCCTGCCCCCTCCCTCTGCTTCACTTTATGGGCATTCTAGCTCTGTGTCTTCAGAGATCCCTCATACTCCAGAGATCCCAACATACTAGTCTCAAGTCTTCCAAATAACCCTGCATGAGTCCTTGAGGCAGAGTCTAAAGAATGTAACACATCCCTTTTCCTGTATGAATACCCTACTTAAAGAAGACATGGATGGAAGGAATTCTAAGACATGACTTTCTAGTATAGTGAGATTCCAAACATTGTGACTCAGAATAGAGGACAGACTAGAGCTTTCCTCTGCCCTCATAATTCAATCCCAAGCAGGTACTTATGCTGTGTGAGTAAAAACTAGCCTTTCGTGAGCCTGAATATCATTAATTTCTCTGATATGGGGTCCCATAAGGCTCGATTTGAAAATTTCCACTGAAAGAGAAACATTTATTTCTTACTTACAAAAAGAAACAGACAAGAGCAAACATGCCTTTTAGGAATCATGCTAGTTATATTCTGATTTATAGGTGTCTGTGGTTGGGTTTTAATGAGGTTTGATTTTCAGTAGCTAAATTGTTAAGCACATAGAAAGTTCTTACAACAGGATGAGGAAAATGTTGTTTCAGACCTTCCTTCCCTTGCTCAGCTTTCTATTTATGTTAATGGGTTTAAAACTAATTAGAGAAAATTAATTCCTCAGAATAATAACAATTGCCAGGGAGTCACACACTAACACCATTCTTGGAGACAAGAGTTTCCTGGGGGTTGGGAGGCAATTACCTCTCCTTAATGATCTTATGGAAAGGAAGGAGACTGGATCTGTAACAATTATGTTTTATTTATTTGTCTCACAAACTTTTAATGAATTTAAGGGGAAACTTCTACATCTCAATAAAAAGTTATTATCCTGCCTGAACTGAGCTCCCCCAATGGCCACAAGTGGCTCATTAGGCTAGCCTTGCAGCATGAGGGATAGGAGAATATTGTGATGAGCAAGTGGCTGTTATTTATTCATGAGCTCTTTCCTTCATATTTATCATTTGTGAAATACATGGATGCCATCAGCATATGGGATGCATTGAAAGTGTTTGCCTTGCCTACTTGGAAGGACAAAAATGGAGGAGGCCAACTCACTCATCCAGATAAGGAAGTCCCACCTTAATCTTGACCCCTAGTTGTTCTTTGACCCAATTGAAATGACATACACCTGAGTTGTTCTCCCTTCAACCCGAATACGTTGGGATGGACAAAAACAAATGGTAACTTTATCCAAGAGCTCTCAATGTTTCTAGATGACAAATGGATCAATAGCTGAAGACAATGTCAATTTCACCTTCAGAATCTCTCTGTTCACCTAAGGACTACCTGCCAGTCTCTTCATCCATCACTATTAGTATGATTCCTATCACCACTCTCCTCATTTTCTAACCTCATTCTTCTTTTATCAATTGATATTTTCAGACTGAGTGATTATTTTTCTTCCTACTACATCAAGTTTTTATCATCAGAATTGTCATCACTGAAATTATATGATCACAATGGCAATATAAAACTTCTCTTAATTGCAAGCAGGAGAAATGAACTTGTGCTAATTTAAACTAAAACATAATTAATACATATTGAATGCTTTCCATATCCATAGGAAGTCCAGAGAATCAGATCAGAAGATACACAGCCAGACAAGAATCCCTTCTAGGGTATAGTTTGAGCATGCACACATACCCCCTCCTGCAAAAACTAGATTGTGTTTTGCACAATTAGCCCTCTGAAGGCAGGGCTTTGAGGCTTCTGCTAGACCCACTGCCTTTTCTGACTCTCATAAGCACATGCAGTTGCCAGTGCTAGCATCACTGCCTCCAGAAAGAAGGTAGATGGTGTATACATACTTTGCTGTGAAATGTGTTTAGACCCCAAGTCTGTGTCATATGCATCCAACTGGTAACATCTCAGCCAAAGTGTCTAAGTCCTTACTTGGTGGAAAGCTGGCATTGCTGGCCTCTGAAACAGGCTCTGCCACCAAAGACAGGAGAATTTCCAACAAAGGAAAGAGATTTGTGTGACAGATGGCCAAAAGTAATGACTAATGTTTCCTTTAATGCCATTTAGTTACTATCTACTTTGTGCCAACACAATGGTTAGATAGATAGATAGATAGATAGATAGATAGATAGATAGATAGATAGATAGATAGATAGATAGATAGATCGATAGAGATACTATAATCTAATATCAGCAAAAATAGTGTTTTCCCAACTTAGTGTTTTTAAGGCAAATGTTGAAGCTAATTGAAATTAGTAATATATTGGCTTATGTAACCAAAATACGAATTCTATGAGAGCAAGCCTTCCTTGCCTATACAAAAAGCAATCTATAATGGCTGTGGTTGCTTCTAGCACAGATCAAGAGTTTACTAATGTATTCAGAGTAACAGGCAGCAAGCTAAATTCTATGGACTCAAAAGATGTCATACTATCTCAGCATCACCTTGTCTCTATTTTGGACCTTGCATTATACCTTAGAAGATTACATTCCCTACTCCAAACTCTTCTCCAGTATATATGCCAGCAAGCCCTACCCAAGTCCCGTACCGTTCTGAGTTATCACTGTCGAGGTAATGGAATGTTCATTTGGCCAAGTCTGGGTCACGTGTTACTTTGGAACTTTTATGATAAACTGAACTGTGTGAATGAAAATCAAAAGGAGAGATTCTTTTTTTTTTTTTTTTTGGTCGGTCGTGGGGCTTGAACTCTGGGTTTGGGCACTGTCCCTGTGCTCTTCAGCTCATGGCGAGCGCTCTACCCCTTGAGCCACAGCGCCACTTCCTCAAAAGGAGAATATTTTAAGCCAAGCAACGTGCTAACTCCTATAATCCTAGCTTCTCGGTGCCTGAGATCTGAGGATCACAGTTCAAAGCCAAGTTAAGGAAGAAAATCTATGAGACTCTTATCCCCAATTAACAAGCAAAAAAGCCAGAACTGGAGGTGCAGCTCAAGTGGTACAACACCAGCCTTGACTAAAGTAGCTGAGGCTCGGGTTTTAAGCCCCAGTACTTGCAGAAAAAAAAAGAAGAGAGAATGTTTAAAAAATGATGCTTAGTGTCTTTCACTGTTAATAAAAGCCACAGAAATGACACTAGACAGCAAAGTCAATCTAAGCCTACATATAGTAGAACAGAGTTCTACATGGGCATAGCATTTCAGCTTTCAAAGTGCTAAAGTATCCGTTCCTTCCTTTGATTCTGGAAGGATGCTGTCATTGCAACACAGACTTAAGTTTACAGATAGGAGCCTGAACTTCAGAGAGGCTGTGACTGTTTTAGACTCAAAGTCAATACAGAACATAAAACTGAAACTTCTTCAGTTTTTACCTTTTCTACTGGTCCTGGAAAGCTAAGAAAATGTAAGCAAGTGACTAATTACTTAGCCCCCTTAAGGACAAATGATCTTTGAACTGAGGAACATGTATTTAGATAGCCTTTTTATTATGAAATGTTTTCTTCTTTATAAAATAATCTATGCAGTTAATTTATTAACTAAAGCAACATCCTAGTATCTTCAGTATTTGCAACTGCAGTGCTGATTACTTGGTTAGTGCCTTTCATATCCTATTTAGAAGAGGATGTTGTATTTATTACCATGCCCTCTGTGTAATAAATTTGACATTTCAGATGGCAACAAACGGCTAGAAAATTGGTCCCTTGCGACTAATATCTCAGCCCCATTTACATGTAATTATTCTGTCCAATAATTTGATTTTGTTGGGCATAAAAGTTATACTGAGCAGAAAGACCTGAACAGTGAACTCAAGAGGTAGGCATTAGCATGAGTGCTGGAGTCAGGAATATTCCTTGCAATACTTGAAGACAATTTTCCATGGCTGGATATATTTTTGCAACAAATTTAAATGATTTTTCTCTGCCTGGGTGGCACAGATTAATATGTGATGGTTGCAAGTGGACTATTTTTTGGCTCCCATGCTGTCATTTTTGCCATTGTTTCTGAGCTCTACTTGCTTGACTCCTGAGGCATGGGTCATGCATTAATGATTCTCCCTGGATATTTGCACTGCTCAGTACTTTGCAGTTAAAGGTGATGTCATTTTGAAGTCAATTAAAAATTAAAAAAAAATAAGAATTCACTAAAATTGATACTTGTCTAAAAAGGTGCTGGATGCCAGTGGCTTATGCCTGTAATTCTAGCTACTCAGGAGGCTGAGATCTGAGGATTATAACCGCCATCTCTGGCAGGGAAGTTGGTGAAACTCTTGTCCCCAATTAATCACCAAAATAAGCTGAAAGTGGATTTGTAGAGGGTAAGCCTTGAGCTAAAAAATGAAAGACAGTGACCAGGCCTTGAATTTGAGTGCAGTACCAATATTTTTTTTTAAGGCACATGAGAATAACACTCTGCTTTTTTTCTATTGTTATTCATGTAATGCAGAGCATAAAAGCAGCTTTTGCTTATGAACACTTTCAGATACTATGTGAATTATCACTTATGAAGGCTCTAACATTTGTATTTGATTGTAAAAGGTCCTTCAACTTCATCCAGCACTGAAAACTCAATGAGGGTAGAAATCACTCCCTCTGGCTTCAGACCTGTGCAATCAACTACAATTTTAGTGGATTAAAAATAATTGAGTGTGTTTCATTAGGACTTTAACATACATACACCACACATTATACTTTGATCATTCTAATATACCTCATTATCCTCTTTGGTCCCTTCCCCATTCTAATCCCTTCTCACTCAAGCAGTTCACTTTCTACTTTCTGGTCTTTTTGTTTGTTTGCTTACTTGCTTCTAAATTCCATCTATGACAGAAAACACATAATACTTGTTTTGCTGAATCTTCTTTCAGATAGCATAATAATCTCTAGTTAACATAATAATCTCCAGTTCCATTCATTTTCCAGCAAATGAACAATAGCATTTTTCTTGACGACTGAATAAACTCCATTGTGTATGTATTACACATTTCTGTGTCCATTCACCCACGGATGGATATCTTGACTAATTTTATAACTTAGTCAGTGTTAATAGTACTGCAATAAACAATGGCATGTACATACCTCTATTGTATGCTGACTTTGATTCTTTAAGGTATGCCAGGATCATATGCTAATTCCGAGGCTCAAAAATCTAAAAGTCGATTAATTTTCATTCCCATTAATAGTGTATAAAGATTTTTTGCAACCTCATCAGCATTTGTTGTTATCTTTCTTGACGATTGTCATTCTGACTGGAATACATTGGAATCTCATTGTAGTTTGAATTTGTATTTCCCTAATGGCTAAAGAGGTTAAACATTTGTTCATGTATGTATTGATCATTTGTGCTTCTACTGAAAATTGCCTGTTCATTTGCATACTTATTGATTGGGTCATTTGCTCTCTTTTTCTTTTCTTTCTTCATATAATATTACTCCTTTTTTCAGATATATAATTGGCAAGGATTTACTCATGTTTTGTAGGTTTTCTCTTCGTTTTGTTAATTACCTCCTTTGATATGTAGAAGCATTTTAATTAGGTATGATCTTCTTTTTTCTCTTATTTCCTGAGCAATTGGAGTCCTATATAGGAAGTCATTGGTTATGTGTTATTCTTGAGATATGTTTTCCTCTAGCTAACTTCAAAGTATTAGGATTTATATTAAGGACTTCAGTCGATTTTGAATTAATTTTTGTTGTTTTGTTGTCTTTGGTATGGTATAAGAGATATTTCTGTCTTCTTTATGTGGAAATCCAATTTACTCAACACCATTTGTTAAAGAAGATGTCTCTTCTCCAACAATAGTTTCAATATCCATGTCAAGAATCAGGTTGGTGTCACTATGTGGGATTTTTCATGGATAATTTTTCATTTGCACTGGTCTACATATCTATTTTGTATCCATACCATGATATTTGTTAATATGGCTCTATAGTATAATTTGAAGTCAGGCATTGTGATGTCTCCATATTCCTGATTTTGTTCAAAATTATTTTGATCATGAAGGTTTTGGTGTTTCCATATGGATATCAGGATGCTTTTTGTATTTTGTGAAGCACAGATGGAATTTTAATGGAAATTGTATTTAGTAAGTAGATTCCTTTTATTAATATAGCCATTTTCACAAGATTTAATTCTGCCAATCCACAAATATGAAAAATCTTTCATCTTTAATTTCTTTTGTTTTATGGTTTTTATTGTAGAGGTCATTCATCTCCTTGTCTTGTTTATTTATTTTTTAATTTAATCTGTGGGAGGCAGAGCATGCTCTTAGGAGTCAAACTGCCTATATTTGATGCCTCACCATATGACCTTAAACAACCCGTTGGGTTTTTGTGCTTTTTGGTTTTGTTAAGGGGTGGGATAGGGTTATATAGGGCTTGAACTCAGAGCCCTACATTAACGAGGAAGACACTATATATTTTTTTATTGTGAAAATACCATACAGAGGGGTTAAAATTACATGGGCAAGATAATTAGTACATTTCTTATCAAGTATTGTTGCCTTCTCCTTTGTTTCCCCTTCCCATCCCTTCCCATCCTCCCCCCTCCCTCCGCCCACCTCCAACCCCCTCCACCTGCCAAAGTTGTAAAGTTCGTTTTTTCGACGTAATGACTCATACATCTCATTGTTGCAATGGGTCCACCTGTATCCCTAGTTAAACGATTTGTTTTTTCCCTTCCTCTCCACAAATTATACCAACATCAAATACAGTGAAAACAGGGGTTATACCATGGGGGAGGGACATTCAAAGCAACAAAAAAAATCATCTTATAAATATGTTAGAAACAATTACATGAAAGCAAAAACATTTGAATACTTATCTTGGGGTTCATTTCACCTAATATCAACTTATCTGACCTTTTCTGCTTGTCTCAGACATATACTAGTTATTGCAAATAAGGGAAACCATGGGACCTATGTTTCTTTGGGCCTGGCTTACTTCACTTAATATAATTTTGTCCAAGTCTTTCCATTTCCTAACAAATGGGCAATGTCATTCTTTCTGATAGAGGCATAGAATTCCATTGTGTATGTATACCACATTTTCTTGACTCATTCATCTACTGAGGGGCATCCGGGTTGGTTCCATATCTTAGCTATGGTAAATAATGCTACAATAAACATAGCTGTGCTAGTAGCTTTAGTATGGTCTTGTTTGTGATCATTTGGGTAAGTGCCCAAAAGTGGGATTGCTGGGTCATAGGGAAGCGCTATGTGGAGTCTTTTGAGAAACCTCCATACTACTTTCCAAAGTGGTTGAACAAATTTACACTCCCACCAACAATGCAGTAAGGTTCCCTTCTGTCCACATCCTTTCCAGCATCTGTTGTTATTATAGCCTGTTATTATTATATCTGTTATTATTATATTATAGTTCTTATTATAGCCATTCTAACTGGGGTGAGGTGGAATCTCAATGTTGCTTTGATTTGCATTTCTTTTATGGCTAGGGAGGTTGAGCATTTCTGCATGTGTCTATTGGCCATCCTTCTTTCCTCTTCACAGAAGTTTCTCTTTAAGTCTTTAGCCCACTTATTTATTGGGCAGTTGTTTCTTTGAGGATTTGTTGTTGAGGGATTTAATTTTTTGAGTTCCAGGTATGCTTTAGATATGAGACCCTTGTCTGTTGTATGGCTAGTGAAGATCTTCTCCCAATCTGTGGGCTTTCTATTGATCTTGCTAGCTATGTCCTTTGCCATGCAGAAGCTCTGCAACTTCATGCAATCCCATTTGTCCAACCTTTCTTTGATTTGTTGTGTTTCTGGGTCTCTATTAAGAAAATTTTGGCCTGTGCCAAGGAGACCTAAGGTTTCTCCTATTCCATCCTATAATGTTTTCAGAGTGGGAAGACACTATATTATCTGAGTCATATTTCTAGCCCCTTTTTGTGCTGGTTATATTTTAGATAGTATCTTACTTTATATCTGGGCTGGCCTGGGCTGAGTTGGCCTGTGATTTGACCTCTTGTGCTTCCCCATGCTGCTGGAAATGACAGGCATGAACCACTGTGTCCAGCCACTTAGGAGATCTTACTGAATCTGCCATCTCATCTGTAAGTTGAAAATCCTCATATATATGTTTGTTGGAAGAGTAAGTCTAGATAAATTATGTTAATTGCCAGGGCACTTTACACATCACAAAGAGCTAAATAAATACTCATTATTATCAGTCAATGATTCTATTAGTCTCCATTTCTTGCAGTATTCTTCTATATTGCAAAGAGTTCTCAGTTATAAGGGACAGAAAAACAACTCAAACTCACTTCAATAGAGGAAATGTATTGGACTTTATTTTACAACTGGTAAAGCTAAAGACATGAAGAGGAACGTTCCAGAAGCTCAAAATCATGCCATCAGGAAAGTTTCTCAATATATGTCAGCTCTGTTGCCTCCTGTGTCACCTTTATTATCAACCCAATTTGTTTATCCAGCAAAAAAAAGTAGAACTACAAGTGAAAAAATAAAACTAAATGGCCACCAATGGCCCCAAGTAGTTGTTTGCTCTGCAAACTTTAGGAAAGTGAATATCTCCTGCTCAATAGTTCCAGTTAAAGTCTTTAGGCTGAATGAATCCTTGGTCAAATTCCTTAGACCAAACAATGGGGTACAGCAAAAGGAGAAGGGTAAGTTTTTTAGCCCTGCTAAATTCATCATGACAGATGGGTAACTCTCTAATTAAATGATTTCTGAGGATGAAAAAAAAGTTCGACACTTCCTAAATTCAGAGAATGAACCATTAAAAGATACTAACATATAGAGAGATGATTAAATCATGTTTAGGTAAGGGCCAAGTCAGGCATACATTGAGTTTAGTGACATTCAACAGGTAAAAGAGGCTTAACAAAAAGGAATGCTAGTTAAAATGTTGCCACCAGTGACAGTATAATTGGATTTAGTAAAATTAATGAAGTTTATCTTCCTTGTTCTTCTGCTTTGAGGTGTCCTTTTCCCTTGAAGAAGCTGCATTTATAAAGCCATTGGCAATTAGAAAATGAGTAGCTTACTATTAGTGATAATTACATCCTGCATCCAGAAAATATTTATATGTTTATGAATACCCCATTATTCCTCTATCTCTTTAAGATCAATACTTCTATTTGCTTTCATCTATCACCCCCACCAATTGTTAGAAATCCTGCCAACATCACTTCCTTATTGTCCATCATACATAGATGTTTCACTCTATCTCCACAGCTGACTACAGCCAAAGCCAACACCTCTCTCACACATGACTACAATAGGAATCTGAAAACAGAAATATATTTTATAATCATAAGTTAGACTTTACAACTTTGGCCGGGAGTGGGGGGGGGGGGTTGGAGATGGGAAGAGATGGGAAGGGGAAACAAAGGAGGAGGCAACATTGCTTGATAAGAAATGTACTCATTACCTTGCCCATGTAATTGTAACTTCTCTGTATGGTATTTTCACAATTAAAAAAAAAAGTTAGATAGGCTACCCTATTACTTAAGTCTGTTAGGTGGCTTAATGTATACTCTGAAAGCTCTAATAATGCCCATTATCTCCCATTTACAGCAATTACCATTGTTTTAATTAATTATATTCTTGCAGGCCTATAGACTCACTGGCTATCAGGACTGATTGTCTTAACATATCCCTGCACATTCAGTAGCTAGAATAGGGCTTGCCATGATTCTCTTACTGGATGAATTTTGGTGCAATGTGAACATGAATTCTGACATTGTTCTGCTCCCCTCTGAAGAGAGCAGATTGCTGTTTCAAGATAAGCTAATTTGCAAATGCCTAAAAATAAAAATGAAATGCAAACAAAATGTTCCTTTTCAGAACGATGCTGCTGAGAAAGAGCAGTTTAAAAAGCTGATCCTGAACAAAGAACATGGAAACCTAATACTCCTTAAATAGCTTCTTAAATACAGTCATCAATCAAAAGTCTTATCTTAGTGGATCTTCATTACACAGGAATCTACAGAAAAATGCATAGCCCTTCCTTGCAAAACACACAATGAAGTTCATTGCAAAGAATTTACATGAATTGAGGATTATGTAGACATGGATAAGCTCAAGAAGTTGCTGTTCTATGGTCCATGAGAGACAACCATTGAGGGCACCCAATTAAATGCCATTTTTATAACATCTTTGCCATCAAAAATATTAGCTGAAGAGCATGATGGAGAAGCTGCTAAGCCGGCACTTTTCAGCCCAAGGAGAAGCAACAATCTACCTCCTGGGCAGTCTGTCAGAGACTTGTATAGAAAATCCATTAGTCACTGAGGCTGTATAATGTCCTGCAGAGAGCTCTGAAAGAAACAGAGGACTCAGAACATGTCCATATATAGATATATATTCCCAATCATAATAAAGATTAAACATTAATTTAAATCAAATTTCTATTGTGTTGCTGCTGAATTCAGTATATTGTTTGCTGCGTTGAGTTGTTTCATCAGACTGGAATCTGTCAAACGAGATATGTACAAGATGCTAAAGATAAGAATGAACCAAAGAACACCACTGACAGCAACTGGACAGAGAATTCTGCAGAGCAATGTGAGGAAGGAGAGCATGAATTTCTGGCAGGAATGGCAAGAGAGGGCTCTATGTCAGCTATTTGGACTAAGTTTTGATAAAAAGAACTTGATCAAAGACACAAAAAACAACTTATGAAAGTGTCAGCAATCATGGTAACCAATGCTTTGCAGTAACCATTTAGGATCCACAATGATTGATCACACCTCCCGTTATTTAATACCCAAAGAGTCTTAGGGATGAGAGGCAGCATAGATGTACACTGAATATTTGACTTGACCAAGATGTTTGGGTGAGTTGTAGCTGGAGCTAGGGATAACCATTTTCCCCTATTCATAGACATTTTTCCTATAATAATTCTACTGCAGAGTCCTCAGATCTCATAATTTTTAAGTCTTAGCTTCAAAGCCACCCATTATTGTCCTATCTCAACTTACTGAGCTTCATGCCCATGGTTGTCTTTATTTTTAAATCAATGTAACGTGAGTACATACTTCTCTTGCTCTCCAGCCTTGGTCCATCCTAGGTTTAGCTCTAGTTCTATTCAACTTCCAAAATCACTTTTCTGACTACTTGGATCTCAACAGACCTCTTTGTTTTTCAAACAATAGGCACTATACTTCAAAGCATGTAACTATAACACATTCTTGGGTAATGATGTAAATGTTTAATGTGCTTTCTTTTGCTTTTTCAACAAGACAACTCAAGGCAGAGACAGAATCTCAGGGCTTCTCATTAACCCCCAAGATATTTCTTTATCCACTGTATTCACAATAGTGCTAAGTGCATTCACTGTTTGATTAATCCCCCTTCTTTCTATCATGGGAGTGTATTATGAAAACCTTAGGGAGACAGATTCATTTCTGTATAGTTTGATACAACAGAATTTCATGACTAAGTTCCAATCATTCCCTTGACAGATGTTTGCATAATATCCCTTTCATTATTTTTTAAAGTCAGTTTATATTTTAATGCAGCAATGGAACATTGGATGGTTCCCAAGAGTAAAAATATCAGCAAAAAGAAAGTCCCCACTTGGAGAATAAGAAAAGCCAAAACTATTTGGGACAAACAAGGGGACATGGAGAAGAATGAGTAATGATTAGCCTGAAAACAACTCTAAGTAGAAGAGCACCTCACAAATTGGAACATCTGGCCTCTGTTATTGCTGTTCTGAATTGTTGCCCTATGACCACACCAAATCAGCAGCTTTCTGCATGCCTAATCAAATATATATATATGCATCCAATTTGTTCAGTCTCTACTATTATTTTCAGACAATCTTCTGTGTGGTCTACTGACATCACCTTACTTTTTTAATCCATTGCCATTCCTGGATCTAGAATAATTTCTCTTAACAACAACCATAATCAAATACCATGTTTTTTAAAATTCCTTAGTTACTCCTCATCCACCGTCCTATAAACATAAGACCCTTCATGATCCATTTCCTGCTTGGTTCTCCTGTCTCTTCCTTCTTCAATCCCTCTTTGATTTCAAAGGTCTACCAGACTCAATTTCTTTTCCTAATTTGTTTACCTTTTAGCTAAGCTTTCTTTACATATATCTCTACCTAGAATACAATATCTATTTCTAAACCTTTAAAGTAACAACTTTGTCTTCTCTAAACCTCAACTTGGATATCCTTTCCTACCTAAATCTCTTCTGCCTCCAATTCCAAGCTTTTCCCTGTGGTACAAATCACACAGGGGTAGAATTCCTTAGTTACTTGTCTGTGTCCCCACAAGACTATCTCAGCCTTGTTTCAAAGACTGTATATTGAAAACTAGGAGCTGGAATTTAAAACTCTCTCTCTCTCTCTCTCTCTCTCTCTCTCTCTCTCTTTCTCTGTGTGTGTGTGTGTGTGTGTGTGTGTGTGTGTGTGTGTGTGTTGGTACTAGAGCTTGAACTCAGGACTCCTCAGGGCCTGGGCACTGTCCATTAGCTTTTGAGCTTAAGCTGGATACTCTACCACTTGAGCCACAGCCCCACTTCTGTCTTTTTGGTGGTTAATTGAAGATAAGAATCTCACAGAATTTCAAGCTCAGGCTTGCTTCAAACCACTAGCCTCAGATCTTATCCTTCTGAGTAGCTAGGATTATAGGCATAAGCCACTGTAAGCTAGTGACTAAATCACTTTTATAATAGTATTCTCAGCATCTCTCATATTTTTTACTTCATAATATATGTGCTCATGGCACATTTTTTCCCTAAAATGAAGCCATTTTTCTGATGATGAGGAAATGAACTCACCAATTCTGTTCCTGAAAACATCACAACTCTCTCCATAAATGAAATTCTAATATGAAGTTTGTAGATTTTAAACTTTTTCTAGTTTTAGTAAAATATGTACAAATGGATAATGCATAAATAGTAAGTATTATAGGTGTGACCATGCATATCACAGCTGACAAATGAAGATTTATTTTGAGATCTGAGGCCCTGAGCTATAGACATGTAACTTATCTAGTTTCCAAGCATAAAATTTTATTTGTATTGGAAAGAGAGGAATTCAAAATCATGTTGCCTATATTTTGCCATAATAAAAGTTATAGGCTGTATAGCCTCAAGAGATTCATGACATTTGTTAATTAGATGAGTCCAGGAGGAGACTGTTGGCAGAATGGCTAGATGAGCCCTGATTAAATGAGATTATTGAGATTATGAGTCAAAACTCATATTCATCAGCACTTTAGACTCTATCCAACATTTTAAGTACATTAAAGCATCTGTTTCTCTCAACAGCAAATCACTGTACTTGTCCTGCTTAGAACCACCAATGGTTTCCTCACTGCTTTTAATATAAAGTGTAGACTCCTTGCCTTCGCATCCAGGACATACATTGCCTGTGGTGTCCTTTTTCTTTTCTAACTTTGTTTTTACCAATGCTACTTAAAGTAGCCAGCTGTCAATTGTCATTGGGATGGACTGAAAACCCAAATGTAGATCATCAATTGCGTGTCTCAGTAAACTGCTAACTTCAGCTTACTTCTTTTAAGCAAGGCTTACCCATAGAAGGAAACATTACATTGATGTCCGTTTCTGTGTGAACTCCTAATCTTATTTCAGATCAGGAACAAAGAATATGAAAATGACCAGAAGACTATGGACCACTTTCCATAGAAGTGCTCATGGGCCTACTGACAGATATCTTTTAGTAGCTCAATTTTTTATACTTTAGCACCTTCAAATTGAGTACTTTGTCCTCCTTCAGCTCTGTCATCTCCATTATCCTCTCAGAGGGGCTTTCCCTGACTGCCTCACCCTCCTCGTCCCCAACCCCAAAATGCTTGATGATTCCTTTGATCTTACTTAGCACAAAGGGTAATTGTTATATTTTTTCTACTTTTTACTTTAGCTGTCTTATTGCTGCCTCTCTTTACCTGCAACATAAAAGTGCACAGTACATAATAGATACATGATAAATATTTATTGAATGAACACATTATCAACCCTCTGCCATACAGGTTATAATTCCAATTTTATAGGTGAACAAATTGAATCTCAGACAATCTGGATGTCTCTTGACGAAACAAACCTTTACAGCTTTGTTTGTCTTTAGAGTGAGGAGAGTACTTTCACAAATATGAGCTCTTGATATTATGCAGTAAGTAGCGCAAACATCTGTGGTAAAGATTTTCCTTTTAGGTTTAAATGTCATCTTTCATTGGATTCTCAACCTTTTGAATCTTTATTCAGAAGAAGTTAAGAGCAGATTTAGAGACTCTTAGCTACTGATTTGTATTGTGTACATCTTTTAGGCAGTAATATTTACTAGAGTTACCGAACTGAGGTCAGTCGTATGTCCTTTGCCTTCAGGGAATATTGGCAACGTCCGGCAACTTTTGAGCCTGTTGTAACAGGGTTGGTAAGAGAGGAAGAGTACCTGGTATCTAGTAAGTAGAAGCCAGTGATACTGCAAACATCCAAGAATTCAGAAGATTACTTCCAATAATGAAGAATTATTTATTCTGTCCAAAATGTCAATAGAGATGAAGTTGAAGAAGTAATCCTGATAGACAGAGAACATACACTCTGAATATAAAAGGCTCATTCATGATTCTATGCATTGATTCTATTTATGTATTGATTCTATACATTCCAATACTGGAGAAATCTTCTGCAAGAAGCGTTTGCTTGTTTTATTGTCAGACAAAAACAGTGATTAAAATCCAAATTTTCCCTTTCATTCTAGAAATAAGTCCCTAAGTTTTGAGGTCATCCTAGAGTCAGGTTAAGAAGCTGGCAAGAGCTTCAGACAAAGAGAAGGGATCGGCACAATGTGAACATGAATTATCACGGACTTTTATTTCTTCTCTAAAACCCCTCAGGGAATGAAAAGGGAAAATGCCATCAGCCACCTGGGGTGTGGAGGATCAAAAGCAGTGTGCTCCTCTGTGATTCAGACTGATCTTCATCTTGTGTCAAGCAGAGGCAATCACAAGACCAATAAGAGCAAGGCCTACTGGGCTGCTTTGAAGGGGTATCTAAAACATCCCCAGAAAGTTCTCAAATCCCCTGAACACAATGTTCTGGAATCTTATGTGTTAAATTTCCTAAGGACCCAACGATTTGGAGCACAGAAAATTTCCAAGTTATACATTCTTATCTCTTTAATTCCATAGATGCTACAGCACAACTGAAATGTTTGAGATACTAGAAACGTTAGAATTGTCCCTTTATCCTGAACAGAACCCATTTCTGTTCTCATTTGATGAAATTTCTTAAGCAACCAGAGAAAAATAAACCTTGCATAAAAAAATTCTAAGAGAAAAATAAAACACATTTTTCCTACAAAATACATTCTCTCCCATAAATTATTTGTATGCACATAAATTACAATTCATGAAACACATTATTTAATAAAGTCAGAGTATATCATTTTAATGTATTACTTTAATAGCAGAACTTTTGTGCTATATATTTCCATAAGTGTCCTTACACTGTATGCATAGTGACTAACAAGAAGTATTAGATCACATACCCAAATATTTTGAATGCATCCTTTCACATTTTATTATCTATAGTTTCCTAGAGGAAATCCATATAAATAGTTGAGTAATTGTAATTAGGAAATCCATATAAATAGTTGAGTAATTGTAATTTAACATTTTTAAACAATTATTTGTCAACAACATAAAAAATGACCAAAAGTCACCACCATTTTTGTTGTTAGCCAGTAAGACTAACACAACCTAATTAAAATTCTCTATTCTATGTACCCACTTAGGCATCTCTGTCATCCTGGCTGGTTTCTTAAATAGCTAGGATTGTGGGAAGACATTATTTAATTAATTTGATAGATATTGTAGTCCTAAAGACTATATTATTCCTTGCTCATTATCTACAACTCACAAAAACTTCAGTAGATACTCCCTTAGTAAACCCCCTCAATGACCTGTTTGTACCTTCTGCTCCCTGCCTAGACCTTGACTGATACAAATTGGCACAGCTAACAAAAGAAGAATAGTGTAGTTTGGGATTTTATGTTGAGTAATGGAAACAAACATAAGGAAAATAACTTTTTTTTTATGTGCAGCTCAAATTTATGTTCTGGTTTCAATTGTGTATCTTTTAGAGAATCAACAAGAAATAAAAAGAACTCCATTTGTTTTGCTATAAATTCACCAACAGAATTGTATGGCATTGTCATCATTGTGTTTGTTTAACATTTCTCCCCAAAGAACCCATATAGAGAATACAATTTTTTGTATCTTTTTTGGTGTTTGGAAGGCTTTCTCCTAGTCATCCATTTGTTATTCAGACTTCTCCATTTGAAACAGATACTAAAGGCAAAAAGGTTACAAAATAAAAAGGAGAAGTGGGGAAAATGCTATCAAGAATTCAAGCCGGTTGCCATTGGCTCACACCTATAATCCTTGCTACTCAGGAGGCTGAGATCTGAGAATCACAGTTCAAAACCAGCCCAGGCAGGAAAGTCTGTTGGACTCTTATCTCCAATTAACCACCAGAAAACCAGAAGTGGAGCTGTGGTTTAAGTGGTAGAGTGCTTGCCTTGACCTGAAGATCTGAGGGATAGCACCCAGGGTCCAGAATTCAAGTTCCATGACATACCTAAAAAAAAAAAAAAGAATGCAATGCATGTCCTTAATGCATGTCTCTTAATAAAGAGAAGTAAATGAAGGAATGGGTAGAGGAGGGTTGGATGAGAATGTTGAAAGAGGTGACATTGACCAAGATGCATTATAATCATAATATGTTTTGTTAATTGTCAAATCCTTTGTACTTAAAGATAATAAAAATATGAAAAAGGAGAAAAACAAGAAACAAACCTTTCCTTATTTCTAATGTATATAACCATGTGAAATCCTTTTACAACAGCTTCTCAGGCAACATATGCAGTAAAAAGGAGAAAAACAAGAAACAAACCTTTCCTTATTTCTAATGTATATAACCATGTGAAATCCTTTTACAACAGCTTCTCAGGCAACATATGCAGTTCTCTACCTTCACTTTCATTAATTTCATAGAATTCTAGCTTTTTTGCATAGTTTAACTTTGCAGATTAATGTTGAATTTTATGTACATTGGAAAAACTGCCACATTAACTGTGGCTAATGAGTCAATTTCAGATTATAAGCATAGTACCCACTAGAAAATGATAATAACAGGGACTCTGACATGTTTCCTGGACAAACGAGAACACAATTGTCAATTGTGTTCCAACCTGAGAGAATGAATGACAAGCAGAAGATAACCCAGAAACATAACCAGGATTGGAAGTAGGGCCACTAATAAGGCTTATGGCTTAGCAGTTAAGACTCTTCAAGGACCCAAGGTAAGCCAAAAGAAAATAAAGTCTAGTATATGGAATTCCTATGATGACTAATCCTCTAAGCCTGATTTTCAGAGAAAAGTAATCAAAGATTATTTACCTTAATATTACAACAGCCTCTCCCAGTCCAACCTTTGACATTATCACCTACAACACACAAAGAGATTACTATTTGCATTATCAAACTATCTTACTAAAGTAAGGCTCTGTAGGACAAAGAGACCAAAGCTAGGTATCCCAGAGCCTCCTAGTAGCATTAATCCACCTATTTTAGAAAATGTGCTGATGCACAAAGAGGTTTTAATCACCCAAAGCAAACATGCATGCAGATATTTAAGAAAACAGAGAGTTAATGGACACTTGAAGAAACCATTATGCAAATTTATTGCAATTTAAGGCTCTTTGCATTGAAGAAATAAGGTAGAAGAAGTGATAAGGGGTGAGCAACTGTTGACCTTTCTTTGTGCAGATACTATCAGAACTTCAAAATATTTAAATTACGTTTTTATTGTGAAATATTGTACAGAGGGGTTACAGTTACGTGAGCAAGGTAATGAGTACATTTCTTATCCATCATTGTTGCCTCCTCCTTTGTTTTTTCCCCTACCATCCCTTCCCTTCCACCTCCTCAACTACACTCTTCCACCTACCACCCCATCTAAATTGTAAAGTTCATTTTTCAGCATATCGTCTTGTACATCTCATTGTTACAATGGATCAAGCTGCATCCCTATTTAAACAATTTGTTTTTCCTTTCCTCTCCCCAAATTATATCAACATCAAATACAGTGAAAACCAGTTATACTGTGGGGGAGGGACATACAAACCAACAAAACAAATCACATAGTACCTTATAAATGCGTTAGAAACAATAAGAAGTGAGAAAAACCACTTGTGCCCCTACATTTGGGTTCATTTCCCTTAACGACATCTTATTTGACCTTTCCTGCTTGTCTCAGACATGTACTAGTTATTGCAAATAAGGGAAACCATGGGACCTATGTTTCTTTGGGCCTGGCTTTCTTCACTTAATATAATTTTTTACAAGTCTTTCCATTTCCTAACGAATGAGGAAATGCCATTCTTTCTGATGGAGGCATAGAATTCCATTTTGTATATATACCACATTTTCTTGATCCATTCATCTACTGAGGGCATCTGGGTTGGTTCCATATCTTAGCTATGGTAAATAATGCTGCAATAAACGTAGTTGTGCTGGTAGCTTTAGTGTGGTCTTGTTTGTAAACTTTTGGGTAAATGCCCAAAAGTGGGATTGCTGGGTCATTGGGGAGTCTTTTGAGGAACCTCCATACTGCTTTCCAAAGTGGTTGAACAAGTTTACACTCCCACCAACAATGCAGTAAGGTTCCCTTCTAGCCACAGCCCCTTCAGCACCTTTTGCTATTAGAGTTCTTGATTATAGCCATTCTAACTGAGGTGAAGTGGAATCTCAATGTTGCTTTGATTGCATTTCTCTTATGGCTAGAGAGTTTGAGCATTTCTTCATGTGTCTATTGGCCATTCTTATTTCCTCTACAGAGAAGTCTCTCCTTAAGTCTTTGGCCCACTTATTTATTGGGCAGTTGTTTCTTTGAGGATTTGTTGTTGAGGGATTTAATTTTTTCAGTTCCAGGTATATTTTAGATATGAGACCCTTGTCCGTTGAATGGCTAGTGAAAAATCTCCGAGTTCATGGGCTTTCTATTGATCTTGCTAAAAATGTCCTTTGCCATGCAGAATCTCTGCAGCTTCATGCAATCCCATTTGTCCAACCTTTCTTTGATTTGTTGTGTTTCTGGGTCTCTATTAAGAAAATTTCAGCCTGTACCAAGGAGACTCAGGGATTTTCCTATTCTGTCCTGTAATGTTTTCAAGGTGTCTGCTTTGACTTCAAGGACTTTGATCCATTTGCAGTTGATTTTGGTGCAAGGTGATATATAAGGATCTAGCTTTCATTTTCTACAGGTGATTAATCAGTTTTGCCAAGACCATTTACTGAAGAAGCTGTCTTTCTTCCAGTCTATTTTTTTAGCACCCTTATTGAAGATTAGTGGCTACAGGTCTGTAGGTTCATTTCTGGGTTTTCAATTCTATTGCATTGGTCCTGAGGTCTCTTCTTGTGCCAGTTCCAAGCTGTTTTGTTTACTATGGCTTTGTAGTAGAGCTTGAAATTTGGTATTGATATTCCTCCAGCACTGTTCTTTCTGTTAAGGATCGTTTTTTGATATTCAGGGTCTTTTATTGTTCCATATGAATTTTTGGATTGCTTCTCCTATTTCCTTGAAGAATGTGGTTGGAATATTGATAGGTATCACATGGAATTTTTACATAGCCTTGGGAAGTATTGCCATTTTCACGATGTTGACCCTTCCAATCCAGGAACATGGGAGGTTTTTCTACTTTCTAAGTTCTGTTTTGATTTCCTTTTTCAGGTTTTTAAAGTTTTTTGGGGGGTTCTTTTTTTAATTTTAATTTTTATTTTTTGTGCAGGTTTTTAAAGTTTTCATCATAGAGGTCTTTCACTTCTTTGAACCTACATATTTTATTTTTTGTGGGGCTATTATGAATGGAGTTGCTTTCCTCATTTCAGTGCACTCACCTCATTGTTGGTATACAGAAAAACCATTGATTTTTGAGAGTTAATTTTATACCCTGCTACTTTGCCAATGTTTTGAATCAGCTTGAGTAATTCGAGAGTGGAGTCCATGGGATTCTTTGCAGATTATGTCATCTGCAAAAAGGGAGAATTTTACTTCATCTTTCCCTATTTGGATCCCCTTTATGTTTGCATCTTCTTATTGCTGTAGCTAGGTATTCTATTTTTTTTTTTTTTTGGTCGGTCATGGTGCTTGAACTCTGGCTTGGGTGCTGTCCCTGTGCTCTTCAGCTCAAGGCAAGTGCTCTACCACTTGAGCCACAGGGCCACTTCCAGTTTTCTGTGGTTTATTGGAGATAAGGGTCTCACAGACTTTCCTGCCCGGGCTGGCTTTGAACTGGGATCCTCAGATCTCAGCCTCCTGAGTAGCTAGGATTACAGGCTTGAGCCATTGGCACCCTGCCTTAGGTATTCTAATACTAGATTGAAGAGAAGTGGAAAGAGTGGACATCCTTGTCTCATTCCTGAGTTAAGAGGAAATGGCTTTGGTTTTTCACCTTTAAGTATAATGCTGGCTGTAGCTTTGGCATATACAGCCTTTATTGTATTGAGGAATGTTCCATGGATCCCTAATTTTTCCAGAACCTTCATCATAAAGGGGTGTTGGATCTTGTCAAATGCTTTTTCTGCATCTATTGAGATAACCATATGGTTCTTATCCTTGCTCTTGTGAAGTGCTGAATTATATCAGTTGATTTGTGTATATTGAACCAGATTTGCATCCCTGAAATGAATCCTGTTTGATTGTGGTGTGTGATTTTTTTGGATGAATTGTGGAAGTCGATTGGTTTGGGGATGAGGGTTATGATGGCTTCATAAAATGAGTTCGGTAGTGAACTTTCTCTTTCAATTTCATTGAAGAGTTGGAGGAGTATTTGTGTGAATTCTGCTTTGAAGGCCTTGTAGAATTCTGCTGTAAGTCCCTCTGGTCCTGTGCTTTTCTTAGATGGGAGGTCTCTTATTGCCGTTTCTATTTCAATGCTTCATATGGGTCTGTTAAGTTGGTTTGGTTTAACTCATCTAGGTTTAGTTTCAGCATGTAGATATTTGCTAGGAAGTGGTCCATTTCTTCCAGATTCTCAAACTTATTAGCATAAAGGTTTGAGACATATTCCCTTATAATATTCTGAATCTTGGTTGTTTTGTGATGAGGTTTCCATTCTCATCTCTGAGTTTGGGTGTGTTCTCTTCTTTATCAGATAAGAATTGCTAACGGTGTATCTATTTTGTTAATTTATTCGAAGAACCAACTCTTTGTTTTGTTGATTCTTTCTATGGTTTTTTTGGATTCTAATTCTTTTAATTCTGATTTAATTTTAATCATTATTTCATTTACTGGATTGGGGTTTATCTTGCTGCTCTTTTTCAAAGAGGTTCAAATATCTCATTAAATTGTTGGTTTCAGGTCTCTCCAATTTGTTGATGTAGGAACTCAGAGCTATAAACTTGCCTCTGAGTACTGCCTTTGCTGTGTCCCAAAGGAGCTGGTAATTTGTGTGTTCATTTTTGTTGAATATCATGAACATTTGAATTTCCTTTCTAATCTCTTCTATGACCCAGTGGTGATTTAATAGTCTGTTGTTCAGCCTCCATGTGTCACAGGATTTTCTTTGTTGGCTTTTGGTGCTGAGTTCTAATTTTATTCCCTTGTCTGAGAGAATGCAGGGCATAACTTCAATGTTTCTGCATCTGGACAAGTTTGCTTTGTGACTTAAAATTTGGGAAAATGTTCTGTGTGCTGTTGAGAAAACCGTGTGTTCTGATGCTACTGGGTGAAATATTCAGTAGATATCCATTAAATCAAGTTGATGTATGCAGTTGTTTAGATCTGTGGTTTCTTTCTTGACTTTTTGTTGAGTTGATCTATCTAGTGGGGATAATGGTGTGTAAAGTCCCAAACATAGTCTTTGGATCTATGTGAGATTTATGGGAAAGTAGTGTTTCTTGGATAAACTTGGGTGCTCCTTTGTTTGGTGAATGGATATTTAGAATTGTAATATCCTCCTGAAGGAGAGAGCCCTTAATTAGTATGTAGCAACCTTCTTTATCTCTTCTCACTAATTTTAATTTGAAGTCTATTTTATCTGATATTAGGATTGCAAC
Organism: Dipodomys spectabilis; assembly: GCF_019054845.1. Lineage (NCBI taxonomy): Eukaryota > Metazoa > Chordata > Mammalia > Rodentia > Heteromyidae > Dipodomys > Dipodomys spectabilis. Next base: position 12,349,522 of record NW_024870824.1, read on the forward strand.
TCCCTCCTGTTTATGGGGGCCATTTGTTTGGTAGATTTTATTCCAGACATTCACTTTCAAAATATATTTGTTTTTATGGGAAAGGTGTGACTCCTGAAGGCAGCTGGTAGAAGGATCTTGCTTTTTAATCTAGTCTATGTTGCTTAATTGGAGTAAAGCCTATTAATGTTTTGAGTTAGGACTGAGAGGTATTTGGTAGTTCCTGTCATGTTATCCACCTTCTTGGGGGCTGGGACTGCTGGGTTCTTTCTATGGTTCTTGGATTCTCAGTTTGGTGCGGTTTCTTGGTCTTTATTGTGCTCTTGTTGGTTTTCTATGTGTTGGACATTTTTAAAGTATATTTTGTAGTGCTGGTTTAGTGGTGATATATTTCAGTTTTTCTTTACTGTGGAAGGATTTTATTTGGCCTTCCCATATGAAGGAGAGTTTAGTTGGGCACAGTATTCTTGGTTGATAGTTGTTTGTCTTTAGGGAGTTGCATACATCATTCCAAGCTCTTCTTGCATTAATTGTCTCTGCTGAGAAATCTGAGGTTATTCTAATTGATTTCCCTTTATAAATTATTGATCTTTTCTCCTTGATAGCTTTGAGGATCCTTTCCTTGGTCTGAATTGATTTGGTGAAGATTGTAATGTGACGGTGGGATGTCCTGTTCCAGTATGGTCTATTGGAGTTTTAGAAGCTTCTTGTATCTGAATAGGCCTATCATTTTGCTTGTTTGGGAAGTTCTCTTCTAGGATTCTGTTTAATAAATTTCCTAGACCATTAACCTCTGTCTCCAGGTTCTTCTCTACACCCATTTTCCTCAGATTAGGCCTTCTGATGGTGTCTTCCAAATGTGAATAGATCTATCATATTTCTTGGATTTGTCTTTGATAGTTCTATGCTCTTTCTCTATACTATCTAGGCTATCTTCAATCCCAGAGATTCAATCTTCTGAATGGTCTAACCTAATGCCAAGACTTTCTGCTTTGTTTTTTATTTCCTTTCCTTCTAATTGGTTGGCTTTGATGGCTTCAAATTCTTTGCTGGAGCTTTGTTTTAGATCTTGTATGAACTTCTTTACTTCCTTAATTTGGTGTTCAGTGTTTATTCTCAAATCACTTAGTTGATTGGTTATGATATCCTTGGACTCCCATTCTTTTTGACAGGCTCGATTCAGCATTCCCTTTGTGGTCTCCTTAGATTCTTTCAGTTGTCTGTTTATGGATTAAATGAATGCCTCTATTAATCTTTGTCTATTTTCATCCCGCTCACACAATTCCTGTATTACTCATTGATTAGCTTCCTCACGCTCACACCATTCCTATCTTTCTCTTTGACTGTTCTTAGCCTGCTCATGCAATTCCTGTCTTTATTTTTGATTGTTCTCAGCCTGCTCAGGCAATTCCTGTATTCATCTTTGAGTAGCTTCCTCATGCTCATGAGATTCCTGTATTAATCTTTGGTTTGCCTCTTCTCTCTCCCTATCATGCTCACACTGAGTCTTTTTCAGGTTTTCAATCTTTTCATTCACCAGTAGTGATTGTAGAGCTTTGTGGGAACTCTCCTCTGGATTATTTCTTAACTGTTCTTTCACCCAATTACCATGAGTGAGAGTTGAGATACCTGGACTTGCCATTTTTCTTGTTTTTCTCTGGCTTGTTCTGCCCATTTGGTCTGAAAGTAACACCAATTTTGTGCTAGAACACTAGTTTAAGGTAAGCATCAACCAGAGTCCTATAGTTGCACAGTCAAAATGGCTGCAGATGGGGCTGGGAAGGTGGCTCAGTGGCAGTGCTCTTGCCTTGCATGCCTGAGGCCCTGGGTTCCATTCCCCATCACCACATAAGCAAAAACAAAAAAGCCGGAAGTGGTGCTGTGGCTCAAGCCTTGAGCTGAAGAGCTGAGGGACAGCACCCAGGCCCAGAGTTCAGGCCTCATGACCTGAACCCCCCCCAAAAAAATGGCTGCAGATACAATCGAGTTAAACAGATACAATCTATTCATATCAAACAAGTATGGATTAATGGGTTAACAACATCCAAGAGGGATTCAGAAATTATTAAGTTTAGGGAGAATTGAGGGGGAAAGTAGGATTAGAGGGATGTGGAGAGGTAAAAGGAGAGTGAATTTAACCAAGTCCTAATCTCAGAGAAGGAAAGATAGGACAGAATGATAAAAGAGAGAGACAAAAAGAAAAAAATGGAAAAACAAAATTTAAATTTAAAAAATGAAACACTTAAAAATTATCTAAGCATAAAGAAATGCTATTGAGAGAAGAAAAGGATAGGATGAGAGGAGGGGAGAGATAAAAAGGAAAACTGAAAAAATAAAAAATAAAAAATCCTATAAAATTAAAAAATAATAAAAAAAAATCCTAAAATTTGAATACTTGAAAATTATATAGGTATAAAGAAATAATACTACTATTATAGAATTAAGCCTAATTAAGAGGTTGTGAATTAAGTAATAAATTTCTAGTAAGTATGTACACAATAAGGGATAAAGTCTAATATTTGACGATGGGTATATATCGGGATGAGTAGAACAGCAATTAAATCACACAAAAAAGTAAGAAAGAGAAAAAAAAGAAAAGGAACAAAATGTCAAAAGAGATTTAAAAACAAACAAATAAATAAAAAGCACACACATACACATATATACCTAAAATAAAAATTATGAAAAAAAATTAATAATTTAAAAGTAGGCAGAAAAAAGAGTTCTTTTATTTTGGGGGGGTGGGGGGAGATCTTGTATCTCCCTGTGTCTGTAGCTTTGAGTATCACAAAAGAGGGAGATGACAGTTTCTTCTAGCTTGGGGTTACTGTGATGAGACTGGGTTCTGGGTAGGGTTGAGGCCTATTAGCAATCAGTAGCTTTTCCCTGAGGGGCTAGCTCCTGAGAGCCCAGACTAGAGCTATTCTCAGGGTTTAGGTTTACTGTGTTTCAATTGTTTGTCTATGCTGCAATGGGGAGGGGCAGCCTCTGGCTCTGTTTACCCAGTGAAGAAAGTCACTACTTCAGAGGCAGAGTTCCCTCTGCCTGGGTGGGGTGACCTTCCCCTGGGTGGAGCAGAGCTTGGCAGATTAGGTCAGCTCCCTGTGACCTGCTCAATGGCTCCAATTGTTTTCTTCCAAGGCCTGAGTTGGAGCTAGCTACTCAGTCAGCCTTTGTCAGTATCAAAGATGGAGGTCTTCTCCAGTGTTGGGAGAGGGGCTGCCCCACTGAGGCTCTGTGAGAAGGAGTGAGGATGTCAGAGTTCTACTCATGCCAGACTCTTTTTGTTTGTTTGTTTGTTTTGTTTTTTGTCTTGGGGGGAGGGGTCCGGTCATGGGGCCTGAACTCTGGGCCTGGGTGCTGTCCCTCAGCTCTTCAGCTTAAGGCTAGCACTCTACCACTTGAGCCACAGTGCCACTTCTGGCATTTTTCTTTTGCTTATGTGGTGCTGAGGAATCCAACCCAGGGCCTCAGGCATGCAAGGCAAGCACTCTACCACTGAGCCACCTTCCCAGCCCTCATGCCAGACTCTTAGTTCCTGGGCCATCCCTGGTCTGTGATCAGCAGGATGAAGATTTCTGCTCCTTGTCATTTCTTGCTGGTGGTGAGTAGAATCTGCTCACACGCTGTGTCAGGCACCTTTGTTCTGGACTCTCTCTATTGGTATGGCAACTGTAGCTGCTGCCACAGCCACAGCTACTGGCAAGTGCTCAGATCTGTCTCCTTGACCAAGCTGCCTGGATTTTCCCTCTCTGGCTCAACTCTCTGTACTGTGATGGCATACTTGGTGTGATTCTCTAGTCTAAGACTGTTTACTGGAACACAAACTTCTGTCTATGTGAGAGTTTGTTTAGCCTCCAGCTTCTCCTCCACCATCTTCCTTCCAGAACATTAAAATTTTAGTGATTGAGATTAGCTATCTGAACTACAACATGAGACCTTGATAAGTTTAATGTTTAAATATTTTCCAATACCAGGAAACAAAAAATACCACAGAAAAAGGCTAGAAGAGTATCTCAAATTATTTCCAGGACTATCCTATAGGAGGAATTACAAATAAAATTCATTTCCTTTTCATAGGGAGGCATTGGACAAATTGTCTTACTGCTTTGTATTAATCTTCTAGAGGCCTTTTTAAATTTTCTATCTCTTTAGAACCTTCTCCAGGAGAATCAATGCCTTCCATTTGTGTCCTTATAGTACTTTCTAGATCCTGTTTTCAGTCTCCCTGACATAAGAATGATTGGTTTAATTCCCTGTCTTCTGATATGAGATGGCAAACACATACTGATCAGAATCCTCCAGAGTTGCTTCAAGCTGCAAGTACTCAGGTTTCACACATCAGATTTGTTTCATTAAGTCCTGATGGGAGAAATATTAGCTAATAATAAGAATAATACAGTATATTGTATCTGAAAATCAATAGTGATTAAAATTAGGTATTCAAATTAAGTTAAGAAGCAGGGAATGAGATCCATCTTAGGATATTCTCTGAACAAACCTAGATCAATAGTGGGCTGTTATACTGAAAAGGAGAAGTGCTGGTTAAAAGCATGAATTCAAGAGTTGAGCTGCCATGATTGGAAGTGATGTTATAACACACTACAGTGTCTTCATTGGTGAAGAGATCCTCAGTCTGGTGACTAACTCCCGGGCTTTAGGGAAGTCTATATCTGTTAATGATGTATTTAATGGGGACAGAAGAATGCTACCTATGAAGGCAGTATTAGTTAACAATAAAAATAAGATGAGAAAAGTTATATTAGAGGCTGAATTTACTTTGACTTGTAGCTTTCAAAAGCTTCACAAGTTATTTAAAAACAGACCTCAAATAAGGAACCAAGGACAGAGGCAAGCTCAGGCAACTTTGCAGATTTTGATTTTTTTTCCCTTTTGCAAAGCAGAGGTTCCCCTACAGCATTAGAACAGCATTGATAAGATTTCTGACAATCTGACCATCAGGAATTCAGCTTTAGCGACATCTATAATTATCCTTTGGAAATGTGCCCAAAGCAGAGACTTGTCAGATCTATGTGAGCAGATTCTGACTCAAACAGTGTTCTTTCTGCTGCTCTTGTGAATAAGATAGTCAGTAAAGACACTGGGGAGACAAAAGAGGCCTTGGAAGTCAAAAAGTTTAATAACTGGCAATGATTAATAAAAGAGAAAAACAGGTAACAGCTAAAAAGGAGAGTCTCCATGGGAAATCCATCTTATTGTAGAAACACAAATAGAAGTGCTCCAATTTGGCAAGATTAATATCTTCAGAGAAAAAAATAACTAATACTGTTTTTCACTATGATTTGCAAAACTTAATAAAAACTGAATGCCTTTGTGAAACAAATCAATTATGATTCAGATTGTTCACTACATGCAAATAGTGTTAAAAAATAACATGAATGTAAATCACATGCTAGAAACTAAAGCCAGATTAGAAAGTATATTGTATTACATATGCTATATGCATAACTTTGTACATAAAATGCATGAGTAAAGCAATGACAAAATTGTTTCTCCACTAAAGAATAATGTATAATTTCATCTCATTTAAATATTGAATATTGGTCAAACCACCGAGTAAAAAGATTAATACTTCTTTGTCTTCTGGAAGCCTAGAATAAAACATTTCATAGTACATGCTGTTCTTTTCCCAGGAAATAATAGTTTTCTGGTTAATCAGGCCATAAAAATAATGAAGTCCAAAATTTAGAGTGTTTCAGATCAATTGTCCAAAATGCACCTACAGAGCCTACTTTCTGTCCCTGTGACAAAATTGCTGAGAAAATCAACTTAAAATAGGAACAACGTGACTAGGCACCAATAGCTCATACCTGTAATCCTAGCTACTCAGGCGGCTAGGATCTGAGAACTATAGTTGGTCAGACAAGTCCATAAGACTCCTATCCCAACTAATCACCAAAATCCAGAATTGGAGCTGGGGCTCAAGCCCAGAGGGCTAGCTTTGCGCATAAAAGCTCAGGGACAGCCCCAGGTCCTGATTTCAAACCCCAGAATTGGCACAGAGAGAGAGAGAGAGAGAGACAGAGACAGATAGACACAGAGATAGAGACAGAGACAAAGAGACAGAGAGGGGTTCATTTTAGATCACAATTTCAATTTATTCATACTGATGGTCAGGTTTATTGCTTTTAGACCAAAAGATGAGGCAGAAACTTGATGGCAGGCAGATGGGGCAGAGGAGCTCTGCTCACCTTAGTGGTGGCTGGAAAACATAGAAAGCAAGAATCAAGATTTGAAGACAAGATATAGCCCCTAATGATATAGTCCCAAAGACTCACTCACTTTTACTAGGTTCCGCCTTTTGAGTTTCCATGATGACCCCAAAGACAACCAAATTATGAACCCATCAATGAATTAACCCTTTTGGGGAGTCAGTAAGCTCCAGAGATATTTGATGGTTTATAATCCTGTAATACCCAACAAGTAGTATTCTTCCTCTCCTCCTCAAAAAAAAAAGTAGAATTGAAGCCACTCTCCAAAGTATTGCATATAGCATAGCTTTTTTTGTGATTCAACTCACTCTTTTGGTAATCATGACAACCCATAACTCAATAATCAACAAGAAGCATCACTAAGACACAGGATGTTTGTCACTGGAGGCCGAATAGAGGGCTTGACTGCTGGCATTCCAAGTCCCCATCTGCATTGTGGAACTCCCAGTGCTCTGGCTCTTGGCATAACAGTTTCCTCAGTCCTTCAGAGCTCTGGCCATAAATACCAATATGGCTGGATTTCATAGTAGCTGTCCAGGAAACAAGGTTACATCAGGCAAATACAAGTCTAAATAAATACTAACCTTGAAAAGAAAAGAAAAGGAGAGTACTTTTTGAAGTGATACTACCTTTATATTTCTTTGCTCTCCAATTTTTATTAGCATCAATTGCTTGTACAAATGGATTTCATTTTAACATATCCAAATTGCCTACCAGGTACCTTCCTCACATACACCACCTCTATACTCTCCCCCAGTACTCTCTCCTTCTTTCTCCTACCAATCTCAACACATTTTATTGTTTCATTTTCACAATGTACATAAAATGTTCTGACCATACCAACACCCCTTCATTTTCTCTACTTGCTTTTTCTCCTCCCACTAGTACCCATATCCCCAAAAGGACTTGTTTTACATTCCTATCATTTATTTCCAAAGGATATATCAGAAATATATTTCACAGAATTTTTACAAAAAAAGGATCATTTTACACTTTATATTAGCTAATACATATATAGTACCGACCTAGTATCAGGGTCAGTACTTTACATATATTTTCTCATTTGCCCTACAGGAAATAGAATCTTACAGAACTTAATCATTTGCCACCAATTCTATCTAAAGATAATGCCCTTGCTTCTAAGAATTCCTTCCTAGGGTCATAACCTGAATTGTAAACATCTCATCTTTTTTTTTTTTTTTAAGAACTTCTATGACTATGGGGTAAACATCTCATCTTATACCATTCTTATCTCAATCATTCTAGTTATGACTTTATGGGTAGTTTTTGTGCTCCAACCATTATAGACTTTGCATTTATTTATAATGAAATAAAGAATTGTGTAGGACAGTATACTTTCACATGTTCACATGTTTTGTTTCTTTGCGGAAAGTAAATTTGACAGCACCAGGACTGAATAGCAAATTCTGTCTCCATATGGAACATGAGCTCTCCAATTCACCATTAACGTTAGCTTCCTTTAGATAGTCTGTTTAAGAGCACTGCTTATTCTCTGGTTTTAAAAATAATATTGAGGCATAGTCAGAGAATCCATACAATCTACTAACCAATGCATTGTAATTTTACACAGTAATAGTGAATTTCAGCTATGCTTTTGCAGATACCAAAAAATAAAAACCACAATGTGGGTGCTGGTGGTTCACACCTATAATCCTAGTTACTCAAGAGGCTGAGATCTGAGGATTGTGGTTGGAAGCCAGCCCAGGCAGGAAAGTCTATTAGACTCTTATCTCAAATTAATCAGCAGAAAGCCAGAAGTAGACAGGTGGCCCAAGTAATAAAGCACCATCCTTGAGGGGAAAAAGCTAAAATGCAGTGTTTAGGCTCTGGATTCAGGCCCCACTTCCAGCATAACCTAACTAAACAAATATATATATTGCTGGTCCTAAGGCTTGAACTCAGGGCTTAGAAACTGTTCTTGAGCCCCTCTGCGCTCAAGGCAAGTGCTCTACCACTTGAGCCACAGTGCCACTTCTGCCTTTTTCTGTTTATGTTGTACTGAGGAATCAAACCCAGGGCTTTATGCAAGGTAGGCAAGCACTCTACCACTAAGCCACATTCCCAGCCAACAAATAAACATTTAAAAACCCAAATTGTCCCTTTATAGAATGGCCATACATTTAAGGATAAAAGTATATTGGAAGTATAAAAGTATATTGGGAGTGATAGGGGAGAATAATAAAAGGATGACATTGAAAAGAATGCATTGTACTCATAAACAGACATGTTAATTTGAAACCCCTTTGTATAACTGTTTAGACTAGATAGATGTAGAAAGATGAATTATACTTTCAAACTGACATGTTGAATTGAAACTCTTTTGTACCATAAAGCTAAAATTTTTTTAAGAGCAACCAAGCAAGCTATACGTCCACCATTTTATCTTCTTGTTGAGGCGTATTTCACAAAGGAATTTTGGAATGTCAACTTATATAAAAGGATGGTGCTATTGTTCTCTTATCCAGAACCCTTAAGCCTTTTAAAGGATAACAGATGTGATGGTCCAGATGGAGAATTACGTTAAGCCTGATGACTCTCTCAAAGTAATACTATCAATGGCCCAAAGACAGCAACACTAAACCAGAAGATGGGAGCTATGACCAGCCATGAGATTTCTACGCTCTCACTTCTTGGTAGCTGAATTCATCTGACAAGTAGTCAATTCCTTGATCTTCAGTGTTGTGCATATTCTTTTCCTTCGAGGACTGCAACCCCTGGCTAGATCAAAGAAGCTAATTAATGATAAACTCTGTTATAGGAAATGAAAACCGACAGCTTAATTCTGTGCTCAGTTCCAACAACTTCAGTGTTGAGAATTTGCACAATGGCTCATCAGTAAATGTACAAGCACATCAACTGAGATGTTTCAAGTATTTTCAGTATACTTTTAGGAATCTATCCCGGAAGTAGATACGCCATATTTTACATGTAGAAATCTATCCTAGAGATATAATCAATTATGTCTTATACCATTTGTAGCATGATTATTTATAAAGGAAAAAATGGCTAAAATTAGAAAGGTTAATTGATAATAATGAATGTAATATGTTACTAGAATGAAATTACATGAAGTTTGAGAATTGTGTGTTCTCTTAATGAACACCAGAATGGGGTTTTCATGTGAATAACCAAGTAGTAAATATACCATTATATCTGTGTTTTACACTACTAGAGTGCTTTTGTAGCAAGAAAGAAACCATACAAATGCAATGCATACACAAGCAGGCATGGCTGTGGCCCAATAAAACTTTATTTTAAAAAAACACATGACAGAAGTAAATGTTGTGGAGCCTCTGTGAGCAGAAATCATGGACATTTACGTAGAAGACATCCACCAGTGTCTTCATACACAACTACAGCTAGCCCCTTATGGAATATTTACTCTGTACCCTATAAAACTTATCTCAGGCACTGAAATAGTGTTTATAACAAAGCAATATTGAAGTAGGTGCTGTTATTTTATTCCCATTTTCCACATGAGGACCTGAGACAGAGTTATATAACTCCCTTTACTTACAGAGCTAGGAAGTGATAGAGCAGAGACATACACCTTCACTAAATCCACAACCCAGCTGTGATAAGCTGGGTTATGTGAACATGCAGCTTTGAATAAGTAAGCAAGATTCAAACGGTAGTAAAGTTATGAATGATTGTTCTTGCTTTGCAGAGGGCAAAACAGAAACCCAAGTGGAATTGCAAGATTTATACAGCAAAGAGATCGGGACCCCACCCCCACCCCCCCTACAGTTCTTTATCACACTGTCTTCCAATTAAATCCCTGCCACCTTCAAGTCAAAACAGCAGCTTGGAAAATTGTTTCTTTCAGGCATTTCTTTGTCTCAGGGAAACAGTTCCAAATCCTCACTCTTCCTTGAACTGCAAGAACATCACAGCACCTCTTATCTCTGGTGGAATTGATTTTCCATTGTGGGAGCAGTGATCATGAACTTATTAATCAAATGACCATTTCAGATTTACATGTGTCTAATAAACACACACACACACACACACACACACACACACACACACACACACACACAAACCCTAAGGATTAACTAACAAAGTTGAGTGTGGTTAAGAAGCCATAGTGAGCTCCTCCTCCAATATCTAGGCTAATTGTTCACCAGTTCTCTGCAGGAAGCTATAAAAATCTCTCCCAGAGATAACTGCCCATTAGCTGTACATTCAGAACAACTTCAGAGAGCCTCTCCCCACTGCTGTCTGCTATTTTCCTGCAAACCTCCTACTCTCAGCAAGCCAGAACTGCCTTTAACTTCTGAAAATTAGCTACCAGCCCAAACTTCTCACCCCAAAAGGCAAACACATTCAAGAATTCTCAGAGAACTCAAGAGAATTGGAGAATTGACTCCTCCAACACATTTCCCTGACTCTTTCTGAGCATCATGGACATAAAACACTCAGTTATTATAACTATATTACTGTAATTTATTAATATTGATAAGATGAGAATCCTATTTCCTCGGTTTTCATATTTTTTAAACATCCATTTTTTTCCTGTTCTCCATTTCTCAAATCAATATGCAGCTTACCGATTGGTAGGATGTCACCTATGGTCTTACTAAAGGAAAACCTCAATGATATGCATCAAATATACAGCATCATGAAATCAAGGAAATATGATTTTTAAAAGTTGTATATAAAATAGTTTGGATCCTTTGATTGCAATCAATAGACTCTAAATCTAGCTAAAGAGAGGGGGGAGGAAGAAAGGGGAGAGGAAGGAAGGTGGGGAGGAAGGGAAGAAGGGAGGGAGGCAGAGAGAGAGAGAGAGATCGGGGAGTGGATTTCCATTGAAGTACTACAAAAGCTAAAGCATCAGCTCCCATGGAATAGCCAAAGAGCTCCCTCCCCTCTTAAGAAGGAGCTGCTGTGGAATCACATGACAACTTGTTTTTGCTGACTACATTTCTTCTTTATCACACTGTTGAATATTCCGTTCTAGGGGAAAGAGCCCACCTGGCTGTGTGGGAAAGGGGCTGATAGACAGCTTGCCAGGGCCTCCAGAGTATCCCTAGCTGCCATAGAGGAACAGGGAGAGGAACAGTGGCAAACAGGAAGTTCTTCAAGAGAAAATCATGACATGGTTAACAAAGGAAAGGGAGGAAGTGATGACATTGTCCAAAAAGAAATGTATTCATTACTTGACTTATGTAACTGGAACCCCTATGTATATCACCTTTATAATAACAATAAAAATAAATTTTTAAAGAATGGAAAGGGTATTCTAAATGTTTAGAACTTGTCCACACCTACAACTCTGATGTTAAGAATGCTTTTTGATCATCTGCATTCTCTGTTTAAGAGTATCGTAATGGCACTAGGATATAAAAATGAAAAGAATCAGGTGTGTGTGTGCGTGCATGTGTGTGTGTGCATGTATGTGTGTGTGTGTGTGTGTGTGTGTGTGTGTGTGTGTGTGTGTGTGTGTGTGCTAGTTCTGGAGCTTCAATCAGGGCATTTGGCACTTGTTTATTTTCTTTGTTTAAAACTGATGTATAGAGATACATCACCTTGACAATAAAATATTTTATTTTTTAAAAAAGACTGGTACTCTACCTTGTGAGCCATACCTCCACACCCTGAAAAGCATTATTGATCCATTTTTTTAATGAGAGCTAACACAAGTCCAGAATAAAAATAAAATAGATAATGACCTAGTTTATTATTTGGTTTGTAACAAAGCAGGGTTGGAATCAGAGCCTCTGACTTGCTTTATATTAATTAAATTGGAAATGAATGCAAGTAGAGAAAACTTTCCTAGTGGAATTCTTTCAAGTGGCCTGATGGAAAAACCATTCCCTAATCCCATCACTAATCATTTTGGTCAATAGCCTCCAATCTTTCTGACTATCTTAAGGTTATAATAATAAAAAATAAATAAAATAAAAATACCAAGTAAACTCAAGGCTCATTTGCTCTGTGATCTTTGATAGAAAATTTTAACTCTTATTGGCCTCGGATTTTTAATTATGAACTATAGGGAACATTTTATTTTTCTACATTCCAGATTTATAGGGGAGATATAATTTAAGAATAGAGCTTGAGAGCCCAGCCTAGTGAAAACAGAGTAATACTTCTAGCTACGTAAGAGGCAGAAGTAGGAGGATTATTAGTTGGAGGTCATCTTGGGAAAATTTAAGGAGATCCTTTTTTTAAAGAATGATATGTTGAAAACGAATTTTACAACTTTGGTGGGGGGAGGGAGACTGGGGGGGCGGGGAGGAGGATGGGAAGGGATGGGAAGGGGAAACAAAGGAGGAAGCTACAATGCTTGATAAGAAATGTACTCATTATACACAAGACTATTTTTTAGATATTTCCTTGGATTCCAGCCTCCATCTTTTGAGATCCTTAGGTAACACTTAATACCCATTGGTGCATTCTTTTTTTCTTTCTCAGCAAATAACTGCCTCTACTAAATTGTGAAATTAAAATCTTTTTCACTCTGCATCATTTCTATACATAAAATCATACTATAAGTCCAACATTCATACCACAGGTATAACATTGCAGGGGCCATAGCTTAGCTGCAGTAGAACACTGAGCTGTTTAGCCAGAAGATGTAAGCATGTGACAGCAGGCAGAATGGGGGACATAAGATTTATTGAAAGTTATTAACAGGGTGAGTTGAGTGGGGATGGGTTGGACTGGGAGCTTTGCCTGGAAATCCAGTGGTGTGAGCTGGCTATATCTCACCTGAGGCTTCAGTGGTGGTACTTACTCCACAGCACTCCCTCTTTACTACATGGCTTACCACTGGGAGAGGGATTTTGTAAGAAGCAGTACTATCATTCATTCATCTGCTTCTTTTGCCTTGTGTGGACCACATTCCATGGAATGCAAGCCTTACTATATGTGTTCACAGCAGGTTCCCTCTGCAGATGATACAAGTTTGCACAGTTCCAAGGGTGTTTATGAGGAGTTAATCTTATCAGCAGTCTTCTGTCTCTCATAGCTTGGGAGCTATGAGAAGAGACTGGCTACTGGTTCAGGAATATGGTAATTGATGCTCTTTTCCTCCAACATCATAGGTATATAGATTTGGAGCTCCAAGAAACAGAGTATCAGAGGAAATGAGGTAACAGTTTCAGCAGAAGTTATAGTTCTCAATTCCATCTTTTTCAAAGAATGTATCACAACCACTTAACACAGCAAAGCACAAGAGTTTGGGTTCTCAACCAAATGTTAGCACAGCTTGTTGAAGACACGGTTTGTTGAAGACCATTTGATCTTTGCAAGTCACATAAGTTCTCCAGGCTCCATTCCCATTTATAAGTTGTAATTGTATTTCACAGCATCATTACAAGAATTTGAGATAATAGGTATAAAATGTCTGGCACTTAGTAAATATCTAGGTTCCCAAGATGTCGTTGTCATCATCATCATCATCATCATCATCATCATCATCATCATCATCATCATCATCATCATCATCTTGTTATCACTATGTGGCTGATGTCACCAAGCCTCTGCATAGTGTTAAATGAGAGCAATTGTTTTCCATTTATGAGGAAACTGTATCTTAGAGAATTTAAATCAATTGCTCAGTGTCAGACAACTACTACGAAGTAGATTTGACATTTGAACCCAGGCCCATCAAATTGTACAGGCTTAACACTTAATTATATTATCACTATTACTGTTAGTACTATTTGTTATTTTGTTAATAATTATGTTCATTAATTATTATGTTTAGTAATCCTGTTTGTTACTAATACTGTTAATTATCTCTGTTAATAATTATGCTATTGATATTACTGTTATTATTTTTTATTATCTTGCTAGTGGATACATCCAAAGGCAGTTCAAAATAAATTTTGACAAGCATGTGATATCACAGTCCTCTTTCTAAGAGGTGTCTTGGGAAAGGAATGAGATACTGGATTAAGTAAAACAAGGTTCCAATTTAGTTCTACTCTTCCAAGTCTGGTAACCTGAAGTATGCCTTCCACAGAGCCTTAATGCCTTTATCTTTATAATGAGCTTAATAATAATTACCCCCATAGGATGGTATCAAAGATCAAATATAAAAATACATGTGACACTTTGTATAGTGTGAATGTTTATGTTAACTTGTAGATTTTACTGCAATTACCAGGCATTCAGTCACAACTAGGTCTGTGGAAGGCACTTTAATTTATAATAGTGGCAGTAAAAGTGAGAGAATGTGTTTCTGGTTCTGCTAACGAAAAAGCCTACATCAACTTCATCCCTCTATTAGTGGAGAACAAATGTACTTAATCCAAAATGCCACAGCTGCACAAGCAGAATATCATTTCAGGAATGACATTACAAATATGAAAATACTAAAGAATAACAACAAATTACTTAGGAAAGAAAATTATCTCCATGAGATCAGAGAGCTCAGAAGTAACTCACTGTGTGAGTTCTTAAATTAAAATATGACCTCTGATTCAACTCCATCCAGCATGCTCATGGCCTTAATATTACACTAATGCTCTCTTCCCCTTGATTATTTTTTATAAAACTAGAAAGGATGGAGAGGACTCTTCTAGGCACTTATCCTTGAAATGATATCTTCTTATCACCAGAAATCTAACCACCTAGATATCCAGATGATTAAGAGAGATTTGCCAGGCCTTCATTGGTCATGATGACAGTCATTTGGCAGGTCCTGAACTTCATTGACCTACTCTGTCTGTATTCTTAAGACTTTCAGAACCTTTCCTTTTGAATGGCAAGCAATAGCTCCTACCTGCTTAGCCTGATCCAATCGTCTTCCCAAAGCTGTACTGATCATAATTGCTACAATGATGGATCCTACAGGTGTCTGAAGTTACAGCTGGCCCCTCAAGAGAGATTCACTTGGATAGGGCTCACCGTGAGCTTTTATACTTCTGTCCAATGAAGTAAATTGTAACACATATGCTATGGATCAGAGCAGTAACTTAGTAAAAGGCACATAAATAGAATTCTCTGAAAGTAAGTGGAATCTAGTGATGATAGTTAATGGAATAACCAATACATTCCTTATGGAAGATGTTCAACTGAGATTCACAGGGCCTACAGCATGTAAGCCATGATATCACTATGCAATAAAGTCTAGTAAAGTAATGGCTTTATAACTTATGGGAGCTAAAATAAGATTTCTCTGACAATTGAGAAAGACTTCACTCAAGAAGAGGATTGAAGAAGGCATAGGCTAGGGCAGAGAAATAAATTAGTCACCAAATGATAAGTTACATAGGGCAGGACTATTTTCATGTAGTTCCACATTTGATTCTATTACAATGATGCCTGGTTTATAACAGGCAATTTATAGAACGAATATGCCGTGTTAATTAGTGAAGACAATGAAAGTAAGCAAGCCAGTCAGACTAAAAGACTAACACTTTAACATTTGAGATATAGTCCTTTAATTTTTCTAACAGTTCTCGTGCGTGTGTGTTTGTGTGTGTGTGTGTGTGTGTGTGTGTGTGTGCGCGCGCGCGCGCGCGCGCGCGCGCTCTCGTGCATGCACGTGTGTAATACTGGGGCTTAATTCAGAGCAAGGATATGATATGCTCCCTGAGCTTTTTCACACAAGGCTGGCATTGTACCACTTGAGTCATGCCTCTATTTCTAGCTTTTAGCTGGTTATTTGGATATACAAATCTGAAGAACTTTTCTGCCTGACTGGCTTCAAATCTTGAGCTCAGAGCTCAGCCTCTTGAGTGGCTAGGAATATAGGCATGAACTACTAGAATCTGACCTAACAGTTGTTGTATTGTTTCACTTGTTGTTCTACTTAGTTTCCTACCCAAGTACATATATTTGGGAATTCTGTATTGCCATTGCCTAGATAACATTGTGAGCACAAAAAAGAGTTCTGCCTGGCTCATGAAGCATGAAAAGAAGTCTCCTAAGTCTCCCCTATGATCTGAGTGTATTTTTCTAGCATCTAATGAGTGCTTTGCTCTTATTGTCAGATTTCATATACATGCACAGCTCTTACAACACCCATCCAACTATGTTTGTAATGCAATGTAAATTTTAAAATAAACTTCAAAATCTAGGGAAATTTTTTAAAAGATGTATGAATAAGTTGTTTTTAAGAGTTTGATGAAATATATAAAAGCACAATTTGAGAACAAGATTTTTTTTTCCCAAACATTGAAATTGCTAATACATTGAAAACTGTAACATTTGTCTGGCTTTTCTAATCAGGTAATCCCTCACTGGATAGAGTGTATACTTTATAATTAACTTTAATTAGTCATTATTATATACTGTATAGTGGTTAGCTGTGATTAATAACATTCTGTCCACATAGTAATGTGTGAATGATATTTAAAATATTTCTTATACCAAGTGTTGCTGGCTCACAACTGAAACCCTAGTCACTTAGGAGGCTGAGATCTTAGGACTACATTTCAAAGTCTGCTCAGATAGGAACGTTGTTGAGATACTTCCCTCCAATTAAGGACCAACAATCTGGAAGTGGAGGTGTGTGTCACATGGTTACAGCACTAGACTTGAGCAAAAATAAAAGCTAAAGGACAGTGCCCATGCCCTTCAGCTCAAGACACACAACTCTCCTAACCTCCTCCTACAGAATATTTATTTCATCTTTCTATCCAAAATGTTTATGAGAATAAAAAATAATTCTTTGCTATCCGGTAGACTGAGTCAGATGAATGATATTGAAAGTGTTGATGATCTAGATCTGGAAGCCAATACATGCCATAAAAAGCTTTATGGATTGTTTTTCCCAACAACCAAGAAATTCTAAAGTTTTCATGTGCATTTAATTCTCAAAGGCATATCTTTAAAATATAAATTTTGTAACTACAAATACTGTAATTTACTATATGCAAAGGGAAGGAGCCTGGGAATTTTGATTTTAATAATGGCCCCAGCAGCTTTTGAATCATTAGTATAAGGTCTCAATATGAATTTATTCCTGAACTGCTTATTTATTCTAATCACAGTTTAGGGAGACAATCAATTTGAAAATGCTCCAAAATTGTAGTCATAAAATTATGGGGAAAATTAATATGAGATGGCTCTAAAGGGAGTAGGAAAAGAGAAGTTTGGGAGAACTAATTATTTCTAATAAAGAGCATGCAACTTACACAATTTTTTAAAAGATTAAACACTTTTTCACAATAAAAAATCTCCTAAAATTTTCACTCTATTTTTGGTCTAGTAGGAGAATTCTGCTTTCCAAAAGATCACAGAAGAATGAGAAAGAAAATCAAGTAATAATAGGCACAACATACTTTTAAAGTAGAACACAGTAATAAACAAAGTATTGGACTCAAAATGTCTAGGGTAATATGAAAAAAAAACTTAATTAGTGAGTAAATAAGAGTAGCTCTAAGAGCAAATATATACTTTCAGCCAATAGAACTCTGGAAACCATTTTATAAAACTATGATGCTACTTAATACTTTAGCCAACAACTTTTTTTCTTCCAGAAAACAACAGTTCAGAGAGATTTTAGTTTAAAAGAGAAAGAGAATATAGAGACTTTATAATATTGAAAGCTGGTTTTGGCTTCAGGTTCAGCCAGACCCAGGGATTTATTCATTGCTTTAGTTCTCTCTTCTCATGCCCTGAGTTGCTCTGGTCCTTCATCTCAAGCATGTATTCCTTATGGTGACAAAACCAACTCAATTCCACATCTTATCCTACCAGCAATGTTACTAGGGAAAAGAAAAGAGACTATTTCTATGATAATAGTTCTATTAAAATCTACCTGATGATCTGTGATTTGACCTAATTGAAATGATTTATAAATATATCAATCATAAAACTAAATTCTGTGGACAAACACATAGATTTGGACCTGAAACATGCCTAGCCTTATACATGGTTAGCCACATCTAATCAGCATGGACGAAATATGGAGAAAGAAATGATAGTATGTAAAGAAGAATAAAGTGCCATTGCCAGTAGATACAAGTCACTGTATTAAGTGTATACTTTAGACACTGCCAAATGTAATAGTATACATGAGGATGAAGGAGAATTCTCAAACAAAACATGCGCCTTCTGTCATTCATAGGTTTGGGGGCCTGTGAAATAGTTTAGCATCTGAAGAAGAAAGTCCAAGAAGAAGAACCAAAATCCAGAAGGAGACAGACATAAAGAGCTATCTCTTTGGGCACTTCCAAGTCCTCTACTGAGGGAGTTGAGAAGTTCAGAAGTTTAGGGCTAGAAGGATTTTAAAGGCCAATAAGTCAGCAAAGAAAGAAAGAAATTTCAGAATTTGATATTTTTCCACGTGTCTTTTCTCTTCTCTAACCACTTAATCTTCTACCCTAGTTCCTGTATTGTCCAGTGCAATAGACTTGAGTCATTTTGAGTATGTGGCTAGTTCAAACCAAGATATACTCTAGCTACAAAATACAACAAGAATCTCAGATATTGTGTATGATAAAAATGCAAAATATCTCAATATTTTTATATTTGTTTGCACTTTAAATGACAATATTTGAGATATATTAGTCCAAATAAAATATAGTATTGAAATTAATTTCATCTCTTGCCTATTTTTAATGTGATCATTGTAAAGTTTTAAATTACATTTGATCTATTCACCTATATGATTCAATGTTTGTGGCCTATGTCTGGTTTTATTAGTCTTTGCCGCACTATTCTGGCTGAGCTATCTTCAACTTCCTGGACATCGCACATGTAGTTTGCACTGTTCAGACACTCCCACAGCCAGCCCATTTACAGGGCTCAGCAGAAACCATCCTCCAACAAGCCACCCCTGCCTCTAAGGTATCCTGTGTCCTGTCCATATTCCATGCTCCCTCTACTTCCTGTCATCAGCTTACTCCTGCTGTGGCATTGACAGCTTATTACTGTCTTTCTAAAACCTCTGCTTTTCTCATACCATTGTATCCTGATCACTGTGCCTGGAACATTGTTTGTGTTTACTGGATTCATGTCAAATAATTGAGGAATTATTGAGCTACTCTCTCATAATTCCCCAGAAACTCAGAATTTTCCTCTTGCCCTAAAAGGATGGGAATTCTTCTATATTCACACCTATGGTCATCCCATGAGAAAAGCACTATCAGCAGACCGAGAAGTTCATGCTCCTTCTACAGATCAAATATAATAGATCATAGATGTCCCAGTCTCTACAATTGTGATACATATTTAGTAGTTTTATTTTTGTGACAGTACTGGGGCTTAAACTCAGGATCTGGGCACTGTCCCTGATCTGTTTTGCTCAGTGCTACCATCCTACCACTTGAGCCACACAACTCCACTTCTGGTTTTTTTGCTGGGTAATTGAAGAGTAGTTTCTCACGGGATTTCCTGCCTGGATTGGCTTTGAACTTCAGTCCTCAGATCTCAACTTCCTGTGTAGCTAGGATAGCAGGCATAAGCCACCAGCACCTGACTTGATTATTTTTTAAAAAATTAAAAGGGCACATATTTCTCTATTGGTCTCTGTCTGTTTCTCTCTGTGTTCTCTCTCTCTCTCTATTTCTCTCTCTCTCTATTTCTCTCTCTCTCTCTCTCTCTCTCTGTCTATTTCTCTCTCTCTCTCTTGCTGCCCCCTGCTCTAAATGGCAAGAGTACTTCACTGGCATTTGTTTCCTTATAGGCAAGTGACACAGTTTTCTGTCCCCAGAAAACAGAAAGAGCACCTTCTGATGAAAGCACAGGAACATGGATCATAGCTAATGGATGTGTGCAATCAAAAGGCCTGCCATCTAAGCACAAAGATAAACAGATATCACTATGCCAAAAACACACACTAGATTTACTCTCCAGCTTTTTAATTATAAAATCAATCGAGTGTTAATGATTTAAGCACTAGCCTGCTCCCTGGGAATTCCAGAACTTCTCTTTTTGAAACATAAATTTCTAAGTTGCTCAATTTACCCAATTTGTGAGAATAATTTTCCATTAGCAAATATGAATATTTAATGACAAGTAAAAGTGGCATAAGACACTTCTCATAAGCACCTAGTGATTTTCTGGAAGAAATAAAATATGTAAGTGAATCATCTCATTTACAGTTTTCCATTAGGCTGTCATCATCTAAACATGTCTCTGAATGCCTCACCCTTTATTTTGCTTTGGATTTAGGTTTTTGTTGTAGTAAGTTCATTTAGTTATGGGGCTTTGCTCATTTATTGGACAAATAAAAGAATATCAATCAAATGCATGGTGTTTTCTTTTGATATAAGCAAGTTAGTTAAAAGCATTTTAAAATATTTTTAATGTGAAAAATATTGTATTATTACCAGGAACCATTCTTAAACATTTGCAAATGAAGTCATTAGATAGATGTGTATGGTTATAAAGTTATTTTTAACACAATTATGTCTATTCTGCATTTTATGGCTTGAAAACACCCCACAAATTGTTTCATTGGCCCTCAATGGATGGTATTATTACATCTAGTTTATAAATGAATAAACTGAGTATTTAAATAGGTAATATGCTTGCTCATGTCAGAAATACGCCGGAACACAAGCACAGTCATTTTTCCCCAGTTCTCTCAATTCAGAAGTCTCACATTTCCTCAGCAAGTGATAGAGCAACAATGGGTACAAAACATCGTCTAATAAAATTAGAACTATCTATTCAACATTTCATAGCATAGTGTTTTAGAAACTAAATGCTAAACTGGTTAGTTTGCGAAAGCTAGGAACAACCATCCATAATTATCTAATTGTTACAGTATATTTTGTTGCAATTAAAGCATACGAGTTTGTGATTGTTATAATAAACTCAAAGACACTTAACTGGCTATTCAGACCAATAATGTAATGTCTGACTCACTACAGTCTAAAACCAGAGTTCCTTATCTGCAAGGACCTGTCTTACAGAAGAGATTCAGATACCTAGATGTCTCCCATCCTATGCCATTTTAAACACCATTACTTCCTAAGATCAGTGTGTTTGTCAGCTTCATGCTGCAGGAAGGCAAAAAATATTTGAGACCCTGCATGAGTACATGGGGCTAACTCAGGAAAAAGTTCAGTAGATCTCCATCTCAACCAGTAGCTTAGTGGAGTACTATAACAGAGAGGGGATTGCAGTCCAGGCTGGCCAAAACAAACAATGGGACACTTTCTCAAAAACAACCAGAGCAAAGGGACTAGAGTTGTAACTTAAGTGGAAATATACCTGCCTACATGGTCCCAGAGTTCAAACTCTGGCATCACCACAAAAATAAATAAATAAGTTCATAAACAAATAGCAATTTTTTTTCATTTTTTAAAGTTCTTCTAGGCTCTTATGGATTATCATAAAAGTACTTCATGGCCACACAATTCATCATTTAACACCTGGTCACATGGTCACATACAATGGCAAAGGAGATCATGAAATATATCCTATTTGTGTGTACAAAAAGAAAATTAGAAAGTACTAGGAAGAAAAAAACAAAACTGTAGTATATATAAGCTCTGAAGTTGGAAAAAAAAAGCCTGGTATGAATCTACATTCCAAATGTGATAGCATTAACTAGGACAAGTCACATAAGCTCTGGGTTTCTTCCTTTGTATGCTGGGGGTTGCAATAATAATTTTACATTCAGTAAAGGTAAATGATATGATAATAATAATACAATAATAATAATAACAATCACAAACTTTTGACATTTACCAGGAAACAACCCTATCTCTTTCTAAATTATTTCCTACAATTTTTACAATCATGATTATTTACCATCTCTTTTTTAGATTATAAAATTAGGGCAAAAGTGCAAAACTAGTCAATAGCTGTTCACATACACACACCATCCTTTTACCTATTCCTTGTACAACATTTTGATTGCTGCTATGGTTTTACTGAGATTCACACCAAAATATGGACGTTCATTCTCTATTTCATGAATCTGGACTGGTCTGGCTACTTTCAGGACACAGAATACAGTAAAAGTGATATTGAATTAATCTGAGCCTAAACCAAGACAAACCTTCCACATTTCCACTAACTGTATTGGGCATCATGTGAGGCTATCAGGCTTCCTTTAAGAGATGAGCCTATGTGAAAGGGAGCTTTCTATGGTGGAGCTACTTGGAATGATCCATCTCCACAGATTAACTAGATTAATACAGAGCTAGCCAAAGTGAGACCAGGCTAGGCCCAGCAGAGATGAACCATCTAATTACCCCAAAGACTAATAAGCACAGTAAATTCTGTTTTCATCAGCTTTGATGTCCTGGAAAAAAAGCTTGAGAGGCTGTATTGCCAACTTATACCCATATATCCAGGCAATGACAGAGCCAAGAATGGAAACCTATACCCTTAACTGTTACAATATGCTAGGATCATTGTTTTGTCAAATTGGCTGAAGTGCCCAACAAATACAAGCCATTAATAGTATGCTCTTTTATTAAAGTCTTTAATACGGGGCAAAGTAATGTTTGTCTTATCTGTGTCAGTTGCTCACAATTGTTTCTCCAAAACCAGCTCTGCTCCCGGCATGCCATAAGTCTTCCATAAAGATTTATTGAATAAATTATCAAAGGTTGGCTTCTCAGATAAATCAGCAATGAAGCCTGCCCTTGAAGAGCTGAGCATCTAAAAGACAAGATCAAATGCAGACATAAATAATAGTAATTTAAAATGGGAAGGTTAAATGCTGCAGGCCAAGAATCACAGAGCATGCTAGGAATTCACAGAGAGGAGGAATGACACAAAGGGAGGAGGAAAGTCGGCATCTAGACTTTGAATATATGGAGACAGTGAGCATGGACCACCCCCACTAGCCAGGCAGGTAAGAAGCAAGAACATCAGCATAAAGAAACAGTGTTTTTGATTGGGTGAAAAATTAATGCTGCCTATCTCATGAACCAAAGACCCCATACAATCAAATGTTCCCTCACTGACCTATAAAATCTGACTTTTGGCTCTGTCTTGTTCTAGATCCTTAACACTTAATCCATTTTTACTCCTCCATCACTTCTTACATTTACTCATTCATTCTTTCAACAAATATTATTATATTAGATAACATAGGCAGGCACTATTTGCAAAGAATAGAAGGGGGAAAACATGTCACTCACTCATTTTAAGACAGCCTACAATCTTCAAGGGCAAAGATCAATTGTATATTTCTCTTTGACTTCTAAAAGCACCTGTCACTGAATGGTGTTTAAATGCATTCTTAATACACAAATACATTTTTTAAAAGTACCATGTGGTTTTGAGTTAAAGATTAAGAGGAAATAAACCCTTTTCTCCAACAAGTAATTTACATCTTTTTGTCTATTTATTATGCTTCACATTAGGCTTAGAAAGCTGCCTAAGATATGATCTTTACCTTTTAGAGACATAATGAGGTAAGTATCAAGGACTCTTCTAGGATGCAATAATCCAGTGTTGAATGAAGCACCGAAGGACCTTGCTCCTTTAGAGCTTCCAGACCAGAATGAAAAGACTTAAAGAAATACTCCACTGTAAACCAGGTGCCAAAGGCTCACAACTATAATCCTACTTACTCAGGAGGCTGAGATCTGAGAATCACAATTCACAACCAGCTCAGGCAGACAAATCCATGAGCCTCTTTTCACCAGTTGAAACAACAAAAAGAACCTAAAAATAGAGATACGGCTCAAGTGGTAGAGTACCAGCTGTGAGTAAAACAGCCAAGGGAAAGCACAAGGACTTGAGTTTAATCTATCTACAGTATTAGTAAAAGAAAAAAAGTAACACATCCTCAAGATAATACATCAATTTATGTTGGGAGACTACTGTTCAACCTCTTCAAATAAGAGTTCAAGAAAGACTTTCTGAGAAACTGCAAAGACCTCTTACAAAACATTTAAGAGCAGTGTTCTGGAGAATACAAATTGTAGTAATAAAGGCCTTGGAGTAAACCTGAACAACACACACACACACACACACACACACACACACACACACACACACACACACACACACACACACACATATATATTTCAAATTAGGTGGGTATTTTAGAAGAATTTCAAAAGAAGCTGAGTGCCAGTAGCTCATGCTTGTAATGCAGCTACTCAGCAGGCTGAGATTTGAGTCATAATTTGAAACCTGTCTGTGAGACTCTTATCTCCTATTAACCACCAAAAAGCCAGAAGTGGAGGTGTGCCTCAGGTGGTAGAGTACCTACCAGCCTTGATCAAAGAAACGAAAGGACTGTGCCCAGGCCCTGAGTTCAAGCCCTAATACCAGAACACGTGTACATAAAAAGAATTTCAATAGATGCTAACACAGTAACTAGCCAGTGACTGAAATTCAAAGCCGGTCATGGATCTCCACCAAGGTAATCCTCACTTGCAGAGTGAGCATGTGTAGATGATATGAGTTTGTCTGCTCTGTTAACCACAAATTATTTTTGGCTGTCAACCATGAATGGAAGGCCACCTCTAACTAGCTTGGCTTCCTCTTTCACTATCAGTCATGCTGTCAAATTCTTGGCACCCTACATGCCTGTGCTAAAATGATGATTTTAATCACCTAAATCAATCTATCCATTCCTACACATGTCTGTTCCTGGCCCCAGACTCTTCCACTACTGTCATCAGCAAGTGCCCTTCATCCATGACCATATAGTGCATCTTTCACTCTCCTGCCAGAGTAAGCCAGTAGTGGTTATCACCCCAATAGACTATTTCTAGATTAAAAAACAAAAACAAAAAGAACTTCATCTCAAAGCTGTATATTAAATGCCTACTGGGATCTTAATTGAAACATTCATGTTAAATGTATGCATACTGATCTCCCCTCATCAAAATTTGCCTAGAACAAAGACACAGGGACACATGGTCCTTGCCAGACACATTTCCAGCTACACATACATTCCTGTATCATGGGTACAAGGACGGAAGGGGGAATGAAAGGAACGGTTTCAGGGCAAGTTTCCCATTTTTGTTCATTTATTATTTTCTCCAGGGTCTAGTAATCTATTTAAAACTCATGGCAATTCATAAAGAAATGGAAAGGCTGGGCCATACTCAAAGAAACATAGCTTGCATGGTTTCCCTCATTTCTGGTAACCAGAATGTGCCCATAAATCTACAAGTGAACACACTGGATGTTAAAAGACAAAAAATACTGGGAAATGATTAAATTATACAGGACTCTAGCTATTCACACAGTAAGACTGAAGAAGGATATTCTTAGGAGAGAATCACAAAGGCTCGATAGCTATGTGTATGTGACCATATAAAATAATATTTATTGAATTTATCCAGGAAATGGAAACAAGAGGTTCTTTTTTCTTTATTGATGTTTTTGTTTTCTTTATCTTTTGTCATGTTTGTAAGTTCATCTATGTTTGGGAGGGTAAGGAAGAGCGGGGCAAAGCATGAGCAAATGCATCAGCGATACTCACTAGACACTGTTTGAAAATGAACTATACAAGTTGTGAATGGGGATGGAAGAGGACAACCAGCAGGGATTGAAGCAAGGGCTGACAGTGTTAAAAAAGAAACATACTCATTACCTGACTTACGTACTTGTAACCCTTCTGTACATCATCTTCACAATAACAATTAGAATTACACACACACACACATAATGGCCAATAAGCCTGTTCACTGCATTATATCAAGAAAGGGTCAAATTATAAATCATATGATAATGTCTCCCAGCAGGCTTGAATTAGGTGTTTTTTCTGCTCATCTCCATAATTGTCCACGGTTTTTCTATCACAGCCTCTAACACATTTGAGTGCTATGGTTTGTTTGAGAGTCTTGTATTTTCCACTAGAATATAAAGTTAGCAGATACAAGAATTTTACCTGTTTTGCTCACCACATTATTTCCCATGTCTAGCCCATATTGGATTCATCATTTGTTAACTTAATATATAACTTAATACAATTTCCAGTGAAAGTTTTGAAGCTAGAGGAGATTTTAGTAGCTAGGGAAGGCCCCGCAGTGAGAGTTATTCTCACATAACAAGTTGGAGAGTGACATGGAGATATATCTACCCTTGGGACAGTGAATGTTCTACCTTTCTTCCATACCTCTTCCTGTTCTCTAGAATAGAAAATTCTGTTCTTCCATCTTCAAGCATGTGCCATTCCCCGTGCTTCCTAATCTTTTAGAGATGGGAGAGGCGAGGCATATGTTTTAGAATGGTAATTGTAGTATGATTTTCTTTTAATTATACCATCTTTAGTTTAGAGATACAGTGAGGGAAAACAAGGCTAGTGACAAGATGCTAGTGACAAGCTGGCCATCCTAAGGAGAAGGTTTGTCTGAAGCGGGCAAGGACCAAGCAAGAGCAGGGGTCCACCTATAATCCCAACTACTTGGGAGGGAGAGGCCAAAGGATTGTAAACTCAAAGCTAACCAAGTCAAAAAGTTACTGAGAGGCCATCTCAAAACCAAACAAACTAAGAAGGGCTGCATCCATTGTTCAAAGGATAGTGTATTTACCTCACCTGCATGAGGCCCTGGGTTCAATCTTATAGAACCCAGGTCATCAGGCAATCAGATAAAAAGCTGGTGGAGGGAGAATGATGACCAATCTGGGAGAGTTGAATCCAGGCACAAGTCTAAAAGGCTCTTGTTTCTGTAGCATCTCATGTCAGTCCAAGGACTGCTTCAGTGCTTGCCCCATTACAGTGAACTTCTCACTGCATTTATCCTGTAATTTGGTTATAGCTGTGTTTCTATGAATCTCAAGACTCCTATTAATTCAGTGACCATAGTAAACACTTATTGTAAGGATATGTTAGAAATAAAGTGAAAGCTACAATTATCCATAAAAATATAAAAGAGAAAACGGAACCCCAGTTCAAGAAATTCACAATTTACCCATTAGTTGCTATTCAGTATGGTATCTCATATGCTTATGTTTATTGTGAAATCTGCTTTATGAATTTAGCACAAACCAGTGTATAATTGAGGCTAATTAAATATTACAGTACTTATTTCTAAGCTTTCTATATAGTCAAATCCATGGCATAGAATTGGCTAGTTCAGTGTTTTATTCACAGAATTTGGATGATTGACATAAAGGACTTTTTGTTGTTTTTATTTTGGTGGCTTGGGGAAATTGTATTTATAGTGTTCAGGCTATGTAGTATCCATTTGTTATTTCTGATACTGTTGCAATTTACCTCTTGTGGAGATCTCAGATACAAGAGAGTCCTTTCTGTTAGCCATGATGCAAAGCTTAAAATATGAATCTCTAAAACAATGAGACAAAGAGAGCTCAAAAAAGATGATCCCAGTCACTTGGAGGTGATCCATAGTGATGCTATTGCTGTCCTACTTTCTTGTCTTCCCTACATAGTCGCCAGCCACTCATTGGATACGCAGACCACTGACATCTTGCAATAAATGCTATTTGGTATAATTGACCAATTTTTCTTCATTTTCGCTAAAAAAAATCCAACGTGTTTCACAATGCATCATCATTAGCTTCTGTTTCACCTTCTAGAAGGAAATTTTTCCAACAATGGTAAGTCCTTGTCCACTTCAGTGGCAATAGTAATAAAAATCCAGAGAAGCAAAAGTTTTATGGTTTCCTTCATTTGTGGTAACTAGACTTTACCTCCAAATTTGTAAGTAAACACACTGGGTGATATGCAAACAGTTACAAATGAGTTAACTGAAGTATAACATCCTCTATAGAGAACTCAGATACTATAATTCTTTAGAAAGACTAAGCCAAAACTCAATAAAAATAAGTACCAGGAAATGGGTACCTGCAAAAAGGGAGTGGGGAACAAGGGCCAAAGGAGTAGAAGAATGAAGAGGGAAAGGAGGAAGAATACAATTTATTATACATATCACAAAATTAAAGAAAATAAGGAAAGGGATAGGTTGAATGGGGGTCACACACATCAAGATGCATTGTATACATAAACTTTGTTAAATGGCAAAAATTAATACATATCTTCAAATATTAAGAAAGTGAGGGAAGGGGATGGGAGGGGTGGGTGAGAATGTTGAAAGGGAGGGCATTCACCAAGACACACTGCTTTGCTGAATAGTGAAACTGCTTTGTACAACTAAGATCATACAAGTATGAAAAATTACATCTCTCATTTGCATATTTGACATGCATGACCTCACGTAAGATTCATAGCAATTTTGAGGGATGAGTAGTGAGGTTATATCCATTGTAAATTTGAATGAACTGAGGCTTTCTGTAGTTAAATCAAGTCTGTATGTGTAGTGAAATTGTCATGTTGAGTCCAGTATTCCTTTGCTGTTCCAGCTGAGCCTTCATCTTGAACCTGAGTGTGGCCAACCATTGCCTAGTCAGCCTGAAAGACAACAGGGATCATATGAACATCATCTCTGCCCTTAATGTTGATGGGCCATGATCGTCCCAATAATCACTCAGTTACCAGGCAACCAGCTGTAAGATGATCAGCACACTGAGAAGATGAAATAATTGGGAAGAGAATTAATTGATGCATTTCATCTTCTGAATTATTTCTTAGACTCTGTTCTCTGCCATTAACTTTGTCTCACTAATGAAATACATACATTTAGTTTTCTAAAATTTTAATATATTTCCATAAAATATTTGTCTATTATATCAGTGACATCAAAATGTGCTATGCCAGGAAACTTTACATAAGTTTTATATAGATGGTCATACTGAAAGAGGTTTAATTTTTTTCAAATGGTAAGTGTATGCTACCTTATGCTTTTTTTCCTTCTAAATTTCCTAAAAGGTATTGGTTACAATAAATACTGTTACTGTCCACATACCTAAGAAATCAAAATTTTAGATTAGGTTGATGAATCATCTTGTTAATACCTATTTAAAAACTGATTTTGAGCCTGGTGCTGGTGGCTTAGGCCTGAAATCCTAGCTACTCAGGAGGCTGAAATCTAAAGATTGCAGTTCAAAGCCAGCCCAGACAGAAAAGTCCCTAAGACTCTTTTTTTTTTTGGGGGGGGGGGTCCAGTCATGGGGCCTGAACTCTGGGCCCAGGTGCTGTCCCTCAGCTCTTCAGCTCAAGGTTAGCGCTCTACCACTTGAGCTACAACACCACTTCTGGCTTTTTTCTTTTTGCTTATGTGGTGCTGAGGAATCAAACCCAGGGCCTCAGAGGCATGCAAGGCAAGCACTCTACCACTGAGCCATCTTCCCAGCCCCCTAAGACTCTTACAACAAATAACTACTTAGAAAAACCCAGAAGTAGCGCTGTGCTCAAGTGGTAAAGCCCTAGCTTTGAGCAAAAGGAGCTTAGGGACAGTGCTCAGACACCATCACAAACAAACAAAAACTGATTCTGTCCCTTTGTGTTCTTTTCAAATCTTTCTTTGCATTTATACAAGTTCCAATAGCTTAGCCTATTTAAAATGCAGCTGCTCCTGCTCACATTTCTCCTTGTATCTGAAACTACATAAACAGCTCACACACTCCTGGACACACACACACACACACACACACACACACACACACACACACACACACAGAGCTCCAACGTGCATCTTCAGCTGTCTTCTCTGCCTGGAATTTCCTTCTTTTTCCTTCTCGCTCATGTCTTATCCCCTTAACCTCTGCCTCAATCCACAAAATTATCTTTCTCAAAATATCATATTCATGGGCATAAGCATGGGTAACTCCATGCTTAACTAGCATGGACAAGGGCTTAATTCTCCAGAACTCAGGGGGTAAAAACAATATGACGTTCATGATGAGGCCTTTTCTAACATCCCAAGTTGGAAGTATTCCTTCCCTCTTTTGAGACCCATAGCCCTTGGCATTTGTACTTCTAAATAGCCCTTATAAAGTCTTTTTTACTCAGAATATGTGTCAGATTACTTCACTTGAGTGTAAATTCCTTCAGGCTAGGTACCACGTCATAACATTTTTAAACCCTTTTAAAAGTTGGTGAGTTACTTGTTCACCACAATGATAAATTTTTGAACTCTTAGTTTCCCAAACTGTGCTTTCCAAGCACATCTCATCTATCCTTCATAGGTCTTAGAGTCTCTTATTTTAAAAGAAAGGAAAATGGGACCTACCAATGTCTGGTAACTAGCAGAAGATCCTATCCCCCCACCAAATGCAAATTAGGTTGGCTCTTCTAAAGACATGCCCTACTAAACTGTGTTTTGTGTTATGCATTTTTAAATTCCTTTTACTTTTAAACGAATAAATAAAATCTCAGTCAAGTTTTCAAATAGCTGTCCACCTTATATTCAAAAACTGCTTCATTAAATGGTAATTACTTTATATAACTACTTAAGCAAGAAGTGTTTTATTTATTGCTGTTTTTGTTTCCATTTTGTCTTATTTGCTTGCTTATCTGTCTTTGGGAGGATAAAAGGGCACAGAAATGTAGGGAAGAAGGGTGAACAAATGCAGTGTCTAGTAGTACTCACTAGACACTACATTGAAAATGAACTATACAACTGTGGGTGAGGATAGGAGGGAAAAATTGGGAGAGAGTGAGAAAGAGTGACATTCTTCAAAAAGAAATGTACTCTTTATCTCAGTTGTATAACTGTATATCACTTTTGTATATCACGTTTGCAATAACAATAAAAAATGCATGAAAAATAAATGAAAGTATGAAGAAATAGACACAAAGTATACACAATGTGGGCAAGAAGCCTTCTCGGAAATATTTCCCACATATTTTTTTGAACAACTTTATCTCTGAAAAAAATATAGGTATAATACAAGTAAACTATTTTCAGTGTGAGCATTGATGTCATTATTAGCTAGTGGGGTGTTAAGTGTAAGAATCCTGTGGACAAACCCCTACAGGTATATGCATTCAAGTTAATGGAAACTGGCAGATCACAACCAACAAACAAGAGGGTGAGTTCAGCAAATAATAGAGGGGTCATTATAGAAAGGAGATGGTGAGTAAGTTTTGAAAAACTAGTTAAAAAATATATATCCTTGTTTAAAATGTTTGTGACAAATGAGTATATATCATGTACCAAATAAAGAAGGGTAGATCTTGAGAAAATTGAATTAATTGCCTTGAGCCAATATAGTCATAATATTCAATGTACATATGTGGAAATGGAGCCAGGTAACTCAATGGGAAAAGTGAGGTTGGGAGCGATGGGGGACAAAGATGGGATGGGTAACAATGTATTCTACTCATAAGTCAGCATATTGATTGGAAACCTCTTTGTACTACAACTTAAAGATAATTTTTTAAAAATTAAAGAAGATATACATTTTTAATTCCTGCCCAAATAAGGGTGGGTCATGTTAACATGTGTAATGCCAAAAAAAGAATAATAATAAATTATTTGAGGAGACAATTATATCAAAAAAGGCTAAAGCTAAAAGATCATCATGGGGGGAGGGAAAGGATGGTAGGGGGAAAACAAAGGAGGAGATAACAATGCTTGCTACGAAATGTACTCATTACCCTACTCATGTAACTGTAACCCCTCTGTACAACACTTAAAAAAAAAGGTCATCAGGGAATAGATAAAGGATTGAGAAAAGGAGAAATAATTTTCCCAAACACAGAAATCCAATTCCCAAAGAAACACAGGTCCCATGGTTTCCCTTATTTGCAATAACTAGTACATGTGTAGGACAAGTAGAAATGGTCAAAAGCTATGTACAAATGACCAGATAAGATGATATTAAGCGAAATGAACCCAAGATAGGGATCAACTGTTTTTTTTTTTTTCCTGCTTGCTATTGTTTCTAACTTATTTATAATGTACCATGTGATTTTTTTGTTTCTTTGTATATTCCTCCCCTATGGTATAACCCCTGTTTGCATTGTATTTGATGTTGGTGCCCTACATCTTGTATGTACACTTTTCTAATTTGGAGAGAGGAAGTGAAAAAACAAAATGCTTATATAGGGATACAGGTTGATCCATTGTAGCAATGAAATGCACAAGACACTATGTTGAAAAATGAACTTTACAATTTAGGTAGGGTGGGGAGTGTACTTGTGGAGGTGGGAGGGAAGGGATGGTAGGGGGAAAACAAAGGAGGAGATAACAATGCTTGATAGGAAATGCACTCATTACCTTGCTCATGTAACTGTAACCCCTCTGTATAGTATTTTTACAATAAAAAAACGTTAAAAAAAGAAAAAGAAATCTAGTTTAATTTTAAGTGGGGCCTAAAACTCAGGTTTTATGATTTCTTCATAAAGAGATCATCCTGCTGCTGCTCTCTGATATTCGAAGACATTAAATGTAATGATGGCATTTTTTCACATTAGCAAAACGAGATGTGAATTGTCTGTGTTGTCCTTAAGTAATGAAGGTCACTATCCAAGCGTGAGTGGACATTGTCTGTTCTCACTGGCTTCTGGTTCACTCCTCCCATTCTGTTCTGCCACATTTTAATCTGACATTTGCCTCTACCACTCCACTAAAATCATGCTGCTATATCCAGGAATCATCTCACTCCTAAGTCAGCCTGGCCTCCCTCAGCTGAGGGAAACTAATAGCATCACCATCACCAACCAAAGCACTTCTGGAAGCCTGGATGTTGAAAATCAGGTAAGCATGTGAATAGTGCTGAGACACAGGATAGTATAAGAGAATTGTGAAAGGAGTCTGCTATATGTTGATGTCGGATTGTTCAGGCTAAAAGACACTGGATTACACATTTACTCCATCTGAACTCTGTCAACATAAAATTGCTCCAAGACCCCATCTTTCACTTCTCATTTTGGCACTAAATAACCTAAAAGCTGACACTTTTTGACTCACCTCAGAAAAGCTATTCCATCATGAATAGATCCATCCTCGGTGGGGAACTTAGAAATATTTCAAAGTGGTCTCCTGAATCTCTATCTACATCCCAGACGATACCCTTAGAAAATCTTGAAGCCTGATTTTCTTCAACTATAAAGCAGGGGTGCCTGCATCTG
Organism: Dipodomys spectabilis; assembly: GCF_019054845.1. NCBI lineage: Eukaryota > Metazoa > Chordata > Mammalia > Rodentia > Heteromyidae > Dipodomys > Dipodomys spectabilis. The sequence goes on from NW_024870824.1 coordinate 12,382,531, forward strand.
TGAAGACTACATGGGGTGATACACATAGTATTTATTCTAATCCATCAGTGTCCTTGAGTTTAATTTTGATTGTTAGGCTTTGATAGGATGGTGAGCTTTGTAGCTTTCTTGAAGTTTTGAAGCTTTAAACTCTTTAGTACCCCTGTACTTTAAATTAGTTCCTCACTCTTCCTCACTGAATAAAAATTGCATGTATTTATTAGCTTAGCGCATGAAAGTGAATCAGGTATCAGTTATTGGCACCCCTTAGATAGTGCTATGTTGTATCACAGTTTTAACCAGATTCCTTGGTCGAGCCCACAAATCTGTCTATCATACATGCATATATACCATCCTTTATATATGTATTGCTATCCTTGAGAAACAAGGCAGAGAAGAAGTCAGCCAAACTCCCATAGTTACATCTTTAAAACAAATGATACTCATGCAGAGGAAAATAATCACAGTTTCAACCACAAATTAGTATGATACACCGATTTGAATCATGTTTTAACTTTGGACTTGTCCAATTTTCGAAGCCTATGCCAACCAATTAGATGTGTGGCTGGAAAGTTCAGAGACAAGATCTTGTCTAGAGGTATATTTTAAGTCATGCCAATATTAGAAAACAGAGAGGAGACAAACAAGCATAGGGGGAGAAGTAACAACCTGGACACTTAAAATACTCAGGGGTCTGTGAGTAAACAGTAAGCTAGCAAAAAGACGTGAGAGGGTATGGCTAGAGTGATCACAGCAGAAGTAGGTTCCTGATCAAGGTCAGTCTTTATCTGGATGCTACCAGTCAACAGCTGAGAATGGTGGATGTGCTGAGTCTGGCACTACATCCTATCCAAATGAGCAGCTCTTGCTTGAAGACCTTTTTGTGGCCTGGCTGAGATTTTCTCAATCAGTGATTGTGGTCTGAGGCTCCTACTACACTGTCTTTCTCCTCTGTCATTTCAAGTACCCACAGGGAGGTGGGGAAGGGAAAGGATAGTGGGAGAACAAGGGAAGGGGTAACTATGCTCAACAAGAAATGTACTCATTGCCTTACTACTCATGCAACTGTAACCCCTCTGTACAGCATCTCTACAATAAAATAAAATTTTAAAAAGAGTACCAACAGGTCTGCCTCATGGTCAGATTTCTCCCTTACTGGCCCTTCTTGATCTCTTTTGATCTTTTCATAGATATAGGTATTGGACCTCATAAATCTTTTTCACATCAATCACCCCCATGCATTTGAAACTTTATCTCTGGAGAAATCTATACTGAGACAGCTCAGTATAGATTAGTATAGATATAGTATACTGACTAAAGTATTTTGTCAGGAGTAACCTAGATGTATTGTTGTTTTGGGCATCCTGATACTCACCAATCTATGGCCATTGAAAATTGCCAGTGGCCATGGATTCATGTGGCCTAAAGCTACCTGTGTTCGTTCACTCAGGCGCTATTCACAATTTCCCAAACCCAAGTACCTTTGATACAACAGATGGCTGAAATATTCAGAGGTTTATTTATATGCAAAGACTGTGCAGCTAATGGGAAGAAGCTTTGCGAGTGAGCCAAATGCTGGAGTACACATCTGGATGGCTGCTTTGGACAGCAGGGCATAGATCAAGAGGGCGATTACTGTTGTCAAGAATCAAGGGTTGTTAGAACCTTCTCACAAGACCTCTGTGGCAGTCCCCTACTTCTAAAACTGAGCCTTGCATCTTGTGTTTCTGTTTGTTTACACTTACCCTTCCCTAACATGTTCATTGTTAGGTTAAGTGCTAAAAGCTTCTCTTCTTGGGTGTTGCTGATAATTCTGTAAGGCTTCAAGGTTGAGTCAACTCTGTATAACACATTCTCTAGACAGAAGACTTCCTGGATCCATCTCAAGTTCCTTATGAAACCATTAAAAACTTCAGAATAAGGTCAAGGAATCTAAATGGAAATGAAATCTTCTCAATTCTATTTATAGGAATTTATCTAAAGTAAATATATATTATCAGGGAGTGCAATATTATTTATGTAAGGACAATCTAAATATTTAACAGTTTGCAAAAAGAATATTTAACAGTTTGCGATACCTGAACTAATTATAATGAGTTCACATCACTAAAATGCTACTTAGTCATTGAAAATTATGAATGAATTTTTCAGACTATCATCTTGAGTAAAAGAAAGGAAACAAGCCAAATCGAATTTTAAGGAAATTATTTTAAAGTACTGTATACCATACAAATATTTACATATGTCTATGGGTATGTATCTGTGAGTGAAGAATAAAACTGAAAAATATTATGAATGTTTATGTTTAAGTTGTAGCACGATTAGTGATTTTCTTCTGAAAATGTTTCTGAAGTTCACAATTTTTTGGCAATTAATACCATTTCCTCTAACAGCATGAAATAAACACAGATAAATATTTGCTTAAGAGAAGAAAATTCTCAGTGGGCCCCAAATACAACAGTGGGATACTGCAGGGATGGGTCATTCACTTACAAGGCAGCAGCCATTCTAAAAGAACTCTTATTAGGTTTTTCTTTTCTTTTTCTTTCCCTTCTGAATCTTGAGGTCTGTGGAGCCTCAGGGAAGCGGTGATCACCCTGCCCAACAAAGAACGAATTAATGATAGATGTAAGAGATCCTGAGCTACCTTCTGGGTTGTAAGAAAAAACAAAGCTGCTCCAAGGAGGTTGGGTAAAGCCCGACCTCTGACAAAAAGACATCAGGAAAAGATTCTAACCAACTCCAAATGAAGGAGATTAATTCTTTTAAAGACAGATAAGCAAGGGCTTATTTGTGGCTTGTACTCCACAAACAAATGTGATATCCCAGAGGCTGAACTTTCAGCCCAGACACACCAGTTAATCCAGATCTTTGGTATTAATCTTGCAGTAAGAACTGGCAGGCACCACGCTTTGAGCTAGTCACTTAACCTCCCAGTGCTTCCATTGTGATATTTGGAGAAAGTATGACAATTATCCTGTGTTGGCTCTCAGAGGTTATGTGGCAGGATGAAAGAGAAAAAAAAAAACCCACTTGCAAAAAGTAGAACTCTCCACAGCCCAGGAGATAATCTGAGCCATGCAAGAGAGGACTTTTCTCTGGAGCTATGCCTTTGAGTGAGAGTTTCTCTGCTCACAGAATAATAGGAGTTTGGGGTCTCAGGCTCAGTTAAGGTTCTTAGTTGCAAGTAACAGAAATTGATTTGGGGGTACATCTGAGATAAATAAGATTTATTAGGAATTTTTCAGGGTAGGAGAGACAGGGAAGGATGACTGGAGCAAGCAGCATCAGAAAGAGCAAACTATGTTAAGTTTTGATTTCCAAAAATGGTGACAACTGCCTTGTAGCTAAAAGGCTACAAGGTGAAGCTAATTCTGCAGCTGCCACTCACATCTCCTACGGCAGTCGCAGTAAGTCATCTCTAACACTCCTCTTATCCTCAAGCTGTAATGTTCCAGGTGGCAAAGATATATTGTGCCGCTCTGATGATTTTGTGAAGATGAAAAGAGGGAGGACCTGGCCTCCTAGACTATTCCAGACAAGGTATTTCCTTGGAATTACCTCATCAACAGGCCTAGATATGGTGAAGGGAAAGGAAATCCCTTTAATCTGAGAGTACCAGTTTTGTTAAAAAAAAAAAAAAAAAAAGCATAATAGCTCAAGTATCATCACCACCATCCCATGGGAAGAAATGACATGACAAAAATGAATGTTGTAGCCATTGTATAATTTTAGCTACTTAGGAAGCTGAGATCTGAGGATCACTGTTCAAAGCCAGCTTGGGCTGGCTGATACTCTGGGACCCTTTATCTCCAACTAACCTGCAAAAGGTTGGAAGTGGAGGTGTGGCTCAATGGGGAAATAATTCACCTTGACCAGGAAAGCTCAAGGATAGCACCCAGGCCCTGAGTTCTAGCCCCAGGACTGGCATAACGCGCACGCGCGCGCACACACACACACACACACACACACACACACACAAAACCTAATGCTGTGTAAATACTGGTGTGCTGAATTCTGACATCAGAATTTTATGTCTGTTCTATAAAACCAAGACACTTGAGACTGTGCATACCGAATCCCTGCTCCACTCCATCGCTTGCTTTGAAAAGTCCCCTGGCCACTACAGTGCTCTCATTATTTATTCCATCTGATCTTTGGTGTCTAGTTCAGAAGTCTCACTTCTACAACATGTTTCCTGGACACACCTATTGGAGTGGCTCTTGGCTACCCCTGGAGTCCTATGAGTCTCCCAGTTCCATACCTCTAATGGCCATGACCCACAAGATTCAGGCCCAGAATGATTCTACATTTGAAAAAGTTCAGCTTCATCAGGCAAGAAAAGAAATTCTCTCATAGCCTACATTCCATGGAGCTCCAGCACAACACTCCTTCATAAAGCACCTCTGGATTTACTTTCTTTTCTCTCTCCCATCTTTATCATATAAATAATAATGGAACTTACCTAACTGGTTTAAGAACAGTCATCTTTTGTTCTTCTCTATTTGCTAATTCTGTATCTCTCCTTTCTCCTGCAGAATACATACACACACATACACACACACACACACTCACGTAGAAACCATCTGGAAAAGGCAGACTCTTCAGGGGATAGAAGTAGAGAAATTAGGCTAGAAATATAAAAGGGAGGAAGTGCTGTGACCACTGTTCACTTGGAAAATTAAATTAAAATTATTTGTACATGTTCATTTTTTTCCCCAGTAGAGTCTTGGGCTTTTCAAGGGCAGAGATCCAGTTTCATCCATTTTTTTATGCCCTCACAGAGTACCTGATACATAGAAACCACTCAATACACATGTATGCGTGTGTGTGTCTGAGTGTATATAATGAATTAATAAGCACATTAATTAGTAAATTAAAGATAATCAGGAAGTCTCCAGGAGTCATGGTCAAATGCTCTTATAGTTACTCAAGAAAGCAAATTAATTATCTCCCAACTCTTGATTGCCAGAGTTTTATTTCTGACACATCTGGGTAGATAGTATCATTAGTAAGATCTTCTAATAAATGATAGCTAACACATTTGGATCTTTCTCTGAAAAAATGGGAATGAACCCCAAGATAGACACACAGGAGGTTTTATCTTTGTTGCTGTTCTTTTTAATGTAGTTATAATTTACTATGTGATTTTTTTTGTTTCTTTGTATGTTCTTCCCCCATGGTACAACCCCTGTTGTCACTGTATTTGATTCCAGTGTCCTGCATCTTGCATATACATTTTTCTAATTTGGGGAAGGGAAGGGAAATAACAAAATGCTGAAACAAGGATACAGGTTGAGCCATTTTAACAATGAGATGTACAAGACAGTATGTTGAAAATGAACTTTGCAACTTTGGGGGTGGAGGGGAGGCAGGGAGAAGGGTGGGAGAAGGGAGGAAGGAGGTGGGGAGGTGGGGAGGAAAGGGATGGTAGGGAAAAATAAGGAGGGTGTAATAATGCTCCATAGGAAATAGACTCATTCCTGGCTTCTGTAACTATAACCTCTCTGTACAGTATCTTTACAATAAAAAATATATATATATATATTAAGAAATAAATAAAAATGAGCAGATGTGACCCACAGAGTTCAATTTTTTGAACAAGAGCTTTATTTCCTTGTTTCTGGTAGAAGCTTTTAGGAGAATGAAGGAAATAGCTGGACAGAGATTCACAGGAAGTAAAAGCTGAGAGGTACCCACGGTTGAGAGTTTGAGGGACAGCAGACCCCTTGACTTTACCAAGGGTTTGAACACTGAGAAGGGTGATAAGAACTATTGCTGCAGTACTTTCTGCTTTCTATTCTGTGTCTTCCTTTAATCCTCTGGGTAATCATAAGCCTCTCTTTCCATTACTGTGTATTACTACCTCAGTCACTTCATTCCATAATTTAAAACGACAGTAGTGAAAGGATATACACTATCATAACAATCTCCAACTATACAATATATAATCACGATAAATATATAATCTGCAATATGATAAAGAACAAAACAAATAGATCACAGGAAAATATAGAGAAGATGATGTCATTGTTATGGCTTTTAATAAAATATTTGTGATAAGAATGAGCTCACATTTATCTCAATAAGTGCTGCAAGATACCAGTCATGTCCTATGCAGTTTGTCCTCCATATATTCCATAAACAAATCACTCTTCCTTCCATTTTACAGATGTAGAAAGTAATTTCTAGAGAGGTTGGTATCTGGCCAAGGTAAAAATAAAATGAGACAAAGCTTAAACCCAGGAGTTTTCTGGTCCTGCATACTCAGCCACAATATGGTTAAACTAAGTTAGAAATAGTGAATTGAACAATAATTCTTTGCTATAGAACATTGAGGTTCTGACACGCTGGCTTGCATTGTAATTTTTTAATGTTTTTATTATAAAAATAGTGTACAGAGGGGTTACAGTTACATGAGTAAGGTAATAAGTACGTTTACTACCGCATTGTTACTTCCTCCTTTGTTTATCCCCTACCCTTCCCTCTCCACCTCCTTAACTCCTCCCTTCTCCCCCTCCACTGCAAGCTGTAATGTTCATTTTCAACATACTGTCTTGTACAGCTCATTGTTACAATGGGTAACCTTGTATCCTTATTTCAGCATTTTGTTATTTCCCATCCCCTCCCTAAATTAGAAAAATGTATATACAAGATGCAGGGCACCGATATCAAATACTGTGAAAACAGGGGTTATACCATGGGGGGAAGAACATACAAGAGAAGCCAAAAAAATCAAATAGTACATTTTAAATACGTTAAAAACAATAGCAAGCAAGAAAAAACAGTTGTGTCTCTATCTTGGGGTTCATTTCACTGAACATCATCTTATATGGTTGTATGTACATAGCTTTTGACCTCTTCTGTTTGTCCTAGACTTATACTTGCTATTGCAAATAAGGGAGACCATGGGACCTATGTTTCTTTGGACCTGGCTTACTTCACTTAATATAATTTTTCCAAGTCTTTCCATTTCCTAACAAATGGGGTGATGGAGGCATATTATATATATATATATATATATATATATATATATATATATATATATACTATATGTAATATATATAGTATATAGTGTATATATATATACCATTCATCTACTGAGGGGTATCTGGGTTGGTTTGCATTCTAATTTTTTAAACTCTCCTAAACTCATTTCACTTTGAAATATTGTGCTACTTTGGAAAGTATGCCATAGATTTGGTCTGTACCTTGAATTCAAAGTCTTTGCAACGCTATTTGATTTTTCTAAAGAAAAATCTAGGAGCCTCACAGCACATCATGGAGATAAAAAGAAAAATCATCTTCTATTTTTATTGGATCAAGCTCTATGGTAAATTATTCTGATTCTTGGAATAAAGAACTTGAGATTTGGAAGGGTTGACAAATTAAAGCAAGTGGTAGAGCCAGGATTAAAATCTAGGCAATCTCACCTCAGAAATGTTGCTTTGAACAGTTGGGCTCTAAAGCCACTCAGAGCAATGAGCAACCAAGAATCTCTGAGCAGTGTGTTACCATAACAACAGCACAAGCTATCAGGAGGGATCCTGGCTGTGACCCTGGGCTAGATCAACTTAATGTGACCAAATCTCACATTCTCATTCTACAAAACAGAGACATTTACATTCCACAGGTTGATATAAATTCACAGCATATACCCCATAATAAATGCTTAATAAACATGAACTAATAATTCTCATTTTTGACGGAACATTTTCTAGAAGCATTTTATTTTTATGGTCAGGTCATGTCTTCCCTAGAACTTCTTTCAATGTACAGATAACAACAGAAAGGACAATTAAGGCAACAAGAAATCACAACCATCGGGTTCCTTTTTCTGATTGGTATAATTGCTGTAGGGAGACATTTGAACACAGTGACTCACAGTATATCCTTTTGTTTAGTAACCAAGCCTTTCCTCATTGACCCTCATTTTTTTTCTTCTCATGGTTCTGTCCAAATTCCCTTTAAATCCTCCCTCTAAGAAGAAGCTCTTGCTTTTTGTATCATTTGTCTCTTGATTATTGCTTAGAACATTTACCTATGGTTTATCTAATTACATTACTTTGTAGAGTTACAAGAGTCCTTAACCTATGGAAATGAAGTCTGCTCAGATGAGAAAGATCATGGAATCCCAATATGTGTGTGTGTGTGTGTGTGTGTGTGTGTGTGTGTGTGTGTATTGGTCCTGGGGCTTCAACTTAGAGACTGGGTACTGTCCTTGAGTTGTTGTTGTTTTATAGATCCGGTTGTGGGGCCTGAACTTGAGCCACAGTGCCATTTCCGGCTTTTTTTTTTTTTTTTTTTTTTTTTTGCTTATGTGGTGCTGAGGAATTGAACCCAGAGCCTCATGGATGCAAGGCAAGCGCTCTACCACTGAGCCACCTTCCGAGCCCAGTTGTTGTTTGTTAAAGCTAGTGCCCAACCATTTTAGCCACACTTCCCCTTGTCACTTTGCTGTGGTTAATTGGAGATAAAAATCTCACAGTCCTTTCTGGCTAGGCTGGCTTTGAACCACGATCCTCAGCTTTCAACCTCCTCAGTAGCTAGCATTACAAGCCTGAGCTACTGATGCCCAGCTTCCCAAAACATTTTTGTTCAACTCACAATCTTGACTCAGAAATGTAAGTGTACTGCAACCTCTTTTCCTTTATCTCCATTTCTATACATCTGGGCAGTATTCTCTAAAATCTACTAATTTGATAGCTTTCAATATATAAGATGCAGATGTTAAGAACAAAGGCATAGCCGTGCAATTACACATTGTCTATGCATATATTCCTCTTAACCCTATACATTTCCTCCTCTGCTACAGTAGCTATCCCTCAATCAATACAACCCATCAAATAACCAGCAAAGAAAAAGAAATAGATCAAGTTTAGTGCTGCTTAATAAAAGCAAGCTGTCATCAATGCTTAGGCTACTACCGGTTCATCTGGTATTTTCTTGCAGATCAGCATCAGTCATTTCTTCTGGAAAGCTGCAGTCTTTAAGACAAAATACAATAGAGTAAACCTAGGTTCAGCCCTCTCTTTCTCACTTTTCTGGACACTTTCAGCTGGGAAAAAATCTCAACTATCTGTGCTTGAAGTGCTTGTATATCTTTTCATCAATTACTATAATAACTCCTTATCTAGTCTCCATCCTTTGTATTCTTGACAACCTACATACTATTTTCAACATATGCTTGAATTGGTCCTTTCAAAATATGAATCAAATTATATGACTCCCTTGGCTGAAATCCTCACACTTTCAATAAAATGCAAGTGCTGCCATATGATGAAGCAATCTTATCTGTGGTTTTATATTCCCAAGAGTTAACATCAGAATGTTGAAGGGATCTGCACTGCCATATCTATTGTAGCATTATTCACAACAGGCTAGATATGAAAACAACATAAACGTTTTTTGGTGAGTCTAATAAAAGTTCATTTTGAGAATCTAGGACCATATTAGTCCTTGTTTTAATTATTAGAAAAATCTGTGCCCACCATTTTTCCTGTGATTCCTTGAGGAACTGTACTAATTTAGCATTTTTTCCATGAAATAGGTAAGAAATGAACTTGTCAATACCATTTTGGACAAATAAATTCAGAGAAGAGCAAGAATTCACTCTCCTTATAGAGTCAATATGTAAGTAATTCCCTTATTTTAGAACTGATCTCCCATTAGTACTGGCTTCCTATATATTAATCCTTCCATTTTTATAAAGATCACCAAAATTTAGTGGTTTAATAATGCTTCTGTAACAAAGGTATAAGGAAACAGAAATTTTTATTTATTGGTAGTATGCATCTACAAGAGTAATGTGTCATTTCCATCCAAGTTTAAAATAAACATTTACTTTGAATGAGAAATTTCATTTCTAGGACTCTGGATTGCAATTGCTTTTGCACAAATACATATAAATGGAGAGGGATAGGTAGATTCACAGATAGATTAATAAATTTTTGTCAACATTGCTTGAGATTGAAATAAACAAAAGAGCCATGAAATTGAATTTATTTAAAATAATTTGGAAGACTTCAAAAGGAAACTACTCAGGATCATTAATGGAGGTTACAAAACAGCCAAGTAGTAGTAAAGAGAAGCATGAAAAAGAAAGGGAAAAGGGATGCTTTTATTTTTCCATTTATGGGACGGCAGATGAGTAAATTTTAATTTTTAGTACCTAATTTATAAAATAAGAAATGAAGGAAATGTTTTACCTGTCCCTACAGGACTATGTGAAGTAGATATTTAAATGGTACCTAAATTCTCCTTTGGATTATGTTCCTGATCCATTTGTTCAACTTTGGAGACACTGCAAAACATTGCCACAATGAAACCATTGACTTCAGCATTTTAATAGTTCATCCTCATGTGATATAAAGCAAAGAATGAGAGAAGGCTAGAGTTCTTGCTCTGAAATGTGGGAGTACTATGGGTGCCTAAAATGACTGGCTTAAACAAAGTCACTTGAAAAAATCATATGACTTTTCAGGCAATGTCATCTGACATAGTCCTCTGGGAGGAAATCAGGAATGTTCTTTTTTTTTTGGGGGGGGGGGAGGTCTGGTCATGGGGCCTGAACTCTGGGCCTGGGCACTGTCCCTCAGCTCTTCAGCTCAAGGCTAGTGCTCTACCACTTGAGCCACAGCACCACTTCTGGCTTTTTTCTTTTTGCTTATGTGGTGCTGAGGAATCGAACCCAGGGCCTCAGGCATGCAAGGCAAGCTCTCTACCACTGAGCCACCTTCCCAGCCTCGGGGATGTTCTTTGGATCCTTTTTATCCTGAAATTTCTCTGTCCTCACTGGAAGTGTTGGAATGTGATTGGAATATTTGCTTTGATGAGTTCAAATTCATAGCTTCAAACTGTGGTCAAGATGGAATGAAGTTTGCTTTGTCAACATGAACACTTGGTGTTTTTTTTGTTTTAACTTTTATTATTTCAAACTTCAAACTAGGCTGTGGGAGCTACCCTCAATATAGATGTTTATAATCATTTACTTGCCTTATTTTTAATATATTTTATTGTTATTGTAGGGGTGATGTACAGAGGGGTTACTTTATGTAAGTCAGGTACAAAGTGCATTTCTTTTGAACTCTTCCCATCCCTATCCACAAGTTGTAAAGTTCCTTGTCCACATAGTATCTAGTGAGTATACCAGCTGTATTTGTTCACACTTTTCCCACTCTTTGTGTCCCCCTTGTCTTCCCAAAGACAAATAAACCAACACTAAAGACAAAAGGAAAATGCATCAAAAATGGCAACAACAACAATAAAAATTTCCTATTTAAATACAAATGTTCACACAAGAGTAAGCAACTCTGCCATCCCGCACTGGAAATTGGTACCTATTATAGGCAAATTGGCTTTGAGTATCCATGGAATGCATAAACAATTACAAAAATGGTGCTGGCTACACATTGCTTATGGACTAGTTATCATGCCAAGTATGTTACATATACTTTCTAGTAGGAACTTTGCAACAGATTGGCCATGTTGATGATACAGATTAAATACTTATTCCACCATTTATATGTAGAGGAGCCAGAAATAAAACTATATTGGCTTGATTTCCTAAGCCCATGAGCTCAACTATTCGATGACAAGAAGCTTTTATTTTCGCCTTGACACTGTTAAGTGGCTTTTTAAAGAGGCAAACTCACCCCAACCACCCTTAATGACAGCAGAAAAGTTCACATGCCTGAACACCCATTATCTAGGCTACGTGGACAAAGGCTTGGAGCAAAGGCCACTCTCTTTTCCCTTTACTATCTTGAAGAGGAAAAAAAAAGGATTCTGCCATAACCACCAGTAATAACTACTTTCATCATTTCCCAAGCTACTTTGGTTTTCTCAGGATGTGCCTTTCTCCATTCTCTTTCATTTTAATCTTCAAAAGTACATAACATTATAAAGGAGATGCTACTATGTTCCTTTCATTGTTGGAGAAATGAGAACTATTACATGTCAAATATCTTATGGTGAGTTTCTTGACTAATTGCTTCAGTTCTCAGAACCTTCATTTCTTTACAGGTAAGTTGAGGATATTAGTAGCCAAACCTAAAGTGATTAAGATTGTATCTAGAAAGTTTAAAGGAAACAAGTATTGAATAAACACCTTTTCTCATGGCTAAGTAATTGCATCACACTGTTGGGGCTAGGGAGCTATCCATAACCTGTACATCCCAGCATAAGTCATGACTTGCCTGAACATCATTTGTTCAGTGGGAATATTATCATCCATCTTGGAGGGCTATCTTGAAGAATGGATAGAAGAAATGTTCTACATAAAACAACTACAGTAATTACTATTTCACACTCAAAATTCAATAACTAATAATCCTCAAAGTGAAAGCTGTTGACAGGTGTCTAGGAACTTGACCACCATGTATGAAAGCCACACATTCCTTCTGCTTGCCTGCTTACCCTCAGACTCCTTAAGAGAGGGTAGAATATTAAGCAGAAACGTTTCTTCTGCCATTGACATTGGTTTTAATGTGGTTAGACAGTCTTACAAGGGAGCTCCACTATTTCCTCATCCTCTAGTCATAGAGGGCTCTACCCAGATGCCTGAAGCAAGAGGCCTCAGAGGAGGTTTTGGCCTGGGTCTAATTCAGAAACACTGCTGATGCAATTCTTGGCTCTGACCACATGCTTGATTGCTTTCCAACACAGAATTTGATGTGAAAGGGAGGAGGAAAGAATCCCTCTTACCCATGGCTAAAAATAATTTCAGAAGGCTGGAGGCAAAGCAAAGGTAATTCCAGCTATCTCCTGGAACTGTTGACAAATCCATGATCTCCAGCAGGCCAATTTCATGCATTTTCCTTCTAATTATTTTGTTCTTCATGCATACTTGTTTTTCCTCTGTACATGCTGGGGAATGCCTCACAAATTAAACTAGAAAAACTCTGGGTGTCCTGTCATCTAATCGTTAGCCCAAGGTTGTAGCTGCCCTTTGCAAAGTCCTCTCTCTTCTGAGCCAGTACAGCTGATTAGAAGATCCATTCCCTCTTGCTCAGCCTACAGGTGGTGCTCAGTTTTGGAGCTCAGTAGCTCCACATGAAATACACCTGACAGGTGTCAAGAAACAAAATGGGTTCACAGATACCTGGGCACAGGGCAAAAGAGGCTGTTAGGAGTATGTGGTGTAAGATACAATGAAGCAATATCACCATGGAGCTGAGAAATCAAAGATAATTCCAGCTATGTGGCCTTCTGTTTCAGAAGAACAATGATTTCTGCTGTCCTGAAGACCAGTTTGGTAGAAGTAATCATGACATAAGGTACCTGTGCCTGTCTTCATGGGAAGAAAGGCAGCAAGTTCTCATCTATTATTTGGAATATAGCTATCTTCATGAAATAGACAAGTACAGAACCTTTTTAGGTACCTAAAAAGATTCTAATAAAAAATGTAACTACCCTAGCTACTCAGGAGGCTGAGATCTGAGGATTGTGGTTTGAAGCAAGCCTGGACAGGAAAGTCTGTGACACTCTATAAGGCTTTCCAATAAACTACTCAGATAAAGCCAGAAGCAATGCTGTGCCTCAAATGGTAGAGCGCTAGCCTTGAGCAAAAGAAACTCAGGGACAATGCCCAGGCCTTGAGTTGAAGTCCCAAAACCAGTAGGAAAAAAGAGACTACCATTTTTATTTAATAAATGTGAGGCATTGAAGTTTATTTTTTGTACATTTTTATTGTAAAAATGCGATGCAGAAGGATTACAGTTACATGAATAAGGTAATGAGTACATTTCCTATCAAGCACTGTTACCTCCTCCTTTGTTTTTCCCCTACCATCCCTTCCCTCCCCACCTCTCTAACCCCTCCCCCCATCAACTTGTAAAGTTCATTTTCAACATACTATCTTGTACATCTCTTTGTTACAATGGGTAAAGCTGTATCCTTATTTAAGCATTTTGTTATTTCCCTTCCCCTCTCCAAATTATAAAAATGTATATACAAGTTGCAAGTGAAAACAGGGGTTATACTGTGGGGGAAGAACATACAAGAAACAGAAAAATTATATAGTACATTATAAATACATTAAAAACAATAGCAAGCAAGAAAAAAAAAACACTTGCCTCCCTATCTTGAGATTTATTTCAGTTAACATCATCTTATATGATCATATATACAGGATATGAAACCAACCCAGATGCCCCTCAGTAGATGAATCAAGAAAATTATATATATATATATGTATATATATATATATATATATATATATGAATTCTATGCCTACATCAGAAAGAATGACAATGCCCATTTGTTAAGAAATGGAAAGACTTGGACAAAATTATATTAAGTGAAGTAAGCTGTCCCCAAAGAAACATAGGTCCCATGGTTTCCATTATTTACAATAACTAGTATTTGTCTAGGACAAGCAGAAAAATTCAAAAGCATTGAAGTTTTTGTCTTGTGCTGGTACTGAGGATTGAAGTTAATTCCTTGTACTCTCACTCAGATTGAGGATCACGGTTCAAAGCCATCCCAGGCAGAAATGTCAGTAGCCTCCACAAGTCAGGCAGTAGCTTCCACAAGTGGATCTTGTGCTTCTTATAGAACAGTATGATAGGAAATCAGCAGCTAAGGTCATGAGTTTGGAGTTCATCAATATCAAACCATCATCTCTGTGTACTCCAGTGATGTTTTACTTATGGTTACAGAATGGCTGATCAGCAATAGGCATGAAGCCTGTGTCCATGTTGGCTAAAAGATACTGAGACTATGTGAGCATCTCTGTGCTTCCCATCAGGAAAATAATATCGTCTAAAAACTCCCTGAAGAGATCTTGAAACAACCCATTGGGTAGAAATACATCACATGAGCACCACTTAGTCGTAAGAGAAATTTGAAGAAGAAAGAATTTGGCTTTGATAGTAGAGGCACAGAAGGGGTCTATCCTAACTTGGGCAAGAGTGGCACTGATGGTAAAATTCATAAGGAATAGATAGCCCAAAGAGTTATTTAGTATAAAAATCATCATTGGGTGTCCATAGTTCCTAGCTACTCAGGAAGCTGTGATCTGAGGATTGTGGCTCATAGCCAACTCAGAAAGAAAAGTCCACAAGATTTTCTCTTCAATTAACCACCAAAGAAATTTTGGTACTTGTTATTAAGATAGAAACGAATCCCAGTTTCTAACTTGGCACAGACACTGAGATCTAGAGTCACAAAGAAAGAACCAACTCTGGAGTTTATGAGTATACTGTGACACCTCTTTGAAAATTCTAGAGGGAGATGTCAACTTGACACAGGGCTGGAAATCAGAGAAACCACCTAGGCTGGAGGTACCGGAAATGTAGATGTAACATTAATCATTTGCTTAGAAATGGAGCCTTTATTTAACACTTCTTCCTACTTGGGGTTTCTTAGTGGCAGCCTTCTCAAACAAGCTCAAAAGTTATCTGGCAATTTCTGGAGACATATTTGGTTAACAGTGTTTAGAATATACTTGATAGAGGCCAGGAAAGCTATTAAACATTCTATAATGGAAAGAGCAATAAGGATTTATCCAGCCTAAGTAGTTAGTTGAGAAACCATGCTCGATGAAAAACTCATTTCTGACCTTAATATTCACTTGACTCACAGGTCTCTTAAGTGTCTTGTTCTTGTGGGTCTCATTAGTCCCCACCTCTCTGACATTGCTGCCTTTAACTTGTTATCACATTTTCTACAATGGCTTTCCTGAACCATCTTGTAGCACAAAAGACATCTCTGGTGTAGGTATTTATGGGATTACTTGTATTATTGTTACCTTGACCAAAAACTAAGTTACAAGTCATCCTTAAAACCACATGCATGACCTGGCCTGTACTTTATCACTTAAGAGTCCTCTGGCATTGGGATCTTATAAAACAAATTCAGTCATCAGGTACAAATTTAAGATGCATCCTGAATATGTTGAAGGTTACTTAGGATATGTAAAAAGAATAGTTACTCTACACATATTATATTGTCTCAAGAAGTGAGTTTAAAATATATATAGGTAAATTACAAAAGATGGATTTATACTAGCAAATATGTACCTATTTAAGCCTCATTTCTAAATTTTTGAGATTAGTACAATTAGATATATCCAATATATCTTGACTTAGTTCTTCCCTTATGGTCATTTTCTTATATATTTCTACTCATCCATTTGAAAAAAATTGCTTTCTTTGCCTATAAAAGGCATATGCTGCTTCCAACAAGGCTTTCTTAACCATATTAATTTCAAAGACACACTATCAGGATAAACCAATTGAGTTCAACCTCTTTTTTAACATGAATCTAATATAGTTGATATATGATTCTTAAGGACTTATTTAAAAACTCAACTTCATCTCCAAATTCATAGGCTCTAATCCAATGACATGAAGACCAGTAGACCATTAAAATTAATTGAAAGTGCTGAACCATTTCAAGATTGATTTATTTTGTATTTAAAAAAATTAAATAAAATGGGAGGTGTTAGCTTAGCCTTTGCCCAGAAGAATTAGTCTAAAATTACAATGGAAAATATCTCTAATGAAATTATTTTAAAACTCATCAAAGTAGAGATGAGGTTTCTGAATCACACTTAGATTCTTTGTAATTTAAATACTGAAGCAATTGAATTTAGAAATAATGTGACTTTCCACCCCAAGTAAGTAGCAAAGATTCTAGTCTATTTAAGCACTTGGAGAGAAACTGGAAAATCTTCCCTGCACAAGGCCATCTATGTCACATACCATTTACAATGTTTCAGTCAAAGATGAACCACACATTGGTGCTTTGCAACATAAAGCCTAGATGTATAGTAAGATGTCCGGCCTAGGTCTGTGGAAGTATTACCCTATGTTCTATTCACAATAACTAAATCATCTAAAGTTACATTTCTTTAATTTTCTATTTAATTTTATTGTCAAGATGATGTACAGAGAAGTTAGAGTCACATATGTAAGATAGTGAGTACATCTATTGTTTAACTTGTTACCTCCTTCCCTAATTTTTCTCCCAATTTCCCTCCCTCCCAATCCTCCCCAAGTTGTACAGTTCATTTCAAACATATTGTCTTGTGAGTATCGCTGTTGCATTGGTTCACCTTTTATCCTTTGTCTCACCATTTCATTGTTCCCCTTCCCTACCCTGATTCAGATAAACGTATATACATAGAAAGTCCACAGACTGGGAGAAGCTCTTCACTAGTCATACAACAGACAAGGGCCTTGTATCTAAAATATACTTAGAATTCAAAAAATTAAATTTCCCTCAAAGAAACAACTGCCTCATAAATAAGTGGGCTAAAGACTTAAAGAGGAAATAAGAATTGTCAGTGGACACATGAAGAAATGCTCTACATCTCTGGCCATAAAAGAAATGCAAATCAAAACAACACTGAGATGCTACTTCATCCAAGTTAGAATAGCAATTATCAAGAACTCTAATAACAGATGCTGGAGGGATGTGGCCAAAAGGAAACACTACTACACTGTTGGTGGGAGTGTAAACTTATTTAACCACTCTGGAAAGCAGTATAGATGTTCCTCAAAAGACTAAACATTAGAGCTCCCCTATGACCCAGCAATCCCACTTCTGAGCATTTACGCCAATGATCACAAACAAAGCATACTAAAGCTACCAGCACAACTATGATAATTACAGCATTATTTACCATCGCTAAGAGTTGGAACCAACCCAGATGCCCCTCAGTAGATGAATGGATCAAGAAAATGTGGTATATATACACAGTGGAATTCTATGCTTCCATCAGGAAGTATGACATAGCCCTATTCGTAAGGAAATGGAAAGACTTGAAAAAAATCATTTTAATGAAGTAAGCCAGACCCAAAGAAACATAGATCTCCTGGTTTCCCTCATTTGTAATAGTCTAATACAATCCTAGCAGATGAGCAGAATAACTCAGTAACTATATACATATGACCATATAAGATGATGCTACACCAAATGAACCCCAAGATTTGGAAACAAGAGGTTTTTCTCTGATGTTGTTGTTTTTAATGTACAATGTGATTTTTTTTCTTTTGTGATTTTTCCCCCAATGGTTTATCCCCTGTTGCCACTGTATTTGATTTTGGTGCCCTGGGCATTGTATATGCATTCCTCAAAATAGATTGCTGTTGTTAAGTAACACACAACCTTATTTAAATGGGTGTTATTTTATTTTAAAGGCAGAAAATATCTGATAAAGAAAAAAGTGATTTCTACAAACCCAAGCTATATGATTTTATTACAGTTGCCATTCTTCTTTATTGATCCTGACACATAGGGCAGGAACATCATAGTCTACTCAGCAGAAAGAACAGGTGAAGGCATTTCTTCTGAGACATGCAACTTGATTTCAATAGCATACATCCCAATGTTTTCTAAAATGGTGTTACATACAGGAAATTTTCTGTCTATAAATAAAAACAGCTTTAACAAAAAGGTAAAATGACCAGTTTGAATTTTTGTACTTGAAAAGGTCACTTCAGTTTGCCTTTCAGACCTCCTCTTACACCTCTCTCCCTCCCTGCACTGTGCTAATTATGCACCAGCTTCCCTTAGTCTCTTCAACAAACAAAGCTCCTCCACACCTATACTCCTATAGTACCCATCACCTGAATACACTTCATGTTCCCTTCCTTCATACAGCAAGCTCTCCAGTCATCTATCATGCTTCTTTCTCTGGAAACTTCCTGGAGGAAGTTTCCTGGATATAACTGCTCTCACCTTCTGCTTCATAAGATATAAAGCAAGTATAATAAAGTAATAACTGTATAAATATGCATTCCTATATTACTTCTGTCTGAATTTAAACTTTAAGTGAACAAGTATTCTTCATATCAAATGAGACCAATAGATGTTAAATGAATGATTAAACTTTCTGTTTAGGGCTGTAGCTCAGTGGTACAGCATGTTGCCTAGCATATGCAAATCATACATACAGAGTATGTTAATACAAACCACATCTTTACTCTGTTCATTTTTTTTTCTAAGTGTATATAATTGAACACAATTGACATTAAAAGTGATCTCATCTGATAGTCGGGCAAAAGTCACCCCAACTATTTCCCGTGGGGTCTAGTTAGATAATGTGTATATAAATCCTAAGCAATCAGTGGGTTAACACATGTTAAACCTTTGTACGTAAAGACAGTGTTTGATTTACAGAAATTAAAGATGAGGAATGGTAGCTCATTAATCTCAGGCCAGAGAAAGAGAGAGACAGAGACAGAGACAGACAGAGACAGAGAGAGGCAGAGAGAGAGAGGGAGAGAAATATTGGCTTCTGAGAATTTACTCTTTCATTTGTGGCATGTATAAATGTTCCAACCATTTATTTATAATTAGGCACAGCAGGGAATTCTCCTGTACAGGGCATTTCTGTAAGAGGTTGACACAGTATGCCACTGGGTCATGGTGGCTGCCCACCACATAGTTTCTTGACATGAAGGTGGTACATTCAAACTCCTATAGGGCCAGTTAGCACCTGAGGGAAGCTGGCTTGAAGAGGCTCTGCAGCATTTACACAGCATGTGCACCATCCAACCATCAGAAGGAGAGACTTGAGAAGGCTGCGATTACTGCTATGTCAAACATGGGGGCTGCAATGTGTTTGTGGAATACTCCCATTCATACACAAGTTCATTTTAGCTTTCTGTATAGGGTATGTGTATAGGAGTTATATGTATATATGGTTGTATATGATACATATACAAATGTACACATGTGAGATATGCATATAATTATACACACACACACACACACACACACACATATAGTTACCAGTTTGCCCCTATCCTCCATAGTCCAAAATATTGCTTGACCAAGGAGTTAGCCATGGGGAGAAATGGTTGCTGCAGACCTGGATACCATGTAGAACACAAAGGCAAGTCACACTCAGTGTCTTGTTGACTCAAAATTCAAAGAGAAAGCTGAACACTAGTAGTTTCAGCCTATAATACTAGATACTCAGAAGGCTGAAATCTGAAAATCACAGTTTGAAGCCAGTCTGAGCAGCAAAGCCCGTAGATTTTTACATCTAACTAATCGCCAAAATGGTAGAAGTGGAGCTATGGTTCAAGTGGTAGAGCAATAGACTTGAGTGAAATAGCTAAGGGATAGTAACCAGGCCCTGAATTCAAACCCCATTACTGGCATGCATGAACACACATGCACACACACACACACACACACACACACACACACACGCACACACACACACACACACACAGTTCAAAGAAAACTGCTTTCTTTCTCAATTGTCAACAACATAGAAATCTTTCCTCTGTCTCTGAAACCCATTAACCCATTTGGTGACAGACACATTCTTAATATATGACATAGTTGAATAATAGTTGTGTTTGCTAGAGAAGATCATCGCCATTCAATGTTTACTCCTTCCAATACATTTTGTCTCTGGACTAGAAAGAGAAAATTGTCATGCTGCTTTTCTTTTGGTTCTTTCATTTATCCGTACATGTTGAGATAATTTAAAAATTATAGCAAGAGAGCTGGGTACCAGTGGCTGACTCCTGTAATCCTAGCCATTCAAGAGGCTGAGATCTGAAAATTAAGGTTCAAAGACAGGTAGAGTGCTGGGAGCAAAACAGCTCAGGTGCAGCACCCGAGTTCAAGCCCCAGGACTGGCATAATAGCAAAAGAAACTGAGATACAACTGAGACAGTTGTGCACCATTACAAAGTGAAAGGAGTTGAAATGTTGTCATATTTGGTTCATGTTTTTTTCTTGAAAAAAGTGAAATAAAAGTAAAACAAATGAAGTAAAACATTTTTATCCTACTTATTTTAATGATCAAGTCATTTTTACATTTTCATGTCCACATATATACAACGAATATATGTTGTATCATATCATGTACACTTTCATGTGCATAAATGTCACATCACATGTATAATTTTTCAGTGCATTTCTAGTCATGTCTAGATGGAAGGACATATGGATACAGGAAGAGAGAGAAAGAGAAGGATAGATTGAGAGATGGACAAAAGAGAAGAGACAGACAAAAAGGAAAAGAGTCCAGTTCTTTTAACTTACATATAGTATTTCATCATATAATATGACTCATTTATTCTCTTTTCCCAAGTGGAGACATGTATGTCAGAACATAAGGCAACATTTTCTCCAAAATTGTCATTCAGAGAACGAAGTACATGTAGGACTTTTCAGCCTTTGAAATTATAGTGTCACCTTTTCACTTTTGTAGTTCAAGCCAAACAACATTGTTAGAAAAGACACATTATCCAGAAATAACTAGCAACAACAAGAAATAACTATTTCCAGCAAAATTACTTTCAGTAGAAGAAAGATGAGAAGAAAAGAGAATGAGAACAATGAGAGAGAGAGAGAGAGAGAGAGAGACAGATAGAGAAGGAGAGAGAGAAATAGAATAGCATAAACCAGGTAATTATGAATATAATAGTCCATAATTGCACATGATATATGCCATCAAGCATAAGTCCTTTAAGGATCACTTTGTATCCAGGCAGGGATTAGCTGTGTTGCATTCGGCGTGGGGATAAAGCAGCAAGCACAATGTTAAGGCATCTGGATGGCTGGAGGTTAAGGCATATGGATCACCGTGGGAGAGCTAAAATTTCCAGAGAAAGTATCACAGACTGATTCACAAGCTGGTCAGGATGCCGTGCATGCCCTGAGATATGATCAGCATGTCCCAGAAACTGGTTTCTTATGGATAAGAACCTTGATATCAAAGATAAATGTATTTGATGTGTGTCTATATGCATACACAGAGACAAATACATATATATCTATACAAATACATATATATCTTCTATGTAGAAGAAAATTGCAAATCACTTTCTGAAGTATACAATTAGAGAAAAATACTACTACTACTACTACTAATAATAATAATAAACTTTTAAATAAATAGTTAACGCTTACATCCTTACAAGTTTAAATATTCAATTTGGTCCAACATCACTATTTTAATCGTTTTTTTTACTTTAGCAGTATTTTTTCCTTTTTTAATTTAAATTTAAATTGCATTGTACAGAGGGATTACAGTTACATAAGTAAGGTAGTGAGTACATTTCTTGTCCAACTTATTACCCTTTCCCTCATTTTTCTCCTACTTCCCCCCACCACAAGTAGTACAGATCATTCCCAACATATTGTCTGTGAGTATTACTGTTGCATTTGTTCCCTCTTTTTGTCCTTTGTCTCACAATTTTTTGTTCTCCTTCCCTTCCCTAATTCAGATAAGCATATACACAATACCCAGAGAAGAAAAATCAAATATAGTGACAACAGGGAATAAACAATAGAGGGAACAAAAAACATAGATGTCTCTCAGAAGATTAATGAATCAAGAAAATGTGGTATACATACACAATAAAATTCTATGCTTCCATCAGAAAGAACGACATTGCCCTATTTGTAAGGAAATGGAAGGACTTGGAAAAAATTATATTAAGTACAGTAAGCCAGACCCAACAAAACATAGGTCTCATGGTTTCCCTTATTTGCAATACTTACTACATGCCTAAGACAATCTTAGCAAATCAGAAGAACAGCTCAATAGCTATGTACATATGACCATATAAGATGATGCTAAGCAAAATGAACTCCAAGATCTGGACACAAGAAATTTTTCTTTGTTGTTATTTTTAATGTACTACATGATTTCTTTTTTCTTCTGTGTTTTTTGTTCCCCCTATGGTTTATCACCTGTTTTCACTGTATTTCATTTTAACAGTATTTATTTATATTGCAATATCATTAGTGGTAAATGGTAAAAGCTGTATTGGTCAGCTCAGGATGGAAGTTAAAGAAAAAAAAGGGGATGGGGGGATTGTGGAGGAAGCTCAGTGATAAAGTATGTTCAAGATCCCAGCTTTACAAAACAAAAACAACACACACACAACAACAAATGGAGATTTGGGTAAACAAACTTGTGTCTCACAGTTCTGCAGCCTGGGAATTCTAAGATCAAGGTGTAGGCAAGCTGTGTGGTATTCTTAAGCTTCTTCTCTTTGCTCCCATCTCGTTGAGCCCTGCCACAGTGACCTGTTCCTATATGGGTGAGAAGAACAAGGTGAAGAGTAAGGAGCGAGCTCTGTCAGAGCAGGGTCTCCTCTTCTGACCCTGCTTCTTCACTTAACCCTAAGTCCTTTCACCAAGGCCCATAGTCCACATAGAGGGTGAGCAAGAGCTTCATCAAAGAAGTTTGAGAGAAATCACACCAGTTACATCATTTATTTGAAGTTGCATTATATTTAGGCAAATGGTAAATTGCTTCTGTTTCTATTATAAAGACATGGTGATGAATATGTTTGTGCTTCATTCCTCTTTCATATGGCTACAAACAAGAATTTCTCTAGTCTCTATGCCTAAGAGAAATGCAATATGATTTCTTGCCCTGTGATGTCTTTAAAATTCTGTGCAGCTTCCTTAAAGGACATTTTGACTTTCTAGGGGGTCAGTGTGGCACAGGGTGAAATCCCAGGTTGTTTTATCTCTGTTGTCTTTCTAACAATAGATTTCCTTAAAACACAGCACCTGATGCCAGGTGAATTTATCCTAACTGGATGGCTCCATCACACTCTGCTTATGAATTAAGGACTGGCTAGAGTCACAGCCTCACAGAGACGTTAACAGAAATGGGACACAGGTCATTCATGTGCATTTAGCCCATCTCTTCAGAGAACGCTTCCCTCCCACATTAAATCCTAGAAGAGGAATCTGCACACCTTCTGAGTACTTGGACCAGAGGGCTAGACCTTGGTCATTCCCAAGGCACAGGGATCTCTGGAGGCAAAAAGAATCTACATGAAGGCAAATTTCCCATAAGAAACTAAAAGATGAAACAAACTGAGTATTTGGTAAAGAATACAAGTCACTAGTAAATGGGAAAAACAGCAAAGTGAAAACAGCTCTGTTAGTGATTTATTACATTTGTCCCTTGTGAAGTGGAAGCTCCAAGCTAACCTATTTGAAGACCCAGTGACATATTCACTGCAATGGAAGAGCACAAGGACACAAAATTGAACTAGCAGCTCCAAAAATACAAAACAAACCAGAACAAAAACAACACCAAGGTCCCTGGAATAATTCAGGGCCAATCAATCATTCAGGGTCACTGGGATGTGAGTAGCCATCCTACTTTGGGATGCTGTGGGACCATGTACACAACCTCTGACCTTCCATTCTCCTTCTATAAAACAGGACTAATATCCATCTTATGTGGTTATTTATAAGGACTAGTGTTGTAATGCCACAAATTAACAATACTGGGAACAGTTAGTACAGTCTTTGACACACAGGAAGCGGTTGACAGAGGTTAGCTATTGTATTTACTTCTTTTCAGTTAAAGAGTAAGCAGAATCCTTCTGCGGACATAAATAGGAATTACTAGTGATTTCAGTCTGAATATTTGTGCTCTGCCGTCGGGCTACTTCGTGTCAGTCGGCCTCCACAATCACGTTCATTTTTCAGAGGAGCAAACCATGATACAGAAGATGAAGACATTTTCCCTCAATCCCAGAAATTGAACTCAAACGACATCAATTTTACAGCCCCATCTTCACCATCATAGACTACCTTGCAAAGGTCCCTCCATTACAGGTCAATTGGGGTGAGACTCATCCAGGAAGAACCTGATATACACACATCCAGCTCATCCCCAAGAATCAGACAACACTAACCATCTAACCACTCTGTCTTTTCATGAAGGAGGTGCTTTGGGTATTTGTCAAATAAATGTCTCAGGAGAGTGGATTCATGGGCCTCTTCTCTTTACCTCTACAGATAACAGCAGTGAATTTTCTTGTGAATTCGTTTCTTCTGGGGTGTGATTGCTCAGTCTCTACAGCCAAATCACAGTTAGTTGTCACAGGAAGCTGTCTTTGTCTCAGCTTCCTACACACATATTGTGTTTCTGGCACAACTCAAGTTTTCATTCAAAGGCCTAGACTATTCTGTTTAGTCTCAGTAGATAAAGGACAAACATGTGAATATATTTATTAATCTCTGAAATAAATCAAGGATCATTTCTACAGAAGCTTGGGGGTTGCATTTAAAGGTGGATGTATCGAACATTTTTAAAACTATATTTTAAAAGTAATTAAAACAAAGAGGGCTGTTGTGTGACTTTATGGTAGGATAACTACCTACGCAAGGGATTCTAGCCAGAAGCCTATGCACGACCTTGAGTTCAAACCCCAGGACTTCAAAAGAAAAGTAAATTCACATTCTTTCCTTTAAAAAATATAAAGAAACACATTTTCTTATATCTGATTAACTCCCTCTATTACTCTTTTCCTCATAAAGGAGATTAATCTGATGAAAATACCATATATGCTTCTGGATACCACAGCAAAACTCCTTTGAACTATCAACAATGGTTTGGACACTTAAAAATGAATGACAGGTAAACTTCTATGTGTAAGTTTATCTATTTGGGGAGGAGAAGAGGGATCACAGAAACGGCGGGACAACTCAGCAGTGAATCTCACTAGATACTAAGATCTCACTAAGATCCCACCCTGTGGAAAGCGATGGAAATCCAGGGCTTTGAAGGATGGTGAGTAGAACAAGTTATCTCTTACTGGACAGCATGTCTAGTGCAGTGCCAGAGGGAAGCATAGTTACAAAAGCTATGGGACTGTAACTGCGCTCCGTACCATGCAAATCACTCTGCGTGTGTTGTATTCTTCAGACCTCGTTACAAAAATGGAAACGGAAACTCAGATAACAGGAGTCATTTAATGCTCTGCGTTTATTAAGTTGCAGAGGTGGGATTTTAAGTCTAGAGCAATCTCATCTTAGAACTCAGTTTCTTCACTACTCGGCAAGTTCGTCAGCAAAGCACACTGGGTATGAAAGGCACATCCAAAATCTCAGAAGAAAAAGACAGCATTCTGCTTCCTGACCTACAACTGGAGAGGAGAGGAGAGAGGAGAGAAAGAGAGCAAGTTGGGCGATGCCATGGGAGCCCTGTATGGCAAGCGTAGGGGATGACGCTTGATCTAGAAGGCTTTGGGAATCCACTGAATTATTTCAAGCAAGAAAATTATATGTCTGGATTTTATTTTTGCCAAGATTAGACTGGATTTTCTATAAAAAAATGTATCCAAAGGGCAAGACAAGATCATAGGAGATGTTTCAGGCTAAAATAGCAGCACCGCTAATAGTAAAAGTATTCAATATTGCAATGATTCAAGAAGAAATGAGAGTCTCAGAGACTACAAGGAGGGTCATAATCGTATACCCATTAATGATGTGGTGAGAAAGGCCCTTCTCTTATCTGGAAAGTATGAGTTTCTCATTTGGTTAAGTCTTTGCCCGATTTTTCTAGCCAAAAGCCAATGGAGAGATGTTCACTAATCACTCTTTATGTATGAAGTTAAACCACTTAATTCTGAGCACTGTCAAGGATAAAAAGAACTCTTAGATTTATATGACAAATACTGGAATAATCAATAAGCTCTTTTCTTTAAAGATAATCTAGACATGTTAAAGGGAGGAGAAGGTGGCTGTACTGATGTTAGCGTAGCCAAGCAATCCTTGGGATGGAACTGTTCTATCTCTTGACTGTGATGATAGTTACACAAACTTACCTGTGTTAAAATTATGTAGAACTAAATCCGTATGTATAAATAGGCATATGAAATGAGTGCAGGTAAAATTGATGAAATCCGAGGATTATAATATTGGTTATAATATTGTCCTAAATGTAGACAAATGTTGCCCTTTACAGAGCCTGAATGAAGAATCTGTTATTTCTTATAATCTCATGTAGGCCTAGAGTTTCAAATGAGAAAGAAATTAAATCATCTACATCAGTAACATTAAATTTATTGTGCATTCTGAATCCCTTTGGGAATCTTGACAAAATAACCTACTCCTCTCATGACATTGTATAGGCAGAGTTTTTTGTTTTTCGTTTTGTACAATTTTGTAAGATTCAAGTCCCTAAAATTTCTCTGAATCCCTGCACTTTGCTGTTCTAGAAATTCTAACGGAACCACCTGGGAAGTTGGAACTTTGCCTTTTCAAGGTAACTGTGTGTTAACAACTTTTACCATAGACCAAGGATGTACTCAAAACCTGGCTCTACCACTTCCATGGGCAGGCCATGTATCTTTTCTATGCTTCCGTTTCCCATACGGAAGAATGAACTTTCCAATGTTTCATGCTTCATGGAGTCACATAGTAATCTATTTAATGATTAGGCATCTGAGAACTACCTAGTATCACACAGCAAGTGTCAGCAGCATTCTTTTATTCCCAGTCTCTCTGTTGTCCTCTTGCTCTGTGAGTGCCCATTCCCATTTCCTACTTCAACCCTAAGCTCTCCTACTCCAGGCCTTTCTCATACGCAATCTCTCTGCCCACCACCACTTTTTCACTGTCATTCAACACCCCACCCTTCAGGTGATCTATCTCTGTGTAAGCATTCTTTTCTCAAGCTTACCACTAGGCTCTCTTCCATCTCTCTTATACCCCTAATCTTTCCAGACACTTCGCCTAACATCTCTCTCAGTTTTCCCTGCTAAGGCATATTAGTAGAAAGGTCCCACAGTTGGATTAATTAGATCAGTGCTGAAGTTTTCATATGCTTTGTGAGTTTAACAAATTAATCTGGCATATAATGAAATATTGTGAAACAGTTTCAGAATGGATATTGCAAATACTGCCTTGTTCAATTACTGTCAAAATGCACATACAGAAAAACTATGAAAATCTGAACATATAATTGTAGAATTAATTACCACACTGTGCTAACCAGAAGCAATCATACTGAGTTTGTCAAAGTATTTAAACGAGGGTTATTCACTTTCTAATTTCAAAGAAATAAGAACATACAATCAAACACTAAGCAGACAGCTAACTCAGTGTGTTTTTCCTCTTGAGTTACTAAGAAGACTCAGAAATGTTCATGGTGCCATGCACCAGTGACTTACACCTATAGTCAGGAGGGGTCTTGGATCTAACCTCTGTATGTGCAATGGTAATTTATTACATTCTTCTATGGCACAAATAAACACATTCCAAGTTTGGATTTCTCTCCTGATGCATGCAAGTGCTTCATTTCATCTTGTCTTTGTTGAGGAGATCTAGGTAGGCCAGGTCCTGATTCCCACTTGGAGCAGTTATGCTGCCTCTGTAGCCTTTGACTGCCACAACATAGACCGAAAAACATTGTCCTCTTCATTTACCTCTTTCCCCCTGAAAGAGACTGGTTTGACAAGTGCTGCGTAATTGTTTACTTCTGCTGTGTCAAAAGCTGCATTTTGCTGGGCAGACATAGCCAAAGCCATTCCTCTAAAGGGCGAAAGTTCAGAGCTCTCACCTTGATAATTGAAGCAAGGTCTGGAAAATGGCTTGGCAAGAAGCCAGGATATCATTCTACACCTGGAGCATGACTTACCTCAAAGCATTCTTTGCTCAGCTTATGCCAGGAGAAAAGGATAGGCTTGTGAAGTGTTAGCCCCCTGCAGACCACATTAGCACAGGCTCTGCAACTGAGCACCCCTGTGCTCAGCTCAGAAATAGACCTTTCTTGCTCTGGTGAAGAGAATGGCTCAACAGAACCTGGATCAACAACAATTTCATCTTGATATAGAATATGTGTGAATACTATCCAAGCTTGCTAATCAACTCCTGCCATCCAGGTCTTACTCTTCAACTTTTCAACACAATTACAACATAACCTAATCCATAAAAAAATTCCAATCCAAATTGCTGAACATGTAGCCATGAGAAAGTTATGGAGTGTCTTAAAGTTGGTTCCCTACTAAGTAAAATAGTGATACTAGCAGAAGCAATTCCATAGGAGAGTATTAGAAATTAGATGACAAATGTAAGCAAAGCATTTAGTATGGTATGAGCACTTATTACACATAGTAAGTGCTCAATAAATGCTGGCTGGTGTGACCAATAGCATTATAATTATCCTTTCCTGTCTCAAATATGTTTTAAAATTGTCATTATCCTCTTCATCATTATTTTCAACAATACTACAGCTGAATAAGTGATATGTGCCACGATATGGAGTGTATGAATGGATGTGGCCCCATGGAGAACATCACCTATCTTTTCTTATCAATGAATGTGTAAGGAATCTATCTCTAAGAATCTGGGTGGATCTGGGGCTAAGGATGAAATATATTTCCAGGTTCTGATTCCTTCACAGAGAAAAGTCCAAACGAAAGGTAACTTTGAGTTCAAATGAGTAGCTACACATAAAACTGAACTTTGTCAAAGGCTTTTCTTTTTTACTGCTATTGAGATGATTATTTGATTTTTGTCTACAATGCTATGTCGAGGTCATGTATTATACTTACTGATTTGCATGTATTAAGCTTTTCCTACCTCTTGGGAATGAAATCAATGTGATCATGAATCCTTTTATAATATCTTTACATTGTTGGATTTGGTTTCAAGCATTTTATTGAGGAATTTTGATTTATGCTCATCAGGAAATTGGTAAATAATTCTCTGTGTCATGCCTTATTCAGTTTGGGCGTCAGAGTAGGCCTAACTTCATAGAGTGAATTTGTCAGCCTTTTTCACTTTTCTACTTTACTGAATAGTTTGAGCAGCATTGTGTCAATTCCTTCTGAAAAGTCTGGTCAAATTTAACATTGAATCTTTCATGTCCTGTGAGTTTTCTTTGTTGAAAGACTTTTTATTACTGCTCCAGTTTAATCCCTTGTTATAGACCGATTAGATAGTTTGTATCTTCTTGGTTTTATTTTTGTATATCATATGTCTCTAGAAATTTATGCACTTCTTCTGGATTTCCAATTCATTAGATTACAAGTTGTCAAAGTATTCCCTTACTAATGATTCCCTGAATTTCGTTGTCACTTGCTAGGATATGCTCTTTCTCATCTCTGATTTTGTTCATTTCGGTATTGTTCTTCTTTCCTTTGATTAGGTTGGCTAAAGGTTTGTCATTTTTTTCCCCACCACTTCAAAGAATCAACCTGTTTGGTTCTTTTTAACTTTTCATTTAGTCTCTATTTTGTTGATTTCTGATCTTTATTAATTTTTTCCATCTATTGCTTTGGGCTTTGGCTTCTTATTGTGTTTTTTAATTTAAAAAAGGTACATCATTAATCTAGGATTTGAAATCTCTCTGATTTTTAGAAATAAATGTAGGTTCTCATACCTAGAAATTTTCTTCTTAGCACTACCTTTTGCTGTAGTTCCAAGGTTCTATCGTGTTTTTTTCATTTTCAACTAACTTTAGTAATTGTGTCATTGTTCTCCCTCTCTTCAGTGACTCAATGATTATTCAAAGATGGATTATTCAGTCTTCATGGGTTCTAATATTTTCTGTACTTTCTCTTACTATTGCTTTCTAACATGCTACAGTTCTCTGATATAATCAAGGAAGTAGTTTAGTTTTCTTACTTTGTTAAGATTTGCTTTATATTCTAAAATATTTATTTTGTAGGAAGCTGAATGGGATACTTGAAGAATGTATAATCTATGGCTGTTTGGTGGAATGTCTGTTAAGTTGTGTTATCTACAGTGTCATTTAATTTGAAATTTCCTGTTGACTTTTTATTTGCTGACTGATCCATTGGTAGAGTGAGTCATTAAAGTCAATTACAATTATTGTGTTAGGGGCTATCTGTGTTTTTACATACAGTAAGGTTTGCTTCATAAAACTGGGTGCTTCAAGGTTCATTATATATAAATTCACAAGTGTTGTCTATAAAATATATACTTGAACTTGATATCTGATGCTTTCACACCTTGACTGGCATTCTATCACCTGAGCCATGCCTCCAAACTCATTAGGTTTCCTTGATATATTGTTTCCTTTACCAGCATAAAGTCATCTATGTTTTATCTTTTATGCCTAATTTTTGTTTGAAGGCTCGCTTCTCTGGATGTTTTTCCCTCCTGTCACTTTAAAGTGTTTAATTAAAGTGTTTCATGGTTTAAAAATCTCTCATGAACATAGGAACAGAATGTACCTCAACACAGTAATGTCTGTATATAAGAAACTTGTGCACAGCATTGTATTAGATGGGGACAAACTGAAACAATTTCCTCTAAACTCAGGAATGAGTGAAGAGCACCTACTCTCTCCACTTTTATTCAACAAAGTGCACAAAATCTTAGCCAGAGTGATCAGACAAGAAGACAAAATAAATGGGATACAAATAGAAAAGAAAGAAGTCAGTGATTTCTGTGTTTTAATATTATCCTGTATTTAATATGATCCTGAACTTAAAAGACCAAAATAACACACACACACACACACACACACATACACACACATGCATTATATTCATAATCTGATCCATTGAAAGGAATCCCCTTTGTACAACTACTTAAAACACATAAAATTTTAAAAAATAATACTGTTTCTGAAGGACTGCCACTCATTTTGTGATATCATTGCTAAATGACTCCAGTTCTTGACCACATATATGACACACACACACACACACACACACACACACACACACACACACACACACACACACACACACACACACACATATATGCATGCAACAGAGGGAAGTTAGGAGGAGGACATGGAATCAGTGGGAATGGGAAAACATACAACAGAGGGGCCCATCAGCTGCACTGGACATTGATGGAAATGATCTAAGCCACCTAAAGACAACAATAAGAAGGGAGGAATGAGAGGGAAAGAGGGAATAGCCTACACTAAGCAAAAGCAAAGAAATGTAATCATCACCTGATGTGGAAGAAATATTTGTATTGCCAAAGCTCACAGAATTCACAAACATTATAGACCATGATAATGACAGTTTGCCTTGTGAAGGTTAAAATGTGTTTGTGACTTTAAGTATATCGCTATTCTACAATACTGTGAAACATGTGAACTTTTTGTAATCACCTAATCTCAACGTTGAAAAAAGAAAAGTGAGAGAAGGGATGGGTTAAGAGTGATGAGTGACAATGTGGTCAGACACTTTGTATTCATATACTTTTTTGTAAAATGGGAACTTCTTTGTACAACTACTTAAAGATAAAAAATAAAAAATTAGTACTGTTTTTGTATACTAATAGCAAACATGCTGATAAATAAATCAAGAAAACAATCTCATTCATGATAGTCTCAAAAAATCAATACCTGGTAATAAATCTCACTAAGTGAAAGATGACTATAATAGGAACTATAAAACATTTTAAAAGAAATTAAAGAAAACACTACAAGATGAAAAGACCCAGCATCCTTTGTTCATGGATTGACAAAATTAATATTGTGAAAATGGCTATACTACTGAAAGCAATCTACAGATTCAATTCAATCACCATTTACAATGTTATTTTTCACAGAAACTGCAAAAAAAAAAAAAAAACCCCTATGATTTATATGGAAGCACAGAAAAAGAATGAATGGAAAAGATATCGTGAACAAAAAGAAGAATATGAGGCATATCACAATATTTATTATCAAGTTACACTACAGAGCAATAGTAACAAAAGCAGCATGGTATTGAGACCAGAACAGACATGTAGAGGCATGAAACGGAATGAAAAATAAAGAAATAAGGGCCCACAACTGTAAAAACCTGGTTTTGACAAAGGTGCCAAAGGTAGACAAAACAGTCTCTTTAAATATGAGTGTTGGGAAAATTGAATCCCCACATGTAGAGGATTAAAACTAAAAATCTCTTACCCAGTCTAAAAATTAATTCGTTTTTTATTGTGAAAATACCATACAGAGGGGTTACAATGGGCAAGGTAATGAGTACATTTCTTATCAAGCATTGTTGCCTCCAACTTTGTTTCCCTTCATCATCCCTTCCCGGCCCCCAGCCAAAGTTGTAAAGTTCGTTTTTCGACATAACTTCTTGTATATCTCATTGTTTCAAGAAATCAAATATTATTTAGTGTCAGACCTGAAACATTTGAAATTCTGAGAGAAATATATGTGTCAAATACTTGAAGACATGGGCATAACAACTTTCAAATAAGATTCCAGTTGCTCAGGAAATAAAAGCAAGAACTGAAAAACATGATTGTACCAAGGTCAAAAGCTTCTGCAAAACAAAAACAATCACCATAGCTATCATTCCTTTACTGTAGTTTTAATATAATTGTTAACCACACATATGACTGAGCCATCACATGTGAAATGATTAGATGATTTATCCATCCAAGTTGTCTAATCATAAGGAATAGAAGTGATATATATATATATACATATATATATATGTATGTGTATATATATTCCTTCTTGAAAACTACATTCTCTATTTTGGGTTCAAATTTTATGAGGGTAAAAGTGATCAATAGCCTAGCCCAATGAAATTATTGGGAAAATGAATCAATTAAGTCTCCTGGAATTTTGTATTTAGGGTTCTAAATATTTGCATATTAGAAAATGTCTGAGGTACAATATACATTTTGCTCAAAGCAAGCCCCTAGATGGCCAACTAGATTTTTCTCCTCCCATATGCATGACTTAGAGGTACAAAATTCCATTCAGATAGACTATGGGAGCTGTTGGCTAATGAATTCAATAAGCATGGAAGTATTCATGTAGCAGTTGCTGGATACCATGACTGAGGAAATTCTACATTAATTAGGAATACAAGCTTCATTTTTGAAATTTCCTCCCAATAGTAGAGACTTTGTTACAGTAAAAGTAATTTGGAAGGCTGATTGCCATTAATAAAGTGATTTGGTTATAAAAGAAGACAAGCAGCTGCTCAAATTGACTTATCCAATATCACTCTCAGATATAAAAATCTGTATATCCTCCATAGGAAGAAGTAAGTGTAACTCAGATTATATTCTCTGGTGAACAAGTATGCATTTTTTAAATGAGTTTCTGAAAAGTACAGTAAATGTGCATTTCATGATTACTGTAAGGAAAAGAAAAAAGGCAACTAAATTGAAAAGTATTTAAAGATTTCCTTAACTCTATGAACTGGCCAAGCTTTTTTTTTTTTTTACCTTTTCTTAAGCATGTGAAATCTCTAAGAAAGGGTTAAAACAGGCATAGTTTACTCAAAGAGTTTGATTATGGAGATTTTCAAGAGAAGACACTTGGAAAGCCCTGAAAAATACATGAGCTGTGGAACCAGGCACTCTAAACCATTCCTCTCTCACCAGGAATATTGAACATAAGTCTCTACCTCCTTATTTGCAAAATGATAGGTCACTCACTCAATGAATTACGCAAAGTAGCATATGCAAAATAGATAGCTCATCATGGTAGTTGCCTGTTAATGCTAGTGTGTGTATATGTGTTTGTGTACTTGTGTGTACACTCAGGCTAATAAAGTTGGAATGACCAAGATGACTCTTTCTTTAAATTTTATATGTCTTTATTTTTAATACATATTTTTATTGTAAAGATACTGTACAGAAGGGTTACAGTTGCATGAGCAAGGTAATGAGTCCATTTCCTATCAAGCATTGTTACACCCTCCTTTATATATCCCCTACCATCCCTTTCCTCCCCACCACCCTAACTCCTCCCTCTCCTCTCCCAACCCCTCCCCAATTGTAAAGTTTGTTTTCAACATATTGTCTTGTACATCTCATTATTACAATGCGTCATCCTGCATCCTTATTTCAGCATTTTGTTATTTCCCTTCCCATCCATGTATAACAAGATACAGGACACCAGAATCAAGTACAGTGACAACAGGGGTTGTACCATGGGGGAAGAACCAGTCTTTATGTTGATACAAAGAATAAATTATTCCAGTAGTGCTTACTCTTTATCAACACTTCTATAGATCATTCTTCATCATCACTTCTGTATACTATACAAGTGTCATTCTTGTTTAAAATAATAAGGAAGATTTATAGCTGTGAACACATTTACATTTCTTGGTATACTATATTACATTTATAGAATTTTATAATTTTGATGGTGAAGACTTAAGAATGTGAGTAAAATGACATAAGTATCCCTTCTCTTAATTTAGTACTTCCCTTAAAACTTCCAATAAAGAAAAAGAAAACCCCTTTATACAAAGTTGGCTCTAAGTTGACTCAAGAATAAGAAATTATTTTGAAAATATAGTGAAAAATTAGATATTACCTACCTTAATATCCTATATTAAACTGAATATCATCTTCATAAGAAAGATATTCAGCAGTGTCATGAAATCATATATGATTTAAAATTTTACACAATTTTGTATCAGAAATACTCATAGGATAAAATTTAAAATGTAATAAAAGTAAAAAGAGCAACATCTTTTTGTGTGATAGAATAATTGTTTTAAATATAACTTGTCACAAATGTGTACATGATTAAGCTCCACCCCTACCCCACCCAGTGTTACTGGTTTCTTCAAAGACAGTAAATGCTTTATCTTCTTTTTTTAAAATAAGTCTTTTTATTGTGAAAATACCATACAGAGGGGTTACAATTACATGAGCAAGGTAATAAGTACATTTCTTATCAAGCATTGTTGCCTCTTCCTTTGTTTTTCCCCTACCATCCCTGCCCTCCCATGCCCAGGACTACACTCTTCCCCCTCCCCAACTAAAGTTGCAAAGTTAGTTTTCAACATAGCATTATGTACATACCATTGTTGCAATGGGTCCACCTGTATCCCTATTTAAACAATTTGTTTTTTCCTTCCCCTCCCCAAATTATACCAACATCAAATACAGTAAAAACAGGGGTTATACCATGGGGAGAGGGACATACAAAGCAACAAAACAATCATCTTATAAATATGTTAGAAACAATAGCAAGAAAGGAAAAAAAAACACTCGTATTCTTAACTTGGGGTTCATTTCACCGAATATCATCTTATCTGACCTTTTCTGCTTGACTCAGACATATACTAGTTATTGCAAATAAGGGAAACCATGGGACCTATGTCTCTTTGGGCCTGGCTTACTTCACTTAATATAATTTTTTCCAAGTCTTTCCATTTCCTAACAAATGGGCAATGTCATTCTTTCTGATGGAGGCATAGAATTCCATTGTGTATATACACCACATTTTCTTGATCCATTCATCTACTGAGTAGCATCTGGGTTGGTTCCATATCTTAACTATAGTAAATAGTGCTGCAGTAAACATAGTCGTGCTGGTAACTTGACTATGGTCTTGTTTGTGATTATTTGGGTAAATGCCCAAAAGTGGGATTGCTGGGTCATGGGGGAGCTCTATGTGGAGTCTTTTGAGGAACCTCCATACTGCTTTCCAAAGTGGTTGAACAAGTTTACACTCCCGCCAACAATGCAGTAGGGTTCCCTCTGTCCACATCCCCTCCAGCATCTGTTGTTATTAGAGTTCTTGATTTTTGCTGTTCTAACTGGGGTGAGGTGGTATCTCAATGTTGTTTTGATTTGCATTTCTTTTATGGCTAAGGAGGTTGAGCATTTCTTTTTTATTATATTTTATTTTTTATTGTGAAAATACTGTACAAAGGGGTTACAAGTACATAGGCAAGATAATGAGTACATTTCTTATCAAGCAGTGTAGCCTCCTCTATTGGCCATTCTTCTTTCCTCTTCAGAGAAGTTTCTCTTTAAGTCCAAGATGACTCTTATCACAGAAGTGGTTGAATATCCTAGACCCTATAACTTTACCTGTAGAAAAAGTCTGCTGGATGACAAAATGTCTCAAGAATATAATTGGAGCCAGCTTGTTATATGAACTGATTTTAAAAGACTTTCTCCCTAGCAGAGCACACCTGTAATCTCGGGAGGCTGAGATCTGAAATTCATGGTGTAAAACCAACCCCTGCAGGAAAGTCCATGAGATTCATCTCCAATAAATGACTCAGAAAAAGCCAGGAGTGGCACTGTGGCTTAAGTAGTAGAGCTCTGTCTTTGGGCACAAAGAGTTCAAGGACAGTGGCCAGGCCCTGAGTTCAAGCTCCAGGGCAACGCCCACCCCCCTCCAAAAAAAAAAAAGAAACATATTCTCTCCCTATATAAAATGTCATTCAATTTGTATCTGATACTACACAGGTCTAACACATTTATCTTTCTAAGTTTTTATTTGTTTGACAGAGTTTTCAAGCCTTTCTATTTTGTTTTCAGTACTGGGGTTTGAACTGGGGTTTGAACAGGTGCTCTATCACTTGAGCCAGGCCTTTAGCAGTTGTTGCTTTAAGCTGGTTTTTTTCCAGCTATTGCCTGGGAGGTCCTGAGACATCAATTCTCTTACCTAAGCTTTTCCCATAGCCGTGATCACAAGTTTGTACCACTATGCCCAGCTTGTTTGTTAAGATGGAGTCTTGGCAACCTTTTGGGGCTGGCATCAAAGTATGATCTTGCTAATCTTTACCTACTAAGTAACTGGGATTATAGACATGAGCCACAGACCCTTTCCCTAGCCTCACGTGACATTAACCTTCATACTACACTGGATTTCTTTAGTTCTTCTCCTGTGTTTCCATAGTTAAAACTCTGCATAGCTTTAGGACACCAGACTCCATATTTGTAACAGACACGTGTGCCTTTTCCTTCTGTGTGTCTCTTTTTGATGGAATTGACTCAATCCTACTCTTTTAAACTTGTTAAAAGTTCACATTGCTCTTTACTTAAATGTCTCGCTATACATGTCTCTTTCATCTTTTTCTTTTTCATCTTCTGTTTTCAAATAAGCTGTGTTGACTATGTCCTTAGACAGCCATGAGTGACACATGTTTTAGCACTGGGATACTGCAGCTTAGAAAAGTGAAGTGATTTCCCAGTCACACAGACAGCTTTAGCTGAGAACAGAGTGAGGCCTGAGTCATCTTTGCTGAATAGTCCGGTTTGCAGTGGTCAGAAGAATACACTTCAATTAAATAAGTGTTTATTGAGAATGTAATATGTTAGTCACATAACAGGTTTATTGCTTCTCCAAGAGAGTTTATATTCCCCCTAAACACACACACACACACACACACACACACACACACACACACACACACACAAATGAGCCAGCTTCCTAAACTCATGTGCAAAGTGTTAGACTCATAATTACTTAATTTTGAGCAAAAAATAAAAAATAGAACAAGGAGGAAACAGCCATCATCCCAAAGCTTCCAAGTTTCACACAGCTATCCATGTTGGATGTGACTTACAGAGAAAAAGGAGACCTTACTCAAAAAATGAACTGATCATCCAGACACTGGTGTCTCAGGTGGGCTCATGTCTGTAATGTTACCTAAGAGAAAGAAATCTGAGGAAAGAGGCTCGAAGTGTAGAGAAGTCCATGAACCTCTCCTCTCCAATTTACAGAATAGAAGTGTGGCTCAAGGGATAGAATGCCAGTCCAGCGCTGAGGAAAAAAGTCAAGTGAGAGTGTGAGGCATTGAGTGTGAGTTCAAGTTTAGTATTTCACACACACACACACACACACACACACACACACACACACACACGGGACCAATCATCCATCAATTAGCTCTCACTACATCAGTCTTGCAGAGCAGTAGATTATATTCTTTTCTTATGTCTTCCTCTAGCTCTGTCACATGACATGCTAGAATGTAAGAAACAATGGGCAAAGTTACAATCACACCCACATGCTCACATGGTATTTAAAGATTTAATACTTAAATGAGCTCATGTTCTCATTACTTCCAATTTTTCTGGAGCCAATCTCAGGAAATGGAATGGCAGTCCAACTCCCTCGATTCCCATCTCATCAAGGCTAGTTAGATGTGCAGCAGGGGAAAAAAATGACCAAGTATGTGTTGGCCTGGTTTCCACAGTGCATGTCTCATTGACCAAAACAAAGCTCTTTTAAAAATGAGGACAGTAAAATCGACCTGTGGTTCCCTCCACTGGTCTGTTCAGGGAGGCTGAGAGATGGTTTCACAAAAAGAAATGGGTTTGGAAATTGCTGATGCATCCTTTATCACTGCAATTTCCACAAGGTTATAAAAGCCATTCTTGGATATAATATTGAAAGTTCCAGAGCAACAATCTAAGAGATGCATGCAGATATGCCTCCTCCATTGCAACTTGCAAACCAGAAAAAAACTAGGAAGAAATTATATCCTTACGGAAGACTCTAAAATTAAGAATCTGATTTTATTCATTTGTATACAACAAGAAGTAAATCATCTTGTGGAATTTGTACTATGAGTTCAAAATACAGAAGAACTTTCAACTCTGCCAATGATGATTGATACTGGTGCTAAAGGCCTTCATTTTGTGTATAGGAAAAGCTGATGTTTGTGTTCTGCCTCTTTAAAAGTCAGAGGGAGAGAGGAAAAAATACAGTGATTCCCTCTCTTGGAGTCTATAGGGACCATGATACTTACTTCTAGGAAGTTCAAGGGAATTAACTTAGTTCTGGTCCCTTAGAGGTTCTCATGGAATATTTGCTTTAATGCCCTTAAGAAAATAAAGATGCAGTTATTTTTTAAAGCCTAAGAGATAATGAAATGACTCAAAGAATGAAAATGAGAAATCTTAATATACTACATCTCTGTTTCAGTAGGGATTTTTTTAGTTTACATTTCATGAGGATGGGACATCATTTGAGGGATCTTGAGCATACTCACATGAAACCTAAATGGAAAAGAAGGAAACAGATGTTCTAAGAACCTTGCTATACAAAACAGAAATATATATTTTAAAGTTTTCCTTTTATTTTATTAATTATTAAATAATATCTGAATGACAGTAGTCAGTAAAACAAAAAGTAAAGCCTACTGAAGAGGCTGAGATCTGAGGATTGCAGTTTGAAGCCAGACCAGACAGGAAAGATTATGAGACTCTTGTCTCCAATAAACCACTCAGAAAAGGCTGGAAGTGACCTGTGGCTCAAGTGGTAGAGTGTTACCTGTCAGCAAAGGAAAAATAGCTCAGTGACAGCACCTAGGCCCTGAGTTCAAGCCCTAGGACTGGGAACAGCAAAAACAACAACAAAAGTAAAGAAAAAAATAATATCAAGTATAATACCATTTAATAAAAAGTAATATGTACAGATTTTATCAACCACAAGTGAATGAGACCAAATGAATGACTCTGTAAACTACATGTTTCACTCAGTAATATATTTTGTATCCAGGGGGATAGAGAAGCATATATTTCTGAAAATATCTTGAAGGAAAGAGGAAAAACACAGGTCTGCATGATGTCTCATGCCCTTAAATTCAGCTGCTTGGAAACAGAGATCAGAAAGCTCAAAGTTCAAGGACAAGCTGGCAAAAAGTCAGCAGTACTCCTTCTCAGCTAACTGCATAAGGGGTTCATGGCTCGAGGCTGTCCCTGGGCAACATTACAAGACTCTATCAGAAAAATAACTAATAGCTAAAGGGACTAAGGGTATGTTTCTAGTGGTAAAGTAGCAAGTAATTGGCCCTGATTAAAAGCCCCAGTACTACAGACCCTACCCCCCAAAAAAGGAAGGAATAACAGGCAACAAACATGATAGACTACTGGATGATTAAATATAAAACAAAATCAACATAGGGAGAAGCGGAACACGATGGTAGATTAGAGGCAGCTGCTGATTTTCATTTCATGGATGAGAAGAATTTGGGGACACACAAGAGACTAGATTGTGAAGAGCGAAAGAGAAGAAAGGAAACAGAAACCAAAAAGGATGTGACAGGGAGGCAGAAATCTGCTGAGAAATAATCCCAACAGAAGAAAAGAGGTTCAGTAGTAATTGAGGGAGGGAAACTGAAGATCATAATACAAGATAAAATTAGATGATGCTTGCAAGGGACTGCCAATTCTAGCTGCAAGACAAGCCAACCTCCCTCCCCCCCCCAAAAAAAAGCCACAAGTTTGAAATGCAGGCAGTACAAGAATCTCTGCAGAAAGGAGAATTTATCATCAAAGCAAGTGGTTAACATTGATCAAGATGCATTGTATCAGAAACTGGCATGTTGACTTGAAACCCCTTTGTAAAACTACTTAAGGACTATTTTTTAATAAAGAAATCAACAACAACAATAAGAAAAGAATTAGTGAGGAAGGGATGTACAGGCCTTGAAGGCTAGTCTTTCTGAAGAAAGGCTTTCTGTGGTTCCCTGGATCCCAGACAGAGACAGTAAGCTGCCATCTTCAGAGTTTATTGTCAGTGGTACTTTGCAAGGGGATCTAGGGATGGGAACAATCATGGGTCAATGACTTGCAAGGCATTTCACCATAGAATAGGGCTATAAATCAGTCATCAGAGGTTGTTGAGGAGAGGGAAGGGTCTGACAGGTACCTGCAGAGAAACTTAAAGGGTGGGAAGCAACTCTCTCAGCTTAAGCATCAAAGACTTGGGAGGGCTGCTGAGCCAGTAACAGCTGCTTGGGATTTTCACTAAGGCTCATAGCAGAGGCACTGGGCTGTCAGGCTTTTGCCCATGGAGGAATGCAGAAGAGACTCAAACCAAGACATATGACACCATTAGACACAGCTGGCATGCCCAAGATAGGTAGTCCAGACATCTGGCAGTAAAAGACTTGGAGCTCAGCTGGGTCACTCTGAAGGCATGGGCATGTTCTGTTCGAAGGCAGCGTGAGAAAAAAAAAAGTCCCCCATAAGACTCTTATCTCCAATTAACCAATCAAAAACTGGATGTAGTGCTCTGGCTCTAGGAATAGAGAGCTCGCCTTGAGCACAGAGCTTCAGGGACAGCACCCAGGCTCTGGGTTCAAGCCTCACAATCAATTAAAAAAACAAACATCGAGGCTTTAACTTAACTAAGGCAATGAAAGGCCTCTACAGTGAAAAATATAAAACACCAAATAAAATTAAAGAAGACAGGAGAAGACGCAAAGACCTCCCATGCTCATGAGTTGGCAGCGTAGGAGAAAAACAAAGGAGGGTGTAACAATGCTGGACAAGAAATGTACTCATTATCTTACTCATGTAACCGTAACACCTCTGTATGGCATCTTTACAATATTTTTTTTTGTCGGTCATGGGGCCTGAACTCGGCCTGGGCGCTGTTCCTCAGCTCTTCAGCTCAAGGCTAGCGCTCTACCACTTGAGCCACATCACCACTTCTGGCTTTTTCTCCTTATGTGGTGCTTAGGAATCGAACCCAGGACCTCATGCCTGCAAGGCACTTCCCAGACTCTAAAATATTTTTTAAATGGCTATACCACCAAAAGCAATCTATAGATTCAATGTAATGCTTACCAAGTCTCAATGTCATTCTTCAGAGAAATGAAAATTCAATCCAAAAATCATATGGGAGCATGACATACTTCAAATAGCAACAGAAATTCTGAGTAAAAGGAACAATGTTAGGGGTATCACAATACCAGATTCCAGATATACAAGAGAACTATAGTAACAAAAATACCTTGGTACTGGGAAAAAAAAACAGACTCAGAGACTAATATAATAAAAGACTAGGCTCAGGAATAAAACCACACAGCTCTAGTCATCTACTTTTTTGTTTTTTGTTTTTTAGGTTTTTTTTTTTTTTTTGGTGGGGGGGGTGTCCGGTCATGGGCCTAAACTCTGGGCCTGGACACTGTCCCTCAGCTCTTCACCTCAAGGCTAGCGCTCTACCACTTGCACCACAGCACCACTTCCAGCTTTTTATTCTGCTTATGTGGTGCTGAGGAATCGAACCCAGAGCCTCATGCATGCAAGGCAAGCACTCTACCACTGAGCCACCTTCCCAGCCCAGTCATCTAGTTTTTGACAAAGGAGCTAAACACATAAAAACATTCAATGGAGAAAAGTCACCCTTATACACTGCTGATTGAAAATTAGTAAAACCACTGTGGAAATCAGAATAGAAGTTCCCCAATAAATTCAACATAGACTTCCTTATGACGCTGGCATATCACTATTGGCATACATATCTAAAGGAGTTTACATTAACATGCAGCAAAGATGGTTGTATACCCATGTTCATAAGTCTTTTTATTTCTGGAAAGAGTGTTGTCTTGTTCTTACTTTTATTTTTTTTCCTTGCTTAGAATTCATTGTTACCTGGCTTTTCCTACACTAGTAGTGTCCAAACACAGAGAAGTAAGTGCTCCAAACAACCCATCTTTCTTGATACTCCACAGACAGTGCTGGAAACACTGAATTAATACCAAGAATATATAAAGCTCAAAAAAAACTGAACAGCAA
This sequence comes from Dipodomys spectabilis, assembly GCF_019054845.1. Classification (NCBI taxonomy): domain Eukaryota; kingdom Metazoa; phylum Chordata; class Mammalia; order Rodentia; family Heteromyidae; genus Dipodomys; species Dipodomys spectabilis. Next base: position 12,425,476 of record NW_024870824.1, read on the forward strand.
AAAGTATTCTCAAAAAATGAGCTACAAAATTAAACGGTTCTCAGGAGAACATAAACTCTCAACATCCTTAGCTATAAAGAAACAAATCTACATTAAGATTTCATTTCACCTCAGTCAGAATGGCAGTTATTAAGAAAATTCATAACAACAGATGCTATGAGGGATGTAGAGAAAAGTCACCCTTCTACACTGCTGATGGAATGGAAATTAGTGAAACAAGTGTGGAAATCAGAATAGCAATCCTCAATAAAGTCAAAATAGACCTTCCTTATGACCCTGGCATACCACTATTGGACATACATATCTAAAGGAGTTTACATTAACATGGAGCAAAGATGCTTGTATACCCCTGCTCATTGCAGCACTGTTAACAATAGCCAAATGATGGAATTCGAGAAGGTGCCAAAGAACAGATGAATGGATAAAGAACATCCAGTATATTAATTCTGTGAAATATTATCTGTGTCATCTGCAGGAAAATGGATGGAATGAGAGAGTGTCCGGTATGGTTTTTCTCATGTTGTGGAAACTAGACCTAAAAGATATCTATATGTTCACAGACATTCACAGACATAGATATATGTAAACACATATATGTATATACATCCATGTATATATATGTCCAGGTATAGACATATATACAAACAATAGCATCTATGTGTTGTGTGTATGCATATGTAAATGCATATACGTATGCATACATATATGCATTTCCATACACATATATGTATACAAATATACATATATACACACACATATACCATGATTCTATTGAACTATGTAAGAGGATAAAGGGAATGAGAGAGGGGATAAAGAAAGATGGAAGTAGAATAGCTTTGAAACACAGTGAAACTGTGTGTGAAGTTGGCATAAGGAATCTCAATGAAAGCTGTTGATCAGTAGGGTATTGGGAAGGGGGAAAGAGAAAAGCAATGGAGAGGACTGTTCTGAGAAAACTATAAAACATGCACTTCTAAATACCATAGAAAAATCTCTTTGTCTAGCGCCATTAAATACACATTTTTAAAAAGTCTGGGAAGTCAAACAAACTGTCAGGGGTTGTGGGCACCAGCAGAATGAGGGAGGGCTAGGAAAGGGAGTAAATGAGTGGTTTATTTGCATGTATGAAAACAGAACTGCTGTACATATTGAAATTGCTTTAAAAAGGGGACAGGAGGTAAAGGAGAGTGACAGAAGGAGATGAGCTTGTAGTAATCATAATGTGCCTATAAATCTACAAGTAAACATAATGGATGGTAAAAGACAAAAACTTATACTTGGACATGATCAGTTAAATAGGACTCTAAACATATATACAATGAGTCCATAGGAGGATACTCTTAGGAGAGGATCACAAGGGCTCACTAGCTATGTGCTTATGATCATATAAAATGATGCTTACGAGGGAGGGAAAGAGAAGGAAAGCAGGAACAGCTTACACTAAGCAAAAGGAAAGAAATCTACATATCACCCGATTTGGAAGAAACAGTTGTACTGTCAAAGTTTATAGAATTCACAAACTTTATAGAACATGACAATTTATCTTGTGAAGGTTAAAATGTGTTTGTGACTTTAAGTATCACTATCCCACAATACTATGAAATTTGTGAAATTTATGTAATCACTTAATCTCAATAAAAAAATTGTTGAATAAAAAACAAACAAACATGATGCTTATTTAAATGAACTCCAAGAAATGAAAACAAGAGGGTTTTTTTTTGTTATTTTGCTTTTTGTATTGGTTTTGTGTGTGTGTGTGTGTGTGTGTGTGTGTGTGTGTGTGTGTGTGTGTGTGTGTTTTCCCCCCTTGGTCTCTGTTCTTGATTTCTGTACCTTTTGTCTTGTATGTAAGTTTATCTGCTTGGGGTAAGATAAGAGGTGACACAGAAATGGTGGAACAAAGGCTGACAATACAGCAATGATACTCACTAGATACTATGTTTAAAATGAGCTATACAACTTGTGGGGGTGGGGGGCCTGAAGGGAAAACTCTGGGAGAAAATAAATGAAAAGTTTACCCTGTTTAAGAAGAAATGTACTCACTACCTGACTTATGTAACTGTAACTCCTCTATGCATCACTTTTACAATAAAACAAATATTTTCTTAAAAACGAAAATGTAAAATGATCTTTTATAATATGAATATCTACCTAATTGCCATTGTGATTGTTTAGGGGCATGATTATAGGAGAAAATTGCATTACAAAAATAAGGCCAGGGCTGGGAAAGTGGCTCAGTGGTAGAGCGCTTGCCTTGCATGCATGAGGCCCTGGGTTCGATTCCTCACCACCACATAAGCAGGAAAAAAAAGCTGGAAGTGGCACTGTGGCTCAAGTGGTAGAGTGCTAGCCTTGAGCTGAAGAGCTGAGGGACAGCGCCCAGGACCAGAGTTCAGGCTCACGAGTGGACCCCAATAAATAAATAAATAAATAAATAAGCTCTTTCCCACCTCTTCCCCAGCTCTCTCTCTTTCCCAGATCTTTCCCAGCTCTTTCCCAGCTCTCTTTCCCAGCTCTTTCCCAGCTCTCTTTCCCAGTTCTTTCCCAGCTCTCTTTCCCAGCTCTTTCTCAGGTCTTTCCCAGGCTTTTCCCAGCCATATGGAGGGCCAATGTGGCCTGGTGCCAGCCAGAATGATGAATAAACCTACCCCTTACCTGAAAAAAAAATAAATAAATAAAGGCCATACTTATTTTTAAAATTGAATCTGGTTGACTTTTTTCTCTAATTAGTTCAACTCTGAGGAATGAGCACTGGATCATTTAAAAGATCTACGCTGCTCCCATACTAGAGTTATTTAAATTTAATGGCACTAAAATTAGGGTTCCCAAGTCCCACTACCTTCATTCTATGCACTCAATAGCTACTTATGGTACAAGACTGGCTTGGTGTTGGCCAGGTAGATGACCCCATCATGCCTGGGGTATCTGTATATCCCTGGACAGCAGTACGTAGGCATTGGTGACAGAGAAGATTATCTAAGTATGTGTTTCCCGCTTCCATCCTTCATGAGCCTTTTTATTTCTGGAAAAAGAAGAGGTTGCCTTATTCCTACTTTAATATTTTGTCCTTGCTTAGAATTCATTGTTACCTGGCTTGTCTTGCACTAGTGGAATCCAAACACAAGAGAAGTAAGTGCTCCAAGCAACCAATCTTTCCCAAACAAAGTTTGCTGATAGGAAGACACAGTTATGAGCTTCAATGAATGAAGGGAATTTTTGGAGGCCTTGTTAAAGAGAAGATTTATAAAGGCCATTTCCTGCTCAAAAGCATATATTCCATCAGCAAAAAGCCTCACTGGATAACAGGGTATGTGATAGCATCATCACAAATCATCTTGACCAATCACAAGAACTCTCCAGAGAGCCAAACAGCAATCTTTTCTTCAGGTTACCAACTGTTGGATGCTGGTCTTTGAGGGGTATAAAAGCAAGGAGAGAAGAAAATCTGAAACAGCTGGGTGAGGGTTCTCCCCCAGAGCCATAAGTACAGCAGAGTAGCTGCCAGGGAGAAAGGCAGCAATGGGTTTATGGCTTTTTGGGGGGGGGGAGGCAGCAATGAGGTTTGAATCCTAATGCTTACTAGACTGGCACTCAACCATGTGACACACAGTTCCAGCCCAGCTTTTCACTGGTAATTTTCAAGATAGAGTTTCAAGGACTTTATGTCCTTATTTTGTGGCCTTTTTTTTTTTAATTGTAAAGATGCTGTGCAGAGAGGTTACAGTTACATGAGTAAGGCAATGAGTGCATTACTTGTCATTGTCACCCCTTCCCTTGTTGTCCCACTATCCCTTCCTTCCCCTACCACCCAAACTCCTCCCACCCCACCCCCAGCTGAAGTTGTGAAGTTTGTTTCCAGTATATTGTCTTGTGGGTATCATTGTTGCAATGGGTCATCCTGTGTCCTTGTTTCAGCATTTTATTTTTTCCCTTCCTTCCCCAGATTACACATACGTATATACAAGTTGCAGGGTACCAAAATCAAGTACAGTGACAACAGAGGATATACCATAGGGGGGAGGACATACAAAGGAAACAAAAAAAAAATCACATAGTACATTTAAAACAACAACAGAAACAGACCTCTTGTGTTCATATCTTGAGTTATCTATGTGACCTTGTTTTGAACCACAATCCTCCGGATCTTAGCCTCCTGAGTAGATAGGATTATAAATTTAAGCCAACACTTGGCTTCTCAGTTGTGTGTGTGTATGTGTAAAACTAATGGATCAAAGCATGAAAAGCATTAAAGTGGGTTGGTTCTGAAGTGGTCATTACCAGCACTAACCATTATGCAGATGCACATACAGATAGATGAGCATCACTAGCTCATAAGTATGGAGTGTGTGGAGGGAGGTGGCGTTGTAACAAAACATTTATACCAGAAACATCAAAAATGTCTTCTAAATATTAAGTTAGGCATGTGCCACCATCCAAGTGGAGCCAAAGAAACTGTATGTGATCAATTCACCAGGTGATTCTTACCCACACTGAAATTCGAGGTCATTAGACTAAGCAATTACTTGCCTCCTTTCTCACCTATCCCAACTTTGTTTTTTTCTCTTTTTCCTGTTCTTCTTTCTTGGTAAGCAAATACTCAAAAGCACAGAAAGATTTCATTGTGCAAACACATTGTAATAATTAAAGCATTAATAAATACCTATTAAATCATAATTGCATTCATAAATATGTTTATAATGCAGGATTCTCCAGTAAATAACAAATAAGCACCTCATAAAAGAGTTAATTATGATAAACCCACTTTAAGGTTCTTTATGTGTTTGTTAAATATCGCATCAGCAGCACGTTTTTCATTACTTGGGAGAAAACATACTGTTAGTTAAAAACACATTTTGTAATATCATTTGTAAGGTGTGATCAGAACTATGAAAAATGTTACTATTACATCAAAAACACTACAAAGAAATAAGCCAAAAATGTTAATAAAATCCGCTGCTTTTGAGTAATTAAACTAGGATTGGTTTTTCTTCTTCTTCCTATTTCTCAATTTCCAGTTATTCAACTAGCATATAAAAATTATAATTAGATGGGGGGAGGGGGGAGGCTGGGAAGGGAGGTGAAGGGTAAACAAAGGAGGAGGCTGCAATGCTTGGTAAGAAATGTATGCATTATCCTGCCCATGTAATTGTAACCCCTCTGTACAGTATGTTCTCAAATAAAATAAAATAAAATTTAAAAAAAAATTATAATTAGAAAAAGTAAACTAAAATAATATCTTTTATGTGTCCTCAGGGCCTTCCTTGTTTGCATTGGGTGGTTGGAGCACCAATTATTGGAAGTAGATTGTTAGGTGTGATATTCTGTAACATGAACTCTACTCATGTCCTCCAACCATCCATAATTTTAGCAAGGATGAGAACTTAAGAGGTCAATAAGAGGATTCAGATATATAAATCTTACAGAAAATATCTGAAACCTACTATTTGGAAAAGAACTTCCACATGTAGACACCTACAAGTGTACAATGATATTCATTCCTAGCAATATATGTGATGTTGTGCCGGAGGAGCAACTATATCAATTGTGGAGGGTTCATCCAAAGGAATACCATGTAGTGATTTTAAAAATGAGTCTTACCATGGGTGGGCAGAATACAACAACCATCCTCAAGTTCTTAATTCCTATGTTACAGGAAATGGAAAATAAAAGAATGTGTTAAATAATACCACAAAGAAGCAATGAACGATATCCAGACTATAGAGCATTATAAAAGGCCCTATGTCTCTGAGAAGTCAGTGGCAAAAAGGAAAATAAATGAATGGATAAATAGATAATGGACAAATAAATATGTATAGCAAGCAAAGGTAGTGTTTCAATAATGTTTGAAACCTCATTTAGACAAATCAATTGCAAAAAATATATATATGTTTAAACCACTAGAGGAAATGTGAATATGGATCAGGTGTTAGAAAACAATAAGGAATTAGATGTAATAATGGAATATATGTTTCTAAAATGTTTGTTTTTAAACAGATTGGATATGTGAAATGAGGCAATGCTTGGGATATGCTCTTAAGCAGTTCACTAAAATAGAGGAGATAGGTGTAGAGGCTGGTGGCTCATTCCTGTAATCCTATGTAGGTGGGAGACCAATATCAAGAGGATCAGTTGGAGGCCATTCCAGGCAGAAAAGTTCACAAGGTCTCTGTGCAACCTATAGCTGAGTATGGTGATGTAATAACTCAGGTCACCCAAGACAGAAAAAGTCAGCAAGACTCTGTCTCAACGAAGGGAAGCTAGGAGCAGTGACACATTCCTGCCATCCCAGCAACTATGGGACTGAAGCAGAGCTGTGTGCTTGACCAGGATGTGAGACCCTATCCCAAAAATAACTAGAAAGAACAAAAAAAAAAACAGAACAAAACAGTGGCTCAAACTCAGAGCACCAGCCTAGCAAGCACAAGGCACTGTTTAGTGTCATCAAAACAACAACAAAAGCAGTGAAAGAGATTGATGAGGCAAGTTTGTAAAGATATTGGTGGATTCAAGTGCTGGGTGAGAAGGGAAAGGTATACAAGGATGCTTCTTTACAGTACCCATTTCTATTTGTTTAAAATTTCTCATCATGAGGGGTAAGGAGGCAAATAAAGAGATGAAGCAGGAAGAGATGCAGTCATCATATTTAATGCATATCCTATGAAATTGAAAACACTAGGGTTGGGAGAGAAGAGAGAGAATGATGAAAGGGATGACATCGACCAAGATGCATTGTATTCAGAAACTTATTTGTTAAATGGTAATACCTTTGTCCAACTACTTAAACATAATAAAAACTAATTAAAATAAATTCCTATAATAAAAAAGCCTTTTAAAAGTATGTTATTTCACACACAAAAAAATAGTGATTACCAGGCATCGAAAAGACCTAGGAACTTTGGCAGTAAATTCAGCTGAATTCACCCCTGTTCTCAATGCCACTGAGGCAAGAAGAAATGACTTCCCAACTCCCAAGTCTTTGGAAGTAAAAACTTTGATAACTTGACCCCAGGATCCTGTGAACAATGAAAGTAAGCTTCTGATTGGACATTTTGCTTGCATAAAATTGATTATTTGCTAAACTTTGGGAATCATTTTTCCTCCCTAAAAAGAGATGCTATGTAAACATTGCAAGTTTTCATTCTTTCCCCCAACTCTGTCATTTTCCTCTCTTTTGTACATGTCTGGCTTGGTTATTGGTGTTTTAAATCCTATCTGGTTAAATACAAAAGTTCTGGCCTCTACCCCCCCACTCACTACTATTAGTCCTTTGAAGTCATGTCCTCTTTCTTGCAAAGTGAGCTTTGTACAAAGTGCTTTTCTTTCTGCTTTTCCCTTAGTTCTCTCCATTCATGTCTTATACATCAGCTCATTCCTCACTTCTTCAGAGAGGGCTTTTTGACCTTCTTCTTAAATCAAACATTCCTACCAGACACCTCTCTCATAACCCAACATGCTTGGAATTTCACATTTGCTTGCCTAGATAATTGGAATGACACCTGATTCTCCCAATAGGCTGCTCTCTCCACACATAACAAGTTCACTTCTGCCTTCCACTCACCATCACACCTCCATCATTGAGCACCTATTCATCGTTGAATGTATTTGCTGAATAAATTAAGACAACCAGGGCATTTACTTTAATTGTCTGTTTCTCTGTTATCCCTAAATTTTAGTGTGCTGTGTCTTAGCCAATGAGAAGTCAATCAATTAATGCATTGCTAATGGGCTTTGAATTACAGAATTTTATCTTGAGATATATTTCCTGAATGGCAAATTCAGCTGTATTTCTAGAAAAAGATGTGTTTGCTTGTCAGACTTTCCATTGCCTTATCCAAAGTTAAGTCATCTGCTAAAATAATTTGAGGGAACTGATTTTTCTTTCCTTCTCAAACTTTCTCCTGGGAACAACATACCTAGTAAAACTTCAGCCCATAGTCCCAGTGGCTTCATGTAACATCTGTGGAAACAAAGAGGGATTAATGAGGTCATGAAAAGAGGCTTGAAATTGTCTTTTTTCCCCTTTCCACCAACTTTTCTCTATAAAACTTTGACCATCAGTAATTGTCCCATTTGGAGGTCACATAGAAAGAAATGGAACACTAAGGTTTCACTTTTCTCCCACAAGTTAAGCAGTTCACAAAGTTGGGTCACTGAGTTCTTTTTATGAGATAAGTATTTTCTTTCGGTCAACTTTTCTTTCTGAGAAATAGGTAGGGCAGTGAAATTTCAATTTGAAGTTTGAGTGGCTACAGGGGGCTGACATACAGATGCACTCCTCAAACCAGGAAATAAAGGAAATTGGATTTTCTACCACAAGTTAGAGTCTATAAAAAGAATAGGGCAGAACAGAGGAGCATTTTTACAGAAGAGGAAGATGAGGTCAGAGAATAAGAAAGGCATCCAAAGCCACAGAGCTGTAAGTTGTCAAGTGACACTTTGATCCCGGTCAGACTGTATAGAGTTCATGCCCAGCACCACTACAGCCAGGACCTATTTAAGTACATGAAACAGGCTTACCACCTGTCTGGCTGGAGATTAATCTGTCTTTCATTTACTTAGTTTATTGCTCTGCAAACCTTTAGGATTGTGAAATGGCACTCCATGTTCTAATCCCAAGCTCATAAAGCAAATTGCTGATGATAATTTAGTTTTTGTATCCATTTGGTAAGGTATAGATGTGCTGATCTAAAGATGTACTCATCTAGCTTTCTTATCAATTATATTTTGTAGTACAAATTAGTAAATCACATTCTGTTACTTTTATGCATTCGTTACTTCTGAATTTAGTTCAGTGGGGTCCATCCTGAGGTTCTAGAGTCTACCAGGATGCAATTTAGGAAACTCACTAGTTAATGCCTCCTTCTAGAAAGTGTCTGGGGACCAGCTACCTTCAAAATGTTGATCTACATTTTCTTGTGGTGGTACGTACCTCTTCTATACCTCAAGTAGTTAAGCATAGTTTATTTTTTAAACATTTTATTGTAAAGGAGATGTACAGAAGGGTTACAGTTACATAAGTCAGGTAATGAGTACATTTCTTTTTGAACAATGTCACCCCCTTTCTTATTCCCTCCCAGTTTTTAATCCTCCTATCTCCCCTTCCCCACAAGTTGTATAGATCATTTTCAACATAGTGTCTAGTGAATATCACTGCTGAATTGGTTCACTTGGTCCCACTATTTCCTTTCTTTTTTTTGTGTGTGTCATGGGGCTTGAACTCTGGGCCTGGGTGCTGTCCTTCAGATCTTCAGCTTAAGGCTAGCACTCTACCACTTGAGCTACAGCACCACTTCCAGTTTTCTGGTGGTTTATTGGAGAATAGAGTCTCAAGGACTTTCCTTCCTGGGTTGGCTTTGAACCGCAATCCTCATATCTCAGCCTCCTGGGTAACTAGGATTACAGGCGTGAGCCACCGGTGCCCAACTAGTCCCACTATTTCTGTCTCCTCTTCCCCTCCCCAAATCAGATAGACTTATATATAAGAGAAAAGGTACAGAAATAAAATACAGAAACAAAAGAGAATAAACCAAAGGGGTAAAAAAGAAGCTCAAATAGTACAATAAAAAAACCCTCTTGTTTCCATTTCTTGGAGTTCATTTCTATAAATATCATTTTATATTATCATATTCATATAGCTATTGAGCCCTTGTGATCTTCTCCTAAGAATATCCTCCTTTGGTCTCACTGTGTGAAGATTTAGAGTGCAAACATAGTTCATTGTAGGTTCACCATCTCTACACTAGAGCCACAGTAATGCCTTATGTTAAACCATTACAGAATTCAAATTATTTAGAATTTTCATCAAATCTGCTTTCTCTCTAAGGACAAAGAGGTCAAGAAATGGCCAATATGGTGACCAAGGAGGTCACAGAGTGCTGATAGAAGTCACAGAAAGATCAATGTGCTTAATGAGGGGACACAATACCCTCCACAAACTTCAGCTGTATCAAATCCCAGTGTGGAGGTTCATGTCATGTTGCATTTTAGTCTCCAAACCCACACTCAGATAACTATCTGCAAGTACAAGTTCAACTTGAGGCCAATGAATTCATGCAGCGCTCAAAGAGAGTTTAGAGAAGCACAAAAGCTTTTATGAATCAGGTCAATAAATTTAGTGCTAGATAGTTTGCCTCAAAATGGAAGTTACCTTTTAGGTGAGTGTTTTTTTTTTTCCTTCAGAACACTTTCTCAACCTCTAGACATCAGAGAAAACAAATTTAGAGCTAGATGTCAGTGCATCAAATTCACTTAATTTTCTTAAGTCATAAGTCAGAGGACTGAGGAAATCTTTAGTGTAGTCTATTTTAAGCCTCAAATCACATAGACTTCTGTGATATGAGGCTGTAGAAGAAAAGATAGGGGTCAGTTTCAAGCCATGGAATTTAATTTTAAACATTACTTCTACACTGAAATTAACATGCATGTAGGATGGAATACAAGGGAGAAAATAACACCTTAATTTTCAAAGTACTTCAAAGAATTTTATCCAGTAGTAAGCTACTTCCAACTGTGTTCAATTTCTTTGAGGACTTGAACACATTACTCCACTCTATTATGGTGGGAGATTTTTAACAAACAGCCATTTGCTACAGTTCACTGGAGGAATAGGGCCTCTGTACATGTCAAACAGACAGCATCAGCCATAGCATCAAGAAGGAATTCACTCATCCGGTGTGTTTTCTCACACTCCAGTAGGCTGGATTGCAGCAGTTACTCTGTTTCCTTAGTTCTCTTACCCTAAGTGTCCATTTTCTAACTGTACTTCTGTCCAGATGATCAATTATGTTCCTATGAGGAAAATAAGCTATGATGTTATGATAAATAACTTTTGTATTATATATACTCATGATTCCCTTCTTCCTTAAGCATGTTCAAAGTTATTCACAAACAAAAGAGTGAAAAATAGCATAGGGATGTTTCAGACATGAAGATACTTTGGTTCTGGATGATAGACAATTTATTTGTCTTTAAAATCAAAATAAGGACCATGAGAACACTGTTTCCCATAGCCCTTCTGTGTCAACATTAATGATGACTACTAAATGAAGATAACTGGGTATCCTAGACCATTTATATTGCTACAACAAAATACAGGAGGTTGGGTAGTACATATAAAACCCTTAGTACTGGAGTCTAAGAATATGGCACCCTCATTAACTTCTGGTGAAGGGCTTATAGTGGTTAGCATCACATAACAAGTACATTTTTTGGCGGGAGCGGAGGGGGTTGGGGAGGGGAGATGGGAAGGGATGGGAAGGGGAAACAAAGGAGGAGGCAACAATGCTTGATAAGAAATGTACTCATTATCTTGCCCATGTAATTGTAACTCCTCTGTACAGTATTTTCACAATAAAAAAAAAAAAAGAAATGTACTCATTATCTTGCCCATGTAATTGTAACCCCTTTGTATGGTATTTTCACAATTAAAAAAATTAAAATTAAAAAAAAGAAACAAGAAAGGGAAATCAAATAGTCTCATTTTAGGAGTAAAGAATCCAATGTACTAAATACTATGGATGACGTATTAAAGAATCTTACTGAATTGACTAATAGATGATGTAAGTGATTATTAATGATCCCCACAATAGCATTTTAAATGAAGAAATATTGAATTGCATTGTGATTGTACTTTTTAACATTGGGTTGGCCTTCTTAGTTTGAAACAATGGAACAAATTGAAATAGAAATATTTATTTTTATCCTTGTAAGTCATTAGTTATAAAGGGATGGCATTTAGCTGTCATTCTCCTAAGGAAAAATAAAATTTGCTTATTAGTATAAAAAAAAGAAACAAGATTAAAAAAAAGAGCTAGAGAGAGATGAGAGAAGGAGTAGGTGCAGATGTTAAGAGAAAAAAACAAGAGCCTGGAGAGGGGCTAGACTCACTCTTTTATAATGACTCACTTTCATGGGGACTAGTCTTTTCCTGTAAGATGTAACCGATTAAAGAGTCTCATTAAAGAGTACTGATTACCTTCCACTAGTCCCTGTGTTTTAAAGTTTCTATCATTTCTCTATGGTGTTAAATTGTAGATCAAGCATGCAGCCCATGAAACTTTAGGGGTCAAATTATATCCAAACAATAGCACTATTTCCTGTGCAGAACCTCTTAAGAATCCACATGCTTACTCAATTCCCTCTGGGAATCTTGTATGCTTTGATGTTGGAAAACAACCACTTTACATATACTAGAGAAGAGAGGACAAGGGTTGGTAAGGAGGGGATAATATTGAATTAAGATTTACGTAAAGTGTATCCATAGACAAGTTCTAACTTGGTCTGTGATAGGGAGAGTCTAGGAAGATGTCTTGATTGACAGAAGGAGATGAAGATCAGTTGATCAAACTGGTTATAAATGAAATGTGAAAGTGGAGGTAGAAAAATCATTCAGATAAACACCTGATGATTACAGTGGGAGTAACAAGAAGGGCAGTGCGGGATTCAGGGAGATGCAGGGAGAACAGCATTGCTTGTCTGCCAATCCTGCTCCGCCTTCTTTCTCTTCCCTGTGAATTGAAAAGATCATTGTAGCAATTTTTAAAAGATTGTTTCATATGATAGGAAACCATGTAAAATACATGCCATTATTATCATCACTCTAGCTCCAATTTTGAAGGTCTGCTATCATAATGTTATCTTAGCATGATATCAAGGAAATAACATAACAAAATGAAAGATTATTTCCATCGCAAACAACTGAAGAAAAGATAATAGGCTGGAAATAATTATTTTAACAATCAGTATCTCTAATAGGCATAAAAATAGGCTAAAGATCAGAGACTATCCAGTATGAAAATATAGGTAATTTAGGGCCAGGTATATTGACACATACCTGTAGTCAATGCTATAATACTTATACTGCCAACTATAAGAGAGGCATAGGTAAAAGGTCCCAGATCTGTTAGGCAAAATAATTAGATTCTATTGAAAAAATAAACTAAGCAGAGAGATTTATGGACATAGATGGCTTATTCTCTCAGTTTAAATCCTGATACCACCAAAAATATTAAAATGAATAAATATAATCATTAAATATGATCACCAAGGCTTAAATAAGATACCACAATGTGGAGATAAAAGATACACAGGGCTCCTTTTCAAGACATAGAATTGTAAAAAGAGAAAGAAAATGGTTATATAAAAAAATCATGAACTTGATGCTTCAAGAAGAATAAGTGGGAAATAGGCAATGGAAGCAATTCATTGTATAGGCACACCTCACACTCTGGTCATAGACAAATGACATGATCTTCTCCAGACATTGTCCCTCCACTGGATTCACCTCAGGCACAGTCTCAGAGACCTCATGCCCTTCCCTGCCTCCATGAAAACTTTCCACAACTGGCCTTTCCAATGGTAAGATAGATAGATAGACAGACAGACAGACAGACAGAGATAGAGATATAGTCCAGGAACAGGTGTTTTTTTCTTGTCAGCTGTTTCTCATTCACATTTAAAGAAACGACAGTTCTAATATCTGTGAGGTGGAACTATTGTCATGCTGGAAAGGAGACTAACAGGAAGGAAACAACATGATCAGAGATCTATCTTTGCCATTCAGAACAAATATGTCTTTCTGTATTTAAATGTTTCCTTTCTGTTCAGAAGAGATACTATCTCCTGGGATGTCCATGGGAATTAAATTAAATACATGTAGCATGCTTAGCATAATATCTGATGTATACTAAATGCTCAGCAATTGGAAACTAGTATCTGTAGACCTTTGGGAAGAGACTTCTGCAAACACAAATGTGTTTTGCTGTGTTTGGGGACCTTAAATTTGACAGCAAAGTATACTTTTGACAGTTGATTAGAAAACCTTGGCTGATTGGAGTTAATTAGCCTGGAAAATCATGTATCCTGGTCTAACTTTTTCCCCTTAATCCATATGAAAAAGCCCACCAAGGGATAGGAACATTACTCTTCCTTTTTTTTCTATGTAGATCACAAAACATCTAAAGGTAAAATTTCCAGGCTCATCAGCCCTGTCCTTTTTATCTCCTAAAGCTCTGTACATCAAGGTCATCTAGCTAGATCAGGTGTTGGCTCAGACTAAGATAAGTTTAGGTAAAAAAAAATGGCCTTATTTTGTGACAGTTCCATAAGAAATATGTAGAATGCTGAACTGAAATGTTGATTTAAAGGTTAAGAAAAGAAATTAAATTGGCTTCTAATAAAAAATAACGCCTCATTTCTTTTTATACCTGAGTTCTCCTAGAAAGATCAGTGAATGAATTTTAAAAATGGGTACAAGATATGCTGGATAAGATTTTCATATTTATTTGCAAGGTTGCAAAAGAGGAAAATGAGAGCATATAACAAGGTGGAGGTAATTATCTGCTCAAATCAGTATCTCCTCACAGCTGCAAATTCTGCTCAGTCTCTTCCCTTCAGTGCCTCATGTTAGTTTGGTTTTATCGTTGCTTATAAAATTTTATCGAAATAAATTAAAGGCACCAGGCAGCCTTTTCATCAGAGTATAGTCATACAGAAATCATCTGCCAAATGCAATGTTTCTTCCTTTTTATTCCAGATCCTGGAAACATTTCCACCATTTGACAAGCAAGAATTTTTACTCATAACCATCAGTGCAGAGAGAATGCATCGTAATCAAGGAAAATGTCTACCAAACTGATTCCCCTCCTAAAAGCCATCTGTGTATAATGATTCCCTGGTAGCAACTGGAAAGTCATAAGCAATTGGGAGAGTTGCTCAAGCCTAGAGAAAACGCAAATCACAGAATTGAGAATTATAGGACAATAAAGTCAGCCTGGCCACAGAAGATGTAAAATCACCCAAGATATAAAACAGAATAATAAATCTTGTGTTATTACATGCTTATGAAAGCTAACATATTTACCAGCTTATGTCAGCTCCCCCTCCCTTTCTTTTACTTCAGTTTAAATGCTCAGGAATTCATAGATTTTTGTTTCCTAATTTAATTAGTGTCTGAAGTCTAGATTGGTTACATGCTCCAATTATAAAAGGAAAAGGGCAATATCTGGAGAGTTTTCAATAGTGTCCACATTGCTCTGTCTTTAGCCACTTGAAGATGAAACAATAAAGTCATAGAATTGAGCCCAATTCTCTCCTTTTAGAAAAGGAGGACTGATCTTCCTCATCACCCCGTGATCATTGTACCTAGACTTTAACCCACCTCAATCTACTTATGTTTCCTACTTTAAGAAAAGCACTTGTCTCCACAAGAGATCTGTTCATTGTTCCTGTTGCTCATCCATCCTCATGGTCTCTACTTTGGCCATGCCTTCATTATCTGTCCCCTGATGGCTGGAACAGCATGAGAGCTCTGGATATTCCTCCAGTCTTTTCTTCCTGCCCCAGTATGCACACCCTCTCCCGTCAGGAAGCCAGACCTATGCATCCACAGAGCAAACTGCATCGTTTTACATCGTTATTCCTGGGTTACGTTCTTCAGTGATTTTCCATCACACTTGAAGCAATGCCCAAGTTCCTAACAAATCCACATCATTCCTGATAACTTCTCTACCTATATCTTTTCCACACACCACCCTTTTGTTTTTGCACCCACCACCTCAGATTTCATTTAATTCCTCAAGCACAACATAGTGTCTTTCCCCTTCCCAAACTCTGATCTTTATGCCCAAATACTGTTCTCCAACCTCTCCCTCAGGCTCACTCTGCTCGTCATGAGGCTGGACATGACCTGCTTGTCATCCTCCTACTGGCATCCTCCTTCCCTTCAACTGCAGTTCAGTACCCTCATAAACATGTCTCAGAGAAGTTTCTCTACATCTGCAAATAATAATAATAATAATGGCTTATGCATTATTTTATTTTCTCTATTTGCTCTTGGGCTGTTTGTTTCTCAGCTAGACCATAAATACTATGACAGAAAGGACCATGTCCATTGCGCTAGTTTTGATATCTTGGGCTCTTAGGATAGTTTTGGGTATATAAAAGTTGTTTGAATTTCATATCTTGAATGGATAAATGAACAAATGAATGAATAGCTTTAAATAACTAGCCTAAGAGCTCCAGAAAGATGGTGGAGGAAAAGCTGGAGGCTAAACAAGCTCTCACATAGAAAGCAGTTTTAGTGTTCCAGTGAACAGTCCTAAGCCAGAGAATCACACTAAGTGTGCCATCACAGGACAGAGAGTTAGGCCAGAGAGGGAAAATCCAGGCAAGGAGACAGATCTGAGCACTTGCCAGCAGCCACGACTGCGGCAGCAGCGGCAGCCATAGCCACCATACCTGCAACACAGAGAGCCCAGGACAAAGGTGCCAGATGCAGTGGGTGAGCAGATTCTAATCAACACCAGCAAAAAACTGACAAGGAGCAGATATCTTCATCCTGCAGATCACAGACCAGAGATGAACCAGGAACCAAGACTCAGTGTGAGTAGAAGCCTGACATCCTCACTCCTTCTCAGGGAGCAGAGGAGGGAAGGCCACCCCTCCTCCCACCCCACTACCAGAGATCTCCATCTTTGATACTGACAAAGGCCTGGCTGAGCAGCTAGCTCTAACTCAGGCCTTAGAAGAAAACTAGAGTCATTTAGCAGGTCACAGGAAACTAACCTGACCTGCCAGACTCAGCTCCACCCAGGAAAAAGTCACCCATCCCAGGCCACCAGCCCCAGGAGGGGCTTTCTTCACTGGGTAAACAGAGCCAGAGGCTGCCCCTCCCTATATCAGCCTTGTCAATCAATTGAAATTCAGTAATCATAAACCGTGAGAATGGTGCCAGGCTGGGCTCTGTGAATGTCTCAGAAGCTAGCCCCTCAGGGAAAAGCTACTGTTTGCTGAAAGGCCTCAACTCTACCCAGAACCTAGCCTCATCACAGCATCTCCAAACTAGAGGAAACAGCCATCTCCCTCTTTTGTGATACTCAAAACAGATCTCCCTCCCATTGAACTAGCCTGGGAGGAGGATCACAAAATTCTGGGTAAAGCAACACATTTTCATGCCTGCTCAAACAAACTGACTTAAGAAACCATCCAAGCCACCGGAAAATCAAACACCACAAGCAGACCAGAGAATCGATCAAGAGACTGGTTATAGACATAAGGGAGATACAGGATCTTCCCAACCACCCCCCCACAAAAAAAAAATCAAAGAGCTCTTTTTTTGCACCTTTTATAAAAAAAAAAATTTCTAAAACTTTTTTTATTTTTAATTTTTAACTTTTTTTAATTTTTGTTTTCTATTAACTTTTTTTCTTCGTCTTATAATTTTTATTTTAAGAGTATAAGTGTGTGTGCTTTTATTTTCTTTTTTTCTTATTTTTCTTTTTCTTTTTTTTCTTTTTTTTTTTTTTTTTGCTTAGCTCTACTGACCTTTTGGTCCTTTTTTTTCTTTCCTTCTCATTCTTTTCACCTTTTCTTCTTTTTTGTTCTTCTTTGCATGACTTTTTTGCTGTTCTGCTCATCCTGATATACCCGTAGTCTACTATTAGACCTTATCCACCATTGTGTACACACTTAATCCAGAAAATTATTACTCAATTCAAAACCTTTTAGACTTAAATTCCTTAATAGCAATACTACATCTTTATATCTATATAATATTTAAGCATTTTTATTTTTAAGTTTTTCATGTCTCCTTTCTATCCCTACCCTTATCTTTCCTATCCACATTCTTTTCTGAATATTATGTTTTTAAATTTGCATAATTTTTAAGTTCTTAAGTGTTTCACTTTTTAATTTTTAATATTTGTTTTTCTATTTTTTTCTTGTCTCTTTTTCCCTTCTTCTTTTTTTCTCTCTCTCTACTATCATTCTATCCAACCTATTTCCTACTTTGAGATTAGGATTTAGTTAAGTTAACTCACCCTCTCCCTTTCCACATCCCCCTATTCCTATTTTTACCCATATCTCTCCCTAAACCTAATAATTTCTTGTTTGCCAAATTCTTCTTTGCGGTTTGTAGCCCATTAATACATAGTTGTTTGATGTTGAATAAATATATCTGTTGAACCAGAGTGTATCTGCAGACTTTTGACAGTGCAATTAGAGACTTTGGTTGATGCTTACCATAAGATAGTGTTCTAGATCACGAGTTCCAGGAAGATGGCGGAGGAGAAGCTGGAATCTGAACAAGCTCTTGCATAGAAAACAGTTTCAGAGTTCCAGTGAACAGTCCCAAGCCAGAGAATCACACCAAGTGTGCCATCACAGGACAGAGAGTTAGTCAAGAGAGGGGAAGCCAAGCAGACACATCTGAGCAGCTGCCGCTGTGGCGGCAGGGTCCCAGCGGCGACCACCGCCGCGGAGGCATACCTGAGACGCAGTCTGGGACGAAGGAGCCAGACGCAGCAGACGAGCGGATTCTACTCAACACCAGCAAGAACCGACAAGGAGCGGACAACTTCATCCTGCACTTTGCAGACCAGAGACGACCCGGGATCCAAGACTCCGCGTGAGTAGAAGCCCCACTTCCTCACTCCTTCTCAGGGAGCAGAGGAGGGAAGGCCACCCCTCCCCCCCCCAGCACCGGTGATCTCCATCTTGGATACCGACAAAGCTTGGAGGAGCGGCTAGCTCCAGCTCAGGCCTTGGAATAAAGCGAGTCATTTAGCAGGTCACAAGAACTTAACGGCAAAGTGACCTCACAGACTCAGTTCCATCCAGGGAAAAGTCACTCAGCTCAGGCGCCAGCCATTGGAGTGGCTCTCCTCACCGGGTAACCAGAGCCAGAGGCTGCCCCGCCCTCTAGCAGCCACCACAATCAATTGAAAAACAGAAACCCTGAGAATGGCTCCAGGCTGGGTGCTGTGAGTTTTTTTTCACAAAATAGCCCCAGGGAAAAGCTACTGTTCTTTGAAAGGCCTCAACTCTACCCAGAACCTAGCCTCATCACTGCATCCCCCTCTTTTGTGATTCTCAAAGCAGATCACCCTCCCAGTAAACTAACCTGGGAGGGGGATCTCAAAATCTTGGGTAAAGCAGAGCATTTTTCTGCTTGTTCCAACAAACTGACTTAAGAAACCAATCAAGCCACAGGACCTCAAGCTGACCAGAGACTCCAACCAGACTCTGGTTACAGACAAAAGGGAGATACAGGACTCTTCCCACCCCTCCCAAAAAAAAAAAAAAAAATCAAAGAACTTTTTTTTTCTTCTTCTTCTTCTCTTTTTTTTTCTTTTCCTTGTTTTGTTTTTTTTTTTTTCATTTTTTGTTACCTTATATATATATAAAAATTTTATTTTGCTTTTCTAAAACTTTTATTAATCTTTAATTTTTGCCTCTTCTGAAAAAATAATTGTTTTCAATTAACTTTTTTTTTTTCCTCTTATAATTTTTATTTTAGGAATACGTGAATGTGTGTTTTCTTTTCTTTTCTTGTCTTCTTTCTTTTCTTTCATTCTTAATTATCTTTTTGTTTTTTTTTCTAGCTCTACTGAACTTCTGATCTTTTCTTCTCACTTTCCTATCCTTTCCATCTTTTCCTCTTTGTTCATCTGTATGTGACTTAACTCTTGTCCTGCACATCCTCAGATAAACCCATAGTTAACCAGTAGACCCTATCCCCCATTGTGTACACACTTAATCCACAAACTTATTACTCAATTCAAAACCTCTGAGACTTAAATTCATTAATAGCAAGTACTACCTTTTTATACCTATATAATATTTTAAGCATTTTTTTAAAGTTTTTCTCATCTCCTCTATGTCCCTCCCTTTCTCTCAACATATTCATATTCCTCTATAAATAGATGGTCTTTTAATCTCTAAAATAACATTAATTTTTACGTTTCTATTTTATTTTCTGGTCTCTTTTCATTCCCCTTTCCCTTTCTTCTCTTTCTCTCTCTATCTACTTACATCCTACCCAACCTATTTCCTGCATTGTGATTAGGACATAGTTAACTCTCCCTGTGCCTCCCCACACCAATCTATTCCTATTTTTTACCCACATCTCTCCCTAACCCTAATAATTTCTGGTTTTCCAAATTCTTCTCTGCGGTTCGAAGCCCTTTAACATATAGTTGTTTGATGTCGAATAGATGTATCTGTTGAACTAGATTGTATCTGTAGACTATTGACTATACAAATGCAAACTTTGGTTGATGGTTGCCTTAAGATAGTGTTCTAGCACAAAACTGGTGCTATCTTCATCTCAAATGGGCAGAGTAAGCCGGAAAAACACAAGAAAAATGGCAAATTCGGGTATCTCAATTCCCAATCCTGATAATCAGGGGTTAGAACAGATAATGAATAATCCAGAGGACAGTTCCCAAACAGCTCTACAAACACTGCTGGCAAACATGATAAATGAAAAGTTTGACAAAGTACAAAGGACTCTGTATGAGCGTGATAGGGAGAGAGAGGAGGCATCCCAGAAGTTTATACAGGAATATCATAAGCGTGAGGAAGCTACTCAAAAACTGATACAGGATTTGTGTGAACAACTTGAGAATACTCAAAGAGAAAGAGAGGAATGGCGTGAGCAGGCTGAGAACACTCAAAGAGATCTGCAGGAATCCCACGAACGGGAGGAAGCTAATCAAAGAGTAATACAGGAATTGAGAGACCAGGTAGAGAACACACAAAGATCACTAAAGGCATTCATGGAATCCATTAACAAAGAGCTGAAGGAAGTCAGGGAGACCACAAAGGGAATGCTGAATGGAACCCAACAGAAGGAATGGGAGCCCAAAGAAACCATAACCAATCAACTAAGTGATTTGAGGACAAACACTGAACACCAAATTAAGGAAGTAAAGAAATTCATACAAGACCTAAAACAGAGCTTCAACAAAGAACTTGAAGCCATCAAAGCTGACCAACTAGAAGGAAAAGAGATAAAAAACAAAGTAGAGAGTCTTGACAGCAGGTTAGACCATGCAGAAGATCGAATCTCAGGGATTGAAGACAGCCTAGATATTATAGAGAAAGAACATACAACCATCCAAGACAAGTCCAAGAAATATGATAGATCTATCCAACACCTGGAAGACACCATCAGAAGGCCTAATCTAAGGATAATGGGTGTAGAGGAGCACCTAGAAACAGAAGTTAATGGTCTAGGAAATCTGTTTAACAGGATCCTAGCAGAGAACTTCCCAAACATGCAAAAAGATAGGCCTGTCCAGATACAAGAAGCCTTTAGAACCCCAAATAGACCAGACCAGAATAGGACATCCCACCGTCACATTATAATCCACACAGGATCAACTCAGAACAAGGAAAAGATCCTTAAAGCTGTCAGAGAGAAAAGGGTAATCACTTATAAAGGGAAACCAATTAGAATCACCTCAGATTTCTCAGCACAGACAATCAAAGCAAGAAGAGCCTGGAATGATGTATGCCATGCCCTAAAAACAAACAATTATCAACCCAGAATACTGTACCCAGCTAAACTCTCCTTCATAACTGAAGGCCAAATAAAAACCTTCCATAGCAAAGAAAAATTGAAACAATACATCTCCACCAAACCAGCCCTACAAAAGATCCTTAAAGATGTCCTACACATAGAAAACCAACAAGACCGCAATAAAGGCCAAGAAACTGCACCCAAACTGAGAATCCAAGAACCATAGGAAGAACCCAGTTTTCGCAGCCCCCAAGAAGGTAGATAACATGGCAGGAACTCCCAAATACCTCTCAGTCCTATCTCTTAATGTTAACGGACTGAACTCTCCAATTAAGCGACATAGACTGTCTAGTTGGATTAAAAAAAAAGACCCTTCTATCTGTTGCCTACAGGAGTCACATCTTGCCCGTAAAAACAAACACATTTTCAATGTTAAAGGCTGGAACAAAATCTACCAAGCAAACGGACCGCATAAACAGGCGGGAGTTGCAATCCTAATATCAGATAAAATAGACTTCAAATTAAAACTCGTGAAAAGAGATAAAGAAGGTCGCTACATACTAATTAAAGGATCTCTCCTTCAGAAGGATATTACAATTCTAAATATCTATTCGCCAAACAATGGAGCACCCAAATTTATCAAAGAAACACTACTTTCCCTCAAATCCCATATAGATCCAAAGACATTAATTGTTGGGGA
Organism: Dipodomys spectabilis; assembly: GCF_019054845.1. Taxonomy (NCBI): domain Eukaryota; kingdom Metazoa; phylum Chordata; class Mammalia; order Rodentia; family Heteromyidae; genus Dipodomys; species Dipodomys spectabilis. The sequence continues at coordinate 12,447,477 of NW_024870824.1, forward strand.
TTTTAACACACCACTCTCCCCACTAGATAGATCAACTCGGCAAAAACTCAACAGAGAAACCGCAGATCTAAACAGCTGCATAGATCAACTAGACTTAACAGACATTTACCGAACATTTCACCCAGCAGCATCAGAATACACGTTTTTCTCAGCAGCACATGGAACGTTTTCTAAAATAGACCACATTTTAGGCCACAAAGCAAACTTGTCTAAATTCAGAAACATTGAAGTTATACCTTGCATTCTCTCTGACCACAAGGGAATAAAGTTAGAACTCAACACCAAAAGCCACCAAAGAAAGTCCGGTATTACATGGAGGCTGAACAACACACTGCTGAATCATGAGTGGGTCATCGAAGAGATTAGAAAGGAAATTCAAATGTTCATGCTATTCAACAAAAATGAACACACAAAATACCAGCTCCTCTGGGACACAACAGATAATGGGACAGAACAGATAATGAATAATCCAGAGGAGAGTTTCCAAAAAGCTCTACAAACACTACTGGTAAACATGGTAAATGAAAAGACTGAAAACCTGCAAAGGACTCTGTATGAGCATGAAAGGGAGAGAGAGGAGGCAAACCAAAGGTCAATGCAGGAATATCATGAGTGTGAGGAAGCTACTCAAAGATTGATGCAGGAATTGCGTGAGCAGCTTGAGAACACTCAAAGAGAAATAAAGGAATGGCGTGAGCAGACTGAGATCAGTCAAAGAGATAGACAGGAATTGCAGGAGCTGGCCGAGAACAGACAAAGAGAAAGCCAGAAATGGTGTTAGCAGGCTGAGAACACTCAAAGAGAACTACAGGAATGGCGTGAATGTGAGGAAGCTAATCAAAGAGTAATACAGGAATTGAGAGAGATCACTAAAGGCATTCATGGAATCCATAAACAGAGAACTGAAAGAACTCAGGGAGTCCACAAAGAGAATGCTGAATAAAACCCAACAGAAGGAATGGGAGTCCAAGGAAACCATAACCAATCAACTAAGTGATTTGAGAATAAACACTCAACATCAAATTAAGGAAGTAAAGAAGTTCATACAAGATCTAAAACAAAGCTACAACAAAGAATTTTAAGCCATAAAAGCCGAAGAAGGAAAAGAAATAAAAAACAAAGTAGAAAGTCTTGATAGTAAGTTAGACCATGCACAAGATGGAATCTTTGGAATTGAAGACAGCCTAGATATTATAGAAAAAGAACATACAACCATCCAAGACAAATCCAAGAAATATGATAGATTTATTCAACACTTGGAAGACACCATCAGAAGGCTAATCTGAGGATAATGGGTGTAGAAGATCACCTAGAGACAAAAGTTAATGGTCTAGGAAATTTGTTTAACAAGATCCTAGCAGAGAACTTCCCAAACATGCGAAAAGATAGGCCTATTCAGATACAAGAAGCTTTTAGAATTCCAAATAGACCAGGCCAGAATAGGACATCCTATCATCACATTATAATCCACACAGAATCAATTCAGACCAAAAAAAAGATCCTTAAAGCTGTCAAGGAGAAAAGATCAATCACCTATAAAGGGAAACCAATTAGAATCATCTCAGATTTCTCAGCAGAGACAATCAAAGCAAAAAGAGCCTGGAATGATGTATGCCATGCCCTAAAGACAAACAACTATCAACCAAGAATACTGTACCCAGCTAAACTCTCCTTCATAACCGAAGGGCAAATAAAAACCTTCCATAGCAAAGAAAAATTGAAACAATATATCTCCACCAAACCAGCCCTACAAAAGATTCTTAAAGATGTCCTACACATAGAAAACCAACAAGACCAAAATAAAGGCCAAGAAACCACACCCAAACTGAGAATCCAAGAACCATAGGAAGAACCCAGTGGCTGCAGCCACCAAGAAGGTGCATAAAATGGCAGGAACTCCCAAATACTTCTCGGTCCTATCTCTCAATATTAATGGACTTAACTCTCCAATTAAGCGACATAGACTGTCTAGTTGGATTAAACAACAAGATCCTTCTATCTGTTGCCTTCAGGAGTCACATCATGCCCATAAAAACAAACACATTTTCAATGTGAAAGGCTGGAACAAAATGGCCCCCATAAACAGGCAGGAGTTGCAATCCTAATATCAGATAAAATACACTTCAAATTAAAATTAGTAAGAAGAGAAAGAAGGTCGCTACATACTAATTAAGGGATCTCTCCTTCAGGAGGATATTACAATTCTAAGTATCTTTTCGTCAAACAACGGAGCACCCAAATTTATCCAAGAAACACTACTTTCCCTCGAATCTCACATAGATTCAAAGACATTAATTCTTGGGGACTTTAACACATCATTTTCCACTAGATAGATCAATTCAGCAAAAACTCAAAAGAGAAACTACAGATCTAAACAATTGCATAGATCAACTAGATTTAACAGACATCTACCGAATATTTCACCCAACAGCATCAGAATACACGTTTTTCTCAGCAGCACATGGAACATTTTCCAAAATAGACCACATTTTAGGCCACAAAGCAAACTTGTCCAAATTCAAAAACCTTGCATTCCCTCAGACCACAAGGAAATAAAATTAGAACTCAACACCAAAAGCCACCAAAGAAAGTCCTGTAACACATGGAGGCTGAAAAACACACTGCTGAATCACGAGTGGGTCAAGGAAGAGATTAGAAAGGAAATTCAAATGTTCATGATATTCAACAAAAATGAACACACAAATTACCAGCTCCTCTGGGACACAGCAAAGGCAGTACTCAGAGGCAAGTTTATAGCTCTGAGTTCCTGCATCAACAAATTGGAGAGATCTGAAACCAACAATTTAGTGAGGCATCTGAGCCTCCTTGAAAAAGAACAGCAAGATAAACCCCAATCCAGTAGACGGAAAGAAATAATTAAAATTAAATCAGAATTAAATGAATTAGAATCTTAAAAAACCATAGAAAGAATCAATATAACAAAGAGTTGGTTCTTCGAAAAACTTAACAAAATTGACAGACCCTTAGCAAATCTTATCAGAAAAAGAAGAGAACACACCCAAATAAATAAACACAGAGATGAGAATGGAAACATCACCACAGAAACAACCAAGATTCAGATCATTAGAAGGTAATACTTCTCAAACCTTTATGCTAATAAGTTTGAAAACTTGACAGAAATGGACATTTTCCTAACAAATATTGACATGCTGAAACTAAACCAAGATGAGTTAAATCATCTTAACAAGCCCACATCAAGTATTGAAATAGAAACAGCAATAAGAGACCTCCCAGCTAAGAAAAGCCCAGGACCAGATGGTTTTACAACGGAATTCTACAAGGCCTTCAAAGCAGATCTCAGACCAATACTCCTCCAACTCTTCAATGAAATTGAAAGAGAAAGTTCACTACAGAACTCATTCTATGAAGCCCTCATCCCAAAAACAGGCAGGGACTCATAAAAGAAAGAGAACTATAGACCCATTTCTTTGATGAACATTGATGCAAAACTTCTCAACAAAATTTTGGCCAATCGACTTCAACAATTCATTCAAAAATCATACACCACGTTCAAACAGGATTCACTTCAGGAATGCAAAGCTGGTTCAATATATGCAAATAAATTAATATAATTCATCACATCAACAGGAGCAAGGATAAGAACCACATGGTTATCTCAATAGATGCAGCAAAAGCATTTGACAAGATCCAACACCCCTTTATGATGAAGGTTCTGGAAAAATTAGGAATCCATGGAACATTCCTCAATACAATAAAGGCTGTGTATGACAAACCTACAGCCAGCATTGTATGTAATGGTGAAAAACTAAAGACATTTCCTCTTAACTCAGGAATGAGACAAGGTGGTCCACTCTCTCTAGTGCTCTTCAATCTAGTATTAGAATGCCTACCTACAGCAATAAGACAAGATGCAAAGATAAAGAGGATCCAAATAGGGAAAGAAGAAGGAAAACTCTCCCTCTTTGCAGATGACATGATGTTGTATTTAAAGAATTCCACAGACAGTAGCAGGGTATAAAATTAACCCTCAAAACTCAATGGCTTTTCTGTATGCCAACAATGAGAAAAGTGTGGCTGAAATCAGGAAAGCAACTCCATTCATAATAGCACCACAAAAAATAAAATACCTAGGAATTAACCAAAGAAGTGAAGGACCTCTATGATGAAAACTTAAAAACCTGAAAAAGGAAATCAAAACAGAATTTAGAAAGTAGCAAAAACTCCCATGCTCCTGGATTGGAAAGATCAACATCATGAAAATGGCAACACTTCCCAAGGCTATCTACAAATTCAATGCGATACCTATCAATATTCCATCCTCAATCTTCAAGGAAATAGAAGAAGCAATCTAAAAATTTATATGGAACAATAAAAGACCCCGAATAGCAAAAACGATCCTCAACAGAAAGAACAGTCCTGGAGGAATATCAATACCAAATTTCAAACTCTACTACACAACCATAGTAATCAAAACAGCTTGGTACTGGCACAAGAACAGACCTCAGGACCAATGGAATAGAATTGAAAATCCAGAAATGAACCTACAGACCTATAGCCATCTAATCTTTGATAAGGGAGCTAAAAACAATAGAATGGAAGAAAGACAGCCTCTTCAGTAAATGGTGCTGGCAAAATTGGTTAACTACTTGTAGAAAACTAAAGCTAGAACCTTATATATCACCCTGCACCAGAATCAACTCCAAATGGATCAAAGACCTCAGAGTCAAAGCAGACATTCTGAAAACATTAAAGGATGAAATAGGAGAAACCCTAGGTCTCCTTGGCACAGGCCAAAATTTTCTTAATAGAGACCCAGAAACACAACAAACCAAAGAAAGGTTGGACAAATGGGATTGCATGAAATTGCAGAGCTTCTGTATGGCAAAGGACATAGCTAGCAAGATCAATAGAAAGCCCACGGATTGGGAGAAGATCTTCACTAGCCTTACAACAGACAAGGGTCTCATATCTAAAATATAGTTGGAACTCAAAAAATTAAATCCCCAACAACAAATCTTCAAAGAAACAACTGCCCAATAAATAAGTGGACTAAAGACTTAAAGAGAAACTTCCCTGAAGAGGAAAGAAGGATGGCCAATAGAAACATGAAGAAATGCTCAAACTCTCTAGCCATAAAAGAAATGCAAATCAAGACAATATTGAGATACCACCTCACACCAGTTAGAATGGCTATAATCAAGAACTCTAATAACAACAGATGCTGGAGGGGATGTGGACAGAAGGGAACCTTACTGCATTGTTGGTGGGAGTGTAAACTTGTTCAACCACTTTGGAAAGCAGTATGGAGGTTCCTCAAAAGACTCCACATAGAGCTCCCCTATGACCCAGCAATCCCACTTTTGGGCATTTACCCAAATGATCACAAACAAGACCACACTAAAGCTACCAGCACGACTATTTTTATTGCAGCATTATTTACCATAGCTAACATATGGAACCAACCCAGATGCCCCTCACTAGATGAATGGAGCAAGAAAATGAGGTATATATACACAGTGGAATTCTATGCCTCCATCAGAAAGAATGACATTGCTCCATTTGTTAGGAAATGGAAAGACTTGGAAAAAATTATATTAAGTAACCCAATGCCCAAAGAAACTTAGGTCCCATGGTTTCCCTTATTTGCAATAACTAGAATATGTCTGAGTCAAGCAGAAAAGATCAGATAAGTTGATGTTAGGGAAATGAACCCTAAGATATGTATTCAAATGTTATTTTTTCTTTCAGGTGATTGTTTCTAACACACTTATAAGATTATTTCTTTGTTGCTTTGTATGTCCCTTCCCCATGGTATAACCCCTGCTTTCACTGTATTTGAGGTTGGTATAATTTGTGGAGGGGAAGGGAAAAAACAAATCGTTTAAATAGGGATACAGGTGGACCCATTGCAACAATGAGATGTACAAGTTGTTATGTTGAAAACGAACTTTACAACAACTTTGGTGTGTGGGGCAGGGGGGGGTTGGGGGGGGAGGAGAGGCGAATTGGTTGGGGGGGTGGGGGAGGATGGGAAGGGATGGGAAGAGGAAACAAAGGAGGAGGCAGCAATGCTTGATAAGAAATGTACTCATTATCTTGCCTATGTAATTGTAACCCTTCTGTTCAGTATTTTCACAATAAAAAAATAAAATAAAATAAAATAAAATAACTAGCCTATTTCTTAATGAGCTAGATATCATATTTAGGACTGCATACCTGACCAGTGCTTCTGCTCTACTAAATCCTATGGTATTCTGTTCTTGGTTTTAGGATATTAAGCTAGTATTCAATACTATATTAAGCCAACCAATATGACTATAGTGCTTACAAAGCACTACACCTCTTAATCCTAAAACCAAGGATTAAAATTACCTAAATATGTACATAATTTTATCATTTTATTTAGAAAGATGAAATTATTTCCTTACACTTTTTTTTCTTTCTTTCCTTTAAGTCAAAAAATCCTATCATGAGGAACATACTGGCTGAAATATGTACAAAGAGGTACTCTGAATGGGACAGCAGACCAATGAGGGTTTGGCTGTTGCTACAAATTAGGGATTGAGCAAACTAATAAATATACTAAGGATAACTCCCAACTATTGAAAAATAGAAGTTCAAAGATGGAAAGGGAGAAGGAATCAGTCCAGTCATATGCATGGGAGTAGAAGATCCAAGAGTGAAAACACTAAGAAAGGAGTCAGTCCATGGAAGTAGAGCCTCTGAAGAGGTTTATGGCTAGGACTTAATGAGCAGGGAGGCACAGAGTGTCAGAGTACAATCAATAGCCTCCAGAACTACAGGCCAGTATTTCTAAAAATTAATGCTCTGAGATTCCATCCACATGAAATACTGAAGTGCCCAAAAAGTTAAGCTACTCTGCACCAAAGAGAAGGACTCCAAGATGTTAATAAAGTTACTATTTCTCACTTTAGTAATATCAGAAATATATCAAAATAAGAAATTACCAAACCAAGCAACCCAGAGAAACAAAGATTGCCTGGCTGCTCTCATTGGTGGCAGATAGAATGTGCCTATAAGTCTAGAAGTAAACACACTGGGTGGTGTGCAAATGGTTACAAATGTATTAACTGAAGTATAATAGATTCGATGGAGAGCTCAAATTGTAAAAATAATGTTATAAAGACTAAGTGAAAGCCCAACAAAATAAGCACCAGGAAATTGGTACATGCAAGAGGGGAAGTGAGGCCTTGGGGAGAGGGGTAGATGAATGAAGGGGGAAGGAGGGAGAATACAATCAAAACTTCACTGCATATACCACAAAATTAAGAAAAGTAAGAGAAGGGGTGGGTTGAAGAAGGGTGAGCATGTTGAGCAGGTGACACTAAGATGCCTTGTGTTCATAAACGTCTTTGTTATATGACACCTCCTTTGTACAAATATTTAAAGATAATTTTACAAAAGGAAATTACTAGACCAATGGTACAAAAGTGAATCCAGTCTACGTTAAAAGCTAATGATTCTTAATTATTTGATGACCTCCTTTTTACAATAATTATCCACAAAAGATGTTCGTTGTTTTCTTTTCTCTTTTGGTTTTTCATTATTCTCTTTTCTTAAAAGAATATTGCTGGGCACCAGTAGCTCACATCTGTAATCCTAGCTATGGGATCTAAGAGGGAACTAAGGATCATGATTTGAAGACATCCTAGGCAAGAAAGTCCATGAGACTTATTTATAATTAACCAGTATAATTAACCAGGATTAGAGCTTTGGCTCGAGTGGTAGAGGAGGAGCCTTGAGTGAAAAAGCTAAGGGACAGTGCTCAGGCCCAGAGTTCAAGCCCTAATACAGGCAAACCCAAACAATGAATATTACTATAATGTTAGTAATCTGCTTTTGGGGTTTCCATTTAAACTAAGTTTTAAATATAGGAAAGTTATATCAGTAATTTGAGTGATAATATTCTTGTCATGACTATAAACTATGTAAGTATTCTCTCTTTAGTTGTTAAAAACTGAACCAATACTATTGAGAATAAATGTTCCTATAAGACATTGTAAAACAGTGACTCTAAGCTAAATTAATTTGCATTCATTAATTGCAGTTAGAGGAGTCAAGAGAAAAAGCTAACTAATTTGCAGATGAACATGAAAATTAAAAGGAGGCCTTATTTAACAATTGTTTTTAAAAAAATTCTGGGTCCCTCATGGTCAGTGCTGTCCTGTGGCTGAGAATCCTTGATGTAACAACTGAATTACTAATGATCCGGGCAGATGGTTGGGGGGGTGGTCGGAGGGGAGGAGAGGGCACTTTGCTTTCTTCCAATTAAAGAAAATTTACCTTTAGTTGGTATCATAATCATTCTATTTTGGAAAAAGTGCTACTGCAGTGACTGAAAATATGTTCACAGAGATGATTACCCACTGTATCAGTAAGGGTCTTGGCAGAAAACAGATGGCACACTCCTACTGGGTAATTTGAGATGAGTTTCATAAAAAGGATCTTCACAAGAGTGTGGGCAGAGTTTAGAGAAATCGGCAATACAGAATCCCAAGAACAGCTCCATCAGCGTGACCTGAGAAGGCAAGGAGGGAACAACTTTGAATCAAGGGAGTAGGTAGGTGTGCAGAGACTCCAACACATTGCCCTTTGTGGGTATCATAGCAATAGCCAAACAAGATGGAACATGCTTGTCATCTCAGCTACTTAGAAAGTAGAGACCAGAGATCACAAGTTTGTGACTAGCTATCACAGAAAAGTTCCCAAGAGACCCTATCTCAACACAAACACAAAAGTAAAAGGGCTTGGAAAGAGGGATCAAGAGGTTGGAGAATGTGCTACTCTGGTAATCACAAAGCTCTGAGTGCCATCCCTAATGCAGCAGAAAAATAAATACACAAATCTATCATCAATCAATCAATCAGATGACAGAAAATCAGTATACTGCTTGTGTGTCCTTCTCTTCCACAAGAATAAGTTATGAGTCTTCCTTGGTGAACGTGGCAACAACCTCCAGAAGTCATGTCTTCATATCTTTTTTTAACCCATTAATACAGAAATCATTCATGGGTTGTTTTACTGGTTTTGGTGACCCATCATTAATTTGCCTTTTGCTTTCTATCAGCCACCAGGCTTTCCTAAGAAGTCTCCTTTTTCTTCCTGTTGCCCATTTGTTTGGGAAATGCCAGATTTAGAAGTAGGATATGGCACAGATTACCTAAACAATGTGGTCACATTCTTCAAGGAAAGCTGACTTTTAAGAGCAAGCCTGACTCAAACTGATCCAAACAGATAGAATCTGTTGACTCTTGGGGAAAGGAACACACACACACTTCCCCAGCACAAATGAACAAGTTTGTAGCCTAAGGACCAGAACTGAGAACACTCATGGAAAACAGAAGCAATGCCAAGGAATTATAGCCAAAAAGAAAGATAAAAAACATTAAATCTCACCAGATCAAAATTGGACATACCTCTGTTCTTTCCAATAACATGAAGCAATAAATGCCCTTCAGGGTTTGAGCCAGACTATCTGTTGTTTTCCACTAAGAAGTGTCTTACTGACTGTCAAACCAATTCTATCATGTCTCTATCAAGGTATTGGTACTTCCAGTAGAAGCACTTTCTTCATAGCTTCAATTAATATTCTTGAAAACACCTGCTTGCGGTCTATCATTAATGAACCCTTACCATCCTACTGAGAAGTCTTAATATTTATGTGTTAACAGATAAATTACTTTAATTAAAAGTAATGTTTAGATTTGCCAATACCAATTTAATGAGATTATGAAAATCCTCCATTCAAAGTTCACCACCACACTTGGCAAACAGGAGCCGGTCTCAGCCCTACAGAAAGACGCTGGAAGCAGCAGGCAGACTGCAGTGATCAAGGGCAAGGAAAGATTGAAGAGGTCCCTCATACAAGGTCCTGGCTTGTGACTTTCCCAGGGTTCCCTCAGTTTGAAATTCCATGGACTTCATAATTCGCCTCTGTTGTAACTAAACAATTGTGTAACAGGGCTGCCTAGTTACCCCATAAAAAAGATAGATCTTTTATCATCAGAAATGCTTGTTTTTGAAAAGCCAGGTAGTCACAGACAGCACTTTATTTGCCTTCCTAAGAAATTTCCTCTGTTCCTCTTCTATTCCCCTTTTCTATTCCCCAGAACTTTACTCAAGACAAGTAGCAGTGATTTAAGAGTTCCAAATTTCCAGTGTCTGAGAGCAGACAATAAAACACTGATGAGGTCTTATTCATTCTTGAGTCATCGTCAGAAATCACTGAGTAGTAAGAAGAATTTGGCATAATTCAAGCAATATAGAAACTGTCTGAATCTGTATTAAAACCATCTTTCATATTTATGGCTCTCACAAAGAGAGGTCAAAGCCTATTTCCAAAGTTGTCTCAATCACCTTCAAACTCACCTTTTAAGTAAGAATAAGATAAATATTTGGCCCATTATGTAAAGGGGGGAAATAAAGGTCCAAGATCTGAAAGGAGTGCAGTCACTAGCGTTCACTCTGTGCTAGTATGCCAGAACTCTACAGAGCATATACCACTTGTATCTGATTCACCATGAATCCTTTTTAGGAATGCCTGTTTCTAGATCCTTCTTCAAATCCATTTATGTCTTTCTTTGAATTCTGAGTTTTATAAATGTCATATGAAACTCTAATACATCTCAACATTTCAAAAATATTGAAACATCTTCCATGACTCGACAAGAATAATTGAACAATTGAAATGCCAATTGTTTACTGTTCAATCCTAGAAATTACAGTAAGTAGAATATTTTTCTTGGCCTGAAGAGAAGTTTTAATTAGCCTCAAACTTTTTGTCTACCTTGTTCACAATCTCTGGACTTGAAACAGCAATAACTAACAACTAGTCTAGTTGATTAAAAATATTCTTTCTCTCCTCTCATTCTCTCTCTCTCTGTCTCTCTGTCCATCTATCTGTCTCTATGTGATATTTTCTAAATCCATCCAGAAAAACTTTGTACTCAAGTTGTTCTGAGTTTCTGTTTCAGAGTTTATTAGAGTATTTTTTGGAGCAATGAATTTATAGAAGAACAAGTCCAATATATGTAATTATTTTCTCCTCATCTTAACAAAAGCAAGCATCTCTTGTCCAGTTGTGTGAGCCAGAAACCTTGAAGTCATCTCCTTTCCCTACCTATCACATCCAAGATTTCAAAGTATTGCTCATTGGTGGAATATCTAAGCAATGTGATCATATCCTCACTGCCCTGCTGTCCATAGGTACCACCATCTAGGGATTTGCTATTTTGCTTCACATACAATTAAAATATCTAACCAAATGAAAACTCTCACCAAGCCTGCGGGGCCTCACACTGACCACACCACATCTTGTACATTTCACTGTTTTGGTTTACTAGCCTTCTCTTAGTAAATAACACTTTGCATGTTCCTTTCCAGTTTAATTCTCTCTCAGCCTTCAACACTCTTTCTCTCCCATCTTCCTAGTCAACTCGCATCATAGTCAACTCCGGACCTCATCTCTAGCATAATTCCCTCAGGAAGTCCTGTCTTTATCTCCTGACCAAAGCCCAGTACTTCCAGCATAGATGTTAGTAATGTCATGCGAGTCACAGTTGCAACTTCGGATAGAGATGACTATTGGAAAAGCAAGGGTTGTATACTAGGTTGTCTATTCTTTATAGGAATTAGTCACTGTTGCATCCTTGAACTTAGCACTGTGCCAAATATATATCATGTTCTTTTAAATATTTCTTGAATAAATGTTAAACGACCACAAAAAATAAGAGAAGAACCAGAAGCAGTTCATGAAAATCAAATCTCCCTTGGCAAAACTTTAGACTTGCCTAAAGTAGTGACCAGATAAGAAAAGTAGAAGTTGGAGAAGCCAGCCAGGCATGTTCTGAAAATATAGATACAAAACGAAATTAGGTCGAAAAGAGATGGAGCCATGCAATCCAAAGTAAAATGAGGAAGCTTTTTACAAGATGGAGTCAGTTGTTCTAAAATGAACCAGAACATAGCATTATTTAATACCACATTGTTTAATGAACAGCAATTTGTATTTGTTAACAATATAGAAGCAGAAGGAAATGGCTTCAAATAATGTCTCTGCCACACCTAGCTGTGTGGCTGTTATTTAAATTCTCTGACATTTGGGCTCTACCTTTAATGGGAATATTAATATCAGGCTTATATGCATGTTTAAAGGTTAAATAATGGACTTTATTTGCAACTCTTTAGTGCAGAATCAAATAAGTTTACACTCAATAATTAATCACAAAAGAGATTTTTAACAAGAGGAGATATTATAATTGAAGGAAAGGGATATGGAATTTTTGTTGTTCTATCTATGGACCAAATGGTTCATTACCAAAAACTTGACATATACATAAATATATGCATGGATAACCTTCTTATTAGCTAAATATCTCCAGTGAGGAGAATAAAAATCCCCTAATGAAAGCAGTTGAATGAAGTTGATAACTCTGAAGATACATTTTGCCCTAAGAAACGCTGACAGCTAATGTGAACTTAACTTACATGACACTCACAATTCTCTAAGCAGCTTTAGAGCTGGCTTTAGAAGTATTTCTGAGAGTCAAAAGCTTTAATGCTTCCATTTCCAAGGCATATCTTAGAGCAGTCTCATAACTTGCACTCCATCTGGCTTTACAAGATTTTTGTACCCATCTGAAAAACAGCAAGAAAACTAAAGTATGGTGATTGACACTGCAATATTTGATTTTTAAGCATAGAGTAAATAAGAATATGAAAATCATTCACTCTCAGCCAGGAGCCAGTGACTTACACCTATAGCACTAGCTACTCAAGGTGAGATCCAGAGATTCATGGCTCAAAACCAGCTTAGGCAGAAAAGTCCACAAGAAAAATAGCCAGCAAAAACCTGAGCTGGAGGCTTGCCTTAAATGATGGCATGCCAGCTGAATGAGCAAACCATGTAACACTCTGAGTTCAAATACAGGTAGAAAACATCTATTCCCAGAATATGTCATAGAGTAAGAGAGGGATTTGGCAATCTATGAAAGCAATATTGAATGCATAGTCCCTAAAAAACTAACTTCTGAGAGTCTAATCTACATTAATTTTTATATAAAAGAAAATACATAAGTAAGAAAGTGTCCTTGGAAATACTACAATAAATATCTATCAAAAAAGATTTCGTTTTTATGAAATAGAGTAACTCTCTTAAATAAAATGTTAAAAAGACTAATAAAAATGAGAAAGATACATCTAGTAGCCTATAAAAATGCTGCTCAGTTTTCAAGATTATAGAACATAAAAGTACATAATACAGCTTGATTTATTTAAAGTATACATTTACATGTGCATAATAGCAATATCTGGTGACATTTGAATATTTATGTGTTAGTGCCCTCGAGGACATTAGGGTTAATGGTGATTATTTCTGGAACAATGCTTATCGTATGGAACAATTTGTACTATTCACTGTATCATCGGTAATATATGAATTTTTAAATTGTGCTTGAACTCAGGCCTGGACACTGTCCCTGAGCTTTTCTTTTCTTTTTTTTTTTTTCCTGTCTCAAGGCTAGCACTCTACCACTTTGAGCCATAACACCACTTCTGGTTTTCTGGTAGTTAGTTGGAGATAAATATCTCATGGACTTTCCTGCCCAGACTGGGTTCAAACCACAGTCCTCAGATCTCAGCCTCATGAGTAGCAAGGATTACAGGCATGAGCCACTGGCGCCCTGCTAACAATAAACTATTGTTATTAAAATTAATTTTCTCCTGTAAACCATAAATAAGAAACAAAATCCAAAGTTGTCTTAGTCCTTTTAGGTCTATTATTGCACATAACTTAGGATCAGTAACCCACAAAAACAAAAAGTAAAATTCATGGCTCATCATCCTGGATATTGAGAACTCTAAGAAGAAGGTGCCAGAAGATTGAGTGCCTGATAAAGGCCAGCTCTGTTGTCATTAAGAAAATGATATAGAGGCTGGGAAGGTGGCTCAGTGGTAGAGCGCTTGCCTTGCATGCCTGAGGCCCTGGGTTCGATTCCTCAGCACCACATAAGCAAAAAGAAAAAAGCCAGAAGTGGTGCTGTGGTTCAAGTGGTAGAGCACTAGCCTTGAGCTGAAGAGCTGAGGGACAGTGCCCAGGCCCAGAGTTCAGGCCCCATGACCGGACCCAAAAAAAAAAATGATATAAAGGAAATGCAAATCAAAACAACACTGCAATTCTACCTCATCCCAATTAGAATGGCCATTATCAAAAAACTAATAATAACAAATGCTGGCATGGATGTGGCCAAAAGGGCAGTCTATTACACTGTTGGTGGAAATATAAACATTCAACCACTCTTGAAAGCAGTATGGAGGTTCCTCAAAAAAAAAAAAAAACTAAACATACAATTGCTCTATGACCCAGAAATTCCCACTTCTGGGCATTTATCCAATGGAGCACAAAGATACATTATACCACCACCACAACCATGTTCATTGCTATATTATTTACTATAGCCAAGATATGCAATCAGCCCAGATGCCCCTCAAAAGTTGAACTGATTAAGAAAATGTGGAATCTGTACACAATAGAATTCAACTCATCCATCAGAAAGAATGACATTGAATCACTTGCAAGGAAATGGAAAGACTTGGAGAGGATTGTGTTAAGTGAAGTAAGTCTGACCCAGAGAAACACAGACTGCATGGTTTCCCTCATTAGTGGGAATTAGAATGTGCCTGTAAACCTAGAAGTAAGCATACTTGGTTAGCGCCCAACTGGTTATAAATGAATTTACTGAAGTATAATAGAATCTATGTAGAACTCCCCAAATAGTATAACTCTTTAGAAAGACTAAATCAAAGCTTAACAAACTGAGTACAAGGAAATGAGTTCTTGGGAGGGGGGCTTCACAGGAGAGGGGCAGAAGAATGAATAGGGAAAATGGGTAGAATGCAGGCACAAATACACTGTATATGCCACAGAACTGAGAAGAATAAGGGAAGGGATGGTTGAAAGAATGTGGTGAAGATGTTGAAGGAATGACACAGAACAAGATGCGTTGTATACATAAATAGCTTTGTTAAATGGCAAAAATACTCAACACATAACCTAAAAATGAAGATCACCAGGCACTGTGTTTTAGAATGGCAATGCCTTTATATAACTACCTAAGGAAAAAAAATGGCATTCCCTGACCTTTAGCTATATTTTATAAAGGCACTAATCCCCCTCCCCCCTTCCCCCACAAAATACAACTCTACTTCCTAAGAATGCCACATGAGTTGTTAAGTTTTGAAACATGAATTGGGGGCCCACAGTAGACAATGCATCTTCACATCTTCTTTCCAGTTACTCCCCTTCTGTATACCTTTCTTTTGTCTCTTCCATATCTCCTTTCTCCCCACATTTTTCAAAAAAAAACTCTTTTTGGCTGGGCGCTGGTGGCTCATGCCTGTAATCCTAGCTACTCAGGAGGCTGAGATCTGAGGATCTCGGTTCAAAGCCAGCCCGGGCAGGAAAGACCGTGGGACTCCTATTTCCAATCAACCACCAGAAAACCAGAAGTGGCACTGTGGCTCAAATGGTAGAGCGTTCCCCTTGAGCTGAAGAGCTGAGGGACAGTGCCCAGGCCCAGAGTTCAAGCCCCACGACAGACAAAAAAAAACCAAAAACCAAAAAACAAAACTCTTTTCGCTCTAGAGTAAGTGGCCACAGTGAGAGCCTCTTCTATTCCTGCCCATGTCCTTGAGCTTGCTCTCCTTCTCTCCCTCTTCCTCAGTTCTGTGTCATTGCCAGTGGATAGTCTTCCAGAACAGAACACTTCCTGAAGACAATGAAGAGAGCTACACTGAATATCATTCCCTTGGTTTAAAAACTATCAAGTCCATAAACATTGTTTACTGAATAGGAGGACAGAACTGAGACTCTAATAAGTATTGTCTGGTTATCTTTCTTCCAGTCTCTGTCTACCTATCATCTATCCATTCATTCATCATCTAAATCTGTCTCTCTGTCTATCTATTTTACTGTCCATTGAGTTCTATGAATAGAGAAACTATGATTTCATTATTGTATTTATAGAATGTACCACACATTCAATTCTTAATGGGTACTAAATAATGTTTGTCAAACACATGGTTGAGTAAACCCACTTATACTATGTCAAGAAGGTTTATGATTTGGAGACATAAAGTGATTCTTCCTTAACTTCACATGCACGTGTACTTCTGACTCACTATTACCTGAGAGGCAAGGCCAACTTTAAACAAACCAGCCACCAATACTAAAGACTTATTTCTGCAAAGCCCTGCATGCTAATACAGGCTGTCAGCCAAGGAACCCAGCAGAGCTGTGCTTAGCAACCAGTCCCTTTGCTATCTATTTTGGTTAGCTATGTCAAAAGTTATTCTAACTTCATTCAATCAATGGCTTCATGTCGTGAAGGAAAGACACGGCAAAGAGACAAGAAAACCAAATCAAAGGTTTGTGTGTTCAACACCTATAAAAGCTGTTCCAAAATGCCTCTCTTTCTTCCCAGTGCAGCTGGAGCTGCATGGCACACTTGTTTACAACCCGTTTGAGAGGGATCTGTTAAGAAGAAAGAGGATGTCTTTGACCTTCATCTCTCTGGAAAGGGAAATAGAGAACAGCTGTCTGTTTACTATTCTGACCTCATTTCCCTGAGGTTGAACCACTCATTTGGGAAACATGAAAAACTGGGTTGGTTCAATTTTCCCCCTAAGATGTTCTTGAAGACATTTGAGAAGTCAAAGGATGATTTAAAAATATAGGTTATGTAGAGTACACAACTCATATCTTTTCTCTTTCTGTGCTAATACTGCTATGTGATATTTGGTTCATAACTGCCAGAAAGATGCTCCTAAATGCAAACATGTATTTACTTCAGTGCAAACAGAAATCAAATCCTCAGATTAAAGTTGAGACCTTGATCAAAATAGCATATTTACATTTCTTGAATTTGGTGCAAACCACATTGGTTCAATGGAGTCCGGATATGATTGAGCCAGACCAGATGCATCCCCATACACAAACCCTAGGAGAGGAGCCTTCTTATCTTACATATTCTATAAACCCCAATAAAAAGGCAGAGAAACTTGATTGTCTTCATTCAATAAGGTGCTTTATACTGCAACTCAGTCTTACCTTAAAATTAATGGTCCTGCTACCATTTTAACTGGTAGACACCATAGAAAAAGTGGAGTCCAGTCTCTTATTAATGGAGAAAAACAATTATGTCTAAAGAGGGAAAGAAAGTTACCCAAGGATGCAGCTGGTGACAGAAAAGAAAAGCTAAACATGGTTGTGCTGGTAGATTTAGTATGGTCTTGTTTGTGATCATTCCAGTAAATGTCCAAAAGTGGGATTGCTGGGTCATAGGAGACCTCTAAGTGGAGTCTTTTGAGGAACCTCCATACTACTTTCCAAACTGGTTGAACAAGTTTACACTCCAACCAACAATGCAGTCCTTCTGTCCACATCTCCTCCAGCATCTGTTATTAATAGAGGTCCTGATTATAGCCATTCTAACTGGGGTGACATGGTATCTCAATGTTGTTTTTATTTGCATTTCTTTTATGGCTAGAGTGGTTACAGCATCATTTACCGTAGCTAAGATATGGAACCAACCCAGATGCCCCTCAGTAGATGAATGGATCAAGAAAATGTGGTATATATACACAATGGAATTCTATGCCTCCATCAGAAAGAATGACATTGCCCCATTTCTTAGGAAATGGAAAGACTTGGAAAAAAATATATTAAGTGAAGTAAGCCAAGCCCATAAGAAACATAGGTCCCATGGTTTCCTTCATTTGCAATAACTAATATATACCTGTGACAAGCAGAAAAGGGCAGATAAGTTGATGTTAGATGAAATGAACCCCAAGATAAGGACTCAAGTGGTTTTATTTTCTTGCTATTGTTTCTAATATATTTATAACATGATTTCTTTGTTGCTTCGTATGTCCCGCCCCCATGGTATAATCCCTGTTTTCACTGTATTTAATGTCGGATAATTTGGGTAGGGGAGAGGATAAAACAAATTGTTTAAATAGAGACACACAGGTGAACCCACTGCAACAATGAAATGTACAAGACACTATGTTGAAAACCGAAGTTTAAAACTTGGTGGGGCAGGGGGTGCAGAGTGAAGTTGTGGAGATGGGAGGGCAAGGATGGTAGGGGAAAAACAAAGGAGGAGGCAACAACGCTTGATAAGAAAGGTATTCATTACTTTGCTCATGTAATTGTAACCCCTCTGTACTATATAGGGATACAGGTGGACCCATTGCAACAATGACATGTACAAGACATTAGGTCTCAAGGATAAGAATAACATGATTATCTCAATAGATGCAGAAATATCATTTGACAAGATCCAACATCCCTTTAAGATGAAGGTTCTGGAAAAATTAGGAATCCATGGAACATTCCTCAATATAACAAAGGCTGTATATGACAAACCTACAGACAGCATTATACTTCATGGTGAAAAACTAAAGCCATTTCCTCTTAACTCAGAAAGGAGACAAGGATGTCCACTCTCTCCACATCTCTTCAATTTAGTATTAGAATGCCTAGCTACAGCAATAAGACAAGATGCAAACATAAAAGGGATCCAAATAGGGAAAGATGAAGTAAAACTCTCCCTCTTTGCAGATGACATGATTTTGTATTTAAAGAATCCCATAGACTCCACTCCCAAATTACTCAAGCTGATTCAAAACTTTGGCAAAGTAGCAGGATATAAAATTAACCCTCAAAAATCAATGGCTTTTCTGTATGCCAACAATGAGAAAAGTGTGGCTGAAATCAGGAAAGCAACTCCACTCGTAATAGCCCACAAAAAATAAAATATCTAGTAATTAACTTAACCAAAGAAGTGAAGGACCTCTATGATGAAAACTTTAAAAACCTGAAAAAGGAATTCAAAACAGAACTTAGAAAGTGGCAAAACCTCCCATGCTCCTAGATTGGAAGAATAAACATCGTGAAAATGGCAATACTTCCCAAGGCTATCTACAAATCAATGCGATACCTATCACCATTGTAACTTCATTCTTCAAGGAAATAGAAGAGGCAATCCAAAAATTCATATGAAACAATAAAAGACCCCAAATAGCAAAAACGATCCTTAAAAGAAAGAACAGTGCTGGAGGAGTATCAATACCAAATTTCATGCTCTACTACAAAGCCATAGTAATCAAAACAGCTTGGTACTGGCACAAGAACAGACCTCAGGACCAATGCAATAGAATTGAAAACCCAGAAGGAACCCACAGACCTATAGCCATCTAATCTTCGATAAGGGAGTTAAAAAAAAATAGAACGGAAGAAAGACAGCCTCTTCAGTAAATGGTGCTGGCAAAATTGTTTAACTACTTGTAGAAAACTAAAGCTAGACCCTTATATATCACCCTGCACCAGAATCAACTCAAAATGGATCAAAGACCTCGGAGTCAAAGCAGACACTCTGAAAACCTTAAAGGATGGAATAGGAGAAACCCTAGGTCTCCTTGGTACAGGCTGATATTTTCTTAAAAGAGACCCGGAAACAACAAATCAAAGAAAGGTTGGACAAATGGGATTGCATGAAATTGCAGAGCTTCCCATGGCAAAGGACATAGCTAGCAAGATCAATAGAAAGCCCACGGATTGGGAGAAGATCTTCACCAGCCATACAATGGACAAGGGTCTCATATCTAAAATATACCTGGAACTCAAAAAATTAAACCTCCCAACACCAAATCTTCAAGAAACAACTGCCCAATAAATAAGTGGGCTAAAGACTTAAAGAGAAACTTCTCTGAATAGGAAAGAAGGATGGCCGATAGACACATGAAGAAATTCTCAACCTCCCTAGCCATAAAAGAAATGCAAATCAAAACAACATTGAGATACCACCTCACCCAAGTTAGAATGGCTATAATCAAGAACTCTAATAACAACAGATGCTGGAGGGGATGTGGACAGAAGGGAACCTTACTGCATTGTTGGTGGGAGTGTAAACTTGTTCAACCACTTTGGAAAGTAGTATGGAGGTTCCTCAAAGACTCCACATAGAGCTCCCCTATGATCCAGCAATCCCACTTTTAGGCATTTATCCAAATGTTCACAAACAAGACCACACTAAAGCTACCAGCATGACTATGTTTATTGCAGCATTATTTACCATAGCTAAGATATGAAACCAACCCATATGCACCTCAGTAGATGAGTGGATCAAGAAAATGTAATATATATACACAATGGATTTCTATGCCTCCATCAGAAAGAATGACATTGCCCCATTTCTTAGGAAATGGAAAGACTTGTAAAAAACTATATTAAGTGAAGTAAGCCAGGCCCAAAGAACCATAGGTCCCATGGTTTCCTTTACTTGCAATAACTAGAATATGTCTGAGACAAACAGAAAACATCAGATAAGTTGATGTTAGGTGAAATGAACCCCAAGATAAATATTCAAATAGTTTTTTCTTTCATGCAATTGTTTCTAACACATTTATAGGATGATTTCTTTGTTGCTTTGTATGTCCCTCCCTCACGGTATAACCTATGCTTTCACTGTATTTGATGTTGGTATAATTTGTGGAGGAGAAGGGAAAAAACAAATCGGTTAAATAGGGATACAGGTGGACCCATGACAACAATGAGATGAACAAGTCTATGTCGAAAAAGGAACTTTACAACTTTGGCCAGGGGGCGTGGGAAGGGGAGGGATTGGGAAGAGAGTGGGTGGAAGATGAGAAAGGATGGGAATGGGAAACAAAAGAGGAGGCAACAATGCTTGATAAGAAATGTACTCATTACCTTGCCCATGTAATTATAACTCCTCTGTACGGCATTTTCACAATTAAAAAAAAAAAAAGGTACTTCCTCTGCCATTCACCATGTCTCTATATTTGGCATATGGAGGAAAGAGGCTGAACCTAACTTGAAATTCCTAGCCTTGGGCCTGATGTCTAAAAATCAGTTTCACGTGTATAATTTCCTCCCATTTATTTTGTGATTATGTATTCTTTTTGTTCCCTCTAGGTTTACCAGAAAAGACTAAAGTATCTCTTTCCCTGAACTTCATTAAAAACTTTTCCATACTGTTAAAAAAACTTATTAATTAAAAAAGAAATGTACTCATTACCTTGCTCGTGTGATTGTAACCCCTCTGTACAGTATTTTCCCAATAAAAAACATATTAAAAAAAAGAAAGGAAAGAAAAACTAAAAGTCTTTCTCTGCTTAATATTCTTTCTGCGACAGTTCATGGCCACTTAGTGTTGAGTAGATTTCAAATAGCAGTCAACACACTGAAATTTCAGTTCAACTCACTTCTATCTGTGCTTCTTGTGGCCCCATAACTGAGCTAGACTTCCCTTAGAAACACAAACTAGAATAGGTCCCAGCTACTGCCCTCAAAGCAGTGATTTGCAGACATAGGTTTCATCTTTCTGAGGGGCAAATACAAACGAATTGCTAAGAGGCACAAGTTTTATTTTATAATAATTAAAATGCTCTGGAATTAGACTGAAATATACCCCCAAAATTGAAAAATTTTGCCCTGTCCAAAGGTAAATTTTATAACGTGAGCCTTCCACTACTGGCATAAATACCTGGAATGACCAGGTATTTGTTTGAGGAAAGTTGTATTTGTCTCATCATTTGGAGGTTCTGGCCCATGATCAATTGGTGGCCTCACTTTGGGGCCTATAGGGAAGTAGCCCATCATTGCAGTTCTTGAGACACAGAAAAGCTGGTTAAGCTGACAATGAGGACATGAAAAGAGAAATAGATAGAGACTGGCATCTCATAATCATTTTCAAGAGAATACCCCAGTGGCCTAAAATTTATCAGTGGGTTCCACTGAATAAAAGTTTCCATCCCTTGCCAATAGCAGCAAACTGTAGGCCAAACCTTCAACACAGAGGTTTGGAGAGTACATTGCAGGGCAAACCATAGCAGAATTATATCTTTCCCTTTTGTTTTATTTTGTTTTGTTTTTAGAGTGTGTATGTGTGTGCATGTGTACAAACACACACACTAGTTGTGGAGCTTGAACTTAGGGACTGGTGTTGTCTGTGAGATTTTTTGCTCAAGGCTAGCACTCTATCATTTGAGTCATAGCTCCACTTCCGGCTTTGTTATCCTCAACTGGACAGAAGGATCTCAGAGACTTTTCTGCTTGTTCTGGCTTCGAACCACAATCCTCAGATCTCAGCCTCCTGAGTAGCAAGAATTACAGGTATGTGTCACCAGTGACCGGCTATACCTCATATTTTTCTTTTAAAGTTATATATAAGAATTACAGGCATGCGCTCCTAGTGCCCAGCTATACCTTGCTCATGTAACTGTAATCCCTCTGTTCAGCATCTTTACAATAAAGTTAAAAATTATAAAAATGCATTATAATAGAAAGTTATGTACGTCAAGTAATTAATGATAAGCTAAACAAAAGATGGCTTTGGGTATGAAGTGGGAACAAATTAGTAAATTCCAAATATTTCATAGAGAAGCAAGAACCTAAAGAAATATGACTTTTTGGATAATGGGGAAAACATGGACCAATGGAAGAGTGAATGTGAGCAAATGTAACAGAGATACTTTGAGAAGAAAGATGGGTCACGGTAAAAAGTTGTACTAACGTTCTTTATGGGGAAAGGCATTATAATAGAGAACATGAAGTTTAAGATTTTTCCAGTCCGCCGGGCGCTGGTGGCTCACGCCTGTAATCCTAGCTACTCAGGAGCCTGAGATCTGAGGATCGCGGTTCAAAGCCAGCCCAGGCAGGAGAGACCGTGAGACTCCTATCTCCAATAAACCACCAGAAAACCGGAAGTGGCGCTGTAGCTCAAGTGGTAGAGCGCTCGCCTTGAGCTGAAGAGCTGAGGGACAGCGCCCAGGCCCAGAGTTCAAGCCCCACACCCGACAAAAAAAAAAAAAAAATTTCCAGTCCTATTAAAGATTTGTTAGTTTGAATCCAAAATTTCCACCAAAGGCCCATGTGTTAAAATTGTGATCCCAGGCCTGTGGTGCTATTGGGCGTTATTGAAAACATTAAGGGATATAGCCTGGTGGGAGGTGGGAGGTCACTGGGGTCATGCTCATAAAAAGTATTGGTGGAACCTGCCTAGTTTCTTTCCCTCTTTGCTTCCCAGATGCCATGAATAAGCAACTGGTTCTACCATAGGCTCCTCATCATGCCTTACAGTCTCACCCCATGCAACTATGAACTATCAGCCAACCAACTATAGACTGAAACCTCCAATGCTGTGATCCAAAACCTTTTCCTTCTATAAGTCAATAAACTCAAGTATTACTTTCAATAACAGAAAGCTGACTAATGCAAATAACCAGAGAAGTATATAGAATGATAAACCAAATTATATTTTATTCTAGCAATTCAATGAGCTATTCAATATAAAGTAATAAATGAAGAAACAAATGGTCCAGCGCTTTTCTAGCCAGTAACTCACAAGAAGCACCATAACAAAACTTTTCAATGTGCACGGAGTTTTCTGAGTCTTGAAACTGGAATACAAGGGACCATCTAAATGTATGGTGTTTAGATACACAAGGCACAACCAAGCAGGAATTTGGTTATATCATCATAAATTTACAGAGTATAAACATACTCTCCTGGTATCTATGGCCAGATTACTCTCTTGGTGTTTTTCTTTTCTTTCTTTTTTTGTGGCTAATTTCAACTAGAGAAATATTGCAAAGAACTGAGTCCATTGTAGGATTTATGAAATGATTAAAGCCAAAAAGAAAGCATTCATGGACTATCATTCCTATTCATTCCTATTCAAATGATAGGTCTCATTTGCTGATACAGAATCTATTCCCTTTTTTTCTATTTTCATATGGGGAACCACAGATTGTTCAGGGCTTGAGGGGCCATAAGATTTACCTTTAACCAATTACTTTATTCTCTAACTCCCAGCAATAGTTCAGTCATGGACACATGCCCAAGTCAGCAAACAATTCTGGAGCTAATCATAATACAATTTACAAAAGAAATACCCTATTGTACAAGAATTTCTAACTCTAGAATGCTACTAGCTAGGAGCTGCTGAGAGCCATCCATAGAAAGGACCATCTGGGGAGCAAAATCAATATAGCCAAGAAATGGACAATCAGATCCCCAGTGCCTTAAAGTGAATTCCTGGATCCATGCATATCTCGAGTCATTGTCCTTGGATTGTTCACACAAATGAACAAATGTATTTCTTTCTGTATAAACCATTTTGAACTGAGTTTCTGTCACTTCTGATTAAAATCTTATAGATGCAACATCCAATGTAATCTTATAAATTTGTAGATGAGGAACTGCAGTCCTGAGGAATATAAAAAGTTGGTTAAATTATATAGCAGTCAGTGGCAGAACCTAAGCACAAATGTGTGTGTGCGTGTGCATGCGTGCGTGCGTACACACGGAGAGAAAAAACAGAAAATCACAATGATGAGTATCTGTGGAGAGGGAGATGGGTAAATGGGAAGTTGTGGTCAAATTTGATTAATTGGCTAATTCACAGGAAGAATAAATGAGCCTAGACACATAACACACAACATGATTCCTACAATTCATAATTCTTTAGTCCATACCAAAATTTACTGACTATATGTCAAGTGCTCTCACCATACAAGTAACTACATAAGGAAATGGAATGAATGTATTTATTAACTTGCCCCACTATAATAAACATTGCATTTGTATATGATCATTAATGCACATCAAAGCATCATATTATACATCTTAAATACATGCAATTGTTTTAGAGAAAACCAAAAAATTAAGCATTGTTTTTTTACTTAAAAAATATTTCATGTTGAATACAACTAGACATTCAAAGTTGAGGTGTCATCAATAAGCAAAAGCTTCTTCAAATTAAATAGCTAAAAGCTTTCTAACCAGTTGAACTGCCTCTGAAAATTACACTTTTTTCTCAGAAGACCACAAAAATATTATCAAGGATCAACAAACATTCAATGTCTTTGCATCATTGTTGTAATGAAATTCAAACTCTTCTGTAGTCTTCACATGTGACTGATTGGCAGCTGATTCCCATGTATCTCAACCTCCATGGTGGTCTCCTCTGTTGTTCTGTGATAGCTGTTCTAGTTTTCTTTCAGACACCTGATTGTCCCTTGCTCTGGTCCCACTGCCTTTTGCTGTGTGTTCTTCATTGGCTCTGATGCTTGTTCTATAGTTTGCACAGCTGGCTCCTCACTTCCCCATGTCAGCTCCACTGCTACCGAATCCAGGAGGACTTTGATCAAAACAGGTCTCCCCCATTCAGCTCTTAATTGCAGAACCTCATTTTTAATTTTAGCTGTACTAAATTATTACATAGTGTACATCCATTGTCCACCACCCTCCTGGACATCCCATGAACAGGGACTCATCTTCACAACCTACTGTGAAACTTCAGTGTACACAACGTAGAGTGCATAAATAAATAATTCAAACTAATGGAAGAATTTTTTTGTTCTAGTCCTTGGGCTTGAATTCAGGGCCTGGGTACTGCCCCTGAGCTTTTGTGCTCAAAGCTACTGTTCTACCACTTGAGCCATGCACCACTTTCAGGTTTTTGGTGAATAATTGGGTGTAAGACTCTCACAGACCTTCCTGCCTGGTCTGGTTTGAACCAGGATCCTCAGATCTCAGACTCCTGAGTAGCTAGGATTACAGACATGAACAACTGGCACCCAACAATGGAAGAAATGTTTAAAGAGTAGCTCCCCATTCTCACAGCTCCCACCCAAACTCTCCTTTATCACCTTCTTCTCCTTCCCCTCAGAAGCATCAAGGTGCTATCATTGCCTCTCAAAACCATAAGATGATTTTTGCCATTAAGATAGCACTGATTTTCCCAAAGCCATTTCCTAAACTTCAAACTAGATGGCAGCTGAGTCTCACCCAAGCCTTTCTCAAAAAGGAAGGCAAGTGGCTCAGAGCTCCATTTGCCAATGGCAATAGAACTTTAATGATTGAATTGCCCTTCCAAGTGATTTACCATGGAATTGTTTTGACATGGAGCCATTATATTAATCCTGACATTGGCACCACTTAGTCCATCAAACCAAGTGTCCTTACTCCCGGCTTGAATAGCTAAAGAGTATATTTCCATCCACTTCAGTTGTAAATCTCAGAAGCTAATACTTGAGAAAAGATGCACTTACCCTCACATGTTTCAAACAATGCTAAATCAGTAATGCAGACAATTGGGAGCCCAGGAACTGGTTACTTCTAGTCGACAGACAGATATATCAGCTCTACAACTCATGTAGACCTTAGGATCTTTTGGTTTGCTAGTGACAAAAATAAGTGATTCAAACTAATACATATTTGTTGAATCACTCTACTGAAAATTGCAGGAGTAATTCTGTGCCTGGATCTGAATTTCAAATGATTTTGTTCTCAATTCTAGCCTTTCACTTTTCTTTCTTTTCTTTCTTTCTTTCTTTTCTTTCTTTTTTCTTTCTTTCTTTCTTTTTCTAGTGTACTGTTTGTAGTTATTTCTTTTGTCTTTTGTTTCCTCCCTGCCCCCCCCCCCGGTTTATTTCCTGTGGCCATAATTTCTGATTTCAGTACTCTTTTTCCTGTGTATAAGTTTATCTGATTTGAGGAAGGAAATGGAATCACAGAAATGGAGGAATAAAGGGTGACCCAATGCAAAGCAATACTCACTAGATACTATGTTGGAAATGAACTTTACAACTTGGGAGTAGGAGAGTTGGGGGAGGAGGAAAAGAGGGTGAAAACAAGGGAGGAAAAGAAATGTACTCATTACCTTGCTTATGTAACTGTAACCCCTCTCTATATCACCTTTACAATAAAATAAAATTTAAAAAAGTAGGAAGTATAGACTTCTAAGCTGGTGCTGCTGGGTCATGCCTGTATTCCTAGCTACTCTTGAGACTGAGATTGGAGGACTGGGGTTCAAAGTTAGCAAAGTCTGTAAGATTGTTTATCTCCAATTAACCAGCAAAAAGCTCAAAGTGGAAGTGTTTTGCTCAAGTGTTAGAGCACCAGCTTTGAGAGAAAAAGCCAATGAGTAAGAGCACAGGCTCAGAGTTCAAGCTCCAGTGCTGGCAAAATAAAAACAAAAAAGTAACAGACCTCTGCTATATACCCAAAGTCCTCTGTTAACATTGCCAGAATGTCAACAGAAACTGCCAAACTGCCTCAGTATTCCTACTAAGCCTTCATTAACTAAAGAGAAATGCAGGACAAGAGGCTATGGGTTGATATATGGAACTGATTTTACTGCCATATTGGTACTGCCTTACAGACAACCAAGCACTTTATATACCTGTCTTATTTCTTGCCAGGTATGTCTCACATCTTCTCCTCCTACTTCAACAGAAGAAATGCCTAATGGCTTGAGATACAAACAGAAGGCCTGTGATACCAGCGTTTGTCACTCCATTCACATGTTCTTTACATGTCTTTATGCTATAAGTACAGAAAATAATGGAAAGAAGAGGAAGAGAAGAGAAATGATACAGAAAGAAGAAGGAAACAATTACAAAAGAGAGACTATTTGGGATAAGTAAACAAAACATGGTGAGACAAAGGACAAAGGGGGAACTTATGCAACAGTGATACTCACAAGACAAAGTGTTGGAAATGATCTGTACAACTTCTGGGGGGATAGAGAGGGAAAGAGGGAGAAAAATTAGGGAAAGGGTAACACCTTAGACAAGAAATGTAATCACTACCTTACTTATATAACTGTAACTCCTCTGTATATCAGCTTGACAATAAAACTAGAAAAAAAAAGCAAAAAAAGAGAAATGAATGAAAATATTCTTTTTTATAGTTTTTTTTTATTGTGAAAATACTGTACAGAGGGGTTACAATTACATGGGCAAGATAATGAGCACATTTCTTATCAAGCATTGTAGCCTCCTCCTTTGTTTCCCCTTCCCATCCCATCTTCCTCCCTTCCACCCAACCCTCCTCCCCCCCCCACCAAAGTTGTAAATTTCATTTTATTCTTGAATGGAAAGAGTCTTTCCTAGATTTACTTGTTAATATATATTAATTATAAAGCCATGTATTTCATTATGACATTTTTATACAAGTATATAACAAACTGACCAAATTGACCTCACTATTATCTTCTCTTGACAGTTCTCTCCATTCTTCCACTGGTCCTTTCCTCTTCCCAAATAATCTACCTCTCCTTTCATGTCTTTTCTTTAAATTCTGCATATGAAAGAAAATATGTGATATTTGTTTTTCTGAATCTAGTTCATTTTGTTTAGCATTATAATCTTTGGCCTCACTCATTTTTCTGCAAACAAAATGATGTATTTCTTCTCTATGGCTGAACAACACTCCATCATGTATAAATGGTATATTTCTGAACCCAATCATTGATTGATGGGAACCTAACTGAACCTAGTTTGTAGCCTGACTCTTATAAAGAGGGCTGCACTAAACATGGGTGTGCAGATATTGTAGTGTATGGTGACCTAGGTTTCTTTAGGTGCGTACCCAGGATAGCAGGATCAATAGTTTTATTTTTCGTTCTTTTTTTTTTTTAAAGAATTTGTATATTGATTTCTTCTGTGGCTGCACTAGTTTATATTCTCACTAACAGTGTATTGGATTCCTTATCCATTGCATTTCCTCCTTCTGTCTCATAATGATGGTCATTCTGACAGGTGAGATAAAATCTGGATGTTGTTTTGATTTCACCTCCTTGGTGACTAATGATGCTGAACATTTTGGTGTATTTAGTAACAATTTGTACTTCTTAGCTCGAGAATTGTTTGCTTATTTACCCAATTTACTGCAAATTTACTGATTACTTAGTTGTTATGGTATTTAGTTGTTTCTACAGCTTCTACATATGAATCTGATATCAGATAAATATCTTGCAGACTTTTTTCCCATTCTGTGGCTGTCTCTTCACTCTGCTAATTGTTTCCTTTGATGTCCAGAAGCCCTTTAGTTTGGTGCAATCCCATTTGTAATTCTTGTTCTTATTTCCTGAGCAACAGGAAGCTTGTTCAGAAAGTCATTTACTATACCTGTGTCCTCAAGTATTTTACTGTAGTTTCAAGGACTTTATATTAAGGTATTTGATATTAATTTTTAGTTTTTAAATTGTTATTATAGAGGTGATATACAGAAGGGTTAGAGTTACGTAAGTCAGATAATGAATACATTTCTGTTTGGACAATGTCACCCCTTCCTTTGATATATTTTTAATTCATTTTTGAACAGAGTGAAAAGACAGGATCTATTTTCAGTTTTTTTACACTCAAATACCCAGTTTTTCTAACTTTATTTGTTGAAGAGACTTTTCTCCAATGTTTCTGGCATCTTTGTAAAAAAGCAGATAACTATAGGTATGTGGGTATATTTCTGTGTTCTTTAGTTAATTCCATTGACCTATGTGTCTATTTTTGTGCCAGTACCGTGCTATTTTTATTACTATTACTCAATGATATAATTTGAAATCAGGTCAATACATACCTCTAGCATTGCTCTTTTTTTGTTCAATGTTGCTTTAGCTATTTGGAGTGTTTCATGTTTTGTGTCTCAGTAAAAATTTGGAGATTGTTTTTTATACTTTTGAAAAGATTGTCACAAGAATATGGTAGGGCTGCAGTGAATCAGTTGATGACTTTCAGTAATGGCCATTCTCAAAACATTAGTTCTGTTGATTAGTGAATATGAAGGGATATATCAATCATCTAGTGCTTTCTTCAATTTCTTTCCTTAGTATTTTACAGTCTTCATTGTAAAGGTCATTTCACCTCCTTGGTTATATAAATTTAAGAAGCAGTTGTTGTCATTGTTCTTGTTGTTGTTGTTGATAACAAGATGGGGATGGTAATTTTAAGGCTCTCGTGAACAGAAATGATTTCCTGATTTCTTTCTCAGCAAGTTGATTCCTGGTGTAGAGAAAAGCTACTGAATTTTGTAGGTTGGTAGTAAATCATCTACTTTAAAGGAATGTTTGCCCAATATAAGAATTTTCTGATGTCATCTATAGGGTCTTTAAGTACAGTATCTATTGTCAGCAAACAGATTGATACTTTAACTTCTCTCTTTCCTATTTGTATTTGTTTCCTTGCCCTATTCCTCTGCCTAAGTTTTCTCTCAGTATGTTGAATAGCAGTGAAGAAATTGGACACCCTTTTCTTGTTCCTGATTTAGAGGAAATGTTTTCATTTAATATTGGCTATTGATTTGTCAGTGATAGCTTTTATTGTGTTGAGGCATGATCCCGTTTTCTTTTTTATTTAATTTTTATTGTAAAGGTGGTGTACAAAGGGGTTACAGTTACATAAATCAGGTAATGAATACATTTCTTTTGGGACAGTGTTACCCCCTTCTTCATATCCTCCCATTTTTCCCCCTCCCATACCCTTTCCCCTTAAGTTGTAAAGTTCATTTCCAACATATTGTCTAGTGATTATTACCATTGAATTGGTTCAGTTTCTTCAGGCACAGAATAATTACATCAATTTTATTGTCAATAAACCCATGTTAAGGATAACTACTAAATTCTTAGACAACTGGGCTCACTGACACTGTATATCTACACATACTCACCCACTCATAGCTACCAATAGCTATAGATCTTATTGGATTTTCTTCTTCCCTCCCCTCTGGGACATTTGCACTTATAAGACTGATGGCAGAAAAGAAGAGTCACAGCAGGGTTGTTTTCTGCTATCTGTGTTCTTTCCAAAGACAAAGAAGAGAAGGAAAGGCTGGGTCAGCATGCTTGTATACTTTTCCCAAACTCACAAAAATACTCAATCCCCTAGGAAAGGATCAGATTTGGAGTGAGGAAGACACCAAGTACCATCTAATGAAATGCACTCCCAGGAGGTAAAATGGCCTCACTAAGACAAAATGGTTTTTTGTCAGCCAGCCATTATGCATGGACCACCATTCCTTTGAATGTAAATAAATAAAGAAAATAATCATTCAGGATTTGATTATTCATTCCTATTCTCTGTGATTGGAACTTAACAAGAAAGTGTGTCTCTAAACCAACTAACCAAATAAATTAGCAACTATGATGTATAAAATTACTACAGAGGGGGAACTTGTCAGGCCTGAGTCATCATATGATTGCCTACTATTTACCATCTACAAGATTAAGGAAGGATAACATTAGAACGAATATGATGTTTTCAACATAACATCTTGTACATCTTGTTGCAATGGGAGGGGAGGAAATGGGAAGGGATGAGAAGGGGAAACAAAGGAAGAGGCAACAATGCTTGATACGAAATGTACTCATTACCTTGCTTATGTAATTGTAACCCTCTGTATGGTATTTTCATAATAAAAAAAGAATCAAGGCAAAAAAAAAAAAGAATGAACATGATGCTGCTGACTTCTTTTCTCTTTTAAGATCTTCCCCACATGATAGTCGCCAGACACTCTGTGGGAAATGAACTATACAACTTCAGGGGTAGGGGAGAACATTCCAAAGGGGGAAAAAACTGGGAGAAAATAAGAAATGTACTCAATACCTGACCTATAAAACTCTAACCTTCCTGTACATCACCTTTACAATAAAAATTAAAAAAAAAAAAAAAGGATCTGCCCCATGCCAGGGAAAGATGGTATTTGCCTGTGCACTTTTAAAGCCTGCTCCCTGGTCTGCCTCATAAATAATGATGAAGGCATGGCTACTTAGACTTTTGTGGCAGCCAGCTACCTTTATTTATGATCCACAAGGGTAGATGATCATTGTCTGCATGCTGGCACAATATTATCCTCAAAGAGGGTCACTGGGAAAACGAGAGACAGGCTACGCTCCACTGTGCTGCTAGCCCACCGCTGTCTCAGAGCAAAGATTGATTCAGCTCCTTGGAATTGGGATACATTTTATTGTTGCCATCATGAAGAAACATGGCAGTTCACCTCTTCTGGTTGTCAGCTATTCGGAGCTCTTCCCATTTGAATGCTTCCTTCCTGCAGTGTTCAAGAAACCTTGTCAAGATT
Source organism: Dipodomys spectabilis (assembly GCF_019054845.1). Lineage (NCBI taxonomy): Eukaryota > Metazoa > Chordata > Mammalia > Rodentia > Heteromyidae > Dipodomys > Dipodomys spectabilis. The sequence goes on from NW_024870824.1 coordinate 12,479,422, forward strand.
TTTACAAAGGTTATCAATATATCATGACCTAGAATACCCAACCCCATCTTCACCAGTTAAAACTCACTGAGTAATGAAAAGCACAGACCGACATGTTATGGAGAATAGTTTGTGCCTAAATTGTGAATTTGATAAAATGATGTTTTATCGAGGGGAAAAAAACACAAAAAGCTGACAAAATGTTTATTTCATTTTTACAGAGTAAGTTAATGAAGAAGAAAAGCACCGATTGGTTGGAGGTCATAACAAAACCTGGCTCTGCAGCATTGTCAACTTACGCTGTTTTTAACATACCATATCCAGATAAATCCAGCCCCTAATTAGGGATTTTAAAGACACATAATTATATTTCTAGAACTTATATACCCCATAGTAATCATAATAGTGATCCATGAAGATAGAGGCTTGGCATTTGGCTTCCTAAAAGCAGCAAGTATATTACATTTCATGTCTTGATAGAGTTAAATGTCATGAGAGAAGACCAAAGGCCCACTTGCAATATTCCCTGAAGGGGATGGCATTAAAACATCTTCCTTTAGAAATTGTTTCAAATTATAATTTGTGCTATAGTTTGGATCTGCAATGTCCCTTGACATCTCACTTTTAAAGGCTTGTGGCCTAGCTTATTGCTATAGAGAGATAGATCATCAGGTGAGGTCATCAAATCATGGGGAGATATCCTCAAATGGGATTATAGGATCCTGTTTCTTCCTGTCTCATTTGCTTTTCGTTTGGGATCTAGGAGGTGAGGCAAGTGTCTTTATCCCTCCTTGTGCTCCTGCTAGCTGTGCTACCTCAGGACATCCCCAAAGGAAATGGGATTGATCATGAACGAAAGCTTCCAAAGCCATGAAGCAAAATAAACCTTTCTTTTCCATAAATTAAGTATTTCAGAAAATTAATTAAACAGAAAGCGGTCTAACACAGTTAGCAATGGCTTCCTATCAAGAAAGCAAATAGTGAGACCCAGCCCCCATGGCTCATGCTTGTAATTCTAGCAGCTCAAGAGGCTAAGATTGCAGTGCAAAGCCAGCCAGTGCAGGAAACTCTGTAAGACTCTAATGTCCAATTAACCACCAAAGCCAGAAGTGGAGCTGTCCAATTTTCCCCCTTTCATAAAGACCACCAATCATATTGATGATAAAAGCCTACACCAATCACCTCATTTTAAATCTATTACATCCATGAAAACATATCACCAAGTAAGGTTACAATCTAAAGTACTTGGAGTGAAAATTTCAACATATTTTGTTTGTCATCCAGAACAAATCTCCAGAGAAGAGTTTCTCATTGGTTTTTCCACTAACACATATAAATATGATGATATTCATATGAGAAGCACACAACTATGAGACTTGAAGAAATTATTAGCATAAACTAATTGAACACCAGGGCTTTTGTGTTTACATGATGTTTACATACATGAACAGAATGTACTTTGATCAGATTCACGCTTAATATCCCTTGCTTTTCTTTACCACTTAAAACAATTTTAGTGGGTTTCATCATGTTATATGCAAATATATAAAATTAAGCTTGATTATCTTCATTCCCTTTACTCTCTCCTTTCCTCCTCCCTCACCAGAAAAGAACTACAAGATAGTTTACCACAGCTCACTCTCACTCACATGTATTTTATCTTCACCCTGTCTGTTATCAAAATATTTCTGTATAATTAATTTTCACACCACAATAAACCTATGCATCACAGGCATTAAAATGATAACATCCCCTATACTATTATAATATATAATAATAACATCTCCAACTATGAAAGGGTCTGGTACTAATGAGTCCTAGGTTATAAGCAATTCTAAGAATTAGCAGCATTGTCATTCTTCTATCTCAAGTCTAAGAACAAATAGACCAATAAAGCCATATTAGTGCCACATTCAACATACATGCACCAAGGGACTGTCTCATCATGTCTTGGCTATCACTCCTCAGTTACTCTTGCAACAGTTTCCCTCCTGGCCATGCTTCCATCACTGGCCTTGTACACCCACATATTTAAAACATACATCCAAAACGAAATCCTTAAAAACCTAAGTCAAGTCAAACCAATCCTCTGCTTAACACTTTTCCAAAACTTTCTATATCTTATTTGAAAAAAAACTAAGGAACTTGCTAAATCCCCAAAGAATTACATAATCTGGCTCAGTGTCCCTCTTGCTTTATCTCCTGTGAATTTCTTTTGCTGACTCTACCCCAGCCAACCAATATTCTAGGCCCTTGCTAAATGCTTGCTGAGTAAATGAATCAAAATGGCAGAATGGAATTTAAGGAACTTGAAGTATACCCATGAATGTATACTCTCCTGTAAAAAAATTTCTTTTTTTGTCAGTCCTGGGGCTTGAACTCAGGACCTGGGCACTGTCTCTGAGCTTCTTTTGCTCAAGCCACAAATCCACTTCTGGCTTTGTCTGTTCGTGTGGTACTGAGGAATTGAACCTAGGGCTTCATGCATGCTAGGCAAGCACTCTACCACTGAGACACATTCCCAGACCCTGTAAAACAATTTCTTGAAAACAGTAGTTCAATCTCACTTCCTAGGCTTATATTTCAGTTTTACCATTTATGTCTGTCTGATGCTGGACATATTACTTATTCTCATTGTGCCTTGAATTCTTCAACTGAAAATTGGACATAATCCAAAATCATGAAATTGTTAAAGGATTAACTGAGTTAGTATATGAAAAGCACTTTGAATATAGCATTTGAGTGCCACACAAGTATTAGCTATTGTTATCATAATCAATCACTTCGATTGAGTCAAATGTTAGGTGATGGGTTTTGCCTATAACTGCTACCAACTGTCTTCTATCAAAACCCCCTGCAAGGTTCCTTCTTATTTTCAGTGTTGAACATGTACTCATGGCTTTTCTCATTTGGCAAGTAGGGTGAACTGCCATCTGTGCATCTGCCTCCTTTCTGAGGACTATGCCCTGTGGGGTGGGGTGGGAAGCAAATCTTACCTTCAGCATATTGCTCTAAATTAGGTCTCTCTGCTTTCTCAAGTTGTTGTTCTTTGAGGCTATCTGGAATTCAGCTTCCTCTCTACATCATGAATTCAAATTATAGTGGGAGATAATTTCTGATTATTCTGATTATTCTCCTCCCACAAAATTACCCTCCTTTATACGAGAGTTCCTGCAACTCCCCCAAAATTCATATGCTCCTCCATACCAAATAGTGGGCATGGAGGGAATCCATTCCGCTGGTCCAGTCCAGCTGTCCCTCCTTCATGAATGCCTGTGTGCACAAATGCACGTGCCAGTCCTGGGACTTGAACTCAAGACCTGTGCACTATCTCTGGGCTTTTTTGCTCAAGGCTGGTGCTCTACTTCTTGAGACACATCTCCACTTCCAGCTTTTTGCTGGTTATTTGGAGATAAGAGTCTCACAGACTTTCTTGCCTGGGCTGGCTTTGAACCAATGTCCTCAGATCTCAACTTCCTAAGTTGCTAGGATTACAGGCATGAACCACCAGCACCTAGCAAAACAAAACTTTTTTTAATCTTATCTTATTGTAAAGATGCTGTACAAAGGGGTTACAGTTACATGTGTAAGGCAATGAGCACATTTCTTGTTGAGCATTGTTACCCCTTCCTTTGCTGTTCTCCCATTATCCCTTCCCTTCCCTCCCCACCTACCTCACTCCCCCCACCCAAGTTGTAAAGTTCATTTCCAACACGGTGTGTAGTGGATATCATTGTTGCAATGGGTCATCCTGTGTCCTTGTTTCAGTGTATTGTTATTTCTTTGTTGTTGTTTTAAATGTACAATGTGATTTTTTTTGTTTCCTTTGTAGATTCTTCCCCCTATTGTCACTGTTCTTGATTTTGGTACCCTGCATCTTGTATATACATTTGTCTAACTTGGGAAGGGGAAAGGGAATAACAAAGCAAGATGTTTCAAGACATAATTCAAGTCATACCACTCATCATATACACATAAGTATGTCATTCCACCATCTCTCTTCTACAGCATATGTTGGTCAGAAGGCTTGAACTCAGGGTGTGGATGCTGTCCCAGAGCTTTTTTTGCTCAAGGCCTGCACTTTACCACTTGAGCCACATCTCTACTTCTAGCTTTATGTATGTGTGCCGTATGTGTATGTGTGTACTCTGTGTGTGTATGCGATAATTGTAGATAAATATCTCATAGACTTTCGTGCCTATGCTGGCTTTAAACTGCAGTCCTCAGATTTCAGACTCCTGAGGAGCTAGGATTAAATGCATGAGCTTCTAGCACCTGGTTCTACTACCATTTTATTCACACTCTAGAAGTGTCTGGTTACTAGCAACATGCAAACAGAAGATAATAATCATCCCCAAGTAATTGGAGAAAAGAATGTGTCAGGCACCCTCAATTATTTAGAAGGAGAACAGAAGGACAAAAGGCAAATTTTTACATCCAAGAGGAGAGAGGGCAGATATTATTCTTCTGCATTTCTTCTATGGCAGGAAGAACAATGGCTCCCCCAAACATATTAATGTCTTTATCCCTGGAAATATATATATATATGTATATATATATATATATATATATATATACACACACACATATATGTGTGTGTGTGTGTGTGTGTGTGTGTGTGTGTATATAAAACATGGAAAGAAGAAATGAAGATTTCAGTCAAGCCAAGGCTAACAATGAGCTGTAGGAAACTAATGAGCTCTCTAAATGTAGCCCTCTACCCACCTTGTCACACTTTCAGGTAGGATCACTAGTGTTGCAGAAATGGCTCCCCTCTGTTAACACAGCAAGATGATTGGTCCTTATGTCCTCACAACAAACAGTTACATTGGGAGACCCTTACTAACTTTGTTATCAACCAAGAGCCTCCTCCATCAATCCCAGCACTCTCCACCTGACACCATCATGCTCTACTGGTAGTGAATTCTGATGCATTTACTGCCTAATGACTGAGATCCCAGGGACAGGAAATACTAATGGAACCCTCCTGCAATGATGCTCTTAGCCAATCCTTGAGCTCTTTTCTTTTTTAAGATATATTTTTAATGTACAGGTACTGTACAGAGGGGTTATAATTACATTGGCAAGGTAATGAGTACATTTCTTATCAAGCATTGTTGCCTCCTCCTTTGTTTTACCTTCCCATCCCTTCCCATCTCCCACCCTCCCACCCCACCCCCCAGTCAAAGTTGTAAATTTTGTTTTTTGACATAAAACTTGTACATCTCGTTGTTGCAATGTGTCCACCTGTATCCCTATTTAAATGATTTGTTTTTTCCCTTCCCTTCCACAAATTGTAAAATTTGTTTTCAACATAGTGTCTTGTACATCTCATTGTTATAATGGGTCATCCTGTATCCTTATTTCAGCATTTTGTTATTTCCCTTCCCCTCTCCAAATTAGAAAAATGTGTGTATATATATAAGATGCAGGACACTGGAATCAAATACAGTGACAACAGGGGTAATACAATGGGGGAAGAAAATACAAAGAAACAAAAACAAATCACACAGTATATTATAAGTACATTAACGAGAATTGAAAGAAAGATAAAATTCCTTTTGTCCCTATCTTGGGGTTCATTTCACTTAGCATCAGCTTATATGGTCATATGTACATAGCTTTTGACCTCTTCTGCTTGTCCTACACATATACTAGTTATTGCAAATAAGGGGAACCATGGGACCTATGTTTCTTTGGGCTTGGCTTACTTCACTTAATATAATTTTTTCCAAGTCTTTCCATTTTCTAACAAATGGGGCAGTGTCATTCTTTCTGATGGAGGCATAGAATTCCATTGTGTGTGTGTGTTTGTGTATGGGTGTGTGTATGTGTGTGTATGTATATGTATATGTATATATATATATATACATTTTTTCAATTCAGAATCTGACTGATTCCAATGCCCATGCTCTGACCCCTCGCCTTTACTAATTCCCATTCAATAAAGTTTTAAGCTATGAGTTTTTTCTCGTCCACTTGACATGTAAGTGTCTACCTGAGGATTCAATATTCTGTCCCACCAGAGAAAGATGATTAATCTGAAACTGACTGAATCAAAGAACTGTGGTTCATGTGTTGAATGAATAGTTCTTAGATGTGCAGGACATGATGTCAGGTTTTCTGAAGAGTTCCACTTCCCCGCACCGTGCAAAAATTGAGTCTGCAAAGGACGAACAGATTATGGATTGAAGAAATTAGCATGAAGAGGGATTATTCTGTAGTCTCTTTATCTGAGGCTTAAAGCTCATGACCATTTTAGTCCTAGCATTGATTCCCAAAACAGCCAAAGGGAACCTGAAAAGAAACCTGTTCCCATTTTGTTCTTGTCACTGCTTTTTGATTTCCCTAAACACAAAATGAAAATATTTTGTCTATGAAAACCTCTATTCTCTTCTCCTCCTTCTCATTGTTCCTACTTTGTCAGGTCATAGGGAAGATTATGTGAAATGATAACTACATTGCATCTTGAGCACTATCCACTATGGTTACTAGTCATTTTGTTGAACCCTTCCAACTCTTTATGTCATTCTTCTTATTCCTAGAGCCCCAGTAGCTCTGTCGTTCTCTGTGTTTTTCTTATTCTTCACCCAACTTGCCAACCACCCCATACACAGATAATTCCTTCCTATATTGAAGAACCCCACTAAGTCATTTCTCACTCAAGGCAGCCTTCTCTGTCTCTGACAAATAGATCAATTGTACTAGGGGCCTGGGCACTGTCCTTTAGGTTTTTCACTCAAGGCTGGTGGTCTACTATTTGAGCCATAGCTTTACCTCCAGCTCTATGTGTGTGCGTGTGTGTGTGTGTGTGTGTGTGTGTGTGTGTGTCTAGTTTCCCTGCCCAGGCTGGAAGGGAAACTCAGTTCTCAGCCTCCTGAGTAGTTAGGATTGCAAGTGTGAGCTACTGGTATCTGAGCAGTATTGTATCTGCTGTTTGCTTATGATTGAACTTTCATTGTCAGCAAACAGAGAATAACTGGATGTATAAGACAATAAGTGAATAAGCTGTAGGAGTAAGGAAAGAGGGACGCTTTTTCTTCTCAGTGTAGGTATTTCCCTGTCCATTTCCTTTTACACCAGTTTCCCAACATTTCACAATTTCACCTTTCAAAATAACACAGTCTAGCCACATCTCAGCTTATCCAACTTGACTTCGTGGTCTCACCCAAGAACAGGATCTTAAGGATCTTGTTGCCATCTCCATCTTGCCATAAGCTAGAATGTAGCATTTCCAGCATTTTCTAGCATCTCTACTGCCTACAGGTACCTACAGGGAAACTGACATACACAGCCACCATCTACCTCCTACACAGCACATGTGTCCCCCCCATTTCCCAACTCTCACTCCAAAATATGTGTGAAGCCTTTTAGATAGCAGCCTGGTCGGATTGTGCGTGTGGGAGTCTAGAGAAAGTATAGTTCTAGTCTTAGGCTGCCAGCTTTTCAGCCACCTCACACATGTCTAGCTCCTGATTTTGTTTTGGTTGTTTTTTTTTTCCTTTGAGGTCAAAGGTAAATGTGGCCAGCTTTGGAGAATCACCATAACCCACTGAGCTGAAAGATGTGCAAAAAGCTAAACCTTTGCCAATAGAAAAGATAAAATACTGCCCAGCACAGTCCCCGCTGGGAAAAGCAGCTTGGGTAAATGTGGGCTGCCTGCTGCTTAGTGCAGATGCAGTTTAAAGAAAAGGATGCTTCATTATCCTTTCATTTGCTGAAGTTCCAACACTTGATCCTTATAATACTCCATAACAGCGCTGCGTATCATACAGGCTTAGAATTAGCCTTAGTGACACCTAAACATTGTTGTGTGCTTACTATGTGACAGGCACAAGACTAGAAAGATATGCTTGCTGGATCCTTACAACGGTGCTATAAAGAGGGTTTTTTGACTGACCCCATTTGATAAATGAAGGAATATAGTTAGAGGAGTTAGGGACTTTAAATAATTTGCAGCTGGAATTCGGAGAGCTAGGACTTTATCCATGAATAAGTTCTATGCTCTATGTTTGTGCTTTCTTTCTCTATTTTCCTTCCTTCATTCTTTCCTTCCTTTCTTTTTTCCTGTTCTCCTTTCTTCTTTCTTTCTTGTTGTACTCAAATTTGAACTCGGGCTTCATACTTGCTAGGTCCACATGCTTTAATTTTTTTGTCAGTTGGAGGGCTTGAACTCAGAGCCTCAGCACCTGTCTCTGAGCTCTTTTGCTCACTGCTACTGCTCTACCACTTTGAGCCACAGCTACACTTCCATAGGTATACGTTCTTAGGCATCATGCTAAAAACATGCTCGCAGAAGATTGTAGATCTAGCTTGAGTACTGATCTTCATCAATTTGAATGGATCATTAGCAACTCATTTAATTACTGTGAGTCTCCATTTTTTTAATTTGTAAAATAAGAGAGTTCATGCTTATTCAATCTTAGAAAGATATGAAACCCAGGCTAACATGAAATGCATTTGAAGCTGGTGACTCATGTCTATACTTCTAGCTACTTGGGGGGCTGAGATATGAGAATCACAGTTCATAAATCACTTGGGAAAAAAAAATCTGTGAGACCTTTCTCCAATCAACAAGCAAAAAGCAAGAAGTGGAGATGTAGCTCAAGTGGTGTAGAGCCCCTTGAACAGAAAAGACCCCAGTACTTTGCAGAAAAATAAAATAAAATAAGTAATAAATAATAGATGCACTTGAGAACACTATGAAAAGTGTGGACACATTAGAGAAATCCAAGAAAATATCTATGACACAATTATTACCCCACGTAAAATCTCCACTAATTAATAACTTAGAAACTTCCTGGCAGAAAAATCAAACTATTCACATGTATGTTCTTGTAAGTTTAGTTGGGATGGAGAGGATTTGCTGTTAAATTTTGGTGGAAAATTGGTAGTTCTCACAGATGCTAAAGGGTTCTGCTTCTGTAACTATAGTAAATCCTTGGCTTTTCATCCATCAGGTTTATTGCTTGCAGTCTGAGTAATAATTGTCCAATTGTATTTTCTGGTCCATTGAAGTTTAAGGATACTGTCAAGCCATGACAAGAGAAGCCAAGTATCACGTTTATTGAATATATAATTTAAGTATGTGGCCTGCATCCATTTAAAATCAGGGAAAACAAATAGAGTTATCTGTGAGCACTGGTTAGAATGAATCATTGACTTCCCTGCATACCACCTTTCAATGCTATATAAATAAAAAGCAGCTTCTCAAAATCTCCCATATTGAGCCTGGCACCCATGGCTCATGCCTGTAATCCTAGCTACTCGGGAGGCTGGAAGCTGACAATTGCAGTTTGAAACAAGCCCTGGCAGGAAAGTCTGTGAGATTCTTATCTTTAATTACTGACTAAAACGTCAGGTGTGGATCTAGTCTTGAATATAAAAGCTCATGGATAGTGCACAGGCCCTGAGTTCCAGCCCCAGGACTGGCCCATAAACACACACACACACACACACACACACACACACACACACATCACTTGCATTGGTATATGGAACAGAGGCCACCCAAAGATTTTCATCTTAGGAGTGGGGCTGAGTATATTTCATGATACTTGACACTTCTAAGTTATTAGGTTTTATCTTATGAAAAGGAAAACCCACTCAGCTGTGACTCTCTTGTCATCTCTCTTCTATTATTTCCTTTGGTTCACCCAGTGTTTAAGGGCCTTGCTGGGTGCATCTCTAGCACTAAGGAGTATTTCTGTGTAGAACAGATATGTGGGAATAACCACTATAATTAACCAAGTTAAGTGAACAACTTTCCAAATAAGGACAACTGTCCTTATTCCTTAGCATAATGAAATCCACTCCATCAATGAAGCAGTTTAATGTCAATTTGAGATTCTATTGAGTTTTTACACCAAGACTAAACTACTCTAAGAATCTGTCACTAACACTTGTGTAGCCTTAAGTAATGTAAGTGGCAAGACCCTAGATTCTTGTATAAAGTCATAATGAACTATAGATAACCAAAACAACTGAGGAACAAGAAGGTCAAGTTTTAAAACACTGTTGAGCAAAAAAGGTGTTTATGGTAATCAATAGCCATCTCCTAATCTTTTTATATTGTTTTTTATTATAAAACTAGTGCACAGAGGGGTTACAGTTACATGAGTAAGGTAATGAGTACATTTCCTATTGAGCATTGTTACCTCCTCCTTTGTTTTTCCTCTACCATCCCTTCCTTCCCCACCTCCCCAACTCCTCCCCCCCCAACAAAATTGTAAAGTTTATATTCAACATAGTGTTTTGTACATCTCATTGTTACAACGGATCAACCTGTATCCTTATTTCAGCATCTTGTTATTTCCCTTCCCCTCCCCAAATTATTAAAATGCATATATAAGATGCAGGGCACTGGAATCAAATACAATGAAAACAGGGGTTATACCGTGGGGGAAGACCATACAAAAGAAACAAAAAATTACACACAGTACATTATAAATATGTTAAAAATCAATAGTAAGAAAGAAAAAAAATACTTGTGTCCCTATCTTGGGGTTTATTTCACTTACCATCATCTTATATGGTCATATGTACATAGCTTTTGACTTTTTCTGTTTGTCCTAGACATATACTAGTTATTGCAAATAAGGGAAACCATGGGACCTATGACATCTCCTAATCTTGAGGATAGTATTAAACTGCCTTTTTTTTAACTGCTTTTTTTTAAGAATGATAATTGCAGGACTGGTATGGAACTCAGTGGCAAAGTGAGTGCCTAGCAAGTGCAATATCCAGGGTTCCATCCCCAGTACCAAAAAAGAAAAGGCATATATATATATATATATATATATATACACATATATATATACATTTATGTGTGTGTATGTGTATATATACATATATGTGTGTATATATATGTATATATATATATGTATTTAAAATTTTTAAAAAAAAATGACTCTTGGTTTACTGTCCATGAATATGTATAAATTAATCTGAGACATTTAGAAAAGAGGATAGCCTGGCTTGGAAAGCATTCTCAATTTTAAATCACAAATAGTTTTGCAACTTCCCTAACACGGAACTAAGTTAAACTTCTTACACCACTATCAAGTGCTATCGTTTGTTGAGTGCTAAGCTGATGTTCATCTCTTCTCCTGTTAGGAACAAAAGAATGCATTTGTAGCAAAAAAAAAAAAAGTAGAAAGCATGCAGGCCATATAAGAGTCAAGCCCTCAATGTTGCTTTTGCAATGTTCCTATCATCTGATCTTGGCAAACATCCATGTTCAGGTTATGTCCTGCAGGCTCAGGTGCCATTTTAAACATGGAGCATTTGTGTGTGTGTGTGTGTGTGTGTGTGTGTGTGTGTGTGTGTGTGTGTGTGTGTGTGTATGTGGGCGGGGGGGAGGTTTGAACTCAGGGCCTGGACTTTGTCCCTGAACTTTTTTGCTCAAGACTAAGCATTCTACTATTTGAGCCACTACTCCACTTCCAGCTCTTTGGTGGTTAATTGGAGATAAGAATCACAAGAACTTTTCTGCCCAGGCTGACTTTGAACCACAATCCTCAGATCTCAGCCTCCCAAGTTGCTAGGATTATAGGTGTGAGCTAAGGGCACCTGGCTAACATGGAACATTTTTCAACTGCCGAGGGAAAGGTTGTACAGGAAATTCACTGGAGGATGGCTAGCATTGGAGCTGAATTTCTTTCTGTTTTTCTTTCTTTCATTTTTTTGTTTTTGTTTTTGTTTTTGTTTTGGTCAGTCATGAGGCTTGAACTCTGGGACTGGGTGCTGACCCTGAGCTCTTCAGCTCAAGGTGAGCACCCTATCATTTGAACCACAGCGCACTTTCGGTTTTCTGGTGGTTAATTGGAGATAAGAGTCTCATGGAAGTTCCTGCCCAGGCTGGCTTTGAACTGCAATCTTCAGATCTCAGCCTCCTGAGTAGCTAGGATTACAGGTGTGAGCCACCAGCACCCTGTTTGGAGTTGAATTTCTTAGCTAGCCATTAACATTTCCACTCTCTCCAACCTCTAGCTGAAATTTGCCTGGCAAAGTGCCAAGTGCCAAGCTTAAAACTTTCATTGGCTTTGCATGCCCATTAGGATAAAATCCCAATGTTTCTCAGAAACATACAAAGCCTTCGATAATCCTCTCCACGCCAGTCTTAATCTACTTCATCCTTTGAATTTCCTCATCCTCTTTTCCCCTTTCCATCCACCCACTTTGACCACCAACATGCCAGAATTTTATTGCTTTGGGTTTTTGTCAGTCGTGGAGCTTGAATTCAGAGCCTAGGTGCTATTCCTGAGCTTTTCTACTCAAGGCTAGCATTCTATCACTTTGGGCCACAGCACCACTTCCAGATTTCTGGTGGTTAAATGGAGATAAGAATCTCCACTGTGCTGGCTGAGAACTATAATCTGCTTGTGCTGGCTTTGAACTGTAATCCTTAGATCTCAGCCTCCTGAGTAGCTAGGATTACAGGCAGGAGCTACCAGTACCGGGCAACACCAGAGTTTCCTCTCAGCTTTTAAAACATTTACTTTTGCCTAGTGAGTGATGTCTCTTGCGCTTATTCAGGTTTCTTCTGAACTTAGATATCTTTTTCTAAGACTGACTTTTTCCCACCCTACTTCTGCTCCCCACTGAAAACAGCCACAGCACCTTCTCCTTTTCCTTTCAAAACAGTCAGCATGCAGTCAAGGTCATTGTACCTTGTCTAGGTCATAGCTGAGGCCTAACGCAGCCAAGGAGTTTATGCCTTTTTGTTACTATTTTTCTAGTATCTAAGGTCCACTACTATGTTAACCCTACATAAAGGTACTGATTTGGTACTTAGATATGCAGGTCGGTTGTATCCAAAGTTGCCAAGGAGATAGGCAGGATAAGTGTGTCGTAAGATTCATAAGAACCTTGGCTACTTCCATGGCTGAGTAAGATAAGCCTCTTGCACTGTTTTTATCTCTCCTGGTGTACTCTGTGGTCCCTGGATTGCACAGCTGGATATTTCATGCCTACCAGTTCTTATCCTTCTCCTACCCTAAATTCCTGCATGGGTAACTGTTGAAATTTTTGGTTCTCTCCATGTGAACATCACACCCCAACATTTAGGATGAAAGGGCTTAATTAAGAAAAAACATTTGAGTCCTTATCTTGGGGTTCATTTTGCCCAACATCAGCTTATCTGACCATTTCTACTTGTCTCAGACATATACTAGTTATTGCAAATAAGGGACCTATGTTTCTTTGGGCCTGGCTTACTTCACTTAATATAATTTTTTATGTGGAGTCTTTTGAGGAGCCTCCATGCTACTTTCCAAAGTGGTTGAACAAGTTTACACTCCCACCAACAATGCAGTAGGGTTCCTGTTTTTTCTTTCTTGCTATTGTTTCTAGCATATTTATAAGATATTTCTTTGTTGCTTTGAATGTCCCTCCCCCATGGTATAACCCCTGTTTTCACTGTATTTGATGTTGGTATACTATGTGCAGGTGAAGGGAAAAAAAACAAATTGTTTAAATAAGGATACAGATGGACCCATTGCAACAATAATATGTACAAGATGTTATGTAAGGCTGGGAAGGTATCTCAGTGGTAGAGCGCTTGCCTTGCATGCATGAGGCCCTGGGTTCGATTCCTCAGCACCACATAAGCAAAAAGAAAAAAGCCAGAAGTGGTGCTGTGGCTCAAGTGGTCGAGCACTAGCCTTGAGCTGAAGAGCTGAGGGACAACACCCAGGCCAGAGTTCAGGCCTCACGACCGGACCCCAAAAAAATTTTTAAAAAAAGATGTTATGTAAAAAAATGAACTTTACATTATAATTTTGGCGTGGGGCGGTGGGGGAGGGACAGGAAGGGGTGGGAGATGGCAAGGGATGGGAAGGGGAAACAGAAGAGAAGGCAACAATGCTTGATAAGAAATGTACTCATTACCTTGCTCATGTAATTATAACCCTTCTGTATGGTATTTTCACAATAAAAAGGGTGGGGGGGGGGCTTAATGAAAAGGTGTATTCATTATTACACCTCTGTTCCAGAGCACCTAACCAGGTGGTGGAGCCAGAGGTTCACTGGGAGTGATCTTTTAGTGATTTTACATTAGCCTAAGAGCCAGAGCAAGTGCATTACTTGTGTTCCATATAAGACAAATTGTTGGGTAGTCATGCACAACATAGCCAAGGAAAACAGCATTATTCTAGTAATTGTTTCAAGCAGCAAATGGTACTGTTCAGCAAAGCATGAGTGTCCTAGTGTTTCGTTATATTTTTGCTCCCCAAATTGCCTGATTCAAATTAGTTGTATTCAATGCAAGTTGAAAGAAATCATAGCGTATGATACTGTATTCTCAACCACAGCTCTATCTTTGAGTTATGATCAGTGTGAGAGGTGCTACAAATGGCTTTTATCCAGATTATGACAGTTAAGGACACAATTTCCTAGACACCAAAACTGAACTCAGATACCAATTCTACCATTTATTCACAGGGAAGACTTGCAAAAGTTCTCCTGATTGCAAAATCCATTTATTCATTTGACACAAGATGATCATGCCAGTAAACATTTTATATGGCTGTGGTTCAACTTAAATAATAAATCAGTCAATCAGAAATATCTGGAGCAGGGTTGGTCCATAGAGAATAATATGGATCTGGACATCTTTCTCTAATTCATGTGATGATTGTGGACACTTGAATTGGACAGTCTTCCTAAAGTACTTTCCATAATACCTGAAACAATCTAAACAACCAATACATGAAAATTATCAAATCTCTTAATGAAAAGTGGTTAGCTTACTTGATTAAAGAAATCTCTCACTTGTTTTAAATGGAGGGAATTATGGTAAGATTAGTTACAACCTGATTCCTACAATTTGCATGCTTGTTTGTTTTCCTTGGTGTAAAAACATTGGATGAGGGACCATTTTAGGAGTTAGGCATACCACAAGAACAAGATATGACACTGCACAGAAAAATTACCCCTGGATGTCATCACAGACAAAAGGTGAATTAATCACTGCTGTGAATCATGCCATCAATCTGTGCTCGTGGGCCAGGCTCATCTGGAGATTCTGAGTCCATCTTTCCAGACTCCTTAGAAGTCTGAAGAAGAGGAACTTAAATTTGAAGCAGAAAAAAGCAGAATTCAAACAAATCAGATTATACTGACAACTGTAGGAAATAGAGGATAGGTAGAAATGCATCACACAGTGCTCATCCTATATCTTCACCTTTTCCCCTGCTCAGTCTCTTGCCAGAACTGTCCCTTGTCATTACAGCCTACATCCACATCCCCATCATATCCATCTATCTAAACCATGCTTTCTGAAAGAAATTATTTCATCAGTGCAGTTCACAATAACCTGCCCTTTTCTGATGACTCATTAATAGCACTGCGTCAAGACCCTGTTCTCAAGTTTTTATTTTATTGTAAAGATGCTGCGCAGAGGGGTTACGTTTACATGAGTAGGGTCCAGCATTGTTTCCCCCTCCTTTATTCTCCCACTATCCCTTCCCTCACCCACCTCCCTCACTACTCCCGCCCCCCAAATTTGTAAAGTTCATTTCCAATTTAGTGTCCAGTGGGTATCATTGTTGCAATGGGTCATCCTGTGTCCTTGTTTCTGTCCTTCCCCCCCCTCAAATTATACAAAAGTACATACAAGAGGCAAGGTACCAAAATCAAGTACAGTGACAACAGGGGATATACCACAGGGGGATTAACATACAAAGGAAACAAAAAAAAATCACATAGTATATTAAAAACAACAACAACAAAGAAAGACCTCTTGTGTCCCTATCTTGGGGTTCATTTCGCTTACCATCATCTTATATGGTCACATATACATAGCTTTTGAGCTTTTCTGCTCATCTTATATACTATTCAATTAAAGAAGCCATTAATTATTGAAAAGGATGAATACTCCTAGGGTCTGATCTAGCTGAGTAGAAAGCTAATATTGTGAATTAATCTGGGTTATTAGCTACAGTTGAGTAATGCCAGGAAGATACAGCACTGGGCTGGGAACACCTGGGAGTTCTAGCCAAGTCACCATCCATTATCATGAGCAAACAGCAATACCTTTGGCTGGTTAAACTTGTTCACTCCCTAATAGTATGGAGTTGAGAAAGGAGTATGGAACCATTTACTGTTTGATATGTGATCTATTTGTTTAAACATTTCTCAGTCTTGGGGAAATGCAGGCACTTGAGTTCTTCTTTGTGACAGTTCAGTTACTTCTTGCCTTATAGCTCTGCTGTGATGTTTTATACAGCAGCAAGCATTAGGAAGGGACTGATGTCACATTGACTTTCTCCTCTTCATGCATCTTCAGTTAACATCTGCTGACAGAGCATATACCCATGAAAAGAGAGTCATAAAACTCAGCTCTAATTTTACAGGAGATACTAAAATATATCTTTGGGGGCAATACAGAATCTAGACTTAATGATGTTTACATAGGATCATAAATAGTAAAATTTGGCTTTTCAATAGCATTTTGTAAAAGCATAATACTTTGTACTGAATTTTATTATCTATTCCTTATGGGTTTCTATTACATGATAATAAGGGATACTCTGCAACGTTTACAAACAGCCAATCATGCTGTCCTTATTCAGATGCAACCTAACTAAAAATGTCATTTCCATTCCCTGATTCCCTAGTAATTAACTCCGATTCTCCCAGAATGACTCAGCTACTCCATGAGGAAAGCACTTTGAAGACAATTTTTTTCAAGCCACTGGGTAGCACTGAGTAATTTACTTTGAAGTAGGATAGCAAATGAGTAACATTTGAAGATATTTTTTCTGTCGTAATGGCAGCCAACAACTCAGAGAAATGGAGTATAGAATGTCTTGCAATGATCACCTTTGCTTGGTTTCTAGGCAATAGACAAAAGACACATCAAGCTGCCAGATGAAGAAAAATGGAAATTTCTTGTCCAGCAGCCCACTGAGGCCAAATACTTTTTTCATTCATTTGAAACTGTTCTAATCACCCTTAGTGTCAGCAGCAGCAGCAGCTCTATCACTACTATTTATTGACTGTTACAATGTGCCAGGCATGATCATCTTTTCCTGTATGTATGTTCACCCAAAAGGCAGGTCCTTTCCCATGGCACAGGTAAGGAAATTCAAGCACAGTCATTAAGAAATCTATAGCACGCATTTGTGTGGTCTGGGGTCTCTTACATATTTCCCTCCAGGCTCCCACGAAAAACACCACACACCACAAGCCCTGCCTTTCCTTTTTTTATGAAGAAAGTTCTTAGTCCCTTAAAATGCATTCAATGTGATGGTTTTGGTCCCAAATCATCCTAAAGTATGAATGACAATACATCCCTAATCAACCCAGAGATGATTGTTCTTATATATGTATTGGCATTTACATATAGGAATTTATTTTCTCAACTGAATCCCTATCTGAAAGTATTTTAAATAATTCAGCAAGTCTGGGCATGGTAACTCACATCTATACTTACAGCTATGCCAGGAGGCACAGTCAGGGAAGAATTACAGTTCCAAGCCAACCTTGACAAAAAAGTTAGCAAAACCTTATCTAACAACCCACAAACTTGGAGGAGGTGTACAATTATGGTTCAAGCTACATGGGGGGTCACAGGTATGAGAACTGGGTTCAACTGGTCCAGGCAAAAAGATAAGACCTCATCTAAAAAATAACCTAAAGCAAAAAGGAGATAGTGTAAGTAACAGGACATCTGCCTAGTGAGCATAAACACCATAGTTCAAATCCTAGTACTATTTTTTTAAGATAATTGAGCAAGTAATGGTATGTATGTGTTAAAAAAAATACATTGACTTGACCCCAAGGAAACTTTAGCTTCCCCAAAATACCTTCTCTATTTATTATTTATTCATTTATATACTTTGAACTCAGGGCATGGACACTGTTCTTTAGCTTTTTTGCTTAAGGCTTGCCCTCTACCTCTTGAGCCAAACTTTCACTTCTAGCTTATATGGAAGTTAATTGGAGATAAGTCTTATAGGCTCTTCTGCTCTATCTTTGAACCTCCCATCATCATATCTCAGCCTCCTGAGTAGCTAAGATTACAGGCATGAGCCACCAGTACCGGGCAAGCATTTCCCCTAATGATAGATTCACTCATTCCTTTCACCAATCTAAAATCTCTTAAATACTTTTTTTTGGGGGGTCCAGTTGTGGGGCCTGAACTCTGGGCCTGGGCACTGTCCCATCCCTCAGCTCTTCAGCTCAAGGCTAGCGCTACCTTTAAAAAATAAGATTGATGATTTCTTCTCATTCTCCCTTACAGGACAGGGCCAGCAGGAGCAGTTATGGAAGGAAATAGCGCCATGACCATTATACAAGGATCGTCAAAATCTACAAATTTGTGTTTCAGGGGCTGCCTTTTATTTGTAAGATAATTGTTATTTCCTCGTGACTATAAAAGTAATAGATGCTCATTGTAAAACATTCAGAAAGTACAGAAAATAAGAAGATAAAAATCATCTATAAACGTATCCCCAGTTTATTGACTTGTCAACTATGGGTTATATTTTCTTTCAGACAGAGGGAGAAAGAGGAGATAGAATGAATGAACTGTGGCAACAGAAAATTATTATTGTTTTGAATAAAATACCTACTGCAGGAACCACTTATAATTTTGTTTTTATTCATAGCATTATATTATCACCAGATACAAGTGAGGGTTTGTAAAGATTCCCTCTAACGTAGGGACTCTTCACTTAAGGTCCTTGACTGAGATTACAGAATAAGAATTTCTGGACAAGTCATAATGGTAAGAAAACTGGGTGGAACTATATTGAGGGAGTGAGTAAACAGGCAAGCAGACAGACAAGCAGAAAGGCAGGGACACACTCTAACAGAGTGTGGGTGCTCTCCAAGGGAGAGAGATACATATAGCTTCTTGGCTGTTAAGGGTATTTATATGGTAAAGGCAGGGGGTCTGACTTTAAAGTTATGTGAAGACAGGTGTTTTATCTTTCTCTAACCACTCCTAATGTTACACTTGCTGAGTTTCTGGATGTTTTGTACATTTCTTTCAGGTAAGAGTGTATCCTGCCATAAAACAGATGTCTTGTCTACATTTTGGCTTGGAGGTTTCTTACATTTGGTGGGAGCATTTCTCTCAGGAAGGCATACATCCTGCCAAACAAATGTTAATTCTTGGGATGAGAAATGCATCCCTCAGGAAGGAATGCATCCTGTTGTCTTTCTTTGAAGCAAAGATAGTGCTTCTGTAATACTATGTTTCTGAGCTGCT
The DNA here is from genome assembly GCF_019054845.1 of Dipodomys spectabilis. Classification (NCBI taxonomy): domain Eukaryota; kingdom Metazoa; phylum Chordata; class Mammalia; order Rodentia; family Heteromyidae; genus Dipodomys; species Dipodomys spectabilis. The sequence goes on from NW_024870824.1 coordinate 12,498,620, forward strand.
TCACCAGGCCTCATTTTCCACAATTTACCTGCCTCAATACTAATGGCAATTTTTTCATTTGATTTTATTGTGAAGGTGATGTACAGAGGGATTATAGCCAGGGGCAGTATAATCTTACTTTTGTACCCTTTTCTCTTTCTGAGCTCTTACGTGTAATACGTATGCCTGCATTCAAACTTTTATCCACTTCTCTGATCACTCCCTTTGGGAATCTTCTCAACGAAAGCTCAGATTACACTATCCAATATAGATTTTAATTGTAATACATATTCTCCAAAGCTAAACATTAAACATAATGGGAGCCTACATGAGAAGTCCCTGATCCTGTCTAGCTTACACTCCACCAGTAGCACAAACTACTATATTTTTTCTTCACTATCATAACACCAACAACGAAATCACTTTGCTTCCTTTTTTTAATCAATAAAATTTATTTTTAGCGAGCCTGAACTTTATTTCTTAAGTTTAGAGGATATTTGTATTTATTCCTATGGGAATTGCCTGCCCATTGTTAAGTGTGCCCAGGAAAAATAGCCCTTTCTCCATTGTTCTTCCTGGGTGCACAGGTAGCCCCTTCCCTAGAAGCCCAAGGCCCATCATTCGTAACCCAGGTAACTGAGGCACCTGGGGGCAGTTACCTTCTCTTTCTCTGAGGTCACAGCCTGGAATGCCCTGGTCATACCTCCTTCAGACTGTGGGAGGTTCTAGTACCCTGAGGTCACATCTGCATCTGCTGTGGCCACTCTTTCTCCCTACCCTCTCCCTCTACCTTAACCACAATCCCTCAGGAAGTCTTTCTTTTTTCCTCTTCTTTCCCTTCCCTTCCTTTCCTCTCTCCACTGTACGCTCTCCCCCTAATAAATTCTTTTCTACCTGAACCAGGTGGTGGTTTCCTTTCAGCTAAACCTTATATCCATATCTTTTATCATGTTGTTAATTGAGGTAGTAGTGGTGTTCTGGTTTTATTTTGTGAATTTTCGATGCATTGTCACATTTATATCAGATTTTTTTTCTGTTTTCCGTTGTATTTCCTACTGTTGATTTCCAACTTAGAAAATTCCTTTCTACTGTGATATATTTACTTATATTTCCTTCTAATAATTTATGGTTTCGTATTTTATATTAAAAAATTAAATCTAGCTGGGCACCAGTGGCTCATGCCTGTAATCCTAACTACTCAGGAGGTTGAGATCTGAGGCTCACATTCCAAAGCCACCCTGGGCAGGAAGTGTGTGAGACACTCTTTCTCCAATTAGTTACCAAAAAAGCTGGAAGTGTTCTATCACTATCTTTCTAGTGGTAGAACTCTAGCCTTAAGCAAAAATAGCTCAGGGACAACACCAAGTCCTGAGTTCAAGTCTCAGGACCAGAGCAAAAAAAATAAATAAATAAAGTTTAAATCCAATTATAATTTATTTTATGGCTCAATATAAGGATGAGATGCTTTTTGCACAAACAGCATGTGCATCTAATACCTTTTAAAAAAATATCCCAATATGTCCTTGGTTGAGATGCATTGGTTTGAGAGGCATTCTTTAGTTTACATGAGATTCTCCTGTGTACCACATATGTGCTAGGATTATGGAGAAGATTCTGTTTGTTCATTCCTTATGTTTCCAAGATCCCCCTCATTCCCTACCTTTAGAGCTCACTAGTGTTCTTTCTATTGTTGTTGTTGTTTTTAAAGCTATTTTTTTAGTCTCAGTGTCTCAGTATATTTACCTTTTTGTAAGTCTGGATGAACATGGACATACTAATGGTTCAGGCTGAAGTTTCAACACATATATACTGAGTCAAATATATATTTCTCAAATATACACTCATCAACCTCCCTTATCACTCCCCTCTCAATCTTTAGTAATAATGTTCTACATTCAGACTCTTTCATTCAATTCCACATATGAAAAACAAATGTAATACTCATCTTCCTGAGTCTGGTTTAATTTACTCATTTTGCTGCAAATGACAGGATTTCCTTCTTTTCAGGCTAAAAAGGAACTGAATTTGCATATGGATCATATTGTCTTCATCCACTCATCCACTGATGGGAAGCTGGGCTGAACCACTACCTTGGGGTCAATGATCTCATCTGAGTTTCTTCCTCACTGTGGTCTCCCCCCACAGCTTGAGTTTTATCAAATATCTTCTTCCCATCATTTTGAAAAGTCATTTCCACAGGTTTCTTCTGACCACCCAATATGCAACAGTTTTCAGGTACTCAAGTATTCTCTATTCTCTCATACTATTTCATTGTCTCCAAAACACTTATCACAGTCTAGTATTTTCTTCTTTATTTAAATAAGTTTGCTTATTTATTGTTAGCTCCCCAGGGAGAGCCAGAATTTGGATTATCTTGCTCACAACTCTATTACAGAAGACAAGAACAGGCCCAGACATGGTAATAACTGTATTCTAATGTCTATTAAAAACATAAATTAAAAAAAATGAATCTTAGTATTTCTAATGTTAACCATAACTCCAGAATGGGGGAAATTTCCCTCCTTCTCGTCTTTTCCAAAAGTGCATTTGTCTTTTATTCCAGATGATCTTGAGAACCAGTTTGTCAGACTTCCTTCCTCATATGTACCATTTATGGCTCACCCTGAAAAAAAAATATTGAAATTAATAGAAGCCCAGATTTAATTATGTTAGGGCACACATTTGGCACTGTTCACCATGATGGCAATATTGAGCTGGTCAGTGCTCTCACAAGACCACCGGAAAACACTGATGCCCATGTTCACAAGCACATCGTCTCTTAAATCTGAAAAGACTAACTGGGTTTTTTTTCAGGTAAGCATTTGAGACCCACAGCGATGTGGCTATGTCACAGCTAGCATTAGCTTAACAAAAATGAAGTACTCAAATATCCATCCCCAAATATAGGGGTGAGAATGATAAAAGGAAAACTTCAGGTGTTTTTGTACATTGGAGAAGAGCTCCTTTCATAGTACAAAGAAAGTGAAAATTCAGCAATTTCCGGGTGAAGTGGACTATGGAGAGTAATCACCTGTGTAATTTGAATGGTGAAGTGGAATTAGCATGTGCATAGCAGCACTGTGGCATTGATTTCAGGGCACTTCAGCCGACAGAGTGTCAGGCCTCTCTGATTGCAAAAATGCTCTGGGGAATTTTCTTCCATAGACAAATCACAAATATCCCATACAAAATGATAGAATAGCTAAACTTATTGGTGGTGCTATGAGAGGCACCATGTGAGGAAACCCATTCCTTATCGTTTTCATTGAGCTAAAAACATTGATATTTTGCTAACACTAACATGGGCACCTGACTTCCACACTCAGAACCTTTCCATAGGTCCCTGTTGCTTCTGAAATACAAACCAAAATTCTCAGATGGATAATTATTATCCCTTGGCCTTGAGTTACTGCTGTGCTATGCTACAGACCTACTTCCTATGTTGTAACTGTTGCCTGATAAACATACCTCTCCTCCACTGTTTTAAGGTGAATCCAGTCAGTGAGATACAGACAAGCCACATTTTGAGAGATTGAACTGGGACTCTTTACTGGAAAACTGGCAGGCAGACTCTTGCCCCAAAGACCTGCAGCCCTGTGATTATACTTAACACTGTTAGAAAACTGAGTCATGAACAAATCGTTCAAATAGGGATACAGGTGGACCCATTGCAACAATGAGATGTACAAGTCATTATGGTGAAAAAAGAGCTTTACAACTTTGGTGAGGGCGAGAGGGAGGGAAGAAGATAAATGAAAAAAAAAAAGAAAACTGAGTCATGAGAACAGGAGAGGAAAGAAAAAAGCAGCAAAACAGTACTAACGACCCAGATCAACCCTAAAGGAGAGCTGAAGTGTGACGCCTTGCTGACTGGCGGAAGGCCAGGAACCAGACACAGCACATAAGCCTGATGTAAAAACATCTGCACAGGTCTCCCCCTCAAATCTGGTCAGCCCCCGGGGCCAAGGCCACAGGAAAATGGAGAGTCTCTCAAGTTCCAGGCCAGGACTGACAGGTCTCTGCCCCTGCCTTTCAGATTTCAGGCATGCTCATCCCCAGGGAGGTGGCATTTCCCTGGGGCTAACCAACACAATGCATTTACATATCCTTTTGGGTCTAAACAACAGGGTTTACAAACATAGTTTATCTGCTATTCAAAGGATGGCTTGTCTCACCTCTAGGTCTTAGACACAGAGTAGACAGCCTTATCACCTCAAAACAAGGTGACTTACTTAGAACTAGTCTTTCCCTTACTTCACTACCTCATTCTCCATCCTGTGCACCTCCCCGAATATACTGAAGGAAAAGGAAAGTAGCTGGGCCCTAGTGGTTACACCCTTATCTGAGCTAATGTTTTGAGGATTATGGTTTGAAACTAGCCCTGGCAGGAAAAGTCCATGAGACTCTTACCTCCAATTAACCACCCAACAGCTGGAAATGGAGCTGTGGCTCAAGTGGTAGAGTGCTAGACTAGAGCAGAAAAAGCTCAAGGTGACGGTAAGATCTGCTCCAGGCCATGCAGTCTGTGTGCAGACACCTCCCTACCTCTTGGCTAAGTTTCTGCCCAGTATCAGTGTTACCTAGCTAATTTGCACACCTGGAAGCAGTCACCTCCCCCTCCTGCTAGGTTACATCCTGGGTGGCCTCTGGTCACACCTCCCATCAAACCATAGGAGGTTGCCAGCCCCTGAGGTCCAATGTGGCCACACCTTTCCCCCACCTGGCCACACCTCTTCCTGTCCCTGGCCTAGATAAGACCTGGCCTGGGGGTGGGTCTCCCCACCATGCCTCTCCACCATGCAGGGCAGGGGCAGCAGTTCAGTAAATAAACTTCTTTTCCTACCTGAATACTGCATGGTGTTCTTTTCATCAGCCACCTAATGAAACTTACCTACTTAATATACCTTACACTGACAACACCCAGAAAGAAAGAAAGACAGAAAGGAAAGAAGGGAGGAAGGAAGGAAAGAAGGAAGGAAGGAAGGAAGAAAGAAAGAAAACAAAGAAGAAGGAAGGAAGGAAGGAAGGATAGGAGGGTGTGAGGGAGGAAGGGAAAAAAGAAGAAAAGAAAGAGAGAAAGATAGTTTCACAAGTAATTAATAAATTAGTGCACAAGGTTTGATAACAAAAGACTTGAAATGACCACATTACCTATCAGCAGATTACTTGTAAAATCACTGATTGTGTACTGAGAGATAAGAAAGAGTAATAAAGAATGTGATCAAAGTACATCATATTAAACCCCTTTGTACAAGTAATATGCATTCATCAAATACTTTAAATATGATGAGCCATTAAACTATAAAACAAAGACTGGGGCAATTTATGTGTCGTACATGGAGTAATGACCATGGTAATGTAACAAGTTCGAAAACCAAACTGCTGACAAGTGTGCAGAGCTTATTCTGTTCATCTAAGAATAATATTAACTTGAGGGCTGGGAAGGTGGCTCAGTGGTAGAGCACTTGCCTTGCATGCATGAGACCCTGAGTTCGATTCCTCAGCACCACATAAGCAGAAAAAAAAAAGCCAGAAGTGGCACTGTGGCTCAAGTGGTAGAGCACTAGCCTAGAGGTGAAGAGCTGAGGGACAGCACCCAGGCCCAGAGTTCAGGCCCCACGACCGGAACCCCCCCCAAAAAAATTTCTATTTCCCAGGTCTTTCCCAGGCCTTTCCCAGCCTCCTGGAGGGCCAACGTGGCCTGGTGCCAGCCAGAATGATGAATAAACCTACCCCTTACCTGAAAAAAAAAAAAAAGAAGAATATTAACTTGAAGATATTTTTATATCATTGCTTATATAATTTTAAAAAAATTCAAAATCGAATCAAATATTTTAAATTATTTAATGTTCAAAAATCTTTGTACTCACTATCTTGCCCATGTAATTGTAACCCCTCTGTATGGTATTTTCACAATAATTTTTAAAAAATCTTCCTTATAAGAAACGGATGTAAATAGGATTGAGAGACAGAATTGAAGTGAGACATATCTTAATCTGATTCATTACTTTAACATTGAAAACAAGCATTTGAGTAATTGTAAAATAAAAATTAAAGACAAGTGGAGGGCTGGGAAGGTGGCTCAGTGGTAGAGAGCTTGCCTTGCATGCCTGAGGCCCTGAGTTCGATTCCTCAGCACCACATAAGCAAAAAGAAAAAAGCCGGAAGTGGCACTGTGGCTCAAGTGGTAGAGTGCTAGCCTTGAGCTGAAGAGCTGAGGGACAGCACCCAGGCCCAGAGTTCAGGCCCCACGACCAGACCCCCCCCCCCAAAAAAAAATAAAGACAAGTGGAGAGAGTGGACATCCTTGTCTTGTTCCTGAGTTTGGAGGGAATGGCTTTAGTTTTTTGCCACTAAGTATAATGCTGGCTGTAAGTTTGTCATATACAGCCTTTACTGTATTGAGAATGTTCCGTGGATTCCTAATTTTCCAGAGCCTTCATCACAAAGCGGTGTTGGATCTTGTCAAATGCTTTTTCTGCATCTATTAAGATAACCATGTGGTTCTTATCCTTGCTCCTGTTGATGTGATGAATTATATTAATTGATTTGCATACATTGAATCAGCTTTGCATTCCTGAAATGAATCCTGTTTGATCGTGGTGTATGATTTTTTGGATGAATTGTTGAAGTCGATTGGCCAAAATTTTCTTGAGCAGTTTTGCATCGATGTTCATCGAAGAAATGGGTCTATAGTTCTCTTTCCTTGATGAGTCCCTGCCTGATTTTGGGATGAGGGTTATGATGGCTTCATAGAATGAGTTTGGTAGAGATTTCTCTTTCAATTTCATTGAAGAGTTGGAGGAGTATTGGTGTGAGTTCTACTTTGAAGGCCTTGTAGATTTTCGCTGTAAATCCATCTGATCCTGGGCTTTTCTTAGATAGGACGTCTCTCATTGCTGTTTCTATTTCACTGCTTGATATGGTTCTGTTAAGCTGGTTTAACTCATCTTGGTTTAGTTTTGACATGTTGAAATTTGCTAGGAAATCTTCCATTTCTTCCAGATTCTCAAACTTATTAGCATAAAGGCTGAGTCTTGGTTGTTTCTGTGGTGATGTTTCCATTCTCATCTCTGAGTTTGTTCATTTGGGTATGTTCTCTTCTTTTTCTGATAAGATTTGCTAAGGGTCTGTCAATTTTGTTAATTTTTTCGAAGAACCAACTCTTTGTTTTGTTGATTCTTTCTATTTTTTTTGGATTCTAATTTGTTTAATTCTGATATAATTTTAATTATTTATTTCAATCTACTGGATTGGGGTTTAGCTTGCTGCTCTTTTTCAAGGTGGTTCAGATGTCTCATTAATTTGTTGTTTTCAGATCTCTCCAATTTGTTGATGTAACAATTCAGAGCTATAAACTTGCCTCTGAGTACTGCCTTTGCTGTGTCCCAGAGGAGCTAGTAGTTTATGTGTTCATTTTTGTTGAATATCATGAACATTTGAATTTTTTTTCTAATCTCTTCCATGACCCACTGGTGATTCACCCATGTGTTGTTCAGTCTCTGTGTGTTACAGGGTTTTCTTTGGTGGCTTTTGGTCTTGAGTTCTAGTTTTATTCCCTTGTGGCCTGAGAGAATGCAGGGCATGATTTCAATGTTTTTGAATTTGGACAAGCTTGCTTTGTGACCTAAAATGTGATCTATTTTGGAAAATGTTCCATGTGCTGTTGAGAAAAATGGGTATTCTGATGTTGCTGGGTGAAATTTTCGGTAGCTGTCTGTAAATCTAGCTGATATTTGCAGTTGTTTAGATCTGCGGTTTCTCTGTTGAGTTTTTGCCAGGTTGATCTATCTAGTGGGGATAGTGGTGTGTTCAAGTCCCCAACAATTAATGTCTTTGGATCTATGTGAGATTAAAGGGAAAGTTGTGTTTCTTGGATAAACTTGGGTGCTCCATTGTTTGGTGAATAGATATTTAGAATTGTCATATCCCCCTGAAGGATAGATCCTTTAGTTGGTATATAGCAACTTTCTTTATCTCTTCTCACTAATTTTAATTTGAAGCCTATTTTATCTGATATTAAGATTGCAACTCCTGCATGTTTATGGGGGCCGTTTGCCTGGTAGATTTTATTCCAGCCTTTCACTTTCAGAATATTTTTGTTTTTATGGGTAAGGTGTGACTCTTGAAGGCAGCAGATAGAAGGATTTTGCTTTTTAATCAAACTAGACAGTTTATGTCGTTTAATTGGAGATTTTAGTCCATTAATGTTGAGACTTAGGATTGAGAGGTGTTTGGTCATTCCTGCCATGTTATCCACCTTCTTGGGGGCTGTGACAACTGGGTTCTTCCTATAGTTCTTGGATTCTCAGTTTGGTGCAGTTTCTTGTCCTTTATTGTGCTCTTGTTGGTTTTCTATGTTTAGGACATCTTTAAGTATCTTTTTTTTTTTAAGTATCTTTTAAGTATCTTATTTTTTTTTTGCTCTGGAAGGTTTGTATTTGACCTTCGGTTATAAAGGAAAGTTTACCTAGGTACAGTATTCTTGATTGATAGTTGTTTGTCTTTAAGGCATGGCATACATCATTCCAGACTCTTCTTGCTTTAATCATCTCTGCTGAGAAATCTGAGGTGATTCTAATTGGTTTCCGTTTATAGGTAATTGATCCTCTCTTCTTGACAGCTTCAAGGATCCTTTTCTTGGTCTGAATTGATCCTGTGAGGATTATAATGTGACGATAGGATGTCCTGTTCCGGTCTGCTTCTTGTGTCTGAATAGGCCTATCATGTTTGGGAAGTTCTCTGCTAGGATCCTGTTAAATAAATTTCCTAGATGGTTAATTTCTGTCTCTAGGTGCTCCTCTACACCCATTATTCTCAGATTAGGCCCTCTGATGGTGTCTTCCAAATTTGAATAGATTGATCATATTTCTTGGATTTGTCTTGGATAATTGTTGATCATATTTCTTGGATTTGTCTTGGATAGTTGTATGCTCTTTCTCTATAATATCTAGGCTGTCGTCAATCCTAGAGATTCGATCTTCTGCATGGTCTTACTTACTGTCAAGACTTTCTACTGTTTTTTATTTTCTTTCCTTCTAATTGGTTGGCTTTGATGGCTTCAAATTCTTTGTTAGAGCTTTGTTTTACATCTTGTATGTATGGACTTCTTTACTTCCTTAATTTAGTGTTCAGTGTTTATTCTCAAATACCTTTGTTGATTGGTTATGGTTTCCTTCTGATGGGCTCCATTCAGCAGTCCCTTTGTGGTTTCCCTGGATTCCTTCAGCTGTCTGTTTATGTATTCCATGAATGCCTCTACTGATCTGTCTATTCTCAGCCTGCTCACGCAATTCCTGTATTAATCGTTAATCAGCTTCCTCATGCTCACAAGATTTCTGTATTAATTTTTGGTTAGACTTATCATGCTCATGAAGTTCCTGTATTAATCTTTGGTTATCCTCATCTCGCTCCCTATCACACTCACACTGAGTCCTTTGCAGGCTTTCAATCTTTTCATTCACCATGTTTACCAGTAGCGTTTGCAGAGCTTTTTGGGAACTCTCCTCTGGATTATTCAGTAACTGTTCTCTCACTTGATTATCTTGAGTGGGAGTTGAGATACCTGGGCTTTCCATTTTTCTTGTGTTTCTCCAGCTTGTTCTGCCCATTTGGTATGAAAGTAACACCAATTTTGTCTTAGAACACTATTTTAAGGCAAGCATCAACCAGAGTCCTCTAGTTGCAGAGTCAAAATGGCTGAAGATAAATCTAGTTCAACAGATACAATCTATTCAACATCAAACTACTATGGATCAATGGGCTAAGAACATCAAAGAGGGATTCAGCAGACCAAAAATTAATAGGTTTAGGGAGAAATTTGGGGAAAAATAGGATTAGAGGGATGTGGAGAGGTAAAAGGATAGAGTGAATTTAACCAAGTCTTAATCTCAGAGAGGAAATGGATAGAACAGAATGAAAGGAGAGAGATAAAGAAACAAGAAAAAAATGAAGAAACAAAAATATAAATTTAAAAATGAAACACTTAAGTATTAACTAAGTATAAAAAATAATACTGATAGAAGAAAAGGATAGAATAAGAGGAAGAAAGAGATAAAAAGGAAAAATGAAAAAATAAAAAATTTAAAAATAGAATACTTAAAAATTATATAGATATAAAGAAATAATACTACTGTTAAAGAAGTTAAGCCTAAGAGGTTGTGAATTGAGTAATCAATTTCTGAATTCAGTGTGTGGACAATGAAGGATAAGGTCTAATAATCGACAATGTGTATATATCTGGGGATGATCAGAACAATAATTAAGTCATGAAAAAAAAAAGGGACCAAAAGGTTAAAAGAAATTTTTTAAAAAGAACAAAAAACACAGATCTAAAATAAAAATTATGAAAGAAAAAATAGAAAACAATTTTTAATTAAAAAAATTAAATAGAAAAAAGGGTTCTTTGATTTTTGGGGGAGGGGTGGCTGGAAGATCTTGTATCTCCCCTGTGTTGGTAACCAGTCTCTTGATGGAGTCTCTGTTTGGTTTTCCTGTGGCTTGATTGGTTTCTTAAGTCAGTTTTATGGGTAGGCAGAAAAAAGCTCTGCCTTACCAAGGACTTTGTGATCCTCCACCCAGGCTAGTTCAATGGAAGGGAGATCTTCTTTGAGTATCACAAAAGAAAGAGATGGCTGTTTCCTCTAGCTTGGAGTTACTGTGAAGGAGCTAGGTTCTACTTAGGGTTGAGTCTTATCAGCAATCAATAGCTTTTCCCTGATTGGCTAGCTCCTAAGACACTCAGAGACCCCAGCCTGTAGCCATTCTCAGGATTTATGTTTAGTAAGTTTCAATTGTTTGTCTTTTACCCCTCCTGCTGCTGGGTGTGCTGCCTAGGGGCAGCCTCTGACTCTGTTTACCCAGTGAAGAAAGTCACTCCTCTGGGGGGTCAGAGCTTCTCTGCCTGGGAAGGGTGACTTCCCCCTGGATGGAGCTGAGCTTGGCAGGACAGGTCAGGTTCCTTTTTCCTGTTGAATGGCTCCTATTGTTTTCTTCCAAGGCCTGAGTTGGAGCTAGCTGCTCCAGCTGGGCCTTTGTCAGTATCAAAGATGGACTTCTTCTCCAGTGGGGGGAGCAGCTACCTTCCCACCACGGCTCCTTGAGAAGGCGTGAGGATGTCTTGGGGGTACTCACGCCAGCCTCTTGGTTTCTGGTCCGTCCATGGTCCGTGATCACCAGGATGAAAATTTCTGCTCCTTGTCAGTTCTTGCAGGTGGTGAATAGCATCTGCTCTCACACCACATCTGGCACCTTTGTCCTGGGCTCTCTCTGTTGACATGGCAGCCACAGCAGCAGCCACTGCCGCTACAGACAATGGCAAGTGCTCAGATCTGCCTCCTTGACCAAGCTGCCTGGATTTTTCTGCTCTGGCCAAACTCTCTGTACTCTGATGGCACACTTGGTGTGACTCTCTAGCCTAAGACTGTTCACTAGAACACTAAAACTGTTTTTATGTGAGAGCTTGTTTGGCCTCCAGCTTCTCTTCACCATCTTCCTCCAGACTCTCCATATTAGTTTTCATTGCCTGCTCTTTATATTTTTTATTTTTTAAACTTCATATACTTATTACAAGGGGTTACAATTTAACATATCCATTCATATTTCCAGTGTTTCTTCATTACATCCACTTCTTCCATCATTCTCCCTCACTCTCTGCCCCATACCCAGATCAATTTCACATTTTCTACTCTCCAATTAATCAGCAAAAGCTGGTGTTGCTTACAGGGTAAAGTGAACATCACATGTCAGTCATGTTACTCACTGTCAATTACCCTAAACCACTTCTTTCTTGGGCACAGGTTTTATATGACAGCGCAATCAATAGTGATGGCCAAAGAGAAAGCAAAGACCTTTAGGTGTTTATGTTTAAAGGAAAGAGGTTGTAGGCTGGGAGCAGCAAGTCAAGTACTGGGAAGTCAACACAGGCAAGAGGAACAAATCACAAAATAATCTGGCAAAGCTTCTCAGCCAGTTCTACATCTACACATCTCCTGATTATTTCAACATTCACTTCCTTCCTAGATGCAAGAATTGTAATGTGTATCATGTTTTGGACCTTAATGATTTTAGAGTCTAGTAAAAAATAAGATTTTAGATTTATAGACCTTTCTTGGTTCCCAGAAGATATTGGTCCAATCCTTTTGATATGTACTATAAATCTGACTCTAATTCCCAAGTAACATGGTATCCTCAGTCCTATTCCAGGACTGGGGATGGTAGCTCAGAGGGAGAGTTTTTTCCCTAGCATATGCAAGACCCAGTGTTCCATCATCAACCAAAAAATGAGCCAAAAAGACAACTTCCAAAGGACGTATAAATACATATGAAAATGCTCAACATTTTAGCCATCAAAACATCATTCATATTCCATATTATCAAGAAAAAATAAGTAAGTGCTGTCAAGGATGCAGGGGAAAAGTGAAATGGAAGCCTTACACACTACTGGTGGGGATGTTACCTAATACATCCACTAGGTACAGCAGCATGGAGGATCCTCAAAAGACTACAAAGCTATATCACTGCTAGATATATGTTAGCAGGCATTAAAGTCAGAATACAATAGACAAAGGAATGGGATGTAATACAAAAGAATGGAAAAAAATGTGTGCCAAGCAAGCAGAAATATTTATACTAATATTGAACAATGAAAATTTGAAGCAAAAGTGAGAAGAGATAAGAAAGATCTCTACATATTAATGAAAGTCACAATTAGTCAAGAAGCTATAACAACCCTAAGTATATGCACACTGAATACCAGTGCCCCCAAGTTCATATGACAAACATACTGGACAGATAGATTCAGACATACTAACAGTAGGTGACCCAACACCCCACTCTCTTCAGTAGATTAATAATACACATAAAAATTAGGTCAGAAATTAATGAACTGGGGAGCAAAAGAACAGTGGAATGAATCAATGAAACAAAGGGTTCTTCAACAGGCTGAGTAAGATTAACACACTTATATCCAACTGACAAAAAGATGAAGAGAGAAGAACAAATTAATAAATCAGAAATGAAAAGGAGGATATAAAATTCAGAAAATCATTAGGAAATATTTTGAGAACACACTCCAACAAAGCAGAAAATCCAGATTTTGTTTTCCTGGAAGACAGTTGACATCAGCACTGTGTGCTCTTCTGTGTCCAATTTACTACAGGGTAGCCCTGCAGCAGCATCCTTACTTTTGTCTTCACCTGTTGACTAATGAAAAGAAATACATCCTCGCATCCATTAGCCTTGGGACTCATTTTTAATTGGGGAGGATTGCTTGAATGATTTTCTATGAAGGTTGCCAGTGAGCCATCTGTGTCTTCACATTTTTATTTTTCTAGAGTTGTGGGGACACTGACATATCATACTATTTATAGCCATTAAGGTGAAAATGATGATGCTCTGATTGGTTTGAAGTCCAGCTCTGTTGTTCAGAGAAAACACCAAACTCAATGGCTTCAGTGATGCCATGCTGGGAACACTAAGCCTGGTGGGAGTTAATACTAGTTAAGATGCACCTACTATACTACTTTGCTTGCAGCAGGAGCCCACTTTGGCTCACTAAATTTACCTTCTATGTATCCACAGTCCTATGCATCCTAACAATAGAAATAATCATTTTTAAGGGATCCTCTGTGAGGAGCCCTATGCCAGGCTGAAGCTGTGAGGTATGACAGTGCCAAGAGATTGGAATGCCAATTTCCCAGTAAAGCACCCAGAATGCTGGGGACTAGGGCCCTAAAAGATCGACCAGTCCTGGCATAACAGGAATTCAGATTTCTATCCTGGGTATGGGCTAATTCTACCCTAAACTGCCTGGAGATAGGCTCAGTTAATGAAAATTGTAAGCTGTTTATTGTTAGCTCTAGTTACCAAGATGAGGAAGTTATTTACCACTTGTATACAAAATATTGTCACATGTTGATGCTTATTCTTTATTTTCTGCTCATACTTCCCTATATGAAATGTAATAAAAACCTTGGTCAGTGGAGCATTGGAATCTGAAGATGGCAGAAGACAACAGGTCCTCTGGTACCCCAGACCTCAGCTCCATGGTCCAGTCTCCCTTGCTGCCTTGTTCCTAGTCTGGGTGCAGCATCCCAGAAGATTTGTGTCAATCATTCTTGGAAATATGTAGCAAGAAAAAAGAGATGAAATAAAAAATGAAAATAGTAGAACACAAAATCAGCAAATGAATTAGGTATGGTAACATACTTTTAATCCCAAAACTCATGAAGTGAAAACAGGAGAAGGAAGAGTGGTCAAGACCAGCCTGAAATACATAGGCTTCTTGTAAAACTTTGTCTTAAAACATGATTAATTAAGTATTAATTAATTAATTAAATGGCTAGAGATGTAACTCCTTGGTAAAGCACTGCCTAATATGTGGAAGGCCTTGAGTTTGATCCCTAGCACCAAAACAATAAAGAAGGAAAATTAACAAATAAAGTTTATCAAATCATACACCATGATCAAACAGGATTAATTTCAGGGATGCAAAGCTGGTTCAATATACGCAAATCAATTAATATCATTCATCACACCAACAAGAGCAAGGATAAGAAGCACATGATTATCTCAATATATGCAGGAAAAACATTTGACAAAATCCAATACCCCTTTATGCTGATGAAGGCTCTGGAAAAACTAGGAATCCATGGAACACTCCTCAATACAATAGAGGCTGTGTATGACAAACCTACAGCCAGAATTATACTTAATGCCAAAAAGCTAAAGCCATTTTCTCTAAACTCAGGAATGAGACAAGGATGTCCACTCTCTCCACTTCTCTTCCATTTGGTATTAGAATGTCTAGCTACGGCAATAAGAAAACATGCATATATAAAGGGAATCCAAATAGGAAAAGATGAAGTAAAACTCTCCCTCTTTGTAGATGGCATGATCTTGTATTTAAAGAATCCCATAGACTCCCACATTACTCAAGCTGATCAGAAACTTTGGCAAAGTAGCAGGATCCAAAATTAACCCTGAAAAATCAATGGCTTTTCTGTATGCCAATAACGAGAAGAGTGTGGCTGAAATCAGGAAAGCAACTCCTCTTTGTAATAGCCCCACAAAAGAATAAAATACCTAATAATTAACTAAAGAAGTAAAGGACCTCTATGATGAAAACTTTAAAACCCTGAAAAAAGAAGTTAAAGCAGAACTAAGGAAATGGAAAACCCTTCCATGCTCCTGGATTGGGGGGATTAACATTGTGAAAATGGCAATACTGCCAAAAGCTATCTACAAATTCAATGCAATACCTGTAAATATTCCAACCTCATTCTTCAATGAAATAAAAGAAGCAATCCAAAATTTCAAATGGAACAATAAAAGACCCTGAATAGCAAAAAATTCCTGAGCAGAAACAACAGTAAGAACAGTACTGAAGGAACAGCAATATCAAATTTCTTTCTTTTTTTTTTTTCTTTTGTCAGTTGTGCAGCCTGAACTCTGGGCCTGTGATGTCCCTTAGCTTTTCAGCTCAAGACCAGCACTCTACTACTTGAGCTAGAGCACCACTTCTGGCATTTTCTGCTTATGTGGTGTTGCAGAATCGAACCCAGGATCTCATGCATGCAAGGCAAGCACTCTACTGCTAAGCCACCTTCCAGCCCACCAAATTTCAAACTCTACTACAAAACCATAACAATCAAAACAGCTTGGTACTGGTACAAGAACAGACCTGAGGACCAATGGAATAGAACTGAAGACCAAGAAATGAACCCACAGACCTATAGCCACCTAATCTTTGATAATGGAGCTAAAATAAGAGACTGGAAGAAAGACAGCCTCTTCAGGAAATGATGCTGGCAAAACATGATAAACAACTGTAGAAAACTAAAGCTAAATCCTTATATATTACCCTGCAACAGAATCAACTCCAAATGGATCAAAGACCTCAAAGTCAAAGCAGACACCCTGAAAACATTACAGGACAGAATAGGAGAAACTCTAGGGCTCCTTGACACATGCCAAAATTTTCTTAATAAAGACCTAGAAACACAACAAATCAAAGAAAGGTTGGACAAATGGGATTGCATGAAACCACAGAGCTTCTGCATGGCAAAAGACATAGCTAGCAAGATCAATAGAAAGCCCATAGATTGGGAGAAGATCTTCACTAGCCATACAACGGACAAGGGTCTGATATCTAAAATATATCGGAACTCAAAAAATTAAATCCCCCAATAACAAATCCTCAAAGAAACAACTGCCCGATTAATGAGTGGGCTAAAGACTTAGAGACTGAAGAGGAAATTAGAATGGCCAATCGACACATGAAGAAATGCTCAACCTCCCCAGCCATAAAAGAATGCAAATCAAAACAATATTGAGATTCCACCTTACCCCAGTTAGAATGGCTATAATAAAGAAATCTAATAATGACAGGTGCTGGAGAGGATGTGGCCAGAAGGGAACCTTACTTCATTGTTGGTGGGAATGTAAACTTGTTCAACCACTTTGGAAAGCAGTATGGAGGTTCCTCAAAAGACTTCACATAGAACTCCCCAATGACCCAGCAATCCCACTTTTGGGCATTTACCCAAATGTTTACAAACAAGACCACACTAAAGCTACCAGCACAACTATGTTTATTGCAGCATTATTTACCATAGCTAAGATATGGAACCAACCGAGATGCCCCTCAGTAGATGAATGGATCAAGAAAATGTGGTATATATACACAATGGAATTCTATGCCTCCATCAGAAAGAATGACATTGCCCCATTTGTTAGGAAATGGAAAAACTTGGAAAAAATTATATTAAGTGAAGTAAGCCAGGCCCAAAGAAACATAGGTCCCATGGTTTCCCTTATTTGCAATATCTAGTATATGTATGAGTCAAGCGGAAAAGGTCAGATAATGTGATGTTAGGAAAATGAACCCTTAGATATGTATTTTAATTTTTTTTCTTTCATGCATGTGTTTCTAACGCATTTATAAGATTATTTCTTTGTTGCTTTGTATGTCCCTCCCCCACAGTATAACCCCTGCTTTCACTATATTTGATGTCAGTATAACTTGTGGAGGAGATGGGGAAAAACAAGTCGTTTTAGGATACAGGTGGACCTGTTGCAACAATGAGAAGTACAAGTTGTCATGTCCAAAACGAGCTTTACAATGTCGGTGCAGGGTGGGGGGGAGGAGAAGGATTGGGATTGGGGGGGGGGAGGTGGGAGGCTGGGAAGGGATGTGAAGGGTAAACAAAGGAGGAGGCTGCAATGCTTGGTAAGAAATGTACGCATTATCCTGCCCATGTAACCCCTCTGTACAGTATTTCACAAATAAAAAAAAAAAAAAAAAAAAACACCAAAAAAAAGTTCATGAAAAATAAAGCATCAAACTCTCTTTTCTATATCAGTATCAGGAACAAACCCCACAATGACTCCAGTTGTTTTCCCTACAGTGCTTCATTGAAAGTGGGTGGGGTTTGGGGGAGAGGGGAATCTTGTCACTGTTAGCTTTGATTATTAGTGATGTTACTGGTATGAAAATTATAGTTCATACTTAGAATTTTGAAATCATTGAGGTACTCCCCCCAAAATAAACTTCTTTCACATTGAAAAAAAAAAAAAGAAAAGTAAGCCAGACCCAGAAAAACATACGTTGTATGGTTCACTCTTTTGTGGAGGCTAGAATGTGCCAATAAATCTATAAGTAAACACACTGGGTGGTACACAAAGTGTTACAAATGGATTAACAAAATGGTAATAGACTCTATGGAGAGTGCATAATTCTTTAAAAAAAGACTAAGTCAAAATCTAACAAAATAAATACCAGCAAGAGGAGAAAGTGGGGCCATGGGGAGAGAGGTAGAAGAAATCAAACTATTTCTATATGTAAAACAACTCCTCATAATCAGAAAGCAAACCTTCTATACACAGCAGGTTACTAACTGTGGATAACATAGGTCATACACCTGTGGATCCTCAGACAGTCCTCCAGACAGCCCAAACATCAGCATCTGGATAAGTGCATGAGATGAGTCTACATTCTGTCTTACTTGAAGGGAAGATTTCAAAATAGAAATTAAAAGATGTGCAGGTTGAGATCTGAGGATTGTGGTTCAAATCCAGCCTGGCCAGGAAAATCTGTGAGACTCTTTTTTTTGTCTCCCTTGATTTATTTTATTTTTATTATTTTATTTTATCTTTATTTTATTTATATTGTATTATTTATTTTATTTTATTTAGATTTTCTTGTAAAGGTTCTGTACAGAGAGGTTACAGTTACATCAGTAAGGTTATGAGTACATTTCTTGTCAGGCATTGTTACCCCCCCCTTTTGTTTTTCTCCCACTATCCCTTCGCTCCCCTACCTCTCCCACTCCTTCCCTCCACCCAAAGTTGTAGGGTTCATTTCCACTCTAGTGTCTTGTAAGTATCATTGTTGCAATGGGTCATCCTGTGTCCTTGTTTCAGCATTTTGTTACTCCCTTTCCCCTCCCCAAATTAGATAAATGTATATATAAGATCCAAGGTACCAAATCAACTACAGTGAGAACAGGGATATCTCCAATTAACCACCAGAAAACCAGAAGTGATGCTGTGGCTCAAGTGGTAGAGTGCTTGCCTTGAGGTGAAGAGCTCAGAGACAGTGCCCAAGTCCAAAGTTCAAGCCCCATGACCAATAAAATAAATATGCGGTACAAAGTTCTGGACAATGTATGAATTTGTTCATCTTAGATATCGTTGAGGAGAAAAATTAAAACATTTGTGATAAAGAAGTTGCTCACTAATGGTTTGTCCTGATTTGAGGCCCAGCATTTCTTCCCTCACTGATTACACATTTATCACTGTTTTGGAATCCTTTGAGAAGATGGATGGTGAGTACTAAATGCAAATTAAGGGCTCCATATGGACAAAAGTAGTATATAGCAGAAAACATACACACATTACTAGAGTTAACCTTGTTGAACATAAGTAATTAGAAAATGTTACTCCTTCTAGCTCAGATATTGATATGAAAATCAAATAGCCGAATTGTGGTAAAAGATTATTACTTGAGAAAATTGATAACATTTCATTAATTTACAAAGTTCCTGTGAACAACATGAAAATAGATATACTAACCTATAGATTAACCATTGAATGTAATGACTACTACAATATTGACCTTTATTTATTCTTTTTAGAAACAGTAATAGTCTTACCTATCAGTATACATCCATCCATGTTTAGTCAGAACTATACCACCCACCTGAACTGGAAATGTTGCTAATTACTGGGTGATGGATATATATAGAAACAATAAACTGGTATTAATTCTGATAGAGAAGCAAGGCATTTCACACTAGAAAACAATGTTTGGAATAACCTAAATTCAACATCAGTGTATATAAGTGAGAAAAATATAAAACTACCTGTGTTTGACCTACAAAGCGATTTCACACACCTCAGCTGAACTGAAGGCATGCATTCTGTCACTTCCTCTACCTTGCTGTAGCAGACATGGCATTTACTATTCATAATGAAGAATTCTTAGCTCCGTACTCAAGGCACCCAATATCAATCAAATATCAGTCACTATCAGAAAAAGAGAATTTCATCCCAATATTCCATATGTAGATCCCTCTGCTAATGTGCTGTTCCTGCAAATTGTACTTATTAGTTACTTATATGCATTAAGCAATTATACTTTAAGGTTTTATTCTATGAGTACTGCTTAGTAAGAAACTAAAGTGAATATGAAGACTTATAAATTAGTTTTATGTTCAGAATGTACACAAACAAATCTCAGAATCAAGCTGTGCTTGATGGTAGCTCATGCCTGAAATCCTAGCTACTCAAGGGGCTGATATCTGAGAATTGTGGTTCTAGGCCAGACCAATTAGGAAAGTCCATGTGACTTTTATCTCCAGTAAACTACACTGGAAGGCTGGAATTAGAGCTGTGGCTCAAGTAGAATTCTAGTCTTGAGCAAAAGAAGCTCAGGGACAGCACCCAGGCCCTGAGTTCTAGCCCAGAATCAGCATGTACACACACACACACACACACACACACACACTCACACACACACACACAGAGGAGTGTATATATAAGGTATTTGGGCTTCAAGGCAATAAAGAGAAAAGAATTATCACATTGGTTAGTTTGATCTGGAAGTCTTCATTAAAAGTTTAATTTTTAGGTAGTTAGGGTTTCACTAAACAGTGTCAAAACTGTCAGCATTCCAAATAAGAATTTTGTGTTTCATGGGCAATGTGTATGATATATTTGAATTACACAGGAATATGTGGGAGAAGAGGGCTTTCTAAGTAGGCCAGTATAAATGAATCAATCTCACCAAAGGAGAATGAGAAATAAGGTTAGAATAGAAAACCGAAAGGAAAGCTGAGGAAGCAGTCTAATCAATATAGTAATATTCTCTCAGTAATAGTGTACTTACTGCTGAATCCTCTGAGTAAAGGCATTACAGGATAGAATGTTCTAGAAAAATTGGGCTAGGATGGATTAGGCAGAAACATCAGAAAACACTTAAGCAATGACTTTTCAGCCATAACAAAGAATGGATATTATCAAATACAGTTAGCAAATTGCATCCTAAAACTATAAAAGATTATCATGAAGTAAAATAAAAGAAGTCATTTGGGCATGATTTTGGATTTAATTTAGCAGATGCCCATTCAGCATTCCTCACTTAAGGTTCTGATACATGAACACTTCATTTATTCAATATTTAATGAGCATCCTGTGTTCTAGATATTTTGAGGGTCTAGGATACCGGATGAACCAAGTTGGTACAATCTGCAGTCTTAAAGTACTACAGTCTAATGAAGAAGAATGATCAAGATTAAACAAGAAAAAGAAAAAAGAAAATAACATTGGGTACCAGTGCCTCGCCCACTGTAATCCTCACTAGTCAAGAGGCTGAGATTTGAAGATTGCCATTGGAAGCCAGCTTATTAGAAGCAGAGCTGTGGCTCAAGTGTTAGAGAATGCTAGCCTTGAGCAAAGAAGTGCAGGGACAGCACTCAGGTTCTGAGTTCAAACTGCAGGACTGGCAAAAAAACAAAAACAAAAACAGATGGTAAGAACTTATTGAAGAGATGATCATTAAGCTTGAACCCTGAAAGAATTGTTAAAGTTTTAGGTCCTCAACAGAAATATATGACAACTGTGTATCTTAAATGTAATATTATTGTAATATTTCTCTTCACTGTTCTTTTCCAGCTCTGTGTAAGAGTTCAATTCAGCCTGTAGGTTGTTACATTTTCTAACTAATGATGAGCCCAAATAGCTATGGAACAGAAATTGCAACTGAGGCAGTAATAAACCTTTCAGGAAGTCTTATTTCCATCCATGATGGTTCTGTTACCACACAACCTTTCAAGGATGGAAGTCTATTTTTAGCAGCTATTTCACAATGCCTAGAAGACAGAGTAGATTGATGTGCTCTTACAATTCCAGAGAATTCAAACATCGGGTGAAGTCAGCAGAAAGAAAATTCTCTTTGTGCTTACTGAATCTCTACTCAGCTGACCCAAGGCCCTTAGCAGACTGTTCTGTGATTTCTGATTTTTGTTTCTTAAGGCTTTTTATATCCATGAAGATTTCATACTTTCTGCTAATGTTAGCTAGAAAATATGGGCTGGCTCTTCTCTTGAAAATGACTCAAAAATGAATAAGATATTTTAGAAGCAAAATCACTAAGTCATACTCTGTAGCTAATGAGAGCAAGAAATTAGGCAAGTAGGCAAATCTGTACAAGTTCAAGCACACATATGTATAAATCACCCTCTCATTCTCCAACTCCAAACCCATCCACTTACCAGGAAGAAATGTATTTTCTTTATTAGATACTCTTCCTCAAAAAATAAAAAATCTAAAGGAGTACCTTGAAAAATATTCTTAATGAGATTTTGAATGATAACCTGAACTAAGAGAATTAACTCCTTTATCACAGCCAGCTCCTCCTGTTCTCTGGCTATTAACTGAATGGTTTATGGACAGAAAATGGAAATTGAAGACAGGAGAACCATGATTTAAGCCATGCCTGGGCTTCTCAATTAAAATGACATTAAAAACGAATTCAGGTGGAAAATGGTTGCACAATGAGAGGATTTCCTGTCTAGAAAACAAGATAAAGGATGCTTTAAGACAGGTACAGTTTATAATACATGCCCCCCCCCAAAAAAAAAAGAAATCAGAAAAAAAAGAGGAGTGAGAGCAAAGGTCATTCAGAAGCATACTTTGCCTGTGGTGGCAGCATTTACTCCTGGTCCCAGAAGACTACAAATTACTGCTCTCAAGCCTCATTTACTAGAACCACTAAGTCAGCTGGGCCGATGGCTTCAGTGCCATGTGGCTGGTCATGCAGAGAATGGGGATGTAGAGACAGTTCCTAACAGCTGCTGTCTTAGCCTGGGAACTGTAAGAACTCCAAGCTCTTGAAATATGTATCAAGAAGAAGAAATATGTATTAAGAAGTGGAAAAGTCATACTTTATGGAAAGAGAGGTGTGGTAGTCTGAAATGCTGTCCACATTCGTATTCCAGCCCGAAGGCAAGTTCCTTCAAGTCTTTTTCTTTTCAGGAGGTATCTTGACATTTTATTGTTACTTGTAGCTTTTACTTAATAACAGATAAAAGAGTGCTAGATCCTAATCTTTCTTTTACTGAGGTGAGTGTGACTACCCCTAGGAATTTAGAGGTAAAGAGGACCATTGAACAGGAAGATCTACAGCACAACTATGTGATAACCACTAATGATTATGCTAGCAATTATTCAGGTGTAGTATATGCCAAATGCTTTGCTAAATTCTACATACCTAATCATCAGTTTAGATTATTTATGAGATCAAATTTATGAATGCATAAAAACTCCATGAGAGACATGTTGTATTATATATTATTCCAGGCCCTGTTTTATAGATGATAAAACTGAGGTTAATGACTCCTATTCTACTCATTATTTTTTTATTTTTTTAAATTTTATTGTAAAGATACTGTTGAGAAGTGTTACCCTTACATGAGGAAGGTAATGAGTACATTTCTTGGCAAACGTTGTTACCCCCTCCTTTGTTGTTCTCCCACCATCCTTTCCTTCCCCCACCCCCCCCCCAAGTTGTAAAGTTCATTTCCAATATAGTGTCTTGTGGGTATCATTGTTGCAATGGGTCATCCTTTGATCTTGTTACAGCGTTTTGTTATTCCTCTTCCCTTCACCAAATAAGATAAATGTGTATACAAAACTCAGTGTGCCAGAATCAAAGACAGTGATTGCCAGGGATAAACCAATAAAAAAAGACAAATGAAATAAAATAAGAACAAAGAACTAGATGCAGTACATTGACAATGACAAGGTCAACAATCAAAGAAAAAGACCTGTTGTTTCCATGTCGTGGGGTTCATTTCAATTAGCATCATTTTATATGGTCATATGTATATAGCTATTGAGCTATTATGATTCTCTGCCAGGACTATCCTAAGCATATACTAATTATTAAAAATAAGGGCCATAGAGCCTATGTTTCTTGCATATGGCTTAGTGGACTTTATATGATTTTTTTCCCAAGTCTTTCCATTTTCTTATGAAAAGGGTGATGTCATTCTTTCTAATATCTACTCATTCTTAAGAAGGATAAAAGGCCATCTTGCTCCCTCCTTTTAAAATGGCTCTTTCATAATGCTCTTAAAATACTTGCACTAAATAAACCCTTTGGATTGAAAATCTCTATTAGTTCCAAGCATAATTGCAAAACATGCAACATATTATTAGCCATCAAAATCTCACCATAAATTATTTCATTAGATTATTGAGGGAAAATCAAGACATTTAAGTTTTCAGAGGGATTAAACATTCAAGACATTTCTGGAAAGTGTGTGCTCTTTGGTACAAAGGATTATAACTTTCATCTTGGGTTATTCTGACTCTCACATAGTTCTAGACACCAAGTTGGAAGAACAATGAATGGATGAATGGAAGGATGGATAGACAGAAGAATGGTGGGTGGATGGATGATTGTTTGGATAGATGGATGGATGAATGGATGGAAGATTCACTTTAAAGACAGTTGAATTACCTGAACATTTAGTAGGCAAATGGAGATGAGAAACAGCATTTGTTGTCTATAGAAGGATAGCTGGCTGAATAGAAAGTGAGGGAAAAATGCTTCCCTTTGTGCTGTGTATATTTGTGTGTTTTTCACAATTTGTGATTTTTGGCCTAACATATATCTCAAAAGCTATTTTTTAAGTTGGAGCATAAAAAGGATGATAAAAACACACAGATAATCTCCATTTCACAGTTCTGCCTTGAGTGCCTTAGGCTTAAAACATCCCAGTCCCTGAAAGGACACCTGCACTTCTCTAGTAACCCATTTTTCACAGGTCTGTTTGTTCACTCAGGTAAGAGAAGCCAGGCTCCTCAACCTCAATATGAAAAGATTCCTGAAAGAAGTAGAATAAATGATAAGAGATTCTATTCCTTCAAAGAATTACCACTGTCCCATTCCCCACCATGAATCTTTTGTGAGACTCAAGGTCTGGGAGGGATAGCCTGGTTTGTTTCATTTAAAGCATACTGAAGATTGCAAAGGAGATCACTACTAGTCCTTCAAGACAACAGATAAATATTACCTGACTACTCCTGTGATCAATAGAATTCTAAAGCTCAGTAGAACCAGGTTTACATGAGAGGATGGGTTGTGATGGAAAAGATGGGGAGGAGAGCAAGTAAAGGAAGAGATGACATTGATCAAGATACATTGCATTCATAAACTGACATGTTGGATGGAAACCTCTTCGTATAACACTTAATAAATAAAATAAAGCACAATAAATTTTCAGAGAGAAAATAGAAACATAACAATATGAACGTTGGGGGCAGTGTATCTCCATCATTCCATAGGCTCTCACTGTTTACCATGTAGTTGGAGTCAACTCTCCCAACAAATGTACAGCTCTGAGTTCAAACCCTGACACCAGCTTAAAAATTCTTTTCTAAACAACTGCCCAATAAATAAGTGGGTGAAAGACTTAAAGAGAAACTTCTCTGAAGAAGAAAGAAGGATGGCCAATAGACACATGAAGAAATGTTCAACATCCCTAGCCATAAAAGAAATGCAAATCAAAACAACATTGAGATATCACCTCACCCCAGTTAGAACGGCAAAAATCAAGAACTCTAACAACAACAGATGCTGGAGGGGATGTGGACAGAAAGGAACCTTACTTCATTGTTGGTGGGAATGTAAACTTGTTCAACCACTTTGGAAAGCAGTATGGAGGTTCATCAAAAGACTTCACATAGAACTCCCCAATGACCCAGCAATCCCACTTTTGGGCATTTACCCAAATGTTTACAAACAAGACCACACTAAAGCTACCAGCACAACAATGTTTATTGCAGCATTATTTACCATAGCTAAGATATGGAACCAACCCAGATGCCCCTGAGTAGATGAATGGATCAAGAAAATGTGGTATATATACACAATGGAATTCTATGCCTCCATCAGAAAGAATGACATTGCCCCATTTGTTAGGAAATGGAAAAACTTGGAAAAAATTATATTAAGTGAAGTAAGCCAGGCCCAAAGAAACATAGGTCCCATGGTTTCCCTTATTTGCAATATCTAGTATATGTATGAGTCAAGCGGAAAAGGTCAGATAATGTGATGTCAGGAAAATGAACCCTTAGATATGTATTTTAATGTTTTTTTCTTTCATGCATGTGTTTCTAATGCATTTATAAGATTATCTCTTTGTTGCTTTGTATGTCCCTCCCCCACAGTATAACCCCTGCTTTCACTATATTTGATGTTAGTATAACTTGTGGAGGAGATGGGGAAAAACCAGTTGTTTAAGGATACAGGTGGACCTGTTGCAACAATGAGAAGTACAAGTTGTCATGTCCAAAACGAGCTTTACAACGTCGGTGGGTGGGGGGGGGGGAGGAGAAGGTTTGGGATTGGGGGGGAGGGGGGAGGCTGGGAAGGGATGTGAAGGGTAAACCAAAGGAGGAGGCTGCAATGCTTGGTAAGAAATGTACGCATTATCCTGCCCATGTAATTGTAACCCCTCTGTACAGTATGTTCACAAATAAAATAAAATTAAATTAAAAAAAAATTCTTTTCTAAATTGTTCATGGCCTATGACCCCATTAGTTATAATAACAAAACATAACAAATACTTAATATTCAGCAAGAAAAAATTGCTGATTAAAAAATGTTCTTTTTATATAAATAACTTTTTAACAGTGCATAATTATTCTATTGCACATCTTTTTTAAACCACATCCTAATTTACATTTATTTTACTTCCAACTTTGTGTCTTTCTTTAACACGTGTTTGTATATACAACTTTGTATCATTATCCAATGGTTTCCAAGTGTTATTTCCCTTGAAATTATTGAGTCAAAGTATATGTAGATTTCACATTGATTCATGTTGCTAAAGAGCTTTGTAGAAGGAACCAATTTATGTGACCATGTAAGGTATACCAGAATTCTATCTCCTTCAAACCTGGCTTCCACTAGTCATTCAAATTAATTCCTTGGACTGGAGCTATGAAAAATAGCTTCTTTGTTATTTCTAATTTGTTTTTGTTTGGGTGCCAGTCCTGGTGCTTGAATTGTGTCTGGGCATGTCCTTGGGCTTTTTTGCTCAAAGCTAGCGCTCTACCACTTAAGCCATGGCTCCACTTCTGACTTTCTGGTCTCATGGACTTTCCTGTTTAGACCAGCTTTGAACCTCAATCCTCAAATCTTATCTTCATGAGTATCTATCATTACAGGTGTTAGCTACTGGTGTCAGCTTTATATTTCCATTTCTAGATTATTAAAGTTAATTATTCTAAGTGGTGACTATTGGTATCAGAGAGTACAGTCCCTCACAAAGCATAAAATTTCATTAAAAACCACACATGACATAGTGCTTAAGCCTTTACTTGAATCGGTATAGGTAATACTGAGCAGTTTCTCATTTTTCTAACTAGGGAATACTCTCCTTAAGTTTAGGGAGTTTGCCGTGGACAAACCAGGTAAGCATTTGTGGTAGTAAGAATTAAAATGTTCAACCTCTCTAGCCATAAAAGAAATGCAAATCAAAACAACACTGAGATACCACCTCACACCAGTTAGAATGCTATAATCAAGAACTCTAGTAACAACAGATGCTGGAGGGGATGTGGACAGAAGGGAACCTTACTGCATTGTTGGTGGGAGTGTAAACTTGTTCAACCACTTTGGAAAGTAGTATGGAGGTTCCTCAAAAGACTTCACATAGAGCTCCCCTATGACCCAGCAATCCCACTTTTGGGCATTTACCCAAATGTTTACAAACAAGACCACACTAAAGCTACCATCACAACTATGTTTATTGCAGCATTATTTACTATAGCTAAGATATGGAACCAACCCAGATGCCCCTCACTAGATGAATGGGTCAAGAAAACGTAGTATATATACACAATGGAATTCTATGCCTCCATCAGAAAGAATGACATCGTCCCATTTGTTAGGAAATGGAAAGACTTGGAAAAAATTATATTAAGTGAAGTAAGCCAGGCACAAAGAAACATAGGTCCCATGGTTTCCCTTATTTGCAATAGCTAATGTATGTCTGAGACAAGCAGAAAAGGTCAGATAAGTTGATGTTAGGTGAAATGAACCCCAAGATAAGGATTCAAATGGTTTTTCTTTCTTGCTATTGTTTCCAACATATTTATAAGATGATTTTTTTGTTGCTTTGTATGTCCCTCCCCCACTGTATAACTCCTGCTTTCACTATATTTGATGTTAGTATAATTTGTGGAGGGGAAGGGAAAAAACCAATCGTTTAAATAGAGATACAGTTGGACCCATTGCAACAAAGAGATGTACAAGTTGTTATGTCAAAAATTGAACTTTACAACTTTGGACAGGGTGGGGGGTGGGGGGTGAGGGATGGGGGGTGGAAGATGGGAAGGGATGGGAAGTGAAAACAAAGGAGGAGATAAGAAATGTACTCATTACCTTGCCCATGTAATTATAACCCCTCTGTACAGTATTTTCACAAATAAATAAATAAATACATAGAATCCTATGATTATAGCCAGGTGCCAGTGTCTCACACCTACAATCCTAGCTATTCAGGAGAATAAGATCTGAGGATCAGGGTTTGAAGCTTCAAGTCTGATTTTCCATTCCACAGAAACAAATCCATAAGATTCTTATCTCCAATTAACCAGCAAAAAGCAAAAACTGGCAGTGTGGCTCAAGTGATAGAGCACAACTCATGAATCAAAACATGAAGCAAGAATGCATGGTCTGAGTTCAAACACCAGTACTGGCAT
Source organism: Dipodomys spectabilis (assembly GCF_019054845.1). Classification (NCBI taxonomy): domain Eukaryota; kingdom Metazoa; phylum Chordata; class Mammalia; order Rodentia; family Heteromyidae; genus Dipodomys; species Dipodomys spectabilis. The sequence goes on from NW_024870824.1 coordinate 12,526,877, forward strand.
GCATATGTACATCCTATAAAAAACAGCTCTTCTTGAATGTGAATAGGACTTGTGGTTGTGATAGGATATCATCCCATGGTTATGATACACATTATATAGCTGAAAAGATACTGTGCTAATCACTGAGTTTTTAGTTCATCATAAAAGAGAAACTGGGAGAAAGTAGGGAAGGGTAACACTGTCTAAAAGAAAAAGTACTCTTTGCCTGACTTACGCAACTATAATACCTCTGTTTTTACCATTTTCAATTAAAAATTTTAAAAAGAGAGAGATTATCCTGGGTGGGTCTAACTTAATCAGGGAAGCAACCTGAGAAATTTAAAGTGACAAAGAAAATCTACTACTGGCTGCAAAGGGGAAATCTCCATGTCTGGCCAGCATAATGTGGCCAAGTATGGCAGGCTGCCCAGTCCAAGTGAAAAGCCTATACATGGAAGCCATCCAGATAGCAGGAACCATAGTACTATATATACTTATAAGGAAATGAGTTCTGCCAGAAACCTGAGTTCCTTTGTCAAGCTTCTAGATAAGGGCATAGCTATGTAAGATTCTGATTTGAGCCTTATATGGCTGTGATCATAAAAAGACCAGTTAAACCATGCCCAGACTGCTGACCCAACACATTTTGAGAACATACATTCATATTTTTTCAAGGCACTATGTACATGGTAACATTATATGCAGCAATTGAAAAAATAAGCCTAAAAAATTAATGAAATATTAATATTCCCAGTGACTCCCCAGCTGGTGACTGATTTTCAAGTCCAGTTGTCTCCTGTCCATTTGCCAGCCCTAAGCATCTGAGTCCATCTTAGAACTAGTACAAGCACTAACTCCCATTCCCCCCCCCCCCACACACACACACATCTCTTTCAACTACAGCAGAAGCAAATAGCCAGCAATAGAGAGGATAGGGTACACATTGGAGGGACCAAAGAACACAACTTCAATCATTCCAGCGAATCTCCAAGACCACCCCAATTGCCCAGGGTTTCAGACAAGCCTTGCGTGATAGACTTCAGTGCCATGCTGTTTGATACTCTGATTTCCTGAGGGGAAAAAACGGTCCACAAGTGCATACAATTGCTGTCAAATCAGCTGCTCTCCTTGTATCTCTCTCTCTGAATCTACTGCTGCTGGCTGTAGGTCTCATTAGAGTAAATGGACACTGTTTTCCCTGCATTTCACCTCTAAGGCAAATGGGGATCTCTCTAAAAGCAAAGCAATCACTTTCAGAGTGATTCTTCTTGATGCTTCCTCATATCGAGCAAACTCTGCCCTAGGACACAAAAATCTATGGTTCCTGCACCTCTACAGCAGAAGAAGATCCTTTCATCCTTTCACAGATGCCTTAATTCCCCACACAACAATTACTAGAAACATTGCCTAGTAAGTTATAAACCCTGGCAAGAGGAAAAGTAGGTAAATGTAGTCATAACATCCAATGTACATCTGTGAAAAGGGAATTAGGTAAACTGAGGGGATGAGTAGGGTTGAGAGAGGTGGAGGAGAATAATGAAAGGGGTGACATTGATCAAGATGCATTTTACTCAACAACTGACCTGGTGAACCCCTTTGTACAACTACTTAAAGAAAATGTTAAATATTTAAAAGGAAGTTCTCAAACCAGTGTCCAGCCTCTGCACAATCAAGTACATTGTATGCATCATCAGGGTATACAGATGATCCAGAAAAATAAGTTATCCTTCTCCCTTTCTGATATATTTTGGGACGGGACAAATACGAACACATTCACGGGGGTAACTGCAATAGTCGCAAAGTTTCTTCTTGTTTCCAATCCCCATATGTCAAATCCGCCAACCATTATCTTCCTAAAATTCAAATGTAATTTGATCATGCACACTCTCTACTTCTCTACACTAGCAAACGTTACTTCAAATTCCAGACTTTCCTTAACAGACATCTACAGAATATTTCACCCAGCTGCATCATATACATTCTTCTCAGCAGCATATGGAGCATTCTCCAAAATAGGTCATATTTTAGATCCCAAAGCAAGTCAGTGCAAATTCAGAAATATTGAAGTTATTCCCTGAATAACTTCCCTGAATAACCAAAACACAATAAAATTAGAGCTCAACACCAAACACCACCATAAAAAATGTTTTAACATGGAGACTGAACAAAACATTGTTGAATGACCAGTAAGTCATTGAAGAGGTCAGAATGGAAATTCAAAGAGTTGTGGTATTTGAGGGGAAAGGGAAGCACAGAAACAGTGACACTCAATAGACACCATGTTGGAAATGAACTTTACACCTTGGAGGAAGGGGAGTTGGGGGAGGAGTAGCATAAAATGAGGGAGGGGGTAACACTGTTCAAAAAGAAATGTACTCATTACCTTACTTATGTAACTGTAACCCCTGTATATCACCTTCACAATAAAATCTAACTTTTAAAAATTCCAGACTTTCTAGATAAGGTCAGGACTCTCTGGCATGAATAGCAAGGCTCTAGGTGAACGCTTTGTCCTCTTGCTCTCAGTAGTTGATCTTAAAATACTCCAGGATTGGTGTCTACCTCTAAGCTAGAATGCAGACTGAGTTTTTTTTTAATTGTGAAAATACTGTACAGAGGGGTTACAATTACATGGGCAAGATAATGAGTACCCCTATTTAAACGATTTGTTTTTCCCCTTCCCCTCCACAAATTATACCGACATCAAATACAGCGAAAGCATGGGTTATACCGTGGGGGAGGGACATACAAAGCAACAAAGAAATAATCTTATAAATGTGTTAGAAACAATTGCATGAAAGAAAAAAACATTTGAATACGTATCTTAGGGTTCATTTCCCTAACATCACCTTATCTGACCTTTTCTTTCAACTGATTAACCTTGAGTCATTCTCTTAAATCTCATATTAGAGTCATTTTCCTGAAAAGCCCTCTCTAACAGTTTAGTATGAACCAGATCAGCTAGCAGGATGCTTCTTCTCCTCCCTAGTTACTGAGGTTCTCAGTACACTCTAATGATAGTGATAGACATGGGTCTCTTTTGCTAACACATTGGCTATATCCAGTTCAGTACTTCATTTCTAAAATAGCACCTGAAAGAAAGCAAACTGTAAGTCAATATTGTTACACAGAGAAAGAAAGGGGTAAGTGAATTAAGTTATTTCTTCAGAAGATATATTTTGCCAAAATTATATTTGCATCTGAAAGCTTTCTAGTGTGAGGCCTTAACTCATTCAAGCTCTCATATAACATCCATCAAAACTCTGAAACAGGCAGTCAGAATGAAGTAGCCACAATCTCCTCCCTCTGAGCTGTGACAGGAAGGCTGTGATCAAGACATTTCCTCAGAAAAGTCTCACTTTGTTCCCCTGATGCAAGAATTAATTTGCTTCCCTCCTCTCCTTATGGCATGGTGCTTGTGCCTTCTGCTGAGCACTTAGGAGTTCTTGTCTTGGATTGTTTATGTGTTGATGTCTTCAACAGTAATACAAATTCCTCAAGGACAACTGTGCATTAGTCAGCACAGGATCTGAAATAATTCTCAGTAAATATTTAAAGTATTAAATAATGTACAATGCACTCTATGCAAGATAACTATGTGCTTTAATGTGATCCTAGAACTAAAGGATATGATGGAAATAATAATAATATAATGATTTTAAATAACATACAAATGCCTACTAGGTATTAACTGAATGTCATGCTTAATACATTGCATTCATTTCTTATGAACTATTCAATATTACATGGTGGATATTAATATCCTTAGCTTGTCGTAAGAAAACTACATTTTAATTTTCAAGAAGCAGAAAGAGATAGCACAGTGAGTAAATGCAATGTTCAAGCTGTGAATTCAAGCCCTTTCCAATGACGCTGAAACACCCTCGCCGAAAGTCCAGGCCCATGTGAAATCTGACCATTCATCCATATATGTCACTTAAAAAGACATGGTAAAGGGCAGATTTATTACATGGTGAAGTAAGGGGAAAACAAGGTGACTTACTTAGACCTAGTATCAGTACTTAGACCTAGCATCAGTGTTCCTGATGCCTAGCCAGGTGACGGGAGCTGTCCACCCAGATTCCAAAGGCCTAGAGGTGAGACAAGTCATTCTTTGAATTGCAGATAAACCATGTTGTTTAGACCCAGAGAGGATGTGTAAATGCATTGTGTTGTTTAACTCCAGGGAAATCCCACCTCTCAGGTGATAGGCATCCCTGAATCCCTAGAGGCAGGGGCAGGGACAGGGACTTGGATGTCAGTCCTGAGCCTGAAACTTGAGCCACTCTCCAGTTTCCTGTGAACCTGCCCCTGGCGAAGACCAGGTTTGAGGGGGAGAATAGGTCAGATGCTTTTACACCAGGCCTTCTGTGCTGTTTCGGGTCTCCTGGCCCTACTCCAGGCAGCATGGCATCCCATTTCATTTCTCCTTTAGGGTTGATCTGGGTTGTTGGTATTGTTTTTCTGCTCTTTCTTTCCTCTCCTGTTCTCATGACTCCGTTTTTTAACAGTGTTAAATGTATTCACAGGGCTGCAGGTCTCTGAGACAAGAGTATTACTTGTATTCACCAGCTTTCCAGTAAACACTCCCAATTCAATCTCTCAAAATGTGGCTTGTCTGTATCTTACTGACTGGATTCACCATAAACAACGGCAGCTGTGGGAAGACAGCACTTCCAGCTATCATGGGAATAGACACTGGTTTCAAGCTAACCAGGGAGAATTGTGGGCAGTAGGTAAGAAAGGTATGCATAGTTGAAACAGTCTCAAGTCACAGTTAGGACCTGGTTGACCATTAGCTCATTAATCTTTTCCTTTTGTTGGAGATCTGGAGAAGTTCTTATCAGTTTACCAATGGGATAGAGCAGGAAGAAGTTGCCTAGGGAGGTGATCTCTTTAGTTTTTGACTGTCTGCTGTAAGATGATAAAAAATAGATGACACTTATTTGAGGGGTAACTTGCCTAAAAAGATAGTTACTGATAAATCTTTACTGCCACCCAAGGTGGTTATAAAATTTGCTGGTGCTCCACCATTTGAGCCACTCCTGTACTTCTAGCTTTGTTTTGCTGAAGAGTTTCACAGTTATTGCTGCCTGGACTGGCTTGGAACTATAATTCTCCAAGCTCAGTCTTCTAAGCAGCTAGGATTATAGCCACCAGTACTAATTAGAGGGCTTTTAGTTCATTCACAGAGCTTGTAAATTATCTTTTGCTTCTTAAAATATTCTGTCTTTGTCACTGAGCATACAACATAGGACTGAACATTTACCTCATTCACCAGCCTCTGTTTTGAAAGTGAAGCCTGGCTTTGCTTTTCCCGCAAAGTCCCTTTGTCCTTGAAATGAAGCAAGTCTACAGTTTTACAAAACATTTTCCAGGGCCAAGGTCAAGCATTCCTTCGCTCACGGACCACAGATTGCTAATGGTCAGATCTTCAGGAGAACTTCAGCCTCAATAATATGAAAGGTATATCCCATAAAGTGGGCAACTCTAGCATGTACCTGCTCCACAATTCAGTATCTGGCTTATTAATAAATAAATCCACGTCCCTGTGATAAAGCAAATACCTCTGCCCTGGTAGCAACTGACCCATGAATGTAAGCTCTCTGCAAGGAAATACAGGAAGAGCTAGGGACCTTAATGTGATAGCAGTTAAAGGATGAGGGTTACTATTTTTTATATCCTGTTTAAGCACTATGCCTAAACATTTTACCTGAATTTTCCTATTTAATCCATGCATTGTATGTAAATGCTAGTCCTGTGTCTAGTGTCCAGATGAAAACATTTACACTTAGCGTGGTGATAGGATACTGCTTACATCATCCAGCTGAGAAGTAGAGGAAGAGTAATCAAACACCAATCTCTCCAAATCCATATAGCTCACACTCAAAGCCATTCTGATGCATTTATTTCAATATCCATACATCTAGATATCTGTACTGACAAGCATCTCGTAAGCTTATCTCTACAGAGTATGCTTAGAATTTGCTCTCTTTCAGCTTAAGTGCTTAAAACAAAGCAGAGCCTCTAGGCACACCAAACCGAATAATAACTTCTCATTCCATGGGATCTTCAAGTCCCAAAGCTACTTTCCTAAGCATCTGGGTGTTTGTCCCAAATCCTGACCTATTTCCAACTGGTGTAATTGCATTGTCTTCCTAATTGCCCTTGGGTGTTCAGTTGCATGGAACTGTGGCCCGGCCTGTCCTCAGCCACTGACAATGCGGCTAAGCAGTCATTTAACAGCTGTTTCTGTCCTCCAGTAGGGATAGATATATATCTAAAGGAAATGGAAATATTCTCTCAGCGTTTCACAGCTTAAAACAACAGAAAATTGCCTACATGTTCTTCGAAGGTAGGCAAAGTTTTTGAAGATGGAACATATAAATGATTAACACTGAACTCAAACCATAGCCTTGGAGAAATACTACTGAATTGTTACTTAAAAAAAAAAAGCAAACAAATTCTTTCAGAGAAAAGACACTTGTCCTTTATCCCTTTCCAGGTAACTTTGCTGTTTTCAAGTTCTATCTTTTCATCAAAGCTGTTTTGTTAGTAGATAAAGGAAGTGAACTGCTCAAAGCAGGAAATAAACTTGAAGAGAATGAACCTCTATCATTTATGGAGTCTAAATAAAGGCCAATAGGACCCACTCAGAAGGTTAGACACAGACTTTCCCATGTTAGAAAGCTCCCAGTTAAAATGTTCTACATTTAGTTTAATTTAACTGAAACTAGTATATGTCTGAGACAAGCAGAAAAGGTCAGGTAAGTTGATGTTAGGTTAAATGAACCCCAAGATAAGTAAATGTTTTTGCGTTCATGCAATTGTTTCTAACATATTTATAAGATGATTTCTTTGTTGCTTTGTTTGTCCCTCCCCCACAGTATAACCCCTGCTTTCACTGTATTTGATATTGGTATAATTTGTGGAGGGGAAGGGGAAAAACAAATCGTTTAAATAGGGATACAGGTGGACCCATTGCAACAATGAGATGTACAAGTTGTTATGTGGAAAAACGAACTTTACAACTTTGCCGGAGGGGGGGAATGGGAAGGGATGGGAAGGGGAAACAAAGGAGGAGGCAACAATGTTTGATAAGAAATGTACTCATTATCTTGCCCATGTAATTGTAACCCCTCTGTTCATTATTTTCACAATAAAAAAAAGAGAGAGAAAAAATGTATTCATTATCTTGCCCATGTAATTCCCCTCTGTATGGTATTTTCACAATTAAAACAAAAGAAAAAAAAGAAAAATGAAAAAAAAAACAATTGAAATATAATCCAATTGTTCTTTTCTCTCTTTTTTTTTTATTCTGGTGAGGGTAGCGTGCACTGTCCCTTAGCTGTTTTGCTCGAGGTTGACACTCTACTATTTGAGCCACACCTCTGTTTCTGGCTGTTTTTGTAGTCAACTGGAGTCTCACAGACTTTCCTGCTCAGGCTGTCTTCAAACCATGGCCCCTCAGATCTCAGTCTCTAAGTACCTAGGATTACATATAAGCCACCAGTGCCCAGCAAAATAATAATAATATAATAAATAAAATATACAATAAAATAATAAATAAATAAAGTAATAAATAATATTTGACAGGTCTTGGATATACTGAAATATTGGACATTATATAAAAGATTTTTATATGCATTAGTTCTTTAAAACTTCATTTGAAAACCCAATGAGGTAGATATTACCATTGCTCCAATGATTAAAAAAAAAAAACAAATCTCAGAGTGGCCAAGCTACTTGAACAGAGACTGATGGTTGATGGAAGATCAAGGATTTAGACTAGGTTTCTTAGATGTCAAAGTGAGTCCGAATTTTCTATACCATGCTCTGATCATATGTTTTAAATACTATGTTTGGAAAAGTCCCAGGGCCTTTTCCAGAACTGAGACTTTCTTCTGCGAAAGAAAGTATTTGTTAGTCAGTAATCACACAAATGCACTGGTAGAAGAAATCCTTATCAAGATTAAATGAATAATGATACTCAACTGGAAGAGAAATCTAGTCTAAGACAAAGAAGGCATTTAGAGGATTAAGTTCTAGAGAAGTTCTTCAAGAAGAACTTAGAGGATGTAGCACTGTTCTCTGCTAAAAAGAAAATGGAAGGAACCATAGGTATTATTGAACAGACTGGAAGGAGAAAAGTAACTGTTTCAGAGTTGCAAATATAATATGCAAATACAATATGTAATACAATATGAAAACACTGCCTGTACTTCAAAATTGTCAGTAGTATTAGCAAAACTGATATTGTGTGTGTGTGTGCACGCATGCAAGCATGTGCATGTGCATGCATACACATGCATGCTCACACAAGCACTGAGTCTTGAACTCGGGACTTGGTAGTCTTCTTTGCTTTTTTTACTCAAGGCTGGTGCTCTATCACATGAGCCACACCTCACTTCTGAATATTTGCTGGTTTATTGAAGATAATAATCTCATAGACATTTCTGCTCAGGCTGGCTTTGAACCTTAATCCTCAGATCTCAGCCTCCTGAGTAGCTAGGATTACAACTGTGAGCCCGCCACCACAGCCGGCTGTAACAGTTTTTGATGGTTAAACCTGTGAGAGACTTAGCTTAAGCTGTTCCAAAGTCTGCTTCTCTGAAAATTATCACTAGAATACATGCCAGTACTTCAGCTTTATTTACATGGTTATCCAACAGTCGAACATAGTTAAAGCAGCTCTCATCCTTACATGACATAAACCTTATCTCCCTATACTCACATCCACACATTGTCTGTACCATTCCTGTGTTTAGTCTTGTTTCTATCACTTGGCACTAGCTAATTTTATGGATGTGTTTTTTCATTTGGATGTTTTCTCTCAGGCCTCATGCATGATACACAACCCTGGAGATCATGAATCATGTCTGCTATGGCCATCACTATGTACCATGAGCTGTGGCAATGTTTATTGAGTGGATTAAAGATGTTCAAGTACGTGAATGACGTTCCCTTTTGAAGAGATCTATTCAGGATAAAATGGATTCTCTAGTAACAACAACAAAAGGTGGAGGGAACATTTCTATATTTTTATATTTCACCATGATATGGTCCCTGGTGTAATCATGTTTAACCAATAAAGTTTAAAGAAGCATATATCACTCTCAGCCCCTAGGAAGCAGAGAGGTAGAAAACCCTGGCCTGTGGCCCCAGCATGCTCTGGGATGAAAGAAATATGGTCATCACGCACTATTTGCCACTTTTGGTCCAGAAGTTGAGCCAGCTTAAGTGTCCCTCAGGACTTTATGAGAAAGACAAGAGAAGATAACGCTTTAGAAATGAACCCTTACATATGTATTTTAATGTTTTTTTTTCTTTCATGCATTTGTTTCTAACGCATTTATAAGATTATCTCTTTGTTGCTTTGTATGTCCCTTCCCCACAGTATAACCCCTGCTTTTACTATATTTGATGTCAGTATAACTTGTGGAGGAGATGGGGAAAAACAAGTCGTTTAAGGATACAGGTGGACCCGTTGCAACAATGAGAAGTACAAGTTGTCAGGTCGAAAAGGAGATTTACAACGTTGGTGTGTGTGGGGGGGGGGGGGGGATTGCGGGGGGGGGGGGGGGGGAGGCCGGGGGGAGAGGCTGGGAAGGGATATGAAGGGTAAACAAAGGAGGAGGCTGCAATGCTTGATAAGAAATGTATGCATTATCCTGCCCATGTAATTGTAACCCCTCTGTACAGTATGTTCACAAAAAAAAACGACTATAATTAAAAAAAAAGATAATGCTTTAGGTCTTAGTATCTTAAACCTGGATAAGAGAATCTTAGACCTTAGAGTCCATTCATCAAGTAGTAGTGAAGGAAGTGGCAAAATATGGAAGAAATAGATTTGTGATTGGTCCCTAAAGAACATGTAACTGAACACAAATGCTCATTGATGGAGGTCCTTACAGAGTAAGCTTAAAACTACACAGCAGACAGAAAACAAGTATCTCTTACAGAAAACTCTAACACAACTTTGTAGGATTGTACTGTGAACATGCAATCCAAACATTATAGCATAACACAATAGAATAATAGAAAATGGTGGAGAAGTATATGATCATTGCTATAAGTCTCACTGCCAAGAAAGCTAAACACAATTTGAAAAATAAGGGGCGGAAGGTGAGGTGGGCAGAAGGCTGACAGAGGTGTAAGCACACATGCAAGGTACTACTCTGACATCTGGAAGGCTCTTCATCAAGTGTCCCGGGCTAAAGTCCCTGAAAACCTTCTCAAGCTTTGGTAGCCAAAAGATCTAATTGCTTTGGGGACTTGGAGCTTAGAAAACTGTACTCTAGATCTACTGATGAGCTCGCCACTGTGGCACTGAATGTCCCGAGATAATTCACCTCAGACTTAGCCTTCTTTTTCTTGCTCAACATGATCAGGAAACAATTCAAATATGGCATCAGGAAACTGTGTATGGTTTCTCCTCCAAGACTCTTGTTTGTCTACATCTTTTTTTTTTTTTTTTTTGCTGGTCGTGGGCCTAAACTCTGGGTCTAGGCGCTGTCCCTCAGCTCTTCAGCTCAAAGCAAGCACTCTACCACTTGAGCCACAGCGCCACTTCCGGTTTTCTGAGTGGTTTATTGGAGATAAGAGTCTCACAGACTTTTCTGCCCGGGCTGGCTTTGAACCATGATCCTCAGACTCAGCCTCGTGAGTAGCTAGGATTACAGACGTGAGCCACCAGCACCTGGCTTGTCTACATCTTTTATAGAAAAAAGTGAACCAGCATTTAATAAATGGAAATTCCTATAATAAAATTAGAGTCCTTTGAATGTCATTTTGCCTCTGAAAGATGGCATGTCATCTCAGCAGCAGAGATCAGCTGTGATTGAAGGGATTGAGCCTTTAGGGGGCAGGGCCTGGGCGTTTTATTCTTACTTCCCTCTCCTACCTCATACCTTTATCACTTAGGACAGTTAGCATTGCACTCACATTTGGGATGAAAACTTATAATACATATTTATTTCTTCACATCAGTATCTCTATCAAAAATGGGAAATTGAAAGAAAAGAGAGTGAGATGTTTCAAGATGAATAGAAACTCCCATTGGTAGAGGCAAAGCCAAAAGTACTCAAGACAACATTTAAACTTAAGTTGAAGGATTCTGATCCTCCTTATAGACAGGAAGTGTGTCACAAAAGTATAGTAATTAAGACAGCATGATATTGCTACATGGTAGTAGGACAATTCGAAATCTACATTTAAATCAACTTATATATTCTAACAGTGCCTGGTGGATGTGTTTCACACACAATCATGGCAAAAAAGAAAAAGGAAAAGGTAAACATAAGCCAGATGCTGGAGGCTCATGCCTATAATACTAACTACTCAGAACACTGAGATCAATAGGGTCCAAGCTAAAAGCCAGCCCAAGCAGAAAAGTCCTTGAGACTTCATTCTAGTTAACCAGCATAATGCTGAGCTGGAAGCATGGCTCATGTGGCAGGGTGCTAGTCATGAGTGCAAGAAAGCAGAATGAGAGAGTGAGGCCCTGTGTTCAAATCCTGTACACACACATACACACACAAACACACAGATACACACAAGTGGACTGCAGTGTCACTTATAGTTAAACACTAATATTTGAAAGCATTCAAATACTTATATTTTGTTAATTGGCCAGGTACATATGGCAAAAAATTAAATCATGGAAATATCAAAACTTCATCTTCAAGGTAGCAATTGTCTTTAATAAGAGGAGGAAATGACTAACACTGAGTCTCCATCATTTATGTTAAAGAGACAGCTGTTTGTTGTTTTTTTCTTAATTATTTCTGAATGGGCAAACACTAACAAGGGCAGTGTGTCTGGTAATTCTGTAGGTGCAGTGTGCTTTGAACTTGTTCAACTCTACTACTGTCCCATCTCCCCCTTCCTCTTCTCCTTTCAAACAGAAGCTTGGTGGGTTTTATTATAGTATGCTATCTGCACACTTGTGTATGTGGTGTATGTACATGCGTGTGTGTGTGTGTAATTTGATCTTACTCTTCGGCATCATTTTGTCTCTCCCTGCTTCCTCTGGAGAAAAATCCCTTTTTATATTCATATCCTGTTTTCATCATTATCATCACAATCTTCATCATCATGTGATATTTGGTTTGTGGAGCTCAGCTTACCTCACTTACTATGATGCTCCAGTTCCATCTACTTCCTTGCAAAGTTGAGGAAATACATATATATATATATATATATATATGCATTAACACATAATATGTATTATTAATACATATACTTTAGATACATCTATCTATATCTGAAGATTGTTATATAGATAGATAATTTATCTCTATATATAACAGATATTTTGTATCTATCTACAATGTATTGTATGTATATATGGCATTTTCCTTGTCAGTTCATCAGTTATTGGCCATCTTGGCTTCTTCTGTACTTTGGCAAATATGGACAGAGCTGCAATAAACAGGATTATGTGGGTATCTCTCTTGTAGACTGTTGGGATATATACCCAATAGTGTGGTGAGGTCTTGGGTAGGTTTATTTTTAGGTTTTTTGTTTGTTTGTTTTGAAGAACCTCCATCCTGATTTCCATACTAGTTGTACTAGTTATTGCATTCCTGAAGGTGGATGAGGGTTTCTTTTACCCCACAGCTTACTAGCATTTGTTTTTTGTTTTCTTGATGATGCCATCTGACTAGGTTGAGATGGACTCTCAGAGTAGTTTTTATTTGCATTTTCTTATGGCTGCAACTGTTGAACATTTCTTTATGTATTGACCATTTGTACTTCTAAGAATTGTCTGCTCAATTCACTTCTTTACATATTAATTGTATTATTTGCTCTTTTGCTATTTAATTTTTTCATTTGTAAAGCATTCATTAATTATACAAAAGGTTCATTATGATATTTGCATATATGCATATAGTGTTATTTGATCAGATTCATTTCTAACATACCTTTTTTCACCCCTCTCTCCTTTCCTCTCTTTCAGAGGGACTCATTGTGCAATTTTCAAAATGTATATTTTTAGCTGTTTATGTATCCTAAATATAATATTATCTGTTGATATAGCTGGCGAAGATTTTCTCCCATTCTGTGGGTTGGTCTCCTGATTCTTATAATTGTCTTCTTTCTCTCTCTTTCTTCCCATCTCTTTCTCCTTTTCTTTTTCTTTCTTTCTTTTTCTGTCTGTCTGTCTGTCTGTCTTTCTCTCCCCCCATTTTCTTTCTTTCTTGTGCTACTACTTGGGCTTGAACTCAGGGCCTGAGTGCTATTCCTTAGCTTTTCATTCAAGGCCACTTCTCTACCACTTGACCACAGCTCCATTTCTAGCCATTCGGTGACAGGTTTCACAGTTCTTTCTGCCCTAGGTGACTTCGAACATGATTCTCAGATCTCAGCCTCCCGAATAACTGGAATTACAAGCATGAGTCTGGCATTGTGGGGGATTTTTAAGAGCTCATTAGTGGGACTCATTCCTTCATTCCCTTTCTTGGTTGTCTATTTTCTAAAATTACCCAGCAATGTTCAGTGCTTGGATAATTGTTTCCTTTGATGGGTAGAAACTTTTTTAATTTTATGTAGTTCCATTTGTCAGTTCCTACTCTTATTATGGGGGTAATTAAACTTTGTTCAGAAAATAATCATCTTTTCCTTCATCTTCCAGAGTTTCCCCTAAAGAACATGACACTGGCACAAAAATAAGCATGAAGACCAATTAGAATAATCTAGAAGACCAAGAAACTAGACCCCTCCCTCTTACCTTGTACAACAATAACTCCAAATCAATCAAAGACCTTCGTGTAAGATTTGAACTTTTGTAAATACTTTGGGAAATCTCTAGGGTTTTCTTTTAAAGGTATTTCTTTCTGTTTGTTTTTAAGGTGTTTTTTTCTTTGTCTTTGGCTTACCTCCAGTTTATTATGATGGGTCTAGATGTGATCTTTGTGTTATTCTGCCTAAGGAATCAATGCCTTGAGATTTCTATTTCTACAATTTAGAAAAATATTTATCATGTATCTTCAAATACTCCTTCTACAATATTCCCTACTCTCCTTCTACATGCAACCATTTTATTATGTTTATTTGCTTTTTATATTGTCTCCTGTATTTTCCATCCTTTTTCTCCATGCTCAAATTTGGATATTTTTCTTCTCTTCTAGCTTCTAGTTCAGTAATTCTCTCTGTATCTAAGCTGAAACTCTATATTTAAGTTCTTTCTTTCCAGTTACTTCATTTCAGGTAATTCAATTTGTTTTCTTTTGTTTCATTATTGTTGAAACAGGGTCTCATATAGTCTTGAACTTACAATCCTCCTGAATGCTGAATCCACTGAATCCACTGAATGCTCAATCCACTAAATGCTGAAGTTATATGAGTGTGCCACCATGCCTGATTTCTACCACCTTTTTTTTTTCATAGTTTACAGTTTTTTGTGAAAATTCTCCAACTTGTCTTTTAATGCCCTGAACTTGTGAAGTGTACCTGCTTTAAAAAATAGTATCTGGATTGTCTGTGGGTTAGTTTTCTTACATTTTTTTTTCCTGGCTTGTTTATAGATGCTTTGATCAGATGTTTATCTTGGATACCAAATTTAGCGCCTGAGGTTCTTAGCCACCACTGCTGAAATCAGCAATCATCTCCAGGAAGGAGATAGCACTGCATGCTGGGAACACCTCTAGGGATTCTCTTCTCTGTCAGATCTTAGCCCTGATCCTGACAAAGTTCTTGCTGACTTTCTGATTACATCAACTAGAATTTCCTCTCCTTTCTTTCCTTCTTTCTTTCTCCTTTTCTTCCTTCCTTTCTCTCTTCCTTTCTTTCTCTTTTCCTTGTGAAGGTAATAGGAAATTTATTAGAAAATAGTATACTTTCCACAGACTGAGAGAAGCTGAACTAATTGGAATTTTTAAAATATCCAGTCTGTTTAGCTATCCTTACTCAGACCTCTAGTCAGAAGTGACCTAGATCAATGTCATGGGTTGATATGGATCAAGAGGAATGGTGGTATTCATACATTGATCTGTTGAATGACAACTTCTTTGCCTAAAGAAAATTAAAATATATTCAAAAAATTTTAAATTAAGTTTTTGAAAAGTGAAAAAAAAATATTGCCAGAAGCAGAGTGCTTCTAGGTGAATTTTTGGCATGTCAAATAGTCTATTTCTCTCTCTCTCTCTCTCTCTCTCTCTCTCTCTCTACACACACACACACACACACACACACACATACTTTTAAGGTGGCAGTACATAGGTTTGAACTTAGGGCCTTGTGCTTTCTAGGCAACTACTATACTGATGAGTCATGCCTCTAGCACTTTTGGGGGCCTGATTATTTGGAGGATAAGGTATTACTCCCTTCGCAAGAACGAAGACAAACAAATAAACAAAAAGGGAAAGATTCTCTTATTTCTTTGCTTCCCACCACAGCTAAGATGACAGACATGGGTAGCAGTGCCCATCTCTGTTGAGATGGGGTCTCCTTGGACTTTTCTGCTCAAGCTGGTTTGGAATGGCAAACATCCTGACCTCAGCCTCGCATATAGCTGACAGGAATGCAACACTATGTATAGCTATTAGTTGAACAGGAGTATTCTGTGTATGCCTCGGCTGGCCTCAACCATGATATTTCTGATTTCTGCCTCCAAAGCCATTAGAATTACAGACATAAACCACTGGTGCCTAGCCTGTATGCACATCTTAATTGACCCAAAAATTCTCTTTAAATTTGGATAAAACTCATGTAGCCATTTTTATAATGATAGAACACCAGACAAACAGATAGAAGGGTGTTTTCATTTATAATGACTAGAGGTTATTCCCAGGGAAAAGTATAGAACTTGAACTCCATCATAGCTCAGTTTTCATTTGTTTGATATGACATCTCAGAATAATGACACAAAGTCCCTATTCTCAGTCTATTTACAATATGGGGATAGGAATACACTTCTGTCTATCTCATGGGGTTGTTTGCAAAATGCCAGCATTTAGTAAAATGGTCCCATAGTACTCTATTTGGGGATATAGAGCAATTATCATTCCTATTATTTTATAAAAGATTAAGACAATGGCAACAGCAAGTTCCATAGAATTCTTGGCATGCCAGGACTCACTGTTAGTGTGTGGCTATGCTATTTATCCTTTGCTTTACAGTGGATCCATTTGTGGATTCTGCTATTAGTGCATGGCTATGCTATTTATCCTTTGCTTTACAGTGGATCCATTTGTGGATTCTGTAAAAAAAAAAATTCATCATGGAATGACTGGTGGAAAGGAAAGTTTTCACATTAAAAAGGTCAAGCTCAGACCTAGCAATTACTGGATGCCTCTGCCCTCTGGCCTCATCAAGGAGACATTAACTGAAAGTGAACAGAGCTCTTAAGTGCTGATGGATGCATCAGGCACAGACTCTCGTTTCCTGTGATGTTGCTTCTGCCTCAGGGACAGGACATCCAAGATTACCTCTCCAGGAGGAAGAAAGAGATCACAAAGTTACTCTTTCTTTTTGGTGAACTTTCCTCACTAATGTCTAGGATGGGTTATGCACCGTGTATCCATTATCTCTGCTTCCCCCTAATATTTTGTTCCCTCCCATATTCTACAGGTCAATAAACTGATGCCTATAGAAGTCATATAACACGCCATGTGCCGTCATAACGCCAGAATATGGCAGACAATCCAGTTAACATTATTGACTACCTCCTGTGTGCCAGGCATTTGTAAAACAATCCATCTACAAGAGTGGGTAAAATGAATACCTGCAAAGAATGTAAACTATGGAAAATGCTCATGAGCACATGCTCTAAATAAGTTCTTGTTATTAAAAGATGTTGACGTCTCTCATATCTAAAATATACTTGGAACTCAAAAATTAAATCCCCAATAACAAATCCTCAAAGAAACAACTGCCCAATAAATAAGTGGGCTAAAGACTTAAAGAGAAACTTCTCGGAAGAGAAAAGAAGGATGGCCAATAGACACATGAAGAAATGCTCAACCTCCCTAGCCATAAAAGAAATGCAAATCAAAACAACATTGAGATACCACCTCACCCCAGTTAGAATGGCAAAAATCAAGAACTCTAACAACAACAGATGCTGGAGGGGATGTGGACAGAAAGGAACCTTACTGCATTGGTGGTGGGAGTGTAAACTTGTTCAACCACTTTGGAAACCAGTATGGAGGTTCCTCAAAAGTCTTCACATAGAGCTCCCCTATGACCCAGCAATCCCACTTTGGGGCATTTACCCAAATGATCACAAACAAGACCACACTAAAGCTACCAGCACGACTATGTTTATTGCAGCATTACTATAGCTAAGATGTGGAACCAACCCAGATGCACCTCAGTAGATGAATAGATCAAGAAAATGTGGTATATATACACAATGGAATTCTATGCCTCCATCAGAAAGAATGACATTGCCCCATTTGTTAGGAAATGGAAAGGCTTGGAAACAATTATATTAAGTGAAGTAAGCCAGGCTCAAAGAAACATAGGTCCCATGGTTTCCCTTATTTGCAATATCTAGTATATGTCTGAGTCAAGCAGAAAAGGATGATGTTAGTGAAAGGTGATGTTAGTGAAATTAACCCTAAGATATGTATTCAAATGGTTTTTTTTTTCTTTCATGCGATTGTTTCTAACACATTTATAGGATTATTTCTTTGTTGCTTTGTATGCCCCTCTTCCACAGTATAACCCCTGCTTTCACTGTGTTTGATGTCGGTATAATTTGTGGAGGTGAAGGGGAAAAACAAGTCGTTTAAATAGGGATACAGGTGGACCCATTGCAACAATGAGATGTACAAGTCATTAAGTCGAAACCGAACTTTACAAGTTTGGTGAGGTGGGGGCGGGGAGGATTGGGTGGGGGAGCAGGGGGAGGATGGGAAGGGATGGGAAGGGGAAACAAAGGAGAAGGCTACAATGCTTGATAAGAAATGTACTCATTATCTTGCCCATGTAATTGTAACCCCTCTGTACAGTATTTTCACAATAAAAAAAAAAAGATGTTGACGTCAGCATCTTCAGGACTGTGGAGAAAATGCTAAAGAGAAAGGATGAAGCCTATACCATAAATTCAAAAGAAAAGATGTGATCTAAAGGTATATTTCCAGCTAAGATTTGGCCCCTACGCAAATGCAGACCTGATATGCCTGTACTTAGCTTATAGTCCAACTGGCAAGTAACAAATTGATATTCCTTAAATGCCAACATGTGTTTGCCAATAGCCCAGAGGCTGGAGCTGGGTTAAGGCTAGCTTGGCATCTCAGCAGTTCTACCTGGGAATTTCCAGCTGATTCCTTTCAGCTTCAGTACACACTTGAAACTTCCTTGTTCCTGTCTCATCCCTCTATGTTATATGTTCATTTTTCCTGCCATAGCACCCACAGAGACTAGTTTACATATATGTGTTTTGCATATGCTAAATAGTCTATAAATGTTAAGCAGACTGACCAGCAAAAGCTGATACAGCTGTTAAGTTGGGATATTCGAAAGTGTAGGCTATCAGAAGTCAAGAGGAAAATGAGTCTCCTAGCATAGAGTTGGGTAGGGGGAGAAGAATAAGACAGGAAGCCTGCCCCAACATGCCTTTCCTGACCCAGCATGCCTTTCCTGCCCCTTCTTCAAAGGGCTTTTTCAAGGGTGGCATCGATCAAGATGCACTATACTCACTACCTGACACATAGAATTGTAACCTCTTTGTACAATCATTTAATATTTTTTAAAAGAGCCTGTACAGTTGTGTGTGCTTAACTTTTACCTTGGGATGGAGAAATACAGACTTCAGATATTGGCTTCTTGTTCCCAGACTCGTGTAAACACATTATCTATTTTTTTAGATAGAGTATTTCAAATAAAAAGAAGATGCCAGGTGCCAGTGGCTCACGCCTGTAATCCTAGCTACTCAGGAAGCTAAAACCTGAGGATCACAGTTCAAAACTAGCCCAGGCAGGAAAAGCTGTGAGATTCTTATCTCCAATAAACTACTCAGAAAAAGCTGAAAGTGGCACTGTGGCTCACATGGTAGAACCCTAGACTTGAGCACAGATAGGCTCAAGGACAGAGCTCAGGCCCCAAGTTCAAGCCCCAGGACTAGCAAAAAGAAAGAAAAGGAGAAGGAGAAGTTCTCAGTTAGGCTTTTCAGCAATGGAAGAGAAAATTATGCTTGCCATATTTTTTGGAGAATGGCAGGCTGAGGTCTCTAGGACTATGAATTCATCTTTATCAACTTACATATAACTGAGAGAACAGCAAAGAAAAACATTAATGACAAGCTTTTACCAAGATCTAGTTTAGTGCTTCGATCAGGAACTAGATTTATTTTCTCAAACAGGAGGATAAATAAAACACTCCTGGCTTTGGTGAGTCCTGCTACTGCATTGTGAGAAAGAAGATGCCTTACTTTCTTTTCTCCCAGGTCAGACTGCCTAGGGACATCATAGAGTTTGGTAATAGTGTACTATTTGCTATTTGAATTACACATACACACATGTCCACACATGCATGTCCCTATGCACGCACATACATACAACTTCTCACTTTTTCCTTGGGTTTTTCATATTTGCAGTACCATGGTCTCAGATCAGCAAGAGCAAGACAGCTTTCTGGGAAGGTGATGTTTGAATCCATGACTTAACATGACTTCATTGGGCACTGTAAATGTGTACTCCCTATCAACACAGAAATGGTCTAGGTGAGAGGAGATACAAAAGGGTAGCAGGAGTGCATTTAGTACCTAGAAAATGTCTAACCACTGGAAAATAATAAAGAGTAATCATAATCGCCCTATATATTAAAGTACCGCATTAGAAAGAGCTAGAAGCACATTTCATGTATCATTCTAATCTCAACATGAAAATTTTTACCACATTTTGAAGGTAATAGAATTGAGGTTCACAGATGCTAATCTCTTACCTAAGTAGTCATAGTTAACAGGGAGCTGAGTCATTGGTTACACAAATTTCCCTGGAGGGAGACTGCCCAGAGTTAAGAATCAAAGAAAGAGATACCCTGAGAAACAGGCCTAATCAAACCCTTGTTGTCTATCTGTTTCCTAAATGATAAAGGCATTGACTTCCACCATCTCTGTGGACCCTTCCACCTTGGTGCTTCAAAGGCCTCACAATTCAGTCCAGAGCAGGACCACAACACCATGTCTTTCTTCTTTGTTTGGATCCTTCTGCCTAGGCTCCCCATCTCTCCTCCCAATTTTCCAGGCAGAAGAAAGTCAGAGTTGAGTTCTGGAAGAAAGCTTATGGTTCGATTCTATTACTGACAGGAAGACTGACAAGAACGAATAGTACTCATTTGATGGCCACAGCATTAACAGTGCTCTCCAAGCCACCAAAGGCCTCTCAGAGCAAGAATTCATGCACGCTGGGACCAATGTTAAGCTGACTACGGCCGATGGGGTTCTGTATAATTCAGTATTACCCTATCAACTATAGAGTATCTTTGGGCAATACTCGGTATTTCCTTTCAACAATCTGAATCTAAAGAAAAGATAGGAACAAGAGAAACAACAGCAAAGGCACTGATACCAAATATGTATCTGACTTTAGTAATATTGCTTCAAAAATATTAACATGGAGAGAAAATAGTAAGTAGGGTTTTATTTTTATTTTTTAAGCTGGCTTACTAGACTGACACTACCACTTGAGCCATGCCTCCAGCTTTGTTTTGTGCTGGCTATTGTAGAAGTGAAGTCTCTTAGACTGTCCCGGGCTGGCCTTGAACTGTGAAGCTCCAGATAACAGCTCACAGTCTCCTGAGTAACTGGGATGATACACATGAACCACTAGCATCCAACAAAAAGCAGTCTTTCTTTCTTTACTGTCTTCTTTCTTCCTTTCTCTTCCTTCCTTCCTTCCTTCTTTTCTTCCTTCCTTCCTTCCTGCCTTCCTTCCTTCCTCCCTCTCCCTCCCTTTCTTTCTCTCTCCCTTTCTTTCTTTCTTTCTTTCTCTTTATTTCTCTTTCTTTCTCCCTCCTTCTCTCTCTCTCTCTCTCTCTCTTTCTTTCTTTCTTTCCTTTCTTTCTCCAGTACCAGAGTTCGAATTCAGAGCCTTGTGATTTCACTTGGCTTACTCACCTATAGCTGGTACTCTACTTCCACTTGAGCCATGTCTCCAGCTCAGCTTTTTGTTGGTGAACTGAAGTTGGAATCTAGCAAAGTTTTTGCCTTCAAAACACAATTATATGCAGCAGTGACACTCACTAGACACTATGTTGAAAATTAACTATACAACTTGTGGGGAAGGGGTATCAGGAGGAAAAAATTGGGAGAAAACAAGGGGAGAGAGGACACTGTTCAAAAAGAAATGTCCTCATTACCTAACTTATATAAATGTAACTCCACTGTACATCCTCTTTACAATAGCAATAAAATTAAAAATAAGTAAATAAATATACACATTAATTAATTAAAAAACACAATTGTCTAGTTCTCAGCCTCTTAAGAAGCTAGGATTACACCAGCACTCTGTCCAAATTAACATATTTCCTCCTTAAGTCTGTGCATGTAATGGACTAACTACAAATAGATAACTATTTCCGCTATGGACTTAGAAGTGTGAATTCTTTTAAAGCAAACACTTATTAATTTCTTAATTTGGGAGGAGATGAAAAATCTCCTAATTTAAGATTGTATGTATGTAATTATTTATGTGTGTTATACATATAAAAATACTGGTTTTCTTCATGTTTCAATGGACATAGAATTGGTTTGGCGTCATCTAATGGTATACTATGTGTCTCTTATTTATACCAAGTCTTGCCCAATTCTTTATGGTATTACATGCCCCATTTAACTATAAATTACCACAGATATAACTTTACCTGCCTCAAACCTGGGTCACAACAAAATTATTCATCACATTATTGGTCACATTATTATTGATCACCATTCAAGATCTCAGTTCCACCAGATGCTGGCTAGAATGCTCAGCCTAGAAGTATTTGGATGGAAGAATTGAAACATTCACCTCACAAACAAAAGCCTTTCTTTCACTTGCTTATTTTACTACCTAGATTCACACCACAGGCACAATTTCACAAAAATCCTTCACAAACAAGGACTGGGTATGTGGTTTAGTGGTAGAGTGCTTACTTAGCATGCATGAAGCTCTGGGTTCAATTCCTCAGTACCACGTAAACAGAAAAAGCTAGAAGTGGTGCTGTGGTTCAAATGGTAGAGAGCTACCTTTGAGCAAAAGAAGCTCAGGGACAGTGCTCAGGCCTTGAGTCCAAGCTCCAAGACACACACACACACACACACACACAAGCCACCAAAACTAAACTTTATGTTTGCAAGTACCATTCAGAAGAGAAACAATATATTATCTGTATTAGCTGTCTCATTCACTCTTAATGGAATATGAGCAAGTAGCTAAGGGCAGAAACCAAAGCAACCCAGAATGCTAGGTGAGCTAGAAAAGAAGGAAGTAAATAAGGAACAAATTATATTTTTTCTCAAGGAGAAGGGCCCTGCCTTGAAGGTAACAAATGTCTCAGGACAGTGAAGAGAAGAGGGAGAGCATGAGATGAGCAGAACCTGAAGTAGCACTATTCATGCTTCACAGCTATGTCCAAGAGTTCCAGAGCCAACTGCATATACAGAATTCTGCTTACAGATCAGTTTTTCCCAACTACAACTGACACTTCCAGGTGTGATGCAGGCATAGTCTAGATCAATAGCCCACTGTGAATGAGTCTGACAGCTGCTGCTCCTTTCCAAGCCATAGTAATGACACCAATTTTGAACCAAGGTGATCAGTGAACTACCTGTTCATACCTGTTGGCCCTCTGCTGTTTGGCAAGAAGAAATGGAACGATAGAGAAATTCAGGGAGAAGTCACATCAAGGGGAAAAAAATGATTGAATGCAACTGTGTGAGCATATGGAGACAACTGTCTCCCAAATGTTATTGTGAGGCTCATCTGGCCTAAAGGCATTGCTGTTCTGATCCATTCTCTGCCTGGCTCCTCTCCCACATCCTTAAATCCCTTGTTCAGCATTTGCTGGAGAAAGAAAAGGGCAATTGCTCTTTGGAAAGCAGCTATTTTGTCTTCAAACCTGAACTGCAGATTTTATACCTGTAATTCACAGTAAAACTTAATACAATGGTTTCTGGTTCTTTTGGAATTACAGATTTGGTCTTCAGGGGAAATGAGACAGAATCAGTAAATCTATAAATATGTGACATGTGTAGAGAAGGGCAGTCTCTGAGGAAGTAATGGATCATTTCCAGTTGGAGAATCACTGGCAACAAATGTGTGGCCTGCATGACTCTTCTCACCTAACCTTCTCTGTGACAGATATCACTAATGGATTACGGTGTCCTTTCTTACTGAGCTCATATACAACCTCAGAATCCTTTGAACCAGAATTTTAATAGCCATTATCAATCTTTCACTGCTAAATTTATGATTTAAATATATTTTCCATCTCTGGTGACAACTGAAGAAAATAAATAGATGTGTTATTATGAGAATAACAATAACAACCCCTAACCAGATATGCTTTCGTGAGAAGTCTGGAGTTGTGGTATAGACAGCAAGGCAGTAAGTTTTCATAGAAGAAGTAAACATAGCTGTGGACATTCCCATATAATTTAAAAAGCAAAACAGACTACATACATGTCTTTGTACATGATACAATATTCAGGAAATTAAGGCAAGATGCTAACTAGAAGAAGAGTGTTTTCTTTTAAGACCTTCCAAGAAGCTAGGCTACACCTGACTCTAGCAGGCATCTGTCATCTTAGCCCAGTACCTGAAGCCCTGTATAGGACTTGACTGCAATTCACCATTCCCTAGCTTAGAGCAGGTTGAGTTACCCCAGAAACACAGCAGAGCAGAGCACAGTGATCCTCAAACCATTCTTTCATCAACCCTATTGGTTATTTTTGCCCTATCTATTACTATCTACTTAATATTTTATTAAATTAACTCACTTTTAAATTTACATAAATTCATGTTAAGATTAATTATAGAATTAATCTATAATTAGCATAGTCACCACTAGTGGAAAAAAGCAGTCTTGTTTGAATACAGTAATTTAAATAAGGGTTAGCTCCTTTTAGCCTGGCATGATGATACATGCCTGTAGTTCCAGCTACTCTGGAGGTCAAGACAGGAGGATCATTCGAGCCCAGGAGTTCAAGATCAGTCTTGTCAGCACAGTAGGACTCCATTTGAAAAGAAGAAGAAATAAGAACTACTTTTAAAGTCATTTGTTTATGTGCCTCTCAAAATAATTTTACTTTATTTTTAGGCACAGTTCAGCAGAAGGGTCTCTATCCATTACTTTTAAGGATGTGTAAGTACCTTATTTTATCCTGGTTGGGGACAGTTGTTCCAGTGTAAGCCATAAGGGCTTGAGAATCAGACCAACATGTGATCACATCCAGGCTGTAGATTACTTCATCTGTAAAATGAGGAAAATAGTACAAATATCCGCTGTGATTGAAGACTATCAACTCAATCATATGGAGAAAATACAGACATGCTGTTGTTGCTTGACAGATGATGATATATTTCATGTATAGTACTATGTCAGTTTTGCTTCGCCAAATTTCTGAGACCACAAACAAAAATATGCATTTGAGATTTTAAATCCTCTATCATTCCTACTTTGGATTCATAGTTTTCCATGATAAGATCTTAGATTTCCAAAAAGTAATTGCATGTTGTCTTTCCATTAAAACCACCAAGAACAAAACTGTAGTAAAAAACAGAATGAAGGAAGCCTCCAGGAAATGTCAAACAGCAGTACCTAAGAGCTAGCTTCCTTCCAGCATGACCTGTTGGTGTGGTCCAAATGAAAGATTTCTTTAAGTAAAATGCAAATAAGATGTTACTCCAGAGATCCTTTATCTGATGAATCTGGTAAATGCAACTCATGTTTGCTAGGGAGGTGGGGGGGGGGAACTACTTCTCCCAAACACTTCAAGTTCCTGGGTCTTATTTACATTTGTCTCTTTGAGACAGGAGGAGAGCTCAGAGTGTCCACTACTCACTCTACCCTTCACCCGTGGGTTGGCGGTAGCCCTGGGAATGGTCTCTGATAGGTCCATTCAGCAATCCTGTTTCCTTTATTCCTTGGCCTTTCCGTTTAACACTCCCTCTCCGGCAGTAGCTCCAAAAAGGCTTTGCCGAAGTGTACTCAGGATACTAGCACTGGTCCTGGACCCATAATTCATTTCACAGCAGCTGCCAAAGAGCTGTCAGACAGTGGTTCTTATAGCCATGGGTCAGGTTTAAAGCTGTGACCTCAAGGAAATGTGTATGTTCCACACCCCATTAAAAGTAGCTTGAGCCAGACATCGGCCCCCATGGAGTCCATCGACTGGGTTTTGCTTGCTAGGTCAGCGCTGTGTGCACTGAGAGAAGAAAAGTTTTTCCTGAAGGCTGAGATTTCACTCAAAATATTTTCCCCTGCTTCAGCAAACACTCATCCATTTACTTCTGCCAGTTAAAAGTGTTAACTCTATAATGCAACTCAGAAGCAGAAGATGAGAGTCAACCCAAGAGAATTTCAATTCCTTTATGCCATCTCTATTGACTATTTCCTGAGAAGAGCAGGTAGGGTTTGATGAAGTGGCAGGGTCTACAAGTAATTGGAATACAGGGTTAAGAATGCTAAGGTGGGGTAGGGGTGGTCAAGCCAGCAGTACCTGCTGTAGATGCAAGATTGGAAAACATATAAACACTGAGTATTTTCTTACCTACAAGAACTATTGTCATAATCTCCAAGTCACATCGCCTGTCTACCACATCCATACTCTTTTCCACATTCTGCCACTATAATCGATCATGTTAACATGCACAGCTAATCACATCACTTTTCTGAAAATACATATTGCCCAATGTCCTTAATATGGTATACAATGTCCTGTAGAACTTAGTTACAGCCCATGTCTCTGGTCAGATTTCTTATCACTCTCCACCCCAATACTGTGCCCTGCTGATTTCTGACTTGCCCTGGAATGCTCCTCCTTTTCTCATATATCAATTTTTTTCTCTCATAATAGATTTCCCTGTCTTACTCCCATTGTGAGAATTTACGCAGATCAATGTCCCACCTCACTCTCCTTGCCTCTCTATACTGGACGAGCAAGATTGTTTTGTTCATTCATTTAACTTATGGTACTTTTTTTATACCATAGTCTGATTAATGAGAACCTTTTCATTGCAATGGATTAAAAGCAAATCTAAATTGTCTTTGAGATATATTAAACTACATTTTAAAGAAAAAATGAACTATTTACTCTTGTGTATTAATGAAAAGTGTTAAGGTGGAGTTTTGGAACAAGGTGTTCGGATGATATCATCACTGCTGGCTCTTCCATCTTCATCCATTTTTTCCAAGCAGTTAATTCCAATTGAACGTTATTGGGTTATCTTTTTGAATATTTGTTCTTATCTTTAAGTAGTTGTACAAAGGAATTGCCATTCACCAATTTATGAATAAAGTGCATCTTGATAAATATCACCGCTTTCAACCCTGTCCCTTGTTTATCTTAGTTTTAGGTTCTGTATTAAACTTTTTGCCATTTAACCAGGCAGTTTATGTGTACAATGCATCTTGATCTGTGTCATCACTTCACCATCTTCACCCACCTACAACCCACACCTTCCCTCGTACTCCTCAATTCTGTAGTATACAATGAATTCTTGCCTGCCTTCTCTCCCCACTTCCCTTTTCACTCTTCTATCCCTCTCTCCTGGCATCACCCTCCCCTCTTGCAAGTACCTTTTTCCTGGTACTTATTTTTGTTGAGCTTTGACTTAATCTTTTTAAAGACTTAACACTATTTGCACTCTCCATAATCTAATACACTCCAGTTAATTCACTTGTAACCCCTTGCTTACCACCTACTAGGTTTACGTATAGATTTATGGGCATATTCTAGCAGCCACAAATGAGGGAAAACATACAACTTAAGTTTCTCTGCATCCAGCTTACTTCACAATATAGTTTTTACCAAGTCTTTCTAACTTCCTACAAGCCATACAATACCACTTTTTCTAATGGATGAGTAGAATACCAATTTCTTGATACATTCATCCATTGAAAGGCTTCTGGGCTGATTCTACATCTTGGCTGTGGTAAATAATGCTGCAATGAACATAGTTGTGTGCTATCAGCACACAGCTTTAGTATGGCCTATTGGATAAATGCCCAGGAATGGAATTTCTGTGTCAGGGGATACATCCATATTTAGTTACTTGAAGACCTTCATACTGATTTCCCAAGTAGGTGAAGAAGCTTACATACTCACCAACAGTATAATAGAGTTCTCTTTTGGCCACATCCACGCTAGAATTTGTTTTTGTGAGTTTCCTCGATATTGACCATTCTAACTGGGGTAAGGTCAAATCTCAGTGTTGTTTATATTTGCATTTTCTTTATGGCCAGAGGTCTTGAACATTTCTTCGTGTGTCTATTGGACATTTTTACTTCTTCTGAGAAGTCTCTCTTTAATTCATTAACCCATTCATTAGGTGATTGTTTCTTTGAGGGTTTATTTGACTGGGAAGGGACTAATTTTTAAGCTCTAACAAGCTAAACAGAAAGTTAAATAGAAAGCTAACAAGCTAAATAGCCCATCAAATGGGAGATTCTTACCTGTTATTGGCTAGTCTGATCATTTTCTTCATTTTGATCATTTTTCTATCACTGGACCCATCATTGTGGTTAAGAGGATAGAATTCTCTGATAGTTCACCTATGGATCAACTTCTACCCCTGAAGCAGAAGAGATACATGAATAGAACCCAAACCAAATGTGTTAACAATAGGATAAACTGGATTCACAAAAGTAAGATCAGGGTGTTCTTTCATTCTAAGAAGTAGAGTGTGGTTCAAGTGGTAGAGAACAGTAATGAACAAAAAAATCCAAGTGAGAGTCCTAAGTTCAAGCCCCAGTGCTTCATTTTAAAAAGTTGCTTATCACAGCATTATTTACCATAGCTAAGACATGGAACCAACCCAATGTCCCTCAGTAGATGAATGGATCAAGAAAATGTGAGATAGATAGATAGATAGATAGATAGATAGATAGATAGATAGATAGATAGATAGATAGATAGATAGAAAATGGAATTCTATCCCCCACAGTATAACCCGTGCTTTCACTGTATTTGATATCGGTATAATTTGTGGAGGGGAAGGGGAAAAACAAGTCGTTTAAATAAGGATACAGGTGGACCTGTTGCAACAATGAGAAGTACAAGTTGTCATATCAAAAACGAACTTTACAACTTGGGGGGTAGGGGCGGAATAGGTGGGGGGTGGGAGGATGGGAAGGGATGGGAAGGGTAAACAAAGGAGGAGGCTACAATGCTTGATAAGAAATGTACTCACTATCTTACCCATGTAATTGTAACCCCTCTGTACAGTATTTTCACAATAAAAAATAAAAATTTAAAAAAAAAGAAAATGGAATTCTATATCTCCATCAGAAAGAATGACACCGCCCCATTTGTTAGGAAATGGAAAGACTTGGTAAAACTTATAGTAAGTGAAGTAAGCCAGGCCCAAAGAAACATAAGCCCCATGGTTTCCCTTATTTGCAATAACTAGTATACGTCTAGGACAAGCAGAAAAGGTCAAACCATATAAGATGATGCTAAGCAGAATGAACCCCAAGATAAGGGCACAAGAGGTTTTAGCTTTCTTGCTGCTGTTTTTAATGTACTTATAATGTACTATGTGATTTTTTTTGTTTCTTTTGTATGTTCTTCCCCCATGGTACAACCTCTGTTTTCATTGTATTTGATTCTGGTGCCCTGCATCTTGTATATACATTTTTCTAATTTGGGGAGGGGAAGAGAAATAACAAAATGCTGAAATAAGGGTTGACCCATTGTAATAATGAGATGTACAAGACACTATGTTGAAAATAAACTTTATAACTTGTGTGGGGGAAGAGTGGGGAGGAGGGAGAAGTTGGGAATGTGGGAAGGGAAGAGATGAAGAAGACAAAGGAGGAGGTAACAATGCTCCATAGGAACTGTACTCATTACCTTACTCATGTAATTGTAACCCTCTGTACAGTATCTTTTCAATAAAAATATATATTTAAAAAGTTAGTTCTAGAAAATCCAAATGTCTATTCTAGGTATGGAAAATATAGCAAGTGTACATACACAAAAAATGATAGATACGGAGTTTGTAAGTCTGTTTTACCCATCAAACTAGGCCCAGCTCATTGATCCATGGGACTAAATAGCAGAGATTTCAAGGACAAGGAAGGACACACACTTTTCCCTTCGCTCTTTGGGAAGCTCCATTCCATCCCTTGGGTACATGATTATTAATTGTCCATGTTTAGTGAATATTTCCTCATTCTGAGAAGCAATTTATGAGTCTTGGTTCAGCTTGCAGAGACAAGCATTTCTCGAGTTGTTGCTTGACAAGCAGAGAAGGAATTTATGTGAAGTGCTCTGTGCTGGAATTATGTTTACTTGCTAATGAAATTTATTCCAGTTTTGTGTTTATTTATAGCACACTGATTCAAAACCAGTGGATTCACTAACAAATGACTTATATATGACCAACTGAAAATCTTTAAACCTCTAATAGTATGGGCAAAAGATAAAGATTGAAATAAATAAGGAAAGAGACGTTTTCATTAATGGCAAAAGACAGAAAGGAAGATGAGAAATCTCTAGTGAATATAGATGTGTATTATTGTACCTGGAATTTTATTTGAAATTACAGTTCATTTTTAAGTCTTATTAGTTAAAGAAAAGCCTTACTTACTTGTAGCTGATAATCCCGATAAGGACTGAGAAACTTGAATAAGAATGTTTGCTATTTTGTGTTAATGTGGTAGGAAATTTTGGGGCTTTTTTATTTTTAAAAAGCTAAAATCAAATTTTACTCTGCAATAGTCTAGCTCTATTGTCACAAATTCAGCTCTGTGGGGAGCTGTGATTGGGTGGATCACAGTTCTAGACCAGACCAGCTCCCTCCTCAAAAACTTCATGAGACCCCCATCCCAATGGAAAAGTTGTCTTCTCAGCTGCTGTGGGAAGTATAAGTAAGAGTGTCATGGTCCAGGCCAGTCTAGGAAAAAAGCAAGACTATCTTAAAAATAACCAGAGTAAAAAAAATGAACAAAGTGAAGTGTATGGCTGGTACAGCACCTGCCCAGCAAACAAAATGCCTGAGTTCAAACCCCAGTACTATCGATTTAATATTTACATGCACATATATGTGTGTGTGTGTATATATATACATATGTGTATGTATATATATATATATATATACAGAGAGTGATGTGTATATGTATATATATATACATATATATTATATATGTGTGTGTGTGTGTATATATATATATATATATATATATATATATATATATATACACACACACACACAGAGAGAGAGAGGTGCAGATGGCTCACTCTTGTAATCCTAGCTACTCAATATGCTGAGATCTGTGGATACCATTTGAAGCCAGCCACAGGCAGAAAAGTCTATGCAACTCTTATCACTAACTAGCCACCAGAAAAGCTGGAAGTAGAGCTGTGGTTCAAATAGTAGAGCACTAATCTTGAGCCAAAAGAAAAAAAAAGAGAGAGCTCAGGAATAGTGCTGAGGCCCTGAATTCAAGCCCCAGGACTGGCACAAAAATGAATAAGTAAATAAATAAATAAAGTAGCTGCTTAAAAGAGCTTTTATTCCCATTACAAAATACACAATGACATTGTTTCAAAGGAGAGATAAGCAATAAAGACACATTTATCTAATGCCAAAGAACACATCATTTATTTTATTATAAAAGCATTCTATACTTCCACTGTGCCAAGAAGTTTCTCATTTCATTTTTCCCAACAGCCTTTTGATATAGATATGAATTTTGTTCACATTCAATGTGTTAAGGACACTGAGGCATAGACAGTTATGTGACTTGCCTCACACTGCACCATGCTGTACAGGGAAGACCCAGGAAAGTCTCAAGACCTGACACTGTGGTCATGTCATGCTTTCACCCTGGAGACTTGCTGCCTCTTGCTTTATGATGCCACTTTCCCAACACAGTGACTTGGGAGTGAGACAAACCTGGGCTCAATCTCCACCTCTGCTACTTCCTAATTCATGTCTCAAGCAAGTTATTCTTCCATCTCTCTGGTTATTCATCTGTTATACAAAGACGAGAGCCTAGAAGTTACCAGCAACCACGCCTTGTACTCATACGTCAGCTTTCTTCCTGAACATACACGTATGCAAATCACACGGAGACTTAGTGCCTAACACCAGCCACGGAATGGAAGTCACTTTAGGAGAATATTCAAAAGGGAGCAGTTCTAGAGTTAGGTACTAGTGATTTTGGTAAAGTCAAAAGAGTAAGTATGTCAAGCTTGATGCTCAAAAGAAAGAGTTGGCTTTTGAGTTATTCAGTTCATTTTGGAAGTGCAACTTGGGTGGAGATTTGCTCAGAGAGGTCCAAATGTCATGTTAGGATCTGTAGCAATAACTAGGCTACTGAAGCATACATTTGAGAAATATCAAAGTTGCTGAGCATCAATGGCTCCCACCTGCAATCCTATAAACTCAGGAGGCTGAGATCTGAGGTTTGCAGTTCGCAGTCAGCCTGGACAGGAAAGCCTACAAGATTCTTATCTCCAATTAAACACTTAATAGCCAACTGTGGAGTTGTGGCTCAAATGGCAGAGCATTAGCCCTGAGTAAAACAGTTCAAATACTGCACCTAGGCCCTGAGCTCAAGCCCCAGAAGTGGCATCAAAAACAAAATAGAGAAAAACCAAAGTTGAGTCAGCCTTTCTGTGCAATACAATGAATATATATTGCCAAAGTATTCTCAGAATAGTGGCTATCACATATGTAAAATCTTCAATAAAAGACAGGGTGGGAGTAAGGGAGCAGCCAAACAAAAGAGACTTGCAAAAAGAAAAAAATTAAAAAGCCAAAAGTATTCAGTTGTTATTTTCTGACAACCTAATGATCAATTTGAGTCCTCTACAAATGTAATTGATTATATTGTAATGGATCATCAAGGTAGTAAAAAGAAGCTACCCAGGCACACTAGAACATAGTTATATGTCTCAAGAAAATTCCAAGATAAACCTAAGTAGGAAAAAAAGGAGGTGAAGAAATAAAAGCTATAAATAAATAGCTATATATTCATTTGCTTACAAGTAATTGGCTAGTTATGACCTGGAGACATGGAGTCACACACAATCAGACTATCCTCACTGACTGTAATATGAGAAAGGATTATTATTCATCTCCATAATAACAATGTATTGAAAACTGTTTGTTAGGTATCCAGCTAAACACATAAGACATGTTACATAATAAAATCCTAACAACTACATTTCAATGTAGCAAGTATAACTATCATCCATATTCTAGATGGGAAACACAGCTCAGACACTAATCAGCTTTTCCAAGTCCAAACACCTGGGCCATTTGTTTCAGTACTTTCATCCACAAATAGGATGAAGGTAAATTTAATATAACAATTATATTTTCCCATGCCACAGGAAATCAGAAGCAGACTATGTCCAGGAGATGAATGATTTCATCTGTTTGACTAAGAGTTTAATGATGCTGTTTGTTTCCATATTTCAGCTCCATCGTCTACAGGCTTGGGCAATTCGGGGTTTGATGTGGACAGGAACTTCTTGTAGATTTCTCTTATAAGATAGAAACTTCCCTCAGAAGCACATTCTCATGCATAGCAGCTTCCTTTCATTCCCTACTGGCTGAAAAGATAACACAAATGCATTGCTAAACCAATTAGTTAATAGGTTTGGGGGTTCCTTTTAAACTTGTTGGGTCACATGGAGGTGGACAGGTATCAAAAACTAATCTATCAGTTTGACTAATCCATTTGACAGGAAGCAATATTAGATGGGAAACAGGGCAGATTAGAAGTTGACTTTAAATGAACAACAATGATCATTGCAAGCAATATGTCAGTAAGAGGCAACCACAGTTGGGAACAAAACAAGTTGTTCTACTCTTCTACATCATAAGCTGATATTCTGCCATTTAAATCAACAAGGTGTCTTCATCTCCAGGCTACCAGTCTATAGCTACTACAAAACTCCTGTTAACTGGTCATGTTGGAATCCAGACAGTGTGTTTAGACATGGCCACTAAACTGAACTACTTGCTCCTGTTCTTTACTTCTCTGGTCTGTTTCTCATCATCACTCAGGGTGATCTGTTAGGAATTTAAGCCTGGCCTTCCATGGCTTCAAACCTGCTTCAAACCCTTTAGTGACATCCAACATTACAGTTAAAGATCCAAATCCTGAATATAGCAAGAGACCAGGCAGATTCTGTCTCCCCTCTTCCTTCCCAGCAAGCTCCGCTGCCCTTATCTGTTGAACCCACATCAGTGTCTTTCACCTCTACCTCCATGGGACTTTCACATGCTGCCCACTCTCACTCTTGGAAATTCTTTTCCCTACTTCTTTGCCAAATTGATCCATACACCCGATCTCAGCTAAAGCATTCTTTCATTAAAGAAATGTTCCCAGACCTAAGACTGTCAAAATCCTCTCTACCTCACTTGCAACGTACCAACAGAGTTGGTTTTATAAGCTGTCTGAGAATCACTTGTATCAGCACAGTTGCATTTTTCATTTATTTGAGTTGTTACTCCATTAACTGCACCTCACTCATTAGCCTGAAAGTCATGAAGGCAAGGGATGATGATGTGTGAGTTGGTTTGTATCTCTGATTTCTATCACATTGACTGGCACAGAGCAGTTGTTCAAGAAATATTGACTGAATATAAACAAGATAGAGAAACCAGCATTCATATTCTATTCTATTAACTTCTTCAAAACTAATTCTCATGTCTTCATCTCTAACTCGGCCTCAGCAGACCCACTTTGACCCCAACATCCTAACTTTCTCTCCAAAGAGTTAGATTGCCCCCAAGATCATTGTGATCCAATGTGGGCTGATCTCAGGGTGTGGATCTAGAAAGCAACTATACCCTTCCCAAGTCCTTAAAATCTACAGCAAATAAGTTAAGTGCCTGTAGCTTACACCTGTAATACTACCTATTCAGAGGGCTAAGATCTGAGCCATCCTGAGGATGAAAGACTATGGGACTCTTTTTTTAACTTCTTTTAAATTTTATTTTATTGTAAAGATGCTGTACAAAAGAGTTACAGTTATATGAGTAAGAAAATAAGTACAATGATTGTTGAGCATTGTTTCCTCCTCATTTGTTTTTCTCCTATTATCCCTTCCCTTTCCCCACCTCCTTCCTTCCTCCTCCCCTCTCTCCGAAGTAGTAAAGTTCATTTCTTACATACTGTCTTATGGGTATCATTGTTGCAATGGACCATCCCGTGTTCTTGTTTCAGCATTTTGTTATTCCCCTTTCCCTCTCCAAATTATATAAATGTATATACAAGATACAAGATACAGGGTATCAAAATCAAGTACAATGACAACAGGGGATATAACCATAGGGGGAAGAATATAAAAAGGAAACAAAAAAATTACGTAGTACATTAAAAACAACAACAACAAAGAAAGGCCTCTTTTGTCCATATCTTGGGGTTCATTTCGTTTAGCATCATCTTTTGTGGTCATATGTACACAGCTTTTGACCTTTTCTGTTCATCTGATAAAATTATCCTAGCTATATACAAATTATTGCACATGAGGGAAACCATAAGACCTATATTTCTTTGGGTATGGCTTCCTTCACTTAATATTATTCCATTTCCTCAAATGGGGCAATGTCATTCTTTCTGATGGAGGCATAGAATTCCATTGTGTATACATACCACATTTTCTTGATCCATTCATCTACTGAGGGGCATCTGGGTTGGTTCCATATCTTAGCTATGGTAAATAATGCAATAAACATAGTTGTGCTGGTAGTATTAGTATAGTCTTCTTTGTGATCACTTAGGTAAATGCCCAAAAGTGGTATTTCTGGGTCATAGGCAAGCTCTATGTGGAGTCTTTTGAGGAACCTCCAAACTGCTTGCCAAAGTGGTTGTACAAGTTTACACTCCCACCAACAATGCAGTAGGATTCCCTTTGGCTACATTCCCTCCAGCATCTGTTGTTATTAGAGTTCTTGATTATAGCCATTCTAATTGGAGTGAGGTGGATTCTCAATGTTGTTTTGATTTGCATTTCTTTCATGGATAGAGAAGTTGAGCATTTCTTCATGTGTCTATTGGCCATTCTTATTTCCTCTTCAGAGAAGTTTCTCTGTAAGTCTTTAGCCCACTTATTAATTGGGCAATTGTTTCTTTGAGGATTTGTTGTTGGGGGATTTAATTTTTTGAGTTCTAAGTATATTTTCAATATGAGGCTGTTGTCTATTGTGTGGCTAGTGAAGATCTTCTCCTAATCCACAGGCTTTCTGTTCATCTTTTTTAATATATATTTTTGTTGTAAAGATACTGTACAGAGGGGTTACATTTACATGAGCAAGGTAATGAGTCCATTTCCTATTGAGCATTGTTACCCCCTCCTTTGTTTTTTTCCTACCATCCCTTTCCTCCCCAGCTCCCCAAATCCTCCCTTGCCACCCCCTGCAAAGTTGTAATGTTTGTTTTCAACATACTGTCTTGTACATCTCATTGTTACAATGGATCATCCTGTACACTTACTTCAGCATTTTGTTATTACCCTTCCCTCCCCATATTAGAAAAATGTATATACAAGATGCGGGACACCAGAATCAAATACAGTGACAACAGGGGTTGTACCATGGGGGAAGAACATACAAAAGAAACAAAACAATTGCATAGTACACTATAAGTAAATTAAAAAGAACAACAAGAAAAGTAAAATCTCTGTGCCTTATCTTGGGATTCATTTCGCTTAACATCTGGTTATATGGTCACATGTACATAGCTTTTGACCTCTTCTGCTTGTCCTAGATATATACTAGTTATTGCAGATCAGGGAAACCATGAGACCTATGTTTCTTTGAGTCTGGCTTACTTCACATAATATAATTTTTTCCAGGTCTTTCCATTTCCTAACAAATGGGGCAGTATCATTTTTTTCTGATGGAGGCATAGAATTCGTGTGTTGTGTGTGTGTGTGTGTGTGTGTGTGTGTGTGTGTGTGTGTGTGTGTGACATTTTCTTGATCCATTCATCTACTGAGAGGCATCTGGATTGGTTCCATATCTTAGCTATGGTGAATAATGCTGCGATAAACATAGTTGTGCTGGTAGCTTTAGAATGGCCTTGTTTGTGATCGTTTGGGTAAATGCCCAAAAGTAAGATTGCTGGGTCATAGGCGAGGACTATGAGACTCTTATCTCCAATAAACCATAAGAAAAGCCACAAGTAGAGCGATAGCTCAAGTGGTAGAGTACGAGACTTGAGTAAAAAAGCCAAGGGATAGTGCCTAGGACCTGAGTTCAAGCCACAAGATACTCCCCTCTCTCTCTCTCTCTCTCTCTTTCTCTCTCTTTGTTTCTGTCTCTTTGTCTCTGTCTCTGTCTCTCTCTGTCTCTATCCATCTGTTTTTCTCTCTATCTCTAGGAAATAAATAAGCAGACAAATAAATGTTGGGAAGTCTGTGGCATATAATAGTGGGATCTTAATAATGTACCAGCAGGGCTAGTTACATAAGCTATCTGAAATCAGTTGTTTCAGAACAAAACCAAGATAATGATATTGATCTCACAGATCTTTATTGTTATTCAATAAGCTAATGTATGCCAAACATTTAGCCTAGAAATGGAAACTATTATTAATAAACTAAATCCCTATAACTATGTAAATATTCTCCAGGTCAGCACTGGCTCTTGGGAGTCTTCCCAGAGCCTTATCTATCACCCTGCACCAGAATCAATTCCAAATGGATCAAAGACCTCAGAGTCTAAGCAGACACCCTGAAAACATTACAGGATGGAACAGGAGAAACCCTAGGTATCCTTAGCATAGGCTGAAATTTTCTTAATAGAGACCCAGAAACACAACAAATCAAACAAAGATTGGACAAATGGGATTGCATGAAGTTACAGAGCTTCTGCATGACAAAGGACATAGCTAGCAAGATCAATACAAAGCCCACAGATTGGGAGAAGATCTTCACTAGCCAAACAACAGACAACAGCCTCACATAGAAAATATATTTGGAACTCAAAAAATTAAATCCCCCAACAACAAATCCTCAAAGAAAAAACTGCCCAATAA
This sequence comes from Dipodomys spectabilis, assembly GCF_019054845.1. Classification (NCBI taxonomy): domain Eukaryota; kingdom Metazoa; phylum Chordata; class Mammalia; order Rodentia; family Heteromyidae; genus Dipodomys; species Dipodomys spectabilis. Next base: position 12,564,008 of record NW_024870824.1, read on the forward strand.
GTAAGTGGGCTAAAGACTTAAAGAGAAACTTCTCTGAAGAGAAAAGAAGGATAGCCAATAGACTCATGAAGAAATGCTCAACCTCCCTAGCCATAAAAGATATGCAAATCAAAACAACATTGAGATACCACCTCACCCCAGTTAGAATGGCTATAATCAAGAACTCTAATAACAGCAGATGTTGGAGGGGATGTGGACAGAAGGGAACCTTACTGCATTGTTGGTGGGAGTGTAAACTTGTTCAACCACTTTGGAAAGTAGTATGGAGGTTCCTCAAAAGACTCCACATAGAGCTCCCCTATGACCCAGCAATCCCACTTTTGGGCATTTACCCAAATGTTCACAAACAAGACCACACTAAAGCTACCAGCACGACTGTTTATTGCAGCATTATTTACCATAGCTAAGATATGGAACCAACCCAGATGCCCCTCAGTAGATGAATGGATCAAGAAAGTGTGGTATATATACAGAAAGAATGACATTGCTCCATTTGTTAGGAAATGGAAAGGCTTGGAAAAAATTATATTAAGTGAAATAAGCCAGGCCCAAAGAAACATAGGTCCCATGGTTTCCCTTGTTTGTAATTACTAGTATATGTATGAGACAATCAGAAACGGTCAGATAAGTTGATGTTAGGCAAAATGAACCCCAAGATAAGGACTCAAATGGTTTTTCTGTCTTGTTATGTTTCTAACATATTTGTAAGATGATTTTTTGTTGTTTTGTATGTATTTCCCCCATGGTATAACCCCTGTTTTCACTGTATTTGATGTTGGTTTAATTTGGGGAGAAGGGAAAAAACAAATTATTTAAATAGGGATACAGATTGTCTCATTGCAATGTACAGGACAAGATGCTATGTCGAAAAATGAACTTTACAATTTAGCGGGGGGTGGAGGGGTGTTGGGGGTAGCTGAGGAGGTGGGAGAGCAGGGATGGGAAGGAGAAACAAAGAAGGAGGCAACAATGCTTGATAAGAAATGTACTCATTACATTGCTCATGTAATTGTAACCCCTCTTTACGGTATTTTCACAAAAAAACTCATTAAAAAAATATGTAAATATTCTCAGTAAATTTTTCTTCAGAGAGAACCACAATTTTAAATAAAATGATAGAGTGACTTAAGGTTAAAAAAAAGAGAGAGGGGCTGGGAAGGTGACTCAGTGGTAGAGCACTTGCCTTGTATGCATGAGGCCCTGGGTTTGATTCCTCAGTACCACATAAGCAGAAAAAGCCGGAAGTGGCACTGTGGCTCAAGTGGTAGAGTGCTAGCCTTGAGCTGAAGAGCTGAGGGACAGTTCCCAGGCCCAGAGTTCAGGCCCCACGACTGGCAAAAAAAATAAAATAAAATAAAATACAAATAGAGAATTCTATCTAGATTCTAGCCTGTAGATGTAGTTAATATGAATAATTTAAAAGGCATCATGGATGGCTTTATGAACTCAGTTAGCCTGTTTGCTCTGGGTTCCCTAAATTTTGAAGTTCAACAGGATAGAGAAATGCAGGCCAATTCTTGTGCTGTACTGGATTAGATTCCTGACATTGAGAGTTTTGCCATGTTAAAGAATCCATTCTCTTCTGCTCTATTAAAATGTGATCTTAGCAAAATGCTGCAGGTTTTATGCTACCATTGTCTTCTCTGACTCATTGGCTGTGTGTTGGAAGAAATGTCAAGACTGTCAGTGTAAATATCTATGCCACAGTCTAGAGCATAGGAACCACTCACTAACATATCATTCCCACAGCAGGCCCCAGGTTTGATTCCAAGTCCTGCCAAACACAATGGAAAAATTAGTCATTGTCAGGGCTGGGAATGTGGCTTAGTAGTAGAGTGCTTACCTAGCATGCATGAAGCTCTGGGTTCGATTCCTCAGTACTATATAAACAGAAAAGGCCAAAAGTGGTGCTGTGGCTCAAGTGATAGAGTGCTAGCCTTGAGCAAAGAGAGGCTCAGGAACAGAGCCCAAGCCCTGCTTAAGTTGGAAGATAAGTATTTTTAAATATAGATTGCAGAATCCAGTTCCAGAATCTCTGTGATGTCCTTAAAACTCCTGGGGAAGCTGACAGAGAAAGCTGAGATCTTCCACTGAGTCTAGAATTTAAACCAATATTCTTAGAGATTTTTAAAGCTAAAATAATATTTATCAAAATAAACTCCAGGAAATGGAAACAAGTGGTTATTTTTGTATGCTGTTGTTTCTGTTTTCTTTTTTGTCTTGTTTGTTCATCTGTCTGTCTTTGGGAAGACACAGAAATGGAGGGACAAAGCGTAAGCAAATGCAGCAGTGATACTCTCCAGACAGTATGTGGAAAATGAACTATACAACTTTTGGTTGGGACAGGAGGGAAAACTGGGAGAGAGCAAGGGAAGGGGCAGTATTGTCCAAAAAGACATGTTCTCTTTACAACTTAGGTAACTGTAACCCTTCTGTTCATCATCTTTATAATAACAATAAAGAAATGTAAATTGAAAGTAAAATAAAACTCATGTTCTGTTTTGATGAACATAGAGATCTTTTATCTTCCATTAGTATTATTAATATAAGCACTAGACCTTTTTTAAACTATTTGTCTATTACATGGTTCATACAAATTTTCATTATATAAGATGTATTATTATATTATATAAACTATTATATAGTACATACTATGTTACATAAAATACTTCTGGAATACAATTCAGAATAGTTTAAGCAACCTTAACACAAGTATTTTTGCCAGGCACCAGGGGCTCATATTACAATCTCAGGCTGAGGCAGGAGGACCATAGTTCAAGGCCAGACTGGGCAGGAAACTTGCTAAGACTCCCTCTTCAAAAATAACCAGGAATGAGCAGGATTGGATCCATATGTCAGGTGGTAGATGAGTAAGTCTGAGGCCCTCAATTCAAATTTCAGTACCAGCACACATACATACACACACACACACACACACACACACACACACACACACACACACACACACACACACACACTCAGGTATTGTGTTTCTTTTATCAGTTTCTTCATTATCACTACCATCACAACTTGGTAGGATAATTAGTTCTTTCATTTCAAGAATTATCTGAGTATATGATATGTAGCCACAATGTGTTAGGGTACAATGCTATATCCTGGCACAGAGACAATTAGCAATCAAGATTAGTCATGGTAATGATAAATTCTATGAAAATAACAAAACAGGCTGGTGCATTTGATTGGAGTTAAGAAAAGTTTATATTCAAGAACAAGAAGAGAACCGACAGGTCTTCAGCCTATTGAGGTACATTAATTAAGACATTAATTTATATTTCAAGACCATTTCTGTTAATGCCAATTTTCCTCCCAAACATTAAGAAGACAGTAACATTTTGGGGAGGGAGGAGAGAGGCGTGTGCCAGTCCTGAGACTTGAACTCAGCCTGGGTGCTGTCCCTGAGCTTTTGTGCTCAAGGCTAGTACTCTACCACCTCACCCACAGGTCCACTTGCAATATTTTGGTGGTTTTTTGAAGACAAGAGACTCATAGACTTTCCTGCCTGGGCTGGCTTCGAACATGACCCTCAGATCAGGATTACAGGTGTGTGCCCCCAAGCCCAGAACAAGTTTTTTCAGAAACTGAAGCAGGAGTTGCCAGATTTCTAGAAGAAAATCTACCACCCTTTTCCAAGCTTTTATACATGGGGAATAAAGTCTAACCTAAGCGTAAATGACTCTTCAAACCCAGGAGAAAATGAATCATGGCAAGTTGTCCTGTTGGGAATGTAGAGACTTGGACTTAAGACTCAAGTCGAGCTGGAAAGAAACAGTCAAGTTCTTCTGGGGTCTAAGAAGGGATTGGAAGCATTTCTCTACAAAGCCTCTTGCAATTGTAGAGGGTTGCATCAAATGCACAGATTCTCCACACCCTCAGAAAGTTTAAGTTACTAGAATACCACCGAAACTGTAATCTATTCTAGAGGAATGAGATCAGAGAAGGCAATATTAATTAGAGCAAACAAAAAGATGAGACTTTTCTTGCATTTGAAAGTTATGCTTGGGAAAAAGTATTTATTTCACAAGTAAATAAAGTCTACTCTTTCCTGGGCATTTTTGTTTTGTTGTTTGTGGTGGTGGTGGTTGTGAGGCATGAACTCAGGGCATGGGTACTATCCATGATATTCTTCACTCAAGGCTAGCACTCTACCACTTTGAGGCATAATACCACTTTCCTGCTCAGCCTGGTTTCAAACCATGCTTCTCATTACTGATTCATTTGTAAGTATGTGATTACCTATAGAACTTTCTATTGGCATCTCAACTTCTTTCTCTTTAAAATTAACTCCACTTGGGCTAGGGACAAAGTGGGGGCCTAAAGTTCTGTCAATAATGCATGATCCTCAACATGACTGAAGCTACAATAAGTCAAGTTCATTCCCCTCATCACTGTAATTAGGCCCCTGTTTAAGCTGAGGTAGTTTAAATGGGAAAAATATTTGGAATCCTAGCTACTCAGGAGACTGACATCTGAGGATTGCAGTTCAAAGCCAGCTGGGGTAGGAAAGTTTGTGAGATCCTTCTCTCCAGTTAACCACCAGAAAACCTAAGTAGCACTGTGGCTCAAAGTGGTAGAGCACTAGTCTATAAGACTCTAATCTCTGATGAACTACCAATAAGCCTGAAATAGAGCTGTGGCTCAAATGGTAGAGTGCTAGCCTTGCACACAAAAGCTCAGGAACAGCATCCAAGCCCTTAGTTCAAGGACTGGCGAAAAAAGAAAAAGAAAAGAAAAGAAAAAAGGTTGGTAGAGAAAAATACTTTTAAAAAAATATATACAGAAACAAAAAGAAACACAAGTCAATGACACCCAAAAGAGAATTAGCAAACAATAGTGACTATTTTCCTACTCTTGGGTCTACTAGGGAGTATTTCGATAAATTCTTTTTTGTTTGCTTAGGTTATTTGGGATAGTTCTGCTACCTTCAAGCAAAACACAGTTGACATTCCCACAGAGGGGGAGAAACATATGATCAAGACTAGATATGAGAGGAAATCATCTTGTTCCAACTGCCAGAACAAAGTAAAACAATCCCTGAGGAAGGCCACGGCTCACAGGTGTTACATCCAGGCATCATCCACAGGCCCTGTGAAGCTTTTGTGGGGGGACTCTGATGTCCTGTGCCCCCGCTAACACTGGGAAGGTACTGTGTCTTTCACACCCCTGTGATCACAGCAATTTGACAGCAGAGGCTAATGAATGCCAGTCAGGGTTGGGATGTTTCAACAAAGCCCAGCTGGCTTCATTGCTCAGGTACTGGGGGGGGGGGGGGGGGGGGAGGGAGGGGAAGGGGGAGGGGAATACACAGGAGAAATCTGGTTCCCAGGTCAGACACAATTACTGAAAAATTCTATCCAGGGGCCATTTTCAAAACAAAATGTGCACAGTAGGCAAGAAATAAGAGACTGTGTGCAAAAACAGTCCTCCTCTGAAGATAAATCTCTCCTTTACTGAGATAAACTTTTTATTTCCTCCCTTTTCCTGTGTTCCACTTTGGTGACATGGCCTGCTGTCTACTTTCTCTGTCCTAACAAAAGATAAATACTGATCACAAAGGCTCAGTAGCTATGTGCATATGATTATATAAAATAATATCTTACAAAGTAAACTCCAGGATAAGGAAACAAGGTGGAGGGAGAAAAAAATAGTCAAAGAGTGGAATCCAGGTCAAGTTCATTTTGTGTGTGTACATGCACGCACACGTGACAGTACTGAGACTTGAATCCAGGTCAAGTTCATTTTGTGTGTACACGCACACACACATGACAGTACTGAGACTTGAATCGAGGTCAAGTTCATTTTGTGTGTACACGCGCACACACGTGACAGTACTGAGACTTGAATCCAGGTCAAGTTCATTTTGCATGTACACACGCACACACATGACAGTACTGAGACTTGAATCCAGGTCAAGTTCATTTTGTGTGTACACACGCACACACATGACAGTACTGAGACTTGAATCCAGGTCAAGTTCATTTTGCATGTACACGCGCACACACATGACAGTACTGAGACTTGAATCCAGGTCAAGTTCATTTTGCATGTACACGCGCACACACGTGACAGTACTGAGACTTGAATTCAGGCCCTTGCACTCTCACTTGGCTTTTTCATTCAAGGTTAATGCTCTACCACTTGAGTCACAGCTCCACTCCCTCTTCTTGCTGTTTAATTGGAAATAGGAGTTTCATAGACTTTTCTACCAAAGCTGGCTTTGAACCACGATCTCAGATTTCAGCCTCCTGAGTGACTAGGATCAGAAGCATGAGTCATCAATACCTAGCTTCCCAGTTCATATTTAAAGACTTGCTAGAGTGCATGTATAATGTCACACACAGGAGTCATATCTAATTATAACTGTGTAAGAACGTGAGTTCTGCCACTAGCCACCAACAGGATCTTAAGAGAATTCATTTTTCTTACTTACATGTGATGATAATCCTTTGCTATATCAATCGTACTTAAGATTAAAACACATGTAAAGCTGTGCACCGGTGGCTCATACCTATAATCCTGGCTACATAGGAGGCTGGAATCTGAGGATCTTGGTTCAAAGCCAGCCTAAGCAGACAAATCTGAGAGACTCTTATCTCCAATTATCCAGGAGTAGAAGTGGAGCTATGGCTCAAGTGGTAGAACACCACCAGCCTTGAGCACAAAAAACAATGTGAGAACATGAGATCCTAAATTTAAGCCCCTAAACTGGCACAAAAACAAGCAAACAAAAAACGCAATCACATGTAAAGTATGAGATAAGCCTACTGTAAATGGGATCTGTGATGCATGAGCTCTGGCCATGCAACACACAAAATTAAACCATGACCCCTGACAGTCTCTCCTGCATAGTTTTTCATGACTGTCTTACCTGACTTCTGTTTCAGCTCCAGGAGAACCCTAGCCACCACACACATGTTCCATCTGCAGAAGGAGCTAGGATAGAAAGTAAATCCAGGAAGCTAACACAGTAATGACTGCATCATGCCCAGCTTTGAAATGTGCAAAAATAATACCTGCTCATGCCAAATTAGAAACAGCTTCCAAGTGCCTGCTGCGGCATTCATCACCATGTCCCAGAAAGATGCTGACGGAAGGGTTTCAAAAACTTCAAAAGACTCTTGCAATAATTGCATATTCATTAGACAAATTAGTTCTAGATTATTTTTAAAACCATAACTTGAAGAGGGAAAAAGAGTAACAAAGATTTGAATAGAATTATGCAGGAGTGGTGTTTGGAATATTAAAAAGAAGAATACTATTTGTTCTTTCAGAAATCACTAAACAGAGAAATAAAAGTGGGGTGGAGGAGAGCAGCAAAACTAAAAATAAAATGCCACATAGAGAAGAATCATTTTCATGAATTTCAGGCCTTGGAACAGTTTGGGCCAGACAGGGGTGGGGAGGGAAGGTGTACATTGTGTTTCTACCTTTCCACCTCTGAGGAGGAACAGGGGTAGGAAAATAAGAATATTACATTGCCTGAAATAGATCGTTAGCACAGTGTGACCCCCTACAATATGCATCTGCTGGGATCTTGTTCATTAAAGAGCCACCATCTAGCATAAGAGACCTGATTTTACTTTTTTAGACTCGATTATAAGCAAAATACACAACTGCCACTTCACCCAGATGTGTTAATAGAGTGGAGAAATCAGGAAGGAGAAAACAGCAAAGAGAAGCCACCAGGGGTGCTTCAGTGGCTTGCAGCTGCCTGTATGGACATGCATCACAATATTGAGTCCCATGCCAGGCAGGGTAGACGCTGGGGTCTACCATGCAGTGAGCTTAAGCCAGGGATTCCTCTCCCAGGGCTGCCTGTCTTTAATATTAAGGCATAAATTAGAGCCCAGCAGTAGTTCCTCTTACTTGCCAAACCCACAGCAGTCCATCATTTCACCATATGCAAAGGGCTGGCAGGCTTTCACCTGGCAGGAAAAATCAAGAAATGTTCTCATGCGGCTTGTTCCAAACCAATCCCATCCTCACAACTATAAGCACAGCACTACATCATGGATTTGTGAGAAAGGGAAATACAGATAACATAATCATAGAATTCAATTCAGGATTATGAATTCTAGCCAGTCCTCTGAAGGAAAGGAGTAGAATAATACTAGAAGAGGCATTATTTCACGGGAAATGGGGAGAGCCAGCCATGACTAGTACTTACTTCTAAGCAGGATAGCACAATGGTGAAGATCCAGGCACGGGGAGGTCAGACAGAAATTGAACCCCATTTAGCCCTTTATGAGCTCTGCTGACCTTGGTTAAGTCATTTCCTTGATTTAGCCTCAGTTTTCTCATATGCAAATGTGGATAAGAAAACCTAGATGATAACTAAAACCAAAATGGTGTGATTTTATACTACTAGGGCTGGGCACTGTTCCTTAGCTTGTTTTACTTAAGGCTAGTGCTCTACCACCTAAGACACATCTCCACTTCCAGCCTTTTTGGTGGTTCATTGGATATAGGAGTCTCACAGACATTCCTGCCAGGACTAGCTTTGAACTGGGATCCTTAGATTTCAGCCTCTTGAGTAGCTAGGATCACAAGGTGAGCCAATGCCCTAACTTACCTCTGGTAAGGCCAAATGATTTACCACATGTCACTCTAAGAGCAAGTAAGGATGGGAGAGGGAAAAGGAAAGACAGGAAGAGAGGGAGGGGGGAGAAGAGGAGAGGAGAGATGTTACTTGGATGCTAACCAATCTGACTGGCAGCTGGCTATACAGAAGCAGAACAGTAAAGTGTTGCAAACTGGCTGTTGTTATTGCTATGATTATTATCATTGGCTGGGTATTAATAGCACAGACTCTACTTGGCGATATGCCAGGTATTAGTCAAGCTAAACATGATGCTTCTTAGAGTTGAGTTTTCAGAGGACCAAGCGGTCTTCCACAAATTCTGGCTTCTGTATCCTGCCCTGTGCCTAGAATTGGACAATGGCTACCCTGTGAGAAAAGGCATCATGGAAAGACTGGGGAAAAGCTAAGGAAGGTTGAGATTGGAAGAGAAGATACAAAGAAGAGAATTTAAGTGGAAAGCAAAAAGTGACCATGAGGAAGGCTGATCTCAAGGTGGAGGGGCATGGCAGGCCCTGTCCTAGTGTTGGTTCTATTGCAGATTTTCATACACTATACAATGTGTGAAAATGTAATCAAACCATTACTGTATATTAAAAACTGAAAAGAAGAAGGACCTTTCATGTTCTCAAGATGAGCTCCCTTATGCCACTCTGTTAAAAGAAACCCTTGCATAGGCTGGGAAGGTAGCTCAGTGGTAGAGTACTTGCCTTGCATGCCTGAGGCCCTGGGTTCGATTCCTCAGCACCACATAAGCAAAAAGAAAAAAGCCGGAAGTGGCACTGTGGCTCAAGTGGTAAAGCGCTAGCCTTGAGCTGAAGAGCTGAGGGACAGCGCCCAGGCCCAGAGTTCAGGCCCTACAACTGGACCCCCCCCCCTCCAAAAAAAGAAACCCTTGCTGATCATCTCCCTTCCAATGGCCAATTTGGTTATCCTGACTGATGCCAGACCACCAAAGAGTGTATAGGAGAGAAAAAACCCAATTTGAAACCTTCCAAACCCTCCACCCACCCACACGGCTTCTTCTTCCTTGAACAACTCTGCTTTTATGTTTGTGCACAGCACTCCACTTCACATTTAGGCCTCTATTTAAATCTCATTACCTCAATAGCTCTGTGATTATTTCACAGATGAGAAAATGTGAGATCCAGGGAGGTTTAATGGTTTACCAAATGTCACTCTAAGAATAAGTGTAAAGCTGGGACTTGGGTCCAGATCCAGCAGTGAATGTTGCTGCTCTTAACACCACGCCATCCCATAACTACTCTCTTGGCTTTGTGCAAATCTGGAAGGACCCAGCTATGAGCAGATCAGAGGCAAGGGTGCTATTGGTACCAACCAAGGCACAAGCAGTCACCACAGGACCAAGACCAGTGTCAAGATCTGAGATCTTGGCCTTGGGTATTGGGTATTGAGAATAAAAGGAAATTGTGAAGTCCAATAACCAGGTTGGGGCAAGAGAGATGGGAAGCAAGTCAGGCTGTTCACCTCTGATTCCCTCTTCTCTTCCTTCATTATTCTCCGTGTCTAATTAATTATCACATTTCATTATTTCTATTTCCCACATGGAACCATCATTCTCTGTCTCTCCTCATCCTAAATGCCACAAACATAATTTATTGAGAAGATCAGTTTGTTTTTCAACTTCCATCTTCATCCCCACATCTTTTTTATATACTATTATTATCATCATCAAGTAGTTGTGAAAAGGAGCTACCATTCAACAAATCAGTTTATGAATATGTTGCATCTTGATCAATGACACTTCTTTCATTATTTTCCCTCTTTCCTTCCAACCCCTCTCTTCAATTACCTTCATGTTATAGAATATGCATTGAATATTATGACTGAATTCTCTGTCATTCTTCTCTTCAGTTGTCTACTACCCTTTAACTTTCCCCCATAGAATGTTCAAGTACCAGTTTCTTAGTAATCATTTTATAGGAATGTGAGTTTCTTTTTCTTTGTGTGCAATTGCATACAACCCTATGTGTTCATTTGTACATTTATATATTAGTTCTAGCTTCCATGTATGTAAAATGAATAGTTTAGCTTGTATAATTACCTCCAGTATACCACACACACACACACACACACACACACACACACACACACACAAGCTTATAAGTTCCTTAAGATGAATCCAGGTCTATTCTTTTCTAAATGTGTTCTTTGTCCCTCGGGGCCTGACTTAATTTACTTAACATAAATTTTTTCCAGGTCCTTCTAATTTTTTTTTTTTTTACAAATGATGTAGTATCATTCTTAATGGAGGAGTAAATTGCATTATATATATATATCACATTTTCTTGATCCGTTCTTCTACTTCAGCCAGATTGTTGTTTCTGAAATATAACCTGATCCCACCACATTCCAGCTCTTATAGCTCAGGAGCTTTCCCTGCCCCTTGGGGGTGAAGTTAGTAATTCAAAAAGAGGCCTGTTAATCTTCTAATTGCCAGCTTCAGCTTTTCTTTCTCTCTTGCTTTCACTCTTCCATCAGCCATACCAAACTACTTTGCTGGTTTCTGTGATGTAAAGCACTGCATTTTCTCTAGTGGCCGTGTCTTTGCTGATTCCTGCTCTCCAGCACACAATTTCTATCTGGATGCTTTCGAGTCACAGCTTAAGTAGCACTTCTTCCCTGGGCCTCTCTCTGGCACAGGTAAGACCTTCAAGAAGCCTCCCTCCCCCATAGACATTGTCTCTCCACGCTCAACACTTACTATTGTTGTAAGGTGAGAAAACGGAGAAGCCACATTTTAAGAGGTGGAATCTTGATTCTTAATAAAAGGCTGGAGATGGTATGGTGGACTTCTGTCTCAATACACGTAACCCTGTTAGGAAACAAGCCATGAAGGCCAGAGAGGAAAGAAAAAACAAACAAAAACAATACCAACAAACCAATTCATCTCCAATGGAAAGCTGAATTGGAATGCCATGGTGACCGAAGAAGAGCCAGGAGACAGGAGACAGGACACGAACAGGGAAACATGCGGAATGCATCATGGCACCTGAGCTGCTCCAGGCCTACCTGGGGTCAGGTCAAAGGGCAGGATCACAGGAAACTCCCAGTCCCAGGCACTGAGCTGACAAGTTTAGGAACCTATCATCCAAGTCCCTGCCCCTGCCTCCAGGGATTCAGGCAGCCTATCACCTGAGAAGGCTTCAACTCCCCCCACCATGAAGACAAGATGCCAGACCCTACCATCCACCCCACCATCCACCATGTGGCCAAGATGGTGTATGCCAGACCCTGAAAAGACGAACCCTTTATTATTATCCACATCTCTTCAGGAATTCTGAAAAACAGTGTCTAGAAATCTATAAGAAAGTAAGCCTGGGTATTAGTCAGAAAAAGGAAGAGAAGAACAAGGGAGAAGGAGAGGAAAGGGAATGGAGAGAGGAGAGGGGATGGGGGGACGCAGGGGAGAGGGAGAGATGATAGGAGGGTGGGAGGGAGGGAAGGAGAGAGTGAGCACACAGAGAACAATTACTCATAAAATATAAAGTGAAACCCACTGAGGATATTCAACGTGTAGAGGAATAGGCAGATGAACCAGCAGGATATTCAATGCATAGAGCAGCAGAAATGGAAGCCAGTAACCACAGGAATGTAGCCCTGCTGTTCTGACTCACCAGAGGCCAGGCCTTGGTGGCTCACACCTGTAATCCTAGCTACTCAGGAGGCTAAGATCTGAGGCCAAGAAGGAAAATCCATGAGAGGTTTGTCTCCAATTAACTACCTGAAAACTGGATGTGGAGCTGTGGCTCAAAATGGTAGAGGGCTTGCCTTGAGCGAAAGGGCTGGGAATGTGGCTTAGTTATTATAGAGTTCTTGTCTCATATGCATGAAGCCCTGGATTCCTCAGTCCCACATAAGCAGAAAAAGCAAGAAGTGGTTCTGTAGCCCGAGTGATAGAGTGCTCACCTTGAGCTCAGGGACAGCGCCCAGGCCCATAGTTCAAGCCCCATGACTGACAGAAAAAAAAAAAAAAAAAGCTCAGGAACAGTGCCTCAAAACTGATTAAAAAAAAAAAAGTCAGCCAGGCACTGGCAGCTCATGCCTGTAATCCTAGCTACTCAGAAGGCTGAGATCTGAGAATTGCAGTTTGAAGCCAGCCCAGTCAAGAAAGTCTATGAAACTTTTATCTCCATTAAACCACCAGGAAACTGGAAGTGACACTGTGGCTCAAGTGGTAGAGCACTTGCCTTGAGCTGAAGAGCTCAGGGATAGTGCCCAGGCCCAGAGTTCAAGACCCATGATGGACAAAAAAAAAAAAATACAGTCATCAGACTGTAGCTTCCCTATGCTGAGAATTCCTGTCAGGATTTTGTGAAGAACCCTCTCTGGGCTTTCCTAAGGAAGAATTCAGAGTTGCCTGCCTCCTCCTCTCACCAAGTCCCCAACAGGAACATTTTTGAAAAGTTCTCTGTAATTGGTTTTCCATGTGAAATGAGAGTAGACAGCAGGTAGACACAGGACAAGCCAGCTCTTCTCTCCTGCCTTTGTTCTTTACTATGGGGGAAAATGTTTTCTGCAGAGCAAATTATACATTTAAATCCACCCACAGTACTTCCCTCCCAAGTCTGAATAGGTACCTCTCTCTAGCACCTTTCAGCATCTGTGCTTAGCTTGTATAATTACCTCCACCACCACACCAGACATACACAAGATTGTAAGTTCCTTGAGAAAGCTTGATTCTATCCAGGTCTATGTTATTCATTTCTAAATCTACCACACAGCACAATGTCTGGCACATAAGCCCCTGTACAATAAATAATTTTGAATAGATACTTGATATACATAAGCAATGCATCATATGAACTACTTTTTAAAATATATTTATTGTTATGGTAGATGTGATGTACAGAAAGGTTACAGTTATATTAGTCAGGTAATGAGTATATTTATTTGAACCATGTTACCCATTCCCTCACTCTCTCCTAGTTTTTTCCCCTTCCATACCCACGCACAAGTTGTAAAGTTCATTTTCTACATATTGTCTAGTGACTATCATTGCCGTATCTGTTCAGCCTCTGTCCCACCTTTTCTATGCTGCCCCTTACCCTCCTAAAGGCAAATAAACTAACAAACAAGACAAAAAAGAAAAGACAACATAAACAGCAACTAAAACAAAAAAAAACCCTCCTGTTTCCATTTCTTGGAGCTCATTCCAAGAAGTATTATTTTATATGATCATATACACATAGCTAATTGAGCCTGTGTATGTGCACTACTATTAATATATCAAAATTTCCTTGCCAGACCCTACAGCAACAAGAATTAAATGAAAGAATTAAATGAAAAGGGCTGACCTTGGACCCAACTGGAGGCAGTCTCCCAATCTTATACTGGACAGCAAAAGCAGAGGCATGTAACTCCATGTGGAAAACTTGGAAGAAGCAGAGTTTAGTTGGTGCTTCTTTAGAGACTCTGGGCCATGCACTTCTCTTTAAATAGCATCTGGACAAATTTTAAAATGCACTTGGGGTCCAATTCATGAAATGGAAATCAGAACGGCAATTATTTGTCCCTTGGTCTCTTTATTTCTTAGAGAAAATTTAGTGAGCTAACTCTTAGCATGTCAATGTAATAAAGTAGCCAACATCTGGGTAAATTATAGATTAGATGCAGCAATTGTTCAGCTTTTTAAAAAGCATTTCCCAAATAATTTTTTTTCAGTTTTAGTGCATTTTTGTTCAATGTCCTGCAGTTTTGAAAAGCACATTATAATAGAACTAAAACGGTCTTAGAGCCTTCTACTTGCATTTGGTCTAATTTTCCTAATATTTTTCTCCCTGTTGTTTGTTTTATTAAAGTAGGACAAATTGTCACCTTGAGAGATGAAGACAAAAAAGTAATAAAATAACTACCGATTTTTTAAAAACTTGTCATTCAGACGTGGTGACGCTAAATGAGGACCAAGAAAATAGCTAGGCTCTTACCTGGGAGGAGCTCATACCCACTTGATGCTCCTGCTATTTAACTCGAGGCTGTGTTAACTGAAATGTTCAAGAAGTGCAGCTATGAGGTTTTCTGACCTGTACATTTCCTGGAAGCTTTTAAAAGGATAGGTCACAAGACATAGGGTCAAGAAAGCTGGCTCCCAGGCTTAACTCTGCCATTTGCTAGCTGAGTGACACATTATCAGAAAACAGCCACCCACACCTAAACTGAGAGAAAGTCTACAAAATAACTAGTCTGGACTCTCCATAAATGTCAGTGTCATCAAAGGCCAACAAACCATTTTTTTTTTCCAAGAACTACTCTTGAGTAAAAATGGCTAAGAAAGCCACAACTACACAGTGCAATGTGTGACATTGGACTGGAACCTAGATCAGAGGGAAAAAAAAAATAGTTTCAAGGACAATTGATAAAACCATATTCTGTTTCTTGACATAGTTGTTACTTTTCCAGACTGTCTTCTCCCAACAGAAACTTCATGAGAGAAAGCCCATTTTGTGATTTATTTGCTGATGTCCCATTAGCATTTATGAGATGTTCAGCGACAGCTTTTGAATAAAGAATGAATGAATAAATGACTGCGGCCAGCTTTGCCAACTCAAGCATAATCCACAAGCTACTAATATGTCCCAACTCAACGCTAGATACCTTGAGTTAATCCCCTTTATCTAGTTCTAAATAAAATGAAATCCACGCCATCAAGCCTATCTTACACATGTATAAACCAAGAATCTTACCAGGGTCACTCATCTACAAAGCCAAGATTTGAACCACGTGCAGATTCCCACATTGTTGTGGTTTTATCACATGGTGAAGCCTCAGGAAAACAGGCATATTCAGTTTTTCCCTCTAAGTCACTGCCTCTCATTAGCATCCTGAAGTCCTGTGTGAGGAAGGACTTGACAGGGCTTCATTTTCTTCTGCTTCTTATCTCTGACACAAGACCTTCAGCTGCTGGGGTTGATGGGAAGGCTTTTAACCTGCTGAATCGATAGTTGATCCCTGTCCACCTCTATCACTACAGTGACACACCAGAGCCTTGGAGACATCTCAGGTCTTTAAGGCACCTTGTTTGTTGCCCTCAAGTCTTACTTTGGCAATTTTCACAACATTAGCTTGTCCTTTGCATGGGAGATGAAACCCTCAGTAATCATTCGGGGCATGACTTGCATCAGCGGTAATAGTTGGAGTTTTGTCCTTGCTCCATAAAAGTAAAAAGAGAATGGTGCAATTTTCTAAAGTCTTTTCAAAGCCAGGCACCAGTGGCTCACTCCTGTCATCCTAGCTACTCAGAAGGCTAGAATCTGAGGTTTGTGATTAGAAGAAGCCAGCTGAGGTAGCAAAGTTTCTGGGAGTCATCTCTCCAATTAACCAGCCAAAAGACAGAAGGAAAACTGTGACTCAAGTGGTAGAGTACCAGCTTTGAACAAAAAAAAGCAGGCTCCCTGGCCATGAGTTCAAGCCCCAATACCAGAACACATACACACAAAAGGAAGAATTCCTTCCAAATTTTGAGTAAGCTACCTATTAATGTGCAGGCACTGGCCTCAAGGTGCTTGGCATCTAGTAGAAGGGGCATGGCAGGGATACCACTGTAAAGGAGGAGACAAGAAAGGCTTTCCAGAGGAAATGATGCCTCTTCCTGAAAGACACATGAGTCACCTCTATAAAGGTAAAGGTTAGAAAATATCAGTGTTCTTAGCAGAAGGAACTGTGCACTTAGTGGCCAGATGGCATCAGAGCATGGCCCATTGGAAGAACTTAAGAGAGTTCAATGTACTTAGAACATAATGTGCAATCCAAGTACTGGTTTCTCACATCTGTAATCCTAGTTTCTCAAGAAGTTGACATTTGATGATTGAGGTTCAAAAAACCAGCCCAGACAAGAAAGTCTGTGAATACTTATCTCTAGTTAACCAGCAAAAAGCCAGATGTAAGAGATGTGGCTCAAATGATAGAGTAGCAGTCTTGAGTTAAAAAAACTAAGAGACAGCACACTGGTTTTGAGTGCAGGGTTCAAGCCACTGTCCCCGTACACACACACACACACACACACACACACACACACACACACACACACACACACACACACACACACACCCCAAAAATCATAATGTATACACTTTTTAATAGCTCTAGGAATGAGGCAGGGCCTGTAGGTTTGGATTTCATCCTCAGAAATGCGAGTCAAAGTTAATTTCCCATCAGAATGAGCCTTTTCAGGTTTTGTTCAGAGGATGGCAAGACAATGCAGGTAGATTATCCCTGGGAATGCTTCAAGCAGAGTCTGGTTCGGAAATAGGAACCATCACTAATTATGAAAGAGCCAGATATCACAAGCTGAAAAAACTAAAACATTATTCATCATTGTAGTAACTGGTTTCAGAGGTGTGGCTCAAGTGGTACTGTACTTGCTTAGCAAGTAGGAGGCCCTGAGTTCAAACCCCAATACAGCCCTTCCCGCCCTTCCCACGCCAAGAAAGTAAGAACTGTAAGAAGTAGCTACTACTTCAAAGACTGGAGACACAAAGAAAGAGCTGGGTAGTATTAAATTTTACAAGTTTGGAGGGAAGTGCTTAAGAGATCAAGCTGAACCCTCGGGAATTTTGAGGATGTGGCAAAGCTGGGATTTACAGTTCCCAAGAGAGGCCAGCTGGCAGGGGCTAATGTCTCTAAGGGCACCAAGAGGCAGGTTGGGGAATCATTAGACAAACTACAAACTAGAACTGACTGCTGCTACTGGAAGTAAGGGTCACTGCCAAGGTGAAGAACACTGCTGGGTCACAGAAACAGGAAAGAGCAGGGGGCTATTTCCTCCTCCAGCTCCACACAGAACGCCTCCCCCTCTCCCACTAGCAGAGAGCAATAGGGAGCCAACCAGCAAAGAAGTGTGGTTTGCCAAGCCCCAGTCCCAGTATGTAAAAGATGAAGGTACAGCTCACTTGTAGAGCATTTACCTAGTATTCATGAGGACCTTCCTACAATGCCCAATAACACACACACACACACACACACACACACAGAGACACGTAGCAAAGATAGAGTTGCAACTTAGAGACAATAGCTTAGTAACCATCACATCAAAGGTCTGTGTGCTTGGTCTGCATAGCTCCTTAACAGCTCTGCATACAAGCTGGGGTGCAACAGACATAGATGTGAGTTCTGGGGAAAGGGGAGCAAAAAGAGAAGATGCACACCCTTAACAGTCTGAGAAGCTGTGCACCCCAACATCATGCAAGATCATGGCAGCCCTACTTCCACTGCCCTGCTGGGAGGCCACATGGAGCAACAGGCATTTATTTACTCCTTCAGTCCTGTCTCCACTTGTATCCTACAGTGTGGCACAATCACAAATGTCATTCTTCCCAAACAATGACTCTGAAATAATCCTTGAATATTTTAACAGACACTCACTTTACTTCAGCTTCCTTCTGCAGATCCTTTTTGCTCAGCATTTATGCTTGGGTACAGCTCCAGTTCAGCTTAGCAATGGTGCAGTTGGCACAGTTCTGAGCAAATCGAATCAACACAATCCTGCCAGGCACTGATAGCTCATAGCTACTCGGGAGGCTGAGATAGGAGGATCACAGTTGGAAGCCAGCCAGAGCAAGTCCATGATACTCTTAATCTCCAATTAATTACCAAAGTCTAACATAGAGCTGTATCTCAAGTGATAAAGCACCAGCCTCGAGCCAAAAAACGCAAGGGACAGTGACCAGGCCCTGAGTTCGAGCGCTGGTATCAGCACACATACAAAACAAAAACAAAGAAAAAGCATATTAGCACATTCCGCAGCCACTTATAATGGGTTGGGGTGGTGTTTAGGAGTGGGTAGGCAACCCAATCAGATAAAGAAAGCAAAGCTACTCTTCCTTCTGAAACCTAATCTGGAATTAAGAGAATGCCGAACCTGCTGCAGTTCCATAACAATCACAAAGCTTAAGGTGGTTTGCCTGTCAGCTTCTTCCTCACAAGGGTCCAGAGATGGCCCTGGAAACTTTATTTGAGCTCTGAGCTATACAGAAAGCTAAATCTACTGTCAAGACTTTTCCATCCTAAAAACCTAAAGTGAGTTTTCCTTTCCCTCGACACCACCCTGTCCCTCACAAAATACAACCCAAATAGACACTGATCCAGCACCAGTATCTTGCACCTGTCTCTCCACTTCCCCATTTGCAAAATCAGCTCTTCCTTTCCCTGCTTTTGGATTACAGTGCTAGCAGCAAAATGACTTCACACACCAGAAAATAGCACTATTAAGCAAAAGAAAACTAAGCAACCTCACTAGGAAACAAGGAGATACAAATTACAATGAGAATGATCTCATCCTGATTAAATTGCCACCTGAGACAATACACTTAAAAACTGCAATAACCACCTCTAACAAAGTTACGTTGAAACAAGAATATTTTACATGTCACAGGTGACAGTGTATATTGGTACAGTCATTTTGGAAACCCATACTGTAATATGTGCCTAAAACTCCTCTCAGCCTTTTGACCCAGTAAATCTTCTTTTATAAATTTACCTATAGTAATAATTACTTAGACCTCTCATGCTTGACCGCCCACCCCCAACTTGTCTAACTCATCAACATCCTATTTAAGGACCAGTTACAAAAACAGTCTACACATAGTAGAATGCAGCAAGCTACTCCATTGTTCAGCACCCTGAACAGTATGTCTGTGTATATTAGTTGAGTTTAGGTTAAACTTTTTTCATTTGGAATTTGGAAGAATCTTGTAAAATCTCTTTGCATGCAACCATTATGTCAGTATTGAGATCTGAGTCTTTTATGTGTTGATGACTCATCTCTCCAACATTGGAAGATCCTTCAAGTACTTGTTTCTATCCAACAGCATTTCAGTCAAGAAATATTTAGGTTTTGTTGTTTTTTTTTTGGTTGGTCGTGGGGCTTGAACTCTGGGCTTGGGCACTGTCCCTGCGCTCTTCAGCTCAAGGTGAGTGCTCTACCACTTGAGCCACAGCGCCACTCCCGGTTTTCTAGTGGTTTATTGGAGATAAGAGTCTCACGGACTTTCCTGCCTGGGCTGGGTCTGAACACCATCCTCAGATCTCGGCCTCCTGAGTAGCTAGGATTACAGGCATGAGCCACCGGAGACCGGCTCAAGAAATATTTAGTTGGAAAAGCCTCATTCTGGAACAATGGTTACCTTTTGCTTTTGGTCAGGTAACTGTTTTGAACAAGTGAGGTATTTTGGAAGGTTCAATGTATTAGAAGCTAGGTGGCTTTTCCTGAAGACTTGAGTCTCTATTTTCTCATCTGTATGTACAGTCAGAAGACAGTGCTAGCTAGTTCACCCCCCGAAGATAAAATAATACACCAAAAAGTTCTCAGAGTAGTGGGTTTCCATTTAGAAATATGGAGAATGGGGCTGGGAAGGTGGCTCAGTGGTAGAGCGCTTGCTTTGTATGCATGAGGCCCTGGGTTCGATTCCTCAACACCACATAAGCAAAAAGAAAAAAGCCAGAAGTGGCACTGTGGCTCAAGTGGTAGAGCGCTAGCCTTGAGCTGAAGAGCTGAGGGACAGCGCCCAGGCCCAGAGTTCAGGCCCCACAACCAGACCAAAAAAAAAAAAAAAAGAAATATAGAGAATGTTTCATGTATCTACAGGTATCTAAATGTTCATAAAAGGACTATGGCTTTATCCCAGTGCTAGCTATATCAGTGCTTAGTTCTGAAGATACTAGTCCTAAAATAATCCTAGTTTTTACATTTTCAAATACAACTTTGTGTCAATTCAACTGAAGTTCATTCTGCTCACCAAGATCATGTTTGATACCAGCCCAGGCAAAAGTTCATAAAACTTTACTTTACCAGTCAAAGTTGGGAGTAGTGGTACATACTTGTCATTTCAGGTACAGCAGAAAGCTGAGGAAGATTATGATGAAGGCAGGCCCGGGTAAAAATTGGGACTCTTATCTCAAAATGGAGTGGAAGTATGGCTCAAGCAATAGCACGGTTGACAAACTAGCATGAAGCCCTAAGTTCAAACCCCAGTAGTGCTGTAAATAAATAGATAGATAAATCTATTTTGCTATATAATTATTATTTATATGCTTTTGTAAGTAATCTGGAATATGCTTTACCTAAATACTAAATATATATTATAATACTTTAAAAAAAAAGAAATATTTAGTTGGACACCAGTTGTGCATGCCTACAATCCTAGCTACTCAGGAGACTGAGATGTAAGGATAGAGGTTCAAAACCAGTCCAGGCAGATAAAAAGCCACAAGCAGAAATGTGCCTCAAATAGTACAGTAATAGCCTGGAGCAAAAAAGCCAAGTAAGAAACCTTGAGTTCAAGTCCCAGAATCCGCATACACATGCATGCGTGTGCACGCACACACACATACACACATACACATTTTGGTACCAATAAACTATGGAGTAGAAAGTCCATAAAGTAGTTAATACAGGATTGTGCATAGTTGAGGTCAGATATAGAAACTATGATACGTGTCTTCCTGGAATATAGGCACTGTAAAGCATAGGAGTCAGAATGAATCCTAAGCAAACCAATCTGAACAGTAGAATCACAGCAGCAATCAGTGGTAAACACCAAGCTACTGAATCATCCATGCTATTTTATACCTCTGTGCCTTTGAAAATTTTCTTCCCTCTCCTAGACCACCTGGAGAATTCCTCCTTCAAGAGCCAACACAAGTGACACTTCCTGACCCATGCCAATCTGTCCCTAGCACTTATCATTACTGGTGACACAAATCCATCATCTCCAATTACTCTCTTAGCAGGCTTATTTTTCCATGATGCCATTAAGTCCTTTAAGTTCTCGTTTACTTTTCTATTTGTGTTTGGAACAGTGCTGAGCTCATGCGATGCTCAATGAATACTCATTGACTTGAATATTTAATAAGCTTTAAACTAATTGCACTGGACTGTTTCTGAAGAATTGTGGTTGATGAGGCAGAAAATACATGTATTTTGTCCAGGAACTTCTATAAGCTTAAGCATACACATGTGTATACACATGTATACTTCATCAGCCTCAGGTAGCTATATTGTATTACTGAATATTTGCAAAGATAATATTTGACCAGATGGAAACATTCTCCCCCACTCAATAACAGCATACATCCATCAGCAGAGTTTGGGTGACATGTCAGAAGGTAAAAATGCTCAAGGTTTTCACCCAATGGTGACATTTTGTCTAATAATGCTAATTTTCTACCAAAAAAAAATAAGTAAATGCCTGTCAGGCTGACAATTACAAGTGGCAATGAGAAGATAAATTTATTCCTGCAAGAGTGAACTTGAATTATTCCAAAAGGCAAGTATTTAAAAAACAATTTGACATAGATTAATTAGCTCTGCATCTTGGCAATGTTGGCCTTGAAATTCACTTCAATTTGCTTGTAGCGTTAACTACAGAGTTGTTTTATTTTAGTTGCTCATTTTTTTGTTTAGATTTTAATTCTCAACTTACCATGAACAGCCATAGCTCTTCACACACTGTGAATGCCTTGCTTAACATCGGTCTTCATATATACAGGTTAGCAAGTGGATTTTAACA
This sequence comes from Dipodomys spectabilis, assembly GCF_019054845.1. NCBI lineage: Eukaryota > Metazoa > Chordata > Mammalia > Rodentia > Heteromyidae > Dipodomys > Dipodomys spectabilis. The sequence goes on from NW_024870824.1 coordinate 12,586,130, forward strand.
GAAACAAACATTTAATTAAAAAACAAGTGGAAGTACAGGTGGATCTCGTTTAAATAAATTCATTAAGGAACAACATAACACTCCAGATGCATAAAACCAAAAATCTTCCTCTCTTTACATTCATTTCCTCACAAATTCCTTCAAGTGCATAATTATGCTGTATTTTTTATACCTATCTGAGAAATTTAGCCTAATTGGAAAGCAGAGATTTATTTTCAAGTTTTTAGTATAGAATCATTCACAGTCCCCCCCCCAATACACACACACACACACACACACACACACACACACACACACAGAAACAATTCTTAATTCTTTAAAAACAGAAAATGTAGAGTGTACGTGAATTAAAACATGGCACAATCCTTACAAATGACATTGGGAAAGAACGTGCATGTTGGTAAATGTTTTTGAAAGGGCAATAAAGGGTGGGGACAAGGCACAAGTAAGATTTGAAAGAAACAAAATTGGAAATTTTGAGCATGAATCTGGTAGCTATCTTCCTCCAGTCAAAGTGTAGATCTTGCACACAGAGACAAATGACTGCACACAAGTGAGTTTGATCTCTAACAGCCTCAATTTCTCATCTGTAACATGGGTGTAAAAGAGAGTATCCAAGCCAGGCACCAATGGCTCACACCTGTAATCTTAGCTACTCAGCAGGCTGAGATCTGATGGCAATTCAAAGCCAGTCCAGGCAGAAGAGTCCAGGAGATGCCATCTCAATTAACAAGCAAAAACCCAGGCTAGAGATGTATCTCAAGTAAAACTCCAAACAATCAAGCAACCTAAGTTTTATTGTGCATATACTGTGAACAGAGAACCACTCACTCTTGCTTGGTTATATTTCTGCTTTTAAACACTGTATATGAATATCCTGTGTATAGAAAAAGCCTGGAAGAATATGCTTCAAAACAACTAGCAATGATTATCTTCTAATGAGAGCAAGGATCATTTTAGAATTTTTTCATTATTGATGTTTTTACATTTTAGACTAAAGAGGCAGAATTTTTGATTTTTTAATGTTAGTAATTTTCTCTTTCTTGCCTGCTTTTGCTCTTAAATATAAGCAAAACATAATTTTTAAAATGAAATATATTGCACAGCAAAATAATATACAGTTGCAGGTTTTCTTTGAAATCAAATAAAAATCCATTTTGTCTTGAGAATTTGAAATGCATGATATAAAACACAATAGGAAAGGATGCACTTGAAAAATAAATAAAAATATAAAATAAAATATGACAGGACTGGAGCGTCGTTATGTGTTAGTTTTTTGTTTTAACGATTTGTTTCTTGAGATTAAAAAATGCTATGTGACAAATAGAAATGCCATTGATTATTCACTTGACAAATACCTGGCATGTGACTAGAGTATGCCTTGCCCTTATTAGTAGGGGGAGACTGACAATAAAATATACAAGTTAATTACGTTGCATACTAGACGACAATAACTGTGGCTGAAGGAAAGGAAGCAGAGGGTAGGGTTCGGGTAGAGAAACAAAGAGGAAGAGAGATGAGTTGGCTATCCTTCTAAGGTGAGTTTGATGAAATGGCAGGAGAGATGCAGAGCCCTTCGAGAAGACAATCATCGCTGCACAAGCAGTTCTTGGACACCTCAAAAATAACTGGCAGGAGAGTATGGTGCTAAGAATACCGTATCTGAAAAAGCCATAGCTCCTGTCTGACTTTGCAAAGCATGAAACCTGATGATCAAACAATTCTGATAAAGAAAGATACAAATAATGACAAATGACGTGAATTCTGCTAAAGAAAATAAACTGGTGCAGGGGGAGGGATTATGCTTTAGAGCAGTCAGAGATGCTCTCTTTGAGGGGGTGACATGTAAGCTGAGACCTAGAGGACAGAAAGGAGTCGTCAGTCCTGGGAAGAATCAAAGAGCTGCCTGAACTGAACAAGTAGCACGTGCAAAGGCCCTGAAGCAGAAAAGAACTTGGGGTGTTGATTCATTTTCTAAAAGAAGCCTGTGAGATTTGGGTAGTGGACAGGAAAGAAGGAGCAGGGAAGAGGCAAGGATGCTGGAGAGGTGGAAAGGAGCACGTAATCAGTTTACACCTCACATCTTCACGATAGAAGAGAATGCAGACTTGGTCAATTTCGAAATGTTGTTTCTAACAGAATAATGATTCCTTGAGCTGTCCTGAGATCACTCAGGTCCCCGAGAATTCTGGTTCTGAGTCAGAGTCTCCCATGCTGCATTCCAGATTTCTCCCAAAGGCTTCTCAGATCTTGAGATTGACAGGCGTCTACTCCCGCCCAAGTGGCCTTTCCTTGGATCTCGAGGAACAGCCTCCCCACAGGATGACTGGCTTCTCCCCAGAGTGGGTGACCTGAAGAGCGAAGAGGAAGCAGCAAGGCCTTCCCTAACCCAGCCTTGGAACTTACACTACCATCGCTTCTGCCACCTAAACAGTTGCACAGATTCACCTCAGCACTGTTCTCCAGGGCTCCAATGAAAGGGGCTAATAGTGCTAGCGTAGGTAAATGCTTAACTTCAAGTGAAAAGTATGCATTTGTTTGCATGTATATTTATACCACTTAGTATACATTCATGCATTTACTCATTCACTCATTCTGGAAGATAGTGGTCAAACATCCATTCATGAATATGTACTGGACCTATCTAAACATCCAGGTGTGTTACCTTATCTCTAAAATATGAAAATAGTTATTAGACCTTTCCAACAGTCCAGCAACTTGGTGACAATTCCAAAACTTCCCAAAGAATTAGTTAATTTTTAAAACAGAATGCAGCCATCAGGCACCAGGGGCTCACACCTGAAATCCGAGTTACTCAGTAGGCTGACTTGTGAGGATTGCCATTCAAAGCTACCCCTAGCAGACAAACCTGTGAGATTTGTATCTCTAATTAACCAGCAAAAAATTAGAAGTGGAGATGTGGCAAAAAAGCCAAGCAAGAAAATGAGTCCTTGAATTCAAGCCTCTATACCAACATACACACACACAAACACACATACACACTAAAACAATCACACAGAAAAGTATACACATAGTATATGTATGTGATGTACATACATATATCTATTATATATAATAGATTATCTATATATTATATATAATATGCATTATATATGGTATATGTTATATATCATATTGTACATATGATATATAATATATTGTATATTATATAATATTTATCATGTATTACATAAATACATTATATGTAATATATAGATAATACATAATATCTATATTATATAGATATATCTATTAGGTACCTATTAGATATATCTATTGGTCTCACAGCTTCTACACAGATGTATGTATATATGCACACATTAAGTATGAATATCTGAGATATATTATCAAAAATGCATCTGTCTGGTGTCAGGTACATAGCCAGATATGGATAGATTTGTAAATGGGTATAGATAGGTGCAGATAGAGGTTGAGCCTCCATCCTCCATAAAGGCTTTTCTCCAAGAACTAGTCCTGTGTTCCTCATTTCTGTCACAACTATCCCATCTGTCAGGACCCTCATAGGTAAGCAAGTACAATAGGGGTAAGAAAATTGCTAAAGGTATGCCAATTTCTCAGTGGTAGAGTCAGGATTTGATCCCATACCTAGCTGACTCCAGAGCTATGTGCTAGCCAGGGACCAGCATGCTGACTGCCTGTGGATCAATCCTTTTGCTATTTGTTTTTATAAAGTTTTAGTAACACAACCTACAGTCACTTTTTTGCACACTGCTGCTGCTACTTTTATGCTAGCACAGTGGAGCTGAGTAATTGCAATGGAAATGGTACAGCAAAGCCTAAAACATTTACTGTCTGGCTCTTTTCAGAAAATGTTTCCCAGTTCCTGCTTTCTTGCTGTTATCTGATCTGTAAAACTAATTTGAAGATTTGGGGAAAATCATCATCCAAGCAGTCCATTGAGATAAAAGATGTCTTTTGGTTGTGGCTGTATCTCTCATGCAATTTAAACCTACACTGAGTTAGGAAATGCAGACTGTGTCTTTAAGGTTTAATGCATTTAACGCCTGAGAAGAATTACAAGAAGACATTTTGTGACATTTGAAGCTGTTTCAATTTCAGTTGCCTGTTATCTGACACTCAAGAATAAAATCGTGAAAACTTTGCAGTCTACTCACTTCAAAGCTCACACAGAAGACCTGGGATTCACTTACGCCCCTCAAATAAAAAAAATGATTTTAGAGATGCTATGGGTTACACTCTTAACCTTTGGTGTTATTATAAACTAAATATAGCATCTGGGCCTATTTGCAAGTTTTATTATATATGTTTCTATTATAAATCTAGATGAAGTTTAAGTCTCAGCTCCAACCCATACAACCTCATGCATTCATTTATTCGGTGCACTTTTACTGAGGACGGAGCACTATTACCACTTACAGAAGATTTACTTGTCAAGTGGCAGTGGCCTTATCTGTGTTGGGTTCTCCTTACCCTTTGTTTTAAATGAGATATATAAACTGGTAAGTCCTGAGATGGCTTTGAAGCATCACACCTGTAATCCTAACTACTTGGAAGGTGGAAATTGGGAGGACTGAGATTGGAGGCCAGCTTGGGAAAATAAACTTTCAAGAACTCTTCTCAACCAATAAAAAGCTAGACATGGCGGCATGCACATCATCCCAACTGTTTGGGAAACACAAATAGGAGAATTGGAAAATCATGGTCCCAATTGGCCCAGACATAACAGAGGACTCTATTTGAAAATTTCTCAGGCAAAAAAACAGCTGGGAACATGATTCGAGTGGTAGGGTGCTTGCCCAGGAAGGGTGAGGCCCTGAGTTCAAACCCCAATACTGCTCCCTCCCCCAAAAAGTATATATCATTGCAATCATCTTTCTGGTTTGGACTGCTATAACAAATTGTTGCAAACGAGGTAGCTTATAGATAATGTAAATTTATTTGTCATGGTCCTGGAGGTTCTCATGGTGCTGGAGGATGAAACATCCCACATCAAGTCACTGGAAAATTCAATATCCAGTGAGGGTCTAATTTCTCACAAGGCAGGGCAAAGCAGCTCTGGGGCCTTTTTTTTATAATAGTAATAATTCCATTGGTGATGGTTCTGACCATGCAAGATAAAATATATACAGAAGATCCCACCTCCTAGGGTAGAATCTCAACCTAAGAGTTTGGTAGAGACACAAACATTCAGTCCATAGTGGCAAAATCTCAGAATGCTAAGAATGACAAGAAATGGCATCTGAGTCCCATAGGATATGGAAGGCCTTCTTGGAGAAAGAGATATCTAAGGAGGGGCCAAAGGGAGGAGCCAGGCAAACTCATGCGAGTTGTTTGGAGAAGAGCATGTTTGCCACTGTGTTTGCATGGCAGAATGCTCAGGATTTGGGGAGACTGGGGACCATGCATGATATTTAACATTTGTAAGTTTGCTATTAGAGTTATTACACAGACCAATTAATCAAACCTAAGGGAGAGCCAAGTGCCTCATACCTGCACCTCTAGCTGATCAGGAGGCTGAGGTCTGAGGATCGTGGTTTGAAGCCAGCCTGGGCAGAAAAGTCCATGAGATTCTTATCTCCAAGTAATCAGTAAAAAGCCAGAAATAGAGCTGTGGCTCAATTGGTAGAAGACTAACTTTGAGGAAAAAAATGCTCAAAGACAGCTTCCTCACCCTCAGTTCAAGCCCCAAGATGGTCTCATCATGAAAAGAAAGAAAAAGAAAAAAGAAAAAAATCTGAAGGAAGAGAGTTAGTTTACCCATTTGCTTCATAAATTTCACATTTGAAGATCAAATCTAGATTGACTCCGGTGGCCAAAGCTTGCTTTCCACAACTCCATAATGTACCGATAAACGCAGGAAACCTGCACATGGCCTGCTTCTCATTTTAGCCCATGTGACACAGACTACTTTAAGAGGGGAAAAAAAACCCTTCATCTCAGAGGCATGTGATTTTTTTCTTAAAGATTTAAAGGCAAGGAGTAAAATGTCAAAAGCTGTCATTTGAACTAAACTAGCCCCAGACTCCCGTATTCAAGCAACCCACTCACCCACCAGCAGAAGCACAAATTTCACAAATCTCTTCTCAAAAAAATAAAATGCCACCCTTTTTTAAGATGTTTTAGGTTCTAGGAGATCCCAGAAACAGATTCTGATGTTCAAAACAAAAAAGTAGCCGATCCTTGCTGGTTTCCTGGGATCCCCATGGGACACTTCCTGCAGCTGTAAAGCTTAGGCTCATAGAGCTGGATGTGAGTTCTCCATGCCTCTGAATGCTTCCAAGCAGAAAGCTATTTTTCACATAGGAAGACACCACCAGGATTCTAATTGTGCTCATTCCATTCCTCAGTTGACAGGTGAAGAAAGATTGTTGGAGTGGAACGAAGTGACAATTGCGTCCTGACAGATATGTATTGGAACCTAGAGTATGATCAGCATTTCTGGCCATTAACAGCATTCCCCCACCTCCCCTCTCCTATAGACATCAAGCTGGAATCACTTTGAGAACTGGATTCAAATCCTCCCTGTTAACTGTGTGATCCTGGGTAACTTATTTGATATACATCTTATTGATACTACCTACTCAAAAACAAACTATTTATTTTTTGTTTCTGGTCCTGGGCTTGAACTCAGGGTCTGGCTCTATACTTGAGCCTCTCTGTGCTCAAGGCTAACACTTTACCACTTAAGCCACAGTTCCAGTTTTTTTCTGAGTAATTTATTGGATGTAAGAGTTTCATAGACTTTCCTACCCGGGCTGGCTTTGAACCACAATCCTGGATCTCAGCCTGAGTAGCTAGGATTACAGGCATAAACACTGGCAACCAGCAAAATAATTCCTTTCTCACCAGGTAAATTGAGGGATGGTTGGGGCTGTTGGAGAGGGCAGTAAAACAATGGTGCAGGTGACATTGTTCAAGATGCATTGTACTCATAAACTGACATGTTGAATTAAAACCCCTTTGTACAACTGCTTAAAAGTTTTTTTTAAAAAAGGCTTACTTTCTCAAATCCCCCCTTTTCCTCATTCTTAATCTCTACATTGAGAATTAATATTCTGCTTGTTTCCACCAATAGCAGTGATTTAATACTGAATACATGAGTAGTTTTAGTAAACTACTAATTTATTGGTAGAGAGCACCCCTGCCTTGAAGGAACTCCAAGGATCCCCCTTCCCAGGACTGCCAGAATCTCTCCAGAATCCAACCACAAAAGAGTTAATAATTGCACATCTGGGATGTCTAGTACCACAGCTGGCATCTTTTCTCCTTGGTTAATGACAAGACAGAGTATCCAAAAGCATCTGCACTTGGTCCCGACCATTGGTTCTTCCTATGGGCCTCAAGAGCCTAGCTGTGCTCCATCCTGCATTCCTCCTGGACCAGGGTTGCCCAGATGGACAACCAGGCCACCCTGACTCACTAGTAGGAGCAGCTAATCATCTCCTATTCCAGATGCCAGTGTCTTTCACCTATCAGAGTGCATCCTCTTTGACAAGAAACAAAGAACAGGCTATCTCTGACAGCAGACTTGCCTCTCCATGCTCTACTGGACCACTGTGGTTGCGACTGCCCACCTCTGGCCACCATTGCCTGCAGTTACTTCTATGAGCATTTGGGAAAATTAGAGCCAAACCCTGGCTGTTCTCTGTGAGGACCAGAGACAGATGAGACAGTAGATGGTTGAGACTTGGGATAAGAGTCATTGTAGGCTCAGGTGAGTGGCTGGAGGCATCAACTTAATCACAAATAGTATGTTTTTGGAGTCTTACAATTGAGAAACCAAGAAGTAACCCAGGCATCCAGCGACAGAGGGTCTGCACTTAACCTTCACACTACACCTCCTCTCATTTGGCCCCGGGAACTCTTTCAACTTAATTAGAAATGACATTCCAGTAAATGACTTTCATGGCTTAGTTGATAAGAGAGAATTTGACCATATAAAAATCTTAGGCAACATTATAAAACCCAGGAAAGAATTTTAATATAATTGCTTCGTTCAGCAGAAGTTGAGAGAGGTTGTAGAACCATGAATAATATTACTGGTTTTAAAAGAAATTCTCTACTTTCTAAGACTACAGATTTCCTAATAATGATCAACTGAACAGAGAGACTCGTGGAACACTTTGATGTGATTCCTTATGTCAAACTACAGGTGACAGCCATGCCAGCACAAGATCACACCAAGGATTTCCAGGCATGGCTCAGGTGATAGGGTATCTACCAATGAGCCTAGAACATCAGAAAGCAAGTTTGAGTCCTGGTCTGTGACAGGGGTGGGGTGGAAGGTGGGGGGGGGAGGAGGATGGGGATGGGGAGATCACACATATATCTAAATTATAAACATATGTGAAAACATATACAGTATGTTTGTGCATATATACACAAACATATTGATTAAAGTATGTTATACACACAGAAGGATTCCAATGGTGTAACTTCTCTGTAAAGAGAACTGAAGAAAAAAAAAGATAACTTACAGTTTAACAAAATAAATTCCAGGAAGCTGGAACGTGTGTTTTGGGGGAGGGAATGCCAAAAGGAGGAGGGTAGAAGAATAGAAAGAGAGAGGGTGGATGAATATCATCGTAATAGTCAATGTTCTTATGTGAAATGAAACTTGAGGGGCGAGTTGGGGCTGAGAGAGATGGGGGGAGAATGAAGGAAGGAGTGACACTGATCAAGATTCATTGTACCCATAAACTGACATGTTGAACTGAAACCCCTTTTTATAATGACTCAAAGGTAATTTTTTAAATTATATATATAAAAGTAAAGATTACAACAACAATTTCTAAGAATCAACAAGCAACAGATAAATCATTCACCATTTTAATAAACTGTGGGTCTTCTATTACCTGGTAAGCAATTTCATAAGTTTAGATTCGATTAGCTAACTTTTTATTTGTAACTTGATTCAAATATTAACTTATATGCTCATAAAAATGAGGTTTTCTTAAGTGTATGGGGCAGTAAACTTGTGAACTTACGATCCTCAGTGCACAGTACTCAAGCATCACAGCATTGCACAAAGAAGCAACACCCCAAACCTGGCAACCAGACCACTTCTCATCTCATCTGCAGCTGAAAAAAAGAGCCACACATAAAGAATCAGGGTATCCAGAAAATTATGAAGTAATAAAAGGTACAGTTAGATGGTTTTGTTTGTTTTGCATTGTTTTTTAGGCTTCTTGGGAAAAATCAATAATTCCCTACTTCGTGTTTTCCTGGTAGACTACATAATGCTTTCCAAGTCGTGATTTAGAAAGAAAACAGGGGACCGGTAGAAAAACCTGCTAATGAGCTTCAAAGTCTCACATAACAAGAAGGCAAGAGGTAAAAGTAATTCAAGGTGCCCTGCTCTTCACAAAACTAAGTAGACATTTCCTGCAGTGCATGCTCACTCCCAAGAGATTCCCAATTCCCTTCAACTGGCCAGAAGTCAGTCATGTGCACCCTGGTGAACCAATTAGAGATGAGAGGAAATGAATTGGCTCAAATGATGCAGACCCATGGAGACTTTTCCTACCTTTCAGAGCATCCCTAGTGAAATGTCATCAGCCCCAAGTCAGAGAAGATGCCACTTGGATTTAAGTTCCTCCCACCACTCGACACACACAAGATCTCTAGAAAAATCCTTAAAGGTAAATCATAAGATCTCTATCAAGAGACAGAAAATACTGTCAAATAATGTAATCACTCACTTTACAATCTTGACAAAAACATTCAACAGAAAGCTGAGCTAGTCTCCAATCCTTTTTTTTCTGTCTCCATTCCTTTACGTGGTGAAAAAGCTACCATTCACCATCCAGTGACGGGTGCCTTTAGCCTTTGGAAGAAGTCAATTTACCAAGCAAGTATAATCTACCCAAAGCAGATACTGAGTGATATTAAATACGAGGCAAGTTGTTTGAAACTCAGCTGAAGCAATTGATGTAGTTATAGGAGCTTGAAATGAAGCCTGTTAGTTCAACAGTTCAGGCACCATTACAAAAACCCCTGAGTGTCTCCCCTTCTTTTGGTTTCTCAGCTCCACTGAGTCAGCTTCAACATCAGAATCCATAGGCTGCATATGCCCCAAACTTACAAAAATAGCTTTAGCTTTATTCTTAGGACAGCAAAAAGACTGCATAAATTTCATAGCTCTCATTCTTATTATCAATGATTGAGAGAAAGGAACATGTCAGTTCTAATAGTAAGTCTTTAGGGGGAAAATAAAGCACCTTTTTTAAACTTCAATTCTTTGTGCAAGTGAGTTTCATTTTGACATGTCTGCATATGTATACAACATACCTTGATCAGACTCATCTTCTGCCTCACTCTCTCCCTCTCCCCAAATCAGTTTCAACAAGCTTCATTGTTCCATTTTTGCACAAGGACATAAAGTATTTTGACCATACTTTCCCTCCTTTATCCTTCCCATCTGTCCTCCTACCTCCTACCAGCATGCACACCCAGACAACCTGTTTTTCCAAATTGTTCAAAAGGGTTTTAAGCAGGGTGTTGCATATATGCACGTACAGTACTTTAATCAGATAGACCTCCTAGCTTTCTTTCACTTTCCCCATCCCCACTACCCTCTGTTATTCAACAGCTTTCAGTGAGTTTCATTTTTTGCCATCTCCATTCACAGGTGCAATGTGTTTCAATTCTGTTCAGTCTCTAACATTCTCTTTTCCTACCCTTCCACAGTCCCAAACATGTTCTATGTTCTGTGTATATGTGTGTATGAAGGTGCAGGATTCTATATGTGTTTGTATAGATGTCTATCTCTTAGGCCTAGCATCCATACACAAGAGAAAGCCTGAGACCTGTGTGCATGCTTCTGAACCTGGCTTCATGATGCAGGTACAGAAATGGGCTCATTTGCTTAAACCCATACTAGCAAGTACCACCAAGATGAGAACCTTAAACCTGGCTTGGGTCAATCATCTCCTAATTCTTGAATTGTGTATGGGGCCAACCCCACCCAGCCAGATGGAAAAGGGTGCATCAGAGGAAAAGGGAGAGCATAAAGGAATAGGTATTGCAGTAACAAACTAATTCCCATCAGGCCTGCATTCCACACCTGATCTCTACATAGAGGAATTTCTTGTTTCCAGCAAACCGTCTATCTCAGAGCTGTATTTTATAAAAACACAGAGCTAATTTTATCGATTCAACTTCAGAAAAACAAATTGAAAAAAATCACAGCATATTCTATTACTATCAGTCACAGTAGCAGCAGCAGCAGCATCCTCCATTGGCTTAGGCAGAAGTATGGTTGCTGCATTTCTCCTTCATGAAACAAGCATCACATTAAAGAGGGACTGGAATCCATGCTTGCTGGGCTGTCATCATTGCTAATGGAGCTTGGAGATGTAGTTACTGGCATTAGGCACAAGATATGAGACAAAGCCCTGGCTAAGTGACAGACATGATAAGGTGCCAGTCCAGATTGGCATGTGGATCATTTCCACTCAATTTCCTCCCATGGATAGATCAAAGCATTCTGAGCACTGCAATCAACCAGGAGGAAATTCCAAACACATCTGTCCATCCATCTCTGATTGGAAACAAAGGAAAAGACACAGAGGGAATCTCCACCTTCTGGCCATCTACACAGCAGGAAGATGAGAAGTGAATAGAACAAGATCCACATCCCAAATATGAGGGCACTGATGTTACATCCCAAGACAATGCAGTCAATGAGTTGCAGACTTGTGCACTCAAAACGCAAAACACTCATTGCCACCCATATACTTGTGTTTGATAAATTACCACTTGAACAATTCACTGGTGTCTATGAGATTCCATCTCCTCTTCTGCAAAATGGGAGCTATGTAATGGAGGAGACAGCTTTGTTTTTGTCTGTAGTCAACATTTTATTTCGTTTTTAAAGGTATCTTTAAGTGGTTGTGCCAAGGGGTTTCAATTAAACATGTTATTTCTAGTTGTTTGAGGTTGGTCCATACTGTTTTTCATAGTGGCTGCACAAGTTCAGATTTCCACCAACAATGTGGAAAAAGTTCCCTTTTCTCTCCTCCCAGCACTGCTGTCCTCTGTCTTTCTGGTAATGAGGAGCCAGGTGGTATTTCATTGTGGTTTTCATCCACATTTCCCTAATAATGAATGATGTCGAACTTTTTTTTTCTAGTCTTCTTAATCAGGGATTTTTTCTGATGTGTTGCAATTGAGTTGTTTGGGTTCCTTATATATTCTGGGTATTAACCCAGTTACATTTTCAAATTCAAAATCAGAGGGAGAATTGACAGAAAGCATTTTCATGCAAAATATTGCTGATCTATTACTATGTGGAGAAACAGCTGTTTATGTATATATAGATTTACAAGATATACGTGCTTAATTCATTTCACTCACAACCAAGCAGCTAAGGCCAGCAGGAAGCAGAGAGGTCAGGCTTTGAAAACTTCATGTGGAATGGACTTATTCAAATGCAGCCATTTTGTATGCTTTAAAAGTTATTACATGAAAAGGCTTAGTAGATCTTTTCTTTAGAACATCAGAAAGAAATGACAGACAAAGCCACAAAGCAACAGTATTTAGCTATGTAATGCACAGCAGCATTAGGGTTACCAGAGCAGGCCTGTGTGTGTGTGTGTGTGTGTGTGTGTGTGTGTGTGTGTGTGTGTGTGTGTGTGTGTGTGTGTGTGTGTGTGTGTGTGTGTGTGTGTGTGTGCGCTGATCCTGGGGCTTGAACTCAGAGTATAGGTATTGTCCCTGAGCTGCTCTTCTCAATGCTACCACTTGAGCCACAGCTCTACCTCCAACTTTTTGGTGGTTAATTGGAGACAAGAGAGGAGACAGTTTTTGAGATATCAGCTAATCCACCGTTACTTACTTAACTGTCCCCCACTTAGTATACAGAAGAGCCACTTAAAACACAGTTGTCTAGTTCTCATTTTCTACAACAGTCATAGCATATTGGACCAAAAGAAAGGCCACCTCCAATTTCTCTCTGGTTGCCTTTAGAATTTGGCCTGGCCACTGTCCCTCAGCTCTTCAGCTCAAGGCAAGTACTCTACCACTTGAGCCACTGCACCACTTCTGGTTTTCTGGTGGTTTGTTGGAGATAAGAGTCTCACGGACTTTTGTGCCCAGTCTGGCTTTGAACCAAGATCCTCAGATCTCAGCCTCCTGAGTAGCTAGGATTACAGGCATAAATTTAAAAAGAAAATACTCAGCTGGGAGCCAGTGGCTCACACCTGTAATCCTAGCTACTCAGAAGGCTGAGATCTGAGGATCGAGGTTCAAAGCAAGTCCAGGCAGGAAAGTCTGTGAGACTCTTATCTCCAACAAACCATCAGAAAACCAGAAGTGATGCTGTGGTTCAAGTGGTAGAGTGCTAGCCTTGAGCTGAAGAGCTGAGGGACAGTGCCCAGGTGCAGAGTTCAAGCCCCATGACCGACAAAAAAAAAATAAATAAAATAAAATACTGAAGTTGCTTTTGGCAGCATGCCAGCAAAGAGTTTTTCTAACCGCATGATGTCTAAATTACTAGGTAAATGTGAGAATTATATAACAATGCTTGTAAAAGGAAAAATTCAAAAAGACATTTGATACAGACAAATGCGCTTTTTTTTAAACAAATTTTTCTGAGAAAAATATTTGGCTGCACAAAAAGATGTCTATCATTAAGCAGATGATCAGACTATCAAAACAAAAAAATTTTATACCAAGAGGAACCAAACTTTGTCAATAAAGGGCCACAGAGTAAACATTTGAGGGTCTGTGGAAGACAAGGTCCCAATCATAGAGATTCTACTCTATGATGCTGTATTGAGGAAGGAGACATAGTAACATGGAGTCAAATGGACCTGCTTGTGTTTATGAATTCATTTATGGACACTGAACCGTGAATGTCACGTAGATTTTACATGTCACAAAATAAGTAATTCCTCTTAATTCCTTTCATTTATAATATATAAAATACAGTTATACCTGAGTGCCGGTGGTTTCTGCCTATAATCCTATCTACTCAGGAGGCTGAGATCTGAGGACCACCATTCAAAGCCAGCCTGGGCAGGAAAATCTGTGAGGCTCTTATCTCCAATAAACTACCCATAAAAAGCTGTAAGTGTCACTGTGACTCAAGTGTGGTAAAGCTCTAGCCTTGAGCAAAAGAAGCCCAGGGACAGTGCCCAGGCCCAGAGTTCAAGCCCTGGGACTGGCACAAATAAGTAAGTAAATAAATACATATAAAACTCATCCTTAGCTGTGGGCCATGTTCATGAACATCCATACAAGATTGAAAATCTGACTTCAAAATGTTTAAAGAATGTATCTCAAGGTGGAGAGTTACGGGACTACTTTTTTCTTTCTTTTTGCTCACTTGTATTTTCTGGTTTTTTAGCCTAGGCATATATTACTTGTGGGATTATTTGTGTTAATGTTTTCTAACAAGGGGAAATCATGAAATGAGAAGGCAGGGAAACAGCAGGGTGCAAGCTCCCTGCCCCAATGCCCACCAGAACTCTAATAGGTATCCCAGGGAACTCTAATAGGTATTCCAGAGCTAAGCTAGATCTGACCAGACCCCAATCAGAGAGAACGCATTCTGCCCTCTTTCCTTCATGTCAGGACACAAGGGAGTTACAGATACATGGAGCCAACTTTGGAAAGGACTCAACTGACTGAGACTTGTTGGAAAGACATTGTTTCCACCATCACTGATTATAGCCATCACTTTGTATGTGTAGGTGGCTAGTTCTCAGATCAAAAATACTAAATAGAAAATTCAAGAAATAAGCCACTGTTAGTTTTAAGTAACTTTTATTATAGCATATTATTACAATTGTTCTATTTTATTATTAGTTGCTGTTTACATTATACTTCATTTATAACCTAAAGGTCCTTTAACTTTAATCTCACTCAGAATGAGACATTTTCAGATCTATTAAATTAGGATGACCCATTGTAACAATGATACTCACAAGATAGTATGTTGGAGATTAATTTTCTAACTTCGGGTGAGGTGGGAGGCGTGAGGTAGGTGGGGAGGGAAGGGATAGTGGGAGAGCAACAAGGGGAGAGGTAACAATGCTCAACAGGAAATGTACTCAATGCCTTACTCATGGAACTGTAACCCTTCTGTACAGCATCTTTACAATAAAGTAAATTTTTTTAAAAATCTGTTAAATTAGGATGTTGTTATTCCTGGTGCAGTTTATCTATAGGGTGTGAGAATGATCATCTTTGGAACCCACAAGTTACTCTTTTCTTAGGAAAGTGGAAACAAAAATTAGCTCAGGGCAACTACCAAGTCCACCCCTCCCTGAGGGGAAATGTTCTGAATGTACATTCAGAGTTCAGGGTAATTTCAAAATTGACCAAAAAAAATTGAAAAGTATTCAAGTCAGGAAAAATTTTTAAAACACTTGCTGTGAAAGTTTCTGGGGGAGTCAAGTGCTGTCTTTCACTCAAAGGATAAGGGATATACAAGCCTGCTAGGGAAGATGCAGTGGCCCCGAGAAATACTGTGTGTGAGAGCCTCTCCTCCTCCCCTCACCACCTACCTCCCTTCTTCTGTTTAGTTCAAGATAGCATTCTTCACACCTGCAATGGTGCCCAGCATTGATGAATAATTACTGTGTGTGTAGATTTTTGTTTGCCAGTCCTGGGACTTGAACTTAGAGCCTGGGCACTGCCCATGAGCTTCTTTTGCTCAAGGCTAGCAGTCTACCACTTGAGTCATAGTGCCACTTCCAGATTTTTCTTTGTATATGGTACTGAGGAATTGACCCTAGGGCTTCATGCATGCTAGGCAAGCACTCCACCACTAAGCCACATTCCCAGCCCCTGCATAATTATTGAATAAATGGCTGCAATGGTGATAAAGGTATCATAATGTTCTTCAAGAAGTTGAAAGTGTTCTGCAGTGGTCTTGACATAGCATTCTTAGGGTGATGGGCAGGAGGTCACCTGGCTTGCATATTCTGCTCATCACCCAACTAGTATATGCTTGTCTTACATAGTGAGCTTCGGAGTAATATCTCATTTTTTCAAAAGGTTCCATTACTATAAGGAGAAAAAATAAACCAGTCATACAAGAAAAAAAAGAAGACTGGAGAAAGAAAAAAAAGGGAGTGTGAGAGGACACTGGTGATTCACACCTGTAATTCTAACTACACAGGAGGCCAGAATCTGAGGATCTCATTTTGAAGCCAGCATGGGAAGAACAGTCCATGAGACTCTTTTTTTTTTGGCGGGGGGGGGGGGGGTCCGGTTGTGAGGCCTGAACTCTGGGCCTGGGCGCTGTCCCTCAGCTCTTTAGCTCAAGGCTAGCGTTTTACCACTTGAGCCACAGCGCCACTTTCGGCTTTTTTTATTTTTGCTTATGTGGTGCTGAGGAATCAAACCCAGGGCCTCATGCATGCAAGGCAAGCGCTCTACCACTGAGCTACCTTCCCAGCCACCCATGAGACTCTTATCTCCAATAAACTACCAATAAAAGCCAGAAGTAGAGCTGTGGCTTACAAAACAAAACACACAAAGAGCTAGGGACTGGCAACTCATAGCTGTAATCTGAGCTACATATGAGACTTACATCTGGAGGATAGTTGTTCAAGGCTAGCCCAGGCAGAGCAATTTGCTAGGTTCCATCTCCAGAATAACCAACAAAAAGCTTGGTTGGAGGCCTGGCTTAAATGGTAGATCACCAGTTGAGCAAGTAATCAGAGCAAGATAGAGTCCTTATGTACAATCACTGGTACCAACAGATGAAAGAAAGAAAGAAAGAAAGAGAGAGAGAGAGAGAGAGAGAGAAAGAAGGAAGGAAAAAAGGGAGGGGTGGAGGGAGGGAAAGAGGGAGGGAGGGAAGGAAGGGGGAGGGAAGGAGAGAAAGAAAGAGAGAAAGAAAATGAAGACGGAAGGAAAAGACAAACTTACCTTCATTCTTATCTGTGTAACTGGAACAAATTACTTATTGTCTCTGGAACCCAGTTCCATCATTGACAAAATACTTTTGTTGAGCTATATTACTTTTAAAGTTCTTTTTTACTCTAATGTAATTTTATTTCACCATTTTAATTACTACCCAGTTTTATTTATTTATTTCTCCTTTGTGCATTTTCTGATTTGTTATAATTTCTTCACAATGATTATGTTTTTTTTTCTTTACTCAGAAGCAAAGACATTTTCAAAGACATATAAATTACATTAAACAAAGAACTCCCTCCCAAGTTTTCTGCATTTGCACTGCTTTTAACAAAAGCTACAAGAGATGTTGTCCACGTGCTCCCATGGGGAGAACAGAATTTCCTGATGTTGAGAGAGCTGGAGCCTTCAAAAGCCAGTAGGGCTTAATCTTTTCTATTTCCGAGGCACAAAATAAAACCAAACAAAAAAGAAAAAAGTAAAAAGAAGCTCCTGCTCGCCAGTGCCAAGTTTTCTCATGCATAAACAGAGATCCATCCAGCAACATAGCATTCTCAGTCAGGTGGGACAAATCCTCGTGTGCTTTTGTAGAAAATTCCCTTGACGGGCTGGCACCAAGGACACTGTACAGTTGCCTCTGTTTATGGCCAGAAAACCACACAAAGGTGGAGAGACGCCATAAGGTCTAGGGAGAGCATGGCTGGGAAGCTGATTCTCTCCATACCTTGGAGTCAGCACGGCTGGAGTTCCAGAGCTGAAAGCAAGATGACCCTGAACAGAACAGATCTTGTTCAGGATAAATTCTGGCAGTGGATTTCCAGTCTCCATTTTCATGCCTTTTTTGGGGGGAAGGGGGTGGTCGTGGGGCTTGAACTCAAGGCCTGGTCACTATCTCTGAGCTTTTATGCTCAAGGCTAGTGCTCTACTGCTTTGAGCTATGGCTCCACTTCCAGTTTTCTGCTAGTTAACTAGAGACAAGAGGCTCACAGACTTTCCTGCCAGGGCTGACCTTGAACTGTGATCCTCATATCTCAGCCTCCTGAGTAGCTAGGATTACAGGTAACACCTTTTTCTGACCCACTCAGCAAGCCCCACCTCAATCTCACCTACTGTGAGACTTAGTGGTGCTCAGATC
Source organism: Dipodomys spectabilis (assembly GCF_019054845.1). Classification (NCBI taxonomy): domain Eukaryota; kingdom Metazoa; phylum Chordata; class Mammalia; order Rodentia; family Heteromyidae; genus Dipodomys; species Dipodomys spectabilis. The sequence goes on from NW_024870824.1 coordinate 12,604,119, forward strand.
CTTTTCCCCCTTGAATCTATGGTTAGTCCTATCTTCTCACTTCTCCTCATCTATACCTCACTCAGCAAGGGACCCTCTTTTTTTGTTGTTGTTGTTCCAGCACTGGGACTTGAACTCAGGGCCTAAGTGCTGTCCCTGAGCTTTTTGGCTCAAAGCTAGAGCTCTATCACTTGAGCCACAGCTCCACTTCTGGATTTTTTGGTGATTAATTAGAAATAAGAGTCTCACAGACTTTCCTGCCTGGGCTGGCTTCTAAATGTAATCCTCAGATCTCAAACTCCTGAGTAGCCAGCATTATAGGCATGAGCCACCAGCACCCAGCAGGACCAATCATTTTAAAGTGTAAATAATTATGTGGCTTCACAGAGAAATAAATTGCCCTCCCCTTCAGATACACCTCACGTTTGTTTTAAGGCATAGTAGTTAATCCAGATTTAAGAAGGTTTCGGGTGAACAAGGTAAGAAAGATCTTTTTTGTTGTTTTTTTGTTTGTTTGTTTTTCTGGCATCAAATCTTTCTTGCCTGCCTTTCAGCTTGCTTCAGAAAATTAAATCACAATAGTAAAACATACATAACTTTGGAACAGAAGGAAATGCTGTGGACCAGAAAACTCCAAGAATTGTTTAAAAAAGAAAAAAGTGCTACCCCAGAAAAAGTACTCTTAATACTTTTGAACTCTTTAGAACAACTTTAAGGCTTGTAAATAATAGAACAAATATTTAAAAAAAAAAAAAGGAAGAAAGAAGTTGACTCAGTACTATTTCTTTTCACTTTCAAAATATAAAGAACAAAATAAAGACAAACATTGCAAGTTTAAAAAATAATAATAATAATTATGTGGCTTCAGAAGATACTTCCTGTAGGTGATAGTACTTTTAATGGAAACTTAAGAATTGCTTTCTACTTGGGGAGTTTCTGAGGAGCCAGGTACAGAAAGATCCAGAGCTGCCATCTTCCACAGGGCAAGGCTGGCTTTAGCCAACTGCATTGTTCAATTTGAGGTAGAAGGAACACTGTGACAAGAATGAAGAGAAAGGATCTAAAGCCAGGCACAGGAAGACATACCCAGACTTGCTTGTTCAAGGCCAGTCTGGACCACAGAGTAAGAGGTCCCCTTGTCCCCAAAACTATGGTCAACCCAAAAAAGAATTTACTATTGTCTCCATGAAACAGGAGCAGGCAAACCAGACCTGGCACAAATATTCCATGCCAACAGAACTCAGATTCCTTTTGTGCATTATCCAAGTGAGTGGAATTGACAGTAGGAAAAAAGAAAAAGGCCTACCTGAGCAATCAGGGCAAAGGCCCCTCCCATAGAGCTTCTGTATCCCTCACCAGGGCCCTGAGCAGACACATAAGCAGGCCCTAGCCATCTCATCCTGGCCCAGTGGGAAGACTAAACAGTTAACTGATTGGAACCCAGAGGCATGCTTCAAAGCAAGTATCCAATCAAAGGGGTTAAAGGACAGGAAAAGAACTCCTGCCTGCTGCAAGGAGCCACTGATTGATTGGGTCTGAGGACTGATTTGGCCTATGGCTATCTGTCCAATGATCTGAGAGTCATGCAACTTTTTCTTAGAGACATCTTACTAACCCTGCACAATCTAACTCAGGCAATAACCCTTCCATTTAGCAGATGCATTTCTTATCTCTTTTCTTAAAAAATATTTATGTTGGGACTGGGAAGGTGGCTCAGTGGTAGAGTGCCTGCCTTGCAAGCATGAGGCCCTGGGTTTGATTCCTCAGCACTACATAAGCAGAAAATGCTGGAAGTGGGGCTGAGGCTCAAGTGGTAGATTGCTGGGACAGCTCCCAGGCCCAGAGTTCAGGCCGCATGACCGACAGAAAAAAACAAAAACTTATGTTGTGTTCCTTCTTTGTACATAACCCCTATTTACATCTCTACTTACATCTCACTGACCAGAATTTAGACACCTAAGTGTCTACACCTAACTGCAAAGGAAGAAATTGATTGTATTCTGGTAACCATAAACCCAGCTAAACATTCAGGGTTTTGTCGCTAAGAAAGAAGATGAGAGGAAATTATTAGCAGTCTCTGGTACTCATGTTATGAAGCCACATATTACAATATTACTTACCTTTGTTTATACTCTTGGCCTTCTGTATTTTAACCACCCAAAGCAAAGAATTAAAAAGGATCTATATCTATTTCTCTCTGACCATCTTAAAAGTAATTTTCATACTACAGGTAGGCGACTTAATATAACAAAACATACATGTCCAGGTAGGTTTGGTACCTTATAACCCTGGCTACTCAGGAGGCTAATACCTGGAAGATCACAGTTCAAAGCCACCTCATGCTGAAAAGTCTGTGAGACTTCATCTCTAGTTAACCAGCTAAAAGCAGCATTTGGATGTGATTCAATTGGGAGAACACCAGTAGTGAACAAGAAAGGTAAGCAAGTGGAGCCTCTGAGTTCAAGCCCTAGTACCCCCAATAAACAAAATAAAACAAAAAACCACCCTCACACTCAGAATTAAACTCACAAAATTTTTACTTTCACATAGAAAGTCAATAAAATGTCTCATCCTTGTAAGAATAGAAAAATGATCTACAAAAATAAGTTTTCTTGAACCTGTAGAAAACCTGGAGTTATAAAGAAATCTTGATGGCTCATTCTTGTACTTCTAGCTATTCAGAAGGCTGAGATCTGAGGATCACAGTCCAAAGCCAGCAAAGTCAACAAAGTCTAAGAGACTCTTATCTCTAGATAATCACCAAAAAAAAAAAAAAAGCTCAGGGACAGTGCCCAGGCTCTGAGTTCAAGCTTCAGGACACACACACACACACACACACACACACACACACACACACACACACACACACACACACACACACACACACACACACACACACACACACACACACACACACACACACACACACACACACACACACACACACACACACACACACACACACACACACACACACCCCTGAATGAACTGAAGTCAAGAAACTCAGTTCTGCTCATGTCAGCTAGCAGTGCAGTGCCCCAGCCCTGGACAAACTTGTGAGAATGGATGGCTATATATCTAGCAATGTTGTGCATGTATTGTTAAACTTACATAAATAAGTTACATTTTAAGGAGCAATATATAAGAGCCAGGTACAGGTGGCTCATACCTGTAATCCTAGCTACTCAGGAGGATGAGAGCTGAGAATTGAGGTTCAAAGCCAGCCCAGGAACAAAAGTCTATGAGATTTTTATTCCACTTAGCCAACAAAAGACCTGAGATGGAGGTGTGTCTCAAGTGGTAGAACATCAGCCTTAAGGGAAAACACAAGGTCCCGAGTACATGCCCCAGTACCAAAAGTAAACTGAAAAGATACCATAATTTCTTCAGATTTCTAATGGTTTTGCTATATTTGGTCCTTCTATATTCTCTTAAAAGGTATTTGTCCCTCTTGTGTCTGCATATTAGAAATGGTATTTCACAGTATATTCTCAGGCTTCTCCCAGCTCTGTGTTCCATTATCACAGGGCCACAGTTGGAAACTGGCTAAGAGTAAAAGCCAGCAAATATAGTAACATGGGGCTTCTTTCCTTTCCAGAGATCCACGTGTTATAAGCATCATTGTCAGATTAAATAGACTCTCTTCATGCCCTCCTACACAAACATACACACAGAACACATACCTTACCAGCTTAATTTAAAAAAAAAAAAAAAAAAAAGAAACAGTATATTTCTGGAGGATAAATGCCATTTACTTCACCTGCTATTCTTCTATTATGTAGATGTGTAAGCACACAATTTTTAGAAGTACAAGCCTGCCTGTGTATTCCCAGCACTAAAAAAATAAAATCACAGAGCTGGTTTATTAGATAGGCTTATTAGAAGACTGACACCGCAGAAGAGAAAATCCATAACCCTAAAAGAAAGGTCAATAGAAAAAAAAATTTTTTTTTTGGTCGGTCGTGGGGCTTGAACTCTGGGCCTGGGCGCTGTCCCTCAGCTCTTCAGCTCAAGGCGAGTGCTCTACCGCTTGAGCTACAGCGCCACTTCCGGTTTTCTGGTGGTTTATTGGAGATAGGACTCTCACGGTCTCTCCTGCCCGGGCTGGCTTTGAACCGGGATCCTCAGATCTCAGCCTCCTGAGAAGCTAGGATTACAGGCGTGAGCCACCAGCGCCCGGCTTAGAAAATATTTTGACTAAAATACATAGGTGAGTATGGTGGCTAAGGTATATAAGCTTAGCTACCTGGAGAGGACAGAAGAGGACAGAGATCAGGAAGATCACAGTTCAAGGCTGGCCCAGGCAACAGGTCAGATAGAGCCCCATTTTAACTAATGATTAGTCATGTTGTCACATGCCTATCATCTCAGCTATTTGGAAAGCCTTAATATGAGGATCACAGTCTAGTCCGGGCATAGAGAACCTATGCAAAAATAACTAGTGCCAAAAGAATTCAAGCAGTGGGTGGCTTAAGCAGGAGAGCACTTGAAAAGAATTACAGTTCTGGGCTGGGAAGGTGGCTCAGTGGTAGAGCGCTTGCCTTGCATGCCTGAGGCCCTGGGTTCGATTCCTCAGCACCACATAAGCAAAAAGAAAAAAGCTGGAAGTGGTGCTGTGGCTCAAGTGGTAAAGCGCTAGCCTTGAGCTGAAGATCTGAGGTACAGTGCCCAGGCCCAGAGTTCAGGCCCCACGACCAGTCCCCACCCCCAAAAAAAGAATTACAGTTCTGCATTATCAAAAACAAGCACCACAGACCTGCAAGAAATATTTAATAGTTAATAAACACAAATTCTTGGAATCCCAATAGAAGGGATAATGTGACAAAAGTGCTTGAGCATTTTTCCAAATTGATGACAAAACCTCAACTACCTGTCCCTAAAAACTTAGATCATTCTTAACAAGAGAAATGCAAAGAGAAGTCGCACCTGGGTGCATTATAGTTAAACTAATAAAGCCATAGATAAATAGAAAATCTTAAAGTACTCAAAAGTGGTGGATAGGGAGAATATGACATATAAAAGAACAGCTCTAAGGATTGTTAGCAGATTTTCTGACAAGAAACAATACATACCAGAAGATAATGAAATTATCTTTCCTTCTTTGAGTCAAGTTCTCACTATGTAACTCAGGCTAGCCTCAAATTTGAAGTACCACTACCTCAGCCTCCCAAGTGCTGGGATTAAGGGGGTGTACCACCACATTCAGCTAAATTACACCTTTTAAGTGCTAAAAGAGGGATGAGGGAAATCATGCCACATAGAATTCAAATTCTAGAATTTGAAGTGGTACGTGTTTGAAATAAGCGCATTTTTACATAGAAAATTTTACATAGAAAAAAATGATAGGCTTATAATAGACCTGCAAAGATTCTTGATGGGAGAAGCTGGAGTTTTATTAGGGTCAGAACTGAAGGTTTCATACTTACTAGGTAGGCAATTTACTGCTTGAGCCATACCCTCAGCCCCATGATATTCTTTAGGTGGATAAGTAAAATATAATAGGTTATTTGATATGCTTATGGGATTTCCCAACAAATGCCTAAGAACTGGCTAACAACAGTTGACAAGTTCTTTTGCCCAAAAGCAGTAACTCTTCACATGGACCCATGAATACTCTGTATTTTTCTATGTCATCTTTTGAAACAAGTAGAGAATGGGTATTAATACTTAAATCTGACCATCTGGATTTTAGGTTATACCTAAATCCACAGGGGAAAAAATAAATAAAAATTATACAATAATCTAGCTTTGACTATTAACACAAACTAGTAACTATTTATTATGAAAACATAATTCATCACCATGCTGTGAAAATAATATAATGACCAACCAGGGTTGGTTCCAGGGATGAAAAATGCATTCAATTTAGGAAATCCATGCATATAAATATAAACAGACAGCTAAGACAGATAGACAAGTTATCTGTGTGATAGTCTTGGACAAAATATTTCTCCAAGCTGGACACTGGTGTCTCATGCCTGTAATCCTAGCTACTCAGGAGGCTGAGATCTGAGGATTGTAGTTCAAAGCCAGCCTGGGCACGAAAGTCCATGAGACTCTTATCTCCAATAAACCACCAGAAAACTGGAAGTGGTGCTGTGGCTCAAGTGGGAGAGTGCTTGTCTTGAGCTGAAGAGCTGAGTGACAGCACCCAGGCCTAGAGTTCAAGCCCAATGACTGACAAAAATAAATAAATTTTCTCCAGTGATCAATATGTTTATACACAGAGCTGAGTAGAATCTGACACAAAGGTTGAAAGGGTATAGAATACAGGAAGCAGAGATACCAAGACTTCTCTCATTTTAGTCATCGATAAGATAAAGCACCTCACTTTGAGAATGTGGATCAAGTGACAGAAACCTTGTCTAGCATGAGTGGGTTCTTGCTTCAACAAAGAGCAAAATAAAAAATCAGACAAAATAAATTTGTGAAGAATCAACTAAACAAATGGCTAAATTATTACTTTAAAAAGGTTGTTTGTCCGAATAACATATCCTCACATTTTAATTGACTAATTTATACTGATCTGGGTTTCAAAACAATTTTTTAAAGGGTGGGGGGAGACCCTGCACAGGGGTTCACTGCTGTATCTCAGCTACTCAGAAGTGACAGGTAGAAGGGTAGTGTATCAGGCTTCATCAGGAAAATTGTTGGTAAGGTCTCATCCCACACATAACACATTGTGGTACAGACTGTGAACCTCACAGGGAGGTTCTAACTAGGGAGGCCCTAGTTAGAAGGATTACCATCTTCCCCTCAGGAAAAAATATAGTGAGCCTCTAGCCGAAAAACAACTAAAAAACTATGGCTCATTTGGTAGGGTACATGACAAGCACAAATCTCTGAGGACAAAACTCAGTAAAGGTTTTTATCAGTGGGTTATTCCTGGAATCGAAGCATTTTGGAAGTTGGAAAGGATTATGGTTTGATTGTAGTCCAGAGAAAATCTTCACATGACCTCCTACCAACCACATAGCCAGCCACAGCATGAGTTGTTATCCCAGCTACATTAGCAGCTGACATCAGGAGGCTAGGCTCCATAGGCATATGTATTCAACAAAAAACACAGTGAGTCTATCATTGAACGCAATCCAGGCTAGCTCACACAACACATGCGACTAGAGTATAAAGGAAAAGGCTGAAAGAATGGTCCAAGTAATGGAGTGGTAGCTTAGCGGGCACCAGGTCTTGAGTTCAAACATCAGCATAACCAATGAGAGAGAGAGAGAGAGAGAGAGAGAGAGAGAGAGAGGCAGAGAGACAACAGAGACAGAGACAGAGACAGAGAATAAATAACTTTTTCATTTTACTTACACTTAAAGATAACTTATAGCTATTCCTGTTTGTGCTTTCAGATTACAGAAGTATAATAACATCCCATATAGACAATTTCAATACAGGAAATAATGAAATTGGCAAATGCTTTTCTTTAGTGGTTTGATTGGACTTTTAAGTTTTGATTTAGGATGGCTTACATTTTCAAAACAATAAAAATAAATTTTATTAATTATCATTTTATGAACTGTTTTGACTACACATTATTTTTAAGGCAACATTTCGTCAAAATTTTGCTGTTTCAGTGAATGTTTTTTGTTTTAAGGATTATCATATGTGAGTTGTTGAGCCAGATTTAAATCTCTTCACTGAATTTCTAATTCAACTTCCAAACTTGGGGGAAATACGAAAAAAGTAGAAGAAGAATTGTGATGAGTGGAACTGTGTGTATCATAACATACTGGCCATTGCTCATTGTATGTAGACACTGAATTACCCCATGGTAACACCTAATTCTATATATATTCAAGTAATAATGCTTATAAAAATATATAATAATAAAAATACTGAAATCTTAAAAAAAAGATAAGGCACCTCACATATCAGACATTCTCTGCAGTAAAACTAGTGGGAGACTATATGTTATTTAGTTTTATGCTTTTAAAAATTAGTGATTTAGGGGGCTAGAAAGTTGGCTCAGCGGTAGAGTGCTTGCCTCCCATGCATAAGGCCCTGGGTTTGATTCCTCAGCACCACATAAGCAGAACAAAGCCAGAAGTGGCGCTGTGGCTCAAGTGGTAGAGCACTAGCCTTGAGCTGAAGAGCTGAGGGACAATTCCCAGGTCCAGAGTTCTAGCCCCACGACTGACAAAAAAAAAAGAAAAGTGATTTATTTGAAGCTAGATGGCTTAGGTCGAGTTTTCTTCAGTAACGATTTCCCTTACCTTTGTTGTTACGTAGCCACCTTAAACCCCATTTTAGTTTTGGCTTGGTTTAGCCATAGGGGCTATAAACATTCTGTTTTGTGGCTTAATCTGATGCTTCATGACAAAGCTGAGGAAAGTCATTTCTTTGTTTCTTTGTTAATTTTTGGTGACAGTATTGGGGCATGACTGAGGGCCTGAGCTTTTTCTTTGCAATTTTTATTTTATTGTAAAGATGCTGTACAGAGGGATTACAGTTACATGAGTAAGGTAATGAGTGCATTTCTTGTTGAGCATTGTTACCCACTCCTTCGTTTTTCTCCTACTATCCTTTCCCTCCCCCACCTCCCCCACCCCTAAGTTGTAAAGTTCATTTCCAACACAGTGTCTTACGAGTATCATTGTTACAATGGGTCATCCTGTGTTCTTGTTTCAGCATTTTCTTATTCCCCTTCCCCTCCCCAAATTAGATAAATGTACATACAAGATGCAGGGTACCAAAATCAAATACAGTGACAACAGGGGATATACCATAAGGGGAAGAACATAAAAAACAAAGAAAGAACATAAGAAACAAAAAAATTACATAGTGCATTAAAAACCACAACAAAGAAAAATCTCTTTTATCCATATCTTGGGGTTCATTTCACTTAGCACCATCTTATATGATCATATGTATAGAACTATTGAGCTATTCTGCTCATCTGCTAAGATTATCCTAGTCATATATTAATTATTGCAAATAAGGGAAAACATGGGACCTATATTTCTTTGAGTCTGGCTTACTTCACTTAATATGATTTTTCCAAGTGTTTCCATTTCCTAACAAATAGTGTGGTGTCATTCTTTCTGATGGAAGCATAGGATTCGTGCGTGCGTGCGTGCATGTGTGTGTGTGTGTGTGTGTGTGTGTGTGTGTGTGTGTGTGTGTGGTATGTAGCATATTTTCTTAATCCATTCATCTACTGATGGACATCTGGGTTGGTTCCATATCTTAGCTATGGTTTTTGATCAAGGCTAGCATTCTGCCACTTGAGCTACAGATCTACTTCTGGCTTTTGGTAGTTAATTGGACATCCGAGTCTCTGGGCTTTCCTGTCTTGTCTGGCTTCGAACTACAATCCTCAGATGAACCTCCTGAGTTGCTAGATGTGAGCCACCTGTAACTGGTAAAAATATGTTTTTAATGGGTAACAGGTTAAAGACCAAGAGTCTATTGTCCTTCTGTCCCTCTACAATGGTCCCTACCTACTTCAATAACACTTTAAACACTACTGAAAGTCACAAAAGCAGACTTGAACTAACAGAGAGGGTTCCTTGGTTTGGGATAGCATAATGAAACCACACAAAAAGGTGGCTTCTCTTTAGACTAATTCAGAAATTTAAGGCAACAACAAGAAAGAAGCTGAATATGCTGCAAGACAAAATTATATGGAAAGTAAGCAGAATTCAATAACTAAGAAAACAGTTCAAAACAGAGCTAGGTAAAGGAGAGCCCTCCCAGGTATCCTGGTATGCTCCAAAGCCTCTGATCAAAGCAGTGTGGAACTGGTACCCAACAGGCAGGTAGACAGGCACAAGAGGAGGATTCCTGGACAGAGATTCAAGTACATGAGCAAAACTGATATTCAGTAAAGGTGACCCTCAAAACACTGCACAAAGATGAATTTTGTGTTAATGGTTCTGAGATAAATGGACAGTCTTTTCACACACAAAAAAAGAGAGATGTAATTAAGTCCATTATTCACACTGTGAATAATAATAAACTTAGATCCAGAGATCTAAGGCAGAAAATAAAAGCCTAGAAGTACTTGGAAAAACTATGTTTAAATTTATCCTACAACCTGGATTAAAAATATTTTAAGACGAAAAAAGTCTGTTGCAAGAAAAAAAAAGATGATTTAACTATGCAAAAATGTAAGAAGAATCAGGCATGGTAATCCTACACTCTAGTGACTAAGGCAGCCTGGTTTTGAGTTTGAGATAAGCCTGGGATGGAGTCTCAAAAGTAAAAATAAAATAAATTAAGGAGGGGAAATGACCAACCCTTTGTCAGACAGTGAACTAAAGGCACATATCTGAGACAATCAGAAAAGGTCAGATAAGCTGATGTTAGGCTAAATGAATCCCAAGATAAGGACTCAAGTGGCTCTTCTTTCTTGCTATTGTTTCTAACATATTTATAAGGTGATTTTTTTTGTTGCTTTGTATGTCCCTCCCCCTGCTTTCACTGTATTTGATGTTAGTATAATTTGGGGAGGGGAAGGGCAAAAACAAATTGTTTAAATAGGAATATAGGTGGACCCATTGCAACAATGAGATGTACAAGACGTTATGTCAAAAAACGAACTTTACAACTTTGGTGGGGGGATGAGGGTGAAGATGGAGGGCAGGGATGGTAAGGGGAAAACAAAGGAGGAGGCAACAATGCTTGATAAGAAATGTATTTATTACCTTGTTCATGTAATACCTTGCTCGGTATTTTCACAATAAAAAAATTAATAAAAAAATAAAAAGAAAAATCTTAAAAAGAAAAAGAATTCATAAAAAGAACATGGGCTAGGAAGGTGGCTCAGTGGTAGAGTGCTTGCCTTGCATGCATGAGGCCCTGGGTTCGATTCCTCAGCACCACATAAGCAGAAAAAGCTGGAAGTGGTGCTGTGGCTCAAGTGGTAGAGCACTAGCCTTGAACTGAAGATCTGAGGGACAGCGCCCAGGCCCAGAGTTCAGGCCCCATGACCAAAAAAAAAAAAAAAAAAAAAAAAGAACATACAATGTCCTAAATCACATAAAATCATTTTTTACTCATCATAAGAGAAATGCAGGGCTGGGAAGGTGGTTCAGTGGTAGAGCGCTTGCCTTGCATGCATGAGGCCCTGGGTTCAATTTCTCAGCACCACATAAGCAAAAAGAAAAAAAGCTGAAAGTGACGCTGTGGCTCAAGTGGTAGAGCGCTAGCCTTGAGCTGAAGAGCTGAGGGACAGCGCCCAGGCCCAGAATTCAGGCTCCATGACCGGACCCCCTCCCCAACCAAAAAGAGAAAAATGCAAATAAAATTACACTGATATTCTATTTATTTGCGAGCAAACTGGCCAAAAAAAAAAAATTAAACACTTGGTAGCATACTTGGCATAGTTGTGAGTTACTCTTACTCACTGCTGGTAGAAATGTAAATGTTACAACCCTTATGTTAGGGGAATTTCACAACCTCTAACAAAATTACATATGTATTTTCCATTGACTCAGCAATCTCAATTCTAGAAATATACTCTGAAGGTATGACTCCAACAATAAAACACATTTGCATTTTCTTACCCATTGATATGTTATTTATAAGTGCAAATATTGAGGACAGGCTAAATGTCTATACATAGGAACTTGTTAGAATGAATTCTGGAGGGCTGTGCTAAGCTAACATAAACTGAGTTCAACAAATATTAATAAGTAGCAGATGCACTTTGCCAATGTATTTGTATTTCCAAAGTGTCTATGAGAACATAGTTAATTACGAAGGGCAAGTTGGTCATTGGCAGACCACATGGTCTTGGTTAACACCTTCAACAATGGCATAAGCTTACACCGTGTTCCTGAAAGGACATGCTAACACCTTTATAGTAGCATTTCTATAGAAAATTCACCATCTGTACACTAACAGTCTACAGAGTAAAATGTTAGGGTAAGGGTACGAGAGAAAAATAACCCTGAAAGGGAACAAAGAGACTTGACAGGTATAATCCTGGAAAGTAGCTATAAAACTCAATATGACAGGGGCTGGGAAGGTGGCTCAGTGGTAGAGTGCTTGCCTTGCATGCATGAGGCCCTGGGTTTGATTCCATAGCACCACATAAGCAGAAAAAGCTGGAAGTGGAGCTATAGATCAAGTGGTAGAGCTCTAGCCTTGAGCTGAAGAGCTGAGGGACAGCGCCCAAGCCTAGAGTTCAGGCCCTATGCCAGAAAACAAACAAATAAACGAACAAAAACCTCCATTTGGCAACAACTAGCAAAATTTGAATAAAAAAATTAAATTCACATTAATTTTCTTGATCCCGTGCTCTTCTTAGGGAACATATTGAAATGACTGTAAGAAAGGGAAGAGTATGATTATAACTCATTTGCAAATGAATCTTTAAAATACAAATTTAAAAAGTAAAAAGAGCCAGGCAATAGTGGCTCATGCCCATAATCCTAGCTACTCAGGAGGCTGGTCTGAAACCAACTTAGGCAAAAAAGTCCACAGACTTCATCTCCAAAATTAATCAACAAAAAACCTGGTTGGAGGTATGGCTCAAGTGGTAGAGCAGCAGAGGTCATAAATTCAAGCCCTAGTACCAGCAAAAAGTTGTGTGTGTGTGTGTGTGTGTGTGTGTGTCCCACAAATGGAATTCTCAACGATCCTGGGAGTTGGTAGAAATATAGCACTATTTCTGACAGGATGGTATGAGAGGAGAAACTAGTATAGCCATTCTGGATAATAAAGTAGCACTATTAGTCAAATTTAATACATGCTCCCAGATGAAAAACTGCACAAGACACCTTTTTGCTCTTGTTATTTAGATTTTAGTGCATCTTTTTTTTAAATCTTTAAGTAGTTGTACAAAGGGGTTTCAACACAACATGTCCATTTATGAGTACGGAGCATCTTAATCAGTGTTACCCCTCCACCACACCTTCCCCGTCTACCATACCCTCACCCACCCCCTCAAGTTGCTGGTCCCATTTTCCCAGATGGAAATGAAGACTTTATTTAAGATGATTGCCGCAGAAGAGACTTTGAACTCAACTGTCCTGAAACAAAAAACAAGACAACTTTTCAGTGCTGGGATAAGCCAATGCAAAGTCCTAGCGGACACCGGAAGGAAGCGAGTCCCTGTGATTAGGTCATCTGGGTCTCCTAATTGTCAGTTTTTTCAGTTAGGCGCCTCATCTTCTTGTGGAAACACAGATATGTGGGCACCTCTCCTCCAATTATTACATTGTAAAGGAATCACTTCAAGGCCCTTAAAGGTACTTCTGCATTGTAGATTTACATCTCAGAGATAAGAAGTGAACTATTAGAATTAAGGAGATTGGGGCCAGAGTAGTTGAGTAACCTGGCAAAGATCTGACTTCAATCCCCAGCACCACATACACAAAAAAAAGCCATGAGGCAGTGGTTCATATTTGTAATCCCAGGTAGGTAAGAATTAGAGGATTACTGTTAAAGGTTAGCGCATACAAAAAAAAAAAAAATAGCAAGACTTGGTTTCAACAAACATTCCAGGCATGGTACACACCTGTGAAGCTAGCTGTGCTGCAAGAGGCATAGGTAGGAAATTGTATTCTTAAGGGACAAGACTTTATGCTCTTTGAAAAATAACCAAAGCAAAAAAAAAAATGGGTGGCCTAGAGGTATGGCTGAAGAGATAGAGCACCTGCCTAGCATGTGTGAGACCCTGAGTTCAAACAGCAGTACTGAGTTAAAAAAAAGTGGGCTGAAAAAGAATAAAGCATAGGAGAATTCACATGGAAAGAATTCACAATTTCATATTTTCTAAAATAAATAATATAAGATGAAAAGGGAAAACGGGGCTATTGTCAGAAAGACATCTCTCTTTATGAAATTTAGCCAAGCCAAAGGGAATAGTAAGGCTGTCTTGGTCAATACTCTCAGGCAATCTATTTCTTGGGATGGATCCAGGAGTTGAAAGAGAGACAGAGACAGAGAGATAAATAGATAATAGATGAAGATAATAGATTATGATTATTCATTGGTGATAGACTGAAGACAGATGATACTAGATGATTGATAGATGACAGTATATGATAGATACATAGATAATAGATAAATAGACAACTACGTATAAGAATTGCACTGAGACATTACATTTGGAACCAGAATCAGTTGGCGTCCACCAATGGGCTCATCTATGGGAGGATAGGAAAATTATGGAGGATATACAAACTACATCATGGAGCAACTGGCCTGTGCCAATCCCTTTGGCCAGTTTTAACAACAGCCTTCCTTTTTCACATAGGCAGCTTTGCACTTTAAGTCCCTGTCATGTATTTAACAACAGCTTAGGGCTTTCCTCTAAGCTGTGGGAATTTGCTCTGCCCACATACATTGTACACCCACTCTTTAGGCTTCTGTGTGGAAGTGACTCCTGTCTCTTCCAGTAACATTTCATTGCCCAAAGTTAATGCTCACAGTCATGTCCAATTTCGAAGAAGGGAAAGGAAGGACAATTCTGCCACATGCCCCAAAGAGAAAGCAAGTCATATTTAATGATCATAACTAATGACTAGCATATTCTCAAAATGCCAAATGCGGGTGGTCTTGACTATCCATGCATGCACAACAATTTATGACAAGGAGTCATTTGCAGTATCTTTGAAGCATGAGGTTGAATCACCATATTAACGAAAACCAGGCTACTACTAGAGGGAGCACAGAAGCTAGTCTTACCAGTGAATGGGCCAAGAATGTAATTTCATTGTTCTCAGTTGGGCATATGTACTAATACTCATAAATGACATTTCACTAGGGGAAATAACATGCTGTAAAACTGGGGATTCCAAGAATTCTTGGGACATGTCTAGTTTTGAACCTACGTAGGATTTTCATTAATCTGTTGATTGTACCCATGAACACTGAGAGTATTGTCATGCTAGCTTCTGTCCTCAGCCAAAATGTGGCTCGCAAGCATTAGATCTACAGTGATGAAGCCACAGGCACAGAGGAGACAATGACATCAGTTAGACAATGACATGGGAGTCAATGACATCAGTCATACATTATAGTGACCTAAGCACTGTGGAACTCCTTGTCACACATTGTTCAAGATGTAAGACATGGGACGCGAGACAGAGTACTAGTTGCTACCTTGGTAGCTTTGAAGTTAAAGGACCTAGTCACAAGCACAAGAATATAGAAGCTAGAGAAGGCAAGAACAGATTCTCTCTTAGAGACTATGCAGGAACACAGTCTTGCCGTCGTATTCATTTTAGTCTAATAAGAGACTATGCAGGAACACAGTCTTGCCGTCGTATTCATTTTAGTCTAATAAAGCCTGCTTCAGACTCCAGGCCTCCAGGAAAACAATAAATTTGAATTGTTGGTAGTGATTTAGGCTTAGTTGTTTTGTTTTTGTGCTAGTGCAGTGGCTTGAATTCAGGGCCTTGCACTCTGCTCAGTTTTCTTACTTGGTTGGCATTTTTCCACTTGAGCCATACCTCCAGTGTGGCACTTCGCTGGTTAATTGGAAATGGAATTCTGTGGACTTTTCTGCCTAGGCTGACTCTAACCTACAATCTTTGGGACTTCTGCCTTCTGAGTAAGAAAGAATACAGGTGTGAGCCACTGGCCCCTGGAGATGGCAGTGATCCGTAAAAGCAATCATATGAAACCTACACTGAGGAGGCCGACCCTGGAGAATCATATTTTGAAGCCAGCTAGCAAAAAGATACACTGGATGCATGGCTCAAATGGTAGAGTGAGCAAGCTAAACAAGTAAGAGGCCTTTAATTCAAGTCCTCATATCACCAAAAAGAAAAAGGAAAAAGAGACTAACATATCAGCTTACATGACAGTTAAATAACCAACTACATGTACAATGAGTATAACATGTTTTGAGTGAGCCTTGGGAAATACATATGTATGTATGTATGTATGTGTATATATATGAATATACATATATATATATATAAACTTTTTAGACGAAAACTGAATAAGCAAATGAGTGATGTGTGCTCGCCATTAGTAGTAAGAATGCTGTGTTCATCACAATACTGTGTATGAACATGGGGAGTATTCACCAACACAACTAACTTCTCCAGAGAGAGTATCTATTTCAATGGTTAATTGTTATTGATTGGTTAATATATGCCAGCCTGGGCTGATCATTTTTACAACTCTGTAGATACCATTATTGATTTTGTTTTGCTAATAAGAAAACCCGAATTCAGAGTGTCTAAATAAGTTATTCCGTCTCTCACTACGAAGTGGAAAACACTAGGCAACACGAACGGTGGTCTACGTTATCTGAGAGTTTTCTAGATATCCCAGATGCTAATTAACCCCAACATTTCATTTTATAGATGAAAAATGACAGCTAGTCTAATCTATCATGGCTTCCTCACTGTAACAGTCAGGATCACCCTAAGAAACAGCATATCACAACAGAGCATTTAATGAGAATTTAATAGAGCTTTTTCACAAAGATGCATTTCTACATGTACTCAGAAACATATCGAGTGAGTCAAAGTGCTATACAGAGGAGAGAGGAAGTGGCATGACCATAATCTGGCACAGTGTGAAGAGCATAGTCTAAAAGGAGGTATAGAGACATTTGTCTTAGATGCACCAATCATCACATAATGTCACTAAGAAGCATTTCCAGGGATACATGGAGGCCGGAGTGGAGTGTGTGTGGCCACACGAAGACTCCACTCAGCAGCTCATTAGCTGTGTGCTCTTGGATACGCCACTTCCTCCCTTCTGACTCTTCATCTTTAAAGCACCAGCTCCCACCTCCACAGACTTGCTTTCAGGGACCAACTGAAGACAACAGGTGCAAAGTGCTTAGTAAAAGACACTACGAGGAAATACAGCTACATGTGAAATGAGGGAAATAGAGAATCAACATGCATAACGTAAGGCTAAAACAATCTTTCTCAGGAAGAAAGAGTATTAGTTCATCAGAGGATACTCCGTTTTATTAAAAACAAGAAAAAAAACCTTGCTGACAGTACAGGCTTATCGCCTGGGATCTCTCCTCACTGCTTCTGACCTCTGGGAAATGTAAATTGACCATCATTTTAAAATACAAAAGATGACAAATTAATGTCTAGGCACATGCCTTTGTAATTACAACTTAACACTACAACTGGCTTTTGTTAAAAATGCTTTCATTAAATCCAACTGCTCAATTCCCCCTTGCAATGTATATAATGTTTTGACTGTGGCTCTTCAACGGAGCCACACACGTGTTATAATGATAAAATGCCTAAAGTCAAAGAGCAGGTTGGCCTCATTTTCTCAATAGAATTGTTCACCGGTGTTCTTTACATTTCATTTGTCATCTTGCTTTATTTATCAAGACAATGAGTCAAGGACTTAAACAAGGTGGTTACACAAGTAGATTGTTTGCATCTATGAAAATAGAACAAGATTCTTGGATATTGTTTCTGGGAGGGGACTGATTAGAATATATTGTAAACATGAGTGGAAATACAGCAGCAAAGTCTTTCTCCTTCCCCTTGTATAATAAATGGAAGCTGAGAAAAAAGAAATATTACATAAAATTAGCAACTACACCAGTTGTTGCAGGAAGGTATTTTTGCTTTAATGGATGAGCTGGCGTAGCAGAATAACATGCTAAGTGAACTGTGAAAATGATTGTTTTAATTTTACATTTAGCATACTCCTGAACAAAATATTTGTTAAAACCAATACCAAAAGGGATTAAAGGAAGGCTGACAGCAAGAAGAGCATCTATTTGGAGAGGCAATTCACGAAAGATATGCAAGAAATCTATGGAGGAAAATAACTTCATAAGATCCAAGAGAAAGAGGACTTTTTTTCCGTGATCTATTCTTATCTCCAGTGCCTCCTACTGAGCTGGGCCAAGAGCAAGTCTCTCAAGGTTGTGAATGAGATGAATAAATTTACTCATAGTCAAATAAGTACAAAATAAAGCTGTAATTTGGTGAAACTATTTGACTAAGAAAGAACTACAATTTCAACTCTATTTTTTAATCATAAAAACCTAATGTTGGCAAGGCAAGAGGAGGAAACTCCAAGTATGGTTCTATTTGGGAAATTCTTTGGGTAAGAAGAGAGAGAGAGAAATGGGAATGGAGAAAGGATAAGAAAGAAGAAAAGAAGAGAAAAAGGAAAAGAGAAACAAAGTTCATCTCTTCCAGTTTCTTCCTTTTCCTGAGGATGTCACTCATTCAAGACAGGCTCAATCACTGCCCTGAAGGAACACAGTCACATAGAGGAAACAGGTATTGAGTCAAGTTTTTACAAGGAGCATTGCAGGGTGTGTGTTGCAGGGTGAGTGTGTAATGAGAGAGCCAGACTCAAAGGCAGGCTGAGAGAAGTAAAACAAACATAAGGCTATGAAAATGAATAGATGGTTCTCTGAAAAGATGAATAAAATTGACAAATATCTAACACAACTAAAAAAGACACAAATTACCAATATTATAAGTAAAATGAGATATCACTAAAGTCCCAATAGACATCAATAATAAACACTATGAAACTTCACAATTCAGATTTAAACAGATTATCATAGCTCACTCAATAGGAGATAGCATAGTTGATCAGCCTTATAACTGCAAAGGAAATTAATTTTTTATTTTATTGTAAAGATGCTGTACAGAGGGGTTACACATACATGAGTAAGATAATGAGTCCATTTCTTGTGAAGCACTGTTACCCCCTTTGTTATTTTCCCACTATCCCTTCCCTCCCCCACCTCCCTCACAGGAAATTAAATTTGTAATTTTCCCCCAAACAGAAATTTCCAAGACTAGATGGTTTTACTAAAGAATTCAAAGGGTATACTGAGGGAAGGAATCTAAAGGCATAAAGTACTTAAGTACTATTTATAGAAATGAATACCCATTGCAATAATGAGATGTACAAGTCGTTATGTCGAAAACGAACTTTACAACTTTGGTGCGGTGTGGGGGGAGGATTGGGTGGGGGGGAGGGTGGGGGGAGGATGGGAAGGGATGGGAAGGGGAAACAAAGGAGGAGGTACAATGCTTGATAAGAAATGGACTCATTATCTTGCCCATGTAATTGTAACCCCTCTGTACAGTATTTTCACAATAAAAAAAAAAAGAAATGAATACTAGGAAGCCGAAACATGATTTGGAAGATGGGAAAAGGAGGAAGAAAAGGAACGGAGGGAGAAAGGGTGAGTAACTGGAGTTTAAAAAATGAACTATGTAGGGACAGGAGGCATAAATGAGCAGGAAGGTAGGAAGGAGTGAAATTGATCAAAGTGTTGTACTCAGAACCTGACTTATGGAATTGTAACCCCTTTGTATAACTCAATAATAACAATAAAAAATCATGTTAAGCGAAGTAAGCCATACCCAAAGAAATATAGGCTCTATGGTTTCCCTCATTTATAATAATTAGTATATGCCTAGGATAGGCCTGGCAGAGAATCATAATAGCTCAACAGCTATATACATATGACCATACAAAATGATGCTAATTGAAATGAACTCCAAACCATGGAAACAACAGGTCTTTTTTTATTTGGGTTGTTGACCTTGTTGTCACCTTGGGTTGTTGTACTGTATCTAGTTCTTCCTTTTTATTTCATTGTTCTTTTTGCATTGGTTTATCCTTGGCAATCCTTGTCTTTGATTCTGGTACCCTCTGTCTTAGATATATATTTATCTGACTTGGGGAAGAGAAGGAGAATAACAAAATGCTGAAAGGACAAAGGACAACTCATTGCGATGATACCCACAAGACTATGTTGGAAATGAACTTAACAACTTCGGAAAGGGGGAGGTAAGGGATAGTGGGAGAACAACAAAGGAGGGAGTAACAATGTGTGACAAGAAATGTACTCATTACCTTGCTCATGTAACTGTAACCCCTCTATACACTATCTTTACAATAAAAGAAAAAATCATTAAAAATTATCTTAAAGACTTTATATCAATATTACACAATGGCTTCCAAAGACAGCTGGATTCTCACTATAAGCTATTATGTTGTTGTTGTCATTTTTATGAGTATATTTTATTATCTTTAAGTAGTTGTACAAAGAAGTTACCATCAGCAAATCACTATCCCCCCTCTCATCATTCTCTGCCATCCCTTTCAACCCAACCCCTCCTAAAATTTTTCTTAATCTCATAGATTAGGTATTCAATATTATGACTGCATTCTCCTCCCATTCAATCCTTTCTCATTTTTTTGTGGGTCATGGGGCTTTAATTCTAGGCCTGGGTGTTATCCCTGAGGTCTTCAGCTCAAGACTAGTGCTCTACCACTTGAGCCACAGCACCATTTCCATAATCAATCCTTTCAATGACCCAATAACATAAATGCACGTATTATTCCCTCTTCTATGAGAAAAATGAGCCCTAGCAAGCTTCACATTGCCAGCCAGCATGTGGCATTTCCAGGGTCAATTTTGGTCCTCAGCCTTCATCCTCAGCCTCCTTTAAACATGATAGACTTTGATCTAAGACCATTATGCTATGAACATCTGAATCAAGTCCGAGGCATGGTGTCTTATCTGTTACAAGGTTTATATTCAAATTTCACTTTGGTGAAAGGAAATTCAGACCTTAGCAAGACAGACTCTTTCAACAGACACTGGAGTACTACTCTCTTGGCCAACCCTAGAAAGCTACGTATGTTTTTAAATATAAAGGATGGTTATTTCTGCAGGTAACTGTCGTATATTTCTCATCCAGATGACAGAGCAAAGATATGTGAGAGAATAAACTAGAGAAGAGGTTTGTTGTTCGAAATGGTAAGAGCTTCACGACAGCAGAACTAACCGCACCACTGTAATTACAACAAAGAATCAAAACACTGCTTCATTAATTTTTCCCTTGTGTTTGTAATTTTACCCCTTCAAGACTAATTATACTCCTTCCCATTGAATTTAATAAGCACCCTGGACTGAATACTATAGACTGACTGGCTAGAGAAAATTGGGGGACTAGGTATGTCTGACCTGCCTCCATTTTAAAAACAACAATAAGTTGTGAACACTATATTGGCAATGTTTTCCTGACTAGGAAAATAAAAAGACACGTCACTGCCAAATGTATTATGAAGAAAAGGAATATATAATAAATGACGCTTCTGTAATTCCTTTCAACTAACACCTTCAACAACTAAGACTTCAACATTAACTTAGTATTCAAAATAATCCATAATGTGGCTAGTGGCAGAGTTACTGGTAATCCAAGTTACTGGATATTTGCTCTATATTGTCTTACATGATAAGCCATGCTTTGTGTATTACAGACTAGAGACTTCTGGCTTTACATGGGTAAAGCCATGCTTTGTGTATTACAGACTAGAGACTTCTGGGTTTCCTTGTGATTGAGGATGGCTTTAATCAAGGATCTTGTGTTTCTAGGAAGAGATACTGGACTCAATATCAGGATATTGTTCTATGAATAGAACAGAGTCCTGGAACTTTGGGGGTGTACTTACTGCAAGCATCTGTAAGAGGCCAAAATGACATTCTTCAGCATGGCCATTAAGTCCAAACTCCTATAGTACTTGCTATGTGAATGGAACCATTATGAGCATTTTAGTGTACCTCCAAATTTTTTCTTTTAATTCAACTCCACTACTTTTTTTTGAGGCACTTAGGTAGTTTGAACTCATGCCCTTGTGTTCGTTAAGCAATCACTCCACCACTTGAGCCACATTCCTCACCTTAACCTTTGGCTCTCCTTTACATCAAGAATCTAATTAAGTATTTTTTACTATTATTATAAAGGTGATGTACAGAGGAGTTACCAACTCATCAGTCAGATGAGTACATTTCTTTTTGGACAATGTTACCTCTTCCCTTACTCTCTCCCAGTTTTTCCCTCCCATCTCTCCCTGCAAGTTGTATAGTTCATTTTCAATAGTGTCTAGTGAGTACCACGGCGGTGTATTTGTCCACACACTTTCTCTCTCCATTTCTGTGCCCCTCTTACCCTCCTCTAAAGACAGATAAACGAACAAGACAGAGAAGGACAAAAAAAGATTATACCCCCCACCACCATTCCTGAGAATCTATTCCAATTTTTTAACTTCACATTTTGTAACATAGTCATTTGTTTTAATGTAAAAAACTTTTTCCCCCCAGAAAGCTTTGTGAAAAATGAGTGGTCCAACACATAGCATATCAACATCCGATGACCCTAGATCTCCAAGGGAACAAATGCCCTGTTCTGAGAATCACAGACCAATCAGAGAAAAAGAGAAAAGCTCACATGACCCTGCTCTTCTTCATCTCTGCAAAACACTTCCCTTAAGAGGGCCTAAAAAAGGTGTGAACATGTATTTTCTAGGAAAAAAAATAGTTCTGTTAGCATTTGACAGAACAATTAACACCTAAGGAAGCAAGTTAAGATGATAGCTCTGTGTTCACACTTATGAAGTCTACTCTCCATGCTGGACTAGCTCCAATCAGAGCCCAATGCACAGTGGTTAATTCCAGTTAAAAACTGTAGCCATCACAAGCTACATGTGACATTTTCTGAAGATCTGATCCCCTGTCACCAAGAAATGAGTAGGAAGCAGTATCAAAATTTTCTCTGCTACATCTAAATTATTTTCCAGAAAAAGTTTTTTTTTAAAGGCCAAAATAGGAAGCCAAACTAATCACTAAACCTCTATGCTACAGTCACGTCATCTCTGAAATGTCCTTTATGGATAGGAATAGGTACTAGGCCTTCCTCCTCATGATGACTGATCAGTGAAAAGTATGGCCTGTCTATGTCCTTTCTCTCTCCTTTCCTCTATTCCCCTCCCACCACACATTTCCATTACAAGAACTATGATCTGGAACTGTTCCTTAAATTCTCTGATGTTTCTCTCTCTCTCTCTCCCTTCTCTTTCTCTCTCTCTTTTTCATTGTAATGTTATTTCATGTTGATAGGAAAACAACAATTTAAGTACTTGATGAAATAAACATGAGATTAAGACCTTCAGGTGACATTAACTGTAAGCATAATGTTTCATGTCTTATATTTCTGCCTGCTCTTTCTATTTGTGAAGCTCCTAAACCTGCGACCAGAAGGACCTGTACTGATTGACTGGTTTTAAAAGATGAGATTAATGATCACATAGCCTTAAACAAACCCCCAGAAGTCAGGGGACTTCAGTCTAGAAACATTTTCCCCCCATAATGTTCACAGTGACATCTGCAGTTGGAGAAATTTCAAAGTTCGAGAACTGAAGAACTCTTGGAAACATCTAAACTCAAAATGGGAACACAAAATCGTATCATCAGAAAGTTAGCAGTTTCTCCTTTGTCCTGAGATCTACAAGTTCATCCTGGCACCAGCACAAGAAAGATTGGTTCCATCAGCAGCCTAACAGATGGTAGCCAGGAAATGGCTCTATCCTTCTCTTGGAAGGCTGTAGTAGAACTCCATGGAGTATAATTTAACAGGATAGTGGTTACTATTTCCCACCCTGCCACCATTTTCGCAGCATGCCTTTACATAGCTCCAAGAACCACACCTACATCAAAAGGCCTGGCTGTACACTTAGGAACTGAGGTTGACTTTGAGATGTTCAGGAATCTGGAGTTACAAAAACCAGAAGTGGAGCTGTTGCTCAAAGTCTAGAGCACTAGCCTTGAGCAAAAGAGCTCATTGGCCATGCGTTGAAGCTCCATAATGTAACTCAGCTGTTGGTCTTTCATTAATTTTTTTTTGCTTTGTACTATCATTTTTTCATTTAAAATGTTAACCAGTAAATAGTTTGTGAACTTTAAATGAATATTTAAATATATTTTACTAATGCAGGAACTAAGAAAAACTATTGGAAGCCAGGCGCCGGTGGCTCATGCCTGTAATCCTAGCTACTCAGGAGGCTGAAATCTAAGGATCAAAATCAAAAGCTAACCCAGGCAGGAAAGTCCATGAGACTCTTATCTGCAATGAACCACCAAAAAAACAGAAGTGGCGCTGTAGCTCAAGTGGTAGAGCACTAGCCTTGAGCTGAAGAGCTCAGGGACAGCGCCCAGGCCCAGAGTTCAAGCCCCAGGACCAACCAAAAAGAAAAAAAAAAAGAAAAATTATTGGAGTCCTACAATAATTATTAAGAATATGAAGGGATCCTGAGAGCAAAATACTTGTAAATCATTAAAGTACACTTGTATTAAAAAAAAAAGAATCTGGAATTATTATGAGACCATGTTTTGCCACATGGGATCACGTTCCAACAAAGGTAACTCGTGTTTGTCACTATAACAAAATGAACTACCTATGATGGAGTTGGCTTCTGTTTCTGTTTTTCAGGGATTTTTTTTTTTTTCTGTGCCAGTCCTGGGGCTTGAATTCAGTGTGCAAATTCTATGCCATAGTTTTTTCACTCAAAGCTAGTACTCTACTACTTGAGCCACAGCTCTACTTCCAGCTTTTATTTTCTGGTTAATTGGAGATAAAAATCTCGAAGACTTTCCTGCTCCTGGCTTTGATCCACAATCCTCTCATCTCAACCTCCTGAGTATCCAGGAATGAAGGAGAGAATCACCAATGCCCAGCCATATGTTTTAAATAACCTCAAGTGGTGCCAAAGGATAGCTATGATATGCAAGAAATACTGTACTTCGCCAAGCTCTGGTGGCTCACACCTATCATCTAAGCTGCTGAGAAGGTTGAGATCTAAGGGTCCAGGTTTGAAGCCAACCCAGACAGGAAAATTGTGAGATTCTTATCTCCAACTAACTACAAAAAGCTGAAAGTGGAGCTATGACTTAAGTGGTAGAGCACCAGCCTTGAGTGACAAAGCTATGAGCAAGTGCCCAAGACTGAGTTCAAGCCCAGTACTAAAATAA
The DNA here is from genome assembly GCF_019054845.1 of Dipodomys spectabilis. Classification (NCBI taxonomy): domain Eukaryota; kingdom Metazoa; phylum Chordata; class Mammalia; order Rodentia; family Heteromyidae; genus Dipodomys; species Dipodomys spectabilis. The sequence goes on from NW_024870824.1 coordinate 12,628,840, forward strand.
TAAATAAATAGATTTAATCCTGTATTTTAAAATTTCCATAAGTTTCTGTAAGTTAACTTCTATTCTGTAACCCCAATGAACTGGGTTTGTCATTCTTACATTTTGCCTTAATTTCTCCAAAGCTTATTAAAAGAATTGAGAGCTTATAAAACTCACCCTAAAAACTGAGCACCAGTGGCTCATATCTATAATCCCATTACTCAGAAGGCTGAGATTTGAAGATCACAGTTCAAAGCCAGACTGGGAAGGAAAGTCTGTGAGACTCATCTCCAATTAAGCACCAGAAAAGCCACAAGGGGAGATTTCGCTCAAGTGGTAGAGGACTAACTTTAAGCAAAAACATCTCAAGGATGGCACACAGGAAGCCCCAGGACACACACACACACACACACACACACACACACACACACACACACATTTCACCCTCAATAATTAGCTATCTCCTATTACCCCCACAGAGATCAAGGAAATGCTGTGCTAAGGTGGTAGCCATATTTGTGGGGGAGGGGTGTCCTCAGATCAGCTGTAAGAGTCCAGTCCAAGAATCTGAAGATAAAAGAGACTCTATACCCTACAATCAATGTACACTAGGAAGCTCCGATATGGCTCTCATGCAGGCCTGTTCTATCTTCCGTATCTGAGGCTGAGCCTAGAGAGATGCTGCTTTTGTCTAAGGTTTGGCCTATCCCGCACTAACTCACACATTATCATCTACAGCTGTGCATCTATTGATGAGCTTTGGGACAGCACATCTACACATCTGTGTGATCTCTCCACTGTGTATCCCATGTTGACATTTTTTTTACCTGCATCCTTTCTTTTTTCTTTTGTTGGTCATGGAGCTTGAACTCTGGGCCTGGGCGCTCTCCCTCAGTTCTTGAGTTCTAGGCTAGCACTCTGCCACTTGAGCCCCAGAGCCTACTTCCTGCTTTTTCTTCTTATGTGGTACTGAGGAATTGAACCTAGGGCCTCATGCATGTGAGGCATGCACTCTACCACTGAGCTACACTCCCAGTCCAACCTGCATCCTTAAGTAAGTAATTATCATTTGCTTTATCCAAAGCAACTATATCCAATCTCATCATCAATTGGTACCAACTACAGCCATCTATTGGTAGAAAGATGATGTAAGCCTTTTACTGATCCAATGGATTAAGTCAAAACAGAAGACAAAACTCTTTCTCTTGTACATATCAGGTGCTCAATAAATGTTGGCTGAATGATTCTATCCTTCAAAGTAAAGTCTTCCATATACACTGGTGCTAGCAAATGTAGAACATCTATGACTTGAACAAGTCATTGTAGCAACAAAGCATAGAAACACACATAAAAGAACACAAATGAAAAAAACAGTGAATCTCAGAAACAAGTAACAAAGTGTAGCAAGAGAATAAGTGACTCCCTTCCTCCTTAGGACCACCTGGCTTCAGGCTGCTGTTTGTTCATACTGTACTCTGTTTCTTTTCCCTGCTGATCCTTGTCCTTTGCACATGACCTACCTAGGTCACTGATAATAATAGCACCCCCTCTTATATCTAGGAACTTTATAGGCTCACCTCCGGGCAAGGAGAGAGCTAACAGCATGTGATTGCTTCAACATTCCCATTTGGCACAACTGGAAAGAGCCAGATCCTTACTTCAAACAGTAAACATATCCTACACTAGGAGAAGTGGTACACCGAGAATGACAATACACACATAAACATCAGTGGTAATGACTCTACTTCAGAACAACTGCTGGATGGAGTTGCGTACACACACAACTGATCTGTAACTCCAAATTACAATTACACCAAAGGAAAAACACTTGGCCTAAGAATGAAAAAACCTGGCCTAAGAAATTCATGTTTGAATTTTAATGCACTACCTCATAAAACAGAATGTATATAAACATACACATAAACATGCACATTTATACCTATATGTATATGTATACACACATATATCCATCTGTAGAGATATATGGACATATAACAGAACTGGGGAAGACAATGGCTTTTCAAATCATGAGAAATGATTCCTAGCCACACCTCCCTTACCTTGACATCACAGGTCTGACAATCTTAGCTGAAGATGAGGAAGTTTGAGGAAGGTAGTTGAGTCACTGTAATAATGAAGTTCATTCATTTTAAAGTGAGCAAGACCTCACAAAGCCTCGTCAGATGCTGTTTACTGCCACTCAACATATAATGTGTGGTGTCAGGACTTCCAAAGCCCACAGTTAAGTTAGAGGACGGCTCTGAGAGGCAATATGTAAAAGCAGAGAGAAGTGACAACAAACAGCAAGGGGAAAAGAAAACTCAAGGAGAAAGCATATCTGAGGCCCCAGTGGGGGAGCTTTAACGAAGGCAGGTAGGACCTGAAGAAAATAATTCAAAACAAAAATGATGAACTCCCAAAAGATTAGTCTTCAGTAGATTCTGCTTACAAGCAAAGAAAATAAGTAAAACCAAACAAGTGAGAGAAACTCCATGTAAATAATTGAAATTTAGCAAAACGGATGTGCAACTTAAAAGAATAATCTTAAATTGGCTGCGCTACATGCCTTACGCTCTCCCAGAAACAGGATATCTATTACATATATATTGCTTCTAAAATATCCAAAGTAATCATATGAAAAGAATACAGAACCTTTCTCATCCACTTATTATTGAAACCATTAGAGACCTTCTTGGTAAAAAGCACTTCAATGGTGTTAGGGAGAATTTAAGTCCACTTCTCTGGGCATGGGAACTTGATATTGGGTCCTGAGTGATAGGCCGTATTGATTAGTGGGCTCAACAGATGGCAAAACCAACCAAGGACAGGGGGACCAAAAATACTTCCCTGAAACCAGAGCTCAACACGTGGTCTGTAGAGCAGAACAATCACATCTCCAAGAGAACTTGATGCAAAATGTGGGTCTGAAATCCCACTGAAACTGCACAAATCTCTAGAGGAAAAGTCTACATGTTCCACACTTGGGAAGAGACCTCACCTACCGAAGGATGTCTGCTACAGTCTGAAAACCACACAGGCATCCTCTTGTAGTGCAGGCCCAGCCCCCACAGGTAGGAGGTGAACAGCCAACCAGATGTGTGAATTAACTGCCCCCACCCTTGTTCCTACTGTGCCTGCTAGAGATGAGTAATGACTGACGTGTCTTGCACCACACAGTAAATACAAAGCTATCCGTAAACTTCTATAATATACATATAATTTTAAAATGCTAACAAGCCTTAATTAGTTCTAAAAAGACCATAAGATTTCTCAACAATACATGAGAAGCATAAAAGCAACAGATGCCGGCAGTTGGGGAAAATACTAAGTAAACATGTGTGAGGCAAGTCTAGAAAATGAGGAAGAAAATGTATCTAAAAGCATTCTTGGAGGAAGGACAGAATTCAGTGTATACCCAGAACACAAAAAGACAAATAGATTAAAACTTGAGATGTTTAGGGCCAGTTTTTAACACCCTGAAATCAAAATCAAACATGCTTAGCTGGGCACTGGTGGCTCACGCCTGTAATCCTAGCTACTCAGGAGGCTGAGATTGGAGGACCAAAAGCCAGCCTGGGTAGGAAAGTCTGTGAGACTCTTATCTCCAATAAACCACCAGAAAACCAGAAGTGGCGCTGTGGCTTAAGTGGTAAAGTGCTGGCCTTGAGCTGAAGAGCTCAGGGACCAGCACCCAGGCCCAGAGTTCAAGCCCCATGACCAACCAAAAAAAAGAAGAAGAGGAAGAGGAGGAGGAGGAGGAGGAAGGAAAAAATATCAAGCATGTTTGATTTTAAAGTTTTAAACACTTCTGAATTTGTTATCAACATATACAAATTTAGAGGATTTTTTTTGCGGGGGGGGGGGGGGGGGAAGGGGTAAGTTTCCTGGAAAGTTTAAAAACGAAAGAACTATTCTAATCAGCCACGGGTCTCTCTGATCTGAAGCTGAGCAGCCACTGTTCACCTTCAGCCACTGGGGTTTCTGCAGAATGGCCACCAAGTACCTGCATGCATTTGGCAACCCTAGCTTAAAGAATCAAAATATCCATTTTTCTAATTTGGGGAGGGAAGGTAAATAACAAAATGCTGAAATAAGGATATAGGTTGACCCACTGTAACAATGAGATGTACAAGACACTATGTTGAAAACAAACTTTACAACTTTTTTGGGAGGGGGGGGGGAGTTTGGTAGGTGGGAGGGGAGGGAAGGTAGGGGAAAAACAAAGGAGGAGGTAACAATGCTTGATAGGAAATGGATTCATTACCTTACTGATATAACTATAACCCCTCTATACAGTATTTTTACAATAAAAAATATATAAAATAAGAAAAAGAATCAATGTACCAATTCAGTTTCACTGTGCCTTACCAGACTAGCAAGTAATCCTGCTACAAAGATCCTTTTCTACCTCGGAAGAGGTAGGCAAGAAATCAGATCATGTCTGCAAATGACCTAGAATTTCACATAGCATTACCCCATCCTCAGATTTCCACTGGAATCACATGAGGGAAATAAAAACATATGTCCCATCTCCAGGGATTGTTATTTTCTTTGGTCTAGGATGCAGCCTGGCCATCAGGAATGGTATATAGATCCTCAGGTAACCCTAATGGACAGCTAAGGTTGAACCATCTAGCCTTCATAGGATGTGAGTCATTGACTATGAAGGGTTAAAGATTATTTTGTACCCAGATTTCTTGCCTCTCACCTCTTCTGCAATTCAGCTTACCTCTTACTTTGGGAAAAGCTGTTATTCCAAATGCCTGCCAAATGCCATTTACAAACTTGAGAAGATAGTCAAAATATATTCTACTTTCTACCTTTCATTTTTCTTCCAACATAACTGGAGAATAAAAACACTTTAAAAGGTGGGACAGGGGTGTGTGTGGGTGGGAGATGGGAAGGGGAAACAAAGGAGGAGGCAGCAATGCTTGATAAGAAATGTACTCATTACCTTGCCCATGTAATTGTAACCCCTCTGTACGGTATTTTCACAAAAAAAAAAAAAAGAATAAAAAAAACCTTTAAAGAAATCAAAACAGAACTTAGAAAATGGCAAAACCTCCCATGCTCCTGGATTGGAAAGATTAACATCGTGAAAATGGCAATACTTCCCAAGGCTATCTACAAATTCAACGCGATACCTATCAAAATTCCAACCTCATTCTTCAAGGAAATAGAAGAGGCAATCCAAAAATTCATATGGAACAATAAAAGACCCCGAATAGCAAAAACGCTCCTCAACGGAAAGAACACTGCTGGAGGAATATCAATACCAAATTTCAAACTCTACTATAAAGCCATAGCAATCAAAACAGCTTGGTATTGGCATAAGAACAGACCTCAGGACCAATGGAATAGAATTGAAAACCCAGAAATGAACCTACAGACTTATAGCCATCTAATCTTCGATAAGGGAGCTAAAACAATAGAATGGAAGAAAGACAGCCTCTTCAGTAAATGGTGCTGGCAAAATTGGTTAACTACTTGTGGAAAACTAAAGCTAGATCCTTATATATCACCCTGCACCAGAATCAACTCCAAATGGATCAAAGACCTCGAAGTCAAAGCAGACACTCTGAAAACATTACAGGATGGAATAGGAGAAACCCTAGGTCTCCTTGGCGCAGGCTGAAATTTTCTGAATAGAGACCCGGAAACAACAAATCAAAGAAAGGTTGGACAAATAGGATTGCATGAAGTTGCAGAGCTTCTGCATGGCAAAGGACATAGCTAGCAAGATCAATAGAAAGCCCACGAATTGGGAGAAGATCATCACTAGCCATACAACAGACAAGGGTCTCATATCTAAAATATACTTGGAACTCAAAAAATTAAATCCCCCCAACAACAAATCCTCAAAGAAACAACTGCCCAATAAATAAGTGGGCTAAAGACTTAAAGAGAAACTTCTCTGAAGAGGAAAGAAGGATGGCCAATAGACACATGAAGAAATGCTCAACCTCCCTAGCCATAAAAGAAATGCAAATCAAAACAACATTGAGATACCATCTCACTCCAGTTAGAATGGCAAAAATCAAGAACTCTAACAACAACAGATGCTGGAGGTGTTGTGGACAGAAGGGAACCTTACTTCATTGTTGGTGGGAATGTAAACTTGTTCAACCACTTTGGAAAGCAGTATGGAGGTTCCTCAAAAGACTTCACATAGAGCTCCCCTATGACTCAGCAATCCCACTTTTGGGCATTTACCCAAATGTTTACAAACAAGACCACACTAAAGCTACCACACAACTATGTTTATTGCAGCATTATTTACCATAGCTAAGATATGGAACCAACCCAGATGCCCCTCAGTAGATGAATGGATCAAGAAAATGTGGTATATATGCACAATGGAATTCTATGCCTCCATCAGAAAGAATGACATTGCCCCATTTGTTAGGAAATGGAAAAACTTGGAAAAAATTATATTAAGTGAAGTAAGCCAGGCCCAAAGAAACATAGGCCCCATGGTTTCCCTTATTTGCAATATCTAGTATATGTATGAGTCAAGCGGAAAAGGTCAGATAATGTGATGTTAGGAAAATGAACCCTTAGATATGTATTCTAATGTTTTTTTTTCTTCCATGCATTTGTTTCTAACGCATTTATAAGATTATCTCTTTGTTGCTTTGTATGTCCCTCCCCCACAGTATAACCCCTGCTTTCACTATATTTGATGTCAGTATAACTTGTGGAGGAGATGGGGAAAAACAAGTCGTTTAAGGATACAGGTGGACCTGTTGCAACAATGAGAAGTACAAGTTGTCATGTTGAAAAAGAGCTTTACAACGTTGGTGCGGGGGATGGGGGGAGGATGGGGGGGGAGGCTGGGAAGGGATGTGAAGGGTAAACAAAGGAGGAGGCTGCAATGCTTGATAAGAAATGTATGCATTATCCTGCCCATGTAATTGTAACCCCTCTGTACAGTATGTTCACAAAAAAAAAAAATAAAATTATTTTAAAAAAAGAATAAAATACCTTTTTTTGAAGCAGAAAAAAAAAACCTTTAAAAATAAAAAAGGAGTAGGGAAATTATCCCGAGACAAAACTCAGGCGGCACAAATAGCTTAAATACACAAAGAAGAGGTGCATAGTAGAAGACATGTATGAAAAGGCACAATTGCTCTGAAACTTACCAATGTACTAAGCAGGAATTTTTTTAAATATTAAAAGAAAAGAGCAAGACCTACTGGTAATGGCCCAATTTTTGCCTTAAGATGAATTCCAAATTATTACTGCTCTTCAAGTTTTCTGTCGGTAACATGCATTTATATTTTGACTTTCCTCATGGGATATGCAAACTGCTATCGCCTAATTTTCACATTCTAATACCACCTTAAATTACAGCTGGAAAGGTAGATATTCAATAGCATTTCATGCAGTAATAGACCTTAAACATTTCCTGGTATGAACTGACACCATCTATTGACTAGACTCCCATCATGCATTGGGCAGTATGCTAGACACCTCATCTACAGGATCTTAAATCAGTCCAACAAGTTCCCAGAGTCCATTCTATCAGCTCATCTAGCAATTTTTTTTTCTATGACTTTAGAAAGATTTGTAACTGTCTATGACCACTGAATAGAAGCAATCAGCACTTGGATTCAAACTCACATCTTTGTGTCTGATTCTCAAACTTGTTTGCCTGGAGTTAATCTACTTTGTTTATCATCACAACCCACAGATCTATCTAGATCTATGCCTGCTTATCCCCACCTTGCTTGTATAAATCAGAAAGTTAAACCATTTTCACATCACAGAACAAGTTAGTGGAATCCACAACTACAACCTGTCTTTCTCTCTCTATTCCAAGTTCTTTGGGAGGATTAGTGTCAATTCACACAGTGTCAATCATTTCTGGGCCACATGATGCATGTCACAGCCCAGAAGTGGCCCACCATGAAGTGAGGCATACAGAACACACGGTTACAGTACAAAGATATAGGAATGGCAGCTGTGCATCACTGATGAATAGAAATCAAAAGTCTTCTGATTTCTGAGATTCTGCAACACTGATAGGCATATGGCTAAGTTTCAACACAGACTGGTACATGTCTGTTCATTCCAAGCCCCTGAGAAACCAGGAGCCAAGGCTGACCACTTTATTTGCTCCAGTATAATCTCATCAAACCCTGAAAACAATGATACCCATAACATCTGGGCACAAGATCCCTCTGTAACCTTGATACCGTCTCTGACTGCCCTGACACGGCCACAATCACAAGACATCCTCAGGAAGCCTAAACATCATGGTATACAGGTTGTCCCTTTATTTGTAAAAATCATAAAAGAGACTGGGTCGTTAGAATCCAGGTATACAGTCTCATGTCTGTGAGTGCCACAATGTGAAGCAGGCCCCAGGGGAGTATATGGCTTCATGTCCTGGCAGGCAAAGCTCCTCTTTAAGCCATGAACACTATGTCCTCAAACTTGTATTGCTGTTCCAGTGATGTGTCATGGCTCAGGCGTGATTCTTTAAAAAAAAAATTTTTTTTTTAAGACACAGCCACAGCATCCCTGCAAGAGAAAAGAAAACAAGCTTTATCACCTAATAAACATGTCTTACAAATCAATACTTATTTGCCTCTTTGCTGAGGTAACTCCTGGGAGTCACTTGAATTCTATCACGATGGATAATTCTTGAAGAAATTGCATTCCTACCTCCTAATGATGTTCGAACAGAGAAAGCCCTTATTTTATTAAGTCAACTGCCCAGCAGAGGTGGCTCAGAGACGTCTAAGATATAGCTAAATCTGAAGTCTTAATCATTTCAACATGATACAACACCACTATGTTATCAAACTCACCAAGCCCTAACTCCCGACTGCCAGCGGCAAGAACTCACAGATGTCAAGGCTATTTGTTTTATTCAAAAATGACAGGAAATCAAAACTCAATGGAATGGATGTGTCAGCAGCAATGCCACAAGCATATTGGTTAGTGAGATTTATGCACCTCCATTTAGCTCATGACAAAAATCACCTTCGGAGCTTTTTAATTGTCTACTTGGACGTACAGAACAGGATGTTCTATTAAAGCATCTTTAACGCTAGGTACCATACACCACATAGTCACATTCTATGTGAAGTAAATACAATGTAATGTAAAAAATATTACTCTTCCTAGCAGCATTTGTGTTTCCTTAAAGGACCGGATATGAAATATTTTAGGCACAATGACTCAACTCTGTTACTATAGCTTTGGACACAGGCAATAACACAGCTGTGTTCCAAAAAAGCTTTATTTAAAAAAGTTTAAAATGTCTTTTAAAAATTGAGAAGTGGCCAGGCACTGATGGTTCACACCTAAATCCTAGCTATACAGGAGGCTGAGACTAAAGATCATTGTTCTAAGACAGCCTGAACAGGAAAGTCTATGAGACTCTTACCTCCAATTAACCACCAAAAACCCAGAAGTGGAGCTGTGGCTCAAGTGGCAGAGTGCTAGCTTTGGAACACAAAAGCGCAGAAATAGCACCCAGGCCCCAGGACTGAGCAAATGTGTGTGTGTGTGGGCGCGTGTGCGTGTGTGCACACATGCGCGCACACACACACATACAGACACAGAAATTGAGAAGTGTATAATTCCAGAGTTGGAATACTGAGTAAATTACAGCCAGCACATGTGTGGTAACACAAAGCCCGTGTTTCTATTTCATTGTGGATATGCACTGAACTTGATGAGCAATTTTAATGACCACTATTGCTAGTGTTTTAACTCTTTTACTGTTATTATTTTAGTATTTGTTTATACTGTAAAATAGCTTCATCCAAGCCAGGTGCTGGTAATCCTGTAATCTGCATGCCTGTAATCCTAGCTACTCAGGAAGCTGAAGATCACATTCCACAGCCAGCATGAACAGCAATGTCTGTGAAATTCCTATTTCCAATTAACCAGCAAAAAACAGGAACTAGAGATGTGGCTCAAGTGATAGCATACCAGCCTAGAGTGAAAAAAAAAAAAAAAACAAAAGAACAAGTGAGAGATTGAGGTCTGAGTTCAAGTTCCCAATACTCACACACACACACACACACACACACACACACACACACACACACACACACACGCACACACGCACACACACACACACACACACACACACACACACACACTCCCTCATCCAACTCTTCACAAATCAATGATATTAGAATTGAAGATACAGGGAAAATAAACTTTCAGACTACAAACATTGGACTCATAAAATATGATCTATTGATTTATTTTAAAAGGGTAAGTAGTCACCAAAATACTGCTTGATATTAACTTAAGACATTAATTCAGAAGGCAACAAATGTTTTCTTAAAAGACCAGATAGGAAATATGTTAGACACAATGACACTACTCTGCTATATTAGCTTTGGACACAGTCAATACCACAGCTGTGTTCTAGAGGGGGAAAAAATCTTTACGTATAAAAAGCAGACAATAAGCTAGATTGTCTTATATGCTATGGATTACTGACTTTTGCCTTCCAACTGTGGAATCTCTCCTATTTTGCCCAGTAGTACTGGGGTTTAGGCTCAGTTCTTTGAGCTTGCTAGGCAGGTGCTCAACCACTTGAGAGAGGCCTCTAGTCTTTTTCTATTTTTGAGATACAGTCTCTCTTTTTGCCTGAGCCAGCCTGGACCACAGCCTCCTATTTATACTTCCTGACACAACTGTAATGACAGACATCAACACCAAACCCAGATGTGTCTGTTGAGATGGCGATCCCCTGAATACTTCTGCCCATCTGGTCACCATCCTCCGGCTGTCAGCTTCCTGAGTACCTAGGATCGCAGGCATGAGCCTGCTACCCACCCTCCTTTCTTTTAATGTAACCCTTTACCACCCATGAAATCAATAGTTTCCTCACTTACAACTTTTTCCTTTCTTTCCATACAACTGTCTTTAGGTAAATAAAAAGTTCCCTCAAAACAGAAGTATTTCTAGCTTCAAAAATGTGAAATAGTCAAGAAAATGGAATGGAGTAGAATAAAGCAACATCACGGCTGTAAGATCAAAATCTCATAATGTTCTATCATATTTGTGGTGATGTTTGCATAACCATATATGAATCACAACTCACCAATTGGTAGTCCATGACAATGACTCGTAAATCACCAATGGACATCATATCACAATGAAGCTGGTCTTCAGAATAGTTAAAACCTCTTCAGAGGAATGTAGATTTGTATGCTAAGAGTATACATTCCCTTTTTTATATTCGCTCTACTAAGAAAACTGGTTATGTATTTGAAGGGTTTGAGCTATGGAAATAAGTCAGAAATTCAGGACTGTCTACATTTATTATCACTGTCCTCAACGGAAGCCCAGGTCATATTCAGACCTCCATCATTCCATGTATGAGAGAAAAGACTGCTTTTCACAAACAGTGCAAGACCCGGAGTTCACAGCTACATGCTGTACTAAATCATATTATCTTGTTTAGCCTTCCTAACAACAATAAAAACAGTTAATATGTGTGAAGTATATAGAAGATTAATATGAGCCAACATGTTGTTTTCTTTTCCTTTTTCCTTTTTTTTTCTTTTTTTAGTGTACTGTTTGCAGTGATTTCTTTTGTCTTTCATTTTTTTTCTCCTGTGGTTTATTCCTGGGTCACTGTTTCTGATTTTGGTAAATTTATCAGATTTGGGGAAGGGATGAGTTATCACCGAAACTATGGGACAAAGAGTGAACCAATGCAACAGTGATACTCACTAGACACTATGTTGGAAATAAACTTTACAACTTGGAGAGGGGAGGGGAGTCAGAGGGAAGGGAACATAGGAGAAAATGAGGGAGAGGGTAACACTGTTCAAAAAGAAATGTACTCATTACTTTATGTAACTTATGTAACTGGAAGTATGTTCTACTTACTGTGAAAGTGGAACTTATATAATCCCTTTGTACATCACCTTTACAACAAAATAAAATTTAAAAAATAAATAAAAGCAATGCAAGTGTCAAAAAAAAAAGAGAGAAAGCTCAGGAACAGTGCCCAGACCCTGAGTTCAAGCCCCATGACCAACCAAAAAAAATCAGTCAGTCTGTCTGTATATCTATCTATCTATCTATCTGTCTGTCTGTCTATCTATCTATCTATCTATCTAGTTATCTATCTACCTATATATATATATACATACATACACACACACACACACACACACACACACACACACACACACACATATATATAGTAAACCATCATTCACTTTCATTTTGGGCTATATTCTCACTTAAATAACTTAGTTTTATCTTTTCTAGTACAAGGGCATTCTCTCAAGTGTTGACAAGAGAACCTGATGATAAAGGGAGCTGAATAGTTCTGCAATCCCCTGTTATCTGTTAATACTGAATTATTTGCTCTAAGCTGGAGGTAATGCTCTTCAGCACTGGTATGGTCTGGCTTCCAGCTAGAGGCCATGACAAACAATGCTAAGAAGATGTGCCAACTAGACAGTACAGGGTAACTGGCTGCAGAGCAACCAGTGGAGCCACTGTCCCCAGTCACTCGGTCACCGCTAGAAACCAAATCTTCCTCCATAGCAGCCTTGCCTGCCCTTCCAAGAAATCATTCCGTGGCTCATCAAATCAGTCCCACCAAAAGAGAGCTAATCAAGTTGCTTTTTAGGCAGGGACAGGAGGAGGAAATAGGGAAAGCAAAGGAAAGGGTGACATTGTCCATAAAAGAAATGTACTCATTATTGAACTTATGAAATGGTAACCCCTCGTGCAACACCTTTATAACAATAACACTTTAAGAAAAATACGCTGAAAAATTCCTGGGGCTGAGTTATGCAGGCTTGTATAACTAGAGTTTATCCAACAAAGCAGAGTTTCCCCCCCCCCCCCACAGGGACAGGAGCCATAGCCCGATGATGACTTTTTGGCCCCATGGTGCCCACAACTTAAGAGCAACATGTATGCAGCCCTCCTAACAAACTTGGGACAGATAGGCAGAGGCATATATCTGTTACATAGCTTCAGGTGTCAACCTGCTTATCAGAGTTCCCGCCAAAGAAATGCTCATATATCATTTTCATTATGTTTGATGTATTGCTTGAATTCTTCCCCAGTCAAAACAAAGGAACTAAGGTTTAGCTGGATGCCAGTGGCAACTCGGGAGGCTAAGATCTGAGGACCATGGTTTAAAGTCAGCACAGGCATAGAAGTCAATGAGATGCTTCTCTCTAATATACCAGTGGAAAGCCAGAAGTGGAGGTGTGGATGAAGTGGGAGAGGATCAGCCTTAAGCTAGGTACAAGGCCCTAAGAACTGACGTTTAACTGCATGACTTTCCAGTAAAATATTCACTCTTAATCCACTGGAGGATTCAGAATCCTCCAAAGTGTTGACTATTGCTTGGGACCAGAAATGTGTGGGATTTGGAGATTTTTCTGACTTTGAAGTATTTGCATATACACAGTGCAATATGTAAATGAACTTGAGAATGTAACCCAGAATGGGACCCAAGTTTAAACACAAACTTCCCTTATTTTTCATGGACACCATATACTGATAGCCAAAGGTAACTTTAGACAATATTTTCAACACACCTGTATCTTGATAGTTCCAGTAACAGAAGCTCAAGGAAGAATACTTCCATTTGTGGCATGATGTTGTCATTCAAAAAGTTTCTGATTTTGAAGCATTTTATAATTGAGTTTTTCCATGTTAGTTTCCAGACTGACAAGATATAAGGCCAATCAGTATGTTCCTTTCTTGTTATCCTTCCTGCTCCAATTATAGCTTACATCTCTCTTTTCATTGTTCTTGAACAATAAAAGAAAGCTTCAGTTCATCCTGAGCTGAAATCTTTACAAATCTATGCCACCTTCAGGGTCCCAATCATGGTAGATTATGCTGAACAGTTTTAGCAATTTGAAGTTGTAAACCATCACATAAGTACAAAACTGCTCTGAAAATCAAAGAACCAAGTAACTAAAGGTACTAAGCAGATAAGAAAACATCTGTGCAATCATGTGCTGTATATATAACTAAGAAATGTGCTGTGTGAATTGCCCAGGGAGACTGATACATAATACCAGGTTTATAAAGCCAAAAACATGACTTGAGTGAATAATTCTGATCTTGTTTTTGGTACTCACTGATGATTCTTTATTCAGCTAAGGGAGCACCACACTGTTCTTTTAGCAGCATCTCCATTATTCTAATTCCCTGCAGAGAGAAGAAAGAAAACTGAAAATGCTATATTTCATAGACACGCCCCTTTGCATTTATCACAACCTTCTCTCTTCAGGAAATCCAGGTTATGGCCACAAAGTCATTTCAGAAAAGTAGACTCATAGTTAACCTTTATAATATCTCCAATTTTATTTTTACCCAGCAGTTTCATGTATACTTTCTCTACACATGCTCAGATCTGCTTGAGAGGACTTAGCACCTGCTTTAATCATAAGAAAAGAGCCTCAGAGAAGTTAAACAACTTAAAAGTGGCCAAGATCTTCACAGAACCGTCTTGGGAGCAATGTCCAATACACCCCACAAGCAAATCTTTATCTCTGAACAACATCCCTGAATCCACCTTACCTGATACCCACAAAACTCCTAAGAAAATACTATTTTCTTTTTTTTTGGTCAGTCGTGGGGCTTGAACTCTGGGCCTGGGTGCTGTCACTGAGCTCTTCAGCTCAATGCAAGTGCTCTACCACTTGTGCCACAGCACCACTTCCGGTTTTCTGGTGGTTAATAGGACATGAATCTCATGGACTTTCCTTCCCAGGCTGGCTTTGAACCATGATCCTCAGATCTCAGCCTCCTGAGTAGCTAGAATAACAGGCATGAGCCACTGGCACTCAGCTGAAAGTGCTATTGTTAGCCCCACTTTACTGGTGAGGAAACAAAAAGTCAACAGGCTTAATACATTCACTCAAGATATATAGGGAACACACACAGCACCCCACCCAATGTTCAGTGGCCCCCTTTGCCTATCTGTACCTCTCATTCCATGACTGTCCATACCAGCCTGCCTATCTGCGTGGTTTGGGGAAGCAGGGAGAAAGATAAGAGTGGGTGAATGTGCTCAAGCTATTTTGTATGCATATGTGAACATGTCAAAATAAAACTCTCTTGTACAACTAATTGATGTTCACAAAAACATGGAAGGAGCTAGTTCTACAAGTCAGAGGATTTAAATATAATTATGACATAGGGTCTTAAGAACCTCAAACAGTGGGAAAAGGACTCATTGTTCTCAGGACTACAAAACAGTGGGAAGAATAATGGAGGGAATTTAAAATACATTTTCCGAGGATCTCCCCAAGAAGATGCTGATTATAGAGCCCTCAAGCAGGCCCCAGAGTTTTCTACCTTTAATAAACACTTGAGTGGTTCTCTTATACTGATGCGTGAATGAACCTGAAATGCGGAATGGGCCTGCAGGAGAAAGGCAGGTACTTCCTCCTGGGTTTTGTTTTGAGCCAAGAGAAGGGGATGTGGCATAACGAAAAGCATCAGTAGAGAAACAATAAAGTACATTTAATGAACATGAAACAAGATATGATTCAGAAGGTCCTTAAGATTCTGCCAGGGCCATCACCCTAAAAACTGCCCCTGTACTAGAAGGAAGAGCACTGAGGGATCTTGAGAGAAGCCAAGGAGGCTCCATGGAGGTTCACTGAACGAAAATAGCCAACTATAGGGTCGGGAGCACTGTGATCAGAGCCAGGAGATGTGAGCCCTAGTTATAGTATCACTAGACATTCTGGTGGGTTCCTTAGGCTACTCATTTTTACCAAGGATTGCCTTGGACTTACAGATACTGTGAGCTTCTATACCCAGCTGTATGCCAGAAAGAGTAGGTAAACTCCAGAAGCAAACCGAGACCCCAGTCCCTACCAATGACTGAAACAGAAATTCCAGCGCTGAAGCCCAGTATCTGGACCTAAAACATGCTTCCTGTGATGCTAAGACACAATGAATGCATGCTCTAGAACTAGCAAACCAGGAGCCAAGAGGCTCATACCTGTAATCCTAGTTACTCAGGAGACAGATGTGAGAACAATTTGAAGCCATCCCAGGCAGACAAATCCAAAAGACTCCTTTTCAATTATCCACCAAAAAGCTAGAAGTGGAGCTGTGGCTCAAGGTAGAGTCATCCTTGAGCAAAAAAATGTCCAAGCCATGAGTTCAAACCCCAGTACTGGTATGTGCACACAGACAGACAGACACAGACACAGACACAGACACACACACACACACACACACACACACACACACACACGGAAGAATTTGCAAGTAGCATCACCTCTGAGATTCCTTGCAACTCACTTAGCTAGGAAGTGATGAAATATTCTCCTTAATCATCTTTTACATAATTTATATTGTAATCTTTATGCTAGTCTCCTCTAAAAGGATTGGACCTAATTTTGAGGGATGGGTGAGAACTTTTAAAGGGGTGACACTGATCAAAATATATTGTATTCATAAACGCCTTTGTAGAATGGCAACAGAGGAGTTACAATTACATGGGCAAGATAACGAGTACAGTTCTTTTTAATTTCAATAAGGTTTATGGATTAGCAAACGAGTACATTTCTTATCAAGCATTGTTGCCTCCTCTTTGTTTCCCTTTTCCATCCTTTCCCATACTCCCCTCACCTCCCCCCACCCGATCCTCCCCCGCCCCACCAAAGTTGTAAAGTTCGTTTTTCCGACCTAATGACTTGCACATCTCATTGTTGCAATGGGTCCACCTGTATCCCTAGTTAAACGATTTGTTTTTGCCCTTTCCCTCCACAAATTATACCAACATCAAATACAGTGAAAGCTGGGGTTATACCATGGGGGAGGGACATACAAAGCAACATAGATACCATCTTATAAATATAGAAACAATTGCATGGAAGAAAAAAACATTTGAATACTTATTTTGGGGTTCATTCCCCTAACATCAACTTATCTGACCTTTTCTGCTTGACTCAGACATATACTAGTTATTGCAAATAAGGGAAACCATGGGACCTATATTTCTATGCCTCCATCAGAAAGAATGACATTGCCGCATTTGTTAGGAAATGGAAAGAGTGGAAAAAATTATATTAAGTTAAGTAAGCAAGGCAATTTCTTTTTGCAACTAAAGGAAATACAAAAAAAATTTAACTAATTTCACCAAATCATAAGACTCAGCTAATGCTCATTTCTATTCTCATTCACTCAGCCACAAATCCAATTAAGAAACACTTACTATGCAGCTACTATCTGCATTGGAAATTAAATGTTGGGCAAACAAGACAAGGGCC
This sequence comes from Dipodomys spectabilis, assembly GCF_019054845.1. Taxonomy (NCBI): domain Eukaryota; kingdom Metazoa; phylum Chordata; class Mammalia; order Rodentia; family Heteromyidae; genus Dipodomys; species Dipodomys spectabilis. The sequence continues at coordinate 12,646,074 of NW_024870824.1, forward strand.
TTGTCCTTACAGAGTTTGCACACTAGTGGAGTCCAGAGAACTTCTATTACCTTTCTCAGCTTTAGTTTCTACAAACTGTTCTCCTACTTTGAAGAGGAAAGAACAGAAACTGTCACATAAATTCCTTTTCAAACTTGTTGTACAGTAGTGAGTAAATGTGTACAATCTATCTTTAGAACAAGAAAAGCACACTCCTTCCTTGGAAAGCAAGAATGTGTGAACTCTCCCAGCCATCTAAATTAAGACCACTGCCACGTATTGAGCTGAACACTAATTGACATTAGTGAAGATCTGAGGTTTGCCTTGGGAACTGAAAGACGTTTATTTATTAAATCAATTATGTTCACGATGAGACAGCTGATTTTATTTCCCTCTTTTCTCCTGTCTCACACCACCTTGGTCTTTGTTTTTTAGAAGAACAGTTAGAAATAGAAGGCAGGGAATAAGGGCAGGAAGAGAGAGAATAAAGTGAATTAAAACAACAACAAAAACCAGGGAGGCTAGTCATTATTTAGTATCATTCTTTGGTAAGGAAAGGCCAAATCAAAGCCTAATCGATAGAGTCTTCTCAAATAAAGTTCATTCCAACACTTTTAAATCTCATCCCCAAGAGATCAGGCTTATAGGGACTAAATTTATACCATTTACCACACAGTGATACCCAAAATGCAGAGTACATATTAAGGGGCTCTGCCTTTACAGGTACAGTTTAAAAGCTTTTGGACTGGCAAACTATAAACCAACGCTATTTTATTTTCTCTCTCCCCTGAAGGCTGTCTTCATTTGTCAATGTGCAGGCAAGCACACTATCTAACGGTCTCATTTCTCTAAAACCAGAGCAATGCTTTCCAAAGATATTGCCACAAAGTGTAAAACACTTCACAAATTCCCCGCTCTGTGTTCTCTCAGATCACTGGTAATTACTGGAAAAACAAAACTGGGTCTTTAGAGGACGAGGAATAAGTTAGACGCAAAGATGACTAAATCCAGATGGTATATTTACTTTGTTATCAAACACTGATACTTCCTTGAGGAGCTCTTGCTTACCTAAGAGGCACCAAAGAGAGTAATATCAGACCTCACAAAAACTGCAAACTTCTACAACAGTCCCCCAAAGGCATATTCATACAGAGCTCTTAACAAAAGAGAACTGCTCTCTTAATTATCACAATGATAAAAGACTAATGTTAAAGACCCCACTGGAAATAACTCGTTCTTGAGGGTCAGGGTTTTCGAGCAATACCAGCAGCAGTCACTGTGTGTAAGGGGTCATGCAGAAACTAGGATACAGGAATGTGTACAGGACATGATGTCTCTATTCAAGGAGCCACTGGTCTCTGGGAGAAAATGGAGGAGTGAAAACCACTTGAGAAGTGCTACAAGTTAGATACATCACATGGAAAAAGACAGGAAGCAATCTTACAGAGAGGATATGAAACATTATTGGGAGAGGATAGAAATCAGAAATGGGGGCTGGTCATGAGTGTGAGAAATACAGATAAAGAAAGGGTGAGGATCCTACAATAGATGAGTGGTACCCATACACAACAGAATTTTATACAGCAATTAGAAGGAATAATAAGATACCATTTGCAGGGAAATGGATGGACTTAGAACAAATCATGTTCAGTGAGGTAAGCCAAGCTCAAAGAGACAAACAGGCACATGTGTTCTCTCACAAATAGAAGCTAGATCTAAAATATACTGAGACATAATAAATTATATAGGACTCTAGGCATTCAAACCCAGTTAGACCAAAGGAGCATACTCTTGGGAGAGGAACAGAAAGGCGCAATGCCTATGTGCCTCTGATCATACATAATAATATTTATCAAAATGAACTCCAGGAAATGGAAACAAGAGGGTTTTTTTTCTTTGTTGCTGTTTTTGTTTCCTTTTATCTTGTTTGTTCATCATATGTCTTTGGGAGGGTGGGGGGGGCAGAAATAGAGGAAAAATGGTAAACAAATGCAGCAATGGTACTCATTAGACAGTATGTTGAAAATGAACAACTTGTGGGTGGCGGTGGGAGAGGAAAACTGGAAAAGTGAGAGGGAAGGGATGACACTATCCAAAAAGAAAGGTACTCTAGGGCTGGGAAGGTGGCTCAGTGGTAGAGCGCTTGCCTTGCATGCCTGAGGTCCTGGGTTCGATTCCTCAGCACCACATAAGCAAAAAGAAAAAAGCCGGAAGTGGTGCTGTGGCTCAAGTGGTAGAGCGCTAGCCTTGAGCTGAAGAGCTGAGGGACAGTGCCCAGGCCCAGAGTTCAGGCCCCACGATCAGACCTCCCCCCCCACAAAAAAAAATTGTACTCTTTACCTGACTTATGTAACTGTACTGTAACCTCTCAGTACATCACCTTCATAATAAAAATAACAAATGTTTTTTGAAAGAGGTAAGGGGCTTAAGGGCAGCCACAAGAATGGCACTGTCCAACTTCTTCACCTTCCAGGTACTTAGCTTTCAATGCCTTAGCTCCAGCATTTTCCTGGGAAAAGACAGCAGCACAGCAAAGCTCCCTATCTTTATCAATGAATGGCACTGTAATTGTTCAATGACTCAGAGACCTAGGATTATGTTCAAACTAGTTCTGCAACTTTGCACAAGATATTAAATTCTATAAACCTAGCAGCCTCATCTCTGAATAAAAATGATAAAACATGGATTTGTCCACAAAAATTCGTTAAAATCATACACCTTCATCTGCTTACCACAATATTTAGTGTTAAAACTAGTAAATACTTGGTAATTACCTGGTAGTTGGTAATAACTGTTCACTATCTAAATTTCTTTTGTAATTATTTAATCCCCCTAGAATGCAAACCTTTTAAAGCTAGGAGCTTCTGTCTTCTTCCAGATATATACCACAAAAAAATAGGACACAAAAGGCAAATAGTAAATGTCTCTTGAATGGATGGATGAATAGATGGATGGATGAATAGATGGATAGATGGATACATGGATCTATCAGCCAGCCAACCAATCATTGCTTTACAGGAATACCATATTACACAGTAAACTAAAAAGTGAAGAAACACCTAGCAAATATCGACATGTCAAAACTAAACCAACATGAGTTAAGCAATCTTAACAGGCCCATATCAAGCATTGAAATAGAAACAGCAATAAGAGACCTCCCATCTAAGAAAAGCCTAGGACCAGATGGATTTACAGTGGAATTCTACAAGGCCTTCAAAGCAGAGCTCACACCAATACTCCTCCAACTCTTCAATGAAATTGAAAGAGAAAGTTCACTACCAAACTCTTTCTATGAAGCCATCACAACCCTCATCCTAAAACCAGGCAGGGTCTCATCAAAGAAAGAGAACTATAGCCCCATTTCTTTGATGAACATTGATGCAAAACTTCTCAACAAAATTTTGGCCAATCGACTTCAACAATTCATCCAAAAAATCATACACCACAATCAAACAGGATTCATTGCAAAGCTGCTTCAATATACGCAAATCAATTAATATAATTTTCACATCAACAAGAGCAAGGATAAGAACCACATGGTTATCTCCATAGATGCAGAAAAAGCATTTGACAATATCCAACACCCCTTTATGATGAAGGCTCTGGAAAAACTAGGAATCTATGGAACATTCCTCAATACAATAAAGGCTGTATATGACAAACCTATGGCCAGCATTATACTTAATGATGAAAAGCTAAAGCCATATCCTCTTAAATCAGGAAAGAGACAAGGATGTCCACTCTCTCCACTTCTCTTCAATTTAGTATTAGGATGCCTAGCTACAGCAATAATCCTACTTTTGGGCATCCATGAGGCCCTGGGTTCAATTCCTCAGCACCAGATAAGCAGAAAAAAAAAAAAAAAAAGAAGCCAGAAGTTGCACTGTGGCTCAAGTAGTAGAGCGCTAGCCTTGAGGTGAAGAGTTGAGGGACAGCGCCCAGGCCCAGAGTTCAGGCCCCACGGACCGGACCCCCCTCCCAAAAAAAAAAACAAAAAAACTTCTCTTTTACTATAGTTTTCTATTTTTTTGGACTTATATAAAAATTGTTTCCAAATATTTTCTTTGACTTTATATAGAATCATGACACATGAACAAGAGCACAAATCTGTCATTCTCCTAGTTAACTCTCCCTCTAACAATGACATCAACTACTTATTCTAGTTATTAGGCTGCCCAATCAGCTTCTAGCTCACTTTCCCAACACTGTATCTACCCTGTATCCTCCGTCTTCCCTACCCCCAGGCCTACTTTCTACTCAGGAAACATCCTCAGTTCTTTCTTCATCTTCCACTGTTCTCTCCATCCCAGGAGCAGACATCCAGCACTTGGCAGTACTTAGATCTCAACTCATTCAGCACCTCCACTGAAATTAGACCCTCTCATACTCTCATTATTACTCCAGCTTAAATAGCCCAGTCACAGTCTGGATCATATTGCCTGGTCCTACTATTTGTATAGCATTCATTCCAATAAAGAAAATTTCATGCTAAGATAGTAGAGTGTTCATCTGGCTAGTGTTCATCACTGAACACATAGAACCAACACTAGAACCCAGCACACCATGAGCATAATCTGAAGAGGGAGTAGGGAAGAAGAGGTGGGCAGAGGGAGGGAGGGAAGAGAGAGATACAAACACCAGCTTTCTCATAGAAAGATGAAAGAAATGCTTAGCAAAGCTCTCAGGAAGAGATCTTCTATCACAATATAGCATCTTTTAATCTGATGCTGTCCAATTCTTTTGAAATTCAAGTCTTCCTCATCTATAAAACTGGAATAACACCAAATAACAATAATACAATTAAAATTATATATAGCATGACAAGCACTGTACTGTTTTTTTTCACTGTCGACTTATTTTACCCTTCCATCTGCTTAGAGGAGGTCGAGAGATGAGACCAAAGCCCAGAGAAATTCCTGTCCAGAACCACACAGTAACTAAGAAGTAGAGCACAGATTTGGCTCAAGGCAAGCAGATAGGACAGCCTAAAATCTGGGATTTTGGAAGACAGTGGGTAGGGTTGGGGGGTGGGGAGACTTACAAGTCTACATTAGAATGTGAACGTGGAAACTTCTACTACAATGCTCTATACATAGCTAGAGACTTTCTTTTATTGACTCTACTCAAAAATCCTGATAAATTAGCTATTTTAGTCCCTTAAATTCTGCTAAACAAATCAGTTATTTCAGTCCTGTTCCCAAACAAATGTCATGAATCTTAATACATAAATCAATATCTAATTTCATCTACAAATTATTTTAAATACAATGTTTTCTCAGTAGGACTAGCCTGATAAAATGTACAGCTTCAATATAATTTTCCATTTGTGGCAAATAGGCTATTGAGTAAGATTCATTTTTATTTCCCCTAATAACCCAGACTCTTTAGATATAACTGTAGAGCATTAAGTCTCAGATCTCCTCGATTCACATTATAAAACTTTCTCTCCTCAAAGAGAATATTTAATCCTCACAATTTGCAAGAGAAAAAAAGTGCACCTGCAAATAATAACATCTAAAAAGTGGAAATGACCTTTTATTATTTAACTCAGATAGGAAACTCAGCAAAAAACTGAATGCAGCCCAATTGATGTAGCGAGATGTCTTGTGCCCAAACAACAGAAGGAAAAGCTACAGTCATTTCCATTATTGGCAATTGCCAGCCTACCTACTTTGGGGGCTGAGATCTGAGGATCTCATTTCAAAGCTAGCCCGGGCAAGAAAGTGTAAGACTCTCCAAAGAGGAAAAGTCAAAAGTGGAGTCGGGCACCGGTGGTTCACGCCTGTAATCCTAGCTACTCAGGAGGCTGAGATCTTAGGATCGTGGTTCAAAGCCAGCCCAGGCAGGAAAGTCCATGAGACCAATAAACCACTAGAAAAACGGAAGTGGCGCTGTGGCTCAAGTGGTAGAGCCCTCGCCTTGAGGTGAAGAGCACAAGGACAGCGCCCAGGCCCAGAGTTCAAACCCCATGACTGACCAAAAAAAAAGTCAAAAGTGGAAGCCTGGCTCTTTTATAGAAAATTCTTCCTCACCCTCCAATATGACTTACTCTATTTAAATTTTTTAAATGTGACCTTTAATCAGACACAACAGCCCACATCTACAACCCTAGCTACCTGGAAAGGCCAAGATTGAAAAGATCACAGTTCAAGGCAAACCCCGGCAGAAGAGTCCACAAGACTCCTCCACTGACCACTGGGCCCTGTAGTAAGTACCTTTTGTCCTAGCTAGAAGATAAAGCTTAACACAGGTGAATTGTTGCTGTTCACACAGCAAGACGCAGGAATGCAGTGTCTGGTAGGCAGAAAGCGACCATACCATGTGGGTATGGACAAAACATCATATGACTATATACAACATAGGAGCATAAAAGGTAATTCTGTAGTCATGGGACAATCATGGTACAGAAAGATTACCTTAAACAATTTGTGGGGGATGTGGACAATTAGCAACCTTTAATCAGTGAGTGGGAAGAGTTGTTCAGGATAATAAAAGAGGAAGCCAGGTTGGGGGCGGGGGGGCTCTCCATTAGAAAACACAAAAGGAATCTTGAGGCGTTGTTCTACATGATTAACTAGGAGGAGAATGAATGGCACTTCGGGCAAACTATCACCTGAGTCTGGTGCCCGGGTACAGGACCCTCACGACACACAGGAACTCTGACAGGGTCACGTGAGTCGATGCCCCTGGCAGTGAATCACACTCCTGGAAGGAAGTAACACCCTATCTCAAAACTAACCAGCCAAAAACGCAGGGTTGGAGGCAATGGTAAAATCACTTGTGTAGCAAGTGTGGGGCCCTTCAATCCCTAGTACCACTGAGAAACAAGAAAAATGTGACCTTTACATAGTTTTTGTTCTGTTTTGTTTTGTTTTCGCTGACTGGAACTTCACATAATTTTTTTCTTCAGGAACCAAGCACCACACCCGCACACAACATCGATGTCAACCTTTGCTACTTGCTTACAAACCTCCACTCTTGGCATTCTGACCACTGTGCATTTCGCTCATGCCTGTTCTAATCATAAGACAATGCTCTCCTACACTCAGGCAGGCCTGCCCTGGTCTGGAATACCCCAAGCACCAGCTCTTGGCTGTGACAAACCAAAAACTAACAAAATTCTGTTTGTTTGTTTTTTATGAGTTATATTTTCACTGATCATCAGACTTAAGCCCAGCCACATTTCTTGTTTCTGGCCTATTCTGAGATAAAATGGTGAGAAACATGCTTGTCTATTTTGTCAATGAACTGTCTCTAACAGACTAAATAAATCCAACTGATGCCCCAATAATTCTTCTTTTGCTTTTTATTTCCACTCTTTTCCTTCCTCAGATCCATGCATTTCTAAAAACGAATGATCTTCACATTTAGGGTGACTCTCTTGAGTCTTCTAATCAGGAATTCTCTTTGATCAAAATGTAATTTCCTAAAGTTGTATTTTCAGCCAAAAACTTATCATACCAAATCAAAGCAACATTGAGGTTAATAATAATTTGTTATGGGCTTACCTCCATTATCTCATTTAATCCTCTGAACATTGCTACAAGGTAAGAAACTTTTTTTTAATTTTAATTTTTTGTGAACATACTGTACAGAGGGGTTACAATTACATGGGCAAGATAATGAGTACATTTTTTATCAAGCATTGCAGCCTTCTCCTTTGTTTACCCTTCACATCCCTTCCCAGCCTCCTCCCGCCCCCCAACCCCAATAATCCCCCCCCCCCCCCCCGCACCAAAGTTGTAAAGTTCGTTTTCTACAATGACAACTTGTACTTCTCATAGTTGCGACGGGTTCACCTGTATCCTTAAACGACTTGTTTTCCCCATCTCCTCCACAAATTATACCGACATCAAATATAGTTAAAGCAGGGGTTATACTGTGGGGGAGGGACATACAAAGCAACAAAGAAATAATCTTATAAATGTGTTAGAAACAAATGTATGAAAGAAAAAAACATTTTAATACATATCTAAGGGTTCATTTTCCTAACATCACATTATCTGGAAGTAAGAAACTTTTGCTGTCGTTTTTCCAAGTAAGAAAGCAAAGGAAAGAGAAAAAAAAAAAGGAAAGAGAAAAAAAATATTCAAGCCTCATAACTAGAAGATGTAAGACCTAGGATTTAAATCTGAGTTTCTTAACTTTTTCCACAATGGCTAGTTACCTTATATAACATGTTGTTGTTGTTGTTTAGCTTCTAAAATGCAGGAGGTGAGGGACTGGGAAGGTGGCTCAGTGGTAGAGCGCTTGCCTTGCATGCATGAGGCCCTGGGTATGCTCGAGGCCCTCGATTCCTCAGCACCACATAAGCAAAAAGAAAAACGCTGGAAGTGGTGCTGTGGCTCAAGTGGTAGAGTGCTAGCCTTGAGCTGAAGAGCTGAGGGACAGCGCCAGAGTTCAGGCCCCACGACCGGACCCAAAATAAATAAATAAATAAAATAAAATAAAATGCAGGAGGTGAGAAACACTTCTTTCATTTTTTTTTTTGTCAGTCCTGGGGCTTGAACTCAGATCCTGGGCACTGTCCCTAAGCCTCTCTGTGCTCAAGGATAGCACTCTACTACTTGAGCCACAGCACCACTTCTGCCTTTTTCTGCTTACATGATACTGAGGAATTGAACCCAGGGCTTCATGCATGCTAGACAAGCACTCTACCACTAAGCCACATTCCCAGCCCTTGAAGAATTACTCTTAAGAATTTAATGAGACAACATATAATGCTGCTGTATCCAAAAAACTTACCCATTACCTTCCATTCTCCCAGGAGCCTAAAAGCAACTATTTATTTTGTTAAGGACTAGATCTGATTGGGAGGCTTCTCACAATTGGACTCCCACTGCAAGGTGCACCCTTACTTTCATTCTGTGTCCTACAGGCAAATATCAGCCCTACTTGTTCACATTTCACAATAAATATTTCACAAGCTCTTCTCATCACCTGTAAGATGCAAGTGCTGAGACATCAGGAGTGTAAACCCACTTTTCCTATGTCTCAGCAATTGTCTGCAACAGAGACACATGGGAAGAATCCTGATTGCTGAGCAGGCTACTGGACAACACCTTAGATACCTGCTTTATCTAACTCCCACCTTCCTGAACCAGTTAGTCACAGGAGGAAAATGAAACTGGGACAGGTAAAGAACTTGACCAACAATACTCAACTAGGAAGTTGACAGAATCCAGAGTCACACTCAGGGTTTTGTGACTTTCAGCCTTCAGTATAGTACTTCCTTTTAAAAGCTCTGGTTATGAGGCTCTCATCTCAAATTGTCAGAAAATAACCTATCACTTTAGGCCTGGTCCTTCCTACTTTCCTGAAGTTATTTCCTTCTATACCTAGAGTGGTCTTATTTTTATAAATTTAGGTGAGGCAGAAAACAAACCACATAGTTCTTGAAATTACCTTAAGAACAAAAGCATCTCACCACAATTCTACTTGGCTTCCTGTTTCTAAGCTTGCTCATGTACCTTGGAGAAGCTGAAGAACAAAGGACGCAGTTCTGTTCCAATAGTGTCTATCAATTATAGTTTCTATTTTGTAGCATTTTATTTATTAGATGAAGAAGGAGAAGAAGGAGGAGGAGGAGGAGGAGGAGGAGGAGGAGGAGGAGGAAGAGGAAGAAGAAGAGGAAGAAGAGGAGGAGGAAGAGGAAGAAGAGGAAGAGGAGCAGGAAAGGAGGAGGAGGAGGAGGAGGAGGAGGAGGAGGAGGACAAGGACGAGGACGAGGACGAGGAGAAGTTGTACGAAGGGATTCTAATTCCCTAAATCAGGTTTCTTGATGAGCTGTCTATCACCAACTAGAAAAATCTTTTATTTCCTATTGAAGGACTTATGATGCTATAATCAGTATCTCTTGGGGACAAAACTCATGGCTGATGAGTAAGGTATCAGATTATAACTTGGAGCTAAAGTGCTGTAATTAATATTGGCATCATAACCATGATGGCTTCTTATTTGTCTTAGGAGTGGAAGAACAGTAAATCCAGGGTAAGCTTAAGAAGTAGTGCCTTTTTTTGTAATTTTAAATATTTATCATTACAAATTAACCTGCTAAATCAGAATAAAAACCACATGGAGGAAAGTGACTACATGATTTAAGAAATTAAATCTCCAAAAATAGGTAATTATAGTCTTAAAATAAGCCACCTGCTAGCTTTTGTTTGCTTTTTTTTTTGGTATGTTTATTTGGGGTGAGAGCAGGTTAAGATAAGATCTTTCTATGCAGCCCAGGGTGTCCTCAAACTTGTGATCCTCCTGTCTCAGCCACCAGAGTGGTAAGATTATACGCATATGTCTGCAAGAAGCCTTGCAGTACTTATTGAGATAAATGTTATTAAAACTCCTAAGCCCCAAGGTAAACTAGTAAATAGAAAAAAGTTGAAGAAATATATGTAATGGTGACATAATTGATACTTTTTGAAAATCACTCTATGTCATCTGCTAAATAGGAAACAGTACTGGGTTGACTCTTAAGATCATATCCTTTGGGCTGGGAAGGTGGCTCAGTGGTAGAGCGCTTGCCTTGAATGCCTGAGGCCCTGGGTTCAATTCCTCAGCACCACATAAGCAAAAAAGAAAAAAAAAAAAAGATCATATCCTTTGTGTTGCTTGATCACAGATATACTCCTGTATGATTAATAACTTCTGGGTGGGTGAAGTTATAAATTAAGTTATAAATGTTAAACAATGTCGTGAAATTCTTTCCTTCAATACAAACTCTTAAGCTTAAAAAAAAATCACATCCTTCATTTGGGGTGGTATAAAGGAGAGACTACTTTTATGCCCAAGCTTTATAATCAATTCTGGTGTTTTTTAGGAGACTGATATATGATCCTGGATGCAAGCTGGAGCACAGCTGTGATGTATACCTAGTTCAGAATTTGGCTAACCACTCTGGTTCTCCAAGAAATCATATAACACTGGCAGAAGTAAATGGATGACTGGGCTCTTGGAAGAGAAAAATCAGGAAGAATTCTCAGGATCTTAGAAACACCCAGCCTAGTCAAGTGCTCTAATTTGTTTGGTTCTGGGTACTACTACTTGGCACCTGTGTTTCTGGACAAATCCCCTCACCTCTCTGTCTGTTCTCATGTATAAAATGGTAAAGTAGGTCACCACAAACCATTGCTGAGCAGCTTGAATATATCCATGCATGCAAGTACTCATGATAATGCCTGGGGTATTAAAAGTGCTCAATAAATATTACTTGTGTTCAATATTGTTACCATTGCTGGACAGTATTTTTTTCTTTTAAAACTGTAATTAAGGGCTGGGATGTAGCTCAGTGGCAAAGCACTTGCCCAGCAAGTGCAACATCCTGGGTTAGATACTCAGTGTCAAAAAGAATATATATATATATATATATATATATATGTATATATGTATGAATATATGCATATACACACACATAATTAAAATAGAAAGACACTGGTGGTTCACAACTGTAATCCAAGCTATGCAAGAGGCTGAGATCAGATTATTGAGGTTCAAAGCCAGCCTGCGCAGGAAAGCCCATGAGATGCTTATCTCTAATTAGCCACCCAAAATGCCAGAAGTGGCTCAAGTAATAGATTGTTAGACTTGAGCATAAAAGCTAAGAGACAGCATCTAGGTCCTGAGATCAAGCCCCAGTATGGGGGTAAAAAGGAATCATAAAGAAATATTACCATTTCTGGAAATAATAAGGTGTTCATTAAGTCAATAACTATTGAACACTGATCAGGTGCTGAGATACTGAAGATAAAATGGCAAGTCACACCCAGATTGCTCAGTAAGGGAAACAATATATTAAAAGAACCATAAAAATAGCTACATATAGATAAGAGTATTCCAGGGAATCTTTTTCTAGGAAGGTCTATGTATAAGAAAGTTTGGGGCTGAGAAAGTGACTCAGTGGTAGAGCGCTTGCCTTGCATGCCTGAGGCCCTGGGTTCCATTCCTCAGCACCACATAAGTAAAAATTAAAAAAGCCAGAAGTGGCGCTGTGGCTCAAGTGGTAGAGCGCTAGCCTTGAGCTGAAGAGCTGAGGGACAGCACCCAGGCCCAGAGTTCAGGCCCCATGAATGGACCAAAAAAAAAAAAAGAAAGAAAGAAAGTTTCACATTTATAAGCATCTAAGCTTGAAATAACCTCAATACTCATTACTAAAGAGTGAAACACATTTTTGTTACTACTTAATGAAACATTCTGCAGTCATTAAGACAATAGCTTTGAAGTTTATGTAGCTACTGTGAAAGGCATTCATGATAGGACATATTACTTGAAAAAATAAGACATGAAAAAGTACTAATACTGTAATAATAACTGTTTAAAATCTGCATATAAAAGACTAGAGGGCTGAAATTTGACTCATGTGGTAGGGAGGTGAGGCTACTTAGCAAGCATGAAGCTCTGAGTTCAAACCCCAGTACCACCAAAAAGGAAGGAAGGAAGGAAGGAAGGAAGGAAGGAAGGAAGGAAGGAAGGAAGGAAGGAAGGAAGGAAGGAAGGAAGGAAGGAAGGAGGAAGGAGGGAGGGAGGGAGGGAGGGAGGGAGGGAAGGAGGGAAGGAGTGAAGGGAGGGACAGAGAGGGGAGGGACAGAGAGGGGAGGGAGGGAGGGACGGAGGGAAGGAGGGGGGAGGGAGGATAGAAATACCAATTTAGGTTACTGGTTTGCTTTGAGTCAGGGTCTCACTGTACAGTCCAGGCTAACCTTAAACTTTCAATCCTGTCTCAGCCTCTTAAGTGCTGGTAATACAGAACAGGATCCAAATTGGGCCATCTTTCCATTAAACAATGACAATAATTATCTGTTCAGTATTTATGTGTGTCCATGTATTTTAAGGCTTTCTTTCCACTATCTTTTTTAACTCTTGTACTCACATGGTAGAGAATATTATTACATTCTACCAGACAGAGGCTGAGTCTGTACATGCCCTGTAAGGGAAGGCACTGAGATTTAAATCTAGGTCAAACTGACTTCAAAGATAGTCTAATCATAACCATTAACATTTGTCTGTAATACCATAATAGGAAAAATAAGTTTTTGCTTTTACCTTCCTTGCATTTTTCTTTGTAAATACTAATGACACAATAACTAATCATATTCTGTGTGCCAAATCCTGTCCTAAACATCCAATGTATGCAATTGTGCCAAATCTTGTCCTAAACATCCAATGTATGCAATTCATTATACTCTTCACAAGGATTCCATGAACTGATACCTTCATCCTTATGCAGCTGCAAAAAATAGGCACAGACAGCAAGTAGCCTATCCTGGTCAGTGTGTTCTATCCATTGCTTTCAAAGGTAGCCAAAGCAGAAGATCACAAATGGCTCTACTGGGAATAAAACTTAAAATATTTATGTGCAAGTAGAACATATTCTAAAAGCATACTTCAACAAGTCTTATGAAATTTTCTTTGAAGATCAAAAGTCACTGTGTTCCAGTGACTCATGCCTGTAATCCTAGCTACTTAGGAGGCTGAGATCTGAGGATCACAATTTGAAGCCAGCCTGGGCAGGAAAGTCTGAGAGATTTTAACTAACCACCAAAAAGCCAGAAGGGGAGCTGTGGCTCAAGTGGTAGAACACTAGCCTTAAGAAAAAAAAAAATCAGGCACAGCTCGAAAGCCAACCCAGGACCATCATAAAAATTAAAAGAAAATATTTGTTAAAAAATTTAATAGGAGAGATGTACAAGACACTATGTTGAAAAACGAACTTTACAATTTAGGCGGGGGAGTGTAGTGTAGTTATGTAGGTGGGAGGGAAGGGATGGTAGGGGAAAAACAAAGGAAGAGGCAACAATGCTTGATAGGAAATGTACTCATTACCTTGTTCATGTAAGTAACTGTATCCCCTTTGTCAAGTGCCAGTGGCTGAAGTCTGTAATCCTAGCTACCCAGGTATCTGAGATTTGAGGATCCCAGTTTGAAGTCAGCCTGGACAAGAACACCCCTTAGCTTCAAAAATTAAAAAATCTTTAAATTTGAACCATTTCAACACATAAAAAAGATTAAGGAATAGAAAAGCACAGTAGATTTTTAACAAATGTTAGTATCTTTTAAAATATCCAAAGCTATACTTCACTAAAGGCCAGTGATCAGGAAAAAAAATTTTAATTATAGCCTTTAAATTCACGTAAAGTAGAATATAATATAAAGTTAATTAACACTGTAATAGCCATTATTTTCTTTCAGTAAAAATTTGGAATAAAACAGAAAAACTGGTCATGTAGAATCTAAAAAGCACAGCTAGCTAATAATAAGTCTCATACAAGAAACAATAAATTTCCTACAAGAAATGAGAAGAGAGAAATGGAAGGAGGGGGAGGGAGAGGAGAAAAAGGGAAGGGAGGGGAAAGAAGGTAAGGGAGGGGAAGAAAAAGTAGAGGAGGAGAAGGGAAGAGAAAAAGGAGGAAAGGGTTTGAAAGGAGAGAAATGGAAAGAGGAAAGGGAAATAAAAGCAGAGGAGGGGAGAATATACCAAGTATTCCTGGCTCATGCCTGTAATGCTAGCTCCTCAGGAGACTGAGAGCTGAGAATCACAAGGTAGTACGGGCAAGAAACTCTATGAAACTTTTATCTTCAGTTAACCACAAAAACCCCAGAAGTGGAACACTGGCTCAAGTGGTAGAAAGCAAGCCAGCCTTGAACAAAAAGGGCTAAAGGACAGGGTCCAGGCCCTTAGTTCAAGCTCCAGGACTGATACAAAATATACATGCATGTGTGTGTTGCATGGGCGCACACACACACCTCTGAAAATCACTTGAACAAATCTGCCTTCACTGCACACAGTGAGAAGACAGGGTAGCCTCTCTCTGCCTTCCTTCCCTCACCTTCCCACAAAAGGTGGGCACAATTGAAAAGGTCTATCATAAAAGATGAAACTGTACAGTACAATGAGGGGCAGGCCTAAGAACTCATTCACTAGAAAGGAAGGGAAAATTACAAAGAGGAACAGGTGAATACCTCAGAGAACCTAGGAGCTTTTCATTTACATACCACAGGGCTCAAGCACACAGCTGAAGCCGAACTACTGACTGTACCATGAAGAAGCGAAATTGCAATGCATATCCTACAGAAATTAAGAAGAGTGAGGGGAGAAGTAGGTAGGGAATGGGGGGTAAGAAAACTGAAGAGGTGACATGGATAACGATGCACCGTATTCATAAAATGCTTTGTTAAATCACAACACCTTTGTACAACTACTTAAAAGATCATTTCAGCCGGTTATCAGTAGCTCACACGTGTAATCCTAGCTACGTGGGAGGCTGAAATCTGAGGATCGCAGTTTGAAGCCAGCCCAGGCAGAAAAGTCTCCATTAGACTCTTATCTCCAATTATCCACTCAAAAACTGGAAGTGGGACTGTGGTTCAATGAGGCAGAGCACTAGCTTTGAGCAAAAAGAGCTCAGGGACAGTATCCAGTCCCTGAGTTCAAGCCTTATAACCGACACACACACACACACACACACAGATAATTTTATTTATGTTTTTATTGTAAATGTAATGTACAGAGGGGTTACAATTACATAAGTAAGGCAATGAGTACATTTCTCCCCTTCCCCTAAGTTGTAAAGTTCATTTCTAACATAGTGTCTAGTGACTATCACTGTTACATTGGTTCACCCTTTGTCCCACCATTTCTGTGATTCTTTTTCCCAAATCAGATAAACTTAGATACAAAACAAAGGGTACAGAAGTTAAAAACAATGACAACAGAATAAACCAAAGGGGGGAAAGAAAGAAAGAAAGAAAGAAAGAAAGAAAGAAAGAAAGAAAGAAAGAAAGAAAGAAAGAAAGAAAGAAGGAAGGAAGGAAGGAAGGAAGGAAGGAAGGAAGGAAGGAAGGAAGGAAGGAAGGAAGGAAGGAAGGAAGGAAGGGAAGGAAGGAAGGAAAAGAGAAAGAGAGAGAGAAAGAAAGAGAGGGAGGAAGGGAGGGAGAGAGGGAGGGAGAGAAGGAGGGAGAGAAGGAGGGAAGGAAGGAGAGGGAGAGAGAAAGAAAAGAAAGAAAGAGAGAGAGAGAGAGAGAGGGAGGAAGGGAGGGAGGGAGGGAGGGAGGGAAGAAGAGGGAGAAAGAAAGAAAGAAAGAAAGAAAGAAAGAAAGAAAGAAAGAAAGAAAGAAAGAAAGAAAGAAAGAAAGAAAGAAAGAAAGAAGGAAAGAAAGAAGGAAAGAAAGAAAGGGGGAGGGAGGGAGGGAAGAAAGGAGGGGAGGGGGGAGAGGAGAGGCAGAGGAGAGGGAGCCCAAGATAGTACCCAGGCCCTACGTTCAAGGACTGGCACCAAAGAGAGAGAGAGAGAGAGAGAGAGAGAGAGAGAGAGAGAGAGAGAGAGAGAAAAGAAAAGTGAAATTGTATTTCCAATTCAGTTATAGTCAGAATTCTGTACTAACCTCTGAGCTGAGACAACTGAATGACATTTTTCTGGTTTTTTGATCGAACTATAAGCCTTAATTTAACACAAAGAGCCTAGCTGAAGCCAAGCCCAATTCTACAAGTAATATCTTTTATGCACAACAGATTTGTATCTCAAATGAACTTTAGCCCACACGATGTACAGATGAGGCTCGTATTCTTTCTTTTTTGGTATCTCAGTGCAGTCTGGCTGAAACTGTTAAACGGCTTTCAATTCTATGCTGGTCTTGGGTTTGTTTATACAAACCTGATAAAATTTTATGCTGACCACAAATTCCTACATTTTTCATTGTCCCTGTTTTTGAATTCTACACTCAGTAGACTAAGAAAACAGGCTAAAAAAAATGAGTTAAATTGATTGTAATCTTGCTCCAAAACAGTGGAGAGGACAAAGTTCCCAAATCCCCAATACCTAGTTGGGTGTAAGAGTATAAAAGCTTTAGAAACATGTTTCACAGGAAGTATGATGAAGACAAAGGCATTTCCTCTCTAGCCTAACAAATGTCTTCTTCAAGGTCATCTGAACATGGGATGCATTCGCCTTGTCTCTTTACCGAAGCTCCTTAGGGAAAAGGACTCTCTCCTTTGGGAACTGAAAGAAAATAGTAGTTCATAGAGTGGGCTCTGAGATCAGAACACCTGGATTCAAACCAGCCTTCCCACTTACTGGCTGATGGCTCTGTGCAAATAATTTAACCCTTACAAAGGGTGAACAAATGCAGCAGTGGTACTCACTAGACACTATGTTGAAAATAAATTTTACAACTTGTGGGTGGGGACAGGAGGGAAAATCTGGGAGAGAGGGAAGGGTAACATTGTCTAAAAAGAAACGTATTCTTTAACTGACTTATGTAACTAATCCGTTTGTACAATACCTTTATAATAACAAGAAAAAAATAATAATAATTTAACCTTGTTGGCCTCTATTTTCCTCTTCTATACAATAAAATAATGGGAATAAGAACAGTTCCTTTTAGATAGTTATTGGTAAGACTACATGTTCATAAAACTATTCCATTCTTAGATCATGGCAAACAGGCCATTACTAATAGCTACTATTATTAAATCTGGTCTGCCCAAAACTTTCCAGAACAGCACATTATAGGAGTTATATATTTAAAGAAGCCAAAATACCTTTTATTAGACACAAAGTCTCAAACACTTACAAAGGGTTTATAAATGCACTTCACCTTTCATGAATAGGATTATAAGACTGTAAACCAGACGGTTGGTGGTCCCTGCTCCATGAGATTTGGAGATCATAATTCAATGCTAAACCAGGCAAGAAAGCCCATGAGACTCATCTCCAATTAACCAGCAAAAAGCCAGAAGGGGAGGTGTGACTCAAGTGGTAGTGCACTATAGCAGAAGCTTTCAACAAAAAAGCTCAGAGACAGAACCCAGACTCTGAGTTAAAGTCTCAGTACTAGCACGAACACATGTGGTGCATGTGCACACACACCCCCACACATATGCACGCACACACACAACTGTAAAACTCTACCATATGCTTACATAATTTCTGCTAAGTAGTATTGCATAAAAGCTTCTTATTTTAAATATTACTTTATTGCCTCTTCAACCCTTAACCACATACTTTTGAAATGAGTTATCTCCAAAGCTCTTGGATCCCTACTTATTTTTTAAACTATCAAATCTTTGGATAGGTTTAAAGTCTAGGAGACATGCCAGGTATTGGTGCTCATGCCTGTAGTCCTAGCTACTCGAGAGGCTAAGAACCAGAGGATCACACCTTAAAGCCAGCTTAGGCTGACTTCAGTTTATGCTTATGCTGACTCCATCTCCAAATTAACCAGCAGAACAGCTGAGATGAAAGATAGCTCAAAGTGGTAGACTATCCTAGAAAGGACAAAGTTCTGAGTTCAAACCCCAGTACTGCTATAAAAAAAAAAAAAGATAAAAGTCAAACAAAACAAAAAATGTAGGTATTTAGGGATTAGGAGGAAAGAGGAAGATATTTTAAAAATCATACAATTTTAGAATTAAAAATGGCTCCCCCTCCCCCTCCCCCATTGTCACTGTATTTGATTTTGCTACTCTGGTATTTTCTTTGAATTAGGGAAGGGAAGGGGAACAGCAGAACGGTGAGACAAAGGACGAGGCGGAACCAATGAACAGCAATGTACACAAGACAATATGTAGGACATGATCTGTGCAACTTGGGGAGGGAGGGGGGTTGGGGGGATGGAAAGTAGAAAAATGAGGGAAAGGGTAACAAGTTTGACAAGAAATGAACTTATTACCTTACTTATGTAACTGTAACCCCGCTATAAATCACCTTGACAATAAAATGAAAATAAAAAAATTTTAAAAATGGCTTTATCTAATCTGATTCTACAAAATAAAAAAATGCAAAGCTCAGAGCAGCCATACAAGCACCCTGGACATTAGAGAGCTACCAAGAAAGGCCCAAGCCCAGTACTGCTGGTCCTTGAGCCCAGTCTTGCTGGTTTCTGTCTATTGAGCTGGCTCTTTGCCACACTGGGTACAGACAGACTGTCTCTCATATTACTATGCAAATCATGACTCTAACACATCGAAAGCTCAGGAATCCATTTTCTTTTATTTCAGGGGGAAAAAACTTAGCGTCCCAGATTCTAGTTTCATAGAAGGCATGTCCAGGAATTGCAGTTGGCTGATTTAAGGGATTCCCAAAAGCTTTACCACTGAGCAAAGTCTATTAAAACCCAGATGAGCCATCAAGGGATTTGGGATTCCTAGGTCTCACAGTCAAGGTAAAAGCATTGATTTAAACTCAGTGGGGAAGAAGGGGGGGAAAAAAACCTGTTATCACTCACTGAATACTCATTTTTCTCCAAAATGCTTTCCCTACAAGGCTGAGAGAGAGACTCTAAAGGCGCAGGATGGGCCGTGCTAGTGGGGAGCGAGCTACGGGGGAAGGCAGCAGCTTCCACAGATTTAACTGATCTAGAAATAAGTTGCTAAAAAGTGAGGATTCTTTGTAATATTCTCATGGCATCTAATGAATAAATATCAACTAAATCAATCTATTGGAGCACTCAAGAGTGGAATTAGAAAGTATTATCAACAGAGGGAAATTTAGAGCTGGGAAATAACCCCTGTGGAACTGAAGAGAGAATATATTTCATCAGTTCTCTCAAGTGGTTCGGGTAATACAAAGAATCTTAAAAGAATGCACATGAACAATCAGAAAACGTAGGTTTCAACATGCAGTTGGCATACTGGCTGCCCTGGTGTCCTTATGCGCGTGGCTTTTATTGATTACATGGAATGACAGTTTTATTTGTGCTTTTCCTCTACCTTGGAATTACTGAGTTGAAGTATCTACTCTTCTTTACAGGTGTGGCTACCCAAGCATTCAACATTCAGGCTGTCATTAAGAAATTGAGCTAGATCCATGCAGCTAGAAATGCAGCTAGATCCATGTTACAATGTAGAAAGTAATAACAATCAGCTCTACTTTCCTATTGGCCTACGGAAGTTCTGAGAGAGTAAGTCATTCAAGTCATATAAAAAGCCTGACATACCCAACACCAACCAGTAACGGCAGCTATAAATGGGCAGAATTATTTTAAAAGAAAATGAGTCTTAACACAAGAAGGTATTAATCCAAGAAGCAACCAGAAAAGCACACAAGTAAAAGCCACCAGCATAACCATATTCATTGCAGTACTATTCACTTCAGCTTTTGGGGGGGAAATAATATTCTCACAGGATTTCCTGCCCAGGCTTCAAATTGCAATCCTCAGATTTCAGCCTCCTGAGTAGCTAGGATTAAACACATGAGCTACAATGCCCAGCTTCATTGTACTTTTAATCAAGAATAAATCATTTACGCAATGTTCTGGTAGTGCAATAATTGGGCCATGCTTCAATAGTGTAATTCTAGCTACTTGGGAGGCTGAGAATGAGAGGATTATAGTTCAAGGCTGGATCTGGGCAGAATAGTCTGGGAGATTCCATCTCCACTGGACACAGTGCTATGAACAATGAGATGTACAAGATGCCATGTCAAAAAATGAACTTTACAATTTAGGCAGGGGAGGGGGAGAATGTAGTTGTGGAGGTAGGAAGGAAGGGATGGTAGGGGGAAAACAAAGGAGGAGGCAACAATGCTTGATAAGAAATGTACTCATTACCTTGCTCGTGTGATTGTAACCCCACTGTACTGTATTTTCACAATAAAAAACTTATTTAAAAAATATGTATAGAAAGCCAAAAGAAGGCATACCACAGTCCAGGCACACGCTGGAGGGAAGCAAGAATAATACTAAAAATAACCAATGAGAAGGGCTGGGGGTATAGTTGAGTGGTTGAGTGACAACTTAGCAAGTCTAAGTACTGAGTGCAAAACCCAGTACTCCCATATATATTATTTATAACTAGCATGGTGGTACACACCTGAAATCCCAGCAACCAGCAAGGCAATGCAAGAAGATGATGAGCTTAAGGTCAGCCTAGGCTACATAGCTATTTGCCAGCCAGCTTGGAAGACTGGCCTGCAAAACTGCCTCAAAAAGATTAAAAATTTCAGGGATGTGAATGTGGCTTAGTGGTAGAGTACTTGCCTAGCATGCATGAAGCCCTGGGTTCGATTCTTCAGCACCACATTAAAAAAAAGTCGGAAGTGGCACTGTGGCTCAAGTGGTAGAGTGCTAGCCTTGAGCACAGACAGGCTCAGGGACAAAGTTCAGGCCCTGAGTTCAAGCTCCAGAACTGGCAAAAAAAAAAAAAAAAGATTAAAAATTCCAAAATTATAATTTAGGGAATTAATTTTAACATAATTTTTGAAAGACAGCACAACATAATCTTTACCAACTGTATGTCTAAATTCCCAAGTATTTTAAAGCTGTTTATCTATAAATTACCATTTCACTTCTTAGGAGACAACCTCTTGTTACAATGCTAGGTATCTAATCCTGAGCCTTATGCATCACAGATAAGAGCTCTAACACTGGGCTATACTCCCAGCCCAAGAAATGCTCCCCCTCGCTCTGTTTCTCTCTGTGTCTCTGTCTGTCTGTCTGTCTGTCTGTCTGTCTGTCTGTCTGTCTGTCTGTCTCTCTCTCTCTCTCTCTCTCTCATACTGAGAATTAAACTTAGAGCCTCAGCACACAAGCCATGCTATCTAGTTCATTTTTTTCCCAAATAATGTCTTGTAGTAATTTAGCCATGGTTTGAGGTCATGGCTAACCTCCAACCATGATCCTCCAGTCTCTGATTCTTGAGCAGCTGGGATCACAGGTGCACCTGAACTCCCACGCTGGAACCGCTCTTAATGCCAGTCAATTACTGAGATTTCACTCTGTGCCAGG
Source organism: Dipodomys spectabilis (assembly GCF_019054845.1). Lineage (NCBI taxonomy): Eukaryota > Metazoa > Chordata > Mammalia > Rodentia > Heteromyidae > Dipodomys > Dipodomys spectabilis. The sequence goes on from NW_024870824.1 coordinate 12,667,770, forward strand.
CATGCTTCACATATGTGACACAACCTAATGCCACTACCCACTCCATGAAATACAACTATGGTCATCCCTTGTTAGAGGAAAAGTTGAGAATCTAAGAAGTAAACTACAACAACTGGAAGCAATGCAAACAGACTGGAGACCAAGGAGCAGCAAAAAGCTTTAGAGCTTTACATTCTATCTCTGTGTTAAGCATACAGCCAGAACCTTGTTTCCCACGGACTCCAAAGGCATAACATTGGCTTCTAGTCCAGGAATTGATACTTGGTGCTTGATTGTTAGGATGTCTATAGTTTATTGGAAAACATTTCAGCACAGACAGTGTAATATTGTGACATGTGTATGAGATCAAGTCACACACAGTCTGCTGCCCTAATGTGAGATTCATACTCCAGGGGCTGTCTGCGAGCATTCTAATCAGCCACCTTACTCTCCAGAAATCTCAATTATCTTTCTCCTTGAAAGATAATTAGCACAAGGAACGTTAAAACTGTCCATTTTTGCTGATGAAAAACATGGCTTATTAACTAGCACAACAGATATTAGAAACAGACTCTCTTTAATGCAATGAATGGGACTTACTATAGAGATAAAATTCTAGACATGTGTCCATCTTTGCATGATCAGGGTACAAATCTCAGCCAAGGAAGACCTTCCCTCCATCATTTGGGATGGCAACCCATAGTCCAGACCTACACAGTCCTATGATGGGCATCTGGTTCAGAAGATGCTAGCTGCCTGATACTATCTGTAAATCATCTGAATATTTCCTTTGGAATATGGTCTATTCTACCACCAATAAACTACTCATGCAATTCATGGTGAGAGTACCCAAAAAGATGGAGACATCATTGAATGTACAGAACCAGTCAACTAAACCAATACTAAAGGCATAGTAGTATTGGAGATAATAAACTGATTGTGAGTTTGGTATGTTCAACTTACCCTCATCAACTAATTAGTAATTACAATTATTAATCTGTAACTAACAGAACTTAACAACTGTACATATACAACTTGGCATGCAAATTGGTCAGTGTGGCGGGCGGCGGGCAGCTTCTGAAATGACTCCCAATGACCTCTGCCTCTGGGTATTTATGCCCCCGTGTAATTTGCCCTTGAGTGTGGACTGCATCACTAACTCACTTCTAAAGAATAAAATGAGAAAACTAAAGGGATGTCATATCCACCATAGGTTAGGAAAGCTGTGAGGTTTCACCTTGCTCTCACTCTCTTCCCCTCTTGCTTCCATGTTGGGCAATGCTCTATTGGAGAGGCCTGTGCGGCAAGGAGGCCAGCTAAAGCCACTACCAAAAACAATGTGAGTGAGTGTGCAATTGAATCTTCCCCATCAAGCTTTTGGATGAGTTTTTAGCCCCTGCTAACGCCTCACTTACCTCTCTGTGAAACTTTGGAGTCAACGCAACTAAGCTGTGCCCACACACCTAATCCACAAAACAGGTGTCACCCATCCCTTGATGGGTTTCATGTTCTGTGGACAGTTTGGACCCATGATGGCCAACAAATGAAATATCAAAATGCAGAAAAGATACTAAGGAGACATTACATTGGGTGATAGGTATGTATTTTGACAAGCACATTCAGAAAATCAGATTAAGGCCTGTCACTGACAGCTTATGCCTGCAATCCTAGTTACTCAGGAGGCTGGGGATCATGGTTTGCCAAAAAGTCTAAGAGATTATTCTCCTTAATTAACCACCAAAAAGGTCAGAAGTGGAGCTTGGGGTCAAGTGGTAGAGCCCTAGCATGGAGCAAAAATAACTCAGGGACCATGCCTGGGCCCTGAGTTCAAGCCCCAGGCCTAGAAGGAAAAAAGAAAGCAGGAAAATTCTAATGAGATTCCATCTCACTCAGGATGAAGAAGGCAAAAGACTCATTTCAAATTGACCACTGTAGAAGACAACTCATCATGACATGAAATATTATCCCCGATTATCTATGTACCTACCTACCTAGCATCTATCTAGCTAATCTAGTCACATGCATACATAAATCATAGTTTGATTTGAGCATCAGTCTAGAGTGCAAAAGCTAAGGTATAGCACCGAGGCCTGGAGTTCAAGCCCAGTACCTGTGTCAATTAAATAAAAACACACAGATTAAGGAAATAGAACAATCTGAAGGAAAACAGGAACTGGTAGGAGTCTGGGATACATGAAAGGCTTAATATTTCTGCAACTCTTCTCTTCTATGAGAAGAAGAGCTGGTAGGAACCCAGATTAAAGGTAGGTCAAGATCTCAGACCTTGAGCATCAACACAGAAGAAAACAAAGAAACTGCCTACATTCTCTGGGTATGATTTTTAAATATATTCTTTTCATTATCACCCTGCTAAAAAGCTTTCGTAAATATTTTTCCCCTAATGGTTTCTTTTATGAATTTTTTTTTTTTTGGTCGGGCATGGGGCTTGAACTCTGGGCCTGGGCCCTGTTCCTCAGCTCTTCAGCTCAAGGTGAGCGCTCTTACCACTGGAACTACAGTGCCACTTCTGGTTTTCTGGTGTTTTATTGGAGATAGGAGTTTCATGGTCTTTCCTGCCCAGGCTGGCTTTGAACTGCGATCCTCAGATTTCAGCCTACCGAGTAGCTAGAATTACAGGCATGAGCCACTGGCACCTGGCCTTTTATGAAATTTTAATACCTTAGATATACTTATTAACTATTTATGTTCTGTCCACACAAAAAGTGTATGTTTGGGTCTAAAAACAAGTTTTTACCTCTTTTGCTACTGTTTCTATTGAGAAAGCATACTATATACCACAATGAGCAAAACTTTCTTTGGGGACTTTGGCTCTCACCTTTCCAAGTCAAACAAAAATCCCTACCAACCCCACCCCAAAATGAATTCCAGACCAAAACCCAACATTCTTTTTGGTGAATAGCACATGGTTACTGACAAGTTTCATATTTCAGTTTTCCAAGGTGGCTCAGGAAATAATACGGGAGATAACCATCTTGTCATGCAAGCGTTCTTTTTTTAGCCTAGTTTGTTCTGTGCTCTGGGACTACTTACTACAAATACTGTGGAAATGCAGACCTCTCATTATGCAATCACACAAACGTGCTTTCTTTTCAAGTTCATGAAATACATTTGCAACGTGTGATACAATAATTTCTTCTTTCAGCCACTCTTCCAGCAAGGCCCCATTATTAGTTCCATTATTATTCTTTACTGTGCTGATCAGAAGGTTGAAGCAGAGACAGATGGAATTCAATGGCCTGTGAAATATTTGTCACAGAAACAATATGGTCAAGTCAAACAATTTGAACATTGCTTTGAAGGTCTGGCATGGACATGCCACAGCTAAAGAATCTGAACATGTCACTTCTTTAGGATGTGTGCTTGTAACTCTACAAAAGCCCTGTTTAACAATGCAAGATAATCCCCTGGGGCTGAGAAAAAATGGAGAGATATAATAAATGTAACCGAAAGAGGAAACTACAAATCCTGCCTAGTATTTCGTGGCAAGATTCTTGCAAAATAACTGTATTCATTCTTTATTGCTGTGTAATGAATTGTCCCAACTTTACAACTTAAAACAACACATATTTAGTATCTCTGTTTCTGTGGACCAGAAGTCTGGATAAAAATGTAGGGGCTGGGAAGGTGGCTTAGTGGTAGAGCGCTTGCCTTGCATGCATGAGGCCCTGGTTCGATTCCTCAGCACCACATAAGCAAAAAGAAAAAAGCTGGAAGTGGCGCTGTGGCTCAAGTGGTAGAGCGCTAGCCTTGAGCTGAAGAGCTGAGGGACAGTGCCCAGGCCCAGAGTTCAGGCCCCACAACCAGACCCCCCCCCCAAAAAAATTTAAATGTATCTTTGTGAAGCCTCTCAGATTGGGGAATGCACGGTATGGCATACTCAATAGTGTGTGGCCACTGTGGCAAAGAACTTAGTGTATCTGCATTCACTCTTGTATAGAACTGAGAAAGATAGTAGTAAGGGTACAATTCATTGCTGTCATGCATATGGAAAGACATCTAAATTTTAAAAAAGAAACAATGTTCGATTCTTGCCACTTGTATCAACATAGGAGTCTAGTAGTTAGGCAAGAGGGGGGAAAAGTACATGGCATTCAAATAGGAAAACAGTAAAATTCTTTGCTGATGACATGATCTTATATATTAAAATCCTTAAAGACTCAGCCAAAACAAAAATAGAAACAAAATGGTTAGAAATCAGGAGCTGGTAGCTCATGGCTGTAATCCGAACTACTCAGGAGGCTGAGGTCTGAGGATCATGGATCAAAGCCAGGGACAGGAATGTATCATGAGACTCTTATTTCCAATCAATCACAGAACACTGGAAATGGCACTGTGGCTTAAAGTGGTAGAGTGCTAGCTTTGAGCTGAAGAGCTCAGGGACAATGCCCAGGCCCTGGGCTCAAGTCCCACAACTGACAAAAAAAAATCAGAACTAAGAAATTCAGTAAAGTGTTGAGATAAAAAGTAAATATGTAAAACTCAGTAGTATTTCTGTACACTCACAACCAACTGTCTTAAAACAGCTTTTCAAAACAATTTGCAAAACTTGTCCAAATTTAAAAACATTGAAGTTAGACCCTGCACTCTATCAGACCACAAGGGAATAAAATTAGAACTCAACACCAAAAGCCACCAAAGAAACTCCTGTAACATATGTAGACTGAACAACCCAAGGTTGAATCACCAATGGGGCACTGAAGAGATTAGAAAGGAAATTCAAATATTCATGATATTCAAAAAAAACGAACACACAAATTACAAGCTCCTCTGGGACACATCAAGGGCAGTACTCAGAGGCAAGTTTATAGCTAGGAGTTCCTACATCAACAAATTGGACAGATCTGAAACCAACAATTTAATGAGACATCTGAACCTCCTTGAAAAAGAGCAACAAGCTAAACCTCAATCCTGTAGACGGAAAGAAATGATTAAAATTAAATCAGAATTAAAGAAATTAGAATCTAAAAAAAGCATAGAAAGAATCAACAAAAAAAGAGTTGGTTCTTTGAAAAAAATTAACAAATTGACAATCCCTTAGCAAATCTTACCAGAAAAAAAAAAGAGAACACCCAAATAAACAAACTCAGACAGGAGAATGGAAACATCACCACAGAAACAACCAAGAAGATTATAAGGGAATACTTCTCAAACCTTTTGAGAACCTGGAAGAAATGGACAATTTCCTACCAAATATCAACATGCCAAAACTAAACCAAGATGAGTTAAACCAACTTAACAGACCCATATCAACCATCAAAATATAAACCAATAAGAGACCTCCAATCTAAGAAAAGCCCAGGTCCAGATGGAATTTCTACAAGGCCTTCAAAGCACATCTCACACCAATACTCCTCCAACTCTTCAATGAAATTGAAAGAGAAAGTTCACTACCCAACTCATTCTATGAAGCCATCAAAACCCTCATCCCCAAACCCGGCAGGGACTCATCAAAGAAAGAGAATTATAGACCCATTTCTTTGATGAACATCCATGCAAAACTTCTCAACAAAATGTTGGCTAATCCACTTCAACAATTCATCATAAAAATCACACACCATGATCAAACAGTATTAATTTCAGAGATGCAAAGCTGGTTCAATGTACGCAAATCAATTAATATAATTCATCACATCAACAAGAGCAAGGATTAAGAACCACATGGTTATCTCCACAGATGCAGAAAAAGCATTTGACAAGATCCAATACCCCTTTATGATAAAGGCTCTGGAAAAACTAGGAATCCATGGAACATTCCTCAATACAATAAAGGCTGTATATGACAAACCTACAGTCAGCATTATACTTAATGGTGAAAAACTAAAGCCATTTCCTCTTAACTCAGGAACAAGACAAGGATGTCCACTCTCTCCACTTCTCTTCAATTTAGTATTAGAATGCCTAGCTACAGCAATAAGACAAGATGCAAACATAAAGGGAATCAAAATAGGGAAAGATGAAATAAAACTCTCCCTCTTTGCAGATGACATGATTTTGTATTTAAAGAATCCCATGATCTCCACTCCCAAATTACTCAAGCTGATTCAAAACTTTAGCAAAGTAGCAAGGTATAAAATTAACCCTCAAAAATCAGTGGCTTTTTTGTATGCCAACAATGAGAAGAGCGCAGCTGAAATCAGGAAAGCAACTCCATTCATAACAGCCCCGCAAAAAATAAAATTCCTAGGAATTAACTTAGCCAAAGAAGTGAAGGACCTCTGATGAAAACTTTAAAAACCTGAAAAAGGAAATCAAAGCAGAACTTAGAAAGTGGTAAAACCTTCCATACTCCTGGATTGGAAGAATCAACATCATGAAAATGGCAACACTTCCCAAGGCTATCACATATTCCATGTGATAACTACCAATATTCCAACCTCATTCTTCAAGGAAATAGAAGAGGCAATCCAAAAATTCATATGGAACAATAAAAGACCCCAAAATAGCAAAAACAATCCTTAACAGAAAGAACAGTGTTGGAGGAATATCAATACCAAATTGCAAGCCCTACTACAAAGCCATAGTAATCAAAACAGCTTGGTACTGGCACAAGAAGAGACCTCAGGACCAATGGAATAGAATTGAAAACCCAGAAATGAATCCACAGACATATAGCCATCTAATTTTTGATAAGGGAGCTAAAAAAATAGACTGAAGGAAAACAGCCTCTTCAGTAAATGGTGCTGGCAAAACTGGTTAACTACTTGTAGAAAACTAAAGCTAGATCCTTATATATCACCCTGCACCAGAATCAACTCCAAAGGGATCAAAGGCCTGGAGTCAAAGCAGACACCTTGATAACATTACAGGACGGAACAGGAGAAACCCTAGGTCTCCTTGACACAGGCTGGAATTTTCTATAGACACCCAGAAACACAAATCAAAGAAAGGTTGGACAAATGGGATGGCATGAAGCTGCAGAGCTTCTGCATGGCAAAGGCCATAGCAAGATCAATAGAAAGCCCACTGATTGGAAGAAGATCTTCACTAGCCATACAACAGACAACAGCCTCATATCAAAAATACACTTGGAACTCAAAAAATTATATACCCCAGCAACAAATCCTCAAAGAAACAACTGCCCAATAAATGAGTGGGCTAAAGGACTTAAAGAGAAACTTCTCTGAAGAGGAAAGAAGGATGGCCAATGGACCCATGAATAAATGCTCAACCTCTCTAGCCATAAAAGAAATGCAAATCAACAAACAGAACCTGGAGAGTTCCGGGAAGATGGCGGAGGAGAAGCTGGAATCTGGACAAGCTCTTGCATAGAAAACAGTTTCAGAGTTCCAGTGAACAGTCCCAAGCCAGAGAATCACACCAAGTGTGCCATCACAGGACAGAGAGTTAGTCAAGAGAGGGGAAGCCAAGCAGACACATCTGAGCGCCTGCCAGCAGCTGCTGCTGCGGCGGCAGGGTCGCGGCAGCGACCACCACCGCGGGGGCACACCTGAGACACATTCCGGGACGAAGGAGCCAGACGCAGCGGACGAGCGGATTCTACTCAACACCAGCAAGAACCGACAAGGAGCGGACAACTCCATCCTGCACTTTGCAGACCATAGACGACCCGGGATCCAAGACTCGGCTTGAGTAGAAGCCCGACTTCCTCACTCCTTCTCTGCGAGCAGAGGAGGGAAGGCCACCCCTCCCCCCCCAGCACCGGTGATCTCCATCTTGGATACCGACAAAGCTCGGAGGAGCGGCTAGCTCCAGCTCAGGCCTTGGAATAAAACGAGTCATTTAACAGGTCACAAGAACTTAACGGAGAAGTGACCTCACAGACTCAGTTCCATCCAGGGAAAAGTCACCCAGCTCAGGCGCCAGCCATTGGAGTGGCTTTCCTCACTGGGTAACCAGAGCCAGAGGCTGCCCCTCCCTCTAGCAGCCACCACAATCAATTGAAAAACAGAAACCCTGAGAATGGCTCCAGGCTGGGTGCTGTGAGTTTTTTTCACAAAATAGCCCCAGGGAAAAGCTACCGTTTGTTGAAAGGCCTCAACTCTACCCAGAACCTAGCCTCATCACTGCATCCCCCTCTTTTGTGATTCTCAAAGCAGATCACCCTCCCAGTAAACTAACCTGGGAGGGGGATCTCAAAATCTTGGGTAAAGCAGAGCATTTTTTTGCCTGTTCCAACAAACTGACTTAAGAAACCAATCAAGCCACAGGACCTCAAGCTGACCAGAGACTCCAACCAGACTCTGGTTACAGACAAAAGGGAGATACAGGACTCTTCCCACCCCTCCCAAAAAAAAAAAAAAAAAAAAATCAAAGAACTTTTTTTTTTTCTTCTTCTTCTTTTCTTTTTTTCTTTTTTTTTGTTTTGTTTTTTTTTTTCGTTTTTTGTTACCTTATATATATAAAAAAAATTTTTTTTGCTTTTCTAAAACTTTTATTAATCTTTAATTTTTGCCTCTTCTGAAAAAATAATTGTTTTCCATTAACTTTTTTTTTTCTCCTCTTATAATTATTATTTTAGGAATACGTGAATGTGTGTTTTCCTTTCTTTTCTTGTCTTCTTTCTCTTTTTCTTTCATTCTTAATTATCTTTTTGTTTTTTTGTCTAGCTCTACTGAACTTCTGATCTTTTCTTCTCACTTTCCTATCCTTTCCATCTTTTCCTCTTTGTTCTTCTTTATGTGACTTAACTCTTGTCCCGCACATCCTCAGATAAACCCGTAGTTAACCAGTAGACCCTATCCCCCATTGTGTACACACTTAATCCACAAACTTATTACTCAATTCAAAACCTCCGAGACTTAAATTCATTAATAGCAGTACTACCTCTTTATACCTATATAATATTTTAAGCATCTTTTTAAAGTTTTTCACATCGCCTCTATATCCCTCCCTTTCTCTCAACATATTCATATTCCTCTATAAATAGATGGTCTTTAATCTCTAAAATAACATTAATTTTTACGTTTCTATTTTTTTTTCTGGTCTCTTTTCATTCCCTTTTCCCTTTCTTCTTTTTCTCTCTCTCTCTACTTGCATCCTACCCAACCTATTTCCTGCATTGTGATTAGGACATAGTTAACTCTCCCTGTGCCTCCCCACACCAATCTATTCCTATTTTTTACCCACACCTCTCCCTAACCCTAATAATTTCTGGTTTTCCAAATTCTTCTCTGCGGTTCGAAGCCCTTTAACATATAGTTGTTTGATGTCGAATAGATGTATCTGTTGAACTAGATTGTATCTGTAGACTATTGACTGTACAAATGCAAACTTTGGTTGATGGTTGCCTTAAGATAGTGTTCTAGCACAAAACTGGTGCTATCTTCATCTCAAATGGGCAGAGTAAGCCGGAAAAACACAAGAAAAATGGCAAATTCGGGTATCTCAATTCCCAATCTTGATAATCAGGGGTTAGAACAGATAATGAATAATCCAGAGGACAGTTCCCAAACAGCTCTACAAACACTGCTGGCAAACATGATAAATGAAAAGTTTGACAACGTACAAAGGACTCTGTATGAGCGTGATAGGGAGAGAGAGGAGGCATCCCAGAAGTTTATACAGGAATATCATAAGCGTGAGGAAGCTACTCAAAAACTGATACAGGATTTGCATGAACAACTTGAGAATACTCAAAGAGAAAGGGAGGAATGGCGTGAGCAGGCTGAGAACACTCAAAGAGATCTGCAGGAATCCCACGAACGGGAGGAAGCTAATCAAAGAGTAATACAGGAATTGAGAGACCAGGTAGAGAACACACAAAGATCACTAAAGGCATTCATGGAATCCATTAACAAAGAGCTGAAGGAAGTCAGGGAGACCACAAAGGGAATGCTGAATGGAACCCAACAGAAGGAATGGGAGCCCAAAGAAACCATAACCAATCAACTAAGCGATTTGAGGACAAATACTGAACACCAAATCAAGGAAGTAAAGAAATTCATACAAGACCTAAACCAGAGCTTCAACAAAGAACTTGAAGCCATCAAAGCTGACCAACTAGAAGGAAAAGAGATAAAAAACAAAGTAGAGAGTCTTGACAGCAGGTTAAACCATGCAGAAGATCGAATCTCAGGGATTGAAGACAGCCTAGATATTATAGAGAAAGAACACACAACCATCCAAGACAAGTCCAAGAAATATGATAGATCTATCCAACACCTGGAAGACACCATCAGAAGGCCTAATCTAAGGATAATGGGTGTAGAGGAGCACCTAGAAACAGAAGTTAATGGTCTAGAAAATTTGTTTGACAGGATCCTAGCAGAGAACTTCCCAAACATGCAAAAAGATAGGCCTGTCCAGATACAAGAAGCCTTTAGAACCCCAAATAGACCAGACCAGAATAGGACATCCCACCGCCACATTATAATCCACACAGGATCAACTCAGAACAAGGAAAAGATCCTTAAAGCTGTCAGAGAGAAAAGGGTAATCACTTATAAAGGGAAACCAATTAGAATCACCTCAGATTTCTCAGCAGAGACAATCAAAGCAAGAAGAGCCTGGAATGATGTATGCCATGCCCTAAAAACAAACAACTATCAACCAAGAATACTGTACCCAGCTAAACTCTCCTTCATAACTGAAGGCCAAATAAAAAGCTTCCATAGCAAAGAAAAATTGAAACAATACATCTCCACCAAACCAGCCCTACAAAAGATTCTTAAAGATGTCCTACACATAGAAAACCAACAAGACCACAATAAAGGCCAAGAAACGGCACCCAAACTGATAACCCAAGAACCATAGGAAGAACCCAGTTTTCGCAGCCCCCAAGAAGGTAGATAACATGGCAGGAACTCCCAAATACCTCTCAGTCCTATCTCTTAATGTTAACGGACTGAACTCTCCAATTAAGCGACATAGACTGTCTAGTTGGATTAAAAAACAAGACCCTTCTATCTGCTGCCTGCAGGAGTCACATCTTGCCCGTAAAAACAAACACATTTTCAATGTTAAAGGCTGGAACAAAATCTACCAAGCAAACGGACCCCATAAATAGGCGGGAGTTGCAATCCTAATATCAGATAAAATAGACTTCAAATTAAAATTCGTGAAAAGAGATAAAGAAGGTCGCTACATACTAATTAAAGGATCTCTCCTTCAGGAGGATATTACAATTCTAAATATCTATTCGCCAAACAATGGAGCACCCAAATTTATCAAAGAAACACTACTTTCCCTCAAATCCCATATAGATCCAAAGACATTAATTGTTGGGGATTTTAACACACCACTCTCCCCACTAGATAGATCAACTCGGCAAAAACTCAACAGAGAAACCGCAGATCTAAACAGCTGCATAGATCAACTAGACTTAACAGACATTTACCGAACATTTCACCCAGCAGCATCAGAATACACGTTTTTCTCAGCAGCACATGGAACGTTTTCTAAAATAGACCACATTTTAGGCCACAAAGCAAACTTGTCTAAATTCAGAAACATTGAAGTTATACCTTGCATTCTCTCTGACCACAAGGGAATAAAATTAGAACTCAACACCAAAAGCCACCAAAGAAAGTCCGGTATCACATGGAGGCTGAACAACACACTGCTGAATCATGAGTGGGTCATGGAAGAGATTAGAAAGGAAATTCAAATGTTCATGATATTCAACAAAAATGAACACACAAAATACCAGCTCCTCTGGGACACAGCAAAGGCAATACTCAGAGGCAAGTTTATTGCTCTGAGCTCCTACATCAACAAATTGGAGAGATCTGAAACTAACAATTTAATGACACATCTAAACCTCCTTGAAAAAGAGCAGCAAGATAAACCCCAATCCAGTAGACGGAAAGAAATAATTAAAATTAAATCAGAATTAAATGAATTAGAATCTTAAAAAACCATAGAAAGAATCAATATAACAAAGAGTTGGTTCTTCGAAAAACTTAACAAAATTGACAGACCCTTAGCAAATCTTATCAGAAAAAGAAGAGAACACACCCAAATTAATAAACTCAGAGATGAGAATGGAAACATCACCACGGAAACAACCAAGATTCAGAACTTTATAAGGGAATACTTCTCAAAACTTTATGCTAATAAGTTTGAGAACTTGACAGAAATGGACCTCTTCCTAGCAAATATTGACATGCCAAAACTAAACCAAGATGAGTTAAACTATCTTAACAGGCCCATATCAAGCATTGAAATAGAAACAGCAATAAGAGACCTCCCAGCTAAGAAAAGTCCAGGACCAGATGGTTTCACAGCGGAAGTTTACAAGGCCTTCAAAGCAGAGCTCACACCAATTCTCCTCCAACTCTTCAATGAAATTGAAAGAGAAAGCTCACTACCGAACACATTCTATGAAGCCATCATAACCCTCATCCCAAAACCAGGCAGGGACTCATCAAAGAAAGAGAACTATAGACCCATTTCTTTGATGAACATTGATGTAAAACTTCTCAACAAAATTTTGGCCAACCGGCTTCAACAATTCATCCAAAAAATCATACACCACGATCAAACAGGATTCATTTCAGGGATGCAAAGCTGGTTCAATATACGCAAATCAATTAATATTATTCATCACATCAATAGGAGCAAGAATAAGAACCACATGGTTATCTCAATAGACGCAGAAAAAGCATTCGACAAGATCCAACACCCCTTCCTGATGAAGGTTTTGGAAAAATTAGGAATCCATGGAACATTCCTCAATACAATAAAGGCTGTATATGACAAACCTACAGCCAGCATTATACTCAATGGTGAAAAACTAAAGCCATTTCCTCTTAACTCAGGAACAAGACAAGGATGCCCACTCTCTCCACTTCTCTTCAATTTAGTATTAGAATGCCTAGCTACAGCAATAAGACAAGATGCAGACATAAAGGGGATCCAAATAGGGAAAGAAGAAATAAAACTCTCCCTCTTTGCAGATGACATGATCTTGTATTTAAAGAATCCCATAGACTCCACTCCCAAATTACTCAAGCTGATTCAAAACTTTGGCAAAGTAGCAGGTTATAAAATTAACCCCCAAAAATCAATGGCTTTTCTGTATGCCAACAATGAGAAAAGTGTGGCTGAAATTAGGAAAGCAACTCCATTTGTAATAGCCTCACAAAAAATAAAATACCTAGGAATTAACTTAACTAAAGAAGTAAAGGACCTCTATGATGAAAACTTTAACTTGAAAAAGGAAATCAACACAGAACTTAAAAAATGGCAAAACCTCCCATGCTCCTGGATTGGAAAGACTAACATCGTGAAAATGGCAATACTTCCCAAGGCTATCTACAAATTCAACGCAATACCTATCAAAATTCCACCCTCATTCTTCAAGGAAATAGAAGAGGCAATCCAAAAATTCATATGGAACAATAAAAGACCCCGAATAGCAAAAACACTCCTCAACGGAAAGAACACTGCTGGAGGAATATCAATACCAAATTTCAAACTTTACTATAAAGCCATAGTAATCAAAACAGCTTGGTATTGGCATAAGAACAGATCTCAGGACCAATGGAATAGAATTGAAAACCCAGAAATGAACCTACAGACCTATAGCCATCTAATCTTCGATAAGGGAGCTAAAACAATAGAATGGAAGACAGACAGCCTCTTCAGTAAATGGTGCTGGCAAAACTGGTTAACTACATGTAGAAAACTAAAGCTAGATCCTTATATATCACCCTGCACCAGAATCAACTCCAAATGGATCAAAGACCTTGAACTCAAAGCAGACACTCTGAAAACATTACAGGATGGAATAGGAGAAACCCTGGGTCTCCTTGGCTCAGGCCGAAATTTTCTGAATAGAGACCCGGAAACACAACAAGTCAAAGAAAGGTTGGACAAATGGGATTGTATAAGGTTGCAGAGCTTCTGCAGGGCAAATGACATAGCTAGCAAGATCAATAGAAAGCCCACGGACTGGGAGAAGATCTTTACTAGCCATACAACGGACAAGGGTCTCATATCTAAAATATACTTGGAACTCAAAAAATTAAACCACCCAACAACAAATCCTCAAAGAAACAACTGCCCAATAAGTAAGTGGGTGAAAGACTTAAAGAGAAGCTTCTCTGAAGAAGAAAGGAGGATGGCCAATAGACACATGAAGAAATGTTCAACATCCCTAGCCATAAAAGAAATGCAAATCAAAACAACATTGAGATATCACCTCACTCCAGTTAGAACAGCAAAAATCAAGAACTCTAACAACAACAGATGCTGGAGGGGATGTGGACAGAAAGGAACCTTACTTCATTGTTGGTGGGAATGTAAACTTGTTCAACCACTTTGGAAAGCAGTATGGAGGTTCCTCAAAAGACTCCACATAGAGCTCCCCAATGACCCAGCAATCCCACTTTTGGGCATTTACCCAAATGATCACAAACAAGGCCACACTAAAGCTACCAGCACAACTATGTTTATTGCAGCATTATTTACCATAGCTAAGATATGGAACCAACCCAGATGCCCCTCAGTAGATGAATGGATCAAGAAGATGTGGTATATATACACAATGGAATTCTGTGCCTCCATCAGAAAGAATGACATTTCCCCTTTTGTTAGGAAATGGAAAGGCTTGGAAAAAATTATATTAAGTGAAGTAAGCCAGGCCCAAAGAAACATAGGTCCCATGGTTTCCCTTATTTGCAATATCTAGTATAGGTATGAGTCAAGCGGAAAAAGTCAGATAATGTGATGTTAGGAAAACGAACCCTCAAATATGTATTTTAATGTTTTTGTTTCTTTCATGCATGTGTTTCTAACGCATTTATAAGATTATTTCTTTGTTGCTTTGTATGTCCCTCCCCTACAGTGTAACCCCCGCTTTCACTATATTTGATGTCAGTATAACATGTGGAGGAGACGGGGACCAACAAGTCGTTTAAGGATTCAGGTGGACCTGTTGCAACAATGAGAAGTACAAAATGTCATGTCAAAACCAGCTTTACAATGTCGGGGTGGGGGGAGGGGTGGTATGATTGGGTGGGGGGGGGGGGAGGCTGGGAAGGGAGGTGAAGGGTAAACAAAGGAGGAGGCTGCAATGCTTGGTAAGAAATGTATGCATTATCCTGCCCATGTAATTGTAACCCCTCTGTACAGTATGTTCTCAAATAAAATAAAATTAAATTAAAAAAAAAAAAAAAAAACCGGAACCTGTCAGACAAGTTGATGTTAGGCGAAATGAACCCCAAGACAAGGATTCAAATTTTTTTTTTCCTTTCTTGAGACTGTTTCCAACATATTTATAAGATGATTTCTTTTTTGCTTTGTATGTACCTCCCCCAGGGTATAAGTCCTGCTTTCACTGTATTTGATGTCGGTATAATTTGTGGAGGGGAAGGGGAAAAACAAATCGTTTAAATAGAGATACAGGTGGACCCATTGCAACAATGAGATATGCAAGTTGTTATGTCGAAAACGAACTTTACAACTTTGGTGTGTGGGGGGGAGGGAGGATTGGGTGGGGGGATTGGGGGGAAGATGGGAAGAGATGGGAAGGGGAAACAAAGGAGGAGGCTACAATGCTTGATAAGAAATGTACTAATTATCTTGCCCATATAATTGTAACCCCTCTGTACAGTATTTTCACAATAAAAAAATTAAAGAAATGGAAAAAAAAAGAATTTAATAACAACAGATGCTGGAAGGGATGTGACCAGAAGGGAACCCTACTGCATTGTTGGTGGGAGTGTAAACTTGTTCATCCACTTTGGAAAGCAGTATGGAGGTTCCTCAAAAGATTCCACATAGAGCTCCCCTATGACCCAGCAATCCCACTTTTGGGCATTTACCCAAATGATCACAAACAAGACCATACTAAAGCTACAAAGCTACCAGCACAACTATGTTTATCACAGCATTATTTACCATAGCTAAGATATGGAACCAACCCAGATGCCCCTAGTAGATGAATGGATCAAGAAAATGTGAGATACATATACATACACACACACACACACACACACACACACACACACACACAATGGAATACTATGCCTCCATCAGAAAGAATGAGATCGCCTCATTTTAGGAAATGGAAACACTTGGAAAAATTATATTAAGTGAAGTAAGCCAGGCCCAAAGAAACATAGGTCCCATGGTTTCTCTTATTTGCAATAACTAATATATGTCTGGGACAAGCAGAAAAGGTCAAAAGCTATGTACATATGACCAGATAAGATGATGTTAAGTGAAATGAACTCCAAGATAGGGATTCAAGTGGTTTTTTTCTTTTTTTCTATTGTTTCTGATTCATTTATAATGTACTATGTGATTTTTTGTTTATTTGTATGTTCCTCCCCCACGGTATAACCGCTGTTTTCACTATATTTAATATTGGTGCCCTCCATCTTGTATATTATACACTTTTCTAATTATGGGAGAGGAAAAAACAAAATGCTTAAATGGGGATACAGGTTGACCCATTGTAACAATGAGATGCACAAGACACTATATTGACAACTGAACTTTACAATTTAGGCATGGAAGGGGTGGCACGTAGTTATGTAGGTGGGAAGGAAGGGATGGTAGGGGAAAAACAAAGGAGGTAACAATGTTTCATGTAACTGCAAGCCCTCTGTACAGTACTTTTACAAAAAAATGTATTTTACAAAACAATTTGCAAGTTACAAAAAATACACTTAAAAATAAATTAACCAACCATGAACCAGTGGCTCATGCCTGTAATCATAGCTACTCAGGAAGCTGAGATCTGAGAATAGTGATTCAAAGCCAGCCTCGACAAGAAAGTCTCTGAGACTCTTATCTCCAATTAATCACAGAAAAAGCCGAATGTGGCACTGCTTCAAGTGGTAGAGCACTAGCCTGGAGTAAAGGGAGCTCAGGGACAGTACCCAGGACCAGAGTTCAAGCCCCAGGACCAGCAAAAATAAATAAATAAATAACCAAGAAGGTCAAAGATTCCTCATTGAAAACTAGAAAACCCTGATGAAAGAAATTAATGATCATAACAAATGGAAACCTATCCCAGGTTCATGGATTAGAAGAATTAATATTTTTCAATGTTTATATTATCCAAAACTATCTTCAGATTCCATGCAATCCTCATCAAGACTCCAATGGCAGTTTTCATAGAAATAGAAAAATAATCCCAAAATTTTTATGAGACCACACAAAAAAAGCCAAAGCAATATTGAAAAAGAACAAACTAGAATGCATCAAATACTTGATTCTAAATTACCTGATACAAAATAAACAATAGGAATCAAATAGCATGGTACTGTCACAAAAATAAACACATGAATAAATGGACCAGAGCAGAGACCAGAAAAGAACCTACACATTCATAGTCACTCAAATTTAACCAAAGGTGCCATCAGCTTCATAATGGGAAAAGAATGGTCTCTTTAATCAGTGGAGTGGAGACTACTGGATAAACACATATAGAAGAATGAACTTGTACCCCTACCTCACATGTACTAAAAAAAAATCAAATCAATAACCACTGAAGGTGTAAGTTTCAGAAGCTGAAACGACTAGTAGCAAACATAAGAAAAGATTCATGATCATGGCCAGGACAACAGTTTTCAAGATTTAACCATAAAAGCACAGTCAAAAGAAAAGCAAAAATAAACAAAAGGGAATGCACAGCCAAGGCAATAGTTAACACAGCAAAGAGATGAGCTGCATATGGAGAAATATTTACAAAACCTCCTATCAAGTCTGAAAAGGAATTAATATCTGAAATATCTAAGGAAATCAAACAAATCATCAACAAATTTTAAGGAACCAAGGACCTGAATAGATAATTCTCAAAACACGAAAAATGACCAATCACTCTAAAAACTGTTCAATATCATTAATTGAAAGTATAAGGTGTAACGACGATGACACAGCATCTCACACGCCTCATGATAGCTATTATTAAAAAGATAAAACCTAATAAGTGTGGCACACATGTAGAACAAAGGAAACGTCTGTACAGTGTTGGTGGAGATTTCCTGAAGCACTACAAGTAAGACCACTGTAGTGGTAGATGTATCTCAGTGATAGAACACTTGTTTAGTTTAGCATGCATGAGGGCCTGGATTTGAAACCCAGCACTGCAAAAATGAAAAAATAAATATACAAGAACTACCATAAAATATAGCAATACACTCATGGGTATAGATCCAAATGATTTGAGATCCATTCATCAAAGAGACACCTGCATACTCAATTTAATGTATCTTTTTTAAAATAAGTTTTTTTTATTGTGCAAATACTGTACACAGGGGTTACAGTTACATGAGCAAGGTAATGAGTACATTTCTCATCAAGTATTGTTGCCTCCTCCTTTGTTTTTCCCCTACCATCCCTTCCCTCCCACCTCCTAAAGAACACTCCCACCTCCCCCCACCTCTCACCACCGACCCCAACCCCTTCCATCCCCCCAACCTAAATTGTAAAGTTGGTTTTTCAACATAGCTTCTTGTACATCTCATTGTTGGAATGGGTCAACCTGTATCCCTATTTAAACAATTTTTCCCTTCCCCTCCCAAATTATACCAACATCAAATACAGTGAAAACAGGGGTTATACTGTGGGGAGGGACATACAAAGCAACAAAAAAAAATCACATGGTACCTTATAAATACATTAGAAACAATAGCAAGAAAGAAAAGAATAACACTTGTATCCCTATCTTGGGGTTCATTTCACTTAACATCATCATATCTGACCTTTTCTGCTTGTCCCAGACATATAGTAGTTATTGCAAATAAGGGAAACTATGGGACCTATGTTACTTTGGGCCTGGCTTACTTCACTTAATATAATTTTTTCCAAGTCTTTCCATTTCCTAACAAATGGGGCAATGTCATTCTTTCTGATGGAGGACTAGAATTCCATTGTATATCTATATATACTACATTTTCTTGATCCATTCATCTATTGAGGGGCATCTGAGTTGGTTCCATATCTTAGCTATAGTAAATAATGCTGCAATAAACATAGTTGTGCTGGTAGCTTTAGTGTGGTCTTGTTTGTGAACATTTGGGTAAATGCCCAAAAGTGGCAGCTCTATATGGAGTCTTTTGAGGAATCTCCATACTACTTTCCAAAGTGGTTGAACAAGTCTACACTACTACCAACAATGCAATAGGGTTCCCTTCTGGCCACATCCCCTCTAGCATCTGTTGTTATTAGAGGTCTTGATTCTAGCCATTCTAACTGGGGTGAGGTGGTATCTCAATGTTGTTTTGATTTGCATTTCTTTTATGGCTAGAGAGGTTGAGCATATCTTCATGTGTCTATTGGCCATCCTTCTTTCCTCTTCAGAGAAGTTTCTCTTTAAGTCTTTAGCCCATTATTTATCAGTTGTTTCTTTGAGAATTTGTTGTTGGGGTATATAATTTCTTGAGTTCAAAGTATATTTTTGATATGAGGCTGTTGTCTGTTGTATGGCTAGTGAAGATCTTCTTCCCATCAGTGGGCTTTCTATTGATCTTGCTAGCTATGTCCTTTGCCATGCAGAAGCTCTGCAGCTTCACGCAATCCCATTTGTCCAACCTTTCTTTGCTTTGTTGTGTTACTAGGTCTCTATTAAGAAAATTCCAGTCTGTGTCAAGGAGACATAGGGTTTCTCCTGTTCCATCTTGTAATGTTCTCAGGGTGTCTGCTTTGACTCCAAGGTCTTTGATCCATTTGGAGTTGATTCTGGTGCAGGGTGATAGATAAGGATCTAGCACCATTTTTGCCTGCATCATTTACTGATTTCTTCCTGCCTATTTTTTTCCGCTCACTTCTCGAAGATTCTGTGACGATAGGTCTGTGGGTTCATTTCTGGGTTTTCAATTCTATTCCATTGGTCCTGAGGTCTCTTCTTGTGCCAGTACCAAGCTGTTTTGATAACTATGGCTTTGTATTAGAGCTTGCAATTTGGTATTGATATTCCTCCAGCAGTGTTCTTTCTGTTAAGGATTATTTTTGCTATTTGGGGTCTTTTATTGTTCCATATGAATTTTTAGATTGCCTCTTCTATTTCCTTGAAGAATGCGGTTGGAATATTGATAAGTATCACCTTGAATTTGTAGATAGCCTTTGGAAATATTGCCATTTTCACGATGTTGATCCAATCCAGCAGTATGGGAAGTTTTTTTTTTCCACTTTCTAAGTTCTGTTTTGATTTCCTTTTTCAAGTTTTTAAAGTTTTCATCATAGAGGTCCTTCACTTCTTTGGTTAAATTAGTTCCTAGGAATTTTATTTTTTGCGGGGCTGTTATGAATGGAGTTGCTTTCCTGATTTCAGCTGCGCTCTTCTCATTGTTGGCATACAGAAAAGCCATTGATTTTTGAGGGTTAATTTTATACCCTGCTACTTTGCCAAAGTTTAGAATCAACTTGAGTAATTTGGGAGTGGAGTCCGTGGGATTCTTTAAATACAAGATCTTTTCATCTGCAAAGAGGGAGAGTTTTACTTCATCTTTCCCTATTTGAATCCCCTTTATGTTTGCATCTTGTCTTATTGCTGTAGCTAGGCATTCTAATACTAAATTGAAGAGAAATGGAGAGTGAACATCCTTGTCTCATTCCTGACTTTAGAGGAAATGGCATTAGTTTTTCGCCACTAAGTATAATGCTGGCTGTAGGTTTGTCATATACAGCCTTTGTTGTATTGAAGAATGTTCCATGGATTCCTAGTTTTTCCAGAGCCTTCATCATAAAGGGGTATTGGATCTTGTCAAATGTTTTTTCTGCATCTATGGAGATAACCATGTGGTTCTTATCCTTGCTCTTGTTGATGTGATGAATTATATTAATTGATTTGCATATATTGAGCCAGCTTTGCATCCCTGAAATGAATCCTTTTTATTGTGGTGTATGATTTTTTTGGATGAATTGTTGAAGTCGATTGGCCAAAATTTTGTTGAGAAGTTTTGCATGGATGTTCATCAAAAAATGGGTCTATAGTTCTCTTCCTTTGATGAGTCCCTGCCTGATTTGAGGATAAGGGTTATGATGGCTTCATAGAAAGAGTTCAGTAGTGAACTTTCTCTTTCAATTTCATTTAAGAGTTGGAGGAGTATTGGTGTGAGTTCTGCTTTGATGCATACTCATTTTTATTGCAGGATTATTCATGTTAGCAAAAATAGAGAATCAACTTAAGCCTAGAAAATGGTTAAAGAAAGTGTGGAATTTGGCCAGTCACTGGTGGCTCAAACTTGTAATTCTAGCCACCTAGGAGGCTAAGATCTTTAGATCACAGTTTGAAGCCAGTCCAGGCAGGAAAGTTTATGAGACTCTTATCTCCAATTAACCACCAACAAACTTGAGGTAGAGCTATAGCTTAAATGGTAAAGCTGTAGCCTTAAGCAAAGGATCTCAGGTTAGTGCCTAAGTCCCAGGTTCAAGCACCACAACCAACAAAAAAAAAGAAAGAAAAGAAAATGTGTCATATATACACAATAGAATAAATACTATTTGGCCTAAAAACAAAGGATTTGTCATTTTGTTTATCCATTTAAATGGATAAACCTGGAGGACACAATGTTATATGAAATAACTCAGGCACAATAAATAAATACTTATGAAATCCCATATGAAATATGAGATCTAAAATTCTCTCACAGAAGGTGGTTATGTAGGTTGAAGGTGGTTATGTAGGTTAAATTGAGTGAGGGGGGAAAGAGGTTATGGATTTGAATAGAGGATGTGGAAGGCATTCGGCAAAGGATACAAAGTTGGACTGGAGAAATACATTTTTGAGAAATACATTCAGGTATGGTGAGTGTAATTAATAATCGTGTACTATAAATTTCAAAATTGTTTAGAGAATAATCTTCAAATATTTTCACCACAAAAAATATAACTAAGTAATGTGATAAATATGTAAATTAGGTTACTGAATCTTTCCATGTTGTATACATACATCAGATTATACACTAAATGCATTATAGTTTATCAGCTTTTAAAAATTAAATCTTTTAAGTGACTCCTCAGAAACTTTACCATATTATTACCATATAATTCAGTTATTTTATTTCTGAGTATATACCTAAAAGAAGTCAGGGGCTACGTTCATGGATCAACCATAAGGTCCTGAGTCTAAACCCCAGTTAAACCATTGTAGAAATATGATTGATACATCAGTAAATATCTCCTCAGCCTGTGCCAGTCTGGAATGTACAGCACCTGTCATCTGGACAATATCAGAGGCCATGGGCTCCAAACAGAAGGCAGGACATGCTAAGTATACAATGGCCCATCCAAACAGTATGGCCCCCATTCCTCTGCCCTACTCTAACTTCCCCCATCATAACTGAGATCCTTAGCTGTACTTTTGTTCATCCTCACTGTACAGCGTTCGCTGAATCAAGCACACACATGCCTACAGTGCCTCAAACAGGATCGAGTGACTCCAGAGTCAGGCTGACTTTGGTTAGAATTCCACTGTACCACTTTCAAATTCTATTACCTTGAGAAAACTGTGGTTGCCACTTGGGTCTTCCATTTCCCTATACATAAGACTGGAATATAAGGAAAACAATTCTTCTCAGCAAAGCAGACCAGGTAATGGGTGGTAAGCACAGTGCTTGGATCTACTAAGGCCTTCTAAGCGGGAGCTGTATTATAATTCCTTCTGCAGCAGTGATCACAGTGCCCAGCACTGAGCACCAGGCAGGGCTCCATGTTTCCAGCATCAGTTGACATCTATACTCATTGTATGTCATGCTTACCACCCAGGGCTAGATGTCCCAGCGTCAAAGCTGCATAAACCAATCTATTTATCTTATTCCTACACATTTCTCCAGTATCCTACCCAGTGCCTGGCACACAACTGATATGAGAAAAGTCCTTATGGAGTTGAAATGAATTTAAAACTCCAGTTGTGTACATTATATATGTTCACATGACTGTAAAAGGAAAAAAATAGAATAACAAAAAGGAAGTATGACAACCAGGTGTTAATAGCTTATGCCTGTAATCCTAGCTACTCAGGAGACTGTGATCCAAAGGATAAAACTTTGAGGCCAGCCTGTCAGACACTATCTTCAAAACAGCCAAAAAAGAAAAAGAAAATATTGTTAAAAAGGAGGTGATCAGGATTTTTTTTAATACTTAAAGCAAATATGCTAGAAAATGGAAACAAGAACTTTATTTTCTTCACTAAAAAAAAGAGAGAGAATATGTTTTGTATACTTGTTCTGGGTTTTTCAATTTATCAAAAAATAACTTTCACACATACATGTGTGTGGCACTGTATTAGGATTCTTCTTTTGTGAATGAACAAACACAGGATGAGGGGCTACAGAATCTTGTACCAGGGTCACAAAAGCAAAGGGAGGAAGTAAGTTCAGAACTGCTGTTATTCCTGGGGCACAACTGCCAGCCTGACTACCCAAGGGAAATCTGTTGGCCACACTGGTCTAATCCAAGAGACAAGTAGGTACCAGGTGTGTAAAAAGCCAACATGTGAGTCAGAAAGGTCTGTGACTTGTAAGCTCCCTCATAGTAAAGGAAAAGAAACAGAAGCAATTGAACAAGTCCCCAGAGCCACACAAGTGACTTCAGTTTGGGAATCCGTACTTAGAGCCAGATTATAATTTACAAACAACATGGTAGAAAAGTTTGTGAATGCCTAGTTTTGCCTTTACAGGAAAAAAAAGAAACAAAGAAAAGATAGCTATCATAGCTCATCTTTAGCACTACTAAACAGCCTCAGGGATAAAGTCCTAAAGTGAAAATAAAATCACCTAACACATTCTCAGGGGCACCTGCTAAAGCCACTTATGCAGGCTCAGCTGTGAAGGTTTTCAGGAAGTCAGGCTAGTACTGGAAGCATCTCCCCAGGATACAAGAGAAAAGACACTTTAGCATGAGTGGCTTCTAAACCTGAAAAGCTAATTAAACTTAGCCTTTTCAGAAAGAAAAAGTAAAATTAGGAAAAGGCAAAAGCCTTACTTCTGAGCATAGCAAGAAAAATAGAATAAACAGGAATCACTGGAATTTGTCACTTTAAAAAGTCACTTGAGGGGCTGAGAAGGTGGTTCAGTGGTAGAGTGCTTGCCTTGCATGCATGAGGCCGTGGGTTTGATTCCTCAGCACCACATAAGCAGAAAAAGCCCGAAGTGGTGCTGTGGCTCAAGTGGTAGAGCACTAGCCTTGAGCTGAAGAGTTAAGGGACAGTACCCAGGCCAGAGTTTCAGACCCCACAACTGACAAAAAGAAAACAAGTCACTTGATTTTCATTTTTCAGTTATGAATCTTGAACTCGGGGCCCAGCACTGTCCCTGAACAGTTTTGCTCAAGGCTAGTGCTCTATCACTTTGAGCCATAGTGCCATTTCCAGTTTTCTAGTGGTTAATTAGAAACAAGAGTCTCACAGACTTTCCTACCCAGGCTGGCTTTGAACTGTGATCTTCAGATCTCAGTCTCCTAAATAGCTAGGATTACAGGTGTGAGCCACCAGTCCCTGGCTTGATTTTTTTTAATCCAGTTAATATTCATCAGAAACCAAGTATGGACTTCACTGTAAATATTTCCTTTCTCTTCTTTTCTCTTCATTTTGGCACAAAATATATTGAACACTGTCCAAGGTACTACAGGTTAGGAATTAGGATTCAGATTAATGAAACTAGCTGGGTACCAATGCTCTTGCCTGCAATCCTAGCTGCTCAGGAGTCTGAGATCTGAGGATCACAGTTCAAAGCCAGCACAGGTAGGAAAAAGTCCACGAGACTCTTATCTCCAATTAACAACCAAAAAAACTGGAAGTGGCTCAAGTGGTAGATCTCTAGCTTTGAACAAAAAAGCTCAGAGACAAGGCCCCGGCCCTGAGTTCAAGCCCCAGGACCAGCACAAAAAAAAATTAAATTAATTTTTTTTTAATTGCACACACACAAAGCTGGGCACCGGTGGCTCAGGCCTGTAATCCTAGCTACTCAGGAGGCTGAGATCTGGGGATTTTGGTTCAAAGCCAGCCCAGACAGAAAAGACCATGAGACTCCTATCTCCAATAAACCACTAGAAAACCAGAAGTGGTGCTGTAGCTCAAGTGGTAGAGTGCTTGCCTTGAGCTGAAGAGCTGAGGGACAGCACCCAGGCCCAGAGTTCAAGCCCCATGACCGACAAAAAAAAAAAATTGCGCGCACACACACACACACACACACACACACACACACACAAAACTCTCTTCTTACAAGGAACACTAAATGTACTGTAGAAACATTGGAGAAAAAGACGACTTCGGAAACATTTGCCCCTCTCATCTGCTCTTTATCCGAGAATAACTCTCAACTCTGATCCATGGCCATGGTGAACGTGCCATGATTTCACCAACACTCTATATAAAAAATATCCACTTGGACAGCGAAGACTCACATCCCACTATATATAGCTTCAAAAGCATAGATGACAAAACTTCAGAGAAGGAGACATATTACTTTACAGAAGAGCTGAAGATGGAATCCCATGTAGGTGGTTGGCAGCTTTCAGGTCATCAATCTTCCTGAAGCCTGCCAATCTTGCTACTCTTGGAGCTGTACAAGAAGCAAGCCTAAAGTGGTTTCCATTACTTGAAGCCAAAGAATCCCAACAAATACAAGCATCATAAAGCCACCACACATTCACATAATGCACAATAGGATTGTGAAAGCCTTAGTTCTGAGAAGGTAAGGTTTCTGTCAGTCAACTGAGGGCTATCCAGTAGAACAGCAGGTCAGGAGGTAAGTCTTGTTAAGGGAAGATGGGGGAGTGAGTTCAGAGTCCAGTTCTATGACTTGGGCAATCAATTTAGCCCACTAGTAGTACATGTCTAGCATAGAGCACGTGTTCAAGATATATTTGGGAATAAAAGACAAGCCGTTACTCACATATTGAGCACACTTAACTCTTCAAGTCAATTGTCATTAATAAAATGAGAAAGTGAATCACTTTCGTATCTCATGGAGTCAACATGTACACAATCCCTGAATGATTAAAAATCATTAAGAGGTTGAGATTGATGGGCATATCAAATGTGGACATGCTTATGTTAACTGAGCAATATTTATCTGTCTAAAGTGGAAGTTGGCAAACCATAGTGCTCAGACAAACTCAGTCCGCTGTTTTTATAAGGCCAATCAGATTAAATGATTTTCATAAGAGAATACTTGTAATCAATTTGATAAGAAAAACTTTGAACCCTAATTTGGCTTTTAAATGCTATTGCTTCCCCCAAAAGATGCATAGGCTTATTTTATAAAATTGCATATTCTATTATTATTATTATTATTATTGATGCAAATTCAGCTAGGAATGTAGAAACATACTCAGCACTGTAGTAGGCATATAAGCATGCATAAAGAATACACTGAAAATAATGCCAGTGCAAGAATATAGGATAGTTAAATGTCCTGTATATTACCATATAAGACAGAGAAAAGAGAAAAGATCTACATAAAACATGATATACCAGCCTCAGAACCATCCAAGAGTCTCTGAAGCACCATCACAGAGGCCCTTAGTTTCTTCTACAAACTATAAGAATAGCCATGGACTGGGAAGGTAGCTTAGTGGTAAAGTACTTGCCTAGCATGCATGAAGCCCTGGGTTCGATTCCTCAGTACCACATAAACAGAAAAAGTCGGAAGTGGCACTGTGGCTCAAGTGGTAGACTATCAGCCTAAAGCAAAAGAAGCTCAGGGATAGTGCCTGAGTTCAAGCCCTAGGCCTGGGGGGAAAAAATAGAATGGACATGTCTCAATATTTTTCTTATCCAGGCTACATGATGGCAATATCTACTTCATATCCTTATGAGAACCGAAGAAAAATTCAGTAAAAATTCTTTCAATATTCAGTACTAAATAGTATACACTCTATAAACATTAGCAATTATCTTTTCTATTAAACTGTTGCTATATTCATATAACATAATTATTCTGATTATTTCTTGTAATTAAGCTATAAGTATTCAATATACTATCACCTATTCTTCATTGGCATATGTTTAATTTAATGGGCCAGAAGTAGTGCTTGAGTTTTACCCTGATTTGCATTTAATAATAATTATTAAGAAGAATTGGTTTTGGATATATTTGTCTATTAACCAGATTTTTCTTCTTGTGTGTCTTTTTATGTCGTATTCATTACTGTTTCTTAAAATGAATGTTGGCTCAAAGTGAAAGCAAGCTTACCTTCTGGGCTCCCTGTCTTAAGAATGTGCTGGCAAAAGTTTCCAAAATACAGTTGAGAAATCCAGCCCCTGTGATGGAAATTCTCCCTCTTTGAGTAAACTCTGTCCTAAAAAAAAGAAATAAAATTAAAAATATAACGTGGAGGTTACTACATTTGGAAATATAAATTATAGATATTTCTAGCTACACAATTCCAACTTACAATACACAAAAAATAATATCCATCATAATTGTCTATTGCAACAATAGATACTATTTCAAATTGGCTCACAGTTTAATAAACAATAATCATGAATTAAAGAATATCCATTTTGTGCTGCAAAGTACTCCCTCACTACTGAATGTGAAGGGCCACGGTGCAATGGTGCACACCTACCATCCCAGCTACTCAGGAGGCAGAGATGATAAAGATCATGGTAGAAGGTAATCCCTGGCAAAAAGTTAGTGGGATTTCAACAAATCAGTAGGAGTTCAACCAATAAGGATCTGGTGGTTAGGCATGGTGGTAGCTACCTGTCTTCCCAGCTAGATAGAAAACATAACAGAAGAATCATGGTTCAAGTTAGCCTGGGCAAAACCAAAAGACTTATCCCAAAGTAACTAAAAGACAAAGCTGTTGGCTCAGCTGTTCATGGTAGAGTGCCTACATAGCAAGCAAGTACAAGTCCTTGAAGTCCATCTCCCAGGGTAGATAGATGAATGGATAAATGCATAGATAAAGATACATACATGCATACATGTATGTATGTGTATATACATACATATATACATAATCTTAGACACTTATCAGCCTTATTAGCTTGGGTTAGTTATTTAGATTCTCTGTGACTCATTTTCTCACATATAAAATAGGAATAATCACAGCAAGTATCTCCTTTTTATACCTATTATGAACAGGGAATTAGTGCATGTAATAGCAATATAGGAATGACTGACAGAACTTGCATTTATGAAACACTAGCTTCTGATACTAAAGCAGACAAGCAGACAAAGACCGGAGATAACATTGTCAGAAATCTGGAATGACTTCTTTAATCCTTGACTAAAGAAGAGAATGAGAGAGAACAGATGTGCTGCCATCCCCACCAGTATTAGTTATCAAATTTCTATCAAAATTAATTATATCCATCTCATAAGACGGAGATTTCAACTACACTTGAGAATGACATAAGTAAGACACAGAACAGGAAGCCCCAGCCCTCCTTCCCCAATGGAGACTCTGACTTAACAGAAATACGAAACCAAATTGCCTTTGCAAGAACTCCAAAAACCAATTAAGAAGTGTCAGCACCCCAGGTGAATGCAAAAGCCAAGAAGAGTTGCATCAAAACATAATCAAGTCTGTTGCATGCACCCAAGGTAACCTTCTCCTAACCAAAACAGCATTGCACAATTAGGAGAAAAACTCCTAGCCTCTGGCTTCTCCATCAGGACAGAAAGAGAAGAGATTAGCATACATCCACATTCTGGCTTTGTAACGGGGAGGCCTAAGCCATTGACTTAGCAAGAGTCATAAGGGGAACAGCAAGCAGTAGACTTGGCATGCCTGGTTGCCACCAGAGTAAAAGCAAACATGTTACTTGTTGTAACATCAGAAAGCCTGCAGTGCCTTTGACAGACTACCAAGGATCACTGATTATGGCTCTTAAAAACAGAGCAAACTTCCTCGAGTGGAAAGAATCACACAGAAGGAAGACGGGTCCTCAAACGTGTCAGAAGCCCCTAGAGCTCTAGCTGGGCTGACTGGTAAAGTTCTTCCTCAGTACATAAAGATTGAGAGAGCCAGATTTTCTTCATACACCCAAAGTTTAATAGACGAATACAACACACACAACAAAACAAGAAAACATGACCCAACCATAAAACCAAATATCTAGAAACTAAGCCTAAAAAAATAGATCTAGCCCAGTGCGGGAGGCTCACGCCTAAAATCCTAGCTACTCAGGAGGCTGAGATCTGAGGATCAGGGTTCAAAGCTAGACCAGGTTGGAAGTTTGTGAGACTCTTATCTCCAATAAACCATCAGAAAATCAGAAGTGGTGCTGTGGCTCAAGTGGTAGGGCACTAGCCTTGATTTGAAGAGCTCAGGGACAGTGCCCAGGCCAGAGTTCAAGCTCCACAAGGGACAAAAAAGAAAAGAAAAAGAAAAAAACAGACCTATGAACTTCCTGGCAAAATATTTCGAATACTCTTCTTTAAAACAGTGAACTAAAAAAAAGAACACAGATTATTAAATTAAATCAGGAAAATGATGGCATGAAGAAAAAGAAATAGAAACATTAAAAACATACAATGTTTGACAAGAAATGTACTCAATACCTTACTCAGGTAACTGTAACCCCTCTGTACAGCATCTTTACAATAAAATAAAAGAAACAAAAATTCAGGTGTTGAAAAATGGCAGCTTTATCAAACAGAAAGAAGCAACAAATTTAGCTAGTTTCAGTGAATCACATCTATGTGATCTGTACTTTGGAGGGTGATGCAGGAGGATATCAAGTTCAAGGCTAGCCTGGGCTACCTGGCATGACCTTGCCACAAAAACACAAAACAAGGAAGTGGTGCTGTGGCTCAAGCGGTAGAGCGCTTGCCTTGAGCTGAAGAGCACAAGGACAGCACCCAGGCCAGAGTTCAAGCCCCAGGACCAACATAAAAAAAAAAAAAACAACACACAAAACAAAACAAACACAAAGAATGAACCAAAAAAACTGAGTCAGATAAGCAAAAACAAACGGAATGAAGAAAAGTGACAAGAACTAAGATTTATGGGACATCATCAAGGAGATCAATATATATATTATGGGAGTCTCAAAAGAAAATGAGAACAGAGCAGAAAACCTGTATAAAGAAATAACAACCAAAACTTCCTAAGCTCAACAGAAGACATAGGATACAAATTTTAAAACCTCAACAAACTCAAATTGGTATCCAAAGAGATCCACACCAAGACACACTGTGAGGAAACTCACAAAGACAGAATACTGAAAACAACAGAAAAGCAGTTCATCATATACCAGAGAGGGAGCTTCCACAAGGTTGTCAGTAGACTTTTCAATAGAAACTTTACAAGTCAGGAGAGAACTAAATAATATATTCAAAATGCTGAAAGGGAGAAAGGTACAGATGGCTCACACTTGTAAACCAAGCTACTCGGGAGGCTGAGATCTGATGCTTGCTGTTCAAAGCCAGACCAGGCAGGAAGTCTGTGCGATTCTTAGTGGGCTTTGAACAAATAAGCTCAGGGACAGCACCCAGCCCCTGAGGTCAAGCCCTTGGATTGGCACAAAGAAAGAAAGAAAAAAAAAGAAATGCTAAAAGAAACATGTACAAATCCTTCAAAGAGAAGAGAGATTATTTGGAATAAGAAAGGGTGATAGAGTGTAACTATGATCAAGGTAGTTATATGCATTAGTGAAAATGTCAAATAAAACCCATTGTTTTGTGCTATTAATATACACTAGTAAAACACAGGAGAAATGACAACTTACCCAAACACACAAAAGCTGAACACAGGCAGCATCATAAACCCGTAACTTTGCCACATTCATCTGCTCACTGTGCTGACTACGCAGCTAATAGGTACTAAGCATCCTACTGAGTGCTAGAAGCCATTGCAAAGGAAAGAATCTCTATCTGCTGGAAATACAGACAGCGGGGCACGTGTCAGCAAATGGAGACAAAAGCATTCCACCAGAGCAAAAGCACAAGTCAACCACAATGCCACCAGAGGAAACCCAAGCAAAGAGGCAGGAGGCAACAGAGACTGTTGGAGGAGTCATGTATTATCTAAAAATGCAGTATAGAATGTGGGCCTGAGAAGGTCTTCCCACATCTTGCCAGAAATTCTGGGGCAAAAGATAGATGTAAGAGATATCAGGAGATGAGGCTGAAAGAGGAAGTAAGAACCACACTGAAAATGGTCTGGGACTTTAAAGTTGGATTTTAATCCTGAAGGCAACAGAATTCTCTCCTGTCTTCTTCTGTCTTAAACACCATGTCACAGACAATAATCAATGAGCTCAGAGAAATAATAATAATAAATAACACACCTGTGGCTAGTTAATAGTCAACGGTCATTTACCAGACTTACATAACTATAAACCCCCTTTATAATAACAAAACTATAAACCCCCCTCATAATAACAATTTTAAAAATGCATGAGAAAAAGTATCCTGAAAAAATACCAGATCCAACAAGCTATGGCTATAATCGAAATGGCTACTAAAGACTTTTTTTTGAAAGGAATGACACTGATCAAGATATCATAGCTATAAGCTCCTTTGTTAAATGGCAACTCCTTTGTATACCTACTTAAAAGGTAATTTTTATTGTTATTATAAAGATGATGTACAGCGGAGTTATAGTTACATGGGTCACGTAATGAGTACATTTCTTTGTGGACAATGTCCCCCTTTCCCTCCCATCCCCACCCACAAGTTGTATAGTTCATTTTCCACATAATGTCTAGTGAGTACCACTCCATTTCTGGGTAAAGATAATTTTTTTAAAGAAACAAAACTTTTTTTTCAGTGCTGAGCATGGAACCCAAAGCCTCATGCATGCCAGGCAGTCATTCTAGCGCTCACCTACACCCCCTGCCCAGGACCTCTCCCTCAGATCTTCTCTCCAGTAACAGCCTCTATATTCAGTATTCAGATCATGTACATAGTGAAAGAAAGCCTTTAGAACTTCTTCCCCCTTCCCCCCTCTTTTTATTTCCTTCTCCATGTCCTCTCTCACACACATACACACACACGTACACATACACATACACACACACAATTATCCCACCCAATCTGACACAAATACTTTCAGTCTAAGCAGCTTCTGAGATTTAAGCCTATTTAAAATGATTTTCTCTAGTAAAACTATATCCTAGTGACACTAATCTCTCCTGTCTCTATTCCTGAGTAGTCAGAGTAGAATGTTACAGTGATTTCAATATTTAAAAATGAAAAGTTGAGCAGTCTCCCATTCTCAGGAGAGATGAACTCTTCAGTTATCAAGGCAAGTGTAGGCAAGAGATTAATAAAAGTCTCCCTGGCATCATATTCCAACCAGAATTTCTTTCTGCAGCTTTTGCTAGAGGGATGAGGGGTGAGTCTTCAGAAAAATAGGATCAGAGCTTGTCCACATATCAGAGAACAATGGGGCATGCCCTCATCATCAACCAGATGAGCATTTACCCCATTATATTTTAAGAGAGTCAGAGAAAAAAAATAATCAACCCTTGGGGCTGGAGGTGGAGCTCAGGTAATAAGAAGAGTAGCAGCCAATGAGTGAAAGCAACAGATAACTAGCTCTAGTTCCAGTCTTTTTTTTTTTTGTCATTTGTGGTGTTTGAATTCTAGGCCTGGGCACTGTCCCTGAGCTCTTCAGATCAAGGCTAGCGCTCTACCAATTGAGCCACAGAGCCACTTCTGGCCTTTTCTGTTTATGTGGTGCTAAGGGATCGAATCCAGGGCCTCATGCATGCAAGGCAAGCACTCTACCACTAAGCCACCTTCCCCTCTAGTCTAAGTCTTGAAAGAATAAAGAGAGACAGAGACAGACGGACAGACAGAGAGACAGACAGAAGAAAATGTTACACCTTCCCTCAACATTCACAGACAAAGCAAATTCGACATTTTCTCTTTGCTACACATCACAAACTTAAATCCTTTTCTAGAATTAGACTACAAATTCTTCTATAAAACAAAGCAGATTATACAATACACAGTTTCAGCTCAGAGAAGGTAAAAGATGAAGGGATATGGGGGATGTATCCAAGGATGGATGGATGGAAAAGAGCTACCCAACAGATAAGACACACACACACTGAGTTGTTAGCAAACAGAATCTGGGGATTTGAAGTAGAGAGGCTACTTATTTATTATGTCCTTCTGTGCATCATTATAGGAATATACAAAAAGTTTTCTATAGAAATAAATGTTGGCACTGTGCTATCAAGAACCATTTTTGGCAAAGTTGCTAACTTTGGGCCCACCCTTCACTTAAAAGAGACTTTAAGTGAGGTGACTTAGCTCTTTGATTTTCTTTTCTTATAATAGAGAATCTCAGTACTTCAAGCCTTTTGTCCTGAGCCTTTCTTTTCACCACAGCTTTGAAATGTATTGTGTTTCACTCAAGAGATAGGACAATTTGGATTTTCTTACACCTGCCTTTCACCCCTGTAAAGCCTACCACCTCTGAATTCTTTACATGGCACTTTCCAGAACATCAAAAGCTTTTCATGAGATTCTGTCCCTGAATTATTGACTGGCTAGGTATAGCAAATCTTTGCCTAATTGTTTTCATGATGGGAATTTAATTAAAGCATCTGTGAGGAGAGAGAAAGTGGTTCCACTGATATTCTTCTTGAGATGATACCTCAGTTATAACCACAGTGTTTGGAAGTTTATGTAACCACACAGAAAAGGGAATAGTAACCCCAAAGGAAAAGCAAGGAGGGTCAGTGGCAGGGTCAGCCACTGCGTGAGTCCCTGGAAATCTAACACTGCTGTAGACACTGCCCAGCTCCCATGCACAGCCACCACACCACTGTATGGTCTCTCCGTGCCATCTGCCTGGCACATTTGTGTTATAGAACTGCACTTCCTCAGAGAACCATTAATCTATACAGCCTCCAATAGATGCCATGTGTGTGTGTGAATGCTGCATTGAGATATAATATATACATACAATATATACATACATATTTATAAAAAACAAACCAGACACATGTGGGTGAGATAACACTGATCCCACCTTACAGACAAGAAACTGAGGTTCAGAGACAAACTTGCCAGGCGTAGTAAGGTGCACATGTAATCTCAACACTCAGAAGGCTGAGACAGAAGGAACATGAGTTTCAAGCCAGCTTGGGCTATATACTGCCACACTATCTCAAACACCTACACACACACACACCAAAAAATAAAAGAGGGAAACTTGCTGAAGGTCACATAGAAAAAAATGGCAGGCCACTCTTTGAATCAGAGAGCTAATTTCAGATTTCACAGCCTTTCCCATAATCCTAGCACCTGGAAAAATGCCTATTCAATGAAAGCTGACAGATACTGTGAGCTGGTGAGCACAGCATCAAAGCATACAATCGTCTGTGAATGGGGCCAACTGGATGCTTGTCTCCTGCTATCAGGCCCAGTACAGGAATCCCACGCATGGTGGGTCTTGCGGATTTATTATCTGTCACAGAGGGCTTATTCAGTTCATAATGGCCACACACTGGGCTGAATATTCTCACAACAATGTCTTGAAAGTCTGAATCACCTTCAATACTACACACAAGGCCCAAGGGCCATGTTCCTGGGGACTTTTCTAGAACCCTTAGGAATCTGTGCTTCCATTTGGCAATAACTAATAAAAGCCTGAAAGTCCTTCAGCCCATAAAAATCAACCCAGAAAATCTGCGTCCAACAGATTCAACACATCATTCTCTGTAATAGCAAATAATTGGAAACAATACATATGTCCAATAACTTGGACACTTAATAAAACAACTGTAATAATAAGATACCATGAATACACCTGAATAGCCATTTAAAAAATCACTAGAGGCTGGGAATGTGGCTATGTGGTAGAGTACTTTCCTAGCATGCATGAAGCCCTGAGTTCGTTCCTCAGTACCATATAAACACAAAAAGCCAGAAGTGGTGCTCTGGCTCAAGTGGTAGACTGCTAGCCTTGCGCAAAAGAAGCTCAGACACAGTGCCCAGGCCCTCAGTTCAAGCCCCAAGACTGGCAAAAAAAATCACTATAAATGATACATAAATAATGAGAGATCAGGAATAGTTATCTCATGCCTATAAAGGATTACAGGCTAATAAAGAGGCTAAAATCCAGAGGATGGAAGTTTGAAGCTGGCCTGGGCAAAAAAGTCCTTGAGACTTCATCTGTAAAATAATGAGAAAAGGCCAGGCTGGAGGCATGGCATAAGTGGTAGAGTATCAACCCAGCAAGCAAGGCCAGAAAATAGAAGGCCCTGAGTTCAAACAACAGTACTGCCAGGTATTGGTAGTTATAATCCTATCTACCCAGGAAGCTGAGATCTGAGGATCACAGTTCAAAGCCAGCCCAAATAGTAAAGTCTATGAGACTCTTATCTCCAACTAATCACGTAAAGCTAGAGTAGAGATGTGGCTCAAGTGGTAGAATGCCAGCCTTGAGCACAAAAGTTCAAGGACAAACATCTAGGCCTTGAGTTCAAGCCCCAGAACCAGCACTAAAAAAAGTACTAGCAAAATGATGATGATAGTGATGATGATGATGATGATGATGATAGTGATGATGATGATGATGATGATGATATATCCAAATGTAGTATGAAGGTAATGTAAAGGCAGAGAGCTTTGTGAGGAAGATGCTGTATTGATGCTGGGACATCTTTCTGCAGAATAAGCAGCAGAGCTATAACAACTGCAACATGCCAATCTGACAGAAAGATGCTGCTGCTCACAGACACAGTGTTGAACAGATTCCATTCAGTATATGCCATCTGACTCCCTTATTCCACATGAAGATCAACAGCAGGTAAAACCAATCTACCAGAAGTCAAAGTACAGATGTCCTCTGACTGGCTAACTGGGAATGGTGCAGAAGTAAGAAGAGCAAGAATATATCCCTTATTTTCACTGTAGTATTTCTGTTTGACATTTGTCCTGGGTCTTGAACTCAGGGCCTGGGCACTGTCCCTGAGCTTCTTTGTGCTCAAGGCTTACACTCTATCACTTGAGCCAAAGCACCATTTCTGGCTTTTTCGGTTTATTTGGTATTGAGGAATTGAACCAGGGCTTCATGCATGCTAGGCAAGCACTCTATCACTATGCCACATTCCCAGTCCCTCATTGTAATTTCTGTAAAACTTTCCTACAGTAAACATGCAATAAAAAAAAAAAAACTTGGGGAAAAATGGTAAAAAGTTAGTTTAAAATACTTAAAAAAATCACTAATGGATTCATAATTGAATGGACAGGGATTTTCCAAGGAACTCTTAATTTTGCCAACTAGAGCATGTGAGGGCTCAGAGATTTTCCTGTCTGTGTATAAGAGCCTACTGAGTCACCTCAGGCAAAGGGGTAGGGGGGGGGGGGGGAACCAAATAGCTCCGGTCGACTCCATCGCCACAATTCTCTTAAGGTCAGACACACAGAAAACAGACCAGCCTCCATCCCTAGCACAGAAAACAATTTAAACTACAGCAAACCTGGAAGCTGATCTCAGCTTGTCAGTTCTATTCTCTCTCTCCATACCTAGCTACAAATATCATCCCTTGTGATGATTTCAATAGGAAATGTTCCCCAAAGATTCATGCTTGAAAACTTGGTTCCAAATGCCATGTTCAGGGTGGGGGGCAGGGAAAGTGACTGGATCAGGATTCTCTGACCTAAATCAGTAGATTGGCCCATTGATGGATTCATAATTGAATGGATGACTGAGAGAGGCAATACAAACTAGGGAAGCCGGGACATGATTGGAGCCAGTAGGTCACTGGGAGTGAGAGACATCTGTTTGCCTGTCTATCTCTGTCTCTCTGTCTCTGTCTCTCTCTCTCTCTCTCTCTCTCTCTTCCTCCCTCCCTGGTTCCCTTTCCTCTCCCTTTCTCTCTCTCTTCCCCCCAGCTGCTATGAGGTGGACAGCTGTCCTCTGCTACATGTTTCTACAGTGATGTCTGCCCTACCACAGGCCTAAGACCAAAAGAGTCAGCAGACCATAGACAAAACCTCAGAACAAAAGGCAAACAAATCTTTCCTCCCGTAAGTGGATTTTTATCACATACTTCATCACTCTGACAAAACAAACAAATAAAAATAAATAAATAAACCCACAGTCCTGACAACAACCCAGCAGGTGCTGATGCACAGCCTGACAGAGGCAGATCCTGAGGCTAAGCAAGTTACCACTGTGTTCCTCTCAACTGTCTCAAGATCTTTAGGCTGTGTGCATTTTATCAATGTCTAGTTGATTAAAAATGCTATCATTCTAATGCTAAATTTTCATTTATAATCGATGTGAAAGTTTAATACAAAGGAAAAGGAAAAGATAAGTATTCAAATGTTTTTTTCTCTTTCATGCAATTGTTTCTAACATATTTATAAGATGATTTTTTGTTGCTTTATATGTCCCTCCCCCATGGTATAACCCCTGCTCTCACTGTATTTAATATTGGTATAATTTGTAGAGGGGAAAGGCAAAAACAAATCATTTAAATAGGGATACAGGTGACTCATTGAAACAATGAGATGTACAAGTCGTTATGTCAAAAAACAAACTTTGGGCTGGGAAGGTGGCTCGGTGGTAGAGCCTTGCCTTGCATGCATGAGGCCCTCGGTTCTATTCCTCAGCACCACATAAGCAGGAAAAAAAGCCGGAAGTGGCACTGTGGCTCAAGTGGTAGAGTGCTAGCCTTGAGCTGAAGAGCTGAAGGACAGCGCTCAGGCCCACAGCCCAGGCCCCACCACCAGAATGCCCCCCCCCAAAAAAACAAACTTTACAACTTTGGCTGGGGGGGGAGGGGGGAAGATGGGAAGGGATGGAAAGGGGAAACAAAGGAGGAGGCAACAATGCTTGATAAGAAATGTACTCATTATCTTGCCCATGTAATTGTAACCCCTCTGTACAGTATTTTCACACACACACACACACACACACACACACACACACACAGATCTTAAATGTTAAAGAATGTTGTTCTCTTGGGCCAAACATGATTGCTTCTAGTGCAATTATTATTTTCTTCTTCAGTAAAAATAGATTGTTTTAATGCAGTACCTTTAAAGAGTTATTCTACTTTGAAAACATTTATTCATCATTAGTTCCAACTTACATTTATTTACTATTTTATATTTCCAAACGTACAGCAGAACTAATTGTCATCTTATTAAATCTTCAGTTGGGCACCAGTGGCTCATACTTGTAATCAGAGCTATTCAGGAGGCTGAGAGCTGAGGTCACAGTTCAAAGCCAACACAGGTAGGAAAGTCTGTGAGACTCATACCTCCAATTAACCACTAAAAAAACAAAACACAAAAACCAATACAAAACAAGAAAAGAGGTATGGCTCAAATGGTAAGAGCATCAGGCTTAAGCAGAAAGAGCTAAGGGATACAAATCAACCACTGAGTTCAAGCCTCAGTACTGGGGGAAAAAACATCTTTACATCACTATTTGACAGAGCACAAGCCAACTTTTCCTATAGTCAAAGAGCATGTGAGTCTCAAGAAGCACTTAGAAGAGCGGACTCCACAGCCCTGCCTCAGGAGTCCTTCCAGATGGCATTTCCTACAAAATCTTAGCCTATCCAAGTTTCCCTTGCCTTCTGTTCTTTTTCCCTTCCCTACTCATCCTCATCTTGGTGCAGAAGCACTGTCTGTATTCTGTGAGGATTCATCACCTAACACACAGCCATGGAGCATCCACTGTGAGCCACACCCCATGCCAGATCCTGGGGAGACCATGGCACACACAATCTCCAAAAGTCAGAAAGCAGCAGTGAGGAGCCAGAAAGATGGCTGAGTATCAGAGGGCAAATG
The DNA here is from genome assembly GCF_019054845.1 of Dipodomys spectabilis. NCBI lineage: Eukaryota > Metazoa > Chordata > Mammalia > Rodentia > Heteromyidae > Dipodomys > Dipodomys spectabilis. Next base: position 12,706,349 of record NW_024870824.1, read on the forward strand.
GGAGGGCCAGGGGTCAAATCTTCACAGAAAAGCCATTGGCTCCGACTGTCATCACTGATGATGTATTCTGCTAACTGATCACCCTCTGGGTACAGTGTGAGGACAGGGAATTGTGTTTTGAGATAAAGACAATAGTACACATGTACTCAGGCTATAGATAACTACATCCTTGAGCACCAGGACTGAGGTTTGAAAACAGTTCCTGAGTAAAGTTACCAGAACAAGAGAATGATCACAAAAGCAACTTTGGAGGTCAATCAAAAGCCTAACACAAAGAAGCTACCTAAATGCTAAGTTTGCTCCTAGGGGTGAACAAAAAGAAAAAAACAAGATTTCAAAACGGGGGGGGGGGGGGGGGGGGGGGGGGGTTAAAGATGGATACACAAAGAGCAAAGCTCAACAATTATCTGCCCCCCCCAACAAATACATGGATTATAATACCTGTGATTTATCAGCTGCTTTCGAGAAACCTAGGATTTCTTTATGTTTTTTATTGTAAAAATATTGTACAGAGGGGTTACAGTTACATGAGTAAGGTCACGAGTACATTTCCTATTGAGCATTGTTACCTCCTCCTCTGTTTTTCCTCTACCATTCCTTCCCTCCCCACCTCCTCAATTCCCCCCCCCCCAGTTGTAAAATTCATTTTCAACATAGTGTCTTGTACATCTCATTGTTACAATGGGTTAACCTGTATCCTTATTTCAGCATTTTGTTATTTCCCTTCCCCTCCCCAAATTAGAGAAATGTATACACAAGATGCAGGGCACTAGAATCAAATACAGTGAAAGACAGGGGCTATACCATGGGGGAAAAACATACAAAAGAAACAAAAAAAATCACATAGTACATTATAAATACGTTAAAAATAATAGCAAGAAAGAAAAACCACTTGTGTCCCTATCTTGGGGTTCATTTCACTTAACATCACCTTATCTGGTCATATGCACATAGCTTTTGACCTTTTCTGCTTGTCCTAGACATACACTAGTTATTGCAGGAAACAGTGGAACCTATGTTTCTTTGGGCCTGGCTTACTTCACTTAATATAATTTTCTCCAAGACTTTCCATTTCCTAACAAATGGGGGCAATGTCATTCTTTCTGATGGAGGCATAGAATTCCATTGTGTATATATACCACATTTTCTTGATCCATTCATCTACTGAGGGGCATCTGGGTTGGTTCCATATCTTAGCTATGGTAAATAATGCTGCAATAAACATAGTTGTGCTAGTAGCTTTGTGAGAAACTTGGAATGTTTTAACCCACAAGTTTAAAACTCAAACATCACAAAAAATGATATACTGATTTAGTAGAATCAGTAATATCTATATGAGTAATTTCAATAATAACATAAATAATGAAGTTATTAAACTAATCACTTGCCATAATAATGTTTGGTTATAGTGAAAGGATAGTTGATCCCTTTGACAAGAATATGATCATTATTGTGTATGTGGGGGGGGTGGGTATGTGGGTGTGTGGGTGTGCCAGAACTATTGTCTGAAGTCAAGAGCCTAGCATTGTCCCATAGCTTTTCTGCTCAAGGTTGGTGCTCTACCACTTGAGCCACAGCTCCACTTTTTTGTTAGTTAACTGGAGAGTTTCATGGACTTTCTTGAATGAGCTTGCTGTGAATCAGATCCTCAGACTTCAGACTCCTGAATAGCTAAGATTACAGGCATGAGGCACCAGTGCCCTGCTTGTCTATCTTTAAGGATTATGCTGTTTTGGTAAAATACCAAGTAATAAACTCAAGTCAGATGAAGTTTTATTCATAGTATAACTTAAAATTAAGCTCCAAGTATAATAAAATGCTATTAAAACAAAGGAAGTATAAAGAGAAATTCTAAACTAATAAATAGATAAATATATTTCAGAGGGCATATATAAATTAAGAAATTAATAAGCCTAACTCAGAATACAGAAAACATGATTTTCCATTCTTTTCTCCTAAACAAACCTAAAACAGTCAATTCTCTATTTTCCAAAGTAAATACTTGTGCCCTGCTCTATGTCATAAGTAAAGCATATTTCCACAAGAGTTCACTTTAATTTTATTTTTGAAATTTTATTTTCATTTTTGATCTTAATCAGATAAAGATTCGCTTGCAAAGCAAGAGCAATAGCCTGGGTGCTCTGACTCTAGGCTCTCAGACTGTTGATCAAAGCACTCCTATCTAGGCTCAGTGGTAGACCACTCACTCATCTAGCAATAGTTCATCTCCAGCATCAAAAATGAGGTAATTCATTAATTAATAATAAATATAAAGCATCCTTTTGATGACCTTGGCCCTACAACTACAGTTATTTATTTGTTTGTTTATTTATTTGTTTTCTTTGTTCCTGGGGCTTGACTCTGGCCCTGAGCACTGTCCCTGAGCTTCTGGCTTTTTGTGAGTAGTTTATTTTTTTGTTGTTGTTTTTTTGTTTTTTTAAATTTAATTTTATTTTATTTGTGAACATACTGTACAGAGGGGTTACAATTACATGGGCAGGATAATGCATACATTTCTTACCAAGCATTGCAGCCTCCTCCTTTGTTTACCCTTCACATCCCTTCCCAGCCTCCCCTCTCCCCCCCCAATCCCAATCCTTCTCCTTCCCCCCCTTCTCCCCCCCCCCCCCCCGCACCGACGTTGTAAAGCTCATTTTGGACATGACAACTTGTACTTCTCATTGTTGCAACAGGTCCACCTGTATCCTTAAACAACTGGTTTTTCCCCATCTCCTCCACAAGTTATACTGACATCAAATATAGTGAAAGCAGGGGTTATACTGTGGGGACATACAAAGCAACAAAGAGATAATCTTATAAATGCGTTAGAAACACATGCATGAAAGAAAAAGACATTAAAATACATATCTAAGGGTTCATTTTCCTGACATCACATTATCTGTTGTGAGTAGTTTATTGAAGATGAGAGTCTCAGGTACTTTCTTGCCTGGGCTGGTTTTGAACCATTGATCTCAGCCTCCTGAGTAACTAGGATTAAAGACATGTAGTACAGTAATTTTAAGAACCAAGATATGAGAGAATTCTGTCCATGCCAAATGCCTATGTTCACCCCTGAATAATTCTCTCCAGTGCTTAAATCTCATTCTGAAACTAACATTGAAGGTTCCTGGTCTCATGATCCCAAGGACTGTGTACAGAGCAAATGCATGGAGCATGCTTCTCAGGAAAGGGAAATGATTACAAATACTCTTTCTATAGGAAAACAAATGCATATTGTAGATTTGAATATTTAAAAACCATGCAAATTTGTTTTGAGACAAGGTCTTACTATAAAATCTCAGCATCCTTTATAGATTTCCAGATTCCTACTTCACTCCTTAGCTCACGATGCAGCCACCCCAAGGTGTCTCCCTAGGTTCATAACTGGGTTCAATAGGTATACCACTTTTTAATCTAGGACTGAAAAGCTGCACTGGAAAGATCTAGCTTTGACCTTGATATAGTAGGTACCAATAAATACTGGCATTAGCCATTAAAAATAAAAATAAATAAGCTGGGCATTGGTGGCCTCACACCTGTAATCCTAGCTACTCAGGAAGCTGAAATCTGAGGATTGTGGTTCAAAGCCAGGCAGGCAGGAGACTCTTATCACCAATTAGCCACCAAAAATCCAGAAGTAGAGCTAGGGCTCAAGTGGTAGAGACCTAGCCTTGAGCAAAAGAAGTTTAGGAACAGCACCTAGGCCCTGAGTTCAAGTCCCACAACCAGCACCAAAAACACAACAAAAAAAGCATATAATCTCTAAACAGAAATTTCACTTGTTCAACCTACCTTAAAAGGCAGCTGAAGCTGGCACTAGTAGCTTATACCTGTAATCTAGCTACTCAGAAGACTGAGGTCTGAGGATCCTGCCTAGCCCAGGCAGACAATCCAAGAGACTCATCTCCAACTAACCAGCAAAAAGCCAGAACTAAAGTTGTGAATCAAGTGATAAAGTGCCACCCTTGAGTAAAAAGGCAAAGTGGCAGTTTAAGGATTTGGTTCAAACCCTAGTACTAGCTCGTGCACACACACACATGAGCACATGTACGCATACACACACACACACACACACACACACACACACACACACACACACACACACACACACAAATAAGTGAGAAAAAAAAACAGGGACAGTCATTATAGCATTGTCACAGCCAAAAGTTCAGAAACAACCTAAGTGTCAATTAGGAATGAACCAAGACTACTATGTAAACACGTACCACCCTAGGTGAGGAATTGTCTTTTTTTCCATAATTGGTTAACATTTTTATGAGGCACACTATCATTTTTTCCAACATCAAAATTACTTTTTAAAATAATGTTTATGAAATGAACTAAGTGAAAGAGTTCCCTGAAGGACATTTTCCCTGGAAAATATAGTAACTATCAGAGATAGTTATTATAACAGATGAAAAGTTCAGGTTAGCTTTTGAACTGGCCAATAGCCAAAATTCCTTGCTAAATTTCATACTAAAATATAAAGTAGATAGAGATCTATTTGGCATAAAATCAGACAATTCCATTGTTTCACTATTATTGCAAACAAAAGATCTCTGTTCTCTGGTCACAGCCTGTGTACTTATTCCTAACCATCCATGTTCTCTGTGACTTCAAAAGCAAAGTAATTGCTCAGTGCTTCTGTAAACCCAGTCCTGATGCTAAGATCTGGCATTCTCATCCATCCAGTGGAAGGCTGGAGTACCTATGAGTATCATGACATTCCTATGATTGGAGAAAGTGGTGCTTAAGGATAACTTTGAGCTTTGGGAGTTTTAGTTAATGTGCTCTTGAAAACTTTACCATTTCCATTAAAATGATAGGTGCATAATAAAAACTTGAAGCCACATAGAACAATAACAAAGAAAATAGTAAATTATCCTCTGAAATGACAGCTCAATAATTACTATCAACCGTAATTGTGGTAGTTTACTTTTGTTTGAAAATGTACTTTCAAGAGCTGGGTATGACGACACATGCCTGTACTATCAGAAAGTTGGGACAGGACTATCACTTGAGCCCGCAGTTGGAGACGAGCCTAGGGAACATAGTGAGGCCTTGTCTCAAAAGCAAAATTGTTTTGCTAGTACCAGGGTTTGAACTCAAGGATGGGCACTCGAGCCACATCTCTAGCCTAGTTTTTCTTTTTCTTTTTCTGCCAGTCTTAGGGCTTGAACTCAGGGCCTGGGCACTGTCCCTGAGCTTCTTTTGCTCAAGGGTAGCACTCTACCACTTGAGCCTCAGCACCACCTCTGGCTTTTTCTGTGTATGTGGTACTGAAGAATCAAGCCCAGAAGTTCATGCACGCTAAGCAAGCACTCTACCACCAAGCCACATTCCCAGCCCTACCATAACTTTTCTATGGATAATTAGAGATAGAATCTCACAGTCTTTTCTGCCTGGCTTCAAAACACAGTCATTGAGACCTCAACCTCTCAAGTACCTAGGATTGAAAATGTGAGCCACTAGTGTCTGGTAACATTTTGTTTTTGTCTTTTCTGGGGTTTTTTGTTGTTGTTGGGTTTTTTGTTGTTTTTTCTTTTTTTGGTCATGGGGCTTGAACTCTGGACCTGGGGGCTATCTTTCAACTCTTCAGCTCAAGGCTAGCGCTCTACCACTTGAGCCACAGTGCCACTTCTGATAACATTTTTTTAAATCTCCCAAATAATTAATAATTTCTAATCTATCATGCTGGCAAAAGTTAGAAAAGCATACTAATGTAAGTGCTAGCCATGATGTAGGGCAACGTATACTTATATGTTATTAATGAAGGCAAATTAACATATTAACACATTGGAGGGCAATATATTCCTGTCTGCCCCTCAAAATCCTATGTGGAAATGTGTGTGTGTGTGTGTGTGTGTGTGTGTGTGTGTGTGTGTGTGTGTGTGTGTGTGTGTGTGTGTGTGTGTGTGTTTCTAGAGATGGAACCCAGGGTCTCAGCATACTAGGCAAGCATTTCTGAGCTGAGCCACCCCAGAACTTACAATGAAACTTTAACAAACAGTTGAAGGTAATAGGAGATGGGACTCTTTCCCCAGGTCATCTGGGTAGATCCCCACTCATCCATTAGTGTTGCCCACGGCAGCCACTAATCTACTTTCTGTTCTGTGGATCTGCCTATTTTAGACATTTCAAGTAAATAGGATCTATATGTGTGTCACACACACACACACACACACACACACACACACACATATGGGATCTTACCAATTTGGATTTTCCATGCTTTCCCGGAAGACAGACTCTTCTTTCATGGATGCATACTGGGTCCACGTAAGGCAGTGACTCCGGATAGCCATGTTTCTCTCCTGAAGATTGAGCCATGATTCCTCTTCTAACTGGATACTAGGTACCTTTAAAATGCTCACCTGTCCAACAGAAGGAGAATGACTTTTTCAATGCAGGAAAAGCTTGTTATAAAAGGAGCTGTGTCTAGAACTGTGTCCAGGCTTGGGTAATAAAGAAGACAAGCAATACTGATATACAGATGGCCTTGAGTCCTTGATAATCAAACCTACCATAACCTTACTAAGAGCTGGAGAGGACATGCAGATGACTCAGGATTTATGTTCTTGTGCTGTCCCTGGCCTGATTTCCCTAAGTGCTAAATAGTAAGCAAATTATCAGCCGTCCTCCTTCACATCTCCTCTAGGGCTGGCTGTGGCCTCCTTAAATTGATAGATTCTAATCGAGCCCACTTACAGGACCATGAGCAAGAAGCTAGCAGGTGAAATAACTTCATTTTAAACTCTGTGCAATGCCTCAAAGTGTGTGCTCTCCTAGATGAAGACGACATGGAAAACTACAAAGGCAGAATTGTACAAGTCAGAGCTATATCCTTAAATTATTTAAGAATTGAGATACAAGACAAAGTTGAATGCCTTTTAATAATAGATTCAAGTGAGTATATAGGGCAAAGGAAGAGTATGAACTCTGTGGAAAATGCCAGTAATAATTTGCTCCTACTATGTAGCACATTTTATTGAAAAATAAAAGAAAGTTCATTTGCATTGCTATATTAGCCTTCTTTCCAGTACGAATGTGACAGAGTCTTTTAACCCATGATTAGAAAGTGATGAAAGCTGCCTATGTACTGCACACAATCTGATCTGCAAGCTAAGCAGCAGGCACCAAGCTGAGTCCTATGTAACCATGCAGAATCTCTTCTGGGTTGACACAACCATCCCAGACATTTCTGAAAGTACCTATCATGAGATCTCCTCTTCCTAATGATTCAAAAAAGAGCCCAGTCAACAATCCATTAGGGCTCAAAGAATGTATTTAGATAAAGATTTCCACTCACCTTTTTCCAACCAAGAATCACCAGAGTGCTTAAGGGTATCAAAGAGAGAAATCAATTGACTATCGTGGAATTTTATCTATGATGATAACATTTTACAGAAACACACACAGAAAGACTACCATAGAGCACTACAAATATTACAGTCTCAAATAACTATTGTTTCTCACAGTAAATTAAAAAGCAAAGCTTTCACTTCCTTATCAAAAATGAGATAAATATCTTCCAACTTCTAATCTGTCTTATCACAGTCATTTCTAACCATGAACACACTAGAAATGATAGTCACTTCATATATAATGCAGACAGTGTCCTCAAAATAATCATAAACCATAGCTACCTCCATCAAGACCCTTCAGAGGAGACAGACTTAAACATCATATTTCCATAGCATCTGCTAAAGCTGATTGGTTATGGAAGCATTTCCTTCTCTAAGGAGCAACAATGTGGTGGGGTAGTGGACCCCAACACACCTTTACATCAGGAAACTACCCATACTGCATCCACTGTGGTTAGATTTTGAACCGAATTTACCTTCCTTAAAATTTCTGGAACCACGTTCCGACAGATTGCAATTCTCTTTCTATAGATGATTCCTGTTGATTCATCTAGAAAAAGAAAATTTTATACTTACAAAAAAAATTACTTAACAAAATGTACTGTTGTCTTTAAACCAAGCTCCATTTTTCTTTTTTTAATTATTTTATGTTTTTTCTTGTAAAATTTGTGTACAGAGGAGTTACAATTACATGAGTAAGGTAATGAGTACATTTCCTATCGAGCATTGTTACCTCCTCCTTTGTTTTTCCCCTACTATCCCTTCCCTCCCACCTCTCTAACTCCCCCATCCCCACCCCGCAAATTGTAAAGTTCGTTTTCAACATAGTGTCTATACATCTCATTGTTACAGTGGGTCAACCTGTATCCCTGTTTCAGCATTTTGTTATTTCCCTTCCCCTCCCCAAATTAGAAAATATGTATATACAAGATGTAGGGCATGGAAGTCTATATGTAGAATTCCTAGAGAAAATGTTGAACTTTTTCAAAACTCAGTTTTCCTGACCACTTCGTCTGGGCCAGATTACATATTCCTGATCTGTGATCAAAGAATAGGAGGAAAATAGCAACTCAGAATGTACATGTGAAAGTCAAGTTGTTTAATATCAATGTCAGGTCAATACCAATGTCCAATGACAGTAGCTAATGAGCCTTTTGCTCGACCCCAACAGACAGTGTGTGAGCAATAACTGGACGGACTGATTCTGTATCTTCTATACCACCAAGCATAGATTTCTGACTTACAAAATGTGCGCCTCTAATTATATTAAACATATTCCTCTCGCATAGAGGAGTGATCAGAAGCATTCTGTTCTGGGCAGAGGTTTCTTAATTTGAAGCAGGCAAAGTAAATGAACACAAATTAATGTTAGTTAAGAAAAAGAGGCAGAAGTCTAGAAACAGATAAACTGTGAAGTACCCTCATTTACTCATCACACTACTATCACATTTCTCAAAGCTCTGACTATGTCAATCCCAACTTCTGTTGCAAACATGGGTAGCTGATGAGGGCACCAGAAACTCTCCATGCATTGGAAGTCCCTTTGGCCATCTGATACAATGTTTGCAGCACATACACATTAGCTACTCTCAGAGGCAAAGATGCCCCTGACAATGAAAGAAATTATAACTAACATTCCTATTGTTTTCTATTCCATCTTCACAGCAACCTGAAAACAAGATCCTTCGGTCATCTGGGGGGTAAGGGGGAAAATGTGCGTGTGCCAGTAATAGGACTTGAACTCAGGACCTGAGTGTTAGCCTTCAGCTTCTTTACTCAAGGCTGGTGCTCTACCACTTGAGCCAAAGCTGCACTTCCAATCTTTTGCTGGTTAATTAGAGACAAGAGTCTCACAGACTTTCCTGCCTGGGATGACCTTAAACTTCAATCCTCAGATCTCAGCTTCCTGAATAGTGAAGATCACAGTCGTGAGCCACCAGCACCAGCTTACGATATTCCCATTTGGAAGATTAAAAAAAAAACAACGGCCTCCAAATAGTGCATAACTAGTAACAAAATCAGGACTTGAAATCAAATTTGTCTCGTGTCAAATAACAAGTTCCTCCAACTCTAAGTGTAGCTAAATGAAAAAGATTCTTTTTGTAATACCTTTTAGTCACCAAAGTACAGAAAATACATTCACAACCGAGACAGCTTTATGTTTATCAGCCACAAATCACAGCACCTTCAAATACTAAGGAGGCAGAAAAGCATGTTGGTCAGGGACCTGGTTGTCTGCATGGGTTTAAACATTGATTACGAGCACTGATCGCTCATCCAGGTCCAACAGTGACCGTGACAATGTGTCCACTGGGAATAGGGTTGCAAAGAACAGTGGAGACAACCACACCCAGGGATTTGTAAATGGTTCCTGAAAGAAGCCAGATGATAAATAATTTAGTTTTTGTGGTCCATAAGGCCTCCAATGCCAATTTTCAGCTTTGCTGTAACAGGAGGATGCAGCCATAGACAATAAATGGATGGGTGTGGCTGTAGTCCAATAAAACTTTATTGACAAAATAGGCAGCATGAGCCATAATTTGCCAAAATTCAGTCATAATTGCATAGTCTAATCATTGTATTGTCCCATTCCATCTAGAATCAATCAAACTTTATGATGGGGTATTGCTATCTGACCTTGGGCAAGTTATTTAGTCTCTCTGTGCTCAATTTCTTCATTCATTAAATAGGAATAATCATAAAACATATCTCAAATATTCCCAAGATAAAATAGGTTAAAAAAAAGTGAGTGCCTGGCACATATTCAGTTCCTAAAATACTACCTGGTTGAAATTCAGTGTAGTACAATCTTGTCATCATCTATTAATGTAGAAAGTGACAAGAGCACTGCTTTAAGATATACTAAGACACATATATGCATGCATACACAATCATACCGAGGACCATATGCACATAAGGCATGCACCTATACACACATACACACACATGCATACATGGCACACACAAAAAAGCACACATCTTTACAGAGTCAGTATCATTTAACAATCATCACATAAATAATGAGGTTACATTCAGAGGACTTACCTTTTTTTTCCTCCACAATATTTACAGACACAACGTTTTTATCCATGGGGTTCGGGTACTAAATAAAAACACATAAAAGAAAAATTATCATTTATCTTTCATTATAGTAGGAACTACAACTATTCACAGGAATAGTAAACTATCAGTCAAGCAACCTTTAAGGGAAGTCTAGTTTCAATCAACAATCTTAATTTGACCACCTGGGCCTGGACTTGTATGAAATCTAGGGAAAACTTAATTTATATCCAACCTAACATACAGAGGGGAAAGGACATGAAGCTAATTAATAAATAATTACAACAATTAGTATTGGACCTGTCATAATTGTCCTCTGTGCCCATACTGTGCTAAATGCTTCGATTGTATGATCTTGTCTAAACTTAACAGCTACTCTCTGGCGGAATGATATCATTATCCTCATTTTTCAAAAATGGAAACAGCATAACGTTTGGATTGTTTGAGAGCCACCAGCTGGCTCCTGGTAAAGCCAGAAAACTAAATCAGTCTTGTTTCTCACTGAGAAATTTTTTCACTACTGTCCTACACCACTGCCTGTGGCTGAGTTAGCAAATCAGAATAGCCATATTAATATACTAGCCAGGTTATATCATAGGTACTCAATCAATATTTGATTAGCTTATTTTATTCTCCTGAAAGACAGGTTAGATATGACAAGATAGACCGTAGCTACCATTTTTTTTCATCCGAGGCAATCTCACACAGTATCTCAGTTAATTCTTAAAACTACCTCACAAAAATAATGCTATTTTCCCCATTTTATAAAAAAGAAGGAAGGCTTTAGCCAAGACTGGTGGTGGGCATCTACAGACCCAGTACTCAAAAGCAGGCAGGAGGAGAGTTACTTCAAAGTCAGCCTGTGTTAGTAAGACCCTGTCTCAAAGGGTCTGACTTTGATTCAGATTGGATAAATTAAATTAATTTACTCAGAGTGGCTGAAGAATAATGAATCTGGGTAATATAATTTACCCTGGGGACTCTCTTTCTCCAAAGCCTGCTCTCTAACATACCACAGAATTACCTCAGAGTTACTCTAACCTAATAACCCTTCCACTATTCAGGAAAGGGCAGCCACCTCATTCCAGGGCTTTGAGAAAGTCACTTCTGCAAGAAGGGTAGCTAAGGATTTGAGCCTATAGAGAAAACTGATGCACACACACACACACACACACACACACACACACACACACACACACACACACACACACACACACAGGCTTCCTGCTTCAATGTGTGATAAAGCCATAAAGAAATGAGTTGAAGTCTGCTCATCCAGAATCCTTGATGAGGTGCCTCTCTGAATCCCAGGAAAGGGAACAGAACATTATGAGTGTGGGTCTCTCTCATCCCACAGCAGCTATATGCACCCTATGTCTGTGTGTGTTTTTTGTATATGGCAGGCAGACAGACAGAAAGACACATTTTTCAAGGTATCTGTGGCCGTATAGGCACTTGATTATATCAGCTTTCCAAGGAAGAAACATTGTCTATTTAGGTCCCTCCTGTGTCTTCACTAACCAGCAGTTTCTGGCACGTAAGAAGCACTCAATGGCTACTTGCTGAATGAATAACTGATTTGGAAAATGGGCCTTGCTGCCCTCAGGGATTGAATTAGGAGAGCCTTCCTCCCCAGGGATGAATCTAGGAAAATAGCTTACAACTCTGTGGCCTCTTCACATTGCCACATCCCCTGTGTGCACACACATCCACACTTTCATTCCCACAACTGCCATTGTGTCCACTAATGAAAATCCTGGTCTTCATTGGAATAGAATTGAAGACCCAAAAATGAACCCACAGGCCTATATAGCTTATATATAGACCTATATATAGCCACCTAATCTTCGATAAGGGAGCTAAAAAAATAGAATGGAAGAAAGACAGCCTCTTCAGTAAATGGTGCTAGAAAACTAAAACTAGATCCTTATCTATCACCCTGCACTAGAATCAACTCCAAATGGATAAAAGACCTCAGAGTCAAAGCAGACACCCTGAAAATATTACAAGGAGGAATAGGAGAAACTCCCTGGCACACGCCAAAATTTTCTTAATAAAGACCTAGAAACACATCAAATCAAAGAAAGGCTGGACAAATAGTCTGCATGGCAAAGGACATAGCTAGCAAGATCAATAGAAAGCCCACTTTTTGGAAGAAGATCTTCACTAGCCATACAACAGATAACAGCCTCATATCGAAATATACTTAGAACTCAAAAAATTAAATCCCCCAACAACAAATACTCAAAGAAACAATTGTCGATAAATAAGTGGGCTAAAGACTTAAAGAGAGATTTCTCTGAAGAGGAAATAAGAATGGCCAATAGACACATGAAGAAATGCTCAACTTCTCTGGCCATAAAAGAAATGCACATCAAAACAACATTGAGATTCTACCTCATCCCAGTTAGAATGGCTACAATCAAGAAATCTAATAACAAATGCTGGAGAGGATGTGGCCAAAAGAGAACCCTACTGCATTGTTGGTGGGAATGTAAACTTGTTCAACCACTTTGAAAAGCAGTATCGAAGTTCCTCAAAAGACTCCACATAGAGCTGCCACTTTTGGGCATTTACCCAAATGATCACAAACAAGACCATACTAAAGCTACCAGCACAACTATGTTTATTGCAGCATTATTTACCATAGCTAAGATATGGAACCAACCCAGATGCCCTTCAGTAGATGAATGGATCCAGAAAATATGATATATATTTATATTTATATACACAATGGAATTCTAGTCCTCCATCAGAAAGAATGACATTGCCCGATTTGTTAGGAAATGGAAAGACTTGGAAAAAATATTAAGTGAAGTAAGCCAGCCCCAAAGAAACATAGGCCTCATGGTTTCCCTGATTTGCAATAACTAGTATATGTCTGAGTCAAGCAGAATAGGTCAGATAAGTTGATGTTGGAAAATGAACCTCAAGAGAAGTATTCAAATGCTTTTTCTTTCATGCGATTCTTTCTAACATATTTATAAAATGACTTCTTTGTTGCTTTGTATGTCCTTCCCCTATGATATAACCCCTGCTTTCACTGTATTTGATGTTGGTATAATTTGTGGAGGGGAAGGGAAAAAACAAATCGTTTAAATAGGGATACAGGTGGACCCATTGCCCAATGAGATGTACAAGTCATTATATCCAAAAACAAGCTTTACAATTTTGGAAGGAGGAGGAGGAAATGGGGGGAGAGGAGATGGGAAGGGATAGGAATGGGAAACAAAGGAGGAGGCAACAATGCTTGATAAGAAATGTACTCATTATCTTGCCCATGTAAATGTAACACCTCTGTACAGTATTTTCACAATAAAAAAATCATAAAAAATAAATAAAAATAAAATAAAAAATACAGTTTGACCCATTGTAACAATGAGATGTACAAGATACAATGTTGAAAACTAACTTTATAGCTTGGGGGTAGGGAAGAGAGAAGTTGGGAGAGGTGGGAGGGAAGGGATGGTAGGGGGAAAAAAAGGAGGGAGTAACAATGCTTAATAGGAAGTGTATTCATTTCCTTACTCATGTAACTGTAAACCCTTTGTATAGTATCTTTACAATAAAAATATATATTTTAAAAAAAGAAAATCCTGATCTTTAAAAATGCATGAAATCAGGAATGAGGAGGTGGGGAGGGAAGAGATAGTGGAAAAACAACAAAGGAGGGAGTAACAATTCTCAACAAGAAACATACTCATTAACTTACTCACGTAACTGTATCCCCTCTGCATAGCATCTTTACAATAAAATAAAAATTTTAAAAAATAAAATAAAATAAAAATGCATGAAAATAGCCGATGCTGGTGGTTCACGCCCATAATCCTAGCTACTCAGAAGTCTGAGATCTGAGGATGGCAGTTCAAAGCCCAACCAGTAAGGATGTCACTGAGACTCTGCCTCCAATTAGCCACCAGAAAACTGGAAGTGGTGCCATGGCTCAAGTGGTAGAGTGTTCACCTTGAGCTAAAGAGCTCAGGGACAGTGCCCAGGTCCAGAGTTCAAGCCCTGCAACCGACCAAAAAAAAAATGCATGAAAATACCAATCCATTCCTTCCTTCATTTTAGCCCTAAAAGACTCAAAATTATGACTGCTTTCTTGAGTTTCAGTCCTTCAAGATATATGTCCAGGTCTGATACTGTGTTCCCAGCAGAGTACAAGTTCACTGATAGCACTCTTGCAAGAGACATCAGAGACTCAACACAGGTGTTCTGACTTGTGTGTGCAGGTGTGTAAATTATCATGTGCATATTAACATAATACAAGGATTCCCTTTGCTACATTGCAATTCAGTAATTATATAGCATAAATGTATCCTGATTGGACATCACAAATGCACTCTAAGTTAGGGAGATTACTAATCTAAATTACTTAAGAGTTGGAAATGTGATCATCAGAGAAGCAAATTGATAAAACTTTGCAAGTTCTGATTACTTCCCTAAATTATTCCAGTGAAATTCCTAAAGATGATCAACTCAAGCTTCTCACTTTTACATAATTTTAATATTTTTTATTAAGACAAGGGGTATTGACAAATGATAATAAAAACTCTGAAGCTATTCCTCATTTGAATTTCTTGAGGACATATTGTGCCAAATACTGCTGCAGGCACTGAGGATAAAGTAATGAAACTCAGAAAAGCAGACTCTCAGCTGACATGTAAGTAGGGGGAATAAATAATAAAGCACATCAGACCAGATCAGGAAAAAATAAATCAGACTGAGGTATGACAGACAGAAAATCATGGAAGAAGTCTTATAAAATTCTTCATTAGCCAGTGTTTTAAATAATCAAAATAAAATAAATGTATTATTAGTTATACACAAGAGACCAGGAACAATTCACTCTAGCCAACAATCATTTGCAAAATCCAACTCTTTTTTGGAGTTGAATAGAAACAAGCTTTCAAGTTTCCATGCAAGATGGTAAAACTAGAGGTTCGTACACACTAGCTAAATACTATGACTTGAATGGTATGTATATAACTTAAAAGGAAAATGTATCCAACTGAGTGCTGCCCCCACCCCCAGTCCGCCTTCACTTCAAACTATCTGGTGCCACCTTGTGGTAATTTGAATATTCATCATTTAATTCACAAAATTTATCGAAAGTCCCACAAGGGGTTAAGACAGGAAAGCCTGCTCAGAGATCACCACTAGGAACACCACCTTGGAAGACAGGAGAAAGGTGGCCAGTTTTTGGTGTGTTTTTTTTTTTTTTCTGGTCACCTTTATAAACACACTATGGCTGTGGACTTGATCTAAACAGACCAGCTTCTAACCAATCAAAGACTTACTGAG
The DNA here is from genome assembly GCF_019054845.1 of Dipodomys spectabilis. NCBI lineage: Eukaryota > Metazoa > Chordata > Mammalia > Rodentia > Heteromyidae > Dipodomys > Dipodomys spectabilis. The sequence goes on from NW_024870824.1 coordinate 12,722,077, forward strand.
TACCTGTACTGCGTCCATGCAGGGTGTGTGGGGCAGAGTTTGCCACAGATGAGATTCCCCACTCCCCTATTCACAAAATGTAAAGACATGAAGCCTTTGTGCTAAAAAGCCAATTGGTGTGAAAACTGCAGGCTAACAGGTCATGTTGGACTTCCCCAGGCACCACCCACTCTAGAGACTTCTGAAGCAAAGCAGTCAGATGACCCAGATTTTTGCTTAAAGCCCTTGTCTTTCCTGAACCTGGTTCGAGGACTCATAAACTACAGCGTGCATAAGAACTGCCACATAACTGCATACGGGTGTGGATATATACATATATATGCGTAAATACACAAATGCATACATAGATGTGCACACCCACATATCTGCAATGTGTGTACATGTATGTACGTGTGCGTGTATACATATGTTCAAGTGTGTGCATAGCTATTATGCACATATAGATGCCAGACAGATTATAGTTTAAGGGTGAATTAAGGGATTTTTCAAAGCACACTGGACTTCATCTTCATGGTCTTTGTGAATTAACCTTCTTCACAGGAAGAATAAACTAACTTTTTCCCCTTTCCCAAGACAGTAGTAAATCACAAATTAGTTACAAAAAATCACTATACAGGTTGTATGTATGTATCAGTCCAAGGTAAAATGTACACTGTCCTAAGGCTGCATGTATACCTGCTTTCACTTAATTTTTATTAGAAATTAAGAAAGCAAAAACAGCACAATGCCAGGGGAAGTGTACACTAAAACAAACACATAATTATGAAAATGAGGACCAACAAATTAAGGCCACCTAATAATAGGAATAATATTTAATATACTTGCAGGTGGAGCTTTATGATAATGTTGCATTTACTTTTCTTATCTGCTAAGGTGAATACATGTAATTTAGAAAGCCGACTCTAAGGGCAAGGAGTTATTGGGCTAGGGCTATAGCTTAAGTGGTAGAGCACTTGCTTAGCAACCAAGAAGCCCTGAATTCAAACCCCAGTACCATCAAAGAGTGAGCAGAACATCAGCTGGGTGTCAATAGCTCACATCTGTAATCCTAGCTACTCAGAGGAGGCTGAGACCTGGAAGATCACAACTGGAAGCTAACTTAGGCATTAAAGTCTATGAGACACCATTTCCAATTAACTAGCAGAATGCCAGACTAAAAGCATAGCTAAAAGCATACCAGCCATGAGTAAGAAAGCTTAAGTGGAATGCAAGGCCCTAAATTCAAGCCCCAGTACCCACCTCCAATAAAGAGAGAGAGAGAGAGAAATAATCAATTTCCCAAAAAACACAGAAGAAAATGCCTCTTTTCTGATTTTTTGATACTAGTCTTGGGACTTGAACTCAGGGCCTAAGTGCTATCTCTGAGTTTTTGTGCTCAAGGCTAGTGCTCTAACACTTGAGTGAGCCACAGCTCCACTTCTAGCTTTTTGGTAGACAGTTGGAGATATGAGTGTCATGAAATAATTTGAGGAGGGGAAGGGAAATAACAAAATGCTTAAATAAGGATACAGGCTGACCCACTGTAACAATGAGATATACAAGACACTATGTTGAAAATGAACTTTACAACGTGGCAGGGTGACCCACTGTAACAATGAGATATACAAGACACCATGTTGAAAATGAACTTTACAACTTGGCAGGGAGAGAAGTTAGGGAGGTAGGAGGGAAGGGATGGTAGAGGAAAAACAAAGGAGGAGGTAACAATGCTCAATAGGAAACTCATTACCTTACTCATGTAACTGTAACCCCTCTATACAGTATTTTTTTTGACGGTTATGGGGCTTGAATTCTGTACCTGGGCACTGTCCCTCAGCTCTTCAGCTCAAGGCTAGCGCTCTACCACTTGAGCCACAGTGCCACTTCCAGTTTTCTGAGTGATTTATTGGGATAAGAGTCTCACAGCCTTTCCTGCCCAGCTGGCTTTGAACTGCGATCCTCAGATCTCAGACTCCTGAGTAGCTAGGATTATAGGTGTGAGCCACTGGCGCCCAACTTCTGTACAGTATTTTTACAATAAAAAACATATATTAGCCAGGTGCCGGTGCCTCACAGCTGTAATCCTAGCTACTCAGGAGGCTGAGATCTGAGGATCGAGGTTCAAAGCCAGTCGGGCAGGAAAGTCCGTAAAACTCTTATCTCCAATAAACCACCAGAAAACCGGAAGTGGCACTGTAGCTTGGAGCGCTAGCCTTGAGCTAAAGAGCTGAGGGACAGCTCTCAGGCCCAGAGTTCAAGCCCTAGGAACGACCAAAAAAAGAAAAAATATGAACTTTCTAGAAATGTCTCATGAACTTTCTAGAAATGTCGGCCTTTTAAAGCTCCTTCCCTAAAAGGTCAGTAACCAATCAAGGAGTCACTGAATACCAACTTTCAACTAGGGTTAGCCAAGAAAGCACAGCTTGTGAGCTGACTGATGTGGCTGATAAGCTGTGCGAGGAAGTCAGGAGATTCTAAATGAAAGCCTGGCACAAAAGCGCACACATATTATTAAGGAAATCTGCTTTCCCCCAGCTGCCTCCAACCATGTATGTACAAAGCAACTGAGCTGATGAAAAGAGATCTCATGTTTAGCAACAAAAAGAAATCACCAATACCTGGAGTTCATTTCGAGAAGCATCATTTTAAATGATCTTAAGTACATAGTTATTGAGCCCTTGTGATCCTCTCCTAAGAATATCCTCCTTTATTTTCACTGTGGGAATGTTTAGATTGCTGTTTAATTAATCATGAGGGGATTTTTATTATACTGTTTGAGGTTATTTTTTCCCTCTTCTTTCCTTTTTTCTTTGGTTTATTCCTTCTGTCACTGTCTGATTTCTGTACCCTTTGTCTTGCATATGTTTATCTGATGTGGGAGAAGGGAAATCATGGTAACAGTGTGACAAAAAGTGAACCAATTCACCAGTGAAATTCACTAGACACTATGTTGGAAATGAACTATACAACTTTGGGGGAAAGTTAGGAGAGGGAAACCTGGGAGGAGAATGAGGGAAGGGGTGACACTGTTCAAAAGGAAATGTTCTCATTACCTGAGTCATATAACTGTAACTCCTTGTACATCACCTTTACAATAAAATATATTTTAAAAGGAAAGAAAAAAATCACCAAAATCACCATAGGCTGCCATATCTCTTTTACAGTCTCCATAAAGTAATTTATCTCTGAACAAGAGCAAAGTTCAAGCAAAATTCCAATGATCTGCAGGATGTGGCCAAACTAGCATGTAGTATCAGCCACACTCGGGAGATTAAGGCTGAAAGATTCTGATTCAAGTTCAGCCTAGATGAATTTTAAAAGAGAAGAAGCCACATGCTGGTGGCTCATTTGTAATCCTAGCTACTGAAGAGCCTGAGATCTGAAGATCCTACTTCAAAACCAGCCAGAGCAGGAAGGCCATGAGACTCTTATCTCCAATTAACCACCAAAAACCTGGAAGTGAGCTCCATCTTTATGATGAAGGTTCTGGAAAAATTAGGAATACAGGGAACATTGCTCAATACGATAAAGGCTGTATATGACAACCTACAGCCAGCATTATACTTAGTGGTGAAAAACTAAAGCCACTTCCTCTTAACTCAGGAATGCGACAAGGATGTCCACTCTCTCCACTTCTCCTCAATTTAGTATTAGAATGCCTAGCTACAGCAATAAGACAAGATGCAAATATAAAAGGGATCCAAATAGAGAAAGATGAAGTAAAACTCTCCCTCTTTGAAGATGACATGATCTTGTATTTAAAGAATCCCATGGACTCCACTCCCAAATTACTCAAGCTGATTCAAAACTTTGACAAAGTAGCAGGGTATAAAATTCACCCTCCAAAAAAAATAAATAAAATTCACCCTCAAAAATCAATGGCTTTTCTGTATGCCAACAAAGAGAAAAGCATGGCTGAAATCAGGAAAGCAACTCCATTTGTAATGTCCCCACAGAAAAATAAAATACCTAGCAACTAACTTAACCAAAGAAGTAAAGGATCTCTATGATGAAAACTTTAAAACCCTGAAAAAGAAAATCAAAACAGAACTTAGAGAGTGGAAAAACCTCCCATGCTCCTGGATTGGAAGGATCAACATCATGAAAATGGCAATACTTCCCAAGGCTATCAAAAATTCAATGCGATACCTATCAATATTCCAACCTCATTCTTCAAGCAAATAGAAGAGGCAATCCAAAAATTCATATGGAACAATAAAAGACCCCGAATAGCAAAAACGATCCTCAACAGAAAGAACAGTGCTGGAGGAATATCAATACCAAATTTCAAACTCTACTATAAAGCCACAGTAATCAAAACAGCTTGGTACTGGCACAAGAAGAGACCTCAGAACCAACTGAATAGAATTGAAAACCCAGAAATGAACCCACAGACATATAGCCATCTAATCTTCGATAAGGGAGCTAAAAAAAATAGAATGGAAAAAAGACAGCCTCTTCATAAATGGTGATGGCAAAATTGGTTAATCACTTGTAGAAAACTAAAGCTAGATCCTTATATATCACCCTGAACCAGAATCAACTCCAAATGTATAAAAGACCTCGGAGTCAAAGCAGACACTGAAAACATTACAGGATGGAATAGGAAAAACCCTAGGTCTCCTTGGGACAGGCTGAAATTTTCTTAATAGAGACTCAGAAACACAACAAATCAAAGAAAGGTTGGACAAATAGGATTGCATGAAATTGCAGAACTTTTGTATAGCAAGGGATATAGCTAGTAAGATCAATAGAAAGGCCACGGATTGGGACAAGGGTCTCATATCTAAAATATACCTGGAACTAAAAAATTAAATCCCACACCAACAAATCCCCAAAGAAACAACTGCCCAATAAATAAGTGGGCTAAAGACTTAAAGAGAAACTTCTCTGAAGAGGAAAGAAGGATGGACAATAGGCACATGAAGAAATGTTCAACCTCTCTAGCCATAAAAGAACTGCAAATCAAAACAACATTGAGATACCACCTCACCCCAGTTAGAATGGCTAAAATCAAGAACTCTAATAGCAACAGATGCTGGATGTGGACAGAAGGAAACCTTACTGCATTGTTGGTGGGAGTGTAAACTTGTTCAACCACTTTGGAAAGCAGTATGGAGGTTCCTCAAAAGACTCCACATAGAGCTCCCCTATGACCCTGCAATCCCACTTTTGGGCATTTACTTAAATGATCACAAACAAGACCATACTAAAGCTACCAGCACAACTATGTTTACTGCAGCATTATTTACCATAGCTAAGATATGGAACCAACCCAGATGCCCCTCAGTAGATGAATGGATCAAGAAAATGTGGTATATATACACAATGGAATTCTATGCCTCTGTCAGAAAAAATGACATTGCACCATTTGTTAGGAAATGGAAAGACTTGGAAAAAAATTATATTAAGTGAAGTAAGCCAGGCCCAAAGAAATATAGGTCCCATGGTTTCCCTTACTTACAATAAATAGTATATGTTTGAGACAAACAGAAACTGTCAAACAAGTTGATGTTAGGCGAAATGAACCCCAAGAAAAGGATTCAAATGTTTTTTTTTCTCTCTTGCGATTGTTTCCAACATATTTATAAAATGATTTCTTTGTTGCTTTATATGTACCTCCCCCATGGTATAAGCTCTGTTTTCACTGTATTTGATGTTAATATAATTTGTGGAGGGGAAGGGAAAAAACAAATTGTTTAAATAGGGTTACAGGTGGACCCATTACAACAATGAGATGTATAAGACGTTATGTCGAAAAACGAACTTTACAACTTTGGTGGGGTGGAGGGTGGGGAGGGTGGGGGTGCGGTGGTATTGGAGGGTGGTCAAGGGAAGGGATGGTATGGAGAAACAAAGGAGGAGGCAACAATGCTTGATAAAAATGTACTCACTATCTTGCCCATGTAATTGTAACCCCCTGTATGGTATTTTCACAAAAAAAAAAAAAAAAAAGCTGGAAGTGGAGCTGTGGCTGAATTGATAGGACACTAGTCTTGAGCACAAAAGTTCAAGAACAGCACCAGACCCTGAATTCAAGCCCCAGAACTAGCACAAAAATAAATAAATACATACATAAATACATGCATACATACATACATACATACATACACCCACAACCTTCAACCAATGAAGAACTAAACATAAATGTATTTAAGTCCATGGACTTTTTGAATGGCTGCTCTAATTGGTCATTCATAACAGCAGAATAATAAGGAACAGAGGATGGGAAGCTGACCCACAGACCCTGATGCTGCTATTTGTATAGCCAGGCAGCAAATCTCAATGATCCTTCAAGATCCTTCCTCTCAGGACAAACTATGATTCTATTCAAGGTAGATCAACACAGTTGCAGCTTCTTCCTTTCAAAAGTCTTCCAAAAAACAAAAAGGTATTTTTAAAGGATATTTTGTAATTCTATAACAGAGGACAATTCTCTTTTTTTCAGATTTGTGCAGATAAACCCAGATCTTTTAAAGATATAATCTAAATCTACAAGATAACTGATTAGCACTCTTCCAAGGCACCAGGGAAGCCCAGGGCCAATGGCTCAGGCATGTCACTCTTAGCTACTCCAGAAGCCCAGAGCTGAATGCCAGCCTAGGCAGAAAAATGCATGAGGTTCCATCTCCAATTAACCAGTAAAATGCTGGACCAGCGGTGTGGCTGCCAGCCATGAGCACAAAATCTAAGCAAGAACGCAAGGCTAAGTTCAAGCTCAGGTGCCAGAATAACAAAAATAATATATGAAATAAAAGAAGAAAAGCACCATGCTTCAGAATGATAAAGGAAAACTGAGAACTGTCCACATTCAGGGCCACTGGAGGCATGATAATGAGATGCAATGTAGGATCCAGTAATGGACACTACACAACTAAAAGGGATGTTTAAGCAGGCAGGTGGCTCAAGTTTGTAATTCTTGCTGCTTTGAAGGTGAAGATGAGGGTGGGGGGTAGCTCAAGGCCAACCTGGCCATAGAAGTTTAAAAGTCCTCTACCAATGGTTGATTGCAAGTGGCATATACCTATCATCCCAATGACATGGGGAAGCACAAATAGGAGGATCACAGTCCAGGTTTTCCCAGGCACAACTCCACACCTTATTTCAAATGAACTGATAAAATGGCTTAAGTGGCCAACTGTCTGCTCAGTAAGCTTGAGATTCTGAGTCAACCCTTAGTACTGCCAAAGAGAAAGGTTATTAATAGACAATTAGTAAAATTTCAATAAAGTTCCTACATTAATACATTGTATTAATATTAACTTCCATGTTCTGAGTGTAGTTCTGTGTATATGTAACATGTGCAAAGCACTCGGATCAATCCCTAGCCCTGAATAAATAAGATAAAAATTATACTATAATTTGGGGAAGCTAAGAAAGGGAATGTTTTGCAATGTGTTAAGAGTCAAAATATATCTAAATAAAAAGTTTAAAAGTACAAACAATTTATATACACAGAATGATGCAGAATCTAAGAGACCTGAGCTTAACGTCCATCTGTGAAGTATGGGGCAAATTATTCTGATGAGCTTCAATTTCTTTTGCAGTAAAACAAAAATAAATCCCTGTTTCAAACAGCTGTTATGGAAATTAAAGTAAATAATCCCAAACACCCTAAAAGTGCTCTAAGTGAATGGCAGCTGCCTGTGGTTCTAAAAAATGAATCAGGGCTGGGAGGCAGGACTCAAGCAGTAGAGAGCCTGCTTAGCAAGCACAGGGCTAGAGGTTCCACTAAGCCCCAGTACCACAAAAAAAAAAAAAAAAAAGACCAAACAACAGAACACCCAAATTCATCCAAGAAAGAGTACTTTCCCTCAAATCTCACATAGATCCAAAGGCTTTAATTGTTGGGGACTTTAACACATCACTATCCCCACTAGATAGATCAACTCAGCAAAAACTCAACAGAGAAACCACAGATCTAAATAACTGTATACATCAATTAAATTTAACAGAAATCTACCGAATATTTCACCCAGCAGCATCAGAACACACGTTTCTCTCAGCAGCACGCAGAACATTTTCAAAAATAGACCACATTTTAGGTCACAAAACAAACCTGTCCAAATTCAGAAACATTGAAGTTATGCCCTGTATTCTGAGACCACAAGGGAATAAAATTAGAAATCAACACAAAAGCCACCAAAGGATGCCCTGTAACACATGGAGACTGAACGACACACTGTTAAATCACCAGTGGGTCATGGAAGAGATTAGAAACGAAATTTAAATGTTCATGATATTCAACAAAAATGAACACGCAAATTACAAGCTCCCCTGGGACACAGCAAAGGCAGTACTCAGAGGCAAGTTTATAGCTCTGAGTTCCTACATCAACAAATTGGAGAGATCTGAAACCAAAAATTTAATGAGACATATGGCCCTCCTTGACAAACAACAGCCAGCTAAACCCCAATCCTGTAGACAGAAAGAAATAATTAAAATTAAATCAGAATTAAACGAATTAGAATTTAAAAAAAAAAAAACCATAGAAATAATCAATAAAACAAAATGTAGGTTCTTTGAAAAAAATTAACAAAATTGACAGATCCTTAGCAAATCTTATCAGAAAAAGAAGAGAATACACCCAAATAAACAAACTCAAGATGAGAATGGAAACATCACCACAGAAACAACCAATATTCAGAACATTATAAGGGAATACTTCTCAAACCTTTATGCTAATAAGTTTGAGGACTTGGAAGAAATGGATGATTTCCTATCAAATATCAACATGCCAAAACTAAACCAAGATGAGCTAAACCATCTTAACAGGCCCATATCAAGCATTGAAATAGAAACACCAAGAAGAGACCTCCCATCTGAGAAAAGCCCAGGACCAGATGGATTTACACTGGAATTCTAGAAAGCCTTCAAAGCAGAACTCACACCAATACTCCTTCAAATCTTCAATGAAATTGAAGGAGAAAGTTCACCATCGAACTCTTTCTATGAAGCCAGCACAACCCTCATCCCCAAACCAGGCAGGGACTCATCAAAGAAAGAGAATTATAGGCCTATTTCTTTGATGATCATCGATGTAAAACTTCTCAACCAAATGTTGGCCAATCGACTTCAACAATTCATCCAAAAAATCATACACTATGATCAAACAGGAATCATTTCAGGGATGCAAAGCTGGTTCAATATATGCAAATCAGTTAATATAAATCATCACATCAACAAGAGCAAGGATAAGAACCACATGGTTATCTCCATAGATGCCGAAAACGCATTTGACAAGATCCAATACCCCTTTATGATGAAGGATCTGGAAAAACTAGGAATCCATGGAACATTCCTCAATACAATATAGGCTGTATATGACAAACCTACAGCCAGCATTATACTTAATGGTGAAAAACTAAAGCCATTTCCTCTTAACTCAGGAAGGAGACAAGGATGTCCACTCTCTCCACTTCTCTTCAATCTAATATTAGAATGCCTAGCTACAGCAATAAGACAAAATGAAAACATAAAGGGGATCCAAATAGAGAAAGATGAAGTAAAACTCTCCCTCTTTGCAGATGACATGATCTTGTATTTAAAGAATCCCACCAACTCCACTCCCAAATTACTCAAGCTGATTCAAAACTTTGGCAAAGTATCAGGGTATAAAATTAACCCTCAAAAATCAATGGCTTGTCTGCATGGCAACAGTGAGAAGAGCGGGGCTGAAATCAGGAAAGCAACTCCATTTGTAATAGCCCCACAAAAAATAAAATACCTAGGAATTAACTTAACCAAAGAAGTGGAGGACCTTTATGATGAAAACTTTCAATACCTGAAAAAGGAATTCAAAGCAGAACTTAGAAAGTGGGAGAAAATAAAAACAACTCCCATGCTCCTGGATTGGAAAGATCAACATTGTGAAAATGGCAATACTTCCCAAGGCTATCAAAAATTCAATGTGATACTTACCAATATTCCAACCTCATTCTTCAAGGAAATAGAAGAGGCAATCCAAAAATTCATATGGAACAATAAAAGACCCCAAATAGCAAAAACGATCCTCAACAGAAAGAGCAGTGCAGGAAGAATATCAATACCAAATCACAAAACTCTTCTACAAAGTCATCACAGCTTGGTACTGGCACAAGAAGAGACCTAAGACCAAAGGAATAGAATTGAAAACCCAGAAAAGAACCCACAGACCTATAGCCAGCTAATCTTCGAGAAGGGAGCTAAAAAATTAGACTGGAAGAAAGACAGCTTCTTCAGTAAATGGTGCTTACAAAATTGGTTAATCACTTGTAGAAAACTAAAGCTAGATTCTTATGTATCACCCTGCACCAGAATCAACTCCAAATGGATCAAAGACCTTGAAGTCAAAGCAGACACCCTGAAAACATTACAGGAAGAAATAGGAGAAACCCTAGGTCTTGTTGGCACAGGCCAAAATTTTCTTAATAGAGACCCAGAAACACAACAAATCAAAGAAAGATTGGACAAATGGGATTGCATGAAGTTGCAGAGCTTCTGTATACAAAGGACATAGCTAGCAAGATTAATAGAAAGCCCACAGACTGGGAGAAGATCTTCACTAGCCATACAATGGACAAGGGTCTCATATCTAAAATATACCTGAAACTCAAAAAATTAAATCTCTCAACAACAAATCCTCAAAGAAACAACAGCCCAATTATAAGTGGACTAAAGACTTAAAGAGAAACTTCTCTGAAGAGGAAATAAGAATGGCCAATAGACACATGAAGAAAAATGCTCAACCTCTCTAACCATAAAAGAAACTCAAATCAGGGGAAGATGGGAATGGATAGGAAGGGGAAACAAAGGAGGAGGCAACAATGCTTGATAAGAAATGTCATGGGTTGGGAAGGTAGCTCAGTGGTAGAGTGCTTGCCTTGCATGTGTGAGGCCCTGGGTTCGATTCCTCAGCACCACTTAAGCAGAAAAAGGTGGAAGTGGCGCTGTAGCTCAAGTGGTAGAGTGCTAGTCTTGAGCTGAAGAGCTGAGGGACAGCGCCCAGGCCCAGCGTTCAGGTCCCACAACTGGCAAAAAAAAAAAAGAAAGAAAGAAAAAGAAAGAAAAAGAAAGAAAGAAAGAAATGTACTCACTACTTTGCTCACGTAATTGTAACCCCTCTGTACAGTATTTTCACAATAATAAAAAAAAGAAATGTACTCATTACCTTGCTCATGTGATTGTAATCCCTCTGTCTGTACAGTATTTTCACAATAAAAAACTTATTTAAAAATTAAATAAGACAGTGGCTGGCTGTGGTGGCTCATGCTTTGCAATTCTACTACTCCAGAGGTAGAGATCAAGAGGATCCAAGTCCAAGGCCATGATTAAGCAGAACATAAGACCCTACCTAAAAAATAAATCAAAATGGGTGACACTGACCAAGGAGCATTGTACTCACAATCTGACTTATGTCATTGTAACTCCTTAATAAGGTTTTAAAAGACAGTAAATAAATAAAGCAAAAAAGAACTGGGTATAACTCAAATGGTAGAACATCTACCTATCTAGCAAAGAGAGGAGTCCCTGAACTCACACTCTACCTCCACCAGAAAAAAAAAAGAAAAGAAAAAATCAATACTGCTGAAAACTTAAAGAAAATCAGCATTGGCTGATTTTTTTTTTATTGTGCAATCGACTTCAGTGTGGATTAGATAAGCTGAACTAGAAAAGCTGCTAACTACACTTTAAAATTATTTAAATTGCATTTAAAAAATAATTTCATACAAAAGTATGCCACTGTTCATGATTAACCCCTCCATAGTATTCCAAGTTAATAGATATTCCTCCAGACTACTTCCCTCAGCTTTTTATTTTCAAGTTCATGGGGTAAACACAATGAATTCTTTTTACCATTATTCAACAAGCACTTTAAAAGCACCTATGTTCCTCTCAACCCCATCGGAGCAAGGTGGCTCATGTGGTAGAGGGACCGCCTAGCAAGTATGTATGCTCTCAGTCCAAACCCCAGTGCTGCCCCCTCCAAAAAGTATTTACTGGGTCCCAACACAAACATGAATAATACATGAATACCTTATCCAATTTCATTTCCCTAATAATTCCAGAATAGATACATTATATAATCATCGCTATCACTTTTATTTTGCAGCTGAGGAAACTGAGGCATACACGGTGGGGGGGGGGGAAGGGCAGGGGGCACAGAACAAGCTTCTCGTGCATTCCTGGCTGTCAGCACTCCAGCCTGATGTCAGAGCCCTGCTCTCACCTATGACATCTTCCTCCACACTACGCCTCACCTAGAACTGAGAAGGGGATGATAAATGTGAAGATGAGCATATTCTGCAAACAACTATTACAGTGCACTGGGTTGAAGTCTTCTCAAACCATTTACTTGGGAAATGCAGGCAGGCCCTAAATGTTTCTGGAGGTGGGGAGAGATGTTCACATGTGTAACTAAGTGTCAGATTTGCAAGGGAGAGATCAGATCCAAAATGGAAAGATTATTAATTACCCAATCAACTTTCTACTCTAAATGGAAATAGCCATTCATAAATCCCCTTTATGAGCTTAAGGGTAAACATTCAAGTCATTTCATTCGGAGCATCAGGCGCCCTGCTAGCATAAATAATGCCTGGGGTCATGGACAGAAGCAAAGAAATTATTTTAATCTGTCTAGTTTATTACAGTATTCAAAGTAAAGACATGTTTCTGAGCCTTACACTAAAGTTGATGGAATTTATTTTGTGTGCCTGTGTGTGTGTGTGTGAGAGAGAGAGAGACAGAGAGACAGAGATAGAGAGAGACAGACAGACAGAGACAGAGACAGAGAAAGAGCTTTACTCTCTTCCCAGTGACTCTTTCCTCACAGCATATAAGGAAGGTCAACCTGAGTAACTTCCCTCCCTTCCTTCATATAAATACGTGCAAGAAAATCTGATCAAAGTAGTGCTTCACTTGGGTCCGTTTAAGTACTTAAAATTGCAGGTAGATAAAATGTAAGAAGTCTCTTGGTACCTGACTCAGAAAGGGCAAGGCCATTAGAAAGGACACGTGGAGCCAGGGGGCAGTGGCTCCCACCTGCAATCCTAGCTACTCAAAGCCAGCCTGGACAGGAAAGTCTGAAAGACTCCAATCTCCATTTAACACCAAAAAGCTGAAAACAGAGCTATGGCTCAAGTGGTAGTACACTAGTCTTGAACAGAAAAGCTAAGAGAAAGATCCCAAGTCCTGCATTCAAGCTGTAGTACATATACACAACACACACACACACACACACACACACACACACACACACACACACACACACACACACACACACACACACACACACACACACAGAGCCCACATGGCATTCAGGAAAGTCAGGGCTTCTATTCTGCTGAGTTTATCCATCCAACTTAATGTTCTCTTTGTAGATGGTTTTAAGTCTGTAAGCTGTAAGTGATGAGCAGGTAAAATAAGACTCAGTCAAAGAAAGAGACCAAAACACATTGACAAGTGCATTGATTTGTATAGTTTAGCATCTAATGAATAAACCATTTTGGGTTTCACAAGTGTTTTTCCATAAAGACCTAATGGAGAAACACTGTGCTTCACCGACAAAGAATATTGTGCTATTTGTTTTGAAGGTGCCTCTTATCTTGGGAAGCATGCAGCTAATATTTTGACTATGATATCCAACAGACAGGTGTAAGAAGAGCAAACATTCTTCTGGTTTTAAAAATAGTAGTGCATTATAACTTGGAAGGCAAGTCCTAACATACCAAAAGCCACAGATCAGAACATTCTATTTAAAATAGAACTTCCTCAGTTCTAAAGCAACTTCAAACACACCATTGTGAAAAATCAGATTAAATGTTTCCCAGAGATCCTTGCGTGATTGTCCTTGCTGCCCAATGTTCCCCTCAAAAAAAAAAAAAAAAATTCACAGACTACAAAAGAAATATAAAAGCATATTTCTCAAAAAAGGTAATTCTTACTACCTCAGGCTTACAAAAGAAAAAAAGGAAAAGTATGTGCTTGTGAAACTGTTACATTTTTGATCCTCACAACAGCCCTAAAAGGTAGGTGGGATGAATGACATAACAACTACAAATTGAAAAACAGGGGCCCTTTTTTACAGTTGCTCAGGTTGTTAACCATACAAAAGACCCTGGCCAGCCAGGCTCATGGGTGGTGCCAGGATGACACCCACTTAAAGGAAGAACCAGAATCAATGTGTGTGTGTGTGTGTGTGTGTGTGTGTGTGTGTGTGTGTGTGTGTGTGCGCGCACCTGCCTGTTGTAACAGTCCTGAGCCTTGAACTCAGGGCCTGGGTTCTATCTTTTAGCTTTTTACTCAAAGCTGGTACTCTACCATTTGAGCTACAGCTCCACTTCTGGCTTTTTTGGTGGTTAATGGAGAAATGAGGCACACAGACTTTCCTGGCCAACATGGCTTTGAATCACGATCCTCAGATCTCAGCCTCCTGAGTTGCTAGGATTCCAGCCTCTGTTTCTGTACATTTCAGGCACTTTGCTAGAATTGCACCAGATCCTAACACAATGGAGCTACGAAGAAACTTCAGTTTCACCACATGGCACACAAAACCCAACCTTGTGAGCTCACTCAACCCACTGAATTGTGAGAATTAAAAGTCTGCCACTGACTAAGCCACTATGTTTTGGAATGAGCTGCTCCACCAAAATGGGAAGAGGAAGCATTGAAGGTGCCCAGGCTCACACATTCTAAGCTGGACATCTATCTCGGGCATGGGACATTGAGACTGGAGAAAGTGGCTGAGCCATCTCCTCACACACAATTCATCATGTTACCCATTATGCACAAGGCAGGGCAGTGTAGGGTGCTGGTGAGGGTATGGGCCTTGGAGTCCCCTGTATTGAAGCCCTGGTTTTCCTACTCGGCAGGCTGGCAGAAGTTGAGAAACTTGTGAAAACTCAAAACCTCAATGTCTCCATACTGTGAAAGAAAGGCAGCCATAATGACTTAGAAGGCAGCTGAACAGAGGAAAATAATATTGTATGGAATGCTGGGTACTGTGGCTCCTGCCTGTAATCCAGCTACTCAGGGGACAGAAGCTGGAGGATTATGTGTTCAAGGCCAGACTGAACAAAATTAGCAAGTCCTATGTCAAAAATCAAAATATGGAGCTGGCATTGTGTCTCACATCTGTAATCCTACTCAGGAGGCTGAGGCTTGGAGGATCAAGTTTTGATGCTAGCCAGAGAAGAAAGTCTCAACATTCTATCTTTAAAATAACTAGCAAAAAGTAGGGCTGGAGACATGGCTCCAGTAATAAAGTGCCAGCCAATCAAGCAAGCTGAGCAAGTTTGAGGCTTTGAGATCAAACTCTAGTAAGGGCAAATAATGATAATCAGTGATAATGTTGAAAATAATAATTATACAAACAAAAAGGCTAAGCACGTGTCTTAAATGGCAGAGATCCTTCAAGCAAGCACAAGCCCCTGAGGGCAATCCCTGGTATCCCAAGGCAATATTATGTGGAGAGTACAAGTATGTACACACATATACACACATATACATTCACACACACACACACACACACAGAGGCTGACCTAGAAAACTCCTATGCATGCATGGTAATCTCCCACTGCTGTGGGAAAGCCTCCCTAAGGACCATTCTCTGGGATTTCAGCAAGCCTCCCTCTATCCCTGGGTCACTGTACCATGTCATATATGCACATAGCTGTGGAAGCTATGTGTTCATTTCTTTAAGTTATTAATGATGTATTCATGCATTAATAACTTATTAATGTCTGTCTCACCCACAGAGACCATCAACTCCACCAGAAGAGGCTTGGCTGTGCCCTCCTGTGTTCTCTTGGCACCTAGTGCAGAGCCTTGGCACACCGAAGACAATAATCTAGTTCCTTGCAGACCGGCAGAAAAACCTTTCACTGAAGATGGCAGGTGCCCCGAGGTCTACACCTGAGTGTATGGTACTGTGTGAACACTTCCACAGAACTGAGAGAAGCCTAGTGTCTAATGCATGAGCAAGACAGACACAGAAGTAAAACTTCTGGTCCTTCAGATGATCAGTGAGGCCTGGACAAATGTCCCTCAAGTTTGGGACAAAGTAGGGGATGACCCCATCATGATGATACTCCAGAGTAGTTTTCCAAAGAAACAGAGGTGTCATCATTCTGGTGTCACCTGAAGGCTGGCTCTTGGGTGGCACCAGGTCTGCATGGATCCTTAAAGAGGCCAGGCCTTGTAGGAAGACACTTAGGTCACCATGGTATGCCCTTGAAAGGTACTGTGGGACTCCAGCCTACTCCTCACTCTCTTTTTTTCTTCCTGACTGAGATTACACTCCACCATGGGCTCCTGCCACTATGGGTAGCTTCACCCCAGCCACTGATCAGGGACTGGGCCCTTCACGGTGGGTCCAAAGAATCCTTTTCCTTTACAAATTAATTGTCTCCAGTATTTCCTTATTATAATGGAAAATTGACTAGCACAAGTGGCACATTCCAATGTACTGGTCTGGACAAAAAGTGGGGTGCGGGCTATTCTGTTCTGAACCCAGAAGTTTAGCCCAAGAAAAAATGCTTCATGCTTTTCTTCAACTTTTCTGACTGCCTTCCTAGTAGGTGTGAGGCACCATCTTTGATACCAGAGCTCAAGAACAATTATCAGGGTGGAACTCTCTTTAAAGCGGCCCTCTCTAGCATCACCTTACTCTCCCCTGGGTGACCAAGAACCCAGACTGTCCACCTTTGGTAATGAGTGGGAAGCCTGATTATCTCCCCAGCATCTCCCTGAATCCAAGTGGCATGTAAATTCTATTCTCCAGTGACTGCTGTCCAAGGCAAATTAGATATTTGCCAATTTTGCTTAAGAATGTGAAAACTGCTGGGCTCTGGTGGCTCATTCCTATAAGCCTGGCTGCTCAAGAGACTATCTAAGGATTGAAGTTCAAAGACACCCAGAGCAGAAAAGTCTGTGAAATTTTTATTTCCACTTAATCAGCAAAAAGCTGAAGTAAAGCTGTGGTTCAAGTAGTAGAGCCCCAAACTTGAGCATAAGGCCCTGAGTTTTAAGTTCCAGTACCAGCATATGTGAACACATACACAACAGCATGTGAAAGCTAATCGGGACTTAAAAGACTTTCTGGTACAACCTCCTTCTCCTCTTTTTTTTTTGTTTGTTTGTTTTTTGTTCAGGACTCAGGAGTCAAACCCAGGGCCTTGAACTAGGCTAGACAATCACTCTACGAATTGAACCACACCTCTAACCCTTCTGGTTTGGGTTTTTGAGAAGAGGGCTCACTTACGCAGCCCAAAATGGCCTCAAACTCCAAGAATTGTCCCAAGTAGCTGGGATGACAGGTGTGTACCAACACTCCCCTGCACACCCTCATTTTATAGATTAAATGCTAAATCTGAGTGAGAAGACCCTTGGCCAGTAGCATCCAGACAGCTAAGTAGAGAACCAGACTACAAGCGATTGACCATACAGAATACTAAAGGTTTTTCAAAAAATTTTTTCCCATTCTTCCAGAAGCATGAAGCTAGGGTTCTAGGCGCAGCGCCCCATCCCGAGGGGATAAAGAAAAGGACCACTGAGCACGGTGCGAGGGTTCACAGTGGCAGTACCACCAACGACACCCACAGTAGGTGGAACCCTTACTCCCGTGCATCATCTGGTGAGCTGATACTATTACTTTCCTCGTGTTACAGACTGACCAATTGAAGACCCAGGGGCGCTAAATCCCACAGCGCGCTTCAAGAATCAGACAGCGCTCGGCCCAGGAAAGCAGGAGCACGGCTTCACCCGTCCACGCCGCGGCCGCTCCGCCAGGCTCAGCCCGGCCGAGCCCCTCTCCCAGGCGGCTGCGTCCCGGGCAGGGTGCGAACATGACGCAAAGCACTCCGCCGGCGCCCGCACCCCGGGGCGCAGATTCTCGGGATCTTCCTCCCCCCCCCCCCGCCCCCCGCCGCCCTACACACTCACACACACACAGCACGCCACCCTCCATCCCTTCCCAGAGAATCGACCCGGCGCCGCAGAGGGAAGGAGCGGGGAATGGTCGGCCGGGGGTCGGGGACCGCAGCCGGGGCGCTGGGGCGCGCGGGGCGGGGGCGCGCGGGGCGCGCGGGGCGCACGCCGGGGCGCACTCCGGGCCGGGCCGCGGAGGGGACGGCTACCTTGCGGAGGAAGCTGGCGACCACCTGCTCGAAGGGGTACTGGTACACCTGGCGCACGTCCACGGTGACCCCCATGCCGGTCGGCCACGCCTCCGCCCGCGCAGGCCCGCGGCTCGGGCGGCCCGGGAGCGGGGCGTGGACTCGCCTGTGGCCTCCTTCAAACTCGGCGAACTTTATTGTCCACTGGCGCGAGCAGATGGCTGCTCACGCCCAGCCTCGCCCGCCCCGGTCCCCGCCCCGGCCACGCCTCCGCTTCCCCGCCCGCGAGCCAGGCCGGGCCCCACACCCAGCCTTGAACTTCCTGGCGCCCTGTCCGTCCTCTGGAGTCTCAGATTAAACCTAAACCGCCGAGAAGAAACTGTTCATTAGTAACAAATCCCGGGTCCCCGGGCCCGTCGGTCTTAGTCGTGGGTCCACCGCGCCACCGGCGGACTCTGGTCCGGGAAATAACCCTAGAAATAACCAACTTTCCTAGAAAGTTGGTTTTGTTCGTTGGAGGTTAAACACCGCGGAGCCACCAACAAAGGATTGTATCTTTCCTGTTGTTCTTTTTAATGTACTTATAATGTACTCTGTGAGTTGGTTGTTGTTGTTTCTTTGTATGATCTTCCCCCACGGTACCATCTCTGCTGTCACTGTCTTTGATTCCCGTGCCCTGCATCTTGTATATACATTTTTCCAATTTGGGGAGGGGAAGGGAAATAACAAAATGCTGAAATAAGGATACAGGTTGACCTATTGTAACAACGAGATGTATAAGACACCATGTTGAAAACGAACTTTACAACTTGGGGGGAGGGGTCGGAGAAGGAGGAGGAGGTGGGGAGGCGGGGAGGAAAGGGACGATAGGGGGAAAACAAAGGAGGGGGTAACAATGCTCGATAGGAAATAGAGTCATTACCTTGCTCATGTAACTAACCCCTCTGTACAGTATCCTTACAATAAATATATTTTATTTATTTATTTAAAAAGATACAAAGAGGGCTCAGCAGTAGAGTGCTTGCCTCGCATGCATGAGGCCCTGGGCTCAAATCCTCAGTACCACATAGAAGAAAAAGCCGGAAGTGGTGCTGTGGCTCAAGTGCTAGAGTGCTAGCCTTGAATGAAAAAGCTTAGGGACAGTGCCTAGGCCATGAGTTCAAGCCCCAGCCCTGGCACAAATGGGGTGGGAGGGGGGATGGAGGAAGGTCAGGGAGGGGGATAGAAATCTCCACTCTAATGTTTCTTTTCCCAGCTTTATTCTCAGGCAATTACCATTTTCACTTAAAATATCAGAAACATATTGAACATACTGGTCCAGTCACTCAGTAGTGTCTCCTGTTCTTTGTGGGTGACCTGTTAACATTTAGTCCTAGGTTTATCACTCCACTTATTCTCTGAATACAAGTGAGGACTGACAGATGCTTAACAAGCAGCTCTCCTTTAGACAACCAAAACATAAGCTTGATTTCTAAGGTTTGCCAATTACTGAGATGTAATACTGCTATCATGTTTAAAGCTACCAACCTGAAGTTACTATAGGTAGGAACAATGATAATATGTCCACCATCCACATATGATAGACATAAAGAACCACCAGAAAAAATGGAGACGAGGTTTTTTTCTTTGTTAATGTTTTTGTTTTCTTTTCTGTCTAGTTTGTTCATTTGTCTGTTGGGGGTTTGGGACACAGAAATAAAGGGACATTAGACATTGTGTTGAAAACGAGCTATACAACTTATGGGTGGGGACCAGAGGGAAAACTTGGGAGAGAGTGAGAGAAGGGTAACATTGTCCAAAAAGAAATATATTCATGGGGCTGGGAAGGTGGCTCAGTGGTAGAGTGCTTGCCTTGCATAAGCAGAAAAAGCTGGAAGTGGCTCAAGTGGTAGAGCACTAGCCTTGAGCTGAAGAGCTGAGGGACAGTGCCCAGGCCCAGAGTTCAGGCACCATGACCAGACAAAAAAAAGAAAAGAAAAGAAATATATTCATTACCTGATTTATGTAATTATAACCTTTCTGTACATCACCTTTATACTAACAGTTCTTAAATTTTAAATGACAGAACCACCAGAAAACTGAGCATAGCAGTACCCATGTGTAATACCAGCACTTGAGGAACTGAGATAGGAAGAGCATGAATTTGAGGATAACATGGACTCCAAATGAATTCAACACTGTTTTAAGACCTGAGCTATAGAATAAGACCATACCAAAAGAAAAAAGGAGAAAGAGGGAGGAGGAGGAAGAGGAAGAAGCGGAGGAACCGCAAGAGGAAGAAGGAGAAGGATAGAGAGAAAAACAGAGAGAGATCGATAATAGAAAAGTGAAGTGACTTAATTAGGAAGGGGTGAGTTCTGACTATTAACTTCTTGGCTCTGAGTGTCTGAGTGACTTGTCTAAGAACAAATATCACCTGCCCATTTCAAGGACATCAGGCATTTTAGAGATAGAAATGCATGCCAGACTAGTGATCTTAGAAACACAGCTTGTTTATACAACAGTAATCTCACTTGCTATGTATATACCCTGGGGGTGTAAAAAAACTGAAACCAATTTCTTTTGTGTTGAAATTGAATGTCTTACATTGTCAGTGACTTGAATTTGGAAGTTTTCTGGCCAACCTTAGTTTATGTAATCTTATTTGGTCTTCAAGACACCAAATATCTTTTATATCTTTGGAAAGAAGCTCAATGATTTGAATAATAGACATCCAGTACATTTTAATTGAATGAATGAGTGGTAGAAACCTTATAAACGCTGGGAGATTTAAGTGGACAGAGAGCTTAGTCCTTACTCTCTCCTTACCCTCCTCCTCTGCCTTCTAGTGATTAAGTTCACATTTCTGATCACCAGGCCCACCTTATCATGGTCAGTGTGTGTAAATTCTTTATTAGACTTTTATGATTTAGGGGCTGATACCATGTGCTATTCATTCTTCTCTATCCAGGGCATGGCACATAGTAAACATGAAATAAATTTATGTACTTATGTACTTAGACCAAGGTATAATATAGTTGAACAGTTTCCTTCCTGCCCCACACCTTAGATTCCCCATCAGCAAAATGACTGAGCCAGTCTAGATTATCTCCATGTTCCCTTTAGACACTGACTAAACACATAGGTCAGGATAGGACACAGGTATATGGTGACTGGAACCAGGGTATGAGACAGGAAGTTACAGGGAAAACAAAGCAAAATCTCAGAATAATTTTAATAGGGATAAGTAAGATCCATAGCATCAATGATCCAGACTTTTCTTTCTTAGTTAAGAAAGAGATCAATAAACCAGTTGCTAGTGGCTCACATCTGTAATCCTAACTTCTCTGGAGGTTGATCTGAGGATCTCAGTCTGAAACCAGCTCAGACTGGAAAAGTCAATGAAATTCTTATCTCCACTTAACCACTAAAAAGCCAGAAGTGGAGCAGTGACTCCAGTGTAGAGCACTAGCCTTGAGCACAAAAACTCCGGAACTGCAACTGCGGAACTGCGTCTAAGTTGTCTAAGCTTAGTGAGTTCAAGCCTTGGGACTATAAAAAAAAAAAGAGAGAGAGAGACAGAAAGAGGAGGCAGGGTTAGATAGATTGACAATAAACTCAAAGGAAATTGAAAAGCTTCAATCATTTAGAGGGGAAATATCTCTGGACAAGATGGCCAGAAATTCATCTATTTGACAAATCAGAGAGTCCAGAAGGTATATCAAAGTCCAGTGCCTAACAAATAATTATGGAAAGTACCTAGTATGATAGGGATGGGTACTAAGGAAAAAATAAAGTTAAAAAAAAAAAGGATAAGGGCTGGGAAGGTGGCTCAGTGGTAGAGTGCTTGCCTTGTATGCATGAGGCCCTGGGTTTGATTCCTTAACACCACATAAGCAGAAAAAGCCGGAAGTGTGGCTGACTCTCAAGTGGTAGAGTGCTAGCCTTGAGCTGAAGAGCTGAGGGACAGCACCCAGGCCCAGAGTTCAGGCCCCATGACCGACCAAAAAAAGAAAAAAGGATAATAGATTATACAACCAGAATTGTAGGACAAGAGCTCAATTCTTGGGGTTCCAGCATGCCAACCCTATGCCAATTAAAGAAACCGTGGTGGTAAATAGTAGAGCAGGAAGAGGTCAAGGGAGCATTTCTGCTCATTTTTGAGTTACTGACAGAAGCTTTACTTTTAAATACTTGGTCACCAGTGTAATCCAAGTTATGGGCTGGTGGACTGTTATCTCAAGGTTGGTCAGCCTGGGCCTTAGTACTACAAGGAAGTCTTTGCCACCAGAGGCTTCATAAGATGTTTACTCAGCAGTCCTGTCACTGATTTCTAGAATCCAAGGTGACAGCTTTTAGTAAATGTGGAGGTCATGGAGAAGTCAGTGACTTTAAGCCAAAGGAGTTGACCTTCCTACCTCAACCTCCAAAGTGCTAAGATTACAGATGAATACCAGCAGACATAACTTCTAAGAACTGTATTTCTTCAACTTTATGATTTTATCTAGCATTCCACTGGATTGGAATGTGATCTTGGGGACCTAGATCACCAAAGTATAAAGCTTGTTTGGTGACTCTTCATCCTGTTTGTGTTTTCTGAATAACCACAGACAGAGAAGATAGGGGACATTTCTTACACACTGGACCAAGTTAGCTTTGTTGATGCACACATCTGGAGTCCCTACCTTCTTTGTAGCAAATATCTGATTTCTAAGAGTGCCTGAAGTTCCCACCAAGGATACATTTATGAATGTTGATGATGTCTTCTCTGGTCACTGCCTTGTTGATGGTAGACAAGGGAATATGTAGACCAGTAAAGAGGCTATGATAATTCAGACAAGAGACAAAGTAGCTGGGACCACAGGAGCCAGAAAAGGTAGGGACAGCAGTAGACTCTGGGTCTGTTGTAAAAGTCGAGATGGCATGATATTCTGAGAGAAAAAAAAGTAGACTAAGAGAGAAAGGAGGTTAGGATCTCACTGACCACCACCCAGGAAAGGCTTTCCTGTCTGTAGAAGGAATGAAATCCCGCTGTGTTAGTTTTCCCGGGTTGCTGTTATCCAGTGTCACAAACGGAGTGACTTAAAACAAATGGATTGTCTCCCAGCTCTAGAGTCCAGATGTTAGAAGTGTTGTCAACAGGCTGAGTTCCTTTTGAAGTCTATGGGAAAGAGTGTCCTGTGCCCTGTCCCTCAGCTTCTAGTAAATAGTCTCAGGTATTCATTAGCATAGCTTCACATCAGCTTCCCTACACATCTGTTTTTGTGGCTTAATTTTAATAAGGAAGTCAACTATATTAGGTTAAAAGCTACCCAAATTATTTCAACACTTACAGACCAAACTGTGTCACTCTAAAATCCTCATTCCCCAGTGGCCTCAAGATATAATCTTACTACATACTTACTTGGTTTGGGTTGCGGGGGAAGGGTTGAATTCACACACTATCTCTGAGCAACAACTAAAGCTGATCTCACCCTATTTAAAAACAAGGGCTTTGAGGGCTGGGAAGATGGCTCAGTGGTAAAGCACTTGCCTTGCATGCCTGAGGCCCTGGGTTCGATTCCTCAGTACCACATAAACCAAAATGAAAAAAGCCGGAAGTGGCGCTGTGGCTCAAGTGGTAGAGTGCTGGCCTTGAGCTGAAGAGCTGAGGGACAGCACCCAGGACTAGTGTTCAGGCCCCACGACCGGACGCAAAAAAAAAAACAACAAAAAACCAAGGGCTTTGAAATATGTTATTGAGGTAAAGTGGGATTAGAAGGGTAAATCCCAATCCAATATGACCTATGTTTTTAAGAAGAGATTAGCAGAGAGACATATAGGGAGAAAAAGCTGTTTTGAAGAGAAAGGAAGATGGTCATCTATCTACAAGCCAAAGAGAAGCCAGCTCTGCTGACACCTTCATCTCAGATTCACAGCCTCGAGCAAGGTGAGGAAATAATTTTCTGTTTTTCAGTCCTTAGAGACCATGGTATGTTGTTATGACAACCCTAGAAACCAATACATCCTCTTAATTAGGTCATCTGTTCAAACTTTCTTTCCCAAAGAAATCACATTCATAGCTACTGGGGGTTGGGACATCACCATTGATTTGGATAATTCAGTTTAACACATAACACTAGACATAAACAGGCAGGGATGAAAGATGATGAGAGTTTCTGGTGGTACTAAGTCTCCAGCTCTAACCAGCCCTGTGTCTCCCAACTGCTTCTTGGATATTCTGAGCTCCAGCAGGATCCCTCTAGTAAATCTCTTTTAATGCTTATCTTCATTTGAATTTTCTGTCACTTTGAACTCAAACTCCTACTTAATATGATGTCGGAGAAAAATTCTATTCTTGTGAAAAGAAAGAAAAGAGCTAGGCACTGGTGGATCCTGCTACTCAGGGGGGGCATAGATTTAAGGATCATGGTTCAAAGCCATCCCAGGCAGGAAAGTCCATGAGACTCTTATCTCTAATTAAGCAGCAATAAGCAAGAAGAGGTAGGGCTCAAGTGGTAAAGCACCAGCCTTGAGAAAAAAAAAAAAACTAAGGAACAATGCCCAGGCCATGAGTTCAAGTCCTAGTATCAGCAAGGAAGGAAGGAAAGGAACAAGAAAGAAAGGGAGGGAGGAAGGGAAGAAGGAAAACGGAAAAGAAAAACACAGACTGGATTGCTCTGTCTTTTTGCTCTCTCCAAATCAGCCCAGCTCCCAAGACCTTTCAAAGTTAAATTGCTGTTTACATTTTTTTGGCTCCTTGTTTTCACCTTCACTGTTTAGAAATCTAATAATTTTATTCACTTAGTTCGGTAACATTTCATCCTTTAAGGCCACCCATCTCACACGTTAAGTACAAAGGGGAAATTTTCTTTGTAATAGCAGTGACAATTAATGGTGTGCATTTTAAAAGCATCTATTTAAGATGATCTTTCTGTCTTGGAAGATCAGTTTTGAAAGACAGATCTCATACCAGACTGAAGACCAGACATTACTGAAGGGCAGTTGTAATGGTCTTAGAGATAATCATGATGACAACGTAGTCAAAGGGAAGCTTTTATTTTATTTTATTTTTTTTTGTCGGTTGTGGGGCTTGAATTCGGGGCCTGGGCGCTGTCCTTAAGCCTCTTTGTGATCAAGGCTAGGACTCTCCAACTTAACCACAGAACTACTTGTGGTTTTTTGAGTGGTTAACTGGAGATAAGAGTCTCACTGGGACCTTTCTGTCTGGGCTGGCATTGAACGGATCAGATCTCAGCCTCCTGAGTATTTAGGATTACAGGTGTGAGCCACTGGCTCCCGGCTTCCACTGACTCAAATAATGAATATCAGAGCTCCAGGTCTCTAGCACTGATTATTGCACCATAAGGTACCTTGTTGTCTTCATCTCTTGCTTCTCAGGTATTTGACCTAGGTGGAGAGTTCTGAAATCATCTCCACTGGTTCCAGGCCTTTAGACTACAACTGAGCTATACCACTAGCTTTTCTGGTTCTTTAGTCTGTAGATGGCAGATCAGGGGGCTTCTCAGCGTTTGAAATCACATAGAAGTTTCCATAATAAACCACTTGTATTTCTCTATGTTTCTGTTGGCTCCTTGTCCTAGCAATAGAAAGGTGTGAGTTCACCTTTCTTTACCTTCGAGTTTTATCTATGTCTTCAACAGATTATAGGATGTTTTTGCAAGAGATCTTTATTTAGTCTACTCATTCAAATATTGACTTCTTCCAGAAACACCCTCAAAGATACACCCAGAAAGGGTATTTTACCAGTTTTCTGGGTACTCATTAACTCAGTCACTTTGACACATAAAACTAGCCATCTGTTACGGTTAACATATTGCCAACGTGATTGGATTGAGAGACACCTAGGAGATTTGTTAAGCACATTTTAAGATGTGTGTGTAAGAATGATTCCAGAGACAATCAGACCATAAGGGCTTTGAACCTATTGATGGTTTCATTTGCTGATGGACTCAGAATTTGGGTAGCCATTTGGGAGGTGATACAACTGTGGAGTCTAGTTGGAGGAAATGAGTCAAAGGAGCATGCCTTTCAAGGGAATATCTGAGCTGGCCCTCACCTCTTCCTGTTACTCTTTTACTTCCTTCTGCCATGAAGCAAAGAGTTTTTCCTCAGCCATGGTCTTCCTTCATCATGCTTCTACTTGCCACAAGCCTAAAAGCAGTGGAATCTCCTGGCCATAAACATAAGCCTGTGAAACTGTGATCAAAAATTAACCTCTTGCTATAAATTGTTTCTCTCAGGAGCTGGACATGGTAGTACACGCTTATAGTCCTAGCTCCTTGGGAGGTAGAAACCAAAAAATGGTGGCCCACGGAAAACGAAAAACATGTGACCCTATCTGAAAAACAAAATCAAAAAGGCCTGGAGATGTGGTTGAAGTGATAGAGCACTTGCCTAGCAAGCACAAAGAACTGAGCTCAAACTCAAATGTGTGTGTGTGTGTGTGTGTGTGTGTGTGTTTGAATGTATTTCTCTCAGATATTTGTCATGGCAAAGAAAAACTAATATACTATCACATTCTCCTTAGAATCACTAAATATTAAAAAAGAGAAAATAAAATTAGTAAATATCCATATAGTACTTGTCATTGTTTCCTTTACTAAATAATACAACTAGGCATTTTCGAGATACTGAAAACATGATGAACACAATAGATCTGAGACACCTACTTGCTAGTGAGAGAAAGAGATGCAAAACAAGTCAATACCCATAAATACAAATTGCAGATTTAGCCTGGAATGAAAAATGAAAGGAATACTGAGAGAATTAACTTGCTATATAACCAGAGAAACTCTCAGGAGAAAAAGACTTCAAACAGAGAAAGAAAAGAGCCACAGAGGGTCCCTACTTGGGATCCAGACACATTCTTCTGCAATCAGTGCCCAAGTCTTCCTGGAGAAAATACTCTACTTGCATTCTCACCTATGTGTTTTGGTGACATGGCTATCTTCACTAACTGCTGGGGTACACCTAAGATCTAGACTCAGCTGAAGAGCATATTCATCTCCCTGGCCACAGTGATAACTCAGTTTTCTGGATTGAGCACGTGGCCTCTGGTAAGCCAATCAGAGCAACATGTGTCTGAAAAATGGCCCAGATGACACACAAAATGGCAATATCAACATGATTTCACTCTTCCATATCAAATCTCTTCTTCCAAATATAACTAATGAAGCTTCTTCAAATATAACTTAGGCATAAGAGGTATGCAAGGAATATTTGACAAGGCCAACTTCACAGTATATTACTATCACACTGTAGTAGAATTTCCTGAAGGATGTATTTCACATATGCAGACTTACTATATGGACATGCATGTAATTTTAGTGGTCGTTTACCTTGACTGTCTTAATTATAGGAATATCAATTAGCTTAATGTTCCTCGCCTCTGTCTGAATAAGGATTCAGTCCTACCAAGTTGATGAGATGTTTTCTGTTTGTTTGGTTTTGGTTTGTTTTTGCTTTTGTGGTTGTACCAATACTTGAACTAGGGTCTCCTTTACTCTTTCTTGGCTATTTTGCTCCCAGCTGGCATGCTACCACTTGAACCATACTTCCAGTCTGAGTTGAACTAAGTATAATGACTCAATCTCTTTCCTCCCAGCCCTTGCAGAATCTGTCACCTTGGGGAAAGGCAATGGCTGTACTGTTTTTAGCTGTGAGGTAAATGAGATCATCCTGACAGAAAGCTCTGTAAGTGTTAATGCCTGTCCAAGCTTGAGGTCCACTCCTAAAAATCCCATAGCTATTAACACCTAAGTCAGATCCCCCCACGGCAGTTTTCATTAATAATGAGGCTGATATTTCAGCCCTATCTTCCTGCTTTGCTCTACCCTTAGAAAGGTGCTAAACCTGATGCTTGCATAGTAAATGGCCATAAATAAAATAACATTTCTTGTCTGTTCAAATTTTAGTACTTAGGGCTGGGAATGTGGCTTCATGGTAGAGTGCTTCTTAGCATGCATGAAGTCCTGGATTCGATTCCTCAGTACCACATAAACAGAAAACACCAGAAGCAACACTGCGGCTCAAGTGGTAGAGTGCTAGCCTTGAGCAAAAAGGAAGCTCAGGGACAGTGTCTAGGCTCTGAGTTCAAACTCTAGGACTGGCAAAAATCATACCAATTAAATACAATGGTGGCATGGGTACTACTGCTTAAGCTAAAATCTTAAGAAAGCAATCATTGAGAAAGTGAGCATTATAAGTTTGGGGGGGGGTGGAATTGCAAAAACTATGAATAAGCTGAATGATGGAAGATTGGGGATTACTTGGCAAAGCAAAGAAAAAAAATAAAACCTGGGCTCTACCATGAGTCTCATCATACAAAAAGGAAAAAAAAGTAGATTGTCAATTTAGAAAAGAGGTTTATAAGTTGATGAAACTGTATGTAACCTAAGAAAAGTATGAAATAGCAACCTAGAAAGTTATATTGGAACTATCGATGTGAAAAGATGACCTTTAAAGTCCTTTTCAGCTCAAAATGACCTAGCAGCAGCGTCTGCAGCACCCTGGCTCTCTGCACAGTCCCATGCTTTACCAGGACCTGGCTTCTGAGCCTGAACACTGCTTCCTACTAAATGGAGTGACAGTCCCTCAGGGGATAGCTAATGCCATGATATAGGAGGGAAAAAGATAGTGGAGGAATGTTTTCTCCACTATCTTACTGTGGTAAGAACATTTTCAAGGATGTCAAGTCAGCAAATAAATGGTGAGGAAGATAACACAAAGGCCAGGCCCTTACACTGACCATAGGGTGGCAGTGATTTATAGTAAAATGTGTATTGTAAACCTAAAGCAAAAATAACAGAACTAAGATGAACTAGCTGCCTGCCCAGGTGAAAAAAATTATATGACTTTTCACTCCCCCCAATCCCTTTAATGAGCCTCATTCCAACATCATTCTATTCTGTATGTGTTTACTCATATAGTGATAACTTCTTTTATTGTAAAGTTCTATCACTTCTACCATCATTATGGACATCATTATCATCATCGCTTATAGGAACAGAATGAGTCTTGTGGATGTCAATGAATTCAAAATGACTTAGGAAAGTGTTTGTGTGTGTGTGTGTGTGTGTGTGTGTGTGTGCATGCGTGCGCGTGTGTGTGCACACACAGATGTGTGCACACCAATATTGGGGCTTGAACTCAGGGCCTGGCTGCCATCCCTTAACTCTTATGGCTCAAGGCTGCACTCTACCACTTGAACCACACCTCTATATCCAGCTTTTTTTTAAATAGTTTAAATGGAGATGTGTCTTACAGACTTTTCCAGACTTATTTGAATCTTGATCCACAGATCTTGGCCTTGTGAGTAGCTGGAATTACAGGTATGAGCAACCAGTTAAGACAGAAAACTTTATATGAAGACTGTTCCAATGGTCATTATAATTTAAAATGGTGACTTGGCCCATCGCTGGTGGTATAGCTACTCAGGAGGCTGAGATCTGAGGACTGCAGCTCAAAGCCAGCCAGAGCAGGAAACTTCATGAAACTCCTATCTTCAATAAACTACTCAAAAAAGCCAGAAATGGCACTGTGGGTCAAGTGGTAGAGCACTCCCCTTGAGTAAAAGAAACTCAGGAACAGTGCCCAGCCCCAGAGTTCAAATCTCAGGACTGGGAAAAAAAAAAGGTAACTATTCTGTTTATTGATTTTTAATAATTAGGAGACCTTGATATTTCTTCTGTTGATTTTGTATGCCTAAGGCCATAGTCATCTCCTTTCTCTATCCACTTACGGAGAAATTGCAAGTCAAAAAGTCCCATAAAGAGTAAACATCAAGCTAGGAAGGCCCGTTCAGTTTCAGTGGGACCTCAGTAACCAGACAGAAAAAATACTTCAAATTAATGAATTGACAGATAACCTGCAAGGGAATGCTAAGTACACAGACTCAAATCCTTCAACACCCAGGACATTAAATCCCATGCTAATGAGAAACATGTCAGCTTTTAGTGCTGAGAGACCAAATCAATATTTGATTATAATGGCATAATCAGTTACAGAACAATAGCCAATTTACCACTTAATTCACTAGATTGCAAAATTAAACCTTAGACGTAAAATAAGGCCCAGAGTAGTATCAATAACATGACAAGTATCTTTGAACTATAGAAAAACTTACTATGAAAGGTTGTTTGGGTTGGAATCACCTTGGGAAAAGCAAGCAAGCCTGGCAAAGAATTAATTAGTCAATACACCAAATCCTATACTCTAAGCTCCTCTGAGGAGATAATCTCTTCTTTGGATCTGCTAAGAATTCTGAAGCTACAGAAACTAAAATGATAACCATGTTATAATAATAACAACAATAATAACAACAACATTGAAACTCTGAGGGTATACCAAAAAGCAGGGAAACAAGCACAGAAATAAGAACAAACATCAAGAGAAATTTAAGAGAAATTATAGCAATACACTTCTGTTATCTTTGTTTTTACACAATTGAGAATTAAGGTTTTGAAGTATTTATAAGTGATTACCCATTTTAAATGCATAATTACAGTTGCTTAAAATTTGCTTAATGAATTTGTAATTGATATTTAAACAGCTCAATAAAAATTGGTTGTCAGTTTTTTTGATATCCAACTCAGGAGCTTAAAAAATTGAGGATTAAACAAACAAAGAACAATTAAACAAACAAAAAACAATTCTTGTGAAATTTTCTCTCCATGCAAAAAAATCCAAAATAAACAGACGAAAACAAGAAGGACCTAGGCAGAAGGCAGTCTTACCTTGTATTCGTTTCCATTTCTGTGTAACAAGTTGTCTCAAAACTAACTTTATTGACACAGAGTTTATTATTATTCAGAGTTTCTGTTTAGACATGTCAGAGGTGTGGGCTTGCCTCTGACTCCAGCTCTCTTCCTGGCTACAATCTTGGCCGGCATGATTACAGTCCACAGGTAAAGGGGCCCCTTTCAAGCTTACTTTGTGGTCATTGGCAGAATTTAGTTACTGGCAGGTCCCTTACACGGGCCTCCATTTCCCTATTGACAATTGGATATAGCATACTTTCTCTTCTTGCCATGTGGACCCTTGAAAATGTAGGTTATAATAGGGATTCTGGCTTCATCAAGTGAACAAGCCAGAGAGTCACTGTCTTGTCTAACCTTCTATCACATCTTACACAAGTCTTTGTGTATGTGGGGGGGGGGGGGGTCATGGGGCCTGTCCCTCAGCTTTTCAGCTCAAGGCGAGCGCTCTACCACATGAGCCACAGCTTTTTCTGCTTATGTGGCAGTGAGGAATCGAACCCAGGGCCTCACGCATGCAAGGCAAGCGCTCTACCACTGAGCCATCTTCCCCACCCGCCATAGCCAGGTCTACTTGTCAGAAGCAAGCTACTAAGTACATCTAGTCCATACTTTGGCAACTATACTAGCCAGGAAATTCAAAACATGGACATCACTGAAATTATAAAGATGACTTTTGTGGGGTTTTTGTTTTGTTTTGTTTTTACATAAGATCTAACTATGTAGTCCACACTAGCCTGAAGATCAAGATCAAGATATTCCTGCTTGGACTCCCCAGTGCTGGGATTATAGGTGTGTGCTATTATGCCAACTTGGGAGCCACTTAAGAAGTTGACTACTTGTATAGGAAGTATACTCATTACCTTGCTCATATAACTGTAACCCTCTGTATAGTATCTTCACAATAAAAAATTTAAAAAAAAAGAAGTTGACTACTTGTCAAAATTTCCTGAGGCATTGCTCCAAAAGTCAGCAATGCACTGGAGGCCCCAAGGATAGAACCAATTGTACTATCTCTGAAAACAATAAATTACCAAATATTTATTGACCATCTATGAGAAGATCCTGGGATACAGTGATGGATGAGGCACAGGACTTGTCCACCACCACCTTTTTCTGACACCTATTATTTTATTTTCACAAAATTCATTTAAATCTTGGGTTCCTTTGAAAGCAAGATGTCCTTGAGGGGAGATTTATCTCTTTCATCTTTATAGCTGCTTGTGTCTTACATGTAAACGGACACACAGAAAGCTTCCAAAAATATAATACTTTGACCCTAAAGAATAGGAGTGGTTAATTATCTATAAATCATTTATACCTTAGTGGGAATTAATGGCCCAAGTCTTTTGAGAAATAATCCTTGTTAGGGGAAAAAATTCTCAGGGACTGGGTAAAAATGACTGTAAGGAGACTGAGCAAAAAGGAACTCCATGAAACTAATGGAGATAAATGCTGACACTTCTTCCTCCATCTCTACTGTACAATGGCTCCACGTATTTCCTTTTCTGGTTTTGCATGTTCTTTAACACAGGCAGTAATTATATGCCATAATTTTGACACTGGCATAACTCCATTTTTCTCATATAATTGCATGAATGTGAACTCTCTATAATTACTGTGTTTAATTAGAAAATGAGGAGCCGCAACTAATGAAGACAGGTGATAAAAACAACTGTGAGCTTTTTTTTCCCAGATTTACTTTTAGCATAGAATTTACTCTGATTAAACTCAGATTTTTTTTAGAAATGTCACCAGCGTTCATCTATATGAATTTATTGCCAGAGTGATTTATATTTGCTTAAGAATTAGAATAAGAAACCATCATCTTCCCTATGACTGAAGCTTAATTTATGTTTTTGGCTAGTTTAACCTGGAAAGGTAAAGTATGGGTCACAGAATCAATGCTGAGTGCAGTTTTCAAAAATGCTTAAATGTGACACATTCTTCAATGGAGATCTTACCTGGAGTCATCAGAAATGAAAGAAACTTATGCACCATTGGTGAGAATGTAAATTAGTGTAGCTCCTATGGAAATCAGTATAGAAGTTCCTCAGAAAAGTGAAAATAGAACTACCATATGATTATGTTATACCACTCCCTGGGTGGTTAACCACAAGAATTAAGCATACACTGTGTGTGTGTGTGTGTGTGTGTGTGTGTGTGTGTGTGTGTGTATGTGTGTGTGTACTGTTGCACTATTCATATAGTTAAGTTATAGAATCAACCTAGATGTGCCCATCAGTGGGTGAACAGATAAAGAAAATATGACATACAGACATAGTGGAATATTCATTTATATAAAAGAACAAAAGCATATAATTTTCAAGGAAATTAATAGAAATGAAGAGCATTATGTTAAACAAAATAAGAAAGACTCAGAAAGACAAGTATCGATGATTCAAGCGTAGAATCAAAAAAGAGAAAGACCAAAAAAAGACCTGAAACTCAAAAAATTAAACCACCCAACAACAAATCCTCAAAGAAACAACTGCCCAATAAGTAAGTGGGCGAAAGACTTAAAGAGAAGCTTCTCTGAAGAAGAAAGAAGGATGGCCAATAGACACATGAAGAAATGTTCAACATCCCTAGCCATAAAAGAAATGCAAATCAAAACAACATTGAGATATCACCTCACTCCAGTTAGAACAGCAAAAATCAAGAACTCTAACAACAACAGATGCTGGAGGGGATGTGGACAGAAAGGAACCTTACTTCATTGTTGGTGGGAATGTAAACTTGTTCAACCACTTTGGAAAGCAGTATGGAGGTTCCTCAAAAGACTTCACATAGAACTCCCCTATGACCCAGCAATCCCACTTTTGGGCATTTACCCTAATGTTTACAAAAAAGACCACACTAAAGCTACCAGCACAACTATGTTTATTGCAGCATTATTTACCATAGCTAAGATATGGAACCAACCCAGATGCCCCTCAGTAGATGAATGGATCAAGAAGATGTGGTATATATACACAATGGAATTCTATGCCTCCATCAGAAAGAATGACATTTCCCCATTTGTTAGGAAATGGAAAGGCTTGGAAAAAATTATATTAAGTGAAGTGAGCCAGGCCCAAAGAAACAGAGGTCCCATGGTTTCCCTTATTTGCAATATCTAGTATAGGTATGAGTCAAGCGGAAAAAGTCAGAGAATGTGATGTTAGGAAAACCAACCCTCAAATATGTATTTTAATGTTTTTGTTTCTTTCATGCATGTGTTTCTAACGCATTTATAAGATTATTTCTTTGTTGCTTTGTATATCCCTCCCCCACAGTGTAACCCCCACTTTCACTATATTTGATGTCAGTATAACATGTGGAGGAGATGGGGACAAACAAGTCGTTTAAGGATTCAAGTGGACCTGTTGCAACAATGAGAAGTACAAAATGTCATGTCAAAACCAGCTTTACAATGTCGGTGTGGGGGGGGGGGTATGATTGGGTGGGGGGGAGGGGGGAGGCTGGGAAGGGAGGTGAAGGGTAAACAAAGGAGGAGGCTGCAATACTTGGTAAGAAATGTATGCATTATCCTGCCCATGTAATTGTAACCCCTCTGTACAGTATGTTCTCAAATAAAATAAAATTAAATTAAAAAAAAAAAGAAGGAGGCTGCAATGCTTGATAAGAAATGTACTCATTATCTCGCCCATGTAATTGTAACCCTTCTGTACAGTATGTTCACAATAAAAAATAAAAATAAAAAAAATCATGTCATCTGCAAAAAAAAAAAAAAAAGACCTGAAAATAGATGGACAATAAGTATAGCTATCAGCAAGGACAAATATAATTAAAAAATACTTTCTATGCATGTATGAAAATGTCATAATGAAATGCATTATTTGTATAAGTTTAATACAGTGATTAAGATATGAATAGATCTAGGAGTTACTGGCTTACACCTATAATCCTAGCTGTTCAGGAGGCTGAGATCTGAGGATCAAAGCCCATCCAAACAGAAAAGACTGCAAGACTTTTATCTCCAATCAACCAGCAAAAGCCACAAGTGGATGAGTGGCTCGAGTGTAGAGCATGCAGCCCTGAGTTCAAGTTTCTCCTTCTCTAAGGAGGAGCCCTCAGCATTGCTCTAGTGGCCAAGCAGCCCCTTTGTTGCATTCTCAATCCTCAGGTAAATGTCCAATTTGCAGGCAGTTTGTTGCCTCAACAACGCCTTATAATTCCAGCTGTTTATGAAAATCACAGAAAGAGTATGCCACCAGTTTCTCATCACTGTGGCAAAATACCTGACACAAACCAATTAAAAGCAGAAAGATTTGTTTGGACTCCTGGCTTCAGAGGTGTCAGTCCATGGTGGGCCTGCTGCATTGCTGTACATCTGTTGTGAGAATGAACACAATGGCAGCAGGAACAAGGGTGGGGGAAAAGCAGCTTAACCACCAGAAGCCAAGAAGCCGAGGAAGACCTGGGACAAGGTATACATCTCAAGGACATGTCCTCAATGACCGCCCTCCAACCAGGATCCACCTCTGAATGTTTCCTTCACCTTCCAATAATGTGACCAAATTATGAATCCATCAGTGGATTGATCTATTGATCAAGTTAGAACCTCATCATTTAACCATCTTTCAATAATTGAACCTACTAGCTGCTGATTGAGTCTTCAACATGAGCTCTCTATGGGAAAAGTTCATATCCAAGCCATAGAAGGGGCCTACTGTTTACTCTGAATGCGTGTGGTAGAAAAAGAAACACCAGAAATTGAACTAAGAGGTGATTGGTAAACCAAATTAATTTCATTGATGAGATGATTTGCTGTATTGGTGAGTGTGACCTGCTTACCATAATAAATGAATTTATGTTTAAATAAGGATACAGGTGGACCTGTTGCAACAATGAGAAGTACAAGTTGTCATGTCGAAAACGAACTTTACAACTTTGGTGGGGGGGGGGGAGGATTAGGTGGGGGAGGGGGGAGGATTAGGTGGGGGAGGGGGGAGGCTGGGAAGGGATGGGAAGGGTAAACAAAGGAGGAGGCTACAATGCTTGATAAGAAGTGTACTATCTTGCCCGTGTAATTGTAACCCCTCTGTACAGTATTTTCACAATAAAAAAAAAATAAATGAATTTATTTATTACGTTGACTAGAAACCCGAGACTTTTATTTTATCCATCACAAATACTCATTCTTTGTTTGTTTTTGTATTCTGAGGATTTAGTACAAATGTCTGCAACATTACCAGTGACACATTGTTCAATAAATGATTGCCTATATAATATTTTTAGACAAGATTTTACTATGTAGCCCAGACCAGTCTCAAAATTAAGATCCTCCTTCCTCAGCCTTCAAAGTGCTAGAATTACAGGCATGTGATACCACTTCCAGCTAACTACATTTTAAAAATCGTGCAGAAGTTTTTGAGCTTTCAAAGAATGTAGCATATTCTAATCTCAGTATCTTGATAACATATTTTGCTCTTTATGTTTGTTTCCAGCTCTGAAGGAATTCTTAGAGTCCTGGGAGGACCAGTTGGCTAACCTTGACCTAAACTGCTCCTGAGCCTGCCCAACTCACTGGCAAAAGTTTGTATTCACTGAAGAGGAAGTAGATATTCTATTCTAAACTTGTTCCAACTGGTAGCCAAGCAGTCAGGTGTACTTATGTTTTGCATATCTATTTCTGTTTTAAAATTACCTTATTGTTGTTTTAGAGATGATATACAGCAGGGTTACCTTTACATGTAATAAGTACATTTCCTTCCTTTTGCAGAGTATCATCTGTTTCCTCATTTTCTCCTATTTCCTCCTCCCATCTTTTTGCATTCATATTTCTAAAGGGCATTAGGCAAATCCTGAGACACTACATGCAAAATATATCCATACTGTGGCCACTCTTTACGCAGGACCCAGTTCACATTAGTTGCCACAAGGATTATTTTCTGATAATTTCTTTTTTTAATTTCATTTTATTGTAAAGATTCTGCACAGAGGGGTTACAGTTACGTGAGTAAGGCAGTGAGCACATTACTTGCCCATCGTTGTGACCCCTTCCTTTGTTATTCTCTCACTATCCCTTCCCTCCCCCACCTCCCACTCTCCTCCCGCCCCTCCCTTTTCTAATAATTTCTGAATGGAGCTCAACTTCTTTCCACACTCTATGGTGGCTTCTCTCTGACCATAGCAGAGTAGCCAAACCTATTGATGCACCTCTGCTCAAATGCAGAGCAGTCAGCATAACCAGATAAACAGATATTTCTTATTTTTCTGATTTTTTTATTGATTTTTTTATTTTTTATATCAAAGTGATGTATAGGGGGGTTACAGTTACATAAATAAGGTAATAAGTACATCTGTTGTCCAAGTTGTTACCCCTTCCCTCATTTTCCCTCCACTTTCTTTCTCCTCCCCACCTCGGACCCCACCCCCAAATTTTAGAGTTCATTTCCAACATATTGTCTTGTGAATATCACTGTTGCATTGGTTGGTCCCTTGTCCTTTGTCTTACTATTCTGTTGTTCCCTTTGCCTTCCCTAATTCAGATAAACATATATACAATACAGGGAATCAAAATCAAATACAGAGGATATACCATAAGGGAAGAACATACAAAAGAAACAAGACACGCAGTACATTAAAAACAACAACAACAAAGAAAAACCTCTTGTG
The DNA here is from genome assembly GCF_019054845.1 of Dipodomys spectabilis. Taxonomy (NCBI): domain Eukaryota; kingdom Metazoa; phylum Chordata; class Mammalia; order Rodentia; family Heteromyidae; genus Dipodomys; species Dipodomys spectabilis. Next base: position 12,759,509 of record NW_024870824.1, read on the forward strand.
TCCATGTCTTGGAGTTCATTTCACTTAGGATCATCTTATATGATATGTACATAGCTATTGAGCTATTTTGCTCATCTGCTAAGGTTGTCCTAGATATATACTATTTATGGCAAATAAGGGGACCTATGTTTCTTTGGGCCTGGCTTACTTCACTTAATATGATTTTTTCCAAGTCTTTCCATTTCCTAACAAATGGGGCAGTGTCATTCTTTCTGATGGAAGCATAGAATTCCAGTGTGTGTGTGTGTGTGTGTGTGTGTGTATCACATTTTCTTGATCCATTCATCTTCTGAGGGGCATCTGGGTTGGTTCCATATCTTAGCTATAGTAAATAATGCTTCAATATACATAGTTGTGCTGGTAGCTTTAGTATGACCTTGTGTGTGTCATTTGGGTAAATGCCCAAAAGTGGGATTGCTGGGTCATAGGGGAGCTCTATGTGGAGTCTTTTGAGGAACCTCCATACTGCTTTCCAGAGTCGTTGAACAAGTTTACACTCCCACCAACAGTGTAGTAGCTTTCCCTTTTGGTCACATCCCCTCCAGTATCTGTTATTAGATTTCCTGATTATAGTCATTCTAACTGGGGTGGGATGAAATCTCACTGTTGTTTTGATTTGCATTTCTTTTATGGCCATTGATGTTGAGCAATTCTTCATGTGTATATTGGCCATTCTTATTTCCTCTTCCAAGAAGTCTCTCTTTTAGTCTTTAGCCCACTTATCAATGGGTTGGTTGTTTCTTTGAGAATTTATTGTTGAAGGATTTAATTTTTTGAGTTTTCAATATAAGGCCCTTGTCTGTTATATGTGAAGGTCTTCTCCCAATCAGTGGGCTGTCTATTGATCTTGCTAGCTATGTCCTTTGCCATGCAGAAGCTCTACGATTTAATGCAATCCCATTTGTCCTACCTTTCTTTAATTTGTTGTGTTTCTGGGTGTTTATTAGAAAATTTCAGCCTGTGCCAAGGAGCCCTAGAGTTTCTCCTATTCCTTCCTGTAAAGTTTTCAGGGTGTCTGCTTTTATTTCGAGGTCTTTGATCCATTTAGAGTTGATTCTGGTTCAGATAATCAGATATTTCAAAGAGAAAGAATATATTACAGGGTTTGGTTACAAAGGTTCATAACTGCACGAAGCCATTACCACCTTCCACTGGAGAAACCAAAGAGGAAATAGTGTACCTGGAAACTACATTCAGAGCCACTAAAATTAGCTATATCAGAGAGAAAAAAAAAAAGTAGCTTAAACAGCCAATCTGCTCTAATCAGCCTGTGCTTGCTACTGCAGCTTCTGTAACAGCTGCCTTGTAGAAAGGATGCCAGGGACCTGATCCAATAGGAGGAAGGCGCATCCTTCTTCCCATCATACAGTTTCCAGTCAGAATCTTTCATTGGTAGAACCTAACAGGAAGCCATTGAGCAAGGGAGTCTGGGAAGTGTAGTTTGCCTGTCTCCTGCCCCAATATTTAGGGGAAGATGGTTGTAAACAGGTTCCTTCTCAGCAGTATTTCACAGCAAAGCCAAAGTTCTTACTATGGCTTCTAAAGAAGGCACCTTTTTACCCAATGCACATACCTTCCCTCAAACTTCACCCTGCCACCTGCCCCTTTGCCTACTCTCTACAGCCACACACATTCTTTGCTGCTCTCTTTCCATGATCTAACACTTGACATTTCCCCCAGAAACCGTACCCCAGTCTCCTTCACAGCTCTCAGCTCCGCTAGCTCTTTTACATCTTTTCAGGAATGCCTTCTTGAAACCAAAATTCTAGCGACTTTTCTCTCCAATCCTTGTAACATTTTCTTCAGACGTATTTTTCCTCCTCTTTTTCTCTGTGGTAATGGAGTTCGAACTCAGGGCCTTACATTTGCTAAGCAGGTCCTCTCCCATGTGAGTCAAATCCCATGTCTCCTTGTGCTTTACTTATTTTTTCAAGCAGGCTTTCAAAATTTTGCTCAGGGCCAGTTTCAGGCCAATATTCTCCCATGTATGCCTCCTCGTCTCCAGTAGATAAATTCAGGCATGGACTGGCACCCCTGGTTTGAGATGGAATCTCAAACTTTTCCCTGATCAAACCATGATCATCCTGATCTCTGTTTGCTGAGTGATTGGGATTAAAAGCATGAGCCAGTATAACCAGCTATGTATTTCTTTCTACAGAATGCATTCTGTACATAGTTGTATTACTATAAATGATTGATTTTTCTGTATTATAGAGTTAGTAACTTCAAAATATATTCACTGTGTAAATATAGGAATTTATCTAAAGTCTACCACTAAAATGTAAGTGCCACAGGGACCAAGATTTTGTCTGTTTTTGTTTTGTTTTGTTTTGTTTATTTGTTTTGTCTTTTTTGGTTGGTCATGGAGCCTGATCTCTGGGCCTGGGCGCTGTCCCTCAGCTCTTCAGCTCAAGGCTAGCGCTCTACCACTTGAGCCACAGCACCACTTCCAGCTTTTTCTGCTTAGAGGAATCGAACCCAGGGCCTTAAGCATGCAAGACAAGCACTCTACCAATAAGCCACCTTCCCATTCCCTTTATCTATTTTATGTACTGACACATTCTTGGTGCACAATACCTGTTGACACATAATGATACTGTTTTACATATTTTAAAAATTGTTTATAAGGTGTAACATTAAATATTCCTACTACAATAAGAAATAACTACCTATGAAAGAACAAAATCAATGCATCAATAGTAGATGTATTTATTTTGTGATTACTTTTTAAAAAAACTAAATGTGCTTAAGAACAGATAGTAAGGCAGAAAAGTCAAGGCATCTCACCTCTCTTAGAAGCTGCCCTTAACTTGCTAAGATGGCTGGGAATATATGATGACAGCATAATGAAAGTCACCAACACTGTGTGAAAAAGGGAGAGGAGATAGGGGAGGATAAGAAGATGGTGGAGGAGATGTGTGCAAAATATCACAACGAAATCCCCTCTATTGCAAATGTATGAATAAAATAAGAAAGGGAGAGAGAAGGAAGGAGGGAGGAAAGGAGAAAGGGAGGGAGGGAGGGAGGAAGGAATAGAAAGAAAAGGAGAAGAAAAGAAAAAAGAAAAAGAAAGAAAGAGAAAGAAAGAAAGAAAGAAAGAAAGAAAGAAAGAAAGAAAGAAAGAAAGAAAGAAAGAAAGAAAGAGGAAAGGGGGAAGAAGGGAGGGAGGGAAAGGAAGGGAGGAAGGGAGGGAGGGAGGAAGGGAGGGAGGCTGGGAAAGTAGCTCAATGGTAGAGCATGTGCTTAACATTTATACAGCCCTGAGTTCAATCCCCAACACTCTAAACAACCCAAAAACCCACTAAAGCTAGTCATGTGTCCCTTCCTGGGTTCCACCTGCTGTCTATAATTATCCCACTCCAGCCTTTGCTCACTGTGTTGTAGCTATTGTTAGCTGTTCATATACCTGTCTCCTTCAGAAGAACTGTTGGGATTGGCATGAGATGCCAATCTCAAGTGTCTCTGTGATACAATCCTGCCAACAAGATGGACTCAAATAGTCCTTTCAAAGACCAGAATACACTTAAAGATCTGTTAACATCTCCCCTTCCTCTGTTATTCTGGAATGGCACAAATTCTATAGCTGCAAAGAAATGTAAGAGGAGACAGAAATTAGTTAACTACAGAAGCTAAAGAAGTCAAGGAACAAGATAAGAGAGACAAGACAAATCATCATGGCTTGAAAACCTATTTTCATGTCTTTTTTATTAGAATTATTGATGTTGTCTCCAAAACAATCCATTGCTGAATTATTTTAGCAGCTGAATATGAGAGACTAACAAACAAATCTTAGAAATGTGTGAAGATATTAAATCAAAATTATTATCATAAAAACACAGTGGGAGTCTGATAGATGAGAGAGCTTACAGTGTTATTCTTACTGGGTGTGAGGACAAGTGTCAGAACTTACAAAAGTTCATTAGTAAAAGTGTCTTCTAATTTTATTTAAGAGGAAAGAATCATCCTTAGTATGTACATTCATGGACAGTAAAAAAAACATGTTTGCTTTTGGTTCCTTTTTCTCCTAGAGGTTTCCAACAGACATTTGTAATATGTCTGCAGTCCTTTATAAGTAGTTATGGCTAAATATTTGACTTAAAGCTAAGTGCTAGTGGCTCAGGTCTGTAATCCTACTACTCAAGAGACTGAGATCTGAGGATCTCATTTCAAAGCTTGCCTAGGCAGGAAAGTCCCTGAGACTCTTATCTAATTAATCATAAAAAAGTTAGAAGCAGAAATGTGGCTCAAGTGATAAAGCACCAGCTTTGAGTGAAAAAAGCCAAGTGAGAATACAAAATCACGAGTTCAAATCCCAGTAGCAACACACACACACACACACACACACACACACACACACACACACACACACACACACACACAAGAAAGAAAAAGAGAAAGAAAAAATAAAAGCAGCACATTTATCATAAAGAGCGTTGACATGCCTTGCAATGTCAGCAGAGGCATGAAAGATGTCCTATTTCATCTTGACCTAAGAAGTAGTATTGCTCACTGCCTGAGTGGCTATGAGCCAAGCATGTCACACAGAGGGCCCTGGAAGGATCAGCTTCCTCCACTTGCCTGTTGCCCGAATGGGCATGTTGTGCTTGGCATGGCTTCCAGTGCATTCAGTTCATCGGTGGCCATCCCATTCCTCTTCCGCTTAATTACAAATTCAATTTGACCAACAACAATTTCAGATGCACTATAAGCAACAGGCATCCGTTGCATCAAAGAGAAGCTGCTTTATTCTTTTCTCACTGAATAATTTTGCAAAATAACTCCTAACCAGAAAATGACTTCAACCTGCTGCCTGAAGTGTGCATTTATTTGTTCACTGGCGCAAGTAAAAATAGAAACTGAGCTCAGTCAAGTGAGTTATATGCACACAATCTTGGAAGAATAATTTCAGAACCAGTGTCAAAGCAGGCTTTAATTCAAAAAATGTCCCTCCTATTTAGACCCATGTGGAGATAGTGCTGGCCTCACAAAATGTCATGAAGTAATTGAGTTTTGCTAGTGGTGGAATGGTTTGCAGCTGCAGGGACTCCTTGCTGAGAGAGGCGGAGGAGAGGGTATTTTATTAGGAATAATTTGGGGGAGAATGGTAAAGGAAAAGTAAGCCAGTACAAGAAAACCACAGCTATTGGTTGCAAATGTGGCAAGGCTGTAGGCCATTCTCATTGCAGGCAGGACACCTCAGGGCTCGGTAGGACTCCTTAAATCTGTTGGCCAGCATTGAGAACTTGCTGCCATGGCACAGAGTGCAGGTGGCACTGCCCGACCCTCGGCAGTGAAGACAGTTCTCCTCAGGAAGCTCCCCTTCCTGCAAAAGACATGACAAGAGTTTAATCAGTGCAGCACTTGAACTAAGTGTAGAGTTTGCCTGAGAGTCAGAAAAGCACTGGGCCTGAAACAAGCTGGGGCAGAATAGGGGGGAAAAATGTCTTTCACAAAGGTCAGTGAGGGGAACAGCCAAGATGCAAACCACTCACGGCAATTCTGTCAGAGAGGATCTCTGGGATAAGCAACAGGAACACAGCATCTTCTGTCACCGCATCTGGCATGCACAGACACCCCATTCTTCACTGTCTTTGTTACCATGTGACACGTTCTTTCTGACGGCACCATAAAGACTTTATTTTTCCTCATTGGCAATTGCTTATTATGAGCCCTTACAGTCACTGGCAAATGCCAGGTGCTTTTTTTCTAAGGGCTATGTATCCGTCCATCTAATCTGCACAACATCTCAGTGAGCTAATACGAATCCTCTCTTCCCTGCCATAGGAAAATGAGATACTGAGAAGTTAATTGGCGATGTCACACACACACAGCATGGAACTAGAGAGGGTAAGTTTTGATCCCAGGGGGCTGAGTACCAAAATTCATGTTTCTAATGACAATGTTATAGTTACCCAACAGTTGGTACTCAAGAAAGATCAGTTATTGTGACAGAGAAACTGTGTGGATGAATGAATCTGTGTTACCAGCCTTCAAAGCTCAGCTCTGAATTCTTGTAATATTTTATGCTCTTTGAGAATAGCATAAGTCACAGTGATTAAGAACTCTGTGCTCAAAGCCAATAGACTAGGGCTGAGGCTGATATCTGACATAGGCTCTACAGTGTACCCCCTGCCCTCAGCCTCCCTTCATCTGTTTCTCTACCTGTGAAGTGAATGGCAAAGCTTAATCTCCGATTACCTGCAATATTATGGGAGAGGATATATGTAAATGCAATCTTCTCAGCACATCTAAGGTTTCCAAAGGAGTTGAGTTCTTTTTTTAAGCCTTGTCAATAAGTCCTTGATACTCACTCTATACAAACACATTTGTTGGCCTTGTCTTATTCCTTCCCTAAGACATCTCAAATAGACTGGCAACATCACACTCCTTCTAAAAAGTGGGACTCTCCTAAGAAATAAAGGGAGACACCAGAATGATGCCTGGAGAATCTAGTGACAACTCCTGTCCCCTTCAACTTTTAAAACCGTTTCCAAAGTGAGGCACTGGTGGCTCATACCTGTAATCCTAGCTACTCAAGAGACTGAGGAGTATAATTCAAAGCCAGCCCAGTTAGGAAAGTCCATAAGATACTTGTCTCCAATGAACCACCAAAAAAGTTGGAGGTGGCGCTGTGGCTTAAGTGGTAGAGTGCTAGCCTTGAGCAAAAACCCTCAAGGACAGCATCCAGGCCCTGAGTTCAAGCCCCAGGACTGGCACCCAAAAAAAATTCTTTCCAAATCCAACTCATTTTTCTCTATCCCACCCTCATAATCCTGGCCCAGGTGCCTATCGACTGTGGCATAAACTAACTGTGACCCCATCTCTGATGGTGTGGAATATTGTCTCATTAAGATGATTACTTTCTTGATTGGCACAAGAAAGTCATGTAGGAAATCTTTTAATGAATACTCCCTCCCCCTCAGATAAAACTTTATGATATTCCTGGGCATCTGCACAGAATATTTTAAGTCAGGATATAGTAAAGACACTAGTGCTTCCATGTTCACTGTTGCCCTATTCATGATAAGCAACATATGGCAACAGCCCAGGTGTCCTAAAATGGATGAGTGGATCAAGAAGTAAGGTACATATAGTCAATGGAATCTTACTCATCTGTATTATGTCATTCACAGGGACATGGATAGACCTAGAAAAGATTATGTTAAAGTGAATTAAGTCAGGCTCCAAGAGACACCCAGCACATATGTCCTCTCATATGTTGAAGTTAGATCTTAAATGCAAGCATACTTGGTAACATGTGAGATTTATATGCACCCACATGCAAAGAAATTGACTAAAGGATGGCATACTTCGGGGGAGGAGTTTAATGGTGTGACTCCTCTCAACAACTAATAAACCAATGAACAAAATGAATACCAGCTGAAGCATGTTCGGTAGGGGAGAGCAATGAGAGAAGGGATACACAAATAGAGGGAAGGAGGGTGAACAAATACAGTCAATATACTCAGTGTGCATCGTGTAAAAATTGGACTGTATAACTTAAGGGTAGGGAAGGGAGAGGTAAAGATGGGGTGGGGGAATGATGCTGCCTTGTACTCATAAGGTGGCTTCTGGAATTGTCACCCTTTTGCTTAACTACTATATAAGAATAAATAAATACAGTATTTTTTTTTTAAAAAAAAAAAAACCATGCTTCTAAGCTTATTTAATTTTTGTCACCTATTTTAATAGCTCTCCCCCACTGGCCTGGTAAGTGGGGGTCTAGCTAACCCCCACTTGTTCCCAGATCAAACCTGAGCAAAGGTTTCCTCCAGGAAGCCTGGCCCACCCCAGCCTCTGGGTCCCCTACCCTACCTGACAGTCCTACTGTCAGGACAGGAAGCGCCCTGGCTAGTAGTGCCTATTCTCTATCAATGCTCATGTGTAGCGGAGTACCTGGCACAGTATTTGCCTGCACAAAGGGACCCCTAAGTACACAAACACAACAACGATATCTGGAGCACCCTTCATGTTCTTAAATTCTAGGAACTTGCAAGGCACCTGACCCTGCTGAGCATTTGGTAGTTTCACCCAACTAATATGGCTTCTTTTCCCTCTTCTTCAATTCTAGGGGATTGGACTCCATGCATCACAAATGGTAAGCAAGTGCTCTGCCATAGAGCCATACAGCCACATGCCAGCCATCACACAGCATTCTTGTATAACCCAAGAACAAAAACAATCTCTGCACAGAGAGTTCAGAGCTGGGCACTGATCCTTAAACTTTTTGCTCAAGGCTACCACTCTACCACTTCAGCCATATCTTCACTTCTGGGTTTTTGGTAGTTATTAGAGATAAGGGTCTCACGAACTTTCCTGTCTTGCTGGCTTCAAACCATGATCCTCAGAACTCAGCTTCTTGAGCAGCTACTATTATAGGTGTGGGTCACTGGCATGAATCTCATCTTTGTATTCTTGAAGTAATATTTTATAGATTGTGGCCATGCATTAACAATGGAGAAATCTGTTTTCTCCTCTTAAAGTATTTAAAATATAGGCATTTGCCAAAATATTATTCAAGCAAATTGTCACTATTCATTTTTTTCTGACAGATCTAGAAGGTTTTATGTTTTGTACTTGATCCCAGTGAGATTCTCAAGATGTCAGCCAATATTCCAAAGAAAGTATAGTAAAAACACTACTGCAATGCTACACATGCAACCCAGAAACCCATGTGCATAGAATGCCAAGGCAGAAATTGGAAGATTAATAAAATAACCTGGCTAACCAAGTGCAGAACACAAGGCCAAATTTTCTTCCAAATGATATTTATGTTCCATGGTTTTAGGGTTCATATTAAGACTTCGATCTGGGTTATTCCTTTCCCAGTCTTTTTAATCAATTAACTCGACAAGTATTTCATTAGCTTTATTCTATATGATGTGTGCAGAATGGAAGTCTTTTTCTTCTTTTCTTGGTAATTAAAATGCCCATAAAATAATTATGAATTACTATTATTAGTTCAGGATAATCCAGGCTAGCCTTGAACCTTCTAAATAGTCCCAACTGGCCTCAAACTTGTAATCCTTCTGCCTCAGCCTTTGAATATTGGGATTGCAGGCGTGTACCACCATGCCTGGCATTTTTCTCAGTACTTAAAAGAAAAATCTTCCCAAAGTATTTAATGGAACTGGAGAGAATACAATTGCCTGGCACAGCTTAAATGCTAGAACCTGGGAGGCAGACTCATTCAGTCCACTTCCTACTAACTCCTACTAACCGGGGGCTTTAGGTCTCATTACAGACACAAGCTCTCACAGCCCGGAAGACAGTTACTGGCATCAGTCAAGGGACTGCCTAGAAAAGCAGTTGTGATCATGAGATGATGTGACTACTGGCTCTAGTGACCTCGGGTAGGTCATGTAACATCTCTGAGCTTCAGTTTCCCCAGTTGAAGAATGAGACTATTAATAATTCCTGCTTCACAAGATCCTGGTGAGAATACAATGAAAAGATGAAGTGAGGTTGCTGTGAGAGACCCCTCAATAAAAATAGCATCCATTATCATCATCATCATCATCATCATCATCATCGGCGGCGGCGTCATTGTCATCATCATAACCACCATCCATCATCACCACCGTCATCATCACCACCAACATCCCAACATCAACATCCCAGAAATGAGATGGGTAAAGTATAGAAATGCTGGGATGATTTATAACCTTGATTTCATGGAGCACAAAACCAGAAGGATACCCTTGTATGTTTTGCTGAGAATCAAATTCTTCTCCTTTGTTGTCTGTGATGGAGAGGTTGGAGCGTGGCCTGACCTGCAAGCCTTGCCCCAATCTTTCACCAGGCTTCTACTGCTTCCCAGTTCTATAGAGGCAGAACAAAGCATCCCTTGGTCAGGAGGAGTTCTTTGATGTTCTGTGACCCTCTCTTTCAGAATAAAAACTTGTTTGGGCATATATTGCATGAGGATTGGGCAAACAAATAGCAATTTAAAACAGAGTGTAAAGGACAGACAAGTGAAATATAACCCTTCCAGCAAGCTTCTGCTTCACAGTCCTGTCCTAGTTTATAGCACTACCACTGGAAAATACAGATTGCCCCAAATTGAATTTAAAGGTAATTGTCTGTCAGGCCTGTGGTTGCTTTTTCATTCAGGCTTGCATGTTACTATTTCTAGACCTCCCCTGGAGGGGAAAAAGTGCTCCTGCAGGGCTGTGGCATGATAAAAGAACTATGGAAATAAAGAATTTTAAAGTAGGAAAGTAATGTTTCCGATTTCAATATTCAATCATCTTTCTACTGCCATGTTAGGTTCTCCATTGTTCTGTATAAAAGACCAGTGACATGGTGGCACAAGACTTGTGACCGGGGCTGGGAAGGTGGCTCAGTGGTAGAGTGCTTGCCTTGCATGCATCAGCACCACATAAGCAAAAAAAGCCAGAAGTGGCGCTGTGGCTCAAGAGGTAGAGCTCTAGCCTTGAGCTGAAGAGCTGAGGGACAGCGCCGAGGCCCAGAGTTCAGGCCCCATGACCACCAACAACAACAAGAAGACTGGTGACCAAGTGGCACTTATTTTTCAATGTTCATGTACGCGTGCACATGCCCCCTAGGCTTGAACTCAGAGACAAGGCGCTGTCCCGTAGCTTTCTCACTCAAGACAAGTGCTCTATCATTTGAGCCACAGCTGTACTTCTCATTTTTTGGCAGTTAATTGGAGACAAGAGTCTTATAGATTTTAGATTTTCCTGCCCAGGCTGGCTTTGACTTGTCATCCTCAGATCTCAGCCTCCTGAATAGCTAGGATTACAAATGTGAGCCCCAGGCACCTAGCAATATTTAATATTCTTTCCACAAATATTAACCGATACTTGCTATTGTATTCCAGGTTCTGTTATTTTTCTGACCTGGGATTTGCGATGTGGTACTCAGCATAAATATCACCTCTCCCTGCATGGAGACAAACTCGTGGAGAAGAGCCAGCATTAAGCAGATGACAGAGGGAAGATGGACATTGTAGGGAAGGGTGCAGGTCCATCCTGGAGGACTTTATCCTTATGGAAGCCAAGGAAGATCCTAAGTGTGCATGATGCCACTGTGATCTCAGGAGCAGAAGGCAAAGTGGCAGAGGACCTGGAGAATGTTCCAGAAAGAGGTGATTTGGCTCTGTTAGGAAAGAGCATAGAACATATGATAGACAGGCCGTGTGTCTGGGCAGAGGGCATGGAGAGGCCAGCAATGGCCAGGCTACCCACAGTGAGGAAGGAGTTTTTGTCTTATCCCAAGCAATGAAAGGATATTACAAGTAGGGTGGGAGGGTGGGGGGGCTGATTAATGAAGTGAATATGAGAACAGATATGAGTAGATGTGAATCAAAGTTAAAAGCCTTTTCCTGGAGTCCAAGTGGCTTGCTCCCAAGCAGAGAGGATGGAAAGAGTGAAGGAAAACAGAAGAAAGAAGCTTCTAGAGAAGGTTGTGGAAACTTAGGTAGATTTGATAGAAAGAAAGAAAGAAAGAGAGAGAGAGAGAGAGAGAGAGAGAGAGAGAAAGGGAGAAGGAGGGAGAGAGGGAGAGAGAGAGAGGGAGGGAGGGAGGGAGGGAGGAAGGAAGGAAGGAAGGAAGGAAGGAAGGAAGGAAGGAAGGAAGGAAGGAAGGAAGGAGGCAAATGAGAATACATGGTGTCTTTGGTACATCAACTTAAGGCTGCCACTCAAAGCCCATCATGGCCTTCTTTTTTGTGCCAGTCCTGGGGCTTAAACTCAGGGCATGGGCATTGTCCTGAGCTTTTTCACTCAAGGCTATCACTCTGCTACTTGTGCTACAGCTCCATTAACCTTTTTTGGGGGGAGAGGGGGATAGGTAATTGGAGATACAAGTCATAAGGACTTTCCCAATTGGGCTGGCTTCAAGCCACAATCCTCAGATCTCAGTCTTTGAGTAGCTAGGGTTACTGGGATAAGCCACGGATGCTCGGTGATCGTTGCCTTATTAGTCTCTTCTTCTACATCCTCATAGAACAGGGATGTCACCCAGGCTTCAGAAAGTCCCTTGCTCATTTTCTGTGCCAACACAAGGGGAATAAGAGTGTCACAGAGGCTGGGCAGCAGTAGCTCACACTTGTAATCCTAGCTACCCAGGAGACTGAGATCTGAGGATTGCAATTCAAAACCAGCTCAGGCAGGAAAGTCCATGAGATGCTTTTTTTAAAAAATAAGTTTTTTATTGTGAAAATACCATACAGAGGGATTACAGTTACATGAGCAAGGTAATGAGTACATTTCTTATCCAGCATTGTTACTTCCTCCTTTGTTTTTCCCCTACAATCTCTTCCCTCCCACCTCCTCAAATATACACCCCCTTACCCCCTCACCTAAATTGTAAAGTTCATTTTTCAACATAGTGTCTTGTACATCTCAGTGTTGCAATGGTTCCACCTGTATTGCTATTTAAACAATTTGTTTTTTCCCTTCCCCTCCACAAATTATACCAACATCAAATACAGTGAAAACAGGGGTTATACCATGGGGGAGGGACATACAAAGCAACAAAAAAAATCACATGGTACCTTATAAATATGTTAGAAACAATAGCAGAAAGAAAAACCACTTGTATCCCTATCTTGGGGTTGATTTCACTTAACATCATCTTATCTGACCTTTTTTGCTTGTTGCAGACATATACTAGTTATTGCAAATAAGGGAAACCATAGGACCTATGTTTCTTTGGGCCTGGCTTACTTCACTTAATATAATTTTTCCAAGTCTTTCCATTTCCTAACAAATGGGGAAATGTCATTCTTTCTGATGGAGGCATAGAATTCCATTGTGTATATATACCACATTTTCTTGATCCATTCATCTACTGAGGGGCATCTGGGTTGGCTCCATATCCAAATAATGCTGCATTGACATAGTTGTGCTGATAGCTTTAGTACGGTCTTGTTTGTGATCATTCAGGTAAATGCCCAAAAGTGGGATTGCTGGGTCATAGGGGAGCTCTATGTGGAGTCTTTTGAGGAATCTCCATACTCCTTTCCAAAGTGGTTGAACAAGTTTACACTCCCACCAACAATGCAGTAGGGTTCCCTTCTGTCCACAACCCTTCTAGCATCTGTTGTTATTAGAGGTCTTGATTCTAGCCATTCTAACTGGGGTGAGGTGGAATCTCAATGTTGTTTTGATTTGCATTTCTTTTATGGCTAGAGAGGTTGAGCATTTCTTCATGTGTCTATTGGCCATTCTTATTGAAACTCTTACCTACAATTGACCACCAAAAAAGCCAGAAGTGGAGCTATGGCTCAAGTGATAGAGCACTAGCCTTGAGCAAAAGAGCTCAGGGACAGCACTCATGCCCTGAGTTCAAGCCCTAGGACCAGCACACACACACACACACACACACACAAAAGTGTCACAGAACACAGAAAACAGTAACACTAGAAGCCAAGTATGATAGACAGCAAATTCACTTTGCACCCATGTTTTTAGCTTAAATTGACCAAAATTGCTTCCACACCCCAAACTGCACACTGTGAATTAATGGGTACCCGCACTCTTCCTTGCCATCTGAGCCTGAGCATGGTGTCCACAGTCACATTCCTTCAAAGCTTGTGAGAGAAATTATAATTATATTTTCTTTTGATCTAAAAATAGACAAAATACTGTCTATTAATAGTTTGTTGTCAATTAATATTTAATACCTTTAATGTCTAGTTGATATTTTCAGTTGATAATATTTTAAAGCCACTCTTAGGCTAATCTTTAATACACTGGTTGACAGTGGCACTCTCTCTAGTCAGTCCCTACATATGCTAGCATCCCAAAAAGTCAGTGTTAAGGAGCATCCCAAGGAGCTCAGTTCTTCACTTTTCGCACATTGAAAAATATTGCAGTTTTCTTGTGCCTGAGCTAGCTCATGGATAGACAAATGATGTTTTCTAGTTTTGACTAAATTAATGTACGAAGTTGACACATGACTTCACATGATATCATCACCAAAGTAATAATAATAACAGTAATAATAATAATAGCAATAATAATAACAATAACAGAAGCACAACAAAACTCATGATAAAAATGACAGACCACCCTTACAGGCTCATGCCTATAATCCTAGCTACTCAGGACAATGTGATATTGAGGACTGAGGTTCAGAGCTTGTCTGGGCAGAAAAGTTCACTAGACTCTATCTCCAAAATAATTAGCAAAAAATAGATTTAGGGGTGTAGTTCAAGTAGTAGACATCAGCTAAGCAATCACAAAGTCCTGAATTCAACCACAATTCAACCAAAAGAAAAGAAAGAGAAAGGGAAAGGAAAGGAGAGGAGGGGAAAGGAGGGGGGAGAGGAGGTGAGAAAAGGGAAGGAGAAGTGAGGGAAGGAAGGGAAGGAAAGGAAAGGAAAGGGAAGAAGGGAAAGAAGGGGAAGGGAAGGGAAGAGAAGAAGGTAAGGGAAAGGAGGGGAGGTAGGGGAAGGGAAGAGAAGGAAAGAGAAGGGGGAGGGGAGGGGAGGAGAGGGCAGGGCAGGGGAGGGGAGGGGAGGGGAGGGGAGGGAAGGGAATGGAAGAATTAGTTTTCCATACCTCAAAAACCAGTTGTTGCCAGGCACAGGTGGCTCACGCCTATAATTCTAGCTATTCAGGAGGCTGAGGTCTAAGGATTACATTTCAAAGCCAGCCTGGGCAGAAAAGTGAGACTCATCTCCAATAAACCAGAAGTGGCGCTGTAGCTCAAGTGATAGAGGGCTAGCCTTGAGCTGGAGAGCTGAGGGACAAGAGTTCAAGCCCCATAACAGAAAAAAAAAAAAACAACCAAAACAACAGCAACAACAAAGCCAGCTGTTCAGCTGGGCATCCGTGGCTCATACCTATAATCGTAGCTACTCAGGAGACTGAGCTCTAAGGACTACAGTTGGAAGCAGTAAAGTCTGTGAGATTCTTATTTTCAATTAACTGCCAAAAAGCCAGAAATGGAGCTATGCATCAAGTAGTAGGGCCTTGAGCAGAAAAGCTCAGGAACAGTACCCAAGCCCTGAGTTCAAGGTCTTAGTACAAAAAATAGAAATAAAAGCAAAACCAAAAATCAGACAAAGGTTTATAAGCTAGAATCATGGTTAGAAACAATTTAAAAAACAATGAATGGCTAATCAGATATGAAAAGGAGTCCAAGAATATTTAAATTATGACTATATGAAATATGGACTTATGCCTGCTATTACTAACATGTTAAAATACAACAACATTAAAATTCCTTCATAGGACTGGGAATGTGGCTTAGTGGTAGAATGCTTCACTAGCACACATGAAGCCCTGGGTTCGATTCCTCAGTATCACCTAAACAGAAAAAGTCAGAAGTGGCACTGTGGCTCAAGTGGTAGAGTGCTAGCCTTGAGCAAAAGAAGTACAGGGACAGTGCCCAGGCCCTGAGTTCAAGCCCAAGACTGGCAAAACATAAACAAAAAAATTAAAATCCTTCATGTCTTTAATATTTAGACATTTAGGCTATGTTTAATTTTTAGACTATTTATTCAAAAGTTTTAGATAAGTAGGACACAATCAAAACAGTTTGGAAGCAGAACACAGGTGTAATCCTAACTACTCAGGAGGCTGAGTTCTGAGGATCAAGGTTCATAGCTAGCCTGGGGAGGAAAGTCCAAGAAACTCTTATTTCCAATTAACCACCAGAAAAAAAAAAAAAAATGGAAGTGGAGTTGAGGCTCAAAGTGGGAGAGCACTAGCCTTGGGCACAAAAGTCAGGGACAACACCCAGGCCCTGAGTTCAAACCCCACAACCAACAACAAGAACCACAAGAATTTGGAGATTACTGGTACAGGGCTTCTCTGCCTGCAATCTGCCATACCTGTGTGTACTGGCTATGGGGAAATGCACTTTCCGTCTCCAGCAAAGGTCCGTCGCTTTGGTCCTCATCCCCATAGCTTTCTTCTTTGCTCATCAGAGACTCCTCCTCAGCCTCCTCTTCCTTCTGGAGAATTTTCCTCATGAAGTCTCTCTTGTCCATTGGGGTTCGAATTATTTTCAGGTTGTTCGTGTAGATGATGATCTTTCCAAAATCTATAATAGGTGGGGGCTATAGAAGCAGAGAATAAGATAAAACTTGGGCTGGGAAGGTGGCTCAGTGGTAGAGCGCTTGCCTTGCACGCCTGAGGCCCTGGGTTCGATTCCTCAGCACCACATAAGCAAAAAGAAAAAAGCCGGAAGTGGCGCTGTGGCTCAAGTGGTAGAGTGCTAGTCTTGAGCTGAAGAGCTGAGGGACAGCGCCCAGGCCCAGAGTTCAGGTACTACAACCAGACCAAAAAAAAGAATAAGATAAAACTAGCCATCACCAGCAACTGATCTGATTCACTAGCAATCACCAAACACAGAACCCAACCAACATCCAGGGGGGAAAAAAAACTAGAAAGATGACTTCCATGCTCCAGCATTTATAATCCCAGCAGATCTCATAGTGATGGCTCATTCCTTGGCTTTTTTACTTTCCCAGTAAGTTAAGGAAACCAGGTTCCTTCCAGTTGTTGATCATAGCCAATCACAGCTGAACTCCTCAGAATGTAAGACTTTAGAGAGGAAGGTCTGCTACACATCATAGCTGCCAGTGTAGGGCTGCGCATAGTACCAAGGAAGGCATTCAGGAGTCTCAGAACCCCCTAATTACCACCTAGTATATCCTCTAACACCATCAAAAGCCAGTGATGTAAGAGGTAATACTTAGGCTCCAAGCCCAGAATGATACCCCAAGACTTTGCTGGCTTCAACACTAACTGGACAATGTTCATAAGGTTAAATATTTTGACTTTTATCCCTGAAGCTAATGATATTAACTTCTGGAATTGAGGGAGGGTTGGAAAATGTATAAAACACAGTTGCAAAAGCTGGTACTACTATGCAAGCCATATTGTTATCACTTAAAACGATTCTTCAATGGTTAATGCACACTTTTACTACACAGCTATACACTCAACAGGAAGTATTTTTGTCCTGCTTGTAGAACCGCCTAAACCAAATCTATGTAGGTGCTACAATGAATCAATCTTAGGTGTAAAGACACCATGTATTCAATCCAAACTAGATCTGAGCAAGACTTCAATATTCAGATTGTCTTCCTTGAAATAGCCGTGAGGGTTTTCAAGAGTAATTTATCAAGCCACAGTGGTTCTATCTGGCTCTCTCTTCTTTCCTTCCTTCAAAGGATCACATGGCAGCTTCCATTGCCTATTTGTTTTATGCACACTGGATTCCTGTTTCACACTCAGGACTATCAGTTTCTAAATATCAGACGATAAGGATGGTGGTATTTTTGGAAGGTTCCATTTCTTACTTCCAGTGATAGCCAAAGAAGTCCCATTACTGGGTTTTGTGTGTGTGTGTGTGTGTGTGTGTGTGTGTGTGTGTGTTTCACATCTACAGCTCTGTTCTCTCCTTTTCTTTTTTGAAAGCAAAGCCTCAATATGCAGAGATGATATCTGATGGCCTGCCACTAAGCTAGTTAGTATCTGAGATACTCAGGATAGTGAATACTTTTACTCCAAAGACGGAGAATCCCAAATCACCTCAAAGGTGTATTTAAGTTTCAGTCATCTTGACAGCCAAATTCTTTTCTGTGTCTAAGGAAGCTCCCTGGGTGTAATTCAAGTTCACATTATCTGGTGACATCCACTTACCTGTGAGAACATCCTCTCTTGCATTATAGAAGGCCAGGAGAGAGCCAGGAATTTTTTTAATTCCTTCCTTCTGGAAGGAAGTCAAGGCCTCTCTGTCTAGAATGGCAATCTATATCGTTGAGCATTTGCCAATACCATGGTTTCTGTGACAACATGCCTACAGATTACTATTTGGGCACCACTAAAACTTCTCCTTGCTGTTTTTAAATGCATCGCTAGAAACTTAATGGGCTTCTGAGAGAGAGACAGACCTAACTGAAAGTATTATACAAGTCTGTGAGACAAATCTGTATTGAGATGTGCAAGCTGCCCAGCTCCTGTGAACTGTTTTCTTGATTTGTGAAACTCTTATAGAACAGTTGTGAAGATGATATTGCTAATATGTATCAAGTGGGCATTCAAGAAAGGTGTTTTCTGTTTTATAAGGTACCATGTGATTTTTTTTTTGTTGCTTTGTATGTCCCTCCCCCACAGTATAACCCCTGTTTACATTGTATTTGATGTTGATATAATTTGGGGAGGGGAAGGGAAAAAACAAATTGTTTAAATAAGGATATGGATTGACCCATTGTAACAATGAGATGTACAAGACACTATGTCGAAAAATGAACTTTACAATTTAGGCTGGGGGGGAGTGGTAAGGAGGGGTATAGCTGAGGAGGTGGGAGGGAAGGGATGGTAGGGGAAAAACAAAGGAGGAGGCAACAATGCTTGATAAGAAATGTACTCATTACCTTGCTCATAATAAAAAACAGTTAAAAAGAAAGGTGGTTTCCCTCCCCTTCCTCTTCCACATCTTTATGAGCTTAATAAATTTCCATCTGCTTTAATTCCTTGAAGTATTTTTTATTATTTATAACTGCTTTCTCTGTACATCACATAAAATAAAAAATGCTCAACATTTCTTTGATAATGACCTGCTTGTTGTGGCAATGGTAGGTAATGTTTGTTGAACGTATGCAAGGGACCAGCACAATGCTAAGTGCTTCATATGTATTACTTGTATGTGTGCCTGTGTGTATGTCTGTGTGTGTGTCTGTGTGTGTGTATGTGTGTGTGTGTGTGTGTGTGTGTGTGTGTGTGTGTGTGTGTGTTGGTCCTGGGGCTTGACCTCAGAGCCTGGACTCTCTCACTTTGCTTTTTTGCTCAAAGTTGGCATTCTACAACTTGAGCCAAAGTTCCGCTTCTGGTTTTTTGTGTTTAACTGGAGGTAAGAATCTGCCTGGGCTGGCTTCAAGTTGGGATACTCAGATTCCAGGTTCCTGAGTAGCTAGGATTACAGGCATGAGCCATTGGGGCCCAGCTGTAGGATCATTTTAGTTAGAATAACAACTCTCTTCTTTCTGTTACCTTTATGTCATGTCAGTGACATTGAAGTTCAGCAACATTAGCCTCAGAGTTTGCCCAGGCTCATGTAGTGAATTGCTATAACTGCACGTAAAGATCAAGGTTGAGTGGCATCAGTCTTTGCTTTATTATGATGATAATGATTGTGATAACATATACGTTATACAAAAACTACCATTTCAGCCTTTTCTAAGAGCTCAGGTACATTGACACTATTGTGCATCTGTTACCACCATCCAATTGCAGACCTTTTTCTTTTTCCCAAATTGAATCTATATACGGGACTCGGCATGGCTCAAGCAGTAGAACATTTGTCTAGCAACACAAGTCCCTGAGTTCAAACCCAGTATTGTTTTGTTTTGTTTTGTTTAAAAAAAAAAAAAAAGGACCCAGTACTTATAACTGTAATCCCTGCTACTTAGGAAGCTGAGATCTGAGGATTGTTGTTCGAAGCCAGCCAGGGCAGAAAAGTCCCTGTGAGACTCTTATCTCCAATTAACCAGCAAAAAAAAAAAAAAATGGAAGTGAACTCTGTCTCAAGTAGTAGAACACTAGCCTTAAACAAAAGCTCAGGTATTGTTCTCAGGTCCTGAGTTCAAGCACACACACACACACACACACACACACACACACACACACACATACAATAAGTCCAATACATAAAGACACAAAGTACAATTATGGTTACCAGGTCCTCAAGACAGAAGAGAAAAATAAGTTATTGTTTGTGAGTGAGTGTGAGTGTGTGTGTGTGTGTGTGTGTGTGTGTGTGTGTGTGTGTGTATGTGCCAGTCCTAGGGAGACTTGAACTCAGAGTCAAGGCACTGTTTCTGAGCTTTTGTGATCAAGAGTAGTAGTACTCAACCAGTTGAGCCACAGTTCTACTCCTGGCTATTTTAGTGACACATTGGTGATAAGTGTCTCACAGACTTGCCTGCCTGGCTGGCTTCAAACTGTGATCCTCAGGGCTCAGTCTTTTGAGTTAGCTAGGATTACAGATGTGAGCCACCAGCTCCCAGCTGAATTAGACAATTCTAAGCACATCACATAAGTGACCCTTACCATATACTTACTTTTGTGAGTGGCTTATTTCACTTAACTTAATGTCAATAAAGACATTAACTTAATTTCTTCAAGATTTACTCATGTTGTAGCATGTCAAAATTTTCTTTCTAAGGTAGAATAATACCATACATATGTATAACATCTTGTTTATTCATTTACCAACTGATGGACATTTAAGCTGTTTCCACCTTTAGGCAGCTGAGAATTGCCACAAACAGCTGTGTACAAATATCTGAGTTCAGAGCCCTTCCTTTGAATCCCTGCACTCAATTAGAGCCAGTGTTTACCAGGGTTGGTTCTACAATTGGATTGGCTATGGAAAATCATATAGTGGACTGGGAAGGTGGCTCAGTGGTAGAGCGCTTGCCTTGCATGCTCAAGGCCCTGGGTTTGATTCCTCAGCACCACATAAGCAAAAAGAAAAAAGCCAGAAGTGGCGCTGTGGCTCAAGTGGTAGAGCGCTAGCCTTGAGCTGAAGAGCTGAAGGACAGGGCCCAGGCCCAGAGTTCAGGCCCCACAACCGGACCCAAAAAAAAAGAAAAATCATATAGTAAGTCATGTGCCATGAATACCACATTAACAAATTGCTTCAGTGGGCACAGTTGCATGAATCCATCATGGCCCCTCTCCTAGCCCAAGCCTGGCCACACTGGGATGGAGCACTTGATCAAGCATCCAAGAGAACAATGAAGCAGGTATTCAATATGACCTCTAGAATGCTATGAGGCTTTTCTTCTCATTGTTTTGGTTTGGTTTTTGTTATTGTTATTTGTGTCAGTACTGAGACTTGAACTCAGGGCCTGGACACTGTCTCTAAGCTTTTTCACTCACAGCTATCACTCTACAAATTGAGTCACAGCTCCACTTTCAGCTTTCTAGAGATTAATTAGAGATCACGGGCTTTCCAGCCCAGGCTGACTTTGAATGATTCTCAGATCTCAGCCTCCTGTGTAGCCGGTATTTCAGATGTGACCCACCAGTGCCTCACAATAGTATTGTGTTATGACCAACTGAGCCATGCTGTCATCATGACTCACTTAACCTGCTTGTATAAGTCTACATTAAAATCATATATTTACCCAAATGCCAAATGGGGCACATGATATATAAAGCAGTCCTAAATTATCTACCATTGTCTTGTAAAAGACGTGTGTGAACTGACTTTGTTAATTCTCAACTCTCAAAGAAGATATGGATAAGAAGGAATACTGTAAGTTTGCAAGATAACTGAGTGCCTAAAACATAATAAGTGCACAATAAATGGTAGTATTATCCTCATTGTTATGATTATCTAATAATCTTGATTTTGAAAAGGGAATGGGCCATAAGACAAGAAGAGTTGGATTCTGATTCTGACTCTGCACATAATAAGGTTCCTGTAATAAAGATGGATCCCTTACACACTTGAGGCACCATTTTCCTCATCTGCAAAATGAAATGAACATCCTTTGCTGTTCTCCTCCATGATATAATAGATCCAGAAGGAAATAAAACAGGCTAGCACCGGATAATGCCCTCACTGGCCCTCACTAACATAAGGGGTTGCTCATTCCAGCCCCCTTTCATATTCAAAGGAAACCTGATATTCATTTTCGTAATTGTGGACACCCCTATAATTATACTTCCACCAATACCAACAAGCCTATTGCATTTGTCTGTAACAAATGTATTATCTATTCTCTTAAGAAGTGGCAATCAAAACGATTAGAGAATAATTATCTGAACTTCATACTTCAAAGATGAGGGTACACATATCCAGGTGCACTATTCATTAATAACCTGAATGCATTACATAATTGTATTTGATCTTCAAAAGAAGCAAGGTATTCTTGTTCCCACTGGCATGAACATATATTCATCTCCTATGAGTTTTGAAAAACCATTAAGTATATTCCTGGGACTTCTAACTTAAGACAAACTAGTACGGGCGTTTGATTTTTCCATAATACCAGAGATGATTTGCAAGCAAACCACATGTTTCAATCAAACTATTAGCTCCAACGTCTTCCCCAGGGAACACATCCCCCCTGAATTTTGTGCCATCTCTTTCCAGGACTCCATCTACCTAGAGCTCATATTAATCAGCATTGCAAAGAAAAAAATGATCAGATAGACAAACCCTTTGAAAAGCAGGCAGTAGGAAGATGTTGGGGAAGGGGGGAGGGGGGTTAAAACAAGACAAGGAAAAACCACAAGCTAAATAATTGGCTGGAGTGAAATGAGCACCTTCAAACGTTCAGCTCTTTCAGGAAACAAAACGACCCACTGCTGCATAATTTTCTCAAACGACATCCTGGCAATCTGAAAACCACTGTACCTCTATTTAATTTACATACTGGGAAAACTCAGCCAAAGACCCAATTACCATGTATTACCCTGGATGGAATTTATCTGAATGCTATTTATGCTCATTGCGCTTTCCAGTGAATAGTCAACAAGCATGTTATTTTTGTCCCAGAAATATTATTCTAATAACAAGCTTCCGTTCCGGTGCACCTATAGCTCTGATTTGTAGCTGAGCATGAACAAGATACAAATCTGAAGCAATTGGGTGTTTCTCTACATCATTTTATGGAGGCTTACCCTGAAGGTGGTTAAATGCATAAAATACTAACCTTATGGTCATTTGTCTTGTAGTCATTGAACAGAGGCTGGCTGCCTGCTAGTGTGTAGGTCTTGCCCTCTCTGAACACGCTGATCTTCTGGGCAGTCAGCTTTGGGGAGTATAGCGGGGGCTTGGGAGGCTCCCCAGACCCGTAAACACCATCCATGGGTTCAAGAGCTTCCTGGAGAAAGCTGTGAGGGTACTCCTCTTTGGGCGATTCTAATTCCTGCCCATCTTCAAAGACCTGCTTCAAGACTCGACCGCTGTAGGAAGAGGAGATTTTGAATCGTACTTTCCGAGGTTTGTCGTCACTTTTTTGATTTAACTTCTTCTCAGAGTCCTCCATCAGAGGGCAAGTTTATCCTGCAGTGTCCCGGCTTCTGTGCAGCCAGGGAAACTTGGGACTCTGAGAAAATGGCATTTTATTTTCTCTCCTCCTGCCTATAATTAATTCACGTTGGTGATGCGGTATGCTCAGTTACAGCAACTGACACCGGCACATTAACTATTGATAGACCCTCATGAAAAGCCAGGGTGATCATGGGCTTATGGAATGAATGGAACCTAAGATAAGATTGCTCTGTCTTGCAGGCCTCTGGGATTCAAGGTCTGGTCTTAGAGGTGTCTAACCCCAAGCACACCCATAGCTTCACCATGGCCCTGGTTTTTCCTAACCTGAAGATGCATGAGTTTACTAGGCTGAATGGTGTCAATTCAAGGATCAAACAGCAATTATCCTGTCATGCTTACTAAAAGCAACTATACTATAATAAGCATTTAATAAGTGCCAGAAATTGCTTTGTGCATTGTTTTTACCTCATTCTCGCCATACTGCTACAGTTTCCATCTCTGTTTTACAAAGGCAAAGGTGAAGCTGTTTCCTCATCTGTATATTCCATCAGAGCTAAGAAAATATGACAGAGTAGAGCTCAAACTCGGCTACAACTGAGTTCACTAAGCTGAAGGTTCACTAATTATGTCTTGTGGGATCCTAGGCAAAGTGGAGTCTCTTGGGCTCCAATTTAGAATAAGAGGAAGCAAAGAGTCCAGAATGCTGTGTCTTTCACTCCCTGTATTAACCAGAGCAACTCCATTTTATAGACACTTAATAATAAAGATCTGATTCGCAAGGGCCATGCTACCCTGGCCCCACTGCCTGATGGACACAGGGAATACCCAGCACTGTAGGATGAATATTGAAGAAGCATGAGAGCAATCCTACCACCTTGGTGCTCAGGCAGAACACTGTTCCCTGCTGAATCCTGGAGCAGCTGTTCTGGGAAGGCAGTGATGGAAGCCAAAGACTTGTAAAGGATAGAGCCCCTGAGTTGGGTGTAGAAGGAAGGGTTGCATCTGCCAAGTGGGATAAATATTCTCCCCCTCTCTGCTAATCCTCTCATTGTTTTCTGAGTTGCTCAAGCTAACCTTTTTGGTTCACCTACAGCCATCCATGTGGATCTTTTCTTCACTGCCTTTTATTCACCCTCCATACTGCTTGACCTCATATGCCTCTTTCCTCTACCTCCATCTCCCAAACTGCAGCTGAGTGACTGACTCAATGAATTTCTTGCCATCTCAATTCTATTCCCCACATTGGTGTGAGGGGCATGGTTTTCAGTTTGTTCGTTTGCTTGCTTGCTTGCTTGTTTGATTTATTGAATGAGTGAATCCTCTTGTCAGTCATGGGGCTTAAACTCAGGGTCTGGGTGATGTCCGTGAGCTCTTTCACTCAAGCCTCGTTAACGTTCTACCACTTTGAGTCACCACACCAATTCCAGTTTTCTGGTGATTAATTGTAGATCAGTCCCACATACTTTTCTCTCGAGACTGGCTGCAAACTGCAACCTTCAGATCTCAGCCTCCTGGGTAGCTAAAATTACAGGCGTAAGTCGCTGGTCCCAGCTTGCTTTTTTTTTTTTTTAACCTTGCAGGTGTCAGTCCCTCCTTAGATATCTTTTCTAGTGATCCACTGCATATCAAGTTCTGACCTCCTCCATGAGACAACGTTCTTTAAAACCTCATTTCACCTTTCCCCCTTCTGGCCTTTCTGGCTTTAGCCCCTGTCACTCTTATAAGAGCTACCTGGAGTTGTATTGCAGGCACACTAAAAAGCTCATCCATTTCTCAAAACCTTGAGTTTCTATCTCATAGAGTATTCTAGCTGCCCATGAATGAAATGTCTGCTCCTACTTCATGTTACACCTCAAATATCACTGTTTCTAGGAGGCCTCCTCCTGCCCCGAGGAGAACATCAGGGAAGCTTGGGCCAACCAGCCCACAAGTTCCTCCCACATACCCTTTCCAGTCTCTGGGCTTCCTTCCATTCCACTGGGCACACTCCAGAATTAGAAGCACTCTAGTTCCAGTGTTTAGCCTGCTACATGCTATAAATTGGTTAGGAATTGTTGAATTATTGAATGATTGCAGGTGAGAGAAGTCAAATTAGGTAAAACCATTGGAAGAGGAATTGAGTGTATTTTGTGGGGATAATAAAAATAAAGATCAGAAGTTTGTTTTATTGCTGCTAAGAAGAGAAACACAGTTATGAAATCCCTATGTCATCAATGCAAGGAAATAGATAAGGGAAACAAAACTAGGGGAAAGGAGAGCAGGGGAGGATTAGGGAGGGGAGGGGAGAGAAGGAAGGGGAAAGGATGGAAGGGAGAGGAGGGGGAGGAGAGGGAGGAGAAGGGAGGGGAAGGGAGGAGGAGGGAGGGGAAGGAAAGGAAGAGAAGGGTAGGCACTTTCTTCTAGATTCACTAGAGGCAAAGCTGATCAGGATGTGCGGTGAATTAGTAACAGGAGGCAGAGCAGTCAAAGGGGGGCCCAAGATGGCTCAGCCTCATTCAGGTACTTCTGTGTACAGAACAATATTTGTTCTGTGGGTACCTTAACATGAAGATTTCAAGCCCATAATTAGAAGAATATTTTTTCACTCTGAATTAATAATGGACCAAAATCTTACCTTCATCTCTAAGGACATTCTATAGCTTCCTGTCAAATATGTCATGCTCCCAAATAAGCACTGTTGGTTTGTTTGTGCCAGTACTGGGGCTTGAACTCAAGGCCTGGACACTGCCCCTTTAGCTTTTTCACTCAAGGCTAGCACTCTACCACTTGAGCCACACAATCACTCTGGTGTTTTATGGTAGTTTATTGGTAGTTTATTGTCTCACAGACTTTCCTGTTCAGGCTGGCTTTAAACCTTGACCCTCAGAGCTCAAACTCCTATGTCACTAAGCTGACAGGCTCCCAATTCCATGGCCATAGTTAACAAGGCAGACTTACAGAAGCATGGACTTCATTCACATCAAAAGTTGGGGAATGAGTTTTTCAAGTAACATTTGTTCAACACTTTTTTGGTCTCTTCGTTTGTTTATGGCGATTCCAGAATTTGAACTTAGGGCCTTGTGTTTGCTAGGCAGATACTCTACTACTTGTCTCTGCTCTTTTTGCTTTAGATTATTTTTTAGGTAGACTCATGCATTTTTCCACCCCTGGACCAGATTTTCCTTCTACTTATACCTCCTGCATAGATGTGATCATGTGCCTGTTTTTGTTGTTGAGAAAGGAGTCTTGCTTTTTTTTTTTTTTTCCTGAGATGGCCTCAAACTGTGATCCTCCCAGTCTCTGCCTTTTGAGTAGCTTAGATTATAGACATGGGTCACCATGCCTGCCTGAATACTTTTTCGTGTTCTTGCCAGCATCACTCACAGCTAGCAAAACCAAAATCGTGGGAAGTTTAGAAATAACCAAATTTACTTGGTAATTTTTACATGCTAGTATTTTTCAGAATACTCACAACTCAAGCACTTTCAAAAGGCGGATAAGTTGATAAATTGAAAGCAATTTCAGCTGTATTATAAAAAACCTTAAACATGCTCATACCCTGCAGTCTTGCTTAGAATGAAAATAACAGCCTGTATCAGAAGAAATCACGTCAAAATGCTAATCTCAGTTGCCTTTGGCTGAAGGATGCTGAACATTTTTTTTTCTTACCCCGTGTTATTATATTTTACTTGCCAATGATAAGCTCATCTTACCTTGATAATCAGGAGGAAAATAAATTTGAAAATTCTATTCCTTTCAATGCAATAATTTCTTCTGAGAAAGTAATTTTTTAAAAAGGCAAATACTTATCCAGATAAAGGTTATTCTCCACATTACTTATGGGTGAAAAACAAACAAACAAAAAATGTCCAATAGTAGGAATTTCACAATATGAAAGATTATATATTTTTTCTTTTGCCCTTTTCTGTGGCCTTTCTCAAAATATGATTTTATTATTATTAAAGTGTTGTACAGAAAGGTTACCATTTAATAAGTCAGGTAATGAAGACAATTCTCTTGGACTATGTCACTCTTCCTTGACTTTCCCACAGTTACTCCCTTCTGTCCATGCCCACAAGTTGTACTCTGCAGAAAATGACCTATTAATGAACTTTTCGTTGTTGTTGTTATTGTTGTTGTTGTTGTTGTTGTTTGGTGCAAGTACTGGAATTTGAGCCCAGGGCCTCTTGCTTAGTTTTCTCACTCAGGTCTGGTGCTCTGCCAGATGAGCAACACCTCCACTTTTTCTGACCAATTAGAGATTAGAGTCTCAAGTAGTACCTGCCCAGACTGGCTTTCAAACACAGTTCTCAGCTCTCAGCCTCCAGAGTAACTAGGAATACATGTGCGAGCCACCAGTACCTGGCTATGAGGTCATATTTTTATTTTAAAAATGTTTGAAATAGTATGGGAAATGTTTAGGGTACAATTAAGTAGGAAAGGTTTAATGGTAACTGATGGCCACATTTGTTATAGAGCTCACTCCATAAAGCTATAAAAGCAAAGACAAGTGAAAACATCAGAATATATGAAAACGTTAGTGATTTTGTTTAAAAAAAGAGATCAGGAGAGTGTGTGTGTGTGTGTGTGTGTGTGTGTGTGTGTGTGTGTGTGTGTGTGTGTTGGTTTTAGGTCTTGAACTTAGGGGCTAGGAGCTGTCTGAGCTCTTTTTGCTCAGGGTTAGCACTCTACCACTTGAGCCACAGCTCTGCTTCAGATTTTTTTAGTGATTAATTGGAGATAAGATTCTCATGGAATTTCCTGCTTGGGCTGGCTTTGAACCACAATTCTCAGATATTAGCCTTCTGAGTAGCTAGGATTACTGAGACCTGGCAGCATTTTTATTTTCTCTTTTTTCCCCCTACTTTTCTATATTTTTCTAAAGTTTCCATAGACAGAAAGTGGCTAATATTGATATCTCCCATGCTCAACATTTTAAAACGCAGACATAGCCAGGTGCTGATGGCTCATGCATAGCTACCAGGCAGGAATGCCCATGAGACTCTTATCTCCAATTAACCACCAAAAATCCAGAAGTGGAGCCATGGTTCAAGCGGTAGAGTGCTACAATTGAGCACAAAAGCTCAGAGATAGTACTCAGGCCATGAGTTTAAGCCTCATGACCAAAACCAAAACCAAACCAACAACAACAAAAATGGACAGATGCATGTATGTACATGTCTGGGAGAAATTAAATCCTCCGCATCCTGCCATTTTCCCCACAGTTGGATTCAAATAGATGTTCAAACCAGGTCCTGCTGGTAGTAAACGGGGCACTATTTGCAGTTCTGAGAACAAGAATAAACCTACCAAGGAACATTCTAGACAAACTGCTGGCAGAGTTGCCCAGTGAGACTCAACTTTGGGTTTACAGGAAGAAGAGGGATGGAGGATGGAGTTAAGCAACCCAAGGGAAAACTCAGATAGGGACAGCCTCTTTGTAGACATCTTCAAGCCATCAGCCTTGTGGAAAGGTCAATGTCTAAACATCTCAGCTTCCAAGAGAATAAATAGATGTAACTAAGGGCACTATCTGAAACTTGATTGCTACCTGTGGAAATCTGGCTCCAGGTGGAATTGGGTAGAAAAAAAAAGATCACAATGAAGTTTCTAGGTAAAATTGTATTATGTCATTATACGGGACAATATCCTTTTGTTTAAATAGTTAAATAAGTATTTATCCTTGATGAAGCAAATACGGTTTCTTTTTGTTTAAATGGTTAAATACAGAAAGCAGTGCACCATGAAGCCAGCAACTTCATATGAAAATGATTTTCCCTTTCTGGCATGCGTGGACATGTATGCTTAAATACAAGTGCAAATATATGATTAAAAGATGGGAAAATGTTCACAGTTCTTCATTTTATTACACAGGGGGTTCCAAATTCTGTATTTTTAAGGTATCTCTAATTTTTAAAATGAGCAGAAATTAATCCTCCACTTACAAAAAGAGTCACAGATTCCCAGGTTTGCTTCTGTGCTTTTGATTTAGATCAGGAGTCCTCTAAATCGTTTTAGAAAGAGCATGTCCATTGTGTCCAATCTGATGTCATGTATGGGGCTTTATTTTTAAGTGTATTTTTGGAATTTGAGAGATTATAGTAGATCTGTGCCTTGATGAAAGAACTGCAATTATTACAAACTACAAACACTATCTTTTAGCACTCTTTCCACATCTATCATTTCTAATCAGAGTAGGGCTTATAAATTAAACATCCGTTTAATCTGTACCTACATTACTCTGTGTGTGAGAGAGAGAGTGTGTGTTTGAACAAAAGCTTGGTCCAACATTTCCCTTAGCTTTTTTGTTTTTGTTTTTGTTTTGGTACTGGTATGGGGAATTGAACTCTGGGCTTCTAGTCTTGTGGCTGAAAGTTATTATCGTTGTTGATCATTTGCAAAGAGAGATTTTTATGAGTTCATGGGACTTTAAAAAAATACATAATAGCTGGATGCTGGTGGTTCATGCCTGTAATCCTAACTACTCAGGAAGCTGAGATCTGAGGATTGGAATTCAAAGCCAACCCAAGCAGCAAAGTCCATGAGGCTTTTATTTCCAATTAATCACTAAAAATAGCTGGACATGGAGCTCTGGCTCGAGTGGTAGAATGCTATCCTTGAACAAAAAAAAACTTAAGGACAGTGCCCAGGCCCTATGTTCAAGCTCCAGGACCAGCAGATCCCCCCCCCCCCCCCACAAAAAATATAAAATTTAAATGTAAAAAAAAGACAAAAAATGAGTTTATATTCTGCCCCTTCTTTGCCATCAGCTAAAAGAGAAAGTCCCAAGACAGTGTTTCAATGGACTGTCATGTTTCCCCATCCTTAAAAACAATAACTCTTCCAAGGGCATCTGCACACCTTCCGAAATGCATTTTCACTGTGGATGCAGATAGTGTGGGACAGGCTCCTTGTCTCCATCCCCATAGCATGACAGCCTGAGGAGGAATGCACTCAGCGTTGGGGTGGTCAAGAGGTGCTGAGTAGAAGGGGAATGATTTTTCTCCCATCTCCCACCCCAAGATTGCCCACAGAGTTAACTATTTATTTTATTGGAATAAATGAATAATAAATAATGTTAATTAAATAAGTTAAATATTAACACTAATAATAAAATGTTAATTAAATGATTAATAATAAATTGAGTTTGGGTAAATGCTTAGTGGAACTAACTTAAACTAATTTTACTGCAAGCCTTTGCAAGGTGTTTAACCTGCTAATATGCTTGATCAGTCTCACAGGGGGATACAGTGTCCACACAGCTCTTGTTTGTTGGGAATGTGACTTCCTAGGACTCAAAAGTCTGAGATAAATAGGCTAGATGTTATTCCTAACGGCATCCTGGCTTAAAAACTCTCTCTACCTCCCACTCACATCCGTCCATAATGTACCACATTGCTGCATCCATGGTACTTAATCTTTATGAGGAGTCATTTCACAGACCAGGCCGCTGGAAACTCAAGCTCCGAGAGGTTAAGTTACCTGTGCAGGTCCTGTAGGTACAACATGTCTGTCAGTCCCTATTCTAACCCAGCTCTGACCCCAAAGCGCATGCTTCTCACATGAATGTCCATCTCACAGCACAAAGATGATTTAACTGGTCTAATTGTATTTGAAACTCCATAAACAACTTCTACATGCAGCATCAGGGAGGCCTTCATGTAATAATAAATAGTAAATTAAGTTTGGGGAAATGCTTAATGAAACTGAATTAAACTAATTTCCTTGCAAGACTTTTCAAGGTGTTTAACATGCTAATACGCTTGACCAGTCTCACTGGGAATACAGTGAGACTGTATGTAACTTAGACTGGGATGTAATTTAGCTACCGGAGCAGGTTTGCCTTAGAGAAGAGCTGCAGCTTGCTTTGAACTGCAGCCATCTGCATGCACTAATGTAGGGGTGGACCAGCTTCCTTGTACTTTGAAATGACTTGTCTCTGAGCAGAGCTGGCCCCAACTCTTGTGCCACTGGCCCAACCCCTATGTCAGGATGAAAGGAAAGATTTTCAAAGGACCCAGTAGACAGCAAATATCGGAAAACAATGACCCTGCCAGAAAATATGGGCCAATTTCTGAGAGCTGGTTACAAAATAGTCATTTGGGATTAGTCTACCATTCAAAGATTCATATCTTTAGAATCCCTGGCCTGTCTGCCGGAGAATAGGGACTAATTTCTTTCACTCTTCTTCATTTCTAACTTACTGTGAATTCCTACCAGACAGAAAGCAAGAAAAGCTCTCAAACTTGAAATATGGTCCTGAGTTTTCTGTTATGACATTCTCTAATAAAAATATATAATTTTCCAGTAGCAGCATTTGAAGATTAAATTAATTTAATACTTATTTTATCCTATATATATGTCCACATTTTATCATTTCAACATGTAATCCATCCATTGTAAAGAAAAACACTCATCTTGTATATACATTTTTCTAATTTGGGGAGGGGAAGGGAAATAACAAAATGCTGAAATAAGGATATAGAGGTTGACCCATTGTAACAAGGAGAAGTATAAAACACTATGTTGAAAAGGAACTTTACAACTTGGGAGGGGGGAGTTGGGGACGGAAGGGATGGTAGGAGAAAAACGAAGGAGGAGGTAACAATGCTTGATAGGAAATGTATTCATTACCTTACTCATGTAACTGTAACCCCTCTTTACAGTATTTTTACAATAAAAAATATATACAAAAAAGGAAAATAAATATTGAAA
The DNA here is from genome assembly GCF_019054845.1 of Dipodomys spectabilis. Lineage (NCBI taxonomy): Eukaryota > Metazoa > Chordata > Mammalia > Rodentia > Heteromyidae > Dipodomys > Dipodomys spectabilis. Next base: position 12,791,198 of record NW_024870824.1, read on the forward strand.
GGACATTTAAAAATTCACGAGACATTTTGTTTTGTTTTGATTCCCCAACCAACCACACCTTCAAACTTATGCATGTATTCTATATTTATAGACCATCGCAACCCATTCACTAAATTTTAGTTAAATATAATTGATTCCTATTCAGATATGACAAAATGTATAGTTAACAAAATAGATTCACTTATCCAAGCTATTGTAATCATACTTAGATTTTCAATAACTGAACTGAACATCACGTTAAAAATGTATATGCAAAAAAAGTATATGCAATATACATTTAAGGATAGAAAGATGAAGTTGGGAAGAGGGAAAATGCATGCAAGAATACATTGTCCATATCACAGAATTGAGAAAAATAAGGAAAGGAGGGTTGAAGGGGAATGAGGAAGTTGAAGAGAGACACAGATCAAGCTGTATTTTTTTTTTGTTGTTGTGAAAATACTGTACAGAGGAGTTACAATTACATGGGCAAGATAATGAGTACATTTCTTATCAAGCATTGTAGCCTCCTCCTTTGTTTCCCCTTCCCATCCCTTCCCTGCCCCCCACCAAAGTTGTAAAGTTCGTTTTCGACATAACAACTTGTACATCTCATTGTTGCAACGGGTCCACCTGTATCCCCATTTAAACGATTTGTTTTTCCCCTTCCCCTCCACAAATTATACCGACATCAAATACAGTGAAAGCAGGGGTTATACCATGGGGGAGGGACATACCTGCATCTTGTTTTGCAAGATGCATGCTTCGCTAAATGGAAAAAAAATCAATACATACCCTAAAACTGAAGAAAACTGAGGGAAAGGGTGCGTTGCGAAGGAGGAGTGAGAATGTTAAAAGGGGTGACATTTGATCAAGATCACCCTATTCATAAACTGCTTTGTTGAATGCCAGGCAGCTCGACTCCTTTGTAAAACTACTTAAAGATAACAAAAATATTCAAAAATGTACATGTAACCATTTCATATATACTTACAGATGCATGTACATATATATACTTTACATAAGTAATAAATAAAAGATTTAGGGCTTTAGTTAAACTGGCTACACTCAAGGCCAGTAGAATATCTAACTTGTGGCCACACTTTTTTTTTTTTGGCAGGTTCTGGCGCCTGAACTCAGGGCCTGGGTACTGTCCTTGAGCTTTTATTTGCTCAAGACTAGCTCTCTTCCACTTGAGTCATAGCTCCACTTTGGCTCCCCCTCCCCCCCACCCACACACACACTTAATTGGAAATAAAATCTCATGGACTTTTCTGCCTGGGTCTGGCTTTGAACAGTGGCCCTCAGATGTCAGCCTCCAACGTAGCAAGGATTACAGTCATGAGCTGCCAGCACCCAGCAGTGGCTACACTTTAGTCGGATTACGGTTGTTTCATAAATCGTTTTCAATGAGACCGTAGCGCTCCCTAGAGGTCACTGGTGGTTTTTATTATAGAATTTTGTGGAAACATATGTTCTGGTTTCTTAAACCATCAGTGGGTGACGTAGGAGGTCAAGGACAGTAATCCCACAGTATGAAGAACAATCCTACACAACCACAGAAAATTAACCCACATTTCAGAATCTGATACAGATAATTATCTGAGCCTAGACCCTACCTGTTTTTTATTCCTTTTGAGCGAGATTGGGGAGCTTAGCTTTGATATACTTTTGAGGGAATTAAAATGCATACAAGTTAAAGGAAATTTATGCCTCATTTTCCCCATGGTTCTTTTTTATGTTTTTATTGTAAAAATGCTGTACAGAGGGGTTAGAGTTACATGACCAAGGTAATGAATACATTTCCTATCGAGTATTGTTACCTCCTCCTCCTTTGTTTTTCCCCCTACCATCCCTTTCCTTTCCCCTCCCCACCTCCTCCCTCTCCTCTTCCCCCCAAAGTTGTAAAGTTCCTTTTCAACATAGTGTCTTGTACATCTCTTTGTTACAATGGAGCAACCTGTATCCTTATTTCAGCATTTTGTTTTGTCCCTTCCCCTCCCCCAAATTAGAGAAATGTATATACAAGATGCTGGGCACTGACATCAAATACAGTGAAAACAAGGATCATACTGTGGTTCCCCAGAGTTTTAACAAGATCTGTCAACCATTTTGGGAAATTATTTCTCTAATTAAAATGCTGTAGGCATCAGCATCTGTGTCATTCATAGACATCCTGCACAAAGATTTAGCTGCTTACTATTTTGTGATAACGTCTAGACACATCTCACCTAACCCAAGCATTGGCTATTAAGATAGTAATATATATATATATTTTTTTTTGGGTCCGGTCGTGGGGCCTGAACTCTGGGCCTGGGCACTGTCCCTCAGCTCTTCAGCTCAAGGCTAGCACTCTACCACTTGAGCCACAGCGCCACTTCTGGCTTTTTTCTTTTTGCTTATGGGGTGCTGAGGAATCGAACCCAGGGCCTCAGGCATGCAAGGCAAGCGCTCTACCACTGAGCCACCTTCCCAGCCCAGTAATATATATGTAAATATATATATATATATATTTCTGTGCTGTGCCTATCTTGAATTCTTGGCCTGGGCAGCATCCCTGAGCCTTTTTGCTCAAGGCTAGCACTCTACAACTCAAGCCACAGCTCGAGTTTTGCTTGCTAATTGGGAATAAGAGTCTCACTGACTTTCCTGCCTAACCTGGCTTTGTACCATGATCCTTAGGTCTCAGCCTCCTGAGTAGCTAGGATTATAGGTGTGAGCAGCCCGTAATCTATTGAAATACTATCAATCAAAAATAGATACTCTAATAACTAGTATATGTCTAGGACAAGCAGAAAAGGTCAAAAGCTATGTACATATATATGACCATATAAGATTATGCTAAGTGAAATGAACCCCAAGATAGGGACACAAGAGGTTTTATCTTTCTTGCTGTTCTTTTTAATGTACTTATAATGTGCTATGTGGTTTTTTTTTTTTGTTTCTTTGTATGTTCTTCCCCCACAGTACCACCCCTGTTGTCACTGTATTTGATTCCAGTGCCCTGCATCTTGTATATACATTTTTCCAATTTGGGGAGGGGAAGGGAAATAACAAAATGCTGAAATAAGGATACAGGATGACCCATTGTAACAATGAGATGTACAAGACACTGTGTTGAAAAGGAAATTTACAACTTTGTGAGAGGAGAAGGGAGGGAGGAGTTGGGGAGGGAAAGGAATGGTAAGGGAAAAATAAAGGAGGGTGTAAGAATGCTTGATAGGAAATGTACTCATTACCTTGCTCATGGAACTGTAACCCCTCTGTACAGTATCTTTACAATAAAAAATATATTAAGAAAAACAGACACTATTTTTAGCATCTATTTACTATCAAAAATAGATAGTGGTTTATTATCAATTACTGTTCTTGCATGCTCTTTATACTAGAGCAAAACCATTGCATTGTTTTCTTGGAGCCATATTTTAGGTAATTATTTATCTGTTCATTTCATCCCAAAATAGTAAAGGGGTATTAGAGAATACTTGTTTCTGGAAACAGGCTTCGAGGCAGGTGGTTTGTGTGACAGATGAACAGCCAGGGATCTGGTAAGAAGGCTGGTGGGGTGAAACTGGTGAAGACACTGCCACCTGCAGGAAGATGAGTGAACTGAGCCTACCCAGCAGGACACACTTGGACAGTACACTGCTCTGTGTGTGCTGTGCTATGCTACGCTGGAAGACAGGGTTATTGCAGGGAGCAGAGACACAGTCAAAGCCCTTCTACAAGCAGCCACTGTGGAGCGTGGAGAGAGTGGTAGATCTGGAAGATGGGGACCAGGCAAAATAGTAAGAAACAATAAGGAGGCTAGATACCCCTGATCCATTTGAACCTCTCTGCCAGCAACCTGTCCAGGCTAGTTGATCCAGGAAAAGTAGCAAAGATACTAATGTTTCTGGATAATTAAATTTCATTTCAAAGTTTTCATCATCTTAGCAAATTACATAAACACATATGCGTCAAACATGAATATGCACGTCTGTAAATAAATTCAATGACTAGAAACACAAAGAAACAAACAGAAAGCCTCCTTCACCCTTTCTGAAAATAACTATTACCATAAATTCAGGATATATTTTCTCCAACATTTTATGCTTCATTCTGAGCCTCAATTAAATTGTACATCATAAGCTCAAAGGATAGTTAACATTTCTGAGTACTTAAGTGTCAGGCAAGAAGTGATTTGCAATCATTGTCTTCCTTTACTCTCATCACAACACTCTGAAGTAAATGTTTAAAATCTGTCTTCTCTAAAGATACAAAATGTAACCAGTGGCTCATGCCTGTAATCCTGGCTGCTCAGGAGGCTGAGATCTAGAAGATTGAGGTTAGAGGTCAGCTATGGCCAAAGAAAACAAAGTCTTCTAGAGCTCATCTCAAAAATAACTAATGAAATTCAGGGCTGGGGGTCTGATTCAAATGCTAGAGTGCTAACCTAGCAAACAAGCACAAGGCTCTGCATTCAAGTCCTAGTACTCCTCCCTCTAAAAACAGACATCTCCAGGGGCTGGGAAGGTGGTAGAGCGCTTGCCTTGCATGCCTGAGGCCCTGGTTCGATTCCTCAGCACCACACAAGCAAAAAGGAAAAAACCAGAAGTGGCGCTGTGGCTCAAGTGGTAGAGCACTAGCCTTGAGCTGAAGAGCTGAGGGGACAGTGCCCAGCCCAGAGTTCAGGCCCCATGATCAGACCCGAAAAAAATAAATAAATAAAAACAGACATCTCCAAAGTCATACAAGCATAAGTGAAGGAACTTGTATTTAAACCTAGACAGTATGATCCAGGTGCCACAACCTCAACCAGCTGTATTACACCGCTTTAACTATATATCGCTATGTATTTTTTCCCTTTGAACAAATAAGCATTGAATAATTGCTTTCATTCACAATTATAGTGAAGATTACACCTAACTTCCTTAAAGGCAATACAGTTTAATGCAATAGGCACACACTTTAGAGCCAGCTACTTCCAGCTGTGTGGTTTTTATATAAATTACTTAACCTCTCTGAACTACAGAAGAGTGATCAAAGTCCTGCAAAAGTAAACATAGCATGGCTAACAGTCTAAGGAGACTTGTGAGTATAAAAACCTTTACATGGTTGTAGCAAAAAACAACATTTAAAGATAGAAGTCTAAGTCAGCTACTTCCATGCTGGAGAAATTCAGATCATTGTTTTGCCTCCATTTCCTGTGAAACACAATGACTTCCCAGCCTCTCTTCCTCAAAACCAACTTCCTGTCCTATAGCAGAGCTGCCACTGAAGTCATCAAAAGATCCCAGAGCTGTAGAAAGAGGATTAGATTGAGAGTTTGAAAATAAGAGCTGATCTCAACTGAATCCATAAGTATTGCTGTGTGATGACACAAGCCGCTAGCCCTCTCTGGAGCTGTCTCATCCCTAAAGTCAGTCTTACCAGGCGATGGTAGCTTTCATCTGTAATTGTAGCTACTCATGATGCTGAGATCTGAGTATCACCGTTTGAAGCTAGTCCAGGCAGGAAAGTCTGTGAGACTCTGATTTCCAATTGACCACCAGAAAACCAGAAGCAAGCTATGGCTCCAGTGATAGAGTGCTAGACTTGAGTAATGAAAACTTTAAGGGCAACACCGAGGTTCTGAGTTCAAGCCCCAAGATAGGCACGTAAATTAATTAATTCAATAAACAATCACAACCTTTCATTCTGTAAATGTCTCTCAGAATGAGCATCCTACTACTCTGTGTGGTGCAGGAAGAAAGAGAAGGATGATTTGGCCTGGTACCCACTGCTATTGACTAGTGCAAAGCCACAATTGATTGTCTTTTATTGAGTAAACAAAAGCCTTTTTTAATTTTTTCCTGAGAAAACAAAATGTTCTGGAGCATCTCAACCCCTCACCCCTACAAAAAGAAATTGCTTTCAAACTGTCTAAAGAGCCACACATTCCCCAAAGCAGGGCATTCTATGAGGCCCAAGGTCCTACTGGCTATCTGTGAGCACTTCTCCATGGACATTCCATGGCTCATGAGAGCTGGGCCTGGGCTGCAGGGTTTAGCTCAGGGTCTCCCAGGGCCCAGTGGCACAGGAGAAGCCGAGTGAGGGCTGGCAAACCCCCAGCCAGAGCTGCTCTGTGGCGTGCTACCTCGGCCTCTGTCCAGAATGAGCCAGGCAGGTGCTCATGACAGAGCACTACTACAGATCCAATGCTTCCCAGCAAGGACACAAAACACACACATCCACACATCTCACAAACAGACACACAGCACGCATCACATACATACAAATACATGTATCACACCCAACATACATGCACATTTCACACATATCACATGTATCTCTCTTCCCCTCTCTCTCACATACACACACATGCACATGTGTGTGTGCATGCACACACACACACACACACACATACACTACTCTGTACTTTTTTTTTTGGTAGGTTGTGGGGCTTGAACTCAGGCCTGGGCACTGTCCTTGAGCTCTTTTTTGCTCAAGGCTAGCGCTCTACCCCTTTGAGCCACTGTGCCACTTCGGGTTTTCTGGTGGTTAATTGGAGATAAGAGTCTCACAGACAGGGCTGGGAAGGTGGCTCAGTGGTACAGTGCTTGCCTTGCATGCATGAGGCCCTGGGTTCAATTCCTCAGCACCACATAAGCAGAAAAAGCCAGAAGTGGTGCTGTGGCTCATGTGGTAGAGTGCTAGCCTTGAGCTGAAGAGCTGAGGGACAGCGCCCAGGCCCAGAGTTCAGGCACCATGAACAACAAAAAAATAAATAGAATAAAAATAAATTTAAAAAAAAAAAGAGTCTCACAGACTTGCCTACCCAGGCTGGATGTGAACCACAATCCTCAGATCTCAGCCTCTTGAGTAGCAAGGATGACAGGCGTGAGCCACCGGCGCCCGGCTCTCCCTAGTATTTTTGAGAGCCATCACCACTAAGGAAACACAGTAGTTGACCTAAAGAGACAGGACACCAAGGTTTGGGCTTGATGATGGATGGATCTTCTCCCTTGAATACTCTCTTAATGACAGGAAGGACGGGTGGATACAGTTATAATATTCAGTGTACATGGATGACACTCAAACAAGGAAACTTGAGGGGACAGGTGAGGCCGGGATGGATGAGAGGGGGAGAGGATGATGGACAGGGTCACATGTTGAGTTGAAGTCCATTTGTATAATTTTTGTTTAAAGATAATTTTTAAATGACTTTAAAAAAAACCAATAGGTTATTAAGTGAAGTAAGCCAGGCCCAAAGAAACATAGGTCCCATGGTTTCCCTTATTTGCAATAACTAGTATATGTCTGAGACACGCAGAAAAGGTCAGATAAGATGATGTTAGGGAAATGAACCCCAAGATAAGGACTCAAATGTTTTTTCTTTCTTGCGATTGTTTCTAACATATTTATAAGATGATTTCTTTGTTGCTTTGTATGTCCTTCCCCCACGGTATAACCCCTGCTTTCACTGTATTTGATGTCGGTATAATTTTTGGAGGGGAAGGGCAAAAACAAATCGTTTAACTAGGGATACAGGTAGACCCATTGCAACAATGACATGTACAAGTCATTATGTCGAAAACGAACTTTACAACTTTGGTGGGGGGGAGGGGTAGGATCAGTTGGGGGGGCAGGGGGGTATGGGAAGGGATGGGAAGGGGAAACAAAGGAGGAGGCAACAATGCTTGATAAGAAATGTACTCATTATCTTGCCCATGTAATTGTAACCCCTCTGTACCATATTTTTACAATAAAAAAATAATGATAAAATTTAAAAAAACAGTAAGTCTTAGCCAAGCACTGGTGTTTCAACCTATATTAGCTACTCAGGATGCTGAAATCTGAAGATTGAGGTTCAGAGCCATCTTGAGCAGGAAACTCTGTGAGACTCTTTTTTTTTTGGGGGGGGGGGTCCAGTCATGGGGCCTGAACTCTGAGCCTGGACGCTGTCCCTCAGCTCTTCAGCTTAAGGCTAGCACTCTACCACTTGAGCCACAGCACCACTTCTGGCTTTTTTCTTTTTGCTTATGTGGTGCTGAGGAATCGAACCCAGAGCCTCAGGCATGCAAAGCAAGCACTCTACCACTGAGCCACCTTCCCAGCCCCTGTGAGAGCCTTATCTCCAATTAATTACCCAAAAAGCCAGAAGTGGAGCTGTGGCTCAAGTGGTAAAACACTAACCTTGAGTGAAAAAGCTAAGGAGCAGTGTCTAGGCCTTGAGTTCAAGACCTAGTACTGACACGCTCACACACACACACACACACACACACACACATACACACACACACCAAGCAAACAAAAATAATGAGTCTTAATCTTAGTATCTGAGAAATAAAAGGCATGTTCTTGAACTCTTTGACCTCTGACAACCTATGATTCTAGCTATGCTATGATTCTTCTCCCACGAGGAGACAGGCTGGCTCTGTGGAGTCTGTGCCGGGCTCTGGACCTCCCATTCTGCCTGCCCTACGCAATGCCTTATTGGAGGGACCCCTGCCTGTTTTCTATGTGGTCTTCATAGGAGGCAGAAGACCCGTGTCTAGATTGCAGGTCAAGGTTGGAAAGAAAAAAGCAGATGTTTGCCTAATGTTTCTGTTACCTTTTTTGGAGTATCAAGCTGTCCTGGCTTTAAATGACAGCTCTGTGTTCTTGCTAGTGGCTCTGTAGCTGGGGTTTCTGGGCTAGGCTGGAACATTCTCACTCCAATGATGTTCCTGGTGCTGGTAAGAGCACCAAGCTCATCTGGGGCTGAGCACAGTCCTTCTGTGTGGGTTGGGTTTTATAGGGAGCACCCCAACTTGACAAATACGTTTGCCAGCAACTTGCCAGTCTTCTGCTTTTGCCATTCTTTCCGAAGTTCTGCTGGCCAAAGCAAGTCACACATCAAAGCTCAAAGTCACCAGGAAGGGGACTTATAACCAAGCAAGTTCCTAATTCATCAGAGATTCAGCTTCTTCACCCTAAAATCAGGAAGAACATCCAGCTCAGAATGCAATGGTGAAAATAAATCACATGGAGGGTCTGAAAACGTTTTATAAACCCAAATGTCCTACACCAATACCACAAATGTCATACCATGGATGTGAAAAAAGAGTACTGTAAAAACAAAGTGGAAGTCATTTCAGTTTTCCATTCATGCATTTTTACAAACATTTGGTTAGAAATCTACTATATGCTGGGTGCCAATGGTTTACACCTATAACCCTACCTATACAAGAGGCTGAGATCTGAGAATCACTTTCCAGCTCAGGCAAGAAAGTCTGTGACACTCTTACCTCCATTGAAACACCAAAAAAGGCAAGGGGCGGGGGTGGGGGGGAAGAAGTAGAATGGTGACTCAAATGGTAGAACACTAGGCTTGAGCAGAAAAGGGCAGGGACGGAATCTAGGCTTCCTTGAGTTCCAGCCCTAGGACTAGTGGAAAGGAAGAAAGAAAGGAAAGAAAGAAAGAAAGAAAGAAAGAAAGAGAGAAAGAAAGAAAGAAAGAAAGAAAGAAAGAAAGAAAGAAAGAAAGAAAGAAAGAAAGAAAGAAAGAAAGAAAGAAAGAAAGAAAGAAAGAAAGAAAGAAAGAAAGAAAAGAAAGAAAGAAAGAAAGAAAGGAAAGAAAGGAAAGAAAGAAAGAAAGAAAGAAAGAAAGAAAGAAAGAAAGAAAGAAAGAAAGAAAGAAAGAAAGAAAGAAAGAAAGAAAGAGAAAGAGAGAAACAGAAAAAGGGAGGGAGGGAGGAAGGGAAAGAGGAAGGAAAAGGAGGGAAGGAGGGAGGGAAGGAGGGAGGGAAGGAGGGAGGGAGGGAGGGAAGGAAGGAAGGAAGGGAGGGAGGGAGGGAAGGAAGGAAGGGAGGGAGGGAAGGAAGGAGGGAGGGAAGGAGAGAGGGAAGGAAGGAAGGAAAAGAAATCTATTATATATACAATATAGTATAGTTTTCATGGGAAAGATGTTCAGGCCATGGAAGAATGTAAAGTCTAATAAGGGAAATAGATATGTCTGTATAACATTAACTCAAGGAACCCCCCAATATAATGCTTCAAGAGAGGAATAAATAGTATTTGGGGTCAGGTGCAGGTGGCTGGTGCCCATAATCCTGGCAACTCAGGAGGCTGAGAGCTGAGGATCACAGTTTGAAGCCATCCCACGCAAGAAAGTCTGTGAAACTCTTACCTCCAATTATTCCCAGAAAAAAGTGGGAAGTGGCATTATAACACAAGTGGTAGAGTGCTAGTTTTGAGCAAAAGGAGCTCAAGGATAGTGCTCAGGCCCAAAGTTCAAGCCCCAGGACCAGAAAAAAAAATTGGTGTTTTGGAGCAGGAGGTGAGCAGGTAATTCTGAATTGCACGGAGCCAGGGAAGGAATTAGGACATCTTCAAAACCATGCCACTTGCTCTGAATCATAAAGTGAAAAGGTGAAACACCTTTACAAAAGCAGACGCCCAGTAAACAAAGGCTGGAAGGCGTACAGTAAGTGTTTAGTAAGTGTCATGTGTGGATGAATGAACAGATAGCCATCCAGAGATAGCACCTGAGTCTAGAGTTTCTGAGAAAACAGAATATAGGAGGCCAGAGTGAGAGAAAACTGGAAGAACAAATTGTGACTGCATATTGATGGTCCTGGAAGGCTAAACAAATGATTTGTCATTTGTTTTCCTGGGGAACAGAACAGTCACAAGTCTGGTGGTGATGATTCTGCCAGTGGCAGCTGCACTTTATAGAAACACTCCCTTCTCCCCTCATAGTTTGTAAAGTCCTGGTAAACTCTCTCACTCTACCTCAACAATGGTCAGATGATTAACTCAGCCAAAGGGAATATTTCATCCCACTGGGTCATATTATTGGCCCAGGGTCAGGCATGTGACTTGAGGTAGGCCAATAAGTTGGTAAAAGTATTATAAGAGGAATTCCACCCCCAACAATGTTTGGGCTTGATTGTCACTTCAATTGATTGGTAGATGCCTAGTAAAATGCACATCTAGAAGTGTCTGTGAGGAGGTTTCCAGAGAGGATTAACAAGGGAAAGGTTTGTCTTGAATCCTGTCAGGCTGGGGATTAATGGAATGAAAAAGAAAGCAGACCATTAGAACTAACAGAAGTATTCTCCTTCTTCTTTCTCTCTCCTCTCCTCTCATCTCGTTCCTCCTCCCTCCCCTTCCCTCCTCTCTTCTCTTCTTCTCTTCTCTCACTGTTTCTCCTTTCTTTTTTTATCTCTTTTTTTGGGGGTGGGTCCGGTCGTGGGGCCTGAACTCTGGGCCTGGGCGCTGTCCCTCAGCTCTTCAGCTCAAGGCTAGCGCTCTACCACTTGAGCCACAGCGCCACTTCTGGCTTTTTTCTTTTTGCTTATGTGGTGCTGAGGAATCGAACCCAGGGCCTCATGCATGCAAGGCAAGCGCTCTACCACTGAGCCACCCTCCCAGCCCCATCTTTTTTTTATTTCTTTCTAACTCTTCTCCCTCTCCTCCTCACTCCCCCCCTGCTTCCTGGCTACCATCAAGTTTGGCCATTATGGAATGAGACCTCTGAAAACATGTGCCCAAATAAATTGTTCATCTTATAAATCGCTTCCCTCTAATATTTGCCACAAGTAAAAAGAGCTTTCTAATACACCCCCAAATGCACACACATATAGGCATACACACGCATGCATATGCACTGGTATTGCCAGTCTGATAAATATGAACCTGGAGTTGGATGTGACAATGAAACTTGCCTGTGACCCTAGCTAGTGGGAAGAAAACAGACGATATAATGCTCAAAAGCAGCTGGTGACAGGTGGTTTCATTTACATTCCTGGAAAGAGCCATCTTGAACACGATGCCTTCTGAATTTCCAGTAGCAATAATAGATATGTAACCACATTCCTTTCCTGCTCAATTTGCTTTTCTTCTTTATAGTAGAAGAGTTTCTGATTGTAGTCAGGCACCATGTGAGTCCCTTAACGATCATTCATTCACTCATCCAACCAGTATGATTAAGCAATGTTCTAGTCACTGAAAGTAGCTTGGAAAAAGGTGTGAAATGCCTGTCCTTGTGGCGCGTGAGCTAGTGGAGAGCAGTATGGGGAGACAATAAACAAAGTCATTAGGTAAAAGATATAGCTGATGATGAACATTCTGGAAGAATGTGGCCAGGAAAGGGAGGGACTCAGCAACACGCTGTGAATAGGCCTGTGACTTTACAGAGTGACCAGGAGTCTTTTGCCTGAGAAGGGACTCACTACTGATGATGGGCTCTGCTTTGGGCAAGGCCTGGCTGGGCCAAGTTATCCAGGCAAATAGGTCTGTGGAAGGGTAGCAAGAAGGCCTGTGTGACTAAGCTTGAACAGCAGGCAGAGCAGAGGGATGAGGAGGACGAGCCTCCTGGAGGCCACTGGAAACAGTGAACGTTCACTCTGAGAGACAGGAATAAAGGATAGAGTTGTCATCAGCAGATGCAGGAATGCTGAAGGAGTAAGCGGGCGGGGGGGGGGGGGGGGGGGGGGGGGGAAGGTTGTTTGTTTTTAGCCTCTTAGGCTTGAGATGCCATTAGATGTTTAAATGGAGATCTGGGGTAGGTGGCTGTGAGTCGAGACTGACTTATAAGCTTGCAACCAGTCTCAGAGAGAGATCAGAGGAAGCTTCAGCCTCACTGGTTTTATGTCACATCTTCCTTCTCTCAATGGCAGTTCTACTTGTTTTGCCAGGCAATGAGCTCAGATGTCCTTTCCTTCCGTCTCACAAGTCAATTTTACTTTCCAACAATTCTAACCTAAACGGCACTTTTGAGTTTGTGTGTTGGCATTGGGGCCTACACTCAGGGATCTTGGCACTATCCTTTAGCTTTTTCAACACTCAACACTGACACTCTACCAATTAAGCCATACCTCCATTTCACACTTTTTGCTTGTTAATTGGGGGATAAGCATCTCACAGATTTTCCTGCTGGGGCTGGCTTTGAAGTGTGATCCTCAGGTCTCAGCATCCTGAGTAGCTAGGATTACAGATATGAGCCACTAGCAGATGGCTAAAATGAATTTTTTTTTTAAGTTTTCAAGCCCAGTTCTATAAATTTAAGAGTATGGGAATGACCAAACACAAACAACAAAAGACAGGCTAGAAATTCCTGGGATGTGCTCAGGGAATGAGACAGTCAGAGAGAAACCCTGGAGCTGACAGGTGGCCGAGGAGGTGTCTATTCAGAATCCTGGAGGGTTTGATCAGCTGATGAATACTGAAATGCTCTGATGATTCTTTGCTTAAAATAGGAACTATGAATATGGAGGGATCTTTTAAATGTTAATAGAAGCAGTATTAAGGAAGAAAATTGGGCCTATTGTTTTGCAAACAGCTGTATCTACTGAAGCAAATTCAGTGTACATTTCTGAGGGCTTCGTTCAAACTATGCTTAATTATAATAAGCAAAACTCCAGGAGGTACATTGTAGGGGAAAGACCTGGGGATCTGAAATCAGAAGATGTGGCTTCCGGCTCTGGTTCTATGGCAGATCGCTGATTTCTGAATGTCTTCCTAAAATGCAGATGTTGAGATTACCCATGATTGTTATGCAGAAAGGCCAAGTACTTAATGCTAGAGCCTGAAGCTTGAGGGGTACCATATGCAGGCACTAGGTTAAGCACTCAGTGGGCTCTGATCTGAAGTTTCTATCTCTGGGCTTTGGAAGAAACATATCTGGATTCAAATCTCACTTCTGCCACACTTGTTGGGTACACTTGATATCCTCACCTGTAATAATTCACCTTCATATTAATGAACTATTATATCTAATGGCCTCACAAAGCAGAGCCTAGCACATATACAAATAATTCCATAATAAAGACTGGTATCTCTCAAGATGGCCTGTAATTCTCATATCAAAGTTCTGAGCCATTCATATTGTTATGCTACAACTTATCAAATTCGAGTAATTGAATAACCTGTCCAAAGTCTCATTTGCTTAAAGCAACAATCATCACAACTAAAGTACAAAGGAAGCATAGTTATTTATATGTAGTTGTCATGGGTTAAATATGAACTGTTCCCCTTACAGGTTCACATGTTGGACATTGGTTTCCAGTTGGTGGAAGAAATTTGAGGGGGTGGAGCATTACCAAGAGGAAATATGGGTCCCTTGAGAGTGTATCCCTTGAGGCCATATCTCGCCCTAGCTCTTTCCTGTACCGCTCTCTATTTCCTGTCCACCATGAGGTGAAGGCCCTCTAGGCCATACTCCCACTGCATGATATTCTTTTCAAGTCCACTGGGCCATGGGCTGAGCCCTCTGAAATTCTGTGTTGTTTCTGTCATCTATCTTGTCACAGTGATGGGAAAAGAAACTCAGTACTACCTGGAAGAGATTGGACAATTTTTTGATTGTCCCCTCATGCCAAGCTAATTTCAGGCATCTGTCCTTCTTTTCCATCTCTGTGCACCTTCTCCCATCCAAACATCCAGTTATGACTGAGCTGTTCCCATTTCAGAGAAGCTTTTCCTGACCGCAGACCTTCAGTGACTGTACCAACAGCTCCCTCAGCCAGACTGCCCATCAGACTGCCCTGTTTAATTTTCTTTACAGAAGTTATTGGTCAACTTGCTCATTTGGTTATTCTCTATCTCATTCCCTCAGAACATATGTTCCTTATGGATAAAGATTTTGTCTTCTTTATCACTGCATTCCTAGTACCCAGGATACTGTTGGCACATTCATAGATACTCAGTAGATGGGTACTGACTGACTAATAAAAGTTTTTATGAGCACCTGCCTGTTGCTTTGGACTGTGACCTCAATTTATTTTTCTTCTAAGTCCTTTTTAATTTATCTTCTATCTTAGTTCCATCAGCAAATGATGGAGGAACTGGGACCTGTTTTCCTACTTTGTTTTCTTCCCCCCAACAATTCCTCCCTCACGCACATTTATTTACAAGGCTAAGAGGATAGGATGATAGACATGATTTTCTTCTCTCCCAGAGGCTGGTGCTAAATTGTGAGACTTAACTGTTCTCACTCATCCTAGCTGTCACGCTGTGACTGAACCAATATCAGCACTCATATTGTACCTGGGAGGTCATTTTGTTCCCATACTCTTGTACCTGCAAGTGGAGACTCTTGCAAGTTTGTTTTAATAACTAGATTCCAGAGGGAAAATGCCAAGTGAATTCATTACTAGTAAATCGAAACTACATGGGCTGGAATGAAAGAGACTGCCACAGAATTTATCTTCTCAAACCCAGAGGCCAGCCACAAATTGACAGCTAATGAAACACATGCCCACCTTCATTGGAGGAGGTGATTCTTCTGGCCAGGATCCCCCAGACCATAGTTTGACGTTTGTGAATTTAAATCAGCCTGTTCATTAACCAAGAGAGAATAACCTTCTTTCCTTCTTTCCAATAGGTTCTTCCACTATCAATAAGGATACAGTAAGTAATCATCATGGAATAATTATATTCTAGCTTATACTGCTCACTGTTACTCTATCTGGTATACACTGGTGAACCAGAGCTATATTTTCTATTGGCCATTGGCCAAGGCCCACCTTATCTAGCTTACTCCTGCCTGATGGCGCTAGGACCACTTATATTAGCTAATGCCCCAAACATGTTGCTCTCCATAAGTCCCCAGTACCTTGCCCTTTAGCAATCCTGTGTCTGTCGACCTCTTTCTTCAGGCTCTTGGCATCTTTCACATTTGCCAGCTCGTTCTCATGCAACAGAAACAGACTTTTCTAAGGCAAAACAATGCATCATACATTTTGATAAGTGCTACAAAGGAAGCTATGTGTGTAGAGCTGACACCAAGGGCTGAACTCTGCTTTAGATAGCGTACATACAATGTAAGCTAAAATCAAAACAATAAGAAAGGCATCAGATATGGTGTGCATTTGTGTGTGTGTGTGCATGCCTGTGTGTACCATGTGATGATTTGATAAACATTGTGTACTGATTATCACAGTCAAATTAATTGGTACACCCATCACCTTTAGCATTTGGGGAACTACTTTGATGTCACTTCATACTGCATGCCCATTGTTCTGTGCTGTTTCTTACTCAGCTCAGAGAAGATTGAGGACTGGCACATCGCTGGGAATCGAGATTGAGTGTCTTCCTCTGGTGTCCCCTGCATATTTCAGTGATGGTTGAACAAGGTTCCCAGGAAATGTCCAGAGTGGGCATGCAGTTTGAGAGAGGTGTTGGCTCCATGGGAGAAAGTGGATGCAGGACAGTGAATGAAAAGGAAATCACCAAAGCCGAAGAGAGCTCTACCTGTAGAAAATGTGGCTGACAAGAAGCCCAAAGAGATCTAAAGGGGAAGACAGGATGAACTTGAGTGCCCAGATTCACCTCTCCTTTGCATATAATCCATGGACAGTAGTTAGATATTGGATAAATTTCAAAGTCCATTTCTGACCCCATAGCCAGCCTTTACCCTATTCCCTCCCTTGTTCTTTCAAAAACTAAGTGCTAAGTGTATTCTAGTGCTCAGTTCTACAGTGTACAGATGAATGTAGTAGTCTGAGATAGGTCTCCTCTAAAACAGGCTAGACTGTCTCCCCCAGGATAGCCAGAAAGTGTCCAAGGCAGTGGTTCTGATGAGCTTCACTTGTGCCAGGCATTGTGCCAGTTTGGGGAGTCCAAGAGTCGATAAGATTACTTGGCTCACCAGAACCTAGGACCCAGTATGAAGCGACACGAGGGTCAGCTGACAGTTAAAATTCTCAGAACAAGAGGTGTGGGAGAGGCCACAGGCAGCCAGGCACTCAGAGCAGAGATCCTAACCCTACCCAGGGGTCAACTCCATTTTATGCGTGAAATGTCCCTTCTTTCATCCATTCCAAATATCATTACAAAGCCCCTGTTTGGCCCAGGTTCTGGATACTAAGACCCATGTCTTTGTGTAGCTGACCTCCCAGCAAACAGAGAAGATCACAAACAAATAAATAACAAGCAAATAAACTATCTAAATGATTTAGTGCGTGGTGATAGCTGTGCTTAAGGAACACAAAGCAGAGGGACAGGAGATGCTGTTGGATAGGCAGGATTGCTATTTAGATCTCAGCCTCTTGAGTAGCTAGGATTACAGAGATGAGACACAAGTGCCTGGCTCCTGATTTACATTTTAAAAGATAAACGAATTGTTGAAGATATATATTGGGAGCATTTATCTAATTTTCCTTATTATTTAATTTTTATTTTGGAATTTTTTTTTCTTTTTATTTCTTTCGTGAGCGTAAGTCAGCTTGCACCTAGCTTTATCATGACATTTCCATTCTGCTGACTTTAAGATTTACAGACAACTTACAAAACCTGTATGAACTCTCCCCATAACCCTCCCATCCCCTGCTACTGTTAAACTCTTTCACAGTAGCACCACCACATCAAAAACATTAACAGGAGTGGATCACCACTCTCCAAGTGACAGAACTGATCTTACCAGGTTTTCTGCTGTTCCAGGATTCAATTCAGGATAACAGACTACACTTAAACTCATCCCCTTCTGAATAGTCCTTTTATATTTGAGGAATGGTCCACATCTGCTAGGATACACTCACCATCCTGGCATATAGAAGGTGGGCATGGACACGGACAGTGTTCATGGGATCAGGAGGGATGTTTCAGGGCTGGGAATGTGGCTTAGTGGTAGAGTGCTTGCCTAGCATGCATGAAGCCCTGAGTTCAATTCCTCAGTCCTACATGCAGAAAAGTCCAGAAGTGGCATTGTGGCTCAAGGGGTAGAGGGCTAGCAGTGAGCAAAAGAAGCTCAAGGACAGTGCCCAGGCCCTGAGTTCAAGCTCCAGGACTGGCACAAAAAAAGGTGGGGGTATGTTTCCAGAGGCTACTTCAGTCATCCAGTCAAGAGGTAAGTGTCTGCTCAATAAAGGGGCATCAGCCAGGTGACAATGGCTCATGCCTGTAATCCTAGCAACTCAGAAGGCCGAGATCTGAGGACCATGTTTGAAGCCAGCCTGAGCAGGAAAATCCATGAGATGTTTATCTCCAATTACTGCCAAAAAGCCTGAAGGGAGCTGTGGTTCAAGTGGCAGAGTTGTAGCCTTGAGCAAAAAAGCTCAGGGACACAAAGAAGAGGCATCAAGTTAGTCAATGTAAGCACATCAGTTTTCCACCTCATAAGATAAAAGTAATTTTAAACTCCCAAATGAAGAAGAGCACAGGCTTAGACACTCATTTACATCAAATGAAAAGCTTAATGCACTATCCTAAGTTTTCTGATTTTTGTCTGAGTGAAACTTTCTAGATTTATACCAATCCATCCTATATACTACTCCAATTCAATGACAATGACTTAAATCTACTCTGACTTGTAGATACACAGAACACACTACCAGTCAATCAACAAACACAGAGCTGAGCACCTGGAACATCTCAGGTGCTAGAAGCCAAGTCATGAGTGATGTACTTCCTGCCTTTGGGGAGCTTCCTGCCTGTATGGTCATCACCATTAGGTTTCAGGGCATTCTAAGGAAGGACCACCGAAAATCAAGAGCCAACTGCAGAAGAACCTGTTGGTTGATGTTCTATGAGCCTGACAGAGCTGGTGATACAGGCAACTTGATTCTGTGTTGTGCAGAATGAGCGTAACAACACAGGAGAGTTTCACAGAAGATCATATCAGGATAGGTGCGGTGGCCTCTCCTGTACTTGAAAAAAGTCTTATCAAAGTTGTGTCTTCCCACATAATTTAATCAGAAGAAACCCAGTCTGAGGGTGACTTACCTAAACAGACAGCTGTCTATATTGTCATGATTCTCTTCTACTTTTTCCTGATCAATTGCAGATCCTTTGGTAAGCCTAGCACAAATAATAAAAAAAAAAAATACTGATCCCCATTAAGATATTTTTTTAAAGTAATACTAAGCATAACTGGGCTTGGTGGGTCACACCTATAATCACAGCTGCTTAGGAGGCTGCAAAGGCAGGATTGCAGTTTAAGGCCAGCCTGAGCAGAAAAGTACAGGAGACTCCTCAAACAACAGCTGGGCTTAGTGAGTGGTATGTACGTGTCAACTCACACGATAGAGGAGACTGAGGTTTAAGAGGATCACAGTTTTAGGCCATCCCAGGCAGAAAAATCTAAAATACTCCACCCTCACAGAAGGATGGCTGGACCCAGTAACATGGGCCTGTCATCCCATGATCCCAAGATGCCTAACCAAGCCAGGCACTGTACCCCTAGCTACTCAGGAGGCTGAGAACCGAGGATCACGGTTTGAAGCCAGCGCAGGCAGGAAAGATCATAAGATTCTCATCTCCAATTAACGACCAAAACAAAGTTGGAAGTGTAGTTGTGGCTCAAGTGATAGAGTACTAGCCTAGAGCAAGAAAAACTTAGGAATGGTGCCCATGATTTGAGTTCAAGCCCCAGAACTGGCACAGACACACAAAGAAAAGTCTAAAGGTAGTCAGAGTGCAGCCAAGGTGCACATCTGGGCAAGAAGAAAGAATCCATCCAAAACATGCCCACTGAAAAGCAGTATTGGAGGCCTGGCTCAGTGGTCTTGAATCAGCCCAGGAAACTCAAGACGCTGAGCTGAAACTCCCAGTACTGCCCCCTAAAGTAATGAAAACAAAGGATGTTGAACTTGCAGGATAAGCTCAAGCAAATGAAGAGAACTACTCTTCAGTCCCTCTCCTCAGCAACTACAGACTGTTAAAGTGCAAAAAGGGACCTCAGTGGACAAAGGGACCAAGGGGTGCAACTATGTTCGTCCCTGTGGGATCCAGCCAGCCACAGCTCCTCTGGTGCCTTCTGCTTCCTTCCCCAACATTACAGTCTGACAAACAGTCTAGACCATGGCTTGGTGACTTACTTTACAATCACCAGAGATTCTTGTTATGAATGAAAACCCCTGGCTTCCTGTCCCAGGTCCTCTGAAATGAAAATTGTCAGAATCTGTATTTTGGAAATGCTAAGGGATGCTAACCTTGGGAAGAAGTGTCTGGAGGACCTTAGAGGAAGGTTTGCAGGAGGTAGGTGGTGGAAGCAGGTGTGGAAGGCAATTCTCATTAGGTCATTCCCATATTTACAGGTAGAGAATTGTCATGTTTGGTCAGTCTATCCATTTCTTTTCCTTTCCTTTTCTTTTTCTTTTTTGGTGCCCATCCTGGGGTTTGAAATCAGGGCTGGGCACTGTCCTAGAGCTTGTTTTTTGCTCAAGGCTAGTTCTCTACTACTTGAGCCACAGTACCACTTCTGGCTTCAGTAGAGGTAAGAGTCTTGCAGACATTCTTGCCAAGACTTGTATTGCACCTTGATGCTCAGATCTCAGCCTCCTGCCTTTTTTTTTTTAGACAAGGTTTGAAGCTGGCCTCAAACTCACAATCCTCCTGCCTCTTACCTACTGAGAAGCTGTATTTACAGGCATGAAGCTCCAGGCCCAACCGTGAAGGATTCTACTTGGCTTGACCATTCCTGAATTATTGTCTCACTTTGAAGGGTCCTCCAAGCTCAACACCTCAAAAGCTAAAGAGTACTCTTAACCTCTCCAACTGTCACATAGAAATCACAAGGACAACCTCAAGCCGAATGACTAAGAAGATAGGCTCTAGAATTCAGATGCTATGAGGCTGTGGGTGCTCAGGCATTTCTTTGTGCCTCAGTTTCCTCACCAGCACAGACTCCATCTCGCTGGTACTGAATGAGAAGAGCTAATTCAAAGCCCTCAGCATGGGCCTGGAATGGACTGGATGAAGGATAAACATCTGCAGAAATGCACAGCTTATCAAACATGCCGGGTCTCTCTGGGGAAAGTACTCAGAGCACACCTCACTGACACAAAAAGTCACTAAGGAGAAATGGGGGAAACAGAGGCAAGCTTATTCACGGAGGAAGTGGAAGATGCTCTTTGGAGAACTCACAGAGCCCGGTGCTGTGTGGGTGGTAAGGGGGCAGAGGCAGAGGGAGGCATGCCCTGAGCCCCTGCTGGGGTGGGAATCAGGCATGACAAGAATGGAAGAGAAAAGAAAGGAAGTGACAAATTCACTGTGCCTGTGTCTGTCACCGGGGATGAGCAATAGAGATGACAAGAATCCTCAAGACAAGGCTGCGTCATTAGAGTAGAACAAAAAAGCTCATTATTAGGGGAAATTGATGCCCTGGAAGCCAGCATTTTTAGAACAAGAACATTAGACTGACATTTTTCTGGGC
The DNA here is from genome assembly GCF_019054845.1 of Dipodomys spectabilis. Taxonomy (NCBI): domain Eukaryota; kingdom Metazoa; phylum Chordata; class Mammalia; order Rodentia; family Heteromyidae; genus Dipodomys; species Dipodomys spectabilis. The sequence continues at coordinate 12,812,277 of NW_024870824.1, forward strand.
TTGGGAAAGCTTGTTTTATGGATGATTGGTGACAGGCCTTGGGGTCTTTATTTTATTGTTTTATTGTCCCATTTTCTTCATCAGGCCCCAGGCAGAACTCTGAAGGGAATCTGTGGGGGGGGGGGAAGCTCTTGAAAGGGGTTGGGGAGCGTTTCTTGTCACACATGGTAACCTGCACTTTGAAGAGCTTGATTTGAGCTGCTTAGAAAATACTTCCAAGACAGCTCTGTACCGTCTCATCATCATAAATCCAAACGTATACATTCCAAAGGAGGCAGTTCAGAGGGTAGGAGGGTGAGCAGCTGTCAAACCTGGAAAGGTTCAGATTAAGGTGACCTTGGAGAAGGGGGAAACACACCCTACTCAGACCCTCTGAACCTTCATTTCTACATCTGCAGAGTGGGCAGAGACTACAGTCTGTACATGTCACAGAGCAAGCCTTTGGGGGAAGTCATTCTGCTCTCATCTCTACCACTGTCATCACCTTCAAAGTCAATGTCACTGTCACACCACCCAAGCGGTGATTGGAGCAAACAAAAGAAACCAACTGTTTGTCTGACAATAGATTTCAGAAAACATAGAAATCACCAGTTTCACACCCAAAGCTGTGGCCTAGTTTTTCTGTAAGATCTTTGTTCCTCTCTGGGGGAGCCAGGGGTGGGGGGTGGGGATCAAGCAGCAGTGTTTCCCGAGTGGGATGACCCTCTGGTCAGGAGCCAGGCACTTGTGGCTCACCCCACAGGTTGTTTCCAGAGTGGGATCCCTCCAGCCACAGCATGACCTTTTCAGACACCCAATGGCATTGCTAGGTGTTGCTTTGTCCATATTTCCCCCAGGGTTTTCTCAATGCTCTCACTCATCTCCAGTGACCAAGTCTCCACAGTCTCTTGCTCCCCCCCCACTCCCCCCAGAGCATGAACAGGTCAGAGAGGAAAGCAATTCCTACTGCTCCATCTCTGTTTTAGAACTATTTAGAACTACTCAAACTCTCACATTCCAATCTCCAGAGAGCTGTGAGTCACCGTATGGAAATTGGAGAAGGAGATGTCTGAGAAGGAGTAAATGAGCAAACTACAGGCTACAACCATGATCTCTAAACAAAAACACTCCCTGTCGCTGCATCATTCTATAAACACTATCGGTGTAGCTGTGGGTGTCCTGTGCTTGGGTCTAGATGACAAAGACACAGCATGTTCCTTGATCTAAAGTCTACAGCCTGGAAGGCAGTGGCAAATGGCCACAGCAGTAGAGAAAGCAGAGAGGTCTCTTCAGGACTGACCTAATGACACCTAACAGGATTACTGGGTGCAGATCCTGTGGACCAGCCTCTGGAGTAGATGATAAACAACCAGGATTTCCAGAAATACCTACCCATCAGTCACTCTTTACCACCCCGGAATTCCCCCTCTAATCTCCATCCTATCAGAAAGTAGCAGACATCCTTGGTTGAAAGTCAGGCACCTCCCGTGCCACCCTGGTCCCTCATTTCTTAGAACTTTATGGTTTACAGAAACTTTTGCGATAAATATCTGATGGTCGGGCAGGCAATTCTGTCCACATCTTACAGATAAGGGAGTTAAATGATTGCCCAACAGCCTCCCAGTTCAAATATAAACAAGTAAGGGCGTGACCCAGGGTCTTTTTACTCTGAGTAAAAGCAAATCTAGCCAAGAATCGTCACATTTCCTGGCACCTGAGGCTTGCTCTCTCCTGTCAAAAGTAAAAACTTCCTTCCAGGTTCTGATGAGGAAAATAGTCTTTGACTGAAATTAACACCCTATCCCACCCCACCCCACCCCACCCCACCCCATCTGCATTCTTTAAAGAGCTTCATGGAAAGAATGCTGAGATTTCTCATATCTTTCCATAATCCTAGTAGAGATCCGCCCCATCCAGAGGGCACAGGGAAAGGTCCAGGTGTCAGAGAACTGTTGGCAACACCTGCCAGTTCCTGGTGCTTCTTGCATGCCCAACACTGTGAGCCAGCTTCAGCTAGATCACCTGAAACGCCCTCATACCTCACCTGCGCTCACCTGGGTACCTTCAGTCCTTCCCACTCCCATGACTTAAAGATCATCCTCCTGCAGTGGTAGAACCTCAGGCATGACTCTGCTGTGTTCCTCATCAGTATTTATGGCCCATCCTGAGTCCCCATGGAAATCACCTTGTCACCTGCACCGGTGCTGTGGCCTCTGTTACAACAATGGCTTTCCTGCCTGGGTGACTCTGGGCAGAAGTCACAAAGACTGTCCTCACTGCTCCCCTGGAACATGCTATGTGCAAGTCCTCCCCCACCACATACACACCCCTGCATGTGCCACCTTGGCCTCTGAGCTAAGACTCTCATGTCACCTCCAGACTATGACTCTAATATTTGCTTTCTAGAGACTGAGAATCTGTTCTCAGAGCTTTGTGCGTCATATCCTGCCCCCCTTCCTTTCTCCTCCTCATAAGATAAATTTCCATATCTTTCAGTCCAAGGCTTTATAAACAAATCAGGAAAGAGAGAAGACTCTGGGGTCCACAAACCCATGGAACATTGCTGGATAATTTTGGAAAAGTGACAGTTGAGGAAGAGAATGAAGAATAAGTCCCAATAATGAGCTCTTAAAAATCCTCCCCAGTGCTGGATATTAGATGCTCATGCTTGTCATCCTAGCTACTCAGGAGGCTGAGGTCTGAGGATCAAGGTTGAAAGCCAGCTCAGGCAGGAAAGTCTATGAGATTCTTATCTCCAATTAAGTACCAAAAAGCCAAAAGTGGACCTGTGGCTCAAGTGGTAGAACCTTGAGCTGAAAAAGCTAAGCCAGAGTGCAAGGCCCTGAATTCAAGCCTCACTACTAGTACGTGCACACCCACACCCATACACACACACACACACACACACACACACACACACACACACACACACACGGTAACAATAGTTGTCATTGAGTCCTTACAGAACATCTGATGAACCCTCCCAAGAGCTTTTGAAAGAAGTACTACTACTGAAGACAATTTAGATTTAAAAAGGATGGCCACTTGCTGAGGGCACCTATTCCAAGCCAAGAAGTGCAGAGACTGACCATCTATCTGAACCCAGAACTCCGACGTAATAAGAATCCTAACCTTACCCACCCCTGCTGTATTTGAAGGGTTCGCTGATCCAAGAAGCATTTTTTCCTGCTCACTTGCTCTGAGAAACAATGACAAGGCAAGGTTAAAGATGTGGGTAGGTGGGGAGGGAGGAGGAGAAGCTGTTAATTTTGGATCTGTAACTCAGACTGCTCATTACATGACAGAGGTGTCACTGTGCCTTTATCTTTACCATCCACCTTCTAAAATGAGGAGTCAGGGCCTATGATTTCCTCAGTGGGAAGATCCATTCTTCTCTTGCTTTAAGTCCTCGAGGTGGTGGTACTTTCTACGAATCACCACAGAAGACGCTGGCCAGTAGAATTCTCCTGGCATTAGCTCCAGTTTCCCCTAAACAGGCCCTCAACACCTGCCATAGAGTTTCATGAGGTAGAAATGTGTTTCTGAAAACTGTTTTTAACCCAGACATACTTCACTACATTAGTACCTGGTACCCGGATACCCTATTCCTGTGTCTAGGAATAGAGTATTCAATGTCCTCAACAACAGGTTCTAAGCTCTTAGAACACTAAATCCCTCCTTCTAAATATTTATATTAGTTCTACAAAAAAATGGAAGTCAATTAGCCATTGACATAGTCAAAAGGAAGACCCTAGTAGCATAATTATTACAGCCAGGTGGTTCCATCTATACTGTATTCCTTCTCCAAAACCTGGAGCTCATATCTGTGTTCTGGGCACTGTCAAAGTGCTTTAACTGGACTTCCCTAACCATGAGCAGTAACAACTGGATTGAAACAGTCCATTCTGCTACCCAAGTTTCTAAAAGCATGTTTTATCCTATTGATAAAAACATCATAACATGGCAACTCAAGAGGGTGAGACAGGAGGATTACAGTTCCAAGCCAGCCCAGAATTGGAGATGTGTCTCAAGTGGTAGAGCACCAGCTTTGAGCAAAAAAGGTAAGAGACAGTGTTTAGGTCCTAAGTTCAAACCCCAGGACTGGCATGTATACACACACACACACACACACACACACACACACACACACGCACCAGCATGACAGAGAGCCAGGGAAACAAATAGCTATTCCCATGGAAACAACAAACAAAATAACTTCAATTTTGAATCAGGAAAGAAACATTTTCTAAACTTCAGTTTTGTGCCAGTTACCACGTGTCCTCAAAATCATTATGTTGAAATTCCAGCCTCTGAGGAAATGGTATTAGGAAGTGAGGTTGAGGACTGGGATTAGGTCATGGTACAGAGCTCTCATTAATGGGATGAATGGGTTAATGAAAGACTCCAGAGAGACCTCTTACCTGCCCCTTCTCATCTGTGAGAACATAGCGAAAATACAGACTGGGAATCAGAGAGTAGATGCCCACCAGACACAGAACCTGATGCTCTGATCTTAGACTCCAGCATCCAGAACAGAGAGCAGGTTTTGATTATGCACAAGCAAACCTGTTTTGGACATGCGTGATGGTAGCCTGGGAAGTCCAAGGCATCATGCATGAACATCTGATCTCACTTGATTTTCAAAAGAGGCCATGCAAGGTAGGCCTTCTGAAATCTGATCAGATAGGGTAAGCAATAGTCTCAAGCTCTCACCTCTCACTACATTGCAGAGTAGAATTTGAATTCTGCTTATTCTGATTGTAAAAAAAAAAACCCTCATAGCCTTCCTGGAGCACAGTTACACATTCAACAAATGTCCTTGTGGCGAAAAAAGAAAAAGAAAAAAAAGTCCAGAAAATTAAGGATGAATTCACAGACAGATCAAATGAGATCACCCTCCTTTAGGGCTGAAAATTCACCTGTTTGTTTGGGTTTTTTGAGGGGGGGGGTCCGGTCGTGGGGCCTGGGTACTGTCCCTCAGCTCTTCAGCTCAAGGGTAGCAGTCTACCACTCGAGCCACAGCACCACTTCTGGCTTTTTTCTTTTTGCTTATGTTGTGCTGAGGAATCAAACTCAGGGCCTCAGCCATGCAAAGCAAGCGCTCTACCACTGAGCCACCTTCCCATCCCGAAAATTCACCGCTTTGAAAGCTCACTCCATCCTTCCCTCTTCCCCTCTGAAAAGCCACCAACTTTTCCCTCTCTCCTCAGGAGACAGGGGAAGGCAAGTTCTTACCAAACTGAACATGTTGATTCTCTTGCTATTAATTGAGTATTCATCTACCTTTCTGGGGAAGCAGGGCTCTTGGTGAGTAATGATGCGAGAACAGGCTGGCTTGCCAATTGGAAGCTTAGCAATATGCACTGAGAATTATCTTAATGTTATGGATGTCTTAGCTAGCTCCCCACACACACCCTCCAAGCTGGCTTGATACTTGCCAACAACCTTCCAACTAATGGCTGAATTAACTTGCAAGCTCTATGTGTGCTATGCCATGAAATAGAAGGTACCAAAACTGAGATACACTTTATATTAGCTACATTTTCCTAGCTATTATTTTGTAGGTTATATTTTCATTTTTTATTTTTTATTTTTGTCACTCATGGGGCTTGAACTCAGGGCCTGGGCACTGTCCCTGAGCTTTTTCACTCAACGGTAGTACTCTACCACTTTGAGCCACAGCACCACCTCTGGTTTTCTGGTGGTTAATTGAAGATAAGAGTCTCACAGACCTTTTTGCTCTGGCTGGCTCCAAACTGCAATCCTCAGATCTCAGACTCCTGAGTAGCTAGGATTATAGGCATGAGCCACCATCAGCTGGCTTCATTTTATTTGTTTTTTAATAATTTATAACCCAGGCACCTGTAGTCTTAGCTGTAATCCTAGCTACTGAGGAAGCTGAGATCTAGGGATACCAATTCAAAGCCAGTCAGGGAAAGGAAAAATAGTGGCTACCAAAAGAGCAGAAGTAGAGGTATGGTTCAAATGGTAGAGTACTAACCTTGAATAAAAAAGCTAAGGAACATGGCATAGGCTGAAATTTTCTTAATAGAGACCCAGAAACACAACAAATCAAACAAAGGTTGGACAAATGGGATTACATGAAATTGCAGAGCTTCTGCATGGCAAAGGACATAGCTAGCAAGGTCAATAGCCCACAGATTGGGAGAAGATTTTCACTAGCCATACAACAGACAAGGGTTTCATATCTAAAATATACTTGGAACTCAAAAAATTAAATCCCACAACAAATCCTCATAGAAACAACTGCCCAATAAACAAATGGGCTAAAGACTTAAAGAGAAACTTCTCTGAAGAAGAAAGAAGGATGGCAAATAGACACATGAAGAAATGCTCAACTTCCCTAGCCATAAAAGAAATGCAAATCAAAACAACATTGAGATACCACCTCACCCCAGGTAGAATGGCTATAATCAAGAACTCTAATAACAACAGATGCTGGAGGGGATGTGGACAGAAGGGAACCCTACTGCATTGTTGGTGGGAGTGTAAACTTGTTCAACCACTTTGGAAAGCAGTATGGAGGTTCCTCAAAAGGCTCATAGAGCTCCCTTATGACCCAGCAATCCCACTTTTGGGCATTTACCTGAATGATCACAAACAAGACCATACTAAAGCTATCAGCACGACTATGTTTATTGCAGCATTATTTACCATAGCTAAGAAATGAAACCAACCCACATGCCCCTCAGTAGCTGAATGGATCAAGAAAATGTGGTATATATACACAATGGAATTTTATGCCTCCATCAGAAAGAATGACATTGCCCCATTTGTTAGGAAATGGAAAGACTTGAAAAAAATTATATTGTGAAGTAAGCCAGGCCCAAAGAAACATAGGTCCCATGGTTTCCCTTATTTGCAATAACTAGTATATATCTGAGACAAGCAGAAACGGTCAGATAAGTTGATGTTAGGCGAAATGAACCCCAAGATAGGGACTCAAATGCTTTTTTCTTGCTTGCTATTGTTTCTAACATATTTATAAGATATTTCTTTGTTGTTTGTATGTCCCTTCCCCATGGTATAACCTCCTATTTTCCCTGTATTTGATGTTGATATAATTTGTGGAGGGGAAGGGGGAAAAAAACTATTGTTTAAATAGGGATACAGATTGACCCATTGCAACAATGAGATATACAAGACGTTATGTCATAAAACAAACTTTACAACTTTGGCTGGGGGGGGGGGAAGGGATGAGGGAGGGGGGAGATGGGAAGGGATGGGAAGGGGAAGCAAAGGAGGCGGCAACAATGCACATAGTAAGCACCCAAAGCGTTGTTGGACAGTGAATAAATATCATCTAATTATTCGTGTGTGTGTGTGTGTGTGTGTGTGTGTGTGTGTGTGTGTGTGATCCCAAGGAATGTGTGAATGCACATGCATGCTAGGCAAGCACTCTACCACTGAGCTAACATCCCCTACCTCAGTCTTTGCCTCATTTTGAAACAGTCTTACTAAGTTGCTCAGGCTGGCCTCCAACTATGATTCTCTTGCCTCAGTCTCCATAGCTGAGATTATAAATGCATACCACCACACCAGGCTGGTACTCATTTTTTCTTATAAGCTCCAGGTTTGTCTCAGAAATAAGAGATGTAATTGTTCTTTCCCAACACCTTTAAAGGGCTGCTTCCATCCCAGGTGCCCATCTGGTCCAACATGGCCAGGAACAACTCAAGGCTGCAGAAATCCTTTTCCAAAACTCTATCTACATGAGCTCATTTCTACTACCTGAGTGGGCCCAAAGTATTCACAAACCAAAAATTCTTGAGATTGGTTCTAAAATAAAACAACACAAAGCTGGAAGAACTTCTACAGTTAATCTGGAATAGTCTGGAAACAGTTTGGTTCAAAGTTTCCTAACATAAGGCCATTGTGAGTATATTGTGGGTATTTGGAGCAGGAGGCATGTTGCTTGTAAAAGCAGTATAAGCATTACAAAAAATTCAAACATAAAGCAATATATACAGTAGGTGGTGGAAGATGATTTCCTGATATTGGCTTATAATATGATTGTTGGATATAGCCGTATTTTAGGGTATGAATGTGTATTTTTAAATTTTGTATCTTATTTTCTTGTAAAGGTGACGTAAAGAGGGGTTACAATTACATAAGTAAGGTACATTTCTTGTTGGATAGTGTTATCCTTGCCCTCATTTTTTGGTTGTGGGAATTGAACTCAGGGCCTGTGCACTGTCCCTAAACCTCTTTGTGCTCAAGGTTAGTGTTCTACAACTTGAGTCACAGCACCACTTCTGGTTTTTGAGTGATTAATTGGAGATAAGGGGAGTCTCACAGGAACTTTTCTGCCCAGGCTGGCTTCAAACCACAGTCCTCAGATCTCAGCCTCCTGCACAGTAGGATTACAGACATGAGCCACCAGCACCCAGCTACATATTTTTCTTTTGTGCTGGTACTGGGGCTTAAACTCAGGGACTGAGTTTCTCCTAGCTTTTTTGCTCAATGCTATACTCTACCACTTGAGCCACAGTTACACTTCTGGATTTTTGGTCATTAACTAGAGATAAGAGTCTCACAGACTTTCATGACTGGACTGATTTTAAACTACAATCCTCAGATATCAGCTTCCTGGGTAGCTAGGAAACAGGCATTAGTCAGTGGCACATGGCTAATGTTTTTTTAATATTTCTATTTGTTTCCATAAAATAAAAATCAAAAGGTTTCACATGACTGAGACACTTCCACGGGGCTTCCAGATATGGAGGTGACAGAGAAATAAATAGGCAATCTGAAGCAGAATGAAGAGTTCCATGCTTTCCAGCTATTCTCAGAAAATCCATGGATCTGCCCCCACCCCCCATCCCTACCAATGATAACTGATGTTCTCATACTTGTCACTCTTCTTACCTGGCCCATTTTCCAAGACAATCTGGCCCCTTATACCCTGGAGTTTGCAATCCTGATAGATGTCCTTATAAACCCATCAATAACACCTTGAGTGAACACTACCTGTAACCTTCTCCTTCTCGTTATATCCATGTTGAATTTATAGCTTGAGCCATGTATTTCTCCATGTGATTACATTATCATGGATATAGCCACTCCTTTCCCTAACATTTTAATAGCATCAAATGCTGAAGTTGGTTTAGAATTCAAAGTTGGTTAGGCCCAAGCAAGGACAAGAAGTGCTAGAAGTTACCATGGAGAGATGAACTACCCACCACACAGCCAACCCTTCTCCTCAGCAACCATACCTCTATATTCCTACTCTTCTCCAACCCTTCTCCTCAGCAACCATACTTCTATATTCCTACTCTTCTCCAACCCTTCTCCTCAGCAACCATACTTCTATATTCCTACTCTTCCCACAAGGTCAAAGAGCTAGACATAGTAAGCCAAATAAATGTACCATGATCTGCCAGATCTTAGGATTATAGGTATGAGTCTCAGGTGCCTGGCTTGGACAAATATATTTGAGAAGTAATTCACAGTCAAAGATGGGGCATGAAAATAAAATGAGATAATTCCCTCTCTAAGGCTTCATTTTCTCAGTCTGCAAGATGGGGGTAATTATGGGGTTATAGTTCGTAGCTCAGATTCTGGCACAAAGCAATGTTGTTATTATTTATTCTAGATGTAATGGCCAACCCCACCCCTCTTAAACTTCTACAGGGTGGTACTAGTGCCCGAGATCATGGAAGCCCCAAGCCTCCAGGCAGCTACCATATGAGTTGACAGTCAGACAATGGCCAAATCAGAATGAATAACTGCTCCAGGAAAAGAAACCAGGTGTCAGGCTGTTTTAAACTGTATTTTAGATGCAACATAATAGATAATAAGAGGCCTGAAAGAGGATAATGGCCAACCTTCACCAAAGGCTTACTCTGTGTCATGCTCTTTAAAGCATTTTACAAGCTTCTTCTTCAAGCATGTTCCCAATAATCCTATGGGTTAAACATTATTATTGACAGTCCCTTTCTTCTCTGACAAGAAAACCAAGCAAAGTGTGTTTAAGTGAGTTGCTTATGTCACATGCTTATTTAACCCGATGGCCCAGGCCATCTGACTCCAGAGCTGATTTTTCTTAACCACTATATAAGTATTTTTTTTTTAATCTCAGAAGGAGATAAAACAACAGCTAAAGCCAAGTAAATGTCAGGACACATCAAAACTACTTATCTCATTTTGCCTGTTTGAAAAGTTAAGTGTTCTTCATAGATCACCAGTTTAGCTCAAATTGCTCAGGACTTACCTTAAGTCAAATCTACCCCTTAAAATTGAACTTCATACTCTGAAATCCTGTAGATTAATAAAACCATAAATGTTCTAGAATGTGCAATATTTATTTTTTTTTCTTTTAAAACTACCGGGTCAGGAATAGAGTGGACTTCCCCAAGTTACTGGTAATAATTATTTGATGCATCCTCTGTTTCCTTTGAAGGGACTTGTCTGTGGAAAGCAGTGCATATCTGTTTGAGTTCCAGGTGTTGCCAGCCCACATCAGGAAATTCACTCCTCACACCAAGGCTGAGAAGTACATATTACGGGTCCCATTTTGATGTGTGAGGCTAAAATCACAGAGCTATTCGTGGCAGACCTGGTTGTCCAAGCCTATCCTCCAAGTTCCAACTGTTCTCCTTAGGAATCCACTGAGAATTCCAGACACAAGTGACTCATTTTTATCACTCAGCAAATATTTATTGACCACTAACTTGGGTCAGGCAAAATATAGCCAGCATACACAACTTTTCTTTCCTTCCTTTTTTCTTATATTTTTTTTTTCTTTTTGGTGCTGGTTCTAGGGTTTGAGCTCATTAGGCACTCTCCTTGTGCTAGTACTCTACTAGTTGAGCCACAGCTCCACTTCTGGTTTTCTAGTGGTTAATTGAAAAAAAAAAAAGAGTCATGGGGGTTTGTCTGCCTGGGCTGGCTTCCAACTGTGATCTTCAGATCTCAGCCCTCTGAGTAGGTAAGATTATAGGCAGGAGCCGCAAACTCCTTGGCACAATTTTTCTTTTAAAATCTTCTAAAATTTAGGAAAGCAAAAATAAAAGTTGATCAACACAGAAATATTTCTTGCCCCACGGGACAGAGATTGTATGCATGAGAAAGGAAATTTATAAAGATAAGTCAGTAAGCAACACATAACACCGTAAAATTAATCTGGCATTAGTCCCTCAAAAATGTCTATTATGTCTAACAAATGCAATTGATAGTCAGTTATAGAAAAGTAATTCTATTTTAAGAGTTGTCTTTTAAAAAAGGAAGCATTGGTTTCTCATTAATTTCATATTGTTCTTGATTTACCTCTAAAGAAAGACATTAATTTGGGAGAAATGGGGGAGGGATAAAAGGGATAACACTGATCAAGACCCATTGTCCTCATAATCTGCCTTGTTGAATTGAAACTCCTTTACACAACTACTTTAAACACACACACACACACACACACACACGCACACACACACACACACCTGAAGAGAAAATTGGGAGAAAGCAAAGGAAGGGGTGACATTGTTCAAAAATAATTGTATTCATTACCTGGCTTCTGAAATGGTAACCCCTCTGTACAACACCTTCATCATAACAATAAAATTATATTTTAAAAAGACAGGACAAATCCAGGCATTTAGGGAATTTCTTAGTTGTGCAATTTTCTCCCCTGTGTGATTAAAAGTCCAAGACTGTGGTTACCCAACAACCTGGGCAAATCATGAGCTTTTGCACAGACTTGCTCTGGGCTTAGTAAGAATTAAGGCTGCATCCAATTCCTGTTTTTTTTCTTTTACTGGAAACACTAGTTTCATCAGAAAGGAAACAGTAAAGAAGGAAGATGGGTTAGGAATGAAATGGCTAATTATGGCCCTTCTCTTCTGTAAGACCCAGTATCTGCCATGGATTAACACTTATTTATAGCAATTTTAAAGCATTCAAGTTTATTTCTTAATGGTTATTTTTATCAACTGTAATGAATAGTAAGTTGTTTGGATTATAGGATTTAAACATCCCCATGGCAAATATTTAGCAAATCTATAATGATTTAAGCTATTTTCATTATCTTTTTTTTTTTAAATCATTACATTATTAGTAATATATTCATTATGGAAAAATTACAAATATACATAAGCAAAATGAAAATAATAAACCAGCACCTAGGGAGAATGATTGCTGACATGTTGATGGCTAAGAATTAAACTCAGGGTCTCGTGGTTGATAGAGAAGCATTCTGCCATTGAAGCCACACCTCCAGTTCACCATGGTTAACTTTGGGTCACATAGTCTTCTAATCCCAATATTACACACCTGTGTATCATTTCAAAATACCTAGGTACACACAACTTGCAAGTGTCTAGATTCAGTTAATTGTGATAGCTTTCAAATCATATGTTTCTTTCTTTCTTTCTTTCCTTCTTTCATTTTCTTTCTTTTCCTTCCTTCCTTCCTTTCTTTCTTCCTTCCTTCCTTCCTTCCTTTTTCTTCTGCCAGTACTGGGGCTTGAACTCCAGGACTGCATATTGTCCTTTCACTTTTTCCCTCAAGGCTGGCACTTTACCACTTCAGCCACATCTCTGCTTTCAGCTTTTTTGGTGGTTAATTAGAATTAAGAGTCTTTCAGCTTTTACTCCCTGGTTTTGAACCACAATCCTTAAATCTCAGCATCCTTAGTGGCTAGGATTATACATAAGAGGCAGCTTCCCTATCATTTCTCATTGTTGTGTAGTATTCACATATTGGACATATTTATCCACTCTGCTTTCATTACACACTAAGGTATTTTAAACTTTTCACCACAAGCATACTGTTAGGAATATATTGGGATGTGTATCTGTTTATATTATTATAAATTTCTAGCCACAGTATACTAGTGGTTTATAGGGACATGGTTATGTAGCATTGGCTACTATACCAAACGTTTTAACTTTTATTTTTGACTTTGAAATAATTATAGACTCACAAGACATTGCAGACATGCTACAGAGAAGCCTTGTGTCCCCTTCTTTCAACCTCGCTCAATAACATCTTATAATAACTGTCACCTATTATAAAAAGGAGAGCACTAACAATAGCCCAAGATAGTTAACTAGATTATAAATTGTATTTTCTAGTCAAGTTGTTTTCCACTCTTAAGAGAATGGTAAGATGTGTGCACCCTTACTTATCTCCTACTTTCTCCCCTAGCCAGCTGCTTCTGGAATTATCTTCTAATCATTTTTTTTTTTTTGCTGGTTGTGGGGCCTGAACTCTGGGCCTAGGCACTGTCCCTCAGCTCTTCAGCTCAACCACTTGAGCCACAGTGCCATTGTGGCTTTTTCTGCTCATGTGGTGCTGAGGAATCGAACCTAGGGCCTCATGCATGCAAGGCAAGTACTCTACCACTGAGCCACCTTCCTGGCCCCATCATCTAGTCTTCTGTAGGAGAAAGGACACAAATGTGTTGAGTACACTATTCTTTTCTACTGAATATCAAGAGAAAAGCAAGTGAGAATCACTAGAAGCAAAGGAGAGTGTCACTCTTAACTTCCCAAAGAATAGGAGTCTCACCTTCCGCTGCAACCACCTACTTCCTTTAGGATTCACTAAAGCAGAGTTCCCTAAAATTCCCTGAGGGTCTTAATCCCAAAACAAATTATTCTCAATCTCTGCAGGAATTCTCCTTCACACCAGGGAGCAGAAGGGAAAGGAGCTAAATTTATGCCCCTTAACGTCTCCTTAACATTTGCTAATCAATCTTTTTTTTTTAACACAAATGGCTTAAGGCTCAAAGTTTAGATCTAGGTAAGCAATAACATTTAACTTCCATTCAATGGTGTTTTGGTGCTTTACTTAAATGTGCACTTACTTTTACTTTCAAATCCCAACAAATGAGCCAGATTTTCCATTTACAGAAATATTTTTAAGTTTCCTTTTGAAAATAAATTATTTCAAAACCAAACACCAGTGGCCCAGGTCTATTATCTTAGCTACTCTGTTGAATGAAAGCTGAGGCTCAAGGTTCAAAGCCAGCCCAGACGCTTATCTCCAATTAACAATTAAAAAACCAGAAATGGAGTTGTGGTTCAAGTGGTAGTCGCGCTAGCCCTGAGGAAAAAGCTTAGGGACAACACCCTGGCCCTGAGTTCAAGCCTTAGGATGGGAACAAATTTAATTAATTAATTAAATTAGAAAAGGTAATTTAATTTTAAAAAGTAGTGACTATAGCAAAAGGTATAATAATTGAATGCAAATAACCAAGGTTAGGGGGTACATTGTGTTGGCACATTTGGTCAATAAAGAACTAACCATGTACACATAGTAGAAAGCTCAGGTTTCGTTTCAGGTTGATTAAGAACTCTCAGGTTGAGGGCATGATTTAACTGAGGGTGCCTGCCTAGCAAGTACCAGGGCCCTGAGAGTAATCCCCAGTCCAAAACAGGGAGTAAGGAAAAAAGAAACTTCGGACTGCTAGTTCTTTCATAAGATCTGCTTATCCAAAAAGACAATGAAGTCAGGTGTTGGTAGACCACACCTGGAATCCTAGCTACTCAGGAGGCTAAGATCTGAGAATCCCTGTTTGAAACTAGCCTGGGCAGGCAAGTCCTTGAGAGTCTTATTAATTATCAAAAAGCCAAAGGGAGAGCTATGGCTCAAGTGGTAGACAGCCAGCCTTGAGCAAGATGTGAGTTCAAATTCCAGAATCAGCACACAAAAAAAGAAGAGAGAAGAGAATGGGCTGGGAAGGGGACTCAGTGGTAGAGCGCGTGCCTTGCATGCCTGAGGCCCTGGGTTCGATTCCTCAGCACCACGTAAGCAAAAAGAAAAAAGCCGGAAGTGGTGCTGTGGCTCAAATGGTAGAGCACTAGCCTTGAGCTGAAGAGCTGAGGGACAGCGCCCAGACCCAGAGTTCAGGCCCCACGACTGGACGCAAAAAAAAAGAGAGAGAGAGAGAATGAAAGAAAGAGAAAGAGAGAGAAAGGAAGGAAGGAAGGAAGACAAGCAGGGAGTCAAGAAGGGAGGGAAAGAACCCTATCTATATTAAATACTTATTGTTGTGTATCATTCCAATTCACTCCCCAGCATAACCTAATGAGGTAGGTCCTATTAGGAACCTCATTTCATACATGAGAAATCCAAGGAAGAAAGGAATAGAATCATTAGCCTAGTTGCTCTATCAAATCATGAGTAGAGCTACAATTCAAACCATGTCTATCATGTCTATTGGACTTGAACGTCACACACACTCTTTTTTTTTCTTTTTTTCTTTCTTTTGCCAGTCCTGGGGCTTGAACTCAGCCGGGGCGCTGTCCTTGAACTTCTTTTGCTCGGGATTAGCACTCCACCACTTAAGCCACAGCACCACTTCTGGCTCTCTCTGTTTCTATGGTCCTGAGAAACCGAACAAGAGGACAAACACTCTAGGACTAAGCCACACTCCCAGCCTGAAAGTCACAGTCTTGATTGCTGATTAGAACTGTCCCTCATTACACTGAAGAAATACAAGTTTTCTCCAGAAAGTTGGCAATGGCTTATTGTCCCTGCACCAAGTTTGGATTGCTTTAGTGGGGGGTGTAGTGGTTGTGCAAGAACAGCCTAACACATATATGTCATCTCCAAACGTTCTCAGATTGGAGAGGAGGCCTCACAGTGAACGGCATCTTTCAAAGGCAGGATGTCTGGTAACCATTCAAAACCCAACCTTTGCACCTTCCTTAACATTCCCACTGTGGGAAAGGCACCCACTCTCCTACCATCATTCTCCTCTCTCTGAATAGTACTGAAGAACCTTTCATATCATCAGAAAATCAAATCACCAAGTGAACATCAAATGAAACTGCATAGCTATATTTAAACATTCCAAATGTATAACCAAACTGATATTAGGTACTGCAGGAAGAGACCAAGAAGTGTAATCCAGGGCAAAGTGAGAGTTAAGAGAGGCATGGAGATCCACAGTACTCTAACGCTATTCCAACCACCCAAACTCCTTTGAGAGTTTTAAAGACTGACTTCCTGGCGGCAGAAACCCTGAGACCATTGAAAGGCTAAGAGCCAGTCAAATGAAGGTAGTATAGTATATCCGGGGGCTGGTGGTAAAGCTCCAGCCATGAGTAAGGGCTTCAAGGCCCAGTACATACAACTCTACAATTATAATTCCAATGAATAGGGAAGTTTGATCAATAATAGTGATCTGCACACTTGTATGGATTTGTTTCATTTTACATTTGCAGCAAACTGTTTCTGTCTGAAAGAAAGGCTGGCTCCCTTGAAGATAATTCCTTTGAACATAGGAGTTAGGGAACAAGAGAGTGAGCCAGGGTGGGAGAGAGAACTAGTAAGGGATGATTGTGTCAGCCATCCTCCCCCCATCTCCAGGCTTGAATGGTGCTCATCTGACCTCTAGAGAACTTTGTGAAGTCCTAGAACCATCTTCGCCAAAGCATTTACCCACATACTGCCCCTCAACCAAAGCAGCCCCATACTTCTAGATCAAGCGCCTGAGATGGCAGAGCAGGTTTCCAATGTATGCTCACATTGGAGAAACTCTAGGGCAGGAGGCAAGAGGTGTGTAGCAGGGTCTGGAGCAGAGACATGGCTAGGTGGCACCCACACGAATCTGGTAGAACCTCTCAGCTGAAGCAAGAAGTGACACTGATAATGTTCAAGGAGATGCCCAAGACTTAGCTGATGAAGCTCTAATCAAAAGGTTGATGAACATCTGCCCAAACACAAAATTTCAAGATCAGAATTCATGTCTCCCACTCATAAGCTTTTCCATTTGTTTGTTGATTTGTTTGTTTAGTGCTGGTCTTCAGGCTTGAGCTCAGGGCCTGGTCACTATCCCTGAACTTTTATCTCAAGGCTAGTCCTCTACAACTTTGAGCCATAGCTCCACTTTCGGCAGTTTGGGGTAGTTAATTGGAGATAAGAGTCTCATGTACTTTCCTACCATGGTGGTCTTGAACCAGGATCCTCAGAGCTCAGCCTCTTGAGTAGCTAGGGTTATAAGCGTGAGCCACCAACACTTGGCAACAAGCTTACTTAATAATCATTTACTGAGCATCAATTACATGCTAGCCACTCTGTGGATATGAGCACAGAATAATGATAAGACACATAAGTGCTTTGCTCTTATATAGTCTGTTTGGAAAAGTTGAGTATTAAATAAATGATTATAAGATAAGAACTGAATTTAAAACTGGGTGCCAATGGCTCAGGCCTATAATCCCAACTACTCAGGAGACTGAAGATCTGAGGATCACAGTTTGAAGCCAGCCCAGGCAGTAAAGTCTATGAGACTCCTATCTCCAATTAAGAACCATAAAACTGGAAGTGGCAATGTGGCTCAAGTGGTAGAATGCCAGCCTTGAACAAAACGGCTAAAAATTTGTACCCAGGCCCTGAGTTCAAGCATCAGTACTGGCAGAAAGAGAAAGAGAAGGAGAAGGAGAAAAGGAAGGAGGGAAAGGAAGAGGAGGAGAAGAAGGGGAGGGGAAAGGAAAAGGAAAAGAAGGAGGAGGAGAGAATTGCGAGAGTGGTAAGTGTTATGAAGGAGAAAGGTAGGATGACAAACTTTCTATGCATGAAAATCAAAGAAAGCATCTTGAAAAGCTTACATTTGCAAAGAAAAGGGTGAAAAGACAAAGGGATAACAAAGGAGGAGGCAACAATGCTTGATAAGAAATGTACTAATTATCTGTAATTGTAACCCCTCTGTATGGTATTTTCACACACACACACACACACACACACAAGACAAAGGGAGGAGGTAGAGAAAAAGGGACAGAGAGTACTCGGATGTATTTTGTAGAGGATGCAGGATGCAGGATGCATGAATATGGCAGAAAAATTAAGTTGCCCTAAGAATGGAGAGAGAGAGAAGACAGTGAAGAAAGATGTAGGTGCAATTTAGGCACACAAGCCAGATTATCTAGGATCTAGTAGGCCAGAAAAAGGTCTTGGATGTTATCCTGAGGTCAATGAAAACCAACTAAGAATTCTGAATAGGGAACAAAATAATCAGGTGTGTGTGTGAGAGAGAGAGAGAGACAGACAGAGAGACAGAGAGACAGAAACAGAGACAGAGAGAGACTTTGTGTGTGTGTGTTTGAGTATATGCCAGCACTGTTGTATGGCCTTTTTGCTCAAGGATGGCACTCTACCACTTGAGCCATAATCCCATCTCTGGCTTTTTCTCCTTTCCTTTTGTAGCTTTTTTGTAAATTGGAGATAAGAGTCTCATGGACTTTCCTGCCTGGGCTGGCTTTGAACCTCAATTCTCAGGTCTCAGCCTCCTGAGTAGCTTGGATTATAGGTATGAGCCACTGGTGCCTAGTGATCTGACTTTTCAAAGGTCAAATATGGTAAGAAAGAGTAACCTATTGGTCTATCCTGTGCTCTTTGGGTGGGCTTGTTTGATTGCATTTTGTCAGGGATGAGACCCTGGATCATACAGGGACATGGAAAGGCTACAAGATTACAAAAGGTAAACTCAGAATATAAGCTAGTTAGACTTCATTTGGACTTGGGCTGGCTCTGAGATCAGCTGGTGTGTGTACATGGACTTATACATAAAAGTGCATGGAGTTGGAGGGGCAGAGGGAATAATTCAAGTGGTAGACTTGTCTACCCTGGGTTTAATCCCCAGCATTGCTATCAATCAACCAACTTTTTTTTTCAAATGGGTAGATTTATACAGTAAAAGTGTCTGGATGTATTCATGGCATGTACGTAATTGTATAACACGAGAAGCTAGCATGATGAGGATCACAGGTGCTACAATTAGTCTAAGTTGGATTCAGATCACAACCATGAAGTTACAACACTTATTTTGTGAGGCTGTTAGGTTTCAATGAGATAATCCAGTTAAAGTTTTTATACTGGCCTGCAGTGTACAGTCCATGCTGCCTAAATGTTTTGCTAATACAATTGTGTCTACATGCATCCTGGGTAAGTGTATGTCTGCATGTAGGTGCTCATGTGGGTGTGTCAGAGAGGTGGAATGTGTTTAAGATCAAGAGAGGGAAGAGCAATGCCATGGCTATAGTTGAAGGCGAAGCACTGGAGTGGTTCTTTCCAGGGGGAGCAAGGGGACTGCTGGGCAGCCACAGAGAAGACACAGCCTTACTCAGTGGGAAAACAAGTGAGAGATTGCAAAGAGTCTCAAATTACAAGACAATCCCCTATGGGTACAGAATCAAGAGTGGAAATTAAGCCAGGTGTCTGTGGCTCATGCCGGGAATTGTAGCCAAAAAGTAGGAGGCTAAGATCTGGAGGAGGGAGGTTCAAGGCCACTCTAGGCTAAAAGGTCTTCAAGGCTCCATCCCCAATCAATAAGCCAGCAAAATGCTGAACTAGAGGTATATATAGCCAAGTAAGAATGCCAAGTTAGCAAGGCCCCTGAGTTCAAACTCCAGTTTGAGATTCAAAAGCAGTCTTTGAAAGTAAAATGTTTGAAAGTAAAGACTCAGAATTCAGAAAACAGTATTTTCACTTGTTCTTCTTGATGCTTCCCTTGTTTTGAGCTTCATGCCTGTTTGAGTTTTCAGAACTGACTTGGAAGAAAGGAGATAAACCTATACACCACCATCCATGTCTTCAGGATTCTTGGTCCCTTCTGAAGATTCCCACAGAGTTCTAAGTGTTTTCCATAGAATAAAGAATTATTTTCCTGCTGTAAAACAGAGCACATAATTTTTTTTAAGTCTCAGTTTTGGTTTCTAGCCCCAGTTCTGTCCCCAACTAACTCACCAGGGAACTTCAGGAAATCTTTTGATCTCTCCAGAGACTTTTGTCTCACTTGGAAGAGAACTTAGTTGATCGGTATTGGTCATTATGTTTTGACTTCCTGCCATTCTAGGCAAGGCTGAGCTCCCTTGACCTGGCCCTTCTTTTAAAGTGATATCACTCTCATAGTGGTTCAGAGCACAGAATTCTTCCACCCATGGCCCCTTCCACCTATGATTTATTCCTCTCTGACTCAATTTTCTCCGGGTACAGTGCATCCTAGGATTAAGGAAAGGGTTAAGCAGGTTAATATAGGTAAGGTATTTAGAACAATACTTGACATGGATAAGAGATAACCTAGTGTTGGGTAATATTATTATTATTTACTTACTCAATTGGATTCCTTTGTGACCTTACATAAGATGTGTTATGGATAAACACCGGAAGCATAGGTATCGTTTGCGGATGAGAAATGATTAGAGAAGGTATCAGGCAAGAGAACTGAGACTATTGATTTCCCATTTATAAAAGTTCCCTCTAGAGGCTGTATATGGTGGCTTATGCCTATAACCATAGCTACTTGGGTGGTAAGGATCAAGAGGACTGCAATTCAAGGCCAGACAATGCAAAACTATAGTGAGACATTTCAATACATGGTGGTACAGATCTGCAGTCCCAGCTGCACAGAAGGTAGATAGGAAGATCTAGGTCCAAGCAAAACACAAAACCCTACTTGAAAAATAATGAAAATAACAAAAGCAAAAAGAGCTGGGAGTATAGTTCAAGTGGCAGAGCACTTGCCTAGCAATACAAATTCTGAATTCACCACCACCACCACCACCATGACGCACGTGTGCACACACACACACACACATTCTGAAGAATGTATATGCACATAGAACTATTTATGATTAGCATGATTATTGTTTAAATAAATGGAGTCAAGACATGACTGAAGTCCTTCTCATCTCCAAGTTCAGGAACTGAGAATGGTTTGAAGGAGCAGTATTTTCCACGTGGCTGGCTTACCATTACTAAGTTTGACTTCAGAAAACACTTAGGAAAAAAATCTTAAATAAACAATCACAGTGGCGTGTTTACAGATGAGCAGGTTACAACTTCTTGTGCAGGAAAGAAACATGGAAATATAAACATTGTCATTACTTGGGCATCTTGGCTTTGTATTTTCCTCTGACAGTCTTTTCCCCAGAACTTGGCTCAGGAAGCCTAAAGGAAAGACCCAAAGGGAGCCGAGAAGTCCAGGGAGAGTGTGCCAGCCAGGCAGGCAGGCAGGCGGCAGTAGCAGCCTAGCAACGAAAGCGTTAACAGGGCTGGGTAAGGCGATCCTTTCAAATGAGTAGGTCTCTGAGTTGTGGAAGTTTTCAAAGCAGTAGCAGCAGCAATTGGGGAGAAGACCAGATGGAGGCCGGGAGACCTAGGCTCCGCAGGGGTTCAGGCACCAGGTCAGTGGTCCCGCACACCTACCCTGCCAGCCCCGAGCTGCACTGCGCTGCCGCGCGCTAACTTTGGAAAGGAGGCTTGGAAAGGTGAGACGCCATCTCCCTGCCCCTGTGTCATGTCTACCCTGCTAGCTGTGGGGCCATGGCTCCTCCTGCCAAACCTCCCTGGCGTCCACCCGAGCCTTGGCGCTTGTGAGGGACAGCTGACTTCTTCCCAGGAGACTTTTCTAGACTGGAGACTTCCTTTCCGACATCCAAAAGAAACTGTTTCTGAAACCAAGGATTATTTTTCAGACCACACACAGGCGCCCTTGCCTACCTGCTGCTTCCTCTTAAGTTTTTATGGGTTATAACCACAATCCAGAATTCCTACCTGCTTCAGGTGAAACTGAGAACAATTGTCGAAGTTACTCAACCAGGGTGGGGGGGAGGTGAGAGAGGGGGAAGGGAGGGAGAGGAGAAGGAAAGAAAAGGAAATGAAGCTTCCCAGTACCCTGGCTTATAACTTAAGGCAAAACAACTTTTGAAAATAGTTTTTGTGTAGGAGTTTTTCTTGCTTATTGCTAGAACCAAAAAAAAAAAAAAAAAGTGGAGAAAGGCATATTCTGGAGGAAATAATTTTATAGCTGCATGAGTCAGATCAACTTACCTACTTGAACTTATCTGCCTATGATGCAAAGAGTAAGAGACTTAAATAGAGCGGGGGCAAGGGGGCGTAGAAAGGTAATGTCACAGAAATTACATTCTGCAGGTGGGAAGGAGAGGGTTTTACTTGGAGAGTTGTGCCTGACTGTCCTCTCCAGGCAGGAGTAGGAGCCCCCTCCAAGTCCTGTAGATACAGAGGAGAATTGCTGCCTCTCTCTTCCTTGCCCTGGTAGGACACAAAGAGGCAGTGACCAGTCCTGTCCAGAGCTCTTTCTGGTTCCTGCAACGTGCAGCGAGCCTGAGGTGAGCCTTATACCTGCTAGACTGAATCAGAGAATCAGAATGAGTCATTTGCAGCTCCATTCCAGAACAAAGTACTTTGCAAAATGCCTTATGAGACACTGCCTCCTTGTAGGTGGGACATAACCTCCCAGAGCAGTCACATTTTTCCCCCTTCTCTTCCTCTCTCCAAACAGGCAGGCATTCTGAGGCTCTGGAGAGACCCAGCTCTGGCCCCTGGGCTCTGTTTGCCCCTACCATGTGGACCCTGCTCCTTCAGGTCAGGACTGGAGTTTTAAAATAAAATGGATGATTTGACGTTACTTGATCTTCTGGAGTGCCCTGTGTGTTTTGAAAAGCTCGACGTCACAGCCAAAGTCCTCCCTTGCCAGCATACTTTCTGCAAACCATGTCTACAGAGGATTTTCAAAGCCCACAAGGAGCTGAGGTGTCCCGAATGCAGGACCCTGGTGATTGGCAGTATCGAGGCACTGCCAGCCAACCTGCTGCTGGTGCGTCTCCTGGATGGAGTGCGTTCAGGACAGAGCTCAGGGCGAGGAGGCTCCTTCCGCAGGCCTGCCGTGCTGACTGCACAGGAGAGCAGGAAAAGCAGGAGCAATCCTAGAAGTCTGCAGGTCAGTCCTTTCCGGCTAGTGCCCAGCATCAGGATCCACATGGATGGGGTAAGAAAGATCTTGCTTGTTAATATCGTGTGTACTCGTTTGCATGTATATTTCCTGGGGGCTAGGGGTAGTGTGTTCTGAGTTACATGTACAGTGCTGCCAAGGGCTCCTCGGAGATAAGTTTCCTAAGCAGTGATCACTTTCCTAAGACACGCTGAATCCTAAGCCTATCTATCCCATCCATCTGACACTTCCCCTTAGAACTGCTAAAGGCTTCCTAGGTTCTCCTGACTTCTTGTCCAGAGAATAGCCTGTTTGGGGTATTTGTTTTGATCTTTCGCTCCTGTTGCTCTAAGGCCAAAACAGTGCCTGGAAAAATGCCCAGAGGGTGAGAAAAAGAAAACAAAATCTAACTGGTTTGCTTTTGAGATCTCTGAGAAGTTCTCCCCCACCTCCTCCCCCGCCCCCGCTGAAAATGTCACGCATTGTTTGAATTTTATCCAGATCAGTCTTTCCATGCATCGTTATAAAGCACTATTATGACAATGCTTGTTCATAATCTGTTCAAAGCTCTCAAGATACCTGGCGCCCAAGAGCTGCAGGAGGGAACTGTCTGTGTGGGTGGACTGATTGATGATGGCAGGGCCATGAAACACAGCAGATGTGTAAAGAGCCCTGCCGATTCGTAGTTACCAAAGGGATAAAATAGACCAAAACAATAGACATGTCATAGGCTGCAATCAAATGAGTCAATTAATTAATTAAGACAAGCAAATGAACAGACCCAGTGAAACCTCACAGATCACTCAAAAGGCCATTATTAATGGGATTAATGATATTAATGGGAATCTACTAGCTGGTTGCTGGAAGGGCTCTCTGAGGGCTTTTCCTATGGGATGTTATAGAGGGACTAACTCTGGAGAAGAATCTTGTCCTTGCAAGTCCAGCAAGATTATTTGTACCGTGACTTCTAGAGCCAGGATTGATACAGTTATCACCAAAAGCTGTAGCTTGGATTGTTGGCATACCTCGAAAACCAGAGCTGTATACTTTGAAGACATGCCTAAAGCAAGCTTTAATTCCACCATCAGGGTCAAACAGATCTGCTTTGAAGCAGAGCAGGGTGTTTTTTAACATTAAAAAAATTTTATTGTAAAGATACTATACAGAGGGGTTACAGTTACATGAGTAAGGTAATGAGTACATTTCCTATCGAGCTTTGTTACCTCCTCCTTTGTTTTTCCCTTACTATCCTCCCTTCCCCATCTCCCCAACTTCTCCTGCCCCACCCCTGAAGTTGGAAAGTTTGTTTTCAACATAGTGCCTTGTACATCTCATTGTTACAATGGGTCAACCTATATCCTTGTTTCAGCATTTTGTTATTTCCCTTCCCCTCCCCAAATTAGAAAAATGAATATGCAAGATGCAAGGCACCAGAATCAAATACAGTGACAACAGGGGTTATACCATGGGGGAAAAACATACAAAAGAAACAAAAAATTGCATAGTACATTAAAAACAACAGCAACAAAGGAAAAAACCTCTTGTGTGCATATCTTGGAGTACATTTCACATAGCATCATCTTATATGGTCATATGTACATAGCTTTTGACCTTTTCTGCTTGTGTAGTAAGATTATCCTAGACATATACTAGTTATTACAAATAAGAGAAACCATGAAGGGAACCCTACTGCATTGTGGGAGTATAAACTTGTATAACCATTCTTTAAAGCTGTATGGGATTTCCTCAAAAGACTCCACATAGAGCTCCCCTATGACCCAGCAATCCCACTTCTGGGCACTTATCCAAACGATCATAAACAAGGCCATACTAAAGCTACCAGCACAACTATGTTTATCACAGCATTAGTCACCATAGCTAAGATATGATACCAACCCAGATGGCCTTCAGTAGATGAATAGATCAAAAAAATGTGATACACACACACACACACACACACACACACACACACACACAATGGAATTCTATGCCTCCATCAGAAAGAATGACACTGCTCATTTGTTAGGAAATGGAAAGGCTTGGAAAAAATTATATTAAGTGAAGTAAGCCAGGCCCAAAATGTAATGGTTTTGTAAGACTCTCCTCACACAGGAGGAAAGATTTGTGTCCAGTTGGAAGTTGTCTCAAGTTTTCTTTCTAGTTGCTCAACCCTCCTTGGATTCACTGCATCTCTAAGCCAGCCATTGGGTAGGGATAAGTATAAATACTCAAAAATAAGTGTCAAAGGATGATTGTGTGATTTCTTTTCTCACTGTAAATGTTTTTATTGTTGTTGTTGTATGTGAAAGACTACATTCCAGAACAGGACTGGGCACTCAGACTTCTTGAGGTCTCTCCATTAGTCTAGATGTAGACTTCTATCAGAATCTCCAAGACCTACAAAGATAGAGTGGGGTTAGGAGGCAAGCTTTTCACAAACATTCCTCCAGAGTTAGGAAATCCCTCTTGAATTATTGTTTTTTCTTTTTTCTTTTTTTAATGAACAGGGGGGGGGGCTACAATTACATAAGTAAGGTAATGAATATGCTCCTTTTAAAACACCATTACCCCCTCCCTCAGTTTCTCCTGTTTACCACTCCCTACTCCTTCCCCCTCCCAAGTTTTAAAGTTCATTTCCAACATAGTGTTCATGAGTATCATTGTTGCATTAGTTCATGCTTTGTCCTGTTCTTTCTGTGATTCCCTTTCCCTTCCATGAATCAGATAAGCTTATATACAAGACAAAGGGTACAGAAAACTAAAACAGATATAAAAATTAGAAATAACTGCATATAGAACATAATAAGAACCTCATTTCCAATTCTTGGAGTTCATGTTGATACGCTTCATTATATATATGGTCCCATCCACTTAGCAATTGGGCTATTGTGATCCACTGCTAGGAGTATCATAGACATATTCCAGTTAATCCAAAGAGGGAAATCATGAGATCTTTATTTCTCCCTTGAATTCTTCAGTCCCAATAACCTCTCTCCACTGGAGCCTTGCAAAAGTCTGACTTCCCTATCAGGATCATTGTCATCATTCACTAAGAACTGTTGCCAGCTTGAATGTACTTTTGTTCTGATTTGTATCTTTTTCCACGTGGCTATGTTGCTAAGACGAGTGGATCTGCAGCTAGTAAGTTTTTAAGCCATAGATTTGCAGGGTCCCCCCTGGCATGGGATTGGGAGCTGGTCGTGTAAGAGAAAGCCATTAAGACAAGAGGAGTCCCTGGAACTCTCCTTCAGGGCCTGAAAACATCAGGCAAAGGTACCTATCTTCTGAACTGCCCTGGACAGAAGCAGGTCATGAGGCTGAAAGACAGAAGCAAACATCGAAGGGCTTCTGCTTTTAGGCAGAGCCTGGTTAGTAAAGATGCTCACTACAAGGGAGGAACTGACAACATCACCACTCCATTTCCTGCAATTCCTGAGCTACCCTTTCTTGGTGTGCTCATCTCCTTCCTTTTGCCTCTCTCCATGGAAATATGAACAAGACCATCCTTGGATGTAAAGATGGTGCCAATGTGCAACCTGGTGATTCTGCCCTAAAATGTAACTATCTTTCCTGTAAATGTGAAAGACGCCATGTACCCTTCAGTTAAAGGAAGCAAGAATGGTCTGAATGCTCTGTCATTCTGTTCTGAACATCAGAAGTGTGGACTTAGAACCTCAGTGAAATCCTCCTGAGTTATTCATCCTCTCTGCCTCTATTCATTGAAGCTTGCCAACAGCAAGGAATACTTGCTGCCTTACCTCCCCTCTTCCTCTAGGAGAGTGTGGAAATGATCTTGGCAACAGACTCTATCGCCTTAGAAAACATCTGCCAGGCATATGCAAAGCATCACCATTATCATCCGTTTAAACTTGCCCCCTCGTGACTTTGGACAAGCCACTTAGAGTTGACTGGGTCTCAATTTAAAATTCTGTAAAATGGGAAAATATCTTGTGAAAACAGAAAGCCATTGTAAAGCTTAACTAATTAGTGTTTGCAAAGCACTTTGAGAGGTTTAGATGAAAGGCATTTGGAAGATCATTATCATAGTAAACATTACTATTGACTGTTCGTTGTGCCTGGCCAAGCATGAGACATTCTATAGAACACAGAAGAGTTATAGCCCTTCTAGGAGAACAGAATAGGTATTATTATCAAATTAAACTCCAGCCTATGGGGAATCCAGGTCAGGATAACACTAAGTATAAAGTACTCTCCTGAGAGGGCACAAATAACCTGTTGTCACAGGGTACCCATTTTGCAAAACACCTCTTCCAGAAGACTTGCTGATAACCCAGTACTCTGAAAGAGTTCATTTAACTTCCTACCCTTGAGCTTTTTCAGCCCAAAGTCTGTTCTGCTCACCTACCTTGGCTCGTTTGTAAAACAAGCTCATCCAGATCTTTTTGTTGGCTCAAGAAAGCCTGATGCATTTGTGCCAGCCAGGGTGCCAGGGTGGAACCAATAGTTACACCTCATGGTGCCAGCCCAAGAGAGAGAGAGAGAAAAATTAGCCCATTGTGCCTACACATCTAAATCTCTCCCAAGCGGATTGTGTAAAATGAAAACTTGAGAAATGGTGGCAGGTTTTTACAGCATGCAATTATTTCAAGCCAACAGGGAAGCTCCTTAAACTCTGGTAGGCCCCTGGTAATGCAAATCACAGTGTTTCCACACCCCCTCCCCTTTTTATTGTCAGAGGGGTTATAGTTACATAAGTCAGGTAACAAGTACATTTCTTGTCAAACTTGTTACCCCTTCCCTCCATTTTCTCCTACTTTCCCTCCTCCCACCCACCCCTCTCTCCAAGTTGTACAGATCATTTCCAACATCATGTCTTGTGTATATCACTGTTACATTGGTTCCCCGCTGGTCCTGTGTCTCTCCATTCTGTTGTTCCCCTTCCCTTCCTTCTTCCCCACACTGCCCTCCAGCTAAAGGAACTCTGCTGGCCTTCAAACAGATTAGGAGTTCCTCAGGAAGGCCTAATCTCTTTCCTTCTCACTCTGTTACCCTTTTATTTCTGCATTCGAATAGGCCATAAAAGCAGGGAAGTGGAGAATTTCCAGACTTTGAACATTATCAAAATTCAAATCTTGATTCTCTCCCTCCTTGGTTGAATACTTTGGGCGAGGCACCTAAAACCTCAGGGCCTCCAATTCTGCATGTATAAATGGAAGATAATAGCAGCACCGATCTCAGAGGGTTGTGGTAAGGCATTAAATGAGATGATTCATATCAATTAGCTCTTAGTACATAGACTGGCTCATAGTAAGTGCTCAAGAAATATTAGCTGAGATTGTTATTGAGGTGACTCAACACTTTCTAGTCTGAAGTACACACCCTCTTTCACTCTCTGATCAATCAAATGCCACTGCGAGACCATCTTTGGCACCCTGAGGTCTTGCTAGTTCCATTTCCATCTGTGGCCATAATTCAGATAGATGATTCTTCCCACATGTTCTGGATTTAAAGTCCCTTCTAAGGCTTTTAGGGAGCTATGAGCTAATTGGAGGAGAAAACCCTCTAACTTACCTTACTTCACTAAATAGCCAGTTTAAGGGGGAAAAACACACACACACACACACACACACACACACACACACACACACACACACACGGCAAGCATAGGTCTACTTCTTGAGTATCACTGATTCTTCATTAACTCTCATCTTTCCCTTCCCCTGCCTTTCACTCTACTCCACAGCATGAAGGTTGCCACGCTGGGTTTTGCAGGGCTGGACTTTCTCCCTACATTGTTAAGCATCGTGCCAATCACACACATTCCCATCTTACTCACCCTGTATCAACAAGAACACACCTGCCACCAGCACACAGACCAGGTGGCTTTGCCCTAGAAATTTTTCTAGTTGGTCTTGCAAAGCAACCAAGGAGAGAAAAATGAGGTCAGAAAGCACTTTAGGGAATTGAGGCTAGGGAGAAACCAGAAGGTGGCCTGGCTCCATCCTGGGTCTCAGATGTTCTGTTCTGGGCTGTGATGCACAGGGTGGGTTTTTTTTTTTTTTTAATTTTCAAGAGGATGAAAATCATCTCTAGGTCCTGAAAACACCGGGCAGCTGCCACCTGGGACAGCAAGGACCCTATGTGGCAGGTGAAGGGAGACAAATGGGTAGAAGCTAAGGTTGAAAAGTCAGGAGATCCAGATTATTCTCCAGCTTCACTCACATTTAAAAAAACAAAAAACAAAACATGGCTTCAGGGCTGGGAAGGTGGCTCAGTGGTAGAGTGCTTGCCTTGCATGCATGAGGCCCTGGGTTCGATTCCTCAGCACCACATAAGCAGAAAAAGCCACAAGTGGCGCTGTGACTCAAGTGGTAGAGTGCTAGCCTTGAGCTGAAGAGCTGAGGGACAGTGCCCAGGCCCAGAGTTCAGGCCCCATGACCAACCAAAAATAAATAAATTATATATATATATGGCTCCAAATCTCTAGTTCCTGTTCCCTCCCTTTTAATGCTGTGTTAAAGGATTCACTTTTTAAAGTTGCTAACAGTGAGTGTATGCTGAGATTCAATTATTTGTTAGCTATGAGGCCTTAGATAAGTTCTCGTGAATATCTCAGATCCTCAGCTTCCATATTTGTAAAGTGGTGATAGTGATAATGTGTCCATCTATCATAAGGCAATTGTTGAGGAAAAAATTAGCAGGGCATGCAAAAAGCTTAGGGCCAGGTGCCAAGAGAAGTCAGCAACAGAAAATAACAAAACAGGCACAACAGAAAAAGTCTACTGGTAGTTTGGGGTACATATATACAAAAGAAAAAAGAAAATAAATGGGAGCTGGACACCCATGGCTCACATCCATAATCCTAGCTATTCAGGAGGCTGAAATCTGAAGATGATTGCTGGAAACCTGCTTAGGCAAGAAAATCCATGAACTCTTATCTCCAATTAACCACCAGAAAACCTTAAGTGGGGCTGTGGCTCAAGTGGAAGAATGCTAGCCTTGAGCACAAAGAGGCTCAGTGACAGTGCCCAGGTCCTGAGTTCAAGCCCTGAACTGGCAATTAAAAAAAAAAAAACAACCACAAAACCTGGAGGTCTCCATTAGAAAATTGAACAAGGGAATTTAATGGATTTTCCAAAGGGAAGAAAAATTTTGAAATGACAAAGCTGTAGTAATAGAAGACACATCAGTGGTTGCCTGGGGTCATGCCTGGGGTCATGGCTGCAGGAGGGAGGGACCACATGGGGCAGCAGGGAGTTTTATGGAGTGATCAGGCAGACCCTGAGGTTGTCACGCGACTCTGTAGATGCATTAACACTCATAGAAGTAAACATCAAAAAGTAAGTAATATTGGGTGGAGGAACAAGCACTCTTGGATATTTCTTTTAGTGGCTACCTGCTTGTCAGCTGGCCACTCAGATTTCCTCTCACCTTTGGGTATTAGGTCAATGCCATTTCTAGAAAGACATTACCATCTTTTAGGCCATCAGAGTAATTCTTGCAGGTAGATAGGAGGACACACTCCATTAGGGAGCCAGATAGTCTACAACCCGCATCACTTCCTCATTGGTGAAAGGTCTTTAGCCTCACACAGCATCTTGATCTTGCTGGGATGGCTAAGCAGTACAGACAGGTGGGTGGGACACGAGGTTCATCTCACTCAACCTCAACTTTCCACTGTATCCATTGGCTGGATGTTGCCTCTGGAATTAGCCAATGAATTATTTTGTGTCATTTTTCTTTTCCTCTTAGGAAAATCTGCTGTATCCCTTCATACTGTAAAGAGATTTGGAGTGAGGGAAAGTACATGTTCAACCTGTGGCTCGAGAAGAGCATCTTCACCCAATCCATCCAGATCTCCTTACATTGTGGGGCTTAATGGAGAATAGCTCAAATAAAACCACACTCAACTGCTTCTCCCTTGCATCTATGTACTTATTCTTGTCAGAACTGGGGTTTTGAACTCAGGGCTTCATGTTAGCTAGGCAAATGCTCCATTATTCCATCACTATTTTTGACATAGGGTCTCAAATTTATGCCTGGGCAAACCTCCACAGTGGTTAGCATGAATGATGCATACCACCACTCCCAACTTTCTCTGTTAAGATGGGGTCACATAAACCTCCCCCCACCCAAGCTGGCCTGGAACCACAACACTCACTCCCCCATCTCAGCTTCCTGCAGAGCTGGCGTGGCAGGTGATACCATCACACTCAGCTCCTTTCTGTTACAATGGGGTCCCATGAAGTTTTTTGCCCAGGTTAACCTGAAACTAAGGTCCTCTTGATCTCAGATCCTACATAGCTAGAATTACTTGAGCTGCTGGTACTCAGCTTTCTCTCTTTTCCATATTTATTTCATCTCTTTTCCTTCACTTTCTTTCTTTTTCCACTTCAAAGTGGCCATGCCGGCACTGTGCCACTGAAGCCATGCTTACCTCTAGCCTTTCCTTTTCTTTCTGTTCATACTCATATCTTAGACCATCTTTTCACAGGGTAGGCTCCAGGGTCAAATAAACCTGTGATTTAAAACAGAGATGAACACTTTGCTTCAGAACCTTGCTGCAGGACTTTTGAGAAACTTTTAGCGTGCTGATGAACGGTAACTCTCCAAGTGGGAGATTATAATAAGAAACCTTTCCCACACTTCAGTGACGTCAGCACTCTTCACTCCTTTCCTACTCTCTTAGTCATGTTAATTGATTGTGAAAAAATTTGGAGATGCTGTTTTAGACAGAAAAAGTTCAGTCATAATGCAAAAGATACTTTCAGTCCACTGTGAAACTCAGTATCACTATCTTCTGTGGCATTGATTTGTTCCTACCAGTCTCCAGCTATGGGTGCTATGGTAACCTGCACGGCAAACTAATGATCTCACCCTGCAGTACTCACTGTCCAAATCAGTCTAGGAGGCAAACTAGGTAGTCAGCACACATAGACACATATACATATACATATACATATACATATACATATACATATACATATACATATACATATACATATACATACATATACATACCTATGTATATATGCATAAACATACCCACTGGTGTATGTGTGTATGTATACTTGTGTAACATACATTTACCTCTGTATATGTGTGTATGTTTAAATTGGAAATCTGCACACTGACCATAAGATATTATTCCTTGCAAGATGGAGTGTCTGGTTACTTTTGGCTCTTTTTTTTTTTTGGTCGGCCGTGGGGCTTGAACTCTGGGCCTGGGCGCTGTCCCTCAGCTCTTCAGCTCAAGGCGAGCGCTCTACCACTTGAGCTACAGCGCCACTTCCGGTTTTTTTTTCTGGTGGTTTATTGGAGATAGGAGTCTCACGGTCTCTTCTGCCCGGGCTGGCTTTGAACCGCGATCCTCAGCTCTCAGCCTCCTGAGTAGCTAGGATTACAGGCGTGAGCCACCAGCGCCCGGCTACTTTTGGCTCTTGAAGAAAAGAGCTGTGATGTTAGATGCTCGTTGCAAGATACATCCCGGTTAAGAAATGTTGAGATGTGAAGGGAGTGTTGCCTCATTTAAATAAAATTCTAGAAAAGGTAAAATTATAAACTATAGTCATCTGAGGAATTATGAAGGTGGCTTAGGTGATAGCATGTAGGTTCATCAAATTTTATCTGACTAAAATAAGGTATATCTTGCAAACAAATTGTAACTCCCTGACATCGATGAAGACAAAGAAGCCATAAACTCCAGAAAGTATGGGATATGAAGATCTCAGGTGGTAAGTTTGCTCAGTTTGGAGGAAATGAAGCTTGGTCAATAAAAAGAAACTTCCAAAAAATGGGTGTGTTTAGTGATTGGAAGGGATGAAGTAGAGGTGGGACAGGGCAGGGATATGTTGAATTGGAAGGGAAGGTGGAGGAGAGGGAGAAGGAAACAGGTAGAGAAGAGACAGGTGACTGTATCTACCTGCCTTCCTCTTGAGCTGGCTAGATACCATTGGGAAGAGGTGTATCACTGGCTGTCTGTAATAAAGTCTCTCCAACAGCCATTGTGCCAAACTGGTTACATGCCATCGTGTATCGGCTGCATCTACAGCAACTCAATATATTCAATACAACCAAACAAGATATCTGAGATCCAAGTAGGTGGTGGAGCTTATGGGGAAACTGAGGAGCCATCTCCATGTCACTGGCAGCCAGAGGCATTCTTTTCTATTGAAATGGTCGGGTTACTGATAACCTTAGCCCTTAGGAATGCAAGCCAGAGCACTAAAAGCAAGTAGATAGAGCAAGGAAAGACCAGCTCCTTCCAGAGCAGCTTCCTGCAGCTGGAGTCTATGTCGGTCCCCAGGGTCACACTGTTGCTCTGGTCCAGCTCAGAGCCTTGACATTCCACAAACTTCCTGTGTACCTGTCGTGTTCGCTCCAGGAATACTTCTGGGCTCAGGTTCCAGACCTCAAATAGTTAAATTTAGCTCAACTCTCCATCATTCTCAATTCTTTTCCCTAGCCTACAACCTGCCCCTTATTAGGACCCCCCAAACACCTTTTGAATGGTAGCATAAAGTAATAAATACATTCCTGGGTGGCATGCACTCTTTCGAGTCACAGGATAACTCCTCCTGGTGCAGAAATGATGCCTTCGTGAATTAAGCCATTACAGAGCTATGTGGGGTATGAACAGTGTTGGGTATAACGCATATGTTGGGCATAATGCATGTGGTGACTCAAATACTTTTAGCATGAATTACCTCCTTCAATGATTTTTTTTTTTGGATGACAAACATCATATCTGGAAAATAGCAAGCCAGGTTCAAAATTGCTTAACTCATAAATTGCTAAGCTAGAGAAGATCAGAAGTGCCACTATGGGTATAGCTGAACTCTTACATCATACACCATGAATCCCACGTGTTCCTTTGTTCTTGGAGGAGATACTTTATCACAACTTCACTGGCACTCAGTCCCAGCAAGACTAGTGACAGGAAGGAAGAGGCCCTAAAAGAAGTGACCTCTGAACTATGAGCTGAATTGACCTGGCTTCTACCATGAAAGCAAAACAGCCTCTTGCTATTGTCACTGTGACCCCTCTATACAGTATCTGTACAATAAATAAATAAACATATATACATATATATAAAGAAAAAAGCGGCCTTGCATGTAGGGATGTGTTTCTGTACCTCTCACTCTGCTAAGACCCTAATCTTGCATTTTCCATTGTGGTGAGGTATATAGAGTATAAAATCTACCATGTTAGCTTCTTCTACATGTATAATTTATTATCATCAAATGTGTTCACCTTGCTGCGTATCCATCTCCAAAATTGGTCATATTCCCAAAGTCAAATTCTGTACCCACTAATAACTTCCCATTCTCCCAATTCCCCAGCACCAGCTATAGAAGCATATGTGTTGCATATGTTTGTCTACACATATCTACATATACACATATGTACAGAGATGCATATATACTTATATGTAGATATGTGTACACACAAATCATTCAGCTACTATATGTATAGATGTGTACACATCTATACATAGATGCTTAATTCTTTTCCAATAAAGAAAATCAGTAACTTGTGTGTTCTTGTGTGCCAGTACTGGGGTTTGAACTCAGGGCTTCATGCTCTCGTTTGGCCTTTCCACTTAAAGCTGGCACTCTGCCACTTGAGTCAAAGCTCCACTTCTGGATTTTTGCTGTTTACTTAGAGATAAAAGTCGCATAAACGTTCCTGCCCCAGCTGGCTTCAAATCATGATCCTCAGATCTCAGCTTCCTAATTAGTAAGGATTATAGAGATGAGCCACCAGCACCCTGCTTCAGTATAATTTTTAAATATGTATTCTAGTTTTCTGCTGCTTCTGATGAAGCATCCACTGTGATAAGTAAGCAGGATAATATGACTCTGAAGACTATCTCCACGTTCATGTGTACTGGCTGTGGGCTTCTGGGTAAGTTAGCATCACAGCTCTGTGCATCATGGCTATAAAATGGAAATAACAGAGCTCACCTCACAGGATTATGGGGAGGATTTAATGAGACAATATCTACAACAGGCTTAGCCCAAGGCCTGGTACTAAACAACCTCCAGGTAAGGCCAACTAGCTGCTTGTACTCATCCAGGTAGGTTTATCTTTTAAAGTGCTACTGCACTTACCTCAGGTATATACTGCCATTTCCTTTGCTGTAAACATGGCATAATAACAATCAGGTGTCATTGGAGACTAAATGAAGACAATTCTTATAGCACTGATCATGCACAGGTTCTGCCAATACTAAGCTCTGTCAGCATTGCTAGCATTCATATTTCCTATCTTTCATTCATTCAGCAGGCGTGTATAGGATGCCTTTGAACAAGATGCTTCACTTTTTTTTTGAGTACTATTGGAAAACAAAAGCAAAGGAAATATGATCCTTATCCTCAAAGACCATAAGGTGGCTATGAAAACTAGCAGCTGTGATACACTTAATAAATCTTAAAAAATAAACATCACAGTGAGGCTGGGAAGGTAGCTCAGTGGTAGAGTGCTTACCTTGCATGCATGAGGCCCTGGGTTCGATTCCTCAGTACCACATAAGCAGAAAAGGCCAAAAGTGGTGCTGTGGCTCAAGTGGTAGAGTGTAAGCCTTAAGCAAAAGAAGCTTGAGGACAGTACCCAGGCCCTGAATTCAAGCCCCAGGACTGGCAAAAAAAAAAAAAAAAAAAAATCACAGTGTGTTAAGATACCACAGGTACCAGGTGCTGGTGGTTCACTCCTGTAATCCTAGCTGCTCAAGAAGCTGAGACCTAATGATCACAATTCAGTTCAAAGCCAGCCTGGGCAAGAAAGACCATGGGATTGTTATCTCCAGTTAACCAGCAAAAAAGCTGGAAGTGGAGCCATAGCTCAAGCTATCAGCCTTAAGCAAAAAAAAATAAGGGAAGGTGCTCAGGCCCTGAGGTCAATCTTCAGTTCCAGCATTAAAACAACAACACTGGAGGAACAATTGATTCCACCAGAGTACCTGCATGGAGGACTTAGGCTTCCTTCAGTGGACTCAGTTCTTCTATCTGCAGATTCTCACTGAACTCTCCATGCAACGCACAGAGATGACTGGTGCCTCTCATAACTCTGCTTACAAATAAAAGATTTATGTTCTGTTGGTGTTGGTATTAACAAAACAAAATGCAGAATATTATTACAGATCAAGTTTGATGCCCCTGTACTATTTGTGGGAAGATTCAAGAACGTTATTGAAATTGCCCTTGTTTTTAATGCATGTGATCTGATCTCTGTTGCCCGGTCATTGATGGAAAGCCATGATGCTTAGAACTATAAACCTCAGATTACACAAAGAAGCAGGTACTCTGGGTGTTGAGTCATGGCTCAGCAATGCCATGGGTTGGGGGAGCTGTATGCATATGCCATTCATGTGCCCAGCATGAAGAGTCACAAGAGAACTTGGGTCATTCACAGTTCTCCTTCTGTGAAAGACCAATAGGAGAGCTTTAGCCTAGAGACAGGAGAAAAAAGCAAATTATTCCAGAATGCTTGAAACTGGCTACCAACTGCCAGTGTTGGAGAAATCAAGAATGGGGTCCTCCACCTGCTCAAGGAGTCACCCCCACATAGCTGACTGCAGTCTATGTTCGGGTCTTGTTGTAGCCGCCTCTGCTTTGGGAAGTCACCTCCTTAGGTTCCCAGGTGCCTGGTGGTGTCCCCCCACATCCACATCACATGACAGGCTGGACATAGAAGCTTTCCTACTGGACTAAAAGGTCCCTGGTAAGAAGATACCTTGTTCTCAGTACTTAGCACAGTACCTGAAATGCAACTAACTCTCACTAAATAAGTATTGAATGTGTAGAGTTTGCATATTACAAGACCCTGAGGTTTCATACAACCACCCCTCTTCTCCTCCCCTGAGACTAGAAGAATGAAGCTGCACTGATTGTTGTGTCCCCTGGTTCCGACCAGTTCCGGACTGGCTGACAAGAGTATTTCTTAACTCCAGGCCAGCTGTTCTGGGAATGACATGTAGTTTCTTGCAAGGGCTTTAGGGGTAACTGGGTAATGAAAAAGAACTCAATCAAGAATGGAACCAGATGGCATGAAGTGACTGGTCTGCTTTCTGAGTAGGTTGCCCCTTTTGTGTTTTTGTTTTGTTTTTTTTTGCAAAACTCAGAATGATATCACCATTCTCCAACAAGTATTTTTATTGGTTGTCAAGGCAATGTGACAGGATCACTAGATCAGGAATAGAACTCTGCAGAGATGAGTTCAGGAAGAGTGTTTATCTGCAGTATTAACAAGCTGCCTGAGTAGGAGAAGGATGAGCTAAGAGTAAATCTTATTTGTGGACTTTTGTTTAATAAACAGGAATGGCAGAGAAATTGAGGGGAAAGAAGAGAAAACTTTCCACTCACTGGAAAAGCAAGAGAGGCAATCCCCCAAATTCCTGGAATGGAGAGTTCTCGTAGACAGATAGATTCCATGCTAAAAAGAGGGAATAGGATGAAAAGAATGGAAGAAGACAGCCATGTTCTTTCCTTCCTATTGGTTGATGATAAACAGGAGACAGGAGCTGATGTCTTAATAGAAAGAGAAACCTCTCCTCCTCCTCTGACATCCCCTTGTATAAGAAAATGGAAGCTTTTGCATTTCTTTTTATTATCTTCCTTTATGTTTCTGAACTCTTTAAAAGACTAAGATTTTTTGATGCCTTTTGTTTTTACTCATTAATTTTTAATGTAATGGAGAACTGTCTCCACAGCATGTATTTATTTTTTTATTGTTAGTAGTAAAGAATTGTACAGAGGAGTTACCATTCCATAAGTCAGTAATGAGTGCATTCCCCCTCCATCCCCACCCCCACCCCCACCCTCCATGAATGCATTTCTTTTTGGATAATATCACCCAATCTTGGTGATTGAGACATATCTTGGCATTTCTATTTTCCTTGAATCCAGAGACCATCTCAAGGCCTAGAGAATGAAGCAAACTTTCTTGAGTGTAATACTTATTCTGGCTGCATGATTGATAGAAGAAGGACTGAAATGAAAGAAAGAAAAAGGAAGGAATGAGAAAAAAGGTGGATATAATTGTTAATCAGCACCTAAGTGTTTATTACCATCATATAGCACATACTATGTTCTAGACACCACACAAAATAAATATGTCTTCTTTTACTATTACCAACAACCTTGCCTTTTTCCCATTTTACAGATGTTATGAAGTGGCAGAGCTAGGAATTGAACCAGAGCTGCCTGAATGCAAGGACTGAGTAGTGACTAGGTCAGTAATGGTGACTAAAACCAGGAAGACATGCTCTTGGAATCCTGTAGTGTCATGACCTATCTGCTGT
Source organism: Dipodomys spectabilis (assembly GCF_019054845.1). Classification (NCBI taxonomy): domain Eukaryota; kingdom Metazoa; phylum Chordata; class Mammalia; order Rodentia; family Heteromyidae; genus Dipodomys; species Dipodomys spectabilis. The sequence goes on from NW_024870824.1 coordinate 12,850,211, forward strand.
TACTGGTCAATTCCTGTTGGCACCCAGTATGGTTGATAAGTTTCCAGAGCACAACTTAGTCCTCAGCAGTCCTGTGTCAATGACAAGCTCCATCTTAATTAGGTAATGTGGTCAGAAATGTAAGGATTTGAATCATCAGAATGAATCAAGGTGAAGAGAGAGTGACTTGAGATAAAGGAAGCTGAGTAAGGAAAAAGTAGAGAGAGGTGGTAAAGAAGAAAGACAGGAAAGAGCCAGGAGAGATGTAGATACAGGAAACAAAAACTAGGATGGAAAGAGAATAGGGAAGGGAAGCAAGGAGAAATTCAATGGGTAAAGGAGAGAGATTTGGAGAGGAGATTTTATCAGGATCTATGGTCCAGAACTGGTCTACTTTTCCTGAAATAGAATCAAAATCAGAACAAAATATTCATGTTCCATTCCATATAGAAACTTGTCATCTGGATAGGCAAAATGGCCCACTGTGGTGGAGGAAAATAGAGCCTGAAACTCAATCCTGTCTTAACTGAAAACTAACCACATGACATGAAATATATCTTAGTGCCTAATAAATCTTAGCAATTACTGTGGCTGAGAAAGTCACAAATTCTCTGAGTCTCAAGGTGCCAGCATCCCAAATTGAAGATTTTATAGAGTGGGCAGAAACAACACAAATATTCACCTTTGTGATTTTTAAGGAAATATATAAATGTAAAGGTTTTGTAAAAAGAGCTACTATTTTTGAGGCATTATGGCTAAAGGTCATACTTTACATGAAAGAACTTATTTAATCCACAGAGCAACAACACCCTTTTACAGATAAGAAGGCTGAGGATTAAGAGAGGAGGGTTGCATGGCCAAAGCAAAGCTAAGCAGATCCAGTTGTACCTCTGGACCAACTTACAGCACAGTAGCTCTGCCTCTTTTGGCAAAGACTATGTATGCATAGCACATATCTTTTTCCCTTAATGAATTGCTCTCATCATGTTACTAGGTCAGATCTTGCTACTCCAAAATACATGGTACCATGAACACATCCTCTAAGTCCTTTGTATTTAGTATCTGAAAGTGATTTTGAAGGTCATTCCAGCCAGCCACCTCCTCCATTGCTCAGCCCTACCTCCAACTTCCCAGAGAGAAGCTCACACAATCATGCACTCATATCTCTAGGGCCTGGACACACTCGATTCCTCCTGGAGAGTTATATGGAAACATGGCAAAACTTGCTAGGACAAAAACCTTGATAAGCATGCTACTACTGGAAGCAATATAAGAGAAAAAAAAAGTTTTTTTGCTTTACATTTGAGAAAGCACATTTCACAGTCTGTGCATGCATGTAGAGTACTGGTGTAAACTAAGCTCAGTGAACAGAAGAGATTCACCAGTTTTATAATAACCACCACCAGCATAGACACTAAGCTAGACACTAAGATACAACTGTGAACAAAGTAGCTGGGATAAATTAGAATGATGATGACAACAACAACAAAAATATCGATGACATTAGTTAACAGAGCCCCCAAAGAGGATTGGATGCTTCAAGATTACTTGGGTGTGTTGGGGAGTAGCCAGTGGTACAGCACCTACTTAATAAAGTCAAGGCCCCAGAACCTTTCAAAAACAAACAAACAAACAAAAACTGTTACTTGGGACTTAGGAGGAGCAAGGTCACCATGTGGGTAGTAGGCACATTATGTAGGTAGACACAGTGGCCAATTAAAGCATGTGTGGTGAAACCATTTGTCACAGTAGGCATGGAAGCTTAATCCTTTGAGGATAATAAGGGATGAGAGATCTGGAAATATTTATAACTTATACCTGTCAGTCTTTGGTTAAGAGAAATCTTCCAACAGAATTGCAGGTACTAGCTACCAGAGAAATGAGCTGAATAGCCTAGAAATGGTAAAGGGCTCTGAAAAGATATGGGCACAGAACTAATAGTGTTTCTCTGTGTGTCTCTCTCTGTGTCTCTGTCTCTCACTCATACCCACAGACTAGCCAAATAATCACCAACTGTGATATATTTGCTCAGTGAATAAGCAAGAGGATGAAAGGGTGGATGGAAGGGATGGCTTTTGATCAGGAAGGTCAAAGAGAGCTTTTCTAGGGTCAAGAGGCACTTGTGTTATTCCTGAAGAATAAGAGGAACAGCCCAGGACATAGCAAAGAATTGACTTCCACCTAGGAAATATATTCTGAACTTGTTCCCAGAACTAGACCAAACTGATAAATTCCAAGTTCCAGAAACTGAGGGAACTGAGCCATAAAACCTCGAGGAAGACCAATATGCTTGAGGGGTGATAAGCAATGAGCTCAGTGACTGGAGATAAGGTAAGAGGAAGGTCAAGGATACCAAGAAATGCAGGTTAAAAATGTGTTTTGATTCTAGATCAAGTTCAAGATTAAAGCATAGGGTAATCTCGTCTGATTTTTCAGTTCCACCTGTTGTGTCATCTCCTGTGTAGAAAATGAACTGAAGGGATAAGAATGGAAGTAGAAGACCACCTGTGGTCTCCGGAGTGTGGCTGGTCTACAATGGCCCAGGGGTGGGGAGAAGTGGCTGCACTGAACAGCAAATCAAGAAGTAGAAACAATAGAATTTGCTGCTGTACATTGGACCCTTTACATACCGCTGACTACTGAAACTCAGTACACTAGCTGCATTTAACTCTTGCAAACTCCAGGCAATACAGGTTCTATTACATTGCCTTCATTTTATAGGAAAAAAAAAGACTGAAGCTGAGACAGAGGAAAAGCAAAAGACAAAGCTGGTTTGGGCCAGAGCTGATGCCTGAAGGTGGTTCTATGGTAGCATTCAAATTAAGAGATGGAAAGGCACCTCTGGTCACCATCTCTCAATGTGTATCTCTCTGTTCTCTTCGGTAGTATTCATCAGCAGGGTGTTGACAGACAGAGGGAACATCACAAGCATTACAACTGAAAAGTGGTGTTTTGAATTCAGCTTTCTTTCTTTACAAGGTAAAAGCACCAGAACTCTTCCAGCCTCAGTTTCCTCCCAAGAAAATCATCATACCTATTTCAAATGGTTGATAATTGAATCAGGATGTCATCCCAGGCAACTGAGGGAGTCCACTGTCTGCCTCCAGTAGCAGAATCTGCATGAAGTCCGGCTCACATCTTTGAGAGTATTTAGGAGACTTGGTTCTAAAGATATGGCAAGATTTTCTTTTTTTCTTTTTTTTTGTGTTGGTCGTGGGGCTTGAACTCTGGGCCTGGGCGTTGTCTCTCAGCTCTTCAGCTCAAGGTTAGCACTCTACCACTTGAGCCATAGCACCACTTCCAGTTTTCTGAGGATTTTATTGGAAATAAGAGTCTCACGGACTTTCGTGCCCAAGCTTGCTTTGAACCGTGATCCTCAGATCTCAGCCTCCTGAGTCGCTAGGATTACAGGCATGAGCCACCTCAGATCTCAGCCTCCTGAGTAGCTAGGATTACAGGCGTGAACATCAGCACCCAGCTATGGGAAGATTTTCTTAAAGGAGAACACATCCAAGCCAAGTGTTCCCCATGACTGCCTGAGGTGAGATCTGGACTGGGTATTCCAGCTGAGGTACTCTTAAACCAAGCTATTTGCAACCTTTCTTTTAAAATGCCACCTGATAAGGAGTCATAAAACAGGTGCAGAGAGCTGCAAATGGGCTATAAAAAAATCTGCTTTCATGCCTTATTACACCAATGAGAAGTGTAAGACAATTCAAAGAGTAGCTTTCTAAGGTCACTGAGTTTGTCAGTGAATATACTCAGGCACTGAACTAACTCCAGGTTTTCTGACTCTATGTGTTCACTTCATATTTTACACAGTGGCCTCTTACACAGGAGGTTAGAATTTGATTCCCTAACTTGGGTCAGAGGCCTCCAAACCAGGTTGTAGCCTAAAAACTCCCATTTGAAATATGATTGTATCCATGTGTGTTTTGCATGGGTGCACAATTTTGATTTGGTCTCAAAAGCAAATGAACAAGCTGGACACCTATAATCCTAGCTAGTCAGGAAGTTGAAATCTGAGGACTGTAGTTCAAAGCCAGCCCAGACAGTAAAGTCTGTGAGACTCCTATCTCTAATTAACCACCAAAAAAAGCCAGAAGCGGAAGTGGCTCAAGTGGTCGAACACCAGGCATGAGCACAAAAACTCAAGGAGAGAGCCTAGGTCCAGAGTCCAAGCCCTAAGACTAGAATGGGGGAAAAAAGCAAATAAACATTTATATGGTTCCACGGTTTATATTAATTTTGAGCCTCAAAGGGCAGTTTCCCAAGACGCCAAGAAGAGGACAAGGTGCAAGCAATAAAGTGAGGTAAAAAAAAAAAAAAAAAAAAAAAAAAACTAAGGCAGCAATTTAAAATATCTTTACAAAGCAACACAAATAGTATATTAAAAAAGATGAACATGCACTGTTAGCAAGTGCCCCTCTTCACACTTCTTATGTAACCATTTGTCCAATCTGAACAATCAATTTGAGTTCAACATTTAAAAGCATTTCCAAAGAATAGAAAGAAGATTATAAGATCAGAAGGATGAACATTTTTCAAGACTCCTGATACATAATATTCATTTGCTTTCATCTGTGTTTGCCAGAATTCTTGATTGCAAGTGACAGAAATCACTTCAAAGTAGCTCATAGAATGGGAAGTTCACAGTGAGAGCTGGTGTCAGACAGCTCTAGAAGATCACGGTGGTGTTCCCTGAGTCTACTTCTTTGCATTTATTGGCCTCCCTCTCTCCATCTGTAAGTTGTATTTTCTGTGATGGGTACTGAAGAAGGTGAATCCCCATAGCAAACAATCGAATCCATTGCACATTAAACAAAAGAGGAAGAATTAACAAAAAAAGGTTATTAGGCAACTCACTGAACATCTGCGAGAGTTGGAAAGACTCCTGGCAGGCTATCCTAATGGTGAAAAATGTCCCCAGAAAACCAAATGCTGAGCTCCTGCTACCATGGCTCTTTCATTGGAACTTAGTCTGCTGAAGCCCCTACCACCTCCAGCTGAGAAGCGAAGGGTCTTCCTTGGTCCTCTCCCAATTGGAAACCCAAGTCATGTACAACAAATTGACAAAGCCTAGATTCCTAGCTGAACGCAATGTGGTTACCACTTGATTTTCAAGATCTTGAATTTGAAGATTCCACAAGCTACCAAAACACATTCGGAGGGTGAGATCCCAGAGATAGAAAAGGGATCCACATGCAGCATTCAAGAGAAGTACAAATAAACCCGGGTGCCAGTGGCTCAAGCCTGTGATCCTAGCCACTCAGGAGGCTGAGGTCTGAGGATCATGGTTTGAAGCCAGCTGGGGCAGGGAAGTCCATAAGACTCCTATGTATGTTAACCACAAAGCTGGAAGTGGAGCTGTGGCTCAAGTGGTAGAGTGCTGTTCTTGAGCAAAAAAGCTAACCGACAGTATGTAGGCCCTAAGTAATAGCCCTAGCACTGGGGGGAAAAAGAAATAACACACATGTTATAAGGAACATAGCACAAAAAAAAAAAAAACAGCTCAGATTTACCTAGTTTCAGCTCCACCACTTCAGAAGAGTCTTTTTCAATATCACCTGCTTCAATGCCTGGCACTTAGTTAATATTGCTAGACTAAACAATCCAGAATCATCTTAACAGATGATCTTTGTTCTTCTTAACAAAGAAACCCTGACTGTAAGTCCCAAGACTCCTTTGTGGCTAATATTGACAAAACTATGATGGAATTAAAGTCCTATGCCCTGTTAGTTTCCTTAAGTCTTGAACTTCTGTTTCAAGATAAGCAGGCTGACCTGCCTTGCTTCTGTTCAACTTTTATAGCTAATACCTGGTTTGGTTTGATTTGGTTTGGTTTGGTGCTGGTAGTGGGACTTGAATTTGGGGCTTGGAGCTCTTGCTTGGCTTTTTCACTCAAGGCTTGTTCTCTACCAGTTGAGCCACAAGTTTACTTCTGTTTTTTTGCTGGTTAATCTGAGATATTCTTGGGGATTTATCTGCCAACATTGGCTTTGAAATGGGATCCTCGGATCTCAGCCTTCTGAACAGCTAGAATTACAGGTCTAGACCACTCTTGGGGGGGGGGGGTGGTATGAGAAAGAAGAAAAAGTTACAGTGTTTCTGAAAAGTGGAAACCTGATATTTTTACCAATAAACGTTTACTGAAACAGAAAATGAGATTCTTACCTGGGAAGAATATTAACAGGATGTAAAATTGCTACTGGCACTTACAGATACATTATCAGGGTCAAAACTGGGATCAAAAAGAACCCAATAGGCAAAGCAGCTAGCAAATATAATTCTCAGTTTCCTGGAAAACCGGGGCTGGAGTCTGAAATGCAGTCCCTCAAAGAGCTTCCCTGATCGTGTGATATTAGATAACAGCAAGCAGCTGATGGAAAATTTTATACAGATGCTGAAATGAGTTTTGCTAACACATGCTCCCACAGCGAACACCACCCAGCCTTGACGTTTGGAAAGGTGCCCATGGAGATAAAATGAAGAGGGCGAATTGCTAACATTCTTGAAGACAGTGGGATTTCTCAGGAGCTGTTGCATCCCTGCATCCATCCTCATTTATTTCTTCCATGCCTATTCCAAAGAGTTTGTAGTCGAAGAAAACCCTGAGGGGACCATCTTTCACTATCACAGTGGTGGTCTCCCTGAGTTGTAATAGATATAAGGATGTAGAGACTCATTAGAATGTGCTTATGTCTCACAAGGGTGTGTTCTGTGGCTCTTTCAGGACTGAGGAGAGAGAGGGAAAATCAGAAGTGGATGAACAGGATTCTAGGGGCAGATAAGAAACTATTTCAGGATTCTTTGGAATGCAAGTTCTCAGCTCCCTAAAATGCAGGACATAATCATGATGAATAGTCATCGAATTTTATTAGCTTTGATCTGAAAAAAAAAAAAACAAGAAACCAGGAGTCTGAGCAGCGACTGGGCCACACTCTCTATATCCTTGCTTGATGTATCATTTTACATGAAGCAGGCACAACAAATTCAGCAACATAGAAAAATTGACCAAAGCAGTCAGCTACCAGTTAGTTAGACCAACTTGTCTAGGGACAACTTCCCTTGATCAATAGTCTAGCTGCTCTGCATATGAGTGTAAGGTCCATTCCTGGATGTCGAGCAGACCCCGCCCAGTACCTGCGTTACCTAGGCAACTGGGACACTTGGAAGAGGTCACATCTGCATCCGCTGGGGTCACATCTGAATCTGATGTGGCCACACATTTCTCCCACCTGGTCCCACCTCTTACCTGGTCCCACTTCCCTTTACCTGGACACACCTTTCCCCGCCCCTACCCTATATAAGGCCTAACCCGGGCCAAACGCTCTCTTTTGCCAACCACATGGACTGCCAACCTTGCCTGGTCCCAGCAGGTCTACTGAATAAACCTACCCCTTACCTGAATACCACGTGCATGCTGATGCTGTTCTTACTCGGCCACCTCTTTTTAAAAACCTAACAATGAGGAAATTTTCAGTTGTAGTTTGCAAAAATAACTTCTCAAACTAACTCAAGAGTAAAAAAGGGCAGCGACATGATAAATGGTTTAAAAGTTTTATGAGGAGCCGGGCACCGGTGACTCACACCTGTAATCCTAGCAACTTAAGAGGCTGAGATCTGAGGATCGTGGTTCAAAGCAAGCCCGGGCACAAAAGTCTGAGAAACTCTTATCTCCAATAAACTACCAGAAAACCAGAAGTGACGCTGTGGCTCAAGTGGTAGTGCACTAGCCTTGAGCTGAAGAGCTGAGGGACAATGCCCAGAGCCCAGAGTTCAAGCCCCACAGCCAACAACAACAACAAAAAAAGTTTTATGAGGGTTGAAGGGTAGACTTATTATTCAACAACTATTTATTTTTTCATTTGTTGTTGTTGTTGTTGTTAATGAAACCCACTCTGAGCTTGAACTCATACTTTTCCTGAATCAGCCTCCCAAGTACTGGAATTATAATTATATACCACTAAGCCCACCTCTTTTTTTTTTTAATAGCTTGCGGAAAGTAGATTCGGGATCTATGATAGATGTGTGGATTCATGACTTCATAGAGTTATAGTTTCTGACATAAACCTCCTTTTTGTTTCAATTACAAAATCTTCCAAAGAATGGAGGGATTATGATGAATTCAGTTGGTGACCAAAAATTTTATGCTGGAAGATATCACAACCATATTGAGAACAGTTAGAACACAAGTCTTTCAAACTATAATCGGGAATTTATTTTAATATAAACTACTGGTCTGGCTAGTTTGTCAGATACCCAAATCTTCCAACCCTCACTTGTAATCAGTTTGTAAATCCCTGGAAGCCAGAGAGCTGGATTAAAGATATCAAGCAACCTTTACCCCAACTCTTTGATCCCTTGGAATTTCCCTTCTCTACACCACTAAGAAATCTGTAAACTGCAGTTCTGGTTAACTTGTGTTTACAGCAAAAAGGCTCACAGGGGCGTGGCTTGCCCTGTGTCCATCCTGATTGGCTCCTTAAGTCACCACGACAGGCTCTCAAAAAGCCTGCTGCAGTAGAAAGATGAGACTACACATGTTTTAAGAAAAAGTAAAAGGCATGGCAAACTCATTTGGGGGCTTTTGTTGTTTCTGACAAAGCTGTTCAAAAGAAAAACAAAACTGACAAGAATTCTATTTCAATCACCAGGAGTAACATTTTCAGTTTTCTTCCTAAACAGTGGCCCTGTCCTGTCTTGTCCATTGTTTTCCCCCCAGGCTATGTCTGGGTATATGGAGAGGCCTCGGGCAAAATGTGGTGAGGCTTCACTTCATTATATAGGGTTCTACTAGACCTGGATTAGGCAGATGGTCAGCTGACATGCTATGCTGTACATCATCCCCTTATGTTCCTGGCTGGAGCAATCATTGGCTTAGACTAGCATGATGACAGTTTTCTGTTAAACTAAGAGAAGAAAAAGAAAGTGAAAATCAATTTTTTTTTTTTTTTAGCAAACATTGTCTTTTGAGCATAGCACACTGGACTGGACATGATGGGGTTCTCAAAGCTTAAGGGGAAAAAAAGGAGGGTAATCAGTGCTTACAACAACTTTTCAAATGTCATTCGCCCTTGCAACAAATATTTACTGAGTTACCACATAGACTACTAGGCATTGGTACACTGTGGAGAAAAACATAGGAAGACACTCTCATAGAATTGGGCAGTCTTATCCAAGAGATGCTTATTAGTAAAACATATAAGTAAATGTGTAATTTAAAGTCGGATTGGGAATAAGGAGTAAAAGGAGAGGAAAAGTGGGATAATAGTCAAGAAAAAAAAGATTAAAATGAGAATCAGGATTCAGAAGAGGTCCTTCTGAGGGAGGGAAGGGTAAAATAAGAATTATGGAAGTGAAGAGTTGGGCAGATGTTTATGACACCAAGTAGAAATCTTCAGGGAGGGAGTTAACCTGTTAGCATGTCTTCAGATCTTGTAAAGAAGAGGAAAGGATGTCACTGGGCAGGGAAGGGGACATAGACCCATTAGATTTTTTAAAAATGGAAATCCACTGAAAATCTATAAACAGGACTAATATGGAACAATTTGCTGGGATGCAGGGTACAGTAATAAAACTGAACTCAGGGCCTTAAGCTCAAGGTTAGTGTTTACCACTTGAGTCATAGTTCCAATTCTGGCTTTTGGCTGGTTATTTAGACATAAGAGTCTCAGACTTTTCTGCCCAGATTAGTATTGAACTGGGATCCTCAGATCTCAGCCTCTTGAGTAGCTAGGATTATAGGCATGAGCCACCATCACCAGACATGATTTGCATTCTCTTTCTTTTCCTTTTTAAAAATATAATTCTCATTTTCTTTTTTTTGGGGGGGGGGGGTCTGGCCGTGGGGCCTGAATCTGGGCCTGGGCGCTGTCCCTCAGCTCTTCAGCTCAAGGCTAGCACTCTACCACTTGAGCCACAGCACCACTTCTGGCTTTTTTTTCTTTTTGCTTATGTGGTGCTGAGGAATTCAACCCAGGGCCTCAGGCATGCAAGGCAAGCGCTTTACCACTGAGCCACCTTCCCAGCCCATAATTCTCATTTTCTAAAGATTATTCTAGTTTCCTTGGTGAGAAAAATTGAAGAGGACAAGATGGGATGAGAGGAACATGGCAAGCAGGGATAGTGGCCATGGAGCTAGAGAGAGAGAGAGATGACATATATGAGATCTGTTTTGAAGAAGCAACTCTCTCAACTCTAGAAGTACCCCCAGATTGTAGAAATAAAGAAAGACTATGTAGATAATACAATTACAACAATTATAACATGAAGTAAATGTCCAATAAATGTCAGCTACTGTTGTTCATGCTATTTTCAGGCCGATGGAAATTATATGAATTAAAAACTCCCTGTTGTCTGTGTTTTTAACCCTGGAGACAGTGGTGGTCGTTTATAAGAACTGAAATACACGCTCTATATCAAGAACTGTGCTGCATGCTGAGATGAACACAGAGAAAAGCTAAGGTAGAGTTCCAAATTGCATAGGTGGAAATGAAAAGATGGTAAGATGAATTGTCTTGCAAGAAGTAAAAAAAAAAATGACCTTACAAATATGGACCCAAAGACCCTCCCAAGACAATTAAAAAAAAAACAACTCTTGAGCTTTTAATATTTAGATGAAAACTCTCCAAGTGGAGCAGGAATTCTACTTTGAGCTGGATAGTATTTAAAGCTTGGGTTTAGACAATTGCTTCAAAACAATAGGTTGGTGTGAAGGAAAAGGCTGCCACGTGTTTAAGTAAACTCTAAATAGACACTTGACTCCTGTAATCTGTCCATTTCTTTGTCCTGCCTAAATCAGTATCTCTGGTCATTATCAGAGCACTAAAAGCAATCTATTAAGTGGTCACAAAGATAAAAATATCTTCAGAAAAATGTGACAAAAATGCCAAACAAACAAAAAAAAAATGTCAGGTGCCAGTGGCTCAGGTCTGTAATCCTAGCTACTCAGCCCATGGTTGAAGTCAGCCAGGCAGAAAAGTCCCAATCAGACTCTTATCTCCAATTAACCACTCAAAAACTAGAAGTGGTGCTGTGACTCAAGTGGTAGAGTGCTAGCCTTGAGCACAAAGAGGGCCAGGGGCAAGGCCCAGGTCCTGAGTTCAAGCCCTAAAACCAAACAAAGAAAAAAAAAAAGGAAAATTAAAAAAAAAAGAATATTTACTCAGTGGCTACTGTGTGCCTAACTCCCTCAAGCAAATATTATTCAACTTAGTGGAAACTAAGACTCAATGAATTCAAGTATGTCTGGGTGGTGACAGAGACTGTGAGAGGCAGAGTGAAGGTTCTGAGCCCAGATTTGACCAGTCTGGGACTCTCTTATTTCTAGCCAACAATTAGGTGAATGCCACGGTGAATTATTTCTCTAGGGAAAAAAAAATCCTAACTAGCCACGTGCTGGCAAGCCTATCTATATAGGAGGCTCCTAATGGGAGGATCACAATTTGAGGTAAGCCCAAGAAGGATATGTAAGGTCTGCCCCTGGATGGCGAGCAGACTCCACCCTCCTCCCAGCAAAGTCTCTACCCAGTACCAGCATTACCTAGGCAACTGGGACACCTGGAAGAAGTCACATCTGCATCCGCTGAGGTCACATCTGAATTTGATGTGGCCACACCTTTTTCCGCCCATACCCTAGATAAGGCCTAGCCCAGGCCCAGACGCCCTCTCTCTGCTCTTTTCTAGCTCTTTTCTCGCTCTTTTCTCTCTCTTTCCCAGTTCTCTCTCTTTCCCAGGCCTTTCCCAGCCACATGGAGTGCCAACCTTGCCTGGTCCCAGCAGGTCTACTGAATAAACCTACCCCTTACCTGAATACCACGTGCGTGGTGCAGTTCTTACTCTGGTATCTCTTTTTAAAAACCTAACAGGATAGTGAATGAGACCCTTTCTCAACCCACAGCTAGGCACAATGGCATGCACCGGTGACCGGAACCTACATGAGAGTCTCAGATTGGAAGGATCTCAGTGACAGACTAATCTGCGCAGAAAATTCCCTCCAGAAGGGAAGCTAGGTATGGTGACATACTTGTTAGGAACGACAAGAACCTACATCGACAAATCACTGCTCAGGCACTTGTGTAGGCAAGAAAAGAGATCCTATCCTAAAAATAAGCAATAGAAAAAAATCAGGGCTGGAGATATGTCTCCATGATCTTGTGCTAGCCTAGCAAGCATGAAGAGCTGAGTTCAAAATCAAGTACCGTGCACGCACAGATGCACATACACACAACACACACACACATACAAACACGTACATATACACACATCTGCTATTAGGGTATCCATGAATTATTTCCTGATACTGGAAAACCCATGCTTATGTTTTCCCTATGTGGGATTTCCTGGAAGTCTGTAACTTTAACTAGAACTCCAATGGGCCTGTGACTCCAAAATGTTAATTAGCCTAATCTCTCAGGAATTAAACGTTTGTTCCTGCTGATGTAATCCCTTCACGTGTGAAACACTCCTGAAGTGCATAACAGGTTTTGTACACAGGTGGTCAGACACTTCAACATTGCTCATAAAATAAAAAAAAAAAAGCATTGGAAATGTCCCCAGACACCATCCGAACTTCAGTAAACAAACAATGATATATCCTATATGTAATTTTTTTGGTTGATGGGTTATCTTTTTTTTTATTGTGAAAATACTGTACAGAGGGGTTACAATTACATAGGCAAGGTAATGAGTACATTAGCTGTACTGGGGTTTGAACCCAGAGACTCACAATTGCTAGGTAGACAGACACTACTGCTGAACCACACGTCTAGCCCCTTTTTGTACTATTTCTGAAATCAAGACTCACTTCTTCCCTGGGCATGTGGCTGGCCTATCACTTGCCTATGTTAGACTTTACTTGATAGCAATAGATGACAAAACACCAGCATGCCAGTTTCTTGATGCTGAGATGGAGCTTCGTGTACTTTTCTACACAGGCCAACCTGGAACTACGACCCTCCCCATTTCAGCTTCCCAAGCCTCCTAGATGACATGGGTATATACCATCATGACCAGATATGGGTTCAGAAAGGCTCTCACAACTGTTTTGCCCAGGATGGTCTTGAACCACAGTCCTTGCAGTCTTAGTCTCCCAAGTTGCTAGGTTTACAGGCACTAGCACCTCGCCATATAGCCATATTTAAAAAATAAAGCTAGCTCCAAATAGTCTAATAAAATATGTTCACAAATTATGGCCAAATTAAAAAAGTAAATAGCAGAAGACATCTACATTTTGTGTAGATATGTATTTGTGCATGTATGTGGGATTTTATGTTCATAGACTAAAACCTAAGCCATTGTTCTCTGATCGATTATTCTATAATCATTCTGTAAGATGAGCCACATAGGCAGTTTTACATTTTTAGTAGCCATATGTAAAATAAAAGGGTAAAATCAATTTTAATAGTATATTTTATTTAGTCTGATACATCACAACCTCATTTGGTCATACAACTAATGTAAAAAATGTTGAGCTATGCACCGTCTTTTTCTCATATTAGTATGAAAAATATCTTTAAACTACAGAATGTATTTTTCACTTACAGTGTATTATAACTCTGCCTGGCCACAAATTAAGCACTCACCAGCCACATGTGGTGAGTGACAACCATGCCACACGAGAGTTTACAGGTAGAGGGGTGAAGTTATGGACACAATCCATCTTGCCCAGGGAATGTGATTAGAAAAGAAAGCAAAAAGAAAAATAAAATAAAAACAAAAACAAAAAACAAAAAAAAGCAAAAAGAAACTTGTGTTTTCTTTATAGTTCTATAGTGTCTAGACTTCTTTGTAAACAACATTTTGGAGCAGAAAATATGCTCAGGAATATTAAATAGCTTATTTGCATAGATTTTTCACTGGCAATACAAGTAGAAGCTTAATACACTCTGAACTCAAAGAAATGCTCTTTACTACTTGCTCTCGCTGTTATCCTTCTTGGTGTATTGACTGGCCCCTGTCTTAATCCTGGTAAACTAAAAATAGTAAAAGAAAGGAAAGCCAGATGCAGATGCCTCGTGTTTATAATCCTAACTACTCAGGATGCTGAGATCTAGAGGATCGTGGTTCTAAGCTAAGCTAGGTAGAAAAGTCCACAAGACTTTTGTCCAAAATGAACAGTGAAAAGTTGGACTTGAAGGTATATAAAGTACAGCACCAGATGAGCAAGCAAGCTGGGGAAGCTCAAGGTCCTGATTTTACATGGTACCACAAAAAAATAAAAGAGGAAGGAAGAAAGAAAAGAAGGGAGGGAGATAGGAAGGAGGGCAAAGAAGGACAGAAGGAAGGAAGAAAGGAAGGAAGGAAGGAAGGAAGGAAGGAAGGAACGAAGGAAGGAAGGAAGGAAGGAAGGAAGGAAGGAAGGAAGGAAGGAAGGAAGGAAGGAAGCGAGGGAAGGAGGGGAAGGGAAGGAAGGGAAGAGAAGGGAGGGAGAGGAAGGGAAGGGAAAAAAGGAGGGAGGGAAGAAAAAGGAAGAGAGGAAGAAAGAGAGGGGGGATGAAGTAAGGAAGAGAACATATTTTTTCTGTTCTCAGGCTACTGGAAAGTACATGGCCTCAGAACAGTAAGAATTTTTTTAAAGAAAGAAGGGCACATTATAGCTTGCATGCATATCCAAAGAAGTTCTGATAATTTATGAGCATGCAAGTTTCACTGACATGGTTACAAATGCAATTCGGTTTTTACATTAGTCTCAGAGCAATTGAAAAGAAGGGGAAAGGCAATCTTTGAGTAATTTTCAAGTCATAAGGAATATCAATGGGCACTTGGTCCCAAGACCTTCCAAGCCTAATCAGTCTCTAACCTAGAGGATTCCTTAGGATTGGGCTGTTTCTTTTCTAACCAGCAGTCTACTTTTCTCCTTAGAAATCCAGCCTAAAGCAACTTATGAGTATAACCTGCATGGTTCCATTTGAACTTGAGAATGACACAAGGACTCCTATTTGTTCAGTCTATAAACTGGCCCCTTAGGCTTGGAAATTTTTTCTGTCCCACAAAAGCTACCTGGCTTGTTTTATTTGTTTGCAAGTGAATGTTAACACAACAAGCCAATGGTCTACCTCTCCCTTTCCCCCTGGATCCAGAGCTCAAAAATAACGTATTTTTACATGATTTTCCAGCTATCAAAGTGCCCTAAAGTCTGTGTTCATTCCTCACTCCTGTTTTGCTTTCTAGGACAGGTGAGGCCAATCAAAAACCCCAAACACTCAGGTTAAAGAAAGAATGACTTAAGTTCAGTCATTTTATCCCTCCACAAGAATTGATCAGAATGCCAGCCATGGTCCGTCATATGCTAAGTGTTAGAGCAGGTGCTGAAGAAAAAAATATTGACGTCCTACCTGACTTAAACAGACTATCATAGCTATCATATGTAGATAACCAAGCTGAGATCAAGACCCAAAGTTTAAGATGTAAGATGAAACATGAGCCTTGGGTTAGTCAAGTCACTGTGATAGTGACAGTGGCTACACGTTTTTGAACGCTGACCAAGTTCTAAGCATGGAATATATATCATCTCATTTACTCCCACAACAGCCACAAAGAGTTGATTTTATTATCATGACTATTTTAGAAGAAGAGACAGACTGGGATCACCTACCTAGAAGAGAGTCCAGATCTTTTTCTTTCCTAAGAATATGCTGCTTGGGTTACAAGGACAAGTAGATGATTGATTCCTTACTGTATTACTCACAAGCTGATGACCTTGTGCATGTTATTTAACTTAATATCAGTGCATCTGGAAGATAAACCTATGGTATCAAATATGGGGTGGGGAGAGAATCAGGGACTATCCTAGCTAGCCAGCAGGATAGCAAAGGCTCTTTTCTACTCAGGACAGGTTAGTTTGCCACCGTCTAAGGGAGTCAATACAGAAACAAAGGTATTTGAAGGCCATGACCTCTCTCCCCACCACTACCACTCCTCAACCACAGACGACCTGCTCCCTGCAGGTCAGGCTCCAGGAAGCCTCGCCCATGACTGCCACTAGTGACTGTCCAGTGACATGGGAAGGGAATGGACCTGGACATTTAGTTCTTCTCCCAATCTGGGTACCACCTCTCAAGAGCTGTGTCACACAGAGCCAAGCATCTGCTGGGCCCTGTCATTCCAGAGTAGGCCTTTGCTCTTCCGTTGTTCCTTTCTCCTTTGTACCCTTCTAGAAGACACAGAGACTGCTTAGTTTATTTTTACTCTTAATAATTGGCATCTTGGCAAGTATGTTGGCTTGTTTGCTGAGAGAATCTTGAAGCCATGCACTGGGGGGCTCATGCCTGTAATCCTAGTTACTCAAGAGGCTGAGATCTGAGGATTGTGGTTCAAAGTCAGCTGGGGTAGGAAAGTCCATGAAACTCTTATTTTCAATTAACCACCAAAAACAAAAAAAACAAGAAGTGGTGCTGTGGCTTAAGTTGTAGAGTACTAGCCTTCAGCAAAAGAGCTTAGGGATAGCACCGAGGACCTGAGTTCAAGCCCCACAACTGACCAAAAAAAAAAGAATTTTGAGGGTAAATTGGGCTGACATTTAGTCAGCGTAGATCCCAGTTTGAGCAATATGGGTTAAGACCTATTTGCTTGGAAATTTTTTCTTATTCACTATACCAAGCACACAGCTGTGAAGTACAAGAAGAATCTAGATAGAAACCCTGCCTTTAAAGCGCTCAGGGTCTAGAGAAATGAGACAAGAATGTATGTAAATATGCAATCAAAATGTAGTATAATGAGGGATAAGGTTGGGAAGTAAAGGGTTCCACAGAGAGACCTCTAACCTATGCTTGCAAGTCAAGATGTTTTTCTGGAGTGAATGCAATGGCAAATGGGACTTGAGAGAAGACCAATAGTTAGCTCATTGTAGAGCCAGCCAAGGGGTTTCTGTGTAGAACAATAGCATGTGCAGAGGCCAGAGGCAAAGGGAAACTCAGAACTCAGAAGAATGAGGAACAAAGAAGCGGAAGATGTTACAGTAGCCTTTAAGCCATATGAAGGAATTCAGACTGTATTGGGCAAAGGAAAGCCAGCAGATGCATCTGAGCAGGAAAATGATGTGATCATTTAGGACCTGGGCATTTTAAAAAATTATGATCTTGAAGTAGTTGTGCAAAAGGGTGTCTTTTTTTTTCTTCAACATGTCAGTTTATGAGTACAGCCATCAGTGTTATCCCTTCCATCATTTCCCCCGGTCTGTGCCCAAGCCTTACACATCCCCTGAAGTTACCTGGTTCTGTTTTCATATAGAGAGAATATTAGGACTATATTTACCCACCTTTCTGCTCATCATTAGTCCTTGGCCTTCTTCCCCTCTCTCTACAAAACATGGTTTCACTTTCTGCTATTCATTTCATTAAACTACAAGTTGGTTATTTGAAGGAATCACACCACTGGAATCCTCCAGATCCTGGCATTTTTAACATCATCTTCCACACCTTCTAAGAAAGAGAATGGATGTGAGCTTCCCTCCAAAGTAACTCTATTGGGTCTCTTTCACTTCTTCAGCTTTGGTTGTATATGGGGTTGTTGTTGAGGTATCCTCAAATAAGCTTATCCTTTACAAAAGGATGAGAATCCATTAAACGGTCTATTGGCCCATAGAGGAGGAAAGAAACAGTGTTGTCATTAGGTTGTAAAAATCACTGCTGTTCCTTAGGCTGTCTCTACTTGAGCTTATTCAACCTAGTTTAATCTGTTTCTTTCTCCTTTCCTTCCTTCTTTCCTTCCTTTCATTTGTTTAATTTTAGGTTTGATATTTGTTCAGGATTTTTTAATTGGCATACATTAAATTGTGCATAATTAGAAGCTTTATCATGATATTTCCATACATGTATATAATGTACTTAGATTGTATTCACTTCCTGTTTTATTCTTTCTTAACCTCTGTTTCCTCCCTTCTTCCTTTTCCTTCCCCTTCTACCTTGATTTTGACCTTAAAAACCAAATTTCCTCCTACAATTTTCAGCAAAGGATATGTGGAAGTGGTTCTGATCTTAAGACATATATATGTCAGTTATGGATGTCCTAAAGCACTAGAAAGGGACTATTAAAAAGAAAGCATATTAATTCTCTGTGTTGGAGAACAAATTGCCACAAATTTATAAACACACACACACACACACACAAGAACCAGACATATATTGTCTCATTATTTCTGTGGCCAGGAATCCAGCCCAACTTACTAGATCCTCTACAAATCTAGGAACCCACCAAGACTGGGTTCTCATCTGCAGGCTTAACTGAGGAAGAATTTGTATCCAAGCTCACTCAAGTCACCATCAGAATTCATTTCCCTCAGGAAATGAGTGAGGAGCCCGTCTTTTTGCTGGTATTGGTTGGAGGCCCCTTTCAGTTCCTAGAGACAGCCGTTGTACCCTTGCCATCTGGACCTCCTAACATGGCCACTTACTTCTTCAGAGCTAGTAACAGAGAGACCTAGCAGATGCATCACAGTAGTCATATTACCTGTACATCACATAGAAGCAGACGTATGGCTCCCACCTACTCTCAGGAGAAAAGATTATGCACAGGCATGAATTCTTTCACTCATGGAAGGGGATCCTAGGGGCCTCCTTAGAATCTACTAGAGATAAATAAGGAAGAGAAGGTAAGAAAAGGGAAGGGAAGGGAAGGGAAGGGATGGGAAGGGAAAGAAAGGGAAGGGAAGGGAAAGGAAGGGAAGGAGCAAGGAGAACAGGGGAAGATGAAGATATATCATGTATATATGTATATTTATGAACTGTGTGTTGCATATAAAGTACACCAGGTTAATCATCTTCATATGCATCTCATCATTTCATCTTCCTCCAAACCCTGGTGTTACCAGTATGTCCATTTTCTGTCATTAAAACAAATGAAAAAATGTTTCTCAAGGTCACACAGCATAAATCAATCAAACCAGAGTTTAGAATTGTGTCCATTAGATACCATTAAGCAAGCTTTAACTATATACTATTGTTTAAGAGGAGAGAAGTAAAAGAGCAGACAAGAGAATAAAAGAGAAAGTAGAGTTTCCAAACAATATGTAAACTGGTTCTTAAGAGTTGGCAATGACCAAAAACCAGGCAGCTCTACAAAGTATTTGACTTGTTTCAGCAGGAGAGCCACTCAATAAAGAAACATCAAGCTGAACTAAAGCTGATAGGAGCCCAGATTGAGTCTCACAATTCTGAACCTTTGTGGCCCACCTGAGCTTTCCAGAACCTAGAGCCAAACCCTGCAGCCAAGCTGTGCTCAGAAGCTGGGGGTACCCAGCCCATCCAGCAGCGGCTCACGCTTGTGGTCTGCCAACCTTCTGCAGGAGCACATCTGGGCTCAGCAGCCGGGCTGGGGCCTGGGTTTGTTTTTCACAGCTCATTTGCAATGTCCTATTCTATTCCTGTACACTCTGTCCTTCCCCACTGACACTGGAGCTCAGTTTCTCAATAGCCACTTTAACGAGATGGCTCCAAAAGTACTGCTCAGCCTCAGCCCTTGGAAACCAGCATTTTCCACCACCTGCTCTAAGAAGGAAGGCTGGACAGGACATAGCCCTGACTCTTCTCTAGTTGGTGGCAGAGGGGGTGGGGGTGGGGTTAAAGGGATAGCTGCAGCCACCATTGGAAGCCTTCTTGTGCAGTCACTGGTGACTTGCAGCAATGCATGGGAAAGGAAGAGATTTGAAGATCGCACCCTTCTTATACCAACCCAGGGTAAGCAGCTCAGCTAGTTCAGTCCCTACCCCAGCTGCCTCTACTTTGACTTGAAAAAATCCTTCCCCTGGTTCTGTCTACAAATATCTAGCCCACCTCCCCATAGGGAAACTAAGCAAAACCACTTATTCTATGGTTCTCAGTCAACCCTATTAGAGTATAACACGATGCGATAAACTCCTATTGAATTCCAACTTTAGGTAGCAACACTCTGTCCTTGACAGGAAGTCAAAGGGAATAGAAGACATTGGGTTTTTATACCTGGGACAGTGTCTAGCTCTTTCATCTTCCAGCATAAATCCTTCGTACAGGCAAATCTGTGCTCTGAGTAGCATATCTCTTGTCTGTAAAGTGAAGATAGTAAGAAGTCCTACCCCCTGGGTAGGACTTGTAAGACTTAGACAAGATGCAGTGCTGTGCTGAACACACTACCAGTTGATCACTTATGGTTGGCATCTGATAGGAATTATTGTCAGTAGGCTGACCCTTAGCCCACATGTGACCTTCCCAAGACAAAGCTTGAGATACGTTCTTGCAGTGTTCCCAAATGTTTGAGCCCAGGAAAAAGAGAACTGAATTGTAACAACCACATGTACCTTGCAAACTGGAATTCTGAGTGGTTCATGATGGCACACATATGGCACTCTGTAAATTTTGTTTGACCCTCATTTTGCAGATGATGAAACTGAGTGTCAAAAAGGCTAAGAAAGGGAGAGAGTTCATTTGTAATAATTATATGCCTAGGATAGTCCTAGCAGAGGATGGCTCAATAGCTATGTACATATGACCATATAAAATGAATTGAATTGAAATTGAAATTGACTAATTGAAATGAACTCCAAGATGTGGAAACAAGGGTGTGTGTGTGTGTGTGTGTGTGTGTGTGTGTGTGTGTGTGTGTGTGTGTGTGTGTGTGTGTGTTTGCAGTTGTTTCCTATTTCTTTGATTTTTTTCTTTGGTTTATTCCCTATTGTCACTATGTTTTTTATTTCAGTACCCTTTGTGTCGCATATAAGTTTATCTGATTTGGGGAAGAGAGAATCACAAAAATGGTGGGACAAGGGGTGAACCAATGCAATAGTGATACTCACTAGACACTATGTTGGAAATGAACTTTGCAACTTGGTAGGGGAGGGGAGTTGGGAGGAGGGAGAAACAGGAGAAAATGAGGGATGAGGTAGCACTGTTCAAAAAGAAATGTACGCATTTCCTTACTTATGTAAGGAAATCTGTACATCACCTTTACAATAAAAATAGAAAAATTTTTTAAAAGGAAGAAAATGAAAAAAAATGGGGGAGAGAGTGAGGGAAGTGGTGACGTTGTCCAAAGAAATGTGTTCTTTACCTGACTTATGTAACTGTAACCATTCTGTATATCACCTTTATGTAACAATAAAAAATTAAAATAAAAAAGGCTAAAAAATGAAGCCAGGCACTTGTGGCTCACTCCTGCAAATCCTAGCTACACAAGAAGCTTAGGATCCAAGTTTGAAGCCAGCCCAGACAGAAAAGTCCGTGAAACTCTAATCTCCAATTAACAAGCAAAAAGCCAGAAGTGGAGGTATAGCCTAAGTGGTAGAATGCCAGCCAAGAACAGACAAAGCTAAGCAAGAGCAGAAAGACCCAGTTCAAACCTCAGCACCACGCAAACATAAATAAAAGGTTAAAAATGACTCAAGTTTATAGTTGGCAATCCACAGACTATAGTGATTTGCAAATCACTGATTATAAAACCCTTCTTCTTCTCCCAATAACATTCTATCATTTATAATCATTTGTAGGGTTTATTAAATATCAATTATGTACTCAGAAATGCGGAGTTATAAAGATTAGCAAGACTTAGTTCCCACCATCAAGAAATTGGGATTCCAATTGTTTGCAAGAATTCATATTCCAGTACTAGGGATGTAGCTTGGTGATAGGGCATTTGTCTAGCATAGATGAAGCCCTAGTTTGATTCCCAGAACTGCAAAAAGAAAAAGCTAAAGGAGAGAAGAAAGAAAAAAAAGAAAGAAAGAAAGAGAAAGAAAGAAAGAAAGAAAGAAAGAAAGAAAGAAAGAAAGAAAGAAAGAAAGAAAGAAAGAAAGAAAGAAAGAAAGAAAGAAAGAAAGAAAGAAAGAAAGAAAGAAAGAAAGAAAGAAAGAAAGAAAGAAAGAAAGAAAGGAAAGAAAGAAAGAAGGAGAAAGGAGAGAAGGAAGGAAGGAAGGGAGGGAGGAAGGAAGGAAGGAAGGAAGGAAGGAAGGAAGGAAGGAAGGAAGGAAGGAAGGAAGGAAGGAAGGAAGGAAGGAAGGAAAGAAGGTGGAAAGGAAAGAAAGTGGGCTATTCCCTGAATCCAAGAGTCTATTTCTAGACTCATATTCTCTGAGTCACTGAATCGAAGCAAGTCCAAGTGACATAGTGTTTGGTATATTTTAAGCCAAGGATGTGTCTGCTGTTTCCCTAACCTGAGATTATAGAAGTGGTCTCCAAAGTCTACTGACCTAGTCTGTTTCCTTCTAAGACATTAGCTGGATTAATTCATTGGAATAAATCCCTTTGTGTTTCCCTCTCCTTTTTGTTTTTTATTTATGTTTATTTTCTTGTTAGTCATAGGGATTGAACTCTGGGCCTGGCACTGTCCCTGAACTCTTTTGCTCAAGGCTAGCACTCTACCACTTTGAGCCATAGGACCATTTCCAGTTTTCTAGTGGTTAATTGGAGATAAGAGTTTCCACACTCCTGTTGCAACAATGAGAAGTACAAAATGTCATGTCAAAAACAAGCTTTACAATGTTGGTGTGGGGGGGGGGAGGGGGGAAGGATTGGGTGGGGGGGAGGGGGGAGGCTGGGAAGGGAGGTGAAGGGTAAACAAAGGAGGAGGCTGCAATGCTTGGTAAGAAATGTATGCATTATCCTGCCCATGTAATTGTAACCCCTCTGTTACAGTATGTTCTCAAATAAAATTAAAAAGAGTTTCCACACTTTCCTGCCTGGGCTGGCTGGCTTTGAACTGCAATTCTCAGATCAATACTGTACAGAGGGGTTACAGTTACATGAGCAAGGTAATGAGTACATTTCCTATCGAGCATTGTTACCTCCTCCTTTGTTTTTCCTCTTCCATCCATCCTTTCTGGTTTTGTTTTGTTTTGTTTTTTAAACATTTTTTTTTGCCAGTCCTAGGGCTTGAACTCAGGGCCTGGGCACTGTCCCTGAGCTTCTTTTTTGCTCAAGGCAAGCACTCTACCACTTGAGCCACAGCACCACTTTCAGCTTTTTCTGTTTGTGGTACTGAGGAATCGAACCGAGGGCCTCATGCATGTAAGACAAGCACTCTACCACCGAGCCACTTTCCCAGCCCTGTTTTACCTTTTTTTTTTTTTTTGGGGGGGGGGGGGGGTCCGGTCATGAGGCCTGAACTCTGGGAGGCCTCTGGGCCTGGGCGCTGTCCCTCAGCTCTTCAGCTCAAGGCTAGCGCGCTACCACTTGAGCCACAGCGCCACTTCCGGCTTTTTTCTTTTTGCTTATGTGGTGCTGAGGAATCGAATCCAGGGCCTCAGGCATGCAAGGCAAGTGCTCTACCACTGAGCCACCTTCCCAGCCCTTGCTTTTTTTAATACTTAGAAACAAGAAGTCATTTAGGGTGTTCAAAGAGAAGGGTGCTTGAAAAAAAAAACCTCTAAATTCATTAGCTGAATTCCACAGGACTGTGTGAGCATTCTCATAATAGTCCTACTTCAATATAAGAGAAGTCATAACTAGTTTACTTAGGGTAATTATAGGGCAGTTTTCTGCCAAGCTTTAAAGATAGACTTTGAAATGTTGCTTTTTTCACTTGCCTCCTGCTGTGTGAGGGGGAAAGGCTGGGGCTCCTGGGATGCCAGCCAGTGCTAAATGACCAACTGGCTACAGGCACCAACAGGAGCACCAACCAAGGTTTGGTTCTTGCTTTCCCATGTTCATATTTCTAGAAACACTGCTATTTTACCAGAGTGGGTCCCTGTTGAGTCCCTGTGCAGGAAGATGGCAAAATACATAGCACAGTGCTTCAGATTTGTGGTGGCAAACCAAAAGCATGGACCTAACCAGGGAACAGGTAGGAAAAGTAAATTCTAGGACCTCACCCCAGATGGGGTGTACAAAGAAAGCACTTGGGATGGGCCCAAGAGTTTAACAAGCCCTCCAATATATCTTGGTATTTATGCATACCTGATCTGCAGACATAATATTGACAAGCATTATCCTTGTAGCTTTGTCCAAAAGATAAAGTTTACTTTAAAGAGAGATTTATTCCAACAAAGTGCATTTGTACACATCCACACAATTCCTAAGGGATTGGACAGTACTTAGCTCTTCTACTCACCAACCATGGGCCTTAGAAAAGTTTTCTAATTATTCTAAACTATGGTGTACTGTTAAGTGTTTAACAAGTGGGAATGTGTTTTCATAACGTAAGTACTTCCACCATGGCTCCCTTCAAGCTAAGAACATGATGTCAGCCAACTTAAAATGTTCATGAAAATGTAACAACTGGTTCCCATAATCCCATGGAAGTTGATGCCAGCACAGCATTGTCTCTAAGACTCAATTTCCTCATCTGTCAAATAGATGAATAATAATAGTATTGACTTTACAGGTGTTGTTGGAAGACTGTAGTGAAGAAACGATGATAGCAGAACTTTATTAAGTACTTCTACCTGCCAAGTACTTAATGTGTGCCATCTTATGGAAATCTCATAACCATGAAATAGATTCTATTATTCCTTCCATTTCATGTGAAGAAACCAAGCTAAAATAACTAGTCTCAAGTCATGCAGCTAGCAAGTTAGCAAGTGGGAGGATCTGAATTTGATTCCAGAACCCATGAGATCAGATACATTATGGACCATATCTCAGTAGTGCTCAGTAACCAGTGGCTATTATCACGCTATAAATGAACTTCCTGAATGCCTCTTCCATTTGGATGTGGGGGTAGTTTGTGCTGATGAAATGAAGCCACCTTCATTTTCTTCTGGGAGACAGGCCCAGATTGCCTAATGTTGGAGCCAGCTGTTGGTTACTCCTGGTAATAAATAAAGAGAATCTTAGCCAATTGACAGCCACTGTTAACCCAGCCTTGAAGGTTCATTGTAGTAGTTGTAAGCTCTTCCCTCCTGAGATCACCTAATTACACTTATATTTTTCCTGACATTTTCTGTGCTTATACATTGATATACATGTCCATACACACAGGTAGCTTTTATGGGGTCATATTATACATATTTTTCTTTGCAGTTTGCTTTTCTTTACAACCTAAATATATATCCCAGATATCTTTTGAATGTCAGTACAAATTAATCTCTCAAAAGCAGCATTCCCCAATGGTTTACCTAGCCTTATTTATCTAGCCAGTCCCTGATGGAGACACATTTAACCTTTTTCCTTCTTCTCTATTTACTATTAACTTCTCTATTAATTCTTCTCCACAGTCTTTTACAGGGATTCTAACATCTATCTACAGGAGAAATTCCTGAGTCCAAGGCAACATGTGGTTGGTTAAAATCTTGACTATTAAACCCAATCACTAGTCAAGGAGAAATTTTAATCTCCCAAAATTCCAGAAAGAAGGTGCCTGATTGCCCAGATTTTCAGCAACACTGGAAATTCTTCGGATGATTTTTTTTTTCCTTTAATCATCTTTAAGAAGTTGTAAAAGGAGTTGCCATTTATGAATGTGTCTGATCAATGTCACCACTTTCAACATTCTCACCCACCTTTGTAGGATATACATTGAATTCTTGACTGCCCTTACCCAATCTTCTCTCTTCATTAGTCTACCCTCTTCCCCTTGACTCCACCCCCACACCTTTTGAAAACCCACTTCCTGATGTTCTGTTTTGCTGAACTTTTACTTTGCCTTTCTAAGGAATTCACTATTTGAGTTCTCCCTTGAATCTACTCTATTTCAGTTAATAAATTTGTATACATTTGCATACCACTGAACATATTTACTTATTAGTTTATAAGCTAAATCTAGCTTCCAACTTCTGAGGATTTGTGGAAAACTTTGTTTTAAAATTTTCTATATATAAAGGTAGAGACAGCCAAGAAGCCCTATGAACTTATCCCTCCCACAGTAACTAACGTGAGATCATTCTTAGACCCTTAGTCCCAGTTTACTTCTCTCCCTGACGTATTAAACTAAGGCACAGCCTCTCGCATCAGTAGACACCACAGTAGGTACATTTGTTTGTTTGTTTGTTTGTTTGTTTGTTTTGTGCCAGAACTCTGTTTGAACTCAGAGCCTGGGGCCTGTACTTTAATTTTTTCACTCATGAGTGGAACTCTACTACTTGTGCCACAATTCCACTTCTGACGTTTTGGAGGTCTAATAGAGATAAGTTTCTCATGGACTTTCCAATTGGGACTGGCTTTGAACCATGATCTTCAGCTGTTAGCCTCCTGTGTAACTAGGATTACAGATATGAGCCACCAGCCCCCAGCTCAGTCTATCTTTAAAAAATAAACATTCTAATTTTTAACAGTACCTCAAGTCCATCATCACATCTTTAAAAAATCCAATATTAGGACTGGGAAGGTGGCTCAGTGGTAGAGCACTTGCCTTGCATGCCTGAGGCCCTGGGTTCGATTCCTCAGCACCACATAAACAAAAAGAAAAAAACCGGAAGTGGCGCTGTGGCTCAAGTGGTAGAGCGCTAGCCTTGAGCTGAAGAGCTCAGGGATAGCGGCCAGGTGCAGAGTTCAGGGCCCATGACCAGACCTCCCCCCCCCCAAAAAAAAAACCTAATATTATTAAATATCCATCCAGTGTTCAAATTTCTCTAATTGTCACATAATTTTCCTGTAGGGGGCCTGTTAGAGTCAGAATTCACAAGGCTCCACTTACTACGCTTGGTGGAAATGTCCCCTTTCAATCTCTAGGTTGGGCCTCACAGACATAGCTCTTTTTCTTTTCTTCTGTTTCTTCTTCTACTTGGATCACTTGTCTTGAAGTTTTCTACTTTCTACATTTTTCTTATTGTATTCTCATGTCACTCTGGTCCTTCAGTCTCTGAGTTTCTTATAACCAACAGTGAAATTGTGTGTGTGTGTGTGTGTGTGTGTGTGTGTGTGTGTGTTGGTCATGGGGCTTGAACTCGGCCTGGCTACTGTCCCTGAGCTTGTTTTGCTCAAGCCTAGCACTCTACCACTTGAGCCTCAGCACTACTTCTGGCCTTTTCTGTTTATGTGGTACTGAGGAATCAAATCCAGGGCTTCATGCATGCTAGGCAAGCACTCTACCACTAAGCCACATTCCCAGCTCCAACAGTGATTAAAACTATGTTATCCAGTATCGTAGCTCATAGCCACATTTGACTATTTCCATTTAAATTAATGGAAAGCAAATAATATGATACAGGAGATGAACTTGTTCAAAGTACACTGTATATATGTTTGGAATTATCACAAAGAGCTCCTTGCCCTTTTACTATTCATGTCTGCAATAAGGAACTTTGTTTTAAATAAAATATGTGGTCCTAGCCACATAGCAAGTCTCAGGCCATCAGCCTGTCACGCTACAGAATATAGAATGGATGTTTCCATGACAGCAGAAAGTTTTGTTGAGCAGCAGTGCTTCCATTGCTGCAATTACTTTTTTCTCATGAATGCTAAAGAGAAAGATAAATACCTGAAGGCTCAGATAATATAAGGAAAGTAACTACTAATGTGACGAATTCTTCTCCGAACTGTTTTGAAGAGACCTGTGTTTGCAAAAGATGAACAGGTATCTGTAAGGAGTCCTTCAAATAAGTGTGAGATTCTGTGCTAATAGGTCAGCAGTCCCCACCCCAGCCCTGACCCTCCCTGGCCTCCTCCAAGGGAGAGTATCTATGCTAATCTGCAAGGCTCAGCCTTGAAGTTATCAAGGACGTGCTGCTTCCAGGAGATCCATAAGCGCTGAGTCTTTCCTGGAGCTTGCAGGTGTCTCTGCAGATTTCTCCCTGCCTGTATTTGTGTCTTGGTTTGTGTGTAATGAGCATATTTCCTCGCATACTTAACAGATTTTTCAATTTGCTTCTGTGACACTTTGCAAAGCTCCCTGGGGCGGGGGGGGGGGGGGGTGATGTTTGCCAGTCTGTGCATCTTCTTAGGAACTTCTCACCATACCTGCAGAAACCTCAGCCAATTTACAGGGAATTGGATATTTGAGTGTGGTGGGTAGGAGAATGTGGGAAATTAGTGACTAGGGCATCATCATTCACAAGTTCATTTATTCTAAAAAGTACTTACTGGGCAAGACACTGTGTTAGGCACTAGGGTCAATGGTGAACTGCTAAGTTTCTGTCCTCATTAAAGGTACCCACTAGTGGAGGAGACAAAGATCTAACCTAGCCACTTCAACAACATTTCACAAATCCCCTGGTGGGAGAGCCAGCGAGTCACAAAAGTAAGTGGGTGAAGCCCTTTACCCCACTAGGACCTGTAGGATGTGTTGATTCAGCAAAGACCCAAAAGGCAAGTCACAGTAGGTCAGGAGAAAATGAGGGTGAGGTATAGAGAGAATATGGTAGGAAGAACTTAACAGAAAAGAGCCAGTACTATTAATATACACTAAGAAAACTGAGGTGCCTGATGCTGGGGGCTCACGCTTGTAATCTTAGCTACTCAGAAAGTTGTGATAGTGAAGGAGATAATGTCCCCTTGTAAAAAGCAAGGATGATGGTAGAGAGCCAGCACAAGGCCTTGAGTTCAAACATTATACAGAAAGAAAGAAGATGCAGGAGGAATGGAGGAGGAGGAGGAAGAGGGTGGCTCTGTGGGGGAGGGCAGGTCTCACTGGGAAGGGGCATGGTGAATGTGGGTAAATATGGTTGCAATACTTTTTTTACCTTGATTTTTGTATTTTTTTTATTGTGAAAATACCATACAGAGGGGTTACAATTACATGGGCAAGGTAATGAGTACATTTCTTATCAAGCATTGTTGCCTCCTTCTTTGTTTCCCCTTCCCATCCCTTCCCATCTCCCACCCCCCACCCCTACCCTTCCCTGTCCCCTCCCCCCCTCTCCCCCCCCCCCCAGTCAAAGTTGTAAAGTTCGTTTTTCGACATAACGACTAGTACATCTCATTGTTGCAATGGGTCCACCTGTATCCCTACTTAAACTTTTTGATTTTTCCCTTCCCCTCCACAAATTATACCAAATCAAATACAGTGAAAGCAGAGGTTATACCATGGGGGGGGAGGGCCATACAAAGCAACAAAGAAATCCTCTCATAAATATGTTAGAAACATCGCATGAAAGAAAAAACATTTGAATACTTATCTTGGGGTTCCTTTCACTTAACATCAACTTATCTGACCTTTTCTGCTTGTCTCAGACATATACTAGTTATTGCAAATAAGGAAACCATGGGACCTATGTTTCTTTGAGCCTGGCTTACTTCACTTAATATAATTTTTTCCAAGTCTTTCCATTTCCTAACAAATGGGACAATGTCATTCTTTCTGATGGAGGCATAGAATTCCATTGTGTATATATGCCACATTTTCTTGATCCATTCATCTACTGAGGGGCATCTGGGTTGGTTTCATATCTTAGCTATGGTAAATAATGCTGCAATAAACATAGTTGTGCTGGTAGCTTTAGTGTGGTCTTGTTTGTGATCATTTGGGTAAATGCCCAAAAGTGGGATTGCTGGGTCATAGGGGAGCTCTATGTGAAGTCTTTTGAGGAACCTCCATACTGCTTTCCAAAGTGGTTGAACAAGTTTACACTCCCACCACCAATGCAGTAAGGTTCCTTTCTGTCCACATCCCCTCCAGCATCTGTTGTTATTAGAGGTCTTGATTATAGCCATTCTAACTGGGGTGAGGTGGTATCTCAATGTTGTTTTGATTTGTATTTCTTTTATGGCTAGGGAAGTTGAGCATTTCTTCATGTGTCTATTGGTCATCCTTCTTTCCTCTTCAGAGAAGTTTCTCTTTAAGTCTTTAGCCCACTTATCTATTGGGCAGTTGTTTTTTTGAGGATTTGTTGTTGAGGGCTTTAATTTTTTGAGTTCCAGGTATGCTTTAGATATGAGACCCTTGTCCGTTGTATAGCTAGTGAAGATCTTCTCCCAGTCTGTGGGCTTTCTATTGATTTTGTTAGCAATGTCCTTTGCCATGCAGAAGCCCTGCAATTTCATGCAATCCCATTTGTCCAACCTTTGTTTGATTTGTTGTGTTTCTGGGTCTCTATTAAGAAAATTTCTACCTGTGCCAAGGAGACCGAGGGTTTCTTCTATTCCATCCTGTAATATTTTCAGAGTATCTGCTTTGACTCTGAGGTCTTTGATCCATTTGGAGTTGATTCTGGTGCAGGGTGATAGATAAGGATCTAGCTTTAGTTTTCTACAAGTTGTTAACCAATTTTGCCAGCACCATTTACTGAAGAGGCTGTCTTTCTTCCATTCTATTTTTTAGCTCCCTTATCAAAGATTAGATGGCTATAGGTCTTTAGGTTCATTTCTGGGCTTTCAATTCTATTCCATTGGTCCTGAGGTCTGTTCTTGTGCCAGTAGTAAGCTGTTTTGAATACTATGGCTTTGTAGTAGAGTTTGAAATTTGGTATTGATATTCCTCCAGCACTGTTCTTTCTGTAAGGGTCGTTTTTGCTATTTGGGGTCTTTTATTGTTCCATATGAATTTTTGGATTGCCTCTTCCATTTCCTTGAAGAGTGAGGATGGAATATTGATAGGTGTCGCATTGAATTTGTAGATAGCCTTCGGAAGTATTGCCATTTTCATGATGTTGATCCAATCCAGGAGCATGGAAGGTTTTGCCACTGGTTGAAATATCTTGAATGCGTGGATGTGTGAGGATGGAGCAATGAAGCCTAGAGATGGTTTTGAGACACAGGGAGAGGGAGGAGGGAGAGTGATGGAGGGGATGAGGTCGATGGAGTACACGGTATGCATGTATGGAAACGTCCCAGTGAAACAACCCTGTCCAGCTGATGTGTGCTAATAAAAATCTTTTTAAAACATGAAGAAGAAATAAAGCTGACAGAGAGCATGAGGCATTGATAGTACAAGAGGGTGTTTGGTGTGGCTGCAGTAGGCAGTCTGAGAGGAGGTGTCTGGGGACGGATAAGTTACAACAGCGTAAATGCCATCTGTGCGAGCCCAGCCGTGTCAGGTCTCCTTGTGCCTCGGTTTCTTCCTCCATTAAATAGCACACAAGGTCAACATTAGAGGCCTACACACAGAGGATACGCAAGCAGACTGCAAACCGTGTCTTAAGATCCCAGGGGTAGCTGGGCTGGTGGCTCAAACCTTCAATCCAAGCTGCTCAGGATGCTGAGATCTGAGGACTGCAGTTCGAGGCCAGCCTAGGCAGAAAAGTCCAAGAACCTCTTATCTCCAATTCACCACCTAAAAACTGGAAGTGAATACTAGGCTTGAGCAAGAAAGATCAGGGACAGTGCCCAGGCTCTGAATTCAAGACCCACAAACAACAACAACAACAAAATCCCATCTGTAGCCCCATCGTGGTGGGTTGAGATCCTCTTCTCCCACCTCCTCTCAGGAGGCAATACAGCAGCCTCTTCCCAGCATCACATTCTGTGCCATCGGCTGGGTAGACAAGTTAGGAGTATTTACACCATGAAATGTGTCACATGCTAGCAAGTGAGCCTTTTCTGAAAAAAGAGCTGATTTGCCAGCACAGCACTGAGTGTTAAAGTCACAAGAACATACACCTCGGGAACATTCATCTTAAGGAATATGTCCCCACAACAGCAACAAACTAAAACCAGATACCAGACTTGGGCATGTTATAGAGTGACTCCATAACTCCTGCCACGTGAGACAGTCCCACCCAAAGCCAGCCCTGAGGAAGGAGAACAGGAGGGCTGCTCCCTCATGCCAAGAAGAGTGTTAGTGACATCCAGCTCACAGAGAGGAGCTTGGAGCCTCTCAGATCAGCAGCTGCTGAAAGCTGCTTTCTTTGGCTCGTGTGGCCAGAAATCCCTTGGATTTCAATGTTCTGAACAGGCGGAAAAAGATAGCTCCTTGCTCCCGCCTGCTCTCCTGCTGGAGCTGCCAGCTGGCATTTCTGTCCTTTGACATGGTTGCCTGCAGTTGGAGATTAGACACCCAGGGCAGAGGGCATGCTGGGAAAGAACGTGTCTTCAACTACAAGAGTCCAGGCCAGATATCTGTTGGAAAAACTGAGGTGTAGATAGAACACATGCTTAAAAATAATGGGAGCTTTTAAAAAGATAGCTTAGAAAAATATAGTATTTATCTGTGGCCAGCAGGCCTGGATACTCCCCAGAAAATGACTAGTTGGGTAAGTTGTAGTTTCATGTCAGAGGTAATGTGGTCAAAAATGTCATAAACTTGACGTGGGATGGCGCTGATAAATGAATGCTTACTGGCTGCTGCTAGAACTTAAGTCCCATAAAGGCAAAGGTGTTGTCTGTTGAATGGATGAGTGGATGTCATTATTTTGTCAGGTATGGAGAATATGAAAGTGAAGAAGTCCTAGTGCTTGCTGAGCCAGAACTCCCCAACTGTACACAGACAGTTAAGTGAATCAGCACCCAAAATGCAGATAGAGAGCTCTGTCACAAGAAGTAAGTGCTGCAGGGCTCGGGAGAGCTCAGCTAGCCCTGGCAGAGAGGAGAAAAGAAAAGCTTTCTGAAGACAAACATGTAGGAGAAATAGAAGAGAATTCCAAACATATTTCCACCTGCCTAGATAGACCCTTATGGGAGAAGAGATGCTGCTGCCATGTCTCCTATCCCACAGCAAAGACTATTGGCTCTACCCAAGTGAAAAGTAACCACAGATGACAGCTGAAATACCTCTTTAAGTTTTTTTATTCATTTATTATTGCTGTATGTTAATTGTGCAAAGTGAGGGGTTCCATTGTGATACTCCTGTACATGCATGTAATATACTCTGATCAATTTCACTCCGTTACTCAGCTCTCTCCTTTTCTCCAACCCTCTTTTTTGCTAGAATACATGTACACCTTAATCATCAATGATACTTTCATTACTCTGATTTCAGAGTCTGATGTTGTCCAGAGCAACATATGGGCTGTTGTTTGCCTCTCTTCCATGTATAGGTGTTAATTCTCTCCATGGAGCTCAATTCCATATGCTTCTCCAAAGTCATGTCTGCTCCATTGGGTAAAAATGAGAAATGCTCTGAACTTTATTTGTGTGTGTGTGTGTGTGTGTGTGTGTGTGTGTGAGCGTGCGCGCACGCACATGTGCATGTGTGCGTACATACAGGTCCTGGGGTTTGAACTGAGGGCCTAGTTACTGTCCCTGAGGTTGTTTTGCTCAAGGCCAGCATTCCAGCACTTGCGCCACAGCTCCACGTCTGGCTTTTTTTGGTTTTGGTGCTTGGTTAGAGATAAGAGTCTCACAGACTTTTCTGCCCAGGCTGACTTCTAATCACAATCCTCTACTCTCAGCTTCATGAGTAGCTAGGATTAGAGGTGTGAACAATCAGCAGCTGGCTGGAATGCTCTGAATTTTTATTTGAAAGAGAGAAAGTACAGATTTATAGACATTCCTGGTGGTGAGAAATCTTGGATTTCATGAATCTAAACTGAGAGGGAAGAACTTTAACCTTCTGGGCTTGGTGTTTCCCACAAGTGCCATGCCGGGCTTTTTCCTCTAGCCTTACCAAATTATAGTAAAAATAAATAATAGTACACACAAAAATAAACCATGAAAGTCTTAAATGATGAAGACTAAGAAGTAAAGTATTTGAAATCAAGATACAACTTCTTGACATCAGAGGGAAATCCTAGCTGCACTAGCTCTGTTCAAGGTCATCTTTTCCAAGGGTCATTCCTGTCCCACTGTTGGCACTTTGCCATACCGGCAGCTCAAAGGAGGACCACATACACAAAAGTAGAGAGCAGCATATGGAGCTGCCTTCAATCCATTAGTCAGATTCAACAATTGCCAGCATTTTGCCAATTTGGTTTCATCTGCTTGACTCCCAATATTTGGGGAGTATTTTAAAGATTTTTTTTCTGGAGCATTAATCTTTCACCTTAAAGGTTTGTTGAGCCAGGCACCAGTGGCTCATGCCTGTAATCCTAGCTACTCAGGAAGCTGAGATCTAAAGATCATAGTTGGAAGCCAGCCCAGGCAAGAAAGCCTGTGAGACTCTTAGCTCTAATTAACCACCAAAAAATCCAGAAGTAAAGCTGTGACTCAAGTGGAAGAGCAAAAAAAAAAAAAATCTCAGGAACAGCATCCAGGCCCTGAGTTCAAGCCTCAGGACCTTTCCAAAAACAAACAAACAAAGGAATATCTTGTGATTTATCTGGGTCATATTGTCATTAGTTCGGTTCCAGAGTCTTCCACATGCAGGTGAAAAGGGAATAGCAATTCAGGGGAGAAAGCTAGAGTAGAGCAACAGAATTTCCTTTCTTTTTCTTTCTTTCTTCTTTCCTTCCTTCCTCCCTTTTTTTAGATCGCAGATGGGGACTTGAACTCAGTACCTGCTGCTTTCACTCATTTCCTAGCACTCTGCCAGCTAAACTGCTTGTTTTTGTTTTTCCTAAGCTAGGATAGAGACCATTTTCCCTCTCTGCCTGGTAGGTCTGGCTCATTTCTCAAACCACATGGAAAAAAGACTTATCCAATACATACTACACCTATTGGAAAAGTTCATCCCCTAAACAGAGATAATAGGAGGAAGTAGAATTATCTCACAGGCTGAATTGACAGGGTACTTTCCTCTGACCTTCCATTCCCACACACCTTCCACCCTTCTGCACTGGTACCCTGTGCCCTTCCCCTACCTCCCAGGAAGAGAGAGTGCCGGAAGGTTTTGGTTCCCTATGGAGTTCAGTACTATCTCACTGAATACTTCTGGGAATTGGCACTCATCTATTTCCATAGCAATCTCAAGCTAGAGAATCAGCTTGTGTCTGGAGCCAGAGATGTAGCAGTAGACATGCCTGGTGTTAACTTCTGTGATGGGGAAAGCAATCCTCAGGAAATACTTGGAGGGAAAATATGAAGGTATGCTATGGCATCCCTGTAAAGGCCTTGCCAGTTAAGAGCTGCCTTCCTCTGCCACTTACATGCTATAAATTCCTGTTTCTTTTGCCTCTTCCTGCTGCAGAATCCCTGGAAAGAGATTGGCATATACTGAATGGTTTATGTCTTGTTGAGGAGGAAGAAAGGAATGCCACATGTACCAGTAAAGTACCAGGAGATAGGCAAAGGAGGAAATGGAGACCTTTGATGTCTCAGGATTAAACTGCAGACTAGAATATATAATGCATATATCTAAAATATACCATATATCAGATATGTATAATACATACACCTTCCATTGCTCCAACACACATTGAGTGAGAGAGGCAGGGTGGGTCTGCTGGTTAAGCATCAACTAGGAAGTTAGGATCCAGAACAACTTGTAGGCCTCACCAATAAAGTGAAATAACCTTTACCTTACCCAGAATTCTCAGGTGCATTCTGCTAACTTTGCATGGTAATCTAGAAGCAAATACACAAATCACAGAAGCAGAACCGCTTCTGAAAAGCCAGGCAGAAAAGAACCTATGTGACTTTAACATTGTATTTCCTAAGCATATTGGAGTATACAACCCTTGGGATACATGTGTGTGTGTGTGTGTGTGTGTGTGTAAGAGAAACCAGGTTGTTTAAATTGGAGATGGTTTTGAAAATATGACCAAAATGATCATTTATTTTTCCAATTCAGCCAGTAAGTCTTGCTTTCAAATACTTATCACCAGCCATGATTATTAACTTCACACTTGCATGCATCCTTTTCCTCCAGGAACAACCATCCCTAGATGTTTCTTGATTCATTCACAAATCCATTTACTTATTCATTCATCAAACATTTATTAAACAGCTGCTTGTATCTAGGGCTCAGAGGTGAGAGATGCTTCAGACCTCAAACCTGAATTCTCCAGCAGCAGAGAATCCATAGCCTGGTGAATAACTTGAGAAAAGCTCCATTCTCCAGTGACCTCCAGCTCAAGAGGTCAGCATGTTCACTCAGCTTGTTGAATTGGGCCCCACCCTGATGCCAGGAACAGAGAACCAGCCTATCAATGGGAAAGTCCCCAGGCACAGCAAAGAGCACTTTGCAGAGCAGCAGGTCAGGTTCTCACACTGGCTTTTCCCTTTGCCCCTGTCACTCTGCTGATTCTGCTGCACTTCCACACCCCACTGCCTTCCTTACCTGGTGATCCATCCACACCCCCTGGGTTCTTTTACATTGGAAATGAGCTCAGGGCACATTGGCAGGTGTATGAATTATACTATTTGTATATTTCATTATCAAGGAGTTCTGTTATTTCTGGATTTGAATAGGTATTAGTCAGGAATTGTTACTTTGTTTTTACTTATGTAGGGGGTAGTGCTAGGACTTGAACTCAGAACCTAAGCACTATCCTTTAGCTCTGTGTGTGTGTGTGTGTGTGTGTGTGTGTGTGTGTGTGTGTTGAAAGATAGTACTCTAGCACTTGAGCACATCTCCACTTCTGGCTTTTTGCTGGATAATTGGAGATAGGAGTCTCACAGAGTTTCGTAGTGGGGCTAGCATCAAATGACAGTCCTCAGATCTCAGCCTCCTGAGTAGCTGGGATTACAGGCATGAGCCATTGGTGCCCAGTGTATTTTCAGTTTATTAGTGACTTCAAAAGACAACACTGATTTCATGCGTGCTCAGAGCCTTGAGATGACTGATCAGTTCACAATCCTTTCACTGAGGGACCCTGGACCGGCTTTCCCTCATCTCTCATTGGCCGGAGAGGACATGGAGTCATGACCAATTCCTAAACACCTTCTCCCTGGTCCTGTGGCTTGAAAGCCAGGCTGTTAACATCCTCTCTCATCTGTGCACTTTCCATGACTAAATCTACCTTTGTGGTCAAGTGGTGGGAGGAGCAAAAGACGTTTTAAAAAATATATGGCATTAATGGATTGGAGAAAGGCGTGATGGGTGAATACTGTCATAATGTTCAGTGTGCATATGTGAACATGGAGCCAGGTAAGGAGGGGTAGTTGGGGTTGGGAGGGATTGGGGAGAATGATGTAAGAGGTGACTTTGATCTTAAGATGCATTGTGCTTTTAAAAAGATGCATTGTACGCATTAAGATGTTGAGCTGACATCCCTTTGTACAGCTATTTAAAGATCATTTTTAAATAATTTAAAGACCAAGACTTGCCTGAGATAAAAAAAAAAAAAAAAACCAAATGAAAGACAAGATGGGGAATATCTTTCATTTTCTTGCTCCTTAAAGGGGAAAAAAGTTTTGTTTTGTTTGAGTTTTGTGTCAGAAATGACTCCAAGTTGTTTTGGTCATAAACAATCATTTGGGCTATGATTTCATTTGACTGTGTGTCCTTCAGCATCACTGGATCTAGGGATTCAGATCTGATGGTTAAGGCTCCAGCTATCTAATTACTCATTACCATAGATGGCTAGAATGCCTTCACCCAAACTCCTGCTGAAATGTAATCCCCATGGTGAAGTCCTAGGTGGTGTGACCAGCCAGGTAAGACCTTTAAGAAGTGATTGCATCATCCTGGCTCTGCCCTCTTGGGTGGATTAATGGATCTGTGGATTAATGAGTTGTTGCAGGAGTGGCTTAGTTACAAAAGGAACACTGTCTGGTTTGCTTGCTGGGTCTCACCCAGGATACCCTTATCCAAGTCAATGCTCAGCAAGAAGGCCCTTTCTAGATGCCAGCTCCATGCTTCCATTCCTCCAGAACCATGAGACAAATACATGCCTTTTCTTTATAAATTACTTAGTGTGTGGTATTCAGTCGTAGCAACAAAAAACAGATGAAGACATCTACGGCACTTTTATTTTTAGTTCTGATGCTGTGAGTGGCTTCTCTCAATTAGGTGTGTCTACTGGTTGAGAAATGTCACCAATATCACTGTCTATTGTCTTCGAATTCCAAAGCCTATGAGATTTTTTAAAATTTTTTTATTCTTAAGTAGTTGTAGAAAGATGGCAAAGCCTACAAGTTTAAGGCTTAAGATCCAAAAATTAATAATCAATTATCCCTTCTCAGCAACTCAAGGAAGATACGTGTTAACCCAGACTGTCCTATGAGTGTCCTAAACAGATCAATATGCCAGGGGTATTTCAATTCTCCGAGTCTAACCTGGGACATATAACTCCATGTGTTGTGAGCAGAGTGAATGAGACACCTGTGGGAAGCTGACGAGGTATTGTTTGGGAAAGCAAAGGCATAACTTTACTACTATTGTCTCTGGATACTTTTGTGTGTGTGTGTGCCCATACTGTGGCTTGAACTCAGAGCCTAGGCACTGTCTTTGAGGGTGTTTTTTGCCCAAGACTAGCGCTCTACCACTTGAGCCACAGCTCCACTTCCCACTTTTTGGTAGTTTACTAGAGGTAAGAGTCTATAGACTTTCCTGCCTGGGCTGGCTTTGAACCACATCTTTAGATCTCAGCTTCCTAAGCAGCTAGGATTACAGGCATGAGCCACTGGCATCCAGCCATGTCTTCTTCTTATTATTTTTTATAATTCTAAAGATACTATACAGAGGGATTACAATTACACGAGTAAGGTAATGAGTACATTTCCTATCAAGCATTGTTACCCCCTCCTTTGTTTTTCCCCTACCATCCCTTCCCTCTCTACCTCCCCAACACCTCCCTCCCTGCCCCAAGTTGTAAAGTTCATTTTCAACACAGTGTCTTGTACATCTCATTGTTACAATGGGTCAACCTATATCCTTATTTCAGCATTTTATTTCCCTTTCCTTCCCCAAATTAGAAAAATGTATATACAAGATGCAGGGCACCGGAAACAAATACAGTGAAAACAGGGGTTATGGGGGGGGCGGGTGAACATACAAAAGAAACAAAAAAATCACATAGTACATTGAAAACAACAGCAACAAAGAAAAAAACCTCTTGAGTCCCTATCTTGGGGTTCATTTCACTTAACATCATCTTATATGGACATATGTACATAGTTTTTTTACCTTTTCAACTTGTCTGGTAAGATTATTCTAAACATACACTAGTTTTTGCAAATAAGGGAAACCATGTTTCTTTGAGTCTGGCTTGCTTCACTTTTAAAATACAATTTTATTGTTACTTTTAAGGTGTTGTACAGAGTGGTAACCATTTCCTAAGTCAGGCAATGAGTACATTTCTTTTTGTAATTCCTTCCTTCCCTTTCCCCTAGTTTCCTCCTCTTGTTCCTAGATTCTCTACACGAAAGCAAGCAAGCAAGCAAGCAATAAGTCTGGCTTATTTTATTGATCTCTGATTCCATTCATTTTCCTGAAAATGATATAGTTTTGTTCTTCTTTATGACTAAATAACACTCCATTGTGTACATATACCACAATTACTTTATCCATTCATTGGTTGATGAGCACCTAGACAACATGACTTGACTATTATGAATAGACTGCTATAAACATGGGTGTGTAGGTATCCCTATTGTGTATTGACTTACACTCCTTCTGATATATACC
The DNA here is from genome assembly GCF_019054845.1 of Dipodomys spectabilis. Taxonomy (NCBI): domain Eukaryota; kingdom Metazoa; phylum Chordata; class Mammalia; order Rodentia; family Heteromyidae; genus Dipodomys; species Dipodomys spectabilis. Next base: position 12,889,352 of record NW_024870824.1, read on the forward strand.
CAGGAACGGTATAGCAGGATGATATACAGTAGCTCTATTTCTAGTTTTTTAAACAATGTCCATACTGTACTGATATGCTCTGAGTGTTTGAATGAAAAAAGAAGGAAGGAAGGAAGGAAGGAAGGAAGGAAGGAAGGAAGGAAGGAAGGAAGGAAGGAAGGAAGGAGAGAGAGAGGAAAGAAAGAAAGAAAGAAAGAAAGAAAGAAAGAAAGAAAGAAAGAAAGAAAGAAAGAAAGAAAGAAAGAAAGAAAGAAAGAAAGAAAAAAGGAGAGGGAAAGAAAGAAAGAAAAAAGAAAGAAGGAAGGAAGGAAGGAGAGAGAGAAAGAGAGAAAGAAAGAAAGAAAGAAAGAAAGAAAGAAAGAAAGAAAGAAAGAAAGAAAGAAAGAAAGAAAGAAAGAAAGAAAAAGAGGGAAAGAAAGAAGGAAGGAAGGAAGGAAGGAAGGAACAGTCACATGGAAGCTTCCCCTTGGCTTTCTGGAAACCATTAAGAATAAAGGTTGGTAATAATCTAACAGTAAATCCTTCAAACCACTTTATTCCCCTACCCTATTCCCCTCACCCTTGCACCTGCAGAGGCAGAAAACATGTATGAGTGATAAAAAAAAAAAAAATGCTACCAACAGTAATGAGTAATAGCTGATACGGAATGTGAAATCATTTTCCCTGGAGAGAACAGTTGAGGACCGGATAGAATCAACCAGCTGAGTCTCTTCAGGTGCTTAACTTTTATGTGAGAGCTCTAGAGTTCAATAATTCATGCTAATGTAGCCAGCAGCAAGCAAATTGCCTTCACCCTCTATTCAGATTTTGATTACAAAACAGCCCTCAATGAGTTTCATGATGGGAAAACATACTAGGTGACTTTAGCTGGAGGGAAGACAATGAGCTGACAGATGCACTGGGGCTTTAAGGTCAAATAAGCCTAAGTCCATCGTTGGGTCTGCATCCACTGGCTGTTGACCTTGTCTGCTGACATTCAACCATTTCAGAACTTGTTTCCTCATCAGTAAGACAGGGAAACAGCACTTGCTTCCTTGGGGGTTGAAGTTGTAAGATTTTGAAGTCACATAGAGAGTGTGTAAAAACTGCAGAGCATACAATGTCAGAAAATTTTCAATGGTCTGGCAGAAGGCCCGTAATTGTAGACTTCTATCTTCAGAGTCATTCACTTGTTTACACACACACTCTCATCTCCCTCTCTCTCCTGCCTTCTTCTGTCCTCCCTTCTTCTCTCCACCCTTGTCTGTACTTGGAAGCCAATGTTTCCTATAGCTGTGACTACAAAACTAAGAATGCCAAGGGCTGGATTATCCAAAATGAAGAGAAGGAGATGAAGAGAGTCATCTTCATGTCATATAGAGAATTTATAATTGGCTCCCCAATACTTTCCTGTGTTGAGGGGAGATGGGGAAAAAACAATGGATAAAATAAGCAATTAGACCACTCAGGTTTCACAGTTTAGGCATCTTCAGAGGAATTGAAGCACTTAATACAATTTTGGTTTAATACACTCTCTCAGTACTCATTAAAGTATACAAGTCACTAGCACTGGAAATATCTTCCAGGGAGAAAAAGAAGAAAGTAGGTTATCAACTTTCAAAGTTTATATCAAGATTCCATTGCTTTCATTTGAATTAAAATGTGGTGTAATTTAAACCAGTAGCATTGGTCTTGTGTATGGGAGAAGCTTAATAACCACAACCAAAATGGCACTATAGAGATCCCACTTTGACGGATTCTGGTATCACAGATCAGGAAAAGAGTTGGGAGATTTGTACTTTCAGCCTTTCCCAGTATTCTAGTACAGATCAATGACAAATTTCTTTCAGAGAAGCTTGGACTTAGTGGTTAAAGAACTTAGGTTTGAGGACAGTCCTGAGTTCAAATCCCTAAACCTATCACCTTTTAGCCATATTAATTTGGATAATTGTTAATATTTCTGAATCCTAGTTTTCTAATTTTTAGAATTAGAATAAATACACATTTCAAAGTGTAATGATTAAGTAGTGGGAGAGAAATAGAATATATTGTCAGATGTTAGTATCTGGCAGGAAGAAACAAAAATTATCAGGAATAGGTATATTTGCTATTATACAAAGCCAAAGGGTTTGGATTCTTTCTTCATCTTTCCTTTTCTTTCTTTCTTTCTTTTTTTTTTTGGTTAATCATAGGGTTTGAACTCTGGGCCTGGGCACCGTCCCTGAGCTCTTCATGTGGGGCTAAGGAATCAAACCCAGGGCCTCATGTATGCAAGGCAAGCACTCTACCACTGAGCCACCTTCCCAGCCCTCTTTATCTTTTGTTTTAAAAAAATCCTGAAGGATAATGCATAAGCAAGATGGAAGCTTATATAAATTTTAGACAAAATCTGGAAGCTATGTAGTCTGGGATGAGTATGGCAGCTCCGCCAGACACATCTCTTCCTCTCCAGTTCAGAAATGGCCTTCCACCTCATTCAAAATGACAGCCAAAGCTCCAGGAGCCATACCTACTCTCTACATATAGCAGGATGGAGAAAGAGAAAAATCAGTCTCTCTAGAGTAAGGACCCTCCGTTAAGGTTGCTTCTATCTATGGGTCAGAACTCCCCTGCCAGGGAATCTGGGAAATATGACCAGTCAAAATTCCAGGTATGCCAATTGCAAGTGGCTCATGCCTGTAATCTTAGCTACCTAGGAGACTGAGAGCTGAGGATCATGGTTCGAAGTCAGCCCAGGTAGGAAAATCCGTGAGACTCTTATCTCCAATTAATCACAGAAAAGGCCAGAAGTGGTGCTGTGGCTCAAGTGGTAGAGCACTCGCTTGGAGCAAAAAGGAGCTCAGGGACAGCACTCAAGCCCAGAGTTCAAGCAAAAACAAACAAAGTTTCAGGTAATCATATACCCAGGGAAGTATGCTTTGTATTACAAATGAAAATTTGTAAGAAAGAATATGGAAGGACAATAGTTATTCCCAGATATATCCATCCTTACGAGGCTAATAGATTTGGATCACTCCCTCAGATCACCTGCTTTTATCCTGGTTTTATCTGCTTATTTCTCAAGTAAAGACAATCTTGCCCCCAAAGGATAGATGCCAGTCAGTCATGGTGGTACACGCCTGTAGCCCAGCAATTGGGAATCTGAGGCAGGAAGTTCACAAGTTCCAAGCCAATCTGGCCTAGACAGGGTTTGAGGTCAGCATGGGCTGCATAGTGAGATCTGTCTGAAAAGAATAAAATTAAAAAGTTGTTCCTTGATTTGCTCAGACTACTCAGCTGGCCTTGTTTTGTTCCTCAATTCTGTCCATACCTTCCATTCCTTGACCCTCAGCTCCTTTGTATTGTCTTTTAACCAGTGTTATCTTTTGTACCTATTTTTAATCATTTTTAATTATCTTTAAATAGTTGTACAAAAGAATTCCAATTCAACGTGCTTATTTATGTTTACAGTACATCTTGATCATTGTTCAATAGATGATGTGAGTATAACATTGTAGAAACATAAGAAAACACAGCTGAATACTTAGTCATTTTTTAATCTCACTGTCCAGAAGTAATTACTCAATGTTTTGTTACAGTCATCTAGCATGTTCATTAACATTTAGGTAATCTCTATGCGCGCGCGCACACACACACACACACACACACACACACACACTCACTGTGGGGCGGGGGGGCATGTGCATGTGCTCCACTTACAGCTTTTTGCTGTTTAATTGGAGATGAGAGTCCTGCTTGGGCTGGCTTCAAATAACAATTCTCAGATCTCAGCCTCCTGAGTAGCTAGGGTTAGAAGCATGAGCCAATGGCACCTGGCAACATGAGTGCAGTGAATTTCTCCTATTACATGTGACAGTACATTATGAGTGACATGGCCATGCATTATAGATCAATATTAGCAATGGTAATGACTGAGAGTTTTTCATTCTATGAATATATGATCAGCAACTCCACTTGACTTGCTATCTGTGCACCAGTTTCTCCAGGATGGATTCCATTCTTGTGGTTCTCTTGCCCCTTACTCTCCTCACTGCATCCCCAGTTCCACTTCCAGAAGCAAAAGCATATCAGGTCTTATCTCTACCTCTCTTCTGCATGGATTCTCTCTCCAAAAGAGCCTTGTAGATTGAGCAGTTCGTTGAAGACCTAAAGTAATGTCTCCCTAAACTCCATTATGCAAGCCTGCCACCGTGAGAGGAGATGCTCAGAGATCCCACATAAAATACAATCCCAGTGGACAGAGAGGCTTTGGGTTCTACCCAAATTGTGGGGACTATCAGACTGCTAAGCTGATTGCAAGCAAGACTCGTGTGAGACCATTTCTGTATGAGAAAACCAATTTCAACTAGAAAAAATGCATTTTACTGAATTAATTATTCAGAGAGACAACCAATTTGACAAATGTGATAATTTCTGAGATGGTTTATTTTTAAAAAAATCAATGATTGATTTCAAACTAATTGTTCTTTCTCTCAGTTGAACATCCTAATGATCTAAACTCTTTGAGACTTATAATTTCTAGACAAGGCTGAAGACAAACTATAGTCTCAGACAGCACTTGCTATTTTCAGGTGGTTTGCATCACCATTTTCTTACCATCAGTACTAACAACTGGGCAGAACCAGCGTCATTAGCCCTCTATTACAAATGCTGAGAAGAAAGGATGACATTTCTTGAGCACATACTATATGCAAGATGATAAATACATTATGAATATTTATTCCTCACAAAAACCCTAATAGGTTAGGCATGCAATTAAAATCCCATTTTCCAAATGAGTATAAGTGTAAGAAAAAGTAAACAACCTTAATGATGTAAGTGGAAACAGTGGAGCCAGAATTCCAAGTTGGTGCAGATCCAGAGTTCACCCACTCACACAAGTTCACAGAGTCAAGCCCAAATTCTGGTTCTTGGCATCATGAATGAGGACAAGAGACAGAGCATCTGGTAGCTTGAGTTCAGAACCCAAACCTGCTATTTCCCAACTATCACCTCTCACAAGTTACTAAACCACTCTGTTTTGCTCAGTTGCTCTGATAAATGGAGATAATGAGAGTCTACCTACATTGAAATAGCCAATACACACGTATACACATTCACACAATTAGCACATAGTGAACGTCCTAATTAGCTGTTAATATGACACCTTTTTTCCTCCAGCCTCAAAACTAAGTTTGTATTTTATTGGTCTGTGTGCCTTGGCAGGTTCCTCGAGCCAAGGCCTTATACAACTACAGAGGGCAGAATCCTGGCGACCTGAGCTTTAATAAGGGAGATGTTATTCTCCTCCGGAAACAACTGGATGAAAATTGGTACCAGGGAGAGATCAATGGGCTCAGTGGCATCTTCCCAGTCAGCTCCGTGGAAGTCCTCAAGCAACTGCCCCAGCCACCCCCTCTCTGCAGGGCTCTGTACAACTTCGACCTACGGGACAGGGGGAAGAGTGAGAACCAGGACTGTCTGAGCTTCCTCAAGGTAATATTCTGGGGCGTGTGTGTGTGTGTGTGTGTGTGTGTGTGTGTGTGTGTGTGTGTGTGTGTGTGTGTGCATATAAAACTAACTACTGTGTGTGGTACAATTCTAACTACTTGGAAGTAAATTTCCAGTGAAACCAACTGTTCTGTAGACATCTTTAAGCTTTATCTATTTTGATCACCAAAATAAGTATCCACACATTCATTCATGCATTCTACAATGCCTTTTGATCACATATTCTTTGAAGGCACTGGGGATAGAAAAGGAAGAAGCCACATTCCCTGCCCTACGGCAGAAACAAATACGTAGACAGAAACTAAAACATGGTCTAATAATGTACTATGCGAAACTCTTATCTCTTTGACACATAAGGGAATTCTTTTTCTATTGTCTTTAAGTAGTTGTACAAAGGCACTGCCCTTCAACAAAGCAGTTTCTGAACACAACTCATCTTGATCAATGTCAACCTTTTCATCATCCTCTCTCATCCTTCCCAAACCACCCCTTCCCTCACTTTTCTTAATAAGGGTATTCTTGCTGATTCACATGGTCACCTAATTCCACTCATCTATGACATTCTATTTTGCTGTAAACACAGTATTCAAACATGCAATAATATAATCATAACTTTACACATAACCACTTACAAGATAATAGTCTACAAGCACATTATTTGCTCTAAGATTTTTTGACCTCCTGTTTTATTGCACAACTCTTCACTGTTTGCAAGATAGTCCTACAAATCTAGACTACTTTGTCTTGGCATTCAGAATTAGTTATTCTATACATTCAAATTCTGCCATAGAAAGTAAAGTTGGAGTTATTTTCTTTCTTTCTTTTTTATTGTGAACATACTGTACAGAGGGGTTACAATTACATGGGCAAGATAATGTGTACATTTCTTATCAAGCATTGTAGCCTCCTTTGTTTCCCCTTCCCATCCCATCCTCCCCCCACCCCTTTTATTTTCATTCTTTGCTACCTAGGATAAGAAGGCTAATCGAGTGCAAAAGCTGTTACAATGGCCCAAGAAATGCCTTTTGTTTCATAAAATATTTGTATTCTGTGACTACAAGAAATGAGATTTAATTCATAAATGAGATTTAATTTCAAAATGATATTTAAGTAATTGTTTATTGAGTGCCTCCTAAATCAGATCCTGTGCTGAGTTCTAGAGATACAAGATTGTGATTGAAAATTGCCACAACACTGATCAAGACACATGTATCAGAAAGTGGGTTGGTTGTCTCGAGTACTCCTTATCCTTCTTGAGTACCCAGATTTGATAAGTTTATTGTTTTTCATATTGCAAAATAATAAAGATCATAATTCAGAATAAGACTCCTAAGGAAAATCTTTCTACAGCCCAAACTATAAAGTTTATACTTAGACTACAGTTAGAGGGATGATTGAACTAAATATATATATATATATGCATATATATATATATATATATATTGAATACTTACTCTATGCCAGATATTAGACACTGTACTTTGGAGACATAGGCAAGAAATACTATCTGCTTCCTTGGCCTTTGCCAGCAATTAGCAAATAGAAACACTCCACACATCCATCCCTTGAGCCCAGTCAGGTGTCAAGTTGGCCACTGGGAACAAAGTGATGAGCCAATCTCCCTACCTTCATGGAACTGTCAGTCTGATGGGAGAAACAGACACATCAATGGAAAATTATGACAAAAGACCAGAAGAGAAAATTTGGCTGATTTTGAGGGCTGTGGAATGCTGAGGCATCACTAGGCAATCTGTGGTCATCTTAAACTCAGCAAGCATATCAAAAGGACACTCAAGATCCCCCTGCCAAAGTGGCTCTTTTCCTAGGGCTTTCTATTTCCATTACTCAGACATTTATTTATGTGTGTCTTTACTCCTTCATGCATGGATATTTTCCAGAAATATTTATTGCATACCTACTGAAGGAGACCACAATATTAGGTGAACTAAACAGACAATGGCCTTGCACACATGGAGTTTATGGTCTTATAATGGAAAGAGATGACAAACTACAAATATAAATTTGCAAATTATACTAAGACAAAAGAAGCTTAAAATGTATAGTATAGTAGTGATTTTAGAATTTAGGATTTTAGGATTAGGATATGAGATAGAAGGTTTTATATCCCCAGAAAGTCTTTATGGACAAAGATACAGATAAGATTTAATGAATATGTATATACATGGGAAGGTGTCTGTAACATCAAAAGATATTAAGTAGGAAGACATTACGTCTTATATGGTGACTTCCTTTGTAGGAAGTACAAAAACAGGTAAGTGAATGTACAGTACTAGAAGTCAAAGTACTTAGGGACAGGAAAGACACAAAGCTGACTCATGGACACTGGATTTAGTATCTTGAGTTAGATGGGGGTTTTATGGCTATAATCAAAATTCCTTCAGCTTTGCACCTAAAATCTATGCACTTTAATGCATGCATGCATATTTTTGAAAAAAATAAAAATCAATATATATGTTATCTTTTATATTGATATTTTAAAAACGTAGAGGAAAATATGTTAACCAAGCTGTTAACAGTGGTTCTCTCTATGGTGGTAGATGAACTTTTTGCTTATCCATAGTTCCAAGTGTTTCTAGAAATTTACATATGATCTTTTCGTAATTTAAAAAATTTGAATAAAATATGCTGTATGTTTGATATATTGAAACTGAATAGGTTCTGAAAGTCATCAGAATGAGAATGAAGTTCATTATTCTCTTTGTCAAGCTCAAATATGTCTCCTTGATGGCTTCATTTTTAACTTCTCCTCCAGATGAATTTAAAGGAGAATCTGGGATTCTGCTGGTTATTGAAATTATGAACATTTCCAAGTTTTCCTACTGGAGTCCACTGAGCCTCCAAAGTAATTCTACTCCTCTTCTTGTCCTAATTATGTAAATATTTCTGGTTATGGAGAAAGTCCATTTTAGTAGGAAGATCTCCTAGACAATTCATTCAAGAGCTACATCCCTTGTATCCGGACTGATTGCTACTGGATGTTTTCACCATTTGGAAGCTGAGGAGAAAGGCTGACCACGTGACTTTCTCTTTCAGGATGACATCATCACTGTGATCAGCAGAGTGGACGAGAACTGGGCAGAAGGGAAGTTAGGAGACAAAGTGGGCATTTTCCCTATCTTGTTTGTGGAGGTATGTGAGTCCTTTCCTTTACCCAGAAATGCCTGACAGAAATTCCTGTTTGACAGAGGCTTGTTTCAGATCTAACCCAAGACTTAAGAAAAGACACCATACATTTGTAATCCCGATACACCTGGTCAGTGCTTCCTACCTGTTCACATTCTACTCATTTTATAAAGCTCAGCTTTATAACCCACACTGATCCATAAGGTTTCAGCAACCAAAGGATGGAGTTATGGCTCAAGTGGCAGAGCACCTACCTAACAAGTTCAAGGCCCTGAATTCAAAAGTATGGCCCAAACCAAACAAAATATCCAACACCTAGCAGAGCACTTTTTTATTTCTTCTCTGAACATTTTATCATGTTTATTTTACTTCATAAGCTAGCTAACACATAAGAAATGTATTTAAAACTAAATAAAAATTTACCTAGCCAGTATATAAATCTGGGTGGAGCCAGGCACCAATGGCTCATAATCCTAGCTACTCAGGAGGCTGAGATCTGAGGATCTTTGGTTCAAAGCCAGCCCAGGCAGAAAAGTCTGTGAAACTCTTATGTCCAATTAACCACCAGAAAACCAGAAATGGTGCTGTGGTTCAAGTGGTAGAGTGCTTACCTTGAGCTGAAGAGCTCAGGGACAGCACCCAGGCCCAGAGTTCTAAATAAAAAAAATTAAATAAATAAATAAATAAATCTGGGTTGAATCACCAGCAAAAGAAATGTAGTCAAACAAAAAAAAATTAGTTTAACAAATAAATTTTTAAAAACCTTGAAAGTTGTCAGGGAAACTTTAGAACCCAACTGGATATAGTCATACATGCCTATAGTCTCATTTACTTCATTAGGATAATCATTGTTCAAGGATAGCCTGGGGAAAATGTTATCAAGACCCCTCTCAATTATCAAAGCAGGCAAGGTGATTCAGACCTAGAATTACAGCTGCTCATGAATTTCAGGCCAATCAGGGTCTATCTCAATAACAAAACTCAAATAAAATATTTGGACACATGGCTCCAGTTGTAGAGTGCTTGCCTAGCATGCATCAGGCCTTGATTTCAATCACCAGTACTTTAGATGATGATGATGTAGAGGAGGAGGCTGCAGGGAGGAAGATGGAGGAGGAGAAAGACAGCATTCAATATGATCTGTTCTAAATATATAGTCAGTCACTCAAGTAATTTTTCATTGAGTGCCTCCTACATCAGGTTCTGTGCTGGGTGCTAGAGATAGGAGATGGTGACTGAAAATTTCCACACCACGGATCAAGGCATGTGTATCAGAACTGAGTCCTTCTTGAGTACTTCTTGTCCCCTGTCCTACATTTCTGATTTCCTATAGTCTCTTTGGAAATGTCCTTTGTTTTCTATCTCTTAATCTAAGCCATTCACATCTAATTGAGCCATGCAGTAACTAAAGATACAAGATGGTGATGGTTTGGGCTCTCTGAGACCATGGATTCAGATATTTAAGTAATTACTAATGTGGTGAATGACGCAGAGTTAAGTACAGAGAATCATTAGAGGGTGATGGTGTGTGGCTTACCTTAATGGGGCTCAGCAGATGACACTTGAGCCAAGGTCAGACATGACTAGAGTTAAACAGGTAAAAGGAGGAAGTTGCATTTCAGGGCAGAGGCAGCATGTTTAGGAACCTTGCAGGAGGAGCAGATGCAGTGTGTAAGAGCCAAAAGAACTCCCCACAAAAGGGCTAGAAATAGCTTGAGGGGAATGCAGCTGCCGAACACCCAGAAGGCCCTGCATTTCAGAGTAGGATCTCACTTTATGTCTGAGCCCAATCCAGGGTTAGCCTGGGCTGTGATCCTTTTACTCGGGCATGATAGGCACAAGCCACTGGGCTTGAGCTTCTTCTATAGCTGGGATTAAAGGCACAACCCACTGCCCCAAGCCGGTTGGTTCAGATGGGGCCTCCCCAACTTTTAAGCCCAGGCTGGCCTCAAATCTCAACCTCTGATTTCCACTTCTCAATTCATTTTGATTACAAGGCTTCAGCTACCAACCCTCTCTCTCCTCTCTTTCATGTAATCCAGGCTAGCTTTGAACTCACTATGTAACCCATGCTGGCCTCCATTGTTTTGTTCCTGCTGCTTGGATCTCCTTGGTTCTGGAATTACAGGCGTGCATCTGGCTCAGATGGAAAAAAAAATACTCTGAAAAAGGAAAAAAACAACAACAACAACAAGAAGAGTAGTCACTTGATGCATGGCTCAATTAGACATTAGTAGCTAAGAGTAAGAGATAGAAAACAAAGAACATTTCCAAAACTTCCATAGGACATTGAAAGAGTGGAGGACAGGAGACAAGAAGGACCCCCCCCCTTTCTGGTACACATGCCGAGATCGGTAGTGTGGCAATTTTCTGGGTCAGAATGACGCAGAAAGGTGCTCGACTCCTCTGACAGAAATCAGATGCAATTAGCACCTCATTGGATGCCTAGGAAAAGTGAGAATTTTTGCCTGGCCTCCTACTTTATTTGGAAGTCCTTCTCACAGCTCTGGGGAAACAACACCACTGATTTTATTACTCATTTCTGAAACTCTTTTTAACCAAAACTTCTAATTTAATGATTATTCATTCGGATACTCTTTCTACCACTTTACCTTCAAAATTAGTGATTAAAGCACCCTCCAAATTATCATCCAACTAGCCATTGCTTCATTTGTTCTCCTAATTGCTAGGAGTGGGAAAAGATAATCAAGTGCTTGCTCTAATCTGGGAGCCTGCTTTTCAAAAATTACTTGATATCTAAATTGAGCTTTTTCAACCAGTACTTAAATTTTGACTCCAGTAATTCTATTAAGACTAGGACTTGCTGAAAACTCATTAAGCCTTGAATTGCCAGAGCCATGCGAAGCACCAAGAAGAAAGGCTTTCTTTCTTTTTATTCTACATTCATTCTCTTATTTATTCATTTTTTATTATCTTTAACTAGTTGTACAAAGGGGTTTCAATCCAACATATCCATTTATGTGAACAATGCATCCTGATGAATGTCACCCAAGAATGGCTTTCTTATGAAGGAGATAAGGTCTTTTTTCATAAACAGAGTTTGTCCTGTTAATGTATCATTTGATTTCTTAAATTGCATCTGCGTAAGAGGTAGCGAAACAAACATCAAGTTTCTGACTGTTCTGGTCAAGATTGTTCCCTCAGGGCTGCTTGAGATCCATGAAGCTCAAGGACTTTGCTTCAAGAGACCTGCAGGCCTCTTCCCCGCTGAACGATATTCACACTGGAAGGACAGGCAGACGGGCTCAGGGGCCCTCTGTTAGTGTCCTTGCCAGAAAGGCCCTGATAGTGGGACTCATAGGGCCAGACCAATTAGGCCAAAGCAGAAAAAATTGACCTTATTTCATTATAGCTGTGAATGTCTATGAAACACATTATGCGTTAAATTCAGAGTGTATCATGCTGGGAGCTGGTGACTCATGCCTGTAATCCTAGCTACTCAGGAAGCTGAGGTCTGAGGATCATGGTTCGAAGCCAGTCCAGGCAGGAAAGTCTGTGAAATGCATATTTGCAGTTAACCACAAAAAGCCAGAAATGGAGCTGTGGCTCAAGTGGTAGAGCACCAGCCGTGGGATAAAAAGCTAGCACCTAGGCTTTGAGTTCAAGCCCCTGGCACACAGAAAAGCATGCATTGCTCTCTTAAAGAGACAAGTGTTCTAGAGGAACATAGGACACTGTTGCCAGTCCGGGTAGAAATCAGAACCTGCCTGAAAACTTCCAATATCTTCCTCATTGGTCTCCCTACTTCTCCTGGCACTTCTGATTAATGACCACAATGAACTCTTTTCTTAAAAATAGTTCATTTTTAAAATTATTTTATTTTGTTGTAAAGGTGTTGTACAGAAGAGTTACAGTTACATCAGTAAGGTACATATCTTGTCAAATATTGTTACCCATTCCTTCATTTCACAATGAGCTCAATTTATATACAAAGAAGAAAATGTGTGTGTGTGTGTGTGTACATGATGTGTGTGTGTGTGTGTGTGTGTGTGTGTGTATAGATGGGGGAGGGGGTAATAATTCAGTTCTCTGAGTTTTGATAAGTGTGTCCAGTTGTATAAGCACACTCCATTAAGATACAGACTAGTTCCAACCCCAGCATCCCAAATTCCCCATGATTCACCTCTGTTGCTAGTTCTTCCCTGGCCCTCAGTACCTGACAACAACTAATCTATTCCCTGTCCCTATGGCTTTCCTTTTCCTAGAATATCCTAAAATGGGATCATACCTGATGGAACTTCTTTAACGTTCATAGTTAAAGAGCAATGAATCCAGATGGTTTTGTGTATCAGTAATTGCATTGCTGAGCAGCATCCCATTGCATGGATGGACCACAGATATTGTACCTTTTTAATAGTAGAAAGACATTCAGGGTTATTTTCTATTGTTGACAACTATAAAACACTGAGATTTACTTGGGAAACTGAGGCAGAAGGATCATGAACTTAGGGCCAGCCTGGGCAATTAATGAGAGTCTCAAAGAAAAAGAAAAAGGAAAGCATTTGCATAGCAGTGAGTGAGCCTAAGTTTTTATTTCTCTTGAGTAATTACCTAAGAGTAGGATTGCTGGGTCAGATGCTAAGTATGTGTTTAACTCTAAGAAACCGCCAAATTGTAACATGAGCTTTTCAAAGCATAAATCAGATCCTGTCACTCCTTCACATAAATCTGGCCAGAGGCTTCCTATTACACTGAAAATAAAAATAAAACCTCCTAGGCCCTGTATGATCTGGTCCTTGGCACATTCTCTGTCCCTCCTTCCCTCCCTCCCTCCTTCCCTCCCTCCCTCCCTTCCCTCTCTCTCTCTCTCTCTCTCTCTCTCTCTCTCTCCTTCCCTCCCTCTCTTTTTATTTCTCTCTCTCTGATGCCTCCTCTCTTACTACCTTTTGCTAATCTGTTCTGACGCATCCTTCTCTGTTTCTTTCTTCCCTCTTTTTCTCAAACAGAATAGCTCATTCCCTAAGACTTTTCCTGTAGTTTATAATCGTTCTGCTTGCCATTTTCACCGGGCCAGCTCCTTATTATCTGTTATCTCTATTCAAATGTCACCTTCTCAGAGGGTCTTCCTGGACCTTCCAACCTAAAATAGCCACTTCCTCCCATCTATCATGTTAGAGCACCGATCACTATCTGATACTTTCTTGTTTAGTTTGCCAGCTAGCTCTGTCATTTATATCATTCCTTCTGGGCCTCAACTTCCTTGTCTCTAAAGTAGAACTTAATGACACCCATTTCCTGCTTGATGAGTTTTTCCCAGCAAGACAAACCAGAGGTAGGAAGAAAGACTAGATCTTCTTTAAAATATTTTTATCTCACCTATTTTAATCCTTTGCACATCGGCATTTAAAATGTTTTTAAGTGGGAATATTTCTTCCTAACCACAATAGTTGAATTTTTAGAGGAAGATGGGGTTTTGGGAGAACAATTGATGACAATTATAATAGTGGAAATGTAAGTAATCATCCTGAAATCTAAGACTTGGTTTGTATGAGCTTTTGTTTGTCCAGTGTACTTTAGATTTTAGAAAAAGAACCACAGGGGCCATTATTGGGCCAAGCTAGTAAAATTAAATAAATAAATAAAACAGACCATAATATGGCACTGGCATGGAGCCGGCTAGTTCTACACTAAAAGTGTTAGGAATTTTGGTATACTGGTAACTCTACAAACAGGACTACCCTTTATCTCCCTTTTATTACTAGCATACTACTAACTAAAAGGCATAAACAAGGGAGAAAGAAAAGAAGAGAGTATTTAAAAGATAAAAGGAAAGACACTTTAGCAAAAAGATTCAGCCTCCTGAGTGTATTGGCATTCTATCTCAAGCCTAAAGTATGTATTTATGTCTCATACCTAATGTATAACTTGAAGTTGATAAAAAGGTTTTTTTGTTTTTTGTTTGTTTTGGGTCCAGTCGTGGGCCTGAACTCTGGGCCTGGGCGCTGTCCCTCAGCTCTTCAGCTCAAGGCTAGCGCTCTACCACTTGAGCCACAATGCCACTTCCGGCTTTTTTTTTTCTGCTTATGTGGTGCTGAGGAATTGAACCCAGGGCCTCATGCATGCAAGGCAATTGCTCTACCACTGAGCTACCTTTCCAGTCCCAAAAGGAAGTTTTTTTATGCCCACCAGGGAGTGGCCATCTGCAGCAGTGACTAAAGAAAGTGGCATGTGATCTGGCTTCTGGCTGGCCTGGAGAAGAACTTAGCTGCTGGCTTGATACCAGCTAGTGTAACTTCTCATGGGAATTTCTGTCTTTTCAGCCCAACCTTACTGCAAGACACCTATTAGAGAAGAACAAAGGGCATCAGTCATCCCGCATGAAAAACCTCTCTCTGGTATCTTCATCTCCCAGAGACAAAACCACCGCTACAGCCAGCCTCCGTAGAGGCCCAGGCTCCAGAAGGAAGGGGGCCGGCCAGTTCTCTATCACTACTGCTTTGAACACGCTCAATCGGATGGTCCATTCTCCTTCGGGGCACCATGTGGCAGAGATCAGCACTCCAGTGCTCATCAGCTCCAGCAACCCTTCTGTGACCACACAGCATACGGAGAAGGCAAACCTCCCAGCCAGCTCTACTGGGCAGGTAAGGCTAGATTCCTGGGTTACAGGAGGCAAGAACCCTGCCCCACAGCCCCCTAAATATTTCAATGTTGGTATTTTCATCCTTGCTATAAAGTAAAAAGTACCCATAGCATATTCTTGCTCTGCAAAAATATGAACTATATGTCACATGTATTACCTATGGGAGCTGGATATGTCATTTCATTCTTTTCATTTCATTGGTTTTCTTGTCCTGTACTGTGTCATGACATAATTCCTGTCACTTAGACAGCTTCTCTTCCTGAAGACCATGACATCCATTTTCCAGAGCGGGTTTTTTCATCACCGTTCAAGGCTCACTTACCCATACTTGAGCAATGGCTGTCTAAGGTGTCACACCGAAGGAAAGCAAGTGAAATCAGGCTATTCTCAGAACTGACTGCATAAGTTGGGAGGCCCAATTCCAAATGAAAATGCAAACCCCTTGCTCAAAAATGATTAACATTTCAAGAAGGCACCAGAAAAAAGCCATCTGGCAAAGCAAGAAAGCAAGCGATGGCCCTGAGTGACAATTCCCACACCCATGAAGCCAGCCCAGGTATTCTCCTATGGAGAACCTAATGAGCTAATGTACCTAAGTACATTAATGTACCTAAGCACATTGATGCCTAGCAAAGCATAGTTCTCAGGAAGCATCAGCCCTTAATGCTACTTTTATGATTAACCCTGGTCACTGAGTTGCCATCTGAAGAGAGATGAGCTAAAGTGTGTTAAGGCCATCTAGAATCTGAAGTCCTTCTAACAGCATGTGGCTATTCAGGCTGAAGGGCACTTTAAAAGAAGGAGTGGAGGTATGAGGTAAAGTAATTAAGAAGGACTATGTGTTGAGTGTTTAGCTGAAAATACTCTTTGTAACTATGCAGGTGGCAACTTGAAAGGACAAACTTCAACTTGCTCTCATGTATTTTTTTAACGAAGCTGTAAATCTTGTTTTTAAACATGAATTTCTACCTTGGGTTTAAATGGCTTAATTGAACTCTAATCCCTTTTTAACAAGACAAGGAAGAAGGAGAGAGTCAAGGGCTCTTCAAAGACCTGTGTGCTGGTCTGAAAGGAAAACAATCTCCCACTACAACACTTGATGTTTTATTGTACTGTCCAACTGCCTAAGAGGTTGGCTGCTCCTATAATCCTGCCCACCTGAATACCATCACACACAATCACATACACACGTACACATACATACACACATATATACATACACATGCACACACACACACACCTATGTTGTCCATTACACTATCCTAGCAATAATAACTTCCTACTCACACTTTCCAAATACTTTTTACAAGTACATACATGCATTGTGCCCAAAGTTGTTCTTGTAACACACACACACACACACATACACACACACACTTTAAAAATAGGGCTTCGATGTAAAGCCAAAGAATCACTTAAGTTTTCAAAGGCATTCTGGATTTAGATACTTAGATATATAAAAGTACAACCCACACTCTGTAATAAGCTAGCTCACTCAGCTGTGAGTGGGCTTCCCACAAAGCCCTTTTCATTTGTATTCCTGTTCATTTACCACACCTACAGAGAGGACAGATCAGAGGGAAGAACCTTAGAAGGATTTAAAGCAATGTAACACCATCTTAACCTTTCTGAGTTTGCACAGAGAGAATGCTGAAGGAGGCATCCACATGGCCTGTTCTCACTACCTCTGGGAAGCACTGGCAGGTTCTAGATGGTTGAGAATATCTCTATGTTTGTCTAGTGTTGTCAGAACAGACTCACATACCACACGGAGAAGCTAACAAAAGGAACAGAAAGTTGAGCAAATGACAAGTCCTCCTGCTTCTTTTTTTTCCCCCTCTAATACTCTTGGGAGCTGTGGTTTGGTCTAGCTCCACACAGCGGGAACAGCTGACACCCCACATGGTCCCTGAACCCCAGGAGGTGCTCATTAGGTCAAGGAATCAAGATATTTGACTTAGAAATCTGGGCAGGTGGAGACATGCACTTAGGAAAGACTGAAGGAAGAATTAAGTTCCTATAGAAACATCCAGATCAGAATAATTCTTTCAACTAGTAAATTTCATTGAATGTACAACATGCTAATAACCATAGTGAGTGTCAGGTGTTCAGCTACCAAATTAAGGCAGAAACAATAATAATAATAATGTTAGAGATAGATAGATAGATAGACAGACAGACAGACAGACAGACAGATAGATAGATAGAGCTCTAGTCTCCTGTGTTCTGACTTCATTCCCAATATGTGGTAGGAGCTCTATAGGAAAGGCACCTTACCACAAGGTAAACAGTTACATTTTCCTTCTGTAAAGCCACGAAAGAAAAATGATTTGGTAAAATTCATGTAGTCAGTAAAGAGTCTGGATTGATGTTATAACTGTCTAATTCTTAATTCTTAAACATAAGGTCTTGGTTCTACACTACACTGAGCAACACCTTATACAAATGTGACTTATACTAGAAGTCTCCAGACTTTGTCTCATCCTGGTTGTCTTGTTTCTCACTCTTTTGTTACTTTAAGGCTTTCTAGGATCTCTCCTGTTATGCCTCTCGGTAAAGAAAGGTATCGTATGTCTTTGGCACCTGAAGAAGGCTTTCCCTCACTACTTTAAGAACTACCAACCGAGAATAAATGCTCCTAATATATGGTGCTGCAGACACCAAGATTAAGTTGCTGTTATCAAGATGTTCACAGTCTGAGATATCAAAAAAATAAAAATAAAATATTTAACAATAAAAATTTTTAAAGAACTATCGTGGAGTTGAGACCCCACACTCTGACTTAGGTGATACAGAGACTCCAAAATTAATAAGACAAAATGAAAGACTGACAAAATGTTGGAAAAGGATCTCCCTTTTAATGTCCCACAGTCCTTCAAGGAGGTCTTAGATTGGTGCTAGTCAAACTAATCACCTGCTGTGAGGAAAAGAGAAAAGCAGCTGGCCCAGAGCAACCTATAGCCCCATTTCTAAATGGAAGAATGTTTTTATTGTGTTAATAGGTGACAGCTTTCCAGATATTACAAGTGATATTACAGAGATATATGAAAAAATTAAATGTTTAAAATGTTTCTCACATTTGCTTGGCATCGGTGGCTCACACCTGTCATCCTAGCTACTCAGGAGGCTGAGATCTGAGGATCATGTTCAAAGCCAGCCCGGGCAGGAAAGTCCGTGAGACTCTCATCTCCAATAAACCACCAGGAAACGGGAAGTGGGCTGTGGCTCAAGTGGTAGGGCGCTAACCTTGAGCTGAAGAGCTGAGGGACAGCGCCCAGGCCCAGAGTTCAAGCCCCATGACTGATGAAAAAAAAACAAAAAAACTTTTTCTCACATTTAAAGAACAAGGAATGTGGATATGTTGAAATACTGATGTAGTTCAGAAAACATGGATCTCAAACAAACACATGAATAACCAGAGTAACATGTAATCAGGAATTACTAAAGGACATCTGTTTCCTGCTGTTGGGAATACTGGAATATTTGAATATTAGTTCTTTTGTAGCTAAAGAGTAAAAGGCCCCCCAAAAAATCCCTTAAGATGTTAGCATATTTAGTTGTTAACAACTAGATAAAGGGAGATTGGAGAATAAGAAACCATATTTTAACTTCAGGTGCTATCCAAGTATATACAAATTATAATCTGAAATATGGAAGTTTCAGAGGATAACTCAAACAGTGTAATTCTTTTTTTTTTTTTTTGTAGGGGGAGGGGTCCAGTCGTAAGGCCTGAACTCTGGGCCTGGGCGCTGTCCCTCAGCTCTTCAGCTCAAGGCTAGCGCTCTACCACTTGAGCCACAGCGCCACTTCCGGCTTTTTCTTTTTGCTTATGTGGTGCTGAGGAATCAAACCCAGGGCCTCTGGCATGCAAGGCAAGCGCTCTACCACTGAGCCACCTTCCCAGCCTCAAACAGTGTAATTCTTTAGAAAAATAAAATCATAGTTCATCAAAATAAATATCAGGAGATAGGTATTTGAAAGAGGTGGGTGAGGTCGAGGGTAGAGGGGGTTAAGAGTAGTGGGCAGAATGCAGTAAAAAATTCAGTGCATATCCTACAAAATTAAGAAAAGTGAGGGAAGGGGTGGATTGGGGGAGATGGAGAGAATGTTGAAAGGGGTGATGTTGATCAAGATGTATTGTATTCATAAACTGCTTTGTTGAATGGTAACTCCACTGTATAACTACTTAAAGATCATAAATATACCTATATATATATGTATGTGTGTGTCTACATATATATATATGAATTTTTTTAAAGGAACTATATTTTTAAAATCAGTTCTGAAGTCATCTCATTCCCTCCTGTGGTAGAAACAAATCTAAGAATGTCACTCAGTCTTTTATTATTATTATTATTATCCTTAACTAGTTGTGCAGAGAAGTTTCAATTTAACATGTTTGTGAGTACAATGAATCTTGATCAATGTCACCCTTTCGTCTCTCCCAATTCCATGTGTCCCCTCAAGGCACCTAGTTTGCATTTTCACAGATGTACATTGAGTATGATGACTGCATTCATCCATCTTCCTCTCTCCATTCATCTGCCCTCCTTCCCCTGGACCTCACCCTCCCTGACAATGCATATTCCAACTTCCTGATATTCATGTTGTTAACCTGTAAGTTAGTTGTTCAAAGGAGTTACACCATTGGGGTCCTTCCCTGCATAGACCTTACTTCAGCCAATATGTTTCTGTGTCTATGCATATGAAGCAGTATACATTTACATATATATTTATAATTTAGATCTGATTTCACATATGAGAGAAAACACGCATCCTTTGTCTCTCTACACCTGAGTTAATTCACTTAACATAGTTTTTTCAGGTCTATCCATTTTTCTGCCTATATCCCTCGTTTCTTTTTGTTTGGTTGGTTGGCTTGGTTTTTGTTTTGCAAAAAGCCTAGGGCCTGGGTGCTGGACACTGTTGCTGAGCATTTTTGCTTAATGTTAGCACTGTACCACTTGAGCCACAGCTCTACTTCTGGCTTTTTTTTAAATAGTAGTTTAGTGGAGATAAGAGTCTCTCATAGACTTTCCTGCCCAGGCTGGCTTCAAACCATGATCCTCAGATCTCAGCCTCCTGAGTAACTAGGATTATAGGCGTGAGTCTGGCTTCCTTCATGTCTTAAATCCATGGTTGCTACCTGCTCATGAGGAAAAGCCAGAGCAAGACATTTCATTTTCCTGTTGTCTGAACATCTACCTCTGGGTAGTCTCTTAAGAAGTAGCTTCAGCTATGGACTGAAAATGACTACAGTTGAAAAGAATTCAGGATAGACCTGAAGAGGCTGCATAGGCTCTATCTATGGCGGTTATGGGTGGAGGAGGTCAGGCAGGTGACTTGGCTTGAATGCAGCTGGCTTGGAGGGAGTCCTGAACGTTGTTTCATGGTGCACTGAGAATGCACTCCTCCAAAAGAGAAAGCCCACCGCAAGAGATACAGACTAGAAAAATCCTTGAGCAGTGCAGAGGAATCACATGTACAAGGCACCCTTCCCCTGTGATTTTTAAACTGGCTTGGTTCAGTGTGTGGAGCCTCTTGCTCCCCACGCCCCACCATACACAGAAAAAATGAGTCATCCTTAATTTCCTATAACTGTGCTTCTCAACAAACCCTGACCCTTCAACATATTTTCTTCATCCCTACCCTTCCCATCCCTCATCCCCAGCCTCTCCTCAGTCCCTGGCCTCCTGTATCTTAGAGCCAGAGAAGAAGAGCCTGCTACACAACCAAATAATAATATTATTACTATTATTAATAATAAGAATAATAAAGCTCTCTTTTCTTTCATCCTATATGATCCTATACAGTTAGGTATATGTGTATATAAGTATCTGTGTGCATGTATATGTGTAGGTAATCAGAAAGCCCATTTTGCCATCAAAACAGCCATTGCTTCTGTCCATTCCATGTCCCTCTTAGTTTGATCCTCATCTCTTACGGAGACAACTGTTCTGGCTCCTCAGGGCTATGCTCAATCACTGCGCCCCACCCTCCCAGGACCTCCCATGCCCTCCATCATTCCAACCATAGTCTCCAGTAATGATTTCTTGAAATCCAAATCCTTTCCCCAAATCACCAGTGGCTTCCAATAGCCTCATACACAGCCATACCTCCTGAATATCGAGAAGCCAAGATTTTTAAGTGATAGTTTCCAGACATTATCAGTAGTGTATACTCAGAACTCTTCCGAGTAGGCATTGATAGGTCTATTTTAACAAACAGGGAAAATTTGAGACAGAAAGACTTGGTTACTTTCCCAGAGACTCAAATCTAGAAACAGAGCCAGGATTTCAGGGCAGACCCATGCTCTCTCCCCTAAAAGAGTTCTTAATATAGCATTCTAGACCATACACAACCTGGTTACAGCCCACCTTCCAGCACTCAAGCTCCACACGCATTCACACATATGTGCATGCACATATATGCACACACACGCACAAAAATTACAGTGATCTTCTCAACATTCCTAAACACAGCATATCTAAGACTACCTCATTGCTTTTTACCTTTGTTCCCAACAATGCCTACATTATTCTGGGCAGTGAGCAGATTTTTGTTGAATAAATAAATGCTATTTGTTCTGGAATTTATTTTTGGCACATTCCCCTATTGTAATTATACCCATAGTCTGAGTCCTGAATGCATACTATTTCCTGAAGGAAGGTCTTGCCATTCTACTTCAGCAGAACTAATGTCTCTCCTCTGTGTTCCCAGCACTTTTTAATATTTGTGTTACAACCAATATATGTTAGAACATATAAAATATCCTCTTTGTGCTATATACCCTGCATACATCTCTTATTGCCATGCTCACTGGATTGAAAACCTCTTCAGAACAAGAATGCTTGCTTTATTCATTTCTATTGTTGTCGAACTCAACCAACATCTTTTTTGTTTCTGATTCCCCCCCCACCAAAAAAAAAAAACAGAAACTAAGAAGAGAAAAACACGAGTCATAGCTGCTCACCAATGGCTCACACCTGTAATCCTAGTGCTTAAGAAGCTAAGGATTGAGGTTCAAGGTCAGCCCTAGCAGAAAAGATTAGGGTACCCTTTCTTGACCAAGAGCTGGGCATGAGGACACACACAGCACCCTAGCTACAAGAAGAAGAGCCATGGCCCAAGTGTGCACATGTGCAGGAAGCAAGATCCTATCTCAAAAAATAACTAGTGTAAAAAAAAAATGCAGGCGGTGGAACTTCGTTGAAAGAGCATCTGCCTTGCAAGCATTAGGCCTTAAGTGCAAACCCTAGTACTTCTAAATAAATAAACAAATAAGCAAATGGCAACTTGGTATAAATAATGCAGTTCCTTCCCTATCTTCTTCCCTCCCATGCCAATGTGGCATGGTAAGTCCAGGCATCTTCCCTCAGCTCCTGGGAAGATGAATTATCATGTACCTCTGGCATTCTGAAATTTACAAATCTAAGTCATTTTAACTCCCTATTTGGAATATTCTGAAAGTGTTGTGTCTGGAAGTTTGACCTATTATTATTTCAGACATTCTTTGGGTGGTCCCTTTATTTCTGTCTTCCATCGGGATTTGCTAGCCCAACTTAATAGAGCACCTAAAGAGATAGTCTTTTTTTTTTTTTCCAGTCATGGGTCTTGAACTCCTGGCCGGGGCTCTTCAGCTCATACCACTTGAGCCACAGCACCACTTCCAGTTTTCTGGTGGTTAATCAGAGATATGAGTCTCATGGACATTCTGCCCTGGCTGGCTTTGAACTGCGATCTTCAGATCTCAACCTCCTTTGTAGCTAAGATTATAGGCGTGAGCCTCTGGCGACCGGCAAGACATGGTCTTTACTTAGTATTAAGATAATTTTTTTCCTTTGGATACCCTCTCATTATAAACTCATGTTTCAGAATTCTAAGGTAGTCCTCTCCCCGAGATTATTTTCAGAGATAAATGAACCCTGTGTGGATATTCTGATACTAATATGAAACTTCTTTCATTTCACAATTCTCACTCAACAAATCCCTCCTCACCAATGATATTTTCAGAGTATTAGAACTGAGTAGTCTCACGCATAGTAGAAAAAGGGAAGGCTCTGTTAAATGGATGGTTCTCCCCTCAAACCACACATGATTATCTGTCCCAAAGTGCCTTCAATGGGGTCTCAAAAGTATTTGAAATGTGTTTGTTCAGGTTTCAGTAATATGCCCTTTGGATGGAGATAGATCCTCAAACTACTCTTGTAAAGTCTCAGTTAACGCCTTAGCAGGGATATCCTGGCAGGCATCAGAAAGCAACTCAAAAGTAAAACAGCCCTGCCTGCCTCTGCTTTGCTAGAGCCCCTGGGTGGGACCTGTTGTGAGCCACCTAGAAATCAGTTTGGTATGGAAAAACAAATCACGCTGACCTTGGCTCCCAGGTACCTCTTTCTCCTCCCAGTGGAGGAACTTTGGATGAACCAGTAACCACTCTGGACTTAAGTTTCCCGTCAACTATTGTGAAGATGCCTTCTGCACAGGGTTGCTGGGAAAATTAACAGATGGGCAGTGGCTATGGAAAGAGCTTGACTGCCACTTTCACACTTTTACTATTGTTACATTCTAAATTTCTATATATTCGCCTGCACCCCAATGGCCTTACTTTAAAACAAGGCTGTGACATCATATCCTTTGATTCATAAACATTTCAATGGCTGTTTCTTTAAAATTATTTTAACATGAGGCTGGGGGTGTGGCTCAAGTTATAGAGTGCTTGCCTGGCAAGCATGAAGACCTGAGTTCAAACCTCAATACCACCATTTATTATATAACACCATCATACCTTTTACCACCATTTCATATATAAAACCATCATACCTTTATCAAAATTTCTAGATGAACAAAAATTTTCTATATTTGTCTTATGGTTTGTTCAAGTAAAATCTAAATGAGGGAGACACTAAGTATTATCTGGGGTTTGAACTCAGTGCCTTGTGCTCTTCCTTACCTTTATTGCTTAAGGCTGGCACTCTACCACTTGAGCCATAGCTCCCCCCCCCCCCCTTCACTTTTGGCTTTTTCTGGTTAGAGAAAAGAATCTTGGGTTTGTCTGCCCAGACTGGCTTTGAAATGAATCCTCAAATCTCAGCCTCTGATGAGGAATCAGCACACAGCTCTGTTTCTTAAATTTATTTTTCTATTTTCTTTTTCCTTTTTATCTGTTCTTGGTTTTGAACTTATGGCCTTGTGCTTGGTAAGCAGATGTCCTACCACTTGAACCATAAACCTATCCGAGGTTGATACATTTCTTAACTTTTTTTTATTCGGTACAGTAATTACCCTCTTGTCCCTAGCAATGTCCATTTGTCTTGTTGAATGCTCCACATTTTACATACTGCCCTTGCATCCCTAAAGTGTTATTCAGCATGTTCTTTCCTCCCTTTACTTCCTGGGATCTGGTAGTTAGAGCTAGTGCTTCGATCTGCTTCAGGTTTAATTACTTGGATAAGACTACTTCCTACTACTAAATACTTCTTTTTTGTTTTTAAGTGTAAAATTCCATGACTTTAATTTTTATTGGCATACACTAATTGTACAAAGAAATCTGTGATATTAACACACATGTATATAATGTACTTAGATCAAATTAATGCCATGTATATTACTCTTTTATTTATTTATTTATTTTGCCAGTCCTAGGCCTTGAACTCTGGGCCTAAGTTCATTTTGCCCGAGGCTAGCACTCTACCATCTGAGCTACAGTGCCACTTCCAGCTTTTCCTGTGATTAATTGGAGATAAGAGTCTCACAGACTTTCCTGCCTGGGCTGACTTTGAAGCTCAGTCCTCAGATCTCAGCTTCTTGAATAGCTAGTAGTACTAGTAACAAGTAGTAGTATATTAGTCTTTTTTTAGCCTTCTTCCTCCCTCTTTTTTTAAGTTTTTAGTGGATTTTGTTATGCTATTTTATACATAACTATAATGTGCTTTGATCATATTTACCCCATCACCCTCTCTTTTCTCCCTCTCACTGATTCTCCTTCCAAACAGTCCTCCTTTTAAAGTCATATCATATTATTTACATTATTATTTTTAGGTCTATATTTTACATATGAGTGAAACGATGAAATACTGTCTCTTTTGAGCTTGGCTTATCTCACTCAATATGATCATCGTCAGTTCCATCCATTTTCCTACAAATGAAATAATTTCATGTTTATGGATAAATGATATTCCATTATGTATATATTATGGGTATTTTTGTCTTTCCATCATTTTTACGACACCTAAGCTAATTTTCTTGAGCAACTTCCATACTTATGTCCACAGTGCCTGAACTAATTTATATTTCCATCAGCGGTAGATAAATGTTCCTTTGTGTCCAGGTCTTGAGCATTGCCATTCTCACTGAAGTGAGATAGATATCATTTTTTTGATATCTAGGTATCATTTTTATTTGTATTCTCTTCATGGCTAAGGATGTTAAACATTTCTTCATGTATTTATTACCCATTTATACTTCTTTTGAAAACTGTTCAATCCATTCATTAATGGATTTTTTTATTAATTTTAGCTCTATTATTTGGAAAATTAATCTTTCTTCTAATGAATAGCTAGCAAAAAATTTCTCTCATTTTGTATGCTGACTCTTAATTCTGGTAATTATTTCCTTTGCTATGCAGAAACCTTTAAATCGGTTAATTATTGTTCTTATTTTCTGAGCAATTGAGTTCTATTCAGGAAGTTGCTGTCTGTCCCTACATCCTCTGTGTTCCTGTGATGGTTTCAAAAGCTTTAGATCTTACATTAAGACCTGTGATCTCTTCTGAATTGTATTATCTGTCTTTTGGATTATGGGTGCCCTATTGTTGACTTGTAAAGTATTCTAGATAAAGTCCTTTATCACACATATGACTTGCAGAAATTTCTCCAGTCTGTGTGTTCTCTTGGTGTTCTTTTAAACATTAACGTTTTTGCTTATGGCGGTGTCTAATTGATTAGTTTTTCCTTCATTATATAAGTTTTAGTTGTCTTATCTAAGAAACCACAGCCTAGTCTATTTTCAAAGATTTTTTTTTTTACTACTGGGAGCCAGGTACAGTGGCTCATGCCTGTAATCCTAGCTACTCAAGAGGCAGAAATCAGGAAGATTGCATTTTGAAGTCAGCCCAGAAAAAGTTCACAAGACCCAGCTGAAACAGTTAGGTGTGGTAGTACATACCAATTACACTGAAAGTGTAAATAAGAGGATTGATTGCAGTCTTAAGTGGTCTGGGCAAAAAAAAAAAAAAAATCAAGACCCTATTGGGAAAAATAACAAAACCAAATAGAGCTAAAAGTGTAGCCTCAGGGCCTAGCAAGCATAAGGCCCTGAATTCAAACCATAATGAGCAAGAGAAAGAGAGGAGAGGGAGAGGGGAGGTGGGGAGAAAGAGAGAGGGAGAGGGAGAGGAAGAAGGAGGGAGGGAGGGAGGGAGGGAGAGAGGAAGGGAGCGCAATGGTTCATGCCTGTAGTTCAGCTGATTGGGAAGCAGAGCTTCTGCATTGAGGCCAAGCAAAACGTTACCAAACCATCTCATTATAGTTTTAGCTTCTACATTATATTTATGATCCAGCTAGAGTTAATACTTGTCAGGTTAGGGAGCCATATGCATTATTTTGCATGTAGATATCCAGCTGCCCCAATACACTGTGTAGGAATGTCTAGTACTTCTCCACTTTGTTATCCTGACACTTGTTAAGGATTAAGTACATATTATAATACCTCAGGAGGTTCCAAATGCCTGATTGCTTCTCTTTGCTTATTAATTTTTATTCAGACTGAGCTCTACTTAGCCTGTACAAAGTTTCCCATCAACCTTTCACCTAATGAGCTGAACATCATTTCATGCTAGATGGTGAAATGAGGACATTTCAAATCAGTCACCACTTGAACTTACTTCAATCGGCACTGCTTCTATATGCTGAATGCTGCTTTCTGCGAGCTCAGTATGTGCAAGATGCTACACAGTGAGCTTTTTTATTTTTTTAATTTGTGCCCATACTTGGGCCCTGGACACTGTCTCTTAGCTTTATCGTTCAAGACTGACATTCTACCATTTGAGCCACAGATCTACTTCTGGTTTCATTTGGGTGGTTAACAGAAGATAAAAGAATCTCTCAGACTTTCCTACCTAGGACAGCTGTGAACTGTGATCCTCAGATCTCAGCCTCCTGAGTAGCTAGGATTCAGGCATAAGCCACAGTGTCTGGCTAGTGAGCTTTCTTTAAGTTAATTCACTGGCATCCCACTCTTACACATCATATACATCCTATACATACACTATATGTTGAGGAAGCTAACTCTCTTCCCCTTCCCGTCAGTCCCTCCTTCCCTCATTTGTGCCTGAGTATCTCTGTAGCTCAAAGACAGGACTCATTACTCATACCGCCCTGCCTGGCATGTTTGCCATAACTGAGCTGCTAACTTTTTTTCCACTGGTTGCTGCCAGCTGGACTGATCTTCCCCTGCCTGCCTGTGCCAGTCTCCCTGTTTACATCCTTATCACTGCCCTCGGGCTGGCCTCCATGTCCTAGCTTCTTTGCCACATGCTCACTCCCTTATCCTTCCTGAGGTTTGGCTTCCATTCCTGGGCCAAGAACAGGAGAAAGAAAAGGCCTAGGTTTGTCCAGCTTAGAGAATGAATGGCTTCAAAGTTGATGTGTGGTTAAGCGATGATTTTATTTTTCCAAGTGTAGGTTTCCATACTAGTTGTATGCTCCTGTGTTCTGAAAAGAAAAGGCATGTAAGTGAAATCATACAGGAATGGGGAAATGCAATGAGAAATCTCTCCTATCACAGACTAATAGAAACTGAGTGTAGGAAAGGCTGGAGGCGTTTTTGTCGATGGCTGTTATTATTGTTGTGCTTTGGTTTGGTTCTCTTTTTCTTCTGTGCAGAAAGGAAGCTAAAGTATAAATAGAATGACTTTGAGTCAAGCAAAGCAAAGCTGCTGCTGCTGCGTTTTCTTCTTCTCCTTCTCCTCCTCCTCCTCCTCCTCCTCCTACTCCTCCTCCTCCTTTTCCTCCTTTTGTTTCTCTTCCTCTTTCTCCTTCTCCTTCTCCTCCTTCTTCATGCTGGTTCTAGAGCTTGAACTCAGGGCATGGGCTCTATTTCTTAGCTTTTGTCCTCAGGCTGGTGCTCTACCACTTGAGCCACAGCTCTACTTCCAAAAGCTTCATGTGGAGGCTTTGGTACCAAATAACTAAATGGCATTCAAATGGGTACTGCTCCCACTGACCTCCATTGTCTCCATCTACAAAATAGGCTGTGTCCTTCCATGCAGAGTCTTTGCAAGGACCAGCAATAATTTAGCAACCACAGTTTTAATGTTCCTGAGAGTTTGAAATGTCATCATTCCTGACTGAGACAACCCCCTGATTTTAAGGGAAGGAGACAAATGTCTTCTCAAAATCTAGATGAGCCTTCCACTCAGAGTTGCCAAAGAAGTACTTTTTCCTAAACAGAGTCAAGTCTTCTCAGACCCAAATAAACTAATCGCAATAGAAAACTGACTGAAAGATCTTAAAATATCCCATCTCCTGCCTTATCCTGGAGCTGAAGTCACAGGTGGCAATGACCAGTGTCTGTGCTGATGATAAACACAAGAGGAAATGTGGTGGGCACATCACCAGTTAAGCCTCAGAGATTCCCATCCCCCACCCCACACATCTACCTCCCACCCATGTGGCTCTAATGTTCCGCCTGTCCTGACTGAGTCACCATTTTCTCATTTGCTAATAGCAATGACAGAATTGACCTGGCAGAGTATTATGTGGCTTAATTAGTTAACAGCACTCTCTGAAGACAGATAATAGGAGAAGAACTGCTCCTCTTGTTGAATTAATAATGTTCTTGTAGGAATTCTTCCTCTCTTCGGCTCAAGTCCATATTCACCTGACTGACCTGGCTTTCCTTTTCTGGCTACTACAAAGTTATCTTATCATCCCAGAAGGTGTCAGGCAGGGTCCTTCCCTGAGACAAAAAGCTTTTCAGATTATGGTCTTTAGGGTCATCAAGATCTGGGAACAGACTCACTGTGTCTTACTGAACAAGATATTCAATTTCTCAGAGCCTCAGTTTTTTAAAATTTGTGACAGTGATGATGACAATGAAGTGACTGGGCAGATAAAATAAGGCCATGCTCATACATGAGAAAATGGCCAGGTCAATAGTGATAACTGGCCCAGTAAAGGTGCACTAAATCACTATTACTGATTGGGTCAATTCAGGAAGCTATAACTATCCCTCAGCCCCATGGCACCCTTGCTGAAGTGGAGGCTCCAGACACCACTTCTGAGGATGCTAGAGCCCGCCCTGGAGATCCAGGCTTCCAACAACTCCTTTGCTTTCCCAATAAGCAAGGCTGATTCCGGATGTCGGGAAGGTGTGTGGCTTTTGGCCAGTATCCAGGGGGCCCCTAGGGAAATTTCACTTAGTTCAGATCCTCAGCTCTAATCTTTTGGGAAGCCACATGAGGAAAGCCACAAATGAATGGCGGTAAAAAAAAAAATTGGGACAAAAGAGACCAGGATGTAGACTGAGCCCAAGACAGCTCTTTGTCCACTATTCTATGCAAATGTCTTCCAGCCCTTCCCATAAGCCCTATCATCACCTGCCAAGTGTCCTGATCCCCATAGTGGTTCCTGGTTTCCAAAGCTCCTCCAAGTGCATCATATGGAAAGGATGGAACAAACACCATGCACAGGGGACACAGGAAACAAGACAGACCTGGTCACTGCACAAGGAACGTCCAAGTTAGCAAGGGAGACATATACGAAGAAAAGATTGAATTACTCTGTTACAAGATTCCAAGTGCGCAAAACACCGTAAGGTGGAGGGATGTGGAATTAAGGAAATTTGTGGTGAGAGGACCACCTAGAGTTCAGGGATGGCCTGAAGAAATGGACTTCAGCAGGGAGGGAGAGCTAGAGGTGAACAGACATCAGCCAGGTGGAAATAGAAGGCAAGCAGAGTTGGGCAGCATCTCTCCTTAGCCCCAGCACCCATTCCCTTTGCACTAGAGTCATATCAAGTTGTGCCAGGCCTCTCATTGCAGAGCAACATGCAGAACTTCCATCCTCAGCCCTGCTGAACTCCCTGCAGTCCTGCGGGGAGGTGGTGGGGGGCAGAGAAGGAGAGGGTTCCTCTCTGGTTTCTGGTGACTAAGCAGGTTTAGTAATTAACCTTGCTTGCTTCTTTGATTCAGCATTTCTGCAAGGAGAGGTTACACTTTACATCATTGTTTTGCCCAATTAATCCAGACAGGCAAGCCACTAAAGAGACCCAGCCCTGCCTAGGTAAAAGAGGGCAAAGCCCAGCCTGTATCTCAGATGATTTAACCCAGACTCTTTAGCTCTGAAGCCTAGAGCACTTAAAAAAAAAAAAAACAGGCAAAGCAAAACTAAATGGAAGGTCAAGAAAAAGGAAAGCAGTGTGGTAGCAGTGACTGGGGGCAAGGAAGATGGCTTAGGGACTGATAGGCTGGACATGGTAGAGAAATTTCAGCCAGCCCTGTGCCTCCATCTCCAAAGACGCCACTTTCATCAAATAAAAATAAGGAAGCTAGTTGGGTGCCAGTACCTCACACCTGTCATCCTAGCTACTCAGGAAGGTTAGATCTGGAATATGGTAGTCAAAGCTAGTCTGGACAGAAATGTCTTCAAGACTTCATCTTTAAAAAAAAAAATAGTTAAAAAGCTGGGCTGGAGGTATGGCTCAAGTGGTAGAGTGCCAACTGAGCAAGCAAGCCGAGCAAGCTCACAGTCCTGAATTCAAATTGCAGTAGCTAAAATTAATGATTATAATGTGATAGGATATGATGATAGTTGAGAAGCTAGTAGTTTCTTCCACTTAGACCAGTTGGTATTGAATAACATATTCACACACAAAAGGTCTTTTAATCCCAGCACTATTCACACCCGAGCCATGTGATTCCCCATTGTGGGGGCTGTTTAGTGTATCATAGGGGTTTTTTTAGGTCATCACTGTCCTCCAGCCACTGGATGCCTAGAGACCCCAGCACCCGCCATGGGTTAGCAATAAAAAAAAATATGTCTCCAGACATTGCAAATGTCCCCTGGGCTGAAAACTATTGCCAGCTGAGCACCACTGACCTGCAGGAACTAGCACTGGGTCGGGCGTATGATGGGTGTAGAGGAGTAGCGGCTAAGGCAAGGTTTGTATGAATAGCCAAAGGCCCTTCTGAATAGTCACAGCAAACCATTTGTCTCAAACATGTGGGGAGAAAGTACAAGCTTTGGAAAAGCCTGGAGATGTGCAGAGATGTGCAGAGATTTGCAGAGATGTGTTTTGCCAGCATCCTGTCCCTAGAAACATACAGTTCCCACAGCCCCGCTGGAGATGTGGAAGGGATCTGAGGTTGAGTGGATGGCTAGAACAGGTCCAGTTTCCACTCCAGCTCAGCTCAGAGAAAGGGATGAATCTGTGGCAGACCCAGTGTCCTACCTCTGAATATTGTTCATAGACCTTATTATTTCTGTTTCATGAGGGTTTTTTTTGAAGTATGAGATTTTAACATAGGGCCTTTGCATGTTAGGCAAGTGCTTTAATAATAGAGTCACTCCTGTAGCCTGTTTTACTCCAAATATTTTTCTAGTAGGGTCACACTTTTTGCCCAAGACCAGCCTTGGACTACAATTTTTCTACCACAGCTTCCTGTGTGGCTAAGATTACAGATGGAAGCCACCATGTCCAGATGTTGTTGAGACAGGATCTCCTAACTTTTTACCCAAGCTTGCCTCAAATCAAGACTTTCTAGATCCATATCTCTTATAGATGGGATTGCAGATGTCTACTACCACAACCAGCCCTTATGGTTTCCATTGTAGGTGGAGGAACTGAGACCTAGGGAAGCTAAGGAAGGAAGTCAAAGCTCCTCAGCAAATGCACTTAGGGATTTGAATCCGAATCCAATTCTGACTGCTTTCCAAGCCACATCTCTTTTCCCACCCAAGCAACAGGAGTGTATATCACAGCTGTCCACAGGAGAGACCTGTGCAGCAAACAACATGATGGAAAAGAAAAATGGCATTGATTAGCAATGTCTGTCAAGGGCTCAAAAGTAGGAAAAGGGGGCACATGTGCCATGTATTCACCATCCTTACACAGGCCCATAATCTAAGATTCAATGATTCTGTATCATTTCCCTGAGTTGGATATACATCCAATTTGTTTAGCAAACAATCCCATTTTGTTTGTCAAACAAGCTACTATTTGGCATACTTTCTCTAGATATAAACTGAAAACCAGGCCTTCTTTCTCAGTGGGGCATGATGCTCCATTGTCTCCATGAAAAACAGAGATAGGTCCCTAGCACTACCCTTTGTGAAGGCCTAGGAATTTTACTTTTGTAAACAGTGTTCTAAAAAACAAGAGGACAATCTCAAGACAGTGGGCCATTTTCTTCCATTTAAAACAGAAATTGTTGATTGCATTTCAAAATACAAGCTATGGGAGATACAGTAATCCTTCATTCTCTCTGTCTTCTCACCCCCAAGACAATCAAGCTGGGGTGGAAAATTGCACAACTAGATGCATAATAAAAACCTGCTTACATATGCAAGAAGATTGAGACACCTGTTTGTCTGCTTCCAACACACTTCAGCTGGGAAAACCCTGCTTTCCCATGCTAGAAAGGGCAACTCTGTCCTCAGACGAGTCCTATCCAGTGAGAACAAATTGTTCCTGCTTCCTAGGTTCAACTCAAGCCACTAACTGAGCTCCTGCCCCTTTCTCCACTGCCCTGAATCCACCTGGCTGTGCACTGAGTAGAGAGAGTGCTACCTTTGTGCTTCTGTCCAAAACTATGGCAGGCCTACAAGTTCTGGTCATCCATTCCTTCGGTTTCCATTTACTGTGCTCTCGTTATGTGCCAGGCCTTGGGGATGCGCTCAGAAAACAAACCCTAAATAGATTGGAACCAGCCTGGATCCCAGGCAGCCCATTAGTTTAATAGTCTACCTGCTTTCCTTTCAAGGGGCAGAAAATGAGTGAGGATGGGGAATGCCAATTGTTATGTTCAGTCTGCTTCCCTGTGCCCAGGATAGACCTTTCCACCCTCGACTCTGCACAAGCGGAAAAAGTAGCCACTATGAAGCAGCACCCACTGCAAACAGACTCTGATATTGGCACCTGGAGATATCCACAGTTCTTTAATTTCTTTGATCTAAAACAGGATTGGCAAACTATAGCCTAGGGCCAAATGCATCCTGCAAATTAAGAATAGTTTTTATGGCTTGGGAGAAAACATATCAAAAGAAAGACAATATTCAGGACAAATAAAAATTATATGAAATTCCACTTTCAGTATCCAAAAAATAACATTTTATTGGTATACAGCTAGGTTCATTCTTTTTTTGGAGTTTATTTCTGTAGTGCCAGGGTTTGAGCTCATGGACTAGATGCTTGCTAGGCAGACAAGAACCAGTCCTAGGTTCATTTTATATTGTTATTATTATTATTATTATTGATTTTTAAATAATAATAACTTTCACTTGGCTGGCTTCCCAAGGTGGCCTCTATCACCTGAGCAATGCGTCCAGCCCAGCTTTTTGCAACCCCACAGACTTTTATGTGCAAGCTGGTTTTGAGCCTTGATCCTCCAGGTCTCACTCTCATGAGTAACAAGGATTACAGGTGTGAGGCCCCACCACCTGTTCCTGGCTGAGGCTCTTTCTCTAAGTATTATGCCATGGCAGATCTGGTGCCACACTGGCAGAACCAGCTCATTGTGATATGGACTGACCTTTCCAGAAAACTGGTTATGAAGCCCTCAGTTCAGATATTGTTCCTTTTCTCTTTCTTCAAAATACTCTGAGATCTATGCCTGCTTACTTCTGGCCTTGTACAGAAGGGCAGCAGCACTGGCTGCTGGGGAGGGCCCCTTCCAAATGCCTACAGATGGCTATGCCTTCCGGCGCTGCCTTTCCCTTCCCCCTGTTCCAGAGTTTACTTGAGTGCTACCTTACTGCCCTTAACTCCAGTGTACCCCTGACTGTTCCAGTTGAAGCCTAAAAGCCTAATGTGGAAAGGTGTTCAGCTAATGTAGTTGAATCTGTGAGTAACAAACTGAGTGAAACCCTGTGAATGTATATGTACCTGAGAATATAGGTCATTCAACATAATAAGCAGAGGAAGGAAAGAAGGAAGGAAGGGAGGGAGGGAGGGAGGGAGGGAGGGAGGGAAGGCAGGCAGGCTTTAGTGATAGAGGATTTGACAAAAGGAAGGTGTGAATGAGTATATGAGAGGATTCTTTTAATGATGTGGAACTAAGTAAGTAAGTGAATGAAGGAGGGGGGATGGGAGGGGCCAGTGAGTGCCAAGTGAATGTGTGCTTTGGGGTCTCTACAGAGGCCTCGACAGTGTATAGAAGGTGTCAATGCCAGGTTCATCTCAACTCAATTTACCTTGTTTGTTCTCACCCTGCCTGCCCCAGGGATTTCACGCTTTCTCAATACTTTTCCTTGCCGAGGGTATATCTATGCATTGCCACTTTTATATCTGGGCTCTGTTACAAGGGCAGAATCACCTGCACCCCAGACTTGAAGCCAAAGCACCTGTGCTTCCAAGACTACAGCCTACTGAATAAAGAAAATAATGCCCTTGGCTGATGTATCCTCAGCCCCATCTCTCCCACCTGCTACAGGTGAGCAGGACATACCCAAAAGCTGAGGGCCCCACAAAGGTATGCATTCCAAGAACACAGAACCAGCAGATAAAAAGACACAGAATCATAAGTGATCCAAACAGCTCTCCCTGTTATTCTGCTTCCTTATAGAATGGATTTTATTTAGTCAGTTTTCCCACTTGGGGTGTGTGTGTGTGTGTGTGTGTGTGTGTGTGTGTGTGTGTGTGTGTGTTCTCTCACTAGTGTATAAGTTCCACGTGGACAGAGCCAGGCATGGAAAGTTCAATAAATACTTGTTGGAGCCAGGCACCAGTGGCTCACACCTGTAATCCTAGCTACTCAGGAGGCTGAGATCTGAAGATTGCAGTTTGAAGCTAGTGGGCAAGAAAGTTGGTGAGACTCTTATCTTCAACTAACCACCAAAAGTCAGAAGTGGAGCTGTAGCCCAAGTGGTAGAACAATAGCTTTGAGCACAAAAGTTCAGGGATAATATCCAGGCTCTGATTTCAAACCCTAGTACACACACTCTCTCGCTCTTACGCCACCTCTCTCTCTCTCTCTCTCATACACACACACACACACACACACACACACACACACACACACACACACTTGTTGGAAATGGCTGCAACCTAGCCTAGAACAACCTAGCCTAGACAGACAAACCAACTGCTCCAGGCAGCTTCCCAGGACTTCATCGCTGTCCAGTGGTGGACCTGGGCTGACTGTTGCTAACCCCACCAGTGACCTTCAGCATGCGGCCCCCTCCTCCCTTAAGCTCAGGAATGAAATAACATGGTCTTTAAGTCCCCTTCTGCTCTTACATGCCAGGACTCAAAAGCCAGGGGCTTCAGATAATTCAAGATTTATCAAATTAATACTTAGAAATAGTACTTGGCAATTCTACAGGGTGTGGCTGTTTTTCCTGACCTGTGACTAAGGTGACCCTGGGCATGGTGCTCTCTCTGTCTTGTCCACTAGCAGTCTGAACATTGTGTGTGAACCAACCCAAATTCTGTCACTGCTTTTCCTCGGGCTCTAACAAGCCTCTACTTAAAACCAAACCCACCCTGAAACTCAGGTGCCGATGCTTGTGAAAGTCATTGTGTGTTCATAAAACCTCTAGGAGAGTAGTAACCAATGTTGGATTTCTCAGACATCTTCCCAGGATACCCAGCAACTGGACAATCCACCCTGACTCAGCCCAGCAAAGGAAGGGCAGAGCTAGAAAGGCTCAGCTCTCTGCTGTCTGAGAGCCTGCAAGAGGCGGAAAGAGGGAGGCTTACATCCAGCACACTGGATCCTACCTCCAAAACACAGGGTTATTTGTCAGTAGCGCTGCCTGGGCTGGAAATAGGCTGCCTGCGTTGTTATAAGGAGGACTGAGAGACTAACTCTCAAGTGGGACTGTGTGAGTTTAGACCCCAGCTCAGCATACTCCCTGGCTCTCTAGCCCTGGGTAAGTTATTTGATGTGTTTTTGCCTTGATATTCTCACCTTATAAAATTATGATGAAGTTGATGGTGATATATTTAGTCCTTTGGTTTCTTATGAAAATCACGAGAATAGGAAGTACATAGGAATGTGTGTAACCCCTAGCAAGTATTCTGTAGACAGGAGCTCATGCAGTGGTCAGGATTTTAGAAATCTGTTGGCTTTTCCCATCTTAGCTGTAATTAGTAAGATCACATAGCCCTTTCAAAGCAGGGACCAAGGCTGGGTTAAGGCTCAGCAAACACAAGGTCCTGAGGTCAAACTCCAATTACTGCCCCAAAGAAAAGCAAAGACTGTACTTTCTCGTTTTTATGTTACCTCATTCAGAACTGAGATGCTCAGAATACTTGTCACTGGTGTCATAGAACCCCAGAGGGGACCAGACATTCCCAAATCAGAATCCATGAGCACTGGCCCTAGCTGTCTTTTGAGAAAACTAATTCCTAGATTTTGTGAGAAGTCCTCAATCAGGAAAAGAGGTAGAGTCAGGGAATGTCCAGGAAAAAAATCAAGAACAAAACTACCTACCTGCCCATACACCCCAATTGTCTGTGCTACCAACTTCTTCCTTTGAAGACGTTATTTTGCTTCTTGGTTGAGACACTGACCTTAGTAATCTCAACACACACTTGTGGAGTGCCAAGATTATTTTTAAAGCAGGGATGCAATAATTAATTTACATTTGTTCTAAGAATGTGCTCAAATTGAAGGATGAGAGGTGTGAGTATGGGTGCACATGCACACACACACACACACACACACACACACACACACACATGTACACACACACACATGTACACGTGCATGCACACACCAGTATCAGGGCTTGAACTTGGGGGCTAGACATTGGCCCTTAGCTTTTTCACTCAAAGCTGGTGCTCTCCCATTTGAGTCACAGTCATACTTCTGGCTTTTTGGTGGTTAACTGGAGATAAGATGTTCACAGACTTTGCTGCCTGAGCTGGCTTCAAACCACTATCATCAAATCATAGCCTTCCTGTGTAGCTAAGATTACAAGCACAAGTCACTGGTGCCCAGTTATTTTTCTCCTTCTTAATACATTCATTATATTTTAGCCCAGTGAAATAAACCTATCAGAGCACGTGGAAACAGAGATGATCTGAAAGGTTTTCCTCTCCCTTCCTACTCCACCCACTGCAATGCTGGTGCTGAAGCTGATGCTATCGATCATCCACACAGTCTCCAGTCAAATGGACAGTCAAATGTCTTCAGATCTCACAAGTTAAGCCTTCTGGGCGTGGAGGGAAGTGGTCTCGGTGAGGGCCACCAATCAAGACTCCTAAAGTCTAATGAGAGACAACCTTCTCTTGGGCTCTATAGAATCGTAGAAAACCAACAATGTTCTACCCTGAAAGGGTCTAGGTGATAGCTTTGGAAATGCCATCTGTCCTTGGGAAACGTCATTTGTTATAAGCTCCTGAGTCTGTCTCTAGACAGGAAGCTTGAATTTTGGTGGACTTTACATCTATGTTCTATTAACCCTATGAAAAAGGAATATTTATTACATGACCTTTCAAGAGCTCAGCCTCGGAAAAAGGTGTTTTCTGATGGTCTCCCATGAAATAACTCAGAGGGGAAGACAAATTTTCCAAGGCAGTACTAGGAATCAAGATATTATAAGGCAGTCAGACTTTTTAAGACTGTGAATTTTTTATTTATTGAAGGAACTCAACTGCTTCAAAGGAACAGAGACAACTACTTTGATAATGTGGGGAGTGAGACTACTTTTTCTCTTTAAAAATAGTATTGTGTCTATGATATCCTTTGGGACTTTTTTTAAAATTGAGACAATAAACCTATGGCAAAAAAATAAACTTTGTGAAGATTGCTAAGATGAACTTGATGCTTTCAAAGTATTTCTGGGTGCTCTAAATTTCTCAGAAGGGATTTCTTGTTTTGTAGTACTGGAGTTTGAACTCAGGGCATTGCATGTTCTAGACAGGGGTCTACTACTTCAATCATGCCCTAGCCTTTTTCCTCTTGTTATTTTTTAGCTAGGATCTTGCTTTTCTCAGCTAAGATGACCCTGGACTTCAGTCTTCCTATTTGAGCTTCCCACATAACAGAAGGAAAGCCATGCACCACCATATCCAACTTTTTATTGGTTGAGATATGATCTCACAAACTTTTTGCTGGAGCTAGCCTTGAACTTTAGTCCTTCAAATCTCAACCTCTCAAGAAGTTTGGATTTCAGGCATGAGCAACTAGGCCTCCCATAAAAGGGATGTAGGATGGGATGGTATATGCTAGTCCTAGGGCTTGAACTCACAGCCCAGATGCTGTCCCTGAGCTTTTTTTGATCTCTACCACTTGAGTCACACCTCTACTTCCTGATTATTGGTAGTTTATTGGAGGTAAGAGTCTCATAGACTTTACTGCCCAGGTTGGCTTCAAACCACCATCCTCAGATCTCAGCCTCCTGAGTAGCTAGGATTACAGGCATGAGCCACAGGCACTTGGCAGTAAGGGATTTTTAAATTTTCAGTTTGTTTTACCAGCTATCTCCTGAAGAAAGACCCTAAGGCTTATAAACGTTGACAAATCCTCATAAGCCTATTAATACAGGTGGACCCATAGCAACAATGAGATGTACAAGTCGTTATGTTGAAAACGAACTTTACAACTTTGGTGCAGGAGGGAGGGGGGGAGCGGGGAGGATTGGGAGGACAGAGGGAGGATGGAAAGGGATGGGAAGGGGAAACAAAGGAAGAGGCTACAATGCTTGATAAGAAATGTACTCATTATCTTGCCCATGTAATTGTAACCCCTCTGTACAGTATTTTCACAATAAAAAAAAAAGAAAAGCCTATTAAAGCTCACCTAAACAAGATGAAGGGATTTAAGAACAGACAGATTAAGTGACACCATAGTTACTTAGTGAAAGAGTAGTAAAAGGAGGAACCATAATAAGTAATCTGAATTCAGAACCCAGATTCCTAACAGTGCGGCATCATCTCTTGTCTCATTTTCATCTATTTATCTGTCCCTGTCAGTCTCTTTTCTCTTCAGATCCGGAAAATACTTTTACTGCCTGTGACTGTACCATAGAAGCTGCTTTTTCCAAACACTATTGGAAGTAAAAGAACAGATTCAGATAGAAAAAGAGAGAGAGATAAAGACAAATCAGATGAGAAAATCCATTAAACTGTTAAAAGCATAATTTTATTTTTAATGATATTATTGTGAAAACACTGTACAGAGCAGTTACAGTTACATGAGCAAGCTAATGAGTACATTTCTTATCAAGCATTGTTGCCTCCTCCTTTGTTTGTCCTCTACCATCCCTTCCCTCCCATCTCCATGACTACACTCCCCTCTTCCCCCGCCACCCGACTAAATTGTAAAGTTCATTTTTCAACATAGCATCTTGTAAATCTCATTGTTACAATGGGTTAACCTGTATCCCTATTTAAACAATTTGTTTTTTTTCCCTTCCGCTCCCCAGATTATACCAACATCAAATAAAGTGAAAACAGGGGTTATACCATCGGGGAGGGACATACAAAGCAACAAAAAAATCACATGGTACCTTATAAATAAGTTAGAAACAATAAAAAGAAAGATAAAAACCACTTGTGTCCTTATGTTGGGGTTCATTTCCCTTAGCATCATCTTATCTGACCTTTTCTGCTTGTCTCAGATATATACTAATTATTGCAAATAAGGGAAACCATGGGACCTATGTGTCTTTGGGCCTGGCTTACTTCACTTAATATAATTTTTTCCAAGTCTTTCCATTTCCTAACAAATGGGGCGATGCCATTCTTTCTGATGGAGGTATAGAATTCCATGGTGTATATACACCACATTTTCTTGATCCATTCACCTACTGAGGAGCATCTGGGTTGGTTCCATATCTTAGCTATGGTAAATAATGCTGCAATAAACATAGTTGTGCTGGTAGCTTTAGAATGATCTTGTTTGTGATCATTTGGGTAAATGTCCAAAAGTGGGATTGTTGGGTCATAGGGGAGCTCTATGTGGAGTCTTTTGAGGAACTATTTACCAAAGTGGTTGAATAAGTTTACACTCCCACCAACAATGCAGTAGGGTTACCTTCTGCACATCCCCTCCAGCATCTGTTGTTATTAGAGTTCTTGATTATAGCCATTCTAACTGGAGTGAAATAGAATCTCCATGTTGTTTGATTTGCATTTCTTTTATGGCTAGAGAAGTTGAGCATTCTTCATGTGTCTATTGGCCATTCTTATTTCCTCTTCAGAGAAGTCTCTCTTTAAGTCTTTAGCCCACTTATTTATTGGGCTGTTTCTTTGAGGATTTGTTGTTGAGGGATTTAATTTTTTGAGTTCCAGGTGTATTTTAGATATGAGACCCTTGTCTGTTGTATGGCCAGTGAAGGTCTCCCAATCCATGGGCTTTCTATTGATCTTGCTAGCTATGTCCTTTGCCATACAGAAGCTCTGCAGCTTCATGCAATCCCATTGTCCAACCTTTCTTTGATTTGTTGTGTTTCTGGGTCTCTATTAAGAAAATTTTGGACTGTGCCAAGGAGACCTAGGGTTTCTCCTATTCCATCCTGTAATGTTTTCAGGATGTCTGCTTTGATTTCCAGGTCTTTGATCCATTTGGAGTTGATTCTGGTGCAAGGGTGATATATAAGGATCTAGCTTTAGTTTTCTACAAGTGATTAACCAATTTTGCCAGCACCATTTACTGAAGAGGCTGTCTTTCTTCCATTCTATTTTTTAGCTCCCTTATCAAAGTTTAGATCGCTATAGGTCTTTGGATTCATTTCTGGGTTTTCAATTCTATTCCATTGGCACTCAGGTCTGTTCTTGTGCCAGTACCAAGCTGTTTTGATTACTATGGCTTTGTAGTAGAGTTTGAAACTTAGTATTGATATTCTTCCAGCACTGTTCTTTCTGTTGAGGATTTTTTTTGCTATTCGGGGTCTTTTATTGTTCCATATGAATTTTTGGATTGCCTCTTCTATTTTCTTGAAGAATGAGATTAGAATATTGATAGTTATTGCATTGA
Organism: Dipodomys spectabilis; assembly: GCF_019054845.1. Lineage (NCBI taxonomy): Eukaryota > Metazoa > Chordata > Mammalia > Rodentia > Heteromyidae > Dipodomys > Dipodomys spectabilis. The sequence continues at coordinate 12,930,712 of NW_024870824.1, forward strand.
ATTTGTAGATAGCGTTGGGAAGTATTGCCATTTTCACGATGTTGATCTTCCAATCCAGGAGCATGGGAGGTTTTTCTATTTTCTAAGTTATGTTCTGATTTCCTTTTCAGGTTTTTAAAGCTTTCATCATAGAGGTCCTTCACTTCTTTGGTTAATTCCTAGATATTTTATTTTTTGTGGGGCTGTTACTAATGGAGTTACTTTCCTAATTTCAGCCACACTTTTCTCATTGTTGGCATACAGAAAAGCCATTATTGGGGGGGGGGGGGGGGTTAATTTTATACCCTGCTACTTTGCCAAAGTTTCGAATCAGCTTGAGTAATTTGGGAGTGGAGTCCGTGGGATTCTTTAAATACAAGATCATGTCATCTTTCCCTATTTGGATCCCCTTTATGTTTGCATCTTGTCATATTGCTGCAGCTAGGCATTCTAATACCAACTTGAGGAGAAGTGGAGAGAGTGGACATCCTTGTCTCGTTCCTGAGTTTAGAGGGAATGGATTTAGTTTTTCACAATTAAGTATAATGATGGCATTACGATTAAATGAGGATGCAGGCTGACTTATTGTGACAACGAGATGTACAGGACACTATATTGAAAATGAACTTTACAATGTTGGGGTGACAGGGGAGGAGTTCGGGAGGGAGGGAGAAAATAAAAGTGGAAAATAAAGGAGGACGTAACAATGAATGTACTATGAAATGTACTCATTACCCTACTCATAACTGTAACCCCTCTGTATAACATTTTTACAGTAAAAAAATTAATTTAAAAAGTGTCAACTGACTACAAAAAAAGTATAATGCTGGCTGTAGGTTTGTCATATACAGCCTTTATTGTATTGAGGAATGTTCCATGGATTCCTAATTTTTCCAGAGCCTTCATCAAAAAGGGGTGTTGGATCTTGTCAAATGCTTTTTCTGCATCTATTGAGCTAAACATGTGGTTCTTATTCTTGCATGAATATTAATTGATTTGCGTGTATTGAACCAGCTTTGCGTCCCTGAAATGAATCCTGTTTGATCGTAGTGTATGACTTTTTGGATGCATTGTTGAAGTCGATTGGCCAAAATTTTGTTGAGAAGTTTTGTATCAATGTTCATCAAAGAAATGAGTCTATAATTCTCTTTCTTTGATGAGTCCCTGCCTGGTTTGGGGATGAGGGTTATGATGGCTTCATAGAAAGAGTTCAGTAGTGAACTTTCTCTTTCAATTTCATTGAAGAGTCGAAGGAGTATTGGTATGAGTTCTGCTTTGAAGGCCTTGTAGAATTCCAGGGTAAATCCATCCAGTCCTGGGCTTTTCTTAGATGGGAGGTCTCTTATTTCTGTTTCTATTTCAATGCTTGATATGGGCCTGTTAAGTTGGTTTAACTCATCTTGGTTTAGTTTTGGCATGTTGATATTTGCTAGGAAATCATCCATTTCTTCCAGGTTCTCAAACTTATTAGCATAAAGGTTTGAGGAGTATTCCTTTATAATGTTCTGGATCTTGGTTGTTTCTGTGGTGATGTTTCCATTCTCATCTCTGAGTTTATTTGGGTGTGTTCTCTTCTTTTTTTGATAAGATTTGCTAAGGGTCTGTCAATTTTGTTAATTTTTTTGAAGAATCAACTCTTTGTTTTGTTGATTCTATTTTTTTATTCTAATTTGTTTAATTCTGATTTAATTTTAATTATTTCTTTCTGTCTACTAGATTGGGTTTATCTTGCTGCTCTTTTTCAAGGAGGTTCAGATGTCTCATTAAATTGTTGGTTTCAGATCTCTCCAATTTGTTGATGTAGGAACTCAGAGCTATAAACTTGCCTCTGAGTACTGCCTTTGCTGTGTCCCAGAGGAGCTGGTAATTTGTATGTTCATTTTTGTTGAATATCATGCACATTTGAATTTCCTTTCTAATCTCTTCCATGACCCACTGGTGGTTCAACAATGTTCAACAATGTGTTGTTCAGTCTCCATGTGTTACAGGGCTTTCTTTGGTAACTTTTGGTGTTGAATTCTAATTTTATTTCCTTGTGGTCTGAGAGAATGCAGGGCATAACTTCAATGTTTCTGAATTTGGACAAATTTGCTTTGTGACCTAAAATGTGGTCTATTTTGGAAAATGTTCTGTGTGCTGCTGAGGAAAACATGTATTCTGATGCTGCTGGTTGAAATATTTGGTAGCTGTCTGTTAAATCTAGTTGCTGTATGCAGTTGTTTAGACCTGCAGTTTCTCTGTTGAGTTTTTGCCGAATTGATCTATCTAGTGGGGATAGTGGTATGTTAAAGTCCCCAACAATTAATGTCTTTGGATCTATGTGAGATGTCAGGGAAAGCAGTGTTTCTTGGATGAATTTGGGTGCTCCATTGTTTGGTGAATAGATAGAATTTCCTGAAGGAGAGATCCCTTAATTAGTATGTAGCGACCTTCTTTATCTCTTCTCACTAATTTTAATTGAAGTCTATTTTATCTGATATTAGGATTGCAACTCCCACCTGTTTATGGGGCCCATTTGCTTGATAAATTTTATTTCAGCCTTTCACTTTCAGAATATGTTTGTTTTTATGGGCAAGGTGTGACTCTTGAAGGCAGCAGATAGAAGGATCTCGCTTTTTTTTTAATAAGTTTTTTTATTGTGAAAAAACTGTATAGAGGGGTTGCAATCATATACACCAGGTAATGAGTACATTTCTTATCAAGCATTGTTGCCTCTTCCTTTGTTTTTCCCCTACCATCCCTTCCCTCCCATCTCCAGAATTACATTCCCCCCTCCTCACCCCCTAGAAGGTGGCTCAGTGGTAGAATGCTCGCCTACCATGCATGAAGCCCTGGGTTCGACTACTCAGTACCACATATACAGGATCTTGCTTTTTAATCGAACTAGACAGTCTGTTGTTTAATTGGAGAGTTTAGTCCATTAATGCTGAGAGTTAGGCCTGAGAAGTGTTTGGTAGTTCCTGCCATGTTATCCACCTTCTTGGGGGCTGTGGCAACTGGGTTCTTCCTATGGTTCTTGGATTCTCAGTTTGGTGAGGTTTCTTGGCCTTTATTGTGGTCTTGTTAGTTCATTATGTGTCGAACATCTTTAAGTATCTTTTGTAAGGATGATTTGGTGGAGATATATTGTTTCAGTTTTTCTTTGCTATGGAAGCTTTTTGTTTGACCTTCTGCTATGAAGGAGAGTTTAGTGGGGTACACTTATTCTTGGTTGATAGTTGTTTGAGTTTAGGGTGTGGCACACATCATTCCAGGTTCTTCTTGCTTTAATGGTCTCTGCTGAGAAATCTGAGGAGATTCCAATTGGTTTCCCTTTATAGGTGATTGATTTTTTCCTTGACAGCTTTAAGGATCTTTTCCTTGGTCTGAATTGATCCTGTGCGGATTATAATGTGATGGTGGGATGTCCTGTTCTGGTCTGGTCTATTTGGGGTAAAATCATAATTTTAAAAGAAAATAAGAGGAATATAATTTGCCAGGTTCACCAATCTTGAGAGGAATAAAGGAGGAATTGTGCTGCCTCCATCATAAGAAAGAGCTATACCACATTTTCTTGATCCATTCATCTACTGAGGAGCATCTGGGGTGGTTCCATATCTTAGCTATGGTAAATAATGCTGCAATAAACATAGTTGTGCTGGTAGCTTTAGAATGATCTTGTTTGTGATCATTTGGGTAAATGCCCAAAAGTGGGATTGCTGGATCATAGGGGAGCTCTATGTGGAGTCTTTGGGGAACCTCCATACTACTTTCCAAAGTGGTTGAACAAGTTTACACTCCCACCAACAATGCAGTAGGGTTCCCTTCTGGCCACATCCCCTCCAACATCTGTTGTTATTAGATTTCTTGATTATAGCCATTCTAACTGGAGTGAAGTGGGATCTCCATGTTGTTTTGATTTGCATTTCTTTTATGGCTTGAGAAGTTGAGCATTTCTTCATGTGTCTATTGGCCATTCTTATTTATTCTTTAAGTTTTTAGCCCACTTATTTATCGGGCAATTGTTTCTTTGAGGATTTGTTGTTAAGGGATTTAATTTTTTGAGTTCCAGGTATATTTTAGATATGAGACCCTTGTCTGTTGTATGGCTAGTGAAGATCTTCTCCCAATCTATGGGCTTTCTATTTATCTTGCTAGCTATGTCCTTTGCCCAGAAGCTCTGCAGCTTCATGCAATCCCATTGTCCAACCTTTCTTTGATTTGTTGTGTTTCTGGGTCTCTATTAAGAAAATTTTGGACTGTGCCAAGGATACCTAGGGTTTCTCCTATTCCATCCTGTATGTGTTCAGGGTGTCTGCTTTGACTTCCAGGTCTTTGATCCATTTGGAGTTGATTCTGGTGCAGGGTGATATATAAAGATCTAGCTTTAGTTTTCTACAGGTGTTTAACCAATTTTGTCAGCACCATTTACTGAAGAGGCTATCTTTCTTCCATTCTATTTTTGTAGCTCCCTTATCAATGATTATGTGGCTATTGGTCTATGGGTTCATTTCTGGGTTTTCAATTCTATTCCATTGGCACTCAGGTCTGTTCTTATGCCAGTACCAAGCTGTTTTGATTACTGTGGCTTTGTAGTAGAGTTTGAAGTTTTGTATTGATATTCCTCCAGCACTGTTCTTTCTGCTGAGGATTGTTTTTGCTATTCAGGGTCTTTTATTGTTCCATATGAATTCTATTTCCTTGAAGAATGAGGTTGGAATATTGATAGTTATTGCATTGAATTTGTAGATAGCCTTTAGCAGTATTGCCATTTTCACAAAGTTAATCCTTCCAATCTAGGAGCATGAGAGGTTTTTCCACTTCCTTAGTTCTGCTTTAATTTCCCTTTTCAGGTTTTTAAAGTTTTCATCATAGAAGTCCTTCACTTCTTTTTTTGTTGTTCTATTATTTTTATTAATAAAAAAATTAACCATGAACCAACCCAGATACTCCTCAGTAGATGATTAGATCAAGAAAATGTGGTATATATACACAATGGAATTCTATGCCTCCATCAGAAAGAATGATATTGCCCCATTTGTTAGGAAATGGAAAGGCTTGGAAAAAAATTATATTAAGTGAAGTAAGCCAGGCCCAAAGAAACATAGGTCCCATGGTTTCCCTTATTTACAATATCTAGTATATGTCTGAGTCAAGCAGAAAAGGTCAGATAAGGTAATGTTAGGGAAATGAACCCTAAGATATGTATTCAAATGTTTTTTTTTCTTTCATGCGATTGTTTCTAACACATTTATCAGATTATTTCTTTGTTGCTTTGTATGTCCCTCCCCTACAGTATAACCCCTGCTTTCACTGTATTTGATGTCGGTATAATTTGTGGAGGGGAAGTGGAAAAACAAATCGTTTAAATAGAGATACAGGTGGACCCATTCCAACAATGAGATGTACAAGTTGTTATGTCACAAAACGAACTTTACAACTTTGGTGCGGGGGCGGGGGGGAGGAAGGGGGGGTAGCAGGGAGGATTGGGTGGGGGGGCGGGGGGAGAATGGGAAGGGGAAACAAAGGAGGAGGCTACAATGCTTGATAAGAAATGTACTCATTATCTTGCCCATGTAATTGTAACCTCTTGTACAGTATTTTCACAATAAAAAAATGAAAATTAAAAAAATTAACCATGATCATATAAAATGAGTGGCTGGGTTTATAGTTGCTACACCAAAGAAAGTAACAAATACTTGAGATAATTTTACAGTGATTTATTTTTTTATTTATTACAAATGATTTATTTTGTTTTACAGTGATTTATAATAGCATTCCTCCGTAGGCATTTTAATTTTAGCAGATATGTTTATCTGTTAAATTATATAAAACTAACCCTTAGTGTCAGGGATCAGTCATCACAGCTACTTATGAACCAAGAAGTGTTTCCCAGAGGTGGAATCCAGACACACACTCAAGCCACCTGCCCAAATGATCTTTTGCTAAGTTGTCCAATCTGAAATCAGAGCGTCACCCACACTCCTGTGGGGAGGGGACCACACTTGCAACTCAAGTGTTAGGAATAAATAACACAAAGTAAGGATGCACCCATGATCCCAAATAAATTAGTATAAGTGCCATCAAGAATTATTAGACATAATCAATGTGTTTAAACACAGGGGCCATGTCACTTGCGTTTTCCAGACTGTGCACATATTCCAGGTTTCACTTTTTATCCCATCAGAGGCATACAAGAGAAAAATGCTCCTTGAGGAAATTATCTCCAACAGATAGAGTTTTGTCAAAAGCATTTTACACCTGGTAGATAACTGGAAGTCCTTCAGAATAATATTCTAACTATTAAAGAGGCAGAACTAAATAAACTAGGCATGGTGACAAATGCCTATAATTCCAGCAGAAAGGTCATGTTCAAGTCCAGCTTGGAGAGGAAGGAAGGAAGGAAGGAAGGGATGGAGGGAAAGAGGGAGGGAGGGAGGGAGGGAGGGAGGGAGGAAGGGAGGGAGGGGAGGGAGGGAAGAAAGAAGAAAGGAAGAAAGAAAGGAAGGAAGGAAGGAAGGAAGGAAGGAAGGAAGGAAGGAAGGAAGGAAGGAAGGAAGGAAGGGAAAGAAAGAAAGGAAGGAAGGAAGGAAGGAAGAAAAAAGAAAGAAAGAAAGAAAAGAAAAGAAGGAGGGAGGAAGGGAAAACTACATAACTTGATTAAAAGCCATTAAAGACATATAGTAATGGAGATTGATGTTATGTTTTGGTTAAGAAGACTATCTTAAAGTTGAGGAATCTCCCCCAAATACATTCATAAATGCCCAGGAGTTTATTTGCTTGTTTTATTTTTATGGAACTCAATAAGTGATTGAAAATTCCAATGGAGGAACAAAATATCAAGGGCCAAGATATCAAGCTATTTCTAATAAAGGAAGATGAGATGGAATCTGTGAAGAGTAAGACCTCCCTCAGCAGACATCAAATTTTATTTTAAAGCTATAGTAATTAAGGCAGCATGGATTTAGCTTAGAGCTTCTATCAACCAACAGACCATCCTGGAGAACCTGGAAGTAGACACATAGCATAGAGACCAGATTTATGGCAGAGAAGGTTTGCATACCAGAGGAAGGATGGACTGTGGCGCAGGGCTCATTGGGTACCCATGTGGAAAAAGATGAAATTGGATTCCTCCCAGGTCAAAGATAAGTTCTAGGTGGACTAAAAGCTTAAATGTGAAAGTAAAACTATAAAACTTGTAGAAGACAATATTAAAGTATATCTTTATGACCTGGCAATTAAAAAAAATATCTTATTCAAGATTTTCCAGAAGTATGAACCATAAGGGAATATAGTATATATTTGACTATATTAAGAATAACAACCTCAGTTCATCCAAAGACATCACAGAATAAAAAATATATGCTACAAAAAATTCGTATCCTAAATACTCCAAGTCCAACTTAATAAGGAAATAATATATAATCCAGGGGTTTGGGGGGAGACAATGGACATGAGCATGCATTTCATATCATAAGAATGCTCCATTTAAAAAAGTCAAGCTAGAAATGTACGCATTAACCTGCCCATGTAATTGTAACCCCTCTGTACAGTGTGTTCACAAAAAATAAAAATAAAATAAAAAAAAGAACCTGGAATTGCAAAAAAAAAAAGTCAAGCTCACCAGATACTGGTGGCTCATGACTGTTAACCTAGCCACTCAGAGGGTGGGACCTGAGAATTTAAATTCAAAGCCAACCCAGGGCAAGAAAGTCCATGAGATTCTTATCTCTTACTAACCAACAAAAAGCTGGAAGTGGAGATGGGGTTCAAGTGGTAGAGTGCCAGCCTTGTGCGAAAAAGCTAAGGGACAGCACCTAAGACATACTCCCAAGCCTCAGCTCAAAGGGGGGGAAAAAATTAAGGAAAAAAAACCCTCAAGTTCATTGGTACTCAGAGAAGTGAATTTAAAACCACAATAACATAAAACCACAGGAGCTTAAACCACATTTCATACCAACCAGATCAGCAGATATTAAAAAAGCTGAGTACTACCACATACTTCCCAAACTGTAAAATAATAAGAGTTATCATTTGTTGCTAGTGGTAGTGTACATTGTTATAGCCACACTGGGAAACAGGTTGTTATTACCTAATAAAACTGAGCAGGTCATACCCTCTGGCCTGTCATTTCTACTCCCAGGTGTATGTTCTGGAGGAATTCTTGATACTGGCACAGAAGATGTATATAAGAATTTCCTAGCAGCTGTATATAACTGCTCGAACCTAAAAAAGAAAATCCAAATACTACATAAATGATAGAATCATGAAATATGAGAAAGCCATGAAAATTAGCCACACATGCACAGAAAAATGTAAGCCAAAGATGCAAGTCCCAGAATGCACACATTGTGAGTTCATTCATAGTGTTCAAAAACTGGTAAAACTAAACAACATGTTTAAGAATGTAGACCAAAACGGTAAAAACTCCATGGAAAAGCTCTGGAATGAAGAACACAAATTTCAGCATTGTAGTTACATCTGGGTTAAGGAAAAGATGATTACTGAAGAACAGAATCAGTTTCATTGTTGTTGTTGCTATATAACTGATGCATGAACTATGTGCTCATTTTTAGGTATAATGTTTATACTTTAAGATTTTAATAACAAAGAAAAGTAACAGAGGAGAGGTGAAATTAATGGGGTGAAAATTAATGAGGGAAGCTGGTAGATCTAGGTACTCAGGAGGTTTACATCTGACAAAGTTGGAGGTCCATCCAGGCAGAAAAGTTTGTGAGACTTTTACTTCCAATTAATAAGCAAAAGAATGGAATTAGAGGTGTGGCTTAACTGGTAGAGCACCAGCCCTGAATAAAAGGGTAAGAGAGAGCACCAAGTCTTAAGTTCAAGCCCCAGCTCCTGTACACATGCACAAAAGTGAAGAGGCCATGTTGTTTTGGTTACCATTTACATCGTGGTAAGGAAACAACTCATGCTGAAGTCAAGGGAGGGAGGCAGGAGTAGAGGCAACAGAGGCCAGAAAGCCAGAGACAAGATCACAGGGACTATGCTGAGCTTTGATGGCTTCGTGGAAGCTGAAAGTCTGGTAGTTTCGCAGTGTTATGCTCTCCGATATTACCCGTGCTGACCTATCCATGTACTTTGGTGTGGAGAGTTGAGTTGAACTTAAAGGAGCCTGCTGAGAGCTCATCAGTGAGTTCTCTCCAGCAGACAGCACCTTTACTCTAAGAACAAATAAATAGCACTGTGTGGCTATTCCTTGGCCATGGAGAACAGGGTAGATGGCAAGGGAATAAGGTCATGAGCAGTCCAGCAGCATGAGCTCTGATGCTGTGAGCACTTCAACTCTGCCAGGAAGAGGAACAGAAAACAAAACTAAAATGACCCCACATGCCACCAGCTCTCAGATCTATAGTTCAAGAAGACACTGAACAGGGAAGGTAGCCATCCTGTCCATTGGTATAAACAACAGAAGGCTGAGTCTGCCTGGATGGTATCTTGTGGGTGGCACACATCACTCGGACTCCTGACCGCGTGAGTGCTTCACTCTTGGCCCTGGCTCTACTGTTTCATGTTCTGAGTCTGGAATCTTTCCTTCTGTGTCAGCTTGATCAGTCATTGTCTGGCTACATCTAGGAAATCACACATTTGTCCGTCATCGTTTTACCACCTATAAAACTCGGGTAGTGATAAGGGAAGCTGTGTGTAAGGTTTCTTTCATAAGGCATGTGAGAAAAACAGCCCTCTGAAGGCAAGACAACCTTCTCCTGGTCACCTCCACAGCATCTTGACTTTCCCCCATCCCAACATGCACTGTGCTTACATAATAGCAGACTTAACCACGTCCTGACATATAGTGTAGAGAGTTCTGCCTGGGACTGAAGTCCTGTGTGCCTTACTACAGTAACCGCAGACCCTAAGACTCAATGAAGTCCCCATGTCACAGTTATTAAAGAAGGCTCCTAGGTCTTCTTTAACAGATCTAGAGAGGGGATTCACTTTTAACTTCATAGGCAGATAGTCAACCCCAGTTTACTCCCAGTGGTTGGTACACAAACTATCAAATATCACCTAATTTTCTTGTCTAAAATACGGCCATTCTGAAAACCATACACAATCATTCTATGGGTTCCAAGCCCTTGTTAGCTCCCAGGAATTCTCAATGCACAACCTGAAGTAGACTCCTGGGGAAGACAGTCACCCCAGGCCCACAAAATCACCCAAAGACAAAAGCCTGTAGGAAACAGCTGAGTGCCACAAAAAGGATTGGAGTGGGGACAGCAAACTTGAGGTTTGGAAAAACAGGGGAGATTTTCCTCTAGAACAGAGGGACATATAGGTTGCCACAAACACTTGCTCCCAGCCACATGTTCTTGGGTCCTGATCTCAGTCCAAGCCCTTGTAGGGCTATTCTGTAAATGGAGGTATAAACCAGGCATGGGTGAATCACACCTGTCATCCTAGCTACAGGCCTCTCTAGATCTGAGGATCACAGTTCAAAGCCATCCAGGCTAGGGAAGTCTATGAGATTCTTAGTTTCCAATTAGCTTCCAAGATGTCAGAAATGATGCTGTGGCTCAAAGTGGTAGAGCACTAACCTTGAGTACAAAAGTTCAGGGCCAGTGCCCAGGCCCTGAGTTCAAGTCCCAAGCCTGGCATACACACATAAAAAGGAGACATGCTATCCACTCCATCTCTCCCATAAACAGATATCTTTGCCACTCAATGTAGTATTTTATATGTGTGTGTGTATGCTTGTGTGCATGTGTGTGCACATGCAGGTCCTAGGGCTTGAACTTAGGACCCTGGAACTGTCCCTCAGCTTTGGTGCTCCAGGCTAGTGCTCTACCACTTGATCTATAGCTCTACTTATGGCTTTTTGGTGGTTAATTGAGCATAAGAGTCTCACAGACTTTCCTGCCTGGACTGGCTTCCAACTACAATCCTCAGATCTCAGCCTCTTAAGTAGCTAGAATTACAGGCATGAGCCACCAGCACCCAACTGCCAAGAAATATTTCTAAGCACTTACCACATGCCAAGCCCCTTGCTAAGTAACTACATGATTTTTTTTCTTTTTCTCTTTTTTTGTGTATATTTTTTTATTGTAAAGATGCTGTATAGGGGGTTACAATTACATGAGTAAGGTAATGAGTACATTTCCTATCAATCATTGTTACCTCCTCCTTTGTTTTTCCCCTATCACCCCTTTGCTCCCCACCTCCCTAACTCCTCTTCTGCCCCCCCCCACTGCTCCCAAGTTGTAAAGTTCATTTTCAACAGTGTCTTGCATATCTCATTGTCATCCTGTATCCTTATTTCAGCATTTTGTTATTTCCCTTCCCCTCCCTAAATTAGAAAAATGTATATACAAGATGCAGGGCACGGGAATCAAATACAGTGAAAACAGGGGTTATACCATGGGGGAAGAACATACAAAAGAAACAAAAACAAATCGTATAGTGCATTATATAAACAACAGCAAGAAAGATAAAACCTCTTGTGTCTCTTAGAGTTCATTACCCTTAGAATAATGTTATCTGGTCATATGTACATAGCTTTTGCCCTTTTCTGCTTGTCCTAGACATATACTAATTATTTCAGATAAGGGAAACCATGGGACCTATGTTTCTTTGGGCCTGGCATACGAGGTTCCTCAGAAGACTCCACATAGAGCTCCCCTATGACCCAGCAATCCCACTTTTGGGCATTTACCCAAATGATCACAAACAAAGGTATACTAAGGCTACAGCACAACTATGTTTATTGCAGCATTATTTACCATAGCTAAGATATGGAACCAACCCAGATGCCCCTCAGTCGATGGATGGATCAAGAAAATGTGGTACACACACACACACACACACACACACACACACACACACACACACAATGGAATTCTATGCCTCCATCAGAAAGAATGACACTACCAAATTTGTTAAGCAATGGAAAGACTTGGAAAATAATTGTGATTATTTCTTCTTAAGAGAGAAATGCTCTTCCAAGAGAGAAATGCTGTCACTGTGAGGAAATGGAAGGAGGCTAGCCCCTCCCCCCCCCACCACACACCCCACCCTCCAGCCCCCCCCCTCAGGCAGCTGCCTACACTAAGCTGGAGAGGCTGATGCAAAGGCACCTAAGCAGGAAACACTTTCAGACCTGAGCCAGGCTCTAGACCCCCAAGCATGAGGACCTACAAACACCCAGAGCCCACACTGTGAGGGGTTCTTGCTAACTGACAAAAAGCACTTTCCAGTGAAACGTTTCCTTCAAAACAGAAAAAATAAAATGAATAAAAGCATTTAGATTTCAGAAGAAAAAAACAAAAACACTGCACCTCAGCCCACTCCCTGGTCTCACTATCCCAGAAGCACCAGTTATAAGACCTCACAGCCAGACCCAATCCACGCTGTGACACGGGCCTCTGAGGTCACAATTGCCCCCAGGGAAGGGAACCACCTGCCAGGCCTGGGCCCCCTGCCTCCCGTGCATTGACGGGAGCAGACATGACTCCTCACAAGTGGGCTGTCTGTCGGGGTCTTCATTTATTGAGTGGGGCCTTCCTTTCCATCCTGCCCCAACCTACCCACCCAGGGCCTCCCTGCCCTGCCCTTCTGTCTTGCTTTTTTTCCTACTTCCCCCATTATTCATTACTTGTACTTTGGCTCATTGACTGAGCCCTGATCCATAGGCTCACAGTTTGTTTCTCGCCTATTGAGGTAGATCCCCCCCCTGCCATGAGGGTCGCTTGCCAGCTGCTCAAGCTACATCCCCTTCCCTGACCCAGTCCAGAGTGGAGTGGAGTCAAGCTAAAGCCTCTTGGATATGTCCTGCAACCACACAGTGTGCACTGTTCATATTCATTGTATTCACAGCTTCACTGAGGTAGAAAAGACACATATTTCGTGTACCTCTACATTTATAAAGTTCAACCATTTTAAATATTGGAAAATGGGTGATGCATGTAAGTAATCATCACCAAACTGGAGATTTGGAACATTTGCATATCTTCAGAAACATCCCTTTGAAACTCATCCCCCTGTGTCAGTTATTAGAAACCCTTATTCTGTTTCCTGTCACCATAATGTTGGCATATATATTATATATGTATGTATGTATAATATATATGTGTATCTATGCATATATAGTATGTGCATACATATTGTGCATACAATGTTGTATATATATTATATATAATATATGCAATACATGTGCAATATACAACATATATAATATATACAATTTAGAATATATACACATAATGTATTGTGCATATTATATATACAATGTCATATTGTATATGTTATATAATATATTCCATATCATACATTATATAATTGTATATTATATAACACAGTAGTATATATTGTATATATACTGCATATACACTATATATATACTATATATATTGTATATAGTATTACTCTCATGGTTCCTTAGAGATAGAATCTATATTCTATCTCTATAGATTTTTCTATTGGATATGTCATATCAATGACATCATACAGTATTTAGTCTTTTATGTCTGACCTTTCATTCAGTAGAACATTTTCAAGGTTCATCAATGGCCTCACAATGTGTCAATGTTTCACTCCTTTTCATAGCTGACTAATATTCCACTACATAGCTATACCATATTTTGTTTATCCATTCATCACTGTTGAACACTTAGGTAGCTTCTATCTTTTCGTTAGTGTGAATAATGCTTTTGTAAACATATGTGTATGCATTTTTGTGGTATCATATTTATTTATTCATTCCCATTTTTGTGCCTCTGTCCCTGAGCTATTTGGGCACATCCCTGCGCTATTTTGTTCAAGATTAGTGCTCTACCAATTTGAGCCACCGCTCCACTTCTGACGTATGGGTGGTTAATGGGCAATAAGTCTCACAGACTTTCCTACTCTGGCTGGCTTCAATAGTGATCCTCAGAGCTTAGCCTCCTGAATAGTATAACAGGACTAAGCCACCAGCTTCCAGCCTCATATATTTAGGTTTGTGCCTATATTAGGTATGGATGTATATGAAGAGTAGACCTATTAGAGCTATATTTAGTCATCTGAGGAGCTGCCAGACTGTTTTGTAAAGAGGTTGTGCCATTTTACATTCCCACTAGTCTGTGAATGTATGTGAATTTCAATTATTCTACTCCTTACCAACACATGTTACTGACAGAAATGGCTTTCTAATCCTAAAACTAGATCCTCAAAATGTTAACCCCTACATACACAAACACGAACACACTTGCATAATCATTGACACAAATACACTTATACCACGTGGTTGTCATTACCAGAGCACTCCTCTAGGGATTTCATACATAACGTGCTTCCAGAGTACGATAGAACTTACAGTTACCTGCACAGCCTGGCGCCTACCCCACCACAGGCAGCCTGCAGACCCCCAGACACATCCCGTAGCTAGTAAAGCAATGCCCTCACACCTGCACTGCACTGCTGTAGGTTCCAAGCACACAGCACATTTGCCATAGAGCCAGGGATACATATACTTAGCAATGCATTCACACATGCACAAACACAAACACACAAGCAGTAGTTCCCCCACAAAAGCAGTGTCAAATGCAGCAGTGGTACTCAATGGACACTACATGGAAAATGAACTATACAACTTGTGGGTGGGGATGGAAGGGGGAACACTGCAGAGGGGGAAGGAAGGGGCGACACTGTCAAAAAAGAAATGTACTCATTACCTGACTTATGAAATGTTAACCCCCTCTGTACATCACCTTTATCATAACCATTTTTTAAAAAGAAGAGGATACCAGAAAAAAGAAATCAGTGACAAGTTATGTCTCAGTGTTCCTCTAGTAGTCCTGAAAGGTGGACATGTGTGTTGCATGCGGAAGGCATGGTAATGGTCACGATTTCATTCATCCTTGGGGTCTTGGGAGCTAGGACAATCTTTCTTTTTTTATTGTGAAAATACTGTACAGAGGGGTTAAAATTACATGGGCAAGATAATGAGTACATTTCTTGGGCTGGGAAGGTGGCTCAGTGGTAGAGTGCTTGCCTTGCATGCATGAGGCTCTGAGTTCGATTCCTCAGCATCACATAATCAGGAAAAGCTGGAAGTGGCGCTGTGGCTCAAGTAGCAGAGTGCTAGCCTTGAGCTGAAGAGCTGAGGGACAGCACCCAGGTCCAGAGTTCAGGCCCCATGACTGCCAAAAAAAAAAAAAATGAGTACATTTCTTATCAAGCGTTATTGCCTCCTCCTTTGTTTCCCCTTCCCATCCCTTCCCTTCTCCCCCCACCCCCACCAAAGTTGTAAAGTTCGTTTTTCGACATAATGACTTGTACATCTCATTGTTGCAATGGGTCCACCTATATCCCTATTTAAACGATTTGTTTTTGCCCTTCCCCTCCACAAATTATACCAGCATCAAATACAGTGAAAGCAGTCGTTATACCGTGGGGAAGGGACATACAAAGCAACAAAGAAATCATCTTATAAATATGTTAGAAACAATCGCATGAAAGAAAAAACATTTGAATACTTATCTTGGGGTTCATTTCACCTAACATCAACTTATCAGACCTTTTCTGCTTGTCTCAGACATATACTAGTTATTGCAAATAAGGAAACCATGGGACCTATATTTCTTTGGGCCTAGCTTACTTCACTTAATATAATTTTTTCCAAGTCTTTCCATTTCCTAACAAATGGGGTGATGTCATTCTTTCTGATGGAGGCATAGAATTCCATTGTGTATATATGCCACATTTTCTTGATCCATTCAGCTATTGAGGGGCATCTGGGTTGGTTTCATATCTTAGCTATGGTAAATAATGCTGCAATAAACATAGTTGTGCTGGTAGCTTTAGTATGGTCTTGTTTGTGATCATTTGGGTAAATGCCCAAAAGTGGGATTGCTGGGTCATAGGGGAGCTCTATGTGGAGTCTTTTGAGGAACCTCCATACTACTTACCAAAGTGGTTGAACAAGTTTACACTCCTACCAACAGTGCAGTAAGGTTCCCTTCTGTCCACATCCCCTCTAGCATCTGTTGTTATTAGAGTTCTTGATTATAGCCATTCTAACTGGAGTGAGGTGGTATCTCAATGTTGTTTTGATTTGCATTTCTTTTATGGCTAGGAAGGTTGAGAATTTCTTCATGTGTCTATTGGCCATCCTTCTTTCCTCTTCAGAGAAGTTTCTCTTTAAGTCTTTAGCCCACTTATTTATTGGGCAGTTGTTTCTTTGAAGACATGTTGTTGGGAGATTTGATTTTTTGAGTTCCAGGTATGTTTTGGATATGAGACCCTTGTCCATTGTATGGATAGTGAAGATCTTCTCCCAATCCATGGGCTTTGTATTGATCTTGCTAGCTATGTCTTTTGCCATGCAGAAGCTCTGCAATTTCATGCAATCCCATTTGTCCAACCTTTCTTTGTTGTGTTTCTGGGTCTCTATTAAGAAAATTTTGGCCTGTGCCAAGGAGACCTAGGGTTTCTCCTATTCCATCCTGTAATGTTTTCAGAGTGTCTACTTTGACTCCGAGGTCTTTGATCCATTTGGAGTTGATTCTGGTGCAGGGTGATATATAAGGATCTAGCTTTAGTTTTCCACAAGTAGTTAGCCAATTTTGCCAGCATCATTTACTGAAGAGGCTGTCTCCCATTCTATTTTTTAGAGAGCTAGGACAATCTTTAAGCTACAAGCTCATAGGGAACAAACACACAAAGAAATACAACAGTATCCAATACTGACATAGTCTCTGTCTTGTGGAACCTAAAGTCCAGTGGGGGAGATGGTTGATAAACAAGGAAAGCAGCAGATCTGTGAGGTGTTCTGAGAAGGGAGAAAGCAATGCATTGTGTTAGGTAATGGCTAAAATCTCTCCAGTGGAGTAGGCTATGTTCTTCATTCATGAAGAAGTGAAAGGGACTCACATTATTCTTCTGTAAGTCATTGGATACGCTGATGTGTATGTGTATGCACATCTGTCTGCCTGTGTGTGTTTCTGTGTCTGTATATGTCTATGTGTATGTTTCTGTGTGTGTGTGCATGTCTATATGTGTCTACATGTGACTGCCTATCTGTGTATGTGCTTATACAAGTAATCATCCATAGAAGAATGGGATCAGACCTCTGACTATTTGATTTTTTTTGCGGGGGGGGGGGTGGGGGGGGGAGGGCAGGTACTGATCCTGGGGCTTGAACTCAAGGTCTGCATGCTGTCCCTGAGCTTTTGTGCTCAAGGCTAGTATTCTACTACTTGGAACACAGTTCCACTTTGGCTTTTTGGTGGTTAGTTGGAGGTAAGAAGCTCACAGACTTTCCTGCCAGGGCTGGCTTCAAACCTTGATCTTCAGATCTCAACCTCCTGAGTAGCTAGGATTACAGGCATGAGCTACCACACCCCACTTGTCAATTTTAACCTTTATTTTGTGCTAATTGGTACTTTTCTTCCCCTCTGTGCCTCAGTTTCTCATCCAAAACTGGGGATTAATAAACTACCTTTACTAAGGATTAAATCTGCTGACACTTGGAAAGCACTTAAAACCGCCTGATGAGTACTAAGTTCTGAATCAACATTAGCTGTCCTGTTATTTTTTCAGAGCAGGTTTTCCCAGAGGGAGAAAAGTGAAGCAGAAGATGACTGGGACAGTAATTGGACAACTCTGCATTGTCTACGCTATCTTCCTGTGAGATGTGGCTCGGTCAGGCTATAAAATGGTCTGCTCCACTTCACTCTACCCAAAGCCACAACCTACAGAGAAATTACAGGGTGGGCCATGCTGGTCATGACTAGAGATTTCAGCTATGTCAAGCCATAATTGCTTTGGCCTGGCCTGGGATGCTCACCATTCTGCTTGCTGTCTCTTCTGTCTGTGTAGGTCAGCACTTACCATCCTGTGCCAGCCTTCCCAGGACATGCTACGGCCATGGTCAGCCTGCCCAGCTCCCAGCAACACCTGTCCACTAACATGTGAGTAAAAAAATCTCAGTACCGCCCACCCCCCCAACACACAACCTGGGTCCTGGCACAAAGGGGTCATCTTTGCCAGCTTCCTGCCACCAAACCACTTCACCCCCCACATCATCCTATTTAGAGAGAA
This sequence comes from Dipodomys spectabilis, assembly GCF_019054845.1. Taxonomy (NCBI): domain Eukaryota; kingdom Metazoa; phylum Chordata; class Mammalia; order Rodentia; family Heteromyidae; genus Dipodomys; species Dipodomys spectabilis. Next base: position 12,948,709 of record NW_024870824.1, read on the forward strand.
AACAGCCCCCTTCCTTTACTACTTCCAAAGGAAATAATGGCCAAACAAACGCGCATGCAAATTAGAAAAGCCACGGCATCTTTACTTGTTGTTTTACAAAGGCAGAAAGAAACTGCCAGATTATAAACCACAAGCTCGCTGGAAGATGGAGTATGGAGCAATATCTGTTGTCTTTCTTTAGATTCAGAAGGTTCAATCACAAGCACGTGTTGATTGTTGTAATCGGTAAAATAAATCAATACAGCATTGGTTGGTAGAAAACAAACTTGAATATGAACACATACTCTTAACCTTTTTGATACAAACCTTCACAGTCCCTAGGACCCGGAATGACTTGCGAATGTCTAGCCTGAAGGCCATATTCTGGTGACCCCTGTATCCAGAAAAGTATAGCAAGTCTTCAATGTCTTACTTACATAGCCATGGTTCCTTAGCCTCAAGCATCACTATTCCTTATTGTCTTCCCTCTCAATTCATACCTGGACCATACCCACTTGCTTCCTGTATGGGCTATAGAATTCCACATCCCTGCTGGAATGCAAGGACAAGTCGACGCCTGTCTTCTCCCCACGTAAACCAGCAAACGTTGTATGCCAAGAAACCAAGATTGACTCATCTCTCCTATTTCCCAACACACATTGGCTCCTCCAGCCAATCCTGGGAGTCAAACAAGTCCTCACTCTCAGTCACACGCGTGGATCCAAGCAGCTTCAGTACACACCACTCATGTCTCTGAGGGCTGCTGGTGGTAACTATTTTCTTGGGAGGAATATCAAAGCACCCTGATAATCACAACTTGTAGGATGAGACACCCTCATTTCTGCTAGTAATTTCTAGCCACCAAGTTCTGTTCACCATCTAAAGCCAGTTTCCCATTGTTCAAGCACCTGTGTTGGCCTATACCAGCAATCTCCAGGTGTGCTGCTCTCTGGAGGAGTAGGGAGGTAAGGAGGCTGGCACCAGTTCAGCAAGGCTGCTCCACTTTACATATCCACATTGTAGTGTGTGTGTGTGTGTGTGTGTGTGTGTGTGTGTGTGTGTGTGTGTGTGTTGTGTGTGGAGACAGTGCTCCCTAAGTTTTTATTGCTCAAGGCTAGCCCCAGCTCCACTGTCAGATTTTTTGATAACTAATTGGAGATAAGAGTCTTCATGAGTGGCTCAGTGGTAGAGTGTTTGTCTTGCATGCATGAGGCCCTGAGTTCGATTCTTCAGCACCACATAAGCAGAAAAGGCCACACATGGCGCTGTGGCTCAAGCGGTAGAGCGCTAGCCTTGAGCTGAAGAGCTGAGGGACCGCGCCCAGGCCCAGAGTTCAGGTCCCAGGACTGCCAAAAAAAAACAAAGCGGGGGAGGTCTTCATGAGCTTTCCTGCTCAAGCTGGCTTTGAACCATGATCCTCAGATCTCAGCCTCTTGGGTAGTTAAGATTATAGGTGTGAGCCACGGGTGCCCAGCTCCAGGTTTTAAAAGGTTTTATTACTAACCACTGTGTTGATGGATCTGAGAGTCTGTCTCCCGCTGTCACTCACTAGTCTGTGCCCAGCAGGCACACACGCCCTCCTCCCTCACTAGTTCCCTGTGTCTCCAGGTTTGTAGCCCTGCACTCGTACTCAGCATACGGCCCTGGTGAGCTAGACCTGCAGAAGGGAGAAGGCATCAGGGTCTTGGGGAAGTACCAGGACGACTGGCTATGGGGCATCTCCTTGGTCACTGGGCGAGTCGGCGTCTTCCCAAGCAACTATGTCATCCCCATCTTCAAGTGGGTCCCCTCCAATATCAGCCACTAGGGCGGAGCTGCTGTCATCCTCGGCCCAGAGACCTTCTGTGGGTTGAATGGATGGAGGACTCAGTGCTTTTCAAGGGACAGACCAGGAAATGGCTTTAACATTCCCATCTCCCTATTTCTTGTGCCAGTCCTGGGGCCTGAACTCAGGATCCCACACTCTTACTTAGCTTTTTCCACTCAAGACTGGAGCTCTATCACTTGAGGCATACCTCCAGTTCTGCATCTTAAGTCTTAAAAAAAAAAAGTATGCAGTAAAAAACTATCTTTGTTATCATTGACAAGTATTTTTACCTCTTTCTACTTTCTACTCATTGGCCAAGCCTCAGAATCTATATTTTATGGATATAAATATTTATATCTACACATCCATATTTTATATATTTATTTACATATTTATGTTTTCTATTTATATATTATGCATATCACATATTTTTACATATATTATATAGATGAGGGTACTGAGACTCAGAGCTAAGTAACTCATCAAGAGCTAGTTTTCAGTTTCTCCCGCACCAATCCTGGAATTCTCACATTATATCTTATCCTTCCAATACTTCATCTAGTGAAATGGTGAGGAAAATGTGGTCAAATGACCTCTCCAGAGGTCTCTCAGAGAACCTTTCTGGGATAGAAGGCAAGACTGTTAGTCAGAGGTTCCGTGAACTCAGACCACTGTCCATCCATGCCCCAGATCAAACACTAGCTAGAATACCAAAACTCTTCCCAACCTTTTCTCCTCTGGGACAGTTCTACTCATTGCATTAACCCACAGCTTGTCCTGACAGCTTGCTCTATGTCTACAAATCTACACAGACCCTAAAGCTACCCATGACCCATCTCACCCTTACTCCCTGCCCCATGCACATGTGTACACATACACACACATACACACACACACACACACACACACACACACACACACAAGCCCAGGCAAAGGCAGGAGACAGTCAGACACTGTACATCAAGCTCTGTCTTTATGACATAGAAGGGAGTCACAACTCCAAGGAAAATGACAAGGTATGGGGGTCATAGCTAACATCACTTATCCAGTTTGGGAAGCCTTCATTTAGGTGGGGCAGTGTCCTGAGGAGGGCAACAATGATGGTAAGAAAACAGCCAAGTATAGCATACAGGAACTGATAGAGAAACTAAGCTGGTGTAATCTGTAGAAGACAGGGATGGAGGGATCTTAATAAACTGTAAGGCAGTTTGGCTCTATGAGAGGGCATTGGAATATATCAAAGGATATACTTACATAGAAGGATTTGGTTCCACCCAAAGGCACATTTTCTGAGCCGTTGATTTCTCTAGCCCTGGCTGGTGAGTTGGAGGCGTTCCATTTTAGGAAGAATTACAGACAACATCTGTCTTCACAGATTCAGAGTGATATAAAAAGATCCGTTTATGAAGTTGAAATGAAGATGGAAGATCATAGTTATCTGTTCCAATGGAAGGTTCTTGTGATTTGTGTTTAGGCAAATTTAAGATAAGCCAGGTGCTAGTAGGTCACACCTGTAATCCTAGCTACTGAGATCTGAGGATTGCAGTTTGAAGCCATTCCAAGCAGAAAAGTCCATGAGATGCTTATCTCCTATTAACCACCAAAAAGCTAGAAGGAGAGCTGTGGCTCAAGTGGTAGAGCCCTAGCCTTGAAGGAAAAAAAATTTTTAATAACTTATTTTTTATTTCCTTACTTTACAAATACTTACTGAGGACTAGTTATGTGAGAGATACCTTTCCAGGCACTAGGAAAATATCAGTAAAAAATACAGAAAAGTGGCTGCCCACAGATGCTTATATTATAGGAGGGAAGATGATAAATAAATAATATGTGCATAATATAAACAATGTGATAGTCATATGGGCTAAGGAGAAAAATCAAGAAAAAGGGACAGAATTTGTGGGGAAGGTTTGTAATTTTAGATATGGCAGGAATTGCCAAATCAAGAATTAAGAATGAGGGCAACGAGAAGGTAGTCCAGGTAGATCTTCAAGAAAAGTATATTCCAAGCCAAAGGAACAGCAAGTACAAAGGCCTGGTGGCTGGGAATTTGCCAGACGTAAAGGCAAACTGGGGGGAAGTTAGTGGGAGACAGGTCAGAGTGGTAAAGGGGGGCCAGGTCATCTAGAATATTCTAGGTCATAATGAGGGATTTGGTTTTAACTCTTATTGCAAAGTTTTGAGCAGAAGAGTGATGAGATCGAACTAGTGTTTAACCATGCTCTTTCTGCTTTGCTGGGTTGAGAATTGACTGCAGAGAAGAAGGGATGGAAGCAGAAAACTAGCAGAGAGAATGGGAACTGAATCAGGATAACTGCCACCATGGAGCTAGAAAAATCCTGAAGTTAGAAACGGGCAAGATTTCTACTAAAGAAAATATCAGATGTGGAGGAACGGAGGACTTCAGGTTGAGTCCAAGCTCTTCTCTCGTTAAGAGTATGTGCCAGTGGCCCAAGTGCCGGTGGCTCTTATCCTAGCTATTCAGGATGCTGAGATCTGAGGAGCATGGTTGAAACGAGCCTAAGCAGAAAAGTCTGTGAGACTTTTATCTCCAATTAACCAGCAAAAAGCTTAAGTGGAGAGTAGCTCAAGTGGTAGCATGCCAGTTTTGAGTGAAAAAGCCAAGAGAGAATATAAGGCCCCAAGCTTAAGCCTCAGTACAGGTGTGCTCATGTGTACACACACACATACATACACACACACACACACACACACACACAGAAAGAGAGGGGGCAGGGGAGGGAGAGAGAGTAATGTAGTGTTTCCTTTTACTGGGATGGCAATGATAAAAAGCATAAGATGAGCAAGTACTGAGGCACAGGGGAAGCAGAAGCTTCGTTCACAGCCGATGAAATCTGGGATGTCTTGTACTCTATTACTAATCTAGGTAAAGATGTTGGTGAGCAGTTGAATGTGCAAGTCTAACATTTAAGAGAGAGTTGCAGATTGAGATGGTATTTACATCCCTAAGATTAGATGAGATCACTGTGGTAGAATAATGTAAAATCATTCTAAAATCTGTAAAGAATGAAGGGACAGATCAGAGGGTAGCTAATCACTGCAACAAAGTAAAGTGGTAGATACAAACTCTGGTAATGTCAAAGCTGGGAAGGATTAGAGAGGATGGGGAATGATCCAGGAACAGTAGCAGTCTGTTCTAAGAGTTTATTCCCTGAGATAGAACATGAACTGTTCATAGCCCAAACCCTGGTCTTAGCCCCTACAGTTAAATTTTAGCCCAAAATATTGGTTATGCCACCAAGAACCATGAGAATAAGAGTTATTCATATATACTATATACATATAACCTAATTTCTTACATATACAGTACATAGCATTATATATAAATATATATATATATATATATATATATATATATATATACAATCCCTAGAACTGACATACACTAAATGGTATAGGGCTTGAAATCAGGCTTGGGCACTATATATAGATATAGATATGATATAGATATATAGATATTATAATATATAATATTATCTATATATTTATGATGTTATTCTATTATTCTATTAAATATAATTACACAATATATGTAGTAGTGTCTGTGTGTGTGTCTGTGTGTCTGTGTCTGTGTCTGTGTGTGTATGTCAGTACTGGGAGTTGAACTCAGGGCCTGGGCACTGTTCCTGAGCTTTTGTGCTCAAGGCTAGTTCTCTGCCACTTTGAACCACAACTCCATTTCCAGCTGTGTGGTACTTAATTGGAGATGAGTGTCACAAACTTTCCTACCATGATCATTAGATTTCTGCCTCCTGAATAGCTAGGATTATCGTAGTGTGAGCCACTGGAGCTTGACTTAATCATATATTTTATCATGTAAATGAAGACATTTTTGAACAGACAGACACTGAGGACTTTCCTGGGAAAATCAAAACACATGGTTGCCCCAACTAGAATGCATGTAAGAGTCCATCAGTGTTTCACAAGTCTCCTGCTTCTGTTTCATTCCTCTGTGACTTTTCTCCCAAGTAATACCCTAGGCAGCCATAAGCATCTTCTAAATTCTAATGCACACAGACAGAAAATAGAAAGTCAAAATCACAACCATTGACCATCTCTTCCTCCCAGATCACAGAAATTTGAATACGGGCATTTCTTGAGAGGTTACTAAGGTCCAAGCACAGTTTTCCTTATAAACAAGCAATATTTCTAAGAAACAGTCCCAGTCAGAGAGCCACTGCCTGGAGGTTATTAGATGACAGAGGATCGTAGAGTTGTGTGTGTCTTCCTCTTCTAAGGAAGTTCCATCTTGGACATGCTGACATGTGCCCAGTTTGTTTCCCTGGGTGCAGCTATCCCTCATTCTAATGACCCTTTCCACCGTGGGAAGTTTCCTTCTCCCACTTCTCAGGGCTGACAAATATTGTCCTTTGTGTGGGAAACTAGTGGGTTGGGCTACATGTGCAAGGCTCCTTTCGGTTCTTTGTGTGTTTGAAAGCTTTTGTTCCCCTTCCCTTGCCTTTGTTTTCTGCCAGTAGTGATGGTTCTGTGCAGCGCAGTCTTCTATAGAACAGCCAAGGTTCAGAGATGGAAGGACCTCTGAGCATTGAAACCTTTGCTTTTATTAGAATCATCCCATAATAGACTGAGCCAGCCAGGGTTTGAGAATTAACTATAAGCAGGAACTGACTGAAATGCCAGGGTTTAAATTTAAAATCCAATAAGTAAACTTTTTTTTGGCCAGTCCTGGAACTTGAATTCTAGGCCTAGGTGCTTTCCCTTTCTTTTTGCTCAAGGGTAGCACTCTACCACTTGAGCCACAGAGACACGTAGGTATTTTTCTGCATAGTGCATTGGAGATAAGAATCTCACAGACTTTCCTGCCCAACCTGGCTTTGAACCACAATCCTCAGAGCTCAGCCTCCTGAGTAGGCAGGATTACAGGCGTGAGCCACTGGCACCCCACTACAAGTAAGCATTTTTAAGTGTCAAACATGCTCCTGGTTTTATTCCTTGATCCAGCTGTCTAGGCTAGATGGTGACACCCACCTTTCCAGCTTTTGTTAACAACAATTAAATCTCTACCATCGTGAAATCCTGGAGACATCTATGGGCTCAAGAGACACAGAGGAACTGGCAAGTTCTCACCTGTCTGCCATCCAAACACCTTCTGATGTTTGGTTTGAATTCTCCCTCCTCCCCCGTGTGTTGTCTTAGTGAGAGGCAGGTATTTTGTCCCTTTTCCTTCTCAGTCCACCACCCAGCTAGGGCCCTGACTTAGCCAGGCTTATGCCCCCACTGAGAACTCTGAAACTTGAGCAAGGAAAGACAAGATGCAGGCCAAGTTGAAGATCGTGAGCGCTTCAGTACCAGCATTACCCGGCAATTCCAGTGTAAATCCCGCTGCTGGGCCCTCTGTAGCCTGCTTGGATCCTGTTTCAAAGTCCTTTCCTCTCCATCCTGTCTTCCCATCCATTCCCTTCCGCTCAATTAGCCAGGCCAGTTCTCCTTCATGCAGCCTTCACAGACACCTATCGGCCTGCTGCCTCATAGGTGGAGGGAAGTGCTCACTCCATGGCCTTAAACTCTAAGCAGATTCTGTAAAGGTGGTCAGAGTCAAGCCTTCTTCTTATCATGAGGCTGTTGCCATGGTGAGTCCAACAGAGCTGCTGTGTCTAACGTCCCCTTTGCCTATTAGAAAAGCTGTTTAAGAGCTAATATCTCACACGGAGGAAAGGATATGAGGACCGGTTCAGTGGAGCAAGTCAGAAGCCACATCCACTTCTTCCACAGAAACCCACCGTGTCTTTCTGTTTCCTCTGGAAAATAAGGATCATAACATCTTCACATCTAGGGTTTTGTGGGGACTCATTAACTAGCATGTTAGCAAAGCACTCTGATATTGGGAGAACGTAGTAGGTAAGTGCTAAGCTTTTTGCCAAAAGTCCTAGTCACAGTGTTGAATGGGACACGGGATTTAGGAGTTCCTGGAATCTGGCCCAATGCTGAGCTCAGCAAAATGAGGTAATACCTTGGTCTATAAACAATCATTCAATGAAGAAACTGGTGAGATAAAGCTGGCATGGTCCTAATTAGCTATGCTATTGCAGGAAATAATTTTGGAGCCAAACTTTCCTCCTCCTCCTCCTTCCTCTTCTTCTTCCTCTTCCTCCTCCTCATCTTCTTTCTCCTTCTCTTTGTTCTGGGCTTGAACTTAGAAGTTGGGTGCTATCCCTTAGTTTTTTCATCCAAGTCTAGTGCTCTACCACTTGAGCTCTACCACAGCTCCAATTACAGATTTTTTTTTTTTTTTGCTGCTTAAATGGAGATATGAATCTCATGGTCTTGTCTGCCCAGGCTGGCTTCAAATTGTGATCTTCAGATCCCAGCCTCCTGAGGAGCTAGGATTACAAGTGTGAGCCACTGGTCCTAGCTTCCAGTCTTTCTTCTTGCTAATGCATTTTGCAGTATGCAGAGAAGCTGCTTAGGATTTCCATGCAGGGCTTTCCTCTCCACTACCCAGGCTGCATCTCCAGAAAACAATGTGGTTTCTCACTGGTAGAGAGTCCCATACCTCCTCCCTGACCCCTACCACCACAGGCTGGCCGCTGTGGGTAGGCATGTCCCTACACATCCATTCTTAAAGAAATTGACTGCATAAGAAATGTTTTTTTGATAGCATTGGCCACAATTAATCAATGCTTTACTAACCTTCCTCTAACACTTGCTCATTGTTAAACTACTTTTTAATCAAACAAAAGTTATTAACCACTTTTAAATAAACAGAAGGAAAAAGAAGGGGCAACAGAAGGACACTCTGTGGCAGAGCCTTATTTGGGTTCCTTGCTCCTAGGAAATTAGCAGAGGCCTATTTAATCAACATGGTGACTACAGATTACTTGGTTGGAGATGTGATGTTGGAGCTGGCTTGGTGGAAGGGAGAAGGGCTTGTAAAGCTTTAGCCACAGCTAAAGCAACTCAGGAAATTACAGGCTGGAGACAATGGACAAGATACTGTGGTTTTATAATAAAACGTTAATGCTATTCTTGAGAGTCTTATCTCCAAGTAACCAGCAAAAAGTGAGAAGAGGAGGTGTGACTCAAGTGGTATAGCACCAGCCTTGAGTGGAAAAAGTTAAAGGATAGTATAAGGTCCTAAGTTCCAGTTCCAGTACCAATACAAACACACACACATACACACATACAAAGTTGTTCTTGAAAATCACAGTGAAGGCTCAAGAGGTTCTCATGGGGGCATGTGCAGGGCCAGCTAGCTGCCTTAGTTCACTTCCTTCAGGCAGAATAAAAAGGTGTTCCTGCTACCAATAAATAATAATCTAGCCAGGAAGTGGTGTCACTCAATGGTAAGGGCAGAGGGTCAGCTTAGAAATGATGTCCTAAGCTGTAATCTTAGCTACTCAGGAGGCTGAGATCTGAGGATTGCAGTTCAAATCCAGTCCAGGCAGGAAAGTCCATGAGACTCTTATCTCCAATTAACCACCAGAAAACCAGAAGTGGCGCTGTGGCTCAAGTGGTAGAGTGCTTGTCTTGAGCTGAAGAGTTGAGGGACAGTACCCAGGCCCAGAGTTCAAGCCCCACAACTGACAAAAGAAAAAAAAGAAATGATATGAGCAAATAATTATTTCTGTAATTGTTTCAGTCTATAAAATGGTGACACTAGTAATATTACTCAGAACGCTCTCATACGGAATACATAATAATATGAGCAAAGCACTTGCCCAAAGCCTGGCATACAGTTGGTATTCAGTGTGCATTAGCCTAAGTAACCAACATGAGAGCTAAAGAATTATGATAGCCACTCCACAGACACCTGCTATAAAAGAAACCACATCAATCTCTTCCTTTCAAGAGTTTCGAATCTAATAGGAAGGCCAGTGAGTCAGTAAAATATTTAGCTCATCATGAGTAACGTGCACACACGTACGATCTTATGTTCTAAAGAGACGTGGGGTGAGGCGTGAGCAGAGCTGCAGTAAGTGATAAAGTTCGACCAGAATCAGTGTGGACCTTGCCCTTGAAACACACACACATGGCTGTCAGGGTGTGTAGGAAGGTAGTGCCCATTTCCCTAGGCCTGTGGTTCACAAACAGTGTGAATGGTAGGCAAAAGGTAAGGATGGTCATCTTTGATACAGGGTTGGGAGCTGATTTGTTTTTTAAATAGGACTCTTAACTGAACACTTCTTTTCTCTCTCGTTTCTTCTCTTGAAAAAAAACATATCTTCAACAACCAGAAAGACGTCTAGTTTTCCAGACTCCCGGAGCCCTGGTCTCTATGCCACATGGACATTATCCACCTCCTCTGTGTCCTCCAGAGGCAGCTTTTCAGAAGGTGATCCCCGGCAAAACCGTTCTTTCAAATCCGTCTTTGTGCCGACCGCGGTGGTCAGCCCCGTGAGGAGCACGGCCAGCCCAGGAACGTTAGGACAGGGGTCTCTTCGGAAGGGGCGAAGCAGCATGAGAAAGAGTAAGTGGTGGCAAAGAGGTATGTGCCTAGCGCTAAGTGATGAGGGTAGGGGTTATACAGTGTGCTTTTCATAAAAACCCAGTCTTGACCTTAAGATGACACTCTGCAAAGGGGACTTGCAGATCCCAAGTGCTGGGTTGTTTTACTGACTGAAGCCAGACCTACTGAAGGACACAGTAGTTTCTGGCGATAGGAGAGTGACCAAAGTGCCGACATAGAAGTAGAATACAGCTAAGAAGGTGCTGGGTTTTGTTAGGAAAAACCCATCCAATCCCTCCCTGGCTCCAAGGATAATCCAGGGATCTTGGTAACACCCACCTGAGCATATGACAATCCATACAGACCTGTCACTTTTATGTCTTTATTTACTTACTTATTATCCTTAAGTAGTTGTACAAAGGAGTTTTAATTCAACATGTCAAGTTTATGAGCACAATGCATCTTAAACAATGCTGCCCCTCCCCATGGCATTGTTTCCCATCTCTCCCAACCTCACCTATCAATTTACCTACTTCCGTTTTCACATATGTGCATTAGATATTATGACTGCATTTCCCTACCTTTCCTCTCTCCATTCATCTGCCCTCCTTCCCTTGACCTGGGAAAAATTATGTAAAGTAAGTCACACTCGAGAGAAAAACGCTGCATGTTGTCTCTCAAATGTGGAAGTCCAATCTAAATTATAAACATATATATAAACATATACAAGGTGATATGCAGATATACACAGACATATACAGGGGAGGTTTCCAACGGTGTAACTCCTTTGATCGCGTAACTTACAGGTTTTGCTCTTTTAATATGTTGAACTTGTATGTGAGATTTCACTTTGGGAAATTCTAGGAAGGGTTCAAAAACCCTTTTCTACATCATCAAGGTTTTCTTCATCTGTTACAAGGTAAGTGTGGTGAATATGATTTATTCTCTGTCCCCTGATTTAAACTGGGCTCTGTGGAGTCAACAAAGGATCCTTCTCACAATCTGAACAAGTGACTAGACTGGAAAACTCCTCAAAGAAATAGAAAGCAAATATCCTATGCTGTGTGCCCATCAGACAGCTTCCTCAGACCTCACACACCAGTGTAATGTCTGTGGCTACTTCACCCACCCAACCAGATCCCTGCCTTTACTTTCCATTCCTTCTTTCTTCCACCTGCCCCTACACACACTTCAAATAAGTAACCTGCAACCGCTTTGGACAAGTTACCAAACTCTTCCATCTTCAGTTTCCTCATTTGTAAAATGGAAATTACAACAATACCTACACCCATCTGCATGACTACACTGATCTAATAAAAAGCTTCTACATGGCATGGATCAGACAATACCAGGCACATGGATATGCAGTGATTGAGGTGAAAGCAACTCATAATAAGCTCTCGAGACATTAGCTTCCCGGATTTCTTTTAAAAAGTATTAATTGGATTAATAAGTTTTATCCTTACTACTACAATTAAACATCTCTTGGGGCCCACCCAGAGCATTAGCTCTTTCAGGGTTGAAATCTCCCACTCAGTCTAGACCATTCTGCAATGCAATGGAGCACCACACGCATTCTTTAAGACCTCCAGTTTTGCCTGCCTCAGAGCTTTGGCTGCTTGCATTGTAATCAGAAAGCATTAGATATCTTAAAAATTAGAAACGAGCCAGATGCTGGTGGCTCAGGCCTGTAATCCTACTTAGGAAGCTGACATCTGTGAATGGTGGTTCAAAGCCAGCCCTGGCATGAAAGTCTTTGAGACTCTTATCTCCAATTCACCACCAAAAAGCTGAAAGGGAGGGTGTGGCTCAAGTGGTAGAGTTCAAGCCTTGAGTGAAAAAGCTCAGACTCAGTATACAGCCCTTGAATTCAAGCCCCAGGACTGGCACTATATGTGTGTGTGTGTGTGTGTGTGTGTGTGTGTGTGTGTGTGTGTGTGTGTGTGTGTGTGTGTGTGTGTATATATGAGAGACAGGCATGAAGCGTTTCCAGGAACCTAAGGCCATGTCTGCCTGGTGTTGCTTTGACATCCCAGGTCCTGAAGGCTTTTCCTTTTCCCCCTTTCTGAAGGTAAGGCTGGTCAATCTATCCATCTCCCCAAAGCAAAGAGAAACAACAGAGAGTTGACTATGTGCAGCTTGCAGGGTTGTCAGTGTTCCAACAAATGTCTAAACAGAAAGGTCAGCGTTGTGTAAATCTGTCCATCTTGCTTCCCACAGCTGAGAACACCAATTGTGGTTAGTGAGGGTCCTGCTTTTCATGATCAGAACTGGCAGAAGAGTCATAGTGCGGCCATGGCCTCTGCCCAGGCCCTTCTACTAGGCACCCACTACTGTGATCCAAACATGCATCCAAGGAGTGTCAGGAAAGATGAGCATCTCCAGCTGAGACCTAACCTACAGCTCTGGCAATGTTGGAGTCCCTCTTCAGAAATGGCCCACGCTACTTCTTAGGAGTGCCTCTCACTTGCCTCCAGAATGCAGTGAACCTCCAAGACATATGTTAAATGAATGAGGCTCTCGTCTTTAGAGAGTTTCAGGGGAAGGAATGGCATCTTTTTACTGAGGGAAGACTGTCAATTTTTGCCTCAGGCACAGGCAAAACCAAACTCTTGGACTTTGCATTGTTGCTGTCCTTTTACCCGACATGATCATGAGCATGACATGCTGGGCACATCCTGGGTACTCAGAAGACATAACCTGCCCTGTGGTGGACTGTTTTAATTTCCAGCTTACAAAGGAGGAACTGAGTCCCATGGAGCTATTATGACTTGTCCCTGATTCTCTGGTAGGATGTTATGACACTTGGCAAAGCTCAGCCACATATTACCAAACTGGAATAAGAAGTCTCCAAATTTACCTCTATGTGATATGCTGCTTAGCAAGCATATCACATGAACTGTTACTGCCACTCATCCTTCCCCACCCTGCAACACCCCCCAAGGAAAGTCCCCACCACCTAAAGCTTCTAGAACTTTCTTCAGCAAGTAGCTCTCTTTTCCTCTTTCTCTTCCTCTTGTTCTTCTCAGTTGCTGGAGTGTCTTCATCCCTTGTCTCTATCTTCCGCTTTTGTTAATATTATTGAACGCTTTTATTAGTGCTTTGCAATAATTACCTCCTGTGATTTTTTTTTAATTTTCCTTATGTGGCTGTACAAAGGGGTTTCGATTCAACGTGCCAGTTTGTGAGTACAATGCCTCTTGATCAATGTCACCCTTCCATCATTCTTCCCCATCACTCCCAACCAACCCCACACATCTTTCTGTCTCTTGCTGTCACTAACTTTTTGATCTGTCTCCAAATTTTATCTCACTGTGAAGCTACATTTGGACCTCTTTCTTCATCTTAAAGGGCTTAAGGGAAAGGAATAAGGGTATGGTATGTGTGTGTGTGTATGTGTGTGTGTGTGGTATGATAAAGAAGTCAAATGGAAGTCGTAGACCATGTGATATTTCACACACACACACACACACACACACACACACTCAGCTAGCCTCTGATTTGCTGCCAACATCAGCAAACAGCCCTTTAAAAAAAAAAAAAAGACAAGATCACCTTTAAAAGACCATGGGAGAATGTGAGCCCAGTCAAATTAGGAAAGCACTTAGCTATTCTGGGATATCAGGACAGGACGCACTGCCTACCTGCTGTCAGCTGCCCTGTGGCTGATAACAGGCATTTCCTCCCCCAGATGGTTCCCTGCAGAGACCGGTGCAGTCAGGGGTCTCTTCGCTCATGGTGGGCTCCCTCCGGCGCAGCCCCACCGTGCTGGTCCGACCTCAACAGTTCCAATTCTACACACCACAGGGGGTCTCCCCCTCGCCCTCAGCAATGCTGTTGGCCATGGGACCCAAGCCTGCTCCCACTGGAGAGCCTGCCCACACCTGTGTCAGCAGAGGCGGTGACAGCAGGATCCACTCGGCAGCCAGTTCCCTCATCATGGAAGGCAAAGACCTACCCATCAGGAGTGAGCCTCCGCTCAGGCCACCGGCATCAGCCCCACCATCAATCCTGGTGAAACCAGAAAATTCAAGAAATGGCACCGAAAAGGTAAGAGAAGACTACTCTTCACCCCTAACTCTGCACACGCCTCACGCGCGCGCGCACACACACACACACACACACACACAGCTCCTGAGATTTGAGTGTTGGTAGACAGAAACTCAAAATGGCAGCCTCCTCACACTCAACCACCCCTTCCTCTTCCCTCACATCCCCAAGTAACACAGGCTTCTTTTGAGACTCAGAGGTGCCCTGGGAAAACAACACAACAAAACAGTGGCTTTGCCATCAGACAAATCTTGGTTTGAATTCTAGCACTGGCTTTGGGTGGCTTTGGCTAAAACACTTCACCCTCCTGGAACGCTTTTGTTTTTCCTCTCTTAACCTGTAAAATGGAGGTAAGAGTAATAATGGCAGCATAGGCTTATAGGAGAGATTAAACAAGGTAAGATAGACAAATCGCTAACATAGGGCTTGATACGTAATTATTCATCCGATTAAAGAGGTCACTGAGGGGCTGGGAAGGTGGCTCAGTGGTAGAGCGCTTGCCTTGCATGCATGAGGCCCTGGGTTCGATTCCTCAGCACCCCATAAGCAGAAAAAGCCAGAAGTGGTGCTGTGGCTCAAATGGTAGAGCGCTAGCCTTAAGCTGAAGAGCTGAGGGACAGCGCCCAGGCCCAGAGTTCAGGCCCCACAACTGACCAACAAAAAACAAAAATCTAAAAGAGGTCACTGAGACATAAGGGAATTTAAATAACAGGAAGATCACCCAGAATGATAACTCCTTATTGTGACCTCTGAGTTAGAGATCAGATCCATTCATTTCTAGTCCAGAACTCCTTGCACGGGAAGCACGGGGAGGGTTTGTTTGTTTGTTTTGGCCAGTCCTGAGGCTTGAACTCTACGTTGTATTGTCCCTAAACTCCTTTGGCTCAAGGCTAGCACTCTACCACTTGAACCACAGCACCACTTCCAGCTTTTTCTGTGATTCATTGGAGATAAGAGTCTCACAGACTCTCCTGCCCAGGCTGGCTTTGAACCTCAATCCTCAGATCTCAGCCCCCTAAGTAGCTAGGATTACAAGTGTGAGCCACTGGTGCCTGGTGACATGGGTTGTTTGTTTGTTTAATATCCCTGAAGCAAGAGGGATGGTAAAATCAGAGCGGTCACATGAAGGAAATCAAGTGACACCCTTGCTGTGTTTTAGTTACTAAATTCACCAACATCACTGCCACCATCACCACCACACTATCATCACACAAAGCCTTCCATCCTAAAAAATGGAAAGGGAGTATAGTTTCCTTCTCCTTATTATGCATTTCTCAGCACTAATAACTTCGCATGTATTGTGTTAAGTACTTCACAGTCCTGCCTCATTTAATTCTGACAACCATCCTCTGAAGTAGGTATTATTTTCATCTTCATTTGTGGGGACATGATGTTTGAGACATAGCCCAGGTAAGCCTCAAATTCATGATCTTCCTATTGCAGCCTCCTAAGTGCTGGGATTACAGTCATGTGCCCTTATGCCCAGCCTCATTCTTATATTAAAATGAGAAAATGAAAGCATAAGGAGTTAAAGAACATCTTCCTATGTACAGCTGACACACATGAGTGCCTTGCATAGAATCCAGTACTCATGCTCTCAAGGCTATGCCCTAAGCTTACAGGGAAAGGTGTTTGGCAAAGGTTAGCACTGGGTTGACCCATTGTAACAATGAGAGATGTACAAGACACTGCTGAACAACGAACTTTACAATTTAGGCTGGGGGGGGGGGGAGTGGGGGGAGGGTAGTTGTGGAGGTGGGGAGGGAAGGAGAGGGGAGGGGAAAAACAAAGGAGGAAGCAACAATGCTTGGTAAGAAATGTACTCATTACCTTGCTCATGTAACTGTAACCCCTCTGTGCAGTATTTTCACAATTAAAAACGTATTTTAAAAAAATAAAAAGTTAGCACTGACTGATGTAAATGCTGAGAGTTCTGATTCTGCCTGATGGTATTCAAGAAATTTAAAGTTTTACAGGACCTCGTTGCCCAGTAACTCAAATTATGATATAAAACCTTTAGACTGTATTTTGTAATCCCTCAGAACCCTAATAGAGTAAGTCAAAAAGTATGAAGAAATTTGGGTTCTCTATTGGAAACACAAGGATTAAATTTCATGGGAAAAGAAAAGAAAAGAAATAATTCCCAGACAATACCACAGAACACTTTATTATTAAGTCCTGAGACAGGGATTGGCCAGAACCAATACTTTAATTACCAGGTACGAGAAGTGAGAGGAAGGAGGGTAAGATGGGGTTTGGCGCACACTGGGGACCATAAGTCTCAAGGAGGAATTGTTCCAGCCAGGTGATACCATGAAGGGCATGGGCCCAGTGTGCCAGATGTTTAGTTGTTTTATTGAAACAAGGTCTTACATGTAATGCAGGCTAGGCTTGGCCTTTCTTTGTAACCCAGGCTAGCCTTAAAGCCTTAAACTCTTGGCCTTCCTGACTCATCTGGCACTGGTATTATAGGCATACAGTACTGTGCTTAATCCTTTATCTTTGAACTTTTAAAGAGACATGTGGAATCCTAGCTTTTCAAAATGCAGTCTCCCAGTCTGTATCTGTAGGGAAATAAATTAAAAATCTCAAAAAATTCTGAATATTCCTTGCTACTCAAGAGGCTGAGATACGAAAATTGAGATTTGAAACCAACTTGAACAAAGAGAAAAGTCAATGAGACTTTTATTTTATTTATTTTTTGGGGGGGGTCCGGTCGTGGGGCTTGAACTCTGGGCCTGGGCGCTGTCCCTCAGCTCTTCAGCTCAAGGCTAGCGCTCTACCACTTGAGCCACAGCGCCACTTCCGGCTTTTTTCTTTTTCTTCTTGGTGCTGAGGAATCGAACCCAGGGCCTCAGGCATGCAAGGCAAGCGCTCTACCACTGAGCCACCTTCCCAGCCCCTCAATGAGACTTTTATGTCCAATTAATTGAAAGAAAAATTATCTAAAAGTAGAGATGTAGAAAGTACACTGGCCCCAAGTTCAAAACCTAGGATTGACACCAAAAAAAAAAAAAAAAAAAAGACAAAAATGAAGAGTGAATGCTAAATTCTGCCAGCAGGTTTCTAGGGAGCCAGCTCTGCACTGACTTAGAAGATCATTATGGAAATCTGCTAAGGAAGTCACTAGGAAAGGCTCCAGGAAGAGCTAGGCCTTGAAAGCCATACTAAGGAAGGCAGAGAGGAAATGGAGAAGGCAAACTTGTATCTTCTAGGAGAGATTATAATCATACTTACCCAATTTATCCCTGATAACTCCTAATTGCTCTTCAGTTCTCAATTTAAATAGCTTGGCCTCTAGGAAGCCCTCTGAGACTTCCCCATCCCCGTTGGAGCAAATGTGCTTCCATGTCCTTAGTGTCTGAGACTTGCCCCATCAGAGCTCTTACTCTCATTTGTTCTTGGCCAGGGTGGTTCTCTTCACGCTCAGCTTCTTCCTAACAGCTAAGGGGAGTCAGAACGCAAAGCAGCCACTCCAAGTAGACACGGGATATGTGCTGAACGCCCACCACACACGTAAAGCATTTTGAGTTGGGGAGAAGTTTAGACAAACAACAGGCCCTGAAGTCTGCATCTTACCCATGTTCCTTTGCTCTCTTTCCTCTTGCAGCAAGTCAAAACCGTGAGATTTCAGAATTACAGCCCTCCTCCCACCAAACGCTACACCTCCCATCCGACCTCGGGAAAGCGTGAACAGCCTGTCACCCACAAGGGGTCCCAGCCCGAAGCAGCCACAGAGATGACGGTCCTATTCGCCCACCGAAGTGGCTGCCATTCGGGACAGCATACGGAGCACCGAAGGAAGTCAGCTTTTGGCAAGGCCATGACCCCAGCTTCAGCCCCACAGACTGTGTTTCCCAGCAAATGAATCTAGGGGTGGCTTTTCTTAGACCCCCAAAGAGAGGTGAATTGCATTTAAATACAGTCTGCCTCCACTGAAGACATTCTACCATCCTTGGAGACTCCAGTGTGGGTTATTGTTCCACCTGTTATCCCTCTGGGAAAGGGAAAATTGGACCAGAAATCCCTGCACTGAGTGGCCTTCGAACATTGTGTGCACTGGCCAAAGTGTGGAAGAGCTCATGCCTGCTCTCCAGCATGGAGGGCTTGGCCTTTCTTCCTCAGTTCTGTTCTGTTCTGTCTAAGATATCTGGGGTATGCTAAAAGGGACGTGAGCCATCATAAGGCTATGGTGGGATTGTTAGCATTGCTTTTTCTCTCTCTCTCTCTCTTTTTATCATCACCTAAAACAACCTCCTCCATCTTCTAAAGCCTATTCATACACTGGCTACTGGTTGCTGCCATATTTTTTCCCATAGAAGAGTCGTGATTCTGCCTGCAAAAGAATTGAGGGGGGGGGGGGCAGGTATGAGATATAAATACTTTGAACCTTCTGAAAATCCCTAAAGAAGTCAGCTTCCTGAGTTTGCTCCTTACCAAAAGACCAGAGAGAAAGCTATTAACAAACACCAAAAATGATCATACTTTAAGCTCTCACTGTGTTTCCCTACCTAGAATTATATTCAATAGATAATCTGGAAGCAAGGAGTGATAGATTGTGTATCATAGAACAGGCAATTAACTCATTCCACTCCCTTAAACAAGATGTGTTTTTAAAAGCTTTAAAAATAAGGGGTTAAGATATAGATATATATCTGTTTGTTTATAACATTCTTGCTTTCCTGGATTCTTGTCATTGGGAGCAAGTAAATGTCTCCCCCATAGAACAACAGGGCAAATAATAACACTGTGCCAGTCCAAGACTGGAGACAGGATGCTTCTCAAAGGAAAACTGCCATCAAAAGCACTGGACCAAGAAGGATGGAAATGAAAGGGGTGGAAGGAGAGAAAGGAGGTAGAAAATGGGGACTAGAGAAGGATGAAGGGACAAGAGTAGAAAAAATTAATCTGTCAGGAAAGGAAATAAAAGATGTGGACAGGCTGCCACCTTTATATTAAGTGCAGATGGGAAGCACAATGTGCAACGGAGAAAGAGCAAAACCAGGTGACCCTATCAACACGGGATTGAAATGAGTGGGACCAGCCAGGCAGTACCTTGTAAACTGGTAAGGAGGCATCCCAGGGAACAAGGCCACCCCTGTAAGACAGCCCATTAATTATCATTAAACTTAATGGTTGTGGTTTAACGTTCATTGCATGCCCATCAATGTGGACACTTTGGTGCATAAATGCCATTTGCCAAGACTGAGTACCATTTTAGGAAGGCAGGTCTACGTAGACCTTTCCCATCAACAGTTCTAAGTCTTGAGATTGCAGGCATATGTCTTTTGCCCACCCATACACTTGGCAAATACATGATCCATAGACTTTTCCAAACTTTCACAGAATGAAACAAAACCATAATCCTGCCAAGGAATACTACCTGTATATTGGATCTTTGAGACTGGTAGAAGCCTCATGGCAGCATATTCTAACATCTTTGTGGGTTCCTCTTGTGCATCCCATGAAATCAGCATGGCCAAATCTGTGCCTCATGGAAGTGAATATGATCATCTAGATGGAGAAGTGAGATAGTCCCAGCAATAGGATTTGTCAAAATATGGGTGCCTCCACCCATAAAGCATTCTCAGGGAATTTAGCAATGAGTATAACAATCTATAACAAGAGTTGCAGAGGTATGGTATGATGAGCCAACCAAGTATTTAACCTGTTCCATAGTAGCAGTGGATCCAGTGAGTTTCTAACTCTTGTGGCTATCAAGCAGGCTGCTTAGATGTGATGGAGACTTGCCCATGCCACAGAAGTGAAATGGAACATGAGACACAAAAGTCTTCTGTTGGCCTTTCTCTCTACAGCATCATCTGAGAAACAGAAACCACCCAAGGCTTGCCACTCCCCTTCCATCAGACATTTCACACCTGTCATCAAATCCAGTCCCTCCCAACCCAAAGCCCTTCTTTATAGATACAGCTCTGTAAATGCTTGGGAAAAAATGATGATGTTTCCAAGTAAAAAATTGACCAGTGGCACTTTCAACTCATCCCACCAACAGGTTGTTAGCAAAAGTCTAGTTCCGCTATAAATGCCCCCATTATAAAGCCAAGGAAATAGAGGCCTGAAGATAATCACAGACAGGAAAAAAAAAAAAGCAAGGATGCAAAGTTGAGCTTTCTGATACTAAAGCTCATCTGGAAAATGTGGAATGTGAGCCAAACACCCACCCTCAACTTGGTTACAAATGCAAGAGTCCGGCAGGCTTGCTGAATACAACCTGAGTTCAAATCTTCATTTATCTTGTTCTGGCCATTTGATGTAGGGTAAACTACTGAATCTCTCAGAGCTGCTTTCTCTTGAATAGAAATGATGATAGTCAACTGTTACTGGGCTATAGTGAGAATTAACATAATAAAATACTTAAACCGTGCTGGAACAAAGTATATATCTAAAAAATGGTAGCCATGGACTTTTTTAAGGCCATCAAAATTGCAGGGGGGGGAGGGACTTCTAAAACAGGCATCCCCATGACTGGTTCTGAAAGGAAACAACAAAGCTGAGCCCAAGAGGTCAAAACACAGTGCAAGCTGAGTGCTGAAGGGCAAGCAAGAGCCAAAGCCATGGGAGAAAAGGTGTCCCACGCAGGGAGAGAGCTTTGGCAACGGGGCTTAATTGTAGCAATCAAGCCAGGTTCCATTGCACTTGGTGAATCCACTCTTTTGTGAAACACACTCCAGAGACCCCTGGTAGAACCCCGGACCCCTAAAATCTAAGGTAAACTATCCCATCCTAAGACTCAGAGGCCCTAGGAGAGGTATCTCCTTGGCCCAAGGGTCAGACTCCAGTACTGTGGTACAAAAAAAAGGGGTAAGTAAACGGTACAAAAGATAGGATTTGATCAAAGGAAGTGAGAATATGAGAGGATAGTAAGATGTGATGACAGGTCACAACTGGCTAAGGACAGTGTCTGTCCTTAACAACTTGGACCTCTACCCATGACCAGCCCTTTCATGTCCCCCAGCTACGCTGACCTCCACCGGGGCCCGTCCAGGCCTCCACTCCTAGCCATACTGTCCTCCTTCCTGGCCAGCCCTGACCTTCACCGCTAGCCAACACAGGTCTCTACCTCTGGCCACCTCTGATCACCATCCTGGCCTTTCCTGACCTCTACTCTTATCCATCCCAACCTCCCCCGTCTGATCAGTCCTGATCTCCATCCTCCGCCACACCCACCTTCACCCCTAATTAACGAGGATGTATTTTTCAGCAACGTTTAATCTCCATAACATATAATCTCCCAAGCCCCAACCTATGCAACTTTGTACATTGAATTCAGATGTGAACTTAGTGTATTTCCTATATAGCACAATCCTCCTACCAATTCTTCAAAGGTGCTCTAAAACTAGTTACAAGCCTCTGAAAATCAGAGAAACATTTTTGAGGAGACAGAGTTCTTGATAAATATGGAATTCAAGGAAAATATGGGCAGTTTTCTGTATAATTGTCAAGAACCATAGTTGAAGAAATGATTAAACAGCGTCAAGATCCTCACTTAGCGCTTGTCTCCCTCCCTACTGAGTCCAGACTCTCCCATTCAACCATCTCAAAGACAGGGCTTTTGGAGCAGAAGTGTTCAAAGCTGTGACTTAAGATGCATGACTGACTCAAATGCACAGCTTAGAGATTCCCCGCAGCTCTTGAAAAGTCACAGAGTCTGTCTACATGAGGCCCACTTCCCTGAGTGTAGCGCTCCAGGGCTGGGTCAGGATCCAGGTGGCTTCAATTACAGGGGCACACACTTATCAGTTGGCCAAGCCCCATATAGCTGTTTCCTTCCCATTACCTGATTTAGGCGCAGATCCCTTTGTAACTCTGCTAGACTCCTCTCAAGTCATCAGAGTTAGTTATCAAGTTAGAGATGAATTCTTGGACATCAGCCGACTGGGGATACTCAGGCCTGCCAGGTAGAGAGGCTAACTTGGGACCTAGCTGGAGGCAGGAACAAAGTGATAGAAGAAAGGGTGGCGGTGTTTTTAACAAGCTCCCCAAGTGACTCTGGAACACATAAAACAAGAAGCTCTAATCCATCTGTCTTACCTTGTAGAGCAGAGCTGACATTCAGCTCTGACATTCATCAGGAGTACAACCAGGCTGGTAGTTAAAATATTGAAATGGGTCTGTGCTGATAGGTGAAGTGCAGATGCTCTAAGGCCCCTCCCCCTCCCCCACTCTGGTCCCGCCCCCCAGGTCCTCTCCATCATTCTACCTCCCAGAAGCTAACAGACTGTGACCAGGGACAGACTTAGGGTCTTCATAATGAAATCATTCTTCATTTGGATTGTCTACACCATACTAATTGCTGGTCTTGAGTGTTAGCCTATAGTACAAAACAAAACTCAGAGAGGAGCCAGGCACCAGTGGCTCACACCTATAATCCTAGTTACTCAGGAAGCTGAGATCTGAGGACCATGGTTCAAAATCAGCCTGGGCAAAAAAAAAGTCCCTGTGAGACTCATCTCCAATTAACCACTCAAAAACTGGAAGTGAAGCTGTGGCTCAAGTGGTAGAGTGCTTGCCTTGAGCAAAAGAGCTCAGGGATAGGGCCTGAACTCAGTCCCCAAGACTGACAAAAAAGGGTCACCAGAAGTCAAGAGCACTGCTAGCAAGCTCCAACCCCATTTGGCTTAAGAAAGCGGCTGACTAACAAACGCAGCTCCATGCTCCCTGGCCTACCTCTTCTAACAAAGGCTTCTATAGTCATGAGCAATGCTTTTGTATTTCTCAGCTCTTTGCAGATGGGTTTTGAGCAGGTATGAAGTCATGAGCAGCTATCCTCACTCTCATCCCTTCACCCACCGCTCATCACACAGGCCAGCCACAGCCACACACCTCTGAGAATCCCTCCCCAGCTGTTCAGCTGTGGCATGCAGAGTAGCAGAGCCCTCCAAGCCTCCCCTGCTGAGACAAAGTGCCTAGCAAGCTGGCACTGGTCAGTGCTGAAGCCAGGCACCTGCTGCCCCATATGCTTTTCTTGTATTGTGAGAGAAAAGGCTCCAGTTCTCCTTTTGGCTGAGAAAAGAGACTATTAGGGCTTCTCCCTACCTCTCAAGTGACCATGAAAGACAGTCAAGTCACTTGAGGGAATATGTTTGGAAGGGAAGACCAAGGCAAAGAAGTTAACTCCAAAGATCCTTGAGGCATGTTGGTGTCATTGGAAATAAGTTATGCAAGGACATTTTGCTTGAAATAGAACAATGTTAAATGGCTGAGCTGTCTGCCAGTATTATGTCCTAGACCGGAGCAGAAACAAAATGTTCCCAGGAGGCTCTCTGTCCTCTGACCTACACTCCGACAGAGAATATTAAACAGAGGTGAAATCTAAGATGAGCCTTCATACAAAATCGAGGGGCACAAGGGGGTGGGAGGCCTTATACTCAGCCATCCAGTGGTGCAATGAGTTCTATCCATCACTCATTTTGGACCAGGCTCTTTGAGAAGCAATTAGCATACCAAGATTAATGGAACAGACCAAAAAAAAAAAAAACAGATATGGTCCTCATTGATTTGGCCCTCCTTTCTGCTCTTCTCCTTGTTATTTCATACATATGAAAAACATTTAAACACATTTGTAATTATATAGGATCATAAAGCAACCAAATACCTGTACCTAGCTTTTTAAGGAATTGTAATTATCAGTACTAGTGAAGTTTACCTCAGTGTCCCTCCCATTACATATTCCCTTTTTTTTTTTTTTTTTTTGCCAGTCCTGAGGTTTGAACTCGGGCCCTGGGCACTGTCCCTGAATTTCTTTTGCTCAAGGCTAGCACTCTTAACACTGGAGCCACAGTGCCACTTCTGACTTTTTCTGTGTATGTAGTACTGAGGAATTGAACTCAGTCAGGGCTTCATACATGCTAGGCAAGCACTCTACCACTAAGTCACATTGCTAGCTCCTACATATTCCTTTCTTTGCCTCCTCCCAACATCTACCAACCAGCATCCTGTATTCCAGGCTTACCATTACTTCAGAAAGTTTCAGCACGGACTGTAAGGAATGTTCAGTACCATAAAAGGTACTCAGTCAACAAGAGTCAACACAAATATTGCAAAGTAAGGCCGTCGACCTGTGAGTATCTGAGTTCCCATCTGGCTCATCACTGGGAGTCTGACTTCAGCTTATTCTGGGAACTGAGATTTTTCACCCACCAACATGTCTGGTTTTAGTCCAGAGGGATTTTGCAAGAATTCTTCCAGGTACTGATATGTCTTCTGAATGGGAAGACACAGGTTGACACAGTATTCAGATTGGTTAAGTAGGTGGGGTGTATTGCTTTGTTTTTGTGTGCTGGTCCTGAGGCTTGAACACAGGGCCTGAGCACTGTACCTGAGATTTTTTTTTTGGCTAAAAGCTAGTGCTCTACCACTTGAGGTGCAGCTCCATTTCTGGATTTTTGGTAGTTACCTGGAGATAAGAGTCTTAGCGACTTCCTTACCTGTCTGGCTTCAAACCACAATACTCAGATCTCAGCCTTCTTTCTAAGCAGCTAGGATTACAGGCGTGAACCACCCACCAGGTTAAGTATGTGGGGTTTTGGACACCTTTGGTCTAGACCTTGCCTAGAATGTCTGAGTAGCCAACTACCAAACCCAAAAATTGCTCCTCAGAATCTAAAGCTCTAAGAGGTCTTGATGATGCTGATGCTGTAGCAAATTCTCATAAGAACCTTTTGAGGCCAGACACCAGTGGCTCACACTTGCAATCCTAGCTACTCAGGAGACTGAGCTCTAAGGATCATGATTTGAAGCTGGCCTGGGTAGAAAAATCCCTGTGAGACTCTTAGCTCCAATTAACAACTCAAAAATCTAAAGCAGCACTGTGGCTCAAGTGGTAGAGTGGCAGGATCAGGGACAGCATCCAGGCCCTGAGTTCAAGCCCTGTAACCAAAAACAAACAAAAAATTATGAGATGTACAGGGAAATGCTACTTTAATCCCCAAACACCCAATCAGTAAACTGAGATTCAGAATGTTTCAGTTCCTTAACTAAGGCCACAAAAATTAGTTTACAATGGAGTGAGAGAAATAACTATCTGACTCTTCATCCAGCAATCATTGCCAGCATTTATTAAGCACCTATTATATGCCAAGCACTTCACATGCCACATATATTTTGCCATCTATTCCCACCCAACCTGATGAGAGAGGAACGGCAAGAATCCTACTGAAGAAAGTAGAATGAGGTCAAAGATCAAGGCATCAAGGACCATAACTTTAAACAAAGACTTCAATTTTAAACCACAGCCTCTCTCTTCTTCATAGAAACACACTTGTAGCATGATTGTAATTGGGAAGGATGTACAGATGGTCATGTGCTGTTGAGATTACTGGGATGGGGTGGAGACAAGGATTGTCCTTCAGAGAACCAAGCCCTCTCCCCCCGCCTCCCCCCAAAAGCAAAATAAGGTCCAAGAAAGTAGTGGTGGGAAAATAATGAGGGGTTCTGCACAGAGAAATCCAAAAGGCCTAGCTATTGCCTTTTTGCAAGTCCAGACACAGCCACACATTGTGAAAAAGCTTACAATGTGGCTCTGGATCATTGATGTCAAAACACAATCATCATTTTGCATTCCTCAGATCACTCCCTCTTCACGACATGATTTCTGGTTTTGCCTGTCTCTCCCTAAATGATACACAGCAGATTCCCAGAAGGCGAGGGATATGATTTCCAAAATAACTCTACTTTCATCTTCTCTGTGGGAGCAAGAGGACTCACAGAGGTGCATCTTTCAGTGTACCATGCTGGTGCTTATCCAGCATTCAAAGGCTGCGCCACAGATGCAAGCTAATTATGCAAATAAGGTCACTGCTGATGGACAAGACCCACTGCCTAGTAAGGACTAAAAAGGACATCAGACAAGACCAGAGAGGAAGGCCAAAGGCCTCTCAGGGACCACTCTGCATGTTGTGTGGGTTTTGCATCCCTGCCATTTTAACCAATACTAGCATGACCTACTGACTTGAGGCGAACCATTTGTGATGGCAGAGTTTGACTGTTGTAGGTCCCTTGTGTCCTAAAGGCCACAGCCAGTGTAATGTCCTTCTCATGAAAATACAACTCCAACGGTTTGAGAAAAATTGTGAAAGCTATTTGCATTCAGGATTGCCTCCAGAAATAAGCTTGAATCAGAGCATGAAGAGAAAACAAATAAATTCAAATAAATCCTATCTCCAAAGGGTTTAATTGAACCACCAGTATACTCTCCCTTCTTGGGAAGATGACTTGACACTCAGTCAGGGAAGACCACATTGTATGAAGAGGGTCTGTCAGTAGTGGAGAGAGAGAATGAGAGAGAGAATGAACCAGTTCCATAACAAGAAACAGACACTGTTTTGAAGGGAAGGCTAATTTTAGATATCAGGACCACATTTAAAATATTCAGCCCTGCACATTCTATTTATAAATTTTGAAATTTTATTTTATTTTATTTTTTTGGGTCCCGTCGTGGGGCTTGAACTCTGGGCCTGGGCGCTGTCCCTCAGCTCTTCAGCTCAAGGCTAGCGCTCTACCAACTTGAGCCACAGTGCCACCTCCGGCTTTTTACTTTTTGCTTATGTGGTGCTGAGGAATCGAACCCAGGGCCTCAGGCATGCAAGGCAAGCGTTCTACCACTGAGCCACCTTCCCAGCCCAAGTTTTGAAATTTTAAATGCACATTTTTTTATATTGGTAAGTTTGAGAGGAGGTTAAGGCAACAGAAAACTACATTTTAAAGCATCACCCAAAAAGGATTCCCAATCCAATAGGTCTTTACAAGAATTTTGAGAAGTAATAAAATATAAAATCTGGGATGATGAGTGTTGGAGTCAGAGAACCTGATTTTTATCCCAGGCTTGTTTCTCACTAGCTATGCTTCCTTTGGCAAAATAACTGAAGAAACCTGGAAAAGTGGCACCCCACTAGATCTCACTTTTCTCCTGTATAAAATGGATATCAACTAGGGCTCTTGGCAGAATTAAATGGGATGATGGATGGCCAGCTATGTGCATGGTATAGAGTACATTGAAATGTTTGGTAAATAGTAACTATTACAGACCAGTGGAGATGGCGGTATTCAATAACAAAAAGTTCAATAACAGGCTGGGATCTCTCATAGGGATTTGGAAGTGAGCAGTTGGAACTACAAGCGAGTGGCTTCTGAGCTTCACGGGGAGGAAAGGCTCTGAATACGGGCAGCGTGGAGGAGAAACAGCCTGCATTCTAGTCACATGTCCCAGGTTTCAAATCCAGCCACCCCTTCCCAACTTCTTACCTGCTGATCCTTGGGCTAACTGCTTTGAGCCTTTCTGTAGTTCCCTTGAAAAAGAGAAACACTAACACTTCACTGGGCTGTTGAGGTCAGGGAGCCCAGGGTCTGGATGATGTCATACAGGAGTAGCTCCACAAGTGGGCGCTGTTGGAGGAGTTTACAGGCACACGAAGGCTGGAGAGCAGGGTGAGCAAGAGAAATACCTAAGAAAAGGATCTTGCCAGGCACCGTAGCTGCAATCCAGAACTTAGGAGGCTGAGGCAAGAAGTTTGCTTGAGCCCAAGAGATTGAGACTAACCTACACAGCATAGTGAGATTGTCATCTCAAAATAATGATGATGATAATACTACTACTACTAATAATAATACACTGGAAACTGGTGACTTATACCTGTAATACTAGCTACTCAGGAGGCTGAGATCTAAGAACCACAGTTTGGGTTTTTTTGTTGTTGTTTTTATGTTTTTTATTGTAAAAAATACCATCCACAGGGGTTACAGTTACATGAGTAAGGTGATGAGTACATTTCTTATCGAGCATTGTTAGGACACAGTTTGAAGCCAGTCTGGAGAGAAAAGTTCATGAGACATTTATCTCTAACCACAAAAAAGCTGGAAGTAGGACTGTGGCTCAAATGATAGCGTGCTAGCCTTTAGCACTAAGACCCTGATTCCAAGCCTCAGTCCCAGCACAAAAACAATGATGATGATGATTAGGGAGATAATGATGATGGAGAAGATGAAGAAAGAAGAGGAGAGGAGGAGGAGGAGAAGGAAGAAAAAGAGGAGGAGGAGGAGGAGGAGGAGGGAGAAAGAAAGAAAGAAAGAAAGAAAGAAAGAAAGAAAGAAAGAAAGAAAGAAAGAAAGAAAGAAAGAAAGAAAGAAAAAGAAAGAAAGAAAGAAAGAAAGAAAGAAAGAAAGAAAGAAAGAAAGAAAGAAAGGAAAGATTCTTACTATCTTGTATTCATCAGAAATGAATAAAATGCTAAGTCCTGAATTAATCCTTGTATAGTCTGCTATAGGGTGAGAAAGAACCCAGTGGAAAAGCTACCAGCACAACTATGTTTACTGCAGCATTATTTATCATAGCTAAGATATGGAACCAACCCAGATGCCCCTCAGTAGATGAATGGATCAAGAAAACGTAGTATATATACACAATGGAATTCTATGCCTCCATCAGAAAGAATGACATTGCCCCATTTGTTAGGAAATGGAAAGACTTGGAAAAATTATATTAAGTGAAGTAAGCCAAGCCCAAAGAAACATAGGTCCCATGGTTTCCCTTATTTGCAATATCTAGTATATGTATGAGTCAAGCAGAAAAGGTCAGATAAGGTGGTGTTAGGAAAATGAACCCTAAGATATGTATTTTAAATGTTTTTTTCTTTCATGCATTTGTTTCTAATGCAATTATAAGATTATTTCTTTGTTGCTTTGTATGTCCCTCCCCCACAATATAACCCCTGCTTTCACTGTATTTGATGTTGGTATAATTTGTGGAGGGGAAGGGGAAAAACAAGTCGTTTAAATAAGGATACAGGTGGACCTGTTGCAACAATGAGAAGTACAAGTTGTCATGTCAAAAACGAACTTTACAACTTGGGGAGGGGAGGATTGGGTAGGGGGGAGGGAGGATGGGAAGGGATGGAAAGGGGAAACAAAGGAGGAGGCTACAATGCTTGATAAGAAATGTACTCACTATCTTGCCCATGTAATTGTAACCCCTCTGTACAGTATTTTCACAATAAAAAAAAGAAAGAAAGAACCCAGTGGAGTCAGATGACTTAGATTTAAATCCAGCCTTCCCTGTCCTCCCTGGGTCACTATAGGCAAGACATTTAATCTCTGCAACTTTTAGTTCCCTTTCCTATACACTGCAGATAGCAATTGTGTTTCCCTTGAGTGCTTCATTGGGCATTAAAGAAGATAATAGCCAGATGGTAGTGGCTCACATCTGTAATACTAGCTACTCAGGAGACTAAGTCTGAGGGTCGAGGTTCAAAGTCACCCCAGGCAGGAAAGTCTATAAGACTCGTATCTCCAATTAACCAATGGAGATGTGGCTCAAGTGCTAAAGCACCAGCCTGAAGCAGAAAAAAAAACTAAGGGAAAGAACAAGACCCCAAGTTCAAACCCCAGTCCCAGCACACAAAAAAACAACAAATAAATGATAAGATAATGTATTTATTGTCATGAACACTACACATAGAAAAGACTATATTGTTAGGTGCCGGTGGCTCACGCCTGTAATCCTAGCTACTCAGGAGGCTGAGATCTGAGAATCGCAGTTCAAAGCCAGCCCAGGCAGGAAAGTCCATGAGACTCTTATCTCCAATTAACCTTCAGAAAACCAGAAGTGACACTGTAGCTCAAGCAGTAGAGTGCTCGCTTTGAGCTGAAGAGGGACAGCACCCAGGCCCTGAAATCAAGTTCCATGACCAACCAAAAAAAAAAGAAAAAAGAAAAGAAAGAAAGGAAGGACTATATTAGTTCTAATTATTATTATTTTCATGCACTTTTGTCATTTAATCTTAACAGCAACCTTATAGGTTCAGTGCTACTTTCCCCTACTTACAAACAAAGCTCAGAGGATAAATCATTTGTCTAAAGGCATAGTTGCAAAGCAGTGGACCAGCTGTGAAACACTGCCTCTTGGCTCTCTTCACCTCTCCAATAAACTGGCGAAACAGCATCAACATTGGAGCAATATGACAATTATTTGTAAGTGCATCTTTATGGCATCAGTCATTTCTCTTTGGGCAAGCCTTACCGTCTCAGCACCTGCCTCATCTCTGATGGTTTCATGTTTAGGGCTTCCATACCCAAGCATGCAGCTAGCAAGCACATGGTATTGCAGCCCCACTGGGGACTTGCGGCTTCCTCCTGGTCTTGAACTCTTGGGCTCTTCTCTTACAAATATCACCATTTAGGAAATGTCTGCTCTGATTATCTAACACAGATATGCTTCCAGCTGGTCAATGATTTCGATAACAACTCCTCTTCCTTGATGCCAATTAACAGAAATTAAATGTCCCTGGCACACTATGTAATTCAGAAAATGCATGTGTTGATTAGTTAACCCTGCTGGACATGCCATTATGTCCTACAGTATCCAGACCAATGTCTAATTTCGTCTCCATTTAAAGTCTTTGTGACAAAATACCAGATAAAAACAACTCAAAGGAGGAATTATTCATCTTGGCTTGTGGTTTCAGAGAGCTCAGTCTGTGATTGCTTGTCTCTGGGTTTCCAGGCCTGCAATGAAGCAGAACATCATGGCAGCAGCAACCTGTGGCAGAAGCTATTCATCTCATGATGGACAGGAAGTAGCAAAGAGCCAGGAAGGGACCAAGGACCAGTTATAACGTTCAAAGATGCATCCTCAGTGACTTCCTCCTGCTAAGCCCCACCTTCTGGCTAGGAGAATGTCTCAAAATAGCGCCACCATCTGGCAACTCAACTCTCCAACACATGAGCTTTCCCCCCGCCCCCCCACGCCCCAAACGGCTTTCTTCCTGGGTCAACATTACTGCTGTTCCATCCATTTTTTATTCCACAATTTGATTTGTCATCTAGCTCCAGTGCAGCTGCTAAGTTCCACACAGGTGGGATACGGCCATAAGCAACACTGATAAACTTGCTCCCTTCCAGAAAAGTAGTAAATGATGTACAAAGAGGAGAATGTCCATATGACCGAGGTTATGAAGGAAAAAATAGTGATGGGACACAACGGGACTGAGAGGTATGAAGTAGCATGGTCGTGAAGTTGTCTCCATGGAGGTGACATCGGAATTGAGACTGGAAGATGAAGGAGGAACCAGCCATGCAGCATGGTGGGTGACAAGAAGGATCAGAGTGTCCAGAAAACTCTCCATAGAATAGGCTCCTTTAACACTGCTTCATGGATGGCACATTTTTTGACCATTCAGAAAGAATATATAGATGCTCTGTTTTCCTGACAAGACCACCCTCTTTAGGAGGTCTTTTTTCCACCTCATCCCCAGTCAGTACAAGAGACTTGGCTCAAGCACTAGAAATATAAACTGCTCTTAAGAACTCATTGTCCACATACAGACCTCCTTTAATGACTGCACTGAAAGCAAAAAAACAATCTGTTGCTGGACACCAGTGGCGTACAGTTGTAATCCTAGCTACTGATGAGGCTGAGATTTGAGGATGACAATTCAAAGCCAACTCTGGCAGATTAATCTGAAGGATTTTTCTCTCCAATTAACAACTAAAAAGCCAGAAATAGGACTGTGGCTCAAGTGGTAGAGCACCAGCCTTGAGTGAAAAAGCTAAAGAACAGCACCCAGATCCTGAGTTCAAGCTCCAGTACCAACACACACACATACACACAAACAAACAAAATTCAAAAGTGTGATTTTGGAATTGTGTCACCAAGGCATGCAATGTCATTACCTTTGTTACCATTAGGATACACTAATTGGATTTCCACACCCATTGATACATTTGGAAAATGCTTATGAGCATTTGTGTCTGTTTCTCTCTATATATGTCTCTCTGTTTCTCTCTCCCTTTCTCTCTCTTCTCTGTCACTTTCTCTCCCTCTGCCTTCCCCTATTTCTCTAGCATAGCATTTCTGAGCTTAGACTATAGAACTAGGTATCAAGTATGACTGGCTGTGAAGCCACTTCACCTCTCTGAGGCTCAGTTTTCTCAACTATGTAATGGATATGAGAAGCCATCTTGCCACATTCATAGAAAGCAAATACTGAACTATTGTTATCTTCATTTTATACATTAGTGTGAAAAGATTTTAAAATTAATTTAATGAAGTGAGATGGGTTGTTTTGTCAGTACTAGGAATGGAACCCGGGGCTTCATGCTTGCTAGGCAGGAGCTCCACCTCTTGAGCCATGTTCCCAACATCTATTTGCATTGATTAGTTTCAATGTAGGGTCTCACTCTGTGTCGATGGCAGCCTGGCCTAAGATCCTCTTACTGGTGTTTCCCTATGTCATTGGAGATACAGGTGTACATTGCTGCATCCTGAATTGTGTTTCCCTTGCAAAAGGGATGACAGGACTCAGTCCTTTAGTGAGCTGAAACTTCTCCTTTTGCCTGGGTGGCCTTGTGCCACAATCCCTTAATCTCTGCCTCCCAAGTAGCCAGGATTACATGTTTGCGCCACCACACCCAGCTCAGAGACAGGCTTTTATTACAAAAAGAAATCTAGTAATAAATGTGGCAGTGAACCATCCTTTAATAATAGCCTGTTTCCAGGTACAGCCTTGTCATTCTTTGATACAATCATGAAGCATGATCATAATAAGTAGCCTTCCAGAAGTCTCTTAATTTAGAATAATAACTGGGAGCCAGTAATTATAGAACCCCTGCTATGTGCCAGACACTGTCCTATATGCTTTACTCACATTAACTCATCTAAAAAAATCTCACCACAACCATATAAACACTATTACTATCTTTGTGTTACCAGCAAGGAATCTAAGGCCTAGAGTCATGTCTATGGGGTCACTAGGGCAGGGACTGATGGGAGTTTAGGAGTGAATCCAGGCACTGTGACTACTTACTGCTCAGTAATGCTTCATCTAAGATAGGACAGAAAAGCTCTCATTGGATGTCAGGGTGGTGTTGTATGTATGTATGTATGTATCAGAGGCAGGGAAATACTGGGGCTTGTTATTTAGCTTTTTCACTCAAAGCTGATGCTCAATCACTTGAGCCATACCTCCACCCCAGCTTTTTGCTAGTTTATTACATATAATAATTCTCTTGAATTCGTCTTCGTAGGCTAGCTACAACCCAAAATCCTCAGATCTCAGCCTCCTGAGAAGTTAGGATTACAGGCATGAGTCACCAGTGTCCTGTAAAGACATCAGGGTTTTTCTACGTCAGATAATCTCATTTTGGATTACTCTGTAAACAAAAGCATTATCACCTGCCTGATTCCAAACCCTCGACCTATAGACTCAGCACTAGCAAGGGCTGTTTCCCTGTCCTGTACAATGCCAGCCCTGAGCAAGTCACATCTACTCTTGATGGAGTTTTCAGGTGCCTACCGAAATCTTCGTCAATCTTTGAGTGAAAGTTCTTTCTATATCGTTTAGCATGTCAGATTAATGTGGCAGCCAGCCTTCCCTGGGCAGTTACTTCCTTATGACTTCCCTGCCCCAGCATTTGCTCCCAGAAATGCCACATCACAATGGATGTAGATAAAAGAGCAAACACAGCATCACCATTCCCATGGGATCCAGATGCAGTCATCTCAAATAATGTTGACTTCGGTCTCAGAGAAACATTCGTTCTCCCAGTAGCTGATATCAGGACTAATGTGTCCATCAAAGCAGCATTTCTGGGATGGGGGCAGGTTGGTCCTTCTCCACAGGCAGATGTCCAACATCGGCACAGCCACCACCACAGGCCACGAGGAAGAGAGGCAGGAGGTCTAAGGACAAGTTGCCTTTGTCATTTAGGGGCTAAAATAAGTGCATAACAAACTAAAACTCCTACCCACATTCAATGATGAGAATGAAGATAGCACAACTCAAATCCTGTGCCCCTGTGGAGGTTTGTTGTTGTTTTGAGACAGAAATCTCACTATATAACCTAGGCTGACCTTGAACTCATGATCCTCCTGACTCCACAGCTCAAGTGGATTACAGACATTTACCACTAGGCCTGGTCAAATGCTATGTACCTTGTTGACATGGTGAGTTTGAATACACCCTGGTAATCACAGGTTTTGTATTCTCCCATTGCGTATGAGATAGCCACTCAGCACCTCGTGACAACAGTCTACCATCATGCCAAATGGAGGTACTGACAGATAAGGCCTGAGCTTGCAGCCCTGGAGAGCTCAGAGCAGCTCAGTTTTCAGCCCAAATATGGCTGCTTGTTTGAAAGCTTGGATACCTTTGATACCACCTACCATGGGACTCACAGATGAGAGTTCTCCGTTGGGAGTATGAGTAAGACTCCCAAAACTGGTGTCATAAGAACCCCCTACAAAGCCAACACCAAGCCCCCAAAGAAAGAAGGCTTGATCACTATTACTTTCCCCAAAGAGAAAACTAGCTGTGACATCACACTAGTATCTGCATAGGAAAGAAATCAGGCTCTAGAATAAACATGGGAAACTCTTCCTACTTATTTTCTGTTTTGCTGGGCTTTTGTGGGAACTCATGAAAACCTTTATAGATATATTTATATAAATATAAGAAAAGAAAATGTTACCAAATTTTATCTGATCAATTTCTCATCATCCTTTTAGCTTTTTTCATATCTCTTCATCATGTCCAGTTGGGACAAGGGATCAAGAACTAAGCTCAGGCAAGAGAGACATAGAAGCCAACCAAATCCTACTGTGCCCACTCAAACCAACTTGCAAATGATCACCAGAGATGTAAGGTGGCATGTTTTTCCTGAACACTCTCAGAAAAAAGAAGAGAAAAGGGACAAAATGTTAGGAGAGGCACAAGTTGTATGTGTTGGAAATACAGAGTAGCAGGATGAGTTTGGTGGTCAGAATGAAAGACTTGAAGCCCTAGATAATTGTGTGAGCTCCTAAATTTTAACTTATTTCAGAATTATTTTCAGGCTTATGTAAGTATTTGCTATATGTACAAAACATTCCTATGTGCCCTTTTGGCAGATTCTCCCAAATGTTAACATTTTGCCATGTTCATTTTGACTAAGTTTTCTTTGTCATTTCAAAGTAAGTTGAAAATCAAATGCCTATGAATCCCTAAACATTTCTGGGTGTATTTCTTAAAAAAAAAAAAAAAAGATAATGTTCTTATACAAGTGTGGCAGAGCTAGAAAAATTGGGAAATCAACATTGATAATCTATAGTCTTATTGATAGTCTATATCAACATTGATAGTCTATAGTCTTATTCAATTGCCCTACTATTTTTTTTACAGAAATACTTTTCCAAACTCTTGTCTAGGTCGCTTCCAAGTCTACATATTGCATATAATTGTCAAACAGTTGTTCAATTTGTTGTTTTTGTGGTCTTAGTATTTGAAGAATACCATTTGTTTCATAGATATCTCTCAAATGTGGTCTATCTGTTGAAACATCATTGTTTTCCAATTATTCATTTAGGATAGTCTCACATAATAATTCATAAAGTCAAACAAGAATTACTGAGTCCATACTGAATGAATAAAGATTAGTTGGAAAGAGAAAGGTTTTCATTAAAAGAGCACCAACCATTAAGTGTACAAGGATTGATGGAATTTTCTTTTAAAAAAAAATCATCATTTGGCTCCCTGTACAGTAATAATTGTGTGAAGCAAGAATCATAAATGGATGTTAAAACCAGTGGATAAAACCCTGGAAAAACTCAGAGTACCTCCTCAGGAGACATTATTATTAACCACAAAAAAAGGAAAATTGTGAATCTTCAGTGAATAAACTTAGTGACATCTTCCTTAACCAAAGACCAATTCGTATCACCAACAGTGAGGACAATATGCTATGTCTATATCCCTCTTCATATGAGATGCTGGGAAAGACTCAGCATTATCTTCTGCAAAAAGACAAGACAAATCCCTGCTCAAGAGGTATAATTTTTAAGAACTATGATTATTCCCATGTTATATTCTTGCATTATCAATTCTAAAATCTTTTTTTGCCTTCACAGAACTTGCCTCAGTAACCATCTCAGGAAAAGCTAGCAACTACCAGGATGTTAAAAAAAAAAAAAAAAAAAAAAAGTGAGCAATCTGTTGGGTGAAAACTGCTCAGTAGAAGTTGTGTACCAAGAGACATTCCTTCAACATTAGGGATGATACAAGAATACTAATAGTCTGGTAACCCTATCTTTGCCCCAGCATTAATGGAGAGTAGGCCAGGATAGAGAAATGAAATGAGTCATGTGCTGTTGTACATTGCTCTAGAATCCCATCTCTCTTGTTATTCACTTCTGTTGTCAAAGCCAAACTTGATCTTGCCAATTAGTCACAGCACAGCACCAAACTAACAAATGAAAAGATTGACATCAAATGCTTTCTAGCTTTGTGTCTAGTCTGTCTGCAGCTCAAATTTAGAGTAATGCAAGGGATAGATAATGTGATGTTCTTGTCTAAAAATATTCACAGAGACAGCTGGACACCAGTGGCTCGTGCCTGTAATCCTAGTTATTTGGGAGGCTGAGATCTGAGGATCATAGTTTGAAGCCATCCCAGACAGAAAAGTCCATGAGACTTATCTCTAATAAACTATTCAGAAAAAGGCAGAAGTGGCACTGTGGCTCAAGTGGTAGAGCACTAACCTTGAGCAAAAGAAGCTCAGGGACAAAACCCAGGCCCAGAGTTCAAGGACCAGCAAAAAAAATTATAGCTAGCTAGCTAGCTAGCTAGCTAGCTAGATAGATAGATAGATAGATAGATAGATAGATAGATAGATAGATAGATAGATAGATAGATAGATAGATAGATAGATAGATAGATAGATAGATAGATCTATGGATAGATCTATAGATAGATATAGATATATAGATATAGATATATTCAGAGAGAGACCAGTACTTCACAGTGTCTCCTGTCTATCCCACCACTAAGCATCTTGTATTTCTCTGCCATACCCCTATTCTTTTCTATTCTGTCTTTCCTCCTATTCCTTCTGACCCAGAGCGTATCCTAGAATACCTACAATACCACAATCAAGGAAAGAAGGATGTGATAGAATCTCAAACAAGAAAAATCCATGAGACATAGAATATGATCCATATATTTTCACAAGATGGAGACCACAGACCATAATCTCTGCAGAGGGTATTTCAAGTAGAAAAACCAGTTATAACTGTGTGTCCACATGTATTTATAAATATACCATCGTAAAGAACAAGCCACAAGAAAATGTTCTACTACTTTTTAAAAATACAATTTTTAAGTCATCTGTGTTAACTCGAGAAAAATTACACAAACAAATGAAATTCACAGATACCCTAAAATTATTTTGGATCACACTTTTGGGGCTGGGAAGGTGGCTCAGTGATAGAGTGCTTGCCTTGTTTGCATGAGACCCTGAGTTCGATTCCTCAGCACCACATAAGCAGAAAAAAGCCAGAAGTGGCACTGTGACTCCAGTGGTAGAGCTCTAGCCTTGAGCTGAAGAGCTGAGGGACAGCGCCCAGGCCCAGAGTTCAGCCCCCATGACCAGCAAAAAAAAAAAAAATAGTTATGTTTGTAAACAAGAGCACACACCCAAACCAGGGTAAGTAAAGTCATTTCAAAAATGCTTTTTCTCTATGTGAAGTACTGTCACACACCCAACTTAAAATGCAACTTTTTGTCTTTGTGTGTCAATCCTGGGACTTGAACTCAGGGCCTGTGTCCTGTCCCTGAACTTTTTTGCTCGAGGTTAGTGCTCTACCACTTGGGCTGCAGATCCACTTCTGGATTTTTGGGTGGTTAATTAGAGATAAGGGTCTTATGGTCTTTCCTACCTAGGCTGGCTTGGAGCTCCAGTTCTCAGATCTCAGCCTCCTGAGTGATCAGGATTATAGGCGTAAGACACCAGCACCCACAGAACCAATTTTTTAATTGAGACACATAACTTAATTTGGAATTCTTAACCATATCTTTCTCTCAATCCCAGGAAAAGATTATTAGTAATAGGAAGCCCTAAAGTGTTGGCTTTACCTGACAAGCATGGATGAGAAGGCAAGAGATAAGATTGTGCTGCAGACAGATTCATTTGGTGCTAATATCCCCTCCTCACACATATTCAAAGATAATGTTTCCATCAGTTATCCTTTTCCTCTAAACAACAGAACTAAATGTACTGGTTCCATTTCCTCTGGTGGGAATTCAGATTGGCTTCTCTCTAGCCTGAGCAGTGAGAAATGAGGAGACATTGCCTTCAGATTCCAGAACCTTCTTGGTACTACATGATCCTTACAGTGCACTATATACCGAGCTTTGAATGACCTCTTTTCTGAGGTAACATTCTACAGTTGCAAGGCATATTAATTTTATAGATGAAATGTATGAAGAAATATCAGCAGATTGCCCCCCATAAAAGCTAGGGAGAACAACATAACTTTTAGTACCCATGGGCTGTGACCACATTGGCTATTAACACACACTTCCATTCCCACTGGAAATGAAACTTGCTCCCACCTCTCAACAATTTGAGCAACAGGAAACCATTGCTCTTAATTTTACATAGCCTGTCTTTTAAGTCTCTGGTAATTCTCATGACTCATAATGGAGGGTTTTGTAAGGATTTAGCAGTTCCTTTGAACCTGTTTAGTCAATGAACCAAGTATTTTCTGAAACGCAAAATGAAGAATTTAATTTGTGCCCAGAAAACCCCAGAAGCTTAATGAAAGCTCACTGCTCTCTAGTTTCTGTATCTGGTCTCAGTTCCAACATAAAGAGTTTAAATAATCATGACTCAGAGAGTGGCAGAGGTGGCAAAAGAGCAGGTGAAGATGAATTTGAATGATTATAATGGAGTTAAGCAAGACATTTTCCCTAGCAGCATTTTCTTTTGTAACTTTTTATTTTTTATTGTTATCATAAAGGTGATGTACAGAGGGGTTACAGTTACGTAAGTCACATAAAGAGTACATTTCTTTTTGGACAATGTCACCCCTTTCCTCACCTAGAATCATTTTCTAACCAGGAAAACATAAGCTTCATTTCCTGAAACCATTGCTTCTTATTACTGCATTTGGTCAAAGGAAGTATTTAGGTAGTACCCCCAAAAAGAAGAAAGCAGTCAGGGAGAACAATTCACTCCTCCCTGAAAGTGTAAACAGGAAAGCAATAGACTCTTGTGTTTTTACTTTTTTAAAGTACAACATAAACATATAAAAATTATTGCACAGGACACTTAGGAGCTTCCTAACTTTCCATATCTTTGCTCCAAACAAAATAGAGTTCCAGCTTTTTCTTTGTATATTCCACTGTAAAGCCAACAGAGCATTGGGGAATTTCTCAGTTGTCTGGGGTGGTTGGTAATACAGAACAAGCTGTATGGATTACTTTGAAATGTCCGTTGGTGTTGCTTACCCAAAAGAAATCATCAGAGATTTGTTCCACACTGTGCATCCTGGAAAGCCAAAAGGAATTTTCTAAGAAGAAGAGCAACAAACATAATGTTTTTACCACTGAGTGACTCTCAGCCTCACAGCTCTCTATAAAACCGAGCTGATGGGATGTTTGATGTCAGAGCTACTGTCTCACA
The DNA here is from genome assembly GCF_019054845.1 of Dipodomys spectabilis. NCBI lineage: Eukaryota > Metazoa > Chordata > Mammalia > Rodentia > Heteromyidae > Dipodomys > Dipodomys spectabilis. The sequence goes on from NW_024870824.1 coordinate 12,988,422, forward strand.
CATAAATATCTAGAGTGGAGAATGTCTCTCGTAGGAAGAACATATTTTTGTCAAGTTTCTTTTTCTTGGTCTTAATATTGTCTTGAAAATCAGAAGCCTTAGCCCTAAGTCACCTCCCTTCAGACTTGTCTGTACCATCCATCTTCACAGAACTATCCACTTAGGATAATTCTTTAGTATTCTGTGGTTCTACGGTAAATTTAATGTCTTTAGAGCCCAGAGTTACTCTTGCTCGGGTCAATGGCATTAATGAAGTGCTAAGTTCACTCTTACTGCCCAGACTGATCAGAGGCAGAAAAGTGGCTCTGCCATGTAAGAAGTCTATAAAACACTCTTCTTGTAGGAAAGAGCCAACCACATACAAATACAAAGATTACCCATGTTTTCTTTGCCAAAAATAAAAGTTTCCAGCCATGAACTTGTAAAGCCTGGTATGTTTTAGCATAAAACAATAAAAAGCAGACTTATTTTATTTAATAGACCTGTCCACCAGGTCTGTTGTTGTTGCTGCTTTTCAGTAGCAGGTTTGGAGAGAGCAGTACTTGATCATTAACTAAATGTCAACATTGAGTACATTTTCTCAGAGGAGTTTAGCTTCTAGGGCTTCTCTATTGAAAAAGTAGAAATTGTTAAGGACAGAGAAGTACCATTTCCCCTCACCATAAACCAGACTGAGTTCGTCTCTGCAGAGCTAATACTGTTTGTTACAACTACACGGGTGCAAGAAAGTGGCCAGAAGCATCTCTGCTTCATGCAGAATTTAGGAACGCTGCCCCCACAGCCTGACTGCCCATGTCATCAGCTGAGTAGCCTTGGGCAGGTTATTTAGTATATCTGTGATTCAGACCCCTTTTCTGACAAGGGGAGATATATTAGTGTCTTCCTGGAGGATATAAAGGATGAAATCTAACATGCAGAGTGTTTTGCCTGGTATCTGGCACACCCAAATGCTAAAAAGAAAAAGGGGGGGCACATCTTCACAATATTTATCATGCCCATCTAATGTTCTTATTTTAATATTGTTCTTTTAAATAGTACTTGAATATTTAAATACTATTGTTATTTTAAAATGCTCAAGTTTTATCCAAGATTTGATTTAAAAGAATATATCCTACAAGTAGAAAATGAGTATATTTTGCTACAAATATAAGGTGACCATAGCATAGCAATAGATAGATAGACTAAGTCCTCACTACTAGGTGGACACTCTGTCCAATGACTTGACTTGTTACACTCCTCATGGTCAGTGCTGTCACCACACCCTTTTACCAGATGAAAAAAACTGAAACTGTGAACAGGTGCTTCAGGCTCCAGAAACCCATTTCTTCAGTCTGTTCTGTGCTTCTGCCTGCCAGAATATGCCAGAATGCATATGCACATAATAAATGATTAGTATATTAGCCTCCCAGAGCTGGGGTATAAACTGCCATCAAGCTGGTTGTCCTGAAGCAGCAGTAACTTACTCTATCACAACTCTGGAGGCTAGAAATCCAGCACAGCAGAATCTCTCCTTTGCCTCTTCCAGCTTCTGGCTACTGCAGCCATCCCTTGGCTTGTGACAGCATCACTCCAGACTCTGCCTCCCTGGTGTCTTCCCTCCAGGTATCTCTAGCTCTGTGTGTCTTCTCCTTTTCTAATAAGGACACCGGCCATTTTGGGTTAGAGCTTCCTAATAGCCTAGCAAAGTTACATTCACACATATAGACAGATGGTTTTTTGTTTTGTTTTATTGGTTTGTTGAGTAAGGGATGCAGGAGATAAATTCAACAATTATCTACCAAGCAAACAATTATCTATCTAAGGCTTTGTGCCTGGAGCCTGTAAGTGTTAGGGAAGTGCTCAAGATTAGTTCAAACCTAAGACTTTCTCCTTTATGCAACCAAGTACTGATTTGAGCCAAATCAAAATAGGTGAAGGTCAATGGCTTATGTGTTTCACTGGCATGTGGTGCTCAATCTAGGAGCTAACTAAAATTGATTATCTCCTGCACCATCACTGATATTTTGGGGGAAATGTACACTTTTTTCTTTTTATTATCTTTAAGTAGTTGTACAAACAAGTTGCCATTTAACAAAGTTTATGAATACAATATATCTTGATCAGTGTTAGCCCTTCCAAAACCCTCATCCCTCTCCTACCCAATCCTCCTCTCACTCTTCTAAATTTTGTGGGATATACATTGTATTCTTGACTGTAGTCCTGCACTTCTCCTCTTCATTTGTCTAACCTCTTTCCCCTTGATGGCTCCACCCTTTCGAGTACCCACTTCATAGTGTTTATTTTACCAATTTTGATTTTGCCTTTATAAGGAATTTCACAATCTGAGATCACTCTTGAATGCAACATATTTCAGCTAATACATTTATATATACCTTCATACTACCCAACGTATTTACTTATATAAGTTTATAAGCTAAATTCATTTTCACATGGAAAAGAAAACATAGAATTTCAATAGACACATGAAGAAATGCTCAACTTCTCTAGCCATAAAACAAATGCAAATCAAAACAACATTGAGATTCCACCTCATCCCAGTTAGAATGGCTATAATCAAGAAATCTAATAACAACAGATGCTGGAGGGGATGTGGACAGAAGGGAACCCTACTACATTGTTGGTGGGAGTGTAAACTTGTTCAACCACTTTGGAAAGCAGTATGGAGGTTCCTCAAAAGACTCCACACAGAGCTCCTCTATGACCCAACAGTTCCACTTTTGGGCATTTACCCAAATGATACAAAATAAGGCCATCCTAAAGCTACCAGCACAACTATGTTTATTGCAGCATTATTTATCATAGCTAAGACATGGAACCAACCCAGATGCCCCTCAGTAGATGAATGGATCAAGAAACTATGATATATATATATATATATATATATATATATATATATATGATGAAATTCTATGCCTCCATCAGAAAGAATGACATCGCCCCATTTGTTAGGAAATGGAAAGACTTGGAAAAAACTATATTAAGTGAAATAAGCCAGACCCAAAGAAATATATAGGTCCCATGGTTTCCCTTATTTGCAATAACTAGTATATGTCTAGGATAATCTTACCAGACAAGCAAAAAAGGTCAAAAGCTATGTACATATGACCATCTAACATGATGCTAAGCAAAATGAACCCCAAGATCAGGACAAAAGAGGTTTTATTTTTCTTGCTGTTGTTTTTAATATACTTATGATATACTATGTGTTTTTTGTTTCTTTTGTATGTTCTTCCCCCATTGTATAACTCCTGTTTTCACTGTATTTGATTCCTGTGCCCTGCATCTTGTATATAAATTTTTCTAATTTGGGGAAAGGAAGGGAAATAACAAAGTGCTGGAATAAGGATTCAAGTTGACCCATTGTAACAATGAGATGTACAAAACACTCTGTTGAAAACGAATTTTACAACTTAGGGCGGGGGGAAGGAGGAGTTGGGGAGGTGGGAAATGAAGGGATGGTAGGGAAAAAACAAAGGAGGTGAGAAATGAAGGGATGGTAGGGGAAAAACAATGCTCGATAGAAAATGTATTCATTACCTTACTCATGTAACTGTAATCCCTCTGTACAGTATTTATACAATAAAAATAAACATTTTAAAAAAGAAAGTAAGCTGGTTTGATCCAAAAAAGTCAGGTAACAGTTCATTCAGTCTCCAGATACACTTCTGAATGGATAGCAGTAGGAAGCTGGGAGGGTGGGCAGGAACTGATCTTTAGAACACACTTTGGTTTTTAGGGTTTTGTTGTTGTTGTTGTCGTCAGTCCTAGGGCTTGAACTAAGAGCTTGGGTGCTGTCCCCAAGCTTTTTTGCTCAAGGCTAGAGCTCTACTACTTGAGCCACAGACCTACTTACAGCTTTTTGGTGATTAACTGCACATAAGAGTCCCATGGACTGCTCTTCCCAGGCTGGTTTTGAACCATGGTCTTCAGATTGCAACCAAATGAGTAACTAGGATTACAGGTAAGAGCCTAACTAGACTACTGCACTGGAATAGCAAATTCAAACTATTTACTAAAGTTTTCATCAGGAAATATATAAAGAAAGAACAACAACAGAGACAGTCATGGAAGATATCATTTATTTTCGAGTACCTCAGTGAAAATTCAAGAAAAAGAATCTACTGAAAGAGATTAAAAGGAGGGTTGGGGGAAGATGGGGGAGGAGTAAGGGAAAGGAGTTATTTTGTTCTATCAGACCAGAGTGTCCTTGGTTGAAGGGACTTCACAGATTTCATAGAGTTGAGAGGTTCTCATCTTGAGTTCCCGTGCCACCTGGCAGATGGAAAAAGGCCAACAGCAGTACACTGCCAGCCAATCCTCACACAATGTGCCCTAGGGCAAAATGAGAGTCTCTGTTCTGTGGAAATTCCCCAGGTTCATTACCATTAATGTTACCTACTGGCACCTCCCACCCACAGCTTCCAAGATCCACCAACCCCTTAAGCCAACAGGAAGGACACTGCATGGCCCACATGCCAGATGCTCAGTGGCTGTTCATAGCCTGCAGTTCAGAGCTTTGTCCCCTACAACCCTTGACATAGGCCTCTTATTTGAAACTACTTATTTATCTGTTAATATCTGGCTATTTGTTGCTTTTTTCTCCGAGGGTAGACTTACTATTTGTAATTTATCAAATTGGTTTTTTCAGAGTATGTAATAAGTTCAATGGCCCCAAATTCCCACAGTAAACAGTGATAAGGGAGGTGTGGGTGTTGGTGGCTCACACCTGTAATCCTAGAGCTCTATTCCAGGCTGAGATCTGAACATGGTGGTTCAAACCTATCCCAGGCATGAGACTCTAATCTCTAAATAACCACCAAAAAGCTAGAAGTAGAGGTGTGATTCAAGTGATAGAGTGACACTAGAGTGGGAAAAACTGAGAGTCAACATCAGGCCTTGAGTTGAAGCCCTACCACTGGTACAAATAATCTTTTAAAAAGAAGGGACAGGGCTGGGAAGGTGGCTCAGTGGTAGAGTGCTTGTGTCACATGCATGAGGCCCTGGGTTCGATTCCTCAGCACCACATAAGCAGAAAAAAAAAAGAGGGGGACAGGGAAATAAAAAGTAAATCTCTTCTAGTTAGCTGTCTGAAATTAGCAGTTTCAGAGTCTGTGTGTGTGTGTGTGTGTGTGTGTGTGTGTGTGTGTGTGTACCAGTTCTAGGGCTTGAACTCAGGGCCTGCATGCTCTTGAGCTTTTTTGTTCAAGGCTTGTATTCTATCACTTCCACTTTCAGCTTTTTGGTGGTTAATAGAAAATAAAAGTCTCATGGACTTTCCTGTCCAGGCTGACTTTGAACTATGATCCTCAGATCTCAGCCTCCTGAGTAGCTAGAATTACAGGAGTGAGCCACCAATGTTTTGCTTGGAATTAGCACTTTCTTGTATGTACTTCCAGAAAATGCAGTCTACATAATTATATACAATTATAACCTTTTTATGTGAATAGTTGCATGTTTCTAAGCCTTGGGTTTTTTTTAACCTAAAAATATATTGTAGGCACCATTCCATGGAACACATAAAGGAATTGCTTTCTAAAACTGAATCAAAAAAATCCTGATATGTGTCATCTATTTCTCCCTAACCTCTTTAGGAACTTCGGTCTCTGCTGGGCTGGAAATTGACTCTCTGGCTCTTCAAAAGGCTCCAGGGAACCCCCAAAGTGAATTCTGCATGTCATCTAGGCTATACCTCACAAGTGTATCCTTCAAACTTGATTCCATCTGTCATCCTCTCCTGAAGCAGGAGGAGACAGTGTGGTTTTATTTTTGTAGATGGCAGGGCATGTGTGTTAGCGTAGAGAGGAGGACTAAGCAACCATGTGTACATTCTCCTGTTGCTGTTCATCAAAGCACAACCCAGAGAACACAGCTGAGCCAATGAACTGATCCAGCCACTGACCTACAATCTGCATTGTCATTTTTCCCAGGAGTTCCCCTTCCCAAAACTGTATCTTAGTTAACTTACCCTTCCTAGTGAAGAATGAAATAGCAATTGTCTTTCAGAGGGGAGTCACTGCTTGTGGGGAGATCACAGACCTGCGAGGTATCCAGATTCTCATGTAGGTACCCCAAGTGCACTTACCTGGATTTTATGTCTCTCTCTGGTGCCACTTCTCAGTGCCAAGGTAGACCCAGGTAACAGTGGCCAACAAAGACACTCTCCATAATGCCTGGCGATGTCACACTCAAGACACATGGGACAAAACAGACCACAGAAACCTGTCAATACCACATAACAGAAAGCCAGGGTTCTTAGATGGGCAGGGAGCAATGTCTGGTCTTAAGTAGCTTTTACATCTCTAGCTCATCAATGCAATGCTGAACATTGCCTGAATGCAGTCAGGAACTGAGAATGAAAGTCTGTGCTGAAAATTGTCCTAAGTGAGCCACATCAGAGTTGTGTTCTTTTGTAAAACACTGGTAATGCTGAAGCTGATACAATTCTGTTAGTATTGGTGAAAAATAATTGTTCTTTGTGTCAAAAGTATTAAATAATTTTTGAATCATAACTGTTGCTTCCATCACATTCATCTATCTCACATTGATATTTCAAATGGACACAGTACATAGGATATTCTTGGATAACAGTCATGTTTTTGTGTAAATATGATTGAATACTTTTTGTTAGTACTAAATTCTGCTTCCTATCAGGGCTTTCTGTTATTTCTCAGTCCAGAAGTTTATTTCATTTTTTGTGAGTTTCATGGAGCCACTGGCATGTGTCAGCTTTAATCTGCAAACCACAAAGCACTTGGTTCCTCAAATGTCAACTGGACACTACTTGTCATTGTTAGTTCATCTTCAGCGATTAAAATGGTTTCTTACACATGCAGCATGAACCTTCCAACACAGAGATTCTATCCCAAATATGTTATGGGTCACAGACTCTTTTGAGAATATGGTGATAGTTACAAATTTGCTTTCAGAGGACAGGAAAAATGCAAGCACCTGGGCACAAAAAATTGTGCATTTCAATTTCATGGAGTTCATGGACTCATTGAAAACTATTAGAAGAACACAGTTTAAGAACCCCTGATATACAGTTAAGAGTTATGTCAGGAGTCAGTGGCTCATGCCAGTTATCCTAACTCCTCAGGAGGCTGATATTCTGAAAAGTGAGACCAAAAGCCAGAAGTAGAGCTGTGGAAAAGTGCTAGACTTGAGCAAAAAAGCTCAGGGATAGCACCCAGGCCCTAAGTTCAAGCCACAGGACAGGTACATACATGAATAAAAATACTATATTATGCCAGGTGCTGGTGGCTCATGCCTATAATTCTAACTACTCAGGAGGCTGAGATCTGAGGATAGTGGTTCAAATCGAGACCAAGAAGGAAAGTCTGTGAGACAATTATCTCCAATTAATCACCAAAACTCCTGAAGTGGCATTGTGGCTCAAGTGGTCGAGCCTTTGCTTGAGCTGAAGAGCCTAGGGACAGCACCCAGGCCTAGAGTTCAAGCTCCACAACTGACAAAAAAAAAAAAAAAAAAGTCTTAAATATTCAGTTTGGATGTGTTTCTACAACCATATTCAAAAGCAAGTAACCAAAATAGAAAGCCATTGGCCTCACCCACATGCCTTGAGCACATTTAATCAGTCCCAATTCTCCCAATACTGAGGAATTCCGGGAAGATGGCAGAGGAGAGGCTGGAGGCTAAACATGCTCTCGCATAGAAAACAGTTTTAGTGTTCCAGTGAACAGTCCTAAGCCAGAGAATCACACCAAGTGTGCCATCAGTACAGAGAGTTAGGCCAGAGAGGGAAAATCCAGGAAAGGAGACAGATCTGAGCACTTGCCAGCAGCCATGGCTGCGGGGGCAGCCGCGGGGGCAGCGGCCTTAGCCACCATACCTGCAACACACAGAGTCTGGGCAGAAGGAGCCAGACGCGGCAGGCGAGCAGATTCTACCCAACACCAGCAAGAACTGACAAAGAGCAGACATCTTCATCCTGCAGTTCGCAGACCAGAGGACCCAGGAACCCAATACTCCATATTCCTGAGGGATCCACTGTTCTGAATTCTGTTCCCATAGATGAATTTCATCCTTTCTTAGACTTCAAATATATGGAATTATGTTTACTTCTGTATCTGGTTTCTTTTGTTCAGCATGTACATATATCTTGTTATATGTCCCTTGTTATATGACATCTACAGTTTGTTTTTGTTTTGTTTTGTTGCCCCCCATTTTGATACATGGTCTCTTTATGTAACCTAAGCTGGCCTGGATCTTTTGTCTTTGCCTCCTGAGTAGCTAGGATTACACTTGTAACCATGCCTACCTTCATCTAGAAGTCTTTATGTTGACGTATGCTTTCATTTTACTTTTGTGAATTCCCGAGTGTGGAATTGCCAGGCCACAAAGCAGATACATACTTAACTTTCCAAGAAATGGCAAACAGTTCTCCAAAGTATTTGTAGCATTTCATATACTCTCCAGCAACATACAAGAGTTCTAGTTGTTCTGTATCTTCATTAACATTTGCTATTGTCAAGTCTTTTATTTTAGCCATCCTGGTGCTTGCATGTGGTGCTCACCATAGTCTTTCAGGGTACCAAACACAAAGGTTCTTTTTTTTTTTTTCCATTGTTTTCCCCCTACCATCCCCTCCCTCCCTCCCTTCCCCGAGGTTCTTTTTTTTTTTTTTTGATTGTGATTAAGTGATTACATAATTTCAAAGTCACAAGTTCATTCTAACTTTCCTGGAGCAAATTGTCTATCACAGTCTGTAATATATAACAGTGTTCACATGTTATATACCATATTTGTGATCAGCAGCATGGGGATATTTAGTAGTGGTTCAACCAGATGAGCGGGAGTTCTTTGTTTCTTAAGTCCTGTTAGTTTTGTTGTATCACCTAACATTTTGGATTTAGCATCCACTTATCAGGGAGACCATGTACTGTTTGTCTCTTCGTTCTTGGCTTACCTCGCTCAACATGATTCCTTCTAGCTCCATCCATTTCCCTGCAAATGCCATTATTTTGTCATTTCTAATGGCTGCATAATATTCCATTGTGTATAGATACCACAATTTTTGGATCCATTCATCTGTGGTGGGGCATCTAGGTTGTTTCCATATCCTAGCTATTGCGAACAGTGCTGCAATAAACATGGAGGTGCACGTGTCCTTGTATATTGGTTCCTGTTGTTCAGGGTAGATGCCTAGAAGTGGTATGACTGGGTCGTAAGGGAGGTCAATCTTTAGCTTTCTAAGGACCCTCCAGACTGCTTTCCAAAGTGGTTGTATAAGTGTACATTCCCACCAGCAGTGTAATAGGGTTCCTCTTTCTCCACATCCCTTCCAGCATTTGTCGTTGGCTGATTTGTGGATGTGGGACATTCTGACTGGGGTAAGGTGGTATCTCAGGGTTGTCTTTATTTGCATTTCCTTCACCACCAGGGATGATGAACATTTCCTCATGTGTTTCTTTGCCATTTTTATTTCTTCATTTGAGAAGTCCCTCTTTAGTTCCCTTGCCCATTTAGTAATTGGTTTGTTAGGTTTGGGAGGGATTGGTTTCTTGAGTTCCCTGTATATACAGGATGTTAACCCCTTGTCTGATATATTGCTGGTAAATATTTTTTCCCAATTAGTTGGTTGTCTTTCTAGCTTAGTTGCGATAGATTTAGCTGTGCAGAAGCTTTTTATTTTAAGGTAGTCCCATTTGTCGAGTCTCTCTCCAACTTGTTGTGACCCTGGGACTCTGTTCAGGAAGTTCCTTCCTGTGCCTATTAGTTCAAGTGTCTCTCCTACTCTGTCCTGCAGTCGTTTCAGAGATTCAGGTTTAATGTTAAGGTCTTTAATCCATTTTGAGTTGATGTTGGTGCATAGTGATAGGCTGGGGTCCACTTTTAGTTTTCTGCATGTGGCTGCCCAGTTTTCCCAGCACCAGCGGTTGAAGAGGCTGTGTTTCTTCCATTGTATGTCTTTGGCTCACAAAGGTTCTTTTGCCTTAACACCAGCACACTAGAAGAACTTCCTATCTCTACTCACTCCTCCTTTCCCCAGCTGTGAGCTGTAAAGTTCTCTCCCAAACACAGTGGCCAAGAATCACAGTGAGGAATGTTGCAGGATATTGGAGTTTTTCTCCTTCATCTAGTGGGTGAAGTAGTACTTATGCAGAAAAGTCATATGGGCTGAGGGAAAGGAAGGAACAGCCTAGATTGAAAGAGCAGGACATCTGTTTCATCCACTCAAGACTGTCAAGATTATCACAGTATCATCTACTGTGGATGTCACATGGCCCAAAGCCATGTTCAGCTTTAAGAAAATCTAGGGTATTGGGAGTCCGGGAAGATGGCGGAGGAGAAGCTGGAGTCTAAGTAAGCTCTCTCATAGAAAGCAGATTTAGAGTTCCAGTGAACAGTCCTAAGTCAGAGAATTACACCAAGTGTGCCATCACAGGACAGAGATTTAGGCCAGAGAAGGAAACCCAGGCAAGGAGACACTTCTGAGCCCTTGCCAGCAGTCATGGCCGCCGCGGCAGCTGTGGCGGTGGCGGGCGAGCGCAGCCGCCATACCTGAGCAACAGAGAGTCCGGGACGAAGGAGCCAGACGCAGCAGGCGAGCGGATTCTACTCAACACCAGCAAGAACCGACAAGGAGCAGACATCTTCATCCTGCAGTTCACAGACCAGAGACGACCCAGGAACCAAGACTCGGCGTGAGTAGAAGCCTGACGTCCTCACTCCTTCTCAGGGAGCAGAGGAGGGAAGGCCACCCCTCCCCCCCCCAGCACCGGTGATCTCCATCTTGGATACCGACAAAGCTCGGAGGAGCTGCTAGCTCCAGCTCTCAGCTCCACCCAGGGAAAAGTCACCCAGCTCGGGCGCCAGCCCGAAGAGTAGGTTTCTTCACTGGGTAATCAGAGCCAGAGGCTGCCCCTCCCTCTAGCAGCCTTGACAAGCAACTGAAAATCAGTAAACAGAAACCCTGAGAATGGCTCCAGGCTGGGCTCTGTGAGGTTTTCACAAACCAGCCCCGGAAAAGCTACCAGAACCTAGCCTCATCACTGCATCCCCCTCTTTTGTGATACTCAAAGCAGATCTGTCTCCCAATGAACTACCCTGGGAGGAGGATTGCCAAATCCTGGGTAAAGCAGAGCATTTTACTGCCTGTTTGAACAAACTGACTTAAGAAACCAACCAAGCCACAGGACCACAAGCAGACCAGAGACTCCAACAAGAGGCTGGTAAAGACACAAGGGAGATACAGGATTTTTCCCACTCCTCCCAAAAAAAAAAAAAATCAAAGAAGTTTTTTGGGTTTTTTTGTTTTGTTTTTTGTTTTTTGTTTTTTGTTTGTTTTTTTTTTTCTTTTTTTTCCTCTTCTTCGTCTTCTTTTTTTTTTTAGTTTTTATTTTTGGTACCTTATATAAAAAAAATTTTTTTTTCTTTTCTAAAACTTTTTTCAATCTTTAATCTTTGCCTTTTTTGATAAAAAAATTGTTTTCCAGAAACTTTCTTTTCCTCTTATAATTTTATTTTGGGGATACGGGAGTGTGCGTTTTTGCTTTCTTTTTTGGTCTTCTTTTTCTTTTTTTTCCTCTTTTTAAATTATCTTTTTGTTTTTTGTTTAGCTCTACTGAACTTCTCATCTTTTTCTTCTTCCTTTCTTATCCTTTTCACCTTATCCTCTCTTTCGTTCTTCTTTATGTGACTTAATTCTTGTCCTGCACACCCTCAGATAAACCCGTAGTTGACTATTAGACCCTATCCCCCATTGTGTACACACTTAATCCACAAATTTATTACTCAAGTCAAAACCTCTAAGACTTAAATTCCTTAATAGCAGTACTACCTCTTTATACCTATATAATATTTTAAGCATTTTTATTTTTAAGTTTTTCACATATCATTTATATCCCTCCCCTTCTCTCAATAAATTCACGTTCTTATCTAAATAGATTGTTATCGATTCTACATAATTTTATTAATTTCTACCTTTCTATTTTTTCTGGTCTCTTTTCTTTTCCCGTTCCCTTTCTTTTTTTCTCTCTCTCTCTACTTTCATCCTACCCAACCTATTTCCTGCTTTGAGATTAAGACTTAGTCAACTCCCCCTGAGCCACCCCACATCAATCTATTCCTATTTTTTTACCCACATCTCTCCCTAACCCTAATAATTTCTGGTCTTCCAAATTCTTCTTTGCGGTTCGTAGCCCATTAATGTGTAATTGTTTGATGTTGAATAGATGTATCTGTTGAACTAGATTATATCTGTAGACTATTGACTGTGCAAATTCAGACTTGGGTTGATGCTTGCCTTAAGATAGTGTTCTAGCACAAAACTGGGGCTATTTTCATCTCAAATGGGCAGAGTAAGCCGGAAAAACACAAGAAAAATGGCAAATCCGGGTATCTCAATTCCCAATCCCGATAATCAGGGGACAGAACAGACAATGAATAATCCAGAGGAGAATTCCTAAATAGCTCTACAAACACTGCTGGCAAACATGATAAATCAAAAGATTGAAAGCATACAAAGGTCTCTGTATGAGCGTGACAGGGAGAGAGAGGAGGCATTCCAAAAGTTTATACAGGAATATCATAAGCGTGAGGAAGCTACTCAAAAGCTGATACAGGATTTGCATGAGCAGCTTGAGAATACTCAAAGAGAAAAGCAGGAATGGCGTGAACAGGCTGAGAAGACTCAAAGAGAACTACAGGAATCCCACGAACAGGAGGAAGCTAATCAAAGAGTAATACAGGAATTGAGAGAGCAGGAAGAGAATACACAACGATCACTAAAGGCATTCATGGAATCCATTAACAAAGAGCTGAAGGAAGTCAGGGAGACCACAAAGGGAATGCTGAATGGAACCCAACAGAAGGAATGGGAGTCCAAAGAAACCATAACCAATCAACTAAGTGATCTGAGAATAAACACTGAACATCAAATTAAGGAAGTAAAGAAGTTCATACAAGATCTAAAACAAAGCTTCAATAAAGAACTTGAAGCCATCAAAGCTGACCAATTAGAAGGAAAAGAGATAAAAAACAAAGTAGAAAGTCTTGACAGCAGGTTAGACCATGCAGAAGATCGAATCTCAGGGATTGAAGACAGCCTAGATATTACAGAGAAAGAACATACAAACATCCAAGACAAGTCCAAGAAATATGATAGATCTATCCAACACCTGGAAGACACCATCAGAAGGCCTAATCTAAGGATAATGGGTGTAGAGGAGCACCTAGAAACAGAAGTTAATGGTCTAGGAAATTTGTTTAACAGGATCCTAGCAGAGAACTTCCCAAACATGCAAAAAGATAGGCCTATTCAGATACAAGAAGCTTTTAGAACTACAAACAGACCAGACCAGAATAGGACATCCCACCGTCACATTATAATCCACACAGGATCAACTCAGACCAAGGAAAAGATCCTTAAAGCTGTCAAGGAGAAAAGATTAATCACCTATAAAGGAAAACCAATTAGAATCACCTCAGATTTCTCAGCAGAGACAATCAAAGCAAGAAGAGCCTGGAATGATGTATGCCATGCCCTAAAAACAAACAACTATCAACCAAGAATACTGTACCCAGCTAAACTCTCCTTCATAACTGAAGGCCAAATAAAAACCTTCCATAGCAAAGAAAAATTGAAACAATACATCTCCACCAAACCAGCCCTACAAAAGATTCTTAAAGATGTCCTACACATAGAAAACCAACAAGACCACAATAAAGGTCAAGAAACTGCACCCAAACTGAGAATCCAAGAACCATAGGAAGAACCCAGTTTTCGCAACCCCCAAGAAGATGGATAACATGACAGGAACTCCCAAATACCTCTCAGTCCTTTCTCTTAATGTTAATGGACTGAACTCTCCAATTAAGCGACATAGACTGTCTAGCTGGATTAAAAAACAAGACCCTTCTATCTGCTGCCTTCAGGAGTCACATCTTGCCCGTAAAAACAAACACATTTTCAATGTTAAAGGTTGGAACAAAATCTACCAAGCAAACGGCCCCCATAAACAGGCGGGAGTTGCAATCCTAATATCAGATAAAATAGACTTCAAATTAAAATTCGTGAGAAGAGATAAAGAAGGTCGCTACATACTAATTAAGGGATCTCTCTTTCAGGAGGATATTACAATTCTAAATATCTACTCACCAAACAATGGAGCACCCAAATTTATCCAAGAAACACTACTTTCCCTCAAATCCCATATAACTCCAAAGACATTAATTGTTGGGGATTTTAACATACCACTCTCCCCACTAGATAGATCAACTCAGCAAAAACTCAACAGAGAAACTGCAGATCTAAACAACTGAATAGATCAACTAGACTTAACAGACATCTACCGAACATTTCACCCAGCAGCATCAGAATACACGTTTTTCTCAGCAGCACATGGAACATTTTCTAAAATAGACCACATTTTAGGCCACAAAGCAAATTTGTCCAAATTCAGAAACATTGAAGTTATACCTTGCATTCTCTCTGACCACAAGGGAATAAAATTAGAACTCAACACCAAAAGCCACCAAGGAAAGTCTGGTATCACATGGAGGCTGAACAACACACTGCTGAATCAAGAGTGGGTCATGGAAGAGATTAGAAAGGAAATTCAAATGTTCATGCTATTCAAAAAAATGAACACACAAATTACCAGCTCCTCTGGGACACAGCAAAAGCAGTACTCAGAGGCAAGTTTATAGCTCTGAGCTCCTACATCAACAAATTGGAGAGATCTGAAACCAACAATTTAATGACACATCTAAACCTCATTGAAAAAGAGCAGCAAGATAAACTCCAATCCAGTAGACGGAAAGAAATAATTAAAATTAAATCAGAATTAAACGAATTAGAATCCAAAAAAACTATAGAAAGAATCAACAAAACAAAGAGTTGGTTCTTCAAAAAAATTAACAAAATTGACAGACCCTTAGCAAATCTTATCAGAAAAAGAAGAGAACACACCCAAATAAATAAACTCAAGAGACGAGAATGGAAACATCACCACGGAAACAACCAAGATTCAAAACATTATAAGGGAATACTCCTCAAAACTTTATGCTAATAAGTTTGAAAACTTGACAGAAATGGACCTTTTCCTAGCAAATATTGACATGCCAAAACTAAACCAAGATCAGTTAAACCAGCTTAACAGGCCCATATCAAGCGTTGAAATAGAAACAGCAATAAGAGACCTTACAGCTAAGAAAAGTCCAGGATCAGATGGTTTTACAGTGGAATTCTACAAGGCCTTCAAAGCAGAGCTCACACCAATACTCCTCCAACTCTTCAATGAAATTGAAAGAGAAAGTTCACTACCGAACACATTCTATGAAGCCATCATAACGCTCATCCCAAAACCAGGCAGGGACTCATCAAAGAAAGAGAACTATAGACCCATTTCTTTGATGAACATTGATGCAAAACTACTCAACAAAATACTGGCCAACCGACTTCAACAATTCACCCAAAAAATCATACACCATGATCAAACAGGATTCATTTCAGGGATGCAAAGCTGGTTCAATATACGCAAATCAATTAATATTATTCATCACATCAACAGGAGCAAGAATAAGAACCACATGGTTATCTCAATAGATGCAGAAAAAGCATTTGACAAGATCCAACACCCCTTCATGATGAAGGTTTTGGAAAAATTAGGAATCCATGGAACATTCCTCAATACAATAAAGGCTGTATATGGCAAACATACAGCCAGCATTATACTCAATGGTGAAAAACTAAAGCCATTTCCTCTTAAATCAGGAACAAGACAAGGATGCCCACTCTCTCCACTTCTCTTCAATCTAGTATTAGAATGCCTAGCTACAGCAATAAGACAAGATGCAGACATACAGGGGATCCAAATAGGGAAAGAAGAAATAAAACTCTCCCTCTTTGCAGACATGATCTTGTATTTAAAGAATCCCATAGACTCCACTCCCAAATTACTCAAGCTGATTCAAAACTTTGGCAAAGTAGCAGGGTATAAAATTAACCCCCAAAAATCCATGGCTTTTCTGTATGCCAACAATGAGAAAAGTGTGGCTGAAATTAGGAAAGCAACTCCATTTGTAATAGCCCCACAAAAAATAAAATACCTAGGAATTAACTTAACCAAAGAAGTGAAGGATCTCTATGATGAAAACTTTAAAATCTTGAAAAAGGAAATCAACACAGAACTTAAAAAATGGCAAAACCTCCCATGCTCCTGGATTGGAAAGATTAACATCGTGAAAATGGCAATACTTCCCAAGGCTATCTACAAATTCAACGCGATACTTATCAAAATTCCAAGCTCATTCTTCAAGGAAATAGAAGAGGCAATCCAAAAATTCATATGGAACAATAAAAGACCCCGAATAGCAAAAACGCTCCTCAACGGAAAGAACACTGCTGGAGGAATATCAATACCAAATTTCAAACTCTACTATAAAGCCATAGTAATCAAAACAGCTTGGTATTGGCATAAGAACAGACCTCAGGACCAATGGAATAGAATTGAAAACCCAGAAATGAACCTACAGACCTATAGCCATCTAATCTTCGATAAGGGAGCTAAAACAATAGAATGGAAGAAAGACAGCCTCTTCAGTAAATGGTGCTGGCAAAATTGGTTAACTACTTGTAGAAAACTAAAGCTAGATCCTTATATATCACCCTGCACCAGAATCAACTCCAAATGGATCAAAGACCTCGAAGTCAAAGCAGACACTCTGAAAATATTACAGGATGGAATAGGAGAAACCCTAGGTCTCCTTGTCTCAGGCCAAAATTTTCTGAATAGAGACCCGGAAACACAACAAATCAAAGAAAGGTTGGACAAATGGGATTGCATAAAGTTGCAGAGCTTGTGCATGGCAAAGGACATAGCTAGCAAGATCAATAGAAAGCCCACGGATTGGGAGAAGATCTTTACTAGCCATACAACGGACAAGGGTCTCATATCTAAAATATACTTGGAACTCAAAAAATTAAATCCCCCAACAACAAATCCTCAAAGAAACAACTGCCCAATAAACAAGTGGGTGAAAGACTTAAAGAGAAACTTCTCTGAAGAAGAAAGAAGGATGGCCAATAGACACATGAAGAAATGCTCAACCTCCCTAGCCATAAAAGAAATGCAAATCAAAACAACATTGAGATACCACCTCACCCCAGTTAGAATGGCAAAAATCAAGAACTCTAACAACAACAGATGCTGGAGGGGATGTGGACAGAAGGGAACCTTACTTCATTGTTGGTGGGAATGTAAACTTGTTCAACCACTTTGGAAAGCAGTATGGAGGTTCCTCATAGAACTCCCCTATGACCCAGCAATCCCACTTTTGGGCATTTACCCAAATGTTTACAAACAAGACCACACTAAAGCTACCAGCACAACTATGTTTATTGCAGCATTATTTACCATAGCTAAGATCTGGAACCAACCCAGATGCCCCTCAGTAGATGAATGGATCAAGAAAATGTGGTATATATACACAATGGAATTCTATGCTTCCATTAGAAAGAATGACATTGCCCCATTTGTTAGGAAATGGAAAGACTTGGAAAAAATTATATTAAGTGAAGTAAGCCAGGCCCAAAGAAACATAGGCCCGATGGTTTCCCTTATTTGCAATATCTAGTATATGTATGAGTCAAGTGGAAAAGGTCAGATAATGTGATGTTAGGAAAATGAACCCTTAGATATGTATTTTAATGTTTCTTTCATGCATGTGTTTCTAATGCATTTATAAGATTATTTCTTTGTTGCTTTGTATGTCCCTCCCCCACAAGTATAACCCCTGCTTTCACTATATTTGATGTCAGTATAACTTGTGGAGGAGATGGGGAAAAACAAGTCATTTAAGGATACAGGTGGACCTGTTGCAACAATGAGAAGTACAAGTTGTCATGTCCAAAACGAGCTTTCCAACGTCGGTGGGGGGGGGGGGGGGCGGGGGGGAAGGGGGGAAGGAGAAGGATTGGGATTGGGGGGGAGGCGGGAGGCTGGGAAGGGATGTGAAGGGTAAACAAAGGAGGAGGCTGCAATACTTGGTAAGAAATGTACGCATTATCCTGCCCATGTAATTGTAACCCCTCTGTACAGTATGTTCACAAATAAAATAAAATAAATAAATAAATAAATTTAAAAAAAAAAGAAAATCTAGGGTATTTTACACTACATTTAAAAAAATTCTGGGGAGATCAGGAGGCCCAGCCCATGCTGACAGCTACTATGAAGAGCTTAAATAGCAGAAAATAATCCAGTAATTTCACAGTAGTAAGAAGTGGTCACAGTGTACACAACTTTGAATTTGAGGAATTTGAAAGCAATGGCACACCTGTAATCCTGGCTACTCAGGAGGCTAAGATTTAAGAATGGAGATTTGAAGTCAGCCCAAGCTTAAAAGTCTGTGAGACTCTGATCTCCAACTAACCAGCAAAAAGTTTTAAGTGGAGGTGTGATTCAAGTGGTAGAGCAAAAAGCTAAGGGACAATGATCAGGCCCTGAGTTCAAGCCCTGAGGCTAGCATGCATACACACACACACACACACACACACACACACACACACACACACATCACACTTGATGTATGGTTTACAAAATAGTGTAAATCACTGCAAATGGATATGGATCACAAATGCATAATGATAAAGTTGACGATCTAAGTGACTAACAAATGTGTTTGCACAATCTCCTCATCTGCAGCTCCTTAACTGGTAGAGAGGAACAGTCAGCACACGTGGTAAGCACATAGTAACGAAGCTGTTTGTGTAAAGCAGCTTTGGAGCTTCTGTGCCATATCACTGTGAGTCACAGGCTGTTAGTCTTATTTTCCATCCTTTTTCTCATTCAACCATGTTATCTAAGCACTCTTTCAGAGGTACTGAAACACATCTAAATACAATCAGTTTGAAATAGAAGTCAGCTGTAAATTGGAAAAAAAATAATGAAAACCAATAATGTTAAAGAGGCGACATGGATCAAGATACACTGTATTCATAAACTGCCTTGGTGAATGGCAACTCCTTTATACAATTACTTAAAGATAATAAAAATATTCAAAAATAATAATGACGAAGTTTTTATTCTATAGTAGCTAATAATGTTTTCAGAATTCACTATGTGCCAATCCATGCTGAAAATATTTTGCACATAATAACTCATTTAATTTCTGCAACAATTTCATAAAATAGGCACACCTGTCATTCCCATTTTATAAGAGAGAAAACTGATCTCTAGAAGACCTAAGTAATTTGCCCAAGTTCATATCATTATGAGTGAGGGGTGGAAGCTAGAGTTGATCTCAAAAAGTCTGGCCCCAAAAGCTTAATGCTATATTCTCATGTGTTATGGATTCATCTACTTTACCACAGTGATGGTGGGCTTCTGTGCACCAGGATAGCATCCCGTGACCACTACTTTACAGTGTGTTTTTTTTCCTGTAGGACAGTCTGCAACTATGTGTTGGGTTTTTTTTGTTTGTTTGTTTTTTTGGGTGGTCCGGTCGTGGGGCCTAAACTCTGGGCCTGGGCGCTGTCCCTCAGCTCTTCAGCTCAAGGCTAGCGCTCTACCACTTGAGCCAGAGCGCCACTTCTGGCTTTTTTCTTTTTGCTTATGTGGTGCTGAGGAATCGAACCCAGGGCCTCAGGCATGCAAGGCAAGCACTCTACCACTGAGCCACCTTCCCAGCCCCACTATGCTCTTTCTTTAAGAAAGGTCCTGAACATCAAGTGTTCCTACTCTGTACTGCAGGGGGAGGATGGAATTTCTTGGCTCTAGGAGGAAAATATGCACCATGTATCAAAGAGAAGTATCCAACATTCACAAACTCCTATAAATCAGCCTATAAAAGACTAAAGAAGGATGTGAGCAAAGGCCATGAATGGATAACTCTCTGATAAGGAAACATTAATGGCTGATAATAAACAGGAAAAGTTGCCCAATGTCACAACAAAGACATATGAAGACTATTAGAAACCACTTATCATTCACAAAAATGCCACTTTTTTTCACTGTTACTGTCATGTATTATGGGGAGCTATAGAAAAATAGGTATTACACAAACAGGTGGACATAGGCAATGCTCAGCCAGATAGAAAATAGCTTTTATGAATCTATTAATTTTTGTTGTACATTAATTGCACAGAGTTCACTATAACATAATATACTTTAATCAAATTCACCCCTTTTGCTCTTCCTATCCCTGTTTCCATTTTTTAAACAATAGGTACATCATTCTAATTTCACTGTGCATATAAAATACTTTTAAATCTATTAAAATTTAAAATCCTCTAAAATCCATTCTATTTATTGGTATCTACCCAAGAGTGACCAAGTGTACCAAGTACACTTGTACCAAGTAACTGCCACAAAGATAGCCAACAGTGTCTTCGAACACCTTAAGCATACATTGATAGCTAAAATACAAATAAACCAGAGAGTGTAACCATTCTATGGATCATTAAAAATATGGCAAAATAGAGGACAGAAGAAGATGGTGGTGAAGCAATAGGGAATCACCATAGTTGCCTCTAATCAAACAGAGATGTAGGGTCCTAACACACAATTCTCCCCATGAGACTGACAACAACAAATATATACACACACACACACACACACACACACACACACACACACACATACACACAAATAGAGAATCACAGGAATGGAAAAAAATCTCATAACCTGTACACTCAACGTCAGAAAACTACAAATAGCCCTCCCCCATCCCCTCTCCCAGGCAGCCCAGCTAAGCCATGAGAGCACCCAGTGTGAGCTAACCCAGGCCAAGCATGGGCCATCATCTGTCAGGCTCAACCAGGCCAAGTTTGGAATATGGCCCTGACAATTCCTGAACCCAAATATGTAAATCACCATGAAAGAATACAAGATTCATAAACTGTCAAGGCAACAAACCAAACCCAAAAGCCGACAACAATCCAAGGACAATGCGGTGACAGTGAAGAAGAAATGAAGGACAAAAGAACCATTAAAGAAATGATGACAGAACTGGCTAACGAAATAAAGGGAGAGATACAAAACAAGTCCAAGAGTACAAGGAAGAAATAACAAAGATGATCCAGGACTCCCTAAAATATATGGAGATTAAAAATAGAAATCTATACACTTCATTAAAAGATGAACTCTGAGAACTGATCTTTGAAGCATAAAAGGTTCAATTTCCACACTGCAAACTATAGTGGAATGCCTAGGTAACATAATAAGTAAAATGAAAAGAGAATATTGGGAGTCAAGGCTAAAACAGAGGAACTAGAACAAAAACTCAAAGGAATAAAACACTCAGAACCTACCAAAGGGAATTTCAGGAACTGCCAGACTCAGCCAAGAGAACAAATTTATGCATAGTTGGAACTGATGAGGGGGAAGAATTCAATAGTAAAGGCATCGATAACCTATTCAGCAAAATAATAACAATAAAAATAAAATAATAGAGAACTAACTAAAATAAAAATAGATAATAAAATAAAAATAAAAAATAAATAATAGATAAATAATAACTTCACCAATCTTGAGAGAAAATCTCACCCACCTGACAGAAGCATACAGAGCCTCCAGTAGACAGAATCAAAGAAGAAATACTTGTAGACTCATTATAGTAAAAAACGATCCCTATTTTCTTTTTTGGGGGGTGCGGTGGGGGGGTCCGGTCGTGGGGCCTGAACTCTGGGCCTGGGCGCTGTCCCTCAGCTCTTCAACTCAAGGCTAGCACTTTACCACTTGAGCCACAGCGCCACTTCTGGCTTTTTTTTTTTTTTTGCTTATGTGGTGCTGAGGAATTGAACCCAGGGCCTCATGCATGCAAGGCAAGCGTTCTACCACTGAGCCACCTTCTCAGCCCCATCCCTATTTTCAAATGACATGATTTTATACCTATAAAACATCAACAAAAAAAAAACACTCCATCCCCAAACTCCTAGGGCCAATCTACCAAGTTAATGCACAAAAATCAGAAGACTTTCTGTATGCAAACAGTGTACAAGTAGAAAAGGAAAGCAGGAAAAACAACCCAATTTTCAATAGCCTCAAAAAACCAAATACCTATGAATTAATCTAGCCAAAGATGTAAAAGAAACCAGGACAGCAGGAAATGGAAAGACCTTCCATATTCATAGATAGGTAGAATCAATATTGTGAAAATAGCCATAATGCCAAAAGTGATATACAAATTCAATGCAATCCCCAACAAAATCCCAATGACATTCTTTACTGAGATAGAGAAAATGATACAAAAATTTATATGAAACAACAAAAGACCTAGAATAGCCAAAGCAATTTTAGTGGGAAAAATAGGCAATGCAGGTGGTATCACAATACAAGATTTCAAACTCTACTACAAACTCTACTACTACTGCAATAATAACAAAAACAGCTTAGTATTGGCACAAAAATAGACCTGGAAATCAATGGAACAGATTAGAAGACCTAGAAACAAAACCACATACTTACAGTCATCTAATATTCGACAAAGGAGCCAAAGACATACAGTGGTAAAAACATAGCCTCTTCAACAATTGGTGCTAGGAAAAACAGGGCAGACACATGCAGAAAACTAAAAGTGGATCCCTGCTTGTCACCATGCACTAATTTTCATTCAAAAGGTATCAAAGACCTCAACATCAGACCCGGGACTCTGAAACTACTGCAAGAGAGAGAAGGAGAGACATTAGAACTTAGAGGTATTGGCAGGAACTTCTTGAATAGAGTCCCAGGAGCACAACAGATAGAAGAAAGACTTGACAAGTGAGACTACATTAAAATAAAAAGTTTCTGCACAGCTAAGGACATAGCTACTAAACTAGAAAGACAGCCAACCAATTGGAAAAATATCTTTACCAGCAATACATCAGACAGAGGCCTAATATCCAATATATACAAGGAGCTGAAGAAACTAACCCCTCCCAAACTAATACACCAATTACTAAATGGGCAAAGGAGCTACAAAGAGACTTCTTAGAAGAGGAAGTAAGAATGATGAGGAAATGCTCATCATCCCTGAACATAAAGGAAATACAAATCAAAACAATCCTGAGATTCCATCTCACCCCTGTCAGATTGGCCAACATTTTGAATTCAAACAACAAATCCTGGTAGGGATGTGGGGGAAATGTAAACTAATACAATCACTCTGGAAAGCAGTCTGGAGGATCCTCAAAAAACTAAACATAGACCTTCCCTACAACTCAGCCATATTATTCCTAGGCATCTACCCTGAACATCATGAACTAGGATATGATAAGGACACCTGCACATCCATGTTCATCGCTGTACTATTCACAACAGCCAAGATATGGAAACAACTTAGATGCCCCACAATAGATGAGTGGATCCAAAACATGTGGTACCTATATACAGTGGAATTTTACAGAGATACTAGAAAGAATAAAATAATGTCATTTGCAGGGAAATGGATGGAACTACGTAAGTGAGGTAAACCAAGATCAGGGAGACAAATGGCACATGTCCTCTCTGATAAGTGGAAGTTAGATTTAAAACACACCGGAACTGGAGGAGGTGGAGGAGGGAAAGGATAGTAGGGGACAAACAAAGGAGGAGGTAACAATGCTCAACAAGAAATGTACTCATTGCCTTACTGATAGAACTGTAACCTCTCTGTACAGTATCTTTACAAGAAAATAAATTTTTTTTAAAAATATACTAGAATATGACAAAAATACACAGAGTCCTACTCACATACAGTGAGACCAAAAGAGGATAGTCTTAGGAGAGAATCACAAAGGTGCAATGCCCAAGCGCCTCTTCATAGTAGATAAAATACAATACTATACATACTACATGAAATCCAAAGATATGGAAACAAAGGACTTTTTTCATTTGTTTTCCTTTTTTTGGTGATTCTGTAGTCTTTACCTTATATATATAATGTATTCACATGCATATCTGAGGGAGGGTTGGGTAATGGCACAGAATCCAAGAACAAAGGGTATTAAAGTACAGCAGCGGAGAGCACTCAACACTGATGAAAGTGAACTATACAACTTGTTGGAGGAGATGGGAAGGAGGGAATGGAAGAGAATGAGGGAAAAGATGACAGTGTACAAAAGGAAATATACTTATTAACTGATGCATGCCAATGTAACACATCTCTATAGTAACAAAGTAATTTTTAAAAGAATGTAGCAAAATATAAGTTAAGTACCAACATAATCAAGTCTCTATGACATATTTTGATTTTCAAATAGTTGGCCAAGTGCTGGGGGCTCATGCCTGTAATCCTAGCTACTCAGGAGGCTAAGATGTGAGGATCATGGCTCAAAGCCAGCCCAAGCACAAAGTGACACTGTCATTCAAAGTGGTAGAGCACTAGCTTTCAGCAAAAAGAGCTCAGGGATAGCACCCAAGCTCTGAGATCAAGCCCCATGACTAACAAAACAATAATAATAGTAACAATAACAACAATAATAATAAATAAAATTGTATAATGGCAGGTACAGCATAATACCATTTATAATGTTTTGTTTTAATAGTTACAAATCAATCATATAAAATACTAATGAATATGTAACTAAACAGAGAAAAAGACCTGCAAGGAAACCCTCCAAACTGATTTTTGTTTTCAATTTTTTTCTTTTGTAACAAACTTATTTTTTTAAGAGAAGGGACAGAGCTGGGCACCTTTTGCCCAGCCACTCAGGAGTATCTAACAATCATGTTTAGAAGCTAGCCTGGGCAGGAAAGTCAGTGAAATTCTTATCTCCAATACACTACCAAAAAACTAAAAGTGGAGTTGTCTGTGCCTCAAGTGTTAGAATACTAGCCTTGGACAAAAGTAGCTCAGAGACAGTGCCTGGCCCTGAGTTCAAGCCCCAGGATCAGCAAACACTCAAAAAGAGAGAAGTGGCAACATTCCTTTACCTATAGTGTCTTAGTTTTTTTTTAATAAAATGTACATATTATTGTTTTACTAGTGAAATATTTTTCACCTTTTTTGAAAAGATCTCAAGCTCAAAAGAATTGGAGTCACAAATTTAGCTTCTTTCTTTATTCCTAAAAGTCTGGTGGTTATATAAGTCTGACTACTGAGGTGGGCCTCATCCTCATGGGTGGATGCACGCAAAGATTATTCATCTTTCTAACTCACAAGGAAGTCGAGATAGAGAAGAGCCATAGAATGCACCACAAAAAGCAAAAGTGGGAAGGGTGGGTGGAAATTTCAGCAACGCATATTTCAGATCAATTACTTCAAAAAGGCAGAAATTCTAATAATAAAGGATGCTTTAAATAGAGCACACTCACACTGCCAGGGGGAGTGTAAATTAGTACAACTCCAAAATTGAAAAACATTTGGCATACTATTTGACCAACAGTCTTATCCCTCAGCAATTATCCAATAGATACACCCGTGCACATGCAAATACGACATCTGTACATGGATATTCATATAGCATTGATCTGAGCAGCAAAAAGCCTGTAAACCACATAAAGGGTTGCCAATGGAGAATTTTGAATAAACAAACTATGGCACAATGGAACACAATGGCATCTTAGAAGCAATTTTAAATAGCAGTTCCTGATACGATGGTGGCATTTGATCATCTAAATGTACTGAAAAGTTAAAATAAAAATGGTACCTGTTTATAGTTCTAACACACACACACACACACACACACACACACACACACACACACACACATTTCTATTTGGAAAAATAGAAATGAAAATATTAACAATGGCTATCTCCAAAGGCTTGTGGGCTGCTGCTTTTATTTCTTTTCTAGTCTTTTATGTCTTTCTATTTTTTATGATTAAATGAAACTTAGAATTTAACAACAATGAATACCAGGAAGCCGAAACATATGTTTCCAGGAGGGGGGAGCAGATAACGATGAGGGAGGGCAGATAAATGGAAAGAGGGAGTGTTGGCATATATAATCATGATATTCAATATACATATGTGAAAATGGAACCAAGTGACCTGAAGGGATGGATGGGTTTGGAAGAGACAGAGGAGGAGGATGAAATGGGTGACATTCATCCAGATGCATTATACTCAGACTGACATGTTGAACTGAAACTCCTCTGTACAACTACTTAAAGGTAATAAAAGCATTAAATAACAGTTTTATAGTTAAAATATACCTGTTTTATAAAATCTTTTTTTTTTTGTCAGTTGTGGGGCTTGAACTCAGGGCCTGGACACTGTCCCTGAACTCTTTTGCTCAAGGCTAGCACTCTACAGCTTTGAGCCACAGTTCCAATTCTAGTTTTCTGTTGATTAATTGGAGATAACAGTCTCACAGACTTGCTGCCCCAACTGGCTTTGGACTGTGATACTCACATCTCAGCTTCCAGAGGAGCTGGGATTACAGGAATGAGCTGGCTGTTTTCTTAATCTTCATGTCCCCTTAAGTACCTGAGCTGTATCTGGAATCCAGCAAGGGTAATTACTTGTGGGCAGACTGAAAGCAGCATGGAATACTGACTTCATTTTCATATAGTAAAAGGGCAGATCTATTTTTGATTTTGTATCATGTGCAATATAACTTATTCAAATGATTTTTTTTTGCCAGTCGTGGGATTTGAACTCATGACCTGAACACAGGGACTCTGTCCATGAGTCTATCTGTGCCCAAGTCTAGCATTCTAACACTTGAGCCACAGCACTGCTTCTGGCTTTTTCTGAATAGTTAATTGCAGTTATGAATCGCACAGCCTTTCCTGCCCAGCTGGCTTTGAACTACGATCCTCAGATCTCAGCCTCCTGAGTAGCTAGGATTTACAGGCATGAGTCACTAACACCGAGCTTCAAATGATTTTTTTTAACACTGAACTAACTCTCAAGGCAATGAACACTTCTCCCTGGAAGTGTTCAGAAAATGGAGGTCACCCATTATTGTTCGATATTATGCAAGGGGGATTTAGGAAAACAGGTGAGGGCTCAACAGACTGACCTACAA
Organism: Dipodomys spectabilis; assembly: GCF_019054845.1. Classification (NCBI taxonomy): domain Eukaryota; kingdom Metazoa; phylum Chordata; class Mammalia; order Rodentia; family Heteromyidae; genus Dipodomys; species Dipodomys spectabilis. Next base: position 13,015,318 of record NW_024870824.1, read on the forward strand.
TAACCTTTCTAACTTTAAGGTTCTATGATTCTAAAATCAAAGTCAAGAAACGATGTGTATGTCAGAAACTATATTCAGTGTCTCTTATAGGTCCAGTGCTCTACTGAGTACCCCAGAAATGAGCGAGTCAACTGTAGCTTCGGGTTTCTGAAAGTCTGAAGTTTATCTGAGGTACAACATGGGGACATACATTTCAGTCGGATGCCTTTTCATGCCTCATTCTTCTTCCAAAAAAACAAAGACAATCCTGGCTCACCTTCTACCCAACTCTGGCATCTGATGGTTTCTAGTACAGGCTTATCATTTCAACCTGGTGCTTATAGTGCCCTCTGGGGGCAGATGGCAAGTTTTTCGTTCTTCCATAATTTTCAGGAATGAGCTTAAGTCATCTCTTTGCCAGCTGCAGTGCAGGGTGAGATTGGATAAAAACACAGTGTCAGCAAGACAACAATGGCTCATGCCTGCAATCCTACTCAGATTTGAGAACTGAGAATTACAGCTCAAAGCCAGCCCAGGTAGGAAAGTCCATGAGAGTCTTATTTCCAATTGACTATGAAAATGGAAGAGCAAACAACAGAGATGGAAGTGTGGCTAAAGCACTAGGGTGCTAGCCTTGAACAATGCCAAGCCTGGTTGGGATAGACGAGGGAGAACGATGGAAGGGGTCCCATTGATCAAGATGCACTGTACTCATAAACACATGCTGGATTAAAACACCTTTGTACAACTACGTAAAGATAATAAAATGAAAATAAAGCAAAAAAGTAGATGTTAACAAAATAAACAGCTAACTGCAGCGGACTCATGCCTGTAACCCTAGCTACTCAGGTGACTGAGATCTGAGGATCACAGCTTGAAGCAAGAAAATTCTGAGACTCTTATCTCTAATTAACCATCAAAAAGCAGAAGTAGTATGGCTTAAACAGTAGCACATTCCTTCAGGAGGATATCACAATTCTAAATATCTATTCACCAAATAACGGAACACCCAAATTTATCCAATAAACATGATTTTTCCCTAAAATCTCACGTAGATTCAAAGACATTAATTGTTGGGGATTTTAACACACCACAATCTCCACTGGATATATCAACCCAGCAAAAACTCAACAGAGAAACCCCAGATCTAAACAACTGCATAGACCAACTAGAATTAACAGACATCTACAGAATATTTCACCCAACAGCATCAGAATACACATTCTTCTCAGCAGCACTTGGAACACTCTCCAAAAAAGAACACATTTTAGGTCACAAAGCAAATTTGTCCAAATTCAGAAACAGTGAAATTATGCCCTGCATTCTCTCAAACCACAAGGGATTAAAATTAAAACTCAACACCAAAAGCCACCAAAGAAAATCCTGTAACACATGGAGGTTGAACAACACCCTATTGAACCACCAGTGGGTCATGAAAGAGATTAGAAAGGAATTCAAATGTTCATGATATTTAACAAAAGTGAACACACAAATTACCTCTTCTCTGAGACACAGCAAAGGCAGTACTCACAGGCAAGTTTATAGCTGAGGTCCAACATCAATAAATTGAAGAGATCTGAAACCAACAATTTAACGAGGCACCTGAAGCTCCTGAAAAAGAGCAACAAGCTAAACACCAATCCAGTAAATGGAAACAAATAATTAAAATTAAATCCAGAATTAAATGAATTAGAGTCCAAAGAAAACATAGAAAGAATCAACAAAACAGAGTTGATTCTTCAAAAAAAATTAACAAAATTGACAGATCTTTAGCAAATCTTATCAGAAAAAGAAGAGAACATACCCAAATAAACAAACTCAGAGATAAGAATGGAAATATCACCTCAGAAATAACCAAGATACATAAGGTTATATGGGAATATTTCTCATACCTTCATGCTAATAAGTTTGAGAATCTGGTAGAAATGGAAGGTTTTCTAGCAAATTTTGACATGCTCAAACTAAAACAAGATGATTTAAATCAACTTAACAGACACATATCAAGCACTGAAATAGAAACAGCAATAAGAACACTCACACACAAGAAAAACCAAGGACCAGATGGATTTACAGAGAAATTCTACAAGGCCTTCAAAGCAGAACTCACACCAATACTCCTCCAACTCTTCAATAAAATTGAAAGTGAAAGTTCACTACCAAACTCTTTCTATGAAGCCATCATAACCCTCAACCCAAAACCAGGCAAGAACTAATCAAAGAAAAAGAACTATACATCTCATTGTTGCAATGGGTCAACCTGTACCCAGAACTTTACAATTTAGTCGGGGAGGGAAGTGGGGGTTGGGGGAGGGAATGTAGCTGTGGAGGTGGGAGGGAAGGGATGGTAGGGGAAAAACAAAGGAGGAGGCAACAATGCTTGATAAGAAATGTACTCATTATCTTGCTCATATGATTGTAACCCCTCTGTACAGTATTTTCACAATAAAAAATTATTAAAAAAAAAAAGAAAGAAAGAAAGAGAACTATAAACCCATTTCTTTTTTCTTTTTTTTTGGTCCGGTTGTGGGGCCTGAACTCTTGTCCTTCAGCTCTTCAGCTCAAGACTAGGGCTCTACCACTTGAGCCACAGCACCACTTCCGGCTTTTTTCTTTTTGCTTATGTGGTACTGAGGAATCGAACCCAGGGCCTCAGGCATGCAAGGCAAGCACTCTACCACTGAGCCACCTTCCCAGCCCCTAGACCCATTTCTTTGATGAACATCAATGCAAAACTTCTCAACAAAATTTTGGCCAATCAACTTCAACAACTCATCAAAAAAAATTACACACTATGATTAAACAGGATTCATTTCAGGGATGCAAAGCTGGTTCAATATACACAAATCAATTAATATAATTCATCACATCAACAAGAGCAAGGAAGAGAACCACATGATTATCTCAATAGATACAGAAAAAGCATTTGACAAGATCCAACACCCCTTCATGATGAAAGCTCTGGAGAAACTAGGAACCTATGGAACATTCCTCAATATAATAAAGGCTGTATATGACAAACCTACAGCCAGCATTATACTTAATGACGAAAAGCTAAAGCCATGTCCTCTAAGTTCAGGAAAGAGACAAGGATGTCCACATTCTCCACTCCTCCTCAATTTAGTATTGGGATGCTTAACTAGAGCAATAAGACAAGATGCAAACATAAAGAGGATCCAAATAGGGAAAGAGGAAGTAAAACTCTCCCTCTTTGCAGATAACATGATCTTGTATTTAAAGAATCCCATAGACTCCACTCCCAAGTTACTCAAGCTGATCTGAAACTTTGGCAAAGTAGCACGGTATAAAATTGACTCCCCCCCCCCCCGAATAAATGGCTTTTCTGTATGCCAATAACAAGAAGGGTGCAGCTGAAATCAAGAAAGCAACTCCTTTTATGATAACCCCACAAAAAAATAACATACCTAGGAGTTAATTAAAGAAGTGAAGGATCTCTATGATGAAAACTTTAAAAACCTGAAAAAGGAAATTAAAGCAGAAATAAGGAAGTGGAAAAAAAACCTCCCAAGCTCCTGGATTGGAAGGATCTACATCATGAAAATGGCAATACTTCCAGAGGCTATCTACAAATTCAATGCGATACTTATTAATATTCCAACCTCTTTCCTCAATGAAATAGAAGAAGCAATCCAAAAATTCATATGGAACAATAAAAGACCCTGAATAGCAAAAATAATCCTTAGCAGAAAGAATAGTGCTGGAGGGATATCAATATAAAACTTCAAACTCTACTATAAAGCCATAGTAATCAAAACAGCTTGGTACTGGCACAAGAAGAGACTTGAGGACCAATAGAATAAAACTGAACACCCAGGAATGAACCCACAGACCTTTAGCCATCTAATCATTGACAAGGAAGCTAAAAAAAAAAATAGAAAGTAAATGATACTGGGAAAATTGGTTAAACACCTGTAGAAAACTAAAGTTAGATCCTTATGTTTCACCCTGCACCAGAATCAACTCCAAGTGGAACAAAGACCTCAAAGTAAAAACAGGCACCCTGAAAACTTTACAGGAAAGAATAGGAGAAACTCTAGGGCTCCTTGGCACAGGCCAAAATTTTCTTAATAAATACCCAGAAACACAACAAATCGATAAAAAGGTTGGCCAAATGAGATTGCATTAAACTGCAGAGCTTCTGCATGGCAAAGGATGTAGCTAGCAAGATCAATAGAAAGCCCACAGACTGGGAGAAGATCTTCACTAGCCATATAACAGACAAGGGCCTCCTATCTAAAATATACTTAAAAGTCAAAAAATTAAATCCCACAACAACAAATCCTCAAAGAAACAATGGATGCATTAATAAGTGGGCTAAAGACTTAAAGAAACCCTTCTCTGAAGAGGAAAGGATGGCCAATAGACACATGAAGAAATGCTCAACCTCTTTAGCCATAAAAGAAGTGAAAATCAAAACATTGAGATTCCACCTCACCCCAATTAGAATGGCTATAATCAAGAAATCTAATAACAACAGATGCTGGAGGGGATGTGGCCAAAAGGGAACCCTACTGCATTGTTGGTGGGAGTGTAAACTTGTTCAACCACTTTGGGAAGCAGTATGGAGGTTCCTCAAAAGACTCCACACAGAGTTCCCCGACCCAACAGTTCCACTTTTGGGCATTTACCCAACAAACAAGGCCATACTAAAGCCACAGCATTGTTTACCATAGCCCAAGATATGGAACCAACCCAGATGCCCCTCAGTAGATGAATGGATCAAGAAAATGTCATACACACACACACACACACACACACACACACACACACACACACACACACACACAACTACATACCTACAATGGAATTCTATGCCTCCATCAGAAAGAATGACACCGCCTCATTTGTTAGGAAATGGAAAGACTTGGGCAAAATTATATTAAATGAAATAACCCAAAGAAACATAGGTCCCATATTTGCAATAACTAGTACATGTGTAGGACAAGTAGAAAAGGTCAAAAGCTACGTACATAGGACCATATAAGATGATGTTAAGCAACTAAATCATATTTTTGTAAAAAAAAAAAAAAAAAAAAAAAAAAAGATGATGTTAAATGAAATGAACCCCAAGACAGGGACACAAGTGGTTTTTTTCTTTCTTGTTATTGTTTTTAACATATTTATAATGTACAATGTGATTTTTTTTGTTTCATTTGTATGTACTTCCCCTATGGTATAACCCCTGTTTTCACTGTATTTGATTCTCGTGCTCTGCATCCTGTATATACATTTTTCTAATTTGGGGAGGAGAAGGGAAATAAATGCTGAAATAAGGATGCAGGATGACCCATTGTAACAATGTGATGTACACGCTATGTTGAAAACGAACTTTACAAATTATGGGAGGGAGAAGATTTGGAGAGGTGGGGAGGGAAGGAATGTTAGGGGAAAAACAAAGGAGAGGTAACAATGCTCAATAGGAAATGTACTCATTACCTTACTCATGTAACTGTAACCCCTCTGTACAGTATTTTTACAATAAAAAATATAAAAAACATATAAAAATTATATTAAGTGAAGTAAGCCAGGCCCAAAGAAACATAGGTCCCATGGTTTCCCTTATTTGCAATAACTAGTAGAAGGTCATATATATATATATATGACCATATATATATATATGACATATATATATATAGATGACCATATAAGATGATGCTAAGTGAAATGAACCCAGATAGGGACACAAGAGGTTTTATCTTTCTTGCTATTGTTTCTAATGTGTTTATATAATGTACTATATGATTTTTTTTTTGTTTCTTTTGTGTTCTTCCCCCATGGTATAAGCCCTGTTTTCACTTTATTTGATTCTGGTGCCCTGTATCTTGTATATATATTTTTCTAATTTGGGGAGGGGAAGGGAAATAACAAAATGCTGAAATAAGGATACAGGTTGACCCACTGTAACAATGAGATATACAAGACACTATGTTGAAAACTAACTTTACAACTTGGGGGGGGGAGGGAAGGAGGAGTTGGGGAGTTAGGGAAGGAAGGGATGGTAGGAGGAAAACAAAGGAGGTGGTAACAATGTTCAATAGGAAATGTACTCATTACCTTACTCATGTTACTGTAACCCCTCTGTACAGTATCTTTACAATAAAAAATATTTTTCTAACATATTTATAAGGTACCAAGTGATTTTTTTTTTTTGTTGCTTTGTATGTCCCTCCCCCATGGTATAACCCCTGTTTTCACTGTATTTGATGTTGGTATAATTTGGGGAGGGGAAGGGAAAAAACAAAATGTTTAAATAGGGATACAGATTGACCCATTGCAACAATGAGATGTACAATCTGGGGCGGGGGAGGGTAGGGGCTGGTGGGGGAATGTAGATGAGGAAATGGGAGGGACAGGATGGTAGGGGGAAAACAAAGGAGGAGACAACAATGCTGGATAAGAAATGTACTCATCACCTTGCTCATGTAACTGTAACCCTTCTGTACAGTATTTTCACAATAAAAACTTATTTAAAAAATAGAAAATAAAAAATATATGTTTTAAAAAGCAGTAGCACACTATCCTTAAGAGGAAAAGCTAAGGAACAGCACCCAGGCCCTGAATCCATACTTCAGTACGCTTATGAGAAAGGGGGTTGGGGGGAGTGCATTATCTGCTTTATTCTTGACAACTCTTGAGGTCAATACTTTTATTCTCTTTATTGTCAGGGTAGGACCAATAAAGACCCAGAGAAGCCACTCTAGGTAATATGATTAGTCTAGTAGAAGGCAGCACAGGAACAATATGGTCTGTATCTGATACAAATTTGTTATCTCAACTGCATTATATTCTAGGCTTTGCCAGAGTTGAAAATGCACTGATGTTCCCCCAGCTCCATACCAGGTGCTATAAAAAGAAGATAGTCCATTTACCTGTTTGGGACAAGATCTCCACATCTCTGCATGGCTACTCTACCCTCTCTGTACTGTAGCATTGAATGACAACATCATGAAAAGAGCAGAGAAACAGGAGCAACCCTGAGAGAACAGCTACTGTGAATATTCAGAAAGCTATATACACATAGCTGTGGCAAGAAGAGACTGCAGAGCTCCAAGCTACAGGAAAGGCTGTCAAGCCAGGCAGAATGGCTCAAACCTGTAATCCTAGCTGCTCAGAAGGCTGAGGGCTGAGGATTGTGGTTTGAAGCCAGTGAGATTCTATCTCCAATTAACCACTAAAAAAGCTGGAAGTAGAGCTGTGGCTCAAGTGGTAGAGTGCCAGCCTTGAGCAAAACCACTCAAGAATGGAGCCTAGGTTCTGAATTCAAGCCCCAGGACCAGAACCAAAAAAAGAAAAAGAAAGAAAGAAAGAGAAGGAAGGAAGGAAGGAGGCAGGGAGGGAGGCAAGGAGGGAGGCAGGGAGGGACAAAGAGAGAGAGAGACCCTACTGAATGAGCTCTCTGACCCACTGACCCATCCTGCAACACTTTAGAACAAATTCTGATCTTCCCAGAAGTTTCCACAGGATGGGGAGAGTGGTATTCTTCAAAACTGTTAAAGCCAGGGTCTTTGGACTTTTGAACTTAAGAAGCCAACCCTCATCCATCACACATACCACTTCCTACAGCATTGGATTGGATTCTGTAATCCAATTGCTCCCTGACCAAGAGCATCAGATTCTGGAGAATGATTCTGACATGTGGTACCAGAGAGGTGCTACCAGAAGGTAAAAATTCAATCAACAGGCTTCAACTCCAAACCCAGGAGAAAACCATGCAGCTCGAAGACGGTGTTCTTGTAACTCCTTAAAAGTGAACCAGAGTGTGAGAAAAAAATTCAGTTGGCAAAGCAAGTTTCCTTTTGTGTTCATTCTTGCTTTTATTAGAGCACTACATAGTCCTCCTACAAATGTTGACGAGATATAAACAAAAAATAAGTATTATTCACTAGCCTGTCATCCTGAGATCTCTGCTATAAATATGTCTTTGTGTCCCTCCATATCTTTTTCTAAATGTTTATACTCCTCACTGCGTCCCCCAAATGGTGTTTAGCCTGCAGAGTTTTGTGGAAAGCATATGCAATTTTGATTTTCAAACTGGAGTTTAAACTCAGGACCTCTTGGCCTTCGTAATCACAGCTAGAGTCTTGCCACCTGAGACATACTTCCAGACTATAATTTTGATGGTTAACTGGAAATAAAGTCTCTTGAACTTTTTTACTTGGGCTAGCTTTGAACCTTAGTCTTCCAGGTCAGCTTCTTGAGTAGCTTTGATTACAGGTGTGAGCCATCAGCACCAGGCTTAATGTGCATAGTTTCACAATCTGCTACTTTAAAAAGGTATCCAAAAAGGTATCCCAAAGATATATCTTCTCCTGCCTTCGCCATCATGCTGTTCTCTGACTTTTCATTGGATGGATGAGCCCTGGTGAATATTTAATTAGTCAAGGAAGGAATACTTATTTAGGGAAGGAAGGAAGGAATGGAGGGAGGGAGGGAGGGAGGGAGGGAGGGAGGGAAGGAAAAAAAGAAGAAAAACAAAGGGAGAAGAAAGGAAGGAAAATCTTAGCCAGGTGCTGATGATCCATTCCTGTAATCCCAGCTACTTAGAAGGTCGAAGTCTGAGGATCAAATTTTGAAGTCAGCCCAGACAGGAAAATCTGTAACTCTTACCATCAATTAATCACCAAAAAGCCAGAAAAGAGGTGTGCTTCAAATGATAGAGCACTATCCTTGAGCAAAATAGTTAAGGGACAGCACCCAGGGCCTGAATTCACGATCCACTACTGATGCCAAAAATAAATATTCTTTTAAAAAAATTGAAGGCATCAACTTACTCTATGAAAGAATCCACATTGCTGAAAAAGCAAGATTGCTTTTCCAGCTAAGCAATGCGTTTGAGTGACTATTAGTCCAGTTATTCTTAAACCATTTTATTTCTGTCCTTGGGCTTGAGATCCTCAGAACTCAGCCTCCTGAGTAGCTAGGATTCTGTCTCTGGAAAAAGGAAATAATGAGGAAGAACTGAAAGAAGAAAAACATACAAATTTTCCTGTCTCTGCAGACGCTGAAGAGACCGGTGCTCCAGTCCCCACCGGTCTGAACAATCGCTGTGAGGGCGGTCCTCCCACTGGCACCACGAACTGGTTGCTTCACCACGGTCTGGGCTGGTCCATGACTCCTGGTGGAGAGAGGAAGATGATGAACCTGGAAACAGAGATGCTTTAAAAAGGCAACCATTAAACAAGACAGAGTAATAAAGAAGAGATAAGAATCCATCCCATTAACACGTTAAGGAAACAAATTCCTGAGTCTCACCCCAGACCCACTGTGCATGTCTCCAAGGAAAACCTAAAGAATCAGTCTCCAGGAAATTTCTAGCATCATCCTGATATCTCACTGAAACCTGATTCCTGTAGATTTGGAGACCATGTGACTACAAAGCTTCCAAGTCTTCCACCAGCTCCATAGCAGGTATAAATATCAGAGAGATGGCAAGAGGATAGAGTTAAGAGGGAAGACAGAGGGGCTGGGAAGGTGACTCAGTGGTAGAGCGCATGCCTTGCATGCCAGAGGCCCTGGGTTCAATTCCTCAGCACCACATAAGCAAAAAGAAAAAAGCCGGAAGTGGTGCTGTGGCTCAAGTGGTAGAGCCTAGCCTTGAGCTGAAGAGCTGAGGGACAGCGCCCAGGCCCAGAGTTCAGGCTCCATGACCGGACCCAAAAAAACAAACAAACAAAAGAGGGAGGACAGAAGGAAAATTGGGCATGAAGCCTACCCATCTGAAGAGCCAGTGAGACATCAAGAAGAATTTTAGCAAAGAAATAGAAATGATACATCAGTGCTTAAAGGAACGTCTGGACTTCAAGTGTTTTGCCCACTTGTGTCATGGATCTATGAGGAGGAAAAACAGGCCTCTCATCAGCCTCATAGACAAAATCTAAAGTCTAATGAGCCTTTGAAAAGCCAACCTAAGTGTCTGAGACTTGGGAAAAAGTACTGGCTCCAAACAAAATTTTTAAGTGTAAAACACAAATTAATGCTCAGTAAAACAACAACAACAAAAATAATTGTGCCAGACACTGGTGTTTCACACTTGGAATCCTACCTACTCAGGTAGCTGACATCTGAGGATTACAATTCAAGGCCAGCCTGGAAAGACAAAATCCAAGAGATGATTATTTCCAATGAGCCAGCTGGCAGTGGAGGTATAGCTCAAGTGGTAGAGCACCAGCCTTGAGCAAAAAGCCAAGTAAAAGCAAAAGGCCCTGAGTTCAAGCCACAGTACCAACACACCCAAAAGAATTATGTTAATTTCATTAATTGCCAGATTTAGGATTCACAAATATATTCTTTTTGAGACAGTTTATTAGTTTTCCAAAGATGCTCAAGTACACATAGCTGCTGAGCAGTAGTAGTCCGTCAATTTCAAAAGCAAATTTATTTTGAAAAAAATCATTTTAAAAATTATAAAAATCCAAACCAGGTGGCTCATGTTTGTAGTTTTAGCTACTTCAGGAGACTGAAACGTGGAGGATCACAGTTCAAAGCCAGTCTGGGGAGAAGAGTCCATGAGATTTTTCTCTAAATAACTAGCCAAAAAAGAAAAAGCTGATTCTCAAAATGCGGTTCAAATGGGAGAGCATCATCATGAGCAAGAAATCCAATCAAGAGGCTGGGAAGGTGGCTTAGTGATAGAGTGCTTGCATAGCATGCATGAAGCCCTGCATTCGATTCCTCAGTACCACATAAACAGAAAAGCCTGGAAGTGGCATTGTGGCTCAAGTGGTAGAGTGCTAGCCTTGAGCTAGAGACAAGTTCAGAGACAAGCCCCAGTTCAAGCCCCTGGACTGGGAAAGAAAGAAAGAGAGAGAGACAGACAGTGAGACAGAGAGAGAGAGGAAGAAAAGGAGGAGGAAGGAAGGAAGGAGAGGGAGGGAGGGAGAAAGAGAGAGAGAAAGGAAAGAAAGAAAGAAAGAAAGAAAGAAAGAAAGAAAGAAAGAAAGAAAGAAAGAAAGAAAGAAAGAAAGAAAGAAAGAAAGGAAGGAAGGAAGGAAGGAAGGAAGGAAGGAAGGAAGGAAGAAAGGAAGGAAGGAAGGAAGGAAGGAAGGAAGGAAGGAAGGAAGGAAGGAAGAAAGAAAGGAAGGAAGGAAGGAAGGAAGGAAGGAAGAAAGAGAAAGGAAGGAAAGAAGGAAGGAAGGAAGGGAGGAAGGAAAGAGGAGAGAGGGAGGGAGGGAGGGAGGGAGAGAGAGAAAGAAAGAAAGAAGGAAGGAAGGAAGGAAGGAAGGAATAGCCGGGCGCCGGTGGCTCACGCCTATAATCCTAGCTACTCAGGAGGCTGAGATCTGAGGATCACGGTTCAAAGCCAGCCCGGGCAGGAGAGTCCGTGAGACTCATCTCCAATAAACCACTAGAAAACCGGAAGTGGCTCTGTGGCTCAAGTGGTAGAGCGCTCACCTTGATCTGAAGAACACAGTGACAGCGCCCAAGCCCAGAGTTCAAGCCCCACAGCTGAAAAAAGAAAAAGAAAAAGGAACGAAAGAAGGAAGGAAGGAAGGGAGGAAGGAAGGAAGGAAGGAATGAAGGAACTCAATCAAGTAGGAGCCTTTGTTCAAGATATGGTACTAACATTAAATAAACAAATAAGTTATTAAAATCTTTTCATGTATTGTTCATACTAAAATTTTATATACATAAGGAGGAAAGACTTACAAGCTGGATAAATGTTTATATGCTTATGATGTGACTTAGACTTACTTCTGTGGACTGATATTTTTTCTTCAAAATTCATGCGTTATAACTCTAGACCTATGTGGCTTTTTGTGGGCATATGGCTCTTAGAAAGTAAAGTTAAATGAGGTCAATAGGGTGAGATCCAGGTTCAATAGAACTGATGGACACATAAAAAGAGAACGATGCACAGAGGAAAGGCCATGTGAGATACTACAAGTCAGGAAGGGCTATCACAGGACATAGGCTGGGCTGGCACTCTGACCTGGCAATTCTAGCCTCTACAACTGAGAAAACTAAGTTCCCTTGTTTATTCCACTCAGATTTTGGTCTTTACTTATGGTAGCCCCAGCCAACCAACCCACCTATGAGTATTTGAGACTGTTCCTAAAGAAGCTACAATTTTGTCTTGTTTCTTCTACCTCCATGTGAACCCTTCCCACCCAACGAGTACAACTGCTCCTCCCTGTAGGTCCACCATCCATTACACTATCCTGAAGCCTGGTGGGTGCATGACAAATATTTGTTGACTGGACCAAATAAATTCATGTCTCTTCTGTGGTATTTGAGTCCTCCTCAAATGTTGCTCCTCTAACCTAAACTATGGCACTTGGACACTGTTTCATTCACTAGTGAAGCCTCAACTCTCATATGTACGTTAACAAAATAAAAGCAAAGGAATGCCTAAAAACTGTCTATATCCCAGCAGGATATATATATATATATATATATATATATATATATATATATATATATATCAGCACTATGCTAAGAGCCTCAACATCTCTGGTTTTAGTGAAAAGATATCTTAGGGCCAACCACCTGGATTTGACATTTCCCCTGAAATGAACCATTTACTGCTTGCAGCCCTAGAATAGAAATTTTTTTTTGCTTCTATTTTGACAAGCTTATAATATCTTTTATCACAGCAAGAAAGCCTGTCTTCTTTCTATTCCAAATCAAATAACTAAGAGGATAGCACTCTCGTATTAAGAATTTTAAAAAAAACCTAGTTACTGTGTGTGTAAGAGAGAGAGCATGCACATGCACCTGCCCATCCAATTTTGAGCTCAAGTTAAAGTATATTCTTTCTTTAATATCTTACATCTTCCCATACTTGTCATCCTAGCCACTCAGGAGACTGAGATTTGAAGATGGAAGATCAAAGGTAGCCCAGCCCAGACAGTTGGAGACTCTTATTTCCAATTAATCAGCAAGAAGCCAGATACGGGGCTGTAGCTCAAGTAGTAGAGCACTAGCCTTGAGTGAAAAACTTAAAGGATAGTGCCCAAGTCCTAAGTTCAAGTGCCAAGTCCTGTGTGTGTGTCAACACACACACACACACACACACACACACACACACACACACACACACACACATCTTACATTGTTAGTGATTTTTTATGTTAAAATGCTTGAATTTACCACTCACAGATCATGATTTACAATAACAACTACAACTATGTCTACTCTTCACTAAGCATCTTTTATGTGCCAGGCACTTAGTGGTCTCTTAGCTTTCTGGACAGCGTTTCTGTATTTATCCCACAGAATCTAATACTGTTATGAAGAAGAAGAAATGGCTGAATCTGACAACCACAGAACTATGCTGTCTATTTACCATCAAATTCAATAAATTCATCCAATCTCCATTTAGTGAAAAGAGCACACACTTTAATTTTTTATTTTATTTTAAATTTTATTGTAAGGGTGATGTACGGAGGAGTTACAGTTACATGAGTCAGGTAGTGAGTACATTTCCTTTTGAACAGTGTCACCCCCTCCCTCATTCTCTCCCAGCTTTTCCCCTCCTAACTTCCCTCCCTACAAAGTTGTGGTTCATTTCCAACATCATGTCTAGTGGGTTTCACTGCTGAATTGGTTCATCCTTTGTCCAACCATTTCTGTGTTTCCCCTTCCTTTCCCCAAATCAGATAAACTTATATACAAGACAAAGGATACAGAAATGGAAAACAGCTACAGAGGGGGGAAAAAGGAAAGAAGAAAATAAAAAGAACCACAAATGGTATAATAAAAAAACTCTTACTTCTATTTCTTGGAGTTCATTTTGATAAGCATCATTTTATATGATCTTATGTACATAGCTGTTGAGCCCCTGTGATCCTAAGAATATCCTTTTTTCTCACTGTGTGAGTGTTTAGATTGCTGTTTAATCATGTCCAGGTGAAATTATTTGTCTTTTACTGTCCATTGGGTTTACTTGTAGATTTACAGGCACATTCTAGATATTACAAATGAGGAAAACCATGCTACCTATGTTTCTTTGGGTTTGCTTACTTTGCTTAGTATAATTTTTTCCAAGTCTTTGCATTTTCTTACAAATGGGGCAATGCATTCTTTCTGATGGAAGCATAGGTTTCCATTGTGTGTGTGTGACATTTTCTTGATCCATTCATCCATTTAGGGGCATCTGGGTTGATGGTTAGCTAAGGTAAACAATGCTGTAGTGAACATGATTATGCTGGCGGCTTTAGTGTAACTTGGTTTGTGGTAAATCAGATAGATGCCCAGAAGTAGGACTTCTTTAATTAGTCTCCATACTGCTTTCCAGAGAGATTAAACAAGTTTACATTCCCACCAACAGTGTAGTAGTGTTCCCTTTTGGCCACATCCTTACCAGCATCTGTTATTGTTAGTTTCCTAAATAATGGGCATTCTAACTGGGGTGAGGTAGAATCTCAGTGTTGTTTCGATTTACATTTCTTTTTATGGCCAGAGATGTTGAACATCTCTTCATGTGTCTATTGGCCATTCTAATTTCTTCAGAAAAGTCTCTCTTTAAGTCTTTAGCCCACTTGTTAATGGGTGGTCATTTCTTTGAGGATTTGTTTTGGGGAGGTTTAATTTTTGAGCTCTGAATGTATTTTAGGTATGAGGCCCTTAGATCTTAGCCCTTTTGGTGGACTTTATAATTATTATCTTGCTAATTAGGTCCTTTGCCATACAGAAACTCTTCAATTAATGCAGTTCCATTTATCTCGTCTTTCTTTGATTTGTTGTGATTCTGGATCTTTACTTAGGTAGTTTCTACCTGGAGCTCACATTTTAGATTCAGGCATTCTAATTTTTTGGCCTTGGGAAAAAACAATAGCTCACAACCCTCCATTCTGGCATCTTCCTACATAAAGTTGGATTCTAAATACCCCAGCTCTACTAGCCATGTGTACAAAACCAGATTGTAGACTTGGCACCACCTGGCGGGCATGCAATCCATGGCAGCTATTGCTATTACTGTAACTTTAGGACCTAGTATATACCCCAGGCAGTCTGTATAGCTTTCTGTGAAACAGAGACAGAATATCTGGGCCAATTTTTCAGTTGTCATAAGTTCTATCCAAATGCCTTAAAGTTTAGCCAGGGTGACTCTATTCCAGTTATCCTAGGCTGGACAAAGTACTGAAAATCAAGCAGCCCCAGGAAAACTTTGAGAGGTGGTCATTCACACCAGGAACAGAGGGAAGCTTTAACTCATGGGAGGCAGGAGGCTGAGTCCAGTCAAAGTTTGATCCACTCTTACCTAGTAAAGATGTTTCAGATAGACAAAACGCACATCTTTCCCCATCTGTGTGTGTATGTGTGTGTGTGAGTGTGTGTGTGTGTGTGTGTGTGTGTGTGTGTTTTACTGGGGCTTGAAATCAAAGTTCAGAAATATGCTCTTAGCCCTTTTTGCTGTATTTGTTCAAATAGGATCCCATATTTATATCTAAGTCCATCTCTTAGTTATGCTTCCACATAGATTTGATAACAGGCATGTGCTATTGCACATTGATTAAAATGAGGGTCTCATGAGTGATCCTCAGATCTCAGTCTAATGAATAGCTAGGATTACAAGCATGAGCAACTGTGCCCAGCCTTTTCTCATGTTGACATCATTCTGCTTTCTCCTTGTTCTCCAGTAGGAGCTAAACATTTTTCCCATTACATGGGAAAGGTAGCAAGGACTTTCCTCCAGACCCACTCTTCCTTCCCCTATCTCTTTATGAGCAAAGATTGGGGACATTGTCTTCATCCAAGGGGGATATTTCAACTAGAGAGAAAAAGCTGAGAAAATCTCATCCTACTTCCTACCTGAAGTTAGGAATGCAATGTCTTTCCTCTTCAGATGATCTGAGTGAGAACAGCAGAGGTGAGGGGAGGCCCAATAAGGACACACCATCAGGACAGCCAGAGAAGGAATGGGCAAGCCAAGACATGGGGAGAGTGTTTTCCCAGCACTTGGGCCTGTCCTTGTCCCTCTAGCAATGACTGATTCTAAAATCAGCTTCAATCCAAAGTGAAACAACTCTTTGAAAGAATGTTGCTCTGATATTCTAGAACCTGAGGTCATAACCATACAACTGACAGACATTATACCTCTTTAAAGACAGACACACGCTGGGCACCGGTGGCTCATGCCTGTAATCCTAGCTACTCAAGAGGCTGAGATCTGAGGGTCACAGTTCAAAGCCAGCCAGGGCAAGAAAATCCATGAGACTCTTATCTCCAATTTACTACCAGAAAACCAGAAGTGGAACTGTGGCTCCAGTGGCAGAGCACTAGCCTTGAGCTGAAGAGCTGAGGGACAGCACCCAGGCCCAGAATTCAAGCCCCACAACCAACCAAAAAAAAAAAAAAAAAAGATAGATACACATCTAAGAGCAAGTGTCTCTCACTAGTCTGAAGGAAGATGACAGTTGGAGATGCTGTGTAATTAAAGTAACAAGTAAATACATAACTTCAAATGACATTTTTATCAGCTGGACATGAGGGCTCACACCTGTAACCTCAGCTTCTTAGTGGACAGAGAAAGAGGCCAGCTAGGGGAAAAAGTTAGCCACATTCCATCTCAATAAACAACCAGGCTGTGGTGCCAGCTACACAAGAGGTAAGTAGAAAAATCATAGCCCCAGGCTGGCCCTAGAAAAAAAACGTAAGACCTTTTCTGGAAAAAAAAAAAGCAACTAAAGTGAAAAAGGGCACATGGCTCAAGCAATAGAATACCTGCCTAGCAAGGGTAAAACCCTGTGTTCAAACCCTACTATTATTATCAAAAATAAATAAATATCTTTGGTCAAAATTTCTTCTTTTGGAAGAGTGTTGTTTTGGTTTTTGATTTTTGTTGGTGCCAGGATTGGGGCTTGAACAATGGGCCTTGTGTTTTCTTGTTGGCTTTTTCCACTCAAGCCTGGTAATCTTACTACTTGAGCCATTCCTCCACTTCTGGGTTTTGAGTGGTTAATCAGAGACAAGAATTTCTCCCAGGCTAAGGTGAACCCAACATTCAGATCTCAGCCTCCTCTTGAATAACTAGAATAATAGGCATGATCCACTAGGACCCAGCTAAAATTACTATGCTTTAATAAGTACCTCTGATAAACACTGATCTAGCTAAATGCCACTAAGCATGACATGATCTGTCCCTGGAAAACTCAGAAACTACAGATTTCTGCCATATTATGTGGCTGGTCCAATTCAGAGAGATGAGATAAAGCACATAACTCACCCAAAAGCAATGACAAATTGTGTCATACTGAATCCATCTCATGAAAGCTCAAATTTGAGCCATACTAGGTTGTACCAGCCCCCTAAGATTTTTTTAATTATAAAGGTGATGTACAGAAGGGGGTGACCATTTTATAAGGCAGGTAATGACTACATCGCTTTTTGTCAACCCTTACTTTGCTCTCTCCCAGTTTTTCCCTCTGGTCCCTGCCCACAAATTGTATAGTTCATTTTTAGCACGGTGTCTACTGAGTCCCACTGCTGCATTTATTCACCCGTTGGCCCACAATTTCTTTGCCCCCAGAAGCAGATAAACAAACAAGACCAAAAATAACTCTTATCTCTATTCCTGGAATTCATTTTGGTAAATATTATTTTACATGATTAGAGGCACAGAGGCAAGACTTTTTATAATGTCTAGAAACCCCTGCTATTCCGTGGGTTTCACAGGGATTCTCTCCTACTCAGCTACATGGAAGTTGGGGAGCAAATCAAAGCTTGCCTGGTAATAACTTCCTTCCTGCTTGAAATCCTCAGGGTCTTAGAAGCCCCCACAATATGTCTCTAGGTAGGATATACCTTTTAGAAGGATAGACCTCAAAAGTTTAATAACATCCCTGGAATACAAAAACTTAGGCAAGCTAGGCAGTAGTGGCACATGTTTATAATCCTAGGTACTCAGGAAGCTGAGATCTGAGGGTCATGGTTTGAAGGCAACCCTGAGCAGGAAAGTCCAGGATACTCTAATTTCCAATTAACCACCAAAAAACCAGAAGAAGGGCTGTGGCACAAGAGGTAGAGCATCAGCCTTGAGTGAAAAAAGCAAAGTACAGAGCCCACAGGTCCTGAGTTCAAGCCTCAGTACTGGCACACACACACACACACACACACACACACACACACACACACACACACACACACACACACACACGGCACAATTGCAGATTGAGGGTTAAAATTTGAAATAATAATTCAGTATACATTAGACAGACAAAAGGAAGCAATTACTAACTATACATTTTCTCCATCAGACTCATAAAGAATAGTTAATGCAAGAGTATTTAACCAGTATAGTCAGAAAAAGCTTATGGCCACTTTCAAATCAAGATTTCTCAGACACAGATTCATAAAATTTGTCTCCATTGCAGAATTATGGGTGACTTCTCTATCAACTATCAACTATCTATCAACTATCAACTGCTATGTTTCTTCTACCATTAATCTATTCCAAGTGCTTACTACCATGTCTGCTGCTCCACAATTTGTGCATCAATACGTGATACATGAAAATTCAGGTTATAAGAACAACAAAATAGGGTGGAATTTCTAACACGAAAGAGCAGTTGTTATGGGCCTCGGCAGGACTTCTAATGCTAGGGAGAAGTTGCTACAGGAGAGCATCCAAGTGAGCCCCAATAACCTGCCTGCAATGCCCTAGTGATGCAATACTCCCAGGAGGGGTGCTCAACAGAACCCCATTAAGCTGCTGGCACCTCTCTGCACATATTCCTCTCCCTCGGGACCTAGCCCACCCCAAAAGCCTGCCTGTGCATCCCCGTGAAGGACCCTGACATCAACAGTGTCTGGAGCAAACCTGCACCAGAGGTAAGCACCCAGCCTGGCCGAAAGGCCCACCCACAGCGCAGGACACCACCAGCACAGTGCCCACCAGAGACACAGTACATGGCATCCCATTATCACTGACCTTAACACCTGACCTGAACAGCCTCCACAAATCCTGAACCCAGATGCATAAGCCACAGGGAAAACTCACAAAATCCGAGAAGAAGAGAATCTGCTACTCTCAAAAACAAACAACTCATGCAATCCTAATATCAGATAAAATTGACTTCAAATTAAAATTAGTGAGAAAGGCTGGGAAGGTGGCTCAGTGGTAGAGCACTTGCATGCTCGAGGCCCTGGGTTCGATTCCTCAGCACCACATAAGAAAAAAGCCGGAAGTGGCGCTGTGGCTCAAGTGGTAGAGTGCTAGCCTTGAGCTGAAGAGCTGAGGGACAGCTCCCAGGCCCAGAGTTCAGGCCCCATGACCGCACCCAAAAAATAAATAAATAAATAAATAAAATAAAATTAGTGAGAAGAGATAAAGAAGGCCGCTACAAACTAATCAAGGGATCTCTTCTTCAGGAGGATATTACAATTCTAAATATCTATTCGCCAAACAATGGAGCACCCAAATTTATCCAAGAAACACTACTTTCTCTCAAATCTCACATAGATCCAAAGACATTAATTGTTGGGGACTTTAACACACCACTCTCCCCACTAGATAGATCAACTCAGCAAAAACTCAACAGAGAAACTGCAGATCTAAACAACTGAATAGATCAACTAGATTTAACAGACATCTACAGAATATTTCACCCAGCAGCATCAGAATACACTTTTTTCTCAGCAGCACATGGAACATTTTCCAAAATAGACCACATTTTAGGTCACAAAGCCAACTTGTCCAAACATTCAGAAACATTGAAGTTATACCTTGCATTCTCTCAGACCACAAGGGAATAAAATTAGAACTCAACACCAAAAGCCACCAAAGAAAGTCCTGTAACACATGGAGGCTGAACAACACACTGTTGAATCACCAGTGGGTCATGGAAGAGATTAGAAAGGAAATTCAAATATTCATGATATGCAACAAAAATGAACACACAAATTACCAGCTCCTCTGGGACACAGCTAAGGCAGTACTCAGAGGCAAATTTATAGCTCTGAGTTCCTACATCAACAAATTGGAGAGATCTGAAATGAACAATTTGATGGGCCTTGTGTTTTCTTGTTGGCTTTTTCCACTCAAGCCTGGTATTCTTACTACTAGAGCCATTCCTCTACTTCTAGGTTTTAACTGGTTAATCAGAGATAAGAATATTTTCTCCCAGGCTAGATGTGAATCCAGCACTGAAATCTCAGCCTCCTCTTGAATAAATAGGCTAATAGGCATGATCCACTAGGACCCAGCTAAAATTACTATGCTTTAATAAGTACCTCTAATAAACACTGGTCTAGCTAAATGTCACTAAGCATGACATGATCTTTCCTTGGAAAACTCAGAAACAACAGCTTTTTACATCTGAACCTCCTTGAAAAAAGAGCAGCAAGATAAACCCCAATCCAGTAGACAGAAAGAAATAATTAAAATTAAATCAGAATTAAATGACTTAGATTCCAAAAAAACCATAGAAAGAATCAACAAAACAAAGAGTTGGTTCTTCAAAAAAATTAACAAAATTGACAGACCCTTAGCAAATCTTATTAGAAAAAGAAGAGAACACACCCAAATAAATAAACTCAGAGATGAGAATGGAAACATCACCACAGAAACAACCAAGATTCAGAACATTATAAGGGTACTTCTCAAACCTTTATGCTAATAAGTTTGAGAACTTGGCAGAAATGGACCTTTTCCTAGAAAATATCAACATGCCAAAACTAAACCAAGATGAACTAAACCATCTTAACAGGCCCATATCACGCATTGAAATAGAAACAGCAATAAGAGACCTCCCATCTAAGAAAAGCCCAGGACCAGATGGTTTCACAGCGGAATTCTACAAGGCCTTCAAAGCAGAGCTCACACCAATACTCCTTCGACTCTTCAATGAAATTGAAAGAGAAAGTTCACTGCCGAACTCTTTCTATGAAGCCATCATAACCCTCATCCCAAAACCAGGCAGGGACTCATCAAAGAAAAAGAACTATAGACCCATTTCTTTGATGAACATCCATGCAAAACTTCTCAACAAAATTCTGGCCAATCGACTTCAACAATTCATCCAAAAAATCATACACCATGATCAAACAGGATTCATTTCAGCAATACAAAGCTGGTTCAATAGATGCAAATCAATTAATATAATTCATCACATCAACAGGAGCAAGGATAAGAACCACATGGTTATCTCAATAGACGCAGAAAAAGCATTTGACAAGATCCAACACCCCTTTATGATGAAGGTTCTGGAAAAATTAGGAATCCATGGAACATTCCTCAATATAATAAAGGCTGTATATGACAAACCTACAGCCAGCATTATAGTGGGTGGTGAAAAACTAAAGCCATTTCCTCTTAACTCAGGAATGAGACAAGGATGTCCACATTCTCCACTTCTCTTCAATCTAGTATTAGAATGCCTAGCTACAGCAATAAGACAAGATGCAAACATAAAGGGTATCCAAATAGGGAAAGATGAAGTAAAACTCTCCCTCTTTGCAGATGACAT
Organism: Dipodomys spectabilis; assembly: GCF_019054845.1. NCBI lineage: Eukaryota > Metazoa > Chordata > Mammalia > Rodentia > Heteromyidae > Dipodomys > Dipodomys spectabilis. The sequence goes on from NW_024870824.1 coordinate 13,036,722, forward strand.
GACCTTGTATTTAAAGAATCCCATGGACTCCACTCCCAAATTACTCAAGCTGATTCAACACTATGGCAAAGTAGCAGGTTATAAAATTAACCCTCAAAAATCAATGCCTCTTCTCTATGCCAACAATGAGAAAAGCGTGGCTGAAATTAGGAGAGCAACTCCATTCATAATAGTCCCACAAAAAATAAAATACCTAGGAATTAACTAAAGAAGTAAAGGACCTCTATAATGAAAACTTTAAAAACCTGAAAAAGGAAATCAAAACAGAACTTAGAAAGTGGCAAAACTTCCCATGCTCCTGGATTGGAAAGATCAACATCGTGAAAATGACAATAGTACCCAAGGCTATCTACAAATTCAATGCGGTACCTATCAATATTCCAACCTCATTCTTCAAGGAAATAGAAGAGGAAATCCAAAAATTCATAGGGAACAATAAAAGACCCTGAATAGCAAAAATGATCCTTAACAGAAAGAATGGTGCTGGAGGAATATCAATACCAAATTTCAACTCTACTACAAAGCCATAGCAATCAAAACAGCTTGGTACTGGCACAAGAACAGACCTCAGGACCAATGGAATAGAATTGAAAACCCAGCAATGAACCTACAGACCTATAGCCATCTAATCTTTGATAAGGGAGCTAAAAAAATAGCTCCCATGACCAAAAAAAAAGAAAGAAACCAAATTTTCAATAAAGGAAATGAAAAATGAAATTAACAAAGAGATAGGAAAAAGACTTGATAAATTACATCAAAATGAAAAGTTTCTGCCCAATCTGACCATATAAAATAATATTTATTGAAATAAAATCAAGGAAAGGAGAAAAAAAGTTTCTGCACCACTAAGGACATAGTGACTAAACTAGAAAGACAGCCAATAGACTGAGAGAAAATCTTTACCAGTAACACATCCATCAGAGCCCTAAGACACACACACACACACACACACACACACACACACACACACACACACACACAAACTAATAATCAATGGGCAAAGGAGCTAAAGAAAGGCTTCTCAGAAGAAGACTTAAGAATGACAAATAAACACAAGATAATGCTCAACATCCCTGGCCATAAAGAAATGCAAATCAAAACAACTTTGAGATTCCATCTCACTCCAGTTAGACTAGCCAACATCAAGAATTCAAACAAAAACAAATGCTGGCAGGGATGTAGAAAAAAGGAACCCTATTCCACTGTTGGTGGGAATGTAAACTAGTACAACCACTAGTACAACTAGTACAACATAGATGGCAGTCTTGAGGCTCCTCAAAAAGCTAAACAGATCTTCCCTACCACCCAGCCATTATCACTCCTGGGCATCTACCCAGAATATCACAAGCCAGAATAGTGTAAAGACACTTGCACATCCATGTTCATTGTTCACAATAGCCAACTTATGGAAACATCCCAGAAGCCCTATTAGTCAATTAATGTCATTCAATACAACAGAAGGACAAAACCACAAGATCATCTCAATAGATGCAGATAGAATAATATGGAATAATAGGAGATCCTGTATAGTAAAAACAATCTTTAGCAGGAAGAACAGTGCTGGAAGAATATCAAACCAAACTTCAAATTCTATTACAAAGCTGTAGTTATAAAAATTAAAAAAAAAAAAAAAAAAAAAAAAAAAACCAGCTTGGGCCAGGTGCTGGTGGCTCATACCTGTAATCCTAGCTACTCAGGAGGCTGAGATCTGAGGATCATGGCTCAAAGTCAGTCCAGAAAGGAAACTCCATGAGACTCTTATGTCCAACAAACTACTCAAAAAAGCCAGAAGTAGCGCAATGGCTCAAGTGGTAGAATGCTCTCTTTGAGCTAAAAAAGCTCAGGGACAGACCCCAGGCCCAGAGTTCAAGCCCCAGGACTGGCAAGAAAAAAATTTAGAAAGAGGACAAATAATTAACAAGAGGACAAATAATTAACAAATCTATCAGGTTTTTTAAATTTTGTTTTTTGTACTTGTATTGACCTCAAATCATCATATTTGCCTTTGAAAAAATTCCAACACACTTTCAAATAATATCCCTGAAGAAACTAAGAATAGAAGGAATGCACCCTAATATAATAAAGGCTATGTATGAGAAATCCATAGCCACTTATGCTCTAAATGGGAAAAACAATCATTTCCTCTAAAATCAGAAAGTGGGCTTTATCTACTCTCTCCATTCTAGGGAGACCTAGAAATAAACCTAACTAAGGAAGTGGAAAACCTTCACAATAAACACTAAAAAAAAATTGAGAAAGGCATTAGAAAATGGAAAAGTCTCTCATGTTTGTGAACTGGCAGAGTTAATATAGTAAAAGTGTCTATACTACCAAAAATACTACAGATTTGGTGCAATGCTCATCAAACTCCCAATGATATTCCTCATTGGAATTCATATGGAAGCACAAAAGACACTGGATAACCAAAGCAATCTAGAGCAAACAAATTATACTGCAAAGACTCCATGATAGTGACACTTGAATAGACACGTAAACCATAAACAAATGAATAAGAAAACTCGAAATTAGCCCACACAATTACAACCATCTGATTCTTAACAAAGAAGCCAAAACTACAAAATGGAGAAAAGATGTCCTCTTCAACTAATAGTGCTGGATATCTTCATGAAAAAGACTGAAACTAGACCCATCTTTTATTCTTTTTTTTTTTTTTGCTGGTCTTGGGGCTTGAACTCTGAACTTCTTTTGCTCAAGGAGAGAGTTCTACCATTTGAGCCACAGCACCACTTCTGCCTTTTTTGAGTAGTTAGTTGAAGATAAAAGTCCTAGGGAGTTTCCTTTCCAGACTGGCTATGAACCACAATCCTCAGATCTCAGCCTCCTGAGTAGTTAGGATTATAGACATAAGCCACTGGCACCTCCAGCTCCATCTTTCATTCTTTATATAAAACCAAAAATGGATTCAAGACTTTAATATACTTAAAACTTTGAAACTACTAGAGGAGACAACAGAGAAATCACTTCAAGATATAATGGCAGTCCGGGCATCAGTGGCCCACGCTTGTAATCCTAGCTACTCAGGTGGCTGGGATCTGAGGATGGCAATTCAAAGCCAGCCCAGGCAGGAAAGTCTATGAGACTCTTATCCCCAGTTAACCACCAGAAAACCAGAAGTGGCACTGTGGCTTAAGTGGTAAAGCACTAGCCTGAGCTGAAGAGCTCAAAAACAGCACCCAGGCCCAGAGTTCAAGCCCACAATCGACCAAAAGAGAGAGGGAGAGAGGGATGGGGGGAGGGGTCAGAGAGGGGGAGAGAGGGAGAGAGGGAGAGAGAGAGAGAGAGAGAGAGAGAGAGAGAGAGAGAGGCAAGTATTTCCTTAATAGGCCTCCAATAGCTCAAGAGATAAGAGCAAGAATTAAAAGACTCTTGATCACTGAAGGAAGCTATCATAACAGAGAGAATGGGAGAAAATCATTGTAAGTTTTTCATGTGACAAGGGCTTAATATCATCCAGAAAATTAAATACTATAAGAACAATAGTCCAATGAGCAATAGGCAAATGAACTAGACAGTTATCTAAAGAAAAACTACAAGTGGCCAATACATGAAGGGAAATTCAACATCCTTAGCTATAAAAGAAATGTAGATCAAACCAACATTGAAATTCTACTTCACCCCAGTCTGAAAAAGAACAAATGATCAATGCTGGCAAGTATGGTGTTAGGAGTTGGGGAGTGGGGGAAGAAATTCTCATAGACCAATGGTGGAAAGGTAAATTTGTAAACACTATAAAAATCAGTATGAAGATTCCTCAAAAAAATAAAAATAGAGCTACCATATGATCCTGCTAATACCATTCCTGGGCAGATATCCAAAGAAATAAAAGACAAAATACATAGATACCTATATATCCATATTTTATTGCAACACTACTCACAATAGCCAAGCTACAGACTCAGCCTAGGTGCCCATCAGCAGATGAACAGATAAAGAAAATGTGGTAAATCTTCTAAATAATGCAGCATTTTTCAGTCATAAAGAATGAATGCATCTTTTGCAGGAAAATGGGGTGGTGATCATGTTAAGCTAATCAAGCCAGATTCATAAAAACAATACATTTTCTCTCAAGTGCAGAATCTAGACTTGTAAATACAAGTTAACATAATGGCATGAAGCTAAATGGAAGAATATTTGGGGGGAAGAAACCAGGGGGAGGAGAGAGCCGCAGGGGATGGTGATTGGAGGAGGATAAGATCCATCATTTTAGCTTGGTGCCTGTGGTTAACACCTGTAATCCTAGCTACGCAGGAGACTGACGTCTGAGGATCACTGTTCAAAGCCAGTCCAGGCAGCGAAGTCTGTGAGACAATTATCTCCAACTAACCACCAGAAAACTGGAAGTGGTACTGTGACTCAAAGTGGTAGAGCACTAGCCTTGAGAGAAAAAGGTCAGGGACAGTGCCCAAGCCCTGAGTTCAAGCCCCATGACCACCACCAACAAAAAAGATCCATTATCTTATACAAGGTGTTTTAATAATTATAATTCTACTTCTTCCTGTATTCCCATGAGAAAGTAGCTGTTTTGATGGGGTGAGGAAGCATCAGATATATGCCTACTAAAGCCAGGCACATACACTTCCAAAAAATAGTATATGATGAATAAAATTCTTCAAGAGGAAATATATGAGTAACACTACTGAAGACTACAGATGACCTCAAAATTTAACTCCAAAATTAACAGAGTTAAACATCCATTTACTGTGGAATCCAAGAACATTTATAACAAGTCCCAGTTTTCTTACCTCTTTCTGATTTTTTTCTCATTCCTCCCTGGATATACATTCCATTCCTAGCATCATCTCCAAAACAAGACATATGTTTGTTTTTACATCCAACCCCTATCTACAAGCCCTACTTTTCCAACTATTAGTTCATTTCTGCATCACAACCCATATGTAAAGTCATGTCTGACTGTGGTCCATATAAACTTCTCTTTCCTCTGATCTTACAGCCTAACAAAACTAGCCCTGGTCAAATACATTGCTGGTTTTCATGAATGAATTCTTTGTCTATTGCGTGATAATTGTGTGGGCAGGAAAGTCTGTGAGACTCTTATCTCTAATTAACCAGCAAAACACTAGAACTAGAGCCATGGTTCAAGTGGTCAGATGCTAGTCTTAAGAACAAAAGTTCTCAGATCCTGAGTTTAAGCCCTAGGACCAGCAAAAAAAAAAGGAAGGAAGGAAGGAAGGAAGATAAGAAGGAAGGAAGGAAGGAAGGGAGAATGAAAGAAAGAAAGAAAGAAAGGAAGAAAGAAGGAAGGAAAGAAAGAAAACTATAACATTGAATATAAAGAGAAATAAATAACTATATAACAAAGAAAATGAAAAAATTAACACAAAAAAAATTCAAGAAACCATATTCCAAACAGAATTCCCAACTAGAATAGTACTTTATATCCCAATGAGAAACATTTTAACACACATGCACACACATGCACACACACACACACACACACACACACACAAAATACACACACCTGCAAAAAGAAAAAAAAAATCCCATGAACTTTTGTTAATAAAGTAGTATTGGCTTGGCAATTCTGAAGTTACTAATAAAATAAATGCCCAATAAGTAAATATAGTGAAGAAATATATTAAGTTCTTCAGAGCCAGAGTCCCCGCTGTATAAAAAAAAATGCAAAGGTATTAAGAAAAGGAAAGAAATCTGTTATTGGTTACAAATTTGTATGATTTGAAAAAGTGTTAGCTCTATCCAATGTAAAGACCTAAAGCAAACATCTCCTGTTAGCAACCCGCATTCAAATGATCTGGATATGTGTCTCTTAATACATCCTCCACTAAAATGAAGCAGAGCTCAGCTGAGTGCTGAGAGCTTACAGCTGTCATCCTAGCTACTCAGGAGGCTGAGACCTGGGGACTGAGGTACGAAACCAGATCAGGCTGACAAGGCCAAGAGACTTTTATCTCCAATTCGTCAGCAAAAAGCCAAAGTGGAGGTGTGGCTCAAGTGGCTTTTTGAAGAAAAGACTGATCCTATTTACGAGACAGAAAAACAGAAGGTTAAAAAAAAAACCCACAAGGTGAGGTGAGAATTTATTGTGATTTTCAGCAAAGAATGATCCAAGCCTTAGGGCCTCCACTGGTTAGTTTTAGGGAAAACATTAATTTTAGGGAAACACATCAGGAAATAATTATAGTAATAGATTATAGCACATGTAAAAAAGAAAAGGTTTTATGGTCCACAATGATTTGAAAATAATGATTTTTAAAACTTGGGAGTAAAGATGAAACCTCTTCTTTATAGAATGGAGACTAATGGAGACAAAACTCACCATGACAACTACATGTAGCAACTGACTCAGATGGTTCATGAATGAGACTACTTGATAAATGTTTGCTCACAGATACCATGCCTTTGGACTGCTTGTAGTTGAGATGGAGTCATTTTTAGTAGAAATTTACTGCTCAGTGTTTAGGAGGCTACAAAGTCCAAGTCCAAGGAGCCAGCACACATGGTGTCTGGTATAGGTCCAGGTGATGCTTTCTAAGTGTCTTCACTTCTAAGTGCCTTCTATAAGGGCACTAATCCCATTCAAGAAAGAACAGCTCTCAGACCCTACCTAGTCTTACAGACTACTGATTAAAACGGGAAAATAGACAAATAGAGACATATATATACATATATATAATTTTAATGGTACTAGGGATTGAACCTAGAACCTGATGCTTGCTAGGCAAGCACTCTACCACTTGAGCTTTTCCTCCAGCCCCCAAAGTGTCCTTTTAAATGGGGAAATATGAAGAAACCAACTTAGTACCACCATAATAATGGAATCTACAGTTTATTAGTGTGATGTAATGGGAACTACTGTCCATGTGGTAGTCATAAGACAGACAAATCCAAACTGAGGTCTTCTACTAATAACTAGCTTAGTCTTCAGAAAGATTATCAGGAAGGAGAGCAATGCCCAGTTTAACGATCAATATACCACAAAATGTAAGGTTTGATCTTTGGATCCAGACAGAGGTATAAATACACACACACACACACACACACACACACACACACACACACACACACACACGCAATTAATTCATCTAGAAATTTTCATTATTCCAATTTTATTGGTATTTTTGTGTGTATGTTAGGTATCAAACCCAGCAAGTACTATGCTGTTAAGCTAAAAGCCCAGCCCAAGAAAGCTTATCAACTAGTATAATTGTATCATGTTAAATTTCGTGGGCATGGTAATGCCATTGTGATTCTACAGACTGTCCTGGCGCTCAGGCTATGCATATCAATGCACTGAAAAATGAGTGTCAGCTAGGTGCTAGTAGCTCATGCCTGCAGTCCTAGCTACTAAAAAGGCTGAGGCCTGAGGATTGTGGTTCAAAGCCAGCCTGGGCAAGAAAGTCCATGAGACTCTTATTTCCAATTAACCACCACACACACACACACACACACACACACACACGAAAGTCCATGAGACTCTTATTTCCAATTAACCACCACACACACACACACACACACACACACACACACACACACACACACACACACGAAAGTCCATGAGACTCTTATTTCCAATTAACCACCACACACACACACACACACACACACACACACACACACACACACACACACACACACACACACACACACACACACACACACACACACACACACACACACACACACAGCACCAGAAGTGGAGCTATGGCTCAAGTAGACAGCCATAAGTTCTAGTACCACCAAAAGGAAAAAGAAAAATGAGTGTCACAGAGTCTATGACTTATTGTCAAGTGGTTCAGAACTTTCAAAACATATATTCTAGACCTGGGAAGGTGGCTCAGTGGTAGAGTGCTTGCCTTGCATGTATGAGGTCCTGGGTTCAATTCATTAGCACCACATAAAGCAGAAAAAGCCAGAAGTGGCTGTGGTTCAAGTGGTAGAGTGCTAGCCTTCAGCTGAAGAACTGAGGGACAGCGCCCAGGCCCAGAATTCAGACCCCATGCCCAACAACAACAACAACTACAACAAAAAAGAAAGTATTCTAGCCAAAAGCAAGAAAGAAAAGAAAAAGCCAGAAGTGGAGCTGTGGCTCCACTGTGGAAGAGCATTACCCTTAAGCAAAAGAAGCTGAGGGACAGCAACCAGACCCTGAGTTTAAGCCCCAAGACCAGCAAATATTATAATAATAATAATATGAATTTTTATTTTAAATACAAAGTGGTCAGGGGATAGGATCCTATAATAATAAATAGTAGTGGAAAACTGGTCAAATATGAATTAAGTCTATAGTTAGTAATGTATTATTTATGTAAGATGTTAACAGGAAACTTGGCAAAAATCATACAGAAGTCATAAATCTTTCTGTAAATCTAATACCATTCTGAAACAAAAGCTTACTTCAGAAATGTTTCTAGAGAACATGAATGTGGCAAAATACCAACAATTCATAAATCTTGGTGCCTGTTTATCCAACAATTTTCTCAACTTTTCTCTAAACTTCAGATTCCCCAAAATAAAATAAAGCTACAAGAGAAAAGTAAAAAAGATGAAGATATTTCAAATGAATGCTAACCAAAACTGGTATTATTACATTAATGTTAGGTACAGTAGCAATTAGGCCCAAATCAAAAATATTACGTGGAAAATTTTCTAATTAAAAAAATTCTGGTTAGATACAATTTCACTTTATACTCATCTAGTAACAAGGCCTCAAAATCATTGTCAGCACTGTAAGGAGATATTATAGACAAGTCAATAGCCATGAGTATCTTCAGTACATCTCCCAAAAGAGAAAAGAACAAAGAAAACAAGAATAAAAACTGATAAATACTTTGACCTGCAACTGTGACCTAGTGGATACATATATACCTGTATAAATGTAGATATACATTAAAGCTCACATTGTGCAGTTGCTAATAATTGATCATGCATTGAGCCATAAAGTTCAAGTACAATTTGCTGCTAGCATTGAGCCATTCCTCAATTGGTGATTACACAGGTGTCTTATTTTCTGATGTTTTTTTAGGTGGGATTCACTTATATTTTTTATTGTTGACTTTTTGTGTGCATGCTATTTAACAAGTAAATGTAGTTATTTAACAAGTAAATGTAGTTAAATCCTTAGAAAAATACTCACATACAATCAATATAATAAATCCAATAGACTGCTTTTTCTTCAACATTTCAACTAATTGTTTTTTCACTTGAGTATCTTTTCTGCATATTTGATGCCATTATGATTTTACAGACCATTTTAGTTCTTAAGAGATACAGGTTAATATACTATACAATATATATCTTTAAAACTGGAAAATGTAGGCATAGGTAAATAGGTAATTATCTCTTCTTCTTGTTGTTGTTTAAATAGGTAATTATCTCTCCTCCTCATCCTCCTCCTACCAGTCCCTGGGCTTATTTTACTCAAAGCACTCTACCTCTTGAGCCACAGTGCCACTTCCAGCTTTTTCTGTTTATGTAGTACAGAGGAATCAAACTCAGGGGGCTTCATGCATTCTAGGCAAGCACTCTACCACTAAGCCACATTCCCAGCCCCTAGGTAATTATATTCTATGAATAGGCCTCCAATTGCCCAGCAAATAAGAGCAAGAATTCACAAATGGGGCTGTATTTATTTTTTTCTTCACATCAAAAGAAACAATGATTAGAACCAAGAGAACAAAGAGCACATAAAAGAGCAAAATAACAAATAATTCGATTAATAAATGGGTAAATGAACTTAACAGTTCTCAGAAGAAATATAAAGGGAATGAGGCTTAGTGGTAGAGTGCTTGCCTAGCATGCATGAAGCCTTGGGTTCAATTCCTCAGTATCACATAAACAGAAAAAGCCAAAAGTGGTACTATGGCTCAAGTAGTAGAGAACTAGCCTTGAACAAAAGAAGTTCGGGGACAGTGCCTAGGCCCTGAGTTCAGACTCTAGGACTGGCTAAAAACAAAAACAAAAACCATATATATCTATATCTATCTATCTATCTATCTATCTATATATATATACATAAAAAATATATATTGTTATATATATGAATAATGAATACATGAAGAAATACTGGACCTTCTTAGCATAAAAGAAATGCAAATCAAAACTACACTAAGATTCTCTCACCCCAGACATATGAGCAGAGACGTCATCAAGAAAACAGTAACAAATTCTGAAAAGGGTATGGGAGAGAGAAACCCTCATACCCTGTTGGTGGGAATGTAAACTAATACAATCTCTATTGAAATTGATAAAGAGGTCCTCTAAACCGAGAACTAGTCCTATCTTATGACTTTGCCACTCCACTCTTTTTTTTGGGGGGGGGGGTCCAGTCGTGGGGCCTGAACTCTGGGCCTGGGTGCTGTCCCTCAGCTCTTCAGCTCAAGGCTAGCACTCTACCACTTGAGCCACAGCGCCACTTCTGGCTTTTTTCTTATGTGGTGCTGAGGAATCGAACCCAGGGCCTCGAGCATGCAAGGCAAGTGCTCTACCATTGAGCCCCCTTCCCAGCCCTGCCACTCCACTGTTTTGCAAATAAGCAAAGGAAATACCCATGTTCATTACAGCACTGTTCACAATAGTCAAATTATTAAATTATCCAAGATATCTAATAATCAATGAATAAAGAAAATATGATACACATAAAGAAAAGTGGAATTGTCAATTGCAGAAAAACAAATGGAACTGGAGATCATCATGATGAGCAAGGTAAGCCAAACTCAAACAGCATGCTCTTATTTGTGACATACAGGCCAATGATGATGATGGCAATGACATGGAACATGAATGTAAAAGGGAGACTATTTAGGGGGAGACCAGAGATGGAAGGGTAAAAGAAGGGGATAGTAATGGATGAAGAAAATTAGAAGACATAAGGCGGTGTAGCTCACACCTATAATCCTAGCTACTCAGGAGGCTGAGATCTGAAGATCACAGTTCAAAGCCAGCCTGAGCAGAAAAGTCCACATGAGACTCATCTCCAATTAACCACTCAAAACCTGAAAGTAGAGTTGTGGCTCAAAGTGGTAGAGTGCTAGCTTTGAGCAACAGAAGCTCAAGGACAGCACCCAGGCATTGAGTGCAAGCCTCACAACTAACAACAAAAATCAGAAGACATTGTGTGTTTGTGTGTATGTGTGTTATTAAGGCATAAATGAAACCCACCAGTGTCTGAAAAAGGGAATGAAATATAAAGGGGGTGAATTTTTCAAAGTCTACTGCACAAATGTATAGAATTATCAAAGAAAACCCTCTCACTAGTAATACATGCTAATATTAAGAACCCCTTCTATATCTTTATGAAAAGCACATTCAGTTCATCAAGAAGCTCTCTCAAGTCTGGCAACAGTGGCTTACACCTGTAATCTTAGCTACTCAAAAGGCTAAGATTTGAGGATCACAGTTCAAAGCTAGCCTGGGCAGGAAAATCCATGAAAAATAGAACTAGCTATCTAATTTGGTTGTTTTTTTTTTTTCTTATTAAATGAGAAATCAAGGGGCTGGAGGCATGGGCTCAAGGGCTCAAATGGCAGAACAACAGCAGAGCAAACCCGAGCCAACACCAAGACCTAAGTTCAAAACCTAGGACTGTCAAGAAATCAGGACTGGGGGAGTGGCTCAAGTGGTAGAGCACTTGCTTAGCAAATGCAAGGCCTCCTGAGTTCAACCTTTAATACCACAAAAAAAAAAAAATCAATAAAGCAAAAATCCCCACCAACTTCTTAAGTGGATATCTTATCAAAGAACCATTATGTACTCCTTAGTCTTCATAAACAGTATAAAGCACCCCACATATTCACACTCTTATGTTACAGACTAGAATCTATGGAGGCGGAGGGGAGACAAAGCTTCTGGGAAATTGCAATTATTTGTTCAAAAAATACAACAAAGCAAGGAATAAAGCATTTCTCTTAGAGGCTTAAAGATGGAAAATACAAGTTTATTAGGTCCAGAAATCAAAGACAATTTGATATAATTATGATTACACACAGAAGTTGATCAGTAGAAATAAAATCTTCCTGGTTTGAATGAAGGTATGAGTAAGTAGCAACCCTAGGAACCATACTAGACCTCCAATTTATACAAGTTTAATGAACTAAATAAATAATTGTATCGCCAACATCTGCTTGTAGCCCATTCTCAGAGAGATGAATTTTCTTGGTCATGAGGTCCACATGGAAAGTAGCATGCTCAGAAATGGGGGTCTTTTCAATGCACTCTTTCCCTAGGACTGGAACTCGCCGAGGCCCCAATAGTGGATCATCAAATCTCATTAGTTTCACTTTGGAAAGGTCTACAGCAGAAGAGATTATCAACATAAACACTCAATTATCCATAGTGACTGACAGAAACTACAAATGAATCTGTTAACACGTATCTTAAACAATCTAGTTACATTTAAGTAAAAATATGTTCATCAGATTATTCAATAGGACCCAGTCTCAGGCACACATCTAAAAGTCTAACTGTCATTATCCCCTTTCTGCTTTTTACCCAGATCAAATATTGTAAGAGGCTCTATAGCCTATCTCCTGGAATGATAAGCCGGGAAAGAGGAAGAATTGAGTATATTTTTGAGTACTAACCTATCTGATCTCCTAAATCACTTTTATGTGCTTTAATTAGTCATTCTTCAAAAGATCAAAAAGTCTAAAACATTTCTTTCTTGGGATTCCTAGGATTTGCTAAAGTAGATTTTCTTGGAGATATTTCTGGAGAAACAATGATTATAGGAAACAGAATTACCCTTTTCTTGTTTAGTTCAAAGATGAAAGTGTGAATTAAAAAGTTAGTGAGTGATAAGCAGAAAAGGGGGGCATGGCAGAGGGAAAAGGCACAGCTTTTACAATTGTGAGCTTTAAGATGAGCTCTAATCCTACCCTCCTTGACTGACTCTTGTACAAGCTGATAATACGGCTCCTGGTCAAACAAAAGGAAACTGATTCATGAACAAATGTTTGATCCAACAATCCTGCCAACAACTGAGCTCATTTAAGCAATTCTGATACTTTCCAACATCAAATGGCTTTAATTCATATGGTAGGGACATACCATAAATAATTAAAAATGCTAATTTGGGATTTATATGTCATTCTAAATGAAGCATGGTTAGTAACGCTTAACCTGATTATTAAAAAAAAAAAAAAGGAAGAAGATATTTTCTAAATTACTTGCAACCCTTTCTCAAACAGATTCTAGGTGGTCTGGGAGCTACATTCTTGTGTTGCACTGGGAATACAAAGCATAGCATGAAAAGGATAAGAGATAAAAGGAGACTTAATGCAGCTGGTAGCAATACCAGCAATATAAGTTATCCAGTCTTGTTCTCTTTGGAAAACAAAGACTAGAAGACTGCAAGTTTAGAGACAAGATCTTGGGGCTTATAGAGCAATTACCTGACACTACCATGAAACCAAACTCTGCCTCAAAGTCTTTGGAGGGTCTCTGCAAAGGACATATAATCTATTCCAGACAGAGCACAAGCTCTGAAAATTAAAAGAGGAAAGGAACACAAAAGTCTTCATAATAGCCATGATCTTATTTGAAGGAAGAATACAATTCATTTTAACAGTTACTGCAATTCAACCTGTACATGAGTGGAAGCAAATATTTTGCTACAGAAGTGACAGCTCTTGTCAGCAGATTTTATATATAAGGCCTTTTGCTGGAGATTTCCCCTCACTGTCCCCAAGAGCCCTTGTTCATCATTTCAAGCAATTTTGATTCAAACTATTTCAAAGAAATCTTAATACTCAATCAAGCTTCTAAGTGACAAAATGCACTTGCTTTGATGTTTCACCATGCAGTTCATTATTGTCAATAAATTCTTGGAGCTTTATTAGTGTTTTTAGTATCTTTTCTCATCCCAAACCTCTCTGATCACTGAAAATGTTGAAATTTAAGTTTGTAACTATACAAGATTTAAGGCACTTAAAGAAAAGATGAGAGTGATTGAAAGTCCCTGGAGACTGATAAAGTGAAATGAAGCCTTTCACCTCCAAGTTATTAGTTCATATGTGGCACAGGTTGTGAGTGATTTAAAGTCATTATCATCAAACATTTGCTCAGAGGCTTTTGTAGAGTGAAATGATGGCTTTAGACTATTCCTCCTGGACCTAGATCATAATCACCCTTGATACAATTGGCACTAATTGGAGGACTTGCTGGTTATGGCAGAAGACAAAGAATGATATTATTGAATTTAACTCCTTTTCCATCTCATATACTCAAAGTACTCAGCCTCTTAGATATCAGTGCATCCTGAGAATGACTGGGAAAGTATCAAGGTTAGATCTCTTCTGTAGATTCTTACAGGAATACCAATTCAAACTCTCCCTGTTTCTTTTATAGAAACTAATACCAAACAAAACATTGTAAAATGGTATTATTCATGGCTGTGTGACAAATGAGAGAATAACTGTACCTAAATTAGTCAAATATGTATAAGCAAAAGGTTGAACAGTGGTTACTAGTAACTGACAGAAAGCAAAGTGGGTGACTGTGGTTTAATGAGTACAAGGTTTTAGCTTGAGAATATGAAAAAGTTCTGGAAATGGTGGTGATAGTTGTACAACAGTGTGAATGTACTTAGTGTCACTGAACAGTACACTTAAAAATCACTAAAATCACCAGGCACTGATGACTCCCATCTGTAATCCTAGATACTAAGGAAGCTGAAATCTGATGATCTTGGTTCAAAGCCAGCCCAAATAGACAAATCCAAGAGACTTACTCCAAGTAACACCAATAAAATACCAGAAGTGTAGATGTGGCTCAAGTATAGATGTGGCACCAGCCTTGAGTAGGGGAAGGAAAAAAAAAAAAAAGGCAAGCAACAGCTCAAGACCCTGAGTTCAAGCCTTAGTACAGGAAGAAAAAAAAGACTAAAACAGCTGGGCATAGTGGCCTAAACCTGTACTTGTAGAAGTCAGAAGGCAAAGGCAGGAGGCTCTCAAATTTGAGGCCAGAATGGGCTACATAGTGAGACCTTATCTCTAAAAGAAAAAGGAACAAGATGGCAGATTTTCTCTTACATATTATTTTACCATAAAGGCATATTTATAAACAATAAAATCATTAACTCTAATATAAGCTGGTGATAATGCTCTATATATAGTGAAAGTACTTTTTTTTTTTGGTGGGGGGAGGTCGTGGGGCTTGAACTCTGGGCCTGGGTACTGTCCCTGAGCTCTTCAGCTCAAGGTGACCACTCTACCACTTGAGCCACAGCTCCACTTCCAATTTTCTGGTAGTTTTTTAGAGATAAGAGTCTCACAGACTTTCCTGACCAGGCTGGCTTTGAATCACGATCCTTAGATCTCAGCCTCCTGAGTAGATAGGGTTACAGGCATGAGCCCCCAGCACCTAGCAAGTACTTTTTTCCTCTATGAATTTACATGGATAATCTCCCTGAGTCTTCCTTAATCAGTATAGCTGAAGATAAACTCACCAACCTCTACATTAGACATTTCACCTGTACCTTTCTCACTGGGTCCAGGAGTTCCTACTTAGATTGTAGCTAAGTGCTTCATTAGCTTAGTTCTCCACCACTTCACTTAGTGCAGCTCCTGGTCACCACCACTTTGTGGAATCCCTAGGGCCCAGGGCTTACACTGCTGTTTCTCTACATACAGGCATCTCCATATAAACTATACATAGTGGTCTCACACTAGATGACCACAGAAGGGAAATGAATAATTGTAGAATACAAAATATATGGCAGAATGAATTCTTGACTTTTTAGTGAAATAATCCAAAAACTAATTCAATGTCTAAAGATTTATAAATTTTACAAAATTTTCAAACTGATGGAAAAAGAATCAATCTATTAACCAGGTGCTGGTGGCTCACGCTTGTAATCCTAGCTACTCAGGAGACTGAGATCTGAGGATCACAGTTCAAAAGCCAGCCAAGCAGGAAAGTCCGTGAGACTCTTATCTCCAATAAACCACCAGAAAACCAGAAGTGGCGCTGTGGCTCAAGTGGTAGATCACTTACTAGCCTTGAGCTGAACAGTTGAGGGACAGCACCCAGGCCCAGAGTTCAAACCAACCAAAAAAAAAAAAAAGAACCAATCTATTGTTTTCTTTTTGATAAGCCAGATAGGTTTGAAACTCATTATGCAGTCCAGTTTGGTCTCAACCTTCCAAATGTTTAAATTATAATGTATCACCACACAGGGCCCAATCACCTTTGATTAATATTAAAATGAAAAGGGCTAGGGGTATAACTTAGCAGAGTACTTGGCTAACATTGTAAAACCTTGGGTTTGATCCTGAGCATGGTAAAGAAATGAAAAAAATAAGCAAATGAAAAAAAGAAGAGAAAAATTATACAAAGCAGCATTTTAAGATGAACTTGTCTTCATAACTCGGAAGAAAAATAATACAGAGACACACTCCCTTCACATTCTGCTCTGCCTAGGACCACCCAACTGGGTGATTAAAAAAAAAAGAAGCCATGAGTTAGTTCATAAAATCTAATCAGATGAATGGATCAGTGGAATTCTATGCCTCCATCAGAAAGAATGACATCACCCCATTTGTTAGAAAATAGAAAGACTTGGAAAAAATTATATTAAGTAAGCCAGACTCAAAGAAACATAGGTCCCATGCTTTTATCTGCAATAACGAGTTAATGTCTAGGACAAGCAGAAGAGGTCAAAAGCTATGTACATATGACCATATGTACAAAGGAGGGGGAACAATGCTCAATAGGAAATGTATTCATTACCTTGCTCATGTAACTTTAACCCCTCTGTACAGTATCTTTACAATAAAAAATATATATTTAAAAAAATTTAAATCTAATCACAGAAGATATAGACTGAATTTTAATTAGAAATTTAGATGATTTACTAGATTAAAATGAACACACATTGTTTAGAAGAATATGCACTTTGGAGTCAAAACTAAGTCTGAATTATAGCTCCAAGGTTTACTAGTTGAGCAAATTCTGCCAAGTTAACTTAGCTTTTCTGAGCCTCCACTGAGCCTCCCTAATGATGTATGAACAGGGAAACAATAGGGTTTTACATTAGAGGGCTGCCTTTTTACATTGTAACGTTGTTACATTAAAAATCAGAAAATAGCCATACTTGAAAATTTTTTCTTTCTGTCCAGGAACAGAATTAGATGGACTGGTTAGTTTAGAACATTAAAGGCATGTTCTCGAATAATGAATAGACAGCAGCTATTTGTTACAATAGTAAGCAAAACAAGGTCTTGAATAAATAGCTAAGCCAGTGTCCTTATTTACTAAAAGAGAAATGAGCTTAGAGATTAAGTGACAAAGTCACCAAGGTAAATAATCTGAGTTTCTTGATTCAGGGACCAATAATCTTTCCACAGTGCTTTGTGGTATCTCTAAACAATCAGTTACTTTTCTTTCTCCACTCTGCTTAGAACTCATCAAATTCACAAACTACTATCAAACATGAGTATTCAGGAAAACCACTTACCTTTGATTCCTCGGTCTATTTTCATTAAACGCCTTATTATGGAATCACAATTATCTCCTTGCCTGACTTCAATCTTGGTTGAGAAGTGGCCATTAGATGGCTGGGGATTTACTAGGGAAATTGGCACACCAGGCTACAAAAATAAAAAATAAACGATTGTAATAGAAATCAAACTTAAATATTGCCAAGTATTTTCAGTATCCAGTGAAAGCAAGATCTAATTCTGGTATTCTAAAACATGACCAAGACATACTCAAATATGAAGAAAAAAAGCTACATAAGTTCATGCTTATTACCAATGCCTCAGTAAAAATGACTATAGCTCTATTTACCAATACTGATGATAAGAACAATCGTTACATTTTCTCTTCCACAACTACCATCAATTGTGGATTTCTATTATCTATCAAGTACTGCACAAAGCACTTTGCAGACATCAGTCCCATAGCCTGAAAGGCAGTGCTTTGAAAAGAAAAGCTGAGAACCTAAAAGATTAAGAAATTAGCCTATGGTCACACAAGAACAAGTAGTAGGTCAAAGATTAAATGCAGTTGTATGCCATACTACCTCCCACATTATAGACACTATGCTGGACTAAACTCTGGTCATGAAATGGAAAAAAGTTGATTGAGTCTTACGAAAGACTTAAAGACATATCAGCTTAATGGAATCCTTGAAAGTGACTTGAAATAATACATTTATATATAGAACAATATCACATATATCTACTTCCTGGCCTAAATGACTTTAATATTGAAAGTTCCACACCTTTACGTACTTAGAATATTACACAATGGTAAATTCCTGATTGTGATGAGGTATCCTTCAAAATAAGCATTTTAAGCCAGGTGCCAGTGGCTCACGCCTGTAATCCTAGCTACTCAGGAGGCTGAGATCTGAGGATCATGCTTCAAAGCCAGTCCAGGCAGGAAAGTCTGTGAGACTCTAATCTCCAATTAACCACCAGAAAACCAGAAGTGGTGCTACGGCTCAAGTAGTAGAGCTCAAGTAGTAGAGCACTCGTAGTAGAGCACTCGCATTGAGCTGAAGAGCTCAAGGACAGCATCTAGGCCCAGAGTTCAAGCCCCACAACCAACAACAACAACAACAAAAGGCATTTCAAATAGAAGTAGGTTGGAGTTTTAAATTGATATGATAAAATTAACAATGTATTCAGTTTCTTATCAAGATCTTTTATTTCTGTGTGTGTGTGTGTGTGTGTGTGTGTGTGTGTTTACGTGTGCATGTGCATGCTCACGAGCACACACCAGTACTGGGACTTGAACTCTGTTCCTTACACTCTTGCTTGGCTTTTTCACTTAAGGCTGGCACTTGAACCATAGCTCCACTTTTAGCCTTTACTGGGTAAGATAGAGTCTCTATGCCTTGTCTGCTGGGCCTGGCTTCAAACCTTGATCCTCAGATCTCAGCCTCCTTAGTACCCAAGCACCCAGCTTATCTCAGTCAAGAGTAGAAGGGCATTATACAGACTCATATTTTAGTTCACTGGACTTTGCCAAATCCAAATGAACTATGTGAGGCTAAACAGAATCTCTAAAACCCTTTTATTGTCACATGACAAAAAAAAAGAAACTCCAGAATAATTTAGGATGATAAATTAATGAGGTTTACACCAAACAACAAAAGCCTTGATTAACAAACCAAAATGTACCCAAAGTTTGAAAGTTTTAGGGAAGGGAAAGTGAGTACTAGGGAATCAGGACTCACAACATTTCTGACTGCGGTCTGGAATAAACCATTCACTTAACTTCTCTGGATCTTCCTTGCATCTTTAAAACAATGGGTTCATAATAACCTCTAAGGTCTCTCCTAGCTCTAAAGTGCAGTGATTCAGTAATATTCCTTCAACTTACTTCTGTTCTAAAAACATTAAGGGGTTTCCCAGGACAACAATCTTCCCTGATTTTATCTTCTGCTTCAGAGGCAAACTTGATTTCTATGTGTTCTAGCTAAATAGAGAGGAAAAAATAGAAGTCATTAGTATCATTTAATATGATTGAAATTAATCACTACTTCATTTCAACAGAAAACTAGGTTCCCCACTTAACATCCAATAATCTATGCAACTTTATTATTTTTCCATATAAACATTAGATGAAATCTGCAATTGGTTATTTATTACTCATCTTAGAAGTGTCATGGTAGTGTTACTTATATAGTCAAGTGTATCATTTTTTATAACAAAAGCTGGCATCTTCCACATGAAAGAAACAGTATCAGCATAAAAGGCTTCTTCTTAGAAGTTGACAAATTTGTCATTTTGAGAATGAAAGGCTTCCATTTAAATAAATGGAAAAGTTCAGGAACATACATATCCTTGGATATGAGATGGCCCTCAATATAAAGCTGTCCAAATGAAAAGGCTAATGACATTTTTTACTTAAATGAATACATATGAACATTCAGAGACATGTTTAAAATAGATGTCTACTAACATGCAAAATATTTTTCCTTCTGTCAAAGCTAAGAAAGCAGGTTTAGAATCTGTGTATAAAGTTTGACTGATAGTATTTTATGAACCAGAAATGATCATTAATCCACTTCTGTGAACCTGAAGTGTGAAGGAAGAGGAGGGACAATTCATTGTGTTCTATGAGATTTTGAAAGCATTTCCTCATTATTTTAAAGATGATGTATATATTTTATTTTTGACATATAACTGATAAATGAAATAAGATGACAAACATTCTGATACTTTTGTAACTTTTATACCTTGGCATTCTCTCTCCCCAAAAATATACTTTTTTTTTTCCTTTGCCAATCCTGGGGCTGGAGCTTGAATTCAAGGCTTGGGCACTGTCCCTGAGCTTCTTTTGCTCAAGGCCAGAACTCTACCACTTGAGCCACAGCCCCACTTCCAGTTTTTTCTATTTATGTGGTACTGAGGAATCGAACCCAGGGCTTCATGCATGCTAGGCAAGCACTCTACCACTAATCCACATTCCAAGCCCCAAAAATACTTTCAAATCAAAGTACTAAACATAGAACATGAAGTTTATAAAAACATTTATTATTTTTTAAGAAAGAAATTGTATTATACAGTTTATTAATAATTAATTCCTGGCCTCTTACCTCAAGGGAATTAGTCAGGTAGACAATATTCTCTATTAGCACTGCCTGTTCATCAAATTCCAATTGCAAATCCAAAACATGAGGCCCCATCTTCTCCACATTTTCCTAATAGCCAAAATAATTTTGAAAAACCAAATCAAAAACAGGATATGTTGAACACAATATATTTCCTCCAAAGCAATCATTCTTCTCTCAACTGATATAAATCTTTAAATTTTAGCTATAGGAAAGGCCTTAGACTTTGTAGGTTTCCCTTATCTGTATTTTCTTGTTAATGAAATTACTAACTCAGAGTAATTATTAAAAGATAAGATTTAAGACAGCAATGAAAAGACTAGAAGGCCCAAAGTTTTCAGGTTTAGGAAACATACGGTTTTATCACTGTTTATTTAGACCAGCTTAATGTGCAAACTCAAGGTGTTTACTTTGACAAGAAAGCCAAGAAATGTAGGAAAATATACTTTCAAGTAATCAAAATCATCTTTTAATAATTTTACAAAATACCAAATGAAAATTTCACAAATGTATCAAAGTTTAAACTTACACTACATATGTATTCAGATAATCTTGTGGCATACAAAAACCAATCTCTGAGTGATTTGTAATTATCTTGACTTAAATATAAAATATTTGCTGCTCAAAATGTGTACTTAAAAATCAAGTCATGAAGTTCAGAAAGAGCTGCCTGGAACATGTTACATAAAAGTGACCCAACATTGCCCCTGCTCTGCATGGCTTTAGATTACCATGTGCCATGGATTAATGCCTTCCATATGAAGGAGATTAATTATTGTAGGAATGTACTCCTGATAAAAGAGATTCAGTCCACTGCTCCCTATCTGGCCCAGAGGTGCTGCCTCAATTACTACTTTGCCATGGCAGACACACAAAAAAGACCTTCACAAGATGTCGATGCTCTTAGCCTCTCTACCTCTAGTAAGATTCTATACTTTATGGTAATTACCCATTCTCCAGCTGGGGCTGTAGCTCAGCAGTAGAGCACTTGCCTAGCATGTCTAAGGCCCTGAGCTCAATCGCCAGCACCACAAAAAGGAAAAAAAAAAATTTAGTCTGTAGTATTCTGTTACAGCAGCAGAAAATAGAGTATGATACTGTCTAGTGCCTCTTGTTCACGAAAAAGTACTAGAAAGTCATTTTCCTGTCCTCAGATTGATTAATCATTTTCAAAGTTTGCAAAAATACTTAATTTTTCCCTGGCACATCGACATCATTTTTTAAAATACAGAACCACTCTGTGTAATGCTGGTTCAACAAATGTAATCACTATCAAGAGAAGGCAACATTTCCATAACAAACAACTATCTAGCCCAAAATATCAATAGAGCCATTGTTGAGAAATCTTTGTCAGATTGCTATAAACAAAGTTTATCCAGTTAA
The DNA here is from genome assembly GCF_019054845.1 of Dipodomys spectabilis. NCBI lineage: Eukaryota > Metazoa > Chordata > Mammalia > Rodentia > Heteromyidae > Dipodomys > Dipodomys spectabilis. Next base: position 13,058,665 of record NW_024870824.1, read on the forward strand.
GCTAAACCTATACAAATGTAGAGATTTGGCTCCAGTAACAGAATCTAACAACAACAACTTAATATAAGCCAAAAGGATATGTTTCCTTCCCAAATTGAAAAGAAGGGAAAGTAGGAAATGAAGGGAATAATTTAGTGCAGCAATCCTAAACCAATTTTTCATCCATAATACATATTTTCACATACTCAGCAACTCACAGGTAAACTTAAAATCTGATAGCTCATTTTTCACAACCACTGATTGAAAAGTGCTACTTTAGCAGATCTCTGGGGAAAGACTGTGCCCAAGCTTTTTTTTTTCCCTTACTGTCCTGTCTAATCATTACTCACGTGGTTACAGCTGTACAAGGTCCACAGTTTGCTTACCTTAATCATGGCAACAAATGGCATAACTTTCTTCATGTATTTCTTTAACTCTGGTAGATTACTTAGTTCACTAGCAATGACTTTGTTATCAGGCAATTTTCCACTGTTGGCCTAAAAGTGAGGAGGAGGGAGAGAAATATTTTAAAGATATTTTAAAGATAATATTTTAAAGACATATTTATAAGATGATTTCTTTGTTGCTTTATATGTCCCTCCCCCACAGTATAACCCCTGTTTTCACTGTATTTGATGTTGGCATAATTTGAGGAGAGGAAGGGAAAAAACAAATTGTTTAAATAGGGATACAGGTGGATCCATTGAGATGTACAAGACATTATGTCAAAAAACGAACTTCACAATTTTGCGGGGGGGGGGGGGGGGGGGGGAGGGGGGGATGGGAAAGGATGAAGGATGAGAAGGGATGGGAAGGGGAAACAAAGGAGGAGGCAACAATGCTTGATAAGAAATGTACTCATTTTGCTCATGTAATTGTAACCCCTCTATACGGTATTTTCACAATAAAAAACTTTAAAAAGTAAAATTATTTTAAAGATAATGTAGGACTGTAGATGTGCTTCTAGGAAGTCTGGCAGCCACAGAATGGCAGTCTCTATGAGTCTGATAAAAAGCAGCAGAGAAGAGGGTGGCACCAGCATCAGTGGGAAATGAAAACCAAATGGAACAATGTAGATGGGAGACGTCCCCTCCTTCTAAATTCACCAGATACTTGCTTTTAGTTTAAAGAACAAAAATGAGAGCAATCTATTAAATATTTACATCTTCTTTACAATAATAGTACCTCTAGGATCCTAACATTAGATCTCACCTGGTTTAAAAAAAAAAAAACCTGTTATACTCTTGTAAACACCTTGTCTTCAAAGTTCTCAAAACATTTCATTAGTTATATTAAAAAAGAAAACTACACAACTATTATGCAAGTTGTGTGTCTGTTTAGAATGTTCTTCTTTATAAATTGCTACTTCAAATGTGAAAAAAAATCCCTAGTTATGACATGTTCAAATAATACTGTTTCTATCTACTCAAAATAAGCACCTATGTATCATTAATAGGCATACAATCCCAAATGCTAACCCAATTTAAATTCATTTCTGCAAACAACTATGGCATTTTCAGTAAATAAAGCAAGTAGCCTTTTCAGAGTTTTGAGTGACTTTTCATTTTCCTAGATGTAAGCACAGCATCAAAGCCAAGGGCTGGGAATGAAATATAAATGAAAAGTTGTATGTAGTAGGATTCCAAATAATCTATTTACATTTCAATTCTAACCTTTACTAAAGTTCACAGAGAAAAATATTTCCTTTACTTGTCCATGTGTTCCTCTGAAACACAAATTAAAGAAAAGGAAAGGATGGGAAACATTCCTTTGCCACATATCATCAAATGTGACCATACTCAGCCTCAGAAGACTTCTAGATTACAAACTAACATTCTTTTAGCCCTTTTGGATAAAAACAAAGCTTGGGGGGGGGGGGGGGGGGGAGTGGGGGAGGTGGTGTGAGAAGGGATGGTAGGGGAAAAACAAAGAAGGAGGTAACAATGCTCAATAGTAACTGTAACCCTCTGGTACAGTATTTTTACAATAAAAAATATATACAAAAAGTAAAAAAAAAAAAAAAAGCTTCAAAAAGAAGCAATAATGGCAAATGATGGATGATACTGTATTGAAACTGATATCTACTCAAAGAATGCAAAGTTAAAATATAAAAGCAAAGAGGTAGAGTACTTCTTAGTACCAAGAACAATTGCTTTGCTCTATATTTCACTCTTCAGCTGCTTCCTTGGAATTGCTGGTATGAATGTCATCAACCAAGGCAGAGTTCATTTCTCTACCTGCCTGTTACACACTATATCTCTGTGTCTGCAAGCATATTGTGAAGACTATCTTCAATTTCTATTATATACAAAAGTGATGTTCTGCAGACAAACAGAATTTCAAAGAACACACAAAGTACTTGCTCTTCTCTTCCCATCATTTTACAAATGTACTTGTGCCTTTTCTGAACTTCTTAATTAACTATGAAAAGTACTGCAGCAAAACTGACAAAAATCCTGAAAGTCAAAACTATGGCTTTTTCTTTACAGTTTGACCACATCCTTATTTGGTATCACTTTTTTAAAGTGAACAAGAGTCAAAATTAAGGGGCTGGAAGGTGGCTCAGTGGTAGAGTGCTTGCATGAGGCCCTGACTTTGATTCTTCAGCACCACATAAGCCGAAAAAGCCAGAAGTGGCACTGTGGCTCAAGTGGTAGAGCGCTAGCCTTGAGCTGAGGAGCTGAGGGACAGCACCCAGGACTAGAGTTCAGGTCCCATGACCAACCAAAAATTAAAATAAAATAAAACCAAAAATCAAAATTAAGCTGGGCACAAGTGGCTCACACCAGTAATCCTAGTTACTCAGGAGGCTGAGTTCTGAGAACTGCAGTTCAAAGACAGCCCAGGCAGGAATGTCTGTAAGACTTTTTTTTTTTTGGTGGGGGGTGCGGTGGGGGGGGGGGGGGGGGGGTCCAGTCATGGGACCTGAACTCTGGGCCTGGGCACTGTCCTTCAGCTCTTCAGCTCAAGGCTAGTACTCTACCACTTGAGCCACAGCGCCACTTCTGGCTTTTTTCTTTTTGCTTATGTGGTGCTGAGGAATCAAACCCAGGGCCTCAGGCATGCAAGACAAGCACTCTACCACTGAGCCACCTTCCCAGCCCTGTCTGTAAGACTCTTACCTCCAATTAACCACCAGGAAACTAGAACAGCCTGAAACTCAAGGTGGTAAAGCACTATCCTTGAGAGAAAAAGCTCAGAGACAGTGCCTAGACCCTGTGTTCAAGCCCCACAACTGATCAAAAAAAGTCAACACACTGTCTATTCCTATACTTTGAATGTAAAGAAAAACAACTAATTATAATAGCACAAGCCTGTACTCTCAGCTACATGGAGGCAGAATGAGGGGACTGTCATGTGAGATCAGCCCAGGCAAAAAAGTTCACAAGAATACCTCAATCGAGAGCTGGGAAGGTAGCTTAGTGGAAGAGTGCTTGTCTTGCATGCATGAGGTCCTGGGTTCAATTCCTCAGCACCACATAAGCAGAAAAAGCCAGAAATGGCACGGTGGCTCAAGTGGTAGAGTGCTAGCCTTGAGCTGAAGAGCTGAGGGACAGCGCCCAGGCCCAGAGTTCAGGCCCCATGACCAACCAAAAAAATTTTTAAAAAAGAATATTTCAATCGATGGCTGGGTATGGTGTTGTATCCCTGTCATCTCAATGACACAGAGAAGCACAAATAGGCTTGCCCTGGCATAAAGCAAGACTCATCTCAAAACATACCCAATGTAAAAAGGAACTGTGGAGTGGCTCAACTGGTAGAGTCTGCCTTGCAAACCTCAGTATTGAATTTCCTTTAAATAGCACTATCATACTTCATAGCTATTTGCCTAACAGAACCCAAAACTTCTTTGAGTATAAATTTCTGTGGGTAATTATCAAGTTGAACATTTTCTTTCAAAGTTCTCAAGACCAGCTGGGTATAATCCCAGCATGCAGGAGGATGAGGCTGGAGGATGGTAAGTTTGAGGGCATTTTAGGCTACATATTGAGACCCTATCTCAAAGTAAACAAAGCAACAAACAAATACTGCAGAAGAAAGTTTCAATTTACTTCAAATATAGGAAGTTTAAGAATTCCTGAATCCTACTATTAAAGTTGTAAGAAATTCAAAAGAAAATCTCTATTCTTTTGCTTCAGAATTGTAACCCACACCATTTAATTACCTACAACTAGATACATCTTTACAAGCAAGTTTAGAAATAATGAAAAAAACAGCACTTTTTCCTTCAATATCCACTTATGAGCTACCAAGGATAACAAAGGACATTCCCTGCCTTGAGGGAATTAAACAAAGCCGCCTGTCTCCTTTCTTCCAGACATCACTAACATCCAAAAAACAAAAACATCCTAAGTGGGACACAACATTACTCAGGGGAGAAATAGGTGAGGGCATCACCTCAAAGTGGTTACGCAGAAGTGACAGAGTGCTGTGCTGCCATGGTGGGTAGTTCTTGGCCACATAAATGGTGCAATGCGAGGGCCTCTGAGGTGGCTGCTTGTCTGCCTTCTACAAAAGAGGGAAAAAGGACAAACACTGGCTTTTACATAGGCCAAAAGTGAGAATGACTCTCCCTTAACATATATTACCATTGCCTTAACATTTAAAATATACATGCTACAGAACTATAGTTATAGTGAATATAGACAACACAATATATTTTAATGTGTTCATTTTCACTATTGCTAAATTTCATTTGACCAATAATGTTTAAGAAATGATCTCTAGGAAACACTGTGTGTGTACTATTATAAAGAAAGCAAGAAGGGGGAATTAGAGTAAGAAGGGGGTGAATTTGGTCAAAGTATATTACATGCATGGAAATATCCTAAAAGAAACCCCTTTGAACAACTAATATATATTAGCTAATAAAAATGTGAAAACAAGTTTTAAAGACTTCACCTTCCCTTTAGCTGGCATTGTATAGTTCTTAAGCCGTAGTCTAAGGTCATGTGCTACTTCCATGAGATACTGTGAAGAGCGGATCAAGGACTCATCCACAGGCCCTGCCACAGGCCAGGAAGCATTCATAATTGAGTCAGTCTTTTAAAAATAAAACAAAATCAAGGAAAGATTCAATGAGATTAGATAGTACAATGACTTTATAGTTCTCGCTTACTGTTACATACCAAAGTTACCATTTGTAATTGTGTGCTCCAAGTTCAAACCTGACTACATGTAACACACTTCTACAGTTCCTGATCTAATGTTCCCTAGAATTCAGGCTGTGAAGTCTGACTCTACATTCTTAATTAACATTCATTTGTACAAATGTATTAATACCCACACACATATGCTCACTTTCAAAGAAAAGTATGTAATGCTAATTTGCCTAAATTTAGTCATTATTATATAAATTAAGCACACTCAGTTTTTATCCTATTAATATACCCCCTATGGAAAGTATGGCTATTCAGTATAGCTTACAAGTACATTCTGTATCATAAATAAGTTGAAAAATACAAACCAGCCTCACTAAGAAGGTTGAAAGGAAACATTAAACCAGCCAATGTACTTATTATTGGCAGGTCTAGAATAGATGAATTTATCTTCACAGTAAGAATGCTAATATACTATCCCTGAACGTACAGTCCAGTATATATAAAACAAGTTTGTACAACTATGTGCTTCTATTCTTTACTTATAAGCAGCTCATAACAGTTTTTGTCTTTTACAATATCTTTACTTTTTAACAGTTGGAAGAACACTATAAAAATACATGCATTTGGGCTGGGAATGTGGTTTAGTGGTAGAGTGTTTGCCTAGCATGTATAAAGCTCTGCGTTTGAGTCCTCAGTACCACATAAACAGAAAAAGCCAGAAGTGGTACTGTAGCTCAAGTGGTAGAGTGCTAGCCTTGAGCTAAAGAAGCTCAGGGACAATGCCCAGGTCATGAGTTCAAGCCCCAGGACTGGCAAAAAAAAAAAAAAAATACATTCAAACTATATCTGAATATATTCAACTTACTACAAATTTTCTAATAGATGAGATTAGGTAGGAGATAAACATGCACATGTTTTAAAATACATACATTGGGTATACACAAAAGTACCTATATGATTTACTGTCTTATTTAGCTGTTTTAACCCCTTATAATTATGACAATAAACCAGTATTTTTTTTCAGAAACTCATTTTCTGCTTTTTTCTCTAAGTGACAATTTTATTACAATGCTTAGTTAATAAGGTCAAAACAAAGCTAGTCCATACCTTCCCCAGGAGTGTCCAGATGTGCTCACACACATGTGGACAGAATGGAGCCAAAAGAAGTGTCTGAACTTCTATAAAGCGGAACACGAGGTCTCTGTGCATCCCTTCTATGGCCAACTCACGGTATTTATCTTTTGCAGCCTACAAAATTTCAAATTGTTTACCATTTCCCTCACCTTTTTTAAAACAAAATAAAGTCAGTATTTCTGTTGTATTTTTTAGTCTTTTTTTCAATTCCATGAGAAATTATTATAAAGCTTTTACTTCAAGAAATTTTCAGCCTTTTCTCAAAAGATATTGTATATATTAATTATTTCAAGAAAAAAATGTTTCATAGGCATTCTATACTGAGAAAAGCTTAACAATATTAACTGCTTTAAGCATGCTGGCTTTGAGCAGTCTATAGGAAAGATGTTAAATATCAAAACAGCCACAAACACAACACACTGATATTCTCAGCACTTCTCCTTGTTTAATTACATCTGAAAACCAAGTTACATAAATCCCAATGAGAGATTTTACAAAACTAACTGAAAAGGAAAAAAAAAACCAGCATTTTTACTGGATACTCTTGAAATGCCAAACATGGAGAAATACTGACATCTTGTGGAAGACCTCAGAAACCATTTGTCTCAAGTAAATTATAATTTCATTTTAATCAGTTTTAAATATTTGTATAAAAAGTGTGGCTGCTTTTTGGATTTAATTTCATATGCTCAAAGTTCAGATAGGAACAAAATACTTTACATTAAATGAACACAGTAGAGAAAAGGATCAATGAAATGACAAAATCACTATCTACTAAAGATTTTAAAGTTTCTTAACAAGACTTTGATCTATACTTTAGACATGGAATTAGCAGGACAAGAAAGGGGGAAAAAATACATCATATTCACATTGACTTCTTTTAGATACCAAAAAAACAGCATACCTGAAACTCAAAAAACCCTGTTTTCAAAGCTTCTTTAAACATCATCTTTTCATAATTTTGATCTGTCTTTATGATTCCTGCATTCATTTCACTATTGAATAAAAACATTTAAAAAGTTATTGAATTTAAGGGCTACTGTATTTGCGTAAGCATATGTGAATATATACGAATACATGTAGATATAATATATATGTATCTTAAGTAAGGACTAATATGCATTCATAGAAGCACTAAAATGACAGTATTTGAATATTTTTAAGTGTCCAGCACAATGTTTTAGTGATTAGCTACCCAAGTGTCCCTTGGTCTATTTATGTATCAGAATGCTTTTTAAAACCCATGTTTTACAATTGAATACTCTAACTCTAATCCTTTCTGAATTGCTAAAAAAGAGAGACATATTCCACATACTACCTTCTGAAGCTGATCTCTCTTACCTGCAATTTTATTTACACTTTTTAAAATTTTAATTTTATTGTCAGTGATGTACAAAGGGGGTTACAGTTATATACATAAAGTAGTGAGTACATTTCTTGTCAAACATTGTTTATCCCCCCTCGTTCTTCTCTTGATAAATGCTTCTCCAACCCTATAAACATTCAATCTTTTGTAGATTAAAGTTTCATTGAGCAATGTAAAAAAAAAAAAAAAAAAAAAAACCCATGTTTTAGTGTAAATAATGAACTGAAGACATTAATCAAATTTAGAGTAATCGAGTGAAAAAAAAAAGTGTTCATGAAAAAAAAAAAGTGTCCAGCACAGAAACAGCTTCATGCTCCTGAAAACTACCAAGTGCAGTATCTCTGTTGTCTAGATAGATAGCCTTAAGTATCATCACCTTTTACTGTGAGAGCTCCTATTTAGCTAATGATATTTATTTGGGAATTCCTTATTGCAATCTGCATTGTGAATCTCCAATAAAATACAAAGATGCTTCAAATAAGGTTTGTAGCCATACTTTAATGACTGCATTTTTAATACCAATACTAGATACTTAAAAACATGTCCCATACAAATGATCAACAGTACATGAAAAAGTGCTCAGCATTACTAATCAGACATGAGGAAATGCAAACTGAGAATAATTACTATCAAAAAGACTAAAAGAATTAACAAATGTTGGGAAGGATGTGGAGAAAAGGAACCTTAGCCCACTGTTAGTGGAATTACATGTACAGCATTATGGAAAAGAGTATAGAATTTCCTCAAACAGCTTAAGATAAAACTACCATATGATCCAACAATTCTACTCCTGAGTATCTATTTGTCCAAAACAAACAAAATCAGTCAGAGACATTTTTCTCTCCCATATTCACTGCAGCACTACTCACAAAAATCAAGAAATTGCAACCTAATTGCCCTTCAACTGATGAATTGGTAAGAAAATGTGGTGCTCTAGGTTGGGAATGTGGCTTAGTCAAAATGCTTGCCTAGCATGCATGAAGCCCTGGGTTTGATTCCTCAGGACTATACACAGAAAAAGCTGGAAGTGGTGCTGTGGCTCAAGTGGTAGAGTGCTAACCTTGAGCAAAAGAAGCTCAGGGAGAGTTGCCTAGGCCCTGAGTTCAAGCCCCAAGACTGGCAAAAAAAAAAAAAAAAAATAACCTGGTATTCATACACAATGAGCATATAAAAAAATGAAATCTTGTTGCTTGTGACAAATGATTTTGAAAATTTTTACCACAAGGAAATGATAAATGTTTAAGAAGGTAAATATGTTTAACATGATTGAAATACTACATAATTATCAGGTAAGGTGATATATGCCTATAATGCCAGTGCTGAGGATACAATGGCAGGAAGCTTTCTATGGTTTATACAGGCTTCCTCCTCCCATTGCATTGTTTATTTTTAAAGATGCACAGAATTCATACATCTGTGAACTTTCTATCTTTATTATTACATTTACAGTTGGTGCAGTGCTTTTCTGTCCTGATCAACAAGAAAGAGTCATGTCACATTCATGACATAAGTAACACCAGGGCTTAGGATAGTTCCTGATACAAAAAAGTTAATGAATGTCTTGAATTTAAAAAACAAAAAGGCTTTTCTCCTTTTCTTTTAATTTACTTTCCCTGGAACTACCTTTTGCCAAACTCTAATGCAAGACAACAAGGGAAGTGGTTATAAGGACAGACATTAGAGACAGAAACAAATTTACATCCTAGGTTTCAATTACTAGCTTCAAGGTATTTAATAAAATATATTTGATTCTTCTAAACCTTAGTTCTTTATAAAATGGAGCTACTAATATCTCTATAATGACTTGAGGTGAAAGTCAGATAATGGATGCCAAGAACTTAACTGGACCTGGCACAAGGAAGCCATCAGTGAATAGTAGCTATTGTTATCCTCTAACATGTTTGAGAAAAGGAAAAAAGCAAAAGAAAACTTAAAGACTCACCAGGACTACAACTCCAAAAGCACATAGCAGTTGGGAATCCCAGCTTACCTGGCAAACACCTTGTCATTGAAAGTGCTGGCAGGACCGCTTCTTAGGCTGTCCCAGTTGGCAACCATTTCTTTCACCCACTCCACCCAGGTGTACAGACGGAGAATACCTGCATCTGCCATGGCTTCCACAAAGTTGGCATCTTCCACAGTGTCACCAGCATCAGCCAGAGCCAAGCGCATTCCTAAAAGAAATAAAGAGAAAATCAATCAATGAACTAAAAATATGGTTACTAAGTATCAACTCTGTATCCAGATATCCACAGATAAATTAAGAAATAATAAAATTTTAAAGGACTGCTTGGATCAACAGCAAATATCAAAATCACCAAAAGTTGGCTGGCCACCAGTGACTCACATCTGTAATCCTAGCTACTCAGGAAGCTGAGATCTAAGGATCACAGTTTAAAGCCAGCAGTGGGGATGAGACTCTTATCTCCAATTAATCACAGAAAAAGCTGGAAGTGGCATTGTGGCTCAAATGATAAAGTGGTAGAGTGATAGCCTTAAGCAAAAGGAACCCAGGGACAGAGTTCAAAACCAAGGACTGGCACACAAAAAAAAATAAAGTCACCAAATGTAGGATCCCAAAGTAAGTTACTAAAGTATTTGAAACATCTGTATCAATCTGCATACACTTAGCATCAATATGTGTCTCTTCTTAATCATGCTGAGTTAATGAGATAAAGCAATCTTTAATGAGGCATTGGAAGTAAATTAGATAAACTGAGGATAGCTATATATTTCTTTGTAGTTTCTCTATGAACATCTCAGACTCATTAACAAGTAGCAAAATATTACAATATTTTAAAGCATGAAGACATATTGATGACTTAGGTGTTCAAATGCAAATTTAATTTTTCAGTCCTAAAATTAGGTTCATCCAGGGGCTGGGAAGGTGGCTCAGTGGTAGAGTGCTTGCCTTGCATGCTCAAGGCCCTGGGTTCAATTCCTCAGCACCACATAAGCAAAAAAGAAAAAAAAAGCCGGAAGTGGTGCTGTAGCTCAAGTGGTAGGGCACTAGCCTTGAGCTGAAGAGCTGAGGGACAACGCCCAGGCCCAGAGTTCAGGCCCCACTACCGGACCCAAAAAAATAAATAAATAAAATTAGGTTCATCCAAATATTTCATTAATAAAATGACATTTGTAAACTCTCAGCGCTTAAAACTACCAAAACCTTCGCACAGAAGCCCGTGTCTATAATCCTACTAGGTTCTTGGAAAACGGGAATATGAGGATCATGGTTTGAAGTCAGCACAGGAGAAAAGCTGACAGGACCCCATCTCAAAGAATAATCTGTATATAGTGGCTGGCACATACCTTTAATCCCAACTCTGTAAGGGGCATAGGTTAGAGGACTGTGGTCCTAGTCTGCCCAGGCAAAAAATGTAAGATCCTATCTGAAAAATAACTAAAGCAAAACCTGAGGGTACGGCTACTATCAACCCCCTGCCAAAAAAATAAGAAAGAAAATACTGCAGGAGGAGACTAAAAATCCATTAATAAGCCTAATTAAATTAATAAATTAAATAAACCACAGGACATGGCCACAGTGGAATGCTATTAGTGCTGAAAAACAAGAGGAAAGTCATTATATACTAATATGCAGTAATATCAAATCTATACACAACAGTAAAAGTAGTTCATGTGGGCACCCTTAGCATTATACAGGTGGTAGATGAAGACACAGATGGTGGCATCAAATATCTGTACACCAGAAGCTCAAAGTACTTTTTAGTCTTATTTTGAAATAATTTTACTCTTAACAGAAAAAATATTTTTAAAACCTAGTAGAGTTAAAAATAAATGCCATCACCCTGCTTTCCTAATGTAAGCAATTTAACCATCATTTCAAACCAGAATGCTAACATTAGTATAAATATCATTAACCAAATTCTACACCTTATACTAATTTGCCAGTGTTTCATATGATATCTTTTTACTGTTCCAAGACCCACACATTTCATTTTAGTGCTGTGTCCCCTAGGTCTCTTCAAAGTGACAGCTTCTTAGTCTTTCCTGTCTTTCACGACCCTGACACTTCAGATGAATACTGATTATTTAAGAGAACTGCTCCCAATTTTGGTTTTGTATGATGTTCCCTCATGACCTGGGGAGTTTATTAACCTTTGGCAAGAAAATCACAAAACAGATGTGTCTATAGTGTATCATACCAGGAAGACATATGATAATGACATGACTTACAGCTGGTATTGCTAATAGATCTCTCAGTTAAGCTGTTATAAACAAGTTTCTCCTTATAAAATTACTCTTTCGTTGGCAAATAATAATACCTTGGGAGAGATACTCTGAGGATATGCAGACCATATTTCATTTGAAACAGTCTGTAATAATTATTACTATAGTTAGTTTGCGCAATGATGATTTTAGGCAATAAATATTTTTACTCAATATTCTTACATTTATTCATTGGACTTCACAAGAAAAAGTGTCCTTACTCCTACATAGATTTGTCTATTCAATAATTAATATACATCAGTATGCACTTACAAACACTTAATTCACTCACTGGGTACTAATCAATATTATCATTATGTACTTGGTTACATAAACTATTCTTGCATAGGCCATTAGAAGCCCCTCAAGCTGTCTCCTGTTTGTTTCAATATGTCCCCATATCTGGGGAAAGGGCACCATTTGGAAGTGTAGCCCTTGCTCAGCAAGACTGGGACTCTAGATTTGATCCTTGGCATGAAGGAAGGAAAAGAAGAAGGAAAGAAGGTAGGGAAGGAAGGAGGGAGGGAGGGAAGGAAAAGACTACAGGTGCCACACACCTGTAATCTCAGTACTCCTCAGGCAGAATCAGAACACAAATTAGAAGCCAGCCAGCCTGGGCTATATCATAAAGTACACAACTCTGTGTTTGAATGAATGAATGAATGAATGAAACAAAAAGACCAAAAATAACCTATCCTTTCCTAAGCTCCTCCTTACTATTTTGGCACCATACATGTTCCACTTATCCTGTGTATTTTCTCTGCTCCAGCCCTCAAATCCATCACTTTTCTGAGAAGCTCCAGTTCCTCAGAGAAAATGATATTTAGAAAGTAAGTTCTGAATGCCCCTTGTGTCATTGCTACTGAGGCGTCACTGCCCTAAGCATTCTCAGTAGGCAAAACAAGAGTTAATGTTATGCACACATAACATTAATACTTATTATATACATGCACATAACATAAAATTCATGCAACAGGAGGTGTAGTTCAAATGCTAAATCATGAACCATGAGCAGAAAAGCTGAGTGAGAGAAGCCCTGAATTCAAGCCTGGTAATGGCGCACACAAACAAAAGTAAATCATGAGCTCAGGATTCTGGTTCACACCTATCATCTTAGCACTTGGAAGGCAGAGGCAGGAGGATCACAAACTACAGACTAGTCTGAGCTACAGAGTGAAGACCTGCCAAACATAGGTAGATAGATAGATAGTAGATAGATAGAGAGAGAGAGAGAGAGAGAGAGAGAGAGAGATAGACAGACAAACAGATAGACAGACAGATAGATAGATAGAGATAGAAGAGATAGATAGACAGATAGACAGAGATCTCCCAAATACAAATATATAGATAGCAAATGTTTTTAAAATCATGAGCTCATACTAATTCCAACTTCAATTTAATACCATTCAGTTTATTCTAGTCTTCCCCATTTACTTCATTTTCTGACAATAAGCTAAGACAGCAGTTCTATTACATACAATGTATTTTTACTGCTTTTTTAATCCAGTGTACAGTTTCATAATTGCTTCTATCTCTTGTAAGAAACACATCTGTTACTCTTAGTAGCAGTACTGTTACACAGTTCTTTTTGTCTTTAGCTTTGGTATCTAAGCAATAGGCTGTTTTCAAAATTAGTTGTTCCCTATTTCTTTCAATAGTCACGATTTCATTTGCAATATAGACATGACCATTTTTTACTATGAATGTTCCACTTGCAGTCTCCTACCCACACAACCTAGCTGATTTTAACTATGCATTTAGCATTTAGATATAAGAAACACTACTATGGTTTTAGTGCCAAAGCTATAGAAAAGAAATACTCAGGAGGGCTGGGAAGGTAGCTCAGTGGTAGAGCGCTTGCCTTGCATACATGAGGCCCTGGGTTCGATTCCTCAGCACCACATAAGCAAAAAGAAAAAAGCCGGAAGTGGCGCTGTGGCTCAAGTGGTAGAGCGCTAGCCTTGAGCTGAAGAACTGAGGAACAGCGCCCAGGCCCAGAGTTCAGACCCCACAACTGGACACAAAAAAAAAAAAAAAAAAGAAATACTCAGGAAAGTATCTCCCCTTCTTTATCCTTAAGGACTAGCCAATTGCCATCCTCTCCAAGCCTTTCCTACCCACCTCACAGGTAACTAATCTCTCCAGTTTCCAGCTAATCATTCTAGTGCTGTTTGTAAAAATTAGTGGATATGTAAATTATTCTATACCCTACTTTGGTAATGAGGAATATACACATCACATATTCTTTACCAGATCTGTTGGGGTTTTTCCCTGAAAATGTACATACTGGAAATCACTCTTACATTCTTACAAGTCTTACATAATACTCTACACTTGAACACTTAGTTTATTCACTAACATATGCAAAACCACTTATTTGGGTTGACTAATGTTTTGCAGTGATTAATGAATACATGTTTGTACTGTTAGAAGTGAGATTGTTTAGCCAAGACAAGTTTTATTAAGAATTGCCATAGCTGCTTCCAGAAACACCAATTTATATTTCTACTAGTGATACAGGAAAAGCAAACACAGGAAGAAATTGCCAACTTAATAGAAAATAAATCAGTAGCTAGGACATAAGAGAAGGAATGTTTTTGTTTTTGTTTTTTTTGGGGGGGGGGTCCAGTCGTGTGGCCTGAACTCTGGGCCTGGGTGCTATCCCTCAGCTCTTCAGCTCAAGGCTTAGCGCTCTACCACTTGAGCCACAGATCCACAGTGCCACTTTTGGCTTTTTTTCTTTTTGCTTATGTGGTGCTGAGGAATTGAACCCAGGGCCTCATGCATGCAAGGCAAGCACTCTACCACTGAGCCATCTTCCCAGCCCCGAGAAGGAATGTTTTTAATACACATGCTTCTCATATCTTCTGAATATTGAACTACATATATGTATTACTTACTTAAAATCAAATAATATTTTAAATTATGTGTTCTAAGAAACAGAAATAGTTCCAATAGACAAATCAACAAAGGTTACAACTAAGGTTGAGACTCATTGGTTTGTATTTGTGACATATATAGAAATGTAACAGTGAGCCAGGCGCTGCTGTCTCACTCCTGTAATCCTAGCTACTCAGGAGGCTGAGATCTGAGGACTGCAGTTCAAAGCCAACCCAGGCAGGGAATTCTGTGTGATGTGCTCCAATTAGCCACCAGAAAACCAGAAATGGCACTGTAGCTCAGAGTGGTAGAGCACTAGCCTTGAGCGGACAGTGCCCAAGCCTTCCCCCCACCACACACACACACACACACACACACACACACACACACACACACACACACACACACACACACACACACACACACACACACACACACACACACACACACACACACACACACACACACACACACACACACACACACACACACACACACACACACTGGGGATGACATTGTCCAACAAGAAATGGACTCTTCACTGGGTGTCAGTGGCTCATGCCTATAATCTTAGCTACTCTGGAGGGTGAGATCTGAGGATTACAGTTCAAGGCCAGCCCAGGCAGAAGAGTCTCCATGAGATTCTTATCTCCAGAAACCACTCAAAAACCAGAAGTGACCAAAAAAAAACAAAAAATCAGAAGTGGTGCTATAGCTCAAGTGGTAGAGCATTAGCCTTGAGCTAAAGAGCTGAGGGAAAGTGCCCAGGCGGAGTTCAAGCCTCACAACTGACAAAAAAAAACAGAAATGTACTCTTTACCTGATTTATGTAACTGTAACCCCTCTATATATCACCTTTATAATAATTGGGGGGGAGGGGGAGCGGGTCCTGGGGCCTGAACTCTGGACCTAGGTGTTGTCCCTCAGCTCTTCAGCTCAAGGCTAGCGCTCTACTACTTGATCCATAGCACCATTTCTGGCTTTTTTCTGCTTATGTGGTGCTGAGAAATCGAATCCAGGACCTCATGCATGCAAGGCAAGCACTCTACCACTGAGCCACCTTCCCAGCCCTAATAATTATTTTTTAAAAGACAAAAGAAAAATCATTTGGGGGAACAACAAACACATAAGACAAATGTTGAAAAAGCTTTTGTGGGTTCAGGAAGTCTACCAACAAGTTTAAATCTTAGCAGTTACCATGAGTTTCATTTAAAAGAAAACTCTAAGCTGAGCACCAGTGGCTCATGCCTATAATTCTAGCTACTCAGGAGGCTGAGACCTGAGGGCTGTGGTTCAAAGCCAGCCTGGCAGGAAAGTCCATGAGACTCTTATCTCTAATTAATCACCAGAAAACCAGAAGTGGCGCTGTGGCTCAAGTGGTAGAGCACTATCCTTGAGCTGAAGAGCTGAGGGACTTCTGTCACCCAGGCCCAGAGTTCAAGCCCCAAAACCAACAAAAAAAAAAAAAAAAAAGAAAACTTTAAACTCAGAATTTGTTCCTGAACAGATATCTGTAGTTGTGTCTTAATTTAAATACTGTCATCCAGCTAGAACATAAAATATTTAAAAATTTTGTTAAAAGTGAAGGAAAAAAGTAACACCACTTTTTTTTGTTTTGAATAATTGTATAATTTTTTCGTATTTTCTTCAAATTGTTGTACAAAGTAAAATAATGTGTATTTTAACCAGTCTTCTGTAATCTAAGAATTAGAGCCTATGCAACAGCAATAATAAAATATATACTCACCATCTGCTGAAAATTTGTCAGCAGCTTGAGTCAAAGTGAGGAAGTTGCCTGTAGATTTTGACATCTGAAATAGAAAGTCAATGTCAGATTAACCAAATAACATTCATCAGGTTGTCTTTGACAAATGAAGAAAAAAGAATTCAAGACATGGAAAGGAAAATATACATGACTTTTAGAGAAGCAAAACAGAAGCTAGATCAATAAAGTGATTTAGCTAATCAGAGCTACATAGAGATAAGCCTGATATTCAGTCCACTGTGGTTTCCATCAGCCTATACCGCCCTCTGGTAACTAAGTTACAAGTGTTGAATAATTCCACTAGATGCAGAGTCCTTCAGTTAATTATGTAAAGAAGAGATTTAGAGCATTCAGAATCACTCCGAAATGGGATGGACTAGTTTATGAGGTTAGAGTGAAGATTTCAAGAATGATCCTGTCATTACTGTCACAGTAACTGATCAAACTGTTGGGCGCAAAGGCAGTACATCTAGGAAGCACTAAAGAGTATAACTACTTATAATGTTTTAAAATCTTTATGCCATGATTATATTACTGATGTCAAAGAAATAATCATCACATCACTTTTCTGCTGTATGACAGCAAGTATACTATTCTACCAATGTTAATGTAGCATAATGAAGTTAATAATATAGCATAACAAAGTTAATATAGCATAACAATGTTCACATGAACACAGGAAATGTCATAGTCTAATGGGATTTGTGTGTGTTTGTGTGTATGTGTTTTATTCAGTTGGCACAGTAGCACACATTTGTAATCCAGCATACTAGGAAAGCTTGAGGCCACTCAGGGGTACATAGTATAACCCTGTCTCTAAAATTAAAATTGAACTTAAAAACAAATGGATATGTATATTTATGCATATTATTCCACTTTGACTAACAAAGAAGAAATGAGTTCAATTATCAAGTTAGTTGAACAAAAATCTTTATAGATCTTTATAGATAACCTGTTTATAATGACTCATGCTTCTAAAAAACTGTATTTCCGTCTAATGAACAGATTATCTTAAACTTTTTAATTAACTTTAACTTTTAGGATACTGGCTGGATCTGGTACAGACACAAATTTGTTTCAAATGCCACTGTTCGAATCTGTTATCTATTTTCATTATTCCATAATACTTAGAATAACTAATACTCTGTCATTAATATTCCACTGGTTATAGCAAAATTCATTAGATGTAATAAATCTAAATTTTACTAATGAGAAACAAATAATACTATCACCTTTACCTTGTTTTGCTGTTATTTTTGAAGAGGAGTATTCTTCTCTAATTTGTATATGTATTGGAGGAACAAACGAGGCTTCTGGTCAAGAGGTTTGCACAACCTTCTATTGAGGATATAGATTAATGGCATAAAGGCCAAGTGGTCATGGGATGGATATATGTCTGAAATCCCAGCTACTCAGGATGCTGAGACAGGATGATCAAAAGGCCAAACCCAGCATAGCAACTTAGTAACTCTGTCTCAAAACAAGTTTACAAAAAGGTTGGGAACATAATTCAGTAGCAGAACACCTGTCTAGTTTGCACAAGACCCTGATTCAATTAGGAGTATAAAGAAAAGGGAGGTAGGAGATAAATTTTTGTAACCTGTAAAAAAAATTTTTTTTAAATGAACATTTTGCCAGCAATAATGGTGGCAGGATAAGGATGGTATACTACCTGGGAAGAAGGATTAAATATTTTAGGGGCTATAGTATAAAATAAAACCATTTCTCCACTAATAAGAGAAACGAGGTCAAGTTTAAGATCTTTATGCTTACTATCCTTATGTTTTCTTTTTTTTTTTCTCTCACTCTCTAGTCACAATCTTGCCACTCAACACAAGTGCTGAAACATTTTCCCTACTCTACTCAATTAATGCTAACTATTCCACTTGATTAATTTCTGAGACTAAAATTGTTTATGCTCTCAGTCCTACAGATTTAGATAGGTTTCCAACTTTCATTATATTCCTCATTTCTTCCAGTAAAAAATTACACCTTCCAAAATTAGAAAAGCCTTCCACAGAACTGTAAACTTTAAGGGGCAATGAGCCTTACCTTCTCAGAGTTGAGAAGGAGATGTCCATTTGCTCGAACAGCTACAGGCCATTTGTCTCTTCACAGGGAAATGTTTCAAAACAAAAAAATTACAGAAAGATTACAGTTTAGACTTATAGTATTGAGGTAGAGGTTAACAATTAGTAAACATTTGCTAAGAAATGTCCAAGGATATCTACTGCAGTGCTCTGAGCAGCACCCCTACTTGTGCTCCCATTTTTAAAAGGAAACAAAAGACAGCGGTAAAAAATTATACATAGGTATGTACTAGCTTTAACTACTTTTTAAAAAATAGGCAGGGGACTCTTCCCCTTTGGACCCTTCTCTAGATGGATAGTCTTGCTAATTTCCTTTCATGGCTTTCCTTTCGCTTTCAAATAAACTTACTGTTTACCTTAAATAAATTTTTAAAAAGCAGGGCTATATGTATGAATACAAAAAGATTATTTTACAGAATAATGTATAAAAATGTAAATGCTGTATACAGACATCTGATGTTAATATATGCATAAACACTTTCTTCCAGAGGAATCACAAGATAATAATTTCAGTAATGAACTGAGAGGAGTGGTAGTGCCACAAGGGTGAAAGTTCACTTTGAACTTTTTACTCTTTTACATACTCTTTGAATTTTCAAGCTGTGCACATTCCTTCACTCATTTTTTCTAGCAACGAGATCATGTAGAACATAATGAAAACAGGGGCTGAGAAGTTGGCTCAGTGGTAGAGTGCTTGCCTTGCATGCCTGAGGCCCTGGGTTCGATTCCTCAGCACCACATAAGCAAAAAGAAAAAAGCCAGAAGTGGCGCTGTGGCTCAAGTGGTAGAGCGCTAGCCTTGAGCTGAAGAGCTGAGGGACAGCGCTCAGGCCCATTGTTCAGGCCCCACAACTGGCCAACCCCCCACCCCCAAAAAAAAAAAAAAAAAAAAAGAACATAATGAAAACAGGAGTTCTAGAGCCAGACTCTGGATTTACAGTCTAGTGTTGCCACTTACTAGGGTGTTTGGGCTGTTACTTGACCATATTATGCCTCAGTAAATGTCTTTAAAATGTGACTACCACAGATCTTCCTTGATAACTTGGACTGATAACTAAAGCAGTTATTATTAGTGATTAATGTGATTAAGCCACAATATGTGGCTTGAATTGTCTTTATTCCTACATCTAATAGGTCAAATAAATTATTAGCACATTATTAATGCACCTGATACTTTGGTAGCCTGAGGTAGGAAGGATTTCTAGATGTCACAGGTAAGAAGAAACATGCTTTCTATTTTAGCATACGTGTGTGTGTGCGCGCGCGCGCGCACGCGTGTATGTGCGAGAGTGCATGCACATACACCAGTCCTAGGGCTTGAACTCAGGACCTGGGCACTGTCCCTGAAGGTTGTACTAGAAGCTAGTTCTCTACCACTTGAGCCACAGCTCCACTTCTGGCTTTTTGGTAGTTAATTAGAGATAAAAATCTCATGGACTTTCCTGTCCAACTTGCTTTCAACCATGATTCTCAGATCTCAACCTTCTAAGTAGCTAGGAAGATAGGTATGAGCTACCAACACCCATCTTAGTATACTTTTAATTAAGAAGACTAATGTAACTGGCAAGTCTAGCAGTACACTGCACAATAATTTCTTAGATACTTGAAAACATAAAATACATTCAATAAAAATCAATAAATGCAGTCCATATTTTAGCATTCACCTTTGTTCTGGCCACATTGCCACATGATTATAAAGGTAATATGAAAGATGATTTGGAATAAGATCCTTTCCAGAAGTTCGAAGATCCACAGGATACCAGTACTCAAACTCCTGCTTTAACTGATCTAATTTTTCCTTTGGGATCTGAGTCTTAGGAAATGGAGCATTTTTAAGGAAAACATAATCCCAAACTTCCTTTGTCATTTGTTGTGGCCTATATTAAAACAAAGCAAACAAAACACATACATGTGTGTGTGTATATATGGTGTATATATATACATATACACCACATTTACATACACATTACACTATATACACAAATGCATAAAAAAAATTCTCTGAAAGAATCAAAAATTTTAATCTAACCACAAATTAGGAATCTTTCTCAATATAGCTACAACATCAAACAAGGACAAAAAACTCCTACAAGAATGAAGAATGAATGTTAATAGAGGGGTTATTGATTAATTTTTTAATTCCACAGTTAAAAACAACAGCAAATTTCTGCTAACTGGACTCTTACGAAAATTAAATACAGAAGAAACTTTCAGTACATAAATCAAATGATCACAACACTTGCTAACAAGCTATGTTCCTTTCCCTTAACTTACCCTTAAATTTACCAACCTGATTCCAAGTGGAGATTCTGCCTGTCCACTCAAGTTACCCCCCTGCAACAGATGTGCAACTGTGTAGAACGCCATGTAAATAGTGGAATCTGAGAGTGACTCGATAAGCCATTGTTCATCCCATGGCAAGCGAGTGCCTAAAATGTCAAAAGAAGAAAATTCATGCCTAAGGAATTGTAGTAGAGACCTCAAAATCGCATTTTCAACTCACTCATTTAGGAAGTTCTTTAATTCTACTTAAATAATAAGTAAAAATAAACTAAAATAGTAGATAAGAAACAAAACAGGTAAAGCTCTGAACTCTTCCTATAAAAAAAAAGTCACAAAACAAAAAAACTACATAGGTTAAAAGGACATATTTCTATCATCTGATAAATGGTAGAGACTCACATCCTGGTTTCCCTTGTCCTCTACCAAAACCTGTCACTTACAATTCAGAGAAAAGGTAAAGATGTGTAATTGCTGGGTAACAGATAAGCCATTCAAACAGAAATGTGTGCACTTTGCTTACCTAAACCATAAGTTCTTGAGCAAGCATGTTCTTGAAGCCAGTCTAAGGAAGCCTCAAAATTCCTCCTCGTCTCCTCACTGAATCTGAAAAAGCAAGAGGCAAAGTGTCTCCCTTTGCCTTATTTTCTCCCATGTTTCTTATCTCATTTCCCTTCTTTCTCTTATCTTACGTTTCCAAGTTCTTCAAGCACTGAGAAGTATGTTTTTTCCAGTGTTCTTCTCCATAATCTAAGTACCTGGCAATGGACAAATTATTGTTTGTTAGTTTTTAAGTCAGATGGGAAAAGTGAAAGACAGAATTTTCAATAAGAGAGACTAACCACTGGTCACACAGAGCCACAACACATTCATCTGAAGACCTGGATATGACTTGTTTCTCGGGTTCCATGTAAATCAGTGCATCCCCCTAAAACAGGGCAAATACAAATGTCAGATATCATAGCAAATTAACCTCCATTCCTTGAGGGTGATAAAAGCTACTTTTTAAAGAAATATCTTATGTCCCCAATAATCAAAACTCATGTATCCCTTTCTTCCCTCTCCCCAGGGTTGAAGTTACCTGCCCTTCCCTTCTGCATTAACATTTGTTTTTGAAATGACATACACCTTTACAAAATGGGTAATTTTCCCTAGGCTCATCAGTGAAATTAAGCCTCACCAGTGAAAAATGAACATATTTTAGCAGCTCTTGGTGTTATGGCTTGATAGTTAGATTTCCTATGACATTTGTTTCATTATAAAGATAAATTTGCCATGAAGCTAGGTGCTGGTGGATCACGCCTATAACCCTAACTACTAAGGAGCTGAAATCTGAGGATCTGAAGTCGGCCCAGGCAGTAAAGTCCATGGGATTCTTATCTTCAGTTAAGACATCAAAAAGCTAGAATGGAGTTATGGCTTATGTGGTACAACACTAACCTTGAAAACAACAATTCAGGACAGTACCCCCATCCTAAGTTCAAACCCCAAGACCGGCAAAAAAAAAGTTACCTAATTAACCATAATTCCCAAGCACTGATGACTCACACCTATAATCGTACCAACTTGGGAGTGAGAATGGGAGGATCAGTTTGAGACCAGTCTGAGCAAAAAAAGGGACAAATACAGTAAAAATCAATCCTACCAATAATTCCCCAATCAGCTCCCAAATGTATAGACTTTAAGTCAGTCACCAGAAGAATCTTCTGTATAACAAACTCAAAAGTTAACAGTAACATGGATAAACATTAGGGCTTCCCCAAAGGCAATGGTTCTTTCTTAGATTCTTCTAGTGGAATAAAGTGACATTTCCTACCCATGAACTAAAAGGTTCATAGGGCTAAAAGTAGCTTAAGTGATAGAGTGCCTGCCTAACAAGCTAGGTAGAAAAGGTTTATTACAAAAATGGAGGAAAGAGGTAGAGGTAAAGTAAGAAGTAAAGCACCAGCCGGACGCTGGTGGCTCACACCTGTAATCCTAGCTACTCAGGAGGCTGAGATCTGAGGATCGCAGTTCAAAGCCAGCCCGGACAAAAATGCCCTGAGACAATCATCTCCAATTAACCACCAGAAAACCAGAAGTGGTGCTGTAGCTTAAGTGGTAGAGTGCTTGCCTTGAGCTGAAGAACTCAGGGATAGCACCCAGGCCCAGAGTTCAAGCCCCACGACTGACAAAAAAAAAAAAGTAAAGCACCATAATTACACCAGTATCTAAAATTATTACTGACCAAAAACATCATTAAAGTTTTCTGTGTGTGCTTAGTGTTTTTGAATACTATCTTCATCCACATTACAGGTAGGGTGTTCAAGTTAAATGAATTACTAACTAGGTCTATTTCTGCCATAAAATCTTAATATGGCTCCAGATTCAACAGAATTTACTACTAGTCTATTAATTAACAACTCTTTCAAAATAGCCTTCAGAGGACAGTCTCTCACATACAGCATCTATCATCTTTTTCTGAATAGTCTTCTTTACATCTTGAATCTTCTTTCCTTTAAATCCATCCACCAACATTATCTAAAAGATGAGAGGGAAAAAAACATACGTAAAACAATGAAAAGTTACTTTGATCTTTTCCTTCAAGTTAGCCCTGACTAGTTTTCTTCTACTCCTAAAACCTAAATATTTTTAGTGTAAAAGTTGTCAATTTATAAGCATACTACTTATGTTGGGATGGCTTAGACAACTGATATTTATAACACACTTTCTTTTCTTTAAGAAAAACTGGGATAGCAATTGTGAGCACAATTAGGAACTTCCATTTCTCAGGCTTCCACAAAAAGATGTACTTATACTAATGTGTAAAAACTGATGGTTTTATGTATATATTAATGGATGGATGGATGGATGCTTCTCTTTCTAAACCTTCCTATTATAAGCCTACTTTTCTTCAACTCCCCTCTTACATGAAAGATTTAATTCTAAGTCAAGTATTAGCTGAATCTCCATGGACACAGATCTAGGCCAGAAACTTCACAGCTATCTTTAGTAGCCAACCTTACATATGTCATCCATGGAACTGACTCTTGTATCTCCCTCAAGTAGTTTTTATGTTAAGTGAAAAAGACAATTCTTGGTGACCTTCCAATAATTAACATATCAAAAATCCTCATTACATACTTAAGCTATCATTATGAAGTTATATTCAATAACCATCATGATACAGTGATTAAGAATACAAATACTAATTCTAGCTACTCAGGAGGCTGAGATCTGAGGATCGCGGTTCAAAGACAGCCCGGGCAGGAGAGACCGTGAGACTCCTATCTCCAATAAACCACCAGAAAACCGAAAGTGGCGCTGTAGCTCAAGTGGTAGAGCGCTCGCCTTGAGCTGAAGAGCTGAGGGACAGCGCCCAGGCCCAGAGTTCAAGCCCCACGACCGACAAAAAAAAAAAAAAAAAAAGAATACAAATACTACTATAGCCAGGCATCGGTGGCTCATGCCTGTAATCCTAGCTACTCAGGAGGCTGAGATCTGAGGATCATGGTTCAAAGCCAGCCCAGGCAGAAAAGCCCGTGAGACTCTTATCTCCAATAAACCATCAGAAAACCAGAAGTGGCGCTGTGGCTCAAGGGTAAAGCCAGTGACCTTGAGCTGAAGAGTACAAGGACAGTGCCCAAGCCCAGAGTTCAAGTCCCACAACCAATAACCAAAAAAAAGGAGTACAAATACAATCACAAAATGACTTTTCAAAGCCAGTATGGTCTGAAAAGTCCAAGAGACTTCATCTCCAGAATAACCAGCAAAAAAAAAAAAAAAACACCAAAAAACTTGAGACATGACTTGAGTGGTAGGGCACCAAACAAGCAATCAAGACAAGCAAGCATTTGGTACTGCCAGGAAAGAGAAAGAGAAAATGAGAAAGAGAGAAAACATATCCTAGAGTTAGGCTACCTAATTTGAACTGTATTTCAAACCACTAATGGTTTGATTACCTTGAAAAAATTACTAATCTCTTTATGCTTCAACTTCCTCATTTGTAAAATGTCAATAACAGTGCCCACTGCACAGGATTATTCTGTGGATAAGTTACACTGTGCAGTGCTATGTTAAGTGTTGGCTCATTACTACCCAAGATATATAAAACAATTGGCTATTCTTGGTTATCTAGGAAAATGAGAAAAATAAAAATTTTCAAAAGACCCTGAAAGTCATCATTTGAACCTCAAGCAGATAAACTCTTGGTTAGGTTTTAGCAGTCTTCTTTCCATGGCCACCTAAGCCACATTAATGGGCACAACCGAGAACAAAGAAAGGTTCAGAATAGATTTGCTGTGTTCACCTGGCATTTAGTAGGCACTAAATTAACAAATAAATTAACAGACGGACTGAAGTTGCCTAACCAAAAAATAAACTACTTAATTAAAAGAAAAAGGAGCCAGGCACCAGTGGCTCATGCCTATAAATCCTAGCCACTCAGGAGGCTCAGATCTGAGGATTGTGGTTCAAAGCCAGCCTGGGCAGGAAAATCCAGGAGACTCTTATCTCCAACTAACCACCAAAAAGCCAAAAATGGTGCTGTGGCTCAAGTGGTAGAACGTTCACCTTGAGCTGAACAACTCAGGGACAGTGCCCAGGCCCAGAGTTCAAGCCCCACGACCACCCAAAAAAAAAAAAAAAAACCTAGAAATTTAGAAAACAAACATGAGGGGCTAGGAAGGTGGCTCAGTGGTAGAGTGCTTGCCTCGCATGCATGAGGCCCTGGGTTCGATTCCTCAGCACCACAAAAACAGGAAAAGTCAGAAATGGCTCTGTGGCTCAAGTGGTAAGAGTGCTAGCCTTGAGCTGAAGAGCTGAGGGACAGCGCCCAGGCCCAGAGTTCAAACCCTATGACCGACAAAAAAAAAAAAAGAAAGAAAAGAAAACATACATGATTTCATAATAACTTCAAATTAATATTAACACAAATCAATATATTACTGAAACTACTTTAATTTTTAATCTTTTTAAAAATCATCAAGCAACAAAATCACCAATCATAGAACAAATGAAATACAAAAATAAAAATTATCACTTACACCTTCATAAAATCCTTTTAGATATAATTTCTCCTTTGCTTCTGCAAGTTTTTCTCGGTCATTCTGGCTCTGAATTTTCAACTCATCACAAACAGTTACAGCAGCAAGATTTCCAAAGCCTGGGATTTCAATGACTGGGACCTACAAAGAACAGCAATCTCAACATTCTTGGGGGCTGAGAATGTGGTTTAGTGGTAGAGTGCTTGCCTAGCATGCATGGAGCCCTGGATTCAATTCCTTAGTACCACATAAACAGAAAAGGCTGGACATGACACTGTGGCTCAAGTGGTAGAGCACTAGCCTTGAGCCAAGGGATAGTGCTCAGGCCCTGAGTTCAAGCCCTATGACTGGCACCAAAAAGGAATCTCAATGAACAGACACAAATATAGCATATAGGGGCTAGGATATATAGCTCAGTGGCAAAGTGCTTGCCTAGCAAGAATAATGTACTGGGTTCAATCCCCAATACCAAAAAAGAAAAGAAAAAGTATATATATATAGCTTTGAAAAATAGCATATATATTAAGTCATTTCAAGTTGTGCATATCCTTACAGTAATAGCACATATTAAGTAATCACAGAGGACTAATTTACAATGTGAATGTGAACCAAACTCTATACCAACCCCACCACCTCCAGATCTCAATCTCTACCACAACACAAGCAAAGCAATGTGAACAACTTTTTTTTTTTTTTTTTGCAGTGCTGGGAATCAAACCCATGGCCTTGCTCATGTTGGGCAAATATTCTTTCACTGAACTATATCCCTTACTAAATGTTCTGAATTCTTCATGAAAGTTATTCTACTAGTAATTACTTTTCCTCTGCAGGGACTAACATGAAAATATGAATATAAAACAATTACTAGGACTATGTTAAAAAATACTAGGGTTACAAATAAATAGTAACAACTAATGTAGCAAATTTTTGTCTTTAGGAAGCAGGAAATGGGCCATACTAAGAAAACAAGCTAATTTAAAATTGGAACAAACAGTTTTTTAGGGTGCAAAGTGATAAGAAAACGCTTACTAGGGGCTGGGAAGGTGGCTCAAAGGTAGAGCGCTTGCCTTGCATGCATGAGGCCCTGGGTTCGATTCCTCAGCACCACATAAGCCAAAAGAAAAAAGCCGGAAGTAGTGCTGTGGCTCAAGTGGCAGAGTGCTAGCCTTGAGCTGAAGAGCTGAGGGATAGCGCCCAGGCCCAGAGTTCAGGCCCCACGACCAGACCCAAAAAAAAAAAAAAAAAAAAGAAAACACTTACCATTGGTTCCCTGATGGTATCAGCCACAGCACATATACAATTAAAGTGAATAAATCCTTAAGCAAATTCCCTCTTTTATTTTCATCAGTTAAGTTTTGCACCAAGGAAAATTTGCTAGCTCCTTCTCTCCTCCTCTCTGACACAGATATGAAAACTGGGAATGACCCATGTACTCACCGGCTCAAATGGCAGGACCATGTCATCTCTAATTCCATACTTCGCTCGTAAGGCCTACAACAAAATTCCCAAGTTAACACAATTTCTCAATAATTTACTGGTATGATCACTGAAAGAAGCAAACTGCCAATTTTGGGGGGTTTTGAGACCATTTTGTTACATAGCCCAGGCTAGCCTTGAAATGGAGATTGTCCTGCTTCAGCATCTCCAGCACTAGAATTACATATAGGTATCACCAGGCTAGCCTTGAAATGGAGATTGTCCTGCTTCAGCATCTCCAGCACTAGAATTACATATAGGTATCACCAAACTTGGCTGTGTGTGTGTGTGTGTGTGTGTGTGTGTGTGTGTGTGTGTGTGTGTGTGTGTGTGTGTGTGTGTGTGTGTGTGTGTGTGTGTGTGTGTGTGTGTGTGTGTGTGTGTGTGTGTGTGTGTGTGTGTGTGTGTGTGTGTAGCAGGGCTTGAACTCTGGACCTTACACTCTCACTCAGCTTTTGCTCATGACTGTTCACTCAACTTAAGCTATGCCTCTAGTTCCGTGTGTGTGTGTGTGTGTGTGTGTGTGTGTGTGTGTGTGTGTGTGTGTGTGTGTGTGTGTGTGTGTAGCAGGGCTTGAACTCTGGACCTTACACTCTCACTCAGCTTTTGCTCATGACTGTTCACTCAACTTAAGCTATGCCTCTAGTTCCAGCTTTTTGCTTCTTAACTAGAGATAAGAATCTCTCAAGATCATCTACTCTATCTGACTACAAACTATAATCCTCAGATCTCAGCCTCCTAAGTAGCTAGGATTATAGGCATGAGCCACTGGGACATGGATGAAAAACTTGTTAAGCTATTGTCTTCCTTTACATACGAACAGATTTATTTTACTAAATACCTCAAGAAAGGACCTAGAACTCTTTAAAACATTTAACTTACAGTAAGTACACTGGATGATGAAACTGTAAAGCTAAATATAAAATTACACATAGACATGCATACATTATCACTATGAAAAAGTGGACAATGAAAGACTTCAAAACAAATTCAAAATTCTAACCACAGAAAACATAATAAACATTTAAAAACAAGTGAGATAATAGAAGAAAATTGTTTATCTTTCAACCAGGTTTCATAGTAAGTTCCACAGTACCTCACCAATGACAGTGAAGACAAAACAAGAATAAGAAACTCAGATACTTGCTTGCTTTTTCTTCAAGTCTCTGAAGGCAGCAAAATCATCAGGGGAGTCAGAAGGAACACTTGTGACCACACCAGTGCCTTATAAAAGAAAGAGTGCAACTAACTAATACAACCAGAATGTATTGCACAAGTTTTCATAGAAATAAACAAATCCTACCTTTATCCTCCTTAATAGTGAGCATTGGGAGAACATAGATCACTTTGTAGCATGTTAAAGGTGCAGATAATGATGCACCAAGAATTTCCTGCATGAGAAAAAAAAAATCCAAAGAGGTAAAGAAAATAGTATTTGTAATCATTAAAATTTAAACAATATTATTATCTTAAACCCAAGATCCTAGATCAAAAATACATAGGAATAAACTCATGAGGTCTATTATTGCACAACACAGTGATTACAGTTAACAACATATTACATAGTTCAAAATCACTGAAATGTTTAGTTTCACTAAATGATACATATGTGAGGTACTGAATTTTTTAATTAGCTTGATTTGGCCAGTCCACAATGCATACATATTTTAAAATATATTGCGCACTACAAATATATACAAGTTTTGTCAAATAAAAAAAACACACAGGTTTGGAGGCATGGCTCAAATGGTAGACAACTTACATAGAAAATCTAAGACCCTAAGTTCAAAACCCAGTACCATCAAAAAGATATATAAGTACCATCCACACATCTTCCTTATTTTTATTGTCTACTAAACTAAAAATAATTTTAAGTAATTATAAATCTGACAATGTTACGATAAATTCAGTATGCTAACACATCACTTGTAACACTGCACTCCTTTGGAAAATGGCACAGGAATCCACAGCAAGTACCTTAAAAATGTTCACAAATCTTGGACCCCTCAAAAAATTATTTTTTGTTTGAGAAATATACCAAATGCTGAGTTGATTATCCTAGCAAAAACTATTAGTGAAAGAAAAATCATGTAAAAAATATGCTACATCAGCATATAGAATATTATATATAAATTTTAAATTATAATTATGAAAGTCAATTGAAGTAAAAAAATTTTTAGTGCCTTAAAGAAACTTTAGGAAGCTAGATGCCAGTGGCTCAGGCCTGTAATCTTAGTTACTCAGGAGGCTGAGATCTGAGGATCACAGTTTAAAGCCAGCCTGGACAGGAAAGTCTGTGAAACTCTCATCTCCAATAAACTACTCAGAAAAAGCCAGAAGTGTGGATCAAGTGGTAGAATGCTAGCCTTGAGCAAAAGCTCAAAGACAGCACCCAGGCCTTGAGTTCAAGCCCCAGGACCAGCAAAAAAAAAAAAATTTAGGAGGTTCAGCAATACTGGACTCACATTTGTGATTGTCCACAACCAGCATCCAGCTGCTCATTCTAAGTAAACGATTCACTTTCCTCCCACATAGCTCCCACACATCCTGTTTCATTGACATTTAATACTAATTACCAGGAACAGAGCTAACAATATTTAAAAAAATGAACATAACTCTAATGTCATCATTAAATCTCTTGGGGAAGATTATATTTTTCAACCAAATATTTGCTGAGTTGATATATAAAATTTAAAATATGCTACTTTAGAGATATAAAATGAATACACGGCAATTTTTTAAAATTCTCCTATATATAACATGTATCA
Source organism: Dipodomys spectabilis (assembly GCF_019054845.1). Lineage (NCBI taxonomy): Eukaryota > Metazoa > Chordata > Mammalia > Rodentia > Heteromyidae > Dipodomys > Dipodomys spectabilis. The sequence goes on from NW_024870824.1 coordinate 13,088,755, forward strand.
ACTGCACAGTTATTGGGCAAAAGACATCAGACACAAAAGAGTACATACTTAGAAATGTAAAAATGAAATCTGCCTCTGCCTAACTAATATAAGCTAACAAAAAAACTGTTTAAAGTTTTTTTTTTCCTTTTTGTTGGTAACGGGGCTTGAACACAGGGATGGGCACTGTCCCTGAGCTCTCTAGCACTCTACTACTTTGAGCCACAGTGCCACTTCCAGTTTTTGAATGGTTAATTAGAGATAGAGTCCCACAGGAACTTTTCTGTCCAGGATGGCTTCGAACCCTAATCCTCAGATCTCAGGCTCTTGAGTAGCTAGGATTATAGGCATGAGCCACTGACGCCTAGCCTGAAATGTTTTTTATGTGTGTGCTGATTCCTGATTTTAAAGTCATAGCCTGGGTGCTGTTCCTGACCTTTTTTATTCAAAGCTAGAGGTCTACCATTTGAGCCATAGATCTACTTCATACTGTTTGGTGTTTAATTGGAGATAAGATTTTCCTTCCTGAACTGGTTTTGAACCATGACCCTCAGATCTCAGCCTCCTAAGTAGCTAGGTTCACAGGGGTGAGCCACCAGTACCTGGATAAACAGAAAATGTTTTAAAGAGTACAAATATAGCAACTAATTATTAGTGAAGACAGAGCAGAGATTCCCTTTGGAGGAGAAAGTTTAGTACATTCCAGAACTTTTGGAAACCACAGTTATGTATCTTGATTTGGGTAATGTTCAATTAAGCAAATACATATATGAAAATTCAACAAACTACAAGTCAACATACACTTTGTTACATGTATCTCTCAAATTAAAAGTTTTCTTTAAATGTTCTTTTCTCAAGCTTCATTGTTGAAAATTTCCTCTAATTGTATGCATGAAAATAAAATGTAATACCCAACTTACCTCTCCCATTAACTCTTTAACAACAGGCACCACTCCATTGTCTTTGGTAAAGCCTTGGTATGACATATTCCTGGCTGCTCTTTGGGTACAGATGAATATATCACCATCCACCGTCTCAAATCCAATGTACTTTAGATTAGGACGAACCCAACAGTTTGTCTGTCCAAACATAGTCTCAGGTCTAAGAGTAGCAGCAACTAAGAAGATACTTTTACCTTTCAGGCCACTAAAAAGAAAAAGGAAGTATTTAAATTAAAAGATTCCTTCACAACTACCTTATTGTTCAGAAATGATGAAACATTAACTCTTTAGTAACCTTACCTTAACTTGGATGGGTATGGCTCCAGCACTTTCAATTTGATTAAAGTGTATTCCTGAGGTCCAACACCCTAAACCAATAAACAAAACAAAAATCTAAGTGAAAAAAGACTTGGATTAAACTCACCAACATATGTGAGAGATCTGACATGGGTTCTTCCACTGTTAGAAGTGAATAGACTGCCACTGGTGTGCTGGCCATATTCAAGCGGAAGTCTAGTATATAAGGAGGGACTTAATGTCATAATCAAAATGGTATTCACCAAGATGAGAGTTCGAAAAGAACTCCAGTGCTGGACCCTAGTACAAGCCCTGGAGGGCAGTTATCACAATTATACACTGAGCCAGGCATCAGATAATATACATTCTAAGCTTTCCTATTCACTTACTAATGGCCTGACTCAATAGACATAATCTCTAAAAACTTTGCTTTCTTAAGTGCAAAGTAACACTGCTACATCTCACACAAAAGACTGTCCTAAGGAACACCTAAGTTAATTTATTTAAAAAATGCTTTGAAACTCCATGAGCCATTATTAGAATTTAGGATACTACTATCACTCACTATAAAACTACATAGGTTTTCTTTTTTTTCCTTTATTTTCTTGTTCTTTTTCCCTTTTGTCACTGTTTTTTATTTCTGTACACTTTGTCTCATATTTAAGTTTATCTGAATTGGGGAGAGGCATAGAAACCATGGAACAAAGAGTGAACTAATTCAGAAGTAATACTAAATATTATGTTAGAAATGAACTATACAACTTGAGGGGGGAATCAGAAGGGGAAAAACTAGGAGAAAATGAGGGAAAGGGTGACACTGTTCAAAAAGAAAGTACTTATTAAGTAATTTTTGACCATGGAGTGGGAGTGAGAGATGGAGAAGACTGAACTCAAGGCCTTATGCTTGCCAGACATATGGTGTGCCACTTGAACCACATCTCAGTCAGTATCTCTTACCCAAAATCTTTGGGGAGAAATGTTTCAGATCTGTTTTGGAATATCTGTGGTAACTTTAGTAGCTAAGCATGGCTAAATCTGACAACCAACATCTACAATGTACCAAACTACAAAATTTTTTGAGTGCTATATCTAATACAAAATTGAAAAGTCCATAATTTTCCACTCAAGTGGTAGACTGCTAAGCCATGACTAAGTGTGAGGCCCTGAATTCAAGCCTGGTCCCAGCAAAAAAGGAAGGGAGAAGCTGGGCATCAGTGACTCAAAAGGCTGAGATCTGAGGATCACAGTTTAAAGCCAGCCTGTGAGACTCTTATCTCCAATTAAGCATCACAAAAGCTGGAAGTGAAGCTGTGGCTCAAGTGGTAGAACTCTAGCCTTTAACAAAAAAGCCCAGAGACAGTGCCCAAACCCTGAGTTCAGACTGAAATATAGCCCAGAGGCAAAAGAGCTTGCTTAGCAAGTGCAATGTCCAAAAATCAAAAAGCAGAACTTCCCGAGTTCAAGTCCTAGGACTGGTACCAAAAAATAAATAGATAAATCAAGGAAAAGAAGAAACGAGGGAAAGGAGGGGTGGGAGAGAGATTCACAATGTCTCCAAATCCATACTTTTTGAGTGGTAGGTCAACAATCAAAAAACATCACTAGAACTTTTTTTTTTTTTGTCGGTTGTGGGGCTTGAACTCTGGGTCTGGGCGCTGTCCCTGAGGTCTTCAGCTCAAGGCTAGTACTTCACCAATTGAGCCACAGTGCCACTTCATTTTTCTGGTGGTTAATTGGTGATAAGAGTCTCACAGATTTTCTTGTCAGAGCTGGCTTTGAACTGAGATTCTCAGATCTTAGCCTCCTGAGTAGCTAGGATTAGAGGTATGAGCCACTGGCACCTGGCTCACTGGAACATTTTGAACTTCGGAACATTTTAGATTAGGAATGCTCAACCTATATAAAAACTTTCTGGGGCTGGGAAGGTGGTTCAGTGGTAGAATGCTTGCCTTACATGCATGAGGCCCTGGGTTCGATTCCTCAGCACCACATAAACAGAAAAAAAGCCAGAAGTGGTGCTGTGGCTCAAGTGATAGAGTGCTAGCCTTGAGCTGAGGGACAGCCCCCAGGCCCAGAGTTCAGACCCCACAACCGACCAACTAAAAAAAAAAAAACACAAACTTTAAGCCAGGCTGATTTTTTTAATTTTTTTACTTTTTATTTTATTACATACTAAAATATGTAATAAAAGGGAACTTGCTAGGGTTGAATATTCCTACCAAAACTCACACTGAAATTTAAACTCCCCTGTGAGGTACCAAAAGATGGAAGCTTTAAGAAGTATTTAGGTCATGAAGACTCTGCTCTGATAATAGAATAATCCACTCATGAATTAATGGATTATCAGGTCAACAGACTCTTGTGAGAGTGGCTATCATAAAAGGCAATGAGAGTGGATATCATAAAAGACAATTTGCCTCAGTCTCTCATGTGTGGCCCTAGTATTATGTGTTGCCAGGCTCCACCTCTGTAATTTGTAAATAATCTCTACTAAAAAAAAGGCCTTTGAGGCTGAGAATATGGCTTAGTGGTAGAGTGCTAGCCTTGAGCAAAAAGAAGTTCAGGGACAGTGCCCAGGCCCTAAAGAAGAAAGGCTGGGTGCCAGTGGCTCACGCCTGTAATTCTAGCTACCCAGGAGGCTGAGATCTGAGGATTGCAGTTCAAAGCCAGACCGGACAGGAAAGTTGTGAGACTTATCTCCAATTAACCACCAGAAAACCTGAAGTAGTGCTGTGACTCAAGTGGTAGAGCAACTGCCTTGAGCTGAAGAGCTGAGAGACAGCACCCAGGCCCAGAGTTCAAGCCTTACAACCGACCAAAAAAAAAAAAAAAAAGGCCTTCACCTAAGGTATTCCTTTGGCCTTCAATTCTCTAGAACCAATCACTAAATAAACCATTATTCTGGAAATTACCCAATCTGTAGTATTCAGATATATGTAAGACTGAGTATATAAGCTCAGATAGATACAAGCATTTAGTGATTTAATAAGCCAAGCAAGGCTTTAGGAAAAAAACTCTTGCTTTCTTTATTCGAGTAGTACAGGAATGTTACTTAATGTGTTCTATAACAACATAAAAAGAAATACTATGATGCATGGCTACCAGTACACTGGCAATGAACAACCAGGCACATGATTAAAGCACATATAAATGGAATCTGTGTACCTCAAAAGTTAGCTATGTATATCTTATTACCTTTCCCCACATTCTTCTCTTTAGAGTTGTATTTTCCAAATGATGCTTCTCAAATATTAGTATGTATATGAATCACACTGTAAAAACAAATTCCTGAGTCATACCCCAGGATACTTAAACTGATGTGGCAGTTTAGGGGTGAGGCTTAACAATGCGCTTTCCTGTAACAAGTTGATATAGCTAGTCCACATACTATTCTTAAGTACACAAGGTCCTACACAAGGCACATGTCCTTGTCATGATATTATCTCCCTTTTCATACGCACCAGAGTACCATGACCGTACTATACACATCAGCACTGCAACTAAGCTATATTTTTAAGTTTCTGATCTGAAACACTATGATCACATCAAAGATTTTAATAACTACTGTATAGCCCAAATAATCACCTCTCCAGTTTGTCTGTCATGATCCATGCAAGGCTGTCCATCTTTTGGAGAATAAATGGTATGCCTACAAGATAAACAGTAAGTACAAGTATTATTATAATATACAAGTTATAGTCTATTTGCCAGTGTTGCTAACTTCATATGTCTTATAACTGAAAATTCTGAGCAAATATCTACTTCTATACTTGTGAGTAGTTCTGTCAACTTCATTACTGATGATGAGAAGTTTTACCTTCATCAAAAGTAATACCATCAAAAAATATGAATACTAGTTTTGTGACATAAATCAAGACATGGTGAAATATAATTTTATTTGTAAGCTGCAAGTAGCTACATAAACAAGCAAGAATCTCTAAATTTTGTTAACAATTTAGAGAACACAAGTATAAATACACAATGATTATTTTCTGCTTGTCCAAATTTCATTCTGTATTATAACACAAGACATATCAGAGAAATAAAAACTTGGTTTTGGTGGTACTGGGGATTTAACATGGGGCCTTGAGATTGATAGGAAAGCACTCTACCACTTAAAGTATACTCCCAGTCTTTTTTTATATTTTTTATTTTTTTTAAAGCTTTCAATATCACAAGTCAGATTATGACTACAGTGCATCTTGATCTATACTCCCAGTCCCTCTGCATTTAGTTTTTTTTTTTATTAGTAAGTTTTTTTTTATTGTGAAAATACGGTACAGAGCAGTTACAATTACATGAGCAAGGTAATGACATTTCTTATCAAGCATTGTTACCTCCTCCTTTGTTTTTCCCTTACCATCCCAGCCCTCCCATCTCCACAATTATACTCCCCCCACCTCCTGCGTTTAGTTTTCAAATAGGGTCTTGAGTTTTACCCAGTCCCATCTCAGTCCTCAATCTTCCCACCCCTGCCTACCAAGTAGCTAGAAATACAGGCATGCTCCACTATGCACAGATACTCAGAGAAATTAAGACATTAACAAGAGAGTGGGGATGCAAGTCAGTACTAGAGTACTTGCATGCATAAGCAAGAAACAGGTTCAATCCTGGCACCAAGACAAAAGAGAAACTAGTGGGGAAAAACAAAGGATAAGAAAGTAAAAGAACAAAAAAAGCCAGATGGCACATTCCTGTAATCCTAGCTACTCAGTAGGCTTAAATATGAGGATCCCAGTTCAAAGCTAGCCTGGGCAGGAAAGTCTGTCAGATTCTAATCTCTAGCCAGCAAAAAGCTGGAAATGGAACTGTGACTCAAGTGGTACAGCGCTGGCCTTGAGCAAAAATGCTGAGGGATAGCACCATAGGCACTGAGTCTAAGCCCCTGAACTGGCACCAAAACAAAAACAAAAACAAAAGCAAAAAAAGAGAAAGGCTATGAATACTGAATTATAAAGAAGGAATGGTATAGTTACTAGTTTACTAAAATGAAGGACAACAAACTTACCGCTTCCCAAATTTAATTTTATTTCTTTCTCTTAGTGTTAAAAATTGCCACCTGACAAATGAATCATAGTAAGGATTAACATCAGTGGTGATGAAAGAACGCCGCCAGTCTACCTACAGAATGAGAAAGGAAATAGCAATTTTTTTTAATATTCAAAAGTTTTATAAGAAATCCTATGAATCAATTATTTACTCTGTGTGTGTGTGTTTTGTGTGTGTGTGTGTATACACTTTGTCAGTCATGGAGTTTGACCTTAGGGCCTGAGCCCTGTTCCTGAGCTTTTTTGCTCAAGGTTAGAACTCTACTACTTTGAGCCACAGCTTCACTTCTGGTTTTCTGGTAGATAAAAGTGGAATTCTATGCCTCCATCAGAAAGAATGACATTGTCCCATTTGTAAGAAATGGAAAGACTTGGAAAAAATTATATTAAGTGAAGTATGCCAGGCCCAAAGAAACATAGGTCCCATGGTTTCCCTTATTTGCAATAACTAGTGTAAGGACAAGCAGAAAAGGTCAAAAGCTATGTACATATGACCAGATAAGATGATGTTAAGCGAAATGAACCCCAAGATAGGAACACAAGTGATTTTTTTTTCTTTCTTGCTACTGTTTCTAACATATTTATAATGTACCATGAGATTTTTTTGTTTCTTTATATGTTCCTCCCCCACTGTATAAGCCGGTTTCACTGTATTTGATGTTAGAGCCCTGCATCTTGTAACACTTCTCTAATTTGGGGAGGGGAAGTGAAAAAACAAAATGTTTAAATAGGGATACAGGTTGACCCATTGTAACAATGAGATGTACAGACACTATGTTGAAAAACAAACTTTACAATTTAGGTGCGGGGGGATATAGTTGTGGAGGTGGGAGGGAAGGGATGGTAGGAGATAAACAAAGGAGGTAACAATGCTTGATAGGAAATGTACTCATTACCTTGCTCATGTAACTCCTCTGCACAGTATTTTTACAACAAAAAAAATATTTAAAAAAAAGTCTCACAGGGACTTTTCTGCCCGGGCTGCTTTTGAATCCTGATCCTCAGATCTCAGCCTCCAAAGTAGCTAGGATCACAGGTATGAGCCACCAGCTCTCAGCTTTACTCTTCTTGAGTCCCCAAATTAGAATAACTTTAACTGTTAAAAATAAATTGAAAGCTGAGAGTTGGTGTTTTTTAATGTTTCTAAGCATTTACTTAGTAATAAGTATAGTGGGGGAGCAACAAGAGGGGTAAAAATGCTCAACAAGAAATATACTCATTGCCTTACTCATGTAACTGTAACCCCTCTGTACAACATCTTTACAATAAAATTAAATAAATAGGAATTATAATAAATGAAAAAGAACTAAACAGAACTGGGAATGTGGCTTAGAGGTAGAGTGCTTGCCTTGCATGCACAAAGCCCTGGGTTCAATTCCTTAGTACCACATAAACAGAAAAAGCCAGAAGTGGTGCTGTGGCTCAACTGGCTCAACCAGTAGAGTGATAGCCTGGAACAAAAGAAGCTCAGAGACAGTACCCAGGCCCCTGAGTTCAGTCCCCAGGACTAGCAAAAAAAAAAATGAATTAAACAATAACTTTGCATACTCCTAAATATTTAAATTAACCTTCAACTTCTTCTTACTCTTTGAATAAGACTCTTTTCTACTAACAGTCAGTATATCAATATACACTTCAGTGAGACAAATATTAAAATACTCTCTGCTGCCATAGTCCCACTAGGGGCTACTCTGACACTAACAGTACAATTCTCCAGTAGCATCCAGATACAATATATTATTCTAAATTTAAGAGTTGGTCCATATCTTTTTAAACTTTCTTTTTAAACTTTCTCCACATTTTCTGTAACTATGAGGTGATGGTATACCTTTAAACCTATTCTTTTCAGGTCTTGAATAGCCAGTGGTGGGAAATATTCCAGCCAATGTTCTGCATCAGAAAATTTTACAATCTCTTCATCAGACAGTCCAAGAGATTTCATTATGTCCCACTGATACTTAGAAGACCCAGCTTTAGCAGCAGCTTTGCTCTAAAAACAGACAAAAAAAAAACTCCATTAAAGAATAACAAACAAATACTTAGCATTCAAGGACCACAGCAATTTTAAGTGAATAATCTGAATGTAATATTTTTAATTCTCAAACCGCTGGTGATACATGAGAACACTGGAGTCACTTGTACTATTCTGTCTACAAAACTGGAACAAGGAAACCTGCTGGGATTGTTTTGGGAAAAGAAGTAGGAAAGGGACAGTGATTGATTGGAATATATTGTAAATGTGTGGAAATCTGCATAACTATGGTAAGCTAATAAAAAGTGGATTTTCTAATGGTAACTAAATAGATGGAGCCACAAAGAATTACCAATAGTGAAATGAGACTTCAGACCCAAATTTCAATTTATTCCTTTTCGTACCACACATATCAGTTCTTTTTTAGCTAAAAACTACTAGCAAGAGCTCACTTCTTTTCTAATATTTACCAATATCAGAATGTCACAGTTAGAGATAATAATTAAAAGGAAACACAGGAAATTTTGAACATAACTCTACTATTTCTCAGACCCATAGAACTATGCACAAAGTAAAATTTTACTGTATATAATTCAACCAAGGTATGGAGAAAATATAGGATGGAATGCAGGCCATAATGTTTCTAATTATATTATAAATACATGAGTTAACCACACTAAACGATTGGGAAAGAAAGGTGTTGATTAAAGGAATTCTGGAACATTTTGGGAAAGTATGTTGACTAGACTCTAAAGACAAAAAGAATTATATACAAAACCTGATTTATTTTAGTTGGTAAAACTGTTTTCTCTCAAGTATAAATTAAGAATTTTAAAGCAACTTTACTACTAGTGTAGAAATGAACAAATAAATATACAATAAATAGTAAGAGCAAGGTTCCTGTTATAATGTAACTCATATAAACAAAGGGAGAATGCTAGAATTATTCATGTTGATAAAAAAATGAGGATGAACTCATTTGTTTTCACGTGTAGATAGATATAAATTAGGTATGTGGACAGTGGTGGGCTGGTAAGCATATCTCTTTCCCACTGAGAGGTCTGAAAGTAGTCATAGTTATGAGCCCACCTGGCCTTTACACCATAGTTTCTGAAAACAATTCTTCAATAAAATAAATAAGGGTTTCCAGGAGAAGCCAAGGGGCTTTTAAGCCCTGTTTGATTCCAAAGCTGAAACAGGGAACACAAGCTTAGAGTACTTTGTGATCCTAGAAATTTAAAAAGTGTTTTATAACGAAAAGAAAAAATAAAGGAATGTCAAATGGACTTGGTACCAAACTCAAAGAACTCCCAGTGGCCAACGTTAGAATCTGAGGAATAACAAACATAACAATAAGTAACCCTATCTACAGAATTAAATATCCAGCTGGGAATGTGGCTTAGTGGCAGAGTGTTTGCCTAGCATGCATGAAGCCTAGGATTCAATTCCTCATTACCACATAAACAGAAAAAGCTGGAAGTGGCACTATGGCTCAAATGGTAGAGTACTAGCCTTGCGCCAAAGAAGCTCAGGGACAGCCCTGAGTTCAAGCCCCAGAACCAGCAAAATAAAAAAAAAAATTAAATATACATAACTCCATACTAATACAAAAAAAATTGAAAAAGCAAATAGGGGAAAAAAGGATACCTCATCTTTCAGAATTCTAGATAATAAACATAGGAAGAATAAGAAAAATTGAAAATGACCAGTAGAAAACAAACAAGGTACTTTCCACAGTCTCAAATTATCTATCAAAGCATTTGTCAAGATGTATTGTAACTGCTATTTAATTGCTTTGTACAACTACTTAAAGGGTTTTTTGCTGGGGGGGTTGTCAGTTGTGAGGCTTGAACTCTGGACCTGGGCACTGTCCCTCAGCTCTTCAGCTCAAGGTGCATGCTCTACCACTTAAGCCACAGCACCAGTTCCAGCTTTTTCTGTTTATGTGGTGCTGAGGAATCGAACCCAGGGCCTCATGCATGTGAGGCAAGCACTCTACCACTGAGCCAAAGGTATTTTTTTTAAGACGCTGAAGCTCAAATGAAATAAATCATAGGCAGAGAAGACATTAGAAGTTTATTTCATAAAATTTTGTTAAGTGAATTAAGTCAGTCTCAGAGAGACAAAGGGCACATATTTTCTCACTTATGTGGAAGCTGTACCTAAACTATAAACATATGAAAATATATACAGGGTCATATGCAGATAATGTGGTATACACAGGGAAAGATTCTCTTGAACAGCTAACTTAAGAGTTTAATAAAATGAAATACCAGGAAGCTAGAATATATGTTGTCAGAGGTTGGAGGAGATGAAGAACAGTAGGGTAGATGAATGGAGAAAAGAGTGGGAGTGAACAGTAATAGTCAATGTACATATGTGAAAGTGGAATCAAGTAACCTGAAGGGATGGGTGGAGTTGGGACAAATGGTAGAGAACAATGGTAAAGGTGACATTGTTCAAGATGCATATGCTGCTGGGCAACGGTGCCTCAACCTGTAATCCAAGCTACTCAGAAGACTGAGATATGAGGATTGTGGTTCAAAGCCAGCCCAGGCAGGAAAGTCCATGAGCCTCTTATCTCCAGTTAACCACCAGAAAACTGGAAGTGGCTCTGTGGCTCAAGTGATAGCGCAATCATCTTAAGCTGAAGAGTTGAAGGACTGCACTCAAGCCTAGAGTTCAAGCCCCACAACCAACAAAAAAGAAAATGAATATGCCCATAAACTGACATGCTGAATTGAAATTCCTTTGTATAATTATTTAACAATAATAAAAAGGAACTTATTTCTAAAGAAAGAAACGGGGGGGGGGGGGGGGAGGAAAAGAGAGAAAGAAGAAAAGGAGGAAACAAAGAAAGGAAAAAAGGAAGGAGGGAAGAAAGAAAAGAAAAGGGAGGAAGGGAGGGAAGGAAATAGAGAGGAAGAAAAAAGGATGGAAGGAAGGCAGGAAAGCAAGAAAGAAAGCAAGCAAGCAAGGAAGGAAGGAAGGAAGGAAGGAAGGAAAAACAAAGGGAAAAAAGACACTTTTTCTTTCAGAATTCTAGATAGTAAACACAGAAAGAATAAAATTGAAAATCACCATTATAACAGTATAGATAATGGTTGTGAGCAAACATTAAAAAGAAACAAGGTATTATTTCCATAGCCTCAAAATATCTATCAAAGTATGTATCAATTACAAATAGCAAAAATGAAATCCTAACAGTAGAAAGGCCTGGTATACACCACCTACCAAAATGATCAAGATTGAGGTCTTAAGTGAGAATCCAAATGCAGTCTGCAGTTTAGTAAATAATACTGTGGTAATGCTGATTCCTTAGTTTTGAGGATTTTAGTATACTTAGATAAGCTGTAATAACATTAGGGCAAGTGGGTAAAGATTTTAAGGGAACTCTATACTATCTTGCAACTCCTCTTTAAACCTAAGACTGCCTCACATGAAAGAAAAAAGAAAAATCAACAAGATAGAAGAAAGCTAACATATGGATGCAACACTTATTTTAAATTACCAAATCCATTTTATGTGCCAGTTACTTTGATAATATTGGAAATACACATATAAATCAGCCAACATAAATATCAACAACCACCAAACCTTTTTTCCTTTTGCTTTATCTTTAATTATGATATCATCTGTTTTAACACTCATCTCTTCCTCTTCTTCTTCTTCATCTGGGAAATCAGGGGGGCAACCATACAGCTCTATTTCTCTTTTCAACTTATCAGCACATGCCTATAACATTGGAGAGAGTGAAGTCCAAAATTCAAGGACATAATTTGAGTTTTTTATTTCTAAGGCTAAGTAGAATGAAATTTCTACAATATCTAGATATAGGTAGAATATTATAGAAAACAATACATACACATCTTGCACGTCAAAATTCACTAATTTACAAATTAGTATTTTAGTTCATTGATTCAGCCACCATTTGTTCAAAACACAGAGTACTCAATGTAGCATACAATATGTGTGGCAGCAGAAGCACAAAATTCTATCAAATGCAATGTCTTTGATAAGGATAAGTAAGCACAGTGATTCCTACTACATGATCCCAGCTACTCACGAGGTAGAGATCAGAATACGCTCAGTGGTTTTAGGCCAAACTAGGCAAATAGTATGAACCCACTTCAATAACTAAGCTGATACGATAGCATACACTTGTAATCCCAGCCAGCCATGAGGCGTAGGTAGAAGAAACATGGTCTGAGACTGGCCCAGGCAAAAAGTGAGAGAACTTATTTGGAAATTACTTGAAGCAAAAGGACTGGAGGAGTGGCTCAAGTGGTACAGTGCTTTCCTAGACAGCAAAAGTCCTTGAGTTCAAACCCCAAAACTATCAAAAAACAAGCAAACAAACAAAATCTATAACATGTTGCTAGGTATTAGTAAACTGAGACAACTGCCATTCATTATATGCTTTTTGACATGACACAGTGAAAGATTTACAACTCATCTATGTTGTCTTTTTGTTGCAGTAACATCAACATCGTGACAAAAAAACTAAGATATTAAAGAGAATGTGTCATCTACAAAAAGAAAAAAAGAAAAACAAGATCTTGGCACGACTAAAATTTGACTACAGATTAAAGATGATAGTGTATCAAAGTTAAATTAAAAGGAGGCGGTGTGACTATAATGAATGTCCATGTTCTCAAGAAATACACACTGAAGTATTTGGGACTTTGTTTTTCTTTTCTGTCTCTTTGAAACAGCATTTCCCAGGCTGACAGGGAACTTACTACGTAGGGCAGAGTGGGGGTGAATGGCTATCCGCCTGCCCAAGCCTCCAGAGATGAGATTACAGATATACACTATAATGCGTGCCTTTTGTGTAATTATTTCAAACTTTTTTAAGTAATCTTCACTCTCATAAATTCAATTAATTTCAAAAAATGCTTTAATATGGCAGTATATGAAAAACTTATTTCAAAAACTTGAATTGAGTATTACTATTCATTCTAAGCTAAGAAGGGTACAAAACAATCCTACCAGCAGTCTTACCTTAATCGGCATCCCAGTACAGTGTAAGCCAAAGGGAAACAGACAGCGTTTTCCTTTTAATCTCTGGTACCCTACTGCAAACTACAGAAACAAAAGGTACCTTTAAATTGCAAATGTAAATGGGGGATGATCACCAAATGCTAATTTATACAAAGAATTTAAGTTTTCTTCTTTCACATCTTCCTTTAGAATACCAACTAGATTTTACATTCATTACAAAGGCAGGCTGTTTTATTGTTACATTTTTTACCAACTTTGGAATTTTTAATATGCAAACATGACCAGAACCCTGCACAACTATATATTCACAAGAACATTAAATACAAAAATAACTTAAGAAAATATAAAAATTAAGGAATTCTAAGTATTATTACATGAAGAAATTCTACATATACTATTTTCTTCAAAACAGTATTTACTAAAAATCCAACATCCCACTCTATTAAATACAGAAAAAAAAAACTTTACCTCACACTTGGATAAAGAAAATGTGTGACCCAAATGAAGACGACCATTCATATACGGAAATGGAAAGGTTACAAAGTACTTGCCCTTGCTGCAAAACAAACGTGAGAAGGAAGAGTAAGCAAGAAAATGATAAATTTCTTTTACAATGAGGGAAGGGAGAGGCTGCAGACAGTACTTGATACGTTACTTAAATTTTAGCTATGTAGATGATATTTAAAAATAAATTTTAAAAATCTAGAAATTAAAATCTCTGTAAAAACTGCAACTTAGCTTTGACTTAGAAAAAAATTATACATGTAAAGATCAATATTAAGAAATAAACATCCAACTGGGTGCCGGTGGCTCACACCTATATTCCTAGCTACACAAGAGGATAAGATCTGAGGCTGGGGCTAGGAAGGTGGCTCAGTGGTAGAGCACTTGCCTTGCATGCATGAGGCCCTGGGTTCGATTCCCCAGCACCACATAAGCAAAAAGAAAAAAGCCGGAAGTGGCGCTATGGCTCAAGTGGTAGAGCACTAGCCTTGAGCTGAAGAGCTGAGGGACAGCGCCCAGACCCAGAGTTCAGGCCTCACGACCGGACCCAAAAAAAAAAAAAAAAAAAAAAGATCTGAGGCTGGTTTGAAGCCAGCCTTCCTGGGCTTGCTTCCTCACAAACAGGAATCTACTTCTTGAGCCATGACTACAGTCTGGTAATTTGCTAGTTAATTGAAAATGGGAGTCTCACAGACTTTTTGATTCAGGTTGGCTCTGAACCACAGTCCTCTGGATGTCAGCCTCTTGAATAGCTAGGATTATAGGCATTGGCCACTGGTGCCCCACTATAGTCTGTTTTCTAATGAAATATACCTGCATGTTATACAGCACAATACAGTGAACACTTAGAAATGCATCATGAAGTCACCAAAGCTACACATGTGTCATTTCCTCCCTCTTCGGTCCCCCACTAAGGATAACCAATACACTAACACATGCCTTTGTCATTCCCTTCCTTTTGGACAGTTTGTAAATATGTCTATGCCCTTCAGCAGTCTACCACTTAATCTCGCTTATTTGTGAATATTACCCAAAACATGGTATGGTTTTTTGTTTTGTTTTTTTTTTTGGCCGGTTGTGGGGCTTGAACTCTGGGAAGGGGTGCTATCTCTGAGCTCTTCAGCTCAAGGCGAGTGATCTACTGCTTGAGCCTCAGCGCCACTTCCGGTTTTCTAGTGGTTTATTGGAGATATGAGTCTCATGGATTTCCTGCCCAGGCTGGCTTTGAACAACGATCCTCAGATCTCAGCCTCCTGCATAGCTAGGATTACAGGCATGAGCCACCAGCGCCCGGTTTGGTTGTTTTTTTTTTGGTCAGTCATGGACCTGGGCACTGTCTGTCAGCTCTTCAGTTCAAGGCTAGCACTCTACCACTGGAGCCAGTGCCACTTTCGGTTTTCTGGTGGTTTATTGGAGATAAGAGTCTCATGGACTTTTACTGCCCAGGCTGGCTTTGAACTATGATCCTCAGATCTCAGCCTCCTGAGTAGCTAGGATTACAGGTGTGTGCCACCGGCACCCAGCCATGGTATGTTTTATAAAGACAAAATTTGTTTTCTTCACTAAACATTATGTTACTAAGTTTCCGCAGTATCTTAGTATATTAGCACAGTTCACTGGTCTTCACTGAACAAAGCAGCTTTTTCAGTTCATTTTTATTAAATTACCTTAATGCTGACCAAAATTCTAGACCAAACAGAAGCTTCAAATAAGGGAGGTAGGGGGGGAGCTGGGCACCAGTGGCTCACACCTGTAATCCTAGCTAACTTAGGAAGCTGAAATCTGAGGATCTCAGTTCAAAGCCAGCCTGGGCAGGGAAGGCCGTGAAATTCTTATCTCCAATAAACCACCAGAAGACCGAATGTGGCATTGTGGCTTAAGTGGTAGAGCACTTGCCTTGAGCTAGAGCTGAGGAATAGCGCTCAGGACCATAGTTCAAGCCCCATAACTGACCAAAAAAAGGAGGGAGGGGAGGAAGAGGGGCTGGGAATGTGGCTTAGTGGTAGAGTGCTTGCCTAGCATACATGAAGCCCTGGGTTTGACTCCTCAGTACCACATAAATGGAAAAAGCTGGAAGTGGTGCTGTAGTTCAAGTGCTAAAGTGCTATACTTGAGCAGAGCTCAGGCCCTGAGTTGAAGCCCCAGGACTAGTTAAAAAAAAAAAGGGGGGGGGGGGAGGATGTGTTAGTGACTCAAGCCCATAGCCCCATCTACTTGAGAAGCTGAGATAAAGAGGATCAGTTTGATGACAGTCTAAGCAAAAAGTCCATGAGACCCCTTCTTGACCTGGGCCTGTCATCCTAACTTCACGGGAAGCATAAGTAAGAGGAGTGCAGTCCAGGTACACTCCAGGGTAGGAAGCAAGACACTACCTCAAAAATAACCAGTGCAAAACAGGGCTGGAGGTATAGGTCCAAAGTAGAGCACTTATCTAAAAGCCTGAGTTCAAATCTCAGCACTACAAAAAAAAAAAAAAAAAAAGCCAGTGTGAAGGCTCACACCTGTAACCCCAACTACTCAGAACAGAGAGATTGGGAAAATCATGGTCTGAAGCCAGCCCAGGCAAAAAACAAAAAAACAAAAAAAAATCAATGAAACCCCATCTCAATCAATAAAAAGTTGGACATTAAGGTACAACAGTACAACTATCTCAGCTATGCAAAAAGTATCAATAGGAGGAGGATCAACATCCAGTCAAGTAGTTTTACCCACCGCTGCGGAGCTGGTTACACAAAGCAAAAAAAAAAAAAAAAAGAGAAATGGCAGGGAGGAAGCTTTGATGACAGAAGGGGAGCTGACAAGTTGGCAAGCTAAGCAGCCTGGGAAAAAGTGATAGAGTGGTGGAGAAAGGAATCAGCTAGTAGTAGCCAGCAATAGCCTGCAGCAGCAGAGAATATTGGCTGGCAATGGAGATCTGTGACACTCAGGACTCCAATTAACAGAGACTTCCCCACAGGACCTGTGGCTTAGAGCCCCGACTGGTAGAGAGGCCCTGCCCACTGCTGGAGCTTAACACTTTTAGGGCCCTGAACCCTGTGTTCCTCCCTTAACTGTCAGGGCCTGACCCTCAAAGCCCAAATCTCATGAGACTATCCTAGCTGACAAAGACCCAGGGCTGACTGCTGCTACCCACTGTCATCTCCTCCATGCCTGCACATACACAAGTACCAAGAATAACCGGGGCAGCTTCTCTTCACCTACCCATGATTTCTATCTGGGTAAAGCAAAAGGATCCTAACCAGCCCATTTAAGGTGAGTATAGCCTGTCTTGAACATTACACACACTTTCTGAACTTACTTCGCAATTACTCACCTGGTCTGTCCCTCCAAATCAGACGCATTGGTCTCAAACACTTTCTCGGTATCCCATTTCTGTTGTATTTCTTTCTCAATCTTCTTCAGAAAGTCTACTTTGGCTGTTCCTTTTCTTTCCTATTGGACACAAAAAGGATAGACTAATTGACTCTATACTTCCACAGGCTTGCTTTAAAATAAAATTAAAAAAAAAAAAAAATAGAGGGGGCTGGGAAGGTGGCTCAGTGGTAGAGCGCTTGCCTTGCATGCATGAGGCCCTGGGTTCGATTCCTCAGCACCACATTAGCAAAAAGAAAAAAGACGGAAGTGGTGCTGTGGCTCTAGTGGTAGAGTGCTAGCCTTGAGCTGAAGAGCTGAGGGACAGCGCCCAGGCCCAGAGTTCAGGCCCCACGACCGGACCCAAAAAAAAAAAAAAATAGAGGACTGGGAATGTGGCTTAGTGTTAAGAGTGCTTGCTTAGCATTCATGAAGCCCTGAGTTCAATTTCTCAGTAGCACATAAACAGAAAAGGCTGTAAGTGGAGCTGTGGTTCAAGTGGTAGAGCACTAGCCTTGACAGAGACGAAGGGACAGTGCCCAGGCCCTGAGTTCAA
This sequence comes from Dipodomys spectabilis, assembly GCF_019054845.1. NCBI lineage: Eukaryota > Metazoa > Chordata > Mammalia > Rodentia > Heteromyidae > Dipodomys > Dipodomys spectabilis. The sequence continues at coordinate 13,106,407 of NW_024870824.1, forward strand.
GCACCAGGACTGGCAAAAAAAAAAAGGAGGAGGAGGAGGAGGAGGAAGAGAAGGAGATGAGGAGGAAGAAATAATAAACTGGATTCATGTAGAACTGAGCTACTGACAATTTTTCCATGGTTAATTTGAAATGTAAATGAGCAAGACTGAGGGTTGATTATGAAGGTTAAGAGGAGCTGAGAGCAATGGTGGCTACCAGAGGCCAGGGAGGACAGTGAGGGGGAGGGTCAGGGTTAGTCTCTGCAGATGAACAGGATTTGAAATAAGTTCTAAGGCTTAGTGGTAGAGTGCTTGCCTAGCATACATGAGGCCCTGGTTTTGATTCCTCAGTACCACACAAACAGAAAAGAAAAAAAAAACATAGTAGGACACTACAAAAAACAATTGTGTATTATTGCTAGAAGACAGGATTTTGAACAGTTTCACTATAAAGTAGTGGTAAGTATCTATGGACATAGATATGTTTAATCTGATCACAACATATACCTCATATGACATCCAATTAGTATGTAATTTTTATGATTTTTTTTTTTTTTGGTCGTGAGACTTGAATGCAGGGCCTAGTGCTGTCCCTGAGCTTTTGTGCTCAAGGCTGGTGTGCTACCACAAAGAAAAAGAGGAGGAAGAGGAGGAGGAGGAAGAGAGACAGAGAGAGAGACAGAGAGAGAGACAGAGACAGAAAGAAAGAGAAAGAAAGAAAGAAAGAAGGAAAGAAAGAAAGAAAGGCAAGGAATAGAATTGGACCATCTGACCACTCATTGGTAGCACACTGCCATAATCCCAACACTTAAGAGGCTAAGGCAGATCAAGCCTAAGGCCCATGCCTCTAATCTTAGCTACTGAGGAGACTTACCTCCAATTAATTACCATCCAAAAAAACAAAAAAACAGAAAGTATAGCTGTGGCTCGAGTGGTAGAGCATCATAGCCTAGAGCAAAAATGTTCAAGGACATCACCCAGATCATAAGTTCAAGTCCTAGTACCAGTACACACACACACACACACACACACACACACACATACAAACACGCACGCACGTGCACACACCCGCACATGGGAAAGGCAAATAAGCAACAATTATTTTCTCTTTATAAATCCTTACCAGGTCATAACTGCTATTTGTAGAAATCAAACCAAACCTCAAATCTTATTACATGATCCTCCTTCAAAAGATGGCAACTATCCAGGTGCTGGTGGTTCACGTCTGTAATCCTAGCTACTCAGGAGGCTGAGATCTGAGGATTGCTGTTCAAAGCCAGCCCTGGCAGGAAAGTCTGTGAGACTCTTAGCTCCAATAAACTACTCAAAAGAAGCCGGAAGCGGCACTGTGGCTCATTTGGCACAGTGTCAGTCTTGAACACAAAGAGACTTAGTGACAGCTCCCTGGACCTTAGTTCAAGCCCCAAGTCCCATTTAAAAAAAAAAAAAAAAAAGATACCAACTGTTCCTTGAATAAAATCTGTACTCATAAACCTGACATTCAAAGTCCTTTTTGTCTCATCTCTGCCAGGTCACTTCCCTTTCCTATCCACCTATCCTATCCTATCCCCTATCCTATGCAATCCTTCTCCCACTGCCACTCCAGGCCTATTCAACCATCTGCATTTTGCCAAATGTGCCACACACCCCAATATTCCATGTTTCCTCTCCCTCCTCTAACACACTGTTCAAGCTATTTAATCTGCCCTCAAACCCTGCCAATTTATTTGCCTGTCTATCTCAGCCATTGGGTCTTAGCTAATTATCTGTTTTGACTCCTCAAAAGTCCAAAATAACCTTCTTAATTTGTTCCTACTATCAGTATTTCTCCTCTAATAGCACTAATCACAGTGTTGTCAATGGTTCCACCAACACAATATAAGTTTGTTCACGTGGAAAACCTGCCTTTTTCTCATTCCATCTTCAATGCCCTTTATATGAGGCCCTTGATAAATATATAAATATTTAAAGATTTTTAAACGAGAAACAGCAAAAAGCACATTACTAGCCTTTTATACCTGTAGCCATAAAGAAGTAACAAGGACTAGGAAATGGATTATATATTTCAATCACAGCGCTAAGAAATTTAAACAGTTTCCATGAAACAGTTGTTACATAAAGTATTTCCTTTCCCAAGCTCCAGCAAGTTTATCCTTTTCATTCCTGCTACAAACCACCTTCATTTAAACCTCAAAACAACTTTAGTATATATTAAACCCTACTTTCAATATACAAGAATTGCTATTTTAACATAAAACTAACTATGCTATTTCTTCTTCAGCAACAGAAGCACAGTTAAGTACACTCACTCTTCCAGGTTTCCAGGAAAATTCAATTGGACTGGAACTATGCTACTGGGTTGTGGCAAAGTGGTTTTGAGTAGAATCAAGTACTGGCTCTTATTACACCCTATACAATTCTTTTTTTTTTTTTTGGTTGGTCGTGGGGCTTGAACTCTGGGCCTGGGCGCTGTCCCTCAGCTCTAGGCGAGCGCTCTACCACTTGAGCTACAGCGCCACTTCCGGTTTTGTGGTGGTTTATTGGAGATAGGAGTCTCATGGTCTCTCCTGCCCGGGCTGGCTTTGAACCGCAATCCTCAGATCTCAGCCTCCTGAGTAGCTAGGATTACAGGCGTGAGCCACCAGCGCCGGCTTCACCCTATACAATTCTAATAATCAACTTTAGGGGCTACTGAAATCTCAGGAAGCTGAGACCTGACATACTAGGCTTGAAGCCCCCCTGGACACACAAATCTATAGACTTATTTCCAATTAATCAACAAAATGTCAGAAGTGGAAGTGAAGCTCAAGTGGTAGAAGGCCAGATCTGAAGAAAAAAGCCTAGAACACAAGGTTTTGAATTCAAGACTCAGTACAGGCACCAAAAAAAAAAAAAAGTTAAAAAAAAATAATGGGGGGTTGGAGGGAAGGCTGGGAAGGAGCCTCAGTGGTAGAGTTCTTGCCTTGCATGCATGAGGCCCTGGGTTCCATGCCTCAGCACCGCATAAGCAGAAAAAGCCGCAAGTGGTGCTGTGGCTTAAGTGGTATAGCACTAGCCTTGAGCTGAAGAGCTGAGGGACAGTGCCCAGGCCCAGAATTCAGGCTACACGACCCACAAATAATAATAATAATAATAATAATAATGGGGGTTGGATATGTGGCTCAGTTGGTACAGTGCTAGCCAAAGAGCAAAAGCGTCAGGTACCAAGTTTGAGCTTTGGTCTCAAAAAGAAAAGAAAACAATGAATTTTAAGGTCAAAAGAAAAAAAAACATATAATAGTAACATATTCCTAAATTCTACCACTACTAACATTTGTGCCAAATAATTTGTTATCAGAGACTGCCCAGCTTCCACCCACTAGATACTAATAACATAACAATAGTGATAAATCAAAACTATCTCCAAGGCCAACATGGGTAGGCTCATGCCTGTAACCTAGCTATTCAGAAGGCTGAGATATGGGGATGTCGGGTTCAAAGCCAGCTTCAGTAGGAAAGTCCGTGAGATTAACTACCAAAAAAAAAAAAAAAATCTCGAAACATGAACACAGATCCCTTGGGGGGGGTCAAAAATCACCCCAGGATAGAATCACTAAAATAGACAGTAAACGTCTTTCCTGTATTGCTAGCATTGCGTGGTGTCTGTCCGTGCGTTCCCGCACCCCGATCCGACACGGTGCACGTCCACACCGGGCCACGCACAGGCGTGCATCTTTCTGGAAATGGGAAATCCCTGTCTGTCTGACAGGAAGGCGCTCCTTTTTTTTTTTTTTTTTTTTTGCTGGCAGGGGCAATCCGCGTCACCTGCTTCGCTCCATCTTTCCAAACCGCAGAGAAACCCCACCAAGTTCATTCAAGAAGTGGGTAAAGCCAACAGGAAAAGACAAGACACCCGCTTCCTGGCTCGTCAGCAAGCAAGGCAGCTTCCCCAGGACACCCACCACCCCGCCCCAACCCGTGCGGCGGGACGGGCCGGCCTCGCGGACGGAGAGACGGCTAGCACACGGACAGCCACGGGGGACGCGCCAGCCAAGTTCCAAAGCCCGGCCAGAAGACACTTTTCCCGCCCAAACTCACCGCCATGGCGCCGCCCGGCAGAACCTGAAGTCCTCGACAGTGACCCCGGCAATTCCCCCCCCGCTCAAGGAGTGGTACGAACTCTGCCCCTCCTCTAGGGACAGCCAGGCCTCCAAGACTGGAGAGCACACGCTTCACAGCGGCTGAGGCAACAGCTCAGGTCACTACCAACTGCCGGATACATCTCACGGCACGCCGGGAACTGTAGTTCCCAGGTCTAGAGAGCCAAAGTCCACGAAACTTAGACAGACTACAATCCCCAGAAATAAGGCGATACCGGAAGTCAACCGATAGATCCACTTACCCGGCGCCGGTAGTGACGTCATGTCACGTTGAACTACAAGACCCATGATGCAGTTCGGGAACACGGATTGCCGCCAGCGCGCCCAGGAAGGGGTGGAGCCTGGGCTCTTGAACCTTTTCCCAGTGTGGAGCTGGGGTCTCAGAATGAGCCAATCTGTGAAGTTCATTACTATCTTGTGACTTAGGTGCTAACTATGTATGGCTTGCTACTGTGCACAGATATTTATTACTGCCAGTGGTATTAAACAGATAGGTATTTGTATATTTAATAACCTTTAATAGCAGTCTGCATTATTAGACGAGGAATTGAAATCTACCTGTTCCCAATGCAAGGCTCTGACCCTTTAAACGGCAGAACCACCCAAGGCAAAGGTGTACAATGTAGTAGTCTCTAGCTACATGTAGCAATTTAAATTAAAATTGTTAATTAACACTTCACAAAATGTAATTTTTTTTTCAGTCGCACTAGTCAAATTTCAAACATTCAACAAATCCATGGATGGTGCAAATGTAGTAGACCATTTCCCTCATAAAAAAAGTTTTGTTTTTTGTCCTTTCTTTTGAACAGTGCTAATAGAAGAATTTTGCTTTGAATACTAGGGTTTGAACTCAGGACCTTTTACTGTCGAAGCAAGACTACCACTTCAACTACACCTCTAGCCCTAGAAGGTTTATACTCTCTTGTGGCTAGATTATTTACAAGCATTGATCCATTAATCCAGTAGACACTAAATATCTGCAAAATACTTGGGGGCGTGGGCAGGACAGCTCAGAAGTATGTCTACCAAAAAAGCTTTTTAAAAAATTATTTTACATTTTTAACAGGCTTAATTCAATGTGTGGTACATGAATGATATGAGCCCATCAAAAATTGGCTAGATGGGGCTGGGAAAGTGGCTCAGTGGTAGAGTGCTTGCCTTGCATGCATGAGGCCCCGGGTTCAATTCCTCAGCACCACATAAGCAAAAAGAAAAATAAGCCGGAAGTGGCGCTGTGGCTCAAATGGTAGAGCGCTAGCCTTGAGCTGAAGAGCTGAGCGACAGCGCCCAGGCCCAGAGTTCAGGCCCAACAACCGGACCAAAAAAAAAAAATTGGCTAGATGGTCAAGGTGCTGGTGACTCACGCCTGTAATCCTAGCTACTGGGGAGGCTGAGATCTGAAGATAGCAGTTCAAAGCCAGCCTAGGAAAGAAAGTCTGTGAGACTCTTATCTCCAGTTAACCAATAGAAAACCAGAATTCGTGCTGTGGCTCAAAGTGGCAGAGTACTAGCCTTGTGCAAAAAAGCCTAGGGACAGTGCCCAGGCCCTGAGTTCAAGCCCCACAACGGACAAAAAAAATGAAATGAAAAAAAGAAAGAAACCTTAAGCAATCAAGAGCCTACCACTAGCTTTCCTGTATCAAGGGCTTTTACACATCTAAATTACTCTCTCTCCATCATTTTCCAGCCTTCTTCCCTTAGCCACTAACAATTTAGAAATTATTTCTTGATAGCCCACGTCTGGGTTAAATGTCTCCTAAATAATCCCTCTTTGTTACTTGCCCTTTGAAAATTTATCATGGGGCTGGGAATATGACTTAGTGGCAGAGTGCTTGCCTAGCATGCATGAAACCCTGGGTTCAATTCCTCCGTACTACATAAACAGAAAATGCCAGAAGTGGCACTTTATCCTACTGAATTGTGCTGCTGATTTATCATGAGACTTCAAGATTTATAACAGCAAAGACTGTGTAGCAGAGCAGTGTTGAGCTGGTAGGCGCCTTATGAGTGTGCACGTGTGTGTGTGTGTGTGTGTGTGTGTGTGTCTTTGTGTGTCTGTGTGTGTCTGTGTGCTGGTCCTGTTCTTGAACTCAGGGTTTACGTGCTGTCCTTGACTTTTTGTGTATTCTACCATTTGAACTACAGAACCACTTTGGGGGGGGGGGGAGTTTGGGGGGGAATAATTGGAGATAAGTCTTATTATACACTTTCTGCTCTGGTTGGTTTTGAATTATAATCCTCAGATCTCAGCCTCCTGAATGGCTAATTTACAGTCAAGAACCACCTGCACCCTGCATAAATATGTTTTGAATGAATGAAGGGATCTCATCCTGGACAGCTCTTATAATATTATAATTTACTGTTCCGATTCTGTCCTGACTTATACTACTTGTCATCCTTGATTGCATCATTGGTATTCATGTAACAAATGTTTATTGGACGAATACTTGCTTCCCATAAACCTGTCATAGAACTAGAATAGAGTGGGCATGATGGTGATAGTCAAGATGGTGAACAGTATATAGGCTAAAGAGGAACTTATAAAGAGGTATTTAGAAAATAAAATTTATTATTTCCTAGAATATGTCTCTTTTGGTGCCCCGGCACCAAAAAAAGCAAAAGAGAGAGAGGGAGAGAGAGAGAGAGGGAGAGAGAGAAGGAAGGAAGGAAAGGAAGGGAGGGAGGAAAGGAGGGAGGAAATGAGGAAGGAAGGAAGGAGGGAAGGAGGGAGAGAGGGAGGGAGGGAAGGAGGGAGGGAGGGAGGGAAGAGTGAAGGGGGGAGGCAGGGAGGACTCAGAATTTGTATTACACAGATCCAATTCATCATTTACTAGCTCGATGACATCTGTCAACTAACCACTCTGTAAAATAAAAATAATAGTATGTACCTCATAAAATTGTTATGAGAACTAAAGAAATACGCATGAGTTTTGTTTATACATATGTCACATACAAACACACACACACACACATATATATACACATGCCATATTCTATGCATATTAAAATGTCATCTATCTTTAACATTATTTTAAGAAAAATTGGTGTGATTAAAATGAACAAAAGCTTTCTGTGTCTGTAAGAATCTCTTCATTGGCTTAATCAAGCTGGTTAGAACCATCTAATTGTGTGGTGTGCTTTTTCTGAGTGCCAAACCATATCACACTCATTGTTCAAAACTCCATAGCAAAACTTAATTCCTCCCTGATTATTCTTTACAAACTTGTCCCACTGGTCACTCTACCCAATTTGGTAAATCATCCACATTGCTAAATTGAGAACCCTAAGGTTATAATTAATTTGGGCTTCTCTTTGAATCCTTTTGTACTTGTTTTTCATTCAGTTACATAACTTCTCTGTTTTTAGATAACAAGATCCTTCCTGGTGGCCATTTCTTTGCAAGTGCTCCTGACGCAAGTGGCACTCAGTGATTGTTTCCCTTTGCTGCTAGACATCTTTTATTAACTAGAGGTGTGTGTGTGTGTGTGTGTGTGTGTGTGTGTGTGTGTGTGTGTGTGTGTGTGTGCGCACACAGGCGCGCACGCACGCGCAAGCGTCCACACACGAGCCTGCACCCGAGCACCAGTCCTGAGGCTTGTACTCAATGCCTGGGAGCTATTCTTTAACTTTTTCTTTTTTTTTTTTTTTTTCAGTTAGTCATGGCCTGGGCACTGTCCCTACACTCTTCAGCTCAAAGCAAGCACTCTACCGCTTGAGCCACGGCACCACTTCCGGTTTCCTAGTGGTTTATTGGCGATAAGAGTCACACGGACTTTCCTCCCTGGGCTGGCTTTGAACTGCGATCCTCAGATCTCAGCCTCTTGAGTAGCTAGGATTACAGGCGTGAGCCACCAGTGCCTGGCTTCTTTAACTTTTTCTATCAAGGCTGATACTCTACCAATTGAAATACAGCTCTACTTCCGGCTTTTTGGTGGTTAAAGACTCTCACTGACTTTCTTACCAAGGAAAGTCATGGCTTCGAACCAAGATCCCCCAAAGGCTCCATCCCCAAACTCTTAGAGCTTATAAACCACTTCTACAAAGTATCAGGATACAAAATTAACCCACAAAAATCAGTCGCCTTTCTGTACACCAACAATCTACAAGCAGAAAGGGAAATCAAGGAAACAACGCCATTCATAATAACCAAAAAAATAAAATAAAGTATCTAGGAATTAACCTAACCAAAGACGTAAAGGAAGCCTAAAAAAAAAAGAATCATGGGGCTGGGAAGGTTGCTCAGTGGTAGAGCGCTTGCCTTGCATGCTTGAGGCCCTGGGTTCGATTCCTCAGCACCCCATAAGAAAAAAGCCGGAAGTGGCACTGTGGCTCAAGTGGTAGAGCGCTAGCCTTGAGCTGAAGAGCTGAGGAACAGCGCCCAGGCCCAGAATTCAGGCCCCACGACCGGACCCAAAAAAAAAAAAAAAAAGAATCATATTTGTTGCTTTGTATGTACCTCCCCCAGGATATAAGCCCTGCTTTCACGGTATTTGATGTTGATATAATTTGTGGAGGGGAAGGGAAAAAAAGAAACTGTTTAAATAGGGATACAGGTGGATCCATTACAACAATGACATGTACAAGACATTATGTCGAAAAACAAACTTTACAAGTTTGGCGGGGTGGGGGGTGGGAGTGGTGGTGGTAGGGGGGGTTGTGGGGGTGGGGGGGTGGAGAGGGGAAGGGATGGTATTGGGAAACAAAGGAGGAGGCAACAATGCTTGATAAGAAATGTACTCACTATCTTGCCCATGTAATTGTAACCCCTCTGTATGGTATTTTCACAATTAAACAACAACAACAAAGGAATCATAGAGGATACCAGGAAATGGAAAGATCTCCCATGTTCCTGGATAGGCAGAATTAACATAGTGAAAATAGCTATACTGCCAAAATTGATATACACATTCAATGCAATTCCCATTAAAATCCCAATGATGTACTTTACTGAAATAGAGAAAACAGTCCAAAAGTTCATATGGAACAACAAAAGACCTAGAATAGCCAAAGCAATTCTAGGCAAAAGAAACAATGCAGGAGGGATCACAATATCGAATTTCAAGCTCTACTATAGAGCCATAATAACGAAGACAGCTTGGTACTGGTACAAAAAGAGACTGGAAGACCAATGAAACAGACTAGAAGACCCAGAAATAAAGCAGCATATTACAGTCAGTTGATATTTGACAAAGGAGCCAAAGACATACAGTGGAAGAATCATAACCTCTTCAACTATTGGTGCTGGGAAAACTGGGTCGCCACATGCAGAAAAATGAAAGTGGACCCTCGCCTATCACCATGCACTAACATTAACTCAAAATGGATTAAAGACCTTCACATCAAACCTGATACTCTGAAACTACAGCAGGATAGAGTAGGAGAGCCTCTTGAACTTATAGGCACAGGCAGGAACTTCCTGAACAGAGTCCCAGGGTCACAACAAATTGGAGAGAGACTGGACAAATGGGACTACCTTAAAATAAAAAGTTTCTGCACAGACAAAGAAATAGCAACCAAACTAGAAAGACAGCTAACTAATTGGAAAAAAATTTTACCAGCAAAATTGCAGACAAGGGTCTAATAACCATTATATACAGGGAACTCAAGAAACTAACCCCTCTCAAACCTAACAAACCAATCATGAAAGGGAACTATAGAGAGACTTCTCAAAAGAAGAGATAAAAATGGCAAAGAAACACATGAGGAAATGTTCATCATCCCTGGCTGTAAAGGAAATGCAAATAAAAACAACACTGAGATACCCCAGTCAGAATGGCCCACATCCTAAAGTCAGCCAACGACAAATGCTGGAGGGGATGCGGAGAAAGAGGAACCATATTTAATTGCTGGTGGGAATGTTCACTAATACAACCACTTTGGAAAGCAGTCTAGAAGTACCTCAGAAACCTAACATAGACCTCCCCTATGACCCACCCTTACCACTCCTAGGCATCTACTCTGAGCAATAGGAACCAGTATACAAAAACACATGCATCTCTATGTTTATTGCAGCACTGTTCACAATAGCCAAGATTTGGCAACAACCCAGATGTCCCACTACTGATGAGTGGATCCAAAAATTGTAGTACCTATATGCAATGGAATATTATGCAGCCATTAGAAAGGACAAAATAATGGCATTTTCAGGGAAATGGATGGAACTAGAGCAGATTATTTTGAGCAAAGTAAGCCAAGAACAAAGAGACAAACGGCACATGGTCTCCCTGATAGGTGGATGCTAAAGGCAAAATACAAGAAGATATGGCAAACAGGACTCAAGAAACAAAGAAAAGCCACCCATTTTGTCATGTCATTGCTAAATGACTACATATTCTAGAGCATATATATGGTAGATAAATGTATGCAATAGAAGGAAGCCAGAAGGAGGAACAGAATAAGTGGGAACAGTCGACACTAAGCAAAAGGAAAGAAATGTAAACATCACCTGATGTGGAAAAAATAACTTGTAATGTCAAAGCTCATAGAATTCACAAACTTTCTAGACCATGATAATGACAGTTTGCCTTGTGAAAGTTAAAATGTGTTTGTGACTCTAAGTATCACTATTCCACAATACCATGAAATGTGTGAAATTTATGTAATCTCAATTATGTATTAATCTCAATTAAAGGAAAAAAAAGTGATAGGAGGGAAGGGTTCAGAGAGATGAGTGACAATGTTGTCAGACATTTTGTACTCATATACTGCTTTGTAGAATGGGATCTTCTTTGTACAACTACTTCAAGATAATAAATAAATAAATGGCATAGAATTGCCTTCTCTTACATCTATGTTCTACCTTTTTTTAAAATTTTATTTTATTTTATTTGTGAACATACTGTACAGAGGGGTTACAATTACATGGGCAAGATAATGCGTACATTTCTTACCAAGCATTGCAGCCTCCTCCTTTGTTTACCCTTCACCTCCCTTCCCAGCCTCCCCCCTCCCCCCCAATCCCAATCCTTCTCCTTCCCCCCCCCCCCCCCCACCGACGTTGTAAAGCTCGTTTTGGACATGACAACTTGTACTTCTCATTGTTGCAACAGGTCCACCTGTATCCTTAAACAACTGGTTTTTCCCCATCTCCTCCACAAGTTATACTGACATCAAATATAGTGAAAGCAGGGGTTATACTGTGGGGGAGGGACATACTAAGCAACAAAGAGATAATCTTATAAATGCGTTAGAAACACATGCATGAAAGAAAAAAACATTAAAATACATATCTAAGGGTTCGTTTTCCTGACATCACATTATCTGACCTTTTCCGCTTGACTCATACATATACTAGATGTTGAAAATGAGGGAAACCATGGGGCCTATGTTTCTTTGGGCCTGGCTTACTTCGCTTAATATAATTTTTTCCAAGTCTTTCCATTTCCTAACAAATGGGGCAATGTCATTCTTTCTGATGGAGGCATAGAATTCCATTGTGTATATATACCACATTTTCTTGATCCATTCGTCTACTGAGGGGCATCTGGGTTGGTTCCATATCTTAGCTATGGTAAATAATGCTGCAATAAACATAGTTGTGCTGGTAGCTTTAGTGTGGTCTTGTTTGTAAACATTTGGGTAAATGCCCAAAAGTGGGATTGCTGGGTCATAGGGGAGTTCTATGTGAAGTCTTTTGAGGAACCTCCATACTGCTTTCCAAAGTGGTTGAACAAGTTTACATTTATGTTCTACCTTTATATTCACACTTCCTGTTTTTTTAATGATGCAAGCAAAAGAACAGAAGTATAGAGAGAAGAAAGAAAATTCATTCTAAGATTTAAAAGCTTAGTTGATCTTAGAGCCTGTCTGTGTGCAGCTTCTGACCAAAATCATGAGTCAACAGAGGGAGGCACCAAGCTCAGTCAGTGGTCATGTCCACAGGTCTGCCATCGGATGCCAGAGTCTGACTTAAGGTTCTGTCCCATTCTATCTTCATGACAAGTTCCCTCAACCTTCGGAACCTCAGAGTCCTGGTGTGTAAAAGATAGAAAATGAAAATACCCTACCTACCTCTTCAGCTTACTGTGAAATAAAATGAGCTATACCAAGCAAGGGCCCAGCTCACAGTAAGTGCTCAAGAAATATTAAGCAGGTAAGTCAGTAAGAAAAGAGACTTTCTGGAAGCCAGTTTAGTAAATAAATTAAAGAAAATTATAAATCTTATTGCCATGAACTAGTCACAAGCAAACATGTTAAAGAGACAGATTATTTTTAATGAAGAAAAAATATGTAACCAAACTAGAGTAGTTGCAAAATTTTTGAAAACCTTCTGTTGTCCACATTTCTTCTAAAGTGGAGATAGTTCTAATTCTCAGGAATTAGAAATTGCTCACTTAGGCTATGTGACTCCAGACTCCAGATCTATAAGATGCAGCCTGCCATTCTGCCAACATTCCATGCAGTTTTGGAGGCTTTGTCATGAGTTCATGGGAACAATGTGACATCTGAATCACCTGCTTGTAAGCCAGGTACGGTGGCTCATGCCTATAATCCTTACACTGGAGAGGAAGAGATAAAACAAAACAAAACGAACCTTGCTTTGAGCCTTTTATAGTAAGACCCCTGTCTCAAAAACTACAACAGAAATTATCTATTGCTACCTATAATATTACTATGAAACTTAGTGGCTTAGAACAATAATTATGGGAGGGGGTGACACTGTTCAAAAGGAAATGTACTCATTACCTGACATATAACTGTAACCCCTCTGAACTTCACCTTTAGAATAAAAATTAAAAAGCAAAACAAATTATTTATTATTTTTCAAAGTTTTTGTGGAATGGGAGCTTGAAGGGCTTTCATAAGATAGCATTCAGACACAGGTCAAGTCTGAAGAAAAAAAATATATGTACACACACACACACACACACACACACACACACACACACACACACACACATACATATATATCAAGTCAGAAGATTGCCAAGTCCAGGTGCTAGTTGCTCACATCTATAATCTTAGCTACTCAGGAGGACACTGGAATGAATCTAAGGATTCTGAAGACTGTGGTTCAAAGTCCATGAGACTCTTATCTCCAATAAACTACTCAGAAGGATCCAGAAATGGGTTTGTGGCTCAAGCAGTAGAGCACTAGTCTTAAGCAAAAGAAGCTCAGGCCCTGAGTTCAAGCCCCAGGACTGGCACACACACAAAAAAGCTGGAAGTGGAAGTAGAGTACCAACCTTGAATGAAAAGACTAAAAAACAGTGCCCAGGCCCTGAGTTCAAGCTCCAGGACCAGCACACACACACACACACACACACACACACACACACACACACACACACACACACTTTAAATAAAATGTGACTAAATAAAATAAAATTCTTACTTAACCCAAGAAAGACCTTCATGATGTGACCTTTGATCATCTTACCTATTATCATCTCCCTCCTGGCTCACTGTAACTGAACCTCCTCCTGCCTTTCTTCAAGCTCACCAAGCCAGCTCCAGCAACAGGGCCTTAACATTTTCTGGTAAGCCCTGCTCTCAAATACACATAACCACTCTTGCCATCTCTAGGCCAGTGTTGAGTCTTTTTACCTTTGCTATCACTTCCTTCCTCCCACTTTTTCTTCTTCGTTACACAAATGATATATTGCAGAGTAGCTTGTCATCATTCTCTTGATGCTAAAAGACCTCTCCAAAAGAAGTCCTGGTTCCTTCATGGCTGTGTCTCCAGGGCCTATGATGGGGCTCTGCCTAAGATAGGTTTCCACCAATATTTCTTGAGATAAAGTCTGAATGCATGAACCTAAAGAGACTGATACATGCAAAGCCCTAGGCAGAGAGACTGGTACCCAAGAAAGGTGAGTTATTATTAGGTGCTGTGTCTAAAATCCAAAGGGTTTACTCAATCCAAAGAAGAAAAGGCAGCTCTCTTCCAACATGAGAAAGATAACCAGAGAGAACTGAAGTCCGGTCAGCCTACTATTGTTGCTGTTAAGTAGAATAGCACACATTTCTCCTAGTGTTTTTCTAGTCTGCAGAGGTATCAGGCCTCAGGGCCTGCAAAGATCCAGTTGGAACCCATAAAGCACAGAGAATAGGTCGAGGACTACTGCTAGTAACTATACACAGAGCTGACACTTTTTTTTTGGTGCTGGTCCTGGGGTTTGAAGTCAGAGCCTAGGTGTTCTCCCTGAGCTTTTTTTTTTTTTCTTTCAGTTGTGGGGCTTGAATTCTGGGCCTAGGCGCCAGCCCTGAGCTCTTCAGTTCAAGGCGAGTGCTTTACCACTTGAGCTACAGCATCACTTCCAGTTTTCTGGTGGCTAATTGGAGATAAGAGTCTCAGGGACTTTCCTGCCCAGGCTGGCTTTGAATCATATATATCCTCAGGTATAAGCCTACTGAGTAGCTTGAATTACAGGTGTGAGCTACTTGAGCACCTGGTTCAAACAGCTTTTTTTTTTTTTTTTGCCTATCCTGAGGCTTGAACTCTAGGTGCTGTCCCTGAGCTCCTTTTGCTCAAGACTAGCATTCTACCACTTGAGCCACAATGCAACTTCCAGGTTTTTGAGTCTCACAGACTTTCCTGCCCTGGCTGGCTTCAAACTGTAATCCTCAGATCTCAGCCTCTTGAGTAACTAGGATTACAGGTGTGAGCCACCACTGCCTGGCTTCAAACAGCTTCTTTAAATTGAAATAGTTGTAGAGTCATATGTCACTCTAAGAATTAATATAGAGCTGGCACTGGTGGTTGACACCTGTTATCCCAGCTACTTAGGAGGCTAAGATCTGAGGATTGTGGTTCAAAGCCAGAAGTAGAGCTGTGGCTCAACTGGTAGACCACTAGCCTTGAGCTATAAAAGCTCAGAGACAGTTCCCAGGGCCTGAGTTTGAGCCCCAGAATTGGCACAAAAGACATAATAATACGAAGAGTACATTTGTATTCTTTCTCCAATTTCTGTTAACAATAGCATTTTGAAAGCACTGGTATTATAGCCTAAATACTGACTTTGTTACAAGTTTTTTAAACCTCATCTACCTGCTCCATTGGTAATAGATCTAACTTGTTATGTGGCCTCAGTATAATTCAATCAAGGAGTTACATATATTAATAGTTTATTTCTTTTGTAGCTGAGTAATATTCCATGTTGTATATGTATCACATGTTTGGTTTTCCATTCACCTGTTAAATCTGGACTGATTCCATTTTTATGGTTACTACAAATAAAGTTACTATAGGCATTTGTGTACAGGATTTGTGTGTGAACATAAGGTTTCAGTTCTCTGGGATAAATGCCCAGGAGTGCAATTTCTGGGTCATATGGTAATTGCAGGTTTAGTGTTGTAAGAAACAGCCAATTGTGAGCAAGGTTACACAATTTTATGTTATGTTCCTAGTAATCTATGAATGATCTAATTTTCCTGCATATACACTATTGTTCAAAATTGTCATCTTTATGTAGACATGTACAACTTAAGTATTTAAGTATTATAAATATTTGCTAAATTAATTTGTGTATATAAATATTTATTAAAATATTTACATAACATAAGTCAAAAATATAAACAATCCTTTATATTACAATTCTCCCAGGGAAACAAACTGCACTTGCAGAATAAACATATTTTTCTCCAAGTTTAACTCACCATTTGTCTGTCAAATTGCCTTGCCTTTGCAGAGCTAAGATTCCATGGGCTCTTACTAAAGTGACACATTTCTTAGTCAGATGAGCTGCCCCAAATGACCCAGACTCAGGAGACTCTGACATTTTGATAGGAATATTATTTAATTTGATGATCATCTATGGATGTATAGACAGGAGAGTCTGTAAATGTGAGCTTTGTAGCTTGGAATTCTATCAAAGCTTAGTTTAATTGCTCATAAGGGGAGGCACTGCTGTGTTTGTAAATTTCACAGGAAAAAAGAAAAGTGACTCTCAACCTCTCTTATTGTACATCTGAGTAGGGAATAAAATAATTTGCTGGCATGATCTACTCTCATTCTGGAGGGCTTATCTACCTCTGTCAACACTTGTATGAAATCCTAATGTTGATAGCTCTTTCTGGTTGAAGCCCAGGTATTCTCAAGCCAAGAAAGGAAACTTGGCTTGAATGAGGATGATTTAAATGCTGCTATTCTTGTAGTCACTCTCTTTTTAGTGCCCCTTATTAACAATCTCTCTTTTCTTATATAAATTGGCAGCTTTTTCCTCTGCAAATAAAAATAAAATTAAGAGAACTTCTAAATCAATCTTTGTTAAGTATTCACCTTACCCAAGCAAAGATATATTATTTAACATCAATCTTACTTCCTATCCAAGAACAGTGACTAGCAGATGGCAATGGGTTCTATGCATATTTGATTAATGAATTTTGAATGAACCCTGTAGTTCATATTTTAGCATTTGCTAGTAAGGTGATTTGGTGGTTGTCAAAGGTGGGCTTTGGAGTCAAAGAAGCATAGACAAGATTGGATCCTTCCACTCATTCTCAAGACTTTTCTGGATGAAGTTCTCTTGTCTGTGAGTCATAGCCATTATATCAGAGAAGTTTGAGGATGAAAGAAAATAGTGCATTGAAATACTTGCATAAGGTGGGTCCTGAGTATGTGCTCTGATGATTCCCAATGTCTTTCATATCGCTGATTACTAAGTGCTCCAGATTGCTCCCGGAAAAGTTCAGTGAATAGAGAAAACTTCAATTTTTTTCTTCAAATATTGCCTCTGCCTCAGAGAGTCTGGCACATGATAGTCAATGCTCAATGTGGATGTTGTACTGATGTATATATGTATCCACTGCAATCAGGGTAATCCAATCAGGTAACTGCATGGCTGAAGTCAGTGTCCTATCTATTCAGGGACTACAGGTGAGTTGAGTTCTATGTACAAAATTCCTGCCAAGCATGGAGTAGGACTGACTTTATTGTATCCCACTTCTATTTCTGAAAAAATTAACTAGTTTTGTTTTTTTTTTGGTCAGTTGTGGGTCTTGAACTCTGGGCCTGGGCACTGTCCCTCAGCTCTTCAGCTCAAGGAGAGCTCTCTACCACTTGAGCCAGAGTGCCACTTCTGGTGTTCTGTTAATTGAAGATAAGAGTCTCAGGAACTTTCCTGCCCAGGCTGGCTTTGAATTGTGATTCTTAGATCTCAGCCTCCTGAATAGCTAGGATTATAGGCATGAGCCACCTGCGCCTGGCCTAGTTAGTTATTTTTGTGCCAGTCCTGGGGCTTGAACTCTGGGCCTGGGTGTTGTCCCTGAGCTTTGGTGCCCAAGGTTAGCATTCTACCACTTGAGCTACAGCTCCACTTCCAGCTTTTTGGGTGGTTGAATGGAGGTAAGAGTCTCATGGTCTTTTCTGCCTGGGCTGGCTTTGAAGCTCAGTCCTCAGATCTCAGCATCTTGAGTAGCTAGGAGTACAGGCATGAGCCACTGGTGCTGGTTAAAAAGATGTTGTTGGTACTATGATTTGAACTCAGGGCCTTGTGCCTTCTAGGCTGGAGCTATACCACTTGAACCCTGCCTCCTTCCCTGTTTTGATTTGTTTTGAGATAGGGCCTTGTTAACTTCTCTGCCTTAGTTGGCCTTGAAACAGATCCTTCTGGTCTCAGCATTCCTAGTAGCTAGGATTACAAGCATAAGCCACAGGCTTGCACAAAACAACTCTTTTATAAGTGCTGATTATTTAAGATACAGTTTGCCATTCAATATTTACATTTAAACACTAGTCCTAATAGCTATCTACAATTAAAAAATTTTTTTTTGTTTATGTGGCACCAAGGAATTGAACCCAGGGCCTCATGCATGCCAGGCAATCACTTGTCTATTAAGCCACATTCTTCGCCCCTCTATCTACATTTATGTTTCTATGTATCTACTTAATGTACTCAATTCTTAGAATGAATACAATAAATTTGCAGTCAAAAAAGGGGGAAATACCCACAGTGTCCAAACCCAAATTTCATTACTATGATCAGGGTTGTTTTCTCTATAATGTGCATAGTTAAATGATATCCTGCTCATTAGGAAGTTGCTCTCTCGCTCACCTCTGTGAAATGCATAACTGTATTTGAAAGGCAGTTTCACATTTTTCCAAAAGAGTGATTGACAGTGATAAAAGGAAATTCTTCTATTTCTTGTGTGTGTGTGTGGGGGGGGCGGGGTGTGTGTGTGTGTGTGTGCATGCCCACTTAGTGGGGCTTGAACTCAGTGCCTGGGCACTGTCCCTTATGTATTCCTGCTCAAGCCACAGCTTCCCTTAGAGGATTTGGGGGGGTAATTGGAGATAAGAGTCTGAGGGATTTTCCTGCACAGGCTGGCTCTGTTTTATTTCTTAGATTGACTAAACCTCACATTTTAAATTTATGTCATTTTGGGGGTAATACTTAGTGTCTTTTGTGGAAAGAAGTGAAAGAAAAATGGGTACTGGCATAAAGGAAGGAGGGGAGGACAGGGGGAAGAAGAGGCCACAGTTGGGTGTGAAAAAGTTCTGGGCTAGCTGTCAGAAGCTCCAGATGTGCTTTCTGCTCTGCCTGCAACATGTGATTGGGGCAAACCCATTCATTTCTCTGGGCTTTGTGTGGAGTTTGTGGGAAGAGTGCTGGTGAAAGTGATGCATAGATGATTTATAAATGCACTTCCTTTTTAAAATTACTGAATAAAAGGGTCCTCAAACTGCAATCAGCAAACCAAACTGATGGCATCTGCTTGTGTACATTTGGTGAGGTTACAATGTCATTCATGTTTTTAAGTAGTTGGAAAAACAAACTTCTTCATGATGTGACAAATTACATACAGTTGCAAATTTTATATAATATAAAATTTCCACATATTACTCGAATAGAGACATATATCTGTGTTTGCCTACTGTCCATGGTCAGTTTCATGCCAAAGCTTTGCTTGGCCAGTAGTTGCTACAAAAACTTCAAGGCCCATCAAATCCAAAATACTCCCTATTTGGCTCTTTGCAGAAAAAAACTTGTCTCTACCTGCTCTTGTGAGTGTATACCTGCTTGTTTGGGGGCTGATCTCTTCCTTTTATATAAGATGTGCGTTCTTCAAGCATTTTTCACAATGTTATTACTATGCTGCAACGTTCAGTTTCCTAAGTGGATAGGGGACTCCTAGCACTGGGGAAAATGGTAAGAGGCTCAGCATTTGTTATTGAATACACATTCTAACACAACCACTAAGCCAGTAATTTTCAGAACCCCAAAAGGAGTTTCTCAAACTCCTTTTTTTTGCAAAATAAGTTGCCTCTTTTGGTAATTTCTAATTTTTCAAATGCCAAACACAAGCCAGATAAAACAAAAAAAAAATACTGAAATTTAGATATGCAATGAAGAGGTGTGTGTGGAAGACGTACTAGAATCAAATTTCCTTCTGGGTAAGGCATTTATTAATATATCTAGTAAGAACGAAATGGCCTCAGTCTCGTACCTCTGTGCGCCACGTTTTAAAAAACGAGGATGTCCGAGGGCAAGGCTGTCAGAAACACTCGGTGTGATTCAAGCTTATCGCTCCACCCCGTCTCCCCGCAAAAAAAATAAAAAAAAAAAAAAAAAAAGAAAAAAGAAAAACGGCGAGTGCCGAGCAAAACGATCGTGTGATGAGCACAAAATAGGTGTTGCATTCTTTGCAATGTGGCGCTCGCGAAGCAAAGGCACGTTGTGTTGCAGATTTACTACAGCTGAGTCACTTCAGGACACGAGAGGGTTGTTTTCAGGAAAACCGAGGAAGGAACCTGGAAGAGGGGCTCTCGCCGGGTTCCCCCGGGCACTCCCAGCTGCAGACGCCGGTATTCCGCGGCGGGCGGAGGGGGGGAGGGACGGCGTGGTCAGGAGAGACGTCGTGGCCCCTTTAAGAGGCACAGCACCTTCTCCCAGATACCATCTTGCACCAGGAGTTCACTCAAGCTCTCCACCTACCTTGCTAGGTCCCTCCTCCCTAACTGGGCACGGCCGGCCGGCCGGGGAGGGAGCGAACCTTTTCATTGGCTTTGCGCGCACAGCCCTCTCGCCCCCATTGGTTGCCACGCCCGCCACTCGGCATGATCTCCCGCCTACTTTTCGCCTTTGGGCTAGGTTGAGTGAGGGCTCTTGGGTTAGTTCCTGTTAGGCCCCGGCCCGGGGAGTAGGTTCAAGTCTCCGAAGATGCTTAGTGGGCCCGGGCGCCGGCAGCCGTGAGGGGAGCGTGAGGAGGCGGCGAGCGGAGACCCACGGCAGGCCTGGGGAGGACTGGCGGCCGAGCCCGCCTTTCCCGCACCATGCTCATAGAGGATGTGGATGCCCTCAAGTCCTGGCTGGCCAAGTTGCTGGAGCCGATGTGAGTGAGCCGGGCCGGGCCGGGCCGCCGGGGCCGGGGCTGTGGGCCGGGGGGGGGGGGGGGGGCGGGCCCGGGCGGCGCCGGCGAACGTGGGCGTTGGGGTCGCGGGGCCGTGGGGGAGGGGCGGCGGCGGGAGGTCCCGGCGGCTCCTCTCGGGGTACCCTTCCCATTGTGGTGGGGTGTGTGGGGGGGAGGCGGCGGGGCGCTCGGGGTGGGCCGGCGGGGAGGGCGGTGTGTGTGTGTGGTGGGGTGAGGGGGGGGGCGGTCAGGACGGAGAGGGCCGTGTAGGTCTTGGGGTGCCGAGCCGGGTGTCAGGGAGGCCGAGGGAGTTTTAAATAGTGTGAGAGCTGAGGGCTCGGCCTCAGCCAGCCGAGGGGTTTTTTTTTTGTTTTTTCATTGGGAATCTTGAGGTCTTGGAGGGGATCCCGCGGTCGAGGACTTTACAGACCCTGTTCATCCGGGCTCGGAAAGGTCCTCTTACGAATAGGAGGGCAGGAAAAGGGGGCGGGCGTCACGGGGGGTGGGGGGGAGGGAACCTTCGAGCTAAAGGGCTTGGAAGGGTTCAAGCCGAGCGAAGGGATTGGGAGGGAATGTTATTGGGTTAGCTGAAATGGATATGTGGGCATCGAGTGGCTTTAGGAATCATTGGAGAGCTAATCACTGCACAGTAAGGAGAGTGAGAGGTGTTCAGGTGTTTTTTTGAGTCAATACCGTGAGGTAGAACTTAATTGTTTTTTAGATACCATGGGGTGGTGGTGGTAGGAAGGGGAAGGTTTAGGCATTAAGTTGGAGGGGTACACACCTGCAGCACTGAGGGACTTCAGATAACCACTATTGGAAGAATAACCGGGAGATTAGAATGAATAAGGGTTTTGTCCAAGATGAGAGGACAGCTGAAGATAATCGGGGGGGGGGGGGGGTGCAGGACAAGGAACAAGAGGTCTGTCGTTGAAATATTTTGGATGGTGTTAGGGAATTGTAGAAACATCCCGAGGCTTGAAAGGGATAGAAGAGGTACTACCTTTTTTCTTTTCTGTTTAAGGAAGTAAGGTTTTGTGTGGAGTATTTATTTGGGGGTGGGGGATCTCCATGGTATAACCTAGACTCTGGAGTGGGCGGGCCGGTGGGGGGGGAGGCCAAGAAGGTTGAGGGCTGGAGAGATGTCTTTAACCAATAATTTGAATGGAAGGGAAAGGATCATTTCCACCCTTCATTTCTGCTTCTTGCTTATATACTGTTATGAAAAAGTTGAGGGCTTTCTGCCTGAGTAAAAGGCCAGGTTTTGATTCATTAGATCAAAGTAGATCAGATTATGTTAGAGGAATCATTGAGTGTTTTTCAGTGGTACAAGTATTGAAGCAGCTTGTATGATAAAGTTGGGGCTGTTGGGAGACAGTGGCAAGCCACTAAGACTTTTCTGTTGAACTATTATTCTATACTCTTGCTAGGAAACCTAGTTAACTCTTTGGTTTTGTTTTTCTACTTTGGTTTCTTGTGATGGGAAGGTGGTAGGTAACATTTAGGAAGAGAGTCATCTAGTTCAGTGTTGCTAGCTAGCCTTTGTGAAGGCAGGATGGGTAAGGAGGAAGCCTTGGAAGAATTGTGACCTCTGAAGTGGTATTTGCATCCTGAGGGTGAGAAGTGCCATGAGTAGAACATAGGAATAAATGAGTAAGTGTACAATTAAGTGTTTCTGGCTTTTAGACTGGTGGTGATCCAATTAGGGTGAAAATGACTCTTGGACACATGAAAGGTTTGTACAAGAATATGGGACCCTTGAATGCTCATCTTAGTTTTTTCTATAATTAAAAAATTGGGGACATAAAATAAGTTGTAATATACAAGTTAGGAAGAGGATAGTGAAATTGATGATGTGTAGAAAAGACAGAAAAAGAATACCTGTATATTTAACAAATTAGTTATCTTATTATGTATGTTATTAAACTAAAAAAAAATCTATTTTGAACACACACTTATTTCTGTTGCCTTCCTTTTCCCTTTCCTGTGGTGCTGGGGAAAGAACTCAGGGCATTATGCATGCTGGCCTAGTGCTTTACCACTAAGCTCTCCCTACCTCCCACATATATATATATATATATATATACACACTTTATATGTGTGTATGTGTGTATATATATATGTGTACTTTATATATACACACTATACATATTTTTCATTTTTATTTTTATTTATTTTTTGTCAGTCGTGGGGCTTGAACTCTGGGCTTGGGTGCTGTCCCTGTGCTCTTCAGCTCAAGGCAAATGCTCTACCGCTTGAGCCACAGCACCAGTTCCAGTTTTTTAGTGGTTTATTGGAGACCAGAGTCTCACAGACTTTCCTCCCCGAGCTGCCTTTGAACCGTGATCCTCAGATCTCAGCCTCCTGAGTAGCTAGGATTACAGGTGTGAGCCACCGGTGCCCGGCTTCTTTTTTATTTTATTTTATTTTGGGTCCAGTCATGGGGCCTGAACTCTGGGCCTGGGCGCTGTCCCTCAGCCTTTCAGCTCAAGGCTAGCGCTCTACCACTTGAGCCACAGCGCCACTTCTGGCTTTTTTTATTTTTACTTATGTGGTGCTGAGGAATGGAATCCAGGGCCTCAGGCATGCAAGGCAAGCGCTCTACCACTGAGCCACCTTCCCAGCCCTCTTTTTTATTTTTTAATTGCCCATATATAAGCACTGATTCTGTTCTTTGTTACATATCCTTTTAAAGGATTAAGACTATAGTTTGGGTAGGATTATAATCTTCACTCCGTTTTTTGACTGAATTAGTGTTATTTTGTAATTTTCATGAATAAAAATTACTTTCTCTTTTCTTTTTTTGGTGCCAGTCCTGGGGCTTGAACTCATGGCCTGGTTGGTATCCCTGTACTTTTGTGCTCAAGGCTAGTGCTCTAGCCTTGACACAGTTTCACTTCTGGTTTTCTGGTGGTTAATTGGAGATAAGAGTCTCATAGATTTTCCTCCCTAGGCTGACATCAAACCATGATCTTCTGATCTCAGCTCCTGAGTAGCTAGGAGTACAGGTATATGCCACCAGCAACTGGCCAGGCTCCTCTCCCCGTCCCTTCCCCTCCCCTCTTTGTGGTACTGGGGCTGTACTTAATGGGCTCGCTACTTGAGCCACACCTCCAGCAAGCTTTTTGCTGGTTTAATTGGAGATAGAGACTCATACTTTTCTATAGGGTTTGCTTTGAACCAGAATCCTCAGGTCTCAGCTTCCAGAGTAGCTAGGATTGCAGGTATAAGCCACCAGCTCTCAGTAAAACTTACTTAAAAATTATTACTTGGAGCCAGGCACCGGTGACTCACGCCTGTAATCCTGGCTATTCAGGCGGCTGAAATCTGAGGATCGAGGTTCAAAGCCAACTAGGACATGAAAGTCCATGAGACTCTTATCTCCAATAAACTACTCAGAAAACCAGAAGTGGCTCTGTGGCTCAAGTGGTAGAGCACTCGAAGGGCTGAGGGACACTACCCAGGCCCAGAGTTCAAGCCCCACAATTGACAAAAATAAATAAATAATAAAAATAAAAAATTATTACTTGGTTGGGCATTGGTGGCTCATGCCTGTAGTCCTAGTTACTCAGGAGCCTGAGGATAACAGCAAAGCCAGTCCAGGCAGGAAAATTCATAAGACTCTTATTTCCTATTAATTATCAAAAAGCTGGAAGTGGAGCTGTGGCTCAAGTGGTAGAGCACTGCCTTGAGTAAAAAAGTTCAGAGAAAGTACCCAAACCCTGAGTTCAAGCCCTAGTACCTGCCAAAAACAAAAAGGATTACTGGACTTGAGCTTTGTTTCTCTAAGTTGTATGTTCAATTTAAAGCATATGTCATTCTTTTTTTCCCCCTTAAAACATTGTTTGTTTTTTTTTTTTAACTCATTTGAAGTTGATTTTTTTTAGACTTGGGCTGGTGTGTAGCTCAGTGGTATAGTGTTTGTCTAGCGTATAAAAGGCCCTGGTTTATTCTTCAGCCCATCAGAAGTATGTGAAATAAATGAAAATAGGGAGTTGAAATTGCTTAGACCATAGTAATGTAGGTGGCTTTCCAAGAAATATGAAATAAAAATGCTTTAAAAATCTTACTTAAATATTAGTTTTGGAGGGAGATGTTAGTAAATGCTAAATACAAATCTCATATATATTTTTATTCTTGATAGATTGTCACAGGAGATTATTTTTGTTTAGATACCCTAAAATGTAATAAATGATATGCTAAATTAGATTGTGTTTGTAAATTTCATTTTTTTCTTATTTCAGATTCAGGAAAATTTTCATGGCAGATTGACATGTTGGTACAACATAGCATTTCAGAGCAGTTGTTAAGACTTCCAGATAACGTAGTTGCAGTGGCTAGGTTGGAATCAAACTATGGCTTAGCATGTGAATTCCTTATTTGGCTTAACTTACAGTTAAGCTTCCCATTTTTAGGGATTTTTTTTTCCCTTTTCTTTCTTTCTTTTTTTTTTCGCGGGGGGGGGGGGGGTGCGGAGAGGGTCTGGTCGTGGGGCCTGAACTCTGGGCCTGGGTGCTGTCTCTTCAGCTCCAGGCTAATGCTCTACCACTTGAGCCACAGCGCCACTTCTGGCTTTTTTCTTTTTGCTTATGTGCTGAGGCAAGCGCTCTACCACTTAGCCACCTTCCCAGCCCTGGGATTTTGTTTTTTTTATGCAGTTACATCTTGTCACTGGTAAAACAAAGGCATGCAAGAAGAGTTACATCTAAACCAACTCAGTGTGATTATTCCCTATAGACAAATTACAAATATCATGTGCTATTAGAACTTACTTATTAGGGTCTATTCTTTTTGTAGATATGGGAAATACCGATTATTCTTTCCGAAAGGAAAGAGAGGATTACAAAAGGAAAGAGAGAAAGGAGCCTAGAAGAAATAATTCTTTTCCTGTTTTAGCTAGTTATGGGAAGACCATTAATAGGAAAAGACCATTAACACCATTTTTGTTGGCAGTGTAGTAAAAGGGAGGGAAACCATGTCTTAGTCAAAAAATGTACATGTCTGTTCCTTAATGGTTATTTGAACAGACTAAACTAACTGATTTTGTTTGGCATCTTCATCTTTCTCCATCTTCAAAGAATCCTAGATACCTGAGTTAGAGAGAATATGCAGGAATGATGTGATACTTGGAGATGTGTTTTTGTTTTGTCAGAAATGCCTGCTCATTTTAAGTATACAGATTCCTTAAAGATAAGGTTTTAAGTACATTTAGGAAGTAGATAAATGAAGAAATTTCTGTAACTTTAGAAAAAGTTTAGGCAAGCAGTCTTCAGTATCAGACATGCATTGCTACCAAAACATTGCATTTAATGAGGATATATATTTTTTATATATTTTTTTCTTTTTGTGGTGCTGGGATTCAAACTCAGGATCTAATTCATGTTAGCATTGAGTTATATCTTCAGCTCTTAATGGGAAATTAAAATATATGTATGTGTATACATACATGCATATATACATATATAATCAACATTCCTGCTGTTTGTTTGGCTTATTACAAATGTTGTCTTCCTCCTCCCCAGTACTGGGGTTTGAACTCAGTGCCTCTCACTTGCTCAGTTTGCTTGGCTGGTGCTCTATTACTTGAGCCATATCTTCAAGTCCAGCCCTTTTCTGGTAAGTTGGAGGTAGAGTCATTCATACATTTTTGCCTGGGGTGGCTTTGAACCACAGTCCTCTGGATCTCAGCCTCCTAAGTAACTAGGATTATAAGATTATAGGCATGAGCCACTAGCACCTGCACCAGGATCTCTCTGCAGATCTGACTGGATTGAAACTACCGAAGTAGTCAAAGCTGGCATCACATTCTGATCCTCCTGAGTGCTGGGATTACAAGTGTCTACCATTGATCTACTTCTATGAGTATGTGACTCAGAGCATTTAGTTTCTAGTTCCATAGCTATCTCTGATTCTATGTATGGTTTTGGAGAGATTATCTAATCTGTCTTTTTTAAAAAACTACATTTGCTTTTTACCTATCTTAGAAACATGGTATGTTAATGATGCAGATTATTAAGAGTGCTTTGTATTCTTCTATAATTTTTTTTTAATATGAAAATACAGCCAGGTGCTGGTAGCTCACACCTGTAATCCTAGCTACTCAGGAGACTTGAGATCTGAGGATCACAGTTCTGAGCCTGCTCAAGCAAAAAAGTCCACGTGAGGCTCTTATCTCCAATTAACCACTCAAAACCTGGAAGTAACGCTGTGGCTCAATTGGTAGAACGCTAGACTTAAGCATAAAGTGGCACCCAGGTTCTGAGTTCAAGCTCCACAACTAATTTAAAGAAAATACTTAATCTCTGCAGAAGTAATTGACTTAGTAAAGTTAATCACCAGTATCATTTAAAAGTTGTTAGTCAAACTGGGTACCAGTGGCTCATACCTAATACCCAATAATCCTAGCTAATCAAAAATCTGAAGATCTTGGTTTGAATCCACCCTGGACAGCCAAATCTGATTTATCTCCATTTAACCAGCAAAAGGTGGATATGTGTGGTTCAAGAACATCAGCTGTGAATGAAAAAGCCAAGCAAGAGACCTTGAGTTCAAACCCCAGTACTGGCCAGTACTTTTGTCAGGCTACTGAGCCCATAAATAGGAACAGGAATTTCTAGTTAGTGTCATAAACATGGACATTTTTGTTCATTCTGGCCATATTCTGGTCTTTAAAAATGCAGTAGGTGCCTGGCACTGAGGGCTTACACCTGTAATCCTATCTACTCAGGAGGCCGAGATCTGAGGATCACAATTCAAAGTCAGCCTGGGCAGGAAAGTCCATTAGACTCTTTTTTTTGTCAGTTGTGGGGCCCGAACTCTGGGCCTGGGCGCTGTCTGGCTAGCACTCTACCGCTTGAGACACAGTGCCACTTCTGGCCTTTTCTGTTTATGTGGTGCTTAGGAATTGAACCCAGGGCCTCATGTATGCAAGGCAAGCACTCTACCATTGAGCCACCTTTCCAGACCCTCCATGATACTCTTATCTCTCATTAACCACCAGAAAACTGGAAGTGGCTCAAGTGGTAGAGCACTCCCCTTGAGCTGAAGAGCGGAGGGACAGTGCCCAACCAAAAAAAAAATGCAGTAGGACACCGAGTGTGCTGTCATCTTGAAGTACGATTAAAAGGAAGCAAAAGGGCTCACAGACTAGGATTAATTTATTGGTTCATAGTTAACTGGTTCAGTGGACATGGCATGTATACTGGTTGAACTCTAGAATTTACACACTGCTATAGGTTGACAATCCTTATCAGGTTAAACTCTTGCTAATAATCTCTATAGCTGTCCAAATGGGAGGAAAAATAATCAGCCAGCAGTTGTTGGATCTGATCTCCTGATAAATAAGCTACTAGGATTAAATGATTATTTTGGAGCTACATTCTTTGGGCTTAGAAATACTGATGAATTTCTAAAGTGTACCAGTGTACTAATTCTTCAGAGAATTAGTGTGCCTTTTTTTTTTTTTTTTTTTTCTTTGTTGCTGATGGGGCTTGAATTCTGGGCCTGGGTGCTGTTCCTCAGCTTTTCAGCTCAAGGAGAGCATTCTACCACTTCACTACTTCTGGTTTTCTGACTGGTTTATTGGAGATAAGAGTCTCTCTTGGACTTTCCTGCCTGGTTGGCTTTGAAGCGCAATCCTCAGATCTCTGCCTCCTGAGTAGCTAGGATTACAAGTGTGAGCCTCCAGTGCCTAGCTCAGGCTAGCTTTGAGTTGCAGTCCTCAGATCTCAAGTCTTCTGAGAGACTGAGCTAGGTTTACAGATGTGAACCACTGGTGCTTTGTGCGTATTTGTTCTTCAGTTCTTAGTTTGCCTCTTAATGTCTGACTTCTTTCTGGTCCAATAAATAACTTTACCGGCTGGAGGCCTTCCTACCAGTCTTCTCTCATTTTCTCACAATAACTTACTTATTAGTCTTTTTTTTTTTTTGGGTCCGGTCGTGGGGCCTGAACTCTGGGCCTGGGCGCTGTCCCTCAGCTCTTCAGCTCAAGGCTAGCGTTCTACCACTTGAGCCACAGCGCCACTTCCAGCTTTTTTTTGTTTTTGCTTATGTGGTGCTGGGGAATCGAACCCAGGGCCTCATGCATGCAAGGCAAGCACTCTACCACTGAGCCACCTTCCCAGCCCTTATTAGTCTCTTTTTTATGTCATTTGTTATGGTACCAGGGCTTGAACTGTTCCTTGGCTGGTGTTTTACTGCTTGAGTCAAGCCTCAAGTTAATTGGATGTAGATAGTATCTCGGACTTTTCTGCCCCTGCTGGCTGTAAATTGATATTGTCAGATCATGGCTTACCCAGTAGCTAGGGTTACAGGCCTGATCCTCCAGCCCATTTATTATTTTGTACAATAATTATTTATATATCCATCCATCACATGACTGAAGGACAAAATATGCCTCGCTCAAAGTAATTCTATCACCAAACAGGATATTTGGCACTTAACTAATAGTAAATGTTTAAATGAATGAACACCTCATATGTCTACTTAGATTGGTTGACAATTAGAATAGTAGATTTGGGCTGGGAATACAGGCCAGTGATAGAGTGCTCTGGTTTGATTCTCAGCAACACAAAGAAAAAGAGGAAACTTTGCATATGTGTGTGGTGGGGAGAGGAGAGAGAGACCTAGGGCTTGAATTCAGGGCCAGAGAGAGAGAGAGAGAGAGAGAGAGAGAGAGAGACAGACAGACAGACAGACAGACAGACAGATAGACAGACAGAGAGCTACGGCTAGAATTCAGGGCCTGGCCACTGTCCCTGGACTTTTGAGCTCAAGGTTAGTGCATTTCCACTTGAGCCACAACTCTACTTCCAGCATTTTGGTCATTAAGCATCTCATGGGCCAGCTGCTCAAGTCTAGTCCTCGCTACTCAGGAGGCTGAGATTAGAGGATCATGGTTCAAAGCCAGTTTGAGCAGAAAAGTCTGTGATACTCTTATCTCCAGTTAACCACCAGAAAACTGGAAGTGGCACTATAGCTCAAAGTGGTAGAGTGCTAGCCTTGAGCAGAAGAGCTCAGGGACAGCCTTCAAGCCCCATGATTGACAAAAAAAAAAAAAAAAAAAGTCTTACAGACTTTCTTGACCTGTCTGGCTTCGAACTAGGATATTCAGATCTCAGCCTCCTGAGTAGCAAGGTTTACAAGCATTAGCCACTAATGCTGAGCAGATTTTCGTTTTGTTTTGTGTGCATATTTAGATGGTCCAAATACCTAAACAGATGTGGGTGAATACATATCTTTTTTACCCCAAACATGTTTCTTCCATATTTCTGTTCTTTCATGAGGGCCCCTAATTAACAAGATGAAAGTGCTATGGTCTGAATGTTGGTGTTCCCCCAGATTTGTATGTTGGAAATTAATTCCCAATGTGAGTGTTAAGACACAGGCCTTTATTATTGCATTACAGAAAAAAATATAAGAGGGAAAAGTAAATTATTTGTGGATACTTACTTTGTTTCTCTTTAGTATGTGAATTTTTTTTGGTTGGTTGTGGGGCTTGAACTCTTGGCCTAGGCGCTGTTCCTCAGCTCTTCAGCTCAAGGCAAGCACCCTACCATTTGAGCCACAGTGCCACTTCTGGTTTTCTGAGTGGTTTATTGGCGATAAGAGTCTTTCCTGCTCTGGCTGGCTTTGAACTGGGATCCTCAGATCTCAGCCTCTTGAGTAGCTAGGATTACAGGTGTGAACCACCAATGCCCGGTTCAGTATGTGAACTTTTCTGTTAGCAGGCCCAGTGCAAAATTTTCTACCTTGATTTCTCTGAGATTACATCAGAAGCATTTTTTATATTGTACATTGCTTTTATAGCTATCACTTTGGATGCCTAAGATTTCATAAACATCCAACAATAAGAGTGTGGTTATCTTAACTCTGTTCTCTGTTACAAGTAATACTGTTTTAATATAATGAGCATGTTTTTGTTAGTATCTCTATCTTCTGTATACCTTTGTTTCCTCTCTAGTTCCCCATAACTGAAATTAACAATATGGATCTTTTTTTTTCTTATTCTATGAATATGGACATATTTTCTCTTTTTCTTTCTCTTTTTTTGGGGAGTCTGGTCGTGGGGCCTGAACTCTGGGCCTGAGTGCTGTCCCTCAGCTCTTCAGCTCAAGGCTAGCGCTCTACCACTTGAGCCACAGCGCCACTTTCAGCTTTTTTCTTTTTGCTTATGTGGTGCTGAGGAATCGAACCCAGGACCTCAGGCAGGCAAGGCAAGCGCTCTACCACTGAGCCACTTTCCTAGCCCCATCATTTTTGGTCGGTTGTAGGGTTTGAACTCTGGGCTTGGCTCTGTCCCTGGGCTCTTCAGCTCAAGGCAAGCGCTCTACCACTTGAGCCACAGCACCACTTCCCATTTTCTGGTGGTTTATTGGAGATAAGAATCTGACAGACTTTCCTGGGCTGGCTTTGAACCGAGATCCTCAGATCCTCCTGAGTAGCTAAAATTACAGGTGTGAGCCACCGGCTGTGGCTCTCTTTTTCTTTTATTGTGCTAGGTATCTACCCAGGGCCTTTATGTATGCTAGTGAATATAAACATTTTCAATGACCGTTGCTAAACATTATAATCAGGAGATACTTTTCCTCCCTGTGACTCAGTAACACATTAGTTGCCTTCTGAAATAATGATCACATTAACATAAAGCTTAAAGTTAGGTCCATATTCAGAAAGATGTAAATTTTTCTTTGAGCAGAAAAGGTCTAAGTAGTCTAGGCATTTTTTCCTAAAACCAATCACGAAAATAGCTTTTTAGTAGTATTTCTTGGCTTGGGGTCAAATGTTAGGACCTTTGTTCTTTGATCTTAAAATAATATATATCCAAAATCTGTAATGTTAATGTCCTAGCAAATGTATAATACACTTGCAATGGAGAATTCATCAAAAAAAGAAAAATTCAAAAGTTTTTGCAGATCAGACATTTAAGGACAATATTTTGGTTAGCTTTTCCTAATGAAAATTTTTCCTAATTGATTTTATTTTTAAAATAACTTACATGATAATTAAACATCTTACAGTGTTATTAAGTAGCATGTAAATTTCAAGTTTTCATATTTGTAACTTACATTAAAATTTTGGAGATTTCTTTTTTTAGTGTGACTATTGGTTGAGGCCTAGGATGTATTAATTTGTTGTGTAGGCATACATTTGGAAACTATTTGCTGTCTCATATTTCACTTGTGTGGAATTGCTGCTGAGCTTTATCTCTGAAGCCTTGTCCTCTGCTTTATCCTGAGTGCCCCTTTTAATTTGTCTTTGCAAATGTACTGTTTTTTTGTTTTGTTTTGTTTTTTGGTGCTGGGCTTGAACTCAAGGTCTGAGCGCTCTCCCTGTCCTTTTTGGCTCAAGGCTAGCATTCTGTCACTTAAGCCACAACTCCACTTCCGCTTTTTGGTGGTTAATTTGAGATAAGAGTCTCATGAACTTTCCTATATGGAGTCATAAACCATTCATGAGCTTTGTTCCAAATTAGTAGCTAAACTGCCTTAAGTACTCATTTTGGGTTGTTTTGGGTACAGAGAAAAGTGATAATTTGGGCAGCACAGAGATGGTTTTGTATTTTTCTTGTAATCTATTAAGAGTCTTAGAGTTTTGTGACACACTGTGGAAATCTTGTGAGCTACTATTAGACATACATTTGGAAATTGTGTTTGCTATTACAGTATTTTAGTGATCAGTTTATGAAGATTACCTAGGAGGAGGTAGGTGTGGAAGCATAACAATCCAGGTAGTATAGAAAATTATAAAACGAAACTCTCAAATGGACTTAAGTTTCACTATCTGATTAGTGTTACTTATTTCATACTTAAGATTTCCTGCATAACATACTTTATCAGTACATCTGAGGAGTTTTTAAATTTAAATGCTCTCATTCCTTTGACTGTAAACATGCTTTTGAATTTGCAGAATGCTGTTATTAATAATCATTTGGTTAATTCCCATTAAGCAATTGTGTAGAATCTGTAATCATTCTTTTCCAAGGTCTAGTCTTTTTACTTTTTGGTGCAGGCACTGGGGCTTGAACCTAGAGCCTTGCACTCTTGGCTTTTGCCCAAGGCTGGCACTCAACCACTTGGACACAGCTTCACTTCTGGCTTTTTGGTAATCACTTTGCTGCCTTGATCCTCAATCTCAGCCTCCTTAGTAGCCAGGATTATAGGCTTGACACACCAGTACTGGGCCCAAAGTCTAGTCTGTTTTCCCTTCTCTCTCTCTCTCTCTCTCTCAACTCTCTCTCTCTCTCTCTCTCTCTCTCTCTCTCTCTCACTCACTCTCTCACTCTCGCTCTCTTGATGTGCTGGTCCTTGGGCTTGATCTCAGGAACTGAATATTGTCTCTGAGCTTTTTTGCTCAAGACTAGCACTCTACCACTTAAATCACAGCTCTACTTAAAGCTTTTTGGTGGTTAATTGGAAATAAGAGTCTCACTGACTTTCCTGCCCCTGCTAGCTTCAAACTGAGATCTAGAGCCTCAGATCTCAGTCTCCTAAATTGCTAAGGATTATAAGGATTATGAGTTGCTAAGTCTCCTAAGGATTATAGGTGTGAGCCACCTATACCTCCCCTGTTTTGATATGTTTTGCCTGTCTATTTACCCGTAACTATTATTTTTTTTTAAAAATCCATGCCAATACATACTAGGACTTGAAATCAGGGCCCCCTGTTTTCCCTCAGTCTTTCCACTCATGGCTGGCACTCTTAACTGTCACTTGTCCACTTTTTGCTGGTTAATTAGAGATAATAATCTCATGGATTTAACTGACCAGATGGCTTCAAAGTGATCCTCCGATCTCAGCCTCCATAGTAGATGATAATTACAGGTGTGAGCCATCTGCCCCTGTCCCATCTTGATTTTTAATACCATAAAATCAATTCTATTTTATCAAAAGCAGCCTAAACTCTGTGTTTATGTCTGAATACTAAATTATTGTAAAACAAAATACTGGGCTTTTTAGCTCACTGCAGTTAATCTAGTAATCTGGGTATTTTTCCTGTTTCTGTCTTTTTTTTTTTCTGTTGGTCATGAGGCCTGAACACTGAGCCTGGGCTCTGTCCCTCAGCTTTTCAGCTCAAGATTAGTGCTCTATCATTTGAGCCACAGTGCCACTTAGGACTTTTTCTGCTTATGTGGTGCTGAGGAATCAAACCCAGGACCTCACACATGCAAGGCAAGCACTCTACCACTGAGCTACCTTCCTAGCTCTTTCCTGTTTCTTAATAGAAAACTCTTTATTTCTACCCAGCGTTATACATATCAGGTCACTACTTAAAAATTCACCAGAAAAATAACATGACATTTTCTGCTTTCTTTTTCCTATATATTTTTCTGTTACACGATCCTTATCAGAATCTTAGCTTTCTGAGTAAACATAGAAATGTCATTTTTTTTTGAACATTGATTGGGATTATACTGGTCTATTATTCTTAGGTGAAATTAAGTCTCCCAGTACATCTATTTTAAGGAATAGCAAAGATGATCATGGCATGTGTGGTATTTTTTGAAGATGGAATTGCATATCACTGTCTTTTTGTTTTGTTTTTAGTCAAATTTTAAAAATAAAAATCACATGTTTAAGATGTTCCTTTTAAAATGTTTTAATACATACGTATTGAAAAATGATTAGTACAGTTAAGGTAATTAACACATTCATCTTCCTCACATAGCTTATCTTTTTGTGTATACTGTATATGGTTAGAACCTTTAAGATGTACTCAGAAAATGTAAATATATCGCTTCCTAACCCTGCTGCTATCTAGATAGTGGAGGCTGCCATGTGTTCTCTCTCTGGGAGAAATATAGCTCCTCTAATAAACCTTGTAATAGTCTTTCTCCTGTGACAGCCTGCCTCCACGTGATCCCCTGGCATGGATGTGAAACATCCTTTCATTGATCCTTTCATTGGTGGCCTTACGGAGCTAGGTTCCCCAGTGGATTTGCTACCCCCCTCCACTTTGGATGGGGGTCCGACCAGCTTCCCCGAGACCTAACCTGAGAGCCTACACTCTGATGGCCAGAGGACCAACAAGCAGTGGCAAGAATATCTGGTCCACCCAGTAGCATGGATAGTCAGTTTGCTCCAAGAACATCTTCTAAACTCCCTTCTTGTAATTACCAATTACTGTCCAGAAGCCAACTTGAACATTTTTACCAGGCTTCTTAAGTCAAAGAAGAATAGAGGAGCAACCACATTCTCTCCCTCTGCAACAGCGCTGGCCCCACTGTGGACCTGGGGAATGGCCCACCTTCCATGGAACCACTATGAACAGGACAGATCCAATGAAGAGACACACAGTCTATGCAATTTAGGCTTTGAGCTTCTTAGTTTGAAATTTTGCTGCCACAAGGTGATGATGATGTATAAAATTGATATGTTGTAAATTATATGTTTTTATTATTTTAAGTACTTATACAGAAAGTTGCCATTCTACCGTTTATGAGTTCAATTCATCATGATAGCCTTTTCATCATTCTCATCCATTCCTACAGAGAAAGTTGATTCTTGAATTGTCCACACTGTCAAAATAACTGAAAGAGAGCTAAGTCAGGGGTCTAATTTCTGGGTATTAAAGAAATCTATCAAAGTGGGATATCACTTGGGTTATCAAAGTGGTTGTTATTGATGAGGCACTCTGATTATTGTTGTGACATTATAAAGCTTCAGTTGAAATAGAAGATTAAAAAAAAGAAAATGTAAATATACAACATGTATACATTCACTTTAGAATTTAGCTATTGGATATTCTAAAGTGATCTGCCCTAATTCTCCAAATTTTATTTGTTTATTTAGTGTTGGTCTTGGGGCTTGAACTTAGAGTCTGGCTGCTGTCCCTGAGCTTTTATGCTCATCCATTTGAGTCACAGCTCCACGTCAGGTTTTTGGCGGTTAATTGGAGATAAAAGTTTTTTGGACTTTCCTGTTCTGGTTGGTTTTGCTTATAGATCCTTAGATCTCAGCCTCCTGAATAGCTAGGATTATAGATAAGTGCCACAAGGTGCAGTGCCCAATTTTGTTATTATTAATTCATTTTTGCCACTTCTAACAGTCTAGCACATTTTAACCTTTGCTTATAATTCTTAAAATTAGCTCTGTTTTGTTAAATTGACAGTAAATGAAATTTAGATGCATAGATCTTTAGAGAATAGGGCTTTTTTAAATTTAAAAAAATTTTATTGTCAGTTGTGGGGCTTGAACTCTGGGCCTATGTGCTGTCCCTGAGCTCTTGAGCTCAGGGCAAGTGCTCTACCATTTGAACCGCAGCACCACTTCTGGTTTTCTGGAGGTTAATTGGACTTTCCTGCTCAGGCTTGGAACAGTGATCCTCAGATCGAAGCCTCCTGAGTAGCTAGGATTATAGGTGTGAGCCACAGCCACCATCGCCCAGTGAGAACCAGCCTTTCCCATGAAAATATTGACAATAAAAGACTATGTTTTATTGAAGCATGATCTTGAAAAATTAAAAGGTAAAGGTGTTACCTTGATTTTTCTTCTCCTTTTCTAATCATAAAATTGATGGAAATATAATTGATATTATTGTAATTTTTTCGTATAGTACTGGGGCTGGCATTCTATCACTCATGCCACCCTTTCAATCTAGCTTTTTCTTTTCTTTTTTTGCTGGTTAATTGGAAATAGTCTTAAACTTTTCTGCCTGGGCTGGTTGCCATCAGCACTGGGCAGTGGTTAATACTCTAAAGATGAAACCTTTTAATTTTGTAGTTGACAGTGAAAGACTTAATGATTATTATACAAGGTTAGATTGAATATTGTTTTATAGGGAGTTGGACGCTTAGCATAATTGTTTTATTTACTACCATCCTGATTTTTTTCATTTTATCTTTATAACAGCCCTATTAGGCCACAATAGGTAAGAGTTGTTTAACTATGCATTCATTGAGAAATAAGAACTTTTTGGAAAAGAAGAGCTTTTAGTTTCATAGGATACAGAGAAACATTAAGGCTGACAAATTGGCATATGTTAGAAGTTGGCAAGCGCAGAGCATATGCTTCCCTGAAATGGGAGATACTTTTGGCTTTCAAAGTCAGGTTACTACTGACTTGAAAAAATGTGAAGCAGATAAGGTTCTCTTCTGTTTCTAGCCCCTAGATCTTTCCTTTGCTTGTAGCTTGAAATATTTGCCCCTTGTATTTAAGGAGTCATCTTCCTCTTTTCACTTTTAAAAATTGTATTTACTTTTTTGCTGGTACCAGGGCTTGAACTCAAGGCCTCAAACCCAGGGCCTCACACTCTTGCTTGATTTGATTGCTCACAGATGATGTTCTACCATTTGCGTTCTACCATTTGAGCCATCTATGCTTTGAGGCCTGCTTTTTGCTGGTTAACTGGAGTTGGAGTCTTGCAGATTTTCCTACCTGGGCTGGCTTTGAACTTTAAACTTATAACTCTTGGCCTTCTCTGAATAGCTAGGATTACAGGTGTGAACCTTCAGCTTGTTTTCACTTTCTGCAAAGATTTTCTATGTTCAGAGGATTAGCAGTGGAGTAGATGGCCATTTTGGGATGGTGGAGCTTGTGGTTGTAGGGAATGGTGCTTTGACAAAAGGGGAAATCTGTCCTATATTTTCCCTGTTTTTTCTCATTGGTCACATGGAAACAGTTCTTGAGTGTGTTATGAACAGTGCTGGAGCCAAATGACAAGAATCAGGTTCCACTGTTGTCATTGAGAGAACAAATAAACATACATCCTTATCTAAGATTCTTGGTATAATTACAACCTTTGAAATATGAGACAAGCTAGTTATTTTGTAGAAATAAGCAGAAAAAGAAAATCTGACAGTATGTATGGGCTGTTGGTTAACAGTAGTTGCTTGTGTTTGCAGTCACTTTCAAAAATACAGCTTTGATATTCAGTTTTCCAAAGTAGGGTGACTTCATTAATGATGCCACTGTTTGAAAACAGTGTTTTGAACTTTTTGTTTTCTCTTTGTCTACCTAGATGTGATGCTGACCCCTCCGCCTTAGCCAACTATGTTGTAGCACTGGTCAAGAAGGACAAGCCTGAGAAAGAATTGAAAGCCTTTTGTGCTGATCAACTCGATGTCTTTTTACAAAAAGGTAATTATTGTGGACCTTTATTAAGTATTTAGATTGAATTTAAAACTTCGTGAAAAGAGGAGGACACAATGGCACCTGTGTAATCCTAATACTCAAGAGGCCGAGGCAGAGGATGGTGAGTTCTAGGCCAGACTGGGTTACAGGCAAGACCCTTTCTTAAAAACAAAAAACAGCAAAAATCTTGTTAAAGGTATAGCTTTGTAGGAAGGAAAGTAATCAGGTTCCTTTGAATGCTTTATATACCCAATCTTGTGTAATTACTGTTTATGTGTTTTGGCAGAAGAGGTTTTTTTTTTCCCCTTTTTCTTTTATCTTCTTCCTTTTATTGAGACGGTACTGCTCTAATTCCTCTAGGTTATTCCGGTCTTTTATAGCTCTTGGCAGAGCCTAGTTGAGGTAGACTAGGAACAGTTACAGTGAAGGTGTTTATTCTTGCTAAGATAATGAACCCATCATTTTTTTTTTTTTTTGATTTTTTGTTTTTCCCTCCTTTTCTTCTTGTCTATGGCTTTTTATCCAAGAAGATATGAACATAATCCTTTTCTCTTTCCACCTTTCTGTGTTATACAGAGCGTCCTTGAGATTTCCTTCCTTTGCTTTCTCTTAAATACCTCCTACTTTCCTGCTGCACTTGTTTCACTACCGTCACATTGACCCTTTCCTGTGTTTTGAATATGGCAAAATATGTCTCCAGCTCAGTGCCTTTGAACCCATTTTACTTTTACCTGAAAGATAGAGTGCTCCCTTGCTTCTTTTTGGTCTCTCTTCAGATGTCATCTCTGGATAGTTTTCCTTGTGTACCCTTTATTTACTGTAGAGCACCTCATGCTCCCAGTCACTTCATCCTTCTTCCGACACTGCTTTCTTTTTCATGATACTCATCGTTCCTGTCATACATACATACATACATACATACATACATACATATATATATATATATATATAATTTGTAATTAATAATTATTTTTGTTGGTCGTGGTGCTTCAACTCTGGGCCTGGGCACTGTCCCTGGGCTCTTCAACTCAAGGCCAGCGCCCTACCACTTGAGCTACAGCATCACTTCTGGCTTTTTGGTGGTTAATTGGATCTAAGAGTTTTCACAGACTTTTCTGCTTAGGAAGGTTTTGAACCATGATTCTCAGATCTCAGCCCCTGAGTAGCTAGGATTACACGTGTGAGCCACCAGCACCTGGCTCTGTCCTATATTTTTTGCCTATTTGCCCTCCTCCCTTTGTCTTCCCTTGTTGAAAATAAAGACTTGATTTGTCAATGTTTGAAAGTATTATCAAATGAATGAATAGTAGGAGTGTGGATCACACCAGTTGAATTAGATATTGGTGATGAAATACCCTTTAACTCAAATATCTACAGAAGACAAAAAGACAGAAATTGGCTTCTTATTCGTAAGACACAGAGTTACTTTTTTCCCCACATATTTTAAGGCTTTTTTGGTATAAAACAAAATGAAAGCAAATACTGAAATCATACAGAATTCTTCCATAATATGGATTCTAAATGCATTCTAAATGTATTAACTTTAAAGATGAGTCTTATATCAAGTGTAGAGTTGTGAAAAAAAAAAGCAAAAAATATAGAAAAGATATTTTGGGTAAGAAGCAAATGTATGTGTCGATAACTCAGAAAATCTGCTTATAAAAAGTTTGCTTACTTTTTATTATGAAAGAAGTACACATAAGGAACTGTAAAATACAACTTTTTGCTGGGTGCTGGTGGCTCCACCTGTAATCCTAATTACTCAGAAGGTGAGATCTGAGAATCATGGTTAAAAGTCAGCTCAGGCAAGAGAGTCCATGAGAGTCTTATCTCCAGTTAACCGTCAGAAAACTGGAAGTCGAACTGTGGCTCAAAGTGGTAGAGAGTTAGCCTTGAGCAGAAAAGCTCAGGACAATGCCCAGGCACTGAGTTCAAGACCTATGACCAACAAACACACACACACACACACAAAACCCCACCAACTTAAAATGTGTTTTTATTTAGGTAGTTGTACAAAAGAGTTACCATGCAGCAAATCTGTTTGTATCTTGATTGATGTCAACGCTTTCAACATTTTCCCCCATCCCTCTCAACCTAATAGAAAATACACCTTAAAGGGAAGAAAAAAAAGATTACCACAGAGACAAAAATCACTGT
Source organism: Dipodomys spectabilis (assembly GCF_019054845.1). Taxonomy (NCBI): domain Eukaryota; kingdom Metazoa; phylum Chordata; class Mammalia; order Rodentia; family Heteromyidae; genus Dipodomys; species Dipodomys spectabilis. Next base: position 13,146,041 of record NW_024870824.1, read on the forward strand.
TACCAATGTTGGTGTATGGTTTTCTAGAGGAGCATTGTCCAGTACAGCTTTCTTCAGTGGTAGATAGGGATAATACCTGCATTTTTCCTATGCAATGGCCATTAGGCCTTCCTGGCTATTCAGTCCTTGAAATATGGTGCATAAGGCTGAGAAACTGAGTTTTAAACTTTGTTTGATTAATTTAAGTAGCTACACATGACTGTATTAGATTATTGGTTGGTACAGTTCAGATAGATGTCTGTGTTTATATTACATATTAAGGTGGTATTAAATGAAAGTATACTTTGTAATTCCTTCCTCTTCCCTCCCTTCCACTCCCTTCTTCTTCCCTCCCCTCCTTCATCTCCTTTTTCTTCTTTCTTTTTACTAGAGCTTGAACTCAGGGCCTCACTCTATCACCTAGCTTTTTTTACCCATGTCTGGACTTAACTACTTCAGCTACACCTCCAGTTCTCTCTCTCCCTCTCCCTCTCTTTCCCTCTCCCCCCACCTCTTCTCTCTCTCTCTTTGCTGGTGCTGGGGCTTGAACTACCATTTGAACCACAGTTCCATTTCCAGCTTTTTGGTGATTAATTATATATAAGAGTCTCATGAACTTAGCTGCCTGGGCTGGCTTCAAACTGTGATCCTCAGAATTCAGCCTTCTTGAGTAGCTAGGGTTACAGGTACAGGCATATGAGCTACTGGGGCCCAGTCATAGTTCCCCTCCACTTCCCTCCCTTCCCCTTCTTCACTAAAGTACTTTTTCCCCATCTCGGGAATTGAACTCAAAACCTCTCTAGGTAGATATTCTCCCTTTTGCCTTTAGGGTAGGTGGGATGATAGTTATGTGTCACCATCCCTGGCTTGTTTTTCATTCATGCTAGTGCTCTACTATTTGAGCCATGTTTCCAGTTCTCTAGGTTTTTTTTTCTGGTCCTGGGGCTTGAGGGTGTAGGCTCTGTCTCTGAGCCTCTTTGTGTTCTAGGCTAACGGCTCTACCACTTGAGCCATAGCACTACTTCCAGCTTTTTCTTTAGTTTATTGAAGAAAAGAGTCTCATGGACTTCTCTGCCAGGTTTGGCTTTGAAATGCAATCTTCACATCTCAGCCTCCGGAATCGCTAGGATTACAGGTGTGAGCCACCAGCATCTGCCCTCTAGCTTGTTTTTGAGATAAGGTCTTGCTAATTTTTTCTGAGATAGCCTCAAACCTTGGTTCTCCTATGTAGCTGGGAGACAGTAGCATATACCACCATGCCTAGCCCTTTATCTGGATTTTTAGTATGGTTTTGCTATTCCTTAGGCAAAACCAGTGATAATTACTTAGATTGGATTTTAATAGCACTTTAAATATTTTGGCATACTTTTAGTATGTTTATCTGGTTCTATGATTCCATTAATTTGAAAAAGTTTCAAAACAGAATAGCTTTTAAAATGCAAAACTACTTTTTTATATCATTTTCATCATGTGCCACCAGCGCCTGGCCCTTTCAGAGTTTTTTTTTTCAGCTAAACATATAAAATTACTGTCTTTTGTCTTTGAGATCTGGTATTATTATCAGTACTCATTCTTTTTTATAAATGTTTTGTATTCTCTTATATGATTATCCTATAGTTTATTTTACTAATTTCTTATTTTTGGAAATTTGGTTGCTTCTAGTCTTTTTCTCTTTCAAAGCCAATAACTAATCTTATATATATAGCACTTTCATATATGCAGTTATTTCAGAAGGATTAACAACAACAACCTGAAATCGAGATTCTCTTCTTTAAGATAATTCTCATTTTACAAGGAGCTTTTCTCGAGAAAAACCCACCAGCAATGTGCAAGAGTTCCTGTTTTCCTAAAGCTTTGCTAACTGTAAATTTAGGGCTTTTGTTTAATGCTTAAATATTATATCTTTTCCTTAGAAACTTCAGGTTTTGTGGACAAACTATTTGAGAGCCTTTATACTAAGAACTACCTTCCACCTTTGGAGCCAGTTAAGCCGGAGCCAAAACCACTAGTCCAAGAAAAAGAAGAAAGTAAAGAAGAGGTAATACAAAAATTTTCTCTTACTTTAGGAAGCTTCTTAGATCCAGTCATCACTATTCTTAATTGGAACTTGAGCTTTTTAGAAGTCTTTTTCTGTTGATTGAAATTTGTGGGTTTGGAACATGTAACAGATTTCTAACAGGTTTCTAAATTCCTTGGGCCTGAAGACTTGGAAATTTTTTAGATAGGTTTTGAGGAATTAAGAGATACCCAGTGACTTGTTAGAAAAGGAAAACTTGGTGAACTAGAAACCTGATAGGAAGTAAAGTATTAATGCAACTTCACAGCTCATTATGTAGCAGATTTTCATATATAGGAGGAAACAATTTACTCCTTTTTTTCGGGGTGCGGGGAGGTCGGTCATGGGGTTTGAATTCAGGGCCTGGACGCTGTCCTTGAGCTCTCAAGGGCTCTACCATTTTGAGCCATAGCACCACTTCCAGTTTTCTGGGAGTTAATTGGAGATAGTCTCACAGATTTTCCTTCCTGGAATGGCTTTCAACTATGATCCTCAGATCTCAGCCTCCTGAGTAGCTAGGATTAAAGATGTGAGCCACTGGCACCTGGCTACCATGTACTCTTTCTAAACATGGTTTTTAAATAATAGTTGACTTGCGTGCAATATTAGTATCAATTTGGAAAGAGAAAATGATTTTTGGAATGTTGAAGTTTAAAAGTCTGATTTACGTGGCAACCTAAATTGTTTGGACCAAGATAGGAATTTAACAATGTTCATTTGTAATGTTTTTGTTTTTGTCTGTCTGTCTGTCTGTCTTTCTTCCTTCCTTCCTTCCTTCCTTCCTTCCTTCCTTCCTTCCTTCCTTCCTTCCTTCCTTCCTTCCTTTCTTTCTTTCTTTCTTTCTTTCTTTCTTTCTCTCTCTCTCTGTCTTTCTTTGTTTCTTTCTGTCTATATTTCTTTCTTTCTCTCTCTTTCTTTCTTTTTTTTTGTGCCAGTCTTAGGGCTTGAAGCTCAGGGCCTGGGGGTTTATCCCTTTGCTCAAGGCTAGCCCCCTACCACTTGAGCCACAGCTCCACTCCCAGTTTTTTTGGTGTTTAATTGGAGAGAAGGGTCTCACAGACTTTCCCATCCTCCTGCCCAGGATTGCCGCTCAGATGTCAGCTTCCTAAGTAGCCAGGATTACTACCAGTGCTTGGGATGTAATTTCTCTTGTATATAGATGTTCATGATATGAACATGCAATCTGTAATTAGGCTGCATGTGTTAACAAAGCATCTCTACAACAGATTACTTCCTTGTCTTACTTCAACATCAGGAACATGGAAGATAATAGCAATACTAAGGACTAAATGTCAGCTGTTACGTAGGACTATTTCTCCAACATTTGTTTCTGAAGATACAATAACATTAAAAAATTATTTGGAAAGAATTTTAACTTTATATCAAAATTAGGTGAATATTACCCAAAATACCTATGTAATATCTGCCTTTATGGATTACTGAAGATTTGTCCATTTGCTCTCTCTATATATCCACACTTTTAAGAATTTTCTTTCTTAGTTATATGATAGTGCATAAATTTAGTGGTTCAATGTAATTGTGTTGGACAATGAGGGAGGAATGGGGTTTAGAGTGACAGCATATCTGGCTAATCATCTCTCTATTGATGTTGCTGTTATTGTTTTTTTGCCTGTATTGGGGCTTGAACTAAGAACCTTACAATTTCGCTTGGCTTTTCACTCATGATTGACATTCTACCACTTGAGCCACATCTTCAGTCTAGATCTTTTAAATTGGAGAGTCTTCTGGACTTTTCTGCCCAGGGTTGGTTTTGAATGTTGGTCCTCAGGTTTTAGCCCTCCTGAGAGCTAGGATTTCAGGTGTGAGCCACCAGTACCTGGCACTAATTGTCTCTTAATTTCTGGTCTATATAGAAATTGGTACAGTGAAAACTGAGCAGGGTATGAGACAGATATAAGGACTAGCCGTCACTTTTCTCCATGATCCTGAGCTGTTTTACCAAGTTGTTTTATAATTAGATTATTGGCCACATGGGAATCCAGGTGAGAGAATTTGGATTGATGGCAGTAGAAAAACAACAGAAGATATATGCTGTGATTTTGTTAAGCTCTTCAGCCTTTTTTTTTCTTCTTCTTTTTTTGTGGTACATGGGTTTGAACTTAGGCCTTGTACTTATGTTAGCCAGGTAGGCAGATGCTCTTCCATTTGAGCCCTGCTTCTAGCCCTGTGCTATGATTTTGAAGCACACTGCATTCATTCCTCTTTTCTTTATCAAGAATGGGAACTTTCTTAAATTTAATTTTGAAATTCTTTAAATTTTGTTTTGTGAAGAAACTGAGTCATTTGTTTGGTGAAGGTTTTTTTAAAATTTTTTTTTATACTGCCTGTGTGTAGCTGATTAAACCCCAGTGGACTGATGCATCCTCTGTATTTCTTGTAAATTGTTAGATGGTTTTTCAATACAATCTGATGATTGTGTAGTATTTTGCTAGCACCATATGATTGCCATATCGTGGTTACTACTTTTATGTTGTTAGAATTTTGTTAAAATTTTACTAAATTATTTCCTGTTATATTGTTTTTGTTATTGAATTATTCTTATATTGAATTGTTATATTCACTCAACGTCCTGATTTGTGTGTTTATTTACTTATTAATTCATTTTTGGTCATAATATGATTTAAACTTAGGGCCTCAAAAAGGCTTTTTAAATGAGTCCTCTACCACTTGGGCCACATCCCCGCCCCTCTGATTTGTGTATTTATAAGTAAGCCTTTTCACTAGAGATGTGTGCGTGTGGATATGCTTGCGTGCGCACTCAGGGCTTGGGACTGAACTTTTGTGTTAAAGACTAGCACTTGAGTATAGTTGTACTCCTGACTTTTTAGTAGTTAATTGGAGAGAAGAGTCTCACAAGACAGACACTGGTGGCTCATGCCTGAAATTCTAGCTGTTCAGGAGGCTGAGATATGAGGATTGTGGTTCCAAGCCAGCTTGGGCAGGAAAGTTGGTGAGATTCTCATCAATAAGCTACTCAGAAAAGGCTGGAAGTGGCACTGTGGCTCAAGTGGTAGAGCACTAGACTTGTGCAGAAGCAGCTCTGGGATAGCTCCCAGGTCCTGAGTTCAAGCCCTAGGACTGGCAAAAAACAACAACAACAACAAAAACAACCCAATAAAAACAAAACAAAACAAAAAAACCCTCATATCTCAGCCTCCTGAATAGCTAGGATTCTAGGTGTGAGCCACTGGTACCTGGCCTTATTAGAGAATTTGCTTAGGTCTTGCAAACTTTATTTGTGGTACTAGTGCTCAAAACCAGGACCTCCTGTGCATGTGCTCCCAAACTTTACTTTTCTCTTTTATTAATGTAATCTGTTTTATAGTTTGATATTTTTGAGGCTGGCCTAGAACTCACTGTGTAACTCAAGATGGCCTGCATTTGCTTCCTGAGGTTTACAGTTGTATGCTACCACATCCAGATTTTTCTTTTCTTTTTTGAGGCAAGGTCTTGCTATGTAGCCCCCCCCCCCCCCTTTTTTTTCCCCCTTCGGTCATGGGGCCTAAACTCTGGGCCTGCACACTTTCCCTCAGCTCTTCAGCTCAAGGCTAGCACTCTACCACTTGAGCATAGCACCACTTCTGGCTTTTTCTGCTTATGTGGTGCTGAGAAATTGAATCTAGGGCCTCATGCATGCAAGGGAAGCACTCTATCACTGAGCCACCTTCCCAGCCCCACTATGTAGCCCTTAAATATGTAATCTTCCTCTCTTAGCTTCCTGAGTGCTGGGATTACATGTGTATGTGTGCACCACACCCAGCTGCCTGTTGACATAATTTGAAAATTTATTTTTATTTATTTTTAGTGATAATTGGGGTGTAAACTCAGGGCTTCATGCTTTGTAGGTTAGCACATGCTAACCTACTTGAGCCATGCCTTCAGCCCTTTGTACTTTAGGCATCTTTTTTTTGGCGGGGGGGGGGGGGGGGTCAGCGTGGGGCTTGAACTCTGGGCCTGAGTGCTGTCCCTCAGCTCTTCAGCTCAAGGCAAGTACTCTACCACTTGAGCCATAGTGCCACTCCTGGTTTTTGGTGGTTTATTGGAGATAAGAGTCTCAGGGACTTTCCTGTCCAGGCTGGCTTTGAACCATGATCCTCAGATCTCAGCCTCCTGAGTAGCTAGGATTACAGGTGTGAGCCACCGGTGACCAGCTTCTAGCTTTTTCTTTGAGATGGGATCTTACTGTTTTGCTCAGATTGACCTTCAACCATGATCTTTCTGTCTCCCTCTATTTCCCAGATAGGCATAAGCTACTGTGCTTGGCTCCTGAGCCTCTTTTTTAATTTTAATTTTTAATTTTTTTTAGTCATTCCTGGGGCTTGAACTCAGGGCCTGTGTGCTGTCCCTGAGCTCTTTTGCTCAAAGCTATTGTTCATAGCTAGTGCTCTATCACTTTGAGTCACAGTGCTACTTCTGGTTTTCTGGTGTTTAATTGGAGATGAGAATCTCACAGAATTTCCTGCCTGGGCTGGCTTTGGACCCAGATCCTCAGATCTCGACCTCCTGAATAGCTAGGATTAAAGGGGAAGGCCAGCAGTACCCAGACCTTGAGCCTCTTTTTTACTTTTGTTTGGATAATTTGACTTAGGCCTGCCATTACATTTATTTCTCCTCTCTTGTGCTAGAAAGATTATCAGGTAACTGTGCTTTGTAATTTATGGAAGAACTGTTCTTATTTTTAATGAGTATTTTCATATAGGTATTTCAGGAACCAGCAGAGGAGGAACGAGAGTCTAGAAAAAAGAAATACCCTAGCCCCCCAAAGACTCGTTCAGAATCTGGAGAACGGAGGTTTGTGATAACCCTTTAATTAGTGAGAAATTGATAACTCTCTTTTTTGTAGCCCTTACAAGGGCTTTAAAATGATTAGTAATGTATGCACTGACTCCTTTCTTGCTAAATCCAGTAAGAACTGAGAATATTACCTTTTGGCTTTTGACTTGTGCCTTACTTTGTATTCCTTTTATAAACAATCATCATTATATGTTTTCCCCAAGAGCTCAGGGGTGGGAGTATTCTCCTTAGAGAATAATAATGAAATGTTCCATTTGGCTAGGGGTGCTCTGTCTTAGCATTGTCCTTGTCATTTTATATTACTGATGGGCACTCTGTATGTGGATTCAACAACCTGTCATCAAAATAACTGGTCTTTGTTTATAAAAACTTTGTTTTTAGCTTTTTTTCTTTTTCAGTTCTAATTTCTATTCCCAAGCCCTTCCCCCCACTTCTTGTACTTTGGGTTCACCCCTTCATTTCTATTTCTCCCTGAGTGTACTTGAAGTGGGAATATTTTTTCCTTTTTCTTTAATGGATTAGAATAACTACATGGTGGTCTTAACAATTTTCTACAAAGCACAGACGTTAATGAATTTTGATGAATCGAGAGTACTTTATACTTAGAATTTGTTTACAAACTTTGTTTCTACAGCCTATATATGGCTTTTATATCTGTGTATTATAGGACACGTGAGAAAAAAAGAGAAGATGGCAAGTGGAGAGATTATGACCGTTACTACGACCGAAATGAACTCTACCGGGAGAAGTATGATTGGAGAAGAGGCAGGAGTAAGAGCCGGAGTAAGAGCCGAGGTCTGAGTCGAAGTAGAAGCAGAAGTAGAGGGCGTAGCAAAGACCGGGATCCAAATAGAAATGTTGGTGCGTACATAAAATGTCTTCTCTAAAAGCTTTGTAGTTGCTTGTAGCGCATGGACACAGAAATACCATTAAAGATAAATCTCCTTTTAATAATCTTAAGCAACATAAAAGCTGAAATTATCTAAAAAGACAATATTGATTTTGGTAAGTGACAATACTATTACTCGGTTGGAGCTAGAGGGGAGTTGGATTTTCAAAATAAGACCTGTTCATAAGGTATAGTACATGTCTAGACTTAAGTCATTTTCTATAGTAGATTCAGAGCTACCATTTGAGGAAGAAGGCTGCCAGATTTTGCTTTTTTTTCCTCTTAAAAGTAATTGCCTTGTGTTTATAAAATTAAAAAGAAAATAAGTAGATTGCTGGGATCCCAATCACTGATCTTGTAAAATAACAGTTTGGAATTTAGTTTTTAGATAAATATAAGTGAAGAAGCTGAGCCTTTTTATTTTTTAAGTGTAATTCATGTTAATATTATAAAACCGGATTTTCTACAAATTATTAGTTCAAGATGTGTCAGAATATTGATGTTCTTGCTTTTAGAATATATTACCAAGAGGAATTTAAATTCAGGTAGTTTAGTAAGCTTAATTTTCTCATCTTTCCTATTGTGTGAAAAAACTGTGAGAATATAAAGTGTCATCTCTGTTTCTTATTTTTATTTTCTTTCTAAAGCAGAGCACAGGGAAAGATCAAAGTTTAAGAGTGAAAGAAATGACTTGGAGAGTTCCTATGTGCCTGCCTCTGCTCCACCCCCGAACTCTTCGGAGCAGTATTCTTCTGGGGCACAGTCTATTCCCAGCACCGTTACTGTGATTGCACCTGCTCACCATTCTGAAAACACAACTGAGAGTTGGTCTAATTACTATAACAATCATAACTCTTCCAATTCTTTTGCTCGAAATGCACCACCAAAGAGGCGATGCAGGGATTATGATGGTAAAAATCTCCTTCTCTCTTATTGTGCCCAAAAGAACTAGTAAAGCAAATGTTGTATATATCACATATCTTTTTTATTGTAGTCCAAATTTTATTTAAAAGAGTGAATGGAGAAGAGAATGGAGAGGCATATTCTTAGTTACTTGTTTGATTTACTGTTTAGTCTTGTCAAAAGAATGTTTGATTCTTTGTGTGTATGTGTGTGTGCACGTGTGCGTGTGCGTGCGTGTGTGCGTGTATGTGTGTGTGTTACTGTTTCTTAAAGTACTATAAAGCTGAGCACCAGTGGCTAACACTGTAATCCTAGCTACTCAAGGGACTAACTGGAGGATTGCATTTTTAAGCCAGCTGAGGTAAAAATAGTTGAGATTTTAGTTAAGTTTGGCTTAGAGGTATGGCTGAAGTGATGAGTACCACTGAGAATGAACAACAGTCCTTAAGTACAATGTCCAATACTGGCAAAACAAAAAAATCTTAACATAGTCTGGTGCTTGTGTCTCACACCTGAAATCCTAGCTACTCAGAGGCTGAGATCTAAGGATCGCAGTTCAAAGCCAGCCTAGGCAGGAAAGGCCATGAGACTCTTATCTCCAATTAACCACCAGAAAACTGGAAGTGGTGCTGTGCCTCCAAGTGGTAGAGTGCTAGCCTTGAGCAAAAGAGTTCAAGGATAGCACCTAGGCCCTGAGTTCAAGCCCCACAACTGACTACCTGCTCTCATCCCCCCCAAAAGATCTAGTACTCACAACACTATGAATGTACCATGAAATATTATAGATACTAGAATAAAACTGTCTTTATGTAGTGTGTTTAAGTGCTGAGAATCTAAGCATTTTTAACCTGCAGGTTTGATGTGCTGACTTTGCATTTGAATGAATCAGTATGTGTGTTTTGACTTTTTACTTTGGAAATAATGACAAAAAAGCATATATACACACACACAGACACACACACATTATGACAAATATAACTCCTAGTATACCCATAACCTTGTTTCAGCAGTTTCTAACTCATAGGCAATGTTTTTCAATAGGGTTTGAACTCAGGGCCTCATGGTTGCTAGGCAAGAATTTGACCAATTGCCTTACTATCTCAGCCTCTTTAAAAACATTTTTACTTTAACCTACTTTTACCTTTGATTTTAAGCAAATCATAACTGTCATAACTTTTGTGTTTCGTAGTGCTAGGAATCAAAATGTAGGTTTCACCCTGTAAGGCAAGCACTTCAACATTAAACTTAAGTCCCAGTCCCTCATTTCTTTTCTGTAACTATAGAACGCTTATGGTCTTACCTTTTATTTTTAAATAATGAATTAAGTCCTGTTGTAATTCCAGTGTTAACTTATTACTCTAGTTCCCTAGCTAAGTTTTCTTTCCTAAGGCCAACTTAACTTTTTCTGTTTTTGTGTATCTTTCTTTTTTCTTTTCTTTTCTTTTTTTTTGAACTCAAGGCCTGGGTACTGTCCCTGAGCTTCTTTTTCTCGAGGTTAGCACTCTACCACTTGAGCCACAGTGCCACCTTCAGCTTTTTATGTGGTACTGAGGAATTGAACCCAGGGCTTCATGCATGCTAGGCAAGTACTCTAGCACTAAGCCACATTGCTAGTCTTTTTGTGTATCTTTCTAAACACACTGTATATGTACAGAGTTGTAAATTAGAATAGTAGATTTTTCTGTTCTAAGTAGATAAAAAGATTTCTTTCTTTTATTCTTACAGAAAGAGGATTCTGTGTGCTTGGTGACCTTTGTCAGTTTGATCATGGAAATGATCCTCTAGTTGTTGATGAAGTTGCTCTGCCAAGTATGATTCCTTTCCCACCCCCTCCTCCTGGGCTTCCTCCTCCACCACCTCCTGGAATGTTAATGCCTCCAATGCCAGGCCCTGGCCCAGGTCCTGGTCCTGGGCCTGGCCCTGGCCCAGGCCCAGGCCCAGGCCCAGGTCCTGGCCACAATATGAGACTTCCTGTTCCTCAAGGACATGGTCAGCCTCCACCTTCTGTTGTGCTTCCCATACCAAGTAAGTGTATGTTGGTTGAATCTTTGGTGATTAATTCTTTTTAGAAGAATCTTGTCTCTTTTGAATAGTAACTCTCTAAAGTGTTTGGAAAACAGTAGAGGAATTTGGGACATATTCTCATAATTAAGATGTTCTTTCTTTTTGAAAGTACTGTTGTATAGGGTTATTTATAGTACCTCTAGTATAAATTTTGTCTGTAGTAGTTTATGCTATATTTAGTTGGTAGCATTTTAAGATGTCAGAGTAAGAATATACCTGTAGTAATTTAATGAAATTTCCCAGTGTTTAAAGAAAAATCCCTTCAAAAATATTGAAGCCAGGCGTGGTAATTCATACCTATTATCCTAGTTAGTGGAGAATATGAGAATAGGAAGATGGCAGTTTGAGGCTAGCACAAACAAAAAGTTAAATCATTAACAGGGCAAGGTAATTTGTACCTTTCAGCCTAGCTAGCTACAGTGGGAAGCCTAAAATAGAATGCAGTCCAGGTGTAGGCCTGAACAAAAAGTGAGATCCTGTTTTAAAATAACCAGTGCAAAAAATGGCTGGAGGAATGGCTCATTGGCAGAGCACCTCCCTACTAAGTATAAGGCTCTGAGTTCAAACCCCAAGGATCTGAGTCCAAACCCCAGTAATTTCAAAAACAACAAAATGTACTAAAATAGCATTAATTTTTTTAATTTAGCAAGGATTTATGTACTAAGCAGAAAGTAGGCAGAAATAAAAAAGGGAAAAAGGAGCATTTATTTGACGCCCAGGAGATGGGAACACAGAGAGAGAGAGAGAGGCCTTTTTTTCCTTTTTTTCCCCCTTGTGGTATGGAATTGAGAATTGCACCTAGGACCTTGAGCTTGTGAAGCAAACACTAATTGAGTTATGCCCCCAATCTATATTGTATAAACAATGTAATTGTGACACTCAAGCAGAGATTTTCCTTCTCTAAAGTTTTGGGGTGTTCCCCCCCCCCCCCCCCCAGTACTGGGGCTTAAACTCAGGATTTGGGCACTGTCTCTGAGCTTCTTTTGCTCAAGGCTAGCACTGTACCATTTGAGCCATAGCACCACTTCTGGCTTTTTCTGTTTATGTGGTACTGAGGAATTAGACCCAGGGCTTCATGAATGCTAGTAAGCACTCAACCACTAAGCCATATTCCCAGCCCAAGAAGTATTTTATATAGAGAAATTTTTACAATGGAAGATAGGAACATATTTTTGTATGAAAGTTATGCCCAAGAATGTAATTTTCTTTATATTTTATTATGATTTTTTTTTTGTTTGTTTGTTTGTTGATCATGGAGCTTGAACTCTGGGCCTGGGCACTGTTCCTCAGCTCTTCAGCTCAAGGCGAGCACTCTACCACTTGAGCTACAGTGCCACTTCCTTATGATGAAAAATTTTAAGGAACCAGACAAGTTGAAAGACTTCTACCTCCATTCTTGCTATCAGACTTATTTATTTAGTTGGTAGGCCTGGATGCTGTCCCTCAGCTCTTAGCTGAAGGCGTGTACTCTTATCACTTGAGCCATAGGGCCACTTAAAGTTTTTTTTGAGTAGTTTATTGGAGATAAGAGTCTCATGGATGGGCTGGGAAGGTGGCTCTGTGGTAGAGTGCTTGCCTTGCATGCATGAGGCCCTGGGTTTGATTTCTCAGCACCACATAAGCAGAAAAAGCCAGAAGTGGCGCTGTGGCTCAAGTGGTAGAGTGCTGGCCTTGAGCTGAAGAGCTGAGGGACAGTGTGCAGGCCCAGAGTTTAGGCCCCACGACTGGTCCAAAATAAAAAAAAGTGGAAGTGGCGCTGTGGCTTAAGCGGTAGAGCGCTCACCTTGAGCTGAAGAGCTGAGGGACAGCGCCCAAACCCAGAGTTCAAGCCCCATGACCGACCCAAAAAAAAAAAAATGCCAAAGGTCTCATTGACTTCCGGGTGGGGCTCTAGGTGAGAGCCATTAGCTCCTAGCCTTGCTATCAGGTTTTACTCTATTTACATCATCACATGGCTTTCCATTTCTGCATTGTTATTTTTCATATTTTTTACCTGATCAGGTAGACACTGAACATGTTTGAATTTATGAAGAAATAGAAATTTACTGTTACTTCAGAGACAGCCAGTTCTGCTTTTTTCACTCTTAATTTCGCCTCTTGTAGAACTAAGAATGTTAATTTATTATTTCAACTCACAGTGCTGAAACTTGTATATCTCAATACCTTATTTCTATGCAAAGCCCCTATAGAACTTAATTTTTTTTTGGTCAGTATTAGAGGTTGAACTCCAGGGCCTTAAGCATGCTAGGCAAGTAGTCTGCCACTTGAGCTATTCCTAGCCCTTTTGCTTGTATTTTGATTTTGAGATAATGATGCTGGAGAGCAAGTCTTGAGCTTGTGATCCCTCTGCTTCTGCCTCTTGACTATAGCTAAGATTACAGGTGTGCACCATTATGCTTAGCTCCAAGTATATCTTTTAAGTATGGATATCTAAATTACTAGGTTATTATTTTTATAAGGAAACACTTACTCTGTTCCTCTTACTTTCTGTAACGTGTAGGGCCGCCCATATCACAGTCAAACTTGATAAACAGCCGAGACCAGCCTGGGACAAGCTCAGTGCCCAATCTTGCACCAGTTGGAGCAAGACTACCTCCTCCTCTACCCCAGAACCTCCTTTACACAGTATCAGAACGTAAGTAAATGCTTGCCTCAAAATTGCCAGGGTGGAGAAAAACCTGGCTTTGTCATACCAGTTTTACCCTTTGAAAATTAATTTCTATTATTGAGTGTGATCTTTGTATCCACAGAGCAATTTACTATGTGGTTATAAAGCCATATTTTACTTTTGTGTGATAGAAGAAAGAAAGGCGAAGGCTTCTGTTTTGGAGGAGTCTCCTCTGTTGCAAACTTTCTCCTAAAGGAAATTTTTTTGAAGCTTCTGGAATTTCTAAAATTTCTAGCCTGTCTTCCAAGGGTTATATATTACAAAATATGCTTAGTAATTATTTAACTTCCATGTTGAAGGTAAAAGGCATCATTTAAATTGTAACATTTAGGCTATATAACAATAATATATAGCCTAATAATGCCTTTCTTGACTCTTAATTTCCTTTCTCCAAAAATATTTTTTAAAAATTAGTTGGTTGTTAAAAAAAAAAAGATATCAGATTATGAGACTTTTCTCTGCAGAACCATTTCACTTTGTTTTGTACATAACAGTTTGTTTTGCCTCCTATACTTTTCTTCATCTCTTTCATGTCAATAGAGGCAACTAAGCAAACTAGTTGAGCCCAGGTTAAAAATTCTGATCCCATTACTAATTCCTTCACAAGGACTTTATGACCTTGAAGATTCATTTTCTTAAAATGATAGTAAAAATGTTACTTCATAAGGTTCTTTTGAAGAATAAATTAACTTGCATTTTGAAGTCATAATAGAAAGCATCTAAAAAGTGTCTGGCATTTCATAAGCTAGTATCTCATTTCATGAGATATTATATTATTGTAGTTATTCTTTTCTCTTCCAATTTTAATCTCTGCAATCAAGCCATCTTCTCCTTAAGTCTCTACCTTCCCCAGTCCTTATCAGTGGAAATAAGACCCACCAGATCATCTAGAATCCAAACCTTTACACAATTGATTTTTTTTTTCCTTGTGTATGCTGTCACTGTTGGGGGTTGGAGCTCAAGGCTTTTAGAATGTTAGACCTGCTCTCTCTGAGCTGTACTCATAGCCCTGCTTAGGTTTTCTAAATAACTAATTAAAAATCCTTTCTCTTTTTCTTTGAAATTATTCTCTGTACTTCTTCTATAACCTTTGTCCTCATCTACCATTGAATCAGCTTACATTTGGCTAATGGTTACAACTTTCTTGGTGCTCTCCTACATAATGCTACTAAACTTAATTTTTTGAGTCCCCGTGCCCACTCATGTGTGGATTTATTCTTCTCAACCCCGATTCTCTCATGGTACTAGGATTTGAACTCAGGGCCTTGTCTTGGTAGGTACGTATTCTACAACTTGATCCATATTCTTTCTTTCTAGACATTATTTCCTTTTGAACCATAACTGGCTTTGAACTTGGATTCTCCAACTTGATGAGCAAGTGTTTTAGCACTTGTGCTAATGCCCCCAGTTCTGCTTGTTTAGTTATTTTCTAAAATAGGATTTCATACTTATGCCCAGACCAGCATGGACCGTGATCTTTCTGTATTTTTATGCTTCCTTGGTAGCTGGGATAGCAGGTGTGGCTACTATGCTCAAGTGTTATTAGTTGGTGGTCTCAAGAACTGTTGCTCTTCTCTGCTTCCAACCATTATCCATCTGATCTCCGCCTTCCAATAGCTAGGTTTACAGATAGGAGTCCCTGCTTCTGGCTTGCCACTCTATTATTGATAATTTCCTTTTTTTTTTTTCTTCTTTTACACTACTTCCCAATATGCTCCTTTTCTGATCAGACCAATTATACTCTGTCTGTGTTGCTGTTGTAACTTAGCTTTGTTTTTCCTTCTTCACTACTGCCCATGTGCTTTCTCTTTCAAGGCCCAATCTTCTAAATACTTGAGGAACATTATTGCTGTGTTCTAAACTCATATAACCAAATGATTTATAATGATGTTAAACACATGGGTATTCATATATGTATTCATATGGGTATTCATATATGTATCCACAGATATATGAATATATACATGTATTTATGTATGTTTATGTATATATTTATATCTGATTTTAAGTATGTGAATCTTAGGTTCAGCTGACCTTTAAATCTTAAGTATCCTTGTTTCATGTTTAACATTACAGCTCAATCCTCAGATGAGTCTTTTTCATGGTGTGTGTTTATTCTGTTGATAGTCTTACTATTTTAAAGCAAATATTAAATATGCATAAAATACAGTATAATGAACTCAAATGTGTCCATTTTAATGATGTCCCATGTAACCATTCTTCAGCCCCAACAATTACCAGCTTGTGGTCAGTCTTTCGTCTGTTTCTACTTGAGTTAGCTGTTAATATTATTTCTCAATGTCCTTTGGACTTACAAATACGAACAATTGGATTATTTATCTCAGAGTCTGTTGTAGATAGTACATTTTTTTTTGTACTGCTAAATGTACTATTGTGAGTCATGATAACTATTCCTTTTTTTTTTGTTGTTGTGGGGGCTTGAACTCAAGGCCTGGGTGCTGTCCCTGAGCTTTGGCTCAAGGCTATGCTCTGCCATGTTGACCCACAGCACCACTTCCGGTTTTCTGGCGGTTAAATTGGAGATAAAGAGTCTCATGGGCTGGGAATGTGGCTTAGTTGTAGAGTGCTTGACTAGCATGCATGAAGCACTGGGTTTGATTCCTCAGTACCACATAAGCAGAAAAAGCCAGAAGTAATGCTGTGGCTCAAGTGGTAGAGTGCTAGCCTTGAACAAAAGAAGTGCAGGGACAGTGCCCAGGCCCTGAGTTCAAGCCCCAAGACTGGCCAAAAAAAAAAAATCCCATGGATTTTCCTGCTTGGACTGGCTTTGAACTGCAGTCCTCAAGATCTCAGCCTTCTGAGTAGCTAGGATTACCTATGTGAGCCACTGGCACCTGGCTCCATTTTGTTTTAAATTACCAGTCTATATTGTTCAAATTTAATATTGAAACTCCCTCTCTAAGCAGTTTGGTTTTAATTTCTTAAAAATTTGAGAGTTACACCTTATTTCATTTAATAAATTAACAATATTCATTAATTTGTCAAGTATTTATTGAGTGCACACTGTGTCAGTCATTGTGCTGGACACTAGGGAGCTAATGAATGAGCTGTCAGACTGCATATGGCAGGAAGTCCATGATTCTCCTACCTTTAAAAAGGAAGAATATTTTGTAGAGTATCTAAGTTCCTCTTAGAATTTAAAAATTGCAAACATTTGTTTTAGAGAATGGTGATACTTGTAACACAAGTTTGGGGACAAATAACATCAACTGCTTCTTTTGTCATGGTAAAGACTGTATAGGAAAGTAGCTAGAATCTTTTCAAATTTAGAAAGAAAAAATAAAGTCTCAGAATAAAGGGTAACATTTGGTTTTATGATACACTATTTCCCCCCATTTTTATTCCATGATCAGTAAAACATGATAACTTCCCATTGACATTATTACTACCTTAGAGTTTTATATGCTCTGTCGATGTTTTTATATAGAATTGTTTGACACCTGTATATTTAGAAAATTATAGAATAAATGCATTAGACAGTTCCCAGTTTTATGCAAACAAATTGTGAATTTTCATCATTTCTTAAAAACCTAAAAATTAATTCTAAAATATATAGAGAAATTTGAAAACATAGGAGTATAGCAAACTAAACACTAAACAAAAAATGTTGGAAGGTATAGTATAGTTTGTTTTAAACATTGTATATCTTTCAATTCAATTTTAAGATAGCTTAAAAAAAATCCTGTCTTTGAGACAGAAGCAGAACCCTTAAAATTGTTCAAGGTTTTTTGATACATATAAATTACAACTTTGCTTTCATTGTAATAATTTAACAAGTTGGAAGATTTTAAATTGTGAATGTTTTATTGCCATTAAAATTGTTTTCAAAAAAGAATTTATTAAGTGGTATATATTAAGTGGTAAATGAAATCTGGAGTTTGAGAGGTAAGGATTTGCTTAGTGCTAGGTACTGGGAATATGCAGACAGAACAGCAGTGCTTCATTCTGTAAGAATTAAAAAATCTAATGATGAAGAAGAAACTTGTTTTAGAAAACTAAGAACTAATTACAGCATGTTTTTTACTATTGGGAAGAGTGCTTCAGGTACACAATTAACAAAGAAACTAATAATTTAACCTGGGCATGTAGTTTTCACCTGCACTTGAAAAGTTGAAGCTGAAGCAGGAGGACCCAGATTTTAGGTGAGCCTGGACAACATAGCAACATCATGCAACTCTGTCTCAAAATCAACCAACCAATCACTATTCAACCTACCACCCAACAGTCATAACAAAGTGACTAGTAATGTAAAAAAATAAAGCATTCACTTAGACTGTTTTGGAAGAGTACAGTTGAACAGTAAAACAATAAGAAAGTTAGGTAAGATATATGTGCTTCCCAGTAATCCCATTTAAAAGCTAATATGAAAAGGTATAATTTAGAAAAACTCATGGCGTTTGTTGTTGTTGGGTCAAAACATCAAAGATCCTTTGAATGTGACTTAAATAATGAGGTATAATTGAAATTATTTTGCAAGACAGCGATATCATATGTCTGTTAAACAATTATCTTGGGTTGGGAATGTTGCTCTGGGTGTGATGGTTACTGAAGTACATTTTATCCAGTTTCAAAGTCATCAATTTAGTGTACTTCGGAAATCTCCATTCCAGCTACCCCCCCCCCCCCCCCCCCCCCCCCCCCCGCAGACCAAAGAACCACATGATCTTTTGTGTGTGAGTGTGTCAATTCTGGGGCTTGAGCTCAGGGCCTGGGCACTGTTCCTGAGCTTTTTTGCTCAAGACTAGTGCTCTTATCACATGAGCCACAGCTTCCCTTCAGGCTTTTTGGTAGTTAACTGGAGAAAATAGTCTAAGGAACTTTGCTGCTCATGCTGGCTTTGAATCAGCATCCTTAGATCTCAGCATCTGAGTAACTTGGATTACAGACATGAGCTAACAGTGCCCAGCTCAATACATAATTATTTTAAAAAGTCTCCTTTTCTGCCTTATACCTGATTTGATGACTGGTTTTCTTTGAAACAGACTAGAAATACTGGATATGCCAAAAAGTAATAGAAGTATATAAATACTGCATTCTGTAGATTGTGTCTTAGGTTGAGAGTAATTGTTTATTTTTTAGCTTGAATCCACATAATCTTTATTCTTCAGAAAACTTTTCCAATTATTAGCACATAAAAATTACTAAAACACTGTTTTTCTGTGAGATTTGCTCATTTACTTCTGTGGGATACATCATACTTGTTTATGTGGACAATGGACTTTATGAATAGAAAGTGAATTGGTATCTAATTTAGTCCTTGTGTATTATCTAGAGTCTTTCATCCCTTGTGATTCATGTTGCATTAGTTGTTATGTTGCCCATTTCAATATGAATCTTCACCATTTGACATTGAGCAAACTAGCCTTTTAGTTTCTGTTTACTTTGAGACAGTTATTGATTTGATATACTTGGTACATTCTGTGGGATATCATAAATTTAAAGTAGTCCCATGGGCTGATGTTGTACTTCCGTTTTTCTCCTGAGCTTTCTACTTCGTTCTCCTTATCCATCATTCTTCATAAGGATTTTCTGCAATGGACCATGCTTAAACTATTTTCAGGTCACTGATAAGCTAAATTGTTTTTGCAGTATAATGGCTGAATCTTTATTCTCACCACAAAATAGTAATCCAAGTGATTGCTTTTGTGTCTTGTCCTATTAAGGTACATTAAAAATCTTTAGGGATTTTAAAACTTAACATTATATCGTGTGCTAAAAAAATTCTAAATTCCCTCTGTCATGTGTTGTAGTGAATGGCTGATTTTGGATATAAAGAAAGATATATGTCTCACACAAGGTTGTCAGGAGTTAAAAAACTATGGAATAGCCGATCAAGGGATGGCTTTGTTCCTTGATACTTTGTATTTTTCTAACCCTGTTCTGCAGAGTTTGGTATCATTGTGTCTATATTCTTGTATTAGTACATAAAAAGAAACCCTTAGTGTATTTTCTTTCAAAACCTATTTCTTAATATCTGTGTAATTTCATATATCCAGTGCTGCTCTATTTAGATTTTGTCCTTTTTGTTTTTTGCTACTGATCTGCTCACAGGGACAACACATTTTAAATTCTTGTTTTTTTTTCTTTTGACTATTTCATATTCTCTGTGAGGGCATAGTTGTTGTGCTTTCTTTCTTATTTCTTGATTTTTGTTTTTCTGGTCCCAAATGTGGGAGCCCCATGTTTTGTGTGGTTACATGTGTCAGCCTTTGTGTCTAGCTCAGAGGACACTAAATTCTGTGTGAATAATAGCTAAGGGTTCCTTCCTCTAGCTGGATATTGTTGATTGTTCAGCTTTGGATAAAGTCAGTACACAATTGTTCTATTTTACATTGTAAGAGGTGGAAATTACACAGTGCTAGCTCATTCTTACTTTTTTATACCTTGATGCAGTCTGGCAGTTGCATGTCTAAACCTCTGAGTTAGAAAGAATCTCATTGTCATCTTTCTCAGTTACTACTTCTGTGCATGTCATTTCTTTGTTCTTGGCTCAAAGTCTAAGGAACTAGCTTATTGTCTAAGAGAAGCTTGTGACTCTCAATCCTAGTTGCCCTCCTATTCTTTCCTCTATAGGACAGCCCATGTACTCTCGTGAACATGGTGCTGCTGCATCTGAGCGACTTCAGTTGGGGACACCGCCTCCTCTGTTGGCAGCTCGTTTGGTGCCACCTCGCAACCTCATGGGATCCTCCATTGGGTATCATACCTCAGTCTCCAGCCCCACCCCTCTGGTCCCAGGTAAGCTTTGCTATAGATGGCCATCCACCTCACTGGTCTTGCATGATAAGCTGGTCAGCCTAAGAAGTTGACCTGGCATTTTCATCTGCTGCCACATATTCCCATTAAAGCTCGTAGGTAGTTTTAGTTTCTATTCTTCTGCTTTGGTTCTTCTGCTTTGGTTCGTCCCTTGTGGCTGCTGTATGATTAGGCCTCCTGTGTGTCTGTCATCTCTGGTGTCCTCTATATTTACTTTCAGTGCCTCGGTAACAAAGTCACACATAGTTCCTTGAGCTAGTTTCTAATCAGGTAGGTAGGAAGATAATATCTACTTGAGTGTTTCCTAATTAATTAGTTATATATTAGAAGAAAAACGAGGTTAATTTTTCTTTGACATGAAACACAAACATCTGGTTTGCATTTTGGATAAACAAGCCCCCCATACCTCCTGTGGTATAGATGTAATGTATGTAATATAGTGATTTCTTGAAAACTCTTTCCTCCTATTGGCCTGTGTAATTTGAAAATTGGTGGTGTGCTTTGTTAGTGTGTTAGGAGATTCTTACTTTTCCTTAGAGACATTTTATACTTTGACTTTAGATTTCGCTTCATCATTATTAACTGAAGGACTTTTTTTTGAAACAGTGTCTTCCTATGTAGCTTAGGCTACTGTCCTGCTACCTCAGCCTCCTGATTTTGTGATGGGATTATAGGCTTGTGCCACCACAGCCTGACTTTGCATGGCTTTTGCTTGCTCAGTCGACATTCTACCAGTTTAGATAATGTTCTAGTCTTGCTTTTTATCAGTTATTCTGGAGATGGAGTCTTGAAAACTTCTCTGACTGGCTGGCTTTGAACTGCAGGATTATACTTGTGAGCCATTGGTACCAAACTAACTGTGGGAACTTTTTATGTTACTAGTACCTAATTATAACTTAAAACTTTTTATGCCAGGTGCTGATGGCTCACATATGCAATCCTAGCTGCTGAGGTTGCTGAGATCTGACGATCAAGGTTCAAAGCCATCCTGGGCAGGAAAGTCCATGAGATTCTTCTCTCTGAATAAACTATACCCCCAAAAGCTGGAAGTAGAGCTGTGACCTAAGTAGTAGAATGCTAGCCTTGAGCAAATGACACAGGGAGATAGCACTGAGGCCCTACATTCAAGCCCCAGGACTGGCAAAGCAAAACAAACAAAAACCCCAAACTTTTTATTACGTTGTGCTGATTGTTTTTTCTTTTAAAGGAATCAGCTGGTGCCAGTACTCAAGCCTATAATCCTAGCTACTTAGTAGCCTGAAGTCAGATGCTTGCAGTTCAAATTTATTCAGCCCAGGCAGGAAAGTTTTTGAGATTCTTATCTTCAGTTACCCATCAAAAAGCCTGAAGTGGAGCTGTGGCTCAAGTGATAGCACATAAGTTATCCTTTTTTTTTTTTTCCATAAGTTATCCTTGAACAAAACAGATCAGGGATAGTACCCAGGTCCTGAGTTCAAGCCCCAGGTTTGTGCACGCATGCACGCGATTACGGCACGCGCGCGCGCACACACACACACGATGAATCAACAGTTATTTTGTAGGTTGGTGCATATAGCATATAAGTTTTAGAATTGGCATTTGTAACCATGGAAGCTATTATTTTATGTATCACCTTCAAAGTATATAATTCTTAAATATATTGAAGCAAGTAGATGAGATTTGCTTTTTTTTTTTTTTTTTTTGTCTGTTGTGGGGCCTGAACTCGGGGCCTGGGCACTGTCCCTCAGCTCTTCAGCTCAAGACTAGTGTTTTACCACTTGAGCCATAGCACCACTTCTGGCTTTTTTTTTCTGCTTATGTGGTGCTGAGGACTCAAACCCAGGGCCTTATGCATGCAAGACAAGCAATCTATCACTGAACCACCTTCCCAGCCGGAGATTTGCTTTTTAAAGCTATCATTACAATTTATGTTTCTGTTGATAGGGAATATTCACAGTTAAATACTATTTTTGAACCTTTTTCTTGAACAAAAATTAAAAAGAAAATTAGAACAGAAGCTGAAATAATTAAATGTGAAGCTCAAAGAATTCTCTTAGCACATAATTGTATTGTAGCCATCTAACTATTGAAGTGAGTCATTCAGTTTTCTTGACCAACCATTGTCAAACAGCTTTGGCTCAATACAAGCTTTGAAAATGAAAAGCAAATTCTATAATAGGAACATCATTGTGACAATAATTTACGAAGTTTTCCCAGATGTCCTCCTCTGAGGAAACTAGCACAAAAATGACCCTGATGTCTAACTTTGGACATTGTTTAACATTTTATTAGAGGGAATCAGTTTTAATCTATTGATGCCATGTGCTGCTTTCAAAACTAGAAGGAAAAAAGTATGAGCAATGTGAGAAGGATACTGACTAGCAGTTCTTGTTCTTGTTCTAGTACTAGATGTCTCAGAATCACTTGTATTTCAGTGGTGTTTTATTGTTTAGACTCAGGTTAGTCTATTGATGCTTTGTCAAAGGAGAGGATTTGCAGATGATCTGGAGTTAGGGAATACAGTATTCACAGGAAAGGTTTTCTCTAAGAGTGTTGAGAGTGAGAAATTTGCATTAGAAACTTCTGAATCCTAGTAGTGCTTATTACTTCCATTCACTGCCTTTAGAGTTTTAGGACGCTCACTGTAGGGATCATTGCTGATCTTACTCTGAATCACAGAAGTGACTTTAATAAAGAATTAAATGTGTATTATAGCTTATACTTGGTGTGGATTACTCAAGGAATTTTTCCATTACAAAAAAAAAAATAAGACTGGACTTCTAAATTCTAATTATGAAAATCAGTATAGTCTTTTTTTTTTTTTTTGGCGAGTCCTGGGGCTTGAACTCAGGGCCTGGGCACTGTCCTGAGCTTCTTTTGCTCAAGATGAACGCTCTGCCACTTGCCACAGAGCCATTTCTGGCTTTTTCTGTTTATGTGGTACTGAAGACTGGAACCTAGGGCTTCATGCATGTTAGGCAAGCATTCTACCACTAAGCCACCTTTGCAGCCCCTACTATAGTCTTAACCTTTGCAGTTTTACTTTTTATGGAGTGAAGAGGATAAATGCCATTTGGTTTTCTTTTTTAGAATTTCTTTTAGAATTGCTTTTAACACCAATATAATTGTTCACTTAGCCTTAGAATTTTTAAAATGGGCTTTTGATGAGACACATAGGGAAAACATTAATTAAAAAATGAATTGATGAGGTGGGTTCCAGTGGCTCACACTTATAATCCTAGCTACTTGGTAGGTTGAGATCTGTGTTCCCAGTTCCAAGACAGCCCAGGAAGGAAAGTCTGCCAGACTCTTACCTCCAATTAACCATTAAAAAGTCAGAAGTGGAGCTGTGGCTTAATGTAGTGCTAACTTTGAACAAGAGAGCTCAGGGACAGCACCCAGTCCCTGAATTCAAGCCCCAGGACTAGCACACGCATAA
This sequence comes from Dipodomys spectabilis, assembly GCF_019054845.1. Classification (NCBI taxonomy): domain Eukaryota; kingdom Metazoa; phylum Chordata; class Mammalia; order Rodentia; family Heteromyidae; genus Dipodomys; species Dipodomys spectabilis. The sequence continues at coordinate 13,169,610 of NW_024870824.1, forward strand.
TAATGAGATGATGATGATGATGATGAAGAAGAAGAGGGATGGATAACAACTATAAATGTAAATTTTATCTGACCAAATTCTTCTTTTTGAAATGTGTTTTACATATGAAGCCAGTTATTGTCTTTCCAGTTTAAAGTATAAATCAAATGAATAATTGATCATTTTTTTTCTTTTCCTAATTAGGAAAGTTATGAGGAAGGCCAGGCACAGTAGCTCACAGTTGTAATTTCATCTATGTAGGAGTGAAAATCCAAGGATTGTGGTTTGAAACCAGCTCAGGCAAAAAGTTAGTAAAACCCTGTTGTAAAAGTGTACATGTGGCATCTGCATGTAATACCTGCTACATGAAAGGCAGAGGTAGGAGGATTGAGATCCATGGCCAGCTCTGGGCAAGTGAGACCCTATCTGAAAAATTACAAAACAAAAAGATCTGAGGGGATACCTCAGGTGTTTGTAGGATGAGTTCAAATTCCATTACCACCAAAAAAAAAAAAAAAGAAGTACAGGAATTGAAACCTAACATTTGTGTACATGAAGATTTATCTCAAAAATATGCATTAAAGTTCATTAGTTAATTAATGTATAAGACAGAAATGGCTCAATGAGTTTTGAGATACATAAGCATTTGGGAATTAATACAGTTTGTGACAGCGCTGTTTTTTTAATCTTTTACTTCCAAAAGTACTGTACTGTAACATAAATGAAATATAAATGGATGTAAGTACATTTGTTGAAGAATATGCATCATTAGTATTTTAAAGTAAATGAGAAATATTTTTTAACCTCTGTCTCATTTAGTATGTATTTTATTTTCCTTCAGATACTTATGAACCGGATGGCTATAACCCAGAAGCTCCTAGTATTACCAGTTCTGGTAGATCACAGTACAGACAATTCTTTTCAAGAACACAGACACAGCGCCCTAACCTGATTGGCCTAACATCTGGAGACATGGATGCAAATCCAAGAGGTGAGAATGGCATGACCTTTTTCTGATGGTAAATGTTGTGTAGCAGTTGTAATAAGAGTTTCTGCATTTGTACTGCTGACCTAATTTGAGGAAATTAGAGGGACTTATACACTTTGAAGGGCACTTTATTATCATCTCAAATGTTCCTAATAGCTTTGTCCCTCAAATTTTAAAGTATAGTATACTTATTTTATTTTATTTATTTATTTATTTTTGGGTCTGGTTTGGGGCCTGAACTCTGGGCCTGGGTGCTGTCCCTCAGCTGTTCAGCTCAAGTCTAGTGCTCTACCACTTGAGCCACAGTGCCACTTCCGGCTTCTTTCTTTTTTTTGCTTATGTGGTGCTGAGGAATCGAACCCAGAGCCTCAGGCATGCAAGGTAAGCGCTCTACCACTGAGCCACCTTCTTAGCCCCCTAGTATACTTATTTTAAAAAGACAATGCTAGCCAGGCACCAGTGGCTCACACCTGTAATCCTAGTTACTTAGGAGGCTGAGATCTGAGGATCGTGGTTCAAAGCCAGCCCGGGCAGAAAAAACCACTAGAAAACGGGAAGTGGCGCTGTGGCTCAAGTGGTAGAATGCTCACCTTGAGCTGAAGAACGCAGGGACAGTGCCTAAGCCCAGAGTTTAAGCCCCATGACGGACCAAAAAAAAAAAAAAAAAAGACAATGCTATTTAATTTTTTTTTTTTTGGAATTGATTGTGGGAATTGAACTCAGGGCCTGGATGCTGGGTGCTGTCCCTGAGCTCTTTTGCTCAAGGCTAGCGCTCCATGGCCACTGGTTTTGTTTTTTTCTTTTTGCATCTAGTGGTGATCTGTATTTTAGTTGACTATTACATTGAGTTGCCTTTGATTTTTTTTGACTTTATTATTTTTTAAAATGAAAGAAAAGCATTTGTTTATTTTCTTGCTCTTAGAAATTTCTAAAAAAGGAAATGTTAGTAGTTGAGTGCTAGTCACAGTATTTTTTAGCTTTTGGATTAAGTATTTTAATCATTTCAAGTTCTTTATGAAACTTAGTAATGTGAATTTTTGTTTTTAACAGCTGCTAATATTGTCATCCAGACTGAACCTCCAGTTCCTGTTTCAATGAATAGCAACATAACCAGAGTAGTTCTTGAGCCTGATAGCCGGAAAAGAGCAATGAGTGGTTTGGAAGGACCACTGACAAAGAAACCTTGGCTGGGAAAGTAAGATACTTTGTTGATTTGGAATGCTTAGTTTGTGTTTTTTTCTTTTTTCTTTTTGTTTGTATTTTCTTTATAAAATTGTTACAGTTGCTATTAGTCAGTGATTTTTAAACTGTCTTAAAATTGTGATTTGAGCAAACGTTGTTGGAATGTTCTAAAAATTGAAAAGCCAATATGTTTTCAGAGTAGATACTTGTAATTTTACCTACATATTTGTATACCTAACCCAATATTGAAAATTATTGAAGGCCTGGGGAAATGGTTCAAGTGGTAGAGTGCCTGCTAACAAGCAGGAGGCCCTATTAAGTAAAAGTACTGACAAAAAATAAAAATAAAAAAAAAAGTCTTAGGCTTGAAATTAGTTAGAAAAGAAGAAAAAAGTTTTCTTTTTGCTTTACCATTAGATTTTTCTTTTTTAAGTTTTTTTTTTAAGCTTTTAATTGTTTCAAAGGGTTACAAGTCAGGTAAAAAGTAGTACATTCCTTATTTGGACCGTGTCACCCTTCCCCTCACTCCCAGTTTTTCCCTCCTTCTCTCCCCCCACAGAAGTTGTAAAGTTCATTTTAATCAGTGTCTAGTGAGTACCACTGCTACAGTGTGTGCCACCATTAAGTTTTTTTAACATGGCTTACCATTTTTTTTATTAAGTAGTTGTACAAAGACTAATATGATGGTTAATATAATCTCTGCTTTTGTAACATTTCATTATTCAGGTATTTTTTCCCCTTTCACTTGTTTTGTTAAAAGAAGGTATAAAAATTGCTCAATAATTTTTTTTAAATGCTAAAGCATAAACTTCTTTGTTAATGTTTCTTTTGGTTAAGCATGATGTTAAGAGAATTAACCAACATCTATTAATATTTTTTCTAGGCAAGGGAATAACAATCAGAGTAAACCAGGATTCTTGAGGAAGAATCAGTATACAAACACCAAATTAGAGGTCAAAAAAATCCCTCAGGAATTGAACAACATTACCAAGCTCAATGAACACTTCAGCAAATTTGGAACTATTGTTAATATCCAGGTAAATGTGACTATATCAGTGATAGAATCCATACATTTTATGGACCTTAGGAAGTATTTCTTTCAGCTCATCTTAATTAAAATGAGTCAGCTGTAATTCTAATCAGCTCTGCTAAGTGCTGTAAACTCTGTATCTTTGTATACATCTTTATGATGGAATTGGTAAGTTAAATTTATTCTTGTGAATCATTTGGTTCTTTTCTATAGCTCATTCCTGGCAGATGCTGGTCTAGTTGCTGAATTTAAAAAAGAAATTGTTTTTGGTGGTCCTTGGGCTTGAACTCAGGGCTTAGACACTGTCCCTGAGCTTCTTTTACTCAAGGCTCATACTTTACTACTTGAGCCACTGTGCTACTTCTGGCTTTTTCTGAGTGGTTTATTGGAGATAAAGAGTCTCACAGACATTTCCTGCCCCATCTGTCTTCAGATCTCAGCCTCCTGATTAGTTAGGATAATAGGCATGAACCTCTAGCTCCTGGCATTGGTTCTTGAGTTTTTTCATAATTCTATTTTTGAACAAGTGACTTTTTCTCTCCCCTAGCTACACTTGTGTCTTATCTAGGGGGTTGAAATTTTTTGTGATTTCTAAGATTATAATCTTGTCCATTGACCACCATACTCTGGTGAAATAGTGATTGGTAGTGTTGGGTCTATTCTTTGAAAATTTTAAGCATTGTAATATATTGTCCAAGATCAAATAGCTTTATGTTTTGCCATCCACTTAGCTATTTGAATTTGTTAATTTGTAGTTGAGTATTAGACTGTCATTAAGGGTACTTGAAAATTAGTGTAAGTTGAAATTTTAGTCTTACTATTTCAATACAGGTTATCAAACCAACATGTAATTTTGTTTATGAAAGTATTACTGGAGAATGTGGGTTGTTTTTGTTTTTGTTTTTTTGAGACAGGGTCTCACTATATAGTCCAAGATGACCTCAAACTCACAATTCTTCAGCTTACTGAGTTCTAGGATTACAGTGTATACAACTGCATGGACAAGTGTTCTTTCTATATAAATAAATATATGTTATATATTTTTATATTATATATGTTTTATATATACCATATATTTTCTTAATTCAGGGGCCTTTGCATGACAAATGCTCTACCACTTGAGCCAGGTCTCTGGCCCCTTTTTGTCTTATTTTCTTTCATGTGTGTGTGTGTGGGGAGATTGCTGGTATTAGGGTTTGAACTTGGGGCCTGGGCTCTGTCCCTGAGCTCTTCAGCTCAAGGTTAGCGCTCTACGACTTGAGCCACTGCACCACTTCATGTTTTCTGGTGGTTAATTGGAGATAAGAGTCTCATGGACTTTCTTGCCCAGGCTGGTTTTGAACCATGATCTTCAGATCTCAAGCCTCCTGAGTAGCTAAGATTATAGGCATGAGCTACGGGTGCCTGTCTTCAATTTTTATATTTATGTGAAGGGATATATACACACATTATCTTTTTTAAAATGCTTCACACATTAAAAATGTACAAAAGATGTTAACTGTCATACCAAATGTCCTCCATCCTTTTTTTGCTAAATTTTGCCTAAATCTTTTTTCTTCATAACATTCAGCTAAATGGAGATGGCTTAGTGTAGGTAGTTGTAATACTACTCAGACTGCTATAACAAATGTCATAGACTGAAATAAACAGAAGTTCAGGTCAACTGGGTCCAGGTGGGGACTTTTTTTCCTGTCTGATAGGCAGCAGCTTTTCACTGTGTCTTCACATGGAGAGAGAGAAAGGGGGAATTGTTTGTCTGTGAATCCTTTGTAAACAGGGCCCCAAACTTCAGACTTGACTTTGATCTTTTTTTAACTATATTTTTATGTCTTCCTTTTTTGGAAGTTGCACTTGCCAAACTTTGCCACTTTGCTTTTAATTCCTAAACGCCCATTGATATTAGGGCTTTACTTAAAAAAATTGGGCAAGGGAGCATAATTTAGTGCATAATAGTGGACTATATGTAATTATAACTTCTCTATTTATAAATTAATGTTGTTTCTAATATTTTCTTTAAAGGTTGCCTTTAAGGGCGATCCAGAAGCAGCCCTCATTCAATACCTTACTAATGAGGAGGCCAGGAAAGCCATTTCTAGCACAGAAGCAGTTCTAAACAATAGGTTCATTCGAGTCTTGTGGCATAGGGAAAATAATGAGCAGCCGGCACTGCAGTCTTCAGCACAGCTTCTCTTGCAACAGCAACAGACAGTGAGTCACCTCACACAGCAGCACCATCATCTACCGCAGCATCTTCATTCGCAGCAGGTGATGGCGACACAGTCTCCTCCCTCATCGGTGCATGGAGGCATCCAGAAGGTAATCTGGCTCACTAGGGATGAAAGGTTCTGGTCCTACTCTCCAAATCAGTAGTTTTTAGTTCATAGTTCTTGAATCTTTTACTTTAAAGCTAATGATGACTTCCATTTGCAAACCAGCATATGATCTCCTAGGAGCTGATGAGAAATGCAGCTCTTGGGCCTGACTCTATCCCACTGAATCAGAATTTCTATGGGTGAGGCCCAAGAATCTGTTTCAAAAAGCTCTCCTGGTGATTTTTACCTACCTTGAAGTCTGAGGTGTGCTGTTCTATATCATAATCACTTACTTAGGTGCAGATTTCTGGGCATCACATGTAGGGCCACATCCATAGAGTTAATCTCCACATATGAATCCTATGAATCTACAAGTTTATTAAGAAAAATTCTGATGTGATGCATACGTACTGTTAACCACTGCACTTTGAATTTAGGACTACTGTGTTTTGTAAGTCAGCTTTGTTTCAAGACCCATTTATCGGGGCTGGGAAGATGGCTTAGTGGTAGAGTGCTTGCCTTGCATGCATGAGGCCCTGGGTTCGATTCCTTAGCACCACATAAACAAAAAGAAAAAAAGCTGGAAGTGGCGCTGTGGCTCAAGTTGTAGAGCGCTAACCTTGAGCTGAAGAGCTGAGAGACAGCACCTAGGCCCACAACTGGACCCCCCACCCCCCCAAAAAAAGACCCATTTGTCCTGCTTCTTCCTATGTAGAAAAATTGTACTCCTTTTTAAACTGGAAGGTGGGCATCAGTGGCTCATGTCTGTAATTCTAGCTACTTAGGAGGCTGAGATCTGAAGATTGCAGTTTGAAGCCAGCTTGGGCAGAAAAGTGCCTGTGAGACTTTTATCTCCAATTAACCACTCAAAAACCAGAAGTGGAGCTGTGGTTCAAAGTGATAAAGTTCTAGCCTTAAGCAAAGGAGTTTATGGACAGAGCCAAAACCCTGTGTTCAAGCGTTAAAACCTACAAAAAAAAAGAAAAAAACAACAACAACCTCCCACCCCCCAAAAAAACAACAACAAAAAACTCTGGAGAACAACCTAGGTGGCTCATTCCTATAATCCTAGCTACCCCAGAGGGATTGATTAGGGAAATCCTGGTTCTAGGCCAGGAAAAAAGATCCCAGCTCAACAAATAAGCTGGGAGGCATAGGTAAGAAGATTGGTGTTCAAGGCCAGCCTAGGCAAATAGCATGAGATCCTATCTGAAAAATAACAAAAGCAGAAAGGATTAGGAATGTGACTCTAGTAGTAGAATGCCTGCTTAGTAAATACAAGGTCTTGGGTTCAAACCCCAATACCACCAAAACCAAGCATTCCCCTAAAAAGTTCATATTGAAAGCTCCAGGAAAACTAGGGTTTTTTAAGTATTTTTCATTCTTTCGTCTTTTCCTGAGATGGAAACTCACTGTGTGTAGCCTAGGCTGGTCTTGAACTTGTTACCTTAGTATCTCAAGTGCTTTAATTACAGGTATGGTCCACCACAATGGCTGGGACTTGGAGTTTTGATTGTTGTTGATTTTATTCCTGATGCTAAATATTGGAATGAAGAAAGGAAGAAAGGAAGAAAGGACAAACTGACAAGTGCATTACAACTGTTATGATAATGATCTTAATGATGATTTCCACCCAGGTGTTTCCATGTTTAAACTAAATGCATTCATACTTAAAGAAAAAAGTGAGCTGGAAATGATGACTCGTTCTTGTAATTCCAGCACTCAGGAGCTGAGGCAGGAAGATCAAATGGGTGAATAGTGAAGGAAAGAGTGATACCATTACCCCTGGGACTATTAATGTTCTGTTAATGTAGTTCAGAATTGCACATTCCATACAGTTCTTCATACTCAGCTACTTTCAGATAAAAACCATCTTCAAAGCATTATATATTGGAGACAACATGAAAAAATTCTTATTTTTATATATATATATATATATAATTTATATATATACCAAATATACATCCACAATATATATATACACTATATATGCACAATATAGATGCACAATATATGTGCACTATATATGTTCACTATATATATGTATTTATATACATTTTGTAGTGACACATTAATTTTTGTTTTTGGTGTTGGGAATTGAACCCAGGGCTTGGTGTATGCTAAGCACATGCATGCTCTACAACTTCTGAAACCCCAGCTGTTATGACGTATTTTACACATCCAAAGAAGTAAGACCTTACAGATAATTAAGGCACCCTCCTGTTTCAATTTTCTGATTTTCTTTACTCAAGGTAGTCACTGTTCTAACTCTGCCATTCTTGGTCATGTTTTTACATTTTTACTACATGTATGTTTTTGTATTTGCAGATGATAGGCAAACCGCAGACACCAGGGGCATATGTTCTAAACAAAGTTCCTGTTAAACATCGTCTTGGACATTCAAGCGGTAGCCAGAGTGATGTGTCACATGTGTTGAATCAGTCTGGTGGTGCTGGGGAGGACTGCCAGGTATGCATTTCTGTGACTCCCTTATATGTTTGGTCATTGAGTGACACACAACCCAGATTTGTTAAGTGTCTTCTCAATCAAGACAGGCGTGACAGGGCTGGGAAGGTAGCTCAGTGGTAGAGCGCTTGCCTTGCATGCATGAAGCCCTGGGTTCGATTCCTCAGCACCACATAAGCAGACAAAAAAATAATAAAGCAATAAGTTTATTTAAAAAAAAAAAAAGACAAGCGTGACAGCGGACCTAAGTGTGGCGGACCTCCCTAATTTCCATAACCCAGTTAGAAAAACAAATTTTTTTCGGGGTGGGAGTGGGATGCCTGTCCCGGGGCAAGCCCCAGGACTCAGGGCCTGGCACCATCCATGAGCTTTTATGCTCAAGGCTAGGACTTTACCACTTTGAGCCACAGTCTCATTTCTGGCTTTTTTGGTGGTTAACTGGAGATGAGAGTCTCACAGACTCCCCTGCTCAGACTGGCTTTAAACCATGATCCTTAGATCTCAGTCTATTTTGTAGCTAAGATTACAGGCATGAACCAGTGCACAGCTGAAATTTAGTATTTTTAAAAATCTAAATAGAATAATTTTAGTTACTGTTATTTTTAATTAATTTTTTAAAATTAATTTTATTTTTTGTTTATGTGGTACCAAGGAATAGAATCCAAGGACTCATGCATGCAAAGGGAGCACTCTACCACTAAGCCACAGTCCTAGCCCTTTAGTTATTTATTAATATATACTTATTCTTAGTTCATTTCTTTAACACTTCTTTTTTTGGTATGTGATTGTGTGTGTGTGTGTGTGTGTGTGCGTGTGTACTGGTACTGGGGGTTGAACTCAGACTGGGCACTGTCCCTTAGCTTTTTCACTAAAGGCTGGTGTTCTTCCACTTGAACCACAGCTTCACTTCAGGCTTTTTCGTGGTTAATTAGGCATGAGTCTCATGGACTTTCCTGTAATTGGCAGGCTTCAAACTATGATCCTCAAATTACAGCCTCCTGTGTAGTTTGGATTATAGGCATGAGCCACTGACACTTGGTTATATAATGTATTTTAGTCATATTCAACACCTTTTGTAATCTTTCTTATCCTTCTTTCCTCTCTTCATTTCCACTTTTTGTAACCTTGCTTTTCCTCTTCTTCTGAAGCTTCCTCAAATGAGACACAAGGTACAATACTTGTATTTGTGGACTGGCTCTGTTCATTTGTAATTGCAAAAAAAATTCAAATGCACACAATAGGGAGTAGTTTGTTAAAATGTAGTACATCCACATAATAGAATATATATGTAACTTGTACAGAGGAACAAGGAATACTTTTAAATATACCATGGAGTGATTATCTGTATTCATTAAGTAAAGAATGCAAAATGAATTAGAAAAGTACATTGCTCGCCATTATTAGTGTAAGAAAAGAGGGGCAGTGAGCACATGCTGATGTACAAGATAATATTTATACAATCTAAGTCTAATGCTTGTTGTAAGTGTAAAAGAAGCTAGATTATGACTGGTCTTGCTTTATAGATTTTTGAGTTGGAAATATATAAATGCTGAATGTGATAATAAAATTAAATGTTTTCTAAAACTTGAAAAATGAGAGTGCTTTAAGAAAACATGATTTGGTTATGTATTTCTTGGGATATTTACTGAGGACAAGATGGAACTGTTCTTTGTTTGTTCATCTGTCTACTAACCAACCCAGTCGTTCTCATGTTTAACCTAAACATATTTAGATTAAAAAATGAAAAACTGAGCTGAGTATGATGGCTCATGTTTTAAATTCCAGTTTAGAAGGCTGAGGCATGAGGATCACAAATTCAAGGCCATACTGGGCTACACTGTGAGAACCTATCTCAAAAAAGAAATAAATTTTGCTAGAGATGTGGCTCTGCGGTTGAGCTTCTGACCATGTCTGTCCTGAGTTCAAATTTTATTGCTGCCAAAATGAAACAAAAATCTTTTTGTCTGTATTAGAGATAAAGCTCAGGGCTTTTGCACTTTCTAGTTATTCCTCCTCCTCCGCCTCCTCTTCCTCCTCCTCTTTTCTTCCTTGTGTGTGTGTGTGTGTGTGTGTGTGTGTGTGTGTGTGTGTGTGTGTGTTTGTGTTCTCAGAAGAATATAATTAAATTTTTTTTTTTTTTTGGTCACTGGTGGGCCTGGATCTCAGGGCTTGAGCGCTGTCCCAGAGCTATTTTGCTCAAGGCTAGCACTTTGCCACTTTGAGCCACAGCTTCACTACCAGGTTTAGGTGGTTGATTGGTAATCAGAGTCTCATGGACTTTCCTACTCAAGCTAGCTTTGACCTCCCTGCACACCCCTCCCCTCCCCCCCTCCCCCGTTTTTTTTGTTAGTTGTGGGACCTTAACTCTGGGCCTGGGCACTGTCCCTGAACTCTTCAGCTCAAGGCTAGCACTCTACCACTTGAGCCACAGTGCCGCTTCTGACTTTTTCTGCTTATGTGGTGCTAAGGAATTGAACCCAGGGCCCCATGCATTCAAGGCTAGACTCTACCATTGAGCCACCCTCCCAGCCCCCTGGCTTTGAACCCTTATCCCTTGATCTCAGCCTCCTGAGTAGCTAGGATCACAAGTATGAGCCACAAGTGCCCAGATGGATATAGTTCTTCTGAAGATGATTTCAAGCATTTTTAAGATATAATCATGTATGTGTTGTTTTTTGTTTTTGCTTTTTAGATATTTTCACCTCCAAGCCATCCAAAAACAATTTATAGCTCCACAAACTTAAAGACATCTTCAAAACTTTCTTCAGGGTCTAAATCTCATGACGTTCAAGAAGTTCTTAAAAAAAAACAGGTAACATTTTCGATTCTTCTACCTTACACAGGAAAGGCAGAATTCTTAAGTCATTATGTTAAAACCTTTAAATTAGTTAATATTAGGGCTAGAGGTATGGCTCAAGTGGCCTTGCAAGCAGAAAGCCTTGAGTTCAAACCCTAACATAGCCCAATATTATCATGTTGTTATAGAGCTACATCGAAATGCATATACTTCTTTATTTAATGAACTCTTGAAAAACAAAAGAGATGAACAAACAAAAAATGCATAGCTGGGTTTCAGTAGTCACATCAAATTCAAAGAATAATTTTGGGTTTTGTACTGGGTATTTAACCAAGGGCCTTGAGCAGGATAATTCATGCTCTATGACAGAATGATATTCCTGTAGTTTTTTGTTTGTTTGTTTTGTAAATTTCATATCCCCACCCCCATTTGAGTGTGGTATGTGATATGCTGGGGGTCATACTCAGGGTCTGGTACAAGCTACATAAGAACCCTACAACTGAGCCACATCCCTGTTTTTTGTTGTTGTTTTTTTTTTTTTTTTAAAGACAGAGTCTCATTATATAGTTCAGCCTGGTCTCAAACTCAGTCATTCTGCCTCAGCCTCCCAAGTAGTGGGATTATAAGTGTATACTCCATCCCTCCCCAGCTGTTGGTCTCAGCTTTTTTTTTTTTTTTTGGTGTCAATATTAGGAGTTAAACTCAAGGCCTCACGCTCGACTTAGCTTTCTTACTCAAGGCTTGTGTGCAGCCACTTCAGCCATACCTCTACAACCCAGCTAATTATTTTAGTAGGAGGAGAAAAATCTGTCTTAGAAAAAGATGACTCTGGAGGTGTGACTTGAGATATAGTTGCATTATTGTTATTAGAATATATTAGCATTATTATTGGCAAATTTTGTTGTTTTCACTGATTGCTTCTTTACTGGTCTATATAGGAAGCCATGAAGCTACAACAAGATATGCGGAAGAAGAAACAGGAAATGTTAGAAAAACAGATAGAATGTCAAAAGGTAAGATATAGGACTCATTATTTACATGTGAGAATTGATGAATAGAATTGATTTACAGATAAGTTAGCCATAATCGTAAAGCATAAGCTTACATTTTACTGATTATTTTGTAGATGCTGATATCCAAGCTAGAAAAAAACAAAAACATGAAACCAGAAGAAAGAGCAAACATAATGAAGACTTTGAAAGAACTTGGAGAAAAGATTTCACAATTGAAAGATGAATTAAAAACATCTTCTGCAGTCTCCACACACTCCAAAGTGAAGACAAAAACAGAGGTACCTATATTTTACACTTAACATAGAGCTATTAGCATCTACATAGGCTTGGTACAATGAAAGTACTGTGAGACCCTTAGATATCTACTAGACTAGTGAGTAAAGTAACCTGAAAAGTTATTAAGTTACTACTAAGCTATCTCCCTCTCTTTCTCACTCCTGCCCCTCCTTACTCATGAATGAATTCAGAACCTGTGCTTGTTAGGTAGGGGTGCTACCCACTTGAGCTCTTTTGTTTGAGCCTTCTATACCCCCAGTCTAAGATTTCTTTGTGAAAGCGAAGTGTGATGGAACTTGCATGTAATCTTAGCCTCCTAGACCAAAACGAAAATTACTTTTAAAAAACATAATGAGGGCTGGGAAGGTGGCTCAGTGGTAGAGAGCTTGCCGTGCATGCATGAGGCCCTGGGTTCAATTCCTCAGCACTACACAATTAGAAAAAGCCAGAAGTGGCGCTCAAGTGGTAGAGCGCTAGCCTTGAGCTGAAGGAAGGAGACCTATGCCTTAAATGGTAGTGCTTGTGCTTAGCATGTTTGCTTGGGTTCAGTATTGCAAAAAATAAGTGAAATAAAAGCCCCCCAAATAATAAAAACATTGTTTTTATTGAGATTTCTTTCTTGTATTGGAAGAACATGAGTACTTTTTGCTTCCTTTCCTTTATTCCCATCCCCCTTCCTTTTTTTAAGAGATAGGATCTTTCTATGTTATTCTGGCTGATGAATTCTTAGGCTTAGTAATCCTTCTGCCTTAATTTTACAAGTAATAAACACTATAGGTATAAGCCACTGAAATCTTACTATATGTGTATTTTGAAAATTAGAGTATGCCTGGGAGGAAATAGTAAAAACAATCTCTCACAGTTTGCTGGTAGTTATAGGTTCTAATATGAAAGGAATTCTGTAGCTGTTAGCTTTGTAATATTAATATCTACTCTATCATATATTTTTCCCATTGTGTTTCATTTAAGCACAGTTATATGAAAAGTATTCTCAGCTCCCTCATTTCAGTGACTCTGTCTTGTTCAGTAATATTACTTAGTATTTCCAGTAAGAGCATAATGATCTCTTTGTGTTTACAGTCTTGTGTCTGTAAGGTTACTTTTCTTAAAACATCCATATTTATTGCATCCTTTTACTCAAAAAAGCAAGCTGTGTCCTTGTATACGGTAATGTTCTGAATGAGAACTTGGAAGTTATTTTAAAAAACACCTTTTTACTCTTTGTTTCCAAAGGCCCAGAAAGAATTACTAGATACTGAACTGGACCTCCACAAGAGGCTGTCCTCAGGAGAAGACACAACAGAACTAAGGAAGAAACTCAATCAATTACAGGTTGAGGTGAGATTTAACCTGCTATATTTAATATCTCAAAAAACAGATTTTTCTTTTTCCTACTTTACAAGGCTTCTATTCCATTCCCTTTTGTTGTTGTTTAGGCAGCAAGATTAGGTATTTTACCTGTGGGTCGAGGAAAGACCATGTCCTCTCAAGGTCGAGGAAGAGGCCGAGGCCGTGGAGCAAGAGGGAGGGGCTCACTAAATCACATGGTGGTGGACCACCGCCCCAAAGCACTAACCGTTGGGGGATTCATTGAAGAGGAAAAGGATGAATTACTTCAGCATTTCTCAGTAAGTTTTCTAAGTAGCAAATACTAACTTGAAAAACATTGTATTCAGCATTTTCTTTGCTACAGTCTGTATAAATATCAAATGATACATAGATTAGAAAATTTGGTTATGAAAGCATGTATATTGGAAAATTCTTAATATATTTGAAGGTCAAGAGGTAGGTCTTGCTTTGTAATTCCATAATGTTCCACATAAACACATTTGTAATGATAAGTTGTTCCAAAGCTACCTTTGATTTTTGTTTTAGGATTATTACATGGTATTTTTAGTCAGTAAGTAAAAGTAGTCTAGGATAGAGGCAGAATTCAAAGATTTATTACAAGACATTATATAGGTAGAAAACATTATTTTAGTTATTTAGTTATTCTTTGTATAACATGGCAATTGTTGACTTGTATGCAAATATATAAGTAGAGATTTTCTTACAGTAAAATTTTTTTTTTTTTTTTTTTAATTTTTGGGTCCAGTCATGGGGCCTGAACTCTGGGCCTGGGCACTGTCCCTCAGCTTTTCAGCTCAAGGCTAGCGCTCTACCACTTCTGGCTTTTTTCTTTTTGCTTATGTGGTGCTGAGGAATCGAACCCAGGGCCTCAGGCATGCAAGGCAAGCACTCTACCACTGAGCCACCTTCCCAGCCCCTAAGTAGAGATTTTCTACAGTAAAATATATTTATAATTTTGAATGGAGACTTGAGTAGATGTGTAAGTTTTGACCCAGAATTCATGCTCAGATTGGTCTCTTTCCTTCTCAAAAGTAGAACCATTTTAAGGGCTTGGAGGTGTGGCTCAAGTGATAGAGTGCCTGTCTAGCAAGCACAAAGTTCTGAATTCAATCTTCAGTACTACAAAAAGAAAAAAGTAGAAACATTCTAGAACCTTGAATAGTGTTTAGGTTTTATGGACATTTATTAAGTGTGAAAGGCAGCCCTCACTTGACTGATGGGGTTGTGTCTGGGCAGTTGTAGAAGAAGCAAACAGAGCTAAGGTAGGAGAAAGGACTTCTAAAACAAAAAAGTGCCACTGATTTTGATAACTTTTAGAGTGCTGCCAGGTAATCTAGAGTACTGGAAATATACCCCAATAATAGCTACTTGGGCAGATGGGTATGGTGTTCTTGATAATGCTCAGGCATTGTTGTGGGTAAATTTAGTATTCTGAATGGGAAACTTCTTAACTTCTTTTGAAAGTCACAAAGTCTAAGGTAAAATCTGTATTTCTGAAATTCTGCTGTCACTTTTCACATCAATGATTGAAAGGATTCTGTATGAAGAAATGATAGATGGTATAAGTATAAGGATCTGATTCTGAACTTCAGAGATATGGATTTTTTTTTTTTTTTTGGTGGTAGTACTGGGGTTTGAACTTAGGGCCTCATTCTTCATGTTTTTTTAGAGTTCTTCAGTTTTTGTTGCCTAGGTTGTTTTTTGTTTATTGTTTTTCCTAGAGCTGAGGATGGAACTCAGGACCTTGTATTTACCAGGCAAGTGCTTTTCTACTGAGTTCAATCCCCAAACCCTCCTTAGAGTTCTTTTTTTTTTTTTTTATTCTCAGGAATAATTAAAATTAAATAAGCAATAAAATTCTGTTTCATGTCTTCTTTTTTTTTTTTAAATTTATTTTATTTTATTTGTGAACATACTGTACAGAGGGGTTACAATTACATGGGCAGGATAATGCGTACATTTCTTTTTTTTTTTTTTTGTCGGTTGTGGGGCTTGAACTCTGGGCCTGGGAGCTGTCCCTCAGCTCTTCGGCTCAAGGCGAGCGCTCTACCACTTGAGCTACAGCGCCACTTCCGGTTTTCTGGTGGTTTATTGGAGATAGGAGTCTCACGGTCTCTCCTGCCCGGGCTGGCTTTGAACCGCGATCCTCAGATCTCAGCCTCCTGAGTAGCTAGGATTACAGGCGTGAGCCACCAGCGCCCGGCTAATGCGTACATTTCTTACCGAGCATTGCAGCCTCCTCCTTTGTTTACCCTTCACATCCCTTCCCAGCCTCCCCCCCCCCCCCCCCTCCTTAGAGTTCTTGTATCCAGCAGTCTACTTCGAAGAATTTATCGTAAAGGAATTTCAGTTGTACCAATACAGATGGTGCCTATAAAGTATTCTCACAGCATTATTAGTAGTAAAATGAAAGCTATCTAATTGTCCAAAAGTATTTTGCTGCCATTAAGAACATAGTCAAAAAGAGAAATGGAATATGAAAATTTTTGATTGAGTTACTAGGTTGGAATAAAAATGAATACAAAATTATACATAAGTGAAACTGTAGTAAATAGTTCTGGACAACAGAATTCAAGTTCATTTAAAAAATTTTTTCCTGGGCTGGGAAGGTGGCTCAGTGGTAGAGCACTTGCCTTGCATGCTCGAGGCCCTGGGTTCGATTCCTCAGCACCACATAAGCAAAAAGCCTGAAGTGGCGCTGTAGCTCTAGTGGTAGAGTGCTAGCCTTGAGCTGAAGAGCTGAGGGACAGTGCCCAGGCCCAGAGTTCAGGCCCCACGACCGGACCCAAAACAACAACAACAACAAAAATTTCCTCCCTATATTCACTTTTAGGATAAACCATTAATATTTTTATACTATATATTTTAAAACCAAAATCCAGGCATATGTTGACTTTATTCTCTTAGAACCAAGATACTGATAAAATATATATAATTTAAAATAATTGAGTTGAGTATATAGCTTAATGTATTTGATGTCTAGTACCACTACCAAAAAAAAAAAGTTTTAAAAACTTGAACTCAGTGATGTGGGGTAAACCTTGGCTTTTTTTCCTTCTTGATTTTGAAAGTAATGCATGCTTTTCTTAGATGCATTTAGCTGCAAGTAACAGATAAGTTATTTTTATTTACTTATTTTTTTGTCGGTCATGGGGCTTGAACTCTGGGCCTGGGCACTGTCCTTCAGCTCTTCAGCTCAAGGCGAGCAAAGCACTCTACAACTTGAGCCACAGCACCATTTCCGGTTTTCTGGTGGTTTATTGTAGATAAGAATCTCACAGACTTTCCTGCCTGGGCTGGCTTTTGAACCGTGATCCTCAGATCTCAGCCTCCTTAATAGCTAGGATTACAGGTGTGAGCCACCAGGGACCGGCTTAAACTTTTATTTTTTTAAGATTTTTGAGGAAGGGAAGTTTTCAGATTGAGTCACTTAAACTCAACCATACAAGCTCCTTACATTGTTTCTCTGTTGCCCTTAGTGTGTTGGCTTTTGTTCTCATGCTATAGAGATGTGTGCAGGAATAGCAAACACAACAGCTTCTAACCACAGTGTTCAAAGGCAGAAAAGGAAAGGAAAAGTTCCTTTCTTAAGACAGTTTTTTTAAAAAAATTTATTTATTTTTTGCCATCCTGGGACTTGAACTCAGGGCCTGAGCTTTTGCTTAAGGCTAGTGCTCTACCACTTTAGCCACAGCACCACTTCTGGCTTTTTCTGTTTATGTGGTACTTAGGAATTGAACCCAGTGCTTCATGCATGGTAGGCAAGCACTCCACCACTAGACCACATTCTCAGCCCTCTTAAGCCAGTTTTAAAGAATATTGAAAGGAACTACTCTTACCTGCTCTCGACCATTCCTACTCAGTGATGTGTCTTTAAGCCATATGCTCATTTTTCAACTAATCTTTGTTGAGGAAAACGGAGTTGTTTTGATTGAATTTAACTAATCATAGTTTCTCCTTTGGGCTAAGCCTCGTCTGTGGTAATTGGTTAGGGATAGAAATCAGTACCTCTTAAAGAGAAAAACATTTAGATAGATGGTGATTAGGTGAGACCTAGTTCTCTTCAAAGAGCTTGGTGTGTCATGTAAATGATAGGAATCAGTAGCTCAGTGGTAGAGCTCGTGCCTAGCAGAGAGGTCCTGAGTTCAAACTCCAATACTGACAAAATAAAAACTACCAATTTTTCTTAGTATAAAATTAAAATATTTTTATTTAAAATTAAGTTAGTCCTGAAATGAACAAAACAAGCAGTGAAAGCTTCTATAATTGGGCTTTGTTGAAAGGCTGGATTAAAGGCAAAGGATGTCTGTTGTCCATATCACCTGATGTGGGTAGCAGTTTGGTATGTCCGAAGAGCCAGAATTGTTTTGTACTAGATTGTAAACATTTGCCCCTCACAAGGAATGCTGGAAATCATTTTTTGAGGTCACAGGAAGTTATCTATATAGGCAGTAGTTGATTTGCTATGTATATGAGTGATGCACACTCTTACCCTACAGTGGTCCAGATATTCTTTGGGAACATACAGAAAATATATCATGAGGTTTGTCACTGTTTTCCTGTTCAAACTAGAGTGAAGCCTCAAGAAGGTGGTGAAGCAGTGAAAGATCAAAATAAAGGAATCTCATCAGTTAGCGTTTTCTGGACTGTGCCAGATGGAGTATTCTACGAGAATTTTGTTAGAAAAGCCTTTAGAGATAACTTAAGGATTCACTGTCCTGATAGTTTTGATGCCTTTTCATTGGTCTATATTGCTTCATCTTTAAAATGAAACTTTTGCCTTCTCTTACTGAAATTTGTTGGGAAGAAAGAAATACTTAGAAAGTAGTACAAAGACAATTTTGAAACAGCATTTTTTATCTTAGGTGTGGATAGTGTTTGTCTAATGTTTATTGAGTGTGTGTGTGATACTTGTTATTGAACTGCATTTCAAAAGAGGAAATGGAATACTTATCAAATATAAGGACAGCTGTAAGAGATATCGTGAAGTGAATTGACCTGAAATGAATTGATTTTTTTTTAATCCACCAATTTTCAAGTCTAATGTGAGTCTTTTTATGTACGTATCAAAATGAAAGGTCAACAGTTGAACTTTGTTAACCTCAGCATAGTTTATAATAGAGTGAGTATATCACACGTATTAGTCAAGATAAATGCTAAAATTTAAACATGAATCATGCATTATTCCAGGCACACCAGAAAATATAGCTTTAATTACAAGGGATTTTCATGTTTGCTAACAAATTGTATCTCCCTAAATTTTTATTCTTTTTTTCCCCTGAATTTCAAAATATTGTACAAGGGGGTTCCAGTTTAACCTACTTGTCTTAGTATCCAGAACTGTACTTCTTGGTCAGAGTCAGTACCCCCTTCCATCATTCTCCCTAATCATACCTCCCAGCAGACTTGTTTCACATTTGCACTTCATCACATATGTCATTAGATTTTTTAAAGCACAGAATTTGAATAATAAACTTAACATAATCTAAAATATATCTTAGGCTGCAAACCAAGGGTCAAAATTCAAAGACCGTCGGCTACAAATATCATGGCACAAACCCAAGGTACCATCTATATCCACTGAGACGGAGGAGGAAGAAGTCAAAGAGGAGGTAAATTCAAGAACTCAAGAGTTGAATTGGAACATATCCCATTTTATATTTTTCTTAACCTGAAATAGTATAAGTTTTAAGTAAGACTGTGTTTTCTTGCATGCATACAGTTAATAATCAACCTCTTAAAGTGTGAATTAGTTTTGCTTTTTAATTTTGTGTTTATTACCAGTTTATTAAAGTGAAAATTATTTCTGATTGCATAATCTTAGTTTTAAAGATAGCAAGCATTTATAGTTGATGAAGCATTTTTTGACTGTGTACTTTTATATAACATAAAACAGGAAATGTTCCCTATATAAAGAGAAACAAAAAAAACTGGTCATAGTGCCAGTAGTCCCAGTTACTGAGAAGACAGAAATTAGGAGGATTATATTTCCAGGTCACCTTGGGAAAAAATTATTAGCTCTTATCTGAAAACAAAAACAAAAAACCACAAAAAGCAAAAGGACTGGAAGAATTGCTCAAATGTGATAGCCCTGATGAATTCAGTCAGAAGAATCACAAAAAAGAAAAAACAACACATTTTGATAATATTTGTAGATACTTTGCTGTGAATGAGTTTTTTTTTTTTTTTTTTAATGCCATCCTGGGGCTTGGTGCCTGGGTGCTGTTCCTGAGCTTTTGTACTCAAGGCTAGTGCTCTATCACTGAACCACTTTTCTGCTTCCAGCTTTCTTGATAGTTTAAATGGAGATAAGAGTCTTATAGACTTTTCTGCCCAGGCTGGCTTTGAATTGCAATACTCAGATCTTAGATTCCTGAATAGTTAAGATTACAGGTGTAAGTCACCAGTGCTTGGCTATGCTTTAGATTTTCATATAACATTTGGAATAACAAATGTTATAATGGTATAATGGAGGTTATATATTTTCTCCTCAAAAATAATTGGATTTTACATTTATGTTTCTTATTTTTAAGTAAATGGAATAAACCTCAATCTTAGTTTTTATTAGAGATGCTTCTTATAAGTATTTTTTCCTATAATTTCTCATATCCAGCCTGTATTTACTTTATGCTCCTGATGATGTTATATAAACAAAAGATAAGAATTTATATTCATTTAAAAAACGTTATTTAGGCATAGGAAGAGATTAGTTAACAAGTACGAAACCACACCAGACAAGAAGAATAATTCTATTTTGTTGTACAGAGAATGGGTATTGTTAGCAGTATTGTATAATTTAAAATAGCTAGAGGAAAGGAGTGTTTTGTATGATGAATATTCTCATCACACAAAAATTAAAATCATTTGTGTGTGTATATATATATATATATATATATATATACACACACACACACACACTTAGTTGATTAATCTATAATGTTTAAATATATCAGACTACCACACTGTACTCCATAAAGATGTGCCATTATTATTTGTTAAAGAAATTAATTTTTTGTCTGTTGTTTTGGCCCTAAAAGAAACTACTCAGAATGTATCACTAGTAAATCTAGTCTGTCTTAGTTTGTTTCTCCTAATGTTCATGTGCCTTCATTTCTTCAGGAAACAGAAACCTCAGATTTGTTCTTGCATGATGATGACGATGAAGATGAAGATGAATATGAGTCTCGTTCATGGCGAAGATGAAATCTGATGCGAGCTGTATAATTTTTAGGAATATTGTTTAGAAGAACAACTTTTTAAAATTATTTAAAGAAGTCAATGAGCCAAAAAAAATTTATTTTTCTTTTCAGCACAATAGGTTTAAGGACAGCAACTTTGCTATTTAAACACATCTCATAATTGTACATGATACTAAAGCACCAAAGGCCTAGTGTCTCTTACACAGTTGTGAAGACCCACAGGAATGACATGGATCTAGAGCCTTACTTTCCACACCTCCTGTTTTTGTTGCTGTTGGTGTTGGATTATGATGTAAATGACAGGGTGTTCAGAAATCTTATTTTTATTATAATCTGCTGATAAAATTTCATTAAATGTCAAAATCGCCTGGAATCTCTTAACTCACCTATTATGAATGGGTCGTCAGACAGGAGATATTTGTAATTAAAAAACCCTTTGCTTTCAAGAGTTGTTTTGGAAGAGAAGTAAATTTAATTTTTTTTTTAAATGGTAGAGTCTAATTTGTATTGAACATCAAGTTGTTTTCAGAGTTTTTCTGTGTAGTAGTTTGCCAGTGGAAATCCCAGCTAACTGTGTCCATCTGTGCTGCAGGATGTGCTGCCCCCCCCCCCCCCCCCCCCCATGCTAACTGCTGACTTTGCTGCCTCCCACCCTTGGCTTTTTAACCTCAAAATGTAAAAGGCTTGTACCTATTGCCTCCTTTGAATCCCCCACTTTTCTTCCTCATCCCTTTTTATAATAGGCCTAATTTATAGAGATAAGTGCTTCTATTGGGCCATCAAGAGTCAGACCTCAATAAGGTTTATACTAGCACTTCAATAAATAATAAATGTTTTGATGAGAATAAAGGAAGGATTTTTAGGGGAAAAAATTGCCAGCTTTTTTTCTTTTAAAGCTTCAGTTTAGTTATAGTTACACAAAAGGATTAAAAAGTATCTAAAATTCTTTGATTAAATTTAAACCATGTTGGTGAGGTACCTGGAGGGAGGGGATGGGGAGGATACTGGGTGTGCTAGTAATAAGTGGAGTCCTAACTAGACATTGGTCAGATGATCTTACATTTTCCTAATTTTGTAGCTTGTTGCTTTCCACAAACATACGCATACTTCAGTAGGCAGTTTCCTTTACTGTGTGCATTTTTACTGTACACTGTATAGAGTATCTGTTAAGTAAAATATATATGTAAATTTATGTCCTTGTATTCCAAATGTTAGATGGAAAAGCAGAGGAGCAACACTTCACTTTTCTGGCCCCTGGGGAAATAAAATGATTAATGTACATAGGATGTCACTTTTTCAAAGATATCTACATCTGTGTTTTTAATGTGTGTGGTAATATAAAAATTTGAAACTTCCTGTTGGCTTCAGTGTTCTTGGTGATCAGTATAGCAAGAGTTTTGTTTCCTGAGGTAGACTTTCTCAAAATAGAAACTATTCACTAAGAAACTTAAAACCATCAGGACTGTAGATTGACTTAGTAGCAAGAAGTTAAATCCCATATTCTGTTCATCCTTTTCCCTTCTACATGTTGTCATTTTTAAGTTCATGTACTTCTCCTTTCATAATAAGGGCCTGCTTCTAAGTTACTGTGTTTCTGATCGCACTGAAGCTAAAATAAGCTCAGATGAAGAATGGGGAACCTACAGTAAGCAATCTTGCTCCTTAGTCCTCCATCAACTCTAATGAAATTTTCCTAATGTCTGTGGCTCAGTCAGTATATATTTTGAAAGATTCATTGTGGTGAATATTTTGAGTCCTAACAGTTTAAGCGTGATAGAGGGAACAAAGGATTTATATATTTTTTGTACAAAGTTTTTTCTTAAACTGTATAATTTTGTAAATAATTTGTTTGGGTTTTTTTTTTTTCTTTTGTGTACTAAAACTACCAGCGTATAGATTTCAATAAGAATTGTTGTATTTTTGTATTTGGGAACTGAGAATTACAGTAAATTAATGGAGCTGTAAGAAAATTTTCGGTAGACAGTTGACAGAATGAAATTCCTTTTCATATGATTTTTTAACCTCAAAATTAATATCTTATTACATTGACTATAGAGAGAGTTGAGGATTTGTTTGACTCTTTAGTTATTGGGGACAGGGAATGAAAGAGAAAGGTACAGAAAGGAAGAACAGATAGGTTTTTGTTGGTTTGTTTTTTAATTAAGGTTTACAGTCCTTTGTATAAAACGAATTTTCAGTATACTTAGGTAGAACTAAAATATTTTTAAATGTCCTTCCTACAAATCCTAAAACATGTTTGACTCTTGAAAATGAATTAAAAGTATGGATTAATTAATTATATTATAAAATCCCAAGTTAGTATAGATTATATATACATACATACACATTGGCCCCTCCCCCTCCCCACCTTAGGATTGTTTTTCCCCTACGAGTCCCCACCTGTTAGGTTTCTCTTAAAAGTGAATAGCTACCATGACTTGTTTTCTTCATGTCTTTATTTACAGAAGTAACTTACAGCATCAGAGGCAAATTCTGCTGTTCTTAATGTGTATGATACCTTTTACAAGTAGCTGATCAGCAACAACAGCCACCAATCTGGCTAGGTCGGTCTGATTTATTAGATTTCTACCCGAGCCTACAAACGTAACCCCAAGGAATGGAAACTTCCCTCAATTTCTTCATGGAACATTGAGAAAATATTGTCACCAGCTAAGAGGAAACAATTGGAAAGCAGTCTTGTTACGATTGAAAAAGGCCCATGGTGATGGATCATTATTTCAAAAAGAAAAAAATCATGTGAAAAGGAATAGTGGTTCCTCTTGATGTATAGTATGCCTGTATTATAGTTTTTACAAAATTGTGAACTTGTGTAATAGTATAATAGGAGATATTGTTGAATTTCTAACTGTTTATACATTTAAATTCATATATGTAATGTTTGTTTTATCAATTACAATCTGAATTTCTAAGAAGCATGTTGACTTTTGCAATAAAGATGCAATATGGAATGGTTCACAGTTGGGGAAAAAAAAGAAAAGAAAAAAGATGAAAGTATTAAAATTAAAAAAAAATTTGGAAAACTTATGAACCATTCCAAAAATTATAACAATCACCAAAAGAGCTGTAATTCTGGCTTGTTCTGGAAAGAAAGAAAATTGTGTGTGTGTGTGTGTGTGTGTGTGTGTGTACATGCATGTGCTTGTGAGTGAATAGTAGGTTGGGCTGTATGTTTTATGTTGGGCTCATGGACATATGAATGCTCCTCTATATGAAGTTCAAAGCCACTGGTTGTAGATACCCAGTAGAATTGATCTCAGGGGTCTGGACAATGAAAGAGAAGGTTATTAGGGACACAGGACCTCAAGTGCTGAGAATTAAAGAGCGGTCTGGGGTACAAGGAGAAAACCCTGAAAAAAGATTCCTGTAAGTAAATATAGACACTTAAAAAAAATGAGTAGATAATACCAGATAAAAAGAACAACTTTATGAAAACATTCTTAGGATACCATGAGAATATTCAACAGCAGTAAGGACATTTTCCTTAAGTAGAATCGGAAAAAAAGGGAAGAGATGACATAACAGATACATGAGTTTTAAATGTTATGAAGGATTGTAAGGAGAAACAGGAGAAGGCAGAGATCTTCATACTAAGGACTGGGTGGTAATGGGAAAGGAAAGGGAAGTATATCACCTAAGCTCCTGTTGCTGTAAAAACTCCCCCCCCCCCCCCCCCCCCCCCCCCCCCCGCTAGTGGTGGTAGTACTGGGTAGTTTTGAACTCAGGATTTTGAGTTTGCTAGGCAAGTGCTCTACCACTTGAATCTTGCCCCTGATATCCACCGCCCCCCCCCCCTCTTTTTTTTGCCTTTTCCATGACATGTAAGAGTTCATACATTTCTTGCATAGAGATAGTTGTCCATGTTTGGCTTATCTGTTGAGGTAGGGGTCTGGGTAACCTTTTGTCCAGACTGGCCTCTAATCATGAAACTTGATATCTGCTATACGTGGCCTACATAAATACTTGAAGTGCTTATACGTTATCTAAGAAGGACCATTAAGTTTCAGCTTACTTAAGAAAATACTAAAGTAAATTCTACTTTTTGTTGTTATTTTGTTTATGTGGTACTGAGGAGTTGTACCCAGGGCCTGACTCATGCTAGGCAAACATTCTACAACTAAACCACATTCCCAGCCCCAAACAGCTTTTTTCAAGTAAATTTTATTCATATTGTATATAGTATGTAAATGGAAAACTGTATGTAGCTATTTGAATAAATCGTAGATATCTTTAATTCTTATCTCTGGGACTTTTGGAAGGAGCAGGCATTCTGAACATAATGGTATTAAGAGCAATTTCATAAACAGAAACCATGGTGAAACGATTTCCACCCCTACTCTGGAAAAGAACTGAGTAAAAAATAGCTGTGAAATATAGGACTTAATGGATCAGCCAGGCACTGGTAGCTCACATTTGTAAATCCTAGATAGGAAGCTGAGATTTAAGGAACTTGGTTCAAAGCCAGACTGAGGCTTATCTCCAGTTAACAAGCAAGAAGCTGGAAATGGAGATGTGGCTCAGCTGGGCACTGGTGGCTTTCATCTGTAACCCTAACTGCTCAGGAGGTTGAGATCAAGGATCACTATAAAAAACCAAAAACACAAAAACCCCTCCAATCTAGCACTAAAACAAGTGGAACTGTGGCTCAAGTAGTAGAGCAGCCACTTGAGTAGAAAGTTCCGGGACAGCTCCTAGGCCCTGGGTTCCAAAAATTAAGTTCAATGTTTTGCTAAAATGGAACTCAGATGAACAGAAAAGACCATTTGTGTGTGTGTGTGTGTGTGTGTGTGTGTAACTGATGTGCTACCATTTGTGTGTGTGTGTGTGTGTGTGTGTGTGTGTGTAACTGATGTGCTAAAGCCAAGGGTAAATTAAATGAGTTTCCGGATCACAGGATTTGTGTGGTTTTGAATCTTGAATGATAGTAAAGGCTGTTTTAGACCAAATGAGACCAACACTAGCTCACAGGGCAAACCTCGTTTTGTAAGCTTTTTTTTTTAATCACAAAGATATACTTAAGGAGCCAGTCATGATGGACTCATCAAAGCTAATATTGGCACTGCATGTATTATAAATTACCTTCATTTCTGCTAAAAGGGATCTTCTTCCAACAAGATTCCCTACCATTTGTCCTCATACCTTTCTGTAATCAACCTTGGGTTAATGAAACCATCCAGCATTCTGAGATAGGTGATTTGATACAGGTGAAATGAAGGTCAGAATAGTGTTTGATAAATGCTCTCAAGATTTTTCTTTTTTGGTAGCGGTGGTGGTTGTAGTCAATAAGTATGACAAATACAGCTGTTACGTTTTTGGCCATGTTAAATTTTCTCCTTTCGTGACAGGAGCATGAGGAGGACGGTCTGTTAGCTGTTTTAGATGAAAAGATTTCATCAATGTACTTGATTTTGTTGTTATTGTTGCTGGTTTTGGGGCTTGCCTACCACTGTGAACCACAACCCCGCTTCTGGTTTTCTGGTGGTTAATTGGAGTAAGAGTTCCAAGGACTTCCTTGCCCCTGCTGGCTTTGAATCACAATCAGATCTCAGCCTCCTCAGTAGCTAGGATTACAAGCATGAGCCACCAGCACCTGGCTTATTTGATTTTTTTTAACAAGTACTGGGGTTTTAATTGTGGCCTGGAATTTTGGAACTTTCTTGGTGGGAGCCATGTTTCAGCCCAGCCTCCCTCCCCGTTCACCCTCTCCCCCCAGCCGATATCTTGAAGATGGAGTTTCACATACTCTTCTGCTCTGGTTGCCTTTGAACTGTGATCCTCTGGATCTCAGACTCCTGAGAGGCTGAAATTCATTTGAGGGCTGCCAGCCACCAGTGTCCAGCCACCTTTGTTTTTTCTAGCATATATTGTAGAAAGGGGACTTCATTCTAACATTTCCACACATGTACACAATGTATCCTTATCTACCTCACCACCTCCCATCCCACTTACCTTTCTTAAAACAGTTTCATTGGGTTTTATTGTTCTGTTTTGTACATGCAAATAAACTATGTCCACCCTATTCACCCTTTTCCTTAGCCCTCCTCCCTCCTGCCCCCTCAGAGCCTGTTTTACTCTCCTGTCATTTGTTTTTAGTGTGGATTAATTGCATCAAAGGGCTTCATTATAGTGTTTCAGACATGCATATGTAATGCTTTGCTCAGAATCACCCTCTTACTGCTTTCTGTCCCCCCTTCCCCGTCCCCCCCCCCATCCCTTGGGATCAACAGCTTTCATTGAAGTTTGGTAATGTGGTCTTCATACATAAGACTGTTAGATCATTCTGTTTCTAACCACTTTCTGGAGCTCTGCTATGATGCAGTGATACATTAATTTTATTTTTTGTGCCAATACTGCACCTTGAACTCAGTGCCTTAATCACTGTTCCTTAGCTTTTTGCTGAAGACTGATGCTCTACCATTTGAACCACATCTCCACTCCAGCTTTTTGCTGGTCAATTGAGTCTCACAGTCTGGTTTTGAATCAAGCTCCTCTGATCTCTACCTACTGGGTAGCTAGGTTTACAAATGTGAGCTATGAGTGCTTGGCTGATCCATTATTTCTTACATTTCACAAGTGTTGTTTACCCCAATTATTTTGCAGAATAGGGGTGGAAATCATTCTGCATGTGTCTGTTGATAAAATTATTTTCAAATGTTATAAGCACAGATTGGTTGTATGACTTCATTGTGTCATTTCTATATATACATACATATTCTCATCAAACTCACTCCTGTATCAATTTTGACCCTCAACGCCTTTCTAAAGCAATTTGTGAGTAAAATTCTTCACACAGCTTTGTTATATACCTGATAAAGGTGGATGTCTTTCTAAAGTCATTTCTCCAGAGATCTCTTGTGTGACATTGCTGCATTTCTCCTACTAGCTTTAAGTGCGATAGGACAAACACAGACTTTGTAAATAAGCTTTGTGCTTGAGGATGATTTTGCTACCAGATGTTCAGTTGGGGTGCTTAGATTGAGCGCTGCTTGGTTACCTGTGCAAACATGGGCTTTTACATAAAGTATTGAACCCTGAATTACCACCCACAAAAGTGTTATTTACTCTGTTAGGATTGTGCTTAGCCTTTGGAGTCTGTAGGGGGCTCCAAAAGGCAAAATTTAGTCTTAGAGCTGTGGCTGAGTATTCTCAAAGCAACAAAATGTGAGAGACATTATGCGTTATTACCCAGGATACAGCAACCAAAAGTTTACGTAGCAATCCCTAGTTTCTACACTTGATGTTTTTATTCTCTTACATAACAGTGCAAAATGAACAAAATGATACTTAGATTTGATATAGAATACACCTTTACTATTTTTATTCTATTAAGTAAAAATTATTGCCTGGGACCATTTTTGACCTTTTTCAGTTTAGAAAACTAGCCTTTTGAGTTATAGCACTGATTACATTTGGAATCCCTGTCTTCCTTACTTTGACGTCCTGTATAAAATGTGTATAGGTAGTATAAAATATATCTATCTTACATATTTATTTTGCTTACAAAAATAGTCTGAAGTTGGCCTTTCATCTTTAAAAGTGGACATGCATACATAAATTTTTAAAATCAGTTATGTGTTACTTTTTCTTGAAACTAAACAATTTTATTGTTTTAAAAATAGACAATTTTTTTTTTTTGCATACCAGTATCGGGCTTAAACTCAGGGATTGGCGCTATCGTTTGGCTTTTCCACTCAAGACTGGCACTGTACAATTTGAGCCATACCTCCAGTTTCTGTTTTTTTTCCTGGATAATTGGAAATGAGATTCTCATGGATTATTCTGCTTGAGCCTGGCTTTGAACATTAATTCTCAGATTTCAGCCCTTTGAGTAGCTAAGATTATAGTCCTGAGCCACCAGTGCCTGGTAATAGCTTCTGAGTGACTTTAAGCCTGCTTAGAATTTGTATAGTTTTGACATTGCTTACTTTGGGAAAGTAAGGGAATGTCAGTGTACTGGTGCTACTTTTTATACAATTCAAGTCACTTTTCAGAAATTGGATTTTGTGTGTGTGTGTGTGTGTGGTAAAAAATTTGTGAAATCCATACAACTGCACTTGTTTAACTATATGAATGAATAAAAACTTGTCTTGCTTCAAATTTAATGTTGTACTTAATTTAGACTTCACCTTACCCATTAGCCATTCAGAATAAACCAGTTTTGATCTCTGTAAAAATATCATACATATTTTGATTTTGTGCCATTGAAAGCACTTTTTAAATATTTTTTTAATTTTTTATTGTAAAGATACTATACAGAGGGTTACAGTTACATGAGTAAGGTAATGAGTACACTTCCTATTGAGCACTGTTCATTGAAAGCACTTTTGCAACACATACTCCTAATAAACCTTGCTACCATTTCTTTTCATTATATCTAGATAAATTTCCATGTTTAGTTCTCATTTAAATTATTATTTTTTTCAGATTCTTGACAAAATTAGTACCCAATTCTGATGAACTAAGGACCTGAAAAAGTCAGTGATCTTTAAGCAATATTATTAGATTCTTTTTGTTAGACTAATCATTTTCTCCATCTTTTTTATAGTAAGACAAATGGCATCGAATAGTTGCCATACCTATTAATCAGAAGTACAGCTAACACATGATACCCTATATGTTAAATTATTTTTATTGGTTAAACTTTAAATTTTTTGCTGGGAGCTGGTGGCTCACACTGTAATCTTAGCTACTCAGGAGGCTGAGATCTGAGGATCACAGTCTGAAGCCAGCCCATGCAAGAAAGTCCATGAGACTCTTATCTCCAATGAACTACTCAGAAAAAGCCGAAAGGCTGTGGCTCAAGTTAGAACTCTAGTCCTGAATACACAGAGGCTCAGGGAGAGCTCCTGGGCCCTGAGTTCAAGCTGCAGGACTGGGGAAAGAAGATGATTTGTCTCCTTAGTTATCATGAAGTAACTGCACCTTAATTATGAAGTAAACGTTTTTTTTGTCAGTTATGAAGCTTGAACTCAGGAACTGGGTGCTGTCCCTGAGCTTTGCTGCTCAAAGCTAGTGCTCTACCACTTTGAGATACAGCTCCACTTCTAGTTTTCTGGTGGTTAATTATAGGTAAGAGTCTCGTGGACATTTCTGTTTGGGCTGGCTTTGAACTGTGATCCTAAGATCTCAGCCTCCTGAGTAACTAAGAACTACAGTCATGAGACATCTACACCGGATGTTAGTTCCTGATTCACCTCCTGGGTTGTTTACTTAAATAAAACTAAAGAAGGCTAGATATTAAATGTTCAGCCAGCAATGTTTTTCACATGAACCAATCTCAAAAAACCTGACCTGAGATTGCTCTTCATGGTTAAGCTGACATTGAACTAGGTGACAAGAGGTGGAGACCATGACTAGTCCAGGCCAAGTGCAAGCCAAGATGAAGGCAAGGAAAATGATACCAAAGAAGATGAGAGGAAGCTGGTGAAGAAAAGAGGATAGGTTGAGAGTGAAGCTACCCTGAGGGTCACATCAGCTTCCTGGATGCTTTCTATTTGTGATTTCAGGCCCAGGTCACTTCTCATTTTGAAAGTAGGTAGGACAAACGTTTTCTTTCTTTCTTTCTTTCTTCCTCTCTCTCTCTCTTTCTTTCTTTCTTTGCTTTATTTTTTCTTTTCTTTTTTTGGTCATTTGTAGGGCTTGAACTCAGGGCCTGGGCACTGTTCTTAAGCTCAAAGCTAGTGCTCTAACATTGAGCCACAGCAACATTTCTGGTTTTCTGGCAGTTAATTGGAGATAAAAGTCTCACGGACTTTCTTGCCCTGGCTGACTTTGAACTGCTATCCTCAGAGCTCAGCCTCTTGAGTAGCTAGGATTATAGGTGTGAACTGCCAATGCCTAGTATGAAGTAAATTTTGATGTTTCAATACATGTATATAATGTACACTTGATTAATCCAAGTAAATGGTAATTCCATTTGCTTATCTTTTTGTGTGTTTATTTTATTTTATGGTGTTGGGGAGTAGACTCAGGGCTGTGTATACAATAGGCTGAGGCTCTGCCACTGAGCTATATTCCATCCATATCTCTGTATTTATTAATGTTCGGAAGCTTCAAGCTCCTCTCTCATCCTTTGTACAATATACAACTATTGTGTACTACATCCACATTACTATACAATGGAACACTAGAACTTTCTACTAATACTGTGCTTTGTACCCATTATCCGGACTCTCCTCTTCCCATCCATTGCCCTACTCATCCTGACCTCTACTAATGATTATTCCTTTCTCTTTTATGAAATCCATTCATTTACTGTCCACACAGGAGAAAAGTATGTGGTATTTGGCCTTTCTTATTTCCCTTAATGTTCTCTTATTCTATCCACTTTGTGGCAAATGACAGGATTTTGTTCTTTATAGTACCCGAGTTTAAACTCAGGGATTTGCACTTTGGTTTGCTTGCTCCGTTGGCACTTTACTACCTGCAGTCTGGCTGGTTTGGGTGGTTAATTGGAAATGGAGTCTCACAGACTTCTCTCTCTGGGCCCACTTGAACCTCCATTTTCCAAATCTCAGTTTCTTGACGAGGTAGCTAGGATTATAGGCTTAAGCCACCAGTGTCTAGATGGATTTTTTTGAGGCCTTATATGGTCTAGATAGTAATATTTTGTTACGTGAATAGTTTGTGAATATTTTCTCCATTCTTTTTTTAATTTTCTCCATTCTTTAGTTTAGTTGGTGTTTTACTCAGTCGATTCCTTCCTTCCTTCCTTCCTTCCTACCTTCCTTCCTTCCTTCCTTCCTTCCTTTCCTCCCTCCCTCCCTCCCTTCCTTCCTTCCTTTCTTCCTCCCTCCCTTCCTTCCTTCCTTTCTCCCTCCCTCCCTTCCTTCTCTTCTTCCTTTCTTCCTTCCTTCCTTTCTTCTTTTCTCTTTTGTGTCCATACTGGGTATTGAGCTCAAGTGCTGTCCCTTAGCTTTTTTGCTCAAGGCTGGCACTCTATCACTTGGGCCACAATTCCATTTCTGGCTTTTTACTAGCTAATTGAAAAATCTCATGGACTAAACCAGCCTGAGCTGGTTTAGAACTGAGATCCTCAAATCCCAGCCTCCTTAGTAGCTAGGATTACAGGTGTAGCCACCAGCACTGGGCTTTATTTGCTTGCTTCTTAGTTTAATATAATCACATTTGTCTGTTTTTCTTTAGTTGTCTATGCTTAGCTCAAAAGTCTATTGTTTCAGTGTCTTAAAGGGTTTCCCTTAGGTTTTCTTACAGTTTCATAATGTCAGCTCTTCGACCTACTTTGTGAGGCTTTTTGTAGTTATAGGTCTTTGATCTACTTTGAGTAGATTCTTACATATGGTGAAAGATGGAAGTCAGTTCATTCTTACTTATATGGATATCTAGTTTTCCTGACATGTCAGCATCATTGTCACCTTTGTCACCTTCATCTTCCCCTCCCCCTCTCCTTCTCCTCCTGGTCCTCTTCCTCCTCCTCCTCTCCTTCTTTTCTTTTTCTTCATTGGAGTTGACTTCTTCTTTTTTTTTTTTTTTGCCAGTCCCGGGGCTTGAACTCAGGACCTGGCCACTGTCCCTGAGCTTCTTTTGCTCAAGGCTAGCACTCTACCACTTAAGTCACAGCACCACTTCTGGCTTTTTCTGTTTATGTGGTACTGAGAATTGAACCCAGGGCTTCATGCATGCAAGGCAAGCACTCTACCACTGAGGCACCTTCCCAGCCCTGGAGTTGAATTCTTGAAATGTAGTCCTCACTGTCCTCAAACTCAATCTCTTGCCACAGCCTTGAGTGCTGGGATTACACACCTGCTGTCATTATTGAAGAGACTGTCTTTGGTTCCTTAATGAGAATGAGTTGGCTATAGATGGCTGGGTTTATTTCTATCCATTGGTCTACCACTTAATGTTGGGTGGACATGTAATTTGTATCATTACATGACTGAGTAAATACAACAGTTCTTAAAATGAAGAGAAAGACTGGGAACATGTCAATGAGGAAAATCACAGTATCATTACAAGTCCATAGGGAAAAAAAAAAAAAAACAAAACCATTAAGCCTGCAAAGTAATGTAATCATTAATCATGGAAATAAAAGTTACTTCCACTAAACCTCTTGTCCATGTCTTTTCTTTGGTGATTTTTTAAAATGTAACAACACTGAAATTCTCTAGAGTAGATGGTATCAAAGGAATTGTCATGTATTGAATGCAGACTGAGCAATCCAGGTAATGGGCTGAGTCCTTGGCCTGCCTTGGTGCTAACAACAGCCTTGAGGAAGGTGTTCCTCCTTCCTAGTTAACTTTGAAAACTCAGTTTTTGAAAAGAATCAGAGGCTTCCCTAGTTACTTACTTAGTCTGTAGTAGTGGAACCAGGATTTGAACTCAAGTCTGACTCCAGAACTTCACTCTTAACCTCTGTGCTCTACTACTTCTAATAAAATTGAATATTGCAACTGTGTAGAATGTCACAGATCTTTTTTATTAGTGTCTGTCAAACGTTGTCACTCTGGCTCCATCTATGTCATCTGCCTTGGACTGGAACCAGCAACTCCCTCCCCTGGGGAGCGGGAAGGCTATAGTATGGTTTTAGGTAGCGTATTAGAAAATCAGAGATTCGTGTTCATTTATGCTAATTTGTGGCGAAACAATCTAAAGTAACAATTTTCTGTGACCTCCACAATGTACAGCCAACCAATTTGATTCATTTCACAACAATTTGGCTAGATCATAACCTATGTTTATTTTATTTTCAATTTATCTTAAATATTTTTCCTGTGGCAAACTGAATTATGATAATCTCACAGTATTTCTACCTTGCTTCTTTGTACTTTTCAATATTTCTGGTGCCTTCTTCCTTTTAACCTTGGCTTTAAAAAAATCATGTTGTACATAAATTAGTTTACATGCTTTAATTTAATGATGTTTTCATATATTGTACTGAATTTTCTAAGCCAGAAAGTGCTGAGAACAGCAATGTTGTTATAGCTATGTTTATGACATAGACTTTTACAAATATATGTTGTCTATGAATAAATGTTCATATCATGGTTGTGTTTACAGAGTTAGTTGATTTTTATATGTTTGATTTTTATTTTAGTAATGCTATTATAAATCCTTGTGGATTTCTGTCATTATTTTGTCAACTAGGAAATGTTTATTGATTAGTCATTTTTATGGTAATAATTGTCAAGTGAAAAAAAAAGAAAAAGAAAATCTAATCAGCCTCCAGGGACAGCCCATGAGAAAACTAGGCATGATCTAATAGTTTCAATGGCAAATATCTTATTCTTGCCAAAGGGTGTAAACATAAGAACATTTCCAGGGTGCCAACTTTATGAGGGACATTACTGGGGCAAAAGAAAACGATTATAGCATTCTGACAACCAGTACTTGATTTTAGAAAGGTGATTCTTCCTAGAAATAAAACTGGATTGTGTCATCATGTGTTTTGAAAGGTATTTTTATCATTGTATCTCAGAAACGCACATGCTATTATTAAAGAATTATCAATATGGCTTGCTCTGAAATATTAAAGATAGAGGAAGAGTTTTATACACAGGACTTAATTTCTTTTAGTTATAATTTTTTTTGAAAATTTTCTACCAATAGCTTTAAGGCATTTTTGACCTTGTGGTTTATTTAAATCCTAATAAATTATACATTTCTGCGCTTTAGCCATTCATACGAAAATTATTTGAAGTCATCTCAATGGAATGGCTCCGTGTGATCTCCCGAGGCTCCAATTATGTCAAAGAAGTTTAATCCAGCCTTAGTTTCATATTTTTGAGTGAATAATATTGATAAATCAGATAAAGCTGAAGAGAAAGTCTTTAAAGATTGGAGTAAATTATTAAAAACTATTTAAGAGTGAGGGCTTACTTACATAAGGGTTCTTTCCAATTGACAAGTTTTGGTACTGAACTAATATTTTTGGAAAGTTTTTTTATGAGTTGCAGTCACCTCTTATTTCTCAGGAAATTGCTATACCTAGAAACGGAGGGGGAAGCAAAAATCTAACTGGGCATTCAGACATGCAGAGAAAACTCTTTTTTTAAATAAATGAAAATTCTGTATTACTTGTTAGATCATTGAAGTTCATTTGCAGTTAAGAGACATGAGCCAATCAGTGTTGAGCCATGAAT
Organism: Dipodomys spectabilis; assembly: GCF_019054845.1. Classification (NCBI taxonomy): domain Eukaryota; kingdom Metazoa; phylum Chordata; class Mammalia; order Rodentia; family Heteromyidae; genus Dipodomys; species Dipodomys spectabilis. The sequence continues at coordinate 13,204,319 of NW_024870824.1, forward strand.
TGTAACCTTCATTAGAAGTACATTTCTCATCAACTCTCTTTTAGTTTCCTTTATCTTTTTTTTTTTACATTTTGTTTTATTTTTTCAATTTTATTATCTTAAAGTACAAAGGAGATGCCATTTAACAAAGCAGTTTATGAATACATTGATCAGCATCACCCCTTTCAAACATTCTCACCCACCTCCCCTACTCACCCCTTCCCGCTTTGCTCTTCTTAATTCTGTAGGATATACATTGGATTCTTGACTGCATTCTTCCCCTCTTCTCCTCTACTCTTTTTCCTTGACCCTACTCCACTCCTTTTGAGTACCCACTTCCTAGTCTTTTTTTTTTTTTCCTGAACTTTGCCTTTCTAAGGAAGTACAGTATACTACTTGAGATGTCCCCTGAATCTACCATATTTCAGTTAACATATTTGTATACACTTGCATACCACCCAATGTATTTATTTGTGAGTTTGTTACCTGAATCTAGCTCCCATATTTAAGGGAAAACATGGATCCTTTGTCACTCTGGGTCTGACTTACTTCATTTAACATAACCTTTTAAAAGTCTTTCCATTTCTTTACAAATGGTACACTATTGTTCTTTCTAATGGATGAATAAAATTCCATTGTGTATATATACCACATTTTCTTGATCAACTTATCTATTGAGGAACATCAGGATTGATTCCATACCTTGACGATGATGAATAGTGCTGCAATAGGTTGTGCTGGTGGCAACTGTATCCTGGTTTTCGTCTTTTGGGTAAGTGCCCAGGAGTGGAATTGCTGGATCATACGGTATTAGGGCTCCTTTTTTGCCATGTCTTTGCCAGCAAGTGTAATTATTTTCTTGATAGTAGCAATTCTAACTGGGGTGAGGTGGAATCTCAGTATTGTTTTGATTTGTATTTCCTTGATGGCTAGAGATGTTGAACATTTCTTCATGTGTCTGTTGGCCATTTTTAGTAATTCTTCTGAAATGACTCAGTTTGCTTTTGTTTTTGTTGGTCATAGGGCCTGAACTCAGGGTCTGAGCTCTGTCCTTGAGCTTTATTGTTCAAGGTTAGTGCTCTACCACTTTGAGTCACAGCACCACTTCCAGTTTTCTAAAGGTTAACTGGAGATAAAAGTCTCATGGACATTTCTGCCTGAGCTGGCTTAGAACTGTGATCATCAAATCTAAACCTCCTGAGTAGCTAGGATTACAGGTGTGAGCCACTGGCGCTTGGCTCAGAGAAAACTTTTGAACGTTCTCTGAAAAGCAGCTATCCAGCTATTTTGTTTCTGTGTTAGTTTCTTAAGACTCAGCAGGATTGTCTTATTCATTTTGAGGTTTTATTTTTGTCACTTGTAATTGTTTTATGTTTCATAAACTTTAAGAGTGGCAGGATTAGTTCAAGTAGAAAGCTGCAGGGTTAGTTTTCTGTTTTTTTTTTTTTTTTTGGTTTATGTGTCTAAATGTGTGTGTATAAAGAAAACCTGCACACTTAAAATAGAGAAAAAGCATCATGAGGTTTTTTTTTTTTTCTTTTTCTGGTTTTTTTTTTTTTTTTTTGTCGGTCATGAGGCTTGAACTTTGAGCCTGAGTGCTGTCCCTCAGCTCTTCAGCTCAAGGCTAGTGCTCTACCACTTGAGCCATAGCACCACTTCCAGTTTTCTGGTGGTTTATTGGAGATAAGAGTCTCACAGACTTTCCTGCCTGGGCTGGCTTTGAACCGTGATCCTCAGGTCTCAGCCTCCCGAGTAGCTAGGATTATAGGCGTGAGCCACTGGCGCCCGGCCATCATGAGATTTTTGACACTGAAATAGGACTGTCCTCTACCATTTTTGCCTAGTTACATGAAGTGTATGCGCATGCACACACACATGCCATAAATAGACATTAATAATGATAGATGGGGTAAAATATTCTGTATACAGGTGCCCTCTAATAACTGTTGAGTAAATGACTTGATGAGATGATAAAGAGCAATCTGTTTCTGGCTTTTATTTGGTCTGTGTTCATTTCATTTCACCAAGTCAGTTTTAATGATGCTAAGAAGAAATGACTATAGGCTTGCAAAAGGAATGATCAAAACTAGTATTGTAGTGTGGTATACTCATTGCTTTTATTGTTACTCTTGGTTTCTTTCAGTATGTATTTTTTTTTGAGTAGGAACTTTAGTATGAGCACTCTCTTTGTGAGAGATTGCAAGCAGAACTCGTGGAGCCCATTGATGTGATCCAGGCAGCTCATCACCTTGAGAAGTGGTCCACAGTGCCACCGCATAAGGAACAAAGGAATATTCTCAGTTATTTCATTTGTATAGTATGTGGCTCATAATGCCAGATGTTTGAAAAATCACATATTTTTTAATGCTTTCAACAACTCAGTAACATACACTGTTTTACACACCGGAGGCCAACAGAAATGTCACAGTCTTAGAACAAATCCAAGAGTTGAGCCACCTTAGGACTGAGGTCACATAGGGCTTGTAATTATGCTGCATTCACATTTTAATTGTCTTTTTGAAAGAGCAGGTGGGTGGTACTGGGGCTTGGACTCCTGAACTTGAGCTCTCTGTTAGCTTTTTAGTTCAAGGCTGGCATTCCATTACTTGACTCATGTCTCCCTTCTGGCTTTTTGCTGATTAATTGTAGATAAGAAACTTTCTGGGCTGGGAAGGTGGCTCAGTGGTAGAGCGCTTGCCTTGCATGCCTGAGGCCCTGGGTTTGGTTCCTCAGCACCACATAAGCAAAAAGAAAAAAGCCGGAAGTGGTGCTGTGGCTCAAGTGGTAGAGCGCTAGCCTTGAGCTGAAGACTGAGGGACAGCGCTCAGGCCCAGAGTTCAGGCCCCACAACCGGACTCCACCCCCCCCCCAAAAAAAAAAAAGAAGAAACTTTCTTTCTCTCTCTCTTATATAAAATGTAGATTTCCATAGGAAACACTAGTGTAGTAACAGAATAATGCATCATTAGTCCAAATTCTAAAATCACTGTACAACTCAATCACAGATTTTGTATCTGAAGGATAGAAAAACATTTGAAAGTGAACCATCATAAATTCACATATTGAACTGAAATTCCTCTGTACAACAACTTGAAGCTAATAAAACATCTAAATATAAAAGAAGATTTTAAAAAAGCAAGTTATTGTTTTTGACATGTCATAACCTTTATAGATCATGAAATATAAAAATTACCATCCAAATAATACTGAAAAAGCATATTAATGAAATGATTGAGCATTAGTTTTAAAGTAAGCTCTATTATGACCACTTAAGCAAATGATTTATTGAGCATTCTGTAATATAAAAATGTTTTAAACACTCCAGTGGCAAGCATACAAACATTTGTCATCAACTGAGTCTTTTCTGTGCCTCCTCGTCACTTTGAACACAACTTTAAAGTGAATTTTTCATGTTTTTGAAAGTTGTGTGAATTTTACGTTAACTTTATTTATTGTGTTTATGTGGTACCAAGGACTTGAACCCAGGGCCTCATGCATGTTAGGCAAGCACTCTACCACTAAGCCATATTCATTGCCCCAAAGTGACCTTTTCTTTTAGGACACTGTTTCTTTACCTCTGTTGTAGTAATGATGATCTCAGGGCACTGTCCCTAATTCACAGGAAGTCCCTCTTTTATATTCTTCTTTCTTAATGTTGGAATGATTAACTTAATGTGACTACTCAGAAACTGGAAGTGGAAGTTGTGCTTTGAACTTAAATACAAACCAGATAGCAGGTGTGACAATTTTTTTTTAAATTTAATTTTATTTTATTTGAGAACATACTGTACAGAGGGGTTACAATTACATGGGCAGGATAATGCATACATTTCTTACCAAGTATTGCAGCCTCCTCCTCCTTTGTTTACCCTTCACTTCCCTTCCCAGCCTCCCCGCTCCCCCCCACCCAATCCTTCCCCCCACCTACACCGACATTGTAAAGCTCGTTTTTGACATGACATTTTGTACATTGTTGCAACAGGTCCACCTGAATCCTTAAACGACTTGTTTGTCCCCATCTCCTCCACAAGTTATACTGACATCAAATATAGTGAAAGTGGGGGTTACACTGTGGGGGAGGGACATACAAAGCAACAAAGAAATAATCTTATAAATGCGTTAGAAAGGTGTGACAATTTTTTATAATGACTTTATCTGGACAAAAGCTGCGACATTACAGGGAGGGACCTTTCCACAAATAATCAATATGACCTGTGGATTCCCTTCTAACACTAAGCCACAGCACAAAGGGATAAGCAATGGCAGAAAAAAGTAATTTCTTTGTATGTATGTGGTGGGGGTGGGGTGGAGGTCCTGGGGCTTCAACTCAGGGCCTGGGCACTGTCCCTGAGCATTTTTACTAAGGCTAGTACACTTGAGCAACAGCTGACTTGTGGCTTTTTGGTGGCTAATTGGAGATAAGACTTTCCTGCCTAGGTTGGGTTTGAACTTTGATCTTCATATCTTACCCTCCTGCATAGCTAGAATTATAGACATGAACTATCATCGCTTGTCTCCTGGCATATACGTTCATTTTTTAAGTTAACAAAGGATTATGTAATCATTTAAACTTTTATCATATTTTCCACTGGGATGTGTGTCATAAATTGTGTGAATTTAGGAAGGGATCATTTGTGATTATCACTCCATGCTTTAGTAGTAATACTAGAAAGCCCCTTAGAGCATTCATGATGAACTTACACCACTGTATAGGATCAGAAATACTTAAGTACCATTTGCATATTTATTGGAGGATTGCATTAGGTTTTGTGATAAACACACCCTTACCATCCTCCCTATACATGTTGATATTTTATAGGTTCAGTAGCTCAGAATTTATTTATTTATTTTGCTGGTCCTAGGTTTGAACTCTGGACCTGGGCATTGTCCCTGATCTTTCATTTTTATTTATTTATTTACTTTTGTCAATCGTGAGGCCTGAGCTCTGGGCCTGGACACTGTCCCTCAGCTCTTCAACCCAAGGCTAGCACTCTACCACTTGAGCCACAGCACTACTTCTGGTTTTCTGAGTGATTTATTGGAGATGAGAGACTCAACCTGAGGGCCAGTGACTCACGTCTGTAATCCCAGCTACTCAGGAGGCTGAGATCTGAGGATCATGGTTCAAAGCCAGCCCAGGCAGGAAAGTCCATGAAACTCTTATCTCCAATAAACCAGTCCAGGCTGGCTTTATAAAGCCAGTCATTATAAAAAATTGTCACAACTGCCTGAGCTTTTGTGCTCAAGGCTAGTGCTCTACCAGTTGAGCCACAGCTTTGCTTCTGGATTTTTCTGTGATTAACTGGAGATCAGTCTCACGGGCTTTCCTCCCTGGGTTGACTTCAAACAGTGATCCTGAAATCTCAGCCTCCAGAATAGCTAGGATTACAGGCAAGAGCCACTAGTGCTCAGCTATTTTATTTTTTCTTCTTAGTCATCAGAAGTTGGTAACAGTAAGACAAAGAGAAAAATTTTGCAATAGTTGCTTAAGTTTTTACCTTTTTTCCCCCATCTGATTTGGTATTTCAGGATACCACAGATGTTTTAATAATGGGTTGCAGTTCTGATTTGTGTATGTGTGTGTGTGTGTGTGTGTGTGTGTATTCTGGCTTGAACTCAGGGCCTGGGCACTGTCTCTGTGTTTTATGTGCTCAAGGCTAAGCACTCTACTACTTGAGCTTCACTTCTGGCTTTTGGCGGTAATTAATTGGAGGTAAGAGTTTCATGAACTCACCTGCCCTGTCTGGCTTTGAACTTTGATCCTCAGATATCAACCTCCTGAGTTGCTAGTAGATGGACTGGAAATATTCAGGTAGGCAAATTAAAATAATTTTCTATAGGGTGGCCCAAAACACAGAAATACTTCCATTGTGGGTAATCATCTAAATATGATTTCCTCACTCCCTTTACTGTCTTTCATCTTTATGGTTGATAACGTGTCATTCTGCTTCACATTGGTTGCACTGTTCTGGGAAAGCTCTTATGTTTTTAGAGGTCCGATGGTAACTGAGCATGTTCTGCAGGTTAGAAATGAGTAGAGGAGGAGAAAGAATGGAGGCCAGTGTGAGTAGAAAGAGCTTCCCTAGACATTGCCAGACAGCTCAGGAACTCTTGGAATTCTCAGGCCATGTACAGAACATGGTGCCAGTTATACAGCCTGCTAGTTTGTGTTGTTTAATAAAACATAGGAGTGACACAGAAAGCTTTGGCGTAGTGTTGCCTTTTGCTTTGTAAGTACAGCTAAGACCATGTATGCTTTACTCAGGCTTTGTGCATTTTTTCCATATCTGGACAAAATGAGCTAATGCACTACTTCCAGAGAGCATGGTTTTAGGTAACTGTCCCTCTTCTCTTTGTGGTATTCCTATTTTAATTTTATGATGTAACAATTGCTTCCAGGATCATTGATGCTGAAGGGTATATTCATGAAGGTGGGAGGTGGAAAGCAGAAAGAGAGAATGGATAGGAAAGGAATCTCTTGTTCTTATGTTGTGTGATTTATTTCCTCTAGGATCCCCTAATTGAGCTGGAAGAGAGGATGCGGTATGGGGGCCCACGGAGAGCCGTTGACCCTGGAGTGCTGGTGAAAGTTCCTTGTGGCAGGTGAGGGGTCATTAGCATCGATTATCACTGTTAGTCTATGGAACTTAGACCAGGGTTGGTTTCTGTCCTACTATGTGTTGGTGACATAGTCATTGAACAGTATACTGCCATGACTAGCTACTGGCAACAACTCTCTGATGTCTTTCCGCATCTTTATGATCTGAGCACCAGTGACAATCATCCACAATAGATTCCATCAGGGATTCCACAGGGCATTGGCTTAGGCACTAGCAATGTAACTCTCTTTCTCCTCTCTGTAGGAGAGAGCATCAGAGTGCCAGGGAAAGAGTAACCTCACTGCCGTGAGCCGCCTCAGATCCACCCTCATTGACAACAGCAGGCTTTCCACTATTTACCTGAAGCATGTGCAGACACAGTGCTGAGAGTCACTGCCTTTGAACAGTAGATCTAAAAATCTCACTTCATGACAGATGATTTCTAGGGAACTATAACAAATACTGAGCTCCAGCTCTGAAGATTCTGATTCAATAGCCCTAGAGAAGGGCTTGTTTACATACATCACCTGTAATGCACACGTCATGTGTGTGTATACTTGAGCTCCCCAAGTGATCTAGCATGTACCATGGGAAGTGCTTACTAAGATCATCCTGTGTACCTGTAACATGTAATTAGGCAAGCAGGATAGGAGGATGTTTCCAGAGGGCCAAGGATACATGGGGGACTTTTGGATATATGATTGGAATACTACAGGGGTCATGGAAGGGATCTAGTCCCAATTCTAGTGTGTGTTGGGGACAGAACACTCCAAGAGGTCAAAATTAGCAAACCCTTATTCTCATCACCTCATTAATACTAGCCATTTTGCAAATGTTCCTTAGAACATGAAGGGAAATCATGTTGCACCCAAAGGGGATTGAGAAACATGCTCATGACTGGGAACAGGTGTTGGAAGGTGAAGAGAAGCTTGTGATTGGCATTCTATCATGACAGCGATACACATGTGAATCCTAGGCAAAATACTCATCTTCATAAATCAATCCAAATAAGGTAGCTAACTACTAATTTGCAAAAATCTCTGCATACACTTGGGGCTGCCTTAAGAATTTATTGTATGCCTTTTTGCCTATCCCATATTGCCAGGAAAGTAAGGAGCTAAGAGATTAGCTTGCCTAAAGCACAAAGGTAGTAAGTGACAGAACCAGTCTGGATGCTTTAGTCCTCAGGTTCCACTCTAACTTAACTATCTCCTCTACACCTCAGGGCACAGAGCTACTAGGAGGCATTTTATTTTTCCAGTCCTGGGGCTTGAACTCAGGGCCTGGGCACTGTCCCTGAGCTTCTTTTGCTCAAGGCTAACACTCTACCACTTGAGCCACAGCGCCACTCTGCTTTTTCTGTTTATGTGGTACTGAGGAATCGAACCCAGGTCTTCAAGCATGCTAGGTAAGCACCCTACCACTAAGCCACCTTCCCAGCCCTAAGGAGGCATGTTTTGCAACTCAGAAAAGGATCCTGCTGATTTTATGAGGATAAAAAAATGGAAGGGTTGTATAATTTCGGATTTGTAGATGATGATTTAAACATTTACCAAGTTACCACGCATTTAATATCCGAGGAAGGAGGCAGCTTTTAGAATGTTTGTTGACACTGGGAACATCCTAAATGCTGTTTGTAAGAGAAGTCGAATTCTTTTCATTCTCTAGCATTAGTTTTAACTCCCTTACATTCAGTTCCCATGATTACTGCTTAATATAATATTTAAGTGTTGGGAAGCAGGAGGAGAGCGTGCTCTGACAATCTTCCTGTGCCTTGTGATTTAAGCAGATACTATCCGGGGGGCACGGACGCATTTACTCTCACTTCCCGTCATCACCATGAATGTGTTTTTTTCTGTTTGGTCTTCTTTTATCCGTGTTCTATTCTTCAAGGGTGTCTTTATGAAGATACATCTGTTTGGCTTTGGTGATTAGCAGAAACATTAGCAGACCTACTGTTTCAGAGCATGAATAATTAATGGCTGCTCCTCATTAATTTCTTCTGAAACTGACTCTTGTTAGACTACAGTTAGATATATTTCTTGAATTAAGAGCAGATACCAGGAGCAGCAACTCTCTGTCTCATTGGAAAACAGGCCATTGACTTTTGAGGGAAAGTAGTGACATTTGAGTCCATCTGTAGCAATAAAAGAAAATCTAATTTAGCAAGATACAACACATATCTTTTGTTTACTATAGGCTTTGTGTCACAAGGTATCTAGTAATCTATCTACTTTTTCACACAAGCCTGGCTTTTATTTTAATTTATTATTATTATTACTATTAGTTGTTTTGTCTTTTTGCTTTTTGAGGCAAGCTTTCAATAAGTAGCCCAGGCTGGCTTCAAACTCAGAATCCTCCTCGTTTAGCCTCCTCAGTGCTAGGATTACAGGCATGCAGCATCACACCAGGCCTGTAAATCTACTTTATAATTAAACATCCAAAACCCAAAGGTCAGTCTTAACCTACATTTGACAGTCTCCCTCAACTGCTTTGCTATGCCGGGGTCTCCTCTGAGTTGATTCAGAAACACAGGCCCAGCTGCAGTTTGCTTTCCATTCGCTTTCCTGCTATTTGTTAGGACATAACTCTTATTTTTAAAAAAAGCTGCTCCAATTAGTAACACCACAATAGAAATACAGGTTCTGAGGGAAATAATCCAGTGAAATTCTTCCCTGAGGACTTTAGCCTAATTAATAGTTAGCCTTCTCTGACAAGACATGCACATTAGTGTTTGTCTGGGTGGATGATAGAGCTCGCTCCCCTTAGCAGCCATATGTACTTGAGTTCTTCTAAAAGATCTCCAGAAACTGCTGAGCCTGACTCCGAACTGGGCTGTCCTTTACTCACTAAAGGTAAATTTTAGTTAATTTAAACACAAATCAAAGCTGGATGTGGGAATGCTCACTTGCAATCCCACGACTAGGCAGAATTTTGAGTTGGAGGTCAGCCTGGACTTCAGAGGGCAAGACCTGTCTCAGGACAAACAGGTGCTCAAGCCCATAATCTTAGCTACTTGGGAGGTAGAGATGGAGGATTATGGTTTACAAACCCAGTTTAGGCAAAAAAAAAAAAGACTGTATCTCAATTAATATCTCGGTACAGTGGCACACTCTTGTCATCCCAGTCCAACTATGTGAAGAAACACAAACAAAATTGCATCTAGGTTGTCCTAGGCATAAAAGGAGACCATGTCTCCAAAATAACCAACCAAAAAAGGGCAAATGAGTGGCTTAATGCTAGAGGGCCTGCCTAGCAACCTTGAGGCCTGGCATTCAAACCCCAGTAGAACTGTCAAAAACAAAACACCTAGGGTTTTGATACCTACTTGACATGATTGTATCAAACCCTAGTAGGTGCCTTAAAGGTAATGCTAATGTCTGAATCCTATATGACTGTGGTAATTCTTTTTTTTTTTTTTTTTGGGTCCGGTCATGGGGCCTGAACTCTGGGCCTGGGCGCTGTCCCTCAGCTCTTCAGCTCATGGCTAGCGCTCTGCCACTTGAGCCACAGCGCCACTTCCGGCTTTTTTTCTTTTTGCTTATGTGGTGCTGAGGAATCGAACCCAGGGCTTCTAGCATGCAAGGCATGCGCTCTACCACTGAGCCACCTTCCCAGCCCCTGTGGTAATTCTTAAGTAGTGTTGACCATTTGGGGAAGAAGCTGTATTTCTTGGAGGCTTTGTTAGCTGTACTGACTCCTAATAATACATCTATTAAAGAGAACTGTTAGTACCTACCAGAAAGTCCAGTAATGGAAGACCAATTAAATAAGTTATAGAATGGCAATTTACCTAAATAGATCCCACTCAGTATAAGTAGTAGCATTGTAATAAAAAAATACAAATAGAGCAGTTCAAAGCATGTGTTAAATGTTGAAAACATAGTGTCAGAGAATGTTTTTCAAATGTGTCATTTAGTTTTAGAACAATCTTTAAGGTACATATTATTGTTTTTAGAGGTATGCACATATATGTATCCTAAGTTTTTATGCACAAGAGTTTCAATTCAGCATATATATTAATGAGTAGAATACATCTTGATCAATGTCACCTCAATGTTGTCCATCCCATTGTTCTCAACCCCACCCATCCCCTCAAGTACCTGGCTCCATGTTCACATATGAACATTGAATATAATGACTGTATTCTCCATTCTTCCTCTCTTAATTCATCTGCCCCTTTTCTTTTGATCTCCTTCCACCTGACCAAACGTGTTTCCGCTTCTAGTATTCATCTTGTTAAACTGTAATTAGTAGTGCAAAGAAGTTACACCATTGAAATCCTCACCTGTGTATACCATACTTAAGTCAATTTGTTTGTACATATGCATATGGCCCTGTTATTGTACATAGCTATTCTTTTTTCTTTTGGTCGTGGAGCTTGAACTCTGGGCCTGGGCACTATCCCTCAGTTCTTCAATTCAAGGCTGGGCTCTACCACTTGAACCACAGTGCTACTTCTGGTTTTCTGATGGTTTATTGGAGATAAGTGCCTCACAGACTTTCCTGCCAGAGGGTTGGCTTTGAACTGAGATCCTCAGATCTCAGCCTCTTGAGTAGCTAAGATTATAGGAGTGAGCTGCCAACACCTGGCTCTACATAGCGATTCTATTACTATGAATATTATATATATTTTATAGATAACAGAATCTGCAAAAAAAAAGCACACAGAGGTTAAGTGATTTGCCCAGGATGGCAGACAAAAAATGGCAGAACTGAGCTCTGAATCCAGGGAATATGAAAAAGTAAAAATTGTGCAAGTGGACTTTTTAAAGAGGAAAGGAACAGTATGAAATTGAGTTCTCATTTTCATTTTTAAAATTAAATTTTATTTTCTCCATCTACCAGTGATCGTGTGTCATCTTTGCATCTTTATAAATGGAAAAAATAACTTTTCTATTTGAAATAAAATGGTGAGTTATATTCGACATAAAACACATTAGCTATTGATAGAACAATTCTTCAGTCTACTTGGAGTCTAGTTCATGATGTCAAATTGACATTCCTTTCTTTAAGACTACCGTTTAAGTTCAAAAGAGTAGACAACTCATGAAAAAAATTATGAAGAGAGGAATAAAGTCCTTGTTTGCTGTAAAGTCTGTTTCCACTATATATAGAATTGATGCAAAAGGAAAACACTAGGTGGCCCAGTGCGGGTGACTCATGTCTGTAATCTTAGCTACTCAGGAGGCTGAGATCTGGGAATGGCAGCTCAAAGCCAACTCAGGTAGGAAAGTCCATGAGACTCTCATCTCCACTTAACCCACAAAAAAGCAGGAAGTGGAACTGTGGGTCAAGTGGTAGAGTGTCAGCCTTGAGCAAAAAAGCTAAGGGAAAGTGCTCAGACCTTGTGTTCAAGTCCCAGTAGCACTACCAAAAATCACCACCACCACAAACAACAAAAATGATATCCCTTCAACATCCACTCTCCCCCCTGCCCCCCGCAGAAAAAAAAAGGCACAGAAAAACATGAAGCAATGACTGTCCCATCTAAACAGCTGAAATGCGCCTCTCTAGCTGCAGCCAAGGGCCCACATGACAAGAGTCGAGCAAAGTATACAAAAGGAGCAGAGAGCAAACCCAGGCCCTTACAACTCAATCTCAATATTGGTTCCCTTAATAAATGGAGCCATAAACTTGTATTGAAGCGAATATACATTATTAGTATCGCTTACCATGTTTATGATCCACTCCACATCAAAGTGACATAAAAAGCAGAGTTAGTACCAATTAATATCCAATTGCTCATCAAACTTTAATCTGTATTTGCTTTCCTCTGATTGATACATCTTTTATAACTGAAAGGCTCCATCTCTTTATAACATATGCTATCATTCAAGGCTACTTGTTCTAATCACTCTGCAAACCAGCATGAAATTATCTAATAATTCACCTAGGTTTTGTCACAAGTGCCCGAAGTGAGGGCAGTCTTTTAAAAGGAATGGCAGCCCTGCTCAGAATGTTTGCAATTATTAAAGCAGCAGATCAGATCCCTGGCTAGGAGACAATCTTCTATGATAGATGAATTAAAATGCTGAATTTTCAGAGGCCTGGAGTTTATTTCTTGTCTCACCTCCCAGTTCGGATTTTGGCAGTGAGCCCCAGAAAAGAATTAACAGCTTGTGGCTAGTGGTGTGGGTTTTGTTTTTTTTGTAGGGAAGGAGCTTAGCCCGGCAAGAGCAATTCTCTACAGTAACTTGTCTACTGCTTGCACTAATTTGGATTGCACATATAGTAAAACTAAGAAATGAAAACACTGTATATTCCATGCTACCTTTTCTTAGACCTTCTGCAGATGGTGACTCCAAATCATCCAAGAATATTCATCTTGCTTACCTGTTACAAGACCCTAGATTCCCCAGGATATCCCAGGGACCTTCTAGTTCCAGGGAGAGACAGCTACCATCCCTCGTGCCTAGAGAAAGCAAAGCTTCCAGGCTACTTCAGTGTTTGAAAGGTTCGTAAAATATTTTTTAAAGTGGAACTATGAATTTCGACATATTTACCTCTTTACAACAAATAAACTAAATGTGTGGTAGCATTTTAAAAAGAGGTCAAGAAGTAAGACCAATTAAGAGGAAAAGGAAGCATGATGAGAATGATTTTGAGTATGAACTCACCTGGATAAAAATCTCCAAGATCTACAGGCCCTTCTCCAAAAATAATCGTATTTATTATCATCCCCTGGGCAGGGACAAGGCCCTGGCTGACCTTGCTTGAAAGGTCAGAGATGTTGCAAACACCTACTCTCAGTAGAGTAGGGGTACCTAGTGAACATGTTGGGTCCTTTGAATTATTTTTAATATGTAAATCAAACCATCTTTCTTCACCACAACGATAGCGGAAAATGGGTGGGCTAGAGATTGCAAACTCAGTGCTATGGGGTCCTTTCTCTCCTATCACTGGGTCTGGAAACAAAGTGGCCAAACCAAACTGAAAGCATTGCTTCTTCTCCCAACACAAAACCATGCGGCGAGGATGAGAACTGGAATCCTGGAGATTGCTGTTAAATCCTGACTCAGTATTTTCATAGTTGTGAGATGCTGGCCATGTTAGAATGTTTCTGAGCCTGTTTGCTAAACTATACATGCCATCTTTCCCTTGTAGGAGCCTAAGGAGGATTAATCGAGATCACTCTGTCAAAGCACAGTATCCACCATAGTGTAAGTGTTCAATAAACATAATTAGGTATCACGAAACTGTCACTTGCTGTGCTGAAGTCTGCAGAACCAGGAAGGTGGAGGAATAGGGGAACAGAGTGTGAATTCCCCCCAGGGCAAGCCAAGTGTTACGAGAAGCAGGCTATTGTATAGAAAAACTCAAAGACAAGGCTGGAAGGTGGCTCAGTGGTAGAGCACTTGCCTTGCATGCTTGAGGCCCTGGGTTCGATTCCTTAGCATCACATAAGCAGGAAAAAAAGCCAGAATGGCGCTGTGGCTCAAGTGGTAGAGTGCTAGCCTTGAGCTGAAGAGCTGAGGGACAGCACCCAGGCCCAGAGTTAAGGCCCCATGACTGGACCCAAAGAAAAACTCAAAGACAATGTTCATCATCATCATTATCATCATCATCATCATCATTATCATTATTATTATTATTATTTTGGTGTTAGTATTAGGGCTTGAACTCAGGACTTTACGACTTGAGCTCCAGCTTTTCGCTGGTTAAATGGTGATGGGTCCTACATGCTGGGAGCTGGTGGCTCACACCTGTAATCCTAGCTACTCAGGAGGCTGAGATCTGAGGATCACAGTTCAAAGCCAGCCTGGGCAGGAAAGTCTGTGAGACTCTTATCTCCAATTTACCACCAGAAAACCAGAAGTGGCACTGTGGCTTAAAGTGGTAAAACACTAGCCTTGAGCAAAAAGAGCTGTGCTGAGACCATGGTTCAAGCCCCATGACTGACAAGTCTTACAGACTTTCTGCCCAGGCTGGCTTCAAACCAGGATCTTCAAATCTTAGCCTCCTTGGTAGCTAGAAAGGATTAGAGTCTGAGCCATTAGTGTAGCCTACTCTAAGTTTTTCAGAAACTTTGTTTCTATAAAGTTTAGAGAAGACAAACACTCCAAGTCCCCATCACTCAGCTTAATATGTAAAATATTATAAACAATAAAATGCTCTACAGCTATCAAAATGAATGAACGAGAGCCAGGTGGATAAATCTCAAAAGCACGACACTGATCAAAAAAGAGCAAGAGACAGTAGGATCCGGACAATGTGATGCCATTTATATCAAGTAGATACACTCACACCATGATGCTGTGTAGGAATTATTTAGTGAGGCGTGCATAGGTAGTAAGCATTGGATCCACAGGGGGATGCTGAGCCATGCTTTGAAGGACCAGAGCTCTTTAATTCTCAGGTGCCTTGGCTTTGTTCTCAGCAGGACCTAGGTCAGGAGCTCCTTTCCCTGCTGTCTTTACACAGATGTTAACCCCTGTGGAGACAGAACTCCAGGCAAGCAGTGTTAAATACACTGAAAGCAAAATCCTTCCTTTGAATGTACTCAGCTCCCATTAAAGTCCAGGGGCGCTCTCTCTGCAAGCCTCCAGGACTGCTCTTGCACTTCACAACGTGCCATATTCTGAAGGCTGGATGTAACATAAAAGCAGCCAGCCAACAGCATAAATATATATGAAATGAAATCAATAAAAAGTGTATTTTCCCCCTCTATTGAAGAGAGTCCTGGGAGGATACATCACAGGAGCCAGGACAGTGCTAGGTAGGTGCTCCCGGGAAGGATGAAGGCGGTGGGAAGGGAGGGAAGGGTAAGGCCCTTGTTAACATTCACTGTGTGAGCTGGGGTTTAATGAGACATGGGCTTCCTTCCTTCTCATCACTTAAAAGAACCAATTATCAATGCTTATGTGAGGGAACAGGAACCCTGTTTGGCTCATTCGACTTTACCATTGGAATAAAGAATGATTCCTGACATCCCATTGATTTCTAGTGCGAGAAAGTTTGTTAAGATTATGCGTTCACGGCAAGATTAAACATGCACATAGGCAGAGAGAGGAAAAGCGTTTCTTCATACACTTTTCCTCTGTTAAAAGCCATAGTGAAGTTTTTTTTTTTTTTTTTTTTTTTAAATATTTCATGACGGTAAAAGGTGCAAGCACTGACCAGGAGCCCTTTGTGTTGGTGATTTCACACAAAGCCATTGCCTAGCTAATGTGAAGCCAGGACTGAAGTTAGTCAGCCTCCAAAATCTATGCTGTGTCTGACACCACCCCCCTGAAGCGCATGCTGTGAATAAGTGATCTTTGTTTATGTCACATGTTGATCTTTAGACTTTCAGCGTCATTATGGTGCCCCACTGCTGGCAAGGCTTTGGAAAGTACTAGCCTGGTCTTGTCTATCCCAAAGCTTGTATTATACAAGGTAAGGATGGGCTTGTAGCAGAAGCAGTAGTCTGAAACTGGGGACTATGATCCTGAGTAGCAAGGGTTATAGATGTGAGTCTACCGAGCACGCAGCTCATCTGTACCTTTTTTTCTACCTGCCATCTGCACATTTTTGATATTACATGACAGTCTTCAAACTCTAATGATGGATCCATAGGTGGACATCGGGCTTTAGGGAAAGCAAGCATTCGTGGGCAGAATCATCAGATGAGTTTTCTAGGAATTTGGGCAAAGAGCAAACTGAGAAATAGTGCTGTCTCCTTTCTTGAACATAGATGATATTTAGAAATTCCTGAAGTTTTTGTCCTTATGATTTTATAAAGACTAGCTTGGGATGTAAGTTTCAAGGCCAACCTGGCCAACAAAAAAAAATCTCATTGAGACACCAACTAAAAAAAATAAGCTGAGGGCCAGGTGCCAGTGGCTTATATCTATAATCCTAGTTACTCAAGAGGTTGAGAACTGAGGACAGTGGTTCAGAGTCAAACCAGACAGGAAAGTCCATAAGACTCATATCTCATATCTCCAATTAACCACCAAAAAGCTGCAAGTGGTGCTGTGACTTAAGTGGTAGAGTACTATCCTTGAGCACAAAAGCTAAGGCACAGCACCCAGGCCTTGAGTTCAAGTCCCAGTACTGGCACAAAAATAAACATACCAAAAAAACCAAGCTGTGAATGAATATGATCAAAGTGCATTACATGTATCAATGAACATAGCATAAAGAACCTACTAAAGGTTGCTGAAAAGGATGTGGAGGAAGGGTTAAGAAAAAGTGATGGAGGGGTGAACTTAATTAGAGTACATTATATACATATCACAATGAGACCCCTTTGTATAATTAATGTACAATCATTAAGAAAAAATGGATGGCTATGATTACCTACTCCTGAAATCTTAACTACTCAAGAAACAGGAGCAATGTAGTTATAGGGCAGCCTGGGCAAAGATACAGGTGCTTAAAGCAGAAAGGTTGGCGGGTGGGGGATTGTGAGGCTCAAGTATAGAGTGAATGTCATGGAGTTCAATCTCCAGAACTGGGTATGGGGTGAGGGTGGGGGTGGGAATGGGGGGGGGGAGAGACAGAGAGAGAGAGAGACAGAGAGACAGAAAGACAGAGACAGAGAGAGAGAGAGAGAGAGAGAGAGAGAGAGAGAAGAGATCAAGAGAGCATCACTTGGAAGTCACTTAAACTTTGGCTGCTGTAACACCATTGATCTGGGATGTGTTTTCTAGGACCCACCTCTTTTTACATTAGTTATACTTCACAGTGATTTTTTTTCCTAGCAGGTGGGAGCCCTGGCGACTCTGGACTATCTCTAGAACACCTCACATGATGCAAGCATTGATTTGCCTTCATTTTACTTTCAAAGAACAGCAGGTATCTGCAGATGCCTTGTCACCAGACACACACAGGCTCTGTCTGCTATCATCTTGGAACTGCAGCGGTGTGGTGTCATGTGGCCCTCCAGGGGGATTTGGAGTCTCTTCTGGGCAGTCCTTTGGTTGTGAGCAGCAGAGAAGGATTTACTGCACCATAGAAGGGTTTGCAGGATTGAAGAAGAAAACAAAAACAAAAAGTCCTGAAACTCTCAAGAAACAACAGTAACAGTTGGGTCTCAGGCAAAAGAATGGAAGGGGCGCCATTGCTCAGAATGAAACATCAGGCCATTCAAGACTCTGTTTCCACTTAGAGAATGTGCACCTGGCAGGTGTCAAACCATCAGCCAGAAGAAGGCAGGACTCTTGACTGGCTGTTCCACCAAACATATATCCATTCAAGAAGGGATGCTTCCCTAAAGCAAAACTGGGCTATCTACCAGTAAATGGATGAATGGCTGATGGTCAGACTAAAGACAGGTGCACATTCTATTCTGTTAATTTGGCCTCTCTTCAAGAGTGGTGTGAGTAAATATTTAATAAGAAGAGCCAAGCTGAGTACAGTGGCTCATGCCCGTAAGCCTCGCTACCCAGGAGGCTGAGATCAAAGGATTATGGTTTGAAGCCAGCCCCAGAATATAAATTCAAGAGACTCTTATCTCAAATTAACCAGGAAAAATACAGGGCTGAAGGTGTGGCTCAAGTGGTAGGGCACCAACCATGAGCAAACATGCCAAACAAGAGCATGAGTCCTTGAATTCAAACCTCAGTACCAGCACACAAAAGAAGAGCCAAGCTTAGAGCAATGACACATACATTAAGTCTTAGTACTCAGGAGGCTGGAGTTAGAGGCCAGTGGTAGTATGTAGCAATAATAAAGCAAAGATCCATCAAGTATATGGTTGTTATTGTCATAGCCATGGCTCAGCAGCCTCAGTAAGAACAATGTTGCTTAGGACAACAGGTTTGTATGACATCCATGTGCAGGCGAGCTGTGTGGCTTGAGAATCCCTATACTTCCCTGAGACTTCCTGGTGCTAGGTGGTGGTAGTATCTACTATTAGGAACTGAAGAAATAATGGTGGT
The DNA here is from genome assembly GCF_019054845.1 of Dipodomys spectabilis. Taxonomy (NCBI): domain Eukaryota; kingdom Metazoa; phylum Chordata; class Mammalia; order Rodentia; family Heteromyidae; genus Dipodomys; species Dipodomys spectabilis. The sequence continues at coordinate 13,222,763 of NW_024870824.1, forward strand.
TAATCAGCTCTGTGGTTGGAACAGAAATGTGCACGATCTGCAAGAAGAAGGCATATCTGATCTCTGATGGGTAGAACAGAATTTTAGAGGCTAAACAAAAGTCAATAATTCTTCCTTATCGGGTCCCTGAACATGTCTACTTCAAGTCAGGAAATGCCTTCTCCCTTTGATTTATTCACCTCTTTCCAGTGATAACAAATATTTCATATTACTCAATTTTGGATTGTGTCCATGTATATATATATATATATATATATATATATATATATATATATATATATATATATATATATATATATATAATAGCTTCCCGGTTCATTCTCTATTTAGGTTCATAAAGATCATTGTCTTCTAAAATATTTATCGCTTACTTTAAAATAATTTTTAGCACTCAAGTAATTTATGTTCATTGTTGAAAACTCAGAAAATAGAGATAGAGGAGAGACAAGAGGGAGAAAGGAAAACAAAAATAAGGAAGGAAAGAGAAAGAGAGAGAGGAAGAAAGAGAAAGAGAGAAAGAAGGAGGGAGGGAGGAGGGAAAGGAAGAAGGAAGCAAAGAAGGAAAGAAGGAAGGAAGAGGGGGAGAAAGAAGGCAGAAGTCTCCAGGCAAGATTGTGATGAATTAAGTGTACCTCATTTCTTGCTGTGTGTCCAATGTGAGACATCCCAATCATATTGTTGTTCATTATCCTTTTCATCCAACCACAACCACAAGTTATCTTTTCATAACCTACAAACGAATGTTTCTCCTTATCTAGTTTTTGTACTTCCAAGAGCACAGTTTAATACCCCCTTTGCTTGTTTGTTTATTTTAGAGACAATGAGAAAACAATCTACCTCATTTCTTATGTCTCACCTGGTGCCTTTATTTTGGTTTCCTCTTTATGTGACCATTAAATCTGGATTTTTTTTTTCTGTTGTGCTCCAACAAAAGATCTGACACAGTGATTTAAAAGGAGGAAAAGAATTGTCCTGGGTAGTGAAATTTCCTTGCTGGCTTGGATGTGTTAAACATCGCTTAAGTATTTGGAACTGTTCTTTCTGTGGGAGAAGCTAGAATTGCCTCCACTTTACTGCTAGGAGAAAAAAGATAGACGGTCTTGAAGCTATCTGACAATTCACTGGCAGAGCCCAGAAGAGAGCCAGAAGTTCTAATGGCCTAATCTCCTGATCAAACCACAAAGCCACAGAGCTTCCCTTCCCACTGCTCCAGGGCTGGGCTTGAAAGGGTAGTGCTGTCTCTCATGGAGCAAGTGCTGAATGGTTGATTTGCCATTCACAGTTCGGCCTACACCGTCCAGAGAGCACAGAATCCCCAGATCTCAGTTGTAGGTAAAAGCTTCTTCTCATGTGCTGGATCCATTGATCTGTTTCTACGGTGACTCCTGAGTTATGTGGCTCCTGAATGTTTGCTGCAACAGAGATCCATACTGCGGAGGCAGTGCTGCACTTACTGGAAACTATTGCCCGGGAGGTGAGTTTCGCTGTTTCATCTCAATGAACTATCCCTGTGCAGTTGGAAATTTCTTTCTTTTCTGGCCTCCAGCACAGTTAGTGCAATAAAAACAGTGACCTGCAATAACTCACATGTTACAATGCTAAAGGTAAAGCCTTTGTAATTCATTAAAAAAAAAGAAAAGGAGGAACAAACTTTAAAACATGCATACGGAGCCAGGTAATGGTGGTTTACACCTGTAATCACAATCCTAGCTATTTACAAGGCTGAGGTCTGAGAATGTGGTTCAAAGCCAGCCCAAGTAGGAAAACACATGAGACTCATCTCCCTAACAGAAAGCTGGAAATGGAGGTGTGGCTCAAGTGGTAAGTTAAGGGACAGTCCCCAGGTCTTTAGTTCAAGCTCTAGTAACCCCCCAAAAAACAAAGAAAGTAAAAAATGAAGCAACCACATCATGAATACCATTTACCTACCAATTATGCTTAGAGAAATTTATCCAAAACAAATAGTGATGAGAGCATTGTTACACTGAATTACAAGGGGTTTTCTTTTCAGGATTCCTTTCTTGGGTAGAAAAAAAATTGAAGCCATCTCAGAATTAAACAGTAGAAGATTACTTAAATGAGTTATAGCTAACTATACAATGCTGTGTGTACTCTAGTTAGAACTAGTTTCCCTGGAGTTTATAATGACAAAGCAAGTTGTCCATGAAAAGATTTCAGAAAATTTGCCTTAGAAAAATGGCATGCTATGTACATATGACCATATCAGAAGATGTTAAGTGAAATGAACCCCAAGATAGGGACACAAGTATCTTTTTTCTTTCTTGCTATGTTTCTAATGTATTTATAATGTACCATGTGATTTTTTTGTTGTTGTTGCTTTGTATGTCCCTCCCCCATGGTATAACCCCTGTTTTCACTGTATTTGATGTCGGTGCCCTGCATCTTGTACATACACTTCTCTTAAGTTGGGAAGGGGAAGGGAAAAAAACAAAATGCTTAAATAAGGATACAGGTTGACCCACTGTAACAATGAGATGTACAAAACCCTATGTTGAAAAAGAACTTTACAACTTCGGTGTGTGTGGTAGTGGGGGCGTTGTTGTAGAGGTGGGAGGGAAGGGATGGTAGGTGAAAAACAAAGGAGGTGGCAACAATGCTCCATAGGAAATGTACTCATTACCTTGCTCATGTAACTGTAACCCCTCTGTACAGCATTTTTACAATAAAAATGTACAAAAAATAAAAATAGCATATGCACACGTACACACACACACACACACACACACACACACACACACACACACACACACACACACACACACACACCAGATCCTACTGCCACTATAATCTCCAACTATTCTACCCTTAATTTTTTTCATGATTCCCGCTACCACAGGCCCATTGCCCAAGTTCTCCTACTGATACACCTGCTCAAAAGTTGCTTCAAAAGAAAGGCTTCCCTGGTCCCATAGATATGGTTTGCATTTCTGTATATGTTTTTAATGTCACCACACCTGAGACAAATATGTTTGTGTACAGCACTGTCCTATTGTTGAACTTTGGAAACAAGATGATATAATTCTATGGCAAATGTGTGATCTGGGTAAGCTATTTGTTACATATTTTCTATGTTTTATTATTTTGGCAGAACTCAGGACCTTGTGGTTTGCTTGCTTTACTTGCTAGTTTGTCTGGCTTCTACCACTTTGAGACATACTTCTACCCTGGATTTAGCTCTTTTTTTTTTTTTTGAGATGTTGTCTTGTGATCTTTTCTGCCTGTGCTGGTCTCCAACAGAGATCCTCCAGTTCTCAGCCTCCTGAGCAGCTAGGATTGTAGGAATGAGGTATTGTTGATAGACTTTTTTTTTTTTCAGAATTGCAAATACCCAGTACTTCTTAAAAACCACTAAAATTTAATAAAACTAAGAAATTATTGATAATTCTTTAGCTGTGTTAAATTTTGGGATTATGCTTTGAAGAGCTCTTATTATGGAGAAATGCATTCTGAAATGTTTACAAAAAGTAACCCAGTGGCTATTTTCTTCAGAAGAGAACAAAAGAGGACAGACATGATGGCTCATGCCTCTAATTCTAGCTACTCAGGAGTGGAAGTTGACAGGATCACAGTTAACACAAGTCTGAGCAAAAAGTTTCTAAGACCTAGTCTTTGTGTGTGCATGCTTTTTATTTTTATTTTTTTATTTTTATTTTTTTTTGGGTCCAGTCGTGGGCCTGAACTCTGGGCCTGGGTGCTGTCCCTCAGCTCTTCAGCTCAAGGCTAGCGCTCTACCACTTGAGCCACAGCGCCACTTCTGGCTTTTTTCTTTTTGCTTATGTGGTGCTGAGGAATCGAACCCAGGGCCTCAGGCATGCAAGGCAAGCGTTCTACCACTGAGCTACCTTCCCAGCCCGTGCTTTTTATTTTTAATTATATTTTCATGATCATTAAGTAGTTGTCCAAAGCGGTTCCCATTTGTAAGTACAGTGCATCTTGATTAATGTCACCCATGTCCTCATCCTCCACGGTCGTCCCAACCCAATCCTTCCCATCAATTTCCATAGTTTCCTAGGATATGCAGTGCATACTGCATTTACCACCTAATCCCCTCTGAGGTCTGGTCTTAAACAACAATCCTGTCATGGTAGCATGGACCCTTAAATCCAGCTGTGTGGAAGAAACAGGTAAGAGAATCACTGTCTGAGGCTGTTCCTGGACAAAAATGTAAGACTCTATCTGAAAACTAGCTAAACAACCAAAAAAAAAAAAAAGACTGAGGATATGGTTCAAGGGGTAGAGAACCTACCTAGCAAGTGTTAGACCCTGAGTTCAAAACTCACTACTATAAAAGAAGACAAGCCCCAAACTAGGAGACATGTGGGCAGCAGAGGGAAAAAATGATGTTAGCAGAGAAACAAGGGATGTATGTGTTTTTCTCCTGTGGAAGTTAGAACTAAATTATAAGTATCTATGTAAACATATACAGAGTCCTATGCATGATATACACAAATGTATTAACTAATAGAGTGTGGTATATTCAGGGGAAGATTGTAATCATGTAACTTCTTTGAACAACTGCTAACATAGAGTCTAACGAAATAAATACCAGGAAGCTGAAGCATGTGTTGTTCAAAGGGAAAGCGGTCATGTTATCGGGAGGGAGAGATGTTGGGATGAACCGTGTGAGGGGCTTTTGTACTACTGTGTGCTCTGGTGACACTAGGCATGAAACAGGATTGGGTGAGGTCTTCCCACTTCCTGTTCCAGTCCAACCAAGCTCCTCCTCCTAGGCCAACCCTACAATTTAGGGAGCACTCACCCATGTTAGTCATCATTCACGTTCCCCAGCATCCTGCACAAATGGCACCAGGCCAGGTCAGAAGCATGATTGTTTTTTCCTTTCTTCAGTTCTGGGGTTCAAACTCAGGGCCTTACACGTACTGAGGAAGCATGCTACCATTGAAGCCATGGCCCCAGCTTTTTCTTTTCCTTCTTTGCTTTTTTTCTTTTTTTTTTTCAAGAACATTTTGGTTTTGCTGGGCACTGGTGGCTCACACCTGTAATCCTAGCTACGCAAGAGGCTGAGATCTAAGGATCATGGTTCAAAGCCAACCTGGGCAGGAACGTCTGTGAGACTCTTATCTCCAATAAACCACCAGAAAACCAGAGGTGGTGCTGTGGCTCAAGTGGTAGAGTGCTCGCCTTGAGCTGAAGAGCTGAGGGACAGTACCCAAGCCCAGAGTTCAAGCTTTTTTTGTTTTGTTCAAGCTTGTTTTGTTTTTGAGACAAGGTCTCGCTAACTTTGCCTAGCCTGGCCTTGAATTGGCCATCTTCCTGCTTCCATCTCCTGAGGAGCTGAGATTACAGGAGAGACATTCTCCATTTTCTTCTTAATCATTTTACAGACACTCTTATACATATTGAGTTTTAAGTTTAAAAAGCATAATAATCCTTCACAGTACAGTGGGTTATGCAAACAGAAGGAACAAAAGCACTAAATTTGTGCTGATACTGGGGCTTGAAATCAGGGTCTTACATGCCTGGCTTGTACTTATATTGAATGTAGGGAACAAGCTACCATGGTACTTAAGAGGCAGAGCAAACAAGCTGACAAAATGGAATGGGGTGAAAGAGAACCTACTCTGTTGAGATTGACCAGGTAGGAGAGAGAGCTTTCCAACAGACAGAAGGGGATCTCCTCTCAGAACATGCATATTAACAAAGAAGCTCACTGCTGAGGATACTTACAATATATGGGTATTTGGCTAACTCCAGACTCAGGGAAATACAAAGCCACAAAGACACCCCAGGAATACTTACCTCATCTGTTGTGTGTCTCAGAGACTGCAGGCACAGAGCTATATCTGGATGGCATAGGACAGTATCCATTATACCCCAACTCTGACAAACTGTTCCAGAGGGTACACTTGGATAAATGGTCCCAGAATGCACCTGGCAATTTAGAAGTCTTCTCTTGAAGGCTCCTGGAACATCTCCCTGGTGTTAGAAACTTAGATCTTTGAATTCAACTTTGTCAAGTTGGATTTTTTTTTAATATGGTGCAAGTATAGCATGCTAGATACATTGTATTTAATTAAACAGCTTGCTCTGTGTACAGTCCTAACATCATCAGTTATTTATTTATTTATTTATTTATGATCCTTAAGTAGCTGGACAGAGGGGTTTCAAGTTAACACGTCAGTTTGTGAGTGCATGCAGCTTGATCAATGTCACCTCTTTCTTCATTCTTCCCCTTCTCTCCCAACCACACTATTTCCTTAATTTACCTAGTTCAATTTTACAATGAATATTATGACTGCTTTCACCCACCTTTCTTCTCTTCATTTGTTTACCTCCCTCTCCTTGACATCCCTCCCTCCCAATAACACGACCTCCTTCCCTCTGAACACACATGCTTCAGCTTCCTGGTATTTATTTTATTAGACTATAAGTTAGCAGTTGTTCAAAGAAGTTACATGATACAAACTTCCCTTGCATATACCATAATTTATTAGTTAATACATTTGTGTATATCATGCGTAGGACTCTGTATATGTTTTTATAGATATTTATAATTTAGATCTAACTTCCACAGGAGAAAAGGCATACATCTTTTGTTTCTCTGCTAACGTCATTTTTTCCATTCCATTTCCCTACAAATGATCATTTCTCTATCCATTTTCCTGCAAATGATCTTCTGTTTTGTTGCTTGTTTTCATCATCTGTAAGTTCCATATTTCTTATTTTCTTTTTTTTTTGGGTCTGGTCATGGGGCTTGAACTCTGGGCCTGGGCGCTGTCCCTCAGCTCTTCAGCTCAAGGCTAGCGCTCTACCACTTGAGCCACAGTGCCACTTCCGGCTTTTTTCTTTTTGCTTATGTGGTGCTGAGGAATCGAACCCAGGGCCTCAGGCATGCAAGGCAAGCGCTCTACCACTGAGCCACTTTCCCAGCCCCATGTAAGTTCCATATTTCTATGATACTCATTCGCCATTTCTAAAAGAACACCTGAACCTTTAGTATTGATGACTTTGTTTTGTTTTTTGATTACATGAGTGTCCTCACTATTTTCTCCAAAATTAAATATTAAGTATTGAACTTAGGGCCTAAGTGCTATCCTTGAGCTTTTGTACTCAATCAAGGCTAGAACGCTACCATTTGAGCCATATCTGCACTCTTTGCTTTTTGGTGGTTATTTGGAGGTTAAGAATCTCACAGATTTTTTTCCTACCCAGACTGGTTTCAAATCCTAATACTTCCTGAGTGGCTAGGATTACAGGCATGAACCACAAGCTCCTAGCTGCTATTTTCTTTTTAAGTTTCAGAACTATTTTTTTTTTTTGTCAGTTGTGGGGCTGTCCCTGAGCTCTTTAGCTCAAGGTGAATGCTCTACCACTTGAGCCACAGTGCCATTTCTGGTTTTCTGGTGATTAATTGGAGATGGGAGTCTCAGGGATATTCCTGCTTGGGCTGGCTTTGAAACACGATCTTCAGATCTCAGCCTCCTGAGTAGCTAGGATTACAGGTGTGAGCCATGGTGCCTGGCAAGTTTCAGAACTTTTGTCCCTTCTTAGACCTGGTCCCCACATATCATCACTAGCATTTTCTGGAAATAATATTCTCCTTTTTTATGTAAACATTTTTCTTTGTCAAAACAACTGTTCTACAAGTTTTTTCTTCCTTGCTCTCTAAATATAGGGTGCATGGGATTTGTCTCTGGCAGGCAGCTGCAAGTGCCTGGGCCTAGTCAGGATGCTCATCACTGCTGGGGGTCAGGGATAAATGTCCTGCACATGGAACACCTCTCACAGGGCCTTACCACTACCACTGTACACAGTACTGCAAATTCTTTTTGGGGGGCAAAGAGGGGCTTCTCTTTTTTTTCTTTTTTCTGTTGGTGTGGGGCTTGAACTCTAGGCCTGGGCTCTGTCCCTCAGCTCTTCAGCTCAAGGCTAGTGCTCTACCACTTGAGCCACAGCACCACTTCGGACTTTTTCTGTTTATGTGGTGCTGAGGAATCGAACCTAGGGCCTCATGCATATGAGGCAAGCACTCTACCACTGAGCCACTTTCACAGCCCTAGTGCTGACATTCTTCAGAGCAGATTCCAATCCTATAGACAGCATTGTGCACCTCAATGGCTCATTGACTTCTGACCAATGAGTTCTCCAGAAAGTCAGTCCTAGACTCTGACAGGTTGGCAGAAGCCAGATCCAGGCTTGTTTGGACTTACGTTTTTTTGTTTTTTGTTTTTTGATTATTTTTTTTTGTCCGTCGTGGGGCTTGAACTCTGGGCCTGGGCGCTGTCCCTGCGCTCTTCAGCTCAAGGCCAGCGCTCTACCGCTTGAGCCACAGCACCATTTCTGGTTTTCTGGTGGTTTATTGGAGATATGAGTCTCACGGAGTTTCCTGCCTGGACTGGCTTTGAACCACGATCCTCAGATCTCAGCCTCCTGAGTAGCTAGGATTACAGGTGTGAGCCACTGGCGCCCAGCGTGGACTTAGGTTTTATTAGGTTTTATGTTAACTCACTGACCTTTGTCCCCAGTGCCCCATCCCAGGCCTGCCATAGGGCAGAGAAGCCACACACATGCCCAGGAACCCTAGGCAGGCCAGCTGCCTAAGGATATACCTGCCCCACCTTGTCCTCCAGATTCTCTTTCAGCTAGCAAATGACTGGCCTATGCTGTCTAGCCTCCTGAGTTCATGGAGTCACTGCCTTCTTTGCTTTGGCCATTTCCTGTGAAATGGGAGAGGAAATGCTATGAGCCATTCCTATAGAAAGAAGCTTTCAGAAGACAGTCTGATTGGCTCTAATCTCCACCCCTGCTCCTAGCCAGCCACTGTGCATGGGAGAGACTCAGTTAGCATCCTTCCCATCCTCTTACTCCCTGTGGGCATGCACTGGGGGAAACAATTGTCCTTACTGTAGACCATTAAGAAGTGTAACTCCCAGTCAATGTCCATTTCTTCTGTGGTGGCCATCCTTTAGGGGACACTGACCAGGAAACACAGCTGTGAGCCAGGAAGCCAGGGCCCTGCTCACATCATGGAGTTCAAATCTGACCTCAGAGAAGCAGAGACTTGCAGGGAAACCACTTGTGCCATCTTGGGAATGGAAAGCTGCTGACCCCAGGAAGAGTGAGCTCTAGGTGGGGTTCTGTGGGCCTGTGCTCCAGTATGATAAGCTGCTGTGTGCAGAACTCAGTAGGGAGGAAGAGACTACTGCATGTGGAGAGAACACCCCGGATTTTGGAGGCTCAGGGAAAGTCTTGGGATGTTGTGAATAAGAAACTTGTGGAAGTTTGGAGTAAGTGAATGATGTGATGAAGCTCTTCTTCACTTGTGTGTGTGTGTGTGTGTGTGTGTGTGTGTGTGTGTGTGTGTTTGTACTGGGCTTAAACTGAGGGCCTGGGTGAGGTCCCTTAGCTTTTCCACTCAAACATGGTATTCTACCTTTTGAGCCACAACTCCATTTCGAGTTTTTTTTTTTTTTTTTTGTCGGTTGTGGAGGCTTGAACTCTGGGTCTGGGCGCTATCCCTCAGCTCTTCAGCTCAAGGAAGTGCTCTACCACTTGAGCCACAGCACCACTTCCGGTTTTTCTGAGTGGTTTATTTGAGATAAGAGTCTCTCGGACTTTCCTGCTCACCTTTGAACCGTGATCCTCAGATCTCAACCCCCTGAGTAGCTAGGATTACAGATGTTGAGTCACCGGCGCCCAGCTCCATTTTGAGTTTTTTTGCTGGCTAATTGGAGAAATGAATCTCACAAACTTTCCTGCCCTAAGTAGCTTTTAACTGCAATCCTCAGATCCCAGCTTCCTGACAAGCTAGGGTTACAGACATGAGCCACTGGGGCCTGGCTGCTTCTTAGCCTTAAAAAAAAAAATTGTTTTTAATTGAAAAAAGGAGGCAGTCTGGGCTTGACCTCAGGGCCTTGTGCTTGTTAGGCAAATGCTTACCACTGGAACCATGATTCTAGCTCTTGAAGCTCCCTTTAAAAGGACCGTTCTGGGCTGAGTGAGAGGAAGATCGTGGCAGCCAAATTATAAATGGGTACCCTGTTTCAAAATGACAAGGAAAGGATCCATGAGGGGCCTTGGATATGGTTCAGTGCAGAACCTTTGCTTAGCATATGCAAGGCTCTGGGTTCAATTCTCAGCATCATCCCCTCCAATAAAAGAGGAGGATCAGTCAGAAGGCAAGAAATGGTGGCGGTTTGGGCACAATCCTTGCAGATGGGCCTGTTTCTAGATACTGTCCTGAGCAACTAAACCAAGGTTGGTACCATTTTGGAGAACAGAAATATACAGACAACAAAAAGTTTAAGGTGAAATGTGGAAATGAGTATCTGTATAAATAAATACAGACATTTGGGAGAATATGTTAAACTGTTAAATAATAAAATGTGAAAGTAATTGAGGGCAATTGGGTTTTTTTTTTTTTTACCTCTTTTATGTTTCTCCATATTTCTAATGTGTCTATAGTAAACATGCAATAATAAAAATAATTAGCCAGGTTCGGAAGGCCAAGATTCAGAGGATGGCATTTTGAGGTTTGAGGTTATTCTAGGCAGAAAACTCCACTAACCTCCCATTTCCAGAATAACCAGCAAAGAGACATGCTGGAGGCATAGCTTAAGTGATAGAGCACTGCTATAAGCAAGAGAGCCAAGGCCCTGAGTTCAAATCTCAGCAATGACAATAGTTACCATTTGTTGATGACCTACAGACCAAACAGTTTGTAGGCATTCATTCATTTCCTTCCCCTGACACAATCTCATGAATGGATTCTAAATACTATATAATGAATGCAGACCAATTACACTGTGACTGGGTAAGACTTCTTACCCCTCCCTGAGATTTAGCTGAGTTGGGCACTGTCAGCTGAGCTCCATCTGCCCATGCTATTCATATGTAAGCCCCTGTAATCATTATGTGGAATATCAAAGATATGAAATTGCAACATGCTATTTTGAAACCAGGGATATTATTGGGCCATCAATTCAACAAATTTGTACCCAGTGTTCTATGGCAGAACAGTTCCTTTTGGTGGTCTAGACGGGCCCAAGCATTTGCACTATATATAGACTTTAGTTGGTTCTTAAGAAGCATATGATGGGAACGTCTTAAAATTAATGTTATTTACCTGCTAGGATGGAAATGCTAAAAGGATGTGGTCTGCATTATGGACAGAGCTCTGTAAAATGTGATATTAGAAAATGGAAATTTTACGAGTTCTGGGAACAGAAACAGGTGATGAGAGTGAAATGGGGAAAATTCTAATTTGTGCTGCATAGTTAGACTTGCATAGCCCAACATATGTATTTGTTGAAAGTCATGAATAACAGAATGACCGCATTCCTGAGTCAATACGTTCACTTTGGTTTCACCAAGTTGTCTGGTCCAAAAAAAAAAAAACAAACCCCAAAACAAAGCAAAACAAAAAACCAACTTTCTGTTTAAAATAATGCTTCTTCATTCTGGTGTTTGTGGGGCTAGAATTATAGAACTGTGATCTCCAGAGACTCGTGGTTGTCACATCCCATTGCCAGCCAGGGTGTGGATTGTTCTTGGTGATTGGTGCTATTGTCTCCTTGGAGACTTCCAGGAGAGTGACAGGAAAGTTACTATACAAGACCTCAAGAGGCTTTGCTCTCAAGTGGTCCTCACTAGCTCTGGGGCTTTTGTGCTGTTTCACCTCTTTAAAACTTGTCCCAACCCATGTATACAATGAAATAATGATCACCCATTCCATAGGACTTTTGGAAGGAATAAATAAGAAAAATCTTAGTAAAACTTGGGTGTAATCCCTGACTCAGAGTCATTAACAATCTTCATCTATCTTATATCATAGAGAAAAGTAACCAAGGGAGTTGCGATGTTGTGGGGGTGAAAGAATCCTGAGCTGAGGTAGGAACAAGGCCCGAGGGTATTTGATCATAAGGATTTTCATGAGAACTCTGCTCTCTTCTTTTTAAAGGAATCCTTATGAAAGTCTCCTTCTATTTTAAATGTCAGTTTCATTAAAAAAAAAAAACAACACAAAAAACAAAAGAAGCCAACCTTAAGATGAGGATGCTTGTTCCACACCTATAATCCCAGCTAATTTGGAGGCAGAAGTAGGATGATTGAGTTTTGAGACTTGCCTGGGCAAAAGTTAGCATGAGACACTGTCTGAAAAACAAACTAAAGAAGAAAAATAGTTGGGAGTGTGGCTCAAATAATGGACCACTCACTTAGTAAACATGAAGCTCTTGAGCTCAGTTCCCAGTAACACACACACCACACACACACACACACACACACACACACACACACACACACACACACACACACACACACACACACACACACACCGTCCTGTAACTGCTTTCATTAGTTTAGACAAAACGGAAAAACAAAATAAAATTCTCAATAAAGAAATATAAGTTGATTGAGCTTCTCCTTTGCCCCTCGACAAAGCTTATTTTTTTTGATAACAGTACTAACCTACAAGAAATACATGAGTTTCATATAGTGATTTACAATTGGCAAATACTTTTTATCTTGCTCAACACTAGCAAATTGGGGAGAGAAATAGAACTAAGTACATATCATTATCCTCCTTGTTCTTTTTTTTTTTTTTTTGGATCCGGTTGTGGGCCTGAATTCTGGACCTGGGCGCTGTCCCTCAGCTCTTCAGCTCAAGGCTAGCACTCTACCACTTGAGCCACAGCGCTACTTCCGGCTTTGTTTTCCTTCTGCTTAGTGGTGCTGAGGAATCGAACCCAGGACCTCATGCATGCAAGGCAAGTGTTCTACCACTGAGCCACCTTCCCAACCCCTCCTCCTTGTTCTATACATGAAGAAATGGAGGGAGAAAAAGCAACTAACTTTCCTAAGGTACATACTTATTATCAATAGAGGTAAAATTAGAATGTCTATGAATAGGTTTCAAGTGTGTTGTCTAATTAATACACCAGAGAATGAAAATTAAGATCAGTTACTCCTACCTGTAATGGACTTCACTAATCGATCACAACCTTTTCTTATTCTTCAATTGTAACAGACATCACTAATTGATCACAACGTTCTCTCCCACCCTCTGAGCTCATGCTTATGATCATGCTTATCACAGTGCTCCAGATAGGCACCACCAGTTGAACACAGTGCCACACGAGTTATAACAAGCCAATTGGCCAATTCTGGACAAGACTCTTGAGCTTTCTACATTGATCTCATCTAGTTAACTTGGCATATCAAAGCTGGAGGAAGAATCTTTCCTTAGAAATGCATGTCAGGTCCTATTTGCAGTGGGACCTGTGGTCAGCATTGATTATGCACTCCTTCTGGACAGGATCCTGGCCGTGTCATTTCCCACAACCTGGAATGGAAGCTGACACAGATAAGCACCAAATCAAGTTTGGATGGGTGGGTGGATGGATGGATGGATGGATAAAGTGAATGAGTACGTGATTGAATAGGCCAATACAAATAGGTCTACACTGTAAAAAAAAAAAAAAAGTCCATTGCTTATTATTTTATAGACTTTCACTTCAGAAGATAGCTTGACGCCTTTCTGTCTCCTAGGATTGGGCTGTCAATCCAGAAAGCACTGTCCACCTTCCAAACACTATTTGTCTCCATTTATCAGAGGATATTATTAGGACATTGAGCTGCTGAGATAGCAAGTTAGTTAGGGCTTTTAGTCCTGGCCTGTGATAGGGATTGAGGAAAATGTGTTCTTCCAGGGGAAGGAGGCACATGGTCTCTCTTTTGCCCTGGCCCGATGACAGCTGCTAGCACTCTGCTAAATGATCAATAACTGGCCGCCAGTCCAGTTACTCCTCACTGGCTATTTTAAGGACTGCCACAGAAAGCTACCATGGACTCATGAGAAGATAATCTGAAACAATGAGGCCCATTGTCCTTCTCTACCTCAAGGGCTTCATTTGAATCTTGGTAGTGGTAGAGACTAGACATGCGTGCAAATACAAGAGTCCCTCCGGAGGACTTTCTGACGGGGAAACCATCAGTCACTCTCATGTAGCTCAGCATTGATTGCAGAGCCATTCCACTGGCGCCTAGACTTTCACATTGTTGGTGAGAATTTCAGGTTCCAGCTATTTCTGCCTTCTTGTAATTTGGCTATTATTTTTGTTGTCTCTTTCCCAAATAAAAATAAAGAGATTTTTTGGGGGGGGGCAGCTTAGCTAGTTACCAAATAATCTTAGCTTAGAAGAGGAGTTCCTTTCACAAGAAAAAGGAAGAATTTAGTCATTTCCTTATTTGTTTTATATTCAGGACCTCTGAGAACTTAGAGATGAGAATAGTCCTTTATGTTGACTCAATAAAAGTGTACTACAGGCTTGTAGCTTACCTATTCTGCAATAGATGATAGAATTGGTACCTATGCATTTTCATTTCCTGTACCTTTTATTTGTGTGTGTGTATGTGTTGGAACTGGGACTTGAACTCAGGGCCTTGAGCTCTTACTTAGCTTTGTTGCTCAAGGCTGGTGTTCTATACACTTGAGCTATATTCTGCTTCTGGGTTTTTGCTTATTAATTGGAGATGAGTCTCATGAACTTTTCTGGCAGAGCTGGTTTTGAACGGCGCTCCTCAGATCTCAGCCTCCTGAGTAGCTGTGCTACAGGTATGATCCATCAGGCCCCAGCTTTCGTATTCTCTTGGAGAACAGGTGTTAGGATCTCTTTTATGGCAAGGATAGTTAATAAAAATAGCATAGACATTGGTTGACATTTGTAATAAGTGAAATACTTCCAATATATAAAACTATAGAGAATAAGCCCATGTAGCTATCCCTAGCTTAGAACTAAAGCATAAATGCCTTTAAATTTCACAGTGATATTCTTTTCTCCAAACATCCCCCACGAGGGGTACTACCCTGATGTCTGCTTGTCTTTAAACTGTACATGTATATCAATAGACAATGCAGCAGACTCTTGGTAACATGGGGCTGTGGTTCCAAGGAGACAGCCATTGAGGGAAAACTGCGCATGCTCAGAATGTAGCATCCCACACCGACTGCAGATGCTTGATTCATTTTGCCCACACCACCACTCACCTTCCACTAAAACATGCCATCCCTCAACAAAAGTCCAATTTTTACTTTATCTTTTCAATCAAGCACACATTTGCGTCTTGCGAGGCTGATTTTCACAAACTTAAAGGCAGGAAAACAGCAGATTAGACGAAAATTTACACAAAACTAATGAGAACATAGGACCAACTGAGAACTTCTGTCAACTGAGCTGTGCAATATAGGTGTGGGAATTTATTTATTTTTTAAAAAAAGATTATTTATTATCTTTAAGTGGCTGTTGAAGGAGCTGCCATTCACCAAAACAGTTTATGAATACAGTGCATCTTGATCAATGTCACCCTTTTCAATATTCTCACCCACCTCTTCCTTATTTTTCTTAATTTTGTAGGATATATATTGATTTTTTTTGCCATTTAACAAAGCAGTTTATGTATACAATGTTGGTCCTGATCCTGAAATTACTTTCTATATATTTATTTGGTTTTTTTTGACTGTGCTAAGTTAAAAGGTCAAAACCACAGGTAATAAATCTGCAAATAAGGCGGGCTTACTGTAACAGTATTTTGTATGCGTTTAAAGTTTTATACAAATGGCTTCAAACCAAATATGTCTTTCTGGGAATTGACTCACTGAGTTCATCAGTATATGTGTGAGGAATGTTTCCATTTAGTGTATATGGTTCAGACTAACTTTTGACATCACAAAGCATCTGAAATGGCACACCCCTCTAAATGGTCTCCAACTATAACTATTTCAGGTAGAACAGTGGCTTGTCCTATAACTTCCCTTGGCACTCTCCTATTTCTCTGGTATTTTAGTCATTACTTTATTGAGAGCTATTTCTTAGAGACTCAGGAGGCTGAGATCTGAGGATTATGGGTCACAGTCAGTCCAGGCTGGAAAATCTATGAGACTCTTGTCTCCAATTAACCAGCAAAATGCTGGAAGTAGAGATGCGGCTCAGTTGCTAACCTTGAGTGAAAATATTAAGGGAAAACATCTAGGCCCTGAGTTTAATCCCCTGCACTGGCACCAAAAAAAAAAGAAAGAAAAAGGTATATTTTCTATGTCACTGCTATAAACCAGACAATGTCTTTTATTCTAGATTGACAGAGATGAATAAGATTTAGTTTCTGTCATTTACAAATAAATTAACATTAGGGTTAAAAGTATAATGCAGCAGCAGAGAACCAGACTAGTGTGAGGCCCTGGGTTCAAGCCCTAGGACTGGCATGTGTGCCACAACACACACACACACACACACACACACACACACACACACACACACACACACACGTAATAATCCTCAATGCAGTACTTAGTGTGTGTCAGACATGGTCTCACAGGATCTTCACGGAACTCCATTATTATCTCCATTTTACAAATGAGGATGTATAAACATTGAAGCCTGGCAGGTAGGAAGGGTGAAGCCAGTGCACACATCCAAATCAGCCTCCCTTGGAAGCCTGTGATCCTCAAGATCCATAGTCCATGCAAGGCCTGATGGTTCACATTTGTCATCCCAGCTACTCAGTAGGCAGAGATCAGAAGGAACACAGTTCACAGTCAGCCCAGGCAAAATGTGAGGTTTCATGTGATCCAATAAGCCCATGGGTAGTTCGCTTCTATAATCCTATTAAGAAGGAAGTAAAGATGGTAGGACCTTCATCCAAGGCCAGCCTCAGGTAAAAATGGGAGACCAAGGCCCTGGGTTTGATTCTTCAGCAGAAAAAAGCAGGAAGTGGCAGTGTGGCTCAAGTGGTAGAGTGCTAGTTCTTAGCTGAAGAGCTCAGGGACAGCTCCCAGGCCTAGAGTTCAAGCCCCATGACTGACAAAAATAGGGCTGGAGGGATGGCTCAAGTGGTAAAGTGCTTGCCTAGGACCTAGTAGGCCCTGAGTTCAAACTATAGTACCACTGAAAAACAAAAAAAAAATCCAACCAATCAACTACACAAACAAAATCCTACAGCTCAGGGTCAGGGTTGGGTGTGAGCTCTGTGAAGCTATACAAGGTTCTGGGTATAGATGGACTCTGCACTTGGTTACCTGCCCGTCTGTTACCATCTAGAAACTTTTAATAGACTTAGAACAAGGGAATCTGCAGGTTCATTATGCACAGGGTCCTGCCAACAACCTAGCTGCCCCTTCCTACACCACACAGCCAGTACCAATGCACCAGGTACAGTTAACATTGTGATTACTCATGACCTTGTACTAAACACCACATGTGCACCAAAGCCGAAAAATGCTGAAATCTAAACACACACACACACACACACACACACACACACACACACACACACACGCACGACTATTTTTCTGATGACAAAAGTAATATAGCCAAACACAGAAGGTGGGAGTAAAGGTACCAGACATACTTTCATATATAGTAGAGCAAGATTTTTTATATCTCCACCCCCCCCCCCCAGTACCAGGATTTGAATTCAGGGCCTTGTAACCAATTAGCTGTCACCTTACTACTTGAGCCACAGTGCCAGCAGAGCTTTTTGATGGTGATTTGGGAGATAAAGTCTCAAGAACTGTCCTAACCAGGCTGGCTTTGTACCAAGATCCTCTGGATCACAGTCTCCTGAATAATTAATATTACAGCTGTTAGCCACTGGTCTTGATTGGTTGTAATTGATGAGAGTCCCTTTAACTTGTCCACATGTGGATATGATCATACTGGCATATTGACCAGACCATACTCATCCCTACTTCACGCTTCCTCATGCCTTCTCCCCTAGTGCAGCAATTTTCATAAGGACATTATATTGGGCACATGAAGCTGTAGATTCTCTATATGTATATATGTATCCTGTTAATAAATCTCACTGTTCTAAGAATGATTGTTAGGCTCACTGTTTGGTAGCTGCCTGAAGAAAGAACTCAACAATTGTCTTACCCAAGAGAATCTTGTCTTTGGTTTCTGCTCAGTTATATGTTATGTAAGCATCTTTGTGATTTAACAAAAAATATTAGTATGTGTTGTACAATTTTCTTATTTCTTTTGATACATGTTTGTATCATCAAGGGAAGTGACTTAGTTCAGGTGAGGCAAGTGCTCAGTGGTAGAGTATTTCCTAGCACATGCAAGGCCCTGGATTTAATTTCTAGCCCAGTTAAGACAGACAGAGTCAGACAGATACAGAGAGACAAAAGTGCGATAGATACAGAAGCAGAGATATGAGGGAGAAGGAGAGAGAAGTGGAAGAGGGAGAGAAGGAAGAGGAGGAGGAGGAGGACGACGAGGAGGAGGTGGCGGTGGCGGCCGGGCACTGATGGCTCATGCCTGTAATCCTAGCTACTCAGGAGGCTAAGATATGAGGATCACGGTTCAAAGCCAGCCTGGGCAGGAACATCCGTGAGACTCTTATCTCCAATTAACCACCAGAAAACCGGAAATGACCCTGTGGCTTAAGTGGTAGGGTGCTAGTCTTAAGCTGAAGAGCTCAGAGACAGTGCCCAGGCCCAGAGTTCAAGCCCCACAACTGACAAAAGAAGGAGGAGGAGGAGGAGGAGGAGGAGGAGGAGGAGGAGGAGGAGGAGGAAGAGGAGAAGGAAGAAGACAAGGAAGGAGGAGGAGGAAGAGGAGGAAGAAGAGGAGGAAGGAGGAGGAGGAGGAGATGACAGTCGGCATATGGTGCATTCCTGGAGCCTTCTCTAAATCTAGCTCTCCCGCCTCCCTGCCCCTTTGCTGTGGCTGGAATCAGCCTGGGTGCAGTTTCCACCTGATCCCTTTCTTCAGCCTCATATGGTGGAGGCTTCAGTGTTGTGGCTGGTCAGGTAACTTCTGTTACTTAGCAACTTTCTCCAGCTTTGTTAAGTTGGGCTGTTCAATCTCCTTAATGAATAAGAGCATCAAGCCAGGTAATTGATGCCTGGACGTTTAGCTCATGAATAATTGACTGTCTGGGTAATCCTAGACACATTTCCTCCATCAGATTGTACAGTGGAACAGTCCTGTCATAGCCAGTGCCGAATTGTCTTTTTTTCTCTCTCTTTTTTTGTCCTAATCAGTTTTCTGATGTCAGAAATCTGTTTTCTTGACCCAAAGGCTCAGATGAACAAAGGAAGCAATGAGCCTCCCAAAGCCAAGACACGCTTTGACTTTCCTCCCCTCCCCAGGGCTCAGCATTCCACCTTCGGTTTGCGCTTTACAAAGTTCCAGCCTTTCTTGTTTATCTTTGTAAGGTATCTTTTCCCACATACATCGGGAAGGCGGTGTGGTCGAAAGGGGAGGAGGAGACTGGGAATTGGGTTTCCTGAGCAATGACAGTCACTTCCTGTACAGCTGCCAGGCCCACACTGGGGTGTCTGACTCCTTTATTGGTTCATTCAGAGCACATATTGAGCGCCTCCTGTATGCCTGGCACTGGAGATTCCATGGCAAACAGGGTCTTCATGGAGTTTATATTATAGGTAAAGTGAGCAGGTTTTTACCTGGAAATACCAGCTGGTAGACCAGCAACTTTTATGTAGAGATAAGCATTAGATTGAAAAATAAAAATGGAGTAATAGCATACATACAATTGAGGGGGCATTGAATAGATCGTGATCCTCTTGAATAATGGTCTGATGAGGTGACATCTAAACACTGAATGACCATGAGAAGCCAGGTGAGGAAATGGGCAAAGAAGATTCGAGATGGAGGGCCACAAAGGCAGATGTTCTGAGATCGGAATGGGCTTAACATGTCCTTTTTTTGTGGAATCAGTGACTGTTTTTGTTGCTTAGGCTAGCCTTGAACTTATGATCTTTCTGTCTCAGCCTTCTACCTACTCAAGATTACAGGCATATACTGCCACATCCAGTCCAGGGCTTCACATGTCTAAGGGACAGGAAGAGAGCCAGTTCTCCATATTGGAGTGACAGGGACTGCGAAATAAGGTGAATATGACGCTCACCTGGCCAGTCACATTTGGGGAGCAGCAGTAGTGGGGTTCCACCTCAAGACCTCATACTTGCTAAGGCAGGTGCTTCTTAGTCCTTTTTGCTTTCCTCTTGTTTGGATAGAGGTGCAGTTTTTGTCTAGATTAGACAACTGTCCTATTCACATAGGATTTCTATATATCTGATACGACACGTGAGCGCCACATACCCATTTTTTATTGGTTGAGATGAGTTTTCACAAACTTTTCCCAGGTGAGCCTTGAAACTCATTTATGGCTTGCCTGGGTTTATTTAATTTTTTTTTTCTTTTTGCTTATGTGGTGCTGGGGAATCGAACCCAGGGCCTCAGGCATGCAAGGCAAGCGCCCTACCACTGAGCCACTTTCCCAGCTCGGTTTATTTAATTTTTAATTAATTATTTTTTTAGTTGTGGGGTTTGAACTCAGGGCCTGCGCTTTTGTGCTTAAGGCTAACACTCTACCACTTTGAACCACAGTGCTACTGCTAGTTTTCTTGTGGTTAATTTTAGATAAGAGTCTCATGGACTTTCCTGCCCGGGCTGTCTTCGAACTTTGATCCTCAGATCTCAGCCTCCTGAGTAGCTAGGATAATAAGCATGAGCCAGCAGTGCCTGGCTCATCCTGGTTTATTAGGCCCTATTTAATCTGTATATCTGTCCAAACCCATCTCCTTTTCTCACTTCTCTCCTGGCCATGGCTACAGTAGTCTCTCTACTGGTCCTGAACATGCAAAGCTTATGCTAGCCCATAAGACTTTCCCCAGAAACCATCATCCAGCTACAAGCAACAGAGGAGGCTTCCCTGATTCTGCAGGCCACAGGCCACTCTTCACGGGAAGCTGGAGCTGACTGCTGCAGGCCCCCCTCTCCCCAGTAGTCATCAAGGTCTTTCCAATTAACACCACTTACCACTCAGTCACATGATACAATCGTTTCCTTCTGCGAGGAAACCTGTCGTTATAGGTAATGTGCTCTTTGGAGAAAAGGGGGTTATAAAAGAGATGTAAAAGTAACAAAGAATGCTCCTACCACATCTAGAGGCTCACAGCCCCCTTAGAAAGTGGCGCTCATCTCCAGATCCTTCTAACTACCACCAGATTTGCTTTTGAATTTTGCAACATTCAGTTGGCGGCAGTTCATTGAGCGGATTGTAGAGAATTGTGAGTTTTTGTAACACAAAGAGAAGGAGCCAAAGTAACAGCTATTGCAATTACCCTCATCTACACATTGCACACACATATGGAAATGTCACACTGGACCTCATTAATATGTACATCTGCCATGTGTCAGTGAAAATAAAACATTTTAAAAGCTCAGTTGCATGTAGAAATTCTTACACTATTCAGGAATATGCAAAAGCTGAAGACATTGGGGGTTGGGGGTATAGTTCATCAGTACTGAGTTTACCTGGTAGGTACAAGTGTTGGGATTTAATCCCTAGCATCTGGTAGAAGAAAAAAAAACACCGGAGGCCAGAGTCCTGGGAAGAAAAAAAAGTGTATGAGGGAGATACTACCTGAAGAATAACAAAAGCAACAAAAGGGCTAGAGATGAGGTTCTAGCCGTAGAGCACCCACCTAGCTAGCGTGAAACTCATTTCCCATATAGGCACAGTATTGGTGGCTCATGTCTATTAGTAATCTCAGAAGGCTGAGAGCTAGAAGATCAATATTCAAAACCAGCCAGGCAGAGGAGTTCTTGAGATGCCAGAATAATCAGTACAACGCAAGGATAGAATCATGGCTCAAGTGGTACAGTGCTTGCCTAGAGTGTGAGGACCTGAGTTCAACCCATGAGAGGGGGGGCGGGGAGGGAAGAAGGAAGGAAGCAAGGAAGGAAGCAACATAGCTTCTTCTCAGTAAGGATTGTCCACCCCCCACTCCCACCATCCCACACAGATTGAGAAGATTCTATCTGCCCTTCATTGCAAAGACCTCAGTTTGACCATTTGGAAGGAACCCAAGGAAGCAAGAAAGCCAAGACAGCCAAGTTCTCTGTCCCCAGACTCACCATCACAGCCCTAACTGGACACCCCCTCCTCCATTTTCAAAGGTTCTACCCTGAGTGAGTCATCACTGATATTTCCAAGTTGGTGCTTTTTTTTTTTTTTCTTTTTCAAATTCCGGAGACCCATCAATTATGTAGGGCTCCAGAATGCTCTGGGGCAGTGACCCTTCGGTCAGTCTTCAGGGCTGTGTGTCTGGAGGGAAACCATCTGGTTGTCCTGCACTTGTTCATCCCGGGCTTCTCTCCCTTCTGCTAAGGTGTGGTGGCCACCAAGAGTGCCAAAACCATGAATATTTCACAACCGTAATTAAAGTAAGCGGAGAGCTTACTGTGGGCTCCCTTTTCCAAAACAAGCGCCTCACACGGAGAGCACAGAGCTCCAAAAGAGAAAAAGGGCATCAGGCTAAAGTTGGGGTGGGGGAGGGAGGGTGCCCAATTTCCTTTAGCAGGACCTACTGAGTTCATAAAGCTGCCAGGGCAAGTCCTCCAGTCACCAGAAGGGGAAAAAGGGGTGGACCTCTTTTCTTTTGACCACTCTGAAATGGATTAGGAGTTGAGAGGTGGGGGGGGGGGGAGGGGGGGGCCTATTCTACAGCATCAGCCAGCTTAATGTAAATGAGTCTCCTGTGTGGGGGGAGGGTTGATTTGGGGGAGGGTGAGCTGTGCTGCTAGGTTCTTGGTTGCTCTCTTTTCCCGTACCCACAGATGCTAAGTGCCCAGACCCCCAACACCATCAGCCAGGCATGCAGGAGAGCCGGGAGCCCTGCGCCCTGCGATTTATACATCTATTAATTACCTCCAGCATGGAAGAACTGCCTATAAATACAGTGGCACTTTAGATAAAACTTTCATGCAGCTATTTAGATCCTTTAAAATATAAATGATTTCCTCTAAATTTTTTATCATAAATCAGGGCATGGAGCTAGGCGACAAGACGCCGATTCTTCCCCCCTGATGGGAACGAGGCCTTCACTCTCTCTCTCCCTCTTTCTTTTATTTTCCTACCTTTCTTTTTCCTTTCTCATTTCTTTTTTTTTTTTTTTTAATTTAGGAAGTGCGGTTATGGGTTCTCTCTGTTGAGTCTAGGGCTTAAAGGGTGGGAAGCTTCAGTTAGTCTGCTTCATGTCTCCTGTGTAGGAAAAGCCTGAGTTCAAATCCTCACTACCTGTTCCCATGTGACTTCTCTGAGCTTCAGTGCTTCCCTCTATGAAAAAGAGGTAGTAGCAGTCCCAAGTTCATAGAGAAGTGACAACTACCTGGCAAAATTCATAGTCAAATGAGAGCTGTGTATGCGTGGAGAGGGCATTTCACTTCTCTGAGTTCCAGCTTCTTGTTGTAAAAAGAAAGACTAGAGAGCTGGCACCAGTGGTTTACCCCTGTAATCCTAACCCAGGAGGCTGAGAGTTGAGGATTGCAGTTCCAAGTCAACCCAGGCAGGAAAGTCCATGAGACACTTTTCTCCAATTAATCACAGAAAAATCCAGAAGTGGTGCTATGGCTCAGTGCCCAGGCCATTATAAAGCCCAGCCCCCCTCCCCCCCTGAAATAACGAATGAATGAATAAAAAAAAGAATGTCCTCCTTGTATGAATGCCTAGAGACCTGTATTATATATCTTTCTAAGACCTGTACTAGATCCTAGGGCTTTCAGTACATATGCTTACTGGAGAGGGTCTATGGAGCCAATCTCTCTAGCCTTCTAGGATTAGAAAATGGAGGCTCAAAGTCTGGGAGTATCCCAGACTTGTTCAGTATCCCACAGGAGATCAGCCACGTACCCCATTGGAATTCAGACCTCTCATGTCCTGTCCAATAATACCCTAGCCATCTCTGCCCAGCAGGTTGGCTGGATAAGAGAAACGGCCTTATTCTTACCTCATGAATTTGACTTTTAAGAAGTCTGTGAGCAGAAGAGGGGAAAGGCAGCCCCAGTCCTTGTGTGCCAGGAAGAGGACTCTGGGATCTCTATGTCTAGATAGCCCAGTGCTGGCCATCCTGCGGTGGACACAGATATTCTCCATGCCTACAGCAGGAGGAGTGTAAAAAGCCAGTTACCAGTAGGAAGTTGCTACCAGTTGTCTTCTAGGGCATCACACTAACCTTGTTTCTCCATGAAGCAGTAGACTAACTAAGCCCAGAAAACTTGGAGACCTCTCTCTTCTCCTCTGGGCTTTCCCAACCCAATTCTTCACAACCACTAGAAAGATACTCTGAAAGTAGATCTCAAATCCTATCACTGTGCTGTTTAAGACCCTCCAGCGGCTCCTCATTCTTCTCAGAACATGGTCCCTCCTCATCCATCACTGTTCCTAGCCATTCACTGCCCTCCAGACCCTCAGGACTTCTTACTTGGGGCCTGAACTCAGGACCACATGCTCTTGCTTGGCTTTTCTGCTCAAGGTTTGGTGCTTTGCCACTTGAGCCACAGTTCCACATTAAACTTTTTGCTGGGTAATTGGAAAAGAAGAGTCTCATGAAATTGTCTGCCCAGGCTAGCTTGGAACTGAATTTCTCAGTTCTCAGCCTGCTGAGTAGCTTGGGTTAGTAAGCCAGCAGTGATGGGCTGCTTCTTGCTTTTCTTTAACACCCCAAGCAGATTTTTACCTCTGGGCCTGGTGCCTGTCCTTCCTGGGATCTTTCCATTGTGTCCAAAGGTCTTGGCTCAAAAGTCACTCTTGCCTTTCCTGCCTTCTAGTCTCTGTCTCATCCCTCAGGTTTATTTTCTCTGTAGCAGTTTATTTAGCTTCTTGATTCCTTATTGCTGTGCAGGTGTCAGCTTCATAAGGGTTTGGGATGAGGAGTTGTCTGTCTTAGTTTGGAGCAAAATTCTTACCTTCTGCGTGCTAGAAACACTCCCTGATCTTTGTAAAGTGCTCTCAGAGACCTCTTGGATCGAACCATTCACTCTTTTTCTCTTATCTTTTTTCTTGCTCTCCCTCCCTCCCTTCCTCCCTCTTCCCTCCCTCCCTCCCTCCCTCCCTCTTTCTTTCTTTCTTTTCTTCCCTCCTTTTCTTCCTTCCTATCTTCTTTCTTGCTCTCCCTCTCTCCCTCCCCCCTCTCTCTTTCTTTCCTTCCTTCCTTTCTTTCTTTCTCTTTCTCTCACTTTCTTTCTCTCCTTTCTTTCTCTCTCTCCTTTCTTTCTTTCTCTCTCTCCTTTCTTTCTCGCTCTCCTTTCTTTCTTTCTCTCCTTCCTTCCTCTTCCTTTCTTTCTTTCTTCCTCTCTCTCTTTCTTTCTTTCTCTTTCTCTCTTTCCTTCCTCCCTCCCTTCCTTCCCTCCCTCCCTCCCCCCTCTCTTTCTTTCCTCCTTCCTTCCTTCCTTTCTTTCTTTCTTTCTTTCTTTCTTTCTTTCTTTCTTTCTTTCTTTCTTTCTTTCTTTCTTTCTTTCTTTCTTTCTTTCTTTCTTTCTTTCTTTCTTTCTTTCTTTCTTTCTTCCTTTTTCTTTCTTTCTGTCGTGGGGCCTGAACTCTGGGCTTGAGCATTGTCCCTCAGCTCTTCAGCTCAAGGTTAGCGCTCTACCACTTGAGCCACAGCGCCACTTCTGGCTTTTTTCTTTTTGCTTATGTGGTCCTGAGGAATCGAACCCAGGGCCTAAGGCAAGGCAAGCGTTCTACCACTGAACCAACTTCCCAGCCCTCTTTCTTTCTTTCTTTCTTTCTTTCTTTCTTTCCTTTCTTTCTTTCTTTCTTTCTTTCTTTCTTTCTTTCTTTCTTTCTTTCTTTCTTTCTTTCTTTCTTTCTTTCTTTCTCTCTGTCTCTGTCTCTGTCTCTCTCTGTCTCTCTCTCTCTCTCTCTCTCTCTCTCTCTCTCTCTTTCTCTGTCTGCCTCTCTTTTACAGACAGGGTATCACTTTTTATCCCAGGCTGGCCTTGAACTTCTGATTCTCCTGCCTCAGCCTCCTGAATAGTTGAGGAAGGTCTGGTAGTGGAAGAAGGGTGGTGGCACTACTCCCAGATTGTGCCCCTTCCCCCCCACTTCTCAAATGGAGGAAGTTGAGGCAGGGCAGAGGTTAGGACTCAAACGGCAGACGTCCCACAGAGAGCTGCACAGCCCAGCAGCACCAGGGATGGGAGGGCACCTGTCGCGTGCCGATCTGTCCATCCCTGATGCCTGGCCTCAGGCTCCGGAGTCCCTCTGGGCATCTCAGATCTTCAGAGCCCTTTCAGACAATGAGCGCAGCGGCCATCAGAGGAGTCCCGCAGCAGCTGCACAGGCGGCAAGTACATGTGAGAAGTTTGCGAAAAGGAGACCAGAGAAAGGAGAGGAAGGCCAGGGAGGCGGCTGCGAACACCTGGCCGGGCAGCCCCGCCAGCTGCCTCCCCGCAGAGGCAACCTGAGTTCGGGCGGCCCTATCTGGGGGCCATCTCCCATTCCAACCTCCCTACCCCCGCTCTCATTCCCCAAGGTGGGGCGTGGCCTGGAATGAAGGTGGCTGGGATTAGCTGCTGGCTTCTCCCAGGGCTCACTCCTTTGCCACAAGCTGCCTGGCGCCTGGCCAGCCTCAGCGCTTATGGAAAGGAGGAGAAAAGCAAGGCCTTGCTCACCCCACAACTCCAGCCCCCAGGCTTGGGTGCCCAGAAACTGCTGCCAGCCTGGGATGTTAATTAGGAGTTTGGCTCTGAAGTTAGACAAACCCAGTTCCAGTCTCCATCTGCTGCTGCCCGAACTGTAGGGCCCTCAAGCATCTCTCTCTCTCTCTCTCTCTCTCTCTCTCTCTGTGTGTGTGTGTGTGTGTGTGTGTGTGTGTGTGTGTGTGTGTGCTCCTGCTCTGGGAATTGAACTCAGCCTTAGCTCAAGGCTGGCACTTTGCCAGTAGATCCAGACTTCCATTTCTGGCTTTTTGCTGGTTAATGGGAGATAAGGTTCTCAGAGAGTTTCTTGCCCAGGTTGGCTTTGAACCACTATCCTCAGATCTCAGCTTCCTGATTAGCTAGGATTACAGGCATGAGCCACTGGGCCCCAACTCAGGCAACTTTTTGAGAAGAGTTTAAAAGCAATTTCTCTTTCTAAAATAGTATCAACCGCACAGACTTGCTGTAGAAATTCAGTTACAATAATTAAGGCACCTATCCCAGAACCTGTTAACAGGGACCTCTCTAAAAATAGCTTCTGGCTGTCACCATTATCCTGAGCATACCCCTAGCTGGAGTTCTAGGGAGGACATTTTTCATTCATTGATCCATTGAACACAAGTGCTATAAAGCTCCTACAAGGACACTAGTCCATAAACACTAGCAAAGAGACAGATAAGAGCCAATCTCTGAGATGTCTAGAGTGAGCCAGGAGTTTGTGGCTTATACCTGTAATCCTAGTTAATCAAAAGGCTGAGATCTGATTGTGGTTTGAAACCAGCCTGGACAGGAAAGCCTATGAGACTGATATCTCCAATTTACTGAAAAACAAAACAAAACAAAAAACCCAAACAAACAAAAAACCTGGAGGTGGGGCTGTGGCCCAAGTGGTAGAGTGCCAGCCTTGAGTAAAAAGCTAAGGGACAGTGCCTAAGCTCTGAGTCCAAGCCCCACCACCAGCACAAAATCAAAGTCCATAATCCTGTATACATCCGAGAAACCATCAATTGTCATTTTCTTTTTTTTTTTTATTGTGAAAATACTGTACAGAGGGGTTACAATTACATGGGCAAGATGAGTACATTTCTTATCAAGCATTGTAGCCTCCTCCTTTGTTTCCCCTTCCCATCCCTTTCCATCCTCCGCCCGTCCCCCACCCTATCTTCCCCCCCCCCCCACCAAAGTTGTAAAGTTTGTTTTTGCAATTGTCATTTTCTTATGAAGAAAAAAATAGAAGATGTATTAGGTGTTCAAAAAGGAAAACTCTCTGAGTCATTATCATCATCATCATCATCATGAGTCATATAGTGGCAAGAGTCTGAAGCAAGTTCTATAAATTGAGAATCCCAGATCTTATATTCAAACCATGGATATCTGCACAAAGTTATTGTGCAGGGTGGGTGATTTATGTTTGTAAGCATAGCACTTGAGAAGCTGAGGTAGGAGAATCACAAGTTTGGTTTTTTTTTTTTTTTTGCCAGTTGTGGGGCCTGAACTCTGGGCCTGGATACTGTCCTTGAACTCTTCAGTTCATGCCTAGTGGTCTGTCACAAAAGCCACAGCGCCACTTCTGGCTTTTTCTGCTTATGTGGTGCTGAGGAATCGAACCCAGGGCCTCATGAATGCAAGGCAAGCACTCTACCACTGAGACACCTTCACAGCCTGAGAATCACAAGTTTAAGGCCAAGTTGGGCAATACAACAAGATCCTGCTTTAAAAAAAAAGAAAGAGAGCGAGAGAAAGAAAGAAGAAGGAAGGAAAGAGAAAGGAAAGGAAAGGAAGGAAGAAAAAACTTGTAGCCACTGGCTCACAGGAAAATGACCTATCTTACCCTCTTTGCATCTCCATAAGCTAGTCCTGGAAGACCGTGCTTTGTGCTCTGCTTTAGGGTTTCACATGGAAATTCTATGTCCACACTGAACTCTGAGCTCCTGAAACAGCATCCTCTATACTTGCAGTACCTGTCACACTAGCTGTCAGAAGGGATTCTAATATGCTTGGAGAGCGAAAAGGATCTTCATAGTACTTCATGTAGAAATGTCCATGAGATCTGGTCTCTGAAACAAATTGTGTTGTGTGGTTTTATGTGATGTGGTATGATATGATGTGGTGTGTGTGTGTTCTAATTGTGACCTAATGCCACAGAGTGCATCTGTACTATCTAGTTTACCCACATTCCAATCTTCCTTTATGTACCCAACTAGAGTTACTAATATATTTTGCCACGCTTGCCTCTAATTAAATTTCAGTGTGTAAAATCCTGGACAATGCCAAGGATGTCACTGGCTATCTTGTATGGTTCCTTCCAATTGCATTTTGTGCCATCTCTGTCTGCCTGTCTGCTCTCTCCAGGGCCTCTCAACAAGGCTGGTCCTATAATGTGGCCAGAAAATTTTTGAAGGAGGAGGCTAACATCACAAAGTTCCTCCAAGAAGTAAGATTAAGTCATGACCATAAAATTTGTAAAGTGTTCCTACTCTTTTTCTTCAAAGTAATATTTTATTTTTTTATTTTTTGGGTCTGGTTGTGGGGCCTGAACTCTGGGCCTGGGCGCTGTCCCTCAGCTCTTCAGCTCAAGGCTAGTGCTCTACCACTTGAGCCACAGCGCCACTTCCGGCTTTTTTCTTTTTGCTTATGTGGTCCTGAGGAATCGAACCCAGGGCCTCATGCATGCAAGACAAGCGCTCTACCACTGAGCCACCTTCCCAGCCCCTCAAAGTAATATTTTAGTACTTAGTTTCACTTCTATCTCTGTGAGTAGGTTTATGTTTACACAGGATTTTTTCCTCTAAAAATCAAGGATTCTATTATGAAAGATTAATTCTTCAACATATATTTTCGGTAATTTACCTTTATAAACCAAAACAAACAGAGAGTCTTATTCTATAACCCAGGCTGCCCAGGACCAGTAACTTAACTTTCTTCCTGATGACAAATTAAAGCAAGGTGAAACTCTACCAGCTTAAGAAAAACATTTCTATTCCCTTCCCATGTGCATTTCCAACTATTTTGACTGGAGTATTATATAGAGTGTTAATTTCAAAATGTGACACAAAATATTTAGAATGGTACACACACACACAGGCTGGCTCATAATGATGGATGTGTCCACTTACTGCTGGCTGCATAGAGCTGCTAGCAGACTGTGGGAATGAAAGGATGGGAAGGTGTTTTCTGATTTGTGACCCTAATGTCCAAGAGATCTGGAAAGGGAGGTGGTGAGGTAAAGTGGGCTTTGGAAGTATGAAGGATAGGGATGGGGTCAATTGACTTGGCTCTATCTCTGACTTGAGCTGACCTTGACCCTGGCCAGCATCTTCCAGGCCCCTGGGGGAAAAAGAAGAATAAGAAGATAGATGTGGATGGGCCTTTCTGAATGCTCAGCTCCACAGATCATTAAGGCATTATGGAGTGGTTGGTGGTCTTAGGGACCAAGGCACCAGGTGAGATACAGATCTAGTATCCTTACTCTCATTCACCTTCTTGTGGGCTTTTATCATTGGGCAGAAAACAATTCTGAATGCTCTTAAAATGCTAGTGAGTGATAAAATAATGCTGTATTTGGTTTCTGAGAAGTGGAAGCGTCCTGGACAGAAACTCCTGCTCAAAATGTGTTTCAAATGAACCAGAATGCCAGTTGGGTTTTTTTGGGGGGGAGGGGTGGGTGGGGTGGAGTGGGTAGTAGTGGGTTTGAACTCAAGGGCTCTACCACGTTAGTCATGCCCTTAGCCCATCCCTTTTTGTTAAAGCTGGAAACACTTAGCAATCATCTAGTTTAGTGTTCTTTTTGTGGTAAATAGGCCCCACGAAGGTCACATTAACAGTGTCAGAATACAGCCTCTTGAGACCCATTATTCTGGGGAGGGGAGGTGTTTTACCTATCATAGATCTTTTTTTTTTTTGGTCCGGTCGTGGGGCCTGAACTCTGGGCCTGGGCACTGTCCCTCAGCTCTTCAACTCAAGGCGAGTGCTCTACCACTTGAGCCACAGCACCACTTCCAGCTTTTTTCTTTTTGCTTATGTGGTGCTGGGGAATCGAACCCAGGGCCTCATGCATGCAAGGCAAGCGCTCTACCACTGAGCCACCTTCCAGCCCCCCTATCATAGATCTTAAACACCCTTGCTCTGAGTCTTGCTCCCTAACCTTTACAGCCTTGCTAGTCTTCCAGACAATTTCCTGCTCTCAATTTTAGACTAGTGGCTCCTTGGAGGCAGGGATGCAGTTAACCCACATCTTACCCTAGCCTTTGGGATGTAGATCCCGGAGATGGAGAGAAAGGGAACACCACTTGCACCTAGGGACAAACCATTTTCCAAGAGAAGTCCCAAATGCGTTCTCTTTTGGTCGAGGATGGAGAAAGAAACCAACATTTATGTATTTATTCCACGGATTCAATGTGCTAGGCTCAGAGCCAAGTGCTTATCTCAGTGTGTTACTCTCGTTGGGGAATAGGTGGGTGAATATTAGCGCCATTTTCGATCCCGGGACACACAGAGGTGTGCAGATGACTGTCTCGTGGCACCCCAGCCAGCGGATGCACAGATGCATTTTGAACGAGGCAAGTCATTTGGTTAATGAGCATTAATTTGGTGCTCAGTACTTTCATTACTACCATAACTCAAAACACCTTGTCCAGTTGCCCAGAACCCTGGGAAGGCGACCCAGCCTAATTCTCTTTTTACAACCGCGCGCGCGCGCGTGTGTGTGTGTGTGTGTGTGTGTGTGTGTGTGTGTGTGATGCTCTCACGAAGATTGAACTCTGTACTTGGCCTTCTTCACCTAGACCAAATCCTTTCTCACTCTCCCCGGGCTCCAGCCCATGGATGCCACCAGATGGGGTAGACGTGGGAGTGGCGGGTCTCCAGGAAAGAAATGAGAGAGGCGGTTCTCACAGGACGTCCTGTCAGGCCCCAGCGTCTGTCCTTAGGCTCCGGTCCTCCACCACTGCGCCTGCACCCTATTAAGCTTCTGGGAAACCCAGCACACACTCTCCCGGCATGGTGACTGCTCTAAAGCCCGGAGATGGCTCCTTGGGCCAGAGGGCGACAGCCAGCCGGCCTGCTGTGGCTGCTACACCGCAGCTAGGCGCGGGGGTGGGGCTGGGGGTGGGGGTGGGGGGTTCTCTTCCAGCCTCGAGGGCGGTGCGCCCCGGCGGCCACAGACTCAGGATTCCCCATCCATTATTTACGATGTTTACTAGCTGGGGGGGAGGGGGAGAAGGAGTGAAAAGAAGGGGGCGGGGAACAAGTGGGGAATTGACACAGGGAGCAGGGCAGCACCAACTCCGGGACCCTCCGAAAGTTGAGGAAGACCCGAAGGCCAAGTGGCCAAAGGAGTCACCGTGACTCAGGGTACGCCCCTGGGGCGCAGTAAATATCTGTGGATGCAAAGACCGCTGATCTTTACTTCCCTCGTCTGTGTAGGATTGGGGTGAGGATCCCGAAAACGAACTCCATAACTTGCCGGGATTAGTGGCTTGGATAAATGACAGCTCTGTCCCGGGTCGGGGGAGGGAGGGGGGATGAGGGGCGGGAAATGGGGCTTCTATGCTTCGGTGGCCCAGAAGAAGTGCCCGAGGCGAATT
Organism: Dipodomys spectabilis; assembly: GCF_019054845.1. Lineage (NCBI taxonomy): Eukaryota > Metazoa > Chordata > Mammalia > Rodentia > Heteromyidae > Dipodomys > Dipodomys spectabilis. Next base: position 13,254,840 of record NW_024870824.1, read on the forward strand.
AGGAGGCCCCAAGAGGCCGATCTGGACTGCGACTCCTGTAAAGACAACGCAGCCAGCTTTCTTAGACTGGAGGCGCTCAGCATGGAAGAGTGGGCCAAGTTGTCTTTCTCAGATGAAAGCAAGCAAATCAAGGGTGGGAGGAAGCCGCCGGCCTCCAGGGCCTCTGGCCCAGGCAGATCGTGTGTGTGTGTGTGTGTGTGTGTGTGTGTGTGTGTGTGTGTGTGTGTGCGCGCGCGCGCGCGCGCGCCCCCCGGGGCTCGTTCTAGCCGTCCCAAGCTCTTGCCTAGGCTGGTAGAGGCGCCTCTTCTCTGCTGCGGTGCTGAGCTCTGGTGGACAGCCCCGGCGTGGGGCCAGGAGCGCCCTGGAAATGGACAGTTTGGCGGCAGCCAGGCCAAGGGAGAATGGGGGCGGGCGAGGATAGAATCAAATGGGGGAGGAGAGGGTCCGGATAGGGTCAGCTTCTGATCCTCTCTCAGCTCAAAGTTGCCCTGGGATCCAAGTAGTTGGGACGACGTAGAGGTTTGACTTTGAAGTGGGGGGGGGGAGGGAGAGGGAAGTCCAAGAGGAAGTTTGAGACTTGGGTGGGGGGAGGGAGATGTCTAGGACGAAAACGAAAGAATCGGTAAAAGTCTAGCAAGGCTGGAGCCAGGCGGGGCGGGGCGGACAGGAAGTGGCCCGGCCAGGCCTGGGTATAAATGCTGCGGAGGGGGCGGCCGCCACTGGCTCAGAGGAGAGCGCGCGCGGCAAGCGGCTGTGTCTTGGTGCCTCCCCGGCCGCCCCTGCGAGTCCGGGGCGCGTGTGCACGCCTGCGCGTGCTCGGGCCCTTCCTGGCAGGCTGCTTGTAAGATGAGTGAAGAAGCAGGTGGGGGAGAGGGGAGGCAGCAAGCGAGAGGGCGAGGGGAGCGCGGGCACTGAGCGGCGCTCACTTGGAGCGTGGAGAGCAAGCGAGACGAGCCTTGATTCCATGTCCCCCGCTGCCTCCCTGCCAGGCGCGCGAAGATGATGGCCATGAACGCCAAGCAGCCTTTCGGCATGCACCCGGTGCTGCAAGAACCCAAATTCTCCAGCCTGCACTCCGGCTCAGAGGCCATGCGCCGAGTCTGTCTCCCAGCCCCGCAGGTACGTAGTGGAGCATAATTACCGCTCTAAGGCACATTTTTTTTTTTTTTGACAGGCACTAGCTTCATGTTTTTTTCATGTCGCACAGAACAATCGCCGCTGTCTGAACCCCCTCTTCTGGTCTCCCCCGCGCTCTGTCCCTGCGCGCTCGTTCTCATTCATGTCTCTGATCCACACGTCTGTTCCAGCAGAGCGGCTGCCTTCCGTATTAATTTTTATGACCTGGGCTTTGAGGAGAGGCATCTCGGTTGCTTGAAAATGTGTTTTAATCCTGAGTTGACAGTATTCCCCACTGACCGTGCTGTGCGCCTTCTCTCATGCAGCTGCAGGGTAATATATTTGGAAGCTTTGATGAGAGCCTGCTGGCACGCGCCGAAGCTCTGGCTGCGGTGGATATCGTCTCCCACGGCAAGAACCATCCATTCAAGCCCGACGCCACCTACCATACCATGAGCAGCGTGCCCTGCACGTCCACTTCGTCCACCGTGCCTATCTCTCACCCGGCCGCGCTCACCTCGCACCCGCACCACGCCGTGCACCAAGGCCTCGAAGGCGACCTGCTGGAACACATCTCACCCACGCTGAGCGTGAGTGGCTTGGGAGCGCCGGAGCACTCGGTGATGCCCGCTCAGATCCACCCGCATCACCTAGGCGCCATGGGCCACTTGCACCAGGCCATGGGCATGAGTCACCCGCACGCCTCCGTGGCTCCGCACAGCGCCATGCCCGCGTGCCTCAGCGACGTGGAGTCCGACCCTCGCGAGCTGGAGGCCTTCGCCGAGCGCTTCAAACAGCGGCGCATCAAGTTGGGGGTGACCCAGGCGGATGTGGGCGCGGCTCTGGCCAACCTCAAGATCCCCGGCGTGGGCTCGCTCAGCCAGAGCACCATCTGCAGGTTCGAGTCTCTCACGCTCTCGCACAACAACATGATCGCGCTCAAGCCGGTGCTGCAGGCCTGGCTGGAGGAGGCCGAGGCCGCCTACCGAGAGAAGAACAGCAAGCCCGAGCTCTTCAACGGCAGCGAGCGAAAGCGCAAACGCACGTCCATCGCCGCGCCGGAGAAGCGCTCACTCGAGGCCTATTTCGCCATCCAGCCACGTCCTTCATCCGAGAAGATCGCAGCCATTGCTGAGAAACTGGACCTTAAAAAGAACGTGGTGAGGGTCTGGTTCTGTAACCAGAGACAGAAACAGAAACGAATGAAGTACTCGGCTGTCCATTGACTGCGGCCCGGCGCAGCGACGGGGAGCCCGGAGAGCCGGTAGAGCGCATCGCCCCCTTCCGATGGGAGGGAAGGTGGTGGAGGAAACTCCAGGAGGTTTCCTTGGCAGGTCAGGCTCTCTTCCCCGAAGCCGCAGACTTTCTCCTTTAGCCTGCCTAATTGCCTCCCGGCCTGCTCTTTCTCTCTCTTTGTTTTTGTTTTTGTTTTCCCTTTCGATTCCCATCCCCACCCATCCTTAAAGAAAAAAAAAAAAAGTTTTGGCGCTAGGAAAAAATTCAAGGGCGGACCTGGAGGAAATTTGTGCTGTCCGTGGTGCTGAAACGCGCCCTTGCGCGCCCAACTGTGAGACTCCCGGACAGAAGCTCCAAGGCCGAGGGCAGTGAATTGATCCAGTTGCTTAACCCTAGGGCGAAAGCGCCACTGCTAAGCGCAGTTAGGCAAGGGTTTAAGGATGGAAAGGAAGCGATAAATAATATAAAGTCTAGTATATCTAAGCGGAACGCAAACATGTACTGGAGATTTATTAGAGTATATAAAATAAACGTATGTTTCCAAAGGATAGCCTTATAATCCCTTCTCCACCCAAACTCTATTCATCTTTTTTCTTTGGTTTGCTATACATTCTCATAAAGTAGCATGGATTAGGTTCAGAGAAAGTGTGTGGAGAAAAGAGGGCTCTGAGCTCTTAGTGGTAAGCAGATCTCCGGAAGAGGTGGGCCTACTCTAGCCACTGCAAACGCTGGCATCTCTTTGGGAATTGCAAGCAGAGGTCAGTACCAGCTTTGGTCACCTTTCACGACCCACTGGTGTTTTAGGGGGTAGTTACCACGTGGTAGTGGGGCTGAGGACTGGTAGTGTTCCAGACCAGACCAACCAAAAACCCTCCTAGCTTCATCTTGCTGTTCTTGCCAGAGTACCAGCTCAGCCATCCAAAACGACCGTAACTTCTCCCAATCATATGCAAGTCCTTCTAACATGTCCAACCTCGTTACACTTTTATTTCTGCTCTCGTTAGCACTGTTGATCTCTGTTATTTATTTAAATCCATTTCCCCTCATATCCTTTACTTACTTGAGCATCTCTCTGTGGAAGGTCCACTCATAATTATGAACAGGAAACGAAGCAGGACCACTGGCCTGGACCCTTATCACCAATCATTCCAGTCCAGTCATATTTATTTTTTTGTTGTTGTTGCTTCATATAGTTTGTGTGTTGCTGTGTGATCTTTGGTTTCATTCTCAAGACAGACACAAATAAAATTTTAAGTTTTACTCCCTCTCTCTCTCTACCCCTTGAATTAACTTCTAAAATAAATGCTTTATTTTTCAACCTGAATCTCAGTGGTTTTCCTTCTCAGATTTTTAAAAGGTACTGGTCTTGGGAAAGATCGTGAAGTGAGAAACCAAAAGGGCTCTTTTCCTGCCCACCCAATCCCAGCGTTCTCTCGTTTCCAGTCTCTTTCTGAAGCATCTCCTCCTGGGAGATCTGGTGGTCCCTTTAGGGAACTCAGGGTTTCAAAGCCCTTTTCCAGCACTTCAGGTGCTGGACTATCAGCCTTGACTCTGATTGTAAAGTTGGAGTCCCAATGCTATCACTTCATGGTTAAACCACCTTGAAAGCTAGTTTCTTAACTTCTTAGCCTTCCAGGTGAAGATCGATGGATAAGAATGAAAGCCTAATATTTCTCTAGCATGGTAATTACCAGGAGAGGGTAAGATTGTGTGGATGTATCTGGAAGGTGATGTTTGACAGTGGGAATGGGAAACAAACCATTTTGAGCGAGCGGAATACTGAAGAGACATGGAATAGAAGTAAAGAAGGAGAAAAGTAGTTTCTGGGACCTTGTGTTGGGGCTCTTTTCCGGTCTCTTCAAAAACTCATTTGAAAATTGTAATCCAGAGTAGTCGACCTCAGCTTTTCTGTGGAGGAACAAATAGGAAGCAAATGGCACAATAATGTCTTGCACACAGTAGGTGCTTAACAGATGCCAATTCTCTTCTCTGTATCTGCTTCCTCTAAATAGCGGGAACGATAAATACTTTTTGTTTTAATTGCGGTCTGCAAAAAAAAAAAAAAAAAAAAAAACACCTGGTTTAAAAATTAATGCTCCACTATCTCCCACGCGCGCACGGCCTCAGAGTTCTAAGTCTTTAGATCTCGGCCTGAAATTCGGAGCCCAGCAGGTTTTCCTTCGTTGAGCGGGCATCCTTCCCCTCCCTTCCAACCCACCACAAAAGCAAAGTTGTGGATAGCCCCCAGCTTCCCAGGCCTCAGCCCCCAGCCCCCTCCTTGCGCACAGCCCCGGCGATTCCTCCACCTCCCTCTCCATCGGGTGTCCTTTAATAATAAATGCCCTTATGCCATTACATTATATTGTGGGTTTTGAAAATTTAAAATACGGCTGATGCAATATTAATTGCCTATAGTGGTATAAAACACAGGGCCGGAGCCTAGCCGGGCTGCAGAGCAGGCGGCCGTGAATGTCCCGAGCCCAAGCGAAGCGCTCCAGAAGGACGCGCCTTTGCCCGCTGCTGGGTTTCCTGCAGGTAAGAGCCTTCGAATTTTTTAGTCTGAGGAAGAACCCGACGTCCGCCTCCCAGCCCCTCTACGAAAAGTTTCCAGCTGTTGTTTATTGTTATTATTTAAATCAACAAGCGAAAAAGTTTGGGAGACTTTTTTTTTGGAGAGACAGCGACTGGGTCCCTGACTGGGTCCGAGCCTGAATGAACGGCGGCGGCGCCTCTGCTGCTCACCCGGCCCAGACGCAGAGCGTCCAAGGTTTCCTGCAGTTTCTACCTGCAGACGCCACAGCTCTCCACCCTCTCCTCCAGCTCAGTGAGCCGCGCCGGCGCCGCGCACTCTCCCTTTCAGCTTCCCCAGGAAGCTAGAGGAGAGGTGGTTTTCCCTGGGTGGTGCCATGGCCTCTGACGCTCCTGGTCCTGCCAGGCACTGACCTCTAGGTCTCAGGTTCACAGGGGCCTAGAATTTCCTAACCATATGACCCTGGGCAAGTCACACCACCTCTCTGGAAGCCTCTGTTGAGGATTTTAAAAGTAAAACGTTATTCTCAAGAGTCAGATGAGGGAAGACTAGGTGTTGCTTTATTTCAAATGCGGTAAGCTTGCGTCATTCACCGGCTTAGACCCAGTTGTGTGCTCTTGAAACTTTCAAGAGAAAGTGAGGCCAATGTTCTGGACTGTTTAATTAGAAAGTTGCTTTGGAACCAGGACTTGGTGAGCCCTTTGGGCACTCACTTAGCTTCAATAGGGGCCCGGACTGGAATGAACTGATGGAAGCCCTGGCATACAGAAGGGCTCCTGTGCTGTGATCTTTGGCTAGTGGGTTTTCCTCTCTGTGCCTACTATGGTGTTACTTGTGTCCACTATTGTATATTTAGTGCCTGGCTGAATCATCCAGAGTAGCAGCAATAGATATCTTTGTTGAATGGATGAGTGAAAGTTTGGCTTTGTCAAATGAGCACTCCTTCCATCCCAACACCTGTGGATTCTCATGGAGAGGTAGCCTCCTTGTGAGTGGGGGTCAAGGTCAAGTGGTAGTTGTCTATTCACAAGCTTCTGCTCAAAGGCAACCAGTTTCCTTCCTGCATCAATGGAGAAGACTATGTATTGTACACTGTGTAGCAAACAGCAGATAGGAGTCTGTGTTTCCCAGACTTGCTCATGAAATCTAGAGGAATTAAGGAGGAAGGCATTTCCTTGTTCCATGTGCCTGGTCCTCTCAGTGCCCCATGCTTGAGCTTAAGTCTCATATTTCTTGCTGACATGGAAGACAGCTCTGTTTCTTGTGTGGACACAGATCCAGGACAGAGTAACTGGTCCATCTCTTATCACAGTGACCCTATGTGCTCTCATCTAAAAAATCAAGGGCGGAAAAGACTGTCCCCTAAGATTGCTCCGATGTTTTAAAAAATGAGATAGTGTAATGTCTGGACACCCAGGTACTAAGCATTAATGGACCTCTGGTCACTTTGAAACATTCTTATGCACAAAGGCTAGATAGTATTGCAATGAGTTCAAGCTTTGAAGTCAGATGAGCTGCATGTCTTTCTTGTGTGGGCCACAGCCTGGTCATGGATGAAACAAAAAAAAAAAAAAAAAGAGGGTTGCAGTGTCTGTGGAGTGTCGGAGCACTCAGTGATGCCCTGTGGTTGGTAGGGACAAGGTGGGAAGTGGAAAAGAAACTACAATGCACTTGTGGATCTCAGCTATGGAGTGAGGTTGTTCTCTAGATGCGTACAGTGAGCACACACCTAGTTTTACACTGCAAAGTTGACCCCAGTCAGCAGCTTCTTTTTTTTTAGCAATTTTTTAATTGAGACTAGTGATTGCATAAATTTCACATATTTCACAGTTTTGTGGAATAGTGATCTTAAAGTCACAAATGCATTTTAACCTTCACAAGGCAAATTGCCATTATCATGGTCTATAAAGTTTGTGAATTCTATGAGCTTTGACAATACAGCTATTTCTTCCACATCAGGTGATAAGTACATTTCTTTCCTTTTGCTTAGTGTAAGCTGTTCCCTCTTTCCCTCTGATTCTCTCCCTCCCATCCCTGCTTTTGAGTTGCTTAGTTCTTTTTAATCAATGTCCAGTGCAGTTGATGGGCCCCTCTGTTGTATGTTTTCCCGTTTCCCTCTGATTCTGTGCCCTCCTCCTAGCTTTCCTCCGATGTGCATATATATATATATGTATATATATATATATAATATATATATCATATATGGGCCAAGAACATGGTGTCATTTAGCAATGATATGACAAAATGAGTAGAAGTCCTTTGTTTTTTGAGTCCTATTTACTTTGCCATATCTCCTTGCATTTTGGCTTTAGCATCCACATATCCGGGCGACCATGTGCCATTTGTTTCTTTGTCCTTGGCTTACCTTGCTCAAAATGATTTGCTCTAGTTCCATCCATTTCCCTGCAAATGCCATTATTTTGTCATTTCTAATGGCTGCATAATATTCCATTGTATATAGGTACCACAATTTTTGGATCCATTCATCTGTAATGGGGCATCTGGGTTATTTCTATATCTTGGCTGTTGTGAACAGTAGTCAGCAGCTTCTTGAACCCAGGATTCCTGTCAGAATCAGTTGAACCATCAGGAATTTGTGACTCAAACTTCCCCTCGGCTCAGGAGACAAAGGGGTGCCAGGGTTGAAAGCTTCCCTCCTGGTCCACTTTCCCTGCTTCCACCTTTAAACCTAGAGGGCCTGAACCTAGAGCCGAACGGTTTAAAGTCCCTCTTTTTTTTACCAAAGAAGGGTGGGGCCCGGAGACCAGGAGGGCTTGGCAGGCTTCTATCTAAAAATAGCCTTTCTCAGCTTCTCAATAATTCTGTATATGGCTTAGTGTATTTCAGTCACTACCAGGTAGCACCTTGATTATTTGCGCTGCAATAAATGTGCTCTTGGCGAGCAAGTTTGTCAGGTTCACACCTACTTTCCCGAACCCAAAGCCAGCCCTCCAAAGCTAGCCCTTGCTGTTTGGAGAATTGAATGACAATGGTGTCTAATTGAATACTATCTAGCTGAAGAATAATGTTACCTAATACTATTCCAATGCACTTTATGTGCATTGATTTATTAATCCCGAAACCACACGAGGAGTAAGTACAATTTTCGAGGGGGAGGGGGCGCAGAGTCCCAGTATGTAGCCGAGGCTGGTTTGGAACTCACGATCCTCCTGTCTTCACCTCCCCTAGTCGTGTACCACACTTGGCCAGTTGCTACCCTTTTTATTCCCGTTTTACCCACGAGACCATGGAGACGCAGAGGATTTCTGTAACGCGCCCAGGACCAAGTGTGAACACAGCCTTTTGGCGACGAGACCTGGCAACCATCCATTTTCTTTGCGTTTTCTGTACCCAGCCGAGAGCTGGGCTGCTGGTGATGGGGTTATCGGCGTGGAGGCTGAGCAGAGGAGGCCCGTGGTCTTCGCGGGTTTGGGGCGCCCCATTCCATCCCGGCCCCAGGGTCCGTCTGTTCACTTGTGTCTGGCTCGGTCTCCTTTGTGTCCCCTGCGTCCTCGCGGGGCCCGAACTCTGACACTACCCGCAGGAGCCCGGTGGGCTCAAAAGCCCTCCGGGCGCTTTCCCCTCTCCCGCCCTGCAGCCCCGCCCCGGCGGCAGCCCGCGAGGACCCGGCGGATAAATTAGTCTCCCCTTCGATCGCGCTTTTTCCGGTCAGATCAGGTTCCCCCACACCCCGAGACCGGGGTTTCCGCCTCCGCCCGGCTCCCAGGGCTCCCCTCCCGCGGGGGTCGGGGTGCACTTGCTCCTCCTCCTGGCGCCTCTGGAGGGGCTTCCTGTCGGGCCGTGGCCGGGAGAGACCCGAGATCCTCCTGGGGAGCCTCTGGGGGCGCCGGGCACTTGACCCCATCCATCCGCCGCTCGGGGGGCCCTGCCCCGGACTGGAGACACTGGAAGGAACGCCTGGCTCCGATCTCTCTCTCCTCTCTACCTGTCTCTCCTGTGCCTCTCTGTCTCTGTCTGTCTCTCCCTCTTCGCTCTGTCATTTACTATTTAAATGAGTTTGATCTCTAGGACCTCATACACTGGAATTCCAATGCCAAGTGTTCATCCCAGGAAAAATCAGATCTTTGTTGGACTTCGTTAGGAGTTAGTGTTTTTACTTTGGGTCACGAGGGGGAGGAGCACCCTCAGAATTTCACCTTCAGGATGGATTCCACCCCCAATCGCATCACGTCTCTTTCCTTCCCTCCCTCTCCTCTCCCTGCACGTCAGTGCTGCTCAGAATCTCTCTCTGCCTGCCTGGGATCGAACCCCGCCCCCCCCCTCCAGCGCCTGAGGCTTTGCTAAGCAACTCAACCTCGTGGCAGCTATAGTTAATGTCCAGTCCTCATAAATCAAGACCATAAAAAGCTTACTTTCATATGCACTCAATTTCTACCAAACCTAAACTAATTGCATAAATTCCTCTAGGCCACTCAGAGCTGCTCTCTGGGTTGGGATCTGATCAATTAGTCATTAGGCACTCCATTAGCTAGGGCTTAAGCTGCTCGTATAAATGTCTCCTGCCAATTTGCTTGTAATTGAATGAATAAAAAAGAGTACAATGATTAGCATAGAAGATTAGGATGAGAACAGGTAAGTTTTATTCAAATAATCTAAAAATGTCTTTATGCAATAGCAACAACAACAAACAACAACAAAGACAATGATTAGAAGCCATTTATGCATCAGTCACTTGAGCAGGCCCTGTCCATATAAAGAAAAGCTCTGGCCTGAGACACAGCAACCTACGTTTATTTGTGCTCAGCCACCTTGGGAGGCTCTAGCAGGAGTTGGGGCAGAGAGGTTCCCCACCCCTGTTGGGCTGTGTAAAGCTAGGGAGATTACTCAACATATGACCAGACAGACATGTGTGCTTTCTTGTTGGCTGCCCAATGCTTGTCTGCCTGTACTGTTAATTTTGTGTGGTTCTCTAATGATGTTATAAATACATTCCAAATGACCCTTGGCTGAGAAAAGGTCCCACACCTCTCCCATACTTGGGGCCTTAGTTGTTGTGGTTGTTGTTTTTTAACTTGTAAAATGAGTTGGTCTGGGGAGTCTTTTGTTTTCTTTTTTCTTTTCAAGTGTACATTTGTATTTTGTCAAAGTGATCTCTGCTCAGAGTTTAACAGGTAAATGCAAAAGGGAACCTTCAACCATTTTATCTGGTTAGTGAGTACGTATCAGAATAATGTGTTATTAAACTTTTTCCTTTTTATGAAATTAATATTTTAATTTAACTACATATGATTAAGATGCAAGAATTGGATCAATAATTAATTTAGAGTGAAGTGTTTTTCTTTTCCCCCTAACCTGTCACCAAGTTCTCTTTGTTAAAGGTGAACAGCATCATCAGTTGCTGTGAGGACATCAGAGATATTTTCTTGATTTTCCATTCTTAATAATGTGCCTTATCTTCTCGCTATGATACCAGAAAAATTAGAAATATAACCTTGAATTCTCTTCGGGATCCTAAGAAGTTTCACATAAAATTAGTTATTAAAAATAACAGAATGGATAGTTGACAATTCATAATTTTTTATTTTTTAACCAACAATTAATTTGAGATGGTTGCTGGTGGCTCATACCTGTGCAACTGGCTACTCAGGAGGCTGAGATGTGAGGATCAAAGTTCCAAGTCAACTTGGGCAGGAAAGTCCTTGAGACTCTTTTTTATCTCCAATTAACCACCAAAAAGCTGGAAGTGAAGCCGTGGCTCAATTGGTAGAGTGATAGCTTGAGAAAAACAAAAACAAAAACAAAACTCAGGGACAGTTTCCAGGCCCTGAGTTCAAGCTCTAAGATTGGCACCAACCAAAATTAATTATAATAATTTGAGGGTACAGACACCTTAATATATAAAAACTTCCTGTTTGTAAAGATAAAAGATGTTTAGAGGTTGATTTCAGTTCTGTTTGTCATACAAAATTCCAAATAGAATTTACAGCAACCTGTCTGTGATGGTCATGGAATTAGGTACTATACATATAAGGCAGTTGCTTTATCTATCAGATACTTCAGTGTAAACAAAAGTTAACTTTCATTGAAAATAAAGCTGGGTGACAGTGGCTTGTGCTTGTAATCCTAGCTACTCAGGAGACTGAGATCTGAGGATCGAAGTTTGAAGCCAGCCTGGGCAGGAAATTTCAACAGATTCTTATCTCCAATTAACTAACCCCCCAAAAGCTGGAAGTGGAGCTTTAGCTTAAGTGGTAGAATGCTAGCCTTGAACACAAAAGGTCAAGGACAGCACCAAGCCCTAAATTTAAGCCTGTAGACTAATATATAAAAGTGCAAATATATGTATGTTTACATACATATATATGCATATGCACACACACACACACACAACACACATACACACTTCTCTTCCTTGCCTCTGCCAAGAGCCCATTTCTCTAGCAAGATGAATTTATCTTTGGCATAGATAGCAATGGTAGGCCTGGGGAGGAGGCTGCAGTGACACCATTTAATAGCCATCAAGGGTAGGGATTGAGTATCATGCTCCAGAATGTTCTGTGGAGTGCCCACCTGAGAGGCCGTGGAGAGCTCCAAGGAAGTCTGTCCTCGATAGGACTTAGAAGGACATGACCCTCATTTTCCCCTGGGAGATACTCGGGAGACACCTGTTTTAATCTGGCTTTGCATTGCTGTGACAAATACTTGAAGAAGCCAATTTAGAGGAGTCAAGATTTCTTTGACTTCCCATTTCAGAGATTTCAGTTCCTGGTCAATGAGGTCCTGTAGAGAGATAGAATGTCACAGCCAAGAGTGCATGACAGAGCAGAGCTGGTCCCCCCAAATGCCATCAAATTATGATTCTATCAATGAATTCATTCACTAATGAAATTAGATCCTGCAAGATCTGACCAGTTCCCATCTGCTCATCAGCTGATAACCAAGCCTTTAACATTTAACAAAAACTTTTGGACATTTCATATTCAAATCAAAGTAGTATTAGCCAGTCACCCAGGCTCAGATTTGTAATTCTCAGAAGACTGAGATCTGAGGATTGAGGTTCAAAGACCTCAGACAAATCTGTGAGACTCTTATCTCCAATTAACCAGCAAAAAGCTGGAAGTAGAGATGTGGCTCAGGTGGTAGAATGCCAGCTTTGAGCAGAATAGCCAAGCAAGAGTATGAGGCTCTGAGTTCAAGCCCCTGTACCGGCACAAACAAACAAACAACCCATAAGAATGTTGCTGTTCTGGGATTTGTATTGGGTTGTACGGATCCCTGCATACTTCTTTAGTGGTTGGAAATCATCTGAGAGAAATGGACTCAGCTCTTGTCAGAATACAGACTCATGTAGGCCTCATGGTATGATGAGAAAAAACATAGGGTATGCCCAGAGACCTGAGTTTCATGCATTCTTCTCTTCTATGTGATCTTGGCAAATCTGTCCGTTCTTAGTAAGTACCTCAGTTTCTCCACCTGTAACTTGAGGAAATTTAATTTAATTTAATTTCAATAACGAGTTCAATTTTGATAAAGATATATGGGATCCTTTGAGAATTTGAGAAAAACTTTTCAAAAATTTTGCTGACTTGTTGGAAGTTCCCATGGATCTCCTGTAATCAACCCAGAAGTTTATGAATCTCAGCTTAAGAACCCCCAGACTAGGTGAGTTAAAAGTTTTTTTTACTAAAATTATTCATTTATTTTTATTGTAATTATAAAGGTGATATACAGAAAGGTTATAGTTGCATAGTATGTTTCTTTCTGGACAATGAATTTGTGATCAAATACCTATAAACAAAGAAACCAGGTTAGCAAACTGGAAAGAACATCTCTAAAGGCAAAAATAAAGAGCCAATTAGATGGAGAGTGAATTGCCAATCAAAACATCAAATGGCAAATTATTTTTCAGATTGATAGTCTCTCAGGAGACAGAACGGTAAGTGGCAAAAAGCATCACACTAAGGGCTGTAATCTAGGTTTGCCAACAGCTATCATTAAGATTTTAAACTGGAGACTTCTCTTCTATCTTGAGAGGGTGAGATCTAAGGGTCAGTCTAAGAAGCTGCCAGCAATGAATGACATTGGTGAGCGTTGGTGGACAGACAGGTGCAGGTCTTGCAGCTGACGTTTGTTTGGGCTTATTTTACTTTTCTATTTTGTTTTTGAGAGGATCAGTGCACAAAAAAAGTAGAGCTAGTGTGCCTGTGGTCCTTGCTTCTTGGGCACTGAGGCTTTGTTTCTTGAGCATAGGAGTTCAAGGCCAGCATGGCCTACACAGCAAGATGCCATCTCTTAAGGGAAAATAATCAGAAGCACTTTCCTTCTAAAAGAAGCAGCAGAGGCAAGAGAAGATAGCTCTGCCTTAGAACTGTGCTCGGCCTACTATGCCATACTTGCTCTGGTAGGAGATGGACATATTTTTGGAGGAGAAATTAGAAGGATTTTTATGGGAAAGAAGGCTTATTTTTATTCTGGAGGGGGGGTGCTATAATGTGATAGGAAATGAGGGTCATACTGAGAAAATATTTCAGTTCCATGCAAGGAAGAAAGTCCTGGTAGTACCAGTGTTAAAGGAATGAATTGTGTTGAGTCCCTATCTTGAGGTTATGAGCAGAGATTCTGGTAAGGTTTCCTGGTGAGATATCAGTGTCTTAAATATGACAGGATGTGATGACATCTCATTCCAACCTATGTTATCTACAGATAGTTAGAACGAGATTCCTTCCAGTGCAAAAATATGGAAGTGCAAATATAATCAGAAGGATTTGGGGTTTCCTTAAAATACCATGGAATGCAAACACTATTTTAATACTGTTACTCTTTGCATTTGCCTTTGGCATTCCAAAACCTATACTTAATGAAGCTAATAGTAATAAAACATTAGCCTCCGTTCTTTCATCGAGTTGCTGCATTAGAAAAATCCAGAAGCACTTCACTGTTACCACAGGGAGTCTCAGGGCCTCAGAGGAAGAGGCAAATGTCATTTCGGAGCTGTCAGTTCAAAAAGGTTTGAGGAACTGGAACTAGACTAAGGGACTTTCTTGTTTTTGTCTACTGGTATGGTTTTACCTTCTCTTTCATCTTTTTTCCTTCTTTTTAAAATCTTCTCTTTGTCCCCTCTTTCCCTCCCTGTCTTCTTTTCCCTGGTCATGGTATATCCAAATGCTTGGAATAGTCGGTGGGTGTTTTTAAGTTTTTCATTTGAGCCCTTAGTACTGCAGAGACAACATGCTATCTGGGAAACTTGAAGCATACTAACTATACACGTTTAGGCCATTTGTAGAGCAAAGATACTCTTTTACATAAATACCAAATGATGAACTTTTAGTGGTGAAATTCCAAATTATATTGGAATTTCTCTCACTTTATAGGATAATGCTTTTGGTTTTGGTTTTAATGGAAGAAACAAAGAGAAAAAGGTCACAAAGTACTATGTGTTTAATGCTTCTGGAAATTTTCACTGGACTCAACATAAAATAAATCAAATGATCATGGATACTCTGAGCTGTGCGTTTACTTTTTTCCTTGCAGTGAGCGCTGAGGCCTGCACCCAGGGCCTTGTTCATGCTCGTTAGACAAAAGCTGCTTTCCCAGGTGGGTTTCTTTTAAGACAGAGTCTCACTAAGTAGCCCAGGCTGCAAGAGCAACCTCCTCAGTGCTGGGATTATAGGCACATTCTGTGTGCCAGTTTAATTTAGCTCATTTTTGTAAAAGGAGGAAAGGTTTTTTTTTGGCCCACAGTTTCAGAGGTTGCAATCTGTGGTTGTTTGTCCCATTGATTTTAGGCCTGGGGCAACACACAGCATGGTGGGAAGGAAAGATCCATGCACCTCAGGTGGCTAGGAAATGGAGGGGAGAGAGGGAGAGAGTCAGGGAGAGAGGGAGAGGGAGCGCACACTCTGTCATTTATTTTAATTGACCAAATGTTGTAGACAGTTATGGTCTACAAAAAGTGATGTTTTGAAATTTGTATACATGGTAAAATGGCTAAATTGAGCTAAATAGCATGGACGTAACCTTACATGTTTTCAATTTTTGTTGTGAAAACATGTATAATCTATTCTCAGGGATATTCTGTAGTCATTTATACTATGTAGCCATCATCTTGGGCAGTAGATCTCCTTTAAACACACCTTAAAATGGTGTGTTCTGCGACCAACATCCCCTAATCCTTGGCAATCACGGCTTTACTCTCTGCTTCTTGAAGTAAAGTTATAGGATTCCACCTAGAAGTGAAGAAGTGAAGTTATGCAGTGCTTGTCTCTGTGCCTGGCTTATTTCACTTCACATAACGCCCTTCAGGTTTATGTATGTAGCTCAAAATGACAAGGTTTCCTTCTTTTTGTGGATACATGGTATTGTATTGTTCACATCTCCACTCACACCTTCTCTCCATCTGTTTATAGACAGTGAGGGAAGGGATGACATTGTCTAAAATGAAATGTACTCTTTTGCCTGACTTATATAACTTTTACCCCTGTTTTTTTTTTTTTTTTAGCATTATTCAAATAAAAATAATTAAAAAATAGACACTGAGGTTGATTCCATATCTTAGCTACGGTGAATAATGTGAATAATGCTGCAATGAATATAGGCATACACAGATGTCTTTAACCCATGCATTTCATTTCCTTAGTATCTTCACCTACCATATGGGATTCTATTTTTATTTTTAAAGAACCTGGGCTTGTATTTTATTGTTTAAAATTCCCTACCATGAGTTAAGCAAAGAACTGAATTCTGATTTCTCTGTAGATGCTTGGCTTCAAAAGAAACAGCTAGATAGTCTGGGAATATAATGAGCGGATTCAACAAATGTTTGTTGTACTGTAGACTTTGTGGCTAACCTGCTGCAGGTGCTGGGAACTCAGAAGGGAGCCTGGGATCCAGCCCCTGCTCCATGGAGCTCTGTATTACTAAGGCCTGATTTCCTAGAGCTTAGAATTGATTCCTGTGCTGACTATTAGCTTGATTTCTGCCTGTCCTACAGTGTTTGGGAACTAGTCCCAGCCTTTTTGAATATACCTGTTAGCCTACAATGAAGGCCCTGAATGCTGGGCTCCTCCTTTCTGTCAGCAAGAAAAGTCAGGGAGCAGAAGATCACTCCACAGTCCTGTGATTTAGCTTTACATTGAGTGGCATCAATTTATGGAACTTGACTACAGCTTAGAAAAAAAATTTTTAAATGTTGGCCTGGGGCTGAAACTCAAGGCCCTGCACAATCCCTTGACTTCCCCCCCCCCCATCAGAGCTGGTGCTCTACCATTTGAGCCATGCTGTTTTTTGCTGGTTAATTGGAGATAAGAGTCGCTTGGATTTGTCTGTCCAGGCTGGCTTTGAACTGGGATCCTCAGATCTTAACCTCCTGAGTAGCTAGAATTATAGGCTTGAGCCTGGCTTGACTATGTATGTTTTTTTCTTTTTAATGACAGGAGAAGCTGTCAATCAACTGTCAAGGAAGGTCTGTGTTGCTGGCAGTCAACCTAGTCCATGGCACTGATAAATCCCTCCTTCTGTCACCCCATTGGCCAAATGAATCACAAATTAAGCTGTCACAAGGTCTTTGTCTTTGTTCTTAGAATGTCAAGATACATTATCTCATCATGCCCACTGCTGTATACAGATGGAGTCTTTAAGGTTTAAGCCAAGGTGCCCTGTGGTTTTGTGAGGGTGAGGAATATAAGAGTTATCTATTCTCTCTCTTTCTCTCTCTCTCTCCTTCTCTCTTTTTACATGCTAGGGACTGAACCAGGGCCTTACATATCCTAAGGGCTCTAACCACTTAAGCTACCATCCATTTTGTAGTTAAAATTACTAGCATAAAAAATTGAATAAAGAGATTTCTTTGTGATGTTTACATTCATGCATGCATTATACTTTGATCAAATTCACTTGGCTATATTATTTATTTTTTCTTTGTGTCTGTCATGGGGCCTGAACTCTGGGCCTGGATGCTGTTTCAGCTCTTCAGCTCAAGGTTAGTGCTCTACCACTTGAGCCATGCCTCATGCACGCAAGGCAAGCATTCTACCACTGAGCCACCTTCCCAGGCTCTGGCTATATTATTTCTTAACTCCCTATGTACTCCTGCATCTCTAGTTTTGTTTCTGTTTTCCTTTTCTCTTTCTCCCGCTTCCCTTCCTTTCCTTTCTTCACATTTATTTTTAAAGTCAATGTTACATGTATCTGTAGTTTAGAGATTTGGATAGTTTAGTAAGGTATGAAAAAATTATTCTCTAGTCCTTCTCCTCTCACTATAGGATTCCTAAATGCAACCACTTGCAAGCCCTCCAACTGGTTCTCCAGATATTTACTCTTTCCAACCTTCATTTGTATACTGTTGATGCGCACGTGCGCGCGCGCGTGTGTGTGTGTGTGTGTGTGTGTGTGTGTGTGTGTGTGTGTGTGTGTAGACTCTGATGCTAGGTGATAATGATGATAGCTATATGTCTAGGGATTTTCTGGAAGAGTTCTGCTCCATGGAACTCTCTGAGGTTATGGAAATGCTCTGTTGGCACTATTCCAAAATGGCATCCACAAGTACTCAATTAGTACCCATAGCACTTGAAATGTGCCCAATACAACTGAAGAGCTATTTTTAAATTTAACTTAAATTTAAAAGCCACCTATGGATAATGGCCATGCATTGGAACACCAGTATATCCCACACTGCATTATGTCTTCCCCAGTGAGTGACATGTGGATAGTTAAATGCAGATATAGAAGGGCATGGCTGTTTCTGTAGCTATACCCTGCCTGACTCCTATCCATGGGTACATACACAGGCACACACGGAGTCCACACTTTCATTGATATTGGTGCCTTGTTGAGAACAAGTATTTCCTACCCCTTCCCCACACTCTTGCAGTACTGGGAATTCAACCCAGGACCTTGGGAATGCAAGCACTCAAAGACTCAGTAGTGAGTTTGTCCTGTGAGCTACAATGGGCAGCTAAATTGTGGCAAGAAAGATGCAGTCTCAAAACCACAAGTATTTACAATTTAGCTCCCTACAGAAAACACTAGCTGCATTGTTTCCCAAACTGGGCTTTGGAAAAAACTCACAACAATGACAGCATTAAAAACAACATGGAAGCCAATTGCTGGTAGTTTACACTTGCAATCTTAGGTACTCAGGAGGCTCACAACCTGGATGTTGGAGATTTGGAGCTAGCCTTGGCCAAAAAGTCTGTGAGACTCTATCTTCACAAATAACCAGCAAAAGCCCAGGTTGGAGGCATAGCTCAAGTGGTAGAATGTCAGGAAGGCAAAGAAGCCAAG
The DNA here is from genome assembly GCF_019054845.1 of Dipodomys spectabilis. Taxonomy (NCBI): domain Eukaryota; kingdom Metazoa; phylum Chordata; class Mammalia; order Rodentia; family Heteromyidae; genus Dipodomys; species Dipodomys spectabilis. The sequence continues at coordinate 13,272,964 of NW_024870824.1, forward strand.
CAAATGTGAGTCCCCTGAGTTCAAATCCTGGTATCAGCATGAAAATCCCAGTAACTCATGATTACTGAGAATCCACTGTATCAGGATTCAAAGCCCCTATGGAGCTTAGATTTTAACAGACAGGAGTCTAGGGAGGTGCAAAGTGTGAAACTCACCTTAACAAGGTAGAAGGAAAATAACTGACAGGGTCGGAAGTGTCCATTGAAGTTAGGTGAAAAAGGGTAGATTCTCTTTGGAACTTATTGAAAGGATAAGGGAGCAGCCTCTTCTTCCTCCTCCTCTTTCTCCTCTTTTTCTTTCTTCTGTACTGGACCTTGAACTCAGGGCTTGGGTACTTCTTAGCTTTTTCATTCAAAGATAGTGCTCTATTACACCTCCACTTTTAGCTTTTTGCTGGTTAATTGGAGATAAGAGTCTCATGGACTTTCCTGCCTTGGGCTGGCTTCAAATCTTGATCCTCAGATCTCAGACTCCAGAGTAGTTAGGATTACAGGCGTGAGCCAATGGGGAGCCAGCTTCTTCATTGTGTCCTTACACTGAGCCAAACCTACCCTTAAATGTAGGATGTCATTTGAAATGATCACTAATGGTCCCCTGTTTTACTAGGAGAAAGTGGTGGCACAGAGAAGTTAAATATCTTACCCAAGCCTGCACAACTAGGCAGGGGACACGTAGGGACTTTCTGACATCAAATCTCCTACTTTTTCCTTTCTACCCGCTTCCCTCCCAAGCTCTACTGAAACTCAAGTAAGAATTCATGTGAAAAGCTGGGTGCTGGTGGCTCACACCTGTAACCCTAGCTATTCAGGAAGCTGAGATCTGAAGACGGTGGTTTAAAGCCAGTCCTAGCAGAAAAGTCCATGAGACTCTTATTGCCAATGAATTTCCAGAAAACTGGAAGTGGCTCAAAGTGGTAGAGTGCTAACTTGGAGCAAAAGAGCTCAGGGGCAGCACCCAAGCCTTGAGTTCAAGCCCCAGGACCCTCCAACCCCCTCCCCCCAATTCGTGTGATGCTCATGGCATACAGTAAGAGCAGGATGTGAGCCATATCCTTAACCTCACCTTCTTCTCCCTCCCCCACCCCCTCCAATTCAGATGTCTCTGCTAAGGCTCTGGGAGAAGGCACTAGAGAATATTCCTGCCAGAATCCAGGGGGCTTCTACACTGAAATGCAGGATTCAGTAGAGGTTCTGCAGCTTTGACTCAGCCCTTTCCCTGGTCACAGCAACCCGTGCAACCCGTGGAGGGGAATGGAGGGAAAGCATGGGTTGGTCAGGGGAGGGAGACAAGAATTCCTACCTCGATTCCAGGCCAGCTCAACAGCACCCAGGGCACAGGGAGAGCAGCAGCCATCTACCAGGTTAGGTCTCTTTGTGCAGGTGTTTGAACCAGATGCAGGCTTTCCCTCCCCTTCTCTTTCTGCCTTGCCCCTTGGTACCTCTCTGAGAATCTCCGGGGAACCTGGTTCCTAGGAGATGAAAGACAAGGAAAACGCAACAAGCCATCGGCGGCGCTCACTCAATTGATTTTTACACAAAATTTGCCTTCATGCACGAAGGATGGAAAATGATTCCATAAATAATGGATAACAAAAACAAATGCACAGAGGAATCAATAGTCGCACACTTGATACTGCAGGGAGATGGGAGAGGGAAATATGGAGCCCCTATCCCTCCAAAAAGGCCCCCCAGGGAAGCCCTTGTATTCTTCCTGCTGGGAAGGGAGAGGCAGAGCCTGCCCCACAGGCCCAGGATCCTGGGATTCTGGAAGCGCTGAGTGTGACCTGCAGTCCCTGGTTTTGGAAGGTCTCTGGGAACTCCGGGCTTTTCTCTAGGTTTGTATTGGACTCAGGACATTGAAACCATCTTCCACTGAATGGGTGCCGCCTTCGTTTCCAGCCCACATGCTTTACCTGAGGGGGTCGTGACCCTTGGAGCCCCAGAGGTCTTCCAAGGGTGTCCAAAGGCCCAGATCCTTAGAGCTTTCTCTATGGAATCATACAAAGTTGTTCTGAGTGGTAGAGAAGTGGGGGCTGGAATCCTGGTGCAACTACTTACTTACTCTACCTGTGTGACTTTGGGTAGCTTCTCTGAGCTTTTCTCTCCTTCCTTCCTTCCTTCCTTCCTATCTTCCTTCCTTCCTGGGCTTGAACTCTGGGCCTGGGTGCTGTCCCAGTGCTCTTCAGCTCAAGGCTAGCGCTCACTCTACCGCTTGAGCCACAGCGCCACTTCCGGTTTTCTTGTGGTTATTGGAGATAAGAGTCTCACAGACTTTTCTGCCCGGGCTGGCTTTGAATTATGATCCTCAGATCTCAGCCTCCTGAGTAGCTAGGATTACAGGCGTGAGCACTAGCGCCCGGCTTTTTCTTTTCTCTTTTATAATACTTATTTTATCTTGGAGCTTATTCCTTGTCAGTAAAAAGGGGTTCTCTCTCTTCCCTCTCTCTCCCTCTCTCTAGCTCTTCCTGTCTCTGTCTCGGGTACTTGTATTCCATTCCATGAATTTGCTGTGATTTCTTTAACCAAACCGTTTGACGGAATTTGCTTTTGCAGACAATACCATGATAAGTAACTAATATGGAACAAATATAATCACTTATGCTGATGGGCAGGAATAAGTAATTCAGTATATGTAAAATACTTGGCATATAGGATATGATTTTAAAAAGTCAAATCACTCACAACTGAACCTTGAATTCTGTGCCCTCTTTAAAATTGCTATCAATCTGTGCCATCATTCGGGGGTTCCCTGGTCCTGACTGGAGGGGGCAGAAGTTCCTAATTATTTCCTAGTTAATCTCCCTTCCTCTGCTCTCTTGTTTCTTGAATCCTTGTGTCCCAGACTTCTCAATCTCCTAGAAAACATACCTGTGATGTCTTTTTTAGGGATGTGTGTGTGTGTGTTTGTGTGTGTGTGTGTGTGTGTGTGTGTGTGTGTGTGTGTGTGTGTGGTTGCTGAGACTTGAACCCATGGTCTTATATATTCTAAGGAAGCACACTACTACTACTACTACTACTACTACTCCTCTACTAAAGTTATGTCTTCAGCTCTTGATTTTTTGAGGTGGGCTTCACTATGTGGATGAGGCTAGACTTGAGCTAGAGATTCTTTTGCCTCAGCCACCTGAGTGCTGGGATTACAAGCATGTGCTACCAGACTCAGTCCTCTTTCTTTCCAAAGTTTTGATGATATTTATTTGATGAGGCCTTACATTTGCATAGTTGAAACCTAAAGAGGTACACAAATGTTCTGGAGTAAAAATTCCTCCTCTACACTTCCCAATGACTAGAGTGATATTAATTTTTTGAGTGGCTTTCCAGAGAGGTTTTATGAATGGTGAACATACAGCTTGCTTATGTGTTTATGCCTATCTGTGTACATAGTCTATACATTGAGGAGTATATTTTTTACAGGGTCTGTTTTTCTCCAGATGGTAGCAAAGTATACATACTGATCTACGCATTTTTCATACTTATTTTATCTTGGAGCTTATTCCCCATCAATATAAAAGGGGTTCACTCTCTCTCTGTCTCTCCTCCCTCTCTCTGTCTCTTTCTCTCTCTCTCTTTCTCCATGTCTCTGTCTCAACCACTTGTATTCCATTCCATGAATTTGCCATGATTTGTTTACCCACCCCTTTGATGAAATTGAGATTTGGTTTTATTTTTCCTAGTCTTTTGCTTTTGCAGGTAATCGTGTGATAAGTCATTTTGCATACATGTAATTTTGCAATATATAGGGTAAATTCCTAGGTGAATAATTGCCTGGTCACAGGTGATATGCATTTTTACTTGCTATATATCTCCAATTTACATTGCATAGAGACCATGGCTTGAAGACATCTGCAGTGATGCAGGAGATTGCCTTCCTCTTCTACACTTACCAACACTCCTAGGAAATCTTCAGCGTACCAGACAAGTTCATTCATCTCTCTGCCAGCCTCACCCTTCATGAGCATCACTCTCTCCCATTCTGGCCCACTCTTGCCTCCTGTGCTGTTTTCTCAAATCCTTGCTCAGATGCCACCACCTCTGTGCCACACCCCCGTGTCCCCTCTGCTCTGCCTGGGCACTGTGAGCTTGACTCTGTCACAGCACCCACAGCACTGTCTATTGTTTACATGCTCACACCTTCTGCCTTACCCCTGGCCAGACTGAGAGGGAGTGCCAGCTCTGAGTTAAGAGCTACTGCAAGGGGGTGCAGCTACTGCTGAGCACTGCTGGTGAAATAACGCTGGGAAAGGCAAAGGCAGGCTTCCTGCTAAGAAACTTGCAGAGCTTTTAGAACTTGTTGGCTCCGGACAGAAGGATAAGTGCTTGCTTTAATAATTTCTATAGCTGTCGCAGAACCTCCATGAGACTGGAGATAAACTGTACATGGAGAAGAGGGAATTCATGTACACCTAGGGAAAAAAGAATGCTCCCAGACTGCTCTCTCCTCCTCCCGTCCCTCTCTCCCCTCCCCCCTCCCCCGCCTCTCTCTCTCTCTCTCTCTCTCTCTCTCTCTCTCTCTCTCTCTCTCTCTCTCTGCTCTCTCTCATTCCAGTACTGGAATTTGTATTCAGTGCCCCACACTCTTCAGCTTTCTACAACTTTTTACTGGCATTCTGTCACTTGAGCCATGCCTCCAGTCCAGTATTGTTTTTTTTCTTCACTTAATTGGAGATGGAATTTTACATACTTTTCTGCATGGAATGGTATCAAATCTCATTCCTCCAGGTTTCAGGCTAGGATTATAGGTGTGAGCCATCAGCTTTTCTCCAGCTCTCCCTCTTTCCCTCCCTCCCTCCCCCCTCCCTCTTTCCCTCCCTCTCTCTTCCCCCCTCCCACCCTCTCTTCCTTCCTTCCTTTCTCCCTCCTTCCCTTCCTTCTTTCCTTCCTTCCTTCCTTCTTTCCTTCTTTTCTTCCTTCCTTCCTCTCTCCCTCCCCCCCATTTCTTTCTTTCTTTCTTCCTTCCTTCCTTTCTTCTCTTTCTTTCTTTCTTTCTTCCTTCCTTCCTTTCTTCTCTTTCTTTCTTTCTTTCTTTCTTCCTTCCTTCCTTTCTTCTCTTTCTCTCTCTCTTTCTTTCTATCTTTCTTTCTTGCTTGCTTGCTTGTTTGCTTGCTTGCTTCTTTTGCTGTCTGTCTGTCTGTCTATCTCTCTCTCTCTTCTCCCCACCCCCAGGACTCTGTGTATACCCAGCAAATGCTCTGTCATTGAGCTGCTCAGTTACCCCTTCCCACCTTACCTCTTTCTCTTTTCTCCTCCCTCCCTTCTTTTTCCCTTCCTTTTTTGGAAGAGGTGTGGAGAAAATGACTTCTTTCAAGTGAATAGGAAACCCTGAAATGTTAATATAACATAAAAGCACTTGTCTAGCTCTGCTGATAGAGGAAGTATTTCAGCAGAAGGCTAAATCAAATGTTCACATGCAAAGAAGGTGTGGTAGAAAATACTGTTTACAGTTCAAGAAGCCTCAAGATAAAGTTATAAGAGAGAGAAAAGGTTGAGGTGTGAAAGAAGCAAATGCTGAAGAGTTAAGCATGTACCCCAGGCAGGACCAACCACTTAACTGAACTTGAGGCGTGTCAAGCTTCTCTTCCTCTCTACTACCCAGTTTGAAACCCCAAGCCTATCAGAAGAGCTTGATCCTTAATGCGGATTATTATTTTATAAATTATTAAGAAGAGCAATATCTCTCCATTTACTGAATGTCATAACAAAAGAGATAGGAGGGAAACCAAGACATTGTCTACCCAAAGAGCCCAGCATTTGGACAGTGTAAAGTCACTAAATAATTCAGCAGCTATTTGAAAGTATAGTGTTTTGTAATTTCCACAGAACCATCTTAGTCTGGCTCTCTGTAGTGCAGAATTTTAAAAAGATGCTTGCCTTTATGAAGGTCTATTTCTAGGAGAGATGAGAGGGGCTAGGAACTCTGGTCAAGAGGATGAGGGTGTCTAATTAGAGAGTCTTGTGTTTACTCTGACTTTAAATTTTTATGAGACTACTGAGATCTACCCATTTTCGAGTAATATCTTTTATTTCTTTCTCTGTGCCCACGTCTCTGGCTTCCCATGGACATCGACAGGAAGGGAAACCGTTGTGCTTGAGTGGATTCTGACATGGTAACAGGGTGTGTGTGTGTGTGTGTGTGTGTGTGTGTGTGTGTGTGTGTGTGTATGTGTGTGTGTAGGGCGGGGAGAGGTAGCAGATGGAGCCATGACAAACTGCTTTTGTGAGAATACTGGCTAAGAGGAGTCTGAAGCACAAGCTCAACATGACTTAGAAGAAGGTACACCTTGACAGAGCTGTGGTAGGTGAGGCAGAGCAGAAGAAGACTGATGCTAAAGGAAGTAATCAATTTCTCCACCCCCTCCTTTCTCTTGTCCTAGACTGGGACTCAAACTCAGTATCTGATGCTTGTTTTTGCTCATTGGCTGGTGCTCTACAACCTGAGCCATGCCTCCAACTCCTTCTTTTTCTTTTCAGCTACTATTCTTTATTTACTTATTTCTATCCAATGTTACTACAGGGGGGACTTCAAGCAATTTGCCAAGGTACATAAAACACAAACAAAACTATGTGAGACCAGAAGACAGTCTAGTATTATAAGGAAGAGAGCACTTAATTGCTATCTGGACTCTTCCACTGGCTGCTGTAGGAACTTGGGCAGATAGTTTATGTACTTTGATTTTCTGATCTGTAGGATGTGGATAGTAATTGTGATTCTCTCCCAGGATTATTGTGAGGATCATATAAGAAAATAATGTACAATCACAGGACAAGGCCTGAGAAGTGCTCAGTGTGTGTCAGTTACTAACATTCTTTTGCCTTCATCTCCACTTATGCCAAAACTTAAGGTAAGTAGGTCTCTAATTCCTGAGAACAGAGCTCTATGGATTTTTTTTGTGGCTATTGAGAGAGAACCTTCTGCAAGTGCTTATTGGCAAGACAGACTTCTGCAGATGAGTTATGTAAGTGGCATCCCAGAGGTCCTGGCATGGATGCAAACCAATTAAGTTAAGCACTTACCGCAATCACAAGTGCAGCTCATAGGTTTCAAAGTGGGAAGAGGGTATATGTGAACTTGGCTTACAAGTACAGCTGAGGAATTCTGCATGTTGCTTCTCCTAAATTCTGGAACACTTGTGCTTAATGAAGCATAGAATTCCAGATCTACCCCCTACTCACCGTGCAAGCTTTATTTATGTTAGGTTTTTAAGATTCCCATTTCCTCATCTGCAAAATGAAAAAAAGTTTCAGTGCTGGAACCAGAGATCACCGTGGGAATTCTGAGGCACAAAGGAACTTCACATTAGGAATTGAGTACTTACAAAATTGTGAGAGGGGTTGAAGGCATGGTCTGTAATTTGGGCAGATAAGGATAGCTCTGGAAACACTACAGAATACCAGGGAGTTGGTGAAGAGCCAGAAAGCTGTCTCTGAAGCAATACAGATCCAGAGCATAGCATTCTGGACACGATTTTGACAGTAGATGCCTCCCCTGCTTCTGCAATGGTCAGGACACTGCCAGTGAAATCAGCAGCCACTGCCACTGTAAGTGTCACTGGCAGTTGGAAATGGGGCATTAGTATTTCCATAGCATAGTTTTTCCTTATCAGGATATAAACAGAAGATAGCAGAAAATAGCTCTTGCCCTCCTTTCTGCCTTCCAAATCTTGCTGAAGTGCTTCTATTTCATGGAATCCACCCGACATCTAGAACCTAGCTGCAAGGGAATCTGGAAATTAGTTAGTTGGCTTTCTAGTCCCTGGGAAACAGGAAGTCATCTTAAAGAAGTTGCAAACTGATGCTGAGCTCCAATTCACCATATCCATCCCAGAAAATAACAACTGCAGTTGCCTTACAGAGTTAGTGGAGGGGGGAGGGGAGTCAATGAAATACTTTGAATATTGTCTAGTAAAAATGGGCAATCAATAAATTCATTTCCTCCTCCTCCTCCTCCTCTTCTCTTCTTCTTCTTCTTCTTCTTCTTCTTCTTCTTCTTCTTCTTCTTCTTCTTCTTCTTCTTCTTCTTCTTCTTCTTCTTCTTCTTCTTCTTCTTCTTCTTCTTCTTCTTCCTCTTCCTCTTCCTCCTCCTCCTCCTCCTCCTCCTCTTCTTCCTCTTCCTCTTCCTCCTCCTCTTCCTCCTCCTCCTCTTCTTCCTCCTCCTCCTCCTCTTCTTCTTCTTCGCAATGAGATTCAATGTTTCAGCTTCTATTAATATCAAAGGAGAATCATTCTTTCTTCAGCTGATTCTGCTACTGCTATGGGGGAATCTTCTGCCTGGCATAGTGAATTGTCCCCAGTGGCCTCAGTGGCACTCTTCTTACCTAAGGCAAGGACACAGGTGCCTATAAAAGCCTTCTCTATGTGCCACTGCCTTGGGAGAAACTTACCAGGTCCTGCCTCCTCTGCTCCATGCAAAACCTCCTGTCTCTAGCTGGTACTCCTCCTGTTGCATCAGGCCAGGTCTTTGAACATGGCTTTCCCCCTTCATAGTGACAGCCATGTAAACAAATTACTTGTCTTGAGTCTGGCTTCATCCTGGGACAGTTCTGTTCTCACCTTCAGCCCAGTCCAGACCTTGTAACCCCATGCTGGGAATGGAGCCTAAGAACCACAGGAGAGGAATTCAGCAAGGGAACTGTAAGTAATTAGATAGAAGGTGGGAGGAAAGGACTGAGAACTTCAACATAAAGCTCAAACAAAACAGGTTGGTTGTGCCAGGAAAAAATTTTGGGTCAGAATAACACTTTTAGTATTCTTATGTCATAGCATATGTCACTCAGGTAAATGGCCTTACCTATGCAGAGAACCAGTTCTGAAAGTTAATATTTAATGCTTAGTAAACAATATTTTGAATTGTGAATTTAGTTCACTGATAGAGTACTTGCTAAGGAGTGGCAAGCCTTGCTCAACAGGTTCAATCCCCAGCATATGCACACACACACACACACACACACACACACACACACACACACACACACACACACACCCCAAAAACTTCTATAAAATAAAATTGAAATTTTATTTTATTCTGTATTCTTCTGTATAATTTTGGGAAAATTGCTTAGTCTCTCTTAGTTCCCATTTCTCTATTTATTTATTAAGAAAAAGAATAGTACCACTTCAGAGAATTAATTATAAGTGAAGTATAAAATACACTTATTATTGAATTATCATTACTCACTGTTATTATGAATTCAGTTATGAATTTAGTATTATTATGAATAATAATGAATGATTATTCATTGACATAGTATTTAAAGCCAGTTGGAAAAACAGTGATACCACCTGGTAAATAAATTAGACATTCTCAGGTCTGAGATCAGTGGAAAGAAGGAAAAGGTGTCTCCTCAGGAGCCCCTGGAATACTTCCCAGCATGGAATAACCTTAAAGGAAATTTCCAACAAGGATAGTAAGTTTAGGGTTACTTACATGGCTTGTCTATCCTAGGTGAACAACAAGCTTATGAGTTGCCAAGCCAACTTGTTCTTGGTCATTTGCTCTACCACTTTTCTCATGTCCTGGATTACCAAAGTCTATTATCTGAATAAAACTAACATATATACAGAAAGCAAAGGGATGGTGAAAAAATCTAAGATGTTCTGAATACCATAAATTCAACACAGCATGAATAACTATCTTGAACATTTGGAAACAAGACACATGTAACCATACAAAAATGCCCAATTGAACAATGGTATGTTTTCTCATTCATTTAATAAATCATAACAAACCTTCATTATGTGTCAGGCCCTGAGATAGTGCTATGAAGAAAAAGGCATGGACTCAAGACTATAGAAAACAGGAAAGACAGATAAAGAGGTAAATCTGGGCACTGGTGGCTCATGCCTGTAATCCTACCTACTCAGGAGCTAAGATGTGGATCATAGCTCAAAACCAGTCCTGTTACAAAGTCTTGAAGTCTCTTATCTCCTATTAGCCACCAAAAAGCTGCAAGTGGAGCTGTGGTTCAAGCCATAGAGTGCTTGCCTGGAGTAAAAAAAAACTAAGGGACAGCACCCAGGCCCTGAGATCAAGCCCCAGTATTGGTGCACACACACATGCCTGAGCACACACGCACATGCATGCACACACATGCACGCGCTCACACACACACACACACACACACACACACACACACGAGATAATTAGTAAACTGTACTGTTGAAAAATTTAGGGTGATTTTTATAACACTGAGACAAAAAGGAGAAATAAAGTAAAATGTGAATAAAAACTGTACACATAGTGGAATTCTCACAAAATTAAAATATGCCTAGAATCCTCTACTCAGTGGTCAAGGGCTTGCTTGGTAAGTGCCTGGGTTCCATCTCTACCACTGCAAACATTTTAAATAAAAATATGCCTAGAAAAAGAATAGGAAGAAATACAGTATACAAAAATACAGGGAGCTAATTTTATTAAAGTTGTAGGATTGTAACTAGAGATTCATATCTAGCTCTCTATTTTACAAGTTTTCTTTATATTTGGTATTTTATTCTGTTAATGGTGTGTGTGTGTGTGTGTGTGTGTGTGTGTGTGCGTGTGTGTGTGAGTGTGTGTGTTGTGGGGGGGGAGTCCTGGGTGGGGACTCACAGCCTGGGTGCTATCCCTGAACTTTATGCTTAGTGCTAGCACTCTACCACTACAGATCCACTTTCAGATTTTTGGTGGTTAATTGGAGAGAAGAGTCTCATAGACATTTCTGCCTGGGCTGGCTTTGAACTGCAATCCTCAGATCTCAGCTTCCAGAATAGCTAGGATTACAGGTGTGAGCCACTGGTGCCTGGATGAACATAAAATATTTCTAAAAAGGAATATCTACTTTTTTCTTTTTGGTCAGTCCTGGGGCTTGAACTCTGGGCCTGGGTGCCGTCCCTGAGAATTTCAGCTCAAGGTGAGTGCTCTACCACTTGAGCCACAGCACCACTTCCAGTTTCCTAGTGGTTTACTGGAGATAAGAGTCTCATGGATGTTCCTTCCCGGGCTGGCTTTGAACCATGATCCTCAGATCTCAGCCTCCAGATTAGCTAGGATTACATGCGTGAGTCACCATCACTCAGCTTTAAAGAGTAGAATTTAAATAGAGCAAAATTCAAATGAAAAATGTATACAGAGTTGCAAACAATTGCAAAGGTAAATGATGGGGAAAAGTGGCTTAACCAAAAAATATTTCATGCAACTAAACATTTGTGCATTTGGTTTTGTCCTTCCAATAGAAATTTCCATCCATTTCACATTACCATATTTGCACTGAATGGACAAGTACATATAATAAGTGATCAAATACTGATAGAAAAGAAGCTCATCCCTCTGTACACCATCTCTATAATAACAGTAAAACAATTTTTTTTAAAAGAGGAATTTGTTCAGAAAAAAAGAGGCATTCAACCTGGTCTCAGTGGCCATGATTTTGATCTAAGGCCACTAGAAGCTATTGATTGGAGTTTAATCTCCAGAAGACTTATGGTACTAACCGAGTGGTTAAAAAAACAGGCTATTTGCCTTTGAAAGAGTGAAGTTTGCAACACTGCACAGCCAGTCAAATGGCCTCCAGCTGAATCATCAGAGGAGGTGATCTGAGAGCTCTTTAAGTCTTCTACATCTGGAGTCTCCTTGGCCCTTTGCTGTCCCCTGTGCTCAGCCCAGAGTCACTAGTGATGATGGTTTCCATGGGAACCATGGGAGGTTCAGAATTCTGTGTATGAACACTGCATCCTAGAGGAAAGAGGCAAGCACTGGTACAGTCTCCTCCATAATACTATGCATTTTTAAAAACTGTCTAATTAAATATTAACCCCAGAGACAGAACATTAACGAGTCTCTTATGTAGACTTTATGTAAGCCATAACCATCTAAGGAAGAGCTTAGGTAGCTCCTCCAAGGAAATCAAATCTATACCCTCTTGCTCTATGCAATCACTGACAAATGGTGTAGAGGGCTGTCCTAGGGTCCTGCCCTCTCACTTTGTTCTTTATTGACCAGACCTCATACTGATACTTGTAATGAGGATGGGATAGGCATCAGAAGGGAGGACCTGAGGGGACAAAGACATTTTCCATCTTTTCTGCTATTCTTTCTCACCTCGGTCCTTTTCTACCTGGAATCCCATAGTACTGGATTCCTTTCCAGTGATGGAGGAAAGAGGCAGAAGATGAGCGAGGTGGTTTCAGAGTGGGAGAATAGACAGGAACATTCACCAGAGCAACTGGCAACCGGGAGATAGGCCCTTTTGCTTTAGCTTTGTGATCTTGGATACATTCATTAATGTCTCTGGACGCCAGGTTCTGACTCCAGGCTCAGTTTCTGAAAAAATAAAGGTGGGGGGATTTGAACTTGAGTTCATTTCTAAAGATCACTTGTGGGCTTGGGAGGCCCAATTTCCTCTGAGAACTGATTGTAGAGCTTGGAGGACCTTCATTTGGGGCTGTCTGTGTGGAGGTGAGGTGTGGCCTTCTAGGAATCTGTGAAACCTCAGCATTTGCACTACATATATATATATATGTGTGTGTGTGTGTGTATGTGTGTGTGTGTGTATAGTTGGTCGTGGGGCTTGAACTCTGGGCTTGGGCACTGTCCCTCAGCTCTTCAGCTCAAGGCTAGTGCTCTACCACTTGAGCCACAGTGCCACTACCAGTTTTCTGGTGGTTTATTGGAGATAAGTGTCTCATGGACGTTCCTGCCCAGGCTGGCTTTGAACCGCAATTCTCAGATCTCAGCCTCCAGAGTAGCTTGAATTACAGGCGTGAACCACGGGTGCCTGGCTTGGCACCCCATATTTGTGTGCATTTTTGGAGGGGGAAAAGCCCTTTGGCTTATTGTCACTAAGAGCCAATGGGAATCATGTTAACTTTATCTTAATTATTTTTAATCATTTAGCCTAGGACTTCAAACAATCATGAACCTCTCACTGTCTTTCAAGTCGTCTCAAATCTCTGTCGTTTGGTCCCTTTTGCCTTATCTATATATCACCTGTGCAGCATTTAGGTTTTTTTTTTCTCCTTTGCATGTAAGATCCAACACTGTCAATGACACTGTGGGTTTGATAAGATGTATTGCAAATGTATATTAAAAAAAAACAGTTTAAAATACATACAGCTCATTCCTCCCTTTCTTTTACAATAGAGTGCTCCTCAGCCCACGCAGTACCCTCCATTCCCACCCGCACCGCACCTGGGAACTTGCCCCGCCGCCTTTCCACCTCTACCCCTTCTCCATCTACCCTACTGCCGCTCGCTGGTTCTAAGGGCCGATCCAACCGTCCTGCCTTTCCCTACGGCCTGACGTGGAGATCAGAGTTAAGTCAGAGGCCACACCCGAGGGCGCGTCCCCGAGGGCGCAGGCTGGCAGCGGAGGGCCCCGGGTTCCACCCTGGAGTGTCCTGCTGCTGCGGCTGGCCTGGCGGCCTCGGGCTGGCTTCCCTGTGACTGACAGCAGCTGGCAGCAGGCAGGCGGTGAGGGGAAGCGGAGCTGACACCCGAGCTGTGCGCCGCGCGCTAATTGCACTGATGTGGGGTCGTCGCCACGCCGCCCTGCGCGGGGAGGAAGGATGCGAGGCCGGCGCGGGGCGCGCGCCGCGCTGCGCAGGAAGCGCGGAGCAGCCGCACCTAGGCGCATCCATAATTCATAAAATGCCAGCAGCAACAAAGGCAAAGAGGGACTAGAACCAGGAGAACAGAATGGCAGAAAGCTTTTTAATGGTCGTTTTCTATTAATGTCAGCGGGGCGACCCGGTTTCAAATGGGTGGAAGGGGTCCAAGGCCCCCACAGTTCAGTCACAAAAGCTAAATGGTGCCATTTACCCCTCCTCCCGAGCTTAGCACACAGCCTCGCGTCCTCCAGCACACTCCCGCATCTGAGGTTCAAGTGGGTAGCCGGTTTGTCCAGAGAAGCGGATTGTTTTTTCTCCTTCTCTCTTCTCTTGTCTTCTCTTCTCTCCTTCTTTCCCCTTTTCCCCTACCTTTCCTTCCTTTCTTTTCTTTTCTTTTCTTCCTTTTCTTCTTCTTTTTTAATGCTACTACTGGAGCTTGAATTTAGGACCTGTCATTCTTGCTTAGCTCTTTCCTTGTGGTGCTCTGCCACTTGAGCCACAGTTCTACTTCTGGTTAATAGGAGAGAAGAGTCTCAAAGATGTGTCTGCCCAGGCTGACTTTGAACTAGGATCCTCAGATCTCAACCTTTTGAGTAGCACAGATTATAGGCATGAACCCCCAGCACCTGCCTGATATCTGTCTGTCTCTGTCTCTCTGCCTCTTTGTCTCTCTGTCTCTGTCTCTCTCTGTCTCTGTTTCTCTTTCTCTCTCTCTGTCTCTCTCTGTGTCTCTCTCTCTGTCTCTGTCTCTGTCTCTCTGTCTCTTTCTCTGTCTCTGTCTCACAGCGCTACTTCTGGTTTTCTAGTGGTTTATTGGAGATAAGTGTCTCACGGCCTTTCCTGCCCAGGCTGGCTTTGAACCGAGATCCTAAAGATCTCAGCCTGCCTGCACTTTTTAAAAGGAGTTTCTAGGAGAATTCAAACTATTCTGTTCTTTTGCAAGCAACCAGGCCCATTCCCAACAAGACCCTAAAGTGTGATTGTGAGAACCCAGTTCTGGAGAGGGACTTCAGCAGCAGCTAATTGTCTGGACGCTGCTTTATCTTTCTGTGCCTCAGTTTCTTTTCTTGGAAGATGAATTGATCAAATATTCTGACTCTGGAGAATAGAATTCCATGTAACTTCCGAGTGTTTGTGGTAAAGTTTGTAAACTTCCCGAATGGAGCGTGGTGAGGTACCTCACCAAACTTCTAACAGTTTTCAAGTGACTCCAGGTCCACTCTCACTTGCTCTGCCAGTCACGTGCTCCAGAAGTAACCATTACATTAAAATTCTGCACCCCTCTGCCCCTGCCATGTACCTAGATAGTGTATTCTTAAATAAGGCCACGTTTTAAAGATTTTTTTTCATGTTGTTTGGTATAGCTATGGCTCATTTGTGAACTCAATTGTAAAAAAAAAAAAATCTGATGATTGGGTTTTCTGGTTTTCTATTGCTATTTGAAGTGAGTAACAATTAGGCTTTCTCACTACTGCTCCTTTGTTCTTGATCCTAACCTGTCTGAGTTTCCTCTTTGCTCTTCTTTTAATTCCAGAAGAATGTTCCCCACTAGATAAACTTGTCTTATGTATTTGAAGTAGAAAAAAGTGTCCTTGACATATTTTTTCCCTTGCATTTTTTGACAGCACTGGGATTTGAACTCAGGGCTTTGAGCTTGCTAAGCAGGGGCTTTGGCATTTGAATCATATCCTCAGCCCTTTTTGCTTTATTTTTCAGAGTCTCAAGTTTTTGTCTGGGATTAACCTTGAACCAAGATCTTCCTAACTATGCTACTGTCTTGTATAGCAGAGATAACATCTGCACACTACTATGCCCACTTATATCTCACTATTTTTTTTGCCTTAGCCAGCCTTCCTAATTTTATCTCCCAAATAGAAGGGATTATAAGTATGAGCCATCTGTCTGCCTCCTACCCCCTGTCTGTGTTTACTACTGGTAAATTTTCTGTAAAATGTTGATTCCTGAAGCCCAAAACACCCTGGAATCAAAGGTATCTCTTAAGCCTAGTGTTTTCTCAACATAAGCAGCTTAAGTAGCTGACTACTAAAAATGGAAAAGCAATCTTCCATACCAAGGAGAGAAAAGGTGAATGTGCTAAGCATGCAAGGACAGTCCAAATGTTTTAATAGTAAAAGAAAAACTTTGAGAACTCTGAAGATAGAATTAGGGATAAAAAGACAAGCAACTGGGCTGTGCATGGTTGTGCAGATATGTAATCCCAGCACTCAGGAGTTTGAGGCCAGCCTCAAACTTACATAGTGAGACTGTCCCCCCCCCCCCAAAAAAATACAATAAAGCAATAAAACAACAACAAAAACCCCAAACAAACAAAAGGAGACCATTGAAGGTAACGAAAGGCAGAGAAATAGAAATGTGACTTATCCTAAATAGACAAATCCATCTAGACAGAGAGTAGATTGGAGATTGCTAAAAGCTGTGAAGAATGAGAAGTGAGAGTCTTACTAGGGACAGGCATTTCATTTTGGAGAGGATGAAATGTGCGAGTTAGACAATGGCAATCATTGCAAACTTTATTGAGGCACAGTCAGTCATGTTTTCTTTATCAGGACTGGAGTTAGAAGTCAATACCTTGTGCTTACTGGGTGGGTACTTGACCTGTTGGAGTCATAACTTTAGCATCTAGTGTTTTCTTATTTCTGGATTCTCAATCCACAGATGCAACCAATCCCAATTCAACATTTTTGGAAAAAAATGCTATACAAGTATGGACTTTTTCTTATATAGCATAAAAACGATGCACACAGCATGTATGTTGTATTATGTATTGTCAGTAATTTAAAGTACAAGTATCCCCAATTTATTATTGTGTGATGTAGAATTTGTCAACCTTACAATTTGATGTTGACATTCAATACTAAGCATTCTTCAGATTTTGCATTTGGTTCTTTTCCCACCCAGACTAGTGGTATTTGGTACCACACTCTCCTGTGGTACTAACGAACAGCACTGAACTGTGATTTTCAATCAGTCATAAGATCATGAGAGGAGACAACTACTGTGTGCTACGCTATGATGTTTGCTGGGGCCTTTCAGGCAGGTGATGTTTTTAGGATGCAATAGGTTTATTAGGACTAAACCTCATGACAAATGGAAGAATCTCTCTTTTTTTTTTTTGGGTCTAGTCGTGGGCCTGAACTTTGGGCCTGGGTGCTGTCCCTCAGCTCTTCAGCTCAAGGCTAGCACTCTACTACTTGAGCCACAGTACCACTTCTGGCTTTTTCTGCTTATGTGGTGCTGAGGAATCAAACCCAGGGCCTCTGGCATGCAAGGCAAGCGCTCTACCACTGAGCCACCTTCCCAGCCCGGAACATCTCTTATATGGTAACCTGTGCAGACACTGTGCCATTTCAGATAGGAGACTTGGTCATCCTTGCATCTTGTTAAGTGCAAGAATTCTGAGAACCAATTCCCTTAAGCACCAGTGGGTGACTTTAAAAAAGTCAGGCTCAGGCCTATATCCCTAAATTCTCAGGAAGCTGAGATTTAAAGGTTGTGTTTTGAAGCCAACCCAGGCCAAAAAAAGCCTGAGACTCTTATCTTCAATTAATCAGTACAAATCTGGAAGTGGAGCTGTGGTTCAAGTGGCAGAGTAACAAAAAATCTAGGCCCAGGCAGTGGCTCACACCTGTAATCCTAGCTGCTCAAGAGGCTGAGAGCTGAGGATCGCAGCTGAAAGCCAGCCTGCGCAGGAAAGTCTGTGGGACTCTTTTCTCCAATAAACCACCAGAAAACCGGAAGTGGCACTGTGGTTCAAAGTGGTAGAGCACTAGCCTTGAGCTGAAAAGCTGAGGAACAGTGTCCAGGCTCAAAGTTCAAGCCCTATGACCAACAAAAAAATAAATACATAAATAAAAAAGCTAGGTCTTGAGTTCAACTCACTGTGCTGGCACGTGCGCGCCTGTGCACACACACATACAATACAATTAATAAAAATAAAATCTACTAAATCATACATGGTAAAAGGCTGAATTTTAAAGCAGTTGGATAATATCTCAATAAAAAGCATTTAAAACAATTCCAGCTACTTAATCAGATTTCCTTTAATGGCACATCTCTTAATACTTTGGACTACTGAGCACACAAAGGGCACTTGTTTACAGAGATGATGTGAGAATGAAGGGCAGTTACCCCCCAGTGCTGGGATTAGAGGTGATTGTTTAACCTTTTCCTCTATATTTTCCAAATTTTCTGCAATAGACATTTTTTACTTTTACAGTACATTCTTAAAAATTGTCACAAGTTATGAATCGCTTGATAATGTTGAGACACATGGAAATGTAAAGATCTTAAAGTAATAATAGCAACTAACATTCATTGGGTGCTCATTTTGTGCCAAGCACTGTGCATTGTTGTGCCAGTACTCTTTAATAAAGACAAAGAGTATCTATCCAGGAGATAAAGCTGGTAAATTATGAAGCTGAGTTTGAACTCAGGCTGGCTACCTCATGGTTATTGCTATGTTATTATGCTTCTAGAGATGGAAGCTAAGCCAGTCTTTATTCATCAGCCCACTAGAAAAATGGATACTGATTAAACTTCAACAACAGCAACAAAAGCAAAATCATGGAATCATTGGCATGTATCTTTCTAGAAGCACACACATCTGTTTTGCAAAGTGAGATGCTTGTGTTAAGGAAGAGATATATTTGTGTATAACTTTTTTGCTAAAAAGAGAAATGTCTTGATGCAATTAAGTGATAAGGATGCAAATATCAGCCTAATCTGGGATAGCAACGAAGTGTTTGAAGTTACTTAACTACAGAGTATCAGGACTCTCAGCTTCCTGCCTGTGTCCAGCACAAAAAGTGGGTTTGTGATTGCTCTCCAGTTCCTTTATCTGGTGATTCAGCCAAATGGAATCAGCCATACTCCAAAGTACTTTCTTGGGGGTGGGGATGGGGTAGGGAGGGGATTGTTCTGAATTTTCTATTTCAGCTGTCTGTACTAATCAAATGAGTCAAGTAAGGGAGGTGCATGGCTCAGATACTCCATCCATCAATGTCCCAGGCTGGATTTGGGGATTAGAAACTAATTTAGAGGAAGATTGCCTGCTGTAGTTCATGAAGGTTGTCACATGTTAAGCCAGGAAGGAGACAGAGAACAAAGAGGCAAGTGGAAGTCAGCCCAAGAGGGAGAGCTGCTGGTAAAAAAAAAAATGTAGGGAATCTTGTTTTGAGTTTTGATTATTCAAGTGATACAGACCTTGCATGCAGCTAGATTAGTATTAGGTCTGGAATTCTGGCTGTTGACTAGTATTTGAATCTCTGAAGGACTATGGTGAATGTCCAGCCTCTGTTTACCCTTCTGTTACCTCAGTTTTCCTTGGGGTGGGGGAGGGGAGGGCAGGATCCATTTCCCCTCTGATAATTTTCTTTTTGTGTGTGCTGGCACTGGGTCTGAAACTCCAGACATCTAACTCTCGCTTAGCTTTTTGGCTCAAGGCTGACTACCACTTCAGCCACACTTCCACTTCTGTTTTTGTTGTTGCTGTTTTGCTGGTTAATTGGAAATAAGAGTCTCATGGAGTTTTCTGCTCTGGCTGGTTTTGAATCATGATCCTCAGATCTCAGCATCCTGAGTAGCTAAGATTGCCTTTTTCTTTGACAGGATTGCTATCCTTTTCTTGGCCAGAGGTTGGACACTGGTTGTTACTTTCAAGAGATTTTTTTTTTACTGTCTCAAGCTGTTTGTGTTT
Source organism: Dipodomys spectabilis (assembly GCF_019054845.1). Classification (NCBI taxonomy): domain Eukaryota; kingdom Metazoa; phylum Chordata; class Mammalia; order Rodentia; family Heteromyidae; genus Dipodomys; species Dipodomys spectabilis. Next base: position 13,292,256 of record NW_024870824.1, read on the forward strand.
CTGCCTTCCTGCATTTTGACTGTGTGTGTGTGTGTGTGTGTGTGTGTGTGTGTGTGTCCTTTGAGAATATCTTTTAGGGGAGGTTGGTTTTGTTGAGTCAGTTTAGTCAGACACCTCACAGATAAGGCCCCACTATATTTCATGCTGCTAGATTTCCATTTTATGATGCTTTGGTGACTAAAGAGAAACTTGAAGAATTTGGAAACCAGTCTGAGGATAGTCACAAAAGTGACTAGAGAGTGATAGATTTATGAAGTCTAATTAAAAACATACTTTTTTTTTCAAGGAAATTTAAGATGACTTAGAATAACTGTCTTTGGCTGTCTGTGGTCTCCAAAAATTGAAAGTGAAAGTTATTATATTAAAAATGTATGTAAAAATGTTTGGCTGAGATATTTTGACACCTGAACCACTGTGTCATTTAATAGGTAATTTGTGTGAAGGTTTTGCCCCAATTTTCCAAATTTCCTTCATATGTAGACCTAATGAACACCCTAAACATTGTTTATATTTGTTGTCTGTAATTTTTCTTTCTAGTTGCTCTTAAGTTCACTATAGTCTGGTTTCTGCACGCAAATCCAGTAGTAACTCCCCTATTTCACTTCTTGGGAATATTTGAATTTGGCCACTTTGTCTCCCTCCTCCTCCTCCTCCTCCTCCTCCTCTTCTTCCATCTCCTTCTCTTCCTCCTCCTCTTCCTCCTCCTCCTCCTTCTCCTCTTCCTTCTTTTTCTCCTTCTTCTTCTTCTCCATCTCCTCCTCCTTCTTCTTCTCCCTCTTCTTCCTCCTCTTATTCTTTCTCCTCCTTCTCCCCCTTCTCCTCCTCTTTGTCTTCTTTTCTTCTTCCTTCTTCTTGTTCTAATATTATCCATAGCTGATCAATCACCAAGGCCAGTCTATCTACTATCTATCATATTTACTACCTAACATCCCTTGGATCCATCCATTTCTCTTCTGCTCTATCACTACAGCCAGGACACATGTCTCTTACCCTTATCATCATCATCAGCCCTTTTTGACTCATTATGCTGTCCCTAGAGCACTTGCTTCTTTCCTTCAGCTCTTTATCTATACCAGGCAGCCAGTGTGAACTTGGGACCCACAGCCTAGTGATGCTACAGCTCCATGTAAAGCCTATTAGATGCCAAGTGGGATTACTAGGACATGCCTGTCATCCTAGTACTCAAGATACTGAGGCAGAAGCATCTTGGGTTCCAGACTAGGCTGGACTATATGGAAAGAACTTGTCTCCAAAATAAAAAGCTTAAATAAATAAAGTGCATTAATATTGTCTTTGGATAGAGCCCACAGTCTTGGTAATATGGAGAGCCCTTCCTACCTTGTCCTTGCCAGCCTCCTTGGCCATCTCTGTTTTCTCCTGCCTCCCTGTGCCCCAGGCACCAGGACTCTGCCTCACCCACTGCTACCTGTCCAGTAAGTTTCACACATATTCTCAGTTGAATACTTATCACCCCTTTGGCCTGCCTAATTCCTGATCACCTTCTAAGTATCTTCTTCCTAGAGCTCTTCCCTGAGTGGCGCCTCCCCCCACCTGGCCAGCAGCTCCACTGTGCACTTTGGTGAGATTCTGCCACATACTGTATCACAGCACAGTACAGGCACCTGTGTGTAGGCACCACCTAATGCATTATCAGCTAAATCTAGCTTCTTTGTGCACTCTTTCTTTCTTTTTTCTTTGTGCATTCTTTATCATTATAAACGAACACGTGAATACATTGGGTGTAATACAAGAGTATACAAGTGTATTAATTGAAACATGGTAGGCTCAAAGGAGATTTCAAATAATGTAATTCCTTAGAAAGGCAAAATCAAGGGTCAGCAAAGTAAAACACCAGGAAGCAGGTCCTTGAAAGGGGTTTGGTGGGGTCAAGGCGAAAGGGGTCAACAAATGAAGAAGAGAAGCGGGGGAAATGCAGTCAGGAATTGAATGTATATCCTACAAAATTAAGAAGAGTGAGGGAAGGGTTGAATATGGTAGGGATGGGTGAGGATGTTGCAAGGGATGACACTGAGTGAGCAAGATATCTTGTATTTATAAATGGCGTTGTTAAATGGCAACTCTTTTGTACAACTACTTAAAGATACCAAAAATAAACAGGTGAACAACAACAACAAAAAGAATGCATGAAGAGAAAATATGAGGAACATAGGAAATTTGATTAAACTTTTTGGAAAGCATTTCTGTGTCTGGGATAATAAACCATTATCCCTGATTTATGAGGAGAACCAGGTCATCTGCTTGGGAGATACAAACCATGAGAACCTTAACCTTCTAGGAAAGCAGATAGAAGGAAGACAAAGTGACATTTTGCAGACTTGTGTTATTCCTATGAATTTATGAACATCTGTCCAAACTTTGCATCTGACTGACCAAAGTGCTTTTTTAGATCAGTGTTATAAGAGTATGGGTGTCTACATTATAAAAATGTGCATTGTTAGCGGATATTCTGAGATAAGTAATTATTATTATTTTACGTGTGTGTGTGTTTGCCTGTACTAGCACTCAGGGCCTCTAACTCTTACATAGCCTTATTTGTCCTAGATTGGCACTCTACCACTTGAGCTGCACATCTGCTTTTGGCTTTTTGCTGGTTAATTAGAGATAAAGGTCTTTCAGATTTGTCTGCCTATGTTGGCTTTGGGCAGTGATCCTCAGATCTCAGCCCCTTTAGTAGCCAAGATTACAGACAGGAGCCAGTGGCATCAAGGGAGATGAGTGATAATAAACATTCCTTCCATGTTTCTTGGAGTCTCTTGTTCTTTCACTCCATCAGACTCAGTACAAATGGTAGCTTGGTTCAGTGTAACCCTTCCTACTCCAAATGTGCTTGTGCTGGGGGAAATTCCATAACCACACTGGCAAGGCTCACTTGAAAAAGATGATTCTGGAACTCAAGTGTGCCCTTATGCTTTCATGCAAGCATATCATTTGTCTTTGATTTATTCACTCTTAGGCAATTATTTCACACATTTCCTCTCCAAGTCTCTAATAGATCCTCTCCAATCCTCTTATTTAATTAGCAAGCCAGTTTTATACTTCAGTGAGGAAACTGAAGCCATTGACAACTAAACCTAAACTTCCCATTGTTTTCCTTTACTTTTTCTGCCTGCCTTCTTGTTACCATAGAGGACATTAATGACTGGATGTCTGCTAGCGGCAGCAGGCACTCTTCTAGAGCAGTTGTTCCCAGTTGGGGACTATTGGTACCCCCAGGAGACATCGGACAGTGCCTGACATTGTCATTATTTGTTAAAAGAAGGAAAATAGAATGAGCCATTTTTAGGTACACATATTTCTCCAGCATTCATAATTTACCATGTCATCACCAGGAGCTGCTTTCAACCTAGGGAAAAAAAGCAGTAAATCACAGACACTCACAGGATGCACTGGCTGCCTCTGTGCCTGCTTTTGGGGAAAACAACATGTAGCACAGAAGGATTAAAGATCAGGATTGCAAAATAGAATCGGGCGTCAGGATAAAGGTGCACCTGCGGAGAGGCTGCTTAGGAAGGTCTTGCTTTTGGAGTTGTGTGGGTTTGCTCAATAAGATTTATAAAGCTTATCCAAGTGCCCCAGTGGCTTACACCTTTAACCCAGGCTAGTCAGGAGGCTGAGATTTGGGGCTTATGGTTTAAAGCCAGCCTGGGAAAGAAAAATCCATGAAATGTTCATCTTTAGTTAACCACCAAAAAGCTGGGAGTGGAGCTGAGGCTCAAGTGGTAGAGTACCAACCTTGAGTGAAAAAGCAAGGGACAGCACACAAGCCCTGAGTTCAAGCCCTAGTACTGACCCCAGTACACACACAGACACAGACTCAGACACACATACACACACTCACATACACAGATTCATAGGTGTTGATAATAACTATTTTTCCAAACTACTCCCACTGTGTTTTGAGACTCCGTGTCCATTAACCAGTCAAAAATTGGGCCAGAGACCCTGGCTCAAACAATAGATCACCAGCTAGGCAAGCAGTCAAACATTGGTATGAGGGGGGAAAAAAATGTAAAGGAAATACATAGCACAGCAAATCATAATGAATAATAATTCAACAATTTTGATGGCTCTTTGATTCAAATAATCTCATTTATTTTCAAAGTTAAACATTCCATAGAGAGAATGAGGCTGCCAGTGCTGTTCAGTGGAGACTTAGTGGCTTTCCCATAGCATAAGGAAAGGCTAGTCTCATTGAGGCCTGTTTTTCCTAGAGAACGTGTACCCAGGCCCAACAGTCATCTGCGCTAAATTATTTATTTGTTTTCTGCTGGAACTTGCACATGGTACAAAATGCAAAAGAAACTAATGCATCTAGAATTAAAAGCAAGCCTCCCTTGCTCTCCAAGTCACCTGACTCCTCTATCTAGAGGCAATACTGTGCCACTGTGCATGTGAGTCCCTTTAGTTCTGTGAATAAAGGATCTTACAGATGAATGCTGTGCTTCCCTGTGGAGGGCCATCCACATGCCTCCTCTCAGGTAATGCTCCCAGCAAACACTCCAACTATGGAAGAACTGCATGGATCAGCTCCATACGGGCCTCCTGCACATCATCCACCCAAGGTCCTGAGCTATGTACCGAAGGCTGGTGTTTCTCTGACACGTTGCTGCTCCCTCTCTATTCTCTAGGAAAAATCTAAACACCCAGCATGCTGTGGACATTGAGCAATCCAAATAAAATGGAAAAATACTGGCCTCCATTTTTTAAATATAATTGAAAATTATCTTTAAATAGTCATGCAAAGAGGTTTCAATATGTCAGTTTATGAATACAATGCATCCTGATCACTGTCACCCCTTCCATAATTCTCCCCCCCTTTTCCCAACCCTACCCTTCCCCTCTAGTTACTAGGTTCAATTTTCCCATATGTATATTGAATATTATGACTGCATTCACCCACCCCTCCTCTCTCCATTCATCTGCTCTCCCTCCTTTTGAACTTCTTTTCCCCCCTAAGTTGTATTCTTGAATTTCCCTTCTCATGTATTTTCCTCCCCTCCTTTGCTGGGCTCAGATGCCAGCTGTATGTACATCGCCATGGTCCGAAGAAGGACTTGTGGGTCTCCCCTGGCAGCTGCCGCCACTGTTTTAGCCTGAGGGCCCTGCAGGCAGCCCCTGGCAACATTTTTAATTCAACATCAAACTTCAACTTGAAATTTTAAAAAGAGAGGGAAATGACAAGATGTCAACATCTCAGAACCTGGCAAGCAAGGCTGGTAAACATACCCAATCTGGGCTTCTTTGAGCTGGGGGGAAATCTCTTGTCCTTTTGTAGACTGACTATACCCCATCAAAGAGCCTCTAACGGATGTGCCAAGAACTCAGAGCGGGTGTGATATCTCAGAGGAGACTTCCAGATCTGGTCAGAGAGTCTTCCAAATACATGTAGAAGGTGGAAAGCTGACCAGGGTATATTTTTAAATTAAAATAAAAGGCTGTGTGAGAATATTGTATGTGAAGGTTCCGTGGGGGGAGGGGGCGGGTAAACATGTGTGAGAATGCACAGCAAGTTTGAAATCTTAAAACTCATGTGATTAAAAAAGTATCTTTCCCCTTTGTCTATATATGTTTTAAAGATCATAGTGTTACTTTTTATAACCAGAAAAAAATACTATCCATGTAAAATTTGGAAATAAAAAAATACAGCTAGACTCATGCCTGTCGTCCTAGCTATTCAAGGAAGATAAGATCCAAGAGGACTGAAATTCAAAGCCAGCTCAGGCAGGAAAGCCTGAGAGGTTCTCTATCTCCAATCAATCAACAAAAAGCCATACTGAAGGCAAACTCAAGTGATAAAGTACCAGCCAAGTGAGCAAGCAAGCTGAAACAGGACCAGACCCTGAATTCAATTTCAGTACTGCCTTTCAATAATAATAATAATAATAATAAATACAAAACATAAAGAGGTTGGTTCCTGTTTTTTCAGTGACCACAGATTCCTGTTATAGAAAATCACAACCCCATATTGTCCAGGAAATATGGCTTACTGCCAAATCTCCAGCTGTCTTTCAGGGATAATAAGTTCACCCAGCAAAGAAATTGCTCTCAGTTGGGCAGCAGCTCATAAGTTCCAGGTGACTAGAATCTTTGATTATCCCCATCACCTCTGGAAAGTGGTTGGAGTTACTTTTTATTCTCAATTTTATGTAGAGACAGATAGGTAGTAATCTTGAACCAAAGCCATGTCTTCAGAGCTGAAGTTGGAAACATGGACCACCGTCTGCTTTAAGATCTATGTATCTAGGAGACAATCTTGACCATTCCTAAAATTCTGGCAGGCGTATCTCAACCTAGCTCTAGCACCCTGGGCAATACTTGACACGACATAACTCTCTCTTCTAATGAGTAAATTTGTTTGGGTTAAAAACGTGGGACAGAGGAGATCTTTCCTTCTCTTCCTTGAGCGCTGAGATGGCTTCTCCAGGGTGAGCCAAGGCTTACTCCAGTTCACAATCTGTCTGCAGATGACAACTGTGACTCGGAGCTGGGCACTGGTGCCTCATGCCTGTCATCTAGCTACTCAGGAGGCTGAGATCGAAGGATTGTTGATCAAAGCCAACCAGGGTAGGAAAGTCTGTGAGACTCTTACTTCCAATTAACCACCAAAAAGCTAAACGTGGAGGTGTGGCTCAAAGTAGTAGAGTGTTGGTCCCTGGTTCAAGCTCTAGTGTTGGCACAAGCAAAACAAAACAAAATTTTAAAAATAAACAAAAAACCCCCCAACCATTCCAATTCAGAAATGGTTTGGTGGAGGGCAGAGGCAAGGGGACATAGAAAGGATCAAAAAAAGAAGAAAAAAAAGCCATTCTAAGAAAAAAGCAGTGGGTAGTAAAATCCAGAATGTAAATTAATTAAATAATTCATTAATTCCTTTGCTCCCCGAGGCCCCAGAAAAACTATACAATTTCCCCTTGATTCTGGCTTCTCTGAACGCTAGCTATAAAAATTAAAAAATGAGAAAGAGTCGGTTGTTGTCATTTCAGATACAAATGGGCATATACATTCAGCCTTTATGGCTAGATAACTTCCACTTTCAGTGTTCGGTATTTATTAGCTTTGACTTATTGATATAACATCCTGGGGCCTGCAGCCCTCCTTCCCACAGAGCTGAGACACCATCAGCAGCCGCTTTCTCCTCGAAGCCCAGAAATAATAATGTGCATGATGATGACGGTGTTATTATTATCATTTGGTATTTAGCCAACCGTCTTCCCCGAAGTACTTAAAGCACTTTATAGGCATTGCCTTACTATTCCTCTCAATACCTCCCCAGAGAGAGAGAGAGAGAGAGAGAGAGAGAGAGACAGAGACAGAGACAGAGACAGAGAGAGAAACAGAGAGACAGAGACAGAGAGAGAGGGAAGGAGGGAGGGAAAGAAAGACAGAGAGAGAGGGGGAGAGAGAGACAGAGAGACAGAGACAGAGACAGAGAGAGACAGAGAGACAGAGAAACAGAGAGAGAAACAGAGAGACAGACAGAGAGAGAGGGAAGGAGGGAGGGAAAGAAAGACAGAGAGAGAGGGGGAGAGAGAGACAGAGAGACAGAGACAGACAGAGACAGAGAGAGAGGGAAGGAGGGAGGGAGAGGAAGAGAGAGAGGGAGGGAGGGAGAGAGAGACAAAGAGAGAGAGAGACAGAGAAAGAGAGAGAGGCACAAGTGAGAGCAGAGATCTGATTTCCATTTCTCTGGGAGGAGAAGCTAAGACCCAGAGCAGAGAAAGGGCTGCTGCAAGGTCACCTGGAGGAACGAGGCTGAGGTTAGGATGCAAACCAAGGGCTCATAATGGCTGTTTAAGGGCACCTTAGTTCCCACCACTGGAGAGAATGGGCCATTAGCTCATTCACTGACTTAGTGCAGTTTAGAGCATTGAGAAGGAAATTTGGACTGGGCTCATTCTAAAGGGAGGTACTGCGGGAAAATGGCTAACATTGTCAAAGCAGGTGGCTGGGACACTCCTCACTTAATCCCGAGGGTATGAAAGAACCAGGGGTTGGAAGTTAGAGGGATTTATTATCATTATTATGAATCTTATGTTAGTTACCCAGAGGGGTTTTCATGGTTACATTTCCATATGTGTTACAATGCATCCCAATAAATTTCAGCCCCTCATCGCTCTCCCTTTCTTCTTTCTCTTCTTCTCCAAACAAGTTCAACAGGTGTCATTGTTCTATTTTCATAAGTTGCAAACAATCTATTCCCACCATACTTAATTTCCTTCATCTTCCTTTTTTAGCCCAACCCTTTCCTACTAGAGTTCATCTCCTCTGTGGAGGCTGTTTGAGAAATAAGAGGACTTTTGAAGAGGACTTCTTTATTCCCAGGGGATACATGGGGACTGCCTAAGGAAAACGATTCCAAGGCAAGCCCTGGAAGAGCTTGAGAAGAGTTTTTGGCTGTGTGTGGCATTCACTGGACAGGTACGAGATGTGTGTGAGAAATGCAAGGTACCTGAAGCTGGCTGGAGTGGTTGGACTGTGGTCTCTCAATGGGGAAATGGGACTTGGGAAAACACTTCTGAGAGTTTAACTGGGGAAAAACATCCTGAGTGTTTCATGTGACCAAGACACAGACCCTGTGCAAAATACAGCTAGTGTGGGGCTGTCTTAGGTTTTGCCTGTCTGGCCCTTTCTAAGAGACAAAAAGACCTTGGAAGAAAGGCAGCTATGGGTGGGACCATGAATCTCAGCCAGAATAGGAATGCACTCCACCCTGTTGGGAAACTATAGTGGGCCATCTGCTTTATTGAGGGGTCTCCAAAGAACCCCACGAGATGCCTCTCAAGAGGGTTAGCTTCATGCTCCATGCAGAGAATATTGGTAGTTAGTATGGGGAGTGAGCACTTCCCTCCCGATCCCTGCCCTGATCCTGCAGAGGGAATGAGGAGTAGATAATAAAGCCTAAGACATTCCACCTCCAACTCCAGGGCTAAGTAGGGAGGGGAAAAAGATGCATATCTAAGTCATATTAGGTGTTTACTATTACATGGTGAGTGACTACCTTCGTTCCTAAACCGAGTGCCATTTTAAGAATGGAAACGAAGGAAAGTTACTTAAGAGTAAATGGAAAAATCCCAGCACCTACTTAGCTTTCATCTAGTGGCAGAAGACTCTCCACAGGACAGAGGAGGCAAAAATGAAATTGGACATTCCCAGAGATGTGCTTGTTTAACAGGTGGCTAGATACACTTTCATGGGGTGAAGGCAATGAAATATTGTAAACTCATGCGACACACTGTTAATGCGCAATTGTATCCAATATCATAACAGCATCCACTGTTTCTAAGTAGGGATTGTGTGTTAGGCACTGACACACTTTGCATATATCCTCCTCCTTTCTTTTCTTTTCTTTTTTTTTTGGCAGTATGCAGAATTGAAGGGTTTTTATGCTTGCTAGAGAGGTGCTTTACCACTTGAGCCATGCCCCAGCCCTTTTTACTTTAGGTTCATTTTCAGATAGGCTTTCAAGTGTTGTTTTTTTTTTTTTTTTCTTTTCTGATCCTGTAACCTATGCTTTCCATGAAGCTGGTACTATATAGGTGAACCATCATACCTGACGTATTTGATGAGATGGTGTATGTGTGTGTGGGGGGGAGGGGGGATGTCTCATTAACGTTTTTGCAGGAGTTGGTCTCAGATGGTGATCCTCCCATTCACTACCTGCCAAGTAGTTGAAATTACAGGTATGAGCCACCATGCACAATCTTCCTCCCTTCTTCTAGATGAAGAAACTGAGGTACACAGAGGCCAAATAAACTTGTGGTAGGTACATAGCTAATAAGTAGTTGATCTGGAATTCAACTCAGGCTGCTCAGGCTCCAAGACCTTCTTTCTAAACCATGCTGTGTCCCCTCCTCCAGGCCATACAAACTGCCTGTGCCTTCCATGCCCAATGCTCCTGCTGCCACAGCAGCACGTATTAGAACCTTCCTTTTTTCTTATGTCTACCTTACAAAGACTGAAATCTGACCAAATTTGGTGTCCTGAGCTCAGCACAGTGCCTGACACACCGTTGATACTCCGTAGGCAGCTATTGACTGGTTGAGAACGTAGATTAAAAAAAAAAGTGAGCTTCATAGGAGCCACAGTAACATCTGCCACATACTGTGTGGTTTTGAGCAATTTGCTCCTGAACCTGTTTCTTTGTTTGTTCGTCATGGGTTCATCATGCCTCTGGGGAAGAGGAGGTGGGGACTGCATAAACAACCACTTTGGGTGCCTTTTATGTTATTCTAGGAACAATCACTTCATGAGTCATTGATTGAACCATTAGTCGCATGCTCCCTTTGGTGTCCTTATCTATACATGTAAAATGTCATCTTTCCAATGAGATCATAATGTCCCAGGTCATCTTTTATCCTCTGAAAAAGTGTCAGGCAGTGGCTGGATGGATGTGAGTCACAGATCGACACTGACTTGCCATGGAAGTCTGTGTAGAATGTTGTCTCCCAAGACCTAGGGTCATTGGGACAGAACCGAACTCTTCAGCTAGTTTCTATCTTGCAGCAATTCTTAGAACATATTAACCCCAGCAGGGTGCTGGTGGCTCATGCTGAGATCTGAGGATCATGGTTCAAGGACAGCCCAGATAGAAAAGGCCATGAGACTCTCTAATAAACTACTCAGAAAATAAAGCCAGAAGTGGCACTGTGGCTTAAGTGGTAGAGCACTAGCTTTGGGGGGGGAAAGCTCAGGCATAGCATCAAGGCTCTGAGTTCAAGTCCCAGGATTGGCACAAAAAGAAAAGAAAAGAAAAAAGCAAAAGAACATAGAAACCTCTTTCTGGGGACCTCCATTGACTACATGGCCTCCTGGAATCTTCTCCATCCTGTGTGGTCACAACCAGGTTCTTGTATCACTTTACTTCAGGCTTTGATTTAAAAGTCATCTGCTCAGACCTGATAGGGTGGTGCATGCCTGTAATCCAGGCACTCTATAGGGAGGCTGAGGTGGAAAGATTGTGCATTTGAGGCTGGTCTGGACTATACAGGGAGACTCTGCCTCAAAAACAAAACAGCAAAAATAAGCAAGAAAACATCATCTCCCCTCGCAATAAGTCCATTTCCCCTTCTTTGAGATTCTCTAACAGATTGTCCATTTCTTTTAGAACAACTTGGAATTGAGTTGCTTGGTCACTTACATGTTGGCCATTTGTCTCCTTACTTGGGCCCCAGGTTCCAAGGAGACTGGTTTAATTGATACCTGTTGAAGGAAAAAGAAGGAGGAGGGAATATGGGTGCTGGAGAGACCTGAGCGACACCTGCAGTGTGGATGAAGGGGTTTAGTAGTTCCACCACAAAGCTGTTCTTTTTTTAATTGTAAAAATAGTATACAGAGGGGGTTACAGTTACATGAGTAAGGTAATGAGTACATTGCCTATCGAGCATTGTGACCTTCTCCTTCCCATCACAAAGCAGTTCTTGAGCATACATCCCCAGCTCCTCCAGCTATGAAAGAGGTGACTGTTACTGGCCTCCATCTTGTTCTTAGCTGAAAATGACTACCCTTGCTTGTAGAGAGGTCTCAGTGAAAGATGCCTGGAAATTAGAGCAACAGGCAATGGTATGGCTGACCCATAGGAGTGAGTCCTGCAGAGCTCATAGTGGGACCAGAGCTAGAGTAGACTCTTCCTTAACTTCCCCCACCTGTGCCCACCTCCTTGCTGTCCAGTTCTCCCTTGTCCCAAGCAGGTTTCATCTGAGAGCTTTCCCTCCATCACAAGAATCTCCATCTCAGCCCTGAGACCAGATAATTCTGGCCAAGCCTTCTTCACGTGCTGCACACAGGCGATGGAGGAAGCCAGGGAACATGGAAGGGAATGACCTATCCTCCAGCCCTCCTTCCATTGTGCAGATGGCATGGCTGTGCCCTGCAGATCGCTATCCATTATTAAAGACGTGCTAAAAGAAGGGGACATAAATGAAGATGAAAGATTTCGAGGAAGACAGACAGGTCCTACTGCTTGGGGAGGACCGGAGCTATCATGTGTGGAGGAAAAAAGCATTTTACTTTCCTGCTGTGAGAATGCTACAAATGTTTTGCAGGCCAACGAAGAGATTCTGACAGAGACAGAAAAATGTGGGCAGGGTTCATGCTTTGTTTTTTTCTTCCTGCTTTTGCAGATCAAGGGGCAGGTGTTGTAAATCTAGTGGTAGGAACTGAGATGGGTGTCGGTTTTCTTTGCAAGTCCCACTGCTTTTGATATGGAGTCCGGTTTAGTTTCCTCTTTTTTTGTGTGCCAATATTGGGGCTTGAACTCAGGACTTTGAGCTTTCCCACTTGGCTTTCTTGTTCATGGTGCTTTACAATTTGAGTCATACTTCCTATCTGGCATTTTGCTGGTTTATTGGAGATGGAGTCTCTAAGACTTTTCTGCCCAAGACTGGGTCTGAATTTCAGTCTTCCAGATTTTAGTCTCCTGGGTAGCTGGGATTATAGGTATGAGACACTGGTGCCTGGATTTGGCATCCAATTCTTTGTTGTTGTTGTTGTTGTTGTTGGTTGTGGGGCTTGAACCTGGCCTGGGTGCTGTCCCTCAGTTCTTCAGCTCAAGGCTAGTGCTCTATCACTTGAGCCACAGCGCTACTTCCAGTTTTCTGAATGGTTTATTGGAGATGAGTCTCATGGACGTTTCCTGCCTGGGCTGGCTTTGAACCATGATCCTCAGATCTCAGCCTCCTGAGTAGCTAGGATTACAGGCGTGAGCCGCCAGCACCTGGCCTTGACATCCAACTCTTGACCCTACTGCTTCCACCTCTGGAGTGCTTGGGTTACAGATGTGTACCACATTGCCTGGCTCCTCTGCTGTTTTTCAGAAATAGGAAGGATAGAAAGCCAGCCAGGAAGGTGGCAGCCTGTGGAAGTGTAGGGACTAGGCCAATCTAGCTCTGGTCCTTGGGCTAGACAGAAAAAAGATGGAAATGCTTCTGTGAGGGTGTTAGTCCATCCAAAACTAGGCTCAGCTGTACCAGGCACTTGCAGGTCAAGGAAGAAAGCAAATTGGGGTCAGTATAAAATCAATGCTAGACATTTTTAAAGGGTTATGTAAATGATTTTTTTTGTTGTTGTTGTCAGTCATGGGGCTTGAACTCTGGGCCTGGGCGCTGTCCCTCAGCTCTTCAGCTCAAGGCTAGCATTCTACCACTTGAACCATGGCACCACTTCCAGTTTTCTGGTAATTTACTGGAGATAAGAGTATCATGGTCTTTCTTGCCCAGGCTGGCTTTGAATTGTGATCCTCAAATCTCAGCCTCCTGAGTAGCTAGGATCACAGGTGTGAGCCACTGGCACCCGGCTAATGAAATCTTTTTATCTAAAGGAACTTCCCCCCTCTTTCTTTTAGTTATTTGAACAATAACAACTATGTGTATTATTTTTAAGAATTTTAAAACATTCTGAGCTAGGGGGATGGTTCAAGTACCTACCTAGCAAGCATGAAACCCTGAGTATAAACCTGATTCTGCTAAAATCAGAACCATAATTAATCATAATCATAATCAATAGCTGTACTAGGCAATGAAGTGATCTCCAACCTTAATTTAGTAAATGGTCATCAGAGGTTTGGACTAGCTAGGTAATCCAAGCACGCCAAAATTGCAAAGAGCCAACTGTTACTGGAGATTCAGCTCAACTAACCAACCTCAGTCCCTTGAGTCTCACACGAGGAGAATTCAGGAAAGATTCTAACATAGTAAAAGTGACAGGAAAGTTGATGGCAGAGAAAAGAGATTACAGGGCATGACATCACTGAAAGATGGCACTTTAGTTCATCATCAGCCATCTTTAGGGTACATATGTGAGCATTAGGTTTAAGTAGAGGAAGAATTAAGGGCAGGGGACAATTGCATATGTAGTTTTTAAGTTCTGGTTACAAGTGTTGTCTGGGTGGTCATTATCTCAGGTTCTGGAGAAGCGTTACCCTGCCATCACGTGGAGGAAGCAATCGGCTTCCCATACGCCATTTCTCCAGCTCCAGGGTGCACCTGATCAGAATAGGAAGCTGTCCTCATTTGGAGGTGATCTGTCCTGCAGGGTAAGACAAGCTGTTGCTTGTGGGTAATTTTAATCCTTTGCCAGAGGTTTGTTTTTTTTTTTAAATCTATCAATCCTGATTGTCCTGGAATCCAAGGTGATTGTAAAGTGACTATGGAGAGAACAGCTTACAACAATGACAAGCACAAAATAGAGGCCAAGATGCCAGGATTTTCATCTGTTTTTAGTCAATTCAGGGTCATCAAAAGAGTGTTAAGTACTGGTTACAAATATACATTTGATAGACTGAAGGAGGGTCATGCCTAGGGTGAGAATCGGGGTTGAGTGTTATTAAGAAGGCCTGTGGGAAAGTTCTCTCCCTAGGTCCAGTCTACAGGGCTGAGGTCACCTGGGAGTTGCCAAGTATTAATTACAATATTTTGTCAGACATGAGCTCATTTTCCATTCTGGGTTCCCTCATGTGTAGTGGAAGTCTAGCTTTGTAATGGAGGTGTCAGAAGTTGGGGAGACTGCAGGGAGCTTTGCTTAACTGCTTGCCACCGTCTCTCCAGTGCTTAGCACTGTGCCTGAGACCTCAGAGAAGCTCAAATGAAGTTTGTGTGTTGACCTTCACTCCTGGTGAAGGTCAAGGGTGCTGAATTGGTACCAGCTGATGGTCTAGTTCCTTTCCTCACTAGCAAAGTTTACTGAGATAACTTTGTTTTCTCTTGTTGGGAAACTAGGAAAAATCATAATATTTTCCTCTTAGTGTGTGGCAGATGGCCCTTGATGTTATTATGAAGACTTCTATTTCTTATGACAAAGGAGCAATAAAAAATAAAATGTTACTGGATTGCAAGAAGATCAGTGGACAAGTAAAATAAAATTTGGTGAAGTCCCAAGTTTCCTGTACAATGATTTTTTTTTAAGCCTAAAAAAAAATAGTTGTTCTTAGTTGTCAAGCAACTGAAAATAGCAATTTTGAAATAAAGGAGGTAGTTATGTGCTACAAATTCTGATGTGTCTATTCACATCTATTTCAAAAGGCTCAAAATTAAATGATCATAAAAAGATCTTTGAGAAATGCCAGGAGGGGAAGAAAGCAAGCTATTTAATTAAGTATTGGTGAATTACATCTAATTTGAATGCAAATTTAAATATATTCTCTTATAATAAAAACCTAATGATGATTTAATAGTATCCTGTTTAGTTTTTATTTTAAAGTGAAATACTTACTGCTTATGCAGATTTGATGTGATGTATCTATGAGAGCATGAATATTCATAGGAGCACACAAACTCTCTGAGTACATTCATGCTGAAAGAAGCACTCTTTTTCCTCTGGAAAGAAAATAGAGTGTAATTTTAAAAAAAGGGAAATTAGAATCTAGTTGTAAATGGGAAAACGGAAACAATCTCTTAAATAAAATGCGCCACATCCAAAGGCTGCCAGTGTAATAAATTGTTTGTTTAACTTGTGGGGGATGCTGAGGTTGACAAGGTAAGGTGAAGCTTCCAAAGGAAATCTGCCAACGTGGCCTGCATGCCCGGGGCTCCTGCTGCTTCTGGTACCTGTGTCCCACCAGTGAAATCCTCAGAGTCCTCACGTGCTCCTTAAAACAAACACACAAGTCACTGGCCCGTGTCACTTAAAGCTGTCCCTAGTCCCCTCCAGCCACAGGCAATCCTGAGGTGGGACCCAGGAGATTTTTCTCCACTTAATATTACATCTGGTGGCTCTATTTCTCTCAGGACTGCCAGGTGATGAGTCTGGGGTTTTGAGCAAGGGTGTAGCTTTATACAAGTGAATACTTTTGTACTCATTAACTTCAAAAGAATTTCTGGATGGGCACCAGAGGCTCACACCTGTAATCCTAGCTACTCAGGAGGCTGAGATCTGATGGATCACGGATTGAAGCCAACCCGGGCAGGGAGATCTGTGAGACTCTAATCTCCAATTAGCCAGCAAAAAAAGAAAAGAAAAGCCAGAAGTGGAGCTGTGTCTCAATTGGTAGACCACTAGCTTTGAGAAAAAGAAGCTCAGGTATAGCACCCAGGCCCTGAATTCAAGCCCTAGGACCAGCAAAAAGCAAACAAGCAAGCAAGCAAACAAACAAACAAAACCCCAAACTTCTGTGTGAAAAATATTTTTCTAAGTGGTTTCCTATTCTTCAGGCACAAGGGCTGATACTAAGAAAGAATCTTTGAGAATTCTATTGATGTGGCTTCATTTTCCTTGGTGATGGGGTAGCAGGCAGTATGGAGCAAATCCCAGGGAGTGGCTCAGCCATGAAGTGTGCGGCCTTGAGGTCACGCCAGCTCCACTTGAGTTCATATTCTACCAGTAAACTGCATAGGCTCCCTTACCTTTGCTGAGAAACCTTTAGAGGAACCTTTGTAGGAACTATTGTAGAGATATCTCTACAGTATGGACCGTAATGTTTTCCATAAAATTGCTGAGAGTTGGGAAATGAGCTGAAGCGAACAGGGACTCAGTGATTGCAGAACTCACTAGTCATCACTCAAGGCGGTTGATGCTCCTTGAGGCATGAGACACTCCTCCTGAGACTGTGATTGAAGAGGAGGGGGAACCTCTAGGCAGATGCAGCTCCTCCTTCCCTGCCTTTGTTCAAACATCTGTTTCCTTCCCTGCTGGTATTTGAATGTCTGTCTTTCCATGCACACTGAAACATATCAAGGACCTATTAGATATACAGTGCCAGGCACACACTAAGTGTAGAGTTGAATTAGTTCAAGCTGTAATTTCAAAAACCTCCAGGAATGATGGGGCATGATAGTCCACACCTATAATCTCAGCTACTCAGGAAGCAAACATCAGAAGGATCATAGTTTAAGGCCAGCCCAGCAAAGAGTTAGTGTAACCCCATTGCAACCAACAAATTGGGTGTGGTGGCATGTACCTGTTATCTCAGCTATATAGGAGACCATAGGTAGGTGTTCAAAGTGCAGGTATTATAGGCAAAATGAGAGACTCTAGTTTAATTATAACTACTATTACTACTGCTGCTGCTGCTATTACTAACAATAGGCCTGTGGCTGTTACTCCAATAGTAGAGCACCTGCCTAGCAGATGCAAAGCTGTGATTCAAACTATAGCACTTCCCAGAAAAGTATACAGATAGATATATCTATATCCAGAAGTAAAATGAGCTGTTGTTTTAAGAAGGTAGGCACTGGGTGCTGATGGCTCACATCTGTAATCCTAGCTATTCAGAAGGCTGAGATCTGAGGATCATGGTTCAAAGACAGCCCAAGTTGGAAAGTCTATAAGACTCTTATTCTCAATTAACCCAACAAACAAAAAAGACAAACCTGGAGTGTGGCTCAAGTAGTTGAACACCAGTCTTATGCAAAAAAAAAAAAAGCCAAGTAAAGTGAAGCTGGATACTGGTGGCTTACCCCTGTAATCCTAGCTACTCAGGAGGCTGAGATCTGAGGTGGTTTGAAGCCAGCCTGAGTAGGAAAGTCCAGGGCACTCTTATCTTCAATAAACTACTCAGAAAAAGCTGGAAGTGGTGCTATGCCTCAAGTGGTAGAGAGCTAGCCTTGAGCAAAAGGAAACTCAGGGGCAGAACCCAGGCCCAGAGTTCAAAACCCGGGACTACCACCACCACCAACAAAAAGACTCATTGCAACTTTAATGTGATCATACAAGAGAAGATTTTCTGATGTAGCTAAAGATGGCCTTGAATTTGAGATCTTCCTGCCTCTGCCTCCTGAGATTACAGGTGTATGCCAACACACTGGGTCCATGTGCCCATTTCTGGGGAAATCCCAGTGTAAGAAACTGGTTGGCTTGCCTTTGAGTTTGTACTCCTTCCTGAGATGGAGCAGAGAACAAGAGGAATTGAGGTTGGCATTGGGGTGGGTTTTGAAGGTTGATACTGGTTCTAAAATGTTCCTGGGATTTGGTTTTTACTATTGATTAGGTGAGACTAAGGAGAAGACTGTCATTGGAAAGGTGGTTCCTGAGAGCAAGGGGCATGTATACTGTGTAGGACCACATCGAGGTGAAGCAGATTGGCTGGGAGGCCTGAATGAGGGGAAGCGTGTGCAAGAGTCTTCACTGTGGTTTCTGTGCAAAGGAATGGGTGAGGTAGGGTAAACAATTTAGCACATTCAGGATTAGGAAATTTGTGAAATTTAAAGAGAAACCGGCCTATAGGGTGGCCTCTGGTTGTCTAGTACATGGTTCTATGATGGTTTATGGCAAGGAGATCTTGTCCTGGACTTCAAGAACCTGATAAAAGGATGGAGATATGGCCTAGGAATTGCATATCAAAGTTGGTTGCATATCAGGGAAGTTGGTTGCTATTTCTGGAGGTTAGCTAACCCTGGGAGGGGCAGTCCCTCCTCAGGTCCAGAAGACCCCAAGATGTCAAAGCATCATAAAATATAGAAAACAAAAATGGTGATCACACAGTGTAGGCAGCAAAAAGCCTACAGATGGAAGTGGCGCTGTAGCTCAAGTGGTAGAGCGCTCACCTTGAGCTGAAGTGCTGAGGGACAGCGCCCAGGCCCAGAGTTCAAGCCCCACGGCCGACAAAAAAAAAAAAAAAAAAAAAAAGCCTACAGATATCTGCTACAAAGACCAAGCCTAATACATGGACTCACCCATTCATTTAGCTATGCATTTATTCATTCACTCATTCATTTTATTTCTCTAGTGTTTTTTGTAAGTGAGTGTTATATACTGAATAGAGCACATAAGAATGAGCCATCCTTCTTGAATATTATTATTCAAATAATCCTAACGTGTGTGTGTGTGTGTGTGTGTGCATGCACACATGCGCTCATGCATATACATGCTCCAGTCCAGGGCCTGGGTGTTACCTCTGAGATTGTTTACTCCAAGAGTAGTACTTATGATAGTTCTACCTCTTGCTTTTCAGTAGTTTGTAATCATTAATTGGAGATAAGAGTCTTACAGATATTTCTGCCCGGGCTGGCTTTGAACTTTGATCCTCAGATCTCAGCCTCCTGAGTAGCTAGGATTACAGGTATAAGCCACCTGTGCCCAGTTAAATAATTATAAGTCATAAGAATGTTTAGTTTATTCAAATAGAACTTTCCCTACATGATTTGCAATCTAATAATTCACTGTTTTCCTTTCTCTTTCTTTTTTTACCCACAAGGTCTCACTATGTATCTCAGGCTGGCCTTAAGATCCTGAGCCTCCGGCCTCAGCTTTCTGAGCTGGGATTGCAGGTATACACCACCACTTCTGACTCAAAGCAATTCATTTCTAAAAGCTTAAATTCACCTACTTATTTTCAGGTGCAGTGAAATGCTTGGCCTGTAAGTATATATTGGCCCATTATGAAAAGATGTAAAACTGTAAATAACAATTGTGAGTCTGGTTCTCAGGTTCTCCAATTTGGGCCAGCCAAAGCAAGCTGTCAGGCATGGTGAAGAAGGACCAGCACGCTGCCTTCAAGGCTGTCCTGTTCACAGGTGCAGTAGCAGCCACATGGTTGGTTCACAGGCTTGCTCTGTGCATAAGCACACCTCCAGCCCACTGTCCAGTAATGGTACCTGTCTGATCCTCTGACTACATGAAAGTGGCATTTACCACAGATGGCTACACAAGGCCATGCACGCACACCCAGTCTCAAGACAGTGTGTGCATGCAGGACTCAGATACACCAAAGCACCAAATCCCAATCCCCGGGGCCATGTGGGTCCAAAGTCCTCCAGAGGTTAAAGGTGGGAAGGTCTGAATCACTCAACTGCCCTTCATCAATATTCCACATGTGATGGAAATTCCCTGTGGCACCCAAGGCATTGTAGAGATGGCAAACGTTTCTAAATGGTTTCATCCCTTCCCCCACCCACAATACCTCTATTAAGTAGTGATTATATCATTATCCATTTACAGCCAAGAGAAACGGAGGCTTTAAGAAAAAGCTTTAAGAAGTCATTACCTGACTTATGAAACTGCACATCACCTTTATAATAACAAATTTTAAAGCTACAAAAATTAAGAGGTGAAGTGGCCTGTTGAAATTATTTTAAGAAGGTGGCAAGGAGCGATACGGTATAGTTAGAGAGGTGAAGTTGATGGGGAACTTTGTATGCCCACATGGACTGTCCTAGCCACTCCCTACCCCTTATACTAGTAATGTATGCTAATAAAAATCTTAATTATAGGGCTGGGAAGGTGGCTCAGTGGTAGAGCGCTTGCCTTGCATGCCTGAGGCCCTGGGTTCGATTCCCCAGCACCACATAAGCAAAAAAGAAAAAACCGGAAGTGGTGCTGTGGCTCAAGTGGCAGAGCGCTAGCCTTGAGCTGAAGAGCTGAGGGACAGTGCCCAGGCCCAGAGTTCAGGCCCCATGACCGGACCCTCCCCCCCAAATTCTTAATTATAAAAAAAGGAGAGAGAAAGTGATTTTCCCAGAGGTTTATAATCAGCAAGTAGCTGAGCGGGTCTCAAAACCAAGTCTATTTCTTTCTTATTTTTTTCCCAAACAGTGGGACCTCACAGAGCGTGAAACATCAGAATCACTCAAGGTAGGAAACATTTTGTTTTTATTTATTTACTTAGTGTGTGTGTGTGTGTGTGTGTGTGTGTGTGTGTGTGTGTGGTGGTATAGAGGATTGAATTCAGGACCTCACACTCTTGCTTGACTTTTTGCTCTTGGTTGGTGCTCTACCACTTAAGCCACAGCTATAGTTCTGAGAAATGTTTAAAGTTGATTTAAATATGTAACTCTTCCCTCAAACCTTTCAGTTCTGTCCAGAGCCAAGTTTCATCCATGCATGCCTCTGAGTGTGTATGTGTGTGTGTGTGTGTGTGTGTGTTGTTAGAACTTGAACCCAGGCCCTTGCATACACTAGGCAAGTACTCTATCGCTGCGCTACAGTTCCAGCACTGCTGTGCATGTGGATTCCATTCTTTAGAAACAAAAAAGGTCAAGATCTAGTTATGAATTTTTGGCAGGCGTCAATGAGGGGCTAGAATTGAGTATTGCTATTTTACTGCTTAGGGGCAGAGAACATTTTTTTCTACCAAGGGCCACTTGGATATTTAAAACCTTATTTGAGAGGCATTCAAAGTGATCAATACTGGCTGACAGGCTGCAAATGGCAAATGAGAAATAAATGAGAAGAGTTACGTGTCTGTACTATCATGAGCCAAATGATTTCTTACGCCTTATACAACTCTTGGGCTATAAACCCTTGAGTGGTTTTTCTTTCTTTTTTTTCTTTCTTCCTTCCCTTCTTTCCTTTCCTCCCTTACCTCCCTCCCTCCCTCCCTCCCTCCTTCCCTCCCTTCCTTCCTTCCTTCCTTCCTTCCTCCCTTCTTCCTTCTTCTCTCCCTCCCTCCCTTTTTCCTTCCTCTCTTCCTCTCTTTCTTCCTTTGTTCTGTTTCTCTTTCTCCCCACCCCCAGAACCTGGTAAGCTGGTACTCTATCACTTGTGTCAACTGGTTATTCAACTGATGTTGATATATTAAGTATAGTTCAGTGGAAATATATTTCCTTTTTGAAGTAAAAAATATTTTGACTCAGGGGGCTGGGAGTTAATTTAGTGGCCCTGGGCTAAATCCCCAACACCATCTTTAAGTATTGATTTAAAACAAATACTAGAGAATGTAATTGAGAGATAGAGCACTGGCTAGCATTCAAAAGGCCCTGGATTCACTTCACAGCCATCAAAACAGCAAAAACAAATCAAAAGATGAGAAATTTGGTGGCACGTGCCTTTCCTAGCTAAAGCTGAAGGCAGAGGCAGGAGGATTACAGTGTAAGGCCAGCCTGAGCAAAAAGTTAGCAAGGCCCTATCTCTAAAACCAAGCTGGATGGACATTGTTGACCATGATTGTTTCAGTAGTATTTTCACCTGGAAACTGCAGAAGAGCTGGTATGTTAACAGCGCCCCCTCTCTGTTATTCTATGTATACCAAGCCTCTGTTCAAGGAGACGTCAATTGCAGGAAACAGCTTGCTTCTCTCAACAGGAAAAAGATATTGATAGGCCCAGCATTACGATTGTGGTTACTAGCACTGCAAAACAGAGGCTATAAATCCTCGGGCACTGCTGCTCACCATTAAGGAGATCCTTTCTCTCCAGAGTATCCACATAGAGGGGAGACTGCTAACCTAAAAAGGAAAAAAATTCAAGTTTCAAGGAGGTTGCTGCAAATGAACCAATCTGCAAATTCCTAGAGTGCTATGTAGTTCTCAACAACCTGCTAAACCTCTTACTTGAGATAGGCCAGCCGACAGACCCTTAAAAAATGACAGCTTCACCCCGAACCCTGAAAATAGGTATATCAGACTCTTTGACACAACATTTCTCCTTTCACGAATTTATCTGAAAAACATGATCATGACTTAACAGAAATAATTACTTACAGGATGCCCACCAAACAAAATCACTTATTAGCCACGACATGATGGCTCAATTCTATAAGTCTAGATACTTGAGAGGGAAAAATGTGGAACACTGAAGTTCAAGTGCTAGCCTGGAACAAAAGCAGAAAGAAAGGAAGGCCTTTAAAGGAAGGAAGGAAGGAAGGAAGGAGGAAGGAAGGAAGGAAGGAAGGGAGGGAGGGAGGGAGGGAGGAAGGGAGGGAGGGAGGGAGGGAGGGAGGAAGGACGGGGGGAGGGAGGAAGGAAGGAAGGAAGAAAGGAAGGAAGAAAGGGAGGAAGGGGAGAAGGAGGAAGGAAGGAAGGGAGGGAGGAAGGGAGGGAGGAAAGGAGGGAATGACTAGTTTATAAGATTCCATCTCAACTAATGGCTGGATAAGGTAGTACATGCCTATCATTCCATAAGGATACATAAATAAAAGGACTGTAGTTATGCCAGCCTGGGCATAAACTGATTCCTATCTTGAGAATAAACAATCTAAAAAGCATCTGGAGGTGTGACTCAAGTGATAGAGTACCTTTTTATTTAGCAAGTGCGAGGCCTTGAGTTCAAATTCTAGTATTACTCAAAAATCAACTATGTAGAAAAGCTAGATACATTTTTAAATACCCAATGCCAAGGGGTTGGCTAGGTAAAACAGGGCAAAGCCACACACTAGACTATTGTATAAGTATATAAAGCTATATTGTAGAAAAATACTACCATGCAAACAGGTTGAGCATATTGTTTTAAAAAAAGTTTAAAAAAGAGTGAAACATAGACTATTGGATACAGAATAACTTAATTTTTGTTTAAATGCCTAGTATAATACACACTGCTTCTGGGTAGTGAAGTGGTGGTAAGTTCTATTTTCTTCTTTGACTGTACAGGTATTTCTAAAATATCTACTTGTACTTTAAGGGGAAAAAGTGATTTCTTCAAATTGGCCCCATTTAACCTGTTTAAAACGGGTCAGCACCCTAACACCATCACCTTAAATGTGTTTATTTGTGGACGTGCATTCTGCCGTGCTGGCGAGCTTGCCCTAGAGCCAGAGGGAGACACAAAACCTCTCTGCAAACTCTTTGTAGATTCCCATCTGTGACGTGATAAATATTTGATGCAGTGGCCAGTCAACATCCCTACATTAGTGAAACTTCTGCCCAGGAGCAACCGCACAAGCTCTCAGCAATGAGATCGGAGTAAGTTAAAAAGAGTGTATTCATTAGCTACTTCAAAGGCTTTGGTTTTTTTAAACTGGCAGTTTTGCAGACTAGATTCTTGGCCCTGCTGTCTACTGTTTGAGGACAAAAAAAAAAAAACCCACCACACACTATGGCAAAAAGAAAAAAGAAATAAAAGGAGCCTGATTTTCCATCACAACACATCCTGCCTTGGTTTGTACAGCTCAGGAGCAAGCTGTGTACCGTCCCTGCCTTTCCCTCCATTCAACAGTGAATGATCTGCACAGTGAAATAAATGCAAAATATCTGGAACCTGGTCCCCATCTACAACAGGATAGATGAGCCACTTGATTGGGTTTTTTAATTTTTTATTTATTTTTATTTTTATTTTTTTGCTTATGTGGTGCTGAGGAATCGAACCCAGGGCCTCATGCATGCAAGGCAAGCGCTCTACCACTGAGCCACCTTCCCAGGCCTGGTTTTTTTTTTTTTAATCCACACTTTTGTTCCCAAATATCTTGAGTTAAGTGACAAGGAGAGTGAGTGAATATAATAGAGTAGTGGTCGCAAATAAGCTGCAATGATTCCCAACTACAGGGATTTTTTTTTTCAGAAGGTTTTTGACCTTCTGAAAAAGTACCACTCATTCTTCATGTCTAAATTTAGATATCACCTCTTCCCAGAAGCCTACTAAGATGTGTCTCTACTATTCCATGTTTGCGGCTCCTTCCTGCCCCCCCCCCAAATCCAGTTCTTATATGTTCTGTGCTCTTCTTGTGAAAGCCCCTAGGCTGTGTTAAAATTACCTGTTCATTTTTATATAGCCTGCTACATGGCTTTAAAGTAGTTTATCCTGTGGTCTTCTGCCTTCTGCAGTATGCATACATACATACATATTGAATCGAGTATATTTTTCTTTTTTTTTTTTCTTTTTTCTTTTTTTTTGGGTCCGGTCGTGGGGCTGAACTCTGGGCCTGGGCGCTGTCCCTCAGCTCTTCAGCTCAAGGCTAGCGCTCTACCACTTGAGCCATAGCTCCACTTCTGGCTTTTTTCTTTTTTGCTTATGTGGTGCTGGGGAATTGAACCCAGGGCCTCAGGCATGCAAGGCAAGTGCTCTACCACTGAGCCACCTTCCCAGCCATATTTTTCTTAAAGTTGTTGGTGCAGAAGATTTAGGGAACTGTGGGATTGTAAAGTATTAGATTTACAAGTTTCTTCCATCCATTGCTAGAGACTCTTCCTCTCATGCTCCTCAAGCAAGCTGGCGTCTAATTACTGTTCATCTCCCTTCACAAGAGTCAAAGGTTGACTTTAAAAAGACCAAGGAAGTCCAGTAAAATGAAAGCAAACAGGGTTGATCCTTAAATAAATTGGGAAGAAGTTAATTGAGCCACTTTGATCCTTCTCTCCTGTATTTTCCCCTTTCTTCCTCTTCTCCCCTTCCTCCCTTCCTCCCAGTAAACAGTACACAACGAATGTTCACTTGATTTAGGTTTGACTGTAGTTAGATAAATAACTTCACCCATGTAGGTCTCCCTTTCTCTGGCTGTGAAATGAAATGAGAACATTTGCCTCATATATAGGTTGTGAGCTATAGCCAGATATGTGAGCTACTGTCTAAAAAGTACAGCATCTAGCATGTAATCCACACTTAATAGTACTTTCTATTAGCATGAATTATAAAACTAGCATATTCTCAATCTAACCTATACCTAAATGTGTAGGCATGTTGTAAAATAGAAATGAAGAACTGTATGTTTACATTCTTAAAAGTGATAAATTGTTCAATGAAATAAAATGTTGTTCCATCTATCTCCTCCAAAATGAAATTGATAACAGATTTTTTTTTTGTTTCTTGTTTTTGAGATAGGATCTTGCTATGTAGCCTAGACTGGCCTTGAACTCACAAACTTTGGCCTCAGGCTCACAAGGGCTGGGATTACAGGTGTGAACCACCAAACCTAGGCAGAATAGCTTTTACTCAATTGAATATCTGAAATTGTAAAGTTGACTGATCTTTAGTTCTTGCAGGTATCTGAGAGTGCTGTATTTTGGCTGATGTTTGGCTGAATAATCACAATGACATGCATAATTCATAATTATTACATATGTATACATTATTATACATTTATTAATTAAATTATTTATCATGTCTTCACTTATTGCAAAATTAGTGGCTATGTTATCATCGGGATTTTTACACAATTCATCTCCTAACGGTAATAATGTCAAATTAGACCACAATTCTTAGACTATTATACTCTTGTTTTTAAACTAATTTCAACATGGAGAAGACCTGTCATTACTTCAATAGCAACTGAAATGTAAAGTAACTTTGACAATAGTTCCATTCAGAAGTTGACAATGGATTTAACATGTCACATTTAAATGGTACAATGAGATCTTGTGGTAAATCATAGAAATATCACAAAATATTCTATTTCATCATATAAATCTCTTGTACTGCAGTTTTCACCTTCTGGAAGTATCAGGATCCATAAAGCGTTCTTTTCATGAAGTCTTCAAGGCTGAAATATTATTCTTAAAGACTAAAAAAGAAGAGAGAGAGAGAAAAAAGAAGACCATGGCAATATGTTCCAAAATCTATTCTGTTCATTCAGTGAGCCTCTACGTCAATCTTTACTACCCTCAAAGTCACTCATTAGAAATTTATTTGGATAGTTGGTGGTTCACACCTGTAATCCTAGCTACTCAGGAGGCTGAGCTATGAGGAAGCCAGCCTGGGCAGCCTGAGAGTCTCATCTCTAAAAGCCAGAAGTAGAGTTTGTGACTCAAGTGGTAGAGCACCAGTCTTGGACATCAAAACTCAGGGACAGTGTCAGGCCCTGAGTTCAAGCTTCAGGACTGGCACCACAAAAAAAAAAATGATTTGCGATTATTTGTATATGAATGTTCCCTTTGTTTTAAGTAAACACTTTTCTTCAGCTTTTACACTTTTCTTTTTTTTCACCTTTTTGAACTATTACACTTTTCTTATCTTCTATAGGAAGTTAACATTTGTTACATACTTCCTATGCCACCTATTTCAGTTTAGAACATTTTGTTTCTATAAATTAAAAAAATAATTTTTAATAGACAAAATACAAACACATTGTCTGAATTTTTGGAGTTTTAGCATGTTTTTGCTAGTGTGGTTAACAATAAATAACTATTTACCCCCAAATAACTATAGAAATTTGACAGAAATATTTTTCTGTCAAATTCTTTCTTATGGGTGAATTTAAAAAGGTTTTTAAAAAAATCTAATTGCTGCAAAAATATAAATTATACATATTGATGGGCACCGTGTGATATTTGATTCACATGTAACTGTAATCAATTTAAACATATCTATCACTTTAAAATTTTACCACCTCTTTAGGGCAAAAACATTCAAATTCCTTTTGTCTTCTGTGTGTGTGTTTTTAAAGACATACAGTGCAAAACATTCAAGGTCATCCTGGTCATAGTTAGAAAGATCTCATCTCACCAAGCCAGATGTGGTGGTATGTATCTATAACACCAACTACACAGGAGGCTTAGGTAAGAGGATTGTAGTCAGAGGCTGCTTGGGCAAAAAGCATGAGACACCAGAAAAAAAAAAAAAAAACCACATAGCTAAAATTTTATTAACCAAGGTAAACCTGAAAGTGCTCTAAGATCTGGAACAAGATAAGCAGGTTCAGATTTACTTTTATTCAACATACTGCTACAAGTTCTTCCCAGAACAACTAAGCAAGAGAAAGAAAATAAAAGCATCCATGTTGCGAATGAAAAAGTCAGACTGTCAGTATTTGCAAATGGCATGATCTTGCATATAGAAAAATATCAAGTTTTCCACCAGCAAATTATTAGGATTAATAAATTCAGGTTAGTCTCTGGATTAAAAAATCACCATATAAATATTCAGTAATATTGCTATCTGCTACTAGCAAATTATCTGAAATAGAAGTAAAGCAATCCCATTTACAAAATAGCTACAAATAATATATAGGCAAAGAGGTTAAAGATTTGTCTTTATCAAAAAGATGTAGTGGTAGTAAATGTTATAATATCAAAAACTGAAAATTACTTTCTTATAGAACCTCAAAAAGTTGTTTTCCTTTTGAAATATTCAAAATTATCAATTAAATTTGCAAGCAAAATACAACTAGTAATTAATCAATATTAACATTTAGGAAATTAAAATTTCCAAATAAAGCTTAGTTTTTATTTAGTTTCCAACCAAATATTTCTACAAACAAAATATTATTTACAACTCTCAAATTTAATGTCCATGGCTTGTTAATAAAGAGAATTAGAATGATACTTCATGCTTTTGAGCATGCTATGTCTAGACCATGAATGAAGAGAAGAAAAGAAGGGGAAAATGCAGTCATAAAATTCAATGTATACCCTACAATATTAAGAAAATAGAGGAGAGGGGTTTCCTTGGGAGGGATGGGGGAGAATAATGAAAAAAGTGACTGGTCAAGATGCATTGTATTCATGAACTGATGTATTGAATGGTAACTCCCTTGTACAACCACTGGAAGATTATAAATATATAATTAAAAGGATCATACCATTTAATGTCACAAGCTGTTCTTGAGTTTTGCAAATTCTGTTAATTTGTGACTACTGCTGGCTCAGAAACAAACCTGAAGCAAGTCAAGACAAGAGATCTTTATCCCTCCTGGGCACGATACTTTATTTTGCTAGAATCTATAGTGTTTATGGAAGCTCAGGGGAAAGATTTGACAAGTTAATTGATTTATCTTTTCTTTGAGCTAAATGCTGCCATGGCTGGAATTCTCCTCCCACTTAGGACTGGTCCTCTGTGTAGTTGATACAACTCAATCTACAATTCTTTGGGGCAGGTGAATAGTCTCCTCGGTTTACAGGGCAGAAGGTAGGAAATACGGAAAAGCATTTCCTCGGACAGTGTGCATGTTTAGGGTTATGGAAGCTCTATAGTAGCAATGGGTGTCAGATCCCATATGTTGATGAGGAAATGTATATTTCATTGTATATTTTGTTGTATGATGCTAGACTCCAAACAGGAAGTCCAGGATGGAAGCCCACCTTCATCCTGTATAAGAGGTTGTCCAAATAGCACAAAAGCCAACACACGTATCACCTGATTAAATAATCATGTAAACGTTTTGATGTTTGTTCTCTTAGAACATTTTATACTAAGACATACTTTTTAACATTTTCTACTAACACATATATACTATTCACAGGTGTTTCACACCTGTGATCCTAGCTACTCATAAGGTTGAGATCTGAGGATTATTGTTCACAGCCATCTCTGGGCAGGGAAGTCTGAAACTCTTATCTCCAAGGAACTACTGAAAACCACTGTGGCTCAAATGATAATGTTCGAGCAAAAAAGCTCAGGGGCAGTGCCCAGGCCCTGAGTTCAAGCCCCAGAGCCAGACCAAAAAAAAAAAAAGAAAAAAAGAAAAAAGAAAGCAAGAAACAATGAAATATATACTTTTAAAGAAAGAACGAAAAATATTAAAAAAATAGACAACATAAAGGCTTCATAGCTGCTTCTTTTACTTAATAATATATTGTGTATGGCTTTCCATGTTGCTACATAAAATGTGTTAACTTTGTATTTCTAAGAACTGTATTATGTTGGGGCTAGGAGTGTGGCTTAGTGGTAGGGTGCTTGCCTAGCATACATGAAGCCCTGGGTTCAACTCCTCAGGGCCACATACACAGAAAAAGCTGGAAGTGGAGCTGTGGCTCAAGTGGTAGAATGCTAGTCTTGAGCAAAAGTAGCTCAGTGACTGCCAAGGCCCTGAGTTCAAGCCCCAGGACTAGAAAAAAAAAAAGTTGTATTATGTTACACCAAATCTTTTTAAATCAGCCGCCGCCGCCGCCGCCGCCGCCGCCGCCGCCGCCGCCGCCTCCTCCGCCTCCTCCGCCTCCTCCGCCTCCTCCGCCTCCTCCGCCTCCTCCTCCTCCTCCTCCTCCCCCTCCTCCTCCCCCTCCCCCTCCTCCTCCTCCTCCTTCTCTAGAATTCATTTATATTTTAGGACAGGTAAAGTACAATGAGCATATTCCTAAAGAAAATAGGTAATGCATACTAAGTATTCTGTATGACAGCTTTCATATGAACAAAGTATTTTTAAATTTTTATTTTATTGTAAAGATGCTGCACAGAGGGGATACAGTTACATGAGTAAGGTAATGAGTACATTTCTTGTCCAACATTGTTACCCCCTCCTTTGTTGTTCTCCCACTATCCCTTCCCACCCTCCCCCACTGCTCCCCCACTTGGAAGTTGTAAAGTTCATTTCCAACATAGCCTCTCATTGTTGCAATGTGTTATCCTGTGTCCTTGTCTCAGCATTTTCTTATTCCCCTACTCCTCCCCATATTAGATAAATGTATATACAAGAGCAGGGTACCAAAATCAAGTACAGTGACAACAGGGGATATGCCATAGGGGGAAGAACATACAAAAGAAACAAAAAAATCACATAGTACATTTAAAACAGCAACAACAAAGGAAAACCTCTTGTGTCCATATCTTGGGATTCATTTCACTTAGCATCATCTTATATGGTCATATGTACATAATTCTGGAGCATTTCTGCTCAACTGATAAGGTTATCCTAGACATATACTAATTATTGCAAATGAGGGAAACCATGGGACCTATGTTTCTTTGGGTCTGGCTTACTTCATTTAATATAATTTTTCCCCAAGTCTTTCCATTTCTTTACAAATGGGGCAGATGTCATTCTTTCTGATGGAGGTATAGAATTCATATATATATGTGAGATATATATATATATATATATATATATATCACATTTTCTTGATCCATTCATCTACTGAGGGGCATCTGGGTTGGTTCCATATCTTAGCTATGGTGAATAAACATAGTAGTGCTGGTATCTTTAGGATGGCCTTGTTTGTGGTCATTGGGGTAAATGCCCAGAAGTGGGATTGCTGGGTCATAGGGGTGCTCTATGTGTAGTCCTTTGAAGAACCTCCATACTGCTTTCCAAAGTGGTTGAACAAGTTTACACTCCCACCAACAGTGCAGTAGGGTTCCCTTTCAACTACATCCCCTCCAGCATCTGTTGTTACTAGATTTCTTGATTATAGCCATTCTAGGTGTGGTGAGGTGGAATCTCAATGTTGTTTTGATTTCCATTTCTTTTATGGCCAGAGAAGTTGAGCATTTCTTCATGTGTCTATTGGCCATTCTTTTTTTAAAATTTTATTTTATTGTAAAGATGTTGTACAGAGGGGTTACATTTACATGAGTAAGGCAATGAGTACATTACTTGTCAATCATTGTTACCCCTTCCCTTTCCTCCCCCACCTCCCACACTCATTCCCTCCCCCCCCCCCCCCAGTTTCTAATATACTATCCTGTGGGTATCATTGTTGCAATGGGTTATCCTGTGTCCTTGTTTCACCATTTTGTTATTCCCCTTCCTCTCCCCAGATTAAACAAATGTATATACAAGATGCAGGGTAATGAAATCAAGTGCAGTGTCAACAGGGGATATACCATAGGGGGAAGAACATACAAAGAAAAAAAATCACATAGTACATTTTAAATAACAACAAGGACAGACCTCTTGGCCATTCTTATTTCCTCTTCAGAGAAGTCTCTTTAAGCCTTTAGCCTACTTATTAATGGGATGGCTGTTTCTTTGGGATTTGTTTTGGGGGGATTTAATTTTTTGAGTTTTAAGTACATTTTTAGATACGAGGTCCTTGTCTGTTGTATAGCTAGTGAAGATCTCCCAATCCGTGGGATTTCTATTGTCTTGCTAGCTATATCCTTTGCCACACAGAAGCTCTGCAGTTTAATACTATCTCATTTGTCCAACATTTCTTTGATTTGTTGTGTTTCTGGGTTGTTGGGTTTTGACCTCTACCAAGGAGCCCTAGAATTTCTCCTATTCTTCCTGTGATGTTTTCAGGTGTCTGCTTTGACTTCGAGGTCTTTGATCCATTTGGAGTTTATTCTGGTGCAGGGTGATAGATAAGGATCTAACTTTAGTTCTCTACAGGTGTTTAACTACTTTTGCCAGCACCAGTTATTGAAGAGGCTGTCTTTCTTCCATTCTATTTTCTTGGTTCCCTTATGGAACATTAGATGACTATTGGTCTGTGGGTTCATTTCTGGGTCTTCAGTTCTATTCCATTGGTTCTCAGGTCTGTTCTTGTGCCAGTACCATGCTGGGGTTTTTTTTGTACGTTTTTTCTTGTAAAAATGCTGTATAGAGGGGTCACAGTTACATGAACAAGGTAATGAGTACATTTCCTATCAAGTGTTGTTGCCTCCTCCTTTGTTTTCCCCCTACCATCCCTTCTCTCCCACCTCCACAATTACCCCCACCCCGACCCCTGGCTGAAGTTGTAAAGTTCATTTTTTTAATTGTTTTTTTCTTTTTTAAAATTATCTTTAAATAGTTGTACAAAGAAGTTCCCATTCTACAAAACAGTATATGAATACAAAGTGTCTGACAACATTGTCACCCATCTCTCTTAACCCATCATGTTGTTTTGATTATTATGGCTTTATAGTAGAGTTTGATGTTTTTGTATTGATGCTCTCCAGCACTGTTCTTTCTGCTAAGGATTGTTTTTGCTATTTGGGTTCTATTATTGTTCCGTAGAAATTTTGGATTGCTTCTTCTATTTCCTTGAAGAATGAGGTTGGGATATTGATGGTTATTGCGTTGAATTTGTAGATAGCTTTTGGCAGTATTTCCATTTTCACAATGTTAATCCTCCCAATCCAGGAACATGGGAGGTTTTTCCACTTCCTTAGTTCTGTTTTAATTTCCTTTGTCAGGTTTTTAAAGTTTTCATAATAGCGGCCCTTTACTTCTTTAGTTAATTCCTAGGTATTTTTTTTGTGGGGCCATTACAAAAGGAGTTGCTTTCCTGATTTCAGCCACATTCTTCTCATTTCTCATTTCTCATACAGAAAAGCCATTGATTTTGGGGGGTTAATTTTATGCTACTTTACCAAAGTTTCAAATCAGCTCAAGTAACTTGGGAGTGGAGTCCATGGAGTTCTTTAAATACATGATCATGTCATCTGCAAAGAGGCAGAGTTTTACTTCATCTTTCTCTATTTGGATCCTCATTATGTCTGCGTCTTGTCTTATTGTTCTAGTTAGGCATTCTAACACTAAGTTGAAGAGGAGTAGAGAGAGCGGACATCCTTGTCTTGTTCCTGAGTTTAGAGGAAATTTATGTTTTACATCAACTTTGTCAATATGAAAATCATACCACAAATGTTCCTGTGTATGTGACTAGATTTTCGCTATGTTTAAACTCATGGCTGCCTTTGGTCAATTGCAACCAATTTTAAAAACATTAGAGAAAATATATCTTATACATGTTATCTTACATAAAATTGCATAGCTCTTACTCTTGGTTTTTAAACTTCTGAAGGCTTTCTTACAGATGTTCTTGAACAACTAAGTTCTAGGTGAGACATGAATATGTCCATCTTTATTGGAAAAAATTTATAAATTCAGTGGTTCGGGGCCAGTCTGGACATGGTAATGGCACACACTTATCATTCCAGCTATGATAGAAAGACTAAAATCAGTAGATTGTAGGTCAGACAGACATTCAGGCAGGAAGTGAGACCGATCTCAAAAGGAACCAGTTCACCAATGAAATCTATGGATTTCATCAGTGGAGCAGATTCTCCTCCACATGTAGGTGGGCCACGACCAGTCTGCTGAGGGCCTGAGGAAGACAAGGCAAAGGAAGTAGGCAGTGGCTGTTTTATGCCTGCACTCCTGCTCTACATGGGACATCACTCTTCTCCTGTTCTTGCACTGGGATTTGCACCATCAACTCCCCCAGTTCGTCAGCTTTTGTTTTGGATTTATCTACCCCACTGGCTGTCCTGATCGTCAGTTTGTTTATGGCGCACCTTTCGTAGTTCCTTAGCATAAATCTCTTTTTCTCTCATCTCTCTAACATGTACGTACACACATACACATACGTACCTATAAGCCAGGCTTATGCCATGATATATAAATTTCCTCTTTAGCACCCATTAATAATCTTTTTCTCAATGAACTATTATATTTGGGATTACAGAATAATCACAGTTTTGTAAATATAGCAGAACACACACATAAGGGATATTTGTATTATGTTTCTCCTATATTTCCTGAGAACAGTAATGTAGCATACATGCATATACTTGCTTATTTTTGCAAATAAGAAAGAACAAACCAGAAGCTAATAAAACTGGTTATATGAAGAAATGTTCTCCAAGTTATCCTGGCATGTAGTTCTAAATTATGAACTGTGGTACTGTTTCATCATAAATATTTGAAAAATAAACCAACAAGGACAGGAAACCAGTACAGCCTAAAAAAAGGAACAAATGAAACCTATTTCAAGGGTTTTAGGGTTAAAACAGACTACCTATATTCTAAGGGAAAAAAATATGCAAGCATTCTTGAACTTGATGAGAGTAAGAATGATGTAGTTTCATTCTGATTCTTTTGGGCAGATTATGACAGAGAGCAAATGAGAAAATGTATGTTAAGGGTGGAAAAAAAAACAGGGCTCTCATGTAAGATAACAAATAAAAATATGGACACAATTAGATAAGAGATAAATTTAGAAAACTATAGTATGATTATAAGTATTGTGATCATTCTGAAATCACTAATAGAATAGTTGATTCTGGAAAGGTTTAGTAATGGATTTAAAAGGGGGAAGAACTCTGTGATGTTGAATTGGAGATGGAAGACCAAGAGGACTTCATGATTTTAAATAAACATCTCCTTCCTGACTCTGTCCATTGGAAGGCCTCGGAACAAAGGCAACCTTCAGCACTAAGCCCTGCTCATCATTCATCTCTCACTGCTCACTGTTCATTCCTGTCACCTAGTTGTTCGTTTCCTACCGACTGGAAGGAAGGACTGTTTCCTACCGAAAGGAAGCAAGTCTCTTTGGAAAAGTGACTGGTGCCAGGGAAAGTATACAATGATCCTGAGACTTTCTCCTCTAGGAACCAAAGCAGTGCTCAATACTGACAACGAGAGCTGGGTGCAGTGTGACTCTTAACCAGTCAGAGAAAGAAGTTCAAGAGACCTCCATCTCAACTATTGAAAGCAAGCAAGCTGGTCTTAGTAGTGAGTTCTAGTTAGGCATTGTTAGTTAGAATTACTGTGGTCATGGCTGTCCCAGACATAGACATGAGATATTTTGGGCGCTGTCCCTCAGCTCTTCAGCTCAAGGCTAGCGCTCTACCACTTGAGCTACAACACCACTTCTGGCTTTTTTCTTGTTTTGCTTATGTGGTGCTGAGGAATCGAACCCAGGGCCTCATGCATGCAAGGCAAGCGCTCTACCACCGAGCCACCTTCCCAGCTCCAAAAATATTTTTTTGATGGAGAAATGTCAGAAAGACAGAACAGTTTGAAGGGGAGCCTCTTGACCAAATATGGGACAAAAAGAGAATCAAAAATAAAATGGAGAATAATGAATAATCTAGGTTTGTAATGGTCCTCGAGAAAATTAAAAGATGACTGGGCAAAGTAAGTTCTTTATCTTGAAATGCCAGTTGTAATGTACACAAAGTGATAAGATTAGAAAAGTTGCGATGTTTGTGATTAGTTGATCAGTCAAGTATTTTGGTAATGGTTTAAACTTGTTAAATTTTCTTTTATTGTAAAGATGCTGCACAGAGGGGTTACAGTTACATGAGTAAGGCAATGACTACATTTCTTGTCAAGCATTGTTACCCTTTCCCTTGTTGCTCTCCTACTATCCCTTCCCTCCCCCCTCCCTCCTTCAGTCCAGTCAAGTTTTGTTTTTGTTTTTGGTGTTTTTTGTGGGGGTCCGGTCATGGGGCCTGAATCCTGGGCCTGGGTGCTGTCTCTCAGCTCTTCAGCTCAAGGCTAGCGCTCTACCACTTGAGCAATAGCGCCACTTCCGGCTTTTTTCTTTTTGCTTATGTGGTGCTGAGGAATTGAACCCAGGGCCTCATGCATTACAAGGCAAGCGCTCTACCACTGAGCCACCTTCCCAACCCCAAGTTTTTTTTTTTAAATGGATTCTGAAACATTGGGTTAAAAGTTATTAGAGATAAAGATACTTTCAAATCCTCAATGTATCCTCCCAGAAATAGATGATTAATAACAAAAAGAAAACTGGTACCTTTACAATAAAGAATTCTAGCAGAACTCAGGTGAAGCAGCTGATTAAATTTAGCATCACTTGTAATAGTATTCAATGGCATTGTGTGTCTCTTGATGAGTAGAAAAGGACTCAACAAAGAAAAAAAAAAAACAAAAGAAGAAAATATATTTTCAGAATAAAGGAAATTACAGAGATATAATCATTAAAACAGCATGTGATTCTTTATTTTATTTTACTTTTTTGGAGGCAGGGTCTTAATATGTAACCTAGGCTGACCTCCGGTCCAAGCTTAACCCTCTTAATCTTTTTGGGTCTGTTTCCTGGGAGCTGGAATTACAACAGTGCATCACTATGCTCATCAAACAGCAAATGATTCTTGTGAATTCTGGATAAAAACAAACAAGAAGACAAAAAGAAAACACACACGAGAGAAAATAACAGCTCCAAAGAATGTTACTGAGAAAAATGAAGAAGTCTAATGGGATTTTATGTTAGATAATTATATAATCAGAGTTTATTCTAATAACCACATTTCTGTTTTATGGAAGAATGTTTTTGTTTCTTAGGAGACACATACTGAAGTTTTTATTTTACCTTGCCCACAGACCTGCTGGCTACTGACCTAGGACCTAAGCAACCTGGCCTGAAAAGATGAGTACTGTATCAGTTGGGATCCTTTTGGCTTCAGGTAACAGGATATCTGAGTTAAGGTAGCTTAACCTGGTAAGAACACCTCCTATAATAAGTCTAAACGCAAATGGCTCCAGGAGTGTCAATTTATCTGCCCAAGGAGGTGGATGCCCTCATTTGTCATTTCTGTGTATTTCTTTGGCTTTACTTCATTGTTACAAAGTGGGTACCACATCCTCCTGTACCATATCCTCACATGGCATAACTAAGATAAGCAGGAAGGGAATAAGCTCGCTTCCTCAGTCATTTTAAAACATTTTCTTTTATTATAAAGATGCTGCACAGAGAGGTTACAGTTACATGAGTCAGGTAATGAGTACATTTCTTGTCCAACATTGTTAGCCCCTCCTTTGTTTTTTCCTACTATCCCTTCCCTCCTCCATGTCCCCCACTTCTCCCCTCCCCCTCCAAGTTGTAAAGTTCATTTCCAACATAGAGTCTTGTGAGTATCATTATTGCAATGGGTCATCCTGTGTCCTTGTTTCAGCATTTTGTTATTCCCCTTTCCCCTCCCCAAATTAGAAAAATGTATATAAAAGATTCAGGGCACCAAAATCAAATAGAGTGACACAGGAGATATGCCATAGGGGGAAGAACTTACAAAAGAAACAAAAAATCACATAGACATTTAAAATAACAGCAACAAAGGAAAACCTCTTGTGTCCATATCTTGGGATTCATTTTGCTTAGCATCATCTTATATGGTCATAGCTTTTGAACTTTTCTGCTTTTCTCTTTTATTGTTATTATTTTTATTGTGAAAATACCGTACAGAGGAGTTACAATTAAATGAGCAAGGTAATGAGTACATTTCTTATCAAGCATTGTTGTCTCCTCCTTTGTCCCCCATCCCCACCGCCCCGCACCAAAGTTGTAAAGTTTGTTTTTCGACATAATGTCTTGTATCTCATTGTTGCAATGGGTCCACCTGTATCCCTATTTAAACAATTTTTCTGCTCATCTGATAAGATTATCCTAGACCTGTACTAAGTATTGCAAATAAGGGAAACCATGAGACCTATATTTCTTTGGGTCTGGCTTACTTCACTTAGTATGTTTTTTTTTTCCCCCAAGTCTTTCCATTTCCTTACAAATGGGGCAGGCATCATTCTTTGTGATGAAAGCATAGAATATGTGTGTGTGTGTGTGTGTGTGTGTGTGTGTGTGTGTGTGTGTGTGTGTGTGTGCTACATTTTCTTGATCCATTCATCTACTGAGGGGCATCTGGGTTGGTTCCATATCTCAGCTATGGTGAATAAACACTTTTGTTTAGTTGCTTTAGTATGGCCTTGTTTGTAGTCATTGGGGTAAATGTCCAGAAGTGGGATTGCTGGGTCATAGGGGAGCTCTATGCGTAGTCTTTTAGAGAAACCTCCATACTGCTTTCCAGAGTGGTTGAACAAGTTTATACTCCCACCAACAATGCAGTAAGGTTCCCTTCTGTCCACATCCCCTCCAACATCTTTTGTTATTAGAGTTCTTGATTATAGCCGTTCTAAGTGGGGTGAGGTGGTATCTCAATGTTGTTTTGATTTACATTTCTTTTATGGCCAGAGAAGTTGAGCATTTCTTCATGTGTCTATTGGCCATTCTTATTTCCTCTTCAGAGAAGTCTCTTTAAGCCTTTAGCCCATTTATTAATCAGGAGTTGTTTCTTTGGGATTTGTTTTGGGAGGATTTAATTTTTTGAGTTCTACGTATATTTTTAGATATGAGGCCCTTAATATGAGGTCTGTCGTATGGCTAGCGAAGATCTTCTCTCAATCCATGGGATTTCTATTGTCTTGCTAGCTATATCCTTTGCCATGAAGAATCTCTGAAGTTTAATGCTATCTCATTTGTCCAATGTTTCTTTGATTTGTTGTGTTTCTGGGTTGTTGGGTTTTGACCTCTACCAAGGAGCCCTAGAATTTCTCCTATTCTTCCTGTGATGTTTTCAGGTGTCTGCTTTGACTTCGAGGTCTTTGATCCATTTGGAGTTTATTCTGGTGCAGGGTGATAGATAAGGATCTAACTTTAGTTTTCTACAGGTGTTTAACTACTTTTGCCAGCACCACTTATTGAAGAAGCTGTCTTTCTTCCATTCTATTTTCTTGGTTCCCTTATGGAATATTAGATGACTATTGGTCTGTGGGTTCATTTCTGGGTCTTCAGTTCTATTCCATTGGTTCTCAGGTCTGTTCTTGTGCCAGTACCATGCTGTTTTGATTACTATGGCTTTGTAGTAGAGTTTGAAGTTTTATATTGATATTCCTCCAGCACTGTTCTTTCTGCTAAGGATTGGTTTTGCTATTTGGGTTCTATTATTGTTCTGTATGACTTGTTGGATTGCTCCTTCTATTTCATTGGAGAAGAGGTTGGGATATTGAATTTGTAGATAGCCTTTGGCAGTATTACTAGTCATTTTCTTTTAAAATTATACCTATAATTTAAAAATAGTTATACAAAGGGGTTTCAATTCAATATGTCAATGTATTCATTCAATTCATCTTGATAAGTGTCATCCCTTCCATCATTCTCCATCCCATCCTACCCCAGTCTATCCAGAGGCTTTTCCCTTTTGTATCAAGGATCACAGTCTTGGAGATGTCCCTTCCTTCTCACTGTTCTTACAAATCAATTGTGACTCATCTCTTGGGTTGTCTACTTAAACAAATCTAAGGAAGCTGGATGTTGGGTGGGCAGCCAGCAGTGTTTTTCACATGAACCATTCTCAAAAAACCCAACCTGAGGGCTGGGAAGGTGGCTCAGTGGTAGAGCACTTGCCTTGCATGCCTGAGGCCCTGGGTTTGATTGCTCAGCACCACATAAGCAGATAAAATCTGGAAGTAGTGCTATGGCTCAAGTGGTAGAGCGCTAGCCTTGAGCTGAAGAGCTGAGGGACAGCGCCCAGGCCCAGAGCTCAGGCCCCATGACTGACAAAAAGAAAGAAAGAAATCCAACCTGAGATTGTACTTCAAGGCATTGCTCTTTTGGCATTGACTAGTGACAAGAAGTGGAGTTAAGGTCATGGCAAGTCCAGATCATGTGCAAGCCAAGATGAAGGCAAGAACAATGACACTAGAGCAGGTGAGAGGAAGACATCCAGTGGAGAAAAGAGAGTGGACTGAGAGTGAACCTGCTTTGAGGGTCATATCAGCTTCCTGGAGGTTTTCTATTTGTGATTTCAGGCCCAGGTCACTTTGAAGGTACAGGTAGAACTTCTTTTTGGTTAGCAGCAGAAAAACAAACAAAACACTCCTTCATGCAAAAGAAGCACCAGGTAGAAGCATGCCAACGGCAGGAAGTACAACAGGCCTTAAGAGGTTCTAGAAGGATCTGGCTCCAGGAGACTCTTCTCTGCCTCTGGTCTCTGGCTTACTCTGCAGTGTATTTCATTCTTATCTCTGAAGTAGGGTATCTGGTTCCTAGTCTTCTGGTTATCACACATCTACCCACATCCTCTGAATTTGTATTCAAGTTCTGACCCCACTAAGAACCTGTACATTGGTGGGTTAGTTCCTTAGCTCAAGTTGCAGATTCTCAGAGCAGAGAAGTTGAGAGGCTGAGGTCAGGTCGGGTGTCTAGCCCGTTGAGTCCTAAGTCTCCAGGTCACAGCAGAGATGCCTGATGTAGGGAGGAAAAGAATTGGACACAGGGTCCTTCCCTGAAGGAAAATTACCCTCACAATATTCACCAGGATCTCCTTAGTGTCTCTCTAATATAGGCATGGGGAAGGAATTCCTTTCAGGGAACATTCGGTAACATCTGCAGAAATTTTGGTTTGTCTGGAGACAACTTGAGGGGGAAGAGGCCCTAGACAATTGCTCGCAATACTAGATCATTCTTAGATAGGAAAGAATTAGCAGGTCCAAAATATCAGGAGTTCAGCCAACAACTCCTGAGGGAGGCCCTGTGATTTTAGTGAGTGTTGTTCGAGTCAAACGGACCGAGGGAGAGCTCAGATCCAGGCAGGGCACGTAGTAGGACCCTAAGTATCTGTTGGACAGAGAGTAAAGGGAGGTGCCATTGTAGAGAGTGAGGACATTGGACACTGGTCCTCCTGCTGGGATTGATGGGCAGCCTTTGTGCTGGAGCCGTGGAGGCCCACAGAGCCAAAGGCAAGAGACCCTGTAGGGTGGGGGATGGGAGGTGTTAAACAAGAGAAGGTGAGCCCAACAGAAATGGATATAAACACACAAGCTGCTCTTGTAATCGCCCACAGCACCCATGACAGCTGTCTAGCTGGTACCTGCCCTTCCCATGCAGCACCAGGAGCAGCTCATCTTTAAGTCCCCAGCAGCTGTCAGCTATGATAGGAGCTTTTCTCTCCACCCCTCTTTACTATCAGGCAGGCAAGTACAGGCTCGAAGCCACTGGTTCCTTTTTTTTTTTTTTTTTTTTGCTTTGTATATATAACATCTGCTTTTGTTTCCTAGGGGACATTGTGGGGGGAAAAAAGCAATCTGTGAAATAGTTCAGAG
Organism: Dipodomys spectabilis; assembly: GCF_019054845.1. Classification (NCBI taxonomy): domain Eukaryota; kingdom Metazoa; phylum Chordata; class Mammalia; order Rodentia; family Heteromyidae; genus Dipodomys; species Dipodomys spectabilis. The sequence goes on from NW_024870824.1 coordinate 13,333,101, forward strand.
ACTCCAGAAATAAGGAGAAGAGTTTTGAAGGCTGAATACTTCCCTAAAATCCTGATACTACTTGGCAAAAAAAAAAAGGAACGTGATTGGGTTGTTCGAAGTTTTCTGCTACGAACGCCAGACGTCAGATAAGTCTGCATATTTGCTGCCCTCTACTGATTGAAAGGAAGATGAGCAAGGTGGTTTGCGAAAAGAGAGGCTGGCTTTTCAACGGACCACTCCACGCGTCCCTTTAATTTTTCCACTTGTTTTCACAGAGGTTTTCTATGTGCTGTCTAAAGCACCCGGTGCAGGTGTGAAATTAAGTACAGGAGAGCACTCTCTTCTCATGGAGTGTATATGCTAGCAAAAGCCACAGGATTTGAATAAGTCCACAAACTGAAAATATTTTAAAGGTATGGAGAGCCCTCTGAAAAAGACTGATGGGAAACGTGAAGAGAGAGCACCCTGTACGTGGAGGCTGGAACGGTGGGAAGCAGCCGCCGCACCAGGACTAGGGCCAAGGGGCTTTCAGGCTAATGGGGAAGTGGCCACAAATAGAAAATAGCTCAGTGGGACCCTCAGTGGGAAGTCTGACTCAGACCGAGAATTGGAAGATGTGGGCAGGGTCCCCATCACAAAGGAATCGAGCCACTTGCAAAAGAATGTAGATTTTATGATGAGTAATTTTTATTCACAAGAAGGAACTCACAGGATTACCATCAGAAAAGAGGATTCTTGCCAGGCACTAGTGGCTCATACTTGTAATCCTAGCTAACCAGGTGGCTAAGATCTGAATGTCCAGTTTGAAACCAGCCCAGGCAAAAAAAAAAAAAAAAAAAAAACTCCAAGAGACACTACTTCTAAAATAACCAACCAGAAGCCAGGGTGTGTGGCTCAAGTGGTAGAGTATCAGCTGTGATCCCAGACATAAAAGTCCAGGGAATCGCATTTCCAAAATAGCCAGCAAAAAACAGGGCTAGAGGCCTGGCTCAAGAAGTAGAACACCAGCTTTAAGCAATAAAAGCCAAGCCAGTGCTAGGCCCTGAGTTCAAGCCCCAGTACCACCCCACCACACACACGAGTATTTTTTTTTCAACAGTACATATTTGCTATTGGGTACCATGGAAGGTTTCCTCCTCTCCTAGAAATGTCAGAAAAGTCTAAATTGTGCGTAAATTAAATAAATATTGAGAGGACTCTGTTGCCACCAGTGTGGATGATGCATAGTTGGGCAGAGGGACAAGAGGGAGAGATGGAGCAAGGAGTACTTTGGCAAAATCAGAAAGAAATGGAAAAACTGAGGTGTCTTAGAGGTCTCAGCTTCAGGATGGGTTTGCTATGGAAGACAGTGTGTGTGTGTGTGTGTGTGTGTGTGTGTGTGTGTGTGTGTGTGTGTGTGTGTGTGTGTGTGCGAGAGAGAGAGAGAGAGAGAGAGAGAGAGAGAGACAGACAGACAGACAGAGAGAACAGTGACAAAGGAAGGGAAGGAAGGGAGAGAAAACAGAGACCAAGGGGAAGGGAGGAAAAGAGGAAAGGAGGGAGGAAGGGAGGGGAGAGAAGAAGAGGGAGGGGAGGCAAAAGTCACAAAGGTCACAAGATCAGACTAGTAGCTCTGATGAGTTTGATAGGCAGACTCAGTTCCGGGCTCCTTGTGGGGACCGTTGGCACACATACAGATTCATTCTCTTTCCTCCCACTCAGTCTGAGTGATTGTACCTGACAGGGCTCAGGAGGCATCCCTCATAAAAATGGTTGTGGAGCCTCTCACTAATACGAAGCTGCCCATAAATGTCAAGTGCTGAGAATTATAACCCCGCAGGCTCATAAAAGAGAGAGCGTGTCGTGGCTTAAGGAAGCCACAGCGACTGGGAGGGCACCAAGCTGTCTTCCCAAGCTGTATTTTAGTTTCGGGGAAGATATGACCGGAGGAAATACAATGCTAGCCAAGGCCAAAGCGACTCAGAGCCTTTTGTGAAAGGTCCAGTGATCAAATCTGTCAGCAATGCTTCCTTTCTCCTGGCTCACGGCTGCTTCAAGGTGAAGTATGGCGTATTCTGAACTTGTACTCACTCAGCCAGCAGCAGCAGCACCAGCAGCAAACTTGGCCTCCGGCAACCTGTGATTCTGGGAAATAAACAACATAGCTTTCTCCACCACTGCTGATCCTTGACCCACCTGTCAGCTAGCTAATTAGTACGCAGCCCAGGTGTCCTCCCTCCTCGAGTCCATCCCCTGCTCACCATCTGTCTGGAAATCCTTTGATGCATCCCATATGTCTAGCAGCTGTGACCCCAAACCCCTTTACTTCTCCCCTTTGGTTCTCTCTCTCTCTCTCTCTCTCTCTCTCTCTCTCTCTCTCTCTCACACACACACACACACACACACACACACACACACACAGGCAATCAACATACCACAAAAAGTCCCTGGGACTCACTGTTAAGGAGGGCATTGTTCTGGGACCCTAGAATTGGGGCAGGGACCAAAGAAATATGATCCAAAGATGCTAGTGGCCTGCAAGATGAATAACTTATTTGGTGGTGGGCAGTGGGGAGGGGGTAAGGGGGAGGAAAAGGGACTTGAAAAAGTAGAACGAGTCAGGTATGGTGGCTATGCCCGAAATCCTTATGTGAAGGTGTATGCATGAGGATCGCTGCTCAAGGCCAGATAGTACAAGACCTCATCTGAAAAATACCTAAAGCCTAAAGGGCCGGGGGCATGGCTCAAGTGGTAGAGCACCTGTTTAGCAAGCTCAACGCCCTGAATTCACACCCCAGTACTAAGAAAAAGGACAAGAACGTACCATATGATCACTATCTATATTGAGGATGACTACATGCTAGGCATCTGCCAAAGGTCAAAAGGTGAAGTGAGAGCTACTGCAATTCCCAGATGCAGAAGAGGAAGGTGAGGCTTGAGGAGGGGTGGCTTCAGCCGGGGGGACATGCCTGGTGACTGATAAGGCCCAATTTCAGGATGCATTGATCTGGTCCTGAAGTCTATACGCAGCTCTGATGCATCCGTCAGAATGACATGGTAGTCCTAAGACTGTGCCGGTTCTCGGGCCACTAAGCCCTGGGCCCTCTTTTGACATTGAATCATTGCTACAGGCCATGGACAGCGTGTCACCCACAGACTGAGGGAGGAGGGCATTTTCCTGGTGTGTGCACGGTCCTGAGTTCAATCCCTAGCACCACAAGGCATCCTTTCAAAAGCAAATACCAATAACCTCAATAAATGTCCCAGACCTCAACAAATAATACACCACACCAATAAATAAAAACTAACATATAATATGTATTAATACGTTTTGGGATTAATTTTTATATGGTACTTTATATTGTATTCCCCCCGTTTTTGCTATTAAATATGGTTTTTTTCCTTACTAGTTATTTCCACCAGAAGCAGGTCTTCATTTGCATTTTTGAGTGAAAATCGAATCATCTAGCAGATTTGTCCTTCTCAGATTTTTGTTGGCATGAGGTTTCTTTGGAGACTGCTTTTCTCCACCAGCTTCAGCTTTCCTGCATCAAATTTTGCAGAAGTGTACTTACGACTTGATCTGAAGTTAATTTTTTAGTCAATACTATAGTTCACCACATGCACTGTGAGTTGTATTGTTTTAATTTATGTTGGCTTTCTTTTTTTTTGGCCAGGGAGATCCATTATGAACAACAGACTAATAGCTTGTATTTATTTCTTAGCTAAACAGTAAGAAAATGGAGAGAATTTTATGCAGCAGAGAAAGCTAAAATAGCTCAAGACACAGACAGGAAGAGAGAAAGACAGCAAGAGAAGGGTGAGCATGGGGGTGCACACCTGTAAGACGAGCAATCAGGGGGCTGAGAATCAAGTGTTCAAGGCTAACCTGGGTTACATGGTAAGACCTTGTTTCACAACTGCTCCCTCCCAAAAAAAGACAGGAGGAAGTAAAATGATTAAAAAACAAACAGGTGTTTTTTAATAATGCCAATTGCTTGTGTTTATTGAACACTTACTATGAGGTTGGTTACAAACATCTCAAATAGGCTTGCATACATTGAACCTTCATGCAACTCCTTACAGACATACAGTTATCTCCATTTTAAGATGGAGGGAGCTATGTATAAACAATGGAAGCAAATTGCCCCAGATTGCATGAGAGACAAAGATTCAAATCTAGCCAGGTGTCCTTGCACGTTAATTGCTTTCTTCTTGATCCTGAAGCAACAAAACTTCCTTTGGAATCAGAGGATGGAGTGAATCCAAATGTCCTTCTTCTGTTCCATACCATTCTGCCTCTTCCGTGTTATCAGTGCCTGATGTCATTTTATGCTTCCTTTGGCGGAGGCAGCCTGATTATGAGGAGGAAGGCTTCCTGCCCCTGCTCCCAGCATCATCTGGGCCAATCCCTGCTGGAGTTCTTTTCATCTGTGCCTTCATTGCTTTTGCTTCTTTTTAGTTTTCCTCATTAGATCACAAGCACCTCTTCCCCCCTCCTTCTCCCCACCCCTTCCTCCCTCTCCCCCTTTCCTCCCCTCCCCTGGGCGCTGTCCCTCAGCTCTTCAGCTCAAGGCTAGTGCTCTACCACTTGAGCTGCTGCGCCACTTCTTGCTTTCTCTGCTTATGTGGTGCTGAGGAATCGATCCCAGGGCCTCATGCATTCAAGGCAAGCACTCTACCACTGAGCCACCTTCCCAGCCTAGCCTTTTTTTTTTTTTTTAAATCCTGTCATGGGGCTTAAACTCAAGGCCTGGGCACTGTCCATGAGCTCTTTTTGCTCAAGGCTAGTTCTTTACCATTTTGAGACACATTGAGACTTTCAGTTTTGAGTAGTTAACTGGAGATAAGAGTCTCATGGGGACTTTTTGTCCGGGCTCACTCTGAATTACAATCCTCAGATCTCAGCCTTCTTTCTGAGTATCCAGGATTACAGGTGTGAGTCACCAAGGTGCCCAGCTATTTTTGTTTTTATGTGATGCTGAGGAATTGAACCCAGGGCCTCATGCATGCTAGGCAATCACTCTATCACTAAGCCACATTCCCAGCATGAGCCTTGTACTCTTGTTTTTTGTTTTTTTTTTCCCCCAAGGCTGGCGCTCTACCCCTTCTGTCTTTTTGGTGGTTAATTGGAGATGAGTGTTATCCGGCTGGCTTTGCATATCAATCCTCAGATCACAGTCTACTGAGTAGCAAGGATCGAGTGACTAGTGCACAGCAGACCCTGAGCTTCTTAAGGACAGGAGCTAGGGGTTGTCACTACTGTGTCTGTTTCTTCCTTAGAAGAGTGGACAAAGTAGTACTGTAATGAAAATTGTTCAATAAATAAATGTGCCCTTTCACTCATAGTGAATCCCATTATGAGTTGCTTTGTTATTAACATGTTAGTATGATCGTTTTAGCCTTCTGCATAAGAAGATGTGTGGTCTTTTATGGCAGGACCAGAAACTTCTCTTGAAGTTTTTTTTTTTTTTTTTGGTCCATCATGGGACTTGAACTATGGGCCTACGTACTGTCCCTGAGCTCTTCAGCTCAAGGTGAGCATACTACCACTTGAGCCACAGTGCCACTTCCAGATTTCTGGTGGTTAATTGGAGGTGAGTGTCTCAAGGACTTTCTTGCCTGGGCTGGGTTTGAACCACGATCTTCAGATCTCAGCCTCTGGCGTAGCTAGGATTACAGGCGTGAGCCACTGGCCCTCAGCTGCTCTTGAAGTTTTGATGTGCAAAGTGCTTGGGTTGGGAGCAAGTCATTTCATTTCCATGTTCTTTTACTTATTTTTTTCCTTCTAAAATTCCTACAGTATCTAGTGTTAAGAGAACTGGGATCTTGATATGATTCAGTATAAGCCAAAGTCTAAAACCAAAACAGTCTATATAGCATATTTCTCAGTGCTTCATCTCTAAAGTGTGTATTGGCCTAGGGAACCCACATTGTCTTAACGTTGTTCAATGCTCCCCACAACTTCATACATTCCAACCCCATACTTTTACAGATTCAGAATTTTAAATACTTCTGTGCCTTTTTGATCATGGCTGTCATTGCCTTAGTTTAGGTCTCATAATGGTCAATCTCAACAGTTTTGTCCATTGCCATAACTTTTCTTTTTTCTTTTTTTTGGGTCCGGTCGTGGGGCCTGAACTCTGGGTCTGGGCGCTGTCCCTCAGCTCTTCAGCTCAAGGCTAGTGCTCTACCACTTGAGCCACAGCGCCACTTCCGGCTTTTTTCTTTTTGCTTATGTGGTGCTGAGGAATCGAACCCAGGGCCTCAGGCATGAAGGCAAGAGCTCTACCACTGAGCCACCTTCCCAGCTCCGCCCTAACTTTTCTACCCTGTTCTCCTACTCTTGTACTCAGAGAGCTTAAACCCTTAAACCCTTGAATACTAATGTCTATGACCTACAGAATACAATATAATCCTCACCCACCTTTCCAGGCCCATCGCCTGCCAGGCCTTTCTATGTACTCTCTGACATGTCTTTACTGGCCAGAAATTAGTTCCAAAATGCTGTCCTTAACACGTCCTTTCCTGAACCTTGTTTGTGTCCTTTGTTTCCAGTTTCATGACAATCTCCTCCCTAACCCAGATCCATCATTGTTTCTTCCTGGATTTTTAGCAAAACATGTAGATTCAGAACTAATATGGTAATGTGGCATTGCCTGACCACATCTCCTGAGGCGTCTGGGATGAGGCAAAGCGCTTAAGTCTTCTAACCTTCCGTTACTTCATCTGTGAAACAAGGACACATAACTACAACATGTGCTTGCCATAAGGAATGGCACGAGATGTTCTGTGTAACATGCTTGCATCTGCTAAGCTCTTAGTAAACTCTAGTCTTTTGTCTTAGCTAATATTTGGTTTGTTGGTCTACTTCTGCTAGACTGGGCACTGTATGGCCTCTTTTCAGTAACTATGGTAGTTAACTGGAATACAATCAATCACATGTTCATTAAGTGTTTGCCAAATGGACAAATGAATGGAAGATTACTTTCTAATCTCCAATCAATTCAATATACTTGAACTGGAATGTTTGATTTGTGGAGAAGAGATAACTTCTAAAATTGTAATTGCTATAATAATAATAAAAAAAATTCACCTCACCACATGTCCTGAGATTGCTGGGATATTTAATGGCATACAAGAGTTGTTGAAAGTTGTAATTTGTAAGAGATAATTGTAATAGAACTTTTAGTTAATGCAACTGAGGCACAATGTTCCAAAGACCTAGGTTCTGCTCTTTTGTCTGCCACCAGTCAAATTTGTGACCCTGGGGAAATTAAACTGTAATGTTCTCTATTTCCTCCAGTGAAGACAAGAGCATCTGGGAGCTTCTGTTCAGTTCTTGAACCAACTGTTTTTGTCACTTCTCAAGATGGTAATTTGAGGAAATTGTATATGAGACAATTAAATGATAACAATGTTACTTTTATGTGTGTGTGTGTGTGTGTGTGTGTGTGTGTGTGTGTGTGTGTGTGTGTGTGTGTGTAGCTTGAACTCAGGCCTAGGTGTTGTCCCTGAGCTTTTTTGCTCAGGTCAAGTGAGCCATAGCTCTACTGTTTGCTTTTTGGCAGCTAATTGGAGAAAAGAATCTCAGGAATTTTCTTTCCCTAGGCTGGCTTTGAACCTTGGTCTTCAGATATCAGCTTCCTGCGTAGTTAGGATTATAGGTGTGCCACTGGCTCCTGGCAAAACAGGAACATTTGTTTTTTAAAAAAGTCATTAACTCTTTATTATTTTCCAGTTTTAAAATATAGCTCTCTTAGCCAGGCACCGGTGGCTAAAGCCTGTAATCCTAGCTACTCAGGAGGCTGAGATCTGAGGATCTTGGTTCAAAGCCAGCCCAGGCAGGAAAGTCCGTGGGATGCTTATCTGCAATAAACCACTGAAAACTGGAAGTGGTGTTGTGGTTTAAGAGGTACAGCACGAGCCTTGAGCTGAAGAGCTGAGGGACAGCACCTAGGCCCAGAGTTCAAGCCCCACAACTGACAAAAAAGAAAATAAAATAATATATATATTCTGTCTTTTCTTTATTGAGATTAAGTGATTACATAAATTTCATAGTATTGTGGGATAGTGATACTTAGCTAAAGACACAAACACATTCTAACCTTTACAAGGCACATTGTCATTATCATGGTCTATAAAGCTTATGAACTCTACAAACTTTTACATACCTTTCCTTTTGGTTAGTGTCAGCTGTTCCCTCTTTCTCTCATTCCCTCCCTCCCATTGTGGCCCTTGAGTTGCTTAGTTCACTTTCATCAATGTCCAGGGCAGCTGATAGGCCCCTCTGTTGTACGTTTTTCCTCTGATTCTGCGCCCTCCCCCTAGCTTCCCTCAGATGTGCACATGTATATACCATATGTGAGGCCAAAAACATAGAGTCATCTAAAAATATGATGTAACAAATTAAGAAGAGGTCTTTTGTTTCTTGAGTGCTAAAACAGGAACATTTTAATAGGAAGATTTTAGAATTGGAATGAACCATAACATGTCACTGTTGTTGGAATAAGATGACAGGTAAAGATGATGTCACATCCCAGCACAAGCTAAATTAGATATAAGTGAGAGCATCCTCCTAAAAGATTCCATTTAATTTAATGAAAGAAGTAATACTGACTTTTGATGAACTGTTCATGCTATTAAACCAAGAAAGTGAAAGTATGTTATGTTACTTTAAAGGTTTGGGGATTCATTCCAAGTTCTTGAGAGTCAAACTAGTAAAATACATACACAGTGGGCTTTAGTCATAGTCATCTATATTAACAAACCAAGAAATTGTGGTTGGTTTTTCTAGGGGAAAAAAATCACAATTAGGAAAATCTTAGAGAATGTGATTCACATTTCACAAGTAGGAACTAAATAATCATATGAAGAAGGGTTGGAGGTGTGGCTGAAGTAGTAGAGCACCTGCAAACACTAGTCTCTGAGTTCAATCTCCAGTATGAAAAGAACCACAATAATCATATGGTATCCTGTTGAGAAAAAATTATGGCGATAAACATATATAATCTTTCTATAGCAGTATATTCCAATCCATGCCCGACCAGTTACCAGGTGGTCGTGGTCCATAAACTTATCTTAAAGGTCTGACTGGCAATTGTCTAAACCAGACAATGGTGTTAATGATAAAAAAAAATCACTTCTCTCTCTGTTTTCCATAGAGCACAATAGAAAAGAATGTATCTCTTTTTAGCCCTTCTGGCTGGGCAAGTAGGTTTGGCCAGAGAACCTTGGCAAGAAAGAGATTCTTCCATAGGGCAGAGTTTCCAAATGCTAGGGCAGGCACACGTGGAAGGTCTATCTCTGGTTCAAGCGGAAGCTATGACGTCTGTTTGAAATAGTGACTACGTGATCATGGCTCAAATCCATTAAAAATTCAAATCAAAACTGGGCGCTAGTGCTTATAATCCTAGCTACCCGGGAGGCTGAGATCTGAGGATCTCAATTCAGTCAGCCCAAGCAGGAAAGTCCTTGAGACTCTTATCTCCAATTAACCACCAAAATGCCAGAAGTGGAGCTGGCTCAAGTGGTAGAGCACTAGCCTTGAGTACAAATGCTCAAGGACAGTGCCCAGGCCCTGAGTTCAAGCCCCAGCATCTGCGTGGGTGCATGTGAACACACACATGCGTGCGCACACACACAAATTCAAATCCAATAACTTCTTGCCTGTGTTCTGTTTCTAATTTCCATTGAGCTGCTCTTTGATGATTTTGCTTGCCATGTACATTTGAGCTGGAACATTTGATTCACCTGATAGATATAATTCTCTTCATAATTAATACATTGGCACTCTGGCTTATGAAGACTGGTCTTCCCGTATTCAGTTTAATACGAGTATTTTTCACTTTGATTCCAGTCTCATTAAGTGAGCAGAATCTATCTGTAGGGACTGTAACACTGGAAGTACAATATTTAATCCTAAGTATGTCTCAAAGTTGAGGAAACCTTGGGAAAATGTTTTTGCCACTCAGGTAAGTGACAATCTTTCAACCCCATTGCATCATTGTGCACTGCCTGCCCTTACTGTTGGATGGACATCTTAGCCAACTCTCTCATTTTGTAATGGCCAATCTGAAGCATACGCCATAGTATGGCTTTAGTTTTTACCTTGGAATTTAACATGTTGGAGAACTAGCTACCAGAACCCTTAAAAATACATTCAACAACAAAACAATAACAAAAGCAACAAACCAACAATTACAGAACTCTTTAAGGGCTGAGTGCAGTGGCTCCTGTCTGTAATCCCAACTAATCAGAAGGAAGAGAGATCCTCGAGATTGCTTGCAGTTGGAGGTCAGACTGGGCAAAAGCTATCAAGACACTGCCTCAGTGAGTATACTGGGCCTGATAGTGGACACTTCATGGTCTCAGCTATGTAACAGGCCATTGGAGGACTGAGATGTGAGGCTGGCCCCTGGCAAAACATGAGACTCTAAAAACAAGTAAATAAAAAAGGCTTGAGAGCATGCCTCAAGTGGTAGATCATTTGCTTAGTAAGAACAAGGCCCTGAATCCATTCCCTTTACTGCCAACAAACAAAAACTAATGATAGTATGAGGCCCTGAGTTCAAATTAGAGTACCAACGCAGCCACCAACTACCTTAAAACGTTCAAAATAATTTTGGATTTACAAGACAGTGATCAAGTTAGTTCAGGGATACTCCAAGTCCAACTTCACCTAGTATTAGTACGTTACAAAAGCGCAGCACATCCAGTAAATGGAAGAGGTGTAATATCAAATAAACCACAGCCTTATTTGGATTTCTCTGTTTTCTTCTCCAGTGACCCTTTTCCATTTCAGTATACAACCTAGGCTATGACATTATATTCAGTCAATTCTCAGTCATTATCTGAATTTCAGGATTTTGATCTTTTGGGGAGTATTGATCAGACACATGTCTCAATATGGATTTGCTTAATGTTTCCTCAAGTGTAAACTGAAGTTGTGAATTTCAGGGAAGAATATTTTAGAGGTGAAGTGTGTTTCTTTTACACCACATCATGGTACATACTATCACTGATACTAGTAATTGTTTGGTTAAGATAGTGTCTACCATGTTTCTTCACTGGAACTGTAAACTGTATTGGTGAGAAGGCAGACACAGAAGAGAAAGAATGACAAACTTTTTTATGCCGCCACTATTGGAGCTTGAACACAGGGACTCATAGTCTTACTTGTTTTTTATTTTTTTTCTCTCAAGGTAGAGGCTCTATCACTTGAGCCATGACTCCACATCTGGTGCGCATGCGTGCGTGTGCATATATGTGTATGTGTGTGCGTGTGTGTGTGTGTGTGTGTGTGTGTGTTTAACCAAAGATAAGAGTCTTCTCCTGGACTTTTTTGCTCAGGCTGGCTTTGAATCCTTAGAAGATGGGTATCACCAGTGCCAATCTTCTGAAAGGAGTGGTATCGAAGAGTTTGTGTACTTTTAAATTTTATTGGGAGATGTGTTGAAGCTTTGAAACATTTCACTTCTGAACATTTTTGTCAACTAATTTTAGCATTCATTAGTAGATTTTGCCTGCAGTAACTTTTGGTGATTTCCTATTCCCCTCATTTATTCTTCATTAGAAACAATATTTTGGATGGATATCTACTTGCACTCAATATGTTTTGGGACCTAGCTTCCTTTCATTTGGCTCCTTACCTTCATTAGCTTGGGTAATTCCTTCCTTTGAACATTTCTTTCTTTTTAGAAGACAGGCGACCAGATCTATTTTCTTCTAGAAGACAAGTGTACAGGGTTCTCTCTCTCTCTCTTTTCGTCGGTCGTGGGGCTTGAACTCTGGGCCTGAGCGCTGTCCCTCAGCTCTTCAGCTCAAGGCTAGCACTCTACCACTTGAGCTACAGTGCCACTTCTGGTTTTCTGGTGGTTTATTGGAGATAAGAGTTTCATGGACTTTCTTGCCCGGGCTGGCTTTGAACCGCAATCCTCAGATCTCAGCCTCCTGAGTAGCTAGGACTACAGGCATGAGTCATTGGCGCCCGGCTCAGGGTTTTCTCTTTGCCCTATGTAGTTTGTAGTGAACCATCTATACAGAATACTTGGCAAGTACTTTCAGAGGTAGAGTCATTTCAAAAAGAGGATTTCATCTCTCCCCACTTTTAGTCAGACTATATTTTGTCAAATGTCATACCGTCAGTGAAATTTCCATCATCCTTTATTGCCCTGCTTAATCATGTTACCATGCTTCCTTCATTAGTTACCCTGAAACTGCTCGGCTTTTGGCACATTTTGTCCTACTTTTAAGTGTTTAGTTGGGATCTGTTTTATTTAACTAAAACAGAATTCACATAAAATGAAATTCATCCCTTAAAGTATACAATTTAATAGTATCAGTACATTTACAAAGATGGATGACATAACCACTACCTAATTCCAAAAATGTTTTCACCATCCAAAAAGAAACTCCATATTCACTACCAGCCATTTCCATTTCCTCAATTCTCCCAACTCCTGGAAAGCACTATTCTACTCTTTGTCTGTATGGATTTGCCTTTGTAGACAATTCATGTAAATAGAATCATTCAGTATGAATTCTTCTTTTTTTTTTTTTTTTAAATTCCAACAGTTAAGATCAAGGCCTTGAGCTTGCTGGGTACATTTCAGGTACATGCCTTTGGACCAAAATGTGGGATTTTGTGTTTAGCATCTTTCTTTAATATGTTTCTGAGATTTGTACAGAACCAGGTATGTATTGGTATGCCCATTTGTAGCTGAATAATCCATTAAATAGTTTTAAAGCCTAAGTTTTAGACCACAGCCCAACTCCATGAGTTCCTCATGTTAAGTTTAGCAACAGACTTGATCTATAGATTTAGAGAACTGGGAGCAAAAGGAGAGAGGTATGCACGATTATTAAACAATGCTGGTCCAAGAATAACCTGTTCAGTCCTTGTTTCTGGGACTGTTCCAGAGCAAGGTTACTGTTGCTTCATTACTTGAAGGGAATAAACAAGTCACTGTTGTCTGTTGGGTGGTCTGTCCTGAAGAGGCTCTATTGTTCCTTAGAGGTAGTTTTGATCCCTTGTCATAAAGATGTTATCCATTAGTCCATCCTTCCTGGATTCCAACATGACTGCAAAGAGATCAGCTTTGAACAAAGACATATACAAACTGGAGGCAGCGATGCCAAGCTTTTCTCTTGCTTTTGGTTTATTTGTGGGCCCAGGTTAGTAATCAGTGCTTTCAGCAGAAATAGCTTTAAGGACCTCTTGTAGTTATACTATATTTTAAAACTATGCACCAGCCGGGGTATTGTGACTAATGGATTTGGCCATTTGAGTGCAGGATTCTGAATGGGTGCAACGTTTTTAGATCATGGTATTGTTTAAGAATTGACTCCACTGCCACACTGCCTCAGGTTTAAGGCCAGTCCCTGCCACTTAGCAGCTGTAGGAACTTATGTATTCTCTGTGCCTTAACTTCATATATAAACAGGTTATACTACCCATTTCTACATGGGTTTTTGAGTCCTACAAGAGATGATATAGTGACAATATTTAGAACAGTGCCTGGTATGTATGGTTAATAGTAAAACTTATTGTTTTTATTATTATACTATTTTGTGCTTTTTAATGATAGTGATATTCACTGTGCTACTGACAATACACTCAGCACCCACTTCTTTTTCTTTTTTTTTTTGGTCAGTCATGGGGCTTGAGAGCTATTTCTGAACTCTTTTGCTCAAGGTGAACTCTCTACCACTTGAGCACCACTTTTTTTTTTTGGTGTGTGTGTGTGTGTGTGTGTGTGTGTGGTTGTGGTTAACTGGAGATAAGAGTCTCATGAACTTTCTTACCCGGACTGGCTTCAAACCGTGACCCTAGATCTCAGCCTCCTAAATAGCTGGGATTACAGGTGTGAGCCACCAATGCTCAGCTCCACTTCTTTCTTTAAGTAAAACAATAGAATATTCAGAATTTCTTCTAGTATCAAGGTGTGATCATTTCAGACAAATAATCTTTGAGAACAAAGAAGAAATTCCAACAAGTACTAAAGTTTGAATTCAGAGCTTCCCAGCGCTTGGTGGGTGTTTTACTATTTGAGCTCCACCTCCAGTCCAGCTTTTTGTTGGTTAACTGGAGACAGACTCAGACTTTTCTGCCTGGGCTGGCTTCGAGCTGTGTGATCCTCCAATTGTCAGCTTCCTAAGTAGCAAGATTATAGGCATGAGCCTTCATGTAGGCATTTGTATAACATCCATCAGTGTGGAACTATTTAGTGTATAATTGGGAGGTAAGCTTGTAATTAATGTTATTTAATAACACCACATAAGGGCCTAATGGGGATTTTAAACTCCTATTAACGGCAAAGCGGGAAGTATTGCTTTCCACAGCAACTCGGTGATTGGCTTAAGGACGATCCAGGTTGGTTGTGATTGGTTTATTCGATGAACAAGGTCTCAGCCCGCGCTGCCAGTGGTCAATATGGCTCCACAACCGGCTCACGGGAGGGCGGCAGCCACGTGGCTACCTCAGGCTGGGCTGTAGGTGGGAGGACCTCGTTTTCCCTATCGCAAGAGGGCGCTCGCCTTTCCTCCTTACCTGAGTCTCATTCACCGTAAAAGCTTCTGAGCGACCAATCAACTGGCTGTCTCCGTACCGCTTTCAAAGTCGGCGGGCGCTCTGCCCAATAGTAAAGCAGATATTACCCATAACTTCAGGACTGATGGAAAGTGGAACCAATCACCTTATAGATCGCTGTTATCTCCGCCTCTCGAGTGTCAGATTGACGATCCTTCTAGCCAATAGAGAGCGCCGGGTCGGCGGGTGGATGAAAGCGGCTCTCTGTAATGGCGGAGCGTGGCGGGGACGGGGGAGACGGCGAGCGATTCAACCCGGGGGAGCTGAGGTAATGGGCGCTGCCTTCCCTCACATTTTGCTGCGCGGGCCTCGCAGAGGCGAGAGGTGCCGGCGGCGGCCTGCGGGGAGGGGCGCGGCGGGCGGCGGCGGCGCCGCGGGGCCAGCACCGCATGGGGCTGGGGAAAGGGGGAAGGGGAAGGCGGCTTGAATGGGAGCCGGGCCGGGCCGCGGCCTCCGCGCTCCGCGGGCGCCCGCCGCGCCTGCCTGGGAGGCCGCTGCCTCTGGCGGCCTGAGGTCGGCCTCCGGCTCCGCCGCCTCAGGGCAGCCGCGTGCGTGCGGCGGGCCGCAGCCGGGCCGGGCCCACCCTCGCCTGGCCTCGCCCCGCTGTCCTCGGGGCTGCGCCGGCCCGGGGGCCGCTTCCCTTCGCGACGGCCCCTCCGCGGGTCCCGGTCCCCCCCCCCCCCCCCCCGGCCACTTCCGCCCTCGGCGGCCCCTTCCACGTTCTCACCCCGGGGCGGCTTTGCTGCCTTTCTCTCTCGTCTCGGGCTGTCCCTCCCGACGCCGCAGTCGAGCGGAGGATCCGTCGCGGCTGCGGTGGTCCCGGGCTTGACCGCTGCATCCCCGACTCCCGTTTGCTGAGGGGTTCTCGGATCCGACCGACCCCTCCTCCGGCCCGCTCCCACCCGGCGCCGCCACTGAGGTGTCTCTCCCCCCTCCCTCCCCCCCATCGCACAGGTAGAGGTTGAGTCCGAAGGGCCAGACTGGCCTGCGTGGGGGGGGGGGGAGGCTTGAACCCACGCTGTCAGACACCCCCCCCCCCCCCCCGGCCCAGCCCTGCCCTATCCCAGGCCTCCCCAACCAGCCAGCGCCCTGGGGAAGGGCAGAGCCCTTTCTGCTTCTGCAACTTCAAGAAGGCCTGGTGTAGATTTTTGTCATGAAAATTTGAAATCCTGTGAGAAGAGTGGACCTGAAAAAAAAAAAAAAACAACAACACAAAAAACAAATCTTTTTCCTTGTAGGTGGTTTTGGAGAAAGAAAGACAGGAACAACAACAACAACAACAAAAAAGATTTTTGTGTATGTGGAGGGGGGGGCGGGGGAGTTACATTTTTTTTTTTTCCCTCCATAGATAGAAAATGGTCATTTCGGATATCCAGTATCCTATTCCGAATTGTGTCCTTGTCGGCGAAGATTATGAACAGTCGTAGAGTCTAGAGCGAAAGGTGAAATCGTGTACTGCTATTGTTCAGAAGATAATAGTTAACTTTTCACATTTATTATGGTGGCACACCCAGTGGGAATTTGGCAGGAAGAACATTTTGTGTTATTCCAGAGATGAGTCTCGGATCTTTTAAACACTGTACCATCATGAGAGGTCAGAATGCTCTTGTTCCTTTTTTTTGGGGGGGGGGGGGGAGAGTAGGGGGGTGCTGGGATTCAATCCAGAACCTCGGATCTACCACTTGAGGGCCACCTCCAGCCCATGCCTTATCAAGTTCTTCATGTTTGTAATGGAAAGTTTGTTTTGCTTTTCTGTTTCTTTTTTTTTAATTTTTTTTTTTGTGTGTGTGGTGCTGAAGTTTGAATTCAGGGCCATGCACTTTCTAGGTAAATGCTCTGCCGCTTGACTCTTGCCCCATCCCTTTTTTGCTTTAGCTATTTTTTTCATGTAAGGGCTTGTGCTTTTTGGCTCAGTTAGCCTTTAACTGCAATTTTGCCTGTTTCTCCTATTTAGCTAGTAGCCACCATGTAGTCACCCACCCAGCTTACGATTGAAATAGTCTCCATTGGAACTTTTCTCTTAGGCTACCCTTGAACGTGAGATCTTTTGGATCTCCACCTTCAGAGTAGATGGAATTACAGGCATGAGTCATTGGCTGGGCCCCGAAAAGTTTATTATTGAATTGATCTCAAAAGGGTACTTAGCCAGTCAAATGGATTTATGAGGGAACATTCTGCATTTACAGATTGCTTAGCTTTATAATGAGTAGATTGTTAATAATCTAGACATTGTTGCAAAACTGATTTGAATAGGCTTTAATTAGATGACTTGTTGCAAATATTTTATACCTATTTTTAAATCGTGGGTTAGGAACTGCTTGCAGGGCACATTGTAGAGATAGATCTTCATTATAGCATTTATCACGATTAGCTGTTTATGCAGCTCCTGTGATGTCAAAAGTTAGGACTTGTTTTGTATTTGTAACCTGAATGTAAACCATCCATCACAGCACCTGTTAAATGTGTTTAGTTACAACTGTAAATAAATGGAGAGAAAGGATTTTATTGGACTGTATTACATGACAGTTACTGATCTAAGTAAAAATGGCCTTGTCTTCAAGGAACTTCATTCTAATCAAAGTTGATCTGAATTTGAACTAAACTCCATCAAATGAAGAAATGTAAAGTGACATACACTAGGGTACTAGGTGTTGGAAAGGTCTGCATATGAGTTTGTAAGTCTGCTTACAGACTCACACTTTTCTTGATTTGTCTCCATATGTATAAGTAGCATATTTGCATTCTTGCCCTGAAAGTATTTTTGGTCAATCTTAGCCACTGGGGAGATTGCAAATGTGAATGGAATACTTCTAGAAAAAAGATTTGTTTTACCAAGTTGATAGGAAATTTGTTTTGTGTGCTTTCTTCACACAAGTACTTGTCTAAAATAAGGTGAGTGGTGGAAATGCAGATTATGTACCATATATGGAAAATTTACAGATCCAACCAAATAACATTTCTCCAGACTGGCTGCTTCAACATGTTATTTTATTTTTCTCTATAAAAATGGTGCCAAACCTAGTTTATTGGGTACTGAAAGAACTAAGAGCATAGAACAGATACTTCATGTAACTACCTGGTAAGTTGGAAGTAGGGTTCATTGTATTAAACAATGTGAAACTTCAGTACATTCAAGGTACTATATACTAGTGGGTAAAGGTAAGACAGATGTAAACAAATAAAGAGATTTCTTCAGAGTGTTTGTCATAAACGAATTTGGTAATGAGTCAGAAAGGGACTGTGAGAGGCTAAAGGTGGGAAACAGTTTGAGGTGATATTTGAACTGGGGCTGAATAACATGAGGGAACAGAAGATGATCTGGAAAGAATATGCCAGGCTCATAGTCCTCTACTATAAGTGAAGAGGCTTCAAAATCATGAAGATCAGAAAGAATAGTCTATGGAAAGGTCAATAAAGGTCAGGTTATATGGGGTCTCCTAATATACAATTCCTTATATTAGGTAGTAGTAATACATGCTAGGTAATAGTAGTAAACACTGTTGTTCACGTGAATAGCATTTAACACCAATACTATTGCTGTAGTAACACAGCAACAGCAATAGTAGCTGATACTTTACATAGCGCATCTGCACTCGTTGCTGTTCTAAGCATTTTATTATCTCATTTTGTTCTCATTGCCAGTTCTGGTGAGATGGTTGTGAGGAAGCAGTATATATAAAGAGCTCAGCATATGTTCTACACTTCAGAAAGTGGCCTCTTGAAGCTGTTGAAGGAGGAAATTATGTGAGTTTTGTCACCACTTACTTAGTGACAGAGATTAAAAGCCATCTAGTTCAATTAACAACCAAGTGCCTTTTACAGGTGAAGCTCTGGATGTGGAGGATTGAAAATAATGATAAGTAGGCTATTCAGGACACTCTAGGCAATATCTTGAATACTGCACAAGTATACTGTTCTTTCATAAAAATAGGAAATAATTTTTATTGCTATTCCTTATTTGTTTAAACCTGAGGAAACCGTGGATTCTGAAAGTATATAACTAATAACAAAAACAGAGCTCTGGTGTAACTTCTTCATTCTGAAGTCTAAGTGTTTAACTTGAACAGATAGTATGAACTTCAAAGAAAAAAATGAAATCTTGGCGTTTTTTTTTTGAAAAATGAGAGGTAGACTGAAATCTTAGGAAATCTTAAGATCTTAAGGAAATCTTAACATTGGGGTTCATTGTTAGCTGTAGGCAAAAACAGAATGTCTCTCCTTGATGGTTAACTTTTATGTGCTCTAAAGGTTAAGACATTCCTCAAGTAACAGTATTTTTGAAAGTGCATGTAATTTGAAATACATTTTAGATTTCCTTTTTTTGTTTATTTTTTTTTTTTTTTGTCGGTTGTGGGGCCTGAACTCTGGGTCTGGGCACTGTCCCTTAGCTCTTCAGCTCAAGGCTAGCGCTCTACCTCGAGCCACAGCGCCACTTTCAGCTTTTTCTGCTTATGTGATGCTGAGGAATTAATTGAACCGAGGGCCTCATGTATGCAAGGCAAGCACTCTACCACTGAACCACCTTCCCAGCCTCAGATTTCTTTTTATAGTACTGTTTGGACTCATTTTTCTAACCTTTCGAATGTAGCATCCCTTGCAAATTTGCTTCAGTATTCTTGGTATCATAATTCTGGACTTGTTTATAATCCTACTGCTTTGCTTTGAGGCAAATCCTGTGTTAGAATTGAACTGTGCTGTGGAAAACTTCCTTGAAACTTCCTTGGAACTTCAAGGAAGTTCCAAGAGTTATCATATGCAAGGTGTTGAAAAATGTAGGAAAATTATACAGAATCCATCCTGGTGAGGAAAAAATATACGAATGATAAATACTCAGTAAAACTAACTGGCTAATTTTAGTGGATTTGTGTGGTGTGCCAGTACTGGGGCTTGAAAACTTAGGGCCTTTTACTTTCACTTGGCCTTTTTGCTAACAGATGACACTCTTCCACTTAAAGTACACCTCCAGTTGTAGTACTTAGCTGATACAGAGATTCTTAGAGAATCTCTGAGATTTGTGTACCTGTGTTGGCTTCCAACCTGGATCCTCAGATCTTGGCCTCCTCAGTAGCTAGGATTAGAGATATGAACTACCAGAGCCTGTTTAAAAAAAAAAAAATACTCATTGTTCTGAAATTTCATCTAATTCTGTTGCCTAGGCTAGCCTAGTGCTTGTGATCCTCCAATCCCCCAGACTACAAGTGTACGTCCCCATGTATACAGTATACATCACCATGCCTGGCTGTAGTAAAAATGAAGATAAGATTTTACTATTTGTAGCTTTTGTACAATATTACCACTGTTTTTTGCATTTGTTGAACTTACTATGTCCAGATTTAATTATGTGCTGGGGATACAAGAAAGAACACAATTCCTATTCTGAAGAGCTTAGAAGACACCATAGTGCTTACAAGCTATTTATTTGCCTGAGTTTGGATCTTGTCTTTATGAATGTACTAGCTGTGTGGCTTTGGATAAGTAATTTAACCTGTGTTTACTTTTGTTACCTGTAAAATGATGTTAGCAATGCTGTTTCCTAGAATTATTATGAGGATTAAACGACTTAATATCTTAAAAGGGTCAATTAAAAAAAACAGTTTGAAAGAGTATATGGATAGATCATACTATCATTTATGATACTATTTGCTTTAATGTCAGCAGGAAAATATACTAGGAAAAACACTAGGGAAAATTCATAGGGAAGACTAGTGTTTTATAGTGAGGGATTGGGCAGGGAACAGTAAAGGGAAAGACTTTGTTTTTAGATGAATACTGGAGCTACCCCTCCCACAAACTTTGTATTTGGAAGTAATTTTAAGCTTATAAAATGTTGCAAAAATAAAAATAGAAACCTAAGTGTTTACTGTTCTGCTTTATTATTGCATTCATGTTCTTTGTCATTATGAACCATTTGTGGGCCAGATACCTATGGCTTTTTATCCTTAAATACCTTTTTTTAATTCCCAAATACTTTGGTGTGAAATTTTTCAGAATAGAGGGTGTGTGTGTGTGTGTGTGTGTGTGTGTGTGTGTGTGTGTGTGTGTGTGTGCGCGCGCGCGCGCGCGTGCCAGTACTGGGACTTAAACTCAAGGACTTATGCTCTCTGTTGGCTTTTTTCCCTCAAGGCTAGTGCTTTTCCTCTTGAGTCATACCTCACTTCCAGGATAGGTAGTGTTTGACTTAGAGATGTTCAGTTACTTCATAGAGTTAAAATGATAGAATTGATTGATCTAATCATGTCCTTTATGGCATTTCCTTTAGCATAGAATCCAGAATGTAGAGTTAATATTGTATCATGACATTTCTTTAGCATTCTTAATTTGGAACCATTCCATGGCTTTCCTTTGTTTTTATCTCTCTCTCTCTCTCCATCCATCCATCCATCCATCCTAACATTACTAAAGAGCACCCAGCCTCCCATAGAACATTTCTCATTTTATGTCTGACTGATGGTTGTGCATTCTTGTCTGAGATTGCTGTTATGTCCTTCTCAACCACATCATCCACCTGTCCATAGATGATAATATTTAAGACCATCTTAATGTAAATACTCCCATCCTGTGTCCATCCAAATCTCCCCACTAGATTTAGCATCTCTTAGTCATTTCGCTGATCTATTTTTTTTTTTTACCATGGTGGTTGCAAAATGATGGCTTTCCAATTTGTGTTTATAAGGCTTTTAGGATGTTTTGTTTTGTGGTACTGGAGTTTAAACTTAGGATTTTACACTTGTTGGTCAAGCACTCTGCCAGTAGAGCCTTGCCTTCAGTCTTTTTTAAAATTTTTATTATTATCTTTAAGTAGTTGTACAAAGAAGTTCCCATTCTACAAAACAGTATATGAGTACAAAGTGTCTGACAACATTGTCACCCATTCCAGTCTTTTTTTTTTTTTTGCTTTTAGTTTTTCAAATAGGATTGCAGTCCTTTAACCTATACCTTCCTCAAAATGGAGATAATAGGCTCTGAGTTCAAACCTCAAAGACTAACTAAATGAATAGGCAGAGAAATGTACTGTAGGACGTGTCACAAATTTTTAAAGTGGTCAAAAATCATGTGACCTTAGAAACAGATTTTCTCTTCATATAATGAATTTTGTGAAGTCTCAATGTAAAAATATAAAATCTATACATAGTGACAGCTTGAACTTGAATGTGTATGCTTTGTAATTATCTTCAGATGTTCTGGAATAAACAAGTCTATATTCTCAAAAAAAAAAAAAAAAGATTTGTACCACCATGACAGGTGTATTGAGATACCCACTCCGACCCCCACTACATCCGTCCCCTTGCCCCCGCCCTGGGTTAGTCTTGAACTTTGAGTCTTCCTGATCACCTCCTGAGTACCTGGGGTTGCAGGCATGAACTGCTATGTCTGGCTAAGCATCTTTTAAATTTGATGTAATTAGAGTTCAGTGGCTGTGCTTTTTTTTTTTTTTTTAATTTTGGGGAAAATTTATTCTTTATTTTCCCACACAGGATGGCTCAACAGCAGGCCTTGAGGTTCCGAGGTCCCGCTCCCCCACCAAATGCCGTGATGCGAGGCCCACCACCTCTTATGCGACCTCCTCCACCTTTTGGTATGATGAGAGGCCCTCCACCACCACCTAGGCCCCCCTTTGGACGTCCTCCGTTTGATCCTAATATGCCACCAATGCCTCCTCCTGGAGGGATACCTCCACCTATGGGTCCTCCACACCTCCAGGTAAAGAATATAGAGGTTCCTATTGCTTTGTTAGCATTGGTATCAACATTCTATGTAGGTTTTATCTTTAAAAGGTATATTTGTAAGGGAGAAAGTAGGGAGAAGTAGGGAAGAATAATTGCATTTAACATGGTTTTTGCTTTATAGGAAAGTAGGCGCTACGAAGACATCTATCTGTATATTAATCTGTAGCTTCTAATATAGTACTGGAAACAGTAATTAGTATAGAAATTAAGAATGATGTTTATTTCTTGGGGAGTATAAGGGGAGGCACAAAAAAGGGACAGAGGGTAAACAAATAAGGCAATGATAGCACTAGACAGTTGAAAATGAGCTGCACAATTTGTGGGTGAGAATGGGAGAAAAACAGAGAGGGAGGAAGGAAGCACTTCACCTTTACAATAAATTTTTTAAAGAAATTAAGAAAGGAATTCATATAAAACAAGAATTGAACAAGATAGTTCTTACTTGTATTTGATAGTTCTGAATTATCTTTCATAACTTGTCTCCTTTGTGAGAGAAAATTGAAACTGTAAGGTATTTAATGATGACATTTTTAAAAATTTATATTGAGAGTAAATATAATATACATATATGTATATATCTGTCTATGTATACTTATATACACACACATATATATCTATTCTTGAATAATAAATCTCTATGTATTCCTGAATAATAATTCTCCCACAGAAGTGATGCCTGGGATAGAATTTGGAAAAAGATTACTAGTTTTATAAGCACAGTATTTGAGATTTCTCGTTCCTGAGAAACTTTTTACTATTTTAGAAAAGGATTTATTAAGAATTTTAAAGCTAAAATCTTGCCAGGGTCTGATGGCTCACGCCTGTAATCCTAGCTATTCAGGAGGCTGAGATCTGAGGATTGCTGTCCAAGCCAACCTGGGACTCTTGATCTCCAATTCACCCACTCAAAATTGGGAACTGGAGCTGTGGCTCAAAGTGCTAGAGTGCTAGTCTTTAGCAAAAGAGCTCAGAGACAGCTCCCAGGGTATACTGCTACTCCCCCGCCAAGGGTGTGGGGAAAGCCCTTTATTTAAAAATCCTTATTTAGTGTGTCTGGACTTACTATCTGAACTGAAAAGTTGGGAAGATATCATTTCTCAAATTTGCTTTTGTAATTATATTTTTTCGGTTTGAGTGTATATGTGTTCTTTGTACAATTCTTAAGCAAGTAAATTTGTTTTCTATCAGGTTTGGTAACTTAGAATGAGCTATATATACTAAAAATGTAAAAAATATTGCTGTACTATTTAATTGATAGGGTTCTATATTTTATTCAAGATTTTAAAAAGAAAAAGTGTTTAAATGCTGTAGTATTTAAATTTAATACAGTATTTAAATGCTGTAGTATTTAGTATTTAGCATTTTATATTAGTATTTTTTTACTTTAATTTAGTATTATTATTGGTATTTACTATTTTGATATTTGGTGCTATAGTATTTAAATGTTATGGTTTTATATTTGCCTCAAGATTGGAAAAAGATAAAGGCTTTTGACTTAGTGACTCTTTAAGAGTTCATCCTGTTTGTGGAATATTAATCCATTGGCTAATGTAATCCAATTGAAATACATCAAATGTGGTTGTGAATTATTCGGCAGTGTTGGTCTTGATAGATGGTTGTGATTTTGGTGCCATATTCAAGAATTTTCTAGCAAAGCATACATGAGACATATTTTGGGATATATATTTTATATAACCTAAGTCTGTGCCCTAATGTTTGAAAGATATGAAACTGAATCCAATCAGTATGAGAAAGAAAATATTTTTAGGAAACTTGGATATCATTTCACATTTTTTGGGGGGGGTAGGGGGTCAGTTGTGGGGCCTGAACTCTGAGCCTGGGAGCTGTCCCTCAGCTCTTTAGCTCAAGGCTAGTGCTCTACCACTTGAGCTACTGCCC
Source organism: Dipodomys spectabilis (assembly GCF_019054845.1). Classification (NCBI taxonomy): domain Eukaryota; kingdom Metazoa; phylum Chordata; class Mammalia; order Rodentia; family Heteromyidae; genus Dipodomys; species Dipodomys spectabilis. The sequence continues at coordinate 13,357,278 of NW_024870824.1, forward strand.
CACTTCCAGCTTTTTCTGTGTATGTGGTGCTGAGGAATCAAACCCAGGGCCTCATGCATGTAAGGCAAGCACTCTACCACTGAGCCACCTTCCTAGCCCCTCACATTTTTACCTTAATTTCAGTTTCATTATCCAGCTCAAGATACTTTGAGAAATTCTGTAATATTATTTACAGATGCTAGACAAAATCTTTTTTAATCCCTGTTCAAAGATAGTTTTTTTAAATATCAGACCCAATATTCATTGTAGTTTTAATTTTGAAACTTATTTTTGTGCACAGCTGAAAACCTTTTACTCTGTTGTTCTTGTTGGTTATATTGCTTGAACTCAAGGCCTGGGAGTGGTCTTGGAGCTCTTCTGCTCAAGGCTAGTGCTCTACCACTTTTGGGTTTATGGTGGTTACTGGAAATATGAATCTCATGGACTTACTTGCCTGGGCTGACTTTGAATGGTGATCTTCAGATCTCAGCCTCTTGATTAGCTAGAATTATAGGCATGAGCTACCAGCAACAGGCTTAGGATCCTTACATTAAAGAGTTCAGGAATATGTGTTAGAAAAAGAAGCAACTTTTTTGCTTTAGATAAAGTAATTAGAGTTATTTGGTTTAAGATTTGCTTTGTGTCAAAATCACTGAAGAATTTTGACAGTGAAGAACTTTTCAGAGACAATCTTGGGTCCTTGATTGCTTTGGAGAATTAAATTGTATTATATTCCCGATTGGCTAACTTTCCACTAAAACCATAGGAGAGAAGAACCACAAGGTGTAGGTCAGTAAAACATGTGCAGGATCCTGGGTTCAGACCCCTGGTTCAGCCCAATGCCAGTGGCTCATACCTGTAATCCTAACTGCTTTTGGGGAATGATAACAGGAGGATCACGGTTTAAGGTTAGCCTAGACAGAAAAGTTGACGAGACCCTTTCTCAGTAGAGGGACGCTGGATGCCTTGGCACATAACTTGTCTCCCAGCAATGATGGAAGGCCCCCAAAAGACATTTGCTTGGGCAGGAAGTGACATCCTATTCAGAATAGCCAGCAAAAATCAGGTCTAAATTTGGGCTAGTGGTAGGGTACCTTCCTAACAAGCATAAAGCCTGAGTTCAAACCCTTGTACTGCCAGAAAGAGAAAAAAGGGCCCTCGGTTCAATATCTAGTACCAGATAGCTGAAACAAAAGTGTGCTGAGGGCTGGGAAGGTGGCTCAGTGGTTGAGCACTTGCCTTGCATGCTCGAAGCCCTGGGTTCGATTCCTCAGCACCACATAAGAAAAAAGCCGGAAATGGCGCTGTGGCTCAAGTGGTAGATCGCTAGCCTTGAACTGAAGAGCTGAGGGACAGCGCCCAGACCCAGAGTTCAGGCCCCACAACCGGACCCCAAAAAACAAAACAAAACAAAAAAAATGTGCTGAATAATTATTTTTAAAGATTACTCATGTTCACATTTGTGATGAGCTTTATTATTATTGATATTTTTATATGAAAATAGTATATGGTAAATATTTTCCTAGTCAATTTCTTTTTTTTTTTTTTTTTTGTCTTTTTGTCAGTCATGTAGCTTGAACCTAGGGCCTCAGCCGCTGTTCCTGAGCTCTCTTACTCAAGGCTAGCACTCTTCAACTTTGAGCCACAGCTCCCCTTCTGTTTCCAGCTAACAGAATTTGGTGGCTAATTGGAAATAGTCTAACAGACTTTCCTGCCCAGGCTGGCTTTGAACTATGATCATCAGATCTCAGTCTCCTGAGTAGCTAGAATTACAGGTGTGAACCACCAGCACCCAGCTTAAGTTTTTCTTTAGAAAGTAATCTTTGCAAAAAATGCATATACAATATAACAAACACAAAATTTTGCCCATGATACTATAATCCAGAGTTAACTACTGTAAGTACTTTTATATATTTCATATTAGGTTACTAATCAAATTTGTTTCAAAACTATTTGCTCTTATAATGCTTTCTTTTGGGTAGACCAGTAATTATTTGAAGGAAATTAGGTAAAGTGCCTATAACTATTGTTTTAAATTGACAGAGACCACCTTTCATGCCTCCACCCATGGGAACCATGCCTCCTCCTCCAGGAATGATGTTTCCGCCAGGCATGCCTCCTGTAACTGCTCCTGGTACTCCAGCACTGCCTCCTACTGAGGAAATATGGGTTGAAAATAAGACTCCTGACGGGAAGGTAATATGATAAATTATATTTTAGCTTGTCTACGTTGCAGCAAAAATCAGAGTTCTGGCAGATTGAAAGTATGGTATCCTTATCATTTGAGAATGACTGTTAGTTTAGTATGGGATGGAGTAGGACTCAATCCAGTTAGAGCCTACCAGATTGGGCTTCTGTGGAAGTTGCATAGTCTTAAGGATGCTTGGAGTACTACCATACATCTACTTGTGATATTGTGATTTTGGAAGCTCGTATTTCTGTGTTTGGAAATTTGCTAGCAGGATTCGGTACATAGAGCCATTCATAGCTAAGAGTACAGTTAAAAAACATACAAAGAAGAGCTACCATGTATGAAAAGGTGTATGGGGTGAACACAAGCTTCCCAGGATCATCTTCCAGAGGAGTCACTTACGATGTGCTATAATACCCCAGAGTGGAATGATGATAGCATATGTGAAGTATTTTCTACCAATAAACTCAGTTGGGTCTAGGATTCTTCATTAGGATTTTCATAGGAGGCTAGGGTCAGAGGCCTGTCACATACCAAAATTCTAGATTGCCAGAAGGATACTAAACTTTCAGAATAAACTTCATTGTTTGCATAAATGTTTTAGGCATAGTGAACCATTGATAGTAGCACTTTAGAAATCCAAATTCCCAGACTAACCAAGTGCTATTTTTATGAGCAGGACTTTCAAAGGATAATAGTCTTGGATCTGTTATGTTAACTTTTTGCCCAAAATAATGTTGACTTTCCTTTTTTGTTTTGGGAGATTATCTGTAGTCCCAGGATATATGACTGATCTATTTTGGTATGCTTTTTCTTTTCTGAGTTAGTTTTAGACAACTCTTAAGACAAAATATAATTGCATTATTATTTTTTTTTGTTTTGTTTTGTTTTTTTTTGGGTCCAGTCGTGGGGCCTGAACTCTGGGCCTGGGCGCTGTCCCTCAGCTCTTCAGCTCAAGGCTAACGCTCTACCACTTGAGCCACAGCGCCACTTCCGGCTTTTTTCTTTTTGCTTATGTGGTGCTGAGGAATCAAACCCAGGGCCTCAGGCATGCAAGGCAAGCGCTCTACCACTGAGCCATCTTCCCAGCTCCTGCATTATTATTTTTTAATAGTTGTCAGATTCTCTGATACCAATGATTTTTATTGTGTTTTATTTCTTGGCTTTCAGGTTTATTATTATAATGCACGAACACGTGAATCTGCATGGACTAAGCCAGATGGAGTTAAGGTTATTCAACAATCAGAGCTGACGCCTATGCTTGCAGCGCAAGCACAGGTTCAGGCCCAGGCCCAGGCCCAAGCCCAGGCGCAGGCGCAAGCTCAGGCCCAAGCCCAGGCACAGGCGCAAGCTCAGGCCCAGGCTCAAGCACAGGCCCAGGCCCAGGCCCAGGCCCAAGCCCAGGCCCAGGCCCAGGCCCAGGCCCAGGCTCAGGCTCAGGCTCAGGCTCAGGCTCAGGCTCAGGCACAGGCCCAGGCCCAGGCCCAAGCTCAGGCACAGGCTCAGGCACAGGCACAAGTGCAAGCACAAGCAGTAGGAGCTTCCACCCCTACGACCAGTAGTCCAGCACCTGCAGTGTCTACATCTACATCATCATCTACCCCATCCTCTACTACTTCTACCACCACAACTGCTACTTCAGTCGTGCAGACAGTATCAAGTGAGTACCACCCTCGTATGTGTTTTAATTTGGTGCCTAGAAAAATAAATAGGAACTGGATTCTAAAATAATCTTAAGAATATATCATCCTTGGTGTTACCAAGAATCCTGGTATTAACCTAGTTGTTACTTAAAAGATATTTTGACATCAAAACTTCTTGGTTAAAAAAATATCAGGAGTGGAAGAAATTAGTTGCTCTGTTGAAATTCATGAAATTAAGCTCTAGAAGTTCAGAGTTAACTAACTTGGCCAACACTGATGACATATGCTATAAGATTTGCAAAATAATGTTGGCCCATGCCTTACAAGTATGCAAGTTTTTCTTATTGAGGAGGCAAGAGTAATACATGTAATAGAACAGTGTGCAAAATTGTACAGTAAAAATAAAAAGATATAAGAATTTGAGAAATAGAAATGAATGAGTGAACTACATGGTTATTGGGATTTGAATGGGGATAGAATTTGATTAGGTTCACGAAAAGTAAGGAAGAGTTTTCAATTAAGAACAAAAGTGAGGAGATGAGAATTGGTGTCTTGTTGGAATTGTTACATGCTCTTCCAAGGTGAGCCAGTTTTATATTGCCTAGTGAGTAAGACTGATGCCAAATTATTGAAGGGTCTTAATAACTAGGCAAATGGCCCTTTTATAAATGCAGATTCTGGGAGTTTTTTTTTTCTGGTAGATTTTAGTAGGTTTTTGGGATATATTGAAACTAGAATACCTCTTAGGAACTTTTTAGTGATCTATTTCTGAGATAGAGGGTCTTAGAAGGGATTGTAGACAGGTTAAACCAGGAGTTGTAAGAGAAACAATCAGAAAGGAAAGAGAGGTTTCAAATGCACAATCCCAGAGGCCCAAAGATTACATCTTTTCAAAAAGGTGAGAATCTATAATTCGTAGATTCCAAGAATGACGAGAAGAATGGATTTGTTTATTCATTCGTTACTATCATGATCATTAGTGCATAAATGTTGCCACTTATTCTAAGATTGATGCCAAAAGTTACTAATGATTTTAATGAGTTATTTTTTATGATACTGTACTGGAGATGCATAGCTTTATGGGATGACTGTAGTTTCTATTGCTTTACTATCTGGATAATGGATAAGAATAAAAATTCCCTCCGATAACTTCAGGAAGTTGTGAATTAAAAGTATAAGAAATGTGTATTTGAGAGATACTTGATCATAGTGAATTCAAATTTGAATTTGTTTTATTAAAAGAAACAACTTATCATCCAGAGACAGATTTTAAATATCCTTCTTAATTTTTAGATAGCCTTGAGGGAAATGTAAGAAGCAGGAAAGGAGAAGTAGTGCTTTACACTTTTGTTTTCTTTTATATAACTAAGGTGAATATGGAAGTACAATTGTTGTGCTAACTAGCTGATTGAGTTTTTACCTTTTTATATCTTCTGTACTTCCAAAACGTGTGTGGCAAATTCAAAAATTGTTAGTGGTTTATGGATTACCTGTGATGATATAGGAGAAGAGCATTAAAAAAGGAATGTAGTTTTATGTGGGAGTTCTTTGTTGCTTTAATTCTCTTCCTGCTTAATTCTCTATTCCTTCTTAGGGAGATGCTTATACAAATCTTTTAAGTATCCTGTGTATATTCTGTATCAAAGTGCTCCATCAGTAAGCTCATAATTAGGGATTATCAACTATTTTATTAAAATACCATTTACTATTTTTCTCATTGTTATTTGGTGATTGGGAGGCCTTTATTCTAAAAACAAAATATCCAAATCATGTTCCCTTTGCTGCTTGTAAACATCAGTTTTGCTGCTTTCTGTATATTCCTAGTATCTGTTTTTATTTCTGTATCTGTATTTATTTTGATTTGTATAGAAAGTGTTGTCATATTAGTCTCAGTATTTGTCTATGCATTATGTATAGTCATTTGTCTTTTTTGTTAAGGTCTGAGATTAGTTTAGTGGTATGTTTTGAGGTCTAGAGTTTTGCTAGTTATTTTAGCAACATAACTAGTGTTAGGAACAAAATAGTGTTAGGAATTTACTCACTATTGGTAGGCATCATTTCCTGATTTCCCACTTAAATCTTTGTTTTTACCTTCTTCCTCTCTTGACTCATTGCCACTAATCAAATTCAGAAGAGCTTGTACTGGAAAGTAAGAGGAGAGGCTGAGTGAATACTTTTTGACATCTGCATTGGTGACATTTTCACTTGATATTTCATATCCTCCTAAACTAATTTTCCTGGCAGTAGTACTTTGGATCATAATTTTAAGTACTAGATTTTAAAATTTATAAACTAAAATACTTATATCTGTAAGTATGTGTGAAAAAGTAAGAATGTTTACATTCTAATCCCAGTTGTGCATAAGCTGATTTTGTGCAAGCTTATGAAAATGATCATGAAATCTGCTTCTCAGGGAAGTTGGGAAGAATAAATATATTTTTAGCCATTATAGTAGATTACAAATGCTATATGTTTGGGACTGGGCAAATGTTGCATGTAATTTGTATTTTTCACAATGTTATAAAATTATATTAATGTGATACTGTACCCTAAGGCTAGGTCTATGCTAGACCAACAATTCATTCCTGGGCCCCTGAAGATACTTGTTTGGCCCTGCTGTCTATTTAGCCAAGGTGAGTCCCTCATTAACAAGTATGAAATTGCTCACATCTTCCCAGACTAAGTGAGTTTTTCATTTTTAGAAGATGGAAACAGATACTGACAGACTTGTCAGTTGGATTATTATATTAAATAGTGTGCTTTCAATTAGAATTAAAGTTGCTTACAAATTGGGAAAGCAGCTATTTTTATTTCACTTAATTTGATAAATTCATTCTTAGCCCTATATAAGAAGAGCTTGACACTGCTTTACATCAAGAAAAAAATGAACTTTATTACCAGTGAATTTCCAAGATGAATTTTATTTTGGAGCTGGATGAGTTATGAATAAATAATCAAAATGTTTTATAACTTATAAGAAGTAGAACTTTTTTTATGTGAAGTGTGGGTTTATCTTTTTTTATTATTATTATTTGGTCTTGGGGCTTGAACTCAGGGCCTGGATGCTGTCTCCGAGTTCTTTTTGCTCAAGACTGGTACTCTACCACTTTGAGCCACCAAGATGCTTCCGGTTTTCTTGTGGTTAATTAGAGGTAAGAGTCTAACTTCTTGCCCGGGCTGGCTTCATGCTCCTCATATCTCAGCCTCCTGAGTAGCTAGGATTACAGGCATGAGCCACCCAGCTTTATTTTGGTTTTAAATATGGTAACTAGAGATGAAATGTTTTATTTTTGACAATTAAAAATAACAAGTTAGATCCCCAAATTATTCTGAACTTCACATCTCTTGGTCTCACAATGGAAACTTGAACTTTAAATTTTTTTTCTGATTTTTGAAATAAAGAATATCTTAAATTGTTAGACTCTTATTTGTTAATACATAATGGTTACTTATCTGCCTGTCTTTTTTTCCCCCCTGTGTTCTTTTCTTGGACAATTCTGGTAATATCATTGATTTGCCCACCTCTTACTCCTTTTCTTTCTGTGCATCTATCAGGTTAATTCATCAAATAAATGATGGTTATTACTTTTAATAATTAAACTTTTTAGTCTGCCTTCCTCATACATTCATGAAGCCATATAAATAACATATGAATGCACTCTTATAAAAATTACAGTCTTGAACAAAGCATATGAGTTAAACATGAAAGACACACCTTGAGGTAATTATTGCTTATAAATATTGATGTGTATTCAAGATCATTTTCTTTACATAAGAGGTCCCAGTTTCCTGTCCAAGAAAGTTCAAACTCCCTAGCCTTTCAAGGCTTTTCACTTTTCTGCCCTTGACCTCCTATTCCAGTTATAACTCACTAGTTTTATTGGGATGCCTAATGTTTCCAAACAGTTCCTTATTGGCTCTCTACTCTGTCTTTGCTCATCCGTTTCCCCCACTTGGCTTATATTTCCCTTTGAAATCTTGACTCTTTCAAGGCTCATCATCCCATTATAAAATTTTCTGAAACCTCTCCACCGCTAGAAGTGGTTTGTGGATGTTGATTTATATCCTGATACATTTATTCCATTTCACTTTGTATTTTAGTTTCTTTCCTATATTACACTTAGTTGACTATTTTTCAAACTTCAGGAAGACAACAGACTTTTTGACAAACTTCTTGCAGTGCATGGAAGGGACCCTTAGGTGCTTACTGAATGCGTAATGATATATGAATATCATATAAAATGGTTTATGAAGGAGTAATACATGTGTTTGCTTTTATCTTTTATCAGCACCCACAACACAGGATCAGACCCCAAGTTCTGCTGTTTCAGTTGCCACGCCTACAGTTAGTGTTTCAACTCCTGCTCCTACAGCCACACCAGTGCAAACTGTTCCCCAGCCACATCCCCAGACGTTACCTCCTGCTGTTCCTCATTCAGTACCTCAGCCAGCGGCAGCAATACCTGCGTTCCCACCAGTAATGGTACCTCCGTTTCGTGTTCCCCTTCCTGGCATGCCAATTCCCCTTCCAGGTAAACCATCAGATTACAGTAGTCTTTCCAGCTTTGTTTTCATATTGTCAGTAGTTTGTTCTCATGTGTCTGTTGCATTTGAAATTTGCCTTGAATCTCACTTGTTTGAAATGTTTTTGAAAGATTCATGGCTAACTGCAATATTTTCTCTTGAGTTTTGGTAAATGTCTTTTTTTGTTGTTGTTTACATGTCCTAAAATTAGTCACATTTAAAGCTACACTTCGGATTAGCCTCAAGTAAATTAAAAATGATGATCTTTTATGCAAATATGTTCTGAATACAGTATGTAAGGAATTGAGTCTGTGAAGTTTAAGTCACAAGTCATAATAGCTTGCACAAGTTGATTTATACATAGCCCACTGTTGTAAGCACTTTACATATATTCATTTCTTTAATTTTTCTCAACTATTTTATGAGGTAGGTACACAGAGCAAATTATTTGCCCAAGCACATAGCAAATAAGTGTTGGTGTTGTGATGTCACCCAGTATCCTCCATATCTAGATATCTAACCCTTAATTATTACTTGCTGGGCAGAAAGTATGAGTTACTCTGTGAGCAAATTCATATGAAACAGAAACCAGAGAGTTCCCTTTTAAAATCATTTAAAATCATTTTAAAATCATTTAAAATTTGGTAAAATTTAAATTTTCGTGTCTTGCTATTTTGTGAGAAATTAAAAAGAATAGAGAATGATTTAAGAGTTGTGGAGAATTCTTTCTATAGAGATTAAATAGTAATAGTATTGGGCGTTCTACTTTGAGTATATTTGCTGTTGTCATGCATTTATTCAGTCCTTGATCCATGATTTATTCTTTTTGTGTTATGACTTGAAAATACTGATACTGAAGAGAGGTCAGTTGATAGGGCTACATTAGCAAGGATGAAAAGAGCATTGGCTTTTATCTCAATTTCCCAATCCTCCACCTATTTATTACTAATAGTTTATTGTACTAGAAACTAGTAGAATTAGATAGTTATTTCTTAGATTTGCACACATTTTAATTATCACTGTTGCTCAGATTGTCTTTTTGTTGTTGTTGTTGATTGTGGGGCTTGAACTCTGGGCCTTTAGCTGTCCCTCAGCTCTTTAGCTCAAGGCTAGCGTTTTACCACTTCCAATTTTCTGAGTAGTTTATTAGAGATAAGAGTCTCACAGACTTTCCTGCCTGGGCTGGCTTTAAACCTCAATACTCAGATCTCAGCCTCCTGAGTAGCTAGGATTACAGGTGTGAGCCTTCTGCAAAATAAGTATTTTGAAAGGAACACTTCCACATAATATGTTTTGGCAACAAAGGAACTAAAAGTTTTAAGAATTCATGGTTTTTATTTGAAAAACCTTTTTAAAAAAAAAATTAAAAATTGGCCCTGGGGCTTGAATTCAGGGCTTGGGTGCTATCCTTGAGCTTTTTTTCTCAAGGCTAGTGCTCTACTACTTGGGTAATAGCTTCACTTCTGTCTTTTTGGAGGTTAATTGGAGATAAAGAATCTCACAGAATTTCCTGCCTGGGTGGCTTTGCCTTGCCATCTTCAGATCTCAGCCTCTTGAGTAGCTAAGATTATAGGCATGAGCCATAAGCACCCAGCTTGAAAAGCCTTTTTATTTATAGTTGATGTTGTGTTAATTAAATGTCCTATCTGTGATATTTAAGAAACTCAAGTCATTTTAAAATGAGAAAAAAATGTTTTCTGTAATACTAGAGATTATCCTTTTTCTAAGTTAAAAATTAAGATGAGCAACTGAACACTGAATATAGTTTTTGTAAGAAACTTAATAACAAATGGAGAATAGCTTGCATTTGTCATAACTTTGTGAAATCTTAGTTTGCTTTAGAGTTAAGGATATTGTTGTTAAGGACCAGGTTGTGTATAGTGAGAAGACTTACAGGTAGTCTGATAGTTATGTGGAAATCTTTTGAAAAGCTCTAATCTGAAAGGGCTCTTAACTCTAGGTTTAAAGAAAGGATGAAAGGGACAGAATATTATTTCTGTGGAAGTTGGAACTTTTTTTTTTTTTTTTTTTTTAACAATAAATCACTCCCTCTATAGTTGTATTTTGATGGCTACACATTCTTTCCTGACTCTTGCCCCATCATTAAAAAACAGGTTGTCACCATTTGGGTCACCAAATCAAATGGCATATGTGAAAGTTTGTCAGTACAAGCATTTAATAATAGCAGACACTGATGGCATTTTGTAGGTCAGCTGGAAGAGAATTTGAATTGGTAAGTTTTAAACATTTTTATCTAGGATACAAAGATTTGGGGAGATGGAAGTAATGTCTTAGAGAAAGTTATATTAATATTTGCTTATACTAAGGCATTTCTGATACCCATTCATTTTCTCATTTCCCCTTTTAATTTAGTCCTACAAAGTGCTAGAGTGAAAAAAGACTACGAATTTCTCCTCCCCAGGCCTTTGTTTTTCATATAACAAGATCTTTCAGTTTTTTCCTCTTTCTTTCAACTAAGTGTAAAGCTCAACAGGAACAATTAATGTTATCTTGGAGCCTTAAATTTTGTTTAAATCAGTATTGTCTGTCTCTAGTGAGTATAATTAAGTAAGAGATACACAAGATGAAGGGAAGGAATGGAAGAAGGAATAAAGGGTGGGATTTGAGAGCAGTAAAGTTGGAATAGGGTTCTATAATTTCAGCTTCTAAACCAAAATCTTACTTGGAATTTTAAAAAAACTTACTGCTGTTGGCATCAGAATTATCTAAAATACTACATAAAATGTTCTAATATGAAAATTGGAGAGTTTCCCTTTTTAAAAAGACATTAGGGCCTGGGCACCTGTACCTCACACAATCCTAGCTTCTCAGGTGCAGGATCCACTGGAGGCATGGCTCAAGAGGTAGGTAGAGCACCAACCATGAGCAGAAAAGCTGAGTGAGAGCGCTAAGGCCTGGGTACAACTACCTGTAATGGCACCAAAAAAAAGTGGGGTGAGGCGGGGAAGCAAGTGCTGGTGTAATAGATTTGGTAAGCCTGCAGATGGCATTGTTTACACTAATTTAAACTTAAATTCCTTAACCAGATAAATTCAACATTAGGGAAAATGAATCTATACGTGGCTTTACTCAGCATGGTTTTATAGTCTAATACTTTTATTTTAATTCAAGATTAATAGAAAGTTTAGCTCTAATATGGTTTATATATCAAAGAGTAATTAAAATATTAAAGAAACTTAAAAATTGGCAGTATTTTGTTTGTGTGTATGAACATTATTTATAAACTTTAATTTTAGTCTCTCAATAAGGGAGATTTTTCTTCTTGTCATCCATTAGAGGGGAAATAGTTTATCGTTTCTATTTAATTTTCATGGGTACCCATAGTTTTCCTAGCTGAAAAAAAAGTAAAATTTATATCTTAACTATTTTAATTAAAAACATTTTAAAATCCACTTCCAAGTTTGAATTTTCTCAGTTAATAAATCTTAGTTTTCCAGCTTTTCCTTTTATTCTCTTACTGCCATTAAAACACATCATGATGAGTTTTCATTTTTCTCAGACTGTATATAATATTCTCAATGTAATTGCTTTGTTAGTCTATGATAGAAGTATCTGCAGCGTCAGCCTGTACACACACACACACACACGCACACGCACACGCAATATTAAATGGGCTGGGTGATTTTCAGCTTCAGTCTGCTTCCAATGTTCAACTTCATGTGATTCCCTATAGCAGGCATTAAACATGGATATTTGTTGTTAGTTGAATAAGCTTTCTCTCCTTCATCTTTGCCTTTCTTTTATTTAAACTATTATTTGCCATGGAATATCTGGATCCATTTTATACTTTATTTTCTTCTTTTCCTTCCCACCCCTCTTTCTCTTATTCCTTTTCTGCTTCTGCATAGTTAAGCCTCATTCCTCAGTTCCTGCATGTAGTTTCAACTTAACAGCCACATACAAAAAGTAATTTGTCAGTGCCATGCTGCATCTGCATTTTCTGGCATCTAAGCAACAGCAGCATGGGTTCGATGTTCTGTTGTAAAATGTCCCATATTAGTAATTTATTACATATGTGTAATGAAGGGGTTTTCTTTCATTACATTTAAACTCTAAAGTCTCCTTTTAATTATCAGAGCTGGTAGGTAATTGATATTATAATTTAGAATTAGTATCATTAGATTGGACACCACTTCCCACAAGATGTCAAAATTTATTCCATTCTTGGTCTTTTTCATTGGAAGTAACCTTCTAAATTGTAGTGGTAAATTATTTCCCCGAATCCCAGTGGTAGCCGACATACAATGGCAGCTTTCCAACCTGTGCTTGCTTATCCATTTTACAGGTGTAGCAATGATGCAAATAGTCAGCTGCCCGTATGTAAAGACAGTCGCTACCACCAAGACCGGTAATTTTTAAAACCATCTTAGTTTGTTTTGTCTGTAAGTTGGCATGGTAGTGAATGTTGTTGTTTATCCTTTTATTTATTTATTTTTTTGCCCTAGTGAGTGGATATTTTTATATATATCTATTTTTTTTAAATGAGCAGTTTAAATACAGTTGTCATTTTTGACCAACACTTAATTTTCCCAATTGCCTGTAGTATTAGATTCTTTGGTTCACAAAAGCAAATAAGGTCAGATCACTTTATAACTTAATTTATGTAATAAGTGTAAACAACTTCATTCTCATATTCATAACATTTAATTTTATTTTTGATGTGTTTTTAAGTTAAATATAAAATCATATCCATGTGTAAAGTGATGTGATTATTATGCTTGCATGCTAGTGAGTATATGTGTAAGTATTTGTGTGTAGTATATATTTTAAAGTTATCTAAGATAACTATTTAGAATCAAGTATTTTGTTTTCAATTTAGATTCACATATCCTTATGTTAGTAGTAATATGTGGTTTTGATTTATTTATCTGTCTTATGAAGTATAAATTGGGCTTGTCTTCAAAACTAGAAGCCTTGCCAGTTATGGTAGTATATACCTATAATCATAGCACTTGGGAGGCTAAGGCAGGAGTTTTAAGAATTCAGTGAGAGTTTGGACTAAATAGATCTGTCTTAAAGAAACTAACAAAAGAATCCTCTGCTTTCTTTTACGAAGTGTATATACTTAGCAGTCTGTATAACTGACTGTGTTATTTAGATTTGACAAACTCAGTCAAAATTTGAGAATTTTGTTCATACCGTTTTTAAGTATTTAAAACTAGAAAACAATTTTGTCTTAGGAATTTATGTTCAGTAAAATAGCTTGAATGTCATCATTTCATTAGAATTCATGAGAAATTTCTCCATTGCCAAAGGGTCTTTTGAAAGCTCTTTAAATTAGCTCTTAGTTTGAGAAATGTCCTTTAATATTCAAAAAAGTGTTTACATTTGTTAGTAGAGCATGTACCATGATTTTTATAGTTTATGTTCAGCCTTACAGAAGAGAACCCAAATTTATACCTTTTTTGGGTTGATTTCTGCTTCTAATTGAATGTTGGCATTAGAATTTAAAAACCAAGGAAGTAGAAATTAAGTAATATTTACTACTCACTTTTTTATATGATCTTGTTTCAACTGATCATTTATTTGTTAATATTAAATAGAAAGATTTAGTTCATATTATAGAGATGTCTTTTGTATTATAGCTTAATACTTGGGTCTAATTTTTTATTATTCTTTTTTTAGGTGTATTACCAGGAATGGCTCCTCCTATCGTTCCCATGATACACCCCCAGGTTGCTATTGCAGCTTCACCTGCTACCTTAGCTGGAGCAACAGCAGTTTCTGAATGGACTGAATATAAAACAGCGGACGGGAAGACATATTATTATAATAATAGAACATTAGAATCAACCTGGGAAAAACCCCAAGAACTAAAGGAAAAAGGTAGAGTTAGTTCTGCTTGTGTATTAGTTGTCGTTTTTCCATCTGCGGAAATCAATTCACTTATGTATGCATATAATATACATACTTTCATATTATCTAAAGTTGCATATTTTTTTATTGTCCTTACTGAGGATTGATAGTACTGATCAACAAGGACTGTGTGTTTTATATGTAGAAAAAGAATTAAGGCCCTTAGAGACTTAGATGTAGAGTGCTCATAATTTTCTGTACCATAGCTCCCATTTCTATTTCTAATTGTCTTAGTATTCATTCTTTTTAGCAAAATGTATGAATGCTGCAAATGATATATGAATGACCTGACCAGTTTTATGTTCTTTTGAAGTGAGTCAGTTTTTAAAGCATTTCCTGGTCATATCAGAGTCAAATAAATGATACTACATAAAGGAGCATTTTAGCTTTTGTCTAATCCTAATTACACAAGAGGCTGAGATCTTGAGGATTGTAGTTTGAATGAAGTCAGCCCTATCAGAGATGAGTTTTTGAAACTCCTCTCTAGTTAACCAGCAAAAAGCTGGGCTGGAGGTCTGGCCAGCTTTGAGCATGAAAGCCCTGGTAGCCCTGGTACTGGCAAAAAAAAAAAATAGCTAGCAACTTTCTCAACTTTGAAATCTCTGAAAGTTCTTCAAAATTATATCAACTGAATGACATATTTTTAACAGAAAAATTAGATGAGAAGATTAAAGAGCCAATTAAAGAGCCATCAGAAGAACCTCTGCCAATGGAGACAGAGGAGGAAGATCCTAAGGAAGAGCCTATAAAGGAGATAAAGGAGGTAAAAGGGCCATGACCTGCTAACCTGGGATCCAACCTTGATTGATTGGTACAGTTTACTTATAATTGAGTATTTCATATATTTTTAATAATTGTTGTAAGTTTGATCTCTGAAATTTTAGGATTCTTTGACATTTTAAACCAATTTTTCCTTTGAAAGGTGGAATTATATGAAACTAGGGTCCATAGAATGACGATGATCTTGGGTCAGAGCAATGCTAGAACATATAAGTATGAAGAAAAGAATGAGTATTCTATTCAGTAGTTAGTTGAATCTAATCTTCTGACTTGTAAACTGGTTCAGATTAAAGTCAGAAGTACCACTTCATATTTGAGGAATGTTGGTTGTATTCTATTTCTACACCCTACCATTATTTTATATTCAGGCATGTAATGATAACTATAATTCCAGAAGATTTTGTTTTTTGGAACCTTGTTTAGTGAGGAGCCAATGATAATCATGGTTCAGTACAGAAAACTTAGGAGAAATAAATAACAGTTTTAAATGAAGAGGTCTCCTCTAATTTCATATAATTTAGTTCCTCATTTCTTCCTATAAACGCATGACTAGTGAATTTGTAAGACAGGACCAGCTGCTGTTGCTGGGTTTTGCTAATATGCAGTTCAGTTATTTCAGTGGGACAAGGATTTAATTTTGTTTTTAAAGAAATTCGTGTTCAGGGTTTCCCTACCTTAGCAACTAGTATATTCATTGCACTTTGAGATATTTGTAGTGATAATTAGTTTTTCTTATTTGGTGTTTTTTTTTGTTTTAACTAAATGTGAACAATATTATTTCCCATAGGAACCCAAAGAAGAAGAAATGACTGAAGAAGAAAAAGCTGCCCAAAAGGCAAAGCCAGTGGCTACTACTCCTATTCCTGGTACTCCATGGTGTGTACTTAGTTAATCAGTAGTTTTATTCATTGATCATGTTTTATTTTTTAAATAAATTTTCTTTCTGTAGGAAGAATAAGTAAATTAAAGAAGAATATGTCAGATAGACTTTTATCCAGTTGATATTTTAGTTTTGTTTCTTTACTTGGGCTTTTCTAACTTTAAATTCAGTTGCTATAAGTTTCTTCCATGCTACTCTCCATTATTGTTTACTGCTCATAGTTCTATACTTGAACTACAGTACAATCCTGAATCTTACTTTTTTATTATTCAAAATGTTGTAAGTTTATATATAAAATTTAAAATGGAACCCCCATAGGGGTGTAAGTATATCTACTTTTCATATGGGAATATATATATATGTATATGTATATGTTGTGTGTGTGTGTGTGTGTGTGTGTGTGTATATATATGTATGTATGTATGTATGTGTATATATGCTTAACACCCCTAGTATGTAATTACATTATAGAACAATGTAAAATTAGGTCTTTTTAACTTAACTACTGAACCAACTGCTTATTATTTTCTTCTTGGGCTTGGTTTTTCAATACACAATTAGATCTTATTTCTTTCCTCCTTTTTCTTTTGTCTGCTCATATTAGTTATTCCTCTCTTGTTTCTACTTCAGCTTTTCTTTTTTTCTTTTCTTTTTTTGTTTTTGGGCTTGAACTCCAGGCTTGGGCTTGGGCTCAACTCTAGCATTGAGCTCTTTAGTTCAACGGAAACACTCTACAGTTAAGCCACAGCCCCACTTAAAGTTTTCTTACTGGAGACAAGAGTCTCACAGACTTTCCTGCCCCGGCTGGCTTTGAACCTCCATTCTCAGATCTCAGCCTCCTGAGTAGCTAGGATTATAGGCTTGAGCCACCAGTGCGTGGCTCAGGTTTTCTTTTTTGGGGGGGGGGGGGAGGGGTGGGGTCTGGTTGTGGGACCTGAACTCTGGACCTGGGCACTGTCCCTCAGCTCTTCAGCTCAAGGCTAGTACTCTACCATTTGAGCCACAGCACCACTTCCGGCTTTTTTCTTTTTTCTTTTGTGGTGCTGAGGAATTGAACCCAGGGCCTCATACAAACATGCAAGGCAAGCGCTCTACCATTGAGTCACCTTCCCAGCCCCCTGGCTCAGCTTTTCTTTTGTGTGGGGGTGGTAGCGGGGTTTAAACTCAGTTCCTTGAGTTTGCTACACTCTATGTATGACTCTGAGTCATACCTCTAGGCCTGTTTTCTTGTTGGCTGTTTTGAGATAGTCCTACTTTCTGTCTAGGCACATGCCTGAACTTGAATTACCTATGTTAGGCTTCCCATGATGGCTAGGATAACAGGTTCTCTTCTGGGAGGGAGTCTTGACTTATTTACCAGGCTATTTAGTATCAGTTCAGCCTCCCGTACAGCCAGGATTACAAGCATGAGCCACCAGTACTTGGCTGACATTTAATCCATATATAGTATGTACTTCGAAATGACTTGGTTGTTTATAAAGTCATGTAGTCTATAGATTCTATTTCAAACTTTCTCTTCTTGCTGTTTCCCCCCTAAACTTCTGTCTTAAGTCCTTTTGGTACTGTTTAATAAGATCTTCCATTCCTGAATATCTTACCTTATAAACTAGTGAGTAGAAGTAGAGGTAAGATCTGTTTGAGGTCTAATCTTTAGATACTAGTTTTCTCAAAATGAAAGTGTACATGCCTCTATCTGTGTGTGTGAGAGAGATGTATAATGGTAATCATTGGTAGTGATTACTGTCTATGTCAATGCTTTTCAACAAGGAAAAATTTTGCTCCTCAGTGGATATTTGGTAATCTTTGGAAACATTTATTTCATATCTTTCTATCTGTCTGTCTGTCTATCTATCTATCTATTTATCTATCTATATCCCAATCAATCTATCTATTTATCTATCTAAAATATCTTTCTATCTACTTTTGTACTTGTTCTGGGTCTTGAACTCAAGGCGTAGGTGTTGTCCTGAGCTTTTTTGCTCGAAACTATCACTCGACTACTTGAGCCACAGTTCTACTTCTGGCTTTTTTGGGGTGGTTAATTGGAGATAGTCTGACTTTCTTGCCTTGGCTAGCTTTGAACTGTGATCTTCATATCTAAGTAGTTAAGATTACAGGTGTGAGCCACTGGTGGTGCCTAGCTTGGAAACATTTTTGTTTGTTACAACTTGGAGGCTGTTAGGAGCCAAAGATACTTCCAAACATCCCACTGTGCACCAGATAGTTCTCTAGAAGAATTGCTTGACCCAAAATCTGAATAGTACAAGATTGGAATTCCATGGCCTAGATTCTTAGGTCAATAATTGTATTTGTTAATTCTCTTTAAAGTTATTAACTGAAATATGTATAGCGAGATATCCTTCCTCCTAACCAGTGTTCATTCTGCTACAAACTATAGTGGAAAGGAGAACCAGTTTCTAGAAATAGAGTTGGCTTGAGTATTACTCATAGATTTAAATATATTTTGTTTTTATCCCTTATAGTTATTATTTTAATTAGTTTCCTCATCTTGTTCTCTTTAAGGCTGGCTCCTGAGCTTTTTTGCTATAATTGTTTTCTTTATTTGCATTTTTATTATGACAGGATATTTAGGGTTTGTTTTGTGTACTTTCTACCTCTGACCTAGAATTAGTTCTTTGTCCAAAGAGTCCTAGTTGTGGGAAGTATCATTTATAGGACATAGTGTGAAATTTAGGGCTAGTGTTACTATTGAGTTAGTTGTTTTTAGGTCTCTTTGGTAGAAACAGATAGAAGATAATTGAAAATGCAGTATGAGTTTATACTATTATGTGCCATTCAGGTGTGCTAAAAGATTATTTTACTGAACCATATGATCTATCTCATACTCATTTTAATATTTTCTTTTCCTTGTTGAAAATACTTTTTCTTTTTTTAATACCTTTTTATTGTACAGAGGGATTGCAGTTATATGAGTAAGGTAATGAGTCCATTTCCTATTGAGTATTGTTACCCCCTCCTTTGTTTTTCTCCTACTATCCCTTCTTTCCCCACCTTCCCAACTCATACAAGATGCAGGACACTGGAATCAAATACAGTGACAACAGAGGTTATACCATGGGGGGAGAATATACAAAAGAAAGAAAAAAAATCACATAGTATATTAAAAACAACAGAGGAGAAGTTTGCTTTGATTGTTTTGATGTACCTACTTTCTTTGTTTCTGGAGATATTTTATTGTAGTTTCATAGTGTTCCTGAAGTTCTGTTCATTCTTTTCTTGTTTTTATTGTTGTTTTTCCCCTCCATCCTTCAAGTGAGATAATTACTGATCCAAATTACAGTTACTTACCATTTCTAAATTTTCTGCTTCTCTACTATCTCTTCATTTCCAGTTTTCTTTTAGTCACATGAAGTCTATTGCTTTTATAGTTTTTATAGTACATAAGAGCCTCTGATCATTTTAATACCGGTCACTTTTGGCTTGACAACTTGATTATCTGACCAAAAACACTTGGTTTCTTCTGTTAAACTGTTAGCTACTTGCTGAAATTAGGAACCACTGTCAAGGTAGAGCTATAAGGGAGAGTAGGGAATAGGAAATCTACTTCCTTTGAAATTGCTTCTCTAAATTTTGATTGTTTTCCTCATTTTTATATATTTTTGAAAAAATGTTACAGATTCCTCTCACAACTTATTTTATTTGGCGGGGGTGGGGGCTGAGTTTTGTGGTTTGAAAAATAGGACCAGTGGGCTGTAGTTTGATGCAGTTGATATTCTCTTAGATTTTATACCAGTTATAATTAGTTATTCAAGTCTTCAGAGAAGATTACATTTGAAGGGTGATTTTGGTTATATCACAGGAGTAGAGCTATCATGTTCATAAAACTTGAGAACTGCTGAGATGGCTGCACAATATTGCCTTTACATTCATTTAGTAAAAGGCGAAAGATACGTGATCTGAAGAGAAACCAGAGTATTACATTTATTTAGTACTGTCATTGAATATTCCAAACCAAGCTCCTAAGCACTCTTGATAATTGCTTTGCTTTCCCTGGGTTTCCCAGTATACAATGCTGTTCCTTTCCCACCTTTCTCCTCTCCCACTTAATCAGCAAGTTAGTTTTCTTCAGTTCTAAAAGTTAGCTACTTTGTAAATAAACTATTAGAAGTAGGAAAATGTCCTGTCCTATCCCCTTGTTCTCTCCCTATTTGACAAATTGATCTTAAAAGATCTAAGTATGAAATACATTCTTTAACATAGAAAAATGACACTGTGAATTAATTCTTAGGTGTGTTGTTTGGACTGGTGATGAGCGGGTCTTCTTTTATAATCCCACCACCCGACTTTCTATGTGGGATCGACCTGACGATTTAATTGGAAGGGCAGATGTTGACAAAATTATTCAAGAGCCCCCTCATAAAAAAGGACTGGAAGATATGAAGAAACTAAGTAAGTTTTAAATTAGGAATTTATGTTCTAATTTTAATGTTCTTTAAATGATGAAATATATGGGGACCAGTAAGAACACCTAATTTTAAAAAATAGACTACTATGAAAATTTGAGTAAAGTTGTATTTTGTAAAATACATGCATTTTAATTTAATGTCTTTGTCAAGATCTTCAGTTAGTCTAATATATGTTGGATATTTTGTTGTTTCTGCTTGTTCATACCACTAAAATGCTCCTCAGTGAGCCTTAAAATACCTTTCTGTACTATTGGTATGAATTTTTTTTAGTAATCAATAGTTCCCAGATATTTTAATTTTTACTCTTTAGTTATTCAAAGGATTTGCCATTCAAGAAAGTTGAATACAAGGCCTCTTGATCAATGTATAGGTTTTCTAGGGAGGCATGATAATAACAATATTTCAAATTTAACAAATCTTAGTACAACACTTGTGATTGAGAAATTTACTTGGAATATATATATATATATATATGCATGTACATATTATATTGACATTTTTTACTTGTAATTTCCCAATGAGAGGAATTTTTTCTTTTCTTTTTTTTTTGGGGGGGGGGGGTCTGGTCATGGGGCCTGAACTCTGGGCCTGGGTGCTGTCCCTCAGCTCTTCAGCTCAAGGTTAGCACTCTACCACTTGAGCCACAGCGCCACTTGTTTTTTTTTTTCTTTTTTGCTTATGTGGTGCTGAGGAATCGAACCCAGGACCTCAGGCATGCAAGGCAAGCACTCTACCACTGAGCCACCTTCCCAGCCCCGAGAGGAATATATTTTCTATCTAATACTGAAAGATGCTAGGCATCTATGTTTACCCCTTCAGCAGTATTTGCTTATAAGTATAATAATACTTATAAGTATAGCTACTGAATTATACCAAGAATGTATGTGATTTGCTTCTGTTTTTTAAATCTGTTTGCAAATGTTTTATTCATTTATTAACATACAACATGAAAGAGAGTACCATAAAGTATGAATCCGGAAAAAAGATTTTTATGTGTGGTGGTACTAGAGCTTGAACTCAGGGCCAGGGTGCTTTCTCTTAGTTATATTGTTCAAGGCTTGTGCTTTGCCACTTGAGCCACAGCTCTACTTCTTGCTTTTTGTTAATTTGAGAAGAGTCTCCCCAGTTTGTCTGCCTGGGCTAGCTTCCAACCATGATCCTCAGATTGCAGCCTTCTGAGTAGCTAGGGTTTCAGGCATGAGCCACTGGAAACCAGCTACGAAATAATTATATATTTGTAAAATTAAGGTTTAGGAAATGAACATTTTATATAAGTTGAAATTTTAATATAAGGGGAGTATTATGGAATTGTTATACTTAACATTTTATGAAAGAGTTTATGCATACAATTTTTAAAAGAAAATTTTATGAGATACATGCATGTAACTTTATAATAATATTTGAAATGTTTTTGCCAGGACATCCGACCCCAACAATGCTGTCCATCCAAAAGTGGCAATTCTCTATGAGTGCAAGTGAGTGAAATAACTATAAACAGCAGCTTTTTTAAAAAAAATTATTAAACTGCAAGTGTTCTAGTACTTATATGCAGAAGGATTATTGCCTAAGTAGTTCAGCAGTTACTTGATTGTTTTTTTTATTCAAAGTTTTGATTAAATTTTGTCTTAACAGTTAAAGAAGAACAAGAATTAATGGAAGAAATGAATGAAGATGAACCTGTTAAAGCAAAAAAGCGGAAGTAAGTAATACAGTTTGTGCAGTCCCAGGTAGATTTTCCTCTTCAAATTATCAGTTTTCATTTGGAAGGGACAGCCACTATGTGTGTTATTAGGAGAGAGAAGTCATGATTGCTTTCTTATACTTGATATTTAATAGCTTTGTTTTATAATGTAGAAATGGTGCCCCTTCTGTTGCTAGCCTTGAGAAAGGTTTGGTTATTCAAATATATTTAACTATTCATATATATTATGAACAACAAATAGTCTTAGGAATTTGTTGATTATTTTATAGAAATTCTGTAAATCTAAATTTTATTTAGAAGATACTTTTTTCTTTAATATATACCTCCAAATTCCATCCTAGTGATCTCATAAACATTGACATAGACTTCTCACCCTATATTCTTGTCATCTACCTAGTCCTTGAATTTGGTCTTTATTGTCTAGTTAGGAATTAACCCATGAACTTATAAAGTGCTCTAAGAGAAAGACTGACAAAAATAGAATCAGTAGCATGGCCAGCGTTGAATAAAATATGGGTCTTTACTAATTATGGGGAGGTGGATAGTTTGTGTAGGAGGTTGGGGAGTGGGGGGGGAGAATGGGAACCATTATTTAGTAACAAAAAAGGAAAACGGTTTCCTTTTATTAGGGACTAATGATCATAGTCCTAATTGGAAGGGGGCAGGTTGAATGAAACCAGGTTATAGCAAGGAAATAAGTATGTCAGCCCTTATCTAGGGTGGTTCTTTTGAAAAATATGTTTATTAACAATGATTTTAAAATTAAGATACTAAAGAGAATCACTGTAATCTATTACCTTGACACAGCTAATATCATTTTTACAATTGGCTTTGTAGTTCTTAACCGAATATATCTTTATTAGTTGTGATTAACCAACTTTGTGTTCTTTTTAAAAGAATTCTAGAATAATATATTTATTTTCTTAATTATTATAAATGACTGTTCATTCTGTTTATGTACCATAATTTTGGATGTTTCTATGATGCTAAACTTTTAGGTTGTTTTTAATTGTTTGTTCTTATAGACAACTCTGTAAGGTTTTTAACTGCTTTTATCAGGAGAATGTCAAAGAAGTCCTTTATGTGGATTGCCCGAGCTTCTCTATTTAGGTACAAAGCTAAAAGCCTATTTTTTCTGGCTCAGTTTTTCTTTCATTTCTTTCATTGAGATAGATAGTGATAGTTTGTATTGTGACATTTTCATTTAGTATAATTCTGTAAAGGTTATTTGTTTTTCTTACTGTATTTCTTGGATGCATTTTAACTCTAAATAATTCTTAAGTTACTTTTAAAAGGCATATTGTTTGGCAAATTGCTTTTATCTGTTTGTTTTATGCATACTTTAGGTCACAGACTATCTTGCTAGGTTCCTGCAGGTCATAACTATGTCTCCTGTTTCTTTGGTTTCTATTCCCTAAGTTACTAATTCCTCTCACTTAGATATATGGTTTGCCTTAGTTGTAATTAATCTCCTGGGCTGCCTGTAGTTTCCTATATAGCATGCTTTGAATTTCCAGTTAATTTTTGTGGGGAATGTGAACCAGTTTTATAATACTATGTACTCTAGAAGTTCATATTTAAAAAAGAGGATCTGTTCAGATACATGAATATTATTCATTTAACATTTTTGGGTTATTTACATGAGTAAGCTTTTTCCATTGATGCATATGTTTTGAGAGGTGACTTGATTTCATGTTCACAATCTCAATTAAGTGCCACATAAGCAATAGGTCTACCCTTAGCCCCAATGTGCATTTTTGGAAGAATAAGAAATAGTTTAGTTATTGATGAACAGTTACCATTTCTAGTATTACTACTTAACTACTCCTGGGCCCATGTTGCTCTCTGGGACCTGTCATTCAACTTAAATCTCAATTTATCACCTAGAAAGTGAGTAATAAAAATACCAGGTAGGTAAGGCATATATCTCACATATCCACTTGGCTAAGTTAGAAGATACTGTAATTTTATTTTCAAAATAAATACTCGACAGTACTAAGGCTTAGCATCAATTTTATTAGATTGTTAAAGTATCTTAGGAATTTGCAATATAAAATATTTTAGGAAGTGCTATTTTGTATATTGTTTCAAGAGCTAAAATACTATACTCTGTTCAGTTCTAACAGTTTTTATAAGCTAGATAAGCTTGATTAGCTAGAAAAGCTTTTCATTTTTGTAAGCATTCACTTTGTATGTTAACTAGAGTCAGGGAGCGATAGCCGTTATAATATCATAAACCTGTAATTATATTACTATTAGAATGAAAGTCTTATTTCTTAGGGTTTATATGGAACCCTCAGTATAATTTGTTTTTGTCAAAAATATGCTGCTTAGTAGTGAGTTTTAAAATTCCATTGACTTAAGATTTTAGTAAGGTTTGCTATTAATTGTTTGTTGATGCCTTATGTTCTGTTTTACTTTATTTTTTATAGGAGAGATGATAATAAAGACATTGATTCAGAGAAAGAAGCTGCAATGGAAGCGGAAATTAAAGCTGCCCGAGAAAGGGCCATTGTCCCTCTGGAGGCCCGAATGAAGCAGTTCAAGGACATGCTGCTAGAGAGAGGGGTCAGAAAACAATCTTTGGGGGAGATATTTCTGTTTTGTATAAGTAATATAAAATATGTCTTGCTAAAAGGTCAAATCTAAGGTTAGTGCTCCTGTTGTGGGGGGGGATAAGGGTATACTATCAAATAACTAGACATTCTTTTCAAATGGCCTTGCCAGTGACTAATAACATTATGTTTAACTAAATGCCATTTTACTGTCCTTCTAAGTACAAATAACATTTAACATTTGTTGGGTCACTTAATTTTGGTGAGTAAAATAAGTGTTAACATTACAGAATGGCGGATTACTTCGGATAGGTAAGGTATATATGATTCTTTTCTTAATATTGTAGGAGTTGCTTTGGTTAAAAGAGAGCTGATACTTTTATGCTATTGTGAGAACTTGAAATTTTCAACGTTTGTGTTTAGTTCAAAAATTCACTTGAATAAAACGGTTCAGTTTTAAATCACATCATTTTTCATGAGATGGGAGCTTGTGTGGGAAATCAAAATGTAAATCTTCAAGGCTTTTTCTGATGTACTGTTTTTTAAATGTCACACAGTAGTGGTTATTTTAATGAGTAATTAATATGTTATTTCTATATTATATAGAGGTCTTCACAGCCAATTAGTGTGGAAATTTGCTATCACTGGCCTCCCACTGCTTGTCATTTATTAGTGATGGGAACTTCAGTGTGGTTTTTATGTCTCCATTATAAACAGATGTCCTGTAGATTTCAAGCAAAATTATGACCTTTACATTTTTAAGGCAAACTTAATTATGAGGCAATGTATTTTATATTTTAAAGGTGTCTGCTTTTTCAACATGGGAGAAGGAGTTGCACAAGATAGTTTTTGATCCTCGGTACTTGCTTCTCAATCCTAAAGAACGAAAACAGGTAAAAGAAAATGCAAAATAAACTGTTGTAAGAAGATTATATGCCTTAGCAACATGTCTTTTTTTCTTTTTTTTTTTCCTTTTCCTTTTCCATTCTTTTGGCAATGTTTGGGCTTGAATTCCAGGAGTTTTTTAAGTGGAAACTTGACCATTTGCATCATGTCTCAGCTTTTAGCAGTTTTCTTTTTTTTTCTTTCCTTGAGACAGGTCCAGCATTGGATGCAGAATCCTCCTGCCTCCACCTCCCTAGTGCTAGGATTATAAGTAGATACTGCCAAACCCAGCAACAGCATAGTTATAAAGGAATAAAGTGTCATTTTTTTCTCTCTCTCTCAATAGTACTTAAAGCCGGGTGCCGGTGGCTCATGCCTATAGTCCTAGTTACTCAGGAGGCTGAGATCTGAGGATCACGGTTCCAAGTCAGCCCGGGCAAGGAAAGTCCGTGAGACTCTTATCGCTAATAAGGCACTAGAAAACCAGAAGTGGTGCTGTGGCTCAAGTGGTAGAGTGCTTGCCTTGAGCTGAAGAGTGCATGGGTAGTGCCCAGGCCTAGAGTTCAAGCCCCACGACTGACACAAAAAAAAAATAGTACGTTACAATATTAGATCTTAATACATAGTTCATTAGGGGCCTAGTTAGACCTTTCTGCCTCTGAAATACTTGGACATTTTGGACATGGCTGATTTTGTGCCTCTGCCTCACAACACAGTGAGGTTATGTATTTATTTGCTTTTTATTGGTCAGATGATACAAATTTAGAGTAGAAAACTAGCAGAATACAGGTGAGGGCAAAGGAAAAAGACCTATATTCCTGCTGCCAAAATAGACCACCATTAAACACTTGGGGTAATAGCCTTCGTGGTTAATGTCTGCCAACTTGAACATGTATTTCAGTTTATATATTGTAGCTAGTGCTCAGACATGTTTGTATCTCATATATTCCATATATGCAAAGTGTGCATTGCAGTATTACTTATAAAATTATGATCATCATAACTTTAGAAATGTGGACACTTCAGGGTCCTTCCTGAACTGGGCTTGTGTGAACTAGTTGCCTTGTTACTAAGCTGATATTCCCATAATGATTCAGTATAACTTTGTGGTAGTTGCTTCTTTCTCTAAAGCATTGTACTTCCAACTTACATAAATCACTTACCTGAACCATCCTGATTTCTATAAACTGGTGAGTATTTGAACTACTTATGTGGTGCTTTTGAGCTATAAGATTTCATTTGGTAATAGTATTCAGTATTTATAAATCAGTGATTGGAATACTTAGCAATTTTGTGCTAGTGCTAATTTGTGTGCAGGCCTACCTGTGGAATTTACTGAAGAAAAAATATTTGTAGTGTATCAGACATAATATATTTTAGCACTTATGACATAATTTTTTTTTAGCTTTTGCTTTTCAAGCTTTATAGCAGTTTCTTTTTGTTGTTTAAATTGTTGTTCTGGGTAGTTCTTCTGAACTATTTGCTTTAAATTGTGTATGTGTGTGTGTGGTGTTTGTGCACCTGCATGCGTTTGAATGATTTGAGACTGTTTCACTGTATACCCCCAGGTGACCTGGAACTTGCTGTGATGCTCAGGGTGGCCCTCCCCTTGTAATATCTCATCAACCATGCCGGGGTTACAGCACGAACCTTTATTTTGTACCCACTTCCATTTTATCAGCAAGTTACCTCTAAAATATTTTCTAATAACCTCTAGAACAGCATTTTCCCACTGACAACCTAATCCAAGCCACCATGGTCAACTGTTAACTGTGTAACCACCTCCTATTTAATCTTTTTCCTAACAGTTGCCTCCCTCTTCCATAAAGCTGTCAGACCAGTAAGTTTATGGAGAGATCAAATTAAATGAGCATTCCCATTAAGTCTGTTGCTTCCCATTTCATTTAGAAGAATATATATTCTTGTGTATTTATGTAGCTCTTATGTTTATGCATTGTTACATTGTAGCTACACCAACCTTTACATTCTTTGTATAAACTAGGCCCATTTTGGTATTTCCTATACCCTCCGCTCCATCATTTCATTCAGGTATTGTCTTGTGGCTCTTGATCATTCTGTAAATATTACCTTTATCTTTATTTTCTATATAGCTCACATTGTTCTTAAGGTTTTTTGTTTTACATTTTTGCTCATGTGTATCTTCTTACTACAGAATATATAAGGGTGGGAGCTTTGTTTATTGCTCTGTGTGTATCGTCAGGAATAATGCCTAACCTGAATATCCAGGAAACTTACTTAAAAACTTCCATGGCTTATCTTCATGGCACTAAAGTTAGAATTTCTCTTTCTTTGAGATTATATGTAACATTGAGAATTATGTTTTTATCCGATTTTGGAAACATTCTGCAAGCCATTCTGCAAACCGGTGGTGATTACTTTCTTAATAGAGTAACACTTAAAAAGAGAAAAGTATTCTATTTTAGAGTAATCTCTAAGCCCTTTCAGTTAAAATTTTCTAAAGACTTTAGGGTAAGGAAGGACAGGCTGACATTTGGTGTATGTTTGTGTACATACACATACATGGGTACTTGGTTTTATTGTTTACATGGGAATAATACAATAAAGGAGAAACCATTAAAAGTGGTAGGCTATACATTTTGCTTTGCAATTTTTTTTGTTTTTGTTTTTGGATCTGGTCGTGGGGCCTGAAATCTGGGCCTGGACGCTGTCCCTCAGCCCTTTAGTTCAAGGCTAGCGCCCTACCACTTGAGCCACAGCGCCACTTCCGGCTTTTTTCTTTTTGCTTATGTGGTGCTGAGGAATCGAACCCAGGGCCTCATGCATGCAAGGCAAGCGCTCTACCACTGAGCCACCTTCCCAGACCTTGCTTTGTAATTTTATATCTGAAGTTTGTGCTTTGATTTAAAAGATGGAAATTTCACTGGAAATGGAAATGCCTTAATCTAAACAGTGTATCCACTTCAGTTTGTCCTTTTCTAGTTAATCTATTTACATCTGTTTATATAAATGTTACAGTTTGCATCTTTAGATCTGTATCTACAGATATAGTTGTCTATACAGACATAATAAAGAAATATATCTATATTATAGATATAGAGATAATGTATCTCTATATAACCATAACCAGTTATTTTAACTTAGGCTTTTTCTTCTTTAATCTGGTTTTAGATAAAAGGTCATTTAAATGACTTTGTTTCCATGTAGGATTTTAGGCTCTAGAGTATGTAATTGTTCAAGATAAGTTGTCTTGTATTTCAAAATGGGTTTATTTGATCTTTGTGTTTTTATTTTTGTTTGTTTTTGTTTTTATGGTACTGGGAATCACTGAACCCAGGACTATGGGCATGTTAATTAAGCCATCCAGGCCTTCTACTCTTTCCTGTTGGTGTGTTTTTAGAAGATAGGTCTGTTGAACTTTGCCTAAGCTGGACTCAAACACATGAATGATCCTCCTGTCTCTGCCTCCTGAGTAGGATTACAAGCACCTATCCTTTTTTACTATATGTTATTGGAGCCTTCTATGCTTGAGAGTGTTATAGTATGAACATTATCAGCATGATTACACAGAGATTCATGTAGTCCACTGAATCAATGTCAAATTACAAATTAACTTGACAGCAGGATTAAATAATAAAGCCTCCTACTTTTGGAAACTCATTTTGGAAAAAAGTGCATGTGAGAAGGTTAAAAATTATAGTGTAATTTTGCAAAACAAACATACAATTAGTTACCTACATTAGAGATTGGAGTACAGTACCCTACAGTACCCTAGCAGCTACTTTGAAGGACTAACCCTTTAATATGTATTTCACTTATGTCTAAAGAGTAAGCTAGAAATTGTTATTAATGCTTACTTACTCTCATAGTACTAAAGGTTTGGCTCATGAGTTGAAGTTATAATTGCTTAAAATAGGGAACATGATAGACATGAGGACAGAAATAATTAGGAAAAACAGAGGCATCTCCAAGTTTTGGCCTAACTGTGGTCTTGACTATACCAAAGGAGAAAACATGAAATTCTGATGCCTCAAGAGAAAGGTAATGTAAAAGCCAGTCATGACTCACATCTGTACTCAAAGGCAAAGGCAGGAGGAGTGTAAGGTCTAGGCCATTATAGGTTACATAGCAAGATCCTGCCTCAGAATAAGCCCCCCTCCCCCTCCCCCCCCCCCATTTAAAAGTTAACAAATAGGAAGAAAGCTGGAAAACACTGCCAGCATATAAAAACTTCTTTCTACAGAAGTATTATAGTTTAGGGAAATGGCCTACAATTTTGAAGGTATCACTTTACTGTCAGCTTTTGTGTATTTGAAGCCATTCTGTTCTTTTATGTTTCATCTTCTGCAAATGTAGGTTTTCCCCTCTTCTAAGTGTTCTAGCATTCATTTTGATAGGTGTGAAAAAATCCCTTTCAGTATGGAAACTAATGTTTTTCAGTTCTGGGAAATTCTCTTGATTTTTTTCATTTTTGTTTCTTTTTTGAGTAACTAGAAATAAAGTCCAGGGTCTCACACATGGTATAAGGCTTTACCACTTTTGTCATTGTTTCTCATGTTTTTAATTTCTCATTTCTTCCCATACTAATTTCTGAACTTCTCCTGATTAGGGCTCTGGTTTTCCTGCTTAAGACATCCTCAGATGTCTTACAGTCCTGGCCTCATAATTAGCAGTGAAGCACTGAAACATTGTTCGGTACTCTTAGCATCTAGGTGTATAATCATGATTTGGTACTTTTCACAAGTCTCAATCAGGAGTGTTTTTTTCCCCCCTTGAGCACACTTTTAGTTGTCACAACTGAAGGAAAGCAGTGGTGAGGTTGTGCTCACTGTATATAGTGCCCAGGTTGAGAAATTTACCCAAGGGGGTTTTAAGCTGATCTCTTGATAATTCTTCAGAACCAGTACTCCTTAGGTTTTTCAATTCCCAATAAAGACTTGTAGTCTTTGGTAGGGGTCCGTACATCTTGTTGCCTTGATTCTCAAAGATGGATCTTAATATTTGGTATGTATTTGAAACAGCCTAAAGTTCTTACTTTGGTATGTTGCCTTATTCCTTATTTATGTTCCCCTAGTAGGAGATACTTGGTTTTACCTTCTATTCTAGGTTTCAGCATAATTTTAATGTAAACTTGAAGCTAACTTAATATTTTAGGCTTTGTGGGCCTTGTATCTATCTGTTGTAACTGTGTACCTACTATTTTATTGTGTAAATACCCATATATGATGTAAAGGAGCAAATATGACTGCTTAAATTGTATGTATCATAAAATTTGCTTAGTTTTCTAATCCTTTTAAAACATTAAAATGTTTTTGAACTCTTTGAAACCAATCTGCAAGCCAAAGTTTGATTAACTCCTTGCTCATGAGAACAGGAACTTGTCTTTTAGTGGGGTAAAAACTAGTAGTGTTCAGAACATATCTCCTAGATTCTAAACAGCCTTTCACTGTTAGGGCTGTTGCAGCTAAACCACACCCACACTTCAGCAGATGTCTGCTGCACTGTATTCCTTCCTGCGTTGTTTAGCATTCTCAGATTATAAATCCATCAATCTATATAAATAAATTGCTGATATTTATTTTGTCTTCCTGGTTCTGTTGGTGCTCCTTTATATCTGTTAACATCAATTTTCTGTCCATTTGCATTGCAATTTCCTAAATGGCTGTTTTTCTCTTATCCTAGCCTTGTTTTATTTTTCAAAACTGAAAATAAAATCTTTCTATTGTCATTTTATTTTTATTTTGACAGTGTTGGTGTACAAATTGAGATACTGTACTACATGCCTCTAGCCCTTGTTATTTTTTGG
This sequence comes from Dipodomys spectabilis, assembly GCF_019054845.1. Taxonomy (NCBI): domain Eukaryota; kingdom Metazoa; phylum Chordata; class Mammalia; order Rodentia; family Heteromyidae; genus Dipodomys; species Dipodomys spectabilis. The sequence goes on from NW_024870824.1 coordinate 13,388,506, forward strand.
ATAGTGTTTTTTTGGGGGGCGAGGGTCTGGTCGTGGGGCCTGAACTCTGGGCTTGGGCGCTGTCTCTCAGCTCTTCAGCTCAAGGCTAGCGTTCTACCACTTGAGCCACAGTGCCACTTTCGGCTTTTTTCTTTTTGCTTATGTGCTGCTGAGGAATCGAACCCAGGGCCTCAGGCATGCAAGGCAAGCGCTCTACCACTGAGCCACCTTCCCAGCCCTGGGTAGTGTTTTTGCTATGGGCCAGTCTCAAGACTGCTACCCTACCTGTGCCTCCCAATAACTGGATATGGTCCATTGTATCCAGCTTGTTGGTTGAGATGGAGTCTCACTAATTGTTGCCCAGGCTGGCCTAATGATCCTCCAGACCTGCACCTCTTGAATAGCTGGGATTACTTTGTGTACCACCAAGCTGAACTCTTACTCTCATTTTATTAAGATTTGAAGAAGGTGGGAATTAGATGCTCAGTTCACTATCTTAACTGTACATGATTAAGTGTAGAACAAAGGTAAAGCATGATTGCATCTTGGTAAAAATTATGTCCTAAGCACTAAAGTAAAATTAAGCTAAATTCTTACTGTTGTTTTTTTTTTTTTTTCTGGAATGGATTGGGTGGTTTCTCTTACATATTTCTCCTACATATTTGTAAATTGCTTGAATTAGCATAAAATAATTGTGAGTATGATTTGTAATTAGGGAAAATTACAAAAGTCAAAGGTGTTCAGGCTTGTTTTTTTTTTTTTTTTGTTATTGTTCTAGTTGCCCAAGTAGAGATCCATGTGCTTGTATAACAATTCCGTTAAACTTTAAAGTGAGACTTCCTATGGATAATTTGCTTTTAATTACTTACACATAATTTTTTTTTCCTTTTACAGTTTAGACAAAGACTTTTTTGGTGGTTAAATTACCTATATGAAAGACTGACTTGTCAAAATGTGTGTTTTTTCCATAGGTGTTTGATCAGTATGTAAAGACCAGGGCAGAGGAAGAACGCAGGGAAAAGAAAAACAAAATAATGCAAGCTAAGGAAGATTTCAAAAAAATGATGGAAGAAGCAAAGTTTAACCCAAGGTATATGGTCTATTATTGTGAAACATCAAAACATGTATTTTCTCTTAAGATTAATTTGAGTGTGAGACTATCTATCTATGTGTGTGTGTCTTGGTTTTTTGGTTGTGAAAATATTTACTTGATTTTTGGTCTCCATTGTTCAAAAGGTTTAAAAATATTTTGGGCAGTTCTGGGCTTTGATCTCAGGACTTTGTACTTAGTAGCCAGGTATTCTTACCTCTGACTCATGCCTTGTCCTTTTTTTGGGGGGGGGAGTCCGGTTGTGGGGCCTGAACTCTGGGCCTGGGCTCTCTCCCTCAGCTCTTTAGTTCAAGGCTAGAGCTCTAATACGTGAGCCACAGTGCCACTTCCGGCTTTTTTCTTTTTGCTTATGTGGTACTGAGGAATGGAACCCAGGGCCTCATGCATGCAAGGCAAGCGCTACCACTGAACCACCTTCCCAGCCCCACCTTGTCCTTTTTTTACACTGATTATGTTAGATAGGGTCTTCTTTATTGCCTGAGCCTCCCTCTCCCTATTTTAGGCATCTCGGTACAACTAGGATAACAGATATGTACCACCACACCCAGCTTTTATTTGAGAAAGGAGTCTTGTGAACATTTGTGCCTAGACTAGCCTCAAAATTTCATCCTCCAATTTTAGCTCTCCTACATAGCTAGAATAACAGATTTCTGCCTTTCTAATCTTGATGTTTCCTTTAGAAGAGTCTCTCAAGTGCCCTAAAGGGTAGCTTTGATTTAAAAGCTTTCTTATAGCAGTAAGTTCCTCAGGAATCTGTTAAATGATATAAAATCTGCACTTACCTTCATAAAATTTTATACGTGATATATATTATGGGAATAACATTTTGATCAAACTGAAATGATGAGGGACCTTTGTTTTCGATTATGGATAGTTTCAATCATTGGTCAATATGTATTGAATGAATACATTGAAGAAAATGAGCCACTGTGAACACATGTGCCTAGAATTACAACAATAACGGTGATTATGGTGAATTTTATTTGCTTATATGCAATTAATGCATATAGTTTTATAGATACATATTAACATATTGAATCTTTTGGACAGTCAAAATTCAATATTTAATCTTTAGGTTCTCAGGCCATACCTATTTTACACAATCAGGAGAATAAGACAAGCAGATTAGGAAGTGAAGTTGAGATTTCAGCTCAATCCACTACTGCACAGACTAGTACCGATAGAGACAATAGTGTGATTTGGTTGCTGTGAATTCTTTTTTGGGGGGGAGGGCGGTCAGTTGGAGCATTGTGTGCTATATTTGCCACACTGATATATTTAACTCTAGCACATAGATTTAAAACCAGTTTTATACCTAAGTAGAAAAAAACAAGAGTAAATCGAAAGTGAGAAAAAATATTTACTAATTTACTTTTTTGGGGGGGGTCCGGTTGTGGGGCCTGAACTCTGGGCCTGAACATAAGGCCTATTGTATGGCCTGTCTTTATCATAAACTTTTTGTTGTTGTTGTCGGTCTTGGGGCCTGAACTCTGGGCCTGGGCGCTGTCCTTCAGCTCTTCAGCTCAAGGCTAGCGCTCTACCACTTGAGCCACAGCACCACTTCCGGCTTTTTTTTTCCTTTTTGCTTAAGTAGTGCTTAGGAATTGAACCCAGGGCCTCAGGCTTGCAAGGCAAGCCCTCTACCACTGAGCCACCTTCCCAGCCCACTAGTTTACTTTTTATCTTTAGTTGTACAAAGTTTAAATTCAGCAAATTACTTTATAAATTCAATGCATCTTGATCAGTGTCACCTATTCCATTGTTCTGTTTTACTTTTGAATTGGGAGGAAGGTTATTGCCAAAAAGCTTTAGTAGAGCTAGTAAATATAGAACACGGTAGTTTGTTCCAAGAAGAAAGACTGACTGGGAAAAATTACTTAATGGCCAGTATCTTCTGACTCTTCCATAATAATCAACTGTTTCCATCTGCCCCCATCTCCTACTACCAGCCCACCTCTTTTCCTTATTAGGGTTTTTCTTTTTAAATACCACGTCTGTTTTCAGAATTGAGAAGTTACAGACCGTCTCCATTTGTACCTAATCCTAGCATTTCATTCTAGTATATTATAGTAAATATATTAAATATTCTATTATAAGTAATAGCTAATTTTTTTTTTATATTTTGACTTTTTTGTTTGTTTGATTGTTTTTTGATCGGCCATAGGGCTTGTCTCTGAGCTCTTCTGCTCCACACTAGTGGTCTGCCAGTTTAAACCACTTTGGGTTTTCTGGTGGTTAATTAGAGATAAGAGTCACACAGAATTTCCTGCCCAGGCTAGCATTGAACTACAATCCTTAGATCTCAGCCTCCTGAATAACTAGGATTGCAGGAATTAGCCACCAGCCCATAACTGACTTTACATTTTTATAAACATTGATTTAAGTATGTACTACTTAAGCTACACTTCCAGTCCTCTTTTTTGTTGCTGTTGTTTGATTTTTAAGACCACAATCCTGCTATTTATGATTCCTACCATAGGTAGTATGGCAAGTATGTGCCCTCACACTCAAGTTTTTATGTTGAGGTGGATGGAAGGAGTTTCACAAAACCTTTTGCCCAGGTTGGCCTCAAAATGCAATCCTCCCTATCACAGCTTTCCATGTAGCTGGGATAACATGTATACAATTTGTACCCAGGTTTTGAATTAGTTAAGATAGGGTCTAAGAAAGTTTTGCTGTGGTTGGCACTGAAATGCAAAACTCTTAATCTTGGCCTTGTGGCATAGCTAAGATTATAAATGTGGGCCACCATGCCAGGCTTAAATGTAGGTGGTTTTCTTATGCAGAATTGAGCTTTGTTATTTTTTTCAGTGGTTAGGGGTTTTGAATTCAGGGCTTTGTGGTAACTAGGCAAATGTTCTGTTGAGCTTTCTGTCTTCCCTTATTTTTCTGCTATTTACCGTTTTATTTCTGATGTTTGCCTCCTGAAGCCTTTAGACCTCTATATTCTATATACTCCAGTTTCATAATAAGGAAATTATCTGAAAGGAAATTGCTCAATGATCAGTTTACCTCATAAATTTCTCTTTGTGGGGCTTGAACTCAAGGCCTGGGCACTGTCCCTGAGTTCTTATGCTCAAGGCTAGCACTCTACCATGTAGAGTTACAGCACCACTTCTGGCTTTTGAGTTAATTGGAGATAAAAGTCTCATGGAAACTTTTCTGCCCAGACTGGCTTCAAACTGTGATCCTAGATCTCAGCCTCCTGAGTAGCTAGAATTTCAGGATTAAGCTCTCTTCATTTTTTTTTTTTTAAACAGGTTTCATTATTTTGTTTTCATAGTTGAAAATAATCTATTTGAACAATATCCAACCTTCTTCATGTTAGCCCAACTCCCTGCCCCTACTACCCATCCCTTGACAGAGTCTATTTCTGTACCCCCATCCACCCCCATGTTCCCTTCTATTTTATTTTATTTTTTGTTTGTTTGGAGATGGCTTTTCTGTATAAGCTAAGCTAGTTCCAAATATGCCTGGTTTGGCCTGGTTTCAGCTGCTCAAAAGTAGCTGCCCCATGTAATTTGTCTTATAGTTGTCTATAGAGTTAATTTAGTAAGTCATTCTTTTATGGCAAGAAATGAATGCTAGCAGATGAGCTTTTAATGCCCTTGAAGCATACAAATTCCTTAATCTCTGATTTGCCTTTTTAAAGAATAAAAAATGATGTCTTCTTGATTCTATGCTGATAGCATATCAATTGCTAATCATGTATGTATTTGTCCCTTTTTAGTCTTTTCTGTTTATTTACTGTTTGGATATTTTGGGAATTTTCTCCATCATATATTCTTGCTAGGAAAATGATACTTTCTGTTGCATTCTTCCAAGTAGAAGTAACGAGCACACTTATGCACCATTTTGTTACAGAGCTACTTTTAGTGAATTTGCAGCCAAACATGCTAAAGACTCAAGATTCAAGGCAATTGAAAAAATGAAAGATCGAGAAGCTTTGTTTAATGAGTTTGTGGCAGCTGCAAGGAAGAAAGAGAAAGAAGATTCGAAGACCAGAGGTGAGAAGGTAAGATGGTTTGGTTTCAATAATGTGATTGATAAAGTATGTGAATGGAAAAGGTCTAATTGTTGTGCTATTTCTCACTTGTTCAAAATAGTCATAAATAATCAGATCTGTTTATTGTTATTTTCTTCTAAGTTAACTTGAACTGTCTGTGTCCCTTTATTTCTACCATGCTTATTTTAATGACTTCATTAAACTATTTAGAATTGCTTTATCATTAATTAAATAATGTTTAGTAAGTCTAGAACTACTTTTTTTAGGACTGCGTGCTTAATGGTACCTGCTATGTGCCCACTAAGTTTCTAAGATTTATTATTGGTGGTAACATTTGTGTTTCAAAAAACTTCTTTATCTTTTTGCCCTCTAAAAAGTAGCATTTGAGTGTCTTCTAATCTTTTAGTAAACATGTCTTACAATAAATTATTGCTTATCAGAATTAAAGGTCAGCTATAAAAGATTAATGAATTTCAAATGTCACTGGATAGCAATGTTGGCAGTGGAGAGAGCTCACCACAGAGGTGGGGGATGGCACTAGTGGTGCATAAACCATCAATACCTGCAACTGCTCTCCTGAGTGTTCTGTGGGGCTTAATGAATGAAGGAAAATAACCTCTAAGCCTAAGGATTCTTGACATTTAAAATTGCTGCTTATTCTTGAAAGCTAAATAAAATACTACAAATTCTATTAAGAAATATTGGTACAGAAATAATATTAATCTTTTTGGGAAGAAGTCTCTTTCATTTAAAATAGCAGTAGCATTAGGTGAATCAGCTTGTGGTATCCTCCCTAATTTCTGCTTTATTGTGTTTCAAAGTACAAGTTTCCAGAATTATTTTACTCATAGGTTTTAAAAAAGATGCTACTTAGAGGAAATGCACAAAAGCACATAAACATAAAATATAAAACATGAAGTCACAAAACAAAATTACAATGTTTTTAATGTTGAATTAGAATCACGATCATGTTACTTCTGACTTTCAAGCAACTTATTCAGCTAAAACAAACCAATGATCACTTGATATTGTAGGATTGCTTTTCTACAAATAGAATATGTTTTTCTTTGTACTTGTAATGAATTTTCTGAACATGTTTTTTGGAGGGCAGTATTAGGGCTTGAACTCAGGATCTTGTATTTGGTTGGCTAAGCCATACCTCTAGCCTGTTTTGTCCTGTTATTTTTAGAATAAGTCTTGCCCAGCTGTTTGCCTGGATTGTGATCCCCCACTTTAGGCATCCAATGTTTGCTGAGATCATAGGCATGCCCCACTAGACAGCTTCCCTCTATGGGGATATAGTCCAGTCTTATCTGCCCAGGTTGGCTGGAACAACAATCTTGATATCACTTTCTGAATAACTAGGATTACAGGTATGAACCACTGTCATGTGGCTCATTTTGTCACTTTTTTTAGTTTTGTGCTATGTTACTTGTCAATAACTTTTGACAGTTGACACTGATTCTCTCTGACATAAGTCACTGACATGCAGAGTTTTATGGTATTCCCTATTAAGTAAAGAATTGTTTCTCTGTTTTGTGACTTTGGCTTCCTGCAGTTCAAGTACTTCATACTTTTTCATCTTTTGTCCTTATAAAGTGATGATAGTCTAACTCAGAATATGTTAGTTTTTAAAGGAAAATAAAATACACATCATGTAAATAAGCCATAGGCTTTATTGTCTTCTGATTGTAAAATTTTAATTCTTTATAGATTTGGTTTTATACCATTATTAAGTGAAAAATATTACTATTATGAACAATTTTTAAAATTCAGGAAATTGTTAGAGGAATGCTTTCTCAATATGGAGTATGATATCAAATTATTTATTAGTCCATCAAGGAGAAACCTTAATTATTTTTATTTTACTTGACTTTTTTGGCAGTACTAGGGATTGAACTCAAGACCTCGTTCTTGCTAGGCAGGCAGCCTATACCAACCACTTAGGTCACTCTCTCAGCCTGTTAAAACTTTAAGTAGATTTTTATTGTCAAATTTTGAGTAGTTGGTGAATTTGATGCAGTTTTTTACCAGTTTTATTCTATTCTGTTGTTTCTGTTACTCCATTATTGATTCTCAATATTGTTTTTTAAAATGACATTTAATTGTGTAAGACCAGTTCCAATATCATAAGGTATTTGAATCATTTTAACTAACTGTTGAAAATACCTTTGCTTATTGGGTCAAAAACCTATTAAGAACAATGAAATCTATTTTCTTAGGTATTATTTTAAAGAATACAATCGTAATTTTGATAGAATTTTTACCAGTGAAAGTTCTTCATTTTATTAAAAAATACTCCCTTCAAGCCGGGCACAGGTGGCTCATGCCTATAATCCTAGCTACTCAGGAGGCTGAAGTCTGAGGATTATGGTTCAAAGCCAGCCCGGCCAGGAAAGTCTGTGAGATTCGTACCTCCAATAAACCACCAGAAAATTGGAAGTGGCACTCTGGCTCAAGTGGTAGAGCACTTACATTGAGCTGAAGAGCTGAGGGACAACACCCAGGCCCAGAGTTCAAGCTCTACAGCCAACAGCAACAAAAATCCATGTTTTTTTATTTGGTTTTGTTTTTCAAAGCAATCACCTACTAGTTTGCTGGGTTTTTTAAATTATTATTAATCAGGTTTTGTAAAGTTATGGTTAGTTTATCGTTTAGAATAATAATTTGAAACTTGCAGGTAGTATTGACACTCTCTTGTTTGTTAAGTATCTTTATTATAATAAGGAAAGAAAAAAAAGAATAGACTTTTGAATTGAACTAATGGTAAGTGACTTTTTTGCTATTTATGCAGCCATCAAATAATTTTCATATATAGCAGCCCCAGCAAGCTATTTATAACCTATTATAATGAAAGTTTAGAGTTAAAAGTTTACTTATTTTTCATTCCTTTATACATTACACATCTAAAAAAAAATTTTTTTTTTTTTTGTGCCAGTCCTGGGACTTGAAATTAGGGCCTAGGTGCTCTCCCTGAACTTTTTTTTTTCAAAATTCAAGGCTAGCACACTACCACTTAAACCACAGCTCCACTTCCAGAACTTTCCTGCCTAGACTGGCTTTGAACCAGAATCCTTGGCTCCCAGCTTCCTGAGTAGCAACAATTATAGGTGTGAGCCACCAGCTCCTGACTCTAAAGAAATATTTATGTCTGATATTGAAAGACATTTAAGTCTCTCTCTCTCTCTCTCTCTCTCTTTATATATATATCTATATATATGCATATATAGATATATACATGAAAAAGTATATGTTAAGTATAAATTTCTGTGGCTAAGAATAATTCCTGTTTGGTACAAATTACATGTTTTATTTAAAACAAATTTTGTAAATTTTCCCTGTAGTTACCAAACACTTCCAGAAATATTGTGTTCATCGTGTTAAAAATTATAGTGAATGAAAAATTAGATCATATTGCAGCATAAACTCAAAAAGTGTGAGTTTTATGAGTATTTCTCACACAAAGCCATGAGACATGTTCAGTAGTGGAAATATTCACAGTTAATGATTAGCTTCTGATGTAGAAATTCTGTTTTTTTTTTTAATAACGTATTATGCACATTGACCTTTTTTCCATTAAACTTCTTTGTGATCCTTTAAAGGAAAAAGGGGAATTGATAGGGTAGGAATAAGCAAAAGGAATGGTTTGTTTTTGCGCTCACAGATCTTTTGTTTGTTTGGGTTTTTTTTTTTTTTTTTTGGGTCCAGTCGTGGGCCTGAACTCTGGGCCTGGGCACTGTCCCTCAGCTCTTCAGCTCAAGGCTAGCGCTCTACCACTTGAGCCACAGCGCCACTTCTGGCTTTTTTCTTTTTGCTTATGTGGTGCTGAGGAATTGAACCCAGGGCCTCGAGCATGCAAGGCAAGCGCTTTACCACTGAGCCACCTTCCCAGTCAGAATTTAAGATCCGTGCTCACAGATCTTAAATTCTGATTCCACTTGGAATTTCTCATTCCCTTGATCAGCTAGGCCGAAAGAATGTTTAACCCCATTTGTGGGTAGGGTTCTTGGCATGGCCAGAATCCTTTATTGAAATGAGAGTGGTTTATAAGACAGGTCCTCAAAGTTTGATAAAAAATGCTATATTTACCTGAGGTTTAAACAATTAAGATTGTTAACATTTTTGGTATCTAGAATGTTGATGGTATTTGATGTATTCATATATTCTGAGTTCTGCAACAGTAAAAAGGCATGTCTAATAGCTAAAAAATACAGATAATTTGAAATTTTTTAGTGGTGATCAACTATGACCACAAATTGTATAATTTTCTTACATATCAAGATACAAACATCTTGTAAATGCAAAATATAAAGTTTTCACCTTGTTTTTATTTAATTGATTTATTTATTGATCATGGAGCTTCAACTCAGGGCCTGGGCACATCCCTGAGCTTTTTTTGCTCAAGGCTTAGTGCTCTACCTCTTTGAGCACAGCTCTGCTTCTAGTTGCTTGGTAGTTAATGGGAGGTAAGTCTCATGGACTTTCCTGCCTAGGCTGGCTTTGAACCCCAATCCTCAGATCTCAGCCTCCTAAGTAACTAGGATAACAGGTTTGAGTTACCAGCACCTGACATTATTTTTATTTTAGATGTGTGATAACATTATAATTGCTTGGTTATTTGTACTCAGTGATTTTGAAATTTCCTTGTTTTTTTTTTTCTTTTTTTTGGTTGGTCATGGGGCTGAACTCTGGGCTTGGGCACTGTCCCTCAGCTCTTCAACTCAAGGCTAACACCTACCACTTGAGCCACAGTGCAACTTTTCTGGTCTTTTCTGTTTATATGGTGCTGAGGAATCGAATCCAGGGCCTCATGCATGCGAGGCAAGCACTGTACCGCTGAGCCAACTTCCCAGCCCCTTATTGTTAATTTCTATGAACAAAAATTTTATCCATTTACTTTTAAAAAGGAATCATTCTTACACTGATGTTCAAAAACTTTACTGTTGATTTGTAAGCCTGAATATTTGCTAAATGTGAATACACTGTTAAAAACAATCTAAAATTCTTACTTGCAGTTTTTTTAATTTATAAAATATAGCTTGTCTTGAATTTGGCAAAATTTAAATAAGAGCCTGGATACTTGCTGAGTTCTGTGTTTCTAGTAAAGGATTATTGACTCAATAAGATTGTATTATAAGTGTATTCTAAAATTACTAGCATTGCTAGGTGCCAAGTGGCTCATGTTACTCGGAGGCTAAGATCTGAGGATTGTGGTTCAAAACCAACCTGGCCAGGAGAGTCCACAAGTCTCTCAATCTCCAATTAATCACAGAAAAGCTGTACAAGTGCTGCTGTGATGTGAGTGGTAGAGCACTATAGCCTTGAGCAGAAGGAACTGAGGAACAGCATCCAGGCTCAGAGTTTAAGCCCTATGACTGGCAAAAAAAAAAAAGTTTAGTCTTATGTTTCAGGTAAGTAAATTGTTATCTTTATTGTAGATATTAGAAATTTTCATGATATATTATTTTCTTATCTTAAAATACAGATTAAATCAGATTTCTTTGAACTATTATCTAATCATCATTTGGACAGTCAATCTCGATGGAGCAAAGTAAAAGACAAAGTAGAAAGTGATCCACGTTACAAAGCAGTAGATAGTTCATCAATGAGAGAAGACCTTTTCAAACAGTACATAGAAAAAATAGCCAAGGTAACTTACATGTATTTGTACTATTATTGAATAATGCAATTTTTAGTTGTGTTTAAGGGTATATGTTGGTGCTTGGGGAGGTTGGAAGTGTTTTGTTGATACACTTAACATAACGATCCTAGTTGATTTAGGGATGAGGTACAGTATTTATATTTATTCTTGGTAAAACCTAGATTTGACATGTTTTATTTGGAAAGCCAGTTATTCTATGTAAACCTATCTTGATGGATTTGGTAAAGATAAAGTAATTTTGTCTTTATAGAATTTAGATTCAGAAAAAGAAAAAGAGCTTGAAAGACAAGCCCGCATTGAAGCAAGCCTTCGAGAACGGGAAAGGGAGGTTCAAAAAGCTCGTTCTGAACAAACAAAAGAAATAGATCGAGAGCGAGAGCAACACAAACGAGAAGAAGCTATCCAGAATTTCAAGGCTCTTCTGTCTGACATGGTATATATTAATTCAGTATTTTCTCTCTCAAGTACTATATATTAGAAATCCATTATTACCTTACGAACATTTTGGTATTCTATGATAATGTGCTATTTATAAAGCACTTAAAAATTAAGTTCATGTTGAGCTTGGGTATGGCTCAAGTGATAAGAGTACCTGTCTGGCAAGTGCAAACCACAAACAGGTACATGCTATTAACACTATTAGGATGGCACCAGTATAGGTAACAAACAAACAAATTTGCAAGTCAGATGTTTTACATAGATTAATATTCAAACTGGGTTTTTTATTGTTCTTCATAAAACCGTAACTTTTTATTGTCTTGATAAAATAACAAAACAATTACCATAACAATAAAGTGCACTAAACATACCTAGGTTTTTATTTGATTTTTTTGATACATTTTATTTTAAAGATATTGTACAGAGGGGTTACAGTTACATGAGTAAGATAATGAGCACATTGTTATCCCCTCCTTTGTTTTTCCCCAACTATCCCTTCCCTCCCCACCTTCCCAAACTTCTCTCCCATCCCCACCCCACATTTTTTTTTTAAGGGTCTTCATTGTATTAGTTGTATGGGATGGGAAAGAGAAGGACGGGAAAGGATATAAATTATCTGAACCTTGCTTGGAAGTCCTTCTGTTTTACTGCTCAGAGTTGTTGAGGTAGTTAGGGCTTCTTCCCTACTCTAAATGTCCTTAGTCTGCCATAATTTTTTCCCCTCTCTTTGTCCCGTATTTCCTACACTGTTTTCTCTCTCAGGGGGATTCTTCCTGTTACTGCTCTGGTTCTAATCCATTTCTTGCTTTCCCTTTCTCCCCATTCTGAGTAGTTTTGGGATTTCTTTTCTTGCCTCTTACCTTCTAAATCTGTTTGCTGTATTGCAGTCAGAAATCTTTGTGAGATATTAATCTTTTTCTTCTTTTTTTTTTTTTGGTGCCAGTACTAGGGATTGAACTCAGGGCCAGTGCTGTCTCTTAGATTCTTTTAATTCAAGAATTCAAGATTGGTCTTCTACCACTTTGAGTTGCATCCTGCTTCTGGTTATTTGATGGTTAATTGAAAATAAGACCCTCAGGAGCTTTCCTGCCCCTGCTGTCTTTGAACTTCTATCCTGAATAGCTATTTGGGATTACAGTTGTGATTACAGCTAGCAAATCTGATTTATTTGAAGGAGGTGAAGGCTCTCCATAGGTTTAGCAGTTGCCTCTAGGTCAGATTTATCTGCTCAGCTGTTTATGTGTTACTTTTTTTTTTTTTTTTTTTGAGTCAGTATAGTTCCTAATCTAGAAGGGTCTGAAACTCATGATCCTTTGCCTTGATCTAATGAGTGATGAGATTTTAGGTGTGTACCATTGTGACTATCAACTCCTTAGCATAAGATGAAAGATCATTTCTTGACTCCTGAACCATTATCCTACTGCCTTCGCTTTCCTCACTTCTTGAGCTTAACCTGTAATGATTCCTTTCATCTCACCATTACTCTGTTCCTCTGTCTTATAAAAATGCTTTGAGATTATTCCACTTCATGAAAAATTGTCTTTGTCTTCAGTGTCTGAAGTTGCTCCCAGCTCTTATACTATTTCTTCTATAACCCTATGCTAAGCACATACTTCTGTAGCATTTGATTACATATGGTGTATATAATTATTTGCTTCCCTATCTGTTCATGCTATAAAAACAAAACATGCTCTTTGACAGAAGTGATAGCATCTTACTTATTTTGTGGTCTCTGTTCTGCTATTTATCTTACACATTTAGATGTTGGTTCTTTGACCAGCATTAAAGAAAACAAGTTTCACCTTTTTCCCATCTCATCTTCCCCTATTTCATTTTTCCCTGTTTCCTAACATTAGCAGTAGTGCAGCCTAGCTTTTGGTACTATAGCCATCAGTTGTATTGGTGATCCAGCCCGACCTGTTATGTCTTCTGTTACTTTGTCCTTTTTTTTAAATTAATATTTTCATTTGAGAAATCATAATTTTATTCACAATTGAGTACAATGTAATTTTGTGTATACAATATAGAATAATTAAATCAAGTGAATTAACATAATCATTACTTTCACATACTTACCATTTTTTGTGGTGAGCCATTTGAAATTTACTTAGTGGTTTTCAATGTATAATAAATACTGTTGTCTGTCACCCTGCTGTGCAGTGGATTTCAAATGTTACTCTTGTTATCTGAAACTTTGTACTTTTTGACATTATCCTCATTTTCTGCTTTTTCACTTTTTTCTGTCCCTCTAGACAGATATCACATTGTTGTCTACTTCTTTAGTTCCTTTTTTTTTGGTTGGTCGTATGGCTTGAACTCTGGGCTTGGCTGCTGTCGCTCAGCTCTTCAGCTCAAGGAGAGCACTCTACCACTTGAGCCACAGTACCACATCTGATTTTCTGAGTGGTTTATTGGAGATGAGTGTCTCACGGACTTTCCTGCCTGGGCTGGCTTTGAACTGTGATCCTCTGATCTCAGCCTTCTGAGTAGCTAGGATTATAGGCGTGAGCCACTGGCACCCAGCTTTTAATTCCATTTTAAAGATTACACATTCAAGTAAGATTGTGTGAGTTTTGTCTTTCCATGACTGGCTTATTTCACTTAACAGAATGTCCTGCAGTTTCATCCATGTTGTTGTAAATGACAGGATTTCCTTTTTTTAAGGCTGAGTGCTATCCTGATGAATAGTGATGATGAGTATTTTTTCATATAATTTTTGCCTCTTTTGTGTCATATTTTAAGAAATGTCTGCTCAGGTTCTTTGCCCATTTGTTAAAAATTTGAGTATTCACTTTTATTCTTTTGATTTCTTACATACTTTTAATATTTACCTCTTGATGTATGATTTGCATATATTTTCTCCCATTTTATGGGCTTTCTTCACTTTGTGGATTATTTCCTTTGTTGTGTAAAAGCTTTTTAGTTGGATGCAATCTCATTTGTACATATATAGTAGTTTTTCATTTTGTCTTGTGTGTTTGTGTGTTGGCATGTGTGCTTGTGTGCGTGTGCACTAGTAGTAGGGCTTGAACTCAGGACCTTGCACTCTAACTTGGAATGCTTACTCCTGGCTGTCTAGTCAGCATTCTGCCACTTGAACCACACTTCAGTCCAGCTTTTTGCTGCTTATTTAGGAGGTACAGTCTCATGGACTTCTCTGTTTAAAGCCAAGCTGACTAGATTCTGACTCTTGAGTAGCTAGGATTACACCACTACCCTGCTTGCTTGCTTGTCTATTTATTCCAGTAGTCCAGGCTGGTCTTAAACTTGAGAACCTTCTACCTCAACATCTGGACTTTAGGGGTTACAGGAATGCACCACCATACCATGCAAGTCTTAAAGTCACTAGGAATTGGTGGTTTGAGAGAGCACAAACATGTCACAAATTTGAAATGTGTTATGATATTGTAATTAGTTATCATGATCCTTACAGAAATCCTTTTACTCTCTTACTGTACATTCTTCAAACATGCCTCAAACTTGGAATCAGTCACTTAATGGTCAGTGTCTTCTGTGTCTTGGCAGATACTTAGTATCTGGGGACAATTTTTATCACAGCAAGTATACCTTCAGGTTGTTGATGTTTTGCTGCTTGTATTTATTGAATTTGCATTTTTGTTATCTTTATGTTAGAGCATACATTCTTTTCATAACCATGCATCAGTAGCTTCAGAGATTTGTAGGGGATAAAATTTGAGACAAAAGTATTAATGAATTAGCTCAGAATTGCTAACACATATGTAAACTGAGAAGAGTAAGCCATTAGAAAGCAAAAATTGCAAGTATGTACATTTGAAAAGCTGAGTTTAAACAATTTGCATTAGTATGTTGTCTTGAGATGAAATTCTGTAAAGAGCTACTACAAGAACTATGATGTTTTCTTCAGTGACATTTCCACAGAATGTTTCAGGACATACTTAGTAAACTGAGGGTGTAGATTAAAAAAAATTACTACCACAGACTTTTTGTTCAGAAACCTAGACTAAATGCTAAAGAATTATGTAAATTTGAAAAATAAATTAAATTCTAAAAGACTTAATTTGCTCATCAATAAAATGGAGGTAATGAAATACTTAATCATAGCAGTAGTGAAGATTAAAATAAGTAATACTTGGAACAAATAGCAAAGTTTCAATAAGCATCTAACGAGATTGTTATTGCTTTCGTTATTACCACTGTATTTTTGTGACATATTGGAAAAATTACCTGTAACAACGTGCATAAATAAAAAAAATCTCATGCTTTATATACTGAGCCTACCTAGGCACATCAGATCTTAAGTCCTTACTCCATTCTGTATTGATTGTATTTTTGCGTGTGTGTGAAATGATCTGATTTTATCCTTCTGCATGTAGATAATCAGTTTTACTGACAGTGGGTTTTGAAGATACTGTCTTTTCCCTATTTTGTATTTTGGTATCATGGTCAGAAATATTTTTTAAGCTTTCTAGCTCTCTCTGCTTTTCTAGCTCTTTCTCAGCTCTTTCCTTCTCTTTTCTAGCTCTCTCTCTGCTCTTTTCTTGCTCTTCTCTTTTCTAGCTATTTTCTCTTTTCTAGCTCTCTCTCTGCTCTTTTCTCTCTTTCCCAGCTCTCTCTCTTTCCCTCCCGCGTGGAGGGCCAAGATGGCCTGATGTCAGCCAGAACGATGAATAAACCTACTCCTTACCTGAAAAAAAATTTTTTTAAAATTTCCTTGATAACTTACTAGTTTATAAAAATGGTGCCTACTTTTGTTTGATATATGATTTGCATACATTTTCTCCCATGTTGTACCTTAGAGCTTTAATTTAGTTCGAAGTTTTTTTGATACAGTCTTCAGGTTTTTTGCTATTCAAAATTATGTCATCAGGGCTAGGAATGTGGCTTAGTGGTAGAATGCTTGCTTAGCATGCATGAAACCCTGGGTTTGATTCCTCAGTTCCACATAAACAGAAAAGGCCAGAAGTGGCACTCAAGTGGTAGAGTGCTAGCCTTGAGCAAAAGAAGCTCAGGGGCAGTGCCCAGGCCCTGAGTTCAAGCCCCATGAGTGGCAAAAAAAAAATCATCAGCAAATAAAGACATATTCACTTTTTTTCTGTTAGAATGTCTTTCTTTCTCATGCTTAATTGCTGAAAAGAAATGCTGGAAGAGGGCATCCCTGATGTTTTGTCTGCCATAAAGCAGAAGCTTTCAGCCTTACGCTGATGTTAGCTGTTAGCTATAGTTTTGTCATGGGTGGCCTTTAATTCTTTTAACTAATGCATTGAGAATTAAAGTCATGAAAGGGCATTATATTACCAGATACTTTTTCTGCACCTATTGAAAGATTAATTTTTGCATGTGCTTAGGTAATTGATAAGACTAGACTGAGCTCAAGGTTCTTTTTTTTTAATGTTAATGCCCCAGAAGACAAAAATTACCACTGTCTTAATTGATGGGTATATATAAGTACAGTTTTAAGTTTGTAGCGGTTGTGGACTTAACTAAATTATTTTCCCATTTTTTCCCATCTCTAAAATTGTTTGATACTTTAGTTGAGCACAGAAAGATCAGGCTTAAAATAAAGTCAGTTTTGAATGAATTCTAAATAAGATGGAGTTATGTACACTTGGTGTCTGTGTACCAGTCCTGAGGGTTAAACCCAGGTCCTGGACACTGCCCCTGAAGTTGTGTTTTTTTTTTTTTTGTTTTGTTTTGTTTTTTGTTTTTTGCTCAAGGCTAGCACTGGACTTCAGCTACAACTTCTCCTCTGGCTTTTGGTATTTAATTGGAGATAAGACTCTCATGGATTTGTCTGCCCAATCTGGCTTTGAACTATAATGTTCAAATCTTAGCCTCCTGATTAGCTAGACTATAGGCATGAGCCACCAGTACTCAGCTTTTTAAATGGCCTTTTAATAGAAAACTTATTTATAATGTAGTCTATTCAAGAGGATACGTTTATTTTTTAGAAAATAATACTAGCTTCTGAACATAACCACCTATTCAAAGCAAAAACTAGATTAGTTATTCTTGAACTAAATAATTGAAGTATTTACTGAAATATGAAATGATTACTTGGTGATAAATGTAATTTCCTATTTATAGGTTCGTTCTTCAGATGTGTCATGGTCTGATACTCGGAGGACCCTCAGAAAAGATCACCGCTGGGAATCTGGGTCTTTACTAGAAAGAGAGGAGAAAGAGAAGCTTTTCAATGAACATATTGAAGCACTTACCAAAAAGAAAAGGGAGCACTTTAGGCAACTTCTGGATGAAACTTCAGCGGTAAGACTTTCTATTTTTCTTTTTCTTAAATCCAGATGAAACTTCATAATTTCAACAGTATACTGATGTGATTTTTTTAGTGTCATAGTCTTTTGATCTAGAATGACTAGAATTCCTAAGTTTTATGATACTCTTCTGGGTTTTTTTCCCCCTAACATGTTACATCATTCTTACTATTGAGGAATTACTTCTTTTGTCAGTTTTCAGATTTATAACTACTCCCATGATAATTTGAAATATCTTTAGCTTTGTGTTATCAGTGAACCTAAAATTAGACTTCCTTCTTTGCTCTTTTTTTTCAGTCATAATACTTAGTGTACCTATGCAAAAATGGAATCAGGTAAATTGCGAGTACAAGGCATGATCAATGTCATCTCTTTTTGCTCTATTTTTAATTTAATTCTACAGCTTCCTTTTTGGGAGTTTTTACACTTTGTGGTTCAGGTTGTGTTCCTGTTTATCTGCTCTCTTTTTGGTGATAGTCTCTTCAGAAGTTATGATGTTTGCCCATGTAAATACAGGGTTTATAGATAATTGTCTTAGGCCACCTTGAAAGTATGATTATGAAAATAACTTGTAACAAGCCAACAAAAACAAATTTCATTAGAGCTCGTCCCTGTCTCTTAACTAGTCCAGTTACATTTGGGCATTACAAGAGAGTGCAGTCAGTGTGTAATATTATGTGCCATGTGTGCTGCAGTTTGATCTCCTTAATGAAGGAAAATTGTATTAATGTTCTTCATTTACTTAATCTTTTCAAAGATTACCTTAACATCTACGTGGAAAGAAGTGAAAAAAATCATTAAGGAAGATCCTCGGTGCATTAAGTTCTCCTCCAGTGACAGGGTAAGGGGATTTTGTGTCTCAACTTACTATCTGTTATGAATATTAACTAGAAGCTTGCTCACCACTAATATCTTGACCAAAATGAAGTTGGTGATTTCGTTTCAAGTCTATGAGAACTGAGTCTGGATTTATTTATTTATTTTTGGTCAGTCATGGGGCTTGAATTTGGGGCTTGGGCACTGTCCCTCAGCTCTTCAACTCAAGGCTAGTGCTCTACCACTTGAGCCATAGCACCACTTCTGGTTTTCTGGTGGTTAATTGGAGATAAGAAAGAGTCTAATGGACTTTCCTGCCCAGGCTGGCTTTGAACCGTGATCCTCTAATCTCTACCTCCTTAGTAGCCAGGATTACAGGCGTGAGCCTCTGGCACCTGGCCCTGAGTCTGGATTTTAAGTTCATTCTTTTCTTTAAAAAAAAAAAAGATGCAGTATATTAACAAGAAAGCATAATCTATAAACGTCTTACTTCGTGGTGTTGAGCTTCCATTTACGATCTTAGAAATTTAATAGTTTTGAGTCACACTAGACAGATCTATTCAGGCTAGCAGTTGATTCTGGCTACTTTAGACCTGATTCTTAAACCACTACAGTGGCACACCACAGCAAGGTCTCGTGTTTTTGGATATGCCAGAGATTTTGCAGTAGAGGGGCCTCGGGTACATGAGCTTTCTAAAAGTCAAGTTCTGTTCTCACTCCTATCCCTGTGTAGGAAATGGACATTTATTTTCCCATGGACATTTATTTTCCCATGGACATTTATTTTTCCCATGGATATTTATTAACTGATCATTTCAACTAAAATCCTATAGAACTCATTTCTCAAACTTTGAGAACTCTAGTAAATAAAATATTTGATATATAGACCACAAAATAAAAGTTTCTAAGAAATTAATAGCTGGGAGATACATTTTCAGTTTATTTTCTGTTGGCAATTGACAGTATGGTCTTCATTATACCAAAGAGTGTACCTCTCATTACAGTTTACTTACTAGAAAGCCAAATGCTCAAAATAAGGTTTCTTTTAAATTTTATTTTATTGTAAAGATATGCTGTCCAGAGGGTTTTCAGTTATATGAGTAAGGTAATGAGTACATTTCTTGTTGAACATTGTTACCCCCTCCTTTAAAACAGTTTCTTAAGTTCTCTTTTTCCTCTCCTCTCTTCATTACTTTATGTGCAAAGAAAAGTTTATGAAAAGTACCCTTTTGAGTTTTTAATCTTGCTTTGTGATTTACACATTACTAGTTTAATATGTAATGTTTACTTTTTAATGAGTGGATCTCTTAATCTTACTTTTTGTTTCTTTGTTTTGCAGAAAAAACAAAGAGAATTTGAAGAATATATTAGAGACAAATACATCACAGCCAAAGCTGACTTCAGGACGCTTTTGAAAGAGACCAAATTTATTACATATAGGTGTGTGCAGTGAAATGTTTCATATCGGCAGTTGTTGTCTTTACTAGTCTTTGCTCTAATGGCCAAAGCATACTTTGCATTCACACACATGTTGACATTATTAATTTTTAGGAATAAGAAGATGCCAACTTTTATCCAAGGCCACACATAGCTTCTATCTACAGTTCTTTAAAAAAAAGTTTTTGAAAGAAAGGGCCCAGATGTCAATTCTTATTTTGTACTATTTACCACTCAGTTTTTAAAACATACTTTTGTTTTCACTTCACTGCTATTATTAAGGAGTACTCCTAACCATATAAAAGTCATATGTCCCAAGGGACTTTAAAAACAATACTTCACTACTGATTTTCTTTGCCTCCTCTGAAGACTGTTCAGTGTGGTTAGACCATTCTAATGCCTGAAATAATCTACTTAAGCTTAGCAAAAAATTTTTCTCAGAGGAAAGCAGTTTGCTGGATCCACTTGAATCTGAAAAAATATAAAATCAGAAACCTTCGAACAAGACTTCTTTGTAACATACCCAGTTGTTTCCACCATTCCGTAATTATTGGGAATTCAATTTTGCATTGCTTTCCAATCAGTATGCAAGAAATCATTTTTGTTTCATCCTCCAGCATTTCTCCCTTTAAAGAAAATATGAAATATCTTAATGAAGGGTATGTGCACGGGAGGATAGATAGTGCTGAGGGTGTGGTTTTTAGGTATTTTGTCATTTGGATTTTTTGGTCAGGATCCTTAATGTTTTTATCAGCTTGGGCTTTTAAATTAGATGTGAAGTAAGACTTCTTTCTACATTTTTATAGTTAATTTAGTGAAAGATGTGAAAGTGAAAGCTTGTGAAAGATGCTGGGATTGGCAGCCCCGCAGACTGAAGTCCTCTGTTCATCCACAGAACAGGTACAGAATGGGCAAGATTACCCACCCACCCTCAGCCCTGATCTGGAGGGACCACCAGTAGGGGTGGGAGGGTAATTCAGCTTCTGAGGCCCTTTCACTCCTTGGAGTCTTTGCTGAGGTGACTACAAAGGTGACTACTGCAGTGAAATTTTTCTTTAAAAAAAAAAAATGGAAACACAATTAGGAGCTAGATGGACATTTCCAGCTCATTTCTGAAAGATGAATGAACAGCAGTCAGTAATTCTTGGACCTCTTTTTCTTATTTCAGATCCAAAAAGCTAATCCAAGAGTCGGATCAGCACCTGAAAGATGTAGAAAAAATTTTGCAAAATGACAAACGGTATTTAGTATTGGACTGTGTACCAGAGGAGAGGCGTAAATTGATCGTGGCTTACGTTGATGACCTGGATCGCCGGGGTCCACCCCCACCTCCTACAGCATCAGAACCCACTAGACGATCTACAAAATAATTCTAAATAATCTTCCACCGGGGTATCTATTAATCAAAATGCTTGCATGAGCCAGTTTTCAGGGTTTTTTCATATGTGCATTAGTCAACCTATTGCAAAACCATCCGACGAACAGAAGGAGAAGCATTCACGAACCGTTTCTGAACAGAACACTCTGGAAATATTTATGCTTTTCTTTGTGTGGCATGACTGACATGCATACTCAAATATAGGCTGTCTCTGGTAAATCTGAAATCTTGAAGCTAAAAATCATCCTTTTATAAGATGTGGAAGTCAGTGACTTGGTGATGTTCTTTCTAGCAGTGTTACACATGCAAGACATAGGAGCATTTGTGGTTTGAACTCACAAGATGCACCTGCCACAGACTCTTAAGAAACCTAAGTTGGGGTTTGTTTTGATTTTGTCTTTTAAAGCGGGTAAAAAAAAAAACACTGAAAATTGAATTCTTCCAGAGGCTAAGAATACCATAATGGACGTACTTTTGCCTTTGTCTCTAAAGAACAGTATAGTTCTATGTTCACTTATGTGCTTTGATTATCCCTTCTGAATTATAGGCCAAGTCTTGTTGTTTAGCCTAAGAGAAGATATATTTAGTAATTTCTTCTCAGGTATGGAACCACATTCATAACTAATGTGTTAGCCAGAGTAGAACTGGTTAAACATCTTTTATTCGCCATTGAATGATCTTCACCAATATCCTGGGTTAGACAACAAAAATTACCTTTCTGGGTGTTCTCTGTAAACTCTCCTCCTGTTTGAATGTTGAACTTTTGTTTCTAAAGTTTAATTTTAAAATGTTTGAATGTTCTGTTTATGTATTTGAACTACAATAAACCAACCCTTTTTATATCTGTGGATTGTATATGATTAATGTTACACAATTTATAAAGTCTTCATTTTAAACCAAAGTTGACTAAACTTGAATATTAAGTAGTTTTTAAGGGCAGAATACTGTTTTCTACTACAAAGGGGAAGAAATTTGTAGAGAATTCTTTTATTGGTGTTCAAGACTTGGTAATAATACTTTTTGCCAATAGAAGATTTCCTTGTTTTACTTTATTTTTTTTTTTGTGAACATCAATGGCTTGTGCCTTATTGGCATCCTTTCAGTTTGTCCTGTGAACCACACTGTGGACTTAGCTTTGATTCCTAATGACTTTTTTCTAGCTTTACCTCCCCAGGTTAAAAAAAAAGTCCTATTTTATTGTTGGATCCTCTGAGCTTGCTCATATAAATAAGTCTTTGCATGCCAAATGAGTAAATGCGTTAGAAGATACGTTTATATTAAGAGGATAATTTCTAGCTCACACCTACTATGATGCAACAAAACCTAAGTGCCTTAGAAACTCTGAGCGCTGCATATTGAAATTGTCGTTGGTGGGTTAGACTGGTCTCAACCTGCAAAATTGAGAAATAGGATTTGAATAGGATTTGTATATTTTTCCTTCTTAAATTTGTTTTTATAAATTCATCAAGTGATTTTTTTTTAATGAATAAATTTGAATTACTTTCCAAAAAGTGTACAACCATTACAGAAACAGGACTTCCTGCAAAGGTCAGAGTTCTACACCACTGTATTTTGTTTTCTAAATTCCACATAGTACTGTTTGTTCATTCATTAATGCCAGTTTTTACAGTATAGAAGAGTGAAGAAAATGACTTGGTAACATCTATTATTTACTGCTTTTGTCTTAACTATTAAATATTTGGGTTCCAGTGTTCAAGTTAGTTGCAAATCAAACTTGGCCTATTCACATTCTCTTAAGGTAGCAAGTAATGATTGTATCAAGTTCTTCAAGAAAGGTTCCTTATAATTACACTTGGTTGCAGTGTATCTTCATCTTGATGTGTTTGTCTGCAATTCACCTGTGACATCTCCCCATAAAGCCCTGTTGCTCCAAGTGATAAATTTGAAATGATCAAAGTCTCTGACACCTATATGAAGTAAAACATTGCTTTTATCTCTTTGCAAGTTTAAATATCAAACCCTGCAGGTTTCCATACTTTCTAGTGACATAAAAATTCTTAAGT
Organism: Dipodomys spectabilis; assembly: GCF_019054845.1. Lineage (NCBI taxonomy): Eukaryota > Metazoa > Chordata > Mammalia > Rodentia > Heteromyidae > Dipodomys > Dipodomys spectabilis. Next base: position 13,411,608 of record NW_024870824.1, read on the forward strand.
TGTGTCTCACAATTTAAATGTAATCCTTGAATAACTGGTGTCAGAGAACAACATTTTGAATTCCTGGATTAAGCTACTTTTTTTGAAAATGTGAGCTTAAGTAAAATTTACAAAGAACAAGTCAAAAGAAATCTATATCTTGCCATGTTGAAAAGCAAACTATGACCTTTTATGAAAAGCAAACAAACACAATCTCAGACCTAACATTAAGAACAGAAGACAATCTCTCACTATCTTGTTTGTTTTAGAAGAATTTTTCTTCCTGGGTGGATTTGAAAATATCCTAGGGTGAACAAATAATGGAAGATGTTCCATAATGTTTTGTTAGATGCATTTTACTTTACTATAAAATGAGGCAGCAGTTTGCTTGTTCAAATTTTACTGTATTTATAGGTACAGAGAACATGGTTTTTATTCCTTATTACCATTGTGATTTTTCTACTAGCCAAATTCTGTCCTAATGTTTTTTTTTTTAGCTTTTTATTTTGGAGGTGGTGTACAAAGGTTTTTAGTGACATATGTCAGGTAGATAGTACATTTTTTTGAACAGTGTCACTTTGTTGGTTTTTTCTCATACTTTATCCAAAATGCTTGTTATTCTTCATTACTTAGAAGCTCTGCAATAGCTTCAAAGTTGGGCAGGGTTCAAATTCATAAGTACAGATAAAGTTGATACCACTTAGCATCAAAGATTACAACTCCTTTATATTTAAGGCTGCATCATTAACTCTAGGTTGTTCTTGGGAGAAAAGACATTGTAGATAATGACTTTCCTGCATTTTAGAAGAAAAAGATCAATTTAAAAATATTTAAATCACAGTATAGAATGTCAGGTTGTTACAATGTTTAGACCTTGAAGCTGCAAAGCCTTTCATTTTTAGAGGCTTTAGGGGACTGCTCCCTCTCATGCTAACCCCTCCCCCCCCCCCCCCCCCCCCCCCCCCACTGAGGGAAGGTGGGGATCTTTGCTTTTCAGTGGAAATGAACCAGCCTTTACAGGGTAAGGCGAAGTCTGAGTTAAAGTTAGCCAATCGAGCTATAGTTTGCAATGGCTCCCAACTTGAATAAGGCAGTAGTCCCTATTCAGTAGACTTTGATCAGGAAAACTCAAGTGCTATCGAGTAAGAACATATACCAAGCAAAGAAAGAAGGAAGGAAAATTTACACTTGCAAAACTCTTTTAATTTGAGCTTTGGGTATGAGAAATAAACTTTTAACATTAGAATCCATGGGTTCAGGAATAAAATTCTACTCCAGCCAGCACAGTACAGGGCTGGGCCTAAGGTGCAAAAGCCACTGACCCTGCTGAGCAAACATCTGGATTCTGGTCACAGGCAACAGCATCTCTACACAACCAATGTTTTCTACAGCGAATTCTTTGGACACCCAGGTTTTAATTCTGAAGCATAATTATCACATGATAAATGACTTACCACATTATACATTTTAAAATGCAGAAGGTGAAGCATTCTTGTAATTCCTAATAGTAATTTTATTGTACTTTATGCACTAAGGTCAGCAGTACTCAGTAAGCAGTGGTACCGGTAAAGACAACAAATTGTAGATTTTCTTTGGAGATTTCATCACTTTTCGTGTTCCCAGGGGATAGGGTCATTGTCTTGTATGGAAGGGGTGGCGTCCCTCTCGTGCCAAAACTGCTCTACATCAGGAAGGATGGGAATCTCTGCCTTCTCAGGTTTCTCTTTGCCAGAGTTGGGTGAGTTGGTTTTCTTCTCTGGAATGGATATTGTAGACTCGGGAGATGGAACCTTGTCAGGAACAGCTTCCACGTTACCAGCTGGTGTTACCTGAGACTGTGAGGCAGCTGGGGGCTTTTTGGTCACCATCCATTTCCACAAGCTTTTCAAGCCTTCCTTGAATTCTTCAGACATTAGTAGGAAAATGAGAGGATTTGCTGAAGAGATGGAAAACATCAGTACTTGAGCCAGGGCTATGAACCCTTGTGGTGGTGGTGGGCCTTTAACCTTCTGATGCCATACCCACAGCCAGGCTATCCATTCTGGGAGCCACAGAAGAGCAGAGGTGATCTCAATGCTTAGCAGCATTACTGTGAGTTGCTTTGAACGCATCTGGTTTCTAAGATTTTGAGTCTTAGTTCCTCTTTTTTTACATTGGCCATAAGCTCTCCAGAAATAAAAGCTGGCTAGAAGTAAGGGGAGGCAAAATACCAGGAGAGGGTAGAGCTTACCAAACATTGACATAAACTCTTCAGCCACCGCTGGTACATCCATGAGGCACATTTCCACTCCTGCGTGCTGCCTGGTGGTGCTGAAGAACCATTCTGGCAGGGGTAACAGGCTGGCCACGGCCCAGATGGTTCCCAGCACTGACCAGATGGTGCAGTTGCGGATATTTACTTGCTTGGCTGGGTCACTTGCATACATGAAGCACACTTTGGCAACTGCAACAATTGTCAGGCTTTTCACTGCCATGCACATGTGAATGAACCAGTCCGAAGACTTGCAGACAAACCAGCCTAGATCCCAAATACCTTTGGAGTATGCTGTGGCGCGGACAGGTGCAGAAAACAGAAGGAGGGAGAGATCAGCCAGGCTGAGATTCAGAATCAGAGAGTGGATCATGGATGGCTTCCCTTTCCAAGTGCTGTGGAGGAGGGTGCCAATCACACATAGGTTCCCCACAAAGCCCACCAGGCAGACAGCCACCAAGAGAGCAGGGATGATGGTCCTCCAGTCTTTGGAGTCAGAGGGCAGGTAACCTCCAGCAAAGTGGAGGTGAGCCAAAGATGAGTTCATGAGGCTGGAGTTGGAGTCTGCAAAGGCAGCTGTCAGCATCACCTTTCTGTCCAGCCCCGCTGCACAAAGACTAGCTTCTTGGGTTAGTCTTTGTGCCTGGGCTCTTTTGTACAAGATACAAAGGAAAAATAGCCTCTGTTGTCAGTGTCAAATGACACTTCTGGACCCTCCCCTTGCTTGTTTCCTGAGTGCAGAATGGCAAAGAAGGTTGAATGCTAAGCTCTTTGCTGCACACAATATTCCTGTGACCAGTGAATGACAGCCAGCAGGGGTGCATGCTTGCTGCTCATTAGCCAGTTTAATACCAAACCACCAGCCCTGCAGAGCAATGAAAACATACTCATAAATGATAAATGAGAACTCATGTGTAAGTGGGATGTGCTTCTAGAGATTAGAAGGAAATCAATAGAGCCAATTACAGTTATTTCCAATCAGCTATTTCTAGAATCTTGGCTGTGGTCTGTCATTCAGTGAGCACATCAGAATCTGTGGGATGGCTTGATCCAGTGGGTCTGGGTTAGGGTCTTGAGAATTTGCGTTGGTAAGATACTCCCATAGGGTGTTGAGGCTGCTAGTTTGAGAGACCACATTTACACCTGGTGCTTCTGCCGCCCTGTGCATTCCCGTCATTCCCTCCCCCCCCCCCCCCCCCAGCATTTGCAGAGATGAGTTTCCTTTTACCCTCACCGTCACTCCAGTCTCTTCATTAGCTAGCTCATAGCAAGTACAACTGGATAATGAAAAACGTTGGAAGTCCTATGGGGTATAATTATGGATGGCTTAATTTTGTCTATTGTTGAGATTTTTAGAGATAATTTTGGAGCTCTGAATTGCACCTGGTTTATATATTAAACAGACAAGTGAAGGCCACCAAGTGATGAATGAAATTGCTTTTTGGACAGTAAAAAAAATTAAAAATTTTTACATGGACATTTAAGAGAATATTTAAAATTGGGAGGAAATCTCAGGAAAAAAAGATTCTAGGACTAGAATAAAATTGAAAGTTATACCAGTGAACACTCTGGGAGGGATTAGAAGAGCTAGAATTGTTCACAGAAAGGGGTTTGTAGACTTAAAATGAAGATACAAACTACTCTGAGTATAACTGAGTCAGAAATGCTTCTGGTATGCTACCGTGGAGAGTGATGAGAGACCTCCAAGTTGTAGTACCAAGTCAGCTTGCATATGTTTTTCTCAGGATAGACAAATCTAATAAGCTGCAGAATTCAGCTCTGAACAGTACAGCTACTGAGAATGCCGTCTGTGGTGGGTTTGTTCTCATTTCTGTTGCCCTTTTTCTTTGGGAGGCAGAAGAATGGTCGCCAGGAAAGGGGGAAATACTACAAATAGGCACAAAAACCTTTCTGGGGTGGAAATGTTCTAAAGTTGGGTTGTGGTGATGTCTACACAAGTGTAAATGTACTAACACCTTGAACTTTATATTTTCAGTGTGTGAATGTTGTGTAATAGGATAGTGGGGTGTTGGGTAAAAGGATAGTGGGGTGTCACATGGGAATAAGGACACCAACTTGAACTCAGCAAGACCAAGTTTACTTCTGCAGAAGAGTGTGCTATTGACAGAAAGCCAAGTAAACAATTGCATTGGGTGGGCAGTCCACTCAAGTTTTATCCTTAAGGCATTCTGCTTGGTTATAACTTAAGGTTCACAGTCTTACAGGATTGGCTGGTTTAAAAAGGGGTTGGTTAAAAGTTTGAGTGATCAACCAAAACCAGAGCACCTGGCCAAATGTTAGAAAAACAATTCTTAGCTGGTGCTCTACTGCTTGAGCCACACCTAGAAAAACAATTCTTGTAACAGGATATGGCTCAACTAAAATAACTTCTTACAAGATGGCAGCTACCCTTAAGTTAGTATTGCCTATATAAAGATAAAGCAACCACTTTGATTGAAAAGATTCTAACTCCCATAATAACTCCATGGCTTTTTTTCATAGGTCCATCCTTCACCTAGGATGGACCTAGGTAAAAAGCAGATGTCTGCTCTTAAAATGCTAGTAGCCTCCATAGCAGAGGCTAAGTTGAAACAATTAAGTTTATGGAGAGAAGATGGCCTAGAAGCATCAAAGTAAGTGACAATGCTGGGTAGGAGGGTGGATGAGGGGCTTGGGGACAAAGATCTAGAGGATAGAGAGTTTGAGGCTCCTACTTGGTTTCTCTGGCTTGGAAATGGGCTTTTCCATTTCTCACACTCTTGAATGTTTTTATCACTTGAGACAAACCTTCAGCCTGGCCTTTTGCCTCTTGATGGTTAATTCAAGATGGAATCTTGCAGACTTTTTTTTTTAACTGAGTTGACTATAAACCATGATTCTCTAGTTCTCAACCTCCGAGCAGTTAGGATTACAGATGCAGAACACAGGCTTGTGCACAGCGTATGCACTTTTCTTTTGGTGTGTGCTTATTGAATCATTCTCTGCCAGGCGTTATTCTAGACCCTGGGAAGCCAGTGGCGTGAAACATCTCTTCTTGAGGAGCTATAATCCAGTGGGACTAGTTTCAGGGATCAGTGAACTTGCCATTGAAGAATACTGGCTCCTGGAGGTAACTAAAGAAGAGCGGCAACTGACCCACATCAGGAATTGAGTTAGCGAAGGTCTGTCAAAGACTTCTTGGAAGAAAAGATACTGGAACTGAGACCTGAGCTATGTACCTACCTCTTTTGTTCCTGCCAGATCCTCATTGGAGCTTATAATCGCTACTTCTGTGTTTAACACACCAGAAAGCAGCTGCTACTCTTCAGAGAGTCTGTTTATATCCTGAGAAATAACTTCTTCCCTCTCCCTAGCTCTCACTGAAACAGGCATGTAGAATCTGAAATTCAGAGTAGCCATCAAATCTAGAAACAAGCAAACAGACAAGAAATGGCTTACTAGATACTATGATAAAAGCAATACTCTTCCAGACTCAATGAGCACCTTGTACCGTGAGGAGGAAGCTTTCCAGCATTCAGACCTTGATCAGGTGAAAGCTCCTTGCGGTACACACCATTTCCATCTGGCTTTGCAATTTGTTAGCAGACTGAGAGCTCAGGCTCCTCCCTGAGAAGTGCACAAGTTAGGGCTCAGACTTACAGTACTTTGCCATCTCTTCCCTCCCATCTGCAACATTAACAGAAAGGCTGGTGTCCTTGGTAAGTCCTTTGCTTTCTGTTGTGATTTGCAGCAGCTTTTCTTCAGTGCCCTGGTTGTGCTCTGTTTTTGACTACGGTTATCTTGTGTTTCTTGTGTGGAGTAATTCTTGCTATGGGACCTGAGTGGCAGGCCCATGATTTTACTGAAGTTCTAGAGTGTTGTTCCAGGCTACAGGTACATGTGTAGTCATCATTTATCTTCAGGGTGAGTGAATAGGTCTGCCTGTGTCCGAGTGGTCACCCCTGTGAGAGCTCCTGCTTTTGTTGTTCGTTTGGTGGCCTTTCAGTCTCAGCTGCAAGAAAGAGGATGGAGACAGACTGTTTATGACAAGGTGGTCATCAAGTTGGGGAGATGCTGTTTTGTATTATCTAAGACGCTAGTTTTTGTATTTGTTTCCGTTTCTAGACATGCAGTTGAGAATCAGGGACTGGGAGTTAGACCTGAATTCTACCTCTGAAAAGTGGGACTGGAAAAGGCACCCTGGTTTTCTAAGTGTGGAGAGGAGACAAGCTCTGGACGTGTGGTGACTATTTGTCCTCTACAGGATAGGCAGGCACGAGCTGAGACCTGGGAATCTTCATTGCTGGGTGAATTGCTTAGGCCTTATTTTGGAGTTTTGCCTTTGTTAATGACTCCTCATTTTAGCTTTACAGAAAATAAAATTCAGACAGTTCTTTGGAAAACAAAAGGGCTAAAAAACATGAGGATGTAGCCTCACTGGGCCAAGTTTTGTAGAACTTAAAAATTCCTTTAAAAATCATAGTCCAGGGCTGGGAATGTGGCTTAGTGGTAGAATACTTGCCCAGCATGTGTGAATGATCCCCCACTTCCACATAAACAGAAAAAGTCTGAAGTGGCACTGTGGCTCAAATGGGTGCTAGCCTTGGGCAAAAGAAGCTCGGGGATAGTGCCCAGGCCCTGAGTTTAAGCCCCACGATTGGCAAAAAAAAAAAAAAAATCATAGTCCAGAGCAAGGGATCTAAGAAGACTTCTCAGAAGTGTTACGAATGGCAAAGAAACATGACGAAATGCTCATCATCCCTGACCATAAAGGAAATGCAAATCAGAACAACCCCAAGATGCCATCTTACCCCAGTTATATTGGCCAACATTTTGAATTCTAACAACAAATGCTGGTAGGGATGTGGAGGAAAAGGAACCTTACAACACTGCTGGTGAGAATGTAAATGAATATAACCACTCTGGAAAGCAGTCTGGAGGTTCCTCAAAAAACTAAACATAGACATTCCCTACGATCCAGCCTCTTCCCTACTCCAGCCTCTATCCTAAGCAGCATGAGCCAGGATGATAAGGACACCTGCAAATCCATGTTCATTCCCACACTATTCACAATAGCCAAGATATGGAAATAACTCAGATGCCCCACAATAGATGAATAAATCAAAAAAAGTGGTACCTATATATGATGGAATTTTACATAGCCGTTAGAAAGAATAAAATAATGTCATTTGCAGGGAAATGGATGGAACTAGAACAAATCATGTTAAGTGAGGTAAACCAAGATTAGAGAGACAAACAGCACATATTCTCCCTGATATGTGGAAGTTAGATCTAAAATGCACTGAGATATGACAAATTACACAAGATTCTAGATGCAGTGAGACCAAAAGAGGATAGTCTTAGGAGAGAATCACAAAGGTGCAATGCCCAAGCGCCTCTTCATATTTATATAAAATAATATACTCCTCAGATAGGGAAACAAAAGACTTTTTTCTTAATTGTTTTTTTTTCTATTTCTGATGACTGTATTCTTTAACTTATAGCTGGTATGTTTACGTGCACATCTGTGGGAGGGTGGAGGGAAGGCACAGAAGCAGATGAAAAGGTGCAGCAATGGAGCTCACTGGACACTGGTGAACGTGAACTGTACAACTCATGGGTGGAGGTGGGAGGGAGGGAATGGGAGAGTGAGGGAACAGATGACACTATGCAAAAGAAACTGTGCTATTACCTGACATATGTAAAGTAACCCTGCTGTATATCACCTCTAAAGCAACACAAAAGTAATTTAAAAAAAATCATAGTTCAAACATACTTAGGCTGGTACTTTGATGTATGTGTTTTTCTCCCTCCTTTTTTCCCCCTCTTCCCAAATGTTTGTCTTTTGAATAATGCAGCTTACTTCAGCCATGACTTTTGCCATAATGAGGGTCCTTGTCCACCCAAAAGCCCCCGGGACAAGGTGAATTGGAGACTGCTGCTACTTTGCAGTCTTATTTTCCTAGGAGACAGAACCTTTTCAGGATATAAAGCACTACAATATCTTCATGGGTTTGGAAGAGTTCTGCTTTAGATATGAGCTTATCCTTGGCTATGGGTGAATTGTTCGTTGTCCTTACTGAAGGACCTTTATTTTACCATTTGGAGGAAAATTTGAAGTCTTTTACCAGCCCTGTGAGGTAGCTCAGACCTATAGTAGAATATTCTCCCTTTTTTTTTTATTATCTCAGACCTATAACCTCAAGCCAGACTGGGTACCTAGGGAGACCTTTCTTAAAAATGAAAATCTGCCAAACCACCTCGTACAATGATTTTTTTCAACATTAAATTGGCTTCATTGAGCTATAATTCTATAGTTTTCGTTTCCCATCCTGTATTTTTCCCTCGAGTGGCCAGTGTGCTTCTAATTGAGCTCAGCACAGACTAGAGCTGTTGCCATGACTCCAAACCCAACCTCATTCATTTCTAGCATCTCAGGTCTAGATTAGCTGGGAAAATTAAGTGTTCAGAGATTCAACGCTTGCTTGCTTTCCTGGGGGCATGAGAAGTAGAAGTTGTTTTTCTTTAGTGCTGAGAGCCATAGCTCGTGTGGTCTATGAAGGTTTTGCCCTTCCCATCTGTTCTTGGAAGACACTTCATTCAAACAGGAAAACCTGGATAAATGACTGGCTCTTGCTTCCTTTGAACCTCATCTGTTCTTAGTTATTTGCTCTCTTCGACTTAAGCCTCTTCACCTGTTCCTGGATAGCTTGCTTGCAGCTGGTTAAAGATAACACCTGATGGACTGAAGTTTGATTCAATTGCCTTGCTCCACACTCTAATTTTCCACAATCCCCCATCCTCAGAGAAACAGATTTGAGGCTTGCTCTTCACTTCTCACACATTGCTTCCTCAAGACTAAATTCTTTCTCTTTTGTAGAACTCTGCAGTGGCTGGCATGCTCCATAGTGAGCAAAACACACCATGTTGGTGGCATTTTTATAAAACCATTGCCAATAACAAAATATATTGAAAACCTTTTCAAAGAAAGCTGTTTTGGTGAGGAAGGAAAACTATAGAATCTGCTTCCAAATGTTTCAAATGATATAAAATGTTGGAATCACTTACTCTGCTCAGAGCTAAAAACAAATGAAAACACTTTTTAAAGCTTTGTTCCTCATTGCAAATCCTTGTTGAAATTCTCATAAAGGAATTTCTCATAGTTTTCTAAAGCTTTATTACATACACGTTATTTTATTGTAATTGAGATAATATTGCGATTGAAAATAAAAGAAATATCCTTGCCAAGCGCTGGTGGCTCATGCCTGTAATCTTAGCTACTCAGGAAGCTGAGATCTGAGGATTGCAGTTCAAAGCCAGCCTGGGCAGAAAAGTCAGTCAGAATTTTTAAAAACTTATTTGTATTGTGAAGGTGATATATAGAGGAGTTACAGTTATATAAGTCAGATAATGAGCACATTTCTTTTGGAACAGTGTCACCTCTTCCCTCATTTTCTCCCAGTTTTTTCCCTGCTGACCCCACTTCCCCACAAGTTGTATAGTTCATTTTCAACATTGTGTCTGGTGAGCGTTACTGCTGCCTTTGTTCACCCTTTGTCCCATCATTTCTGTGCTCTCCCTGACCCTCCCCCAAACAGATAACCTCGCATTCAAAAGGTTCGGAAATAAAAAAAAAAAAAAACAGCCACAAAGGAGAAAAAACAAAACAAAAATAATAAGGAACCTCTTGTTTCCTTTTCTTGGAGTTCATTTCAATAGACATCTGTGAGACTCTTATCTCCATTGAGCTACCCAGAAAAAGCCATACATAGTGCTGTGGCTGGAGTGGTAGAGGGCTAGCCTTAAGCGCAAAGAGGCTCAGTGACAGTGCCCAGGCCCTGAGTTCAAGGCCCAGGATTAGCAAAACGAACAAAAACAAAAACCCCTTTACTTTCATAGAAATGATTAGATAGAGGAGGTGCTGTCTTTTTCCTGTTTACTTTCTTGGGGGCAGGACTGGTGTTTGAACTTGGGGCCTTGCCCTTGCCAGCAGGTGCCTATTGCTGAGCCATGCCTCCAGACTAATATTTTATAGAGGAAAGTGAAGTGCCTCAGATTGTGACTTGATGGTAGTTGCACAGCTGATCATTTGTGAAACCAGGATAGACCCTGTATTCCTGATCCTGTGTTAATCCCATCGGAGCAGCCTCCAAAGACTGTATTCTTTACCTTATGTACTGTGTATATAGGTATATACAGGTACAGGTGTTCTGTGTGAGTTTCCTATTTGCTGCTGTTAATGTAAATTGATGCCTATCCTTAGAAAGGTCAGAAGTCCCACAGTGTAAGTAGACTGTTTTCCTTCTGGAGGCGTCAGGAGAGAATCTGTATCTTAACCTCTTCCAGCTTCTAGAAGCTGTCCACAGGCCTTGGCTCATTCCTGTTCTCCATCTTTTTACCAATTCCAGGAACACAGTATCTATGTGTCCCTATTTCTGTCTTTCTTGTTCTATCTCTGGCCTTCTTCCTCCTGCTCCCCTATGCAAAAGAGTCTAGTGATTATATTTTACCTACATGGATAGACCAGGATAGTCTGTCCAGCTCAAAAATCCTTAATCAGAACTGCAGAGTTCCTTTTACTATGTAACTGTATCCATGGCTTTCTGTAACTAGGATGTAGACATTAATGGACTATTTCTTCCTTTCGCATACATTCTACTGACTCGCTAATTTAAATGATTTTTAAATCTCATTTTATGGTGCTGGGTTGAATTCAGGGAGTGCTCTCATACTTAAGGTCTGCCTCCAGCCCTTTTGTCGTAGTCCTGCCTTATACTTTGATCTTCCCAATCTCTGCCTCTTGAGTAGCTGGGATTGTAGTTCTGAGCTATTATGCCTGGCCTGTACTAAACAAATTTAAATAAAACATCTCTAAACCTTTAAAAGAATTATAGCTAAATAGTGATTGAGACTTACTTTGAAACACTTTCTAAAATTGTACATGTATTATCTTATTCTCATGACAACACTAAGTTCTGTCATTCCTGGTTATTAAAGGAAGGAGCTCAAGTTCAAAGATAAACTCAAGGTCACACTGCTAACAAGTTAATAGCTGGAGTTCAAAAGTTGGATCTATCTAGCTGTGCATGGTGTTATATGCCTGTAATACCAGCTGTCCAGAAGCAGATACAGGAGATTGTGAGCTTGTTGTCAGTCGGGACTATATAGTAAGACTGTTTGGAAACACCAAAACCAAACAAAAAAAATGGATGTATTCAAGAACCCATGTGGAGATTTGCAGTATTAATGTCTAAGGAAGGAGACTGGCTACAGAAGTTTCGTGATCATACTATCAGGCTGGTGTTCTTCAACAAGTACTTTGTGAAACACTCCATGTTAAGGTCATCCAGAAAAACTTCTGTGCTGATGAAAACTTGTCTATATTTCTACTTTCTATATATCTATAGCTATAACCCATAGGTGCATATTGAACACTTCAAACGTGGTTAGGATACCTGAAGATTGATTTTTTTTGGGGTGCGGTCATGGGGCCTGAACTCTTGGCCTGGGTGCTGTCCCTCAGTTCTTCAGCTCAAGGCTAGCACTCTACCACTTGAGCCACAGCACCACTTCTGGCTTTTTTTTTCCTGCTTATGTGGTGCTGAGGAATCGAACCCAGGGCCTTAAGCATGCAAGGCGAGTGCTCTACCATTGAGACAACTTCCCAGCCCCTGAAGATTGATTTTTAAGGTATATGTACTTATAATTAAATTGAAACTGAGACAGAACATTTTTATCTTTCGTTGTCTAATATTGAGGTCTAACAGTAGCCTAAGCCCGTATAGAGATGTTACTTTCATGCACACTACTGCATATGACAGCTAATTGACATTTGAAGAATAGCTGTGGAAAGCTTTTGAACATACTTCTGGAAGGACTGTGTGTTTGTGGGGGAGGTAATAATAGAACAGGGTTTCAGGTGTCGATGCCATCTGGAGTGTTGGTTAGTGTGACAATCCCCCTTAAAGACAGACACTTTGAACCTTCACTCATTCAGCAAGAATCTGTGAAATCACTCTAGGAATCTTGGGGAAATCAAGGTTGTGGGACTAGGGTCCTGCTAAAAGGTACAACTATTCTAGAGGGACAGGAAGTGCTTTGGTGAAAGTGTACCAGTGACATTCCCGAAGGCCATAGTACTAGGGCAAAAGCCAAGTGAATAATAGTGGTCTAATGGTGTTCAGGTTTACTTTAGCTGTGGCAATCCTTTTCATACGAAATTCACAGAAAAAAATGGGAGCTCCATGATTTGAAGCAAGTGTGGGGATAAAAACATAGTCTTATTGTCTTCTCTTTTTTTCTTTGTCAGTCATGAGGCTTGAAATCTGGGCCTGGATGCTGTCCCTTAGCTCTTCAGCTCAAGGCTAGCACTCTATCACTTAAGCCACAGCACAACTCCTGATTTTCTTAGTGGTTTATTGGAGACAAGAATCTCACAGATTTTCCTGCCAGGGCTGGCTTTGAACCTCAATCCTCAGATCTCAGCCTCCTGAGTTAGGATTACAGATGTGAGCCATCAGCGCCCGGCTACATAGTCTTATTTTCTGCAGTAACTTCACTTACTGTTGGTGGCCCTTATGATGCCTCTGTAAAACCAGGATAGAGTGCATAGTTCACAGGTAAAAGTCTCAAGGCTCAGTTGCAGGCGAGTTCTCGGGATTCCCATGGAAGGCAGTGAGGGAGGGGAGGGGTGTGTAAGAGGAGGGTGCTATCCAGATATTATCTCTATTTTATTTTAAAATTTAATTTTTTTAATTGTGAAAATACCGTACAGAGGGGTTACAATTACATGGGCAAGATAATGAGTACATTTCTTATCAAGCACTGTAGCCTCTTCCTTTGTTTCTCCTTCCCATCCCCCTGCCCCCCCCCCCCACTCCCTCCCTCCACCCCGTTGGCCAAAGTTGTAAACTTAGTTTTTTTGACATAACGTCTTGTACATCTCATTGTTGGAATGGGTCCACCTGTACCCCTATTTAAACGGTTTATTTGTGCCCTTCCCCTCCACAAATTATACCAGCTTCAAATACAATGAAAGCAGGGGTTATACCGTGGGGGAGGGACATACAAAGCAACAAAGAAATCATCTTATAAATATGTTAGAAACAATCGCAAGAAAGAAAAAACATTATCTTGGAGTTCATTTCACCTAACATCAACTTATCTGACCTTTTCTACTTATCTCAGACATATAATAGTTATTGAAAATAAGGGAAACCATGGGACCTATGTTTCTTTGGGCCTGGCTTACTTCACTTAATATAATTTTTCCAAGTCTTTCCATTTTCTAACAAATGGGGCAATGTCATTCTTTCTGATGGAGGCATAGAATTCCATTGTGTGTATATATATGCTACATTTTCTTGATCCATTCATCTACTGAGGGGCATCTGGGTTGGTTCCATATCTTAGCTATGGTAAATAATGCTACAGTAAACATAGTTGTGCTGGTAGCTTTAGTATGGTCTTGTTTATGATAATTTGGGTAAATGCCCAAAAGTGGGATTGCTGGGTCATAGGGGAGCTCTATGTGGAGCCTTTTGAGGAATTTCCATACTACTTTCCAAAGTGATTGAACAAGTTTATAATCCCACCAACAATGCAGTAGGGTTCCCTTCTGTCCACATCCCCTCCAGAGTTAGAGTTCTTGATTCTAGCCATTCTAACTGGGGTGAGGTGGTATCTCAATATTGTTTTGATTTGCATTTCTTTTATGGCTAGAGAAGTTGAGCATTTCTTCATGTGTCTATTGGCCATCCTTCTTTCCTTTTCAGTTTCTCTTTAAGTCTTTAGCCCACTTATTTATTGGGCAGTTGTTTCTTTGAAGATTTGTTGTTGGGGGATTTAATTTTTTGAGTTCCAGGTATATATTAGATATGAGACCCCTTGTCCGTTGTATGGCTAGTGAAGATCTCCTATTCTGTGGGCTTTCTATTGATCTTGCTAGCTATGTCCTTTGTCATGCAGAAGCTCTGCAGTTTCATGCAATCCCATTTGTCCAACCTTTCTTTGATTTGTTGTGTTTCTGGGTCTCTATTAAGAAAATTTCAGCCTGTGCCAAGGAGACGTAGAGTTTCTCTTATTCCATCCTGTAATGTTTTCAGAGTGTCTGTTTTGACTCCGAGGTCTTTGATGCATTTGGAGTTGATTCTGGTGCAGGGTGATATATAAAGATCTAGTTTTAGTTTTCTACATGTGATTAACCAGTTTTGTCGCACCATTCTGTTTTTTTAGCTCCCTTATTGAAGATTAGATGGCTATAGGTCTGTGGGTTCATTTCTGGGTTTTAAATTCTATTCCATTGGTCCTGGGGTCTGTTCTGTGCTAGTACCAAGGTGTTTTGATTACTATGGATGGCTTTGTAGTAGAGTTTGAACTTTGGTATTGATATTCCTCCAGCACTGTTCTTTCTGTTAAGGATCGTTTTTGCTATTGGGGGTCTTTTATTGTTCCATATGAATTTTTGGATTGCCTCTTCTATTTCCTTGAAAAATGAGGATGGAATATTCATAGGTATTGCATTGAATTTGTAGTTAGCCTTGGGAAGAATTGCCATTTTCATGATGTTGATCCTTCCAATCCAGGAGCATGGGAGGTTTTGCCACTTTCTAAGTTCTGTTTTGATTTCCTTATGGAGTTGCTTTCCTGATTTCAGCCACACTTTTCTCATTCTTGACATACAGAAAGCCATTGATTTTTGAGGGTTAATTTTATACCCTGCTACTTTGCCAAAGTTTCGAATCAGCTTGAGTAATTTGGGAGTGGAGTCTGTGGGATTCTTTAAATACAGGATCATGTCATCTGCAAAGAGGGAGAGTTTTACCTCATCTTTCCCTATTTGGATCCCCTTTATGTTTGCAACTTGTCTTATTGCTGTAGCTAGGTGTCGGGAGCCAAAAGGGAGTCTCTCAACATGATAGGCTTGACTATCTCACTGGAACATCTTGAGGCTGAGTTTACAGAATCCGACCTTTTCACCCTGCCCCAAGCAAACATGCTGCAGCTGCTAAGGCCAATGAAAAAGCTTCCTTAACGGCCAATGAAAAAGCTTCCTTATTCTAAGCATATTAATACCCCTGTGTGAAAAAATAAAAATTTGCAGCTTGATCAGAATCCTTGTCTTGCTGTCATTCTTCGTGTCTCTTGTCCCTTCATTCCTTCTCGCTTAGGTTCACTGCCCTCGTTGACATCCTGCGGGTCGGGACAGCTAGGCATTCTAATACTAGATTGAAGAGAAGTGGAGAGAGTGGACATCCTTGTCTCGTTCCTGAGTTAAGAGGAAATGGTTTTAGTTTTTCACCATTAATAAAATTAAATATTTTAAAACACATTTTAAACTCATATCATTTGAAAGAATCCTAATGGATTGTAAAGTTTGTCTTTTCATGTTATGTCAAAAGGTAAATTCTGTCACACCAATATTGAGCTGTACTTTTAAAATATAGCTTTCCAGTTTTCCTCTCTTCTTCCTCCTCCTCTTCACTTTTCTCCCTCCTCTAGTTTTTTTTTTCTTTTTTCTTGTGCCAGTCCTAGGCTTGAATTCAGGACCTGGATGTGGTCTCAGAGGGTTTTTGGCTCCAGGCACTATAGCCACAGCCCTACTTCTGAATACTTGGTGGTTAATTGAACCTCATGGACTTTCCCTGCCAGGGCTGGCTTTGAATTGGGATCTTCAGATCTCAGCCTCCTGAGTAGCTAGGATGAGCCTCTAGTGCCCAGCCTCTTTTAGTTTAAAAAAGTTGCCACTGCCAATTTTAATGTGTTATTTCCAAAGATGGAGACAATAGGCAGTAAAGTGGAATATTTTTTTTCCTTTTCCCTACTTGGTTATTTCTAAAGAACACTCACAGCAAAATATGTGCATTCTATCATGAATGATTATTGTTGTCCTAAGTACTAGGTATCTTAAGATGGAGACATTTTCTTGTGTCCATTTCCAGGTGAAAAGAAGTGAGTGAAAAAACTACCTTCAAGAGCTACAAGCGCTAAGATGAGCCCAGAATTTGGTCCCAGGCAATTTGGCTTTGACACTTGAACTATTAGACATTAGCTCATCTCTAACAGAGGCTTGTTCTCTGGTAACTACTGCTGGGGACAGGTTAGCCAAGGGAGGTATGAGAATAGTCCCTAGAGAGAAGCAGAATATGGACATGGGGTGCTGCCATGTTTCTCCGAGGGAGAGCTTATTCTCCCTCAGGTAGACTCCATCTCAGTGCACTGCCCCCTCTCAACAGAAGCCCTGCTGGTTGTACAAGTGATCTAACAGTGTGTGATGAAGTCTCCATGGTTTTTGATCCACATTTATAAATTGTACGTGTACCCATAATATTGAGTGAGAATCTATTGAGTTCCTTAGTAAGTTTGCTTGGATGCATAGCTTCCCTTTCTGATTGAATCCCACCCTCCATTGCTAAAGAACAGGCCAAGGAAGATGTTTGAATAGACTCTCTTTAATGTTTGGTTTTCAAACTCGTTTTTAAATTGTCTCGCTTTTTATGTTGTTGTTGTTGGTTGTGGGGCCTAAGTGCTGTCCCTGAGCTCTTCAGCTCAAGGCTAGCATTTGAGCCACTTAAGCCACAGCACCACTTCCAGTTTTCTGGTGGTTAATTGAAGATCAAAGTCTCACAGACTTTCCTGCCTGGGTTGGCTTTGAACTGTGATCCTCAGATCTCAGCCTCCTGAGTAGCTAGGATTACAGGTGTGAGCTCACTGGCTGTCTTGTTTTTTTGTCTCTCCATTTCCATAGATTAACTATAGCTGCTATAATTGCTAATTTAATTCTTTCATGAAGAGAAGGCAATTTGCATAACTTTCTGAGCCCATTTTGGTTTTGATCTCCATAAAACAATCTTTAAAATGCTCAAGTTCACTTTTCTTAGTATCTTTCTTCTGTTCACTGAAGATCCAAAGATTTTGTTATGGGCCATGAAGGGGCAGGTATGGAGCTAATGTACTTTGATGGTGTGTTTCCCTTTGCTAGAGCGACTGTAAAGTGGCTTGAATGGTAGAAATGTATTACCTCACAGTTGGGGAGTCTGGAAGTTCAAGATGAGGATGTGGGCAGGATGGGTTCCCTGTGGGTGTGAAGAAGCTGTTATGCGCTTCGTTGGCTTCTGGTGACTACAGGCAATCTCTGGTTCTCCTTGGTTTGTAGAGGCATCGCCCAGTCTTTGCGTTCATCTTACTCCAGAGTTTTCTCCCTGTGTGCATGTTTGCTTGCTAATTTCCCTTTTAATAAGAACACCAGCTATATTGGATTAGGATCCACCATTATTCTCATTTTAACTGGATCATGACTTTATAAACCTTATTGCCAGTAAGGTATGGTGGTATATGCCTTTAATCCCAGCACTTGGGAGATTGAGAAAGTAGATTGGAGGCTTGGAAGTTCGCCTAGGCTACACAGTTACATTCTATCTCAAAAACCAAAGCAAAACAAAACAAATCCCAATCCTATCTCTAAATAAAGTCATACTGCTGAATTCAACATAACAGGGTGTTTGATTCTTTCCATTTTTTTTGTCTTCTTTTTCCTCTGTGACAATATTGGGGTTTGAACCCAGAACATGGACACTATCCATTAGCTTTCCCAATCAAGGCTGGTGTTCTACCATTTGAGCCACAACTCCATTTCTAGCTTTGTTTTGGTGGTTAATGAGAGCTAAGAGTCTGACAGACTTTCCTGCCAAGGCTGGCTTCCCACTTGGACCCTCAGATCTCAGCCTCAGTAGCTAAGATTACAGGTGTAAACCACTGGGGCCTAGCTTAACACTATGTTTCAGAATAAAGTATAGTTCCAGCTTCCTTACTTCGTGATAACTTGTGATAGCTCTCTTTCTCCTAAAAGGCAAATCCAGGGTGGAGTAGGAAAGATGATTAATCAAATTAACTAAACTTTCAGATTTCCTACTAGCATGATCAAAGCAATGGTAATGGGAAGTGAGGCCTTCAGTTAGGAATCTCCTTAAGGAAGAAGATGGATAACAATTATCCCATGGGTTGGGGACATAGCTCAGAGACAGAACTCCTGCCTAACATGTAGAAAGCCTCAGTACTGCAGACATAAACCAACCAACCAACAAAATAATGTATTGCCAGGCACCAGTAGCTCATGCCTGTAATCCTAGCTATTCAGAGGGTTGAGATCTGAGGATCGTGCCCGTCAGACCGGGCAGGAACATCCGTGAGACTCTTTATCTCCAATTAACCACCAGAACACTGGAAGTGGAACTGTGGCTCAAGTGGAGTACTAGCCTTGAGTGCTAGCTGAAATGCTGAGGGACAGTGCCTAGGCCCAGAGTTCAAGCCCTGCAACCCACCAAAAAACAAAACAAAACAAAGCAAAACACCCCCCCCCCAAAAAACACCCAATGTATTAATGAGATCCTTTATTTAGGGCCTGAGGACATTGTTCAGTAGAATGCAATCTTAGCATGCCCAAGGCCCATGGGTTCAATCCCCAGACTGAGGCAGTGGGATGAAAGGGAGAACTGGTTAATAATTGTACCATAGAGTGTCATTGAAAATGTCCACTAACTACTGTCAGATGAATGTGTAATTAGTAATGACCCCTAAAGTTTGAAAAGCTGTGAGTAAAGGCAGGGGCCTCTTCATCCCGAGAGCCCTGTCAGCACTCATACATTTCCTATAACTTTACATCCTGTTTCACTTTGCAATTCCCATGCAGTTTTCATGTCCATGTCACTGCTCGATTCCACAATGGCACAGAGCCAGCTGTGCTGTGCAGTGGGAACTGTTGGTGAGCAGGCAGTGCCGCCTTGTGGAGATTCCAGCCTGGAGAAGAGATTGAAGAGAGTGAAGGGGGTGGTGAGGGCTGTTTGCAGGGTGACTGAAGGCACAGGCATGTTGAACGGGATATGCATGGAGCTACTGAGGACTGTTTAATTAGGATAAAAATATATTGATTAGTTGAATACAGGGAAACACGTTAAAGTGGTTCAAGGGATAGAATTAGTTTATAAACGTAAGTCAATACTTTACCTGGTATGCAAGCGTACTTAAATGTATTGACTACTGATTCAAATGTATTGGATCTACCGAATCAAGGGAGAACTTGATGGAATTTCTTAGAAAGGCAACATCATAGCTCAACAAGAGAAACGGCAGGACATGGATACTTGTAAGGGGTGGGGTTTTGTCAAGGGGAGGGGAGTTGTGTGATTGAAGAGAAGGGCAGGGAGAAAATGTAGTACAAAACTCAACAGTATGTCCTGCAAAATTAAGAAAAGGGGAGTCATGGTTTGGGAGGGTTGCGGGTGGCACCGATGAAGACACATTGCGTTCATTAACTGCTTTGCTGAATGGCAGCTCCTTTGTACAACCACTTAAAGATAATAAAAATAAGAACATAGAAGGTTCACGTTGCCTGTGAGAGGGGAGGTGAGCGACCCCTCTAGTCTGTAGTTTGAGGACCAGCAGCATCAGTACTCCTTTGGTGCTTGTCAGAAATGCAGAGTCCAAGGCCCCACTCCTGAGTCAGAATCTGCAGTTCAGGACAAGCTCAGTGACAGTTGCATGGAAAGTGTGAGATGCTCTGTGGGGCAGTGTCACAGAAGGGTGTCACAGAGCTTGAGTTCAAAGCCTGGATCTGCCACTTACTGGTTTTGTCAGCATGTACATAAATGTACACTAAGCCTCAGTTTCCTCAACTGCAAATGATGAATAATAGCAGTGCATGGGATTATTATTGGCAGCTGCGACCACCTTTGACCTCCTTATGTTTAGCACAGTCAAAGCAGTGTTTGAAACCTTTGTTTTGAGATGGTGAAGAATGAGTCCCTGGTCAGTGGTAAAAACGCATCAACGGTTTTTGTTTTTCTTTCTGAAGCTGATTGTGTTATAACAGTGCACTGTTCATTTACAGCACAGACTCTGAGCAGGTGGAGGGAATGGAACACCTCATGAGGCTATGGAGGCTGCTTTAGGCAGGTGGAGGCAGATGCTGAGCCGCTGGGTGCTGTAGCTCTGTGGGCTGCATTTGCATCGGCTCACTCTGCATGTTTGGTGGAGACAGGATGCTGTCACTTACAGATAAACTTAAAACCGTGGAAGCTGTTGATCAGGAGAAAGGAATGGACTCTGGGTGGGTGTGTGCAGGAGGGATCTGGGAGGCAGAGGACGAAGGAAGGTGGATTCTGGGAGGAAGATTGCTGGCACGGGTGAAAATGTCACAGTAGGTTGCATGCTTTCCCCCTGTGGAAACTGGAGTTAGCTTGTCAACAGGTAAATGCGGTAGGTGGGATGCAGGGGTACACACATGTAGACGCTGAAACATGGTCGGCTCCAGGCAGAACTCAGTAGTGCAGTTCCTTAGAAAGGCCAAGTCAAAGTTCAACGAAATAAACACCAGGAAATGAGTACTTAAAAGGGCTGGGTATGGTCAGGGGGAGAGGGGTGGACAGGATTGGAGAGAAGGAATTTAAAATATGGAGCGAGGGAAGGAGTCATCTTGTCCCTAAAGAAATACACTCATTACCTGACTTCAGTAACTGCAACCCCTCTGTATATCATTTTTATAACAACAATAAAGCTATTGAAAGAGAATTTAATGTATGTCCTACAAAATGTAAAGTGAGGGGAGGGGTGGGTTGGGGTGAGAAAGGGGTGACATTGGTCAAGGTGTGTCTACAAAATGCTTTGTTAAATGGCAACTCATTTGTACAGTTACTTAAAGATAATTTCTAAAAAGCCAAAACTGGAAAACATATGTAAAAAGAATGCAACAATGCCACTTTTAGGGGAATTTTTTTGTTGTGGTAAAGGTGATGTACAGAGGGGTTGGAGTTACAGAAGTCAGATAAAGAATACATTTCTTTTTTCTTTTTGTTAGTCCTGGGGCTTGAATCAGGGCCTGAGCATTGTCCCTGTGCTTCATATTTTTTGCTTAAGGCTAACACTCTATCACTTGAGCCACAGTGCCACTTTCGGCTTTTCCTGTTTATATAGTGCTGAGGAACCAAACCCAGGGCTTCATGTATGCTAGGTAAGCACTCTACCACTGAGCCATATTCCCAGCCCAAGAGTATATTTCTTCTTGGTCAAAAGCACCCCTTCCCTCCTTCTCTCCCAGTTTTTCTTTCCCATCCCCACCCCCAAGTTGGATGGTTCATTTTCAACATAATGTCTAGTGGGTATGGGGAATATTATTTTTAGGAGGGATGTGGCCCGGGGAAATGAATAGAGGGGTAAGATTGATTGAAATATACTGTAAACATATACAGAGATATAAGAATGAAATCTTTCCCTCCCATATAAAATGATAAGCTAATAAAACAAATCTGAGTTTTAGTTAAATCAGTTCATTTAATTATCTGTGTATACTAAAGTCTTAAGTGATTGAACTTTAGCATCCTCAAAAATGTATGCACTATATGTCTGAAATTTAGTCAAGTGCTATGCAGACATTTACTGAGTATATAAATTTAAAGCAGCCAAAATGCCTGGGAAGCAGTCTCTTTATACCATGTTCATCGAGCTAAATGGACTTTGTATATATGGAAAGTGCTTATATAGAGAAAACACGTCTATTTGGGTTCTATTTGGCACTGTTTCCCCAAACTTAGAAGAGAAGAGAGCTAAAGTCTAATTTGCGTCCGTGATTTATACCTGCATCTACCATGCCCAAAATTCTAAATTTTACTCAAAGGTAAAAGCTAAAGTGAATACGTATGTGTCCCATGTATAATGATAAGGCTGACGTTTTGCTGGTTCCTATGTCATTTGTGTTCAAGTGTATAAGCCTTCTAAAATGCCAAAGACAGGGGCTGGGAAGGTGGCTCAATGGTAGAGCACTTGCCTTGCATGCCTGAGGGCCTGGGTTCGATTCCTCAGCACCACATAAACAAAAAAAGAAAAAAAACCGGAAGTGGCGCTGTGGCTCAAGTGGTAGAGCGCTAGCCTTGAGCAAAAGAGCTGAGGGACAGCGCCCAGGCCCAGAGTTCAGGCCCCCACGACCGGACCCAAAAAAACAAACAAAGAAACAAAAATGCCAAAGACAGGAAGATCTTCCCACGCCAGTGACCTCTAAGTTAGTGAAGTGTGTGTATGTTCCTAATTGTAATCAGAGGCTGGTGTAATGCTGCCAACCATTATTCTAGAGTGCTCTGTTTAATGATCTGTCATTGCTAAACCAGTTTTCAAAGTTGAACCAAGGCTATCCTAAGTTTTTGTGCTTAGAGTTTGGATCCTTCTCCAAGGTATTTGTGATCAAATTTGTGGAAAGCAATTCTAGCAAGTTGTTTTTTAGCTAAAAATCTTTGTTCTACTTTTACAAAGAGGTAATATTAAATCTAATGCCAAAAAAAAATAGCTAAAGTCTGGGAGATCAGGACAGAGAGAGAGAGTGGTGGGTGGGTATTAGAGGAGGCGTTTGTTTGCTAGCTCAAGGTAATGTGGCAGATCCTAAGCTTACTGCACCAAAAACTCATCAGAAACTGGGTCATTAACTTCAGATGGTGAAGCCTAATTCCAACATGCAGAAGAGTACATTTCCTATCAAGTATTGTTGCCTCCTCCTTTGTTTTTCCCCTACCATTCCTTCCCTCCCACCTTCATAACTACCTCTCCCCATTTTCTAAATTGTAAAGTTCATTTTTCAGCATAGTATCTTGTACATTTCATTGTTACAGTGGGTCAACCTATATTCCTATTTAAACATTCTGGTTTTCAGTTTCCTTTAAAAGATACTTTTCACTGATACTGCTTTCATTTATCTCTACTGATTATTTATCTCTGCCAGTACTGGCTCTTGAACTCAAGACTTCATGCTTTGGATCAGCTTTTGTGTGTGTGTGCATGTGCGTGTGCCAGTCCTGGGGCTTGAACTCAGGGCTTGGGCACTTGTCTCTGAGAATTTGAGCTCAAGAGTAGTGCTCTACCACTTTGAGCACACCTCCACGTCTGGCTTTTTGGTCGTGAATTGGTATCTTGTGGTTTTTTTTTGTGCCAGGGCTAGCAAAAAGATGTTTTCTGACCATAGTCTGGTCCTCTTGGCAGCCTGCCAACTGAATTTCCCATGTTACCTCCTAAATTAGTGAGGGAAATTATTTGAGTTACCCTTTCCAAAGTAGGGCCACAGTTTATATCCAGCAAGAAGCAGCTATGGAAGGGGGACCAACATCCCACTGCATCCTTTTAAGATTAAAATGGACCAAATGAATAAAGGCAGTAAATAGCAGCTTCCATTTTGTATTGAACTCCCTTTTCCTGAATGAGGAGTTGGAAGTGTGTCATTTTCCCCTCGATTCCCTATTTTAACCTGTTGCACTAAAATAAGCTCTTGCTAAAACTTAAAAGATTAAAACATTTTAAGCAAAGTTTGTAGTTGCTGAATGGGATTGCTTGATTAGTTGCTATATTGGGATTTCAAGTTGTAGTTGGAATAAGTGAAGTAGAAATCTGTTTTATAGTTGTCAGATTTCACTGGTTTGAACTGATCTTACCTTGTGAGTTTTTCCATACAGCCACATGAACCATTGTCTTTAGTTTTCCAGTTCAGCTGTAGAGAATTTGTTTGGTGATTTGCATCCTTTGCCCATGTCTGCTGCTAGTTGGGAAGACTATAATTAAATTTCAGCAGGTGATCATAACATTGCTTGACTTGCACATTTTATCTGCTACAGGGAAAAGAATGGTAGTTAAAAAAAAGAAAAATCTCTAATATATATGTCTCCCTAAACACAGTTGTCAATGTGAATTAAAATTGGCACAAGCTACAATATCTTGGTATGCATACTGGAAATGCCCAGTGCAGAGGGGGTTTCTCTAGGCCTGGATAGCTGTGCTTTGTGATCATTTGGTGACAAAGAGCCTGCTGTTTTGTTTGGTTCTCTTATGGTTACAGTGAGTGTGGTGTGACATGATTTACCATGATTGTCCTTAGAATGGTTAAATACAATGTGGCCCAGGGAAACTGCAAAACCCAATTAATATGCTTTGGTTATATTGAGCAATATGGCAGGAAATTAATTCACTGAATCTTGTTGGGGTGGGGAGTGAAAGCCTTTCTATGTAAATCAAGCCGTTCTGAACTCCCTTTACTAATAAGGCTATGCATAGTGTAGTAAGATTGACATCCCTATTCACTTGTTCAGTAGTGGCCTGTTACAATTCCATTTGCATTTCTTGATTGTATCATCTGGTGCTTGAATAGGGTCAGGACTATAGATGAAGGGATTTTCTTTTTCTTGTACTGTGGGGTTTGGAAGTCAGGGCCTTTGGCTGGCTCTCATTTGGCTTTTTCACTCAAAACGGAGCCCACAATCTACTACTTGGGCCACACCTCCATTTCTGACCTTTTCCTGGTTCATTAGAGATACAGGCTCTTAGATTTGTCTGTGCAGGTTGGCTTGAATTGAGATTCTCTCAGCTTCGTAAGTATCTAGAATCATAGACATGAGCCCTGACTCCTGTTTTTGAGGGGTTGACCTATTTGCCTGCATGTGTTTCTAATGCATTTATAAGATTATTTCTTTGTTGCTTTGTATGTCCCTCCCCCACAGTGTAACCCCCGCTTTCACTGTATTTGATATCAGTATAACATGTGGAGGAGATGGGGACAAACAAGTCGTTTAAGGATTCAGGTGGACCTGTTGCAACAATGAGAAGTACAAAATGTCATGTCAAAACCAGCTTTACAATGTCGGTGGGGGGGGGGGGGGGAGGGAGGGTATGATTGGGTGGGGGGGAGGGGGGAGGCTGGGAAGGGAGAAGGGTAAACAAAGGAGGAGGCTGCAATGCTTGGTAAGAAATGTATGCATTATCCTGCCCATGTAATTGTAACCCCTCTGTACAGTATGTTCTCAAATAAAATAAAATAAAATTTAAAAAAAAAAAAAGAAAAAGAAAAAAAAAAAAAAAGAATAATTGGTTTTCTGCAGTTGCAAGAATTTGACCAGCAGAGGGAGGTGCTAATGATGATAGAAAAGCTGGCAGTGTTCTAAGGCCCAGAGCAGAGCAAAAAAAGCTGGGTTGGGGGCGTGGCTCATCTAGTAAGTGTGCTTATCTAGTAAGTGTGACTCCTGCAGTTCAAACCCCAGTATTCTCCAAAAAGAAGCAAAACTCCAACTTGTCATGAAACTCATTTCCACCCTGCTGCTCGCACTGCTTCAGTTCTATGCTCTTGCATTACACTATATGGAAATGCTTCGTATTCCATTGCTCCATATGAAATGTGGCTGGTACAACTGAATGACTGAATATTGTATTTTCCAGTCCTGGGGCTTGAACTCAGGGCCTTGGTGTTGTCTCTGAGCTTTTTTTTTTAAATCAAGGCTATTCCTTTACCACTTGAGCCACAGCTCCACATCCAGCTTTTTGGTGTTTAATTAGAGGTAGGAATCTCATGGATTTTCCTG
The DNA here is from genome assembly GCF_019054845.1 of Dipodomys spectabilis. NCBI lineage: Eukaryota > Metazoa > Chordata > Mammalia > Rodentia > Heteromyidae > Dipodomys > Dipodomys spectabilis. The sequence goes on from NW_024870824.1 coordinate 13,437,192, forward strand.
CCTGGCCTGACTTCGAACCATACTCCTCAGATCTCAGCCTCATGAGTAGCTAGGATTACAGGCGTGAGCCAGTGTGGCCCAACTGATCATTTTTAATGAGTCTTCATTAAAATAGCCATGTGTGACAGTTGGCCGCACTATTGGACAGTGACGGCATAGATCAGCTACTTAATAAAGTACCTGAAAGCATTTCCTCCTTTGGACCTTATTTTCATAAGTAGCAGTACAAAGGTGATGGCAAGAGATTGCTTTCAAAGCAGCCTGTGTGATCAGAAGGGCTGTCCAGTGCTTCTCCTGTTTCTTGGAATATTTTTCTTCTTCCAGTGAACCACACCTCATCCTTCAGAGCTCTATTCAAGCACTGCTTCCTCTCACAAACCTCCCCTGATATTTCTCACCATACAAGACTGCTTCAGATGAGCCCTGTGTTCAGAGAGAGGGAGAGGGAGGCATGAGAGAGGAAGAATGGAAGAAGAGAGAGTTGGCGTAAGAACACAAGGATGAACAACTGATCACAGCTGCAACATGGCAAAACCCCCGAGCAATGGCCAGGGCTTTGGGCAGGAAAGAGGCCATGCGTGGGGGTCTGGCCTTAAGCAGCAAAGGTAGGTCTTGCTGTGGTCTTACGCAGACACAGCCCTGGGAGGTGCAGACTCTGGGGATGTTTTGTTTTTTGAGGTGCTTAGATGTAGGAGTTGATATTTGTTTTATGTTTTCTTGATGGGGGGGGTGGGAGGTGGGATCATCAAATAAAAGGAGGGCTGGTGATGGAAGGTTGAGGGCCTGATTGCTCTGAAATAGCAGACGTGCACTTCTGGCTGGAAAGGCTGTGCTGGGACAGTAGCCGCCTCGTGCGTGGCAGGTGTGGCTTGACGAATGTTGTAGAGAAGGGGATGTTGGGATATTCACGGCTGTGTTTTTCCAAATAGGAAAATTAATGAAGATGGCTTGACCGTCATTAGGAAAGATCCCTCTCCTTCCATTTCTGCCCCATTGGGCACATCTGGGGCTTCTTGCTCCTGTGAAGATGGTGCATGTGAGTTGAATGTGGACTTGGTGGACGTTAACTCCTCATCCTTCGATACCCGCCAGCAGCCCCTGTTGCCATTATTTATTTAGGCGAGAGCACAGGGTACCAGACTCTGATCAGGCTTTGTTGTCAGGCCTTTGGCCATATAGGATGGAATTATGTCTCATGACTTCCCACAGGGAGAGAGAACCCCTCCTTCCCCCCAGGGCTGCTGGGGTGCTTTCTTCCCTCTGTCCATTGGTGTCCTTCCAGTCTCAGGAATGCTCAAAGGGAAACAGAAAACAATTCTCTGTCAGACAAGGGAATCCAACCTAACGCTAGCCTTTTGGGGCTCAGGACTCAATGACTGTGAGGCGTGTAAGGATCTCGTCTGGGATTCGTTGTCTCTGGAAGGCCACAAGCTTGTGGCCTGCAGGATGCTTAGTTCACAGGTGAAGGGTCTCAGGTGGGGCTCCCTGCTCGAAGCCTGGGGGGGGGGGCAAATCTCCTGGGAAATGGTGGGCACAAGGACCTGGCCCTTACACGGCTCCGGGTGCTGCTGAGGCCTTCAGTCCCACCAGCTCCTACCTCAAGACTCTCACACTCTTTCATTGGACAGATATCCTTCCCTTTTCTTTGGAGAGCGATTTTTCATTCGTCAAATACATGAGTGAATTCTCCTAAAAATTCAGTGTGAAAGAGGGAAGTATTCTTTTTCCTTTGGACGTGTCTCTGTAATTACACTCTTCTCCTGTCCCCAGAGGGTGGCCATGGGTAAGAATTTAGTGTGTATTTCTGCAGATGGTTAGGTTTGCTTACTGGGTTACTGAGGATTAGCTTGGCTGCATGAGACAGGAAAACTATCAGTAAGTTGGAAATGTCTTCCAGACCTAGAGCAAGTGTAGAGACATGCAGTCATGGGCTGCTGACTCCATCATGTCGTCACGCCCCCGGGATCCACGCAATCCTCTGCCACGTGCGCTATCTCTATACTCAGTGTTACCTCCTGGTCCAGTGCAATGGCCAAAGCTCCAGTTATTCTGTCTGCATCCCAGACCAGATATAGAAAGGAGGATGTTTCATTGGGGGTACATTTCTGGTTACATCTCATTGACCAGAATTTTGTCATAAGGCCATAACTAGCTACAAGACATGCCAGCAGCCTTGGCTTTCAGGTGAATTCATTTCCACAAATAAAAATCATAGCGCTAGTTGGGCTAGATGCTCACCTACTTGAGCCATGCCTCCAGACCACAATGTAGTCTTTGATTAGAAATTCAAAGGGATTTGCTGTAGAAATCTCCACATGTTAGTGATATAGTTCTGCATCTCATTTACTGTTAGATTGTATTGAATATAAAAATACAATTTGGGGGCTGGGAAGGTGGCTTAGTGGTAGAGTGCTTGCCTTGCATGCATGAGGCTCTGGGTTTGATTCCTCAGCACCACATAAGCAAAAAAAAAAAAAAAAAAAGAGCCGGAAGTGGCACTGTGGCTCAAGTGGTAGAGTGCTAGCCTTGAGCTGAAGAGCTGAGGGACAGCACCCAGGCCCAGAGTTCAGGCCCCACAACCGGACCCCCCCCCAAAAAAAATAAATAAAAAAAGACCATTATCTTTAGGGAAGGGAGGTGAAGGGTAAACAAAGGAGGAGGCTGCAATGCTTGATAAGAAATGTACTCATTATCTTGCCCATGTAATTGTAACCCCTCTGTACAGTATGTTCACAAAAAAAAAAAAAAATTAAAAAAAATACAATTTGGTCAGGTATCTTCCCATGAGTGGTCACATGACCTCCATAGCCAAGTGCTACACCTTCCCTTTCAGAACTAGACAGAAACACTGGTTCAGGTTGCACACCAGGCGTGGTAGTACACACCTGTAGACCCAGTCCTGTGGAGAGGCAGGAGGATCATGAGTTCAAGGCCAGTCTAGACTGCATAGAGAGATCATCTCACATACACACAGGCACACACCCAAAGAAAATCAGTGGAAGGATGGAGGGAAGGAGAGGTGGAAGGAGGGAGGGACAGAAGGAGGAAGGAAAAGAGGGAAATGCCACAGGAGACAGGGCTGATTCCCAAGATGGTTAACCACTGAAACACTATATATACTTAAGCTATTTTGCTGTCAAGTACAAACCGTTATTGAATCTCTTGCTCTGCACAGGACCTGATGAGGGATCACTGGATGGGTAGGTGGGTGGGGTGCAGGGAAAGGGACAAAGATGCCAGTAGTGAATGGGGAAGGTGTTAGCAGGTGTCCTCATTGTCACCTGCCAGTAATAACCTTGCATTTTGCAGTGGCTGCTATACGCGTCAGGAGTTTCTGGGCTTGGAAGATCCTCGCCTGGGCAGAGGCAGATTGAAGCAATTCACGGGGAAGCTGCCATCTGCGAGAGAGTTTCCTGGCTCCTCTCCTTCCTTCCCCCTTTGTTTGCTTGGCACCTAGGGTGATCTCCTAAAAAACAAAAATCTGACAATGTCATTAAGCTCCTTTCCCACATAGGGTCCATTTGTTCTTTCTCAAAAATGTTCTTCCAGGAGGTGCTGGATGGCCTGCCCTATCCCATTGCAGTGTTGGTGTAAATTGTCCCTCTATGAGGCATTGCTCGAATGTTTCTGGTTATGTTGGAGTCTCACCCGCTGCTCTTCCACTCACCCCTGTGCAGTGCTTACCTGGAAGGTCTCATGTGGGACACAAGTATGTGCTCTAACAGGCAGAGTCCTCATTGTGTTGATGTTGGAGATGGAGTCTCTCACACTTATTCTGTCTTGGCTGGCTTAGAACCTCAATCCTCTAGACTTAACTCTCTGGAATAGGTAGGATTACAGGCATAAGCCAATGGTGCCTGGTTTGGTTTTCTTTTAAGTTGATACCTTGGAATCTGCACTTCCATTTATAAGGAACAGGGAAGTTGGCTTGTAACAAGCAACTATTATATGTTGGATTATGTACTCATTGCTCGTTGACATGCTCTGGGCAAAGGTATCCACCAGGAAGCTGAAGACGAAGTGGAGGTAAGGGGTGGAATCACACCCAGCTTTTTGTGCCCTGGGTAAGATGAAAATCTCTTCATCTAGGGCTTGGGTCAGAGGCAATCAGCTATTCTATCCACCTCCCCATTCAAAGGAGGAAAAGCAGCAGGAGGGTTCACAGGCTTCTCTCTTGATGTCTTTTTATTAAGTGGCATCGTTTCCACACCACCAGGTCCCAGGCTGCCCGCTTTTGCCACTAAATGGATTTTTTTTAAGGATGTCCCCACTTGGCAGGAGATCACACATGTGTTATGTCAATGTATTTAAAAAGTGGGTAATTCATTTGTTAAATGACTATGGCAATTATTAATTTCAATTTATCCAGTTTATTGGGAACAGCTGTTCATTAACACTTATTTAACTGCTAATTTTGGAGTCAAACTAATTACCTCAAACACACAGCACGGTGGTATCCTGAATAGAGAAACAGCTCTAACTGCACTGTGTGCCAGAATATAAAAATAGCTAGCTCTCTGGAGTGCTGTTTTACCACTGGCCACATGGTGGTGCTCTTAAATTGGAGTTCAAAATGGATGTGGGACCAGCAGGTTCCTTAGAGGAGAAATGCCAGAAGGCTGGAGTGGGAGGTTGTCCTCTGGGGTCAGCAGATAATAGAGATGAATACAATGGGCAGCACCAGTGAACACTAGCAAGTCCTCAGTGAACACTAGCAAGTCCTCAGTGAACACTAGCAAGTCCTCAGTGGTGTCTTTGTTCCATCACTTTTTAAAAAATGTTTTTTTTATTGTGAAAATACCATACAGAGGGGTTACAATCACATGAGCAAGGTAATGAGTACATTTCTTATCAAGCCTCCTCTTTTGTTTTTCCCCTACCATCCCTTCCCTCCCATCTCCACAACTACATTCCACCCCTCCCCCACCAAAGTTGTAAAGTTCATTTTTTGACATAGCATCTTGTACATCTCATTGTTACAATGGGTCCACCTGTATCCCTATTTAAACAATTTGTTTTTTTCCCTTCCCCTTCCCAAATTATACCAACACCAAATAACAGTGAAAGCATGGGTTATACCGTGGGGCAGGGACATACAACGCAATAAAGAAATGACCTTATAAATACATTAGAAACAATAGCAAGCAAGAAAAAAAACCCACTTGTGTCCTTATCTTGGGGTTCATTTCACCTAACATCATCTTATCTGACCTTTTCTGCTTGACTCAGACATATACTAGTTATTGCAAATAAGGAAAACCATGGGACCTATGTTTCTTTGGGCCTGGCTTACTTCACTTAATAGAATTTTTTCCAAGTCTTTCCATTTCCTAACAAATGGGGCAATGTCATTCTTTCTGATGGAGGCATAGAATTCGATTATATATATAAATATATATATATACATATATATGTACACACACACATAGATACCACATTTTCTTGATCCATTCATCTACTGAGGGGCATCTGGGTGGTTCCATATCTTAGCTATGGTAAATAATGCTGCAATAAACATAGTTGTGTTGGTAGCTTTAGTATGGCCTTGTTTGTGATCATTTGGGTAAATGCCCAAAAGTGGGATTGCTGGGTCATAGGGGAGCTCTATGTGGAGTCTTTGGGGAACCTCCATACTGCTTTCCAAAGTAGTTGAACAAATTTACACTCCCACCAACAATGCAGTAGGGTTCCCTTCTGGCCACATCCCCTCCAGCATCTGTTGTTATTAGAGTTCTTGATTCTAGCCATTCCAACTGGGTGAGGTGGTATCTCAATATTGTTTTGATTTGCATTTCTTTTATGACTAGAGAGGTTGAGCATTTTTTGATTAGCATATTGTGCTCTTCTCTAGTTGCTTTTTTCATTTTTTAAATTTAAAATTTATTGTAAAAGTGATATACAGAGGGTTTACAGGTACATAAGTCAGGTAATAGCTACATTTCTTTTTGAACATTGTCACCCCCTCCCCTCCAGTTACTTTTTTAAGTTGGCCTTCCTAGGTAACGTTGGCTGGTCTTGAAATACATGGCTATGTTTGTTTCTGCCATCCACCCAGATGCTGGAGTTATAGGTCTGCATCAGCATACTCTGCCATATAACTCTCTTCAGAGGCCAAATCCAGTTAATTTGGTTTTCAGTCATTGGTCCATACAATTGCTTCTCACTATAATTTAGTCTTAGGTAAAATTTTAACCTCCTTATGTTTCACGTTTCTTATTTTTATAATGAGTTATTTTCAGTGAAAACGAAATATTTTATAATTGACAACGTTATCCCTTTCCCTTTCTCTTCCGCCCCTCATTTTCCTCTCCTCCTTCCCTCTCCTCCCCTCTCCCCCTCCCTTCTTTCTGCATCTCTCACTTTCCCTATATTAGGATTGAACTCAGGATCTCTTGAGATGATATGCAAATCTACTATGGTTTTTAACTACATAAGGAACACAAAACTCACAGGAAAATTAAAGTATCTTCCTAAGAGTGATTTTTACTTTACATCTCTTTTGTCATTTTACGGACAAATTCCCTTAGCCCTAGGCCAGAAGTGTTTGCATCCAGATCCCCTGGTACCCTTGTTGACTGCAGCGTGGCCTGCCTGTACAGTTCTGACACCCAGGGTTCCCAGCTCACAATGCGTGAGTTTGCACTAGATTGCATTTGTTGGCATCCAGCATTGGTTTCTGTTGCTCTTTAGGTCACTAGGACTCTGGATGGAAGTTAGGTTCTGAGAATGTGTGCTGCTGCGGATGCTTGTGACTGCGACAGCTGCTGCTCCGCTCTCTGCCCGGTTCTCAGCCTGGGGTGGGGAGGCTGTGGGCTCGGCTGGAGGGTGGTAGCCATGGGAACAGCAGAGGCTGGCATCTTGTGGCAGCTGTAGTAATTCCTGCCCTCTGGATTGGGACTGCATGAGTTCCCATCTTGGAGGCCAGAATGTGTGTTAGTCAGCATTGACAAAAGTTTTGCTGTGGTAACAAACAGTCCCCAGATCTAAAGGGGTTTGTTTCTGGTGTATGTGGTATTCCTCTGCTGTACTGCCTGGCCACAATTGCTCCGTGTCTCCTCACTGAAGTATATAGAGAGATAAAGCAGCTAGGGCCATGCCATAGCATGGAGAGACAGGTCTAGGAGTGTTGGCATCAGCAATTAAATGCTCTGGTGTGGAAGCAAAACATGCCATGTATTCTAAAAAAGCAAGGCAAAGGACGCCTCTCATGTCCTACTCTACCACATGGAATTAGGAAGTGTTCCCAAAGGAGAGACCTTGCTTATGACTTCTACGTGTGTAGATGTGGCCTTTTGAATTCCATTCCATGACTTGGTAAACATCTCTGCTTAAAATTTCTGGAGTAGTCTTCCTTTCCTACCTAAACTTTGACCAGAAAAGAATTACTTTCTGTATTATACATAGTATTTAAATTTGTATTACTTTAGTATTCAATTATAATATTTTTGGAAAATGTATGGTCACAGAATATTTTCACACATTTAGGCTTCACCTTAATCCTCTCCCAAAGTGAAATGTGATTCTGTTTCTTTTTTTTTTGTCGGTCGTGGGGCTTGAACTCTGAGTCTGAGCACTATCCCTCAGCTCTTCAGCTCAAGGCGAGCACTGTACCATTTGAGCTACAGCACCATTTCGGGTTTTCTAGTGGTTTATTGGAGATTAGAGTTTCACGAACTTTCCTGCTCTGGCTGGCTTTGAACCGCGATCCTCAGATCTCAGCCTCCTGAGTAGCTAGGATAACAGGCATGAGCCACCAGCGCCCGGCTGTGATTCTGTGTTTCTATAACTGGTATAAACCATGTAGCCCAACCTTGCACCTGGGCAGAGGGTACAGTTCAGCTGTAGAGCAGCAGCCTTCCAGGGATCATGCCCCGAGTTCAACCCCAACTTTGCAAAAATGACAGCCAACTACCACAAATCCCCTACACTTCTAAACACCCTTCTTTATACCTATGACACTTGCAGCCATCTGCTTATCAGCCCTTCTCTGGAGCTGACCCCACAGAGACAGAGAGAATTCCTATAAAAGTCAAGAAAAGCTGGGTGCTGGTGGCTCACACCTGTAATCCTAGCTACTCAGGAGGCTGAGATCTGAGGATTGCAGTTCAAAGCCAGCCTGGGCAGGAAAATCCAATTAACCACCAAAAAACTGGAAGTGGCTCTGTGGTAGAGTGTTAGCCTTGAGCTGAAGAGCTCAGAGAGAGAGAGAGAGAGAGAGAGAGAGAGAGAGAGAGAGAGAGAGAGAGAGAGAGAGAGAGCGCCCAGGCCCAGAGTTCAAGCTCTACCACTGACCAAAAAAAAAAGCCATGCAAATCACATTTCCATTCTCCTTGCTGAGCACCAGAATGTCTGCACTGGATTTTCTCTCAGCTTTACCTTTCCTGGCAGTACAACCCCACCCTCAGGAAAGTTCTTAACCTTATCATGTCTCTGTTGTTTATTTCCCATTTGGCAATTTTTTCCAGCAAATGGAGTTGTTTGAGCACAGGGCCTTTAGACTAGTAACTGGAACCTGCTCAAAAATTCAATCATTTAATGGTATCCCAGTAGGTGGAGCAGCAAAGGCTTCATAATAAGACATAACATTTAGTTCATGCAGATGTAGCTTTCAATTCTTTCAAACTTTCAAAGATAAATCTCAGTAAGGGTGTGTGTGTGTGTGTGTGTGTGTGTGTGTGTGTGTGTGTGTGTGTGTGTGTGTGTGTGTGTGTGTGTGTGTGTGTGTGTGTGTGTGTGTGTGTGGCCTGAATATATACAGCTTTACTTTTGGCTTTTTGGTTGTGAATTGGAGGTAAGAGTCTTACAGACTTAACTGTCTGGGCTGGTTTTGAACTATGATTCTCAGATCTCAGCCTTCTGAGATCTAGCTAGGATTATAGGCCTGAGCCACTGGTGCCTAGTGAAGAAACCATTCTTTTTGTCTATGATACTAGAGAGACTTAAGGTACATTGTTCTTAAAGTACTATTCCACTTTGAATTTTAGCTCTAAGGCACTAAATGGCTTGCAGACATGGTGAGAATTCTCTTTATTGTATACAGCAGAGATGCAAAGAATTAATTGCCTCTTCAGGCAGTATTTATACTGGATTAATGTTAGGCTGCAGCTGTATTTCTGATGCGAACAACTTTCAGGTGTGCCCATCTCTAAGTGACAAGGCTCGATTAGCCTTAAGAGGACCTCAGATCTAGCCTTCACATATATGGGACTTGAGATAGGACATTCATAAAAGAACCCTCCTGTTCAGAGCTGAGGGATGTGCTTGAGGAGTAGGGCAATTAGGAACAGGACCAGGATGTTCTATCCTGAGGATTCCTTTTGACATAGACTAGGAGACAAGCCTTGTCTCCACCCACATCCAGCTCACCTGAGCATCAATGGGGAGGACAGCTGTCCAGTCTTACTGTCCAGCCTCAGGGCACTTGTGTGCACATCTATGCTTCTATAGATTCTAATGAGTTCTTTGATGAGAAGTGGGTTGTTTAGAGCCATGCACCCTGTGGCATCTATGGTTCACATACTCTCTGCTATGGGTGGAAGATGTAATGTTCCCCACAGGTTCAGACATTAAAGGTTTGGTCCCCAGCTGCTGGTGCTATTTTGGGAGGTGATAGAAACTGGAGGAGGTGAGGCCAAGTTGGAGGAAGGAGAGACCTAGTTCCTCCATGTCTTACAGCAGGTCTTTGGAGGCTGCCCTTTGTAAATCTCTCATGCTCTGCTTCTTGGCTGCCATGAGGAAGAGACACTCTGCATGGCCATTCCTCTTTTCCACATTGATGGGCTGAAACCTTTCTTCCCTTGTTATACCAGGTAGGTCAGTTACTCTATCCCACTGATATCAGATACCAGATATCTTGCTTCTCGTGGTCTCTTGGCTCTGACTGCCTGGTCCAGCACAGGTGGTCACAGCACCTGAGAAGGACAATGGAATGTTCTAATCATCACAAAAGGTGTCCTGCTGGGTCTCTTCTCCATTTAACAAGGCAGAAATTATCTTGATTTTTGAATTGATTACTTAGAATCCCCCTCTTCATTTAATCTTCCTTTTAGTTCACCAAAGGATTGCACACTCATGAGTGAATTTTAATTAAACACCATCCTTTTTTTTTTGTTTCTTGAAATCTAAAGCTCCAATTAAAAAACACCTAACTGCATAAAACTTTATCACTTGGCACCCCAAGACAGGAAACGACCATAAAACAGCAACACGCAGGAGATGGATGCCATGCATTTATCAGTAAATGGGGCTGTGTATGTTAATGGCCTGCAGCCTGGGAGCTGGAGGCCTTGCTGCAGCAGGCTGGTTAAATGCTCAATTCATTACTGGGAACCTGTGAAGGATGGACCTGCAGTGCCTCGTGCTGGCTGTGGGTCCCACGGTAGTAGCTCGGGTGCATTTACCTCTGGAAAAGACTGTGCAGAATCGCAGTGGGGAGAGGCTTGAATTGAGTGACACTCTCCAGGGCTGATAGAAAGCATGGGAATCCAAGACCTGCAGAGGTTTTCTCCTGGGGTGTGTTAGGGACCATACTGGAGGTCCGTTTTTGTTTTTATGTCACTCAATCCTCAAGCACACTGTCTGTGTGTGTGTTTGTGTGTGTGTGTGTGTGTGTGTTGGGCTTGAACCCAGAGCCTGGATGCTGTCCTGGTGCTTTTTAGCACTCTAACACTTGAGACATAACTCTACTTCAGGCTTTATGGTGCCTAATTGGAGATAAGTCTTGCGGACTTTCCTGCCTGGGCTGGCTTTGAACCATGATCCTCAGCTTCCTGAAAAAGTAGGATCACGGGCTTGAGCCACTGGTGCCTGGCTCAAGAACATTTTTTCATACAGGTAGTATTAGCTTGATTATTTTTGGCACAGCTACTTGGCTTGAGCTCAGGGTCTTAGGCTTTTGTTCAATTTATTTTTTGCTCCTATCTTGCACTCTACTCCTTGAACCATGCCTTGACTTCTGGCTTTTTGCTGGTTAATTGGAGATAAAAGTCTCATGGTGTGTTTCCCAGGACTGATTCTGAGCCATAATTCTCAGATCTCAGCCTCCTAAGTAGGTAGGATTACAGGAGTGAGCCACTAAAGCCTGGCTTTAACTCAATTTTACAGGGAGGGAATCGTGAATCAAAGAGCTGTAATCTGAGTTAGAGTGGATTAAGTCGATCACGAGCATCTTTTTGCTTTAGCTAGTGATCTTGGCAGGTTTCTCTACCTTGTTAGACCTGTTGGATCACAAGTACCCAATTCAAAGCATCGATTGAAAGTTAGATGCCATCAAGTCTTGTACTGCTTAAATGTATGCTGTGTGAAGTAACCTTTGTGAGCTTCAGTGTCTGGTCCTTGCATGAAATTTTAACCAGTTGTCATAAGACATAAGACTGTAACACTGCGGTACAAAGTGGGATAGATTGGCAAACAGTACTTGTGGACATTTGCCGATACACACACACACACACACACACACACACACACACACACACTTTGCATCATAGGGTTACACGTTTCCTATGGTTATTTCCTTTGCACATGCAAAGTACTGCAGGACTTTCTTAGTTCCAGATCCTTCCAACTCTTGTGCTAATTCAGTAGGCATTTATATTGCCCACCTGTGCTATTGTAGCAGGCTTGGCGCTGTGGTAGCACACATGGGAATGACCTGGTTTCAAGATCTAAAAACAAATTAGTGTGATCTGGTGTCAGTGGCTCATCCCTGTAATCCTACCTATGTGTGAGGCTGAGAATGGAGGATTGCACTTCCAGCCTGGCTCAGGCAGAAAAGTTCAAAAGGCCCTTTCTCAACCCAGCGCTGGGCACAATGGCACACACCTGTCACCCCAGGCTATGTGGGAGTCTGACACTGGGAGGATCACAGTTCCAGGCTGGCCTGGAAAGAAGTGCATGCAACTCTTGTCCCCATGGAAGCAAGTTGGAGGTGGTGGTCCTGGCCTTTGATACCAGCACTGACATGATGCCTAAAAGAGGCTAATTGTGGCTCCATTGTACCTGGGTGGGAAGTCAGACCCCCCCCCCCCGCCCCAATGTAAAACAATATGCAGTGAAAAATGGCATGGCTCAGTGCCATCCTAGCAACAATGAGGCTCTGAGTTCAAACTCGAGCCACAAAAAATTCATGTGATTGAAAATTCAATGAATGAGCTGGCTCATGAAGCAGGAGCCTTGTAACAGCTCAGTTGTTGGTTGGGTTGATTTCGGGCCCCGTATGATCCAGGAGACAGCAGTGTTCCCAGCATCTAGCTGTTTTCCTCTGTATTCTTTTGCTCCGTCACCTCAGTTCCTAGATAACATCTCTGTCCATGTGGGAGATAGCAGGAGTTCCAAGTCAGTCTCCATCTCCTCAGGCTCATTGAGTCTGGGGAGGGGTGACTGGATTTGTTTTGGGCCAGTGTGAGTCACATGCCCTGGGCTCCGAGCAAAGTCCTCAGATGAGCAGGAGGGAGGACTTTCTCTGAGAGAAATCATAGAGAAGGTGTTGGATGCTGAGAGGCAAAAGTAAAATCTTGACAGGAGAACATAGTTTCCACCCTTCACAGAATTACAAGCTGGAGCAGGCCAGCAAACGTCTTCTGAGAAAGAATGCTTCAGGCTTTATGGGTGCCTTGTTAAATGAGTATGGTTGAGTTCTAGTGATTTTATTTATGAACAGTGGTGTTCATATTTTGTATGTGCCATGAAATACTCTGAAGTCAATCAAATCCATGATTTATATATATATATATATATTTATGATTTTGATATGTTTCAGCTAAGGAAGACCATGAAAATCATTCTTCGTTCATAGGCTTATACAAGAATACTCCTCTGGCTGAGCACAGTGATACACACCTGCAACCCCGGCACTCAAGAGGCTAAGGCAGGAGCGTGGAGAGCTACAGGCCAGTCTAGGCTACACAGAGAGAGGCTTCTGGCTGGATGTGGCCAGTCTCTGGAAGCTTCCCAGCCGTTCTCCCCTCATCTTCCCCCACCCTCCTTCCTGCTGCACCTTTTCTGGTTTGTAGAAAGGGAATCGGGGCAGTCAGCAGTGCATTTGCTCAAGGTCTGTTGGACAGAGATGCATAGGTTTCAAGTCACTGGGGGCAGATGTGTGTTTCTCCTGTGTGCCCACCCTGAGTTACATTGGACACATGAATTCCTTTGTTTATATGTCCTTGTAATCATCAAGCTTTAATTTTTTTTTAAAAGAAACATTCCACTGAATCATTTGAATAACCAGAAAGCAACCAAATGAGGGGCCTGTTCTGGTGTGTGTGTGTGTGTGTGTGTGTGTGTGTGTGTGTGTGTGTGTGTGTGTGTGTGTGTGTGTGTGTGTGTGTGTGTGTGTGTGTGTGTATGTGTGTGTGTGTGTGTGTAGGTAGAGGGGGTTTGAAGTCAGAGCTTTGCTCTTGCTAGGCAGGTACAATTCCACTTGAGCCATACTTTCCTCTATTCCTCTGGTTCTTCTTTTTTGTTTGTGCCAGTCCTGGGGCTTGAATTCAAGGCCTGGGAGCTGTCCTGAGCTTTTATTCCTCTCACAGATAGCGTTCTATCACTTGAGCCACAGCTCCACTTCTGGCTTTTTAGGTAGTTAATTGGGAAGGAAAAATCCTCACTTTTCTGCCTGGGCTGGCTTTGAATCACAATCCTCAGATCTCAGCCTCCTGAGTAGGTAGAATTACCGGCAGCACTCAGCACCAACACTCAGACTGAGGTTATTCTTGAGATAGGCTTTTGCTTTTTGCCCAAGGCATCCTGGTCCGAGGTACTTGTATTCATATAGCTGGGATGACAGGCATATCTCATCATGTCCAGCCTTTTCTGTTGAGATGGGGTGTTATGAACTATTTGCCTGGATCCAAACCATGATCCTCCTGCTCTCTGCGCCCCCAATAGTTAGGATCATAGGCATTGGCCACCAATAGCCAGCTCACAGTCTTTTAACTGCAGCCAAAGCAACATTCTCTTTGCACCCATGGCTTCAGAATTTTACATGGGAAATATTCTGTATGCTTTATTTTCCACACGGTGAGGCAAAACAAAACAGTTGAAGTTTCATCAAGACCAGCATTCAAAGCGATGCAATAGAGGTGTTTGCAAAGAGGCTTTTCCTAGCATCCTGCAAATGGAAACATCAGGGTCATAGGGTGTGTGTGTGTGTGTGTGTGTGTGTGTGTACAAGGTGAAAGCTTCCCTTCCTCCTTCCTTCTCTATTTCTATTTCTAACTCTTTCCCCCCTCCCCCTCAGTATAACCCATGCTTTCACTGTATTTGATGTCGGTATAATTTGTGGAGGGGAAGGGGAAAAATCAAATCATTTAAATAGGGATACAGGTGGACCCATTGCAACAAGGAGATGTACAAGTTGTTATGTCAAAATGAACTTTACAACTTTGGTGCGGGGGCGGCGGGGGGGAGAGCAGGGAGGATTGGGGGGGGGCAAAGGGTGGGGAGGATAGGAAGGGATGGAAAGGGGAAACAAAGGAGGAGGCTACAATGTACTCATTATCTTGCCCATGTAATTGTAAGTCCTCTGTACAGTATTTTCACAATAAAAAAAAAGAAAAAAAAGAATTGTCTATTTAACTCATTGGCCCATTAACTGGGTTATTGATTCTTTGAGAGTTTTAGTTTTTTAAGCACCCTGGTATATCTGGATATCAGTTAGCTGGTTATGATTTTCTCCCTTCCTTTAGGTTGTCTTTTCAGTTGAATAACTGTATCTTTTGCTATGCAGAAGCTTTTAGCTTGATCCAATGCCATTTGTCAATCTTTGCCCCTATTTACCTAGCTACTGGAGTTCTATTCAGAAAAAAATTTGCCTATGCTAATAAGTTCTACCTTAATATTTCCCACTAGCCAGAAAATCAGTTTATAAGTACAATACATCTTGATCAGTGTCAACTTTTCATTCTCTCTCTCCCTTCCAACTCTACCCTGTCCCTCAGTTTTCCTAATTTCATAGGCTATGCACTGAGTAGCATAACTGCATTATCCCCACTTCTTCTCTTCATTTGTTTGCCCTCCTTGACTTCTTCCCACCTTTCAAGTGCCAGTTTCCTGGTATTCATTTTGTTGGACTGAGTTTTTCTAAGGAATTCTAGAGTTTGAATTCTCTGAAACTATGACAAGAAAGAATAGGTAAAACACTAGCATTTAATATTAACCAAAGTATGGTATTTGCAAAGTTCCAGGTCTCACATTCAAGTTGCTGATGTACGTTAAATGATAGTGTACAAGGTGAGAGGTATCTATCTTCTGCATATGGATGTCTAATTATTCCAGTACCATTTGTTGGTCTATCTTTTTTCTCATGTATATTTGGGCTCCCTTGCCAGAAATCACTTGGCTGCAGATGCGTAGATTTATTTCTAAATTTTCGAATCTGTTTTGTGCTAATACCATGCTGTGTGTGTGTGTGTGTGTGTGTGTGTGTGTGTGTGTGTGTGTGTGTGTATGTCTATGTCCATGCTGTTACTGGGGCTTAAACTCAATTCCTGGGTGCTGTCTTTGAGCTTTATACTCAAAGGTAGCATTCTTCCACTTGAGTTACTGTCCAATTTTCAGCTATTTACTGGCTAATTGGACATAACAATCTCATGGACTTTCCTGCCTGGGCTGGCTTCAAACCTGGATCCTCAGATTTTAGCCTTCCAGGTAGATTACAGGCATAAACCACCAGCACCCAGCCAATTTTATTTGTATTTTTAAAGAACCAAGTTTCATATGGTTGATTCTTTTCTTTCTTTCGTTTTCTTTTTCTTTTCTTTCTTCCTTTCTTCCTTCCTCTTCCTTCCTTCCTTCCTTCCTCCCTTCCTTCCTTCCTTCCTTCCTTCCTTCCTTCCTTCCTTCCTTCCTTCCTTCCTTCCTTCCTTCCTTCCTTTCTTTCTTTCTTTCTTTCTTTCTTTCTTTCTTTCTTTCTTTCTTTCTTTGTTGTTGTTGGTCGTGGGGCTTGAACTAGGCCTGGGCTCTGTCTTTCAGCTCTACCACTTGAGCCATAGCACCACTTCCTATTTTCTGGTGGTTTATTGGAGATAAGAGTCTTGCAGGCTCTCTTTCCTGGGCTGGCTTTGAACAGTGATCCTCAGATCTCAGCCTCCTGAGTAGCTAGGATTACAGGTGTGAGCCACCGGCGCCCGGTCGTATTGTTGATTCTTTGTATGGCCTTTTCAAGTCTCTCTTTCATTGATTTCTTCCCTAAGTTTTATTATTTCTCCCCATCTACTTGTTTGGGGCTTGGCTTGTTCTTGCTTTTATAGGGCTTGGGTACAACATTGGAGTATTAAGTTGAGATGTCTATTTTATTGATGAAGGTGCTCATATTTACAAACTCTCCTCTTAGCATTGCCTTTGCTCTGACTCACAGGTTCTGACAGAATGTTTTTATTTTCTTTGGATTCTAGGAATTTTTAATGTCTTTATTCCTCAATTGTTCATTTCTATGAATTTCAATATTTCCTGTGGTTTCTTTCTTTAAACTCTAGTTTTATTCCATTACTATCTGACAGGATACAGGGGATTATTTCAACTTGTTTACATTTGCTGAGACTTGCTTTATGTCCTAGGATACAATGTGCTTTGGAGAAAGTCTATGGGCTACTGAGAAAAATACCTATTTTGCGTTGCTGGATGAGAATTTTCTGTAGATGTCAGGCCTAACTGATCTCTATGGCTGGCCTGCTACCCTCCCCTTCCCTCTCCCTTTCCCCTTCCCTCCTCTCTTCCCCCTTCCCCTCCCCCTTTCCTCACCCTTCTCTTCCCCTTCTTTTCTTCTCCCTTCCCCTTCTCCTTCCCTTCTCTTCCTTTGCCTTGCCTTGCCTTCCCTCTTCTTCCCTCCCTTTCCCTCCTCTTCCCTTCCCCTCCCCCTCCCTCCCCTTCCCTTTATTCTTGTGTTACTCAATAGTGATAATGTCTAATTATCACTATGTTGGGGTCTCTGTGTGTTTTTAGGCCCAGTAGTGTTTAATGATACTGAGTATACCAACATTTGATGCATAAATGTTAAGAATTGCTATGCCTCTATAATTGAGTTTCTTTTTTAAAAGTATAAAATTACTTTTTATTTTATTTTATTTATTTATTTATTTTTATTTTTATTTTTTTTAAAAGAACTATGTAACTTTTTTTGGGGGGGGGGAAGGTCCAGTCATGGGGCCTGAACTTTGGGCCTGGGTTCTGTCCCTCAGCTCTTTTAGCTCAAGGCTAGTGCTCTACCACTTGAGCCACAGCACCACTTCCAGCTTTTTTCTTTTTGCTTATGTGGTACTGGGGAATCGAACCCAGGGCCTCATGCGTGCAAGGCAAGCGCCCTACCACTGAGCCACCTTCCCAGCCCCTAAAATTACTTTTAAAAAAGACTTTATCTCTTCTACTCTTGATGCAGTCCACTTTAGCAGATTTGAGTACAGCTACTGCTTTGGAAAGTTAGCCATTCTAAGTAAATGTGTGTTTGTCTTCTCCATATCCACTCATATTAACCCTTCTGAAGTTGAGGTACTTCTAGCAAGGCAGAAGAATGAGTAGTGACAGATCAGAAGTAACCTTTGAGGGTTATATTCACAGTTAACATTCTTAAGAGTTTTTCTGCTAATTGCTATCTTATTTGAGGGACTTATTTGGAAGCATTTTTTGAGGTACATTTCAGTTACATGTGGATACTATTATGGAAATTTGAAATGACAGCTATTATATTTGTAAGGTGACACATATTGCAAGTGGAGGTAGAAGGATTCTCTAAATGTCTTGGAATTGTTGGTAGAATTGCCTATATTCTACGAGGCTGTGTGACAATTCTTGTGCTTGAACTTTCTCTGACTGATTTACAAGCTCTTGACATTCCTTTAGCAGGTATTTTAGTTTTGGCAGGTATTTTAGTTATGTAAGACAGAAGCAATGAGATTAACCAAATAGGAACTGAAGATGAAACCTTGCTTTTCTTGAATGTATAAAAAAATCACACATTGGCCTGTTTTCAATATGAATAGTTATAAAAGTAAATAGCTGCTGGGTGCCAGTGGCTCATGCCTGTAATCCTAGCTACTTGGGAAACTGAGAGTTTGAGAGGTTCATGGCTCAAGGGAGGGCTGCTCAGGAAGAAAATTTGATGGCATCCTTTCTCAATGAAGATCTACGTACAAAGATATTTTCTTGTTATCCTAATTACACCGGGAGCATAACATAGGCAGGTCATACCTTGATGTCTGGCCAGGCAGGACATGAGATCTTGTCTGAAAAGTCACTAGTGAAAACAGAACTGGAAGAATGCCTCAACAGTCAGAGTAGCTACCTAACAAGCACAAGGATCAGAGTTCAAGCCCCAGAACAGAGATGGGGTGGGGAAGGAAAGTAGTCAAACTACTCCATGCTCCTTCCTACCCATCCTAAGAAGCATCTGATGACAGCAATTTTCTCTGTAAACTTTAGGACATCTGCTATGTAATACAATATATCCATTTCTTTTTGCCTCGTAAGAGGCATTTTGAGAGGTATTTTGAAAAATACCAAGAAAAAGTTGGGAGCCTGTGACACATGCTTGTAATCTTCCCTACTCAAGAGGCTGAGATCTGACAATTGTGGTTCAAAGCCAACACAGACAGGAATGAAAACCAGCTAAAAATCCAGCAGTGGCACTGTGGTTCAAGTGGTAGAGTATTTTTTTTTTTTTTTGTGGGTCATGGGTCTTGAACTCTGGGCCTGAGCGCTGTCCCTCAGCTCTTCAGCTCAAGGCGAGCGCTCTACCACTTGAGCTACAGCGCTACTTCCGGTTTTCTGGTGGTTTGTTGGAGATAAGAGTTTCACGGACTTTCTTGCCCGGGCTGGCTTTGAACCGCGATCCTCAGATCTCAGCCTCCTGAGTAGCTAGGATTACAAGCGTGAGCCTTGGGCGCCCGGCTAGTGGTAGAGTATTATCCTTGTGCAAAACCTCTCAGGAACAGTGCCCAGGCCCTGAGTTCACGCCCCAAGATCGGCATACAGAAAGGAGAACCTGTGATACTTTGCTTTATTTTTTAAACAATACTTTTTCTCATGGAAATACATTTCATTCACTTTGAAATCTGACTCCTATAGTACTGGGGTTTGAAGTCAGGGCCTGGCCTTTACTAAGCTTTCCTTTTTTTTTTTTTTTGTTATTAAGGTGTTGTACAGAGGAGATAACATTTCATATTTCAGGTAATGACAATGTAATTTTTTTGACAATGTCACCCCTTTCCTTGATTTCCCCCAGTTTCCCCCTCCTGTTCCTGCCCAAAAGATGCATAGTTCATTTTCCACATAGTGTATTAACATGACTGCATTTGTTCACCCTTCTTACCTTCTTTTACTGTGTGTCTGTGTCCTCCAAAAGACAACAACAACAAAGACAACCCCCCTCCGCACCCCCCCAAAAACCCCAAAAACAAACCCTGAAAGCAAACAAAAACACTACCACCACCCAAATCCATGTTTCCATTTCCTGGAATTAATTTCAATAAATAATATAAATGTTCAGAAGAATTAAGGCTTTGGGCTCCTCCCCAAAGCCTATCCTCTTTTAGTCTGCCTGTGTGTGAAGGCCTAGAGTCCTTTATAAGTTAGCATATCCAGATCTAAAATATGTTTTAGATCTAGCTTCCATATATGAGAGAAAACATGTGCCATTTGTCTCTCTGAGCTTGGCTTAGCTCACTTAACATGATTCGATCTAGGTCCATCCATTTCTTTGCAAATGATATCTTTCTTATTCCATTGTGTGTATATACCACATTTTTATTCTTTTTCAGTTGTGAGACTTGAACTCTGGGCTTGGGCACTGTCCCTAGGCTCTCCAGCTCAAGGTTAGTGCTCTACCACTTGAGCCACAGAATCACTTCCAGTTTTCTGTTGATTGCAGATAAGAGTCTCACAGACTTTCCTGCCAAGGCTGGCTTTGAACTGCATTTCTCATTTCTCAGCCCCCTGAGTAGCTAGGATTACGGGCGTGAGCCACCAGCGCCTGGCTGTATATATTTTTTATTGTAAAAATACTGTACAGATTTGGGGAGGGGAAAGGAGATAACAAAATGCTGAAAGGATACAGGTTGACCCATTCTAACAATGAGATGTACAAGACACTAACTATGTTGAAAACGAACTGTACCACATTTTTTATCCACTCATCTACTGTAGAGCAGCTAGGCTGTTTTCATAACTTAGCTATTGTGAATAGTGCAGCAATGAACATGGATGTGCAAGTATCTTTACCATATCCTGACTTATAATGTTCTGGGTAGGTGCCTAAAAGTGGTATGGCTGGGTCAAAGGGAAATTCTGTATTTAGTTTTTTGAGGAATCTCCAAGCCACCTTCTGGAGTGCTTGTATTAGTTTACATTTCCACCAAAAGTGCAATAGGATTCCCTTTCCCTTACATTCCTGACAACATTTGTTGTTCAGATTCTTGATGTTGGGCATTCTAACTGGGGTGAGATAGAAGCTCAGTTGTTTAGATTTGCATTTCTTTGATGATCAAGGGATGTTGAGCATTTCTGCACGTAACCATTTGCCATTCTTCTAAGAAGTCTCTTTAGCTCCTGTGCCCATTTATTGATTGGTTTATTGGTTTTGTGGGGGTTAATTTTTTGAGCTCCTTGTATATTTTGGATATTAGAACTTGGTTGGCTGTATTACTGGTAAAGATCTTCTCTCAATCTGTTGCCTGTCTTTCTAGTTTAGTTTCTATGTCCTTTTTTGTGCAGAAAATTTTTTTTTTGGACATAGCTAGCAAGATCAATAGAAAGCCCACGGATTGGGAGAAGATCTTTACTAGCCATACAACGGACAAGGGTCTCATATCTAAAATATACTTGGAACTCAAAAATTAACCCCCCCAACAACAAATCCTCAAAGAAACAACTGCCCAATAAATAAGTGGGTGAAAGACTTAAAGAGAAACTTCTCTGAAGAAGAAAGAAGGATGGCCAATAGACACATGAAGAAATGTTCAACATCCCTAGCCATAAAAGAAATGCAAATCAAAACAACATTGAGATATCACCTCACCCCAGTTAGAACGGCAAAAATCAAGAACTCTAACAACAACAGATGCTGGAGGGGATGTGGACAGAAAGGAACCTTACTTCATTGTTGGTGGGAATGTAAACTTGTTCAACCACTTTGGAAAGCAGTATGGAGGTTCCTCAAAAGACTTCACATAGAACTCCCCTATGACCCAGCAATCCCACTTTTGGGCATTTACCCAAATGTTTACAAACAAGACCACACTAAAGCTACCAGCACAACAATGTTTATTGCAGCATTATTTACCATAGCTAAGATATGGAACCAACCCAGATGCCCCTCAGTAGAAGAATGGATCAAGAAAATGTGGTATATATACACAATGGAATTCTATGCCTCCATCAGAAAGAATGACATTGCCCCATTTGTTAGGAAATGGAAAAACTTGGAAAAAATTATATTAAGTGAAGTAAGCCAGGCCCAAAGAAACATAGGTCCCATGGTTTCCCTTATTTGCAATATCTAGTATATGTATGAGTCAAACGGAAAAGGTCAGATAATGTGATGTCAGGAAAATGAACCCTTAGATATGTATTTTAATGTTTTTTTCTTTCATGCATGTGTTTCTAACGCATTTATAAGATTATCTCTTTGTTGCTTTGTATGTCCCTCCCCCACAGTATAACCCCTGCTTTCACTATATTTGATGTCAGTATAACTTGTGGAGGAGATGGGGAAAAACCAGTTGTTTAAGGATACAGGTGGACCTGTTGCAACAATGAGAAGTACAAGTTGTCATGTCCAAAACTAGCTTTACAACGTTGGTGCGGGGGCGGGGGGGGGGGGGGGAAGGGGGGAGAAGGAGAAGGATTGGGATTGGGGGGGAGGGGGGAGGCTGGGAAGGGAGGTGAAGGGTAAACAAAGGAGGAGGCTGCAATGCTTGGTAAGAAATGTACTCATTATCCTGCCCATGTAATTGTAACAATGTTCACAATAAAATGTTCACAAATAAAATAAAATAAAATTAAAAAAAAAAAAAGAAAATTTTTATTTTGATGTAATCCCATTTGTAAAGTGTCTTCTATTTCCTGAGTCCCTCTCCAATTGTTTGTGCTCCCGAGACACTTTTCAAAATGTTTTTGCCTATGTCTATAAATTCCAGTGTTTCTCCTCTTTCTTGCAGTAATTTCGACATTTCAGGTCTGATGCTGAGATCTTTGGTTCACTTTGTTTTGGTATTAGTGTATGGTGGTGACAGACAGGGATTCACTGCTTTCTACATATGGATGTCTAGTTTTCCCAACACCAAAAGAAGCTTTTTTTCTAGCACATATTTTTGGCTCGTTTGTCAAATATCAGATAACTGTAAGCTTTATTTCTATATTTATTTCTATATTTATTTATTTGTTGGTAGTGGGGCTTGAACTCTGGGCCTGAGCGCTTTCCCTCAGCTCTTTCGCTCAAGGCGAGCACTCTACCACTTGAGCTACAGCGCCACTTCTGGTTTTCTGGTGGTTGATTGGAGATAAGAGTTTCACAGACTTTCTTGCCCGGGCTGGCTTTGAACCATGATCCTCAGATCTCAGCCTCCTGAGTAGCTAGGATTACAGGCGTGAACCACCAGTGCTCGGCTTGTAAGCTATATTTCTAGATCTTCTAGTCTGTTCCATTGATCTTTAGGCCTGTTTTTGTGCCAGTGCCCAACCCAAGTTTCCTTTCTTTTTTTTTTTTTTTTTTTGGGGTCCGGTCGTGGGGCCTGAACTCTGGGCCTGGGCACTCTCCCTCAGCTCTTCAGCTCAAGGCTAGCGCTCTACCACTTGAGCCACAGCGCCACTTCCGGCTTTTTTCTTTTTGTTTAATGTGGTGCTGAGGAATCGAACCCAGGGCCTTGAGCATGCAAGGCAAGCGCTCTACCACTGAGCCACCTTCCCAGCCCCCCAAGTTTCCTTTCTTAACTTCACTTTTTACTTATAGGGTTAAGAGTTTGAGGATTGTCAGAGACAAACCTCAGCCACGAACATTACTGTCTGACTTGAAATGATGCATCCACTGTTCTGTCTCATGGCTGGCCTCATGATTAAGCTTCTAAGCATTTAGGAACTAGATAACTATCTCAGATTCATGATGGCTTTAAAAGATGAGCAATCTAATCACCTTGAGACTAATTGAGAGCTTCAAGACCATAAAATACCAAGTGCCCAAACTGTAGTTAGAGGCACATGGTTAGACATCTACTGGCCACTCTGGAAAATGGATTTTTAAAGGGGTACTAGAAATGTTAATTAAGGTTGCTGGAACAGAGTAATTATTGTAGCCATAATCTTACCACCTGTTTCCATACATTTGTCTTCTCATTGCTAAAACACCTTTTATTATCACCATTCCAAAGATATTCAATGAAACTCTTCATAAAAGCAAGCTGAGATATTCTCTAAAATTTTCATGCATGTCTTTCTTTAGGTTGTTCACATCATTCCTTATAAGTATTGCTCGCTAACCAATTGAGCCACTGGAGCTCCAGCCTGGTCACATCATTCCTGAGAATTAAAAGGAAGCTTAGGAGTAAGTTTTGAGGAGTTGATTCATATTCACACAAGACTCATTAAGATTTTTGGAATATGTTCTCTATCTTCTTTCTTTCTTTTTAATTTTTAATAAGTTTTGTATTGTGAAAATATTGTACAGAGGGGTTACAATTACATGAGCAAGGAAATGAATACATTCCTTTATTTTAAAATTGTGAAAATACTGTACAGAGGGTTACAATTACATGGGCAAGATAATGAGTACATTTCTTATCAAGCATTGTAGCCTCCTCCTTTGTTTCCCCTTCCCACCCCTTCCCATCCTCCCCCCGGCCCCCTCCCAATCCTCCCCGCCACCCACCAAAGTTGTAAAGTTCATTTTCAACATAATGACTTGTTGCAATGGGTCCACCTGTATCCCTAGTTAAATGATTTGTTTTTTCCCTTCCTCTCCACAGATTATACCGACATCAAATACAGTGAAAGCAGGGGTTATACCATGGGGGAGGGACATACAAAGCAACAAAGAAATAATCTTATAAATGTTAATCGCATGGAAGAAAAAAACATTTGAATACATCTCTTAGCGTTAATTTCCTTAACATCAACTTATCTGACTTTTTCTGCTTGACTCATACATATAGTGGTTATTGCAAATAAGGGAAACCATGGGACCTATGTTTCTTTGAGCCTGGCTTACTTCACTTAATATAATTTTTTCCAAGCCTTTCCATTTCCTAACAAATGGGGCAATGTCATTCTTTCTGATGGAGAAATGAGTACATTTCTTATCAAGCATTGTTGCCTCCTCCTTTGTTTCCCCTTATCATCCCTGCTGTCCCATCCCCCCCCCCCCCCCCCCCCCGCACATTCCCCCTGCCAAAGTTGTAAAGTTTGTTTTTTGACATAACGACTTGTACATCTCATTGTTGTAATGGGTCCACCCATATCCTTATTTAAACAATTTGTTTTTTCCCTTCCCCTCCCCAAATTATACCACCATCAAATACAGTGAAAACAGGGGTTATACTGTGGGGGAGGGACATACAAAATTTTCTTTCTTGCTATTGTTTCTAACATATTTATTTCTTTATTTTTGAGACAGAGTTTTGCTACATAGCCCAGGCCAGGCTCAAAGTCATGATCCTCTCTCAGCCTTTAGAATTCTCTATTCCAAAGATTAAAACTTATCCTGTAGTCATTTCCCTTATTTTTAAGCATCCAGAACTTAGCCAGTCTTCTGAAAATTAGACCCTTACCAAGTTCAGTGTGTGTATCTGTGTGTACATGTATCTATGTATCTCTGTTTACACATATCAATGAAGATGTATATTTCTGTTTACATGTATCATGTATCCCAGTGTTTATATGTATTTTTGTGCATGTATCTGTATTTCTCTGCATGTATCTGTGTGTATATGTATCTTTCAAGCATCTCTATTTACTGTATGTATACATGTGTCTTTGTGTATCTGTGTTTACATGTATCTGTGTTTACGTGTATTGGTGTGTACAATTATCTCCATATCTGAAGGTGTTTACATGTATCTGTGGGTATATATTTATCTTTCAGTATGTTTATATGTGTCTCTCTGTGTATCTCTGTGAATATCTGTGTACATGTACCTCTATATCAATTTACATGTATCTCAATGTATCTGTATTTCCATACGTTTATTTATGTTTATATGTATATCTGTGTATATGTATCTCTGCATATCTCTGGTGCATGTATCTCTGTGTGTATCTTTGTTTACATGCACCTCTATATGTGTCTGTGTATCAACTTACATCGATCTCTGTGTACTTATAGCTGTGTATATATATATGTGTGTTTACATGTATCAGTGTGTACATGTATCTCTGCATATATGTGTGTGTATATAAGATTGTATCTCCTTTTTATGGCTGAGCAAAGTTCCCAAGGATTAAAGGCATGAGAAGTGCATTTGTTTCTACTGCCTTGGATCCACTTCCAGCCTGACTTGTAGCTCCCTGGGGAGCCATAACAAGATGCTGCCCAGTCCATGTTCTTCTCCCTGCCCCCATAACAGTCCTAGAAATGCTGTCATGTGAGTCTGTTCTCTCCCCTCCTCCCCTCTTCAGGCTCTAGGGAACATCCCTTCCCCCCTTCATCTCTGAGCCCATCAGGGATATGAGCAACGGGAGCATTAAAATGGATAGATTAATAGCCTGGTGGTCACATTGATCTTCATACGTGTTGAATATTAGGTCAATTATTCATTATTCAGAGCTATCATTGCAGGAGAAATCACATGAAGAGGAGCCAGGAAAACGGAAGGTTATAAATTCCAACCAGCAGAGGCACTCATGGTTTTGGAATTCAGTGCCAGCGTGTCCGATTCTTATCAGAGCCGGTGTCTGACCAGCTTCTCCTGGGGGTGTTTCCTCCCAGTTCAGTCAGCAATCCATTTCCCAGAGGTGGAAGAGCACCAGGTGAATCTGTACAGCCAGTAGTCTTAAATTCAGTTTTCTTCTAATTCTCTTGTCACCTTGAGTTTGCTATATTTGAAAAATGCACTTTTCTTTCAGTTGCCTCCTCAGTAAAACCTATTTGACAGCCCTAGATACTGCCAAAAATGGATCTCTGTGAACATACCAAATGCCACAGGTTAAATATAGCTTGGTGCAGCAAAGCAGAGAGGTTGGAGTAGACTCTGCTGCCAGGCAGTGACTCAACCTCTCCATGCCTGTGTTCCTCTTGTGAGTTAGGATTGTTTTGCCCTCGACGCTGGCTATGAAGATTAAATAAGATCATCTAGAGTGCATTAACCCAGTTCCTAGACCTCATGAAACTGCCCAGTTCTTGGTGACATACGTTGTGGGAAGACCATCAAACTGTTGAGTCTATGCATTCTTGCATGAGGCCCTTGCTTAATATTCTTAAGGCTTTCTATGCTTGTAAAATGGGATACCTACTTCCTAGGACATTTAGGAGATATTTATATAAGACCTGGAAGATTTATATTCAATTAAAGGCAAATTAGCTTGAGCTGTTGTTCCTGTCATTTACAATTTATTTTTTGTTTTTGTTTTTTGTTTTTTTGGTTCTAGTATACTTAGGGCTTGAACTTGGGGCCTAGGCACTGTCCCCTAGCTTTTGTGCTCAAGGCTAGTGCCCTCCATTTGAGCCAAAGCTCCACTTCTGGCATTTTGGTGGTTAGTTGTAGATAAAAGTCTCATGGACTTTGCTGCTCTAGATGACTTTGAACCGTGATCCTCAGATATCAGTCTCCTGGCAAGTTTACAATTACAGTTGTGAGTTACAAGACCCCAGTGTCTATTATTGTTTAATTGATAGAAATACAGAAGCCCTGTGTAGGGACCCCGGGCAGTTCAGCCAGTCATAGAATAAGAGAGGTGATAAGAATGTGCGAGTATGTTATCCCCAAAACTTAGGACGTGGCCACTTGAAAAGCCCCAAAGTAGGATTTTTTGGTGGCCATACCGTTCTTCCAAAGGTGTTTCAAGAAATATTAGCCATGCAATGTGCTCAAAGGAAGGATACTTAGTTTAATAACCAATAGGTGCTGAATAATAAATCTCTTTTTATGGAGTCATAATCCATCTACACAGTACAGGCTCTGGTGAGTCCTGTAATAAAGAAAGCTGTCCAACCACACTTCCTTTAATACAAGATTTTCCACTCACATTGACTGGAAGACCCTTTCCTACATATATCTTATTAATATTCTGTGGAATTTATGTTCCTTACAGCATTTGTGCAGGATGCTTCTTTGGCTAACGAAAGCCATATTTGATAACTTGGTTTTTCCAGATAGCTGCCAGAAATAGAGGTGGATCAGCCCTGAGGCTGCTGGAAATGGGCCATCAGTGAGCTCTTGAAGAGCCACTGCCCGCCTCTCTCCTCCTTCTTCAGCAGTCTTTGTTCCCTCTTTCTTCACATCCAAGCTCTGAGCAGCAGGGGCTGTTTTGGAAGAGAGTCTCTTGGAACCCAAGAGATTTTCGTCAATGGGAGGCAACATCTGGCTGGGCAGGTCGATTGGTGAACTGCAGCCAAGAGAACCACATGAATTGGGCTTTCTCCAGTGCCCTTCCTCTCAGAACCCAACCCTAGGCCAGGAGAACTTTGTGGTCTAAATCAGCTAGGGTGTTTGGTTGGGGAGAGGGGAGCAGGAAGAAAGTTGAATGGTGAGGAGTGGAAAATGAAGACAAAAGTGGCTGAAATGTGACAAATGATTACATTTACTCCTTTGAAAATGAAGGAAATACAGAATAGTGAGAGAAATAGACCACCTCTTTAAGGAAAGATGGCCTGGCAGGTTGGGTCCAGGGAACCTTCCCTTTGGGGGTTTTGCCTGCTTTGGTTGCAGCAGCAGGAAAGGACTTGAACATTCCACCCTAAGGCCACCAAAGGATTCTTTAAAAAAGTTTTCTTTTTCTGTTTAAGTAGTTGTACAAAGGAAGTGCCATTTAACAAAGCAGTTTGTGAATGCAGTGCATCTGGATGAGTGTTACCCCTTCAACATTCTCACTCCCCTTCTACCCACCCCTTCCCTTTTCCTAATGTTGTGGTATATATAGTGAATTCTTGACTGCATTCTTCCCCTCCCCTTCCCTCCCCTCCCCTCCCCTTTCCTCCCCTCCCCTTCCCTCCTCTCCCCTCCCCTCCCCTCCCCTCCCCTCCCCTTCCCTTCCCTTCCCTTCCCTTCTTTCTGTCATGGGGCTTGAACTCTGGGCCTGGGCGCTATCCCTGAGCTCTTTAACTCAAGGTGAGTACTCTACCACTTGAGCCACAACGATACTTCCAGTTTTCTGGTGGTTTGTTGGAGATGAGTCTCAAGGACTTTCCTGCCCAGGCTGGTTTTGAACTGTAATCCTCAGATCTCAGCCTCCTGAGTAGCTAGGATTACAGGTATGAGACACTGATGTCCAGCTCTTTTCTTTTCTTTCTTTTTGCCAGTCCTGGGGCTTGAACTTAGGGTCTGGGCACTGTCCCTGAGCTTCTTTGTGCTCAAGGCTAGTAGTCTACCACTTGAGCCACAGCACCACTTTTGGCTTTTTCTGAGTAGTTTATTGGAGATATGAGTCTCATGGACTTTTCTGCTGGTGCTGATTTTGAAGTCCAGTCTTCAGATCTTAGCCTCCTGAGTAGCTAGGATTACAGGTGTGAGCTACTGATGATTGGCCCTCTTTCATTTTTCTACCCCTCTCTCCTTGGCTCCATCCCAAGTATTCTTGTTTATTCCTATCTCTTTATCACCAGGAGTAGTCTTGGCACAGGAAGAAGTCTTGCTTTTCTTTTTCGGATTCTTAGCTTGAACTCCTATCTTCATGTGTGAGCATCAAGTCCCTGTCTTCTCTCTTCTGGGACAAATTCAGAAGGCTGTGAGAGTGAGTGGTGGATCACCCTTCTACCAAGAGCAGCCATAAAAGTAGGGAAAGGGACTGAAATCTACAGATGGATCGTTTAGGTGGGTTCATAGAAGCTTAAAGTTTCCATCAAATCTTACAATCAAATCATCCATTCCAAATAATGAAATCTTCCATGAAGTCATCAAGTATTCCATCGATCATCCAATCTTCAACGCTAATTGTGAGTGGTTGATCTGAATGAAGGCCATTCAGCCTTCCACAAATGCCACATCAAAATTGGTGGGTCTGTTACAGCATTTTCCATATGGCATTTTAGTGGCGTGCCATGGCTTCCTCTGTGAGCGGTAGCCTAAGCAACAGGCTGACTATGTGATCACAGGTAGTTGGCTGATCAGGGATCTGGATGAAGAGAGCAGGAGCACTGGATTGTCTGTAGATGCTTGTAAAAGGGAGAGGACCAGAGGCTGAGACACATGGGAAAGGGAGGCTACCTCAGGGACCAGGGGAAGCTCAACAGTTATTCACACGAAATTGTATAATGGCTCATTAATATCAATGTATTTTTGAGAATTGCTGAAAGTCTTTGAAGAACTCTTAACCCCTCAAATAAGTATAGGTTATGTATATGCCAATTAGCTAATTAACCATTATATAGTACATACATATTTGAAAGAATGTCTTATATAAGATGCAATGTTATGCCTATTAAAGCATGTGTCAGGTACCAGTGGCTCACACTTGTAATCCTAGCTGCTCAGGAGGCTGAGATGCAAAGATCCAGGTTCAAAGCCAGCTTATCTCCCAATTAATCACCAAAAAAGCCAGAAGGTAGCTGTGGCTCAAGTGGTAGACTGCTAACCTTTAACAAAAATACTCAGCACCTAAGTTCAAGCCTCAGGACCAACACACACACACACACACACACACACACACACACACACACACACACACACACACACACACACAATTAATGCATGTGATAAAAAATATATACATTCAGTAAAAAAAAAATTGTTATTTTTCTTCTAGGATCCCAGCACCCAAGTTTCCTTTCTCAGAGAACTAGGATTTTTCCTCCTCCTTTTTTTGTGGTACTGGGGTTTGAACTTGGATTTTAACCACATGGTCTGCTTGTTTGCTTGACTGGTACTCTACCACCTGACTCATATTTTTAGTCCAGGTTATTTTGATGGAGTATCATAGACTTTTCTGCTGGGCTGACTTTGAACTGTGACCTCTGGATCTCAGCCTCCTGAGTAGCTACTATTACAGGGGTGAGTCTCTGGCTAGGACCAGGCCTTTTTAAAAAAAATTCCTTTCAGAGAAATTCTATGCTTCTACAAGCTTATATGTAAAGGGTTTCTTTTTCTCATCTGTTTAAAATGCAAATGTACCTCTCATATATACTCCTTTTTATATTTTTCCCCAGTTATTGTTTGTTTGCTAACGATGCTTCTATACAAGTTAGGAGTTATTCCTCTCACATGCAGTATGTTCATTGTACGGAAGAATCATAAATGATCCTCCAGGTTCCTCTTGATGGACATTGAGTCTGTATCTTTCTTAGCTCTTAATTCTGACTTGTTGCTCTTCATATCATTAGGTATATGCTTTTGTGTACCCTGTATCTGTATACAATGTTAATGGAAGTGAAATTTATGGTTCGAAGAGGGTAAGATTTAGGTTGTGTGATAAAAAAAATCAAGCAATATGCCAGAGTTACATTTCATTCCCTAAGTCTACTCATGATTACACTATAATGGGTTAGACAATGAGAGGTCTATTTTTCAGAAATGAATATTTGACTAAAGACTTAGATTTAAGAAAGAAAGGGGATGATTGGTGTCTATAAAGCATAATTTATTGAATTCCTGCTATATTCTAGGTTGTATTCATTATTATTATTATTAATTATATTTCCTTTCTGCTACTGAGGTTTGAGCTCAGCGCCCGGATGCTGTCCCATAGCTTTTACATTTAAGGCTGCTACTCTATCACTTGAGCCACACCTCCACTTCTGACTTCTTTCTGGTTAAAGATAAGAGACTCATAGACCTTTCTGCACTGACTGGCTTTGACCCAGAGTCCTCATATCTCAGCCTCTTGAGATAGCTAGGATTACAGGTGTGAGCTACCAGCCCTCAGCTTTATTCTAGGTTCTTTTTTTTTTGCTGGATCCTCACAACAACTCCAGGGGTCCTGTTCTATTACTTCTGTTGACAGATTAGGGTAGTAGTGACAGTTGGAGACCTTAAGTGAGTAGCTTGAAGTCATACAAGCTGTAAAATGGCAGAAGCTAAGTTGTTAGACATTCGACAATGTTGCCTGATGTGTGTCTTCAGGTATGGAGTTAGAAGAATATAAAAATGTTTTTAGAGTTCTACCAAATATCAAGACTGCATGCAAGGCTAACACACTGAATGGTCCACCTACATAGGAATTCCTTCACAGCACCTCTGCCGAGTGCTCTAGCCTGCTAAGTCTCTTGATGTTTCTAGTAGTTCCATTTTGGAAGAACAATGAGTTTTCCCTGTGGTTAAAAGGTTTGTTTCCCGTCATGGAATAGTTCACTATTCATTCACAGGGCCCAGAAACTCCTCTGTACACTGAACCCATCCTCTTATTCCTCACCCCATCATGAAGATAATTGCCACCTCTACAAAAAGGTGGTACATTAGCCGTGGTTGGCTACTTGGAAAATTCTTGTACAGAGCTAAACACTAACTTCACTGGAGTTCTACTGGCCTAATAGTTTTGACTTAATAGTTTTGACATTAAATTCTTATTTGAATTCTTTCTTCTCTTTCCCTTTCTCTTACTACCTCCTATTAGAGAGAAGGGCCAGAGAGATACTTCAGAACAGAAGAAGGATTTTGCACAAGGTTGGCTCATTGATTTGTGGAATTCATTTTGGGTCGGATACCTGAATCCCTGGTAGGAACATAGCCTTTGGTCCGTGTTACTGTTTTTGTGATCCCAAGGTTTGCCCTCACCTAGGATGAGCAGTGACTTATCATTTATAGGTAAAATGTGTATTTGTTTCCTAGAGGAGATAGAATATCTTTTACAATTTACTCTGGGATGTGGAGCCACACAGGCTCGGCAGTACAGGGAAAGGGATACTGGGGCAAGAGCAGGAAGAAGGCACAAAGGGTAAGGTGTTGATCATGTCTAGATAACTGGGCCAGTCAGATGTGAAGGAGGAGTTGAACGTAGGCCTAGCCTGGGTCAGGACCTTTGAAGGGAGCTATTAGAGTTGCTCCTTTGGACAATGGTTATGATGGGACTCCATAATTCTGTTGTGAGCTTCAAATATCCCATCTTTCCATCTCATTCTGATCAGAGTGGGAAGATAAAAGGATGGAGTCAGTATTGAGTAGTACTCCAGGGCTTAGAGAATTCCAAGCTTTGGATGGGGCCGTTCCATAGTTAGGCACTGAATCCACAACAAAAGTGGCTTCTTTTCCAAGGGCACAGAGAATAGTGTACAAAGATTTCACGAGGACTTTGAAAATACTTTTTTTTTTTTTCCAAGAAGCTAGTTGGATTCAGATTTGAATCATTCTTTCTGGTGGTGATGCCCTCAAATAGCAAACTCAATTTCCAGGCTTCCATTTTATCATGTTTATTTTTAAAAAGCAGAGCTAACACACTGTTTGTACAGCTTAACATACACTAATGAAAATACATGGGATGGTAGTATGTGTGCCACAAGCCTGGGGCATTACCTTGTCTGATGAAGAGCTGATGTTTGACACAGCATTATTTATGTGATATGGACTGACATAACTTTGATAAACAGCACATGGTGTGCCCGCAGGATTGATTTTACTAGAATACTTAAATGTTACTTGTAGTATTGTGTGTTACAACTGGGGCTTGGACTGAGGCTGTCCTTTAGTATTTTTGCTCAAGGCTGATGCTGTACCACTTGAGCCACAGCTCCACCTCCAGTGGTTTGCTGGTTAATTAGAGATAAGTATTACAGACTTTCCTGCTCAGGCTTAGAATGGCTACTCTGAGATCTCAGCCTCCTGACTTAGCTACGATTATAGGCATGTGCTACCAACACCTAGCTGTAGTATGCTTTTATATTATAGAGAGTATGTAAAATCAGTCAGTATCATTTTACTTCTTTTACTAGTACTGAAACTTGAACTCAGAGCCTCATATTCTTGTGGCTGTTTTGCCCATGATTGGTGCTCTACCACTTGAGCCATGTTTATAGTCTTAACTTTTTGTTGATTAGTTGGAGATGAGTGTCTTGGGCTTTCTGCCTGGGCTGGTTTTGAACCATGATCCTCAGATCTCAGCTTCTGAGTATCTAGGATCACAAGTGTGATCTATTGACTTCTGGCTTCAAAGTTACTGTAGTTTGCTGCAAATTCTATAATAGTGGCTTTAAAAAGGAAGCTTTATTTTTGGCTTAAGAAGATGGAACCAACAAGATATCAATGCCCTTGCATTCATCTTTGGATCTGCCTGGAGCTGGTTACAGAGGCCAAAAGTCAGAATCTGTCTATCTGTGTGACCCAGGAAGATGGATGAGTTCCATAACCTGAACTGTTATTAGAAAACAAGCATACAACCTATCAAGAGAATGAGAAAGAATGGGAGAGGTATGCCCTGAGGAGAGGTAGGCCATGCCTTAAGAGGGGGCTCATGATGGATTCAAAGATTGGAGCCTAGCTCTCTTCTGGATGATGGAAACTCAGCCTGGATGGTCAATGAGTCCCTCAATTGCTGTTCAATTTAAGTGCATGGCATGAGTACCTTTGATGGGATTTTATGAGACATTTTTATAACAGTTCCCTGACACTGTGTAGAGAAATAGCCCCCTAAAATCCACGCTTCTATCACTTTATGAGGTAGGTCCTGTAAAGGTAGCTATGCTGTGACTCAAAGCATGGCTACTCTAGGGTTCTGCTAACAAATACAAGCCAGCCTCAGTGAATAGGAGGCCTCTGCATTTGACTTTTGGAAGAGAAGGAAGAGTCGAGGTGCTTTCATGGTTCTTTTTGGAAGGACTGAGCTGGACTCCTCTGGAACTCTCACTTTTCTGACATCTACCTTTGCCTTTTCTCTGTTTATTCATTTGTACTTTTCTGAAAACTAGTGTTTCTCAAACTATTATGCCCAAAGAACGACATCAAATTATATACCAATGAAATAAGATAAGCCCTATTTTTAAATTACTAGATTCTATAGGCAGAAAAGTCTCCATCAGACTCTTATCTCCAATTAACCACTCAAAAACTGAAAGTGGCCCTGTGGCTCAAGTGGTAGAGTGCTAGCCTTGAGCCTAGAGAACTCAGGGACAGCACCCAGGTCCTGAGTTCAAGCCGTACAACTGACTGGGACAAAAAGTAATCTAAATCTTGTGATCATCCCAGAGTAGATGGCAGGGAGGACAGCTCTTTGAAATATGAGAAGGTGAGGAGCACAATGAAATGTTTGAAGACTGGCACTCCAACTTTCAGTGGATCGCAATGGTTGCCTCCATTTAGCCACCAAGAAAAGGTGGGGAAGGCACAGCTCTACAAAGCCAACATCATAAAACTCAAGGATGGATTGTCACTGATGCGCTATGAAGAGGTGCAGACAAACTTGAGATCCAGTTTGAGACGCTGACCATCAGCACCTGTGCATGCAGCTGGCTCAGATCCTTCCTGGTGTGTGAGTGCTTGACATGCCCAATATCAATAATGGGGATATTCTTTACAATCTGGCTGCTGGCCTGGTTGGGGGAGCTGGTATGATCTCTGGAGAGAGTTACAGTGTGGAGTATGCAGCCCTTGCAACCGGTGGATTGCAGTTAATTTTCCAGGCAGTAGGAGTGACAGTAAACAGGAAGATAGCCAACCCTACAGTTATGCCCTATTGTCAGCATCCAAAATCCGGTGGCATTTGTCTCCATTATCAGACCAGCATGATGACAGTTGCTGTAAAGAGGACCAGCAGGGGTAAGATTTGAACCTTGGACTTGGTCATAACCTCACTGAGGCTGTCATTGATGGCCCTGTCCTATGCAATGCAGATGTTACCAATTTAAAGGCCTAGGCCAATTTAAGTCAAGTTCTTAAACTGTGGGGAATTCCTGTAGTACGTTCATGGATGAGGAAAAGGCATGTGAGAAGTAGACACATGGTTGAGTGTGGACCTTGGAGAGAAGCATCTGGGTTTGTTTCCTTGTTTCTATATGTGTCCTTAACAAGGCATTTGATTTTGCTGTGCTTCAGTTTCTTCATCTTTTAAGTGAGTCTAACAGTTTCTTTTAGTAATTTAATTTTAGTTTTTGGTAATGTGGTCAAGCATACCATGTGTGGCCAGGCACAAGTGTCTTTCAGCAATTCCAATTATAATTCAATGGCTAAATAATAGCTATTTAGTTATTTAGAGTTTGTAACTCTGAAGCCAGTATTGACTTCATATTAGGATTTTAATTAGGGATTTGTTCTTTTCCTAACGTGATTTTCTTTGTCTTCATTATCTTTCCCTTCATTGGTATCTTTGTCCTTGTCCTTTCTTCCTCCTCTTCCTCTTTTTTATTTTAGCAGTACTGGGTTTGGACTCAGGACTATGTACTTGAAGAGCAAGCAATCAACCATTTGAGCCATGCTTCAGCCCTGGATCTATGTTTTAAAAAAAAAAAATAATCTTTCAAATCATGACTGTTCAAAATGAATAGGAAAGAATCTCCACTAGGAGATAGTATTGGATGAATTCTTTTATTTGCTCGTTTGTCATTTGGTTTTTATAGTGAATGTTTTGTGCGTTTGGCACTGAGGTAAAACAGGTGTTTTCAGTAGAGAGACAGATAGATACATTCATAATTCAGCATTGTAGAGTTAGGCATGATAATAGAGGCTGTAATGGGTAGAATTCTGAGATGGTCCTTATTCCTTACCTTCGGTGTACCTCCCCCCGTTGATTGATTGTTTGATGTTGGGGCCTTGTACTTACTAGACAGGTACTTTACCACTTGAGCCTTGACCTCCTATTTTTTGGCTTTAATTTTTTTTTTAAATAAGTTCTTGTGTTCTGGCCTTGGGTGTCGACAGATGGGATATATCTACCTATGCTTCGCACGTAGCTAACAGTCACACACCACCACATCCAGCTTCTGTTAAGATGAGGTCTTGCTAATCTTCCAGCCAAGCTAGCTTTGAACTACAAATCCTCCCAATTTCTGCCTCCATGAACCTCTGCACTGGCTGCCTCCTTCTGAGTATGGATGGAACCAATGAACTTAATGGTGTATCACTCCTGTTATTAGGGACTAATTAGTTGACGCTAATAAAAAAATGTTTCCTGGATAGGTCTGACCTACTCAGCAGCGTTCCTAACAGGGCCTTCCTGAGATCAAAAGAAAGCTGAGCTCTGATGAAAACCTTCCTGCAAACTTGAAGACACAGCCTCCCTTGTAGCAATGAACATGATTTTTTTCTTGCTCCAAGATCTTCACAATGTTGTTCGACAGTCTCAGTCTCTTAACCTATTCAGTGTCATAACCTTCAATATCTTAACCTATTCAGATCTTCTTAGAAAAATAAAAGGCAAGATACTGTGATTTAAGTTGGCATCTCTCCAATTACCAGTGAGATTACCAGAATAGATTGTCATTTGTCTTTATGACTAAAGAATCCACTGGTTATTTATACCATATTTTCTTTACCTACCCATCTATGGGTGATGGACACCTAGCTACTGTGAATAATACTCAAATAAACACAGGCATGCAAGGACCTGTGCTTGGCTGATTTCATTTCCTTTGACTATACACCAGTAGTGGTTGATAGCTGGATCCAATCAAGAAGAGTCTGGCTGGATCATAGACTAGGTGCAATTTTAGTTTGTGTAGGAACTTTCATATTTTCTTCATAATGCTGAAAGATCACTCTGTTAGTGATTTTTCTGTTACTATAGCAATACCTAATGCAACTTAAAACAAAGAAAGGTTTATTATTTTGGCTTATAATAGATTTCAGTCCATGATTGCTTGGCTCTATTTCTTAGGACCTGTGGTGGCACAGAACATTATATATATATACATACATATACACATATATGTAATCATATATAATAAAGATAAAGAAATCATTATATATCTTTATTAAAGATATATATATATAATTGAAAGATATCATATATAATGATTATTTTTTAAAATTATTTTAAGGTAGTTGTACAAAGGGGTTACCATTCAATTAGGTCTTTATCCTCTCTAATGTCAAGCCCCAACTATCTGTCTTCCAATAGGCTCTACCTCCAGCCCTGATTACCTATCTTCATTTCAATAGGCCTCATTTCCAAAGGTTCTACTTTTCCATAGTATCCCAGGCAGGGGAACCAAGCCTCTAACATACACTGAAGATCCAAATGATAAAATTTACCCAACATTGTGTGAGATAGTTTTCTTCCCATCCTCATGTTGCTGGTGGCTAATGGTATTGGTATATTTTCCCCATGTATTTGTTGGCCATCTGTATTTTTCCTTTTGAGAACTGTTGATTCACATGATTATAAAATTGGGTTAATTGGGGTTTGGTTAAGTTTTTTTAAAAGTTATTCTATATTCTGGCACCCAATAGATAATTGGAAGGTATTTTCTTCCGTTCTGTAGGTTGTCTCTTCATTCGGTTATTTCCCCTGCTTCATAGTGGCCTTTTTAGTTTGATCTAATCCTGTTTTGTTTGTGCTTGCTTCTGTTTACTGTGTTTGGCTCCTATCCAGAAATCATGACTCTACCAATATTTTGATAATATTTCTTTAGGCTTCCTCCTTGAGAGTCAGTCTGTGATCCATCTTGAGTTGACTTTTATGCAGATGAGAGATATGTGTCAAGTTTTAACCTTCTGTACGTGGCTAGGCAGTTTACCCAGTACCACTTGTTAAGAGCCTGTCTTGTCTCCAACATGTTTTTGGCACTGTTAGAATCTGTTGGCTGTACAATGGCTACCATGCTGCTGTATTAGCAGCATAGAATCATCCCATGCAGGTGCAGTGGCTTACACCTGTAGCCCTAGCTATGTGAGAAATTGAGTTTGGGAAGGTTTCAGTTTGAGGTCAGAACAGCAAAGCAAACAAATCTGCAAGATCCCCTCTCAATAGAAAAAACCAAGACCTAGTAGCACGCTTGTCAGATATGATGCAAAGTGAAAATAAAAGAATTGAAGTCCAGATCAGGCCAGACAAGAAGCAAGATCCAATCTCAAAATAATGAGAGCAAGAAGGGCTAGAAGATGTATCACAAATGGTAGAGCACTCACCTAGCAAGCAACTTCTCTGAATTCAAGCCATATTACTTCCACCTGTTGTCTCTAGTACAAATAATTCAATGAATAAGCATTTCTTGTTACAAAAGAAAAGGATCAGAAACTACAATATGTATACGTGTGTGTGGGTCAATCACATTTGTGTGACTTTGGAGTATTACTCATATATTAGAGATCTATTTCTATTCAAAAAATTGTTTTATTCACAAGAAGATAAAATGCCATGCACTAAAAAATGTTATGGATGGGTTTATCTCTGGCATCTGTTCTGGTCCACTGGGATTTCTTTTGTTTTTTACTTTTTCTTTTTTTGTGTGGGCCTTGAAATCAGGGCCTGAACACTGTCTCTGAGCTTTTTTGCTCAAGACCAGAGCTCTACTGCCTTAAGCCACAGCTGCATTTCCAGTTTTCTAGTGGTTTACTGGAGATAAGGACTCTCCTGCCCTGGCTGGCTTTGAATTGAGAGCCTCAGATCTCAGCCTCCTGAATAGCTAGGATTACAGGCATGAGCCACCAGCACCCAGCAAGTCTGCATCTTTTAATTGGAGAATTTAGTCTATTTACATATAAGGATATTACTGATAGGGAAGGATAAACTGGTCATTTTATTGACTCTCTCCTAATAATTTTGAACATCATTCATTATTCCTGTCCTTTTGTTAATCGTTTTTGTTTGATGGTTTATTGTATCGAGAATGTTTTGATTCTTTTCTATTTCTTTTTTGTGTATATACTCTTCTACTATGATTTATTTCCTTGTATTCTTTCTTGATAGTACTTGCCTTTCTCTAATTTTTGGACATAAGACACTCCTAAGAACCTTTATGTGGCTAATCTGATGGTCATGAATTCTCAGTGTTTGCTTGATTTGAAAGGATGTTATTTCTCCTTCATTGCTGAAGGAAGCATTGTCTTGCCTGATTATAGTGTTATAGTGATTAATTTGTTTTTGAACTTGGAATATGCCATTCCATTCCTTCTGGCTTTAGAGCTTCTGAAATCTGTTGTTCATATAATGAGAATAGTCTTGAATGTGACTTGGTACCTTTTTCTTGACGATTGAGAACATATTTTAGTTGTTTTTTATTTCTTTTGTTTTTCAGTTTGACTATAACATGTGTTGGTGCAGATGTTTTCTGATTATGTCAATGTGCAATTTTGGAATCCTGGAAACCTCCTTTATAGGAATATCTATAAGTTTCCCAAGATTAGGGATAGTTTTCTGCTATTTGATTGAATAGATTTTCTAGGCCATTGCTCTTTTTCTCCTCGCCTTTGCATATTGTATAATGTGTATGTTCGTTTTTTAATGGTGTTTTAAAATTAATGAATGTATTACATTATTTTAATTTTGTTTGGGGGTATTTCAAAAAACCCTATCTTTAAGATCAGGTAATTTTTCTTCTGCTTGATCTAATTGGTTGCTGTGGCTTTCAATTGTATCTTTCATTTGAGATATTGAGCTCTTATTCCAAGATTTACTTGATTCTGCTTCAAAATCTCTGTGTTAAATTTCTCACTCATAAACTGTATGGCCTTTCTGACTGCATACCGTATTCTCTTGGATTTCACTGGGCATGTTAATTATCATTCTCTTAAGAATATTTGTCAGGCATTTAGTCTATGTTGATCACTTTTGTATCTATTACAGTTCTACTCTTTTGGAGGTGTCAGATTACTCTAGTTTATCACATTATTCCTCCATTGAGATTTTGCACTTAGAGGATCAGGTTTCTACATCTTCGTCATAAACAGCTTTCTCTTGAAGATATGTTTTGGGTGTCATTTTATTGTGAACTGTTGGCTATTTCCAGCTGAACACTATAGTATAATCTCCCTACAGCTTTTTATGATTGATGATTTTAGGCTCTGTGTGCACTGTGGAGAAGGTGGAAGGACACCATCTTTGTGTCAGGCGACAGTGGGAACATTGAGCAGCTGGACAGATGTGGAGTCCACAGAAGTAGGTGTGTAGTGCCCGCTATCCTGCAGTAGGGTTTCTTCAGGTAGTTGCCAGGCTAGTTCTGTTACTTGCCAGGATCTCTTGTGCTAGCAGCCCTTGTAGTGGCCTGAAGCATGTGTCCTCTTACCGTTTAGTGGTGTGTACCTAGAATCTGCATGGAGACAGACCAATGGCAGGTACTATAGCGACATCTGTGTGGTGTTCATAGCCAGCAATGTATGGGGCAGAAGGGTGGTGGCAGCAGGTACTGCTTGTCATTAGTAGTGCATACTTAGGAGTGGAACTGCGGGTGGTTTCATGCAAAGTTCTTGGCCCTGGGCACCCAGGGGTGGAGTGATGGCTGAAGCAGGAACATTTATTTCCTTGACTTAAAAAAATCATTATTTTTTGTTTATGTGGTACTGAGGAATTGAACTCAGGGCCTCATGGATGCTAGGCAAGCACTCTACCACTGAGCCACATTCCCAGTCCCTTCCCTGACTTCTTCAACGATAGCATCTCCAAGGGTAGAGCAATGGCTCGAGCCATGGGGTTGTTCAAGGCTCCCTCAGCACACTTTTGAGTGGGCAGTAGGAGAAACTTACTAATTCCCCCCTTACTCACTTAGCAGCTCTGTTTCCTTCTGTGTCACCACACTCATGCTCTGCAGTGCAGGACACTTGGGAGGCTTAAGTCACTGTCACTCTCCTTGCTGGGTTAAGCTGGGTTTACAAGGCAATTGCTCCCCTCAGAAGTGCGTAGAATGTGGAGTCCTACAGATGGAAACAGAGCAGTGGAGACTCTTTCCTCAAGATGGCTGCTCTTCCAGACTAGCTCCTTTCTGGAGATGGCACAGTGGGGGAGGTGCGGGAGGGAGTGTCACTAGGAGGTGGCGTGAGATCCTTTCCAAAGCAAGGGTATTGCACAGATTTGAGGTTATTTATGTGAGCAGGCTACCAAGCCTATACCAAGCCTATGCGAACTCTGAAGCTTTCCAGTAGCTGTGATTGCCAGTATCCACACTGGTAGAGTTTGCTGGAACTTTGTCTTCTATTTGAGACAAAGGGGAAACACCCTTTCAGGATGGCAGATCCTGGGATATTTAAAAAGATATCTATTTTTGTTTAGTCGTACGAAGGAATTAGCTATTCTTTAAATCAATTTTAAAATACAAATCTTCTTGATCAATGTCACCCCTTTCCTCATTCTCCCCCTTCTCTCCTGCCCTCAGTTTTCTTAATGTCACAGGGTATGCCTTGAGTATTATTTCAATTAGCAATAATTGCGCCTTGGATAAACCTCATTGGCTACGATACTGCCACTGCGCAAAGCTTGCCTTGAGTATTATGACTGCCTTCTCCCACATCCTTATTCATCTGTCTACCTCCATCCCCCACACCTTTCAAATTCCAGTTTGCTGACATTCCTTTTTGTTGGACTGTGAGTTAGTTTTTCTGGGGAATTATACTCTGAATTCTCCTCTGTAAATACCATATTTTGGTTAATTTTTTTTTTTGTTCTAAACTGTTGTGCAAGATCTGGGAGGCCTCTCCTGCTGACTTCCAGTGTCTTCCCATGTCATTCACTTCAAGGATGCAGTTATGTGTTACTCTGTCTGTGTGTGTGTGTGTGTGTGGTGAGTGCTGACACTTACCTACCTACCTCCCACCGTATTGGATCCTCCTCTGGTGACTGTTTTTAAGCAAAACCAAAAACCTAAAAAAAAACCACCCACCATGGCAATTGGTACATGTGTATTGTAAATTCAGAAGTTCCATTCTCCATGAACAAAACGAATCAAATTAGTTGTGTCATTGCTTTTTGCCTCAAATTAATGACACTGCATAAGTCAGTACAACTGTACATTTTGAAGTCTAGTTATTTATTTAATTTTACCAGCACCAGGGCTTGAATTTGGGGCTTTGTGCTCTCTAGTTGCTGGCACACTACCTAATGTCTCTTAGTTTTGAACACTTCTTGGGTTAGAAACTTGTCCATTAGCTCCTCCTTTAAGAAGGTCACTAGGCAAAGATAAAAGGAATGTGCAATACTCTCAAGTCTTTTTTTCAATCAAC
The DNA here is from genome assembly GCF_019054845.1 of Dipodomys spectabilis. Taxonomy (NCBI): domain Eukaryota; kingdom Metazoa; phylum Chordata; class Mammalia; order Rodentia; family Heteromyidae; genus Dipodomys; species Dipodomys spectabilis. The sequence goes on from NW_024870824.1 coordinate 13,479,326, forward strand.
TTAAAACCTGTATGGTTCTGAAAAGGAATATGTATAAATGCAAGCAAACAGTTAGAAACAGAGAGCATACAGGTAAGAATGCAATTTCTTTCTCAGTTATAATCATATACTATTATATACTAACAAAATATTTACAAAGCTCAATAATATTACTGGGAGTTAGCCTCCAGAATTCATGAATTAATGAAGAGAGAGTATTCATTTCATGTGCTGATATAGATTGATCGGCAGAGGCTACTTAGAGTCATCTTTTGAGGGTAAAACCACAGCTGTGACCTTGTCTGGGGTATGCTTGGGAAATATATTGATTGGTGATGTCTGTGATAGATGCAGAAATGTGAGAAGTTATATTGTGGGCATTATGTAATTGTTATTTCTGCCTTGATTTTTCACATAGTCAAATGGGTTGGTTTCAGAAACAGGATAGAACACCAAATCAAACTTGTTAAAGTGAAAATGAGGACTTGTTACCTCATGTAGCTCTGGAGTATGGGATCCACTGTGGCCATTCTGACACATGACTGGGTTTCTTACCTGCTGTTGCGATTATCACCAGTGATGCTAACACTCTTCAGTGTACCAGGCACTGTTTTAGATACTTCACATCCATGAATTCAAAATTCCCACAGTGAGCCAATGACATGGGCGATATGTTATCACTCCAATTTACAGATGAGGGGGATGAGACAGAGTGAAATTAAGTAACTTAATCAGAACCATGTAAACAAAGGATCTAGGATTTGACATCCTCTATATAAGGGCTGGACAGACATGGCCTGTGTCACAAATTGTGCCTCTATTTTTTTTTAAAAAGAAGCATGCTGAAGTAGAGCCACATTTCCATGTGTATATTAACACTAGATATTTTCATTTTACAACAGAGAGCATGTGGCTTGCAAATCCTAAATTATTTACTCTCTGGCCCTTTGCAGGAAGAAGTCACTGAGTTGTGTCTTAAACCACTATGCTTCACTGGAGTCTATCATTATGAGGATTCATTTAGTGCAAGATAGCAAGTTACTTCAGTGCTCAATCATTGCAATCTAAAACAAGAAAATGCATATTCAAAGCAGGTGTAATGGCAATACCTGAAATGCCAGCACTTAGGAGTCTGAGGCAGGAGGATGAAGAGCTTGAGCCCACGTTGGGTTATGTAATGACACGGTCTCAAGAAGATAGAGATAGATGGGTGTGTTGTTGGATGATGGGTGGATGGATGATGGGTAGATGGATGGGACAGATAGACAGCTATATGGATAGATGGATAGAGGATTGGGTGGGTGAATAGATGGATGGATGAATGAATAGATTCAGTGGATAGAAGGGTGGGTGGAATAGACAAATAGATGGGTGGGTGGATGGATGCATGAATAAATGAGTGAATGGATAGACAATCCAGTTTCTGGCTGTTCAAACAGAGCTCTAGAATAGTTTTGCTTACTTTTTGATTGGTCTGGTTAAGGTTATCTCTGAACTTCCCAGGTTCCTTGCTCCATCCTTGGTGCTTGGGATGAGGTCAGCTTCATTGGTCACGGGAAGGGTGCTTCTCAAGGAAATATCTAAAAAGTTTATTTTCTTCGAAAATCCACTCCTGTTGTTTTAAATTTTAAATCTCTTTTCATGGCTGATGCTTACCTTAGCTATCAACCCAGGCATCTTTGTTACCATCTCTTTCTGAGCTCTTATAAAATTAACCTCTAAATTATATTGATTTGTGTTCTTCAGTTCTTCATTCTAGCTCAGGTTTTCGTCATCTCTCTTCTGGACTACTCCGGCTCCCAGCCTTCAATCTTTTCCACTTGAAATGTATTATTAACAGAGTTGCCAGAATGAGCTCTCCAAACCTGCCAGTGCCCCTCCACAACCTATTGCTTGGAGTCTCAGCCCCGTGATGGCCCTCTGCACCCTGGCTCTTTCTAACACTTGAGCCATTTATAGCCAAAAGCCTTCTCTTTCAAGACAACTGAACTGCCTGCACTGCTCAGAGCCAATTGCTCCTTCCCAACTATATACCTATGCTCATGTTTCTTCAGGAGGCTCCTGTCCTCCTTCAGGATTTCACTTCTCCAGACTGTTGGAAGCTAAACTCAAAATACAATAACCTCTTGGTAGTTTTGCTACTGTATGGGCAACGTTGTATTTCAATTGATTGTTTGTAATGTTTCCTATCAGGCCGTCTTCCTTGATGACAGGGAATGGGCTTGTTTATCTCTATCTTACTCTGTGGTACATGCTGAGGTTGATAATATTTGAGTAAATAATTTTTCAGGAAGGTGAAATAATATATATATATGTATATATATATATATATATATATATATATAGCATTATTTGTGGTTACTAATGCTAAATGTGGTGAGTGCAGGTGTCTTCTTGTGACAATTTGGGCTCGTGTGGGCATGTGGTAATGTTGGCATGAAGCAGTTTTCCTAGAGCCTCTTAGATGTGACCTCAGATAGAAATGCATCTTCCTTTAGTAAGCATGAAAACTGGAATAGACAACTTCAGCCGAGGTTTGTGGAGACCCAAAACATTCGTTGTTCCATGGGTTCTGACCCATAGAAAAGAAATAAATAACAATAACCATAATAGTGAAATAAAACAAAATGAATTGTATGTTTATGGGGGTCTGTGTGTGTGTGTGTGTGTGCCTGCGTGTGCACACGTGTTGCACGCATGCATGCCAATACGGGGATATGAAGTTGGGACATGCTCTGTCCCTAAGCTTTTTTGCTCAAGGCTAGTGCTCTACCATTTAAAAATTATATATATATATTTTTTAATTGTAAAAATACTGTACAGAGGGGTTACATGCTCTACCATTTGAGCCGATCTCTACTTCTGGCCTTTTGGTGGTAAATCAGAGGTAAGAATCTCATGAACTTTCCTGCCCAGACTAACTTTGAACTATGATCTTCAGAATCTCAGCCTCCTATATAGCTAGAATTCCTGGCATGAGACATGAATGCCTGGCTTAACACTAATCCCAATAGTTCAAAAGTCTTGCTTTTTCTCCTCCTCCCCCAGATCACTGTGGGAAGTCGGTGCCATCTTTCTGGTCATGAAAGCACCGGAATACATTGAAATGTCTCTCCAAACAATAATGTGCAATTATTGCTCATCGCCTGGACAGTTAGGCAATACAGAGCACATAAAAAGGAGGTTGTTATAAGCTTATGTGGAGTCATATAATCTTATTGTCAACCAACCCAATGGAGACTTAATTTGTAAATGGATCCCCAGTACTGATGTAAAAGATAATAAAATTTCTTTTACGACCTTTGCTTTCAGGCAATTGGGAAGCAGCTTCCAGTCCTATGGGAAGGATAATGAATTCAGAGATGATTTCATGAGAGTCTGTCATGGGGTCTTAAGGCTGTGCGTGTGTGCGCGCTGCATGTGTGTGTGTGTGTGTGTGTGTGTGTGTGTGTGTGTGTGCATGTGCACACATTGTCAGGAGAAGAAGAATTTGTTTAATATTGGAAAAAGAAGAAAAGCCAGTTAGGCGTTGGTGGCTTATGCTGACAATACTGGTCACTTGGATTGTGAATGAAGGCCAGCTCAGGAGAAAAGTGCATGAAACCCCTTCTTAACTGGGAGCTGGGCTTGGTGATGTGTGCCTGTCATCACAGGTACGTCAGGAAGCCTAAAATATGGAGATGGAAATCAAGGCTTGTGGCTTGGGCAGGAAATGAGACCCCCATCTCCAAGTTAATCACTGCAAAAAAGAAAAGAGCTAAAGTGTAGCTCAGTGGTAAAGTGTGCGCCTTCCAGCACAAGGCCCCGAGTTGAAACCCTGGAACTGCCAACATCAACATAGAGTCTCTTGAACACCTCTCCAGGTGGCAGCGGCTCTCAGCTGAGGCTGATGGAGTTATCAATTCCTGGGCTGCTCAAAGTGTGAAGCTGAGAGCTATCCTCTGTTCCTCATGTTCAGTCTATGCCTGGGAAAGTCAAGTGTTGGTCATTTCACTTTCTCGTTCCATGATGGACACTCTCAGATTCTCTGACATCTGTCCATCACCAATGAATGAAAGAATTTTGTGTTCATCTAGCTTCTTTCCCCTAGAAAGATCACATAGGCATCCAAAAAGCAGCCTACTTTTTCAAAAAGATTATGAACAATAAGTGCTATATGTCTTGTTTTCGTGTCAGGAAGGAGATGAGAGAGTGAAAACTGGAGTTGCCATTAAATAAATTCTGAGTTCAGAAAACAAAACCTCCCTGACCTCCTAGCCCGGCCTCCCTTCCATTGAAGCCCCGTGCATTGGGGTAGAGGTAGCTGACACTGGTGTTAACAGCGGAACGGGGTTGTGACTAGAGACTGATACAACCCACCGGACTGTGCTAAGAAGCAGATTGTGTTTAACATGCGGTTGTAATTGTTTGCTGCTGTCTTTGATAAATTCAGGCTGGCGGTTCATAAGCAACCTATATTCGGAGTTGAAAACAATCTAGATGAAATATGACTTTCAATGAGAATCAGAAACAAGAAAGCCATGCAGGGAGAAGTCAAGTTTTTTGTTTTTTGTTTTTAACTAGTGTGACTTGGGTGTGTAGAATAAAGTCCAGCATCCACATTTCACAGGCTCCCACTGACCCCATCAGCCACCCTCTCCGGTTTAAAGGTTTTTTGTTTTTTGTTTTCTTAGCTGCACAAGGAAGACTCAGGATGCCTAGGCAAACAAACATGCCAGTCTTTCCCCTCCTTTGTCTCCCTGGATTAGCACATACCCAGCTTCGAAGTGGTTTCATTGGGGGAAACTGGCTTGCTTTCCCCTAACACTGTCCAGGGGAAGGGAAGTGTCACCTCCTGCTTCCGAGTGGGAAGGTGGAGAATAATAGCTCCTGTCATTTCCTGCATGTAGCCTTGTTATGGGGAATATTTAGTACTGCAGGGGGCGCGGGGGTTATGTCTTGGGTGTGATAACGCTGCTCCTTGCATGGGTGACCACGGTATTGATTGGAAGCTGTCAGCCTTGCCGCATGCTTTGCAGGCTCCCAGAAGGATAACTAGTGCAGAGAGGGCCATGCATCAGGCCAGGACATGTGCGTTCTGTTAACTAATGCTGAGATCTGAGCTTGGTTGCTTGCTCTTAATGCATATTGGCTCACTGCCTTTCAGTTTTGTTTTGTTTTTCCTAATTTCGTCGAGAAGTCTTGTGGTGGTGGTTGGGTTTCTCTATGTTCTTCAATGTCCAACAGCACATTTCATCTTGTGCCCTTTCTGTGTGCCTGTCTTCCACGTGTGTTAGGTGGTCAGCAAACACTTATTGAGCATCTACTTGGTCTTCCTGGAGTTTAGGCGGATTGGGCAAGGCCTTTCTAAGGTGGTAGCATTGGGGCTGTGTGTGTGGCAACTACCCCTGGGCCTGGACTATAATTCTTTACCAAGTTAGGGTGGAATCCATAGTCTCTATGTGAACTGCTAATAGCCTAGCATCCAGAGTGAACTTCAGTCCAGTGTTACCTTTCAGACCTGCTTTCCTGGCCCTTCACTTTATTAGGTCCCTTGGTTCTCTCAGACTGCTGGAGCATTGTAAGTTCCTTAAACTACTCCACAAGCTGTTCTGTTCTGCTTTCCTGTGTTCTATCTATTTCCATGGATGGAACTCACTATATTTGAGAGGGGGGAAGAGAGAGAGAGGAGGAGGGAGGGGGGGGAGGGAGAGGGAGAGAGGGCAAGGGAGAGGGAGAGAGGGGGAGAGAGGGGGGAAGAGAGGGAGAGAGAGAGAGAAGGGGAGGGAGAGGGGGAGGGAGAGGGAGAAGGGGAGAGGGGGAGGGGGAAGGAGAGGGGGAGAGAGCACACACTGATTTTGGGGCTTGAACTCAGGTCTCTGAGCTTTTATTTGCTCAAGGTTTGAGCCATAGTTCTCCTGCTCCTTTGTACCCACTCCTCTCCCTCCCCTTCCCTCCTCCCCATCCTTTCCCTCCCCCTCCTCCCTGTGCCTCTCTTCTTCCACCCCCCCCCCCCCACCTCCTCCTTGCTTTCAACTGTGATCCTCAGATCTCAGCATCCTGAGCAGCAAGGATTACAGGCATGAGCCACGGGCTGGAACAGGATTTTTTTTTTTTTTTTTTTTTGTCGGGTGTGGGGCTTGAACTCTGGGCCTGGGCGCTGTCCCTCAGCTCTTCAGCTCAAGGCGAGCGCTCTACCACTTGAGCTACAGTGCCACTTCCGGTTTTCTAGTGGTTTATTGGAGATAGGAGTCTCAAGGTCTTTTCTGCCCGGGCTGGCTTTGAACCGCGATTCTCAGATCTCAGCCTCCTGAGTAGCTAGGATTACAGGCGTGAGCCACCGGCGCCCGGCCAGGATTTTTCTTTCTCAGCTGGACAGCTACTATTCCACTAGGTTTTCCCCAGGGGTGGGGGCATCATTGCCTCTGGGGCTTCGGGCTGGGTGAGGTTGTGGTCTTTGCTTTCTCCTGTGCCCTGATATACCCCCATCACAGCACCGTAGTACAGACTGGTGGAATCACACCTATGAGTGGCTAGGCCTTCTCAGGCTCGGGTGAGCCAGGTGCTTTGTGGGTATGCAATGGTTCAACTTTCACAGCTTTTTAGGACACATGTGCCATTGAATCCTTAATAATCAATAAGGAAATGGAGATGCTGAGGTTTCTTCTGGGGAGCCAGGCAGCCAGTAAGGCACAGCACCTTGGGCGTATGACCACCACCTTCACCTAGCACCCTTGCCTGTGAGTTTCTTTACCTCCCACAGTGCTTGTGGGCTGGGTGACAGTGGCTGTCACTCCAGCTTTTTCAGAACCCCTCCCCACCCCTAGGGAGTGGTAAGCCGCCCACCATCAATTATTAAGTATTTAGTGAGGGATGAGTGAATCAAACCCAACTGAGGATGACTGTTTAGAGGGCCCAAAGGCTGCTTTTCTTTTTGCCAGTGAAGCATCCCCCTCTATTCCTGCCTCCTTGGGGTACCCCCTGTCACCTGCACCAGGATTTCCTCCATGGCTTGAGTGGGAACATCTCACCAGACAACCAAAGCAAGGGCTCAGAATTTAGGGGCAGTCCCTGTCCCTGTGGTCTCTGCTTCCTTCCAAGGCTAATTTCTGGAGAAACTTCAGACCAAATGCAGCAGCTGAAGGGGCTGAGACTCTGTGTTGGGGGTGGTCTTCAGTGGGTGCCATCCACCCAGGAGATACTGGAGCTGACTGGGAGTGAGAGACTTGGGGAGTCCTTGACTTCATGCTGGTTGGTGTTGGGCAGTACTGGGCCCCGGAGTGGCCTGTTTGTGGGAATCTTGTAGGTGGAAATGCACGAGATGGTATCTGCACAGGGCTCTGACTGTATTGAATGGGCAGCGCCTAGAATAGGACGAGTCTAAAGACAAATTGTCAGTATCTTGTACAGTTTCTCAGATCAGCTTTCAGTGGTAAAACGGAAGTATATACACAATCACTGCTGGGTAGATCTTCAAGTGTCTAGGTCAGGATAGGTATGGTGGCTTATGGCATATCTGTCTGTCTGTACTTATGGCTATTTGGGAGGCTGATACTTGAAGCCTGCCTGGGCTTAAACAAAAAATAAAAAAGAAACACAAAAACAAGATCAAGAGACCCCATCTCAACTGAAAAAACTGGGTTTAGTGACTTGTGCCTGTCATCTCGAGTTACGATGGAAAGCATAGATAGGATTTCAATGAAGACTGACCTAACCTTTGTAAGATTATATCTCAAAAGTAAGACACAACACTATATCTAAAAAAAAAAACCAGAATGAAAAAGTTGGAGGTGTGGCTCAAGTGGCAGAGCACCTACCTACCAAGTGTGAGGCCCTGAGTTCAGTCCCTGTACTGTCAGAGAAAAAAAGGATTCTTGGTCAATGGTAACTGCCTGATAACTACTGATTTCTTTAGTTTACATTTAAATACAATGCTTACACATAAAAACTTAAGATGCATTCTTGGGGCTGGGGTAAAGCTCAGGGGTAGAGTTTGCCTACAGGTGTGAGGGTCTGGATTTGATTCCCAGCACTAGGGAAACATAAAGCCACTGAATGACTGAAAGAAGGGGTAGGCTAGTGCTAGAAAATTGAAAATGTGATTCTTTGTTTAGGTTTTGGTTAGTACCGGAGTTTGAATTCAAGACCTTGTGCTTTCTAGGCAGGCTCTCTGTCATTACAGAGAGCTCTGTTTTTTGCTTTTAGTTATTTTTCAGGTAAGGCCCTTCATCTCTGCCTTGGGCTAACCTCAGATCTCCATTCTCCTATGTATGCCTCTTGCATAGCTGCTATTCCAGGCACACATACACATGCTTTCTTTATTGGCTGGGATGGGTGCTTGCTATCTTCCCTCCCCCCCCTCCCTCCCCCCCCCCCCCCCGACTTGACTCAAATGAGAACCTTCCAATCTCTTGATTCTGAGTAGCTGGGAATGACAGAAATGAGCCACTGTACCTATCCTGTTGTTTTCAATTTCTCATTTTTCAACCATTTATTTTGATTTTATGTAGGTGAACAAATATACATAGGTAGGCTTACTGGGTGTGGAATTTTTTCCTATCTCAATGGTTTTAATCTAATGAAACTGTGGACACTAGGAATTTGTTCACATAATAGACTTGATATATGTGGGGGCAGAAAGCTTTGCTCTTGAGTTCAAGGACTCTTTTTTAACACCTCCTTGGTTTCTTATAGGACGGAGGTATTGGCCTTTTGCTCCCATATCATATCCCATAGCAACCTTGTATTTTTGGCAGTAGTGGGGCTTGAACTCAGGATCTTGCACTTCCTAGGCAAGGGCTCTATCACTTGAACCCTGTCCCCAGTCCTTTTGCCTTAATGTTTTAATGTTTTGCTTTAATGTTTTTGCCCAGACTGGCCTTGGACCATAATCTTCCCTCGCTTGCCTCCCATGTGGCTGGGATTGTAGGCATGTGCCACAATACCTAGTACTACTTTTTTTTTTTGACAGGGTCTTACTGTGAAGCCCAGGCCTGGTTTGAACTTTATATCCTCCTGCTTCAGACTCCTGAGTGCTGGGATTACAGATGTGTGACACTATACCTGGCTGACACTCATGCTTCAGCTCTTCACATGAAGAAGTACTTCACATGCCTCTCTGTTGGAGACATTGTACTGTGTTTTGTCTGCTGCAAGAACTGCTTTAAAACTCTGCTGAGGTGTTTGTCACTCCAAATAGACTTATCCTTTATTGATTAGTCCTGTGCTGTGCTATTCCCTTACTTTGTTCATCTCTTGTTGCAATGTGAATATGTTTAAAGAGTGCACGTTGGTCCTATATGTCATCCCTTGCCAGGCAGGGACCATGGCTTATACATCTCAGGACCTCCAGCCCTTGTACTTGGACCTGGCTGCCTGACACACTCAGTCAGCCATGAGCCTTTAATGTTGGTGAATCTGTGGGTGGCGACTGGCACTTGTTTTCTAATCAGTCTCTTCCATCCCTATGTTTGCATGATGGTAATACAAACTGACCAATCACCTGCTCTGTTGCTTGTGACCTGTGTAAACTAGTTGTCTTCATGATTTCCTTCAGTGTAACCCCACCACCCTGTGCCATGTGATGATGTATTGGTTAACAATGATCCCCATACCCTCCTGGGGTCCCGTTTGATTATAATGGAGCCAAACAATCCCTATGGCTCCATCATCATGGCTGTTGGAACGACATGAAGCTATTCTGACACCCTGGTGTAGGGCATTGCTCATGTTGGTGGCGATGCTGGTGTGTAGACAAGTTTGGGTAGATCTGCCCACACTTTGCATCGTGTTTTATCCTATTCAGCACAGCAATGATGCTGTGCAGGTTTGGGGCATCCAAAGGTGAAACACATGATGTCACTGTATCTGCATAGAGTTTGAGGAGTAAAGAAACGAATACCTATGAAACTTGCAGGACAAAGCCTGGCCTATAAGGACTGTTTGAGAACTGTTAGCTACTCCATAGTAGGTATCTTAGATCCAGTATGTCAATAGTGCCAAGTCAGAGCACACCCCTTGAGTCTACGTCTTACTGGCAGGTGTCCTTGGTTATGGTGACACCCTGAGTCGACTTCTTTCTTTGCAGTGAAAGCAGGAATGGCATCATGGGGGTGGAGGGGGAGATGAGCAGGCCATGACAGAAGCAACAGTGGTTCACAAGGGGTGTGACCACTGGTGCTTTAAATAGTAGGAGAGGAAAGGCAGGAGCCAGACCTGAAGGAGCCAAGAAGCAAATGGATCCATCTGGTGGTCCACGTAGAGTCTAGCTGCTCTTCATTGCTCATCTTCCTCCACCCATAAGAAATCATGACTGGGTGTTAAGGTTTTGCTTTTTGAGTGGCTTGCTTTTCAACATCAAGAACTGGAAGTTCCATTAGGAAGATGTTAATTCAAGCCCAGGAAGATGCACTTTCCATTTTTCCCAATCAGACTTCTAACCCGAGGGCACTAATAGATGAAGTAGTGCCCAGTCCTCAGATTTAAACAAATGATTTTAAAGGTAGGTTCCAAATAGTTTAGAATGTCTCCTGGAAGACTTCAGGCTGCTGCTAAGGAAGTGATTGTACTAGGGCTTAAGAGATGGCACCTGCAATATCTAGCTCGGCCGACAAGTGGCAAGAAAACCAGGGCTGCCACTCAGGATCTACCTCCAGGGCTGTGCCCTGTGTGGCTGTCTTCCTGCCCATTGGGCCTCGGTGCAGGTGGGGGTTGAAGGAGAGAACAGCTGCCCTTTCTTTTAGCCTAGCTGGAGAAGTAAGACTGTGATTCCCTTCTGGCTAAGTGAACCTCTTGAATCTGTGACAAACGATGGACACCCTTGAATGTCTCAAAAGCTGTAAATGGCACGTCAGTTAGGTGGTTTGGTAAGCATGCTTCTGGTAGTTTACAAAATTACCTAGGTGTCGACTGCATACATATTTGTTGTATGAGTGGCTGTGATTAATCTGGAAAAAATACTGCCACATCAGAACTGACTACATGAATATGATTCTTTGGAGGAGGGTGTCTTACTCTTAAGGAAAGGTGACTTAAGGATGGGTTAAGTGAACAGTAGTACAGGGTGAGTAGATGATCAATTTGAGAAACAAGGTTGGCACAGCCCCACCTGGCACAGTCTGACACAGAGCCTAGAGGAGTGGACAAAAGGTAAACTGAGGACCACACCCAGTGGTCTTCTCTCCATCATAATCTGCTGTGGGTTGGAGAAGTTTGACTCTTAGGTTTCAAAGAACATTGTCCCTACCCAGGGCCTCTTGAGATACCTGGGCAGCATCTCAACACAGGGCATACAAGAAACAGGAAATCATGTGCTGGCCCTCAGGATGTGGAGATGCATTTGATGACAGGCTGTCCTGAATTTGAGGCTCACTTTACGAAAGTGGTATTTTGTAAGTAGATACTTCCTTGGCAAAATGCTACAGTGGAATGGATGAGGTTTTATTGTTTACATAGTATAATTCATTCGTTTTTTTCCCCTCCAAAGCAAATTGACATTTGCAAAATGGAACTTCTAATAAAAGCACATGCTGGAAACTTCTTGCAGTAAGCTATTTCCCGTCTACTGAAGGGAAGTTATGAGAAATGAGCTGGAGAGTATGGCTTAGTGGTAGAGCACCATTGAGCATGTCTCTAAATCACACATTCAAAGCCAGAATGCCTCCTCCAAAGAAATAACATTCATAACAAGTTGGATCTGAGGTGCCAGTATTTTTTCAACCATTCATACAACAAAAATATATCCACTTGACACCTAAGTCATTTTATAAAGCACCAGGGGTAGAGTGCCAGCCAAGGTGAGGTCCTGCGTTCAAATCCCAGCATTACCAAAAAGTAAAGGGAAATGGCCAGTGAGGGAGAGTTGGAAACAACCCAGACCCAGCTTTCTAGACACCTCCTACCTCTTAAGTATTCTCTACACATACATAAATCCCTTAAATTTATGCAGGGTCCATCCACAGGTTAACCTCACAGAATCTTCTGGAAAGGACTTTCTAGAACTGAGTCTGACTCCTCATCTAAATGGAAGAAAGCACCAGGTTCTGCTATAGATGTTAGTAAATACTGGCATGTCAGAAACCACACCTGATGGATGAATATTTCTTGGAGTGGGGCCAAACAGGACAAAGGTGGCCAAGGATCATTGGTTCCTCCATATCCCATACCTATGGTGTCTATTTTCCCAGATGATGAACTTGAAGTGGACTAGAGGTCCTTGATTAAACTCTACAAGACAGTCTTCATTGGCCATCTTCGTTGGCTGATGTACAAGGGGGCATGATAACTTGCTTTATCCTGGTTACTAAAACCAGGATAAAGGGTGGTGCTGCTCAGGAGACCCCACCCCCTTGCCTTAAAGAACAGACCAGCTTTTCTTCAGGAGCCAGAGGGTTGCTCCTGTTCTAGCCTTGGCTTATTTACAACCCCAGTTACCAAGCAAACAAGATGTAGCTGTTAGAAGTCACCAGAATGTTAAGTTGGAAAAGAATGAAGGAAAACAACCAAGAAAGGTGTAGGTAGAAGATTACATGTAATGTTTAAAAGAACAAAAAAAATAGTATAAAAGGGCCAGGCAGTAGTAGGTGGTATATGGTACTGCAAGGCTTTGCCAGCCCAATGTAGATCTAGGTCTCTATCCCCTGATGCATTCAGGGAAGTTTCTGGTCAAACCCCAGCTTGTTTCTGTGGGACATTTACAAAGAGAGGCACGCCTCCTCCCTTCTTAGTCTGTCTCCTCCCCTCAGTCCCAAGAAAATTGTTATAATAGAAAAAAAAGTGTCATGACTAGTTCTGATTTTTTTTCCACACAAAAAGAAGTTCTCTAAGAGTAGAGTAAACGCTGTTTATTTTTTGTTGATTTTTTCCAATCAAATGGAATTGCTTAATTAAAAAAAAACTTATCTCTTTTCTCCTTAAATACTACAGACAACCTCATTTTATCATAGCAGACACCTAGAAACAAAACACAGGACCCACCAGAGGGGAGAAAAATGGCAATCAAAGCATCAGAAATTCAACTATGGGAGAATTACTGTTAGCGGGCAGCTCTCCATCCTAAACAGAAGTGGCCCAAACCTGTTGGGTTTGACAAAAGTTTCTCAGAACTGGGGAGATGGGAAAGTCGAACTCCTTTTTAATTCTACCCCAATTGTTATTTTATGCACAGGGAAAGTAAAGTCAATGCGTCAAAATGAAGACCCAAGGAAATATTTAAAAACTCGTTTGACTAGTATTCAGTATGTGAGATTAATAACTTGTCCTTCTAGTTCACCTTGTCCTGGAATATATATAGGTTATTTGTAGCTGCCACCGCTATAATGTTTTCGGAAGGATGCCAAGCCGTGTGTAAGATCTTTTTGCTAAAGTCTAGACTGTCCACACTGATCTCATCTTTACGCCGCTTGCCCCCCACGCACACTTTCCGGGGTTTGAGGATAGCTCGGGGTTTGCTGTTTTCCCGTGAGGCCTCCAGGGTCACGTCCCGCTTGGTGTTACGGTCGAACATCCTAAAGAAGTTGTTGTAGGACCCCGTCATGATGACACTGCAAGGGAAGGAGGAGATGGAGAGTGACTGAATGGTCTACATACAGGGAATTACTGTTTCCACAGTTTTTCTCATTCTGGAGCAAATGGCACCGCACCATGGCTAACTTCTGGCACTTATAGGTTTTATGAAATCAGCTCCCATCAGCTCTGTTCCAGCAGTGCTGACAGCTGAATCCTAAGAACAGGAGCTTTGAAAGATAGGATACCGAGAAGCCTTAAGCATTACTTATTTTTGTTTTTTATAGATTCTTCTGGCTCTAAGGTAGGTCTGGCGGTTACAATCCTGTCCTATCTCCCTCCCTTTAGGAGTAGGGTAACAAATAAATGGAAGCACTTTGGTAACAGCGAATTGTTGCTCATGGACAAAGTATAGCTGCCACAGGCGGTGCGCCTGAGCCATCTGTCCTTCAGGCCTTCATCTCATCTGCCCTATGGCAGCTGTTGGCCACCACCTTCTAGAAAGTAGTTCTAAGTTCAGTTTTTCAGAAAAGTCACCTACACCATGGGTGTCATGGCTTGGGAAAAACAGACATTCAAAGTTGAAAGGACTTGGTAAGGGAATGTAAGACTTTGGAGGAGAGGCTCACATGGCTTCTGCAGACACCCTTCTCTGGAGCTTGCCAAAGCCTTCTAGTAATAAGCTGCCGACATTCAATGGTGGCCAACTGATGGGAGGGATAGATGGCCCTTAGGTCTGGGGATCCTGTGCTTGTTCCTCAGGGACCATCTGCTGGTGGTATGAGAAGGGATGGTGGCCAGGGGACTGACCTATGGGGTAGAAGGAGAGCCCAGCCTTGTGTGTTCTTCCTGTGATAAAGGCTGCATAAGAAGATGCAGAGAAACACTGCCAGGATCTCTATGGGCATATTATCAGCTTGCAACTCCATCCAGGGTGAAATTCTGTTACTCTGGCTCACAGAACTGATTCTATAAACTGTTCTTCCCTGTGCCAAAATGAACCACTATGACTCTGCCGGGTTCTTCCTCTACAACCTCAGATCTCATTCCAGTTCCTTGATCCCATGCAAGAGAGTGGCAGAATGAGCCATCCGTGCTGGACAGGGACAAAGTTGGGCCAGATCCGGGTGCCAGGTTCCAGGGCAAAGCACTCCGGTACTTGGCTTCTTTGCTTCTCAGTACTGACACTCACTTCTCCCAACTCAGGATGTATTTCCCCCCAAATAACTCTATTTGAGCCAAACTCCAATGCTCCCAGCTGTATGGGACACTCAGGTGTTCACTGTTGATCTTACTACTTGGAGAGACCAGGCTTTTTATCTGACCAACCCTCAGTTACCTCATCTGGAAAGTGGGGCTGTTGAACATAACTTTATTGGACTGTGGATAGGCTTAAATGTTGTGTGTAAAAGTACCTGGTAGACAGTAGGTACATAAAAGGAGTCAAGTTTGATTCTAGGCTAAGAAAAAAGTTAAGTGGGAACAATGGTTTATAAATATGTAAATAATATCTACAACTAAATACATGTTAAAATAATAGGGCTAGCTTATTTCCCCATTGTGGATTTCCGTGTATGTGTGTGTATGTGTATGTGTATGCATGGATGCACCAGTACTGCAGTTTGAAATTGCAGGGCACAGGAGTTCTCCCTTAGCTTTTTTTGCTCAAAGCTGGCATTCTGGCCACTTGAGCCACAGCTCCACTTTGTGGCTTTTTGCTAGTTCACTGGAGAGTCTTGTGGCCTATGTAGCTGGGGCTGGCCTCCAACTGCAATCCTCAGATCTCTGCCTCTTTCAGCATCCTGATTATAGGCATGAGCCACCAGCATCTGGCCCTCACGAACTTTGATTCACTTGTCACAGTTGCTTTGCGCTCTATCCTATACCAAGTCAAGTGTCACATGGTGACTCCTTTGAGTCTTGCTCTGTGCAGAGTTCATTTGGGGTCAGTGGAAGAAGGCAAAAAAAAGTGCATGTGTGTGTGAGTGTGAGAGATAGCTTGTGCTTACTCAAAGCTGGCGCTGCCAAGTGTCCTGTAGTGAAAGCAGTTCCAGGCTACCTCACACTATTACTGAAGCCACCTTCATCAAAGAGCTCAGTCAGCCAGGCAGCTTGCATCTAGTTCTCACAGAATCATCTGTATCTGTCAGAGTAAAAATGAACTATTGGGAGGTACTATGAAGTATTGTTGAAATCAAAAGCCTTAAAACAGTAATACATCATTTTGAGGGAATGTGATAAATGAGGTTGACTAGAATCCAGCTAATGAGCCACTGGGGCCTTCGGGCTGGTTCACGCCAGTGGCTGAGGGTTGAACTAGAAAGCCTATAAGCAGGACTGTTCAGGCTGGAACTGCTGTTGGACAATTAGTGGTTTCCTGTAGGCATGGTGACCTGGGGTGTGTGTGGGAATGTTCTGTATGTTAAAGATAGGATTTCATTGATACCGAATTGACACCTGTGCCAGCCTGAAATGGAGTCACTGTTTCATGGTCTCCTTCTGACCATAAGAGTTCTTCCAGTGACCTACCCCATCCATCCTGGCCAGGCCTTGGCCCTTCCTTTTTTTTAAATTTTTTTTCTGGGGCTTTAACTCAGGGCCTGGGTGCTGTCCCTGGGCTTTTGCGTTCAAGGTGAACATTCTACCATTTTTAGCCACAGCTCCATTTCCAGCTCTTCAGTACTTAACTGGAGAGAAGAGTCTCATAGACTTTCCAGTTGATTAGTTGCCTGGACTGGCTTTGAGCCTCGAGCCTCAGATCTCAGCCTCCTAAGTAGCTAGGATTATAGGCGTGAGTCACCAGAGCCTACTTGGCCCTCTCTTCTAATTGCTTCTTGCTTAGGATAAATTTTCCTGTGCCACCCTCAAGGTGAGAGTCTTTCTCTAGGAGGTTCCAAAGACCCAAAGCCTTTCTTACCTGTCTGATCCATTCCATACACACTCGAATTTATCGAAAATGCAGTCATTTTCGTAGAGGGAGCAAAGCTTGCTGCGGAGGTAGTCATGAACCTGGGGGAGGAAGGGCAGTATCCAGGTCAGCCATCATGTTCACAGGGGAGCAGCACTGAGTACACATGCTCCTAGCTGTTCATGCCCTCAGTGTGGCACCTGTGCTTCACCAATCAGATGACCCAGGGTGGAATGCAGGCACCGCCCTTCCTGTGGGGTATCAGGATGGGTTGGTGGCTCCTCAAGCAACAGTGGCCTAAACTAGCTTGCTTGTGTAGGTGGTGGAACAGAGTGAGGCCTGAGAAATGAGGGGACCCTATTTAGCTGGGCTTTTGTTCAAATATTTACTGAATCCCACAATCCCCTCAACTTACCTGGTTTCATGTTTACATCTATACATTGAATATTATGACATCATTTCTTTCTCTCTTCCCCCCCCTCCACTTGATCTCCTCTCCTTCCAGCAACACATTTCAGCTTTCTGGTATTCATGTTGTGAAACTCTTAAGTCACTGGAAAGAGTCACACTATTGCAGTCCTCTCCTTTGTATAGCATACCTTAGTCAATGTGAGTGTGTATATGCAGATGTGCCTATGTATGTTTATCATTTACATTTCTACATATGAGAGAAAACATGCACCCTTTATACCTGAGATGTTTTAGATGATGTTGAAACTATATATAGGACATGGAAGGCTGGTACTGAGAGATCTGGGGATTACTCTTATGCAGGGGTAATTAGTAAATGCTTCCCCGGTAAGGTAGCATTGGAATCTAGAGGAAAGAAAGGCTTTCCAGTCATGGGCAATGGCCTATGTAAAGGCCTAGAGGTAGAGTCCTGAAGGGAAGGTAGTAGAATGATGGGGACAGATGACTAGTTCACTCAGGACTTCTATGTAATGTGAAGGGATGTCACAGAAAAATTCTGAGCGTGTTGTGTTGCCAAGACCAGGGAAGTAAAAGAATGGGGGTGGGGGGGTACGGGCTGCTGGGTTGATGGGCTGCTGGGTTGATGGGCTGCTGGGTTGATGGGCTGGTTTGGATAAGGGCAAGGGCAGTAGTGAGAAGTGACCAAATTGTGGACAGGGTCAGGGATGAGAGCAAATAGAACCCTGAGCACGATGCTCTGGAGTTGTCTCTGCAGGTGGAGCTGCTGCTTACAGAGAGGTGAGAGGTGTCAATTCTCTCCAGGTTCTCTAACCCAGTGAAAGCAGCAGCAGGAATGAGAGAGCAGGAGTGAGGGGGGAAATGCTCAGTGCTGGAAGACTGACTGACATACCCTCTCTAATGCTTTCATTTCAACACTGAGGGAGAGCCTATGGAACACTTGAAGTTGCTGGACAGGGATTTCAAATGACACTGTCCAGATGGTTGGTCCATTTCTCCAGCTACACTCACCAACTCAAGCAAAATTAAGAAGACAAATAAGGCTCTGAGCTTAGTAACTTGGGCTCCTTTTTTTTTTTTTTGAGTGTTCTTTCTGGAACCTTCTAGTAGGAAGTGGTAATATTAATGGGTATATTCAGTATTGTCAGGTGCCTGTCCTGCTCTATTACCTGACCTTATGCAGGGGCTCAAGTCTTCACCAGGAATCAGGTTCATGAACTCAGGGGAGAGAAGTGGAATTAGAAGGCAGAGGGATAGTACCAAGGGTATTGTTTATCTCTGTTTGGATTAAGAATGATGGTTTAACCTGTTTCACTGCAACCTGGGCTGCTTCTCTTCCCTTAACCTCAAGAGCTCCATTGGATGCTGAGGTCTTGATTGTGTGCTTAATATTGGCAAAGGAATGCGGCCAGAGTTGTCATGTGTTGACCAGGTCTCTGAGTTATTTGGTCTGGGTAAAGCCGTTCTAACTCTGCAAATTAACTTTCTACCTTTATTCTCCCATTCTCAAATAGTTTCAGGCCCTCACAGGGTAACCGTCAGTGCTAGGGTGGTCAAGAGAACTGTCTATAAGTTGATCATTTGGCATTGTTAGACACATTTTGGGGGGGGGGTGCAGGGAGGAGGCATCCTGGGTCTAGCCCTTGCAGCAAAATCCCTTCTACAAACAGTCATCACCTCATGGATTCCTCCTCCCAGGCAGAGCAAGAAAGGTCTCTAAACAGGGGAGTGGTATTCTTTGTAAGATGTGGATCTATCTGCCTCCTTTAGGAAACTTTCCCAGTCTGTCAGAGTTAATCTTT
This sequence comes from Dipodomys spectabilis, assembly GCF_019054845.1. Taxonomy (NCBI): domain Eukaryota; kingdom Metazoa; phylum Chordata; class Mammalia; order Rodentia; family Heteromyidae; genus Dipodomys; species Dipodomys spectabilis. The sequence goes on from NW_024870824.1 coordinate 13,497,926, forward strand.
GACATTTTGTCTGTGTATAAAGAATAAGATAACTTGGGAATGACCCTCCCCCCAAGTTATAAACACAAAATGCACTTGGTTTTATACCCCTTATATACAGCATAAAAGTGATTTTATATACTCTTTGAACTGATTTTATATAATGAAAGACATTTGTTTATGTAGAAGTAGGGCCGAATTTTCCTCTTGGCTGGCCTCATGTTGCTTAAAGAGTTTAAGGTTTTGGCATTTTGGATTAGAGATCTTCAACCTGCTGTCAGTATTTGAGGATTTGTGGATCATACAGTCTTTTACAAACTATTCATCTCTGTGCAGGAGAAATGAAACATGGCAGTCATAGATTGGGGTTAGATGGAGCTGTGTCTTCGTTGTTAAGTATGTGTGCAGATTTGACTTTCCAGAGATGCAGTTTTCCAACCCTATTCTATATGAAAACTGGAAAATGGCTAGTTCCACTTAACTCCACAGCTTCTTATCCACAAAAGCAAGCCTGGGACCTGCTAATGCATGGATATAAATGCAAGTGCGGCCCAGGCCCTACTATATTTCCTGCTATACACCCTCCTGCTTAGGTGGGCTCTTTCTCTCTGAATTTCATGATCCCTTTCAACTCTGTTCAAGACAATGGTCATCATCTGTCTATAATACCATCTTTGATATAGGGTTTAAACTATATTCTGTTGAAATACACCATTGTCGGTAAAAAATGAAAATGTGCAAGTTCATTCCAATATAAGGACTATGATATCTATTAGTATTCTGCAAAGATGATTTCTAAGTGGACCGTCAGCAGAACAGGACTTCAGAGTGAGGAACTGCAAATGTTGATTATTCCATGTGATAGTGAGTGTTCTAAAATGAGCTTTGTTCCAAAAGCCTTTCCCTAAAATAAAAACGTGAATTGCTCATGCAACCATGTGTCCTAAATCCATGTTTTTCTGATGCAGGCTTTCTAGCAGGTGACCTGCTGTAAGTATCCCCCCCCGCCCCCCCCCCCACACACTCAGGTTCCAGTTCCCTCTACCCTGTGTATGGAGAGTTGTATGGAGAGTTATGCTGCTGTAGAAGAAGATGCTAGTGTTGACTGTGGGCCCACAACAAATGACTGAGTGAAAGCTGAGTTGAGCTCTGAAATCTAAGCAGGAATCAGGGATAATTAGGCTAGCATATAGGATGCTCTTTGAACCATGGCAGTAATACAAATTTATCAACCACATAGGTGGGCTTTACATTCTGGCCCTTAAGCTATTTTCCAGTGCCTGCTGGAACTTAGAAAGTAGTCTTAAGTCTCAGGAACTCAACCTCTGGGTTTTCTCCCTGATCCTTCCTCTTGACTAACATTTGCTTCGCTTGGAGATACTCCAGGGAGGGCTGGACTTGGCTCTCAGTCCATGGACCAAGATAGGGTAGGTGGACTCCTTGCTGCTCCTCATAGTCATTCTGTCTCATGTCCTAAACTAAGTTTCCTGCTATACACCCTTGTTATAGCCATCTGCAGTTCGCAGAATCTCTGCTTCTCATTTCCTTTTTTTTCATGTTACCTTCAATTACAATTACATCTGAAGTAATTCAGAGTTATAGCTTCAACATAAGAGTTTCTGTTTAGTGGAGACTCAACACACAGCAAGTACACTATATTACACCATATACCTTTAAGTAATTTTCATAAATATGTGATATGATGCCTTTCCTGAGGTATGAAAATTTATTTATTTATTTATTTTTGGGTCCGGTCGTGGGGTCTGAACTCTGGGCCTGGGCGCTGTCCCTCAGCTCTTCAGCTCAAGGCTAGCGCTCTTCCCCTTGAGCCACAACGTCACTTCCGGCTTTTTTTTTAATATGGTGCTGAGGAATCGAACCCAGGGCTTCAGGCATGCAAGGCAAGCGCTCTACCATTGAGCCACCTTCCCAGCCGTGAAAATTTATTTTTAAATATATTCTTATTTAAGTAGTTGTGCAAAGGACTTGCCATTAACAAAGCAGTTTATGAACATTCAACATTCTGGCTTTTTGGGGGTTAATTGGAGTTAAGAATCCCACAACATTTTTTTTTTTTTTTTTGGCCTGGGCTGGCTTTGAACCATGATCCTCAGATCTCAGCCTCCTGAATAGCTGGGATTGTAGGCGTGAGTCTTGGTACCTCGTTAGTTCTCAAAAGGCAGTTTTGGTACCTCCATCCCTATTCTGCTTATCATTCTTAGTGATATAAATACTTCAGTATCTTAGTTGCTTGCTCTGATCATATTCAGAGAGTTTTGTCCTCTGCTTCCTTATTATTACCATTATTATTACCATTACCATGTCTCCTCCATGAGTCACACTTTCCACTTCATCTTATTTTAACTAGTTGTACAAAGGAGTTGCCATTTAACAAGGCAGTTTATGAATACAATGCAACTTGGTCATTGTCCATCACTCTTTAGTATCTCGATTCTAGCAATTCATCAACTCTATTGACCTGACTGCTTCCCCATGTTCATCATTTCCCTTCATAACTTCTAACTTCCTTAGGTTTGGAAGTGTGTCACTAAGTCTTTCAGCATGTATGCTGGACAATTTCCCCTTGTCTCTCTTTTCCATTGCAATCCTTTTGGCAGAATCTTTATCATTGGCCAAATCTAACTTTCTGCACTTGCTTTACCTATACCAAGCAGGTGACTGTGGCTAGGGGAAACAACACACAACTATACAGTTTAATCTTTAAGTCAACAATAATCTCAAGAGGATCCAAGAATGACCCTTGAATGTTTCCCATGCTTTCCTCCTACCCATCCAGCTGATCATGACCTTGTTTCTTAGTTTACTATGAAAATGGAAGCAGTAAGAAACATACACACCATGGATTCCCTTGCTCTAATTCTTTATTTTAAACAATCGAATTCAAGACCTTAAAATAAGATCCCTTTGCTTTCATTGCATTCTTAGCTGGATTGGCTTCTTTAAATCTTGTCTACGTCAAAGTCTAGTCTTTGAATTATAAATCCATATACTATAAATAAATAAATCTATACACTACTTTTTATATACTATATATACTACTTTTAAAACATTGTAAACATCCCTAAGTAGTTGTACAAAGGAGTTACCATTCAATAAATCAGTTTATGAATATAATGCCTCTTGATCAATGTCATCTCATTCATCATTCTCTCCCGCCTCTCCTCTCAATTTTCTTATTTTCATAGGGTGTGCATTGAATATTATGACTCCATCCACTCTTATTTCTCTTTATTCATCTCTACTATTTTTTAAATTATTCATCTTCCAAGTTTTTCAACAGATTCTAGCCCTTCTTGCTTTCCTCGAGGACTCTGGCTTAATTCTGTCAGGCTAAAAGCATGCTATACCTTTTTCTTCAGATTGCATCCCACCGTAGTTCTGAGTTCATTCAGAATGAAATTTGTTGAAAGACTTGCTGGTCCTCATACTCACATCCTCTGTTGGCAGTCTTGAATCCACTCCAATCAGCCATTCATCCAACCCACTCAGCTTACTCCTCTGTTAGGATTACTTACACTACATGTGGCAACCACATGGGCAGTTGCTGCCCTCTTCCGCCTGGGGACATTCTTCTCATTTGCCTCCCAGGCCACTTTCCTCAGTCTTTTCTGCCAAATATCCCTACTTTCAATCTGAAAACACGGGGGCCCCAGGGCACAGAAATAAATTACTTCTCTATAATCATTGCCTATGGGGTCCTCTTGTAGCCCTATAACCTTAGAGATCCACTTTGTACTTTGGAGTATGAAATGCATATCTCTAGCTAGCTAGATACTCTAGACTAGCACTGAGATGCTACTTGCCAGCTTCATTTGCATGTTTAACTGGTTTGACATCCCAAATCAAGCTCTCCATTATTCATCTAAATAAAATGTCAACCCCCCTTTCCTTGAAATAATCCTCGGCCCTTGCTTTCTTTGATCAAACATGTGTCTTTAGATCCTAATGATATTTACCTTGGAAATTAATCCATAACCTGCCCACCTCCATGGCTAATACCCCCACCTAAGCCATATCATCACCCATTTCCAGAATCCCGCAATAACTCTAACATTCTTCCATCTCATGTCCCCATGTAGTTCTCCTCCAGCAGAGTTACCATGTTCTTGTAAAATGAAAATGTTCTGGAATTAGTGTTAATGGTTTTAAAACTGGAGCGAATGTACTCTAACCCATGGATTATGTGAGTTGAAATGAGAAATATTCGTATTTTTAATTTTATCATCTTCGAGTAGTTGCACAAAGAAGTTCTAACTCAACATGTCAATTTATGAATATGATGCTTCATGCTCAATGTCACTGAAAGGGGAATATTATGATTCCTACTTAAAAAAATGTAACCCAATCTCTTAAAATAGGATCAGCTGCTTTCATAGCATTCTTGTTTGGTTTGGCTTGTTAAATTCTGTCTACCTCAAAGTCTAGTCTTCCTCTTTAAATCAAACGATTCCAAATGCCTCTCTTTTGTTCCCTTTGCCAGTGTTTGTACCACATTTCTCTACCCAGTGCTTGAGCCAAAACCTTTTCAGGATCCTTGATCCCCCCCCCCCCCCCCCCCCCCCCCCCCCCCCGTGAGTCAATAAACAACTCTCCATGGCTCTCTACCCTGGTCTACTTTTCATCATTCCAGTTTAAATCACCATCACCCTGTGCCCTTAAGGTCTGTAAATTGTGAAGTGAAACAACACGAAAACATCACACAGTGTCATTTCTTGTGTCAAGGTTTTCTTTTGATTCTCCATGTGCACTCAAACCAAAGGTAGAATAACCTTGCCAGTCTGCATGCAGACCCTTTCCTGCTTTTTTGAGGCTCAACTTCCTGCCCTGGTTATTCCATATTTAAGGTGACCTTTCTGTGCATGCCACATTTCTCAACTCAGGCCTCTGACCATATTATTCTAAGCACATGCTTTTCTGACTAGGTTATGATCATCAGTCTCCACCATTCTCATGTGGCAAGTCTCCCTGTTCTAAAATTATCCCTTGTATAACTGCACTCTGAACTCCTTATTTTATCAACCAGCTTCTCTATCACATGGTCAGAACCATATTCACTTTGCTCACTCTGAATAGTGTGTAGCCCACCTTAAAATTTCAGTCTCTATAGGTTAAATTGAATGCTATCCTCTTCACATGCAACCTTGTCTTAAATCCTGTGGCATTTACAGCTCATATTTTTTTTTTTAGTAAGTACCTCACCATCTTTTATTCTGCATTGTAAACCTGTGAGCTTTTGCAGGTGGAGGCTGACTCCACAAAGGGAGTGTTCTGTATACCCATGAGTAGCTGTTGTTTTTTTTAGTACCTGGTAAGTCTCAATGGGACGATTTTCCATGTTGAGATCCCAGACTTTCACGGTCAGATAGTCCCTGGTCATGATATACCTCCCACTGTGGCTAAACTTCACATCCGAAATTGAAGAGATAATTTCAGAGAAAAATGATCTGTTGCTTGGATCTTCTGGCTCTTCAAAAACTGCAGAACAAAAGCAAGACAAGATGAATTTAGTACCACTTTGTCCATAGACTATCATAATGTTTGGGCCAGCTAGAGAGCTAATAGTTAATTTAGTGTCTAGGTAGAGCTGGTGTCTGCAAAATATAAACCAGTTACTAACAGAGCATGTCAGTTCCCTGGCAACAGAGAAACCTGGCTGGTTTCTGTGTTCTGTCATGAAGGAAGGCCTGGCCTGGGACCTGACCTGTAATCTGGTACTATTTTCAAGGTCTAGGTCAATGCACCTACTAACTCTGATTTGTATTTCTCCTGGACTCGAGATGTCACTACTCACATAAAAGCGTAGAGCTGTTTTAGATGTTTAAACTTTTCTAAGTTTTAGGAGATACTACTCACAGCACCCTAAAATACAGGTATTTTAAGTACACTGTTCAATGGGTTTTAGGATCACCACATCCTTATGCAATCAACACCACACTCTAAATTTAGAAGGTTTTCAACCACCCCCACCCACCCCTAAAGAGCTCCTTTATCAGTTACTCCCCGTTTTCCACTCTAGAAGCTCTGGACCAACACTCACCTGCTTTCTAGTTCTCACTCTGGGAATTTCACATAAAAGGACTCAGAATATGGAGGTCATTTGTGCCTGGCTTTTTCTTACTTAGCACAGTATTTTCAAAAGGTTCATCCATGTTGTAGGATGTTCTTTTTATGACTGGATAGCATTGCATTGTATGGACTTACCACATTTTATTTATTTGTTCATTGGCTGATAAGCATTCAAATTGTGTTCACTTTTTAGATATTATGAATAATGATATGAATATTCAGGTATGAATTTTTATATGGAAATGTTTAATAGTATTAAAAAAGTGTTAAGGTCATCTGACCTTCAGTCTAAAGCTAGATGACCTTTTACTTATTGAGTGAGCTTGGGCATACTCTATGCCTTAGGAATCTTTATATATAAACAGTGAGTATTGTCTATTTGCTCTCATTTCCAGGGTCTTTCTCAGTAGCTGCAGTTAATTTTCACTTACAAGATGAAAGTCATGGTCTTCTCAGCATCGCATGGAAAGCTATCAAAAATGACACCTAGCTCTTCTACTGTGATTAGCCCGGTTGTTCAGGTTGCTTCACGATGCTCTCCCATACATTGCTTAATCCCTGTCCATTGATCACATTCCCTTTGGTTTATATAACTTGTCTACTAATAGGTATTTAATCCACAATGGTCTTTGTTTTCTGTGACCTACATTAGGAAGGTATCTTACAAGCTGTGGTGGGCAGCCTGAGCAGAAAACTTGTGAGATTCTTATTCCCAACGAACCAACAAAAATCCAGAAGTGTTGATGTGGTTCAAGTGGTAGAGCAATAGCCTGGAGCCAAAAAGTCATGTGAGTGTACACACCAAAAAAACCCCCAAACATTTGTTGTTCATTTGAAACCAAAGCCAGATAAACTAATGAATTCCTTGGCCTCTGGGTGCTTAGCAATGGATGGGTTGCATGAACACACCTTTGCTGAAACTCAATTACATTTCATCTATAAGATGGCAAGTGTGTATGGCTCAACCTAATTAGGGTTAATATCATGACTTTAGGTGGAACAAAACATGGGACTTCAGCGTGCTGAGTTTACTGGCTTCTTCTGTCTGCTGAACGAGTATGCATAGGCAGGAAGCAAATCCCTGTAGTGAGCCTCAGTGTGTAAGTTTTCTCTTAAGACTTGCTAAGATGATGTTAAGGGAAATGAACCCCAAGATAGGGACACAAGTGGTTTTTTTCTTCATTGCTATTGTTTCTAATGTATAAGGTACCATGTGATTTTTTTGTTGCTTAGTATGTCCTTCCCCCACTTCCACCATATATCCCCTGTTTTCACTGTATTTGATGTTGGTATAATTTGGGGAGCAGAAGGGAAAAAACAAATTGTTTAAATAGGGATACAGATTGGCCCATTCAACAATGAGATGTACAAGATGCTATGTTGAAAAATGAACTTTACAATTTAGGCGGGGGTGGGGGGGTAGCTGAGGAGGTGGGAGGTAGGGATGGTAGGGGAAAAACAAAGGAGGAGGCAACAATGCTGGATAAGAAACGTACTCATTACCTTGTTCATGTAACTGTAACCCCTTTGTAGAGTATTTTCACAATAAAAAACTGAATAATAAAAAAAAAGACTTGCTGAGTTAAACCTGGAGCCAAGGCCCCCTCCTCCCCCCACACCCAGACGTTCATTCTCATAGAACCATTGAAAGAACAACTGATGATAATTGAACTTGGGAATTAGAACCCCATTGAGTCAGAAATGTAAGGCCCTGACACAGGGTCTAAGCCTGTGTCCTAATCTCTTCAGGCTTCAGTCCAGCATCAATGAATGCCTTGCCTTCTAATTGGCATCCTCACAGTGGAGAACTAAATGAGCAGACATTTTCACATTAGTGTTACTGCACAGCAGTCTCATTAGCACTGGGGACTTAGAAACTCCAAAGTAAAGCATCTTAGTAGGGAGGGAAGTGGGAGTACTGAGGGTTTCAAAGCTACCTCATGCACCCATCCAAACAGCTGCAGGCAGTAAGGTGAGGCTTAGCACTGGGCATTCCAGTCCTGCCTAGCAATACATGTTTACTGCTCTGGCTTCAGTGTTCCCAGCTACAAAATAGACATTAACATTGCTTGACATTCAAGCTAGACATAGATTTCAGTAGGTCCTCAATAAATGCTGGTCACTCTTATCATTAGCATGCACTGGTATGTGTTGGCTAATTATATTTCATTCATCAAGACTACCAAGGAGCTGAGCACTGGTGGCTCACCCCTGTAATCCTAACTATGCAGGAGGTTGAGATCTGAGGATTGTGATTCAAAGCCAGCCCAGGCAGGAAACTCCATGAAACTCATATTTTCAATTAACTACCAGAAAACTGGAAGTGGTGCTGTCTCCAAGTGGTAGAGTGCTGGCTTTGAGCAAGAGCTCAGGGACAGCGCCCAGGTTCTGAGTTCAAGCCCCACAAGGGACAAAACAAAAACAAACAACAACAAAAAACCAAACTAAAAGCTGAGAACTGGAGACTGGGAAGTACAGAGCTGGAATGCTACTCAGTAACAAAAGACTATTTACAAAGGTCCTTACAATGTTTTAATTTTGTCTCTAGTTCAAAAATTTAAGGGTTGGAAGTGTAGAGCAGTTGTCTATATCATGAGTGAGTCCTTGGGTTCCATTCACAACACTACTAACATACATGAGAAAATTGAACACTATTATTTCTTAAGGTGAAATACTCTCCACCATTATTTGCAGAGGGTAAGGACTTCCTGACTCAGGACACAGGGCAGTGTTCAGGTAATGTAAAAGCACAGTATTTTGCAGGTCATTATGTATCTATGCTTATTCAAATGTGCATGCCAACTTTAGGAATTGTTTTCATTCAGCAGCAACACTTCACTGTGTCAATAATTAATAAGAAACATAATATTCCAGGCCCAGTGATTGATGTGTTTCACCTCATTTAATCCTTTCAATAGTATATGAAGTGGGAACAATAGTTCCTTGTTTTCTTTTTGAGACAAGGGTCTTACTAGATAGCCCAAGTTGGCCTGGAACTCTTAATTTTTCTATCTTAGCCTCCTGAGCTCTGGGATGTTGGGTATACATCACTGTGCCAGGGACATAGATTTCAGTCTTATTTTTTTTCTTCTTGATTCCAGAGCTTGAATAAATGGCCTCACATTTTGCTCATAGCTGGTACTCTGAGTAGCAGATCTGGTCTGCCTTCTTACCAGTTCATTTGAAATGAGTCTCTGGACTTTATTTTGCCTGCTGGCTTTGAATTATGGTCCTCCAGGCCTCATCTTACTAAATAACTAGGATTAAAGGCATGCATTGCTACTACTTGGCTTCCATTTTCTTTTTTTAAATTTTTTTTATTTTTTTTTTTAATTTTAATTTTTATTTTTTGTGAACATACTGTACAGAGGGGTTACAATTACATGGGCAAGATAATGAGTACATTTCTTATCAAGCATTGCAGCCTCCTCCTTTGTTTATCCTTCACATCCCTTCCCACCCTCTCCCTCTCAATCCCCCCTCCCCCCCATAACAGTTTTTTTTTTTGTTTGTTTGTTTTTGGTAGGTCATGGGCCTGAACTCTGGGCCTTGGCACTGTCCCTTAGCTCTTCAGCTCAAGGCAAGTGCTCTACCACTTGAGCCATAGTGCCACCTCTGGCTTTTTCTGTTTATCTGGTGCTGAGAAATCGAACCCAGGGCCTCATGCATGCAAGGTACGCACTCTACCACTGAGCCACCTTCCCTGCCCCTTGGCTTCCATTTTCTTAATCAAGATGCAATCTTGTCTTGTATGACATATAAGACCTTCCTGGACAATCATTTGTAAAGTGTGTCTTATGAATGTACATTAAAAATGTAAACTTATATGTGAATGTGTGTACATAAGTATGTACTGTACATTACATAGTACATGGCCCATACATAATTTATTATGTGGGCTGGACATATGCTAGGCCTTGTACCAAATAGAAGGCCATGAAAATAAACAAGACAAGCCAGGTGGTGTGGTTTGAGACCAGCCACTGCAGGAAGTTCATGATATCTCTTTGCAGTCAATAGCTAAGTATTGTGGTATGTGCCTACCATCCTAACTATGCACAAGGCTGAGATTACGAGGGTAGTGATTTCAGGCCAGCTCAGGCAAAATGCTGATTAAGACTCCATCTCAATGGAGGAAGCTGGGCATAGACTCACCCATCACCCCAGCTACAGCAGGGAGTCTTTCAGGAGGATAGTAGTCTGGGCAAATAACCAGGGCAAAAGTGTGCTGGATATGTAGCTCAGTGGTAGAGTGTCGGCCTAATGAATGCAAAGCTCTCTGAGTTCAAACTCAGGTATTGCTGAAGCAAACTGGACAGACCCACCTCTAAGAAATGAAATTTTAAGTAATCACCCAGATTTAGCTATAGCTGTGTATAAACAGGGTGTTACTGTGCTACCAGAAGGGAATAAAGGTGCTGAAAACCCATGAAATACAAATAGGGCTTTCATGTGTGTGCCAGGAAATTTACCTCTCATGCCTGCTCCGATGTTTGAGATGGTCAGATATGCTAAGTATGTTGTATAACGCTATTTGGCTGCTGAGTGAGAGAACTTGAGATGTATCAGCCATTTCTCCCAGAGACCCTTGGCTTAGCACTTAGAGGACCTGTAAGTTTTCCAACTAGCTTTCAGAAAAAAAAAAGACATTTGGAAGGAAAGGAAGATATAGAAGACATGTTTTGCTTCCCATAAGGAAGTGATCTTGAGAATTCTGAGAGGACACAACCAGTCTTTGGAGATGTGTCAGATTCACTGCAGGGCCAGGGTGCTGCTGCTGTGAGTCACAGCAGTAGAATAATGACATCTGGTAACAGTCCTTGGTTCTTCAAACTTTGCATCCATAATCTCATTTAACGGTCAGACATTTGAAGAAGGCACTAATGCTGTACTCATTCGTAGGGAAGGAGACTGACAGGCAAGGTTCATGCAACCTAGCTAGCTAGGGGACTTGCTTCTTCCCACCCCTCTCTGTTGCTTCCAACACTTGGCCTTCACTGTCTTCATCCAACATGAAGTACTCTCTCTCATGTCCCACTTCCAGGCTGTTCCTACTCAGCTCTTCCTGGTCTTCCTCACTAGCATCCTGTGACAGGATACAGGCAGAAAGGTCAGCCTTGGAGTCCAGGATACTGGGCTAGAATTTAGGCTGGGAACAAATTACCTAGCTCTTACTACTTACCCTCTACTATACATAATAAGGAAACCTACCTAAAACCATCTGTTGAGCTCTTGTGTGGTATATGGTATTAACTCATTCAGCATCCATAGCTATTTGAATTGGTCTAATCTGTCACCTTAGGAGAAATCATGGCTAGTCAGAACAGAGCTGGAGTTTGAACTCAGTCATCCTCCTTTTTCATTAGAGTGAGTTGGGATCACTCCCTACTGTCTCTGCTTACTTACGGCTTTAGTAGGAAATTGTCAGGGATGCTGAGCAGATTTCTCCCAGCTCTTACGTGATAAAGACTGTGAAATCCTACAGGCTCTTGATTGATCTTCTTCTCAATGCTGTCCTTCTTGGTGAACTCCCACCAGGTTGATAATTCAGTCGGCCTATTGTTAGAATTCTGAGCAATGTAACCTGGCCTCAACTCCAAATCTGTCCCATCTCACCTCATTTGCCCAGTTTTACAAGCAAAAGCATCTTCAGATATCGCTAAAAGTCTCCTGGCAGACATAGGTGCCTTGTAGATAACCACTGCTTTAATGCTACTTCAAATCTTTCTTGTCATTCATTCATTCGAGAAATCACTTACGTCCAGGTTTGTCTCTAGTACAGGGTTCCTTGGAATATATTTTGGGTAACAAAGCTAGTCAAAAGCAACTAACACTCCCTGTAAAATCCTACAGTCTTCTGTGCCCCATGTGGCATTTTGCTTAATAATATGTACAAATAGAAGGCAGCTGCATGGAGCAAGAGTGTCTCGGGTGAGCCCCAGAGAAGACTCAGGTGATCAGAGAAATGAATATAGACCTCGTATAGGGAGAAAGCTTTGAATTCACAAATAAGACAACTTCAGAAAATTGCTGACTTTGGAGCTCCATGCACTTCAGCTGGGGCAAAAGCAATCGGAAGTATGCAGAGAGCCAGTTGTGGCTTCTGGGATGGAGATGGAAGCGGCGAGGCTGGATCAGTGACAGGAACTGTCCTGGGCATAGCAACTTTCTCTGGACCTTTCACAATACTGCTGAGAATCCCATGCTTGTGTTGAGGGTCACAGATGGGAAGAGGAGGGCAGTACAGCTGACCTGCATGACCTCTGCTCCATAGGCCATGGTGGCCAGCATACAGACCCGATGGAAATGCCAGCTCTTTTGCTTACAAGTTATGAAGGGGAACAAGCAGTCTGTCTTTCCAATCTACCAATGGAAGGTAACCTATTTCCTAGGTGAACATGAGGACAGATAACCATTTTCATGCTTGACAATTAGCAAAGCACCTGCACCCAGGACAACAGGGGAGGTAGCTGTTTAAGGCAAGCTTCATGTGAAACCTAAAAGCCTTCTACTTGGGCATGTCCTAAGAGCTATGTGGTGTTCTGGTGATTTCAAGGGCCAGGTCAGCTCTGGACATCATTTAAAAAATGTCTCTCATTTCAGGGTCTCCACTATCCTGACCTTGATGACTCCGGTAGATGAGAAGGTAAGCAATAGAAACGAGCTGGGGGGATGTGGCAGTCAGTCTGTTTGCAGTGAATGAGGAATGGACTCAGAATCGTGTGCAGGGTTTTAAATTGCTCCCTTTTGCTGACATCTCTTCTATAGAGAAGCACAGCTGGCATGCTTTTCAGTTTGGAGACATGGTTGACAATCTCCCCATAATGGGGACACAACTGGCAATTTTCCTACAGAGTGAGGCAGATGGCAATTTTCCTTCAGAGATATGCAGGCAACAGTTTTGCCCCTGGAGAGAAAAACCTCTCCGATTGAGATAGAGCCAGTAATTTTTACTATATAGAAGACCCATCCAATAATTTTGCTCAATGAGAGAAACAGCCAGAAATCCCATCGAGGCTAAGAAAGCCCTTGGACTGATAGTGCTGGCCTTTGTCCAGCTGAGGATAGTAAGAGAAGGAATTTAAGATTTAATTAGTGGCTACTCTACTACCATGGGCCTAGTGACATAGTATCCAGACAGGGGCTGAAGGTTGGGAATTCAGACCATATTAAGGCTCAGAGATTTTTGGGGAAACCTAGTTGCTCAACTCTTAGAATTTGCTTTTCATGCTCTCAATTCTGCAAACAGTGAACTTGATGCTATGTGCACAGCTGTGGCCCAATGGAGAATTAAGAAGTTCATGAAGAAAATTTTTTTTATCAGTTTGTAAGTTTCATATAAACATTTTCAAAAGACTTCTGGTTACATGTCATTCACAAATGTCTTTTTTTTAATTATCTTTAAGTAGTTGTACAAAGGAGTTGGCCATTTAACAAAACAGTTTATGAATATACGTTGATCAGTGTCACCCCTTTCCAAATTCTCAAGCATCCCTCCGTAAATATGTCTTTTAGTAATTACTCATTTTGTTTTTAGACTGAAATAGACCAGAAATGATAATATATGGGAGCCTTCAATGATCAACAATCACTGGCCAAGGTGACAGGATGGGAGAAATGGGGAAAAGGTGACACTGATCAAGATGTGTTGTACTTATAAAAGGACATGTTGAAACCCCTTCATTACAACTACTTAAAGCTAAGAAAGAGAAAAAAATAATTGCTGGACAGATCAGGAGTTGGGAGACACATATCACGAAGGCAACTTACAAAGCAAATGGATGAGCACCAGGGCTCTCTTCTGGATATTAAAAATTTAGTTTCCTATGCCACCACATGATTTTTTTCCAACCACCTAAAAATGTCAACTCACTAGCCTTCATTGGAACTGTGCAAAAAAATGGTATTTGGAGGAGCACATCCTGTGTTAGACAGGAAAATCGGGAGGGGTGAGTGTACCTTGGAGGGATGGTAGGACCTGGGATGGGTAGCTAGACGGGCTGGAAGATCACATCACCGATTTAGTAACCTCCAGACTGCTTTCCTAAGATGTCTCAGGCTGCAACATCTGTTTCTCTTCCTTCAGATTGGCTTCACAGTTCACAACTGGCTTTGCAGAGTTGTAAGAATGAAATGAGATAAAAGCACATTGCCTGGCACATGGTCAGTATTCAACAAGTACTTGTGTCTCAAATGATCAACCAACAAGTATTGTGCCACTGGTATGATGGGTTCCTCCATCAAAGAATGGATCCTATTCACCATGGCTGGGGGCTTCTCAACACTTAGTGGAAGAGAATGCCACTTTACCCGGAGGACATGAAGGCTGTTAATAGCTAAGTTTAGAGTGAGGAAATGATGTTGCATGATCTAAATGGGTCCAATGTAGCAAGGATGGTCCTTTTCTATAAAAGGGGAAGCAGGAGGCCCAATATGAGAGTGTTTCAATGTGAGAGTAACAGCTAGCTCTGGGGATAGGGAAGGAGGCCATCAGCCAAGGGATGTAGGCTCCCTCTAGAAGCTGGAAAAGGTAAGAAAAAGGAACATAGCCCTACTGACACCATGCCTTTGGCTCAGTGGGATCCAAGTCAGATTTCTGAATTCCAAAACTGTGTTTTCAAGCTACTAAATTACTAGATGTGTGGCAATCTGTTATTGAAAATTCCATCCCTTAAGCCACATTATGGTCAGAGTGGAGGAATGAGTTTATATCAGCCTCTACTCTAAACAGCTGCTTTAATTTCCCTAGGTCCCAATCAGCTTCCTTCCTCTTGGATACCTGAAGAGTCCACTGCCTTTCAACAGCCATCTCTCCATGGGTGGCCCAGGGAGGTACTGGGCCACCCAGCTCAGTGACCTTCTTTGTCCTTACATTGCAGCTATTATGGCTACCACCTAAGAAAGTCCAGTGGGACTGAGCACACACTGCAGATCCCCTAACCTCTTTGAGGAGACCATGAAACTCTGTCATCTGACATGAGCTAGATGAATCCTATCAAAGCAATGACCTTCCCCCTAGGCCTGCCATACAGGGCCCATTCTATCAGACACTGGGATCAGCAGGCCAATATTCCGCCCTCTTCTATTCATACACTCTGGCTGAGGCCTGCCTAACTCATCATTCCAGGTTAAAGAATTCCTGTCTCCAGAGCCAGATGCAACACACAGGTGATGCATCCCTGGGCGGAACACAGGGAAGGGCTGGACTGTGGTCAACGAGACTGTCCACAGCATATATAAGGGCTGCGGTTTTCAGTTGAGAGCAGGCAGGCACATGGCTCCAATGTAGCTAGAGTGTCTCATTTGTAACCCCTACATTATTCTGGGGAATCCCGATTGTTTTTTCTTTTATGCTACTTCTGGGACTTGAACTCAGGTACTAGGTGCTGACCCTGAGCTTTTGTGCTCAAGGCTCCACTACCTGAGCCACAGCTCCACTTCTGGCATTTTTTGGATAGTTGAAGAGTTCATGGGCTTTCCTTCCCAGGCTGGCTTTGAACTACAATCCTCATATCTCAGCCTCCTGAGTAGCTAGGATCATAGGCATGAGCCACTGGTGCTGGACAGGATCCTAATTGTGTGTATATATGTGTGTGTGTGTGTGTGTGTGTGTGTGTGTGTGTGTGTGTGTGTGTGTGTGTGTGTGTGTGTGTGTGTGTGTGTGTGTGTATGATCAAACCATAAGTCATCTGTAAGCCATGTGGACCCTAGTGTGAGACCACTGGCATATATTCTGTAATAATGATGCTGGATATTTATGGAGCATTTTTGGGAATATGTCAGGACTCCCTGCTCTGTTTGATTCCTATTCAACCTGCAGGACTCACCGCCTCTTCCAGGAAGCCTTCCGGAACCATCAGTCTTTGCTATGGTGTCTTCCTCTCTTAAACTCAGCCACTTTCCTAACTTGCTCTTATTTTGTTAAAAATCTATGTTTTTTTTTCCAGCTAAGAAATTACAGTTCAGGAATGAACTTTGCAGAAAGAAAAGCAGTGACCACAGCAGCTGCTGTCACCTGCCAGGCACTGTAAAGAGTGGGAGTAATGTCCATTGTACAACTGAGGAGATGGAGGGTCACTAGGGATTATGTGGTTCCCTGAGAGTACACACCTCATCAGGCCTCAACTTTCTGGTAAAAGCAGCTCAGCTGGAATCCATGATGTAAAGGAAGGGAAGCAGGAACCTGCGTTTGACCTGTCAATCTAGCAGCTTGAGCATTTGCTGATGAGTTCATTAATTGTGGGCCTGTTTTTCCTCCTTTAGTGGGGGATAATCATTGATTAGCCAAGTGGGGCTGGGGTGTCTTTGAGAACTGTCATTGTGGAACGGTATTGATTGAAGGAGGTCTCTGTGCACATACATTCTCCTCCACAGGCAGCAGCAAAAGGAGGCGGCTCCTGTCTAGACAAGATGATGAGTAGCCAGTTGGGGTCTCGACAGGAGTCTAATGAAGAAATCTGGTAAGAGGCAGGCCTGGCTTGATCAGCGCTCACACTTGGTCTCTTTGTTGTAGCCGTCTCTCTTCCCAGCCCCACGAAGGGCACAGGTATTGCTGAGATTGCTGTCTCCCCTGGCCATGACCTATGGGCTCTAAGCACATGACAGTAGTGTCCCCACGTCCCTGCTGCCCACCTCAGCTTGGAGATGCGTGGTCTCCCCTGCGTTTTTCTCCTCCCCCACTCATCATTTGTGCCCCACAGGAAGCTCAGTGCAGCTGCTCTGAGTGAACCCGAGCTCCCCGGGGAGCCGCTGCCCAGGTGGAGGCAGCCCGGGAGTGAGGGGCTGTTATTAGGGGTGATTGCTGGCAAGCTGGTTGTCATGGCACCGCAGAGGCGAAGGGCTGCACTCCCGGAGCCGTCTCCGTTTTTCCAGGCCATGCACATAATCGGTGCAATGAGAGGCAGACCCACAGAGGGGCAGAGAGGAACAGTTTCTGCCCATAGCAGCCTCCTGGTAGAATAAGGTGAGCATTTTCTGTCACTCCAACACTGCACTACCTGGAGGCCGACCCTGGCATGGCTGATTGCGACTCTGGTCTTCCTAGCCTTGGCGTTCCCAGGGCTGGCTTCCTATAGGAATCCAGTGACAGCCAGACTTAAAGTCTCAAAGAGTTCTGGAAGGCACACAGGTGTGTGCTATTGTGTGTGAGAAGAGAGGGCTGGTTTTATATGTCTACACTATGTGGTTATTTTAGCAAGATGGAGGGTTTGACTCAGGGCTTCAAGTTTGCTAGGCAAGTGTGCTATCTCCTGAACCATCCTTCCAGATATTTTTTGGCTTTAGTTATTTTCTGAGGTAAAGTCTTGTGCATTTGCTTTAGGCCAACCTTGGTTGATATTTTCCTACTTATAGCCTCCTCTGTCCCTTGGGTCATAGATGCATAACTACCATTCCTCACTGGTTTGTTAAAATAGGGGTCTTTTTGATCTTGGTTAGCATTGAGCTGTGATCCTTTCGATCTCTTCTTCCAGCTGGAATTCCAGGTATCTGGTCCTTGTGCTACTCTTTTATGTAGAGTAAGCATGGTGTCTCAAAATCATCCACCCTTGATCATAGACTTGAGAAAAAGCAGAGCTAGGGTATGAATGAAGCTTTGTCTCTACAGCACTCTTCTGTCTCTCATATAACCTCATTGCACTTCTGTGGATTTGCAAGTTGAATATCACCTGGTGATAAAACAGATGCTAGGAGCTGGAAATCTGTCAGGGCATAGTCCCAGAAAAATGAACATGGCCTTGTCCAACCCTTCAGCATCTCTGTGGTTACCAACCACAGAGCCGTCTCTGTGGCATGAACACTGTGCACAAGGGCAATGTAGTTATTCAGTTTTTGGACCCCTGCTGAGCTCTCTTTCCCCTCCAAGGAAAGCCATTCTTCTCTAAAGTAGGAAGGCTTCAAGCACTTCGGTTGAGTGATTTGGCCATTTGGAAGGTGAGTCACGCTAGGGAGCTTATACTCATTTTTGGTTTGGCTGATGTCCTTAATGGCACCCTGGCTTCGTCCCTCCAGTACCCTAGGCACCTAACACAGTAGCTTCTGTAGAACATGACGTCCATGGATGTTGATTTCCCGAGTCAGACTCTACCAGCAAAATGCCTGCACTTACTCTTACTTGCTTGGACATGGGCTGTCCCTCCCTCAGGCCTTGCAAGGTATCTGTAACATTGAGCCATGAACTCTGAAGAGGGCTAGAGGGTATCTTGCACCTCTGACTAAATAGTTGACTTTGTCATGTACTGAACCCCAGTTTTCATGTCTTTAGTGTGGAGTTCATCGATCTTGATTAAAATACTAATAAATATGGAGTGCGTATTGTGGAGCAGGTACCTTCTCACAGAAACAATCCATTAATGGAGGTCCCATAACTATCTCTTATCTCATTTTTATAAGAGCAGTAATGAGATTTGAACACACAGCCTTTCACTCGCTAGGCAGATGCTCTACTACTGCTTGAGCTCTATAGCCCTTGTCCCTCCAACTTTTTTTTTTTTTTTTGTTGGTTGTGGGGCCTGAACTCTGGGCCTGGGCGCTGTCCCTCAGCTCTTCAGCTCAAGGCTAGCACTCTACCACTTGAGCCACAATGCCACTTCTGGCTTTTCTGCTTATGTGGTGCTGAGGAATCGAACCCAGGGCCTCCTGCATGCAAGGCAAGCTCTCTACCACTGAGCTACCTTCCCAGCCCGGCTCTTTTGGTTTTTAAAAAAATTGAACAGGGACAATAGAGTCTTGCTTTTTACCTGGGCTACTCCAGACCACCATCCTCTTCTACCCAACTTTTTATTGCTTAAGATGAAGTCTTGTAAACTTTGATCCTCCCAAGAAGCTAAGATTACAGAAGTGAGCCACTATGCCCAGCTCTGTTCCATTTTATAAAGGTAGAATTTGGGCCTGCCTGGGTTAGTTTGATCCCAGAACCACGCTACTGGCCACTACAGAGTATATCTTCTCTACTCATTAAAACCAAATTTCCAAACCACAAGATCTGCTGGCCTTTGTGACAAATATCTAAAAGCCATCCACTGCGCCCAAATCCCACAGTTGTTCTTGTAGGATTTATCTGTAAGCGGTTAAAACCTTCTGTTATTCAGGCTACTTTGCTGATTCTTCCCTGTTCCTCCTACCCCCTGAGTTGGATTTATAGAGAAGTTCTGGTCAAGATGTAAAAACCAGTGCAGAGCTCCATAAAATATGGTAAATTATTCTCAATGTAGCCTTTACAAATAGTTATTAAAAAATGAACTATTTTGTACTCGAGTCTATCTAGGCCATGAAAGCTGCAGGAAAACTTCTAGGAGAAAAATTTAAAATTGGGATGATTCTAAGTATGAAGTTGTTTGCTTTTCCTGGGATGCGGGAAAAGCTTTTGCCCAATGCCTCCATTCACATACTTGCTCCAAGAACCACAGCAACCATTGCCTTCTGAGACACACATCACATTTTTATCTGAGGTTAGGTCTCATACCATCCATTCACAGGTTCAATAAGTAGGATAAGTCTATATCTGCCAGGCACTGTCTCGGAAGCTACTACTGCTCAGAGGCAAGCAACCATGCATTTGGTTAATACCAGCTTGGACGTTTTGGGCCCTTTGATGACGCCAAGACAACAAGCAGAGATTGAAGAATGGCTGTGCATCAGAACTTTCGGGAACATGTGGGCTGTGCTTCAGATGACGCCATTTGTCATCACTGTTCCTTTCACTCTTCCTCTTTTCACTTCTGCAAAAGCTGGCTACTCAGCCTTTTTGACACAAGGATCTAAATTCCACATGCAATTAGAATGAACCTTATATTAGAAACATCCTCTGTGCCCGCCACCAGTGTGAGTACCCAGAGGCAGTAATTTCGGGAATCTTTTTATTCCCATGGTGCTTGGCACAACAACTTGGTACCTTTTATTTACCGACTCTTTGTTTGATTGCCACGTCACTCTCCTAACTTGGTGATCCCATTTTTGTTTGTCCTATGTAACTCTTCAATGACAATTTCATGGTCTTCTAGGGATTTCCAAGTGACAGTGACCTTTCATGATGTACTACTGACCTTGGGAGATTAAGGATGCCTGGATGTGAGAGAAATCCTATGTAAATCCTTACGTTCAAGTTGAAGATTTGAGAGAAAAGCCAGGGTTACTGTGAGCTTTGTGGGGAGAGCACCCCCGGCCCTCCACTGCCTCTGGTCTGTTCTGGTCTCGAGGGGAGGCTGGCAAGTGCTGAGTAATTCAGCAGATAAAGGAACTTACGGGAAGGCTGAAAGCTGCTGGAGTGGACAGCAGATCTCACAATGCCTTTATTGACGGCACCTACTGAGCTGTCAAAATAGAATTATGTGAGCCACACAGGGGCCTTGAATTAGCCAATATACTTAACCATGGGTCAATTACACATGTAAGAGATTCTTCTCTATCTTTCAACGCATGCAAGGACTAAGGATAGTTGTATTCACTGCAGAAAGAAATCAAGCCAAGAACTGCTAGTGCTTTAGACAATCTTTCCTAGGCCTTGATTTCCTCAGCTGCTATATAGAAGAAATATGGCCTGGCATGGTGGTACACACCTACATAGGATTGTGAGTTAGAGGCCAGCCTGGGCTGCACAGCAAACCTTGTCTCAACAACAAAAAGATTAACTCATGCAATAAATGTGAAGATAAGATATCAAAGGAATCATTTAATATTTTGCTTTTCAAACACAGATTTTGTGAATTATTCTTTCCAACCGTCCCTTCTCATCTCTTCCAATTTGTCCCTTGTTCCAACTGTCCCTTCTCATCTTTTCCAACTTGATCAATGACCTCTTCATCTTGGCATGTACTCTTTCTTGACCACTTAATTTGCTCCCCGCTCCCCAGCATCCAGATGTGTGTTTTGGTGCCAGTACTGGGGCTTGAACTCAGGGCCTACAGCTCTCCCTTGGTTTTTATCTCAAGGCTGACACTCTAGTGAGCCACACCTTCACTTCTGGAGTTTTGATGGTTAATTGAAGATGTAAGTCTCATATTCGTTCCTCCATGGGCTGAGTTAGAATCGCAGCTGAGATGCTGGTATGACAGGCATAAGCCACTGGTGCTTAGGCACATCCAGGTGTTTTTTGTCCCCTCCCCACCCCAAGAGCAGGACTTGAACTTGGTATCTGAATCTTTTGCTCCTTGGTTAGCAGTCTACCAACTGAGACATGCCTCCAAACCCTACATCCAGTTTTTAAACAAGTCCTACCAGTGCCAAAACCTCTTCCACTCTGTCTTGGTTATCTTTTTGCTTGTAGCATTCAAGAGCTTTCTTGCTCTTCTTCCCAGCATCGGCATTCTGATGCCTCATTTGATTATTTTTTTGGCCATGATGGGCATCAAACCCTAGCACCTTGTCTACCACTAAGCTATATTTGCAGCTCTCTGAGACTTCATTGTTACATCACAGCATAATATAATTAGGAAGTATAATCACCTACTCATTTTTTTCCCACAAAACCTTCCTAGATGTCCTTTTTTTTTGGTTACAATATTTAAGTGCCTTGCTATTGCCTACAGGACTGCCAGATATACAGACTTCAAAGTGTGAATAACCAGCTTTGTGTCAGGAATGCGCTGAATGTAGCTCCTCATCTGGATCACCAGCCTGCCTCTTCTACTTCTCCTCCTCATGGGACAGCAGATGGCCCACGGTCTGTCCTTCTGTCCCCATGACCATGCAGGTCATCATTCAGAGCAATGCAGTGGGTGGCTACTGCTGTGTTCTAGGAGTATTCCTCAGCAAGGCTCACTTTGTCTACATATGTGATTCCTGCTCCTTGAATAGCACATGCCACAGGCAGAGCTACCACCTCTGGTGTGTGGTCAGTGCCCGGCAGCCATATATTCACTGAGTATATGACCACAAAGACTCTGTCTTCACTCATCCTGCAGGTGCCCAACCCTACCTTTCATTGTTATGACTTGAAGAAAATGTCGCAACTTTTAAAATCGGTCTGTTTTAGCACTAGACATTGCATACGATAATTTTAGTATTCATTAAGTAAAAGATCACAAAGTTGGTATTTTCTCATAAAACACTGCTTTTAGCCATCGGATCCACACTGGACTTATTTACGGAGCTGCAGAATGACAAGCATGTCCTGTTTGAAATCACTGTGTTTGTGGTGATTTGTTAACAGTCGGCAGAGGCCAACATACCAGTTTTTCCTCTGATAGGGAAAAAAACAAACCAACTATCTTAAGATCCAGAGCCTTCCTAGGGACAGTGCCTCTAAAGTAATTCATTTATTTTTTCTCTTCCCTCTCCTTCCCTTCATTCCTTTTTGGTGTGTGTCAGTATTAATGTACATCTTAATATTGGGGACAAATTCAAGGCCTTATGTTCCCCCTTGGCTTTTTTTTTTTTTTGCTCACGAATAGTACTCTACCAGTTGAGCCATGCGCCATGCTTCCAGCCAGCTTTTTTGCTATTAGTCAAGCCTTGTGGACTTTTCTGCCTGGGCTAGCTTCAAATGTCAATCCTCAGATCTTTGGAGTAACTAGGATTACAGACTTGAGCTGTGAATTCAGAATGCCAACCGGTGTGCCTGAGCATGCTGGTAAGTGATGACCTGTCGTGGACCATGATGACAGGCCACTTGGCCCTGTGATGTCTGAAGGCCACCACCTAGAATAACATCCTGGCCATCTTTTCCCATTCTGCATGCCTGGGGGTTTGCAGCCATGTGTGTACACACCAATTTCAGCCTCCACTGCGTTCTCATCCAAGACCCCACTGGGAGGAGGGGGCAGGACCTGGGAAGGTGTCAACTGCTAATGAATGACACTCGCCTCCAAAATTAATAAGCCTTCTAGTTCTTAGGAAAATCCACTCAACTGGAGTCTCAGGATGACTAATTGACAACTGGTTAAATTAATCAAAAATGGAAATGAAGATGGGGGAGGGAGTGTGTTTTTTACTCTGGCTTGGGCCTTTGCCTGCTCTGTTCACTGCTGCTAAGACTGAATGGGGCGGAGTGCCTTCAGACTCTGTGCATGTGTGAATTCTCCATGTAGCAAAGCTCTGTTTGGCTTTTCTCCAGGGTGGGTGGGTATGCCTGTGTGTGTTTGTAATCCTGTCATCAGGCAAAAGCATTTTAATAAAAGGCTTTGTCTTTTTAACCTAACCAAGCTCCTCTGAAATAAATACTGTTAATTATACCCCAGATTGAGACCGAACCCCTTTTTGGAAGCTGTTGCCAGGCCCGGGAGGCTTTTTGATACGCACAGCTGCAGAGCCAGGAATCAGGCTGTAGGTTTCTGAGGGACCCAGTGGCTTACAGAAGCAGGGCCTGGCAACTCAGGAGATGGTTAGAGTGGACTTCTGTTCCGGGCAAAAGCTGAGACAATGCTACAAGTAGACATGGGCAGGCTGGGAGATTGTATAAAACAGAGGCCTATGAAATTATCCTGCTGGATGTTAGAATACAATCACATTCTTTGTCCTGCCAGATATCCAGGAGAGAAATGAATTCTCCTGGAAGCAGATGGACATGGGTTTGACTATTCCCTCCTGCACTATGATCTGGGGTAAGTTTCCGTCCCTCTCTGTGTCTGATCTGTAAAATTGGAGGTGCTAATACTAATCTTCATGGGTGTGTGTAAGAATTTAATGATATAAAGCATTCATAAAGATTCACCAGAGACATTGTATGCCTATATGGATACATCAAAATGAACCTCCTCGTACAGCAAATTGACACTAGTAAAAGAACCATCCTCTGGCTTGTGCCACAAGCTACGCCTGGTTAGGTTGGGCATTAGATTTTTCCCCTGTACTCATGGTAACTCAGGCCTGCTTCAAACCATTCACTGAAGCATCTCAGCTTTTAAAGCCTAAAGCATAGACACCTTTTCTTCTCAACATGCAAAGGTACCAGGTCCCTAACAGACACATCTACATCCTAGGGTTAATGCTGAATGCTCCAGGCAGGAAAGCTGCCTTGGAGTACATTCTTACCAGTCTAGAAGAGGCTGGATGCAAAGAGAGGCAGCACATTACCTACAGCAGACTTGCTGACAGAGCTGTACCTGGAGATTGGTGCTGCCAAAGAGGACCCCCTCACCCTTCCCCTTGGCTATGAACACCCTGCCTGACCAGCTTCATCTTCTGCAATTCCCAGGACAAGTCAATTGCTAACAGGATGGGAGGTGGAGAGACAGGCAGGAAGGAGAGGCAAGCTCATCCAGATCACAGTGCAGTGATGATGCACCTTGTCTTCACGGTAGTGTTACCATGGGATTGCTTCCCTCCAGTAGATGTGCGCTGGGACCTGCACTGTGCTAGGCTGTGCATTCACTCATTGTGAATGGTCTAATGAATGCTCAAGTCCAAAAGCCCATGGTGACTCTCATGTTTATCTGTCTTGGCCTCACTTGACATCATTGATTCTAGTATCTTTCTATCTCATTGTTCTCTGCTGGCTTCTACAGAGGTATTTTTCTCTTACACCTTACGAGCCCATTCTCTGCAAAGGTTGGTGTGCCCTCTGCTTCAGTCATTGCTCTTCTCTAACCGCACCTTCTGTTAAGCAGCATTATCCAGATCCACAGCTTTTAAAATCATGACATACTCACGACTCCTATATGTATACCTGCAGCCCAGACTTCTTCCCTGACTTCGTTTCATGAATCTGACTGGCAGACAGTCGGATCCACTGGATAGAACACAGGCATGTCAATCCAGGCATATCTGAAGGAGCATGCTTGATTTCTCTTCCTAGCCACCTCCTTCTGTGTGACCACCATGGGCTCCATTGGAATCCCTTTGCAGTCTCTCAGTGAGTCCTGGCCTCCAACATGAACTGGAATCCTCCTGCTTAACGTGTCATTACCCCTCCTGGGTCAGAGTCTCCGCCAATTATTTTTCTAGACTATACAGGAGGCTTCTAACTGCTGCACTCCACTTCCAGGCTTGCTGCTCCTGGTTTTCCCCAGTATTGGGGATTGAAGTCAGGGTCTCATGCTTGCTGGGCCTCTTGAACCTCCAGGCTTTTTGCTTTTCACTTTCCAGATACAGTCTCACGTTAACTATGCCCCAGCTGGCCTCTACCCACAATCTTCTACCTCTGCCTCTTGAATAGCTAGTCCAATTACAGGCATGTAATGCCT
Source organism: Dipodomys spectabilis (assembly GCF_019054845.1). Lineage (NCBI taxonomy): Eukaryota > Metazoa > Chordata > Mammalia > Rodentia > Heteromyidae > Dipodomys > Dipodomys spectabilis. Next base: position 13,523,110 of record NW_024870824.1, read on the forward strand.
GTAATGCCACTATGCCTGCCCATAATCGTTGCTGCCTCATGAGCCCCATTTTGGGTGGGGCTTGGATTTGAACTCATGGCCTAGTGTTTGCGAAGCAGATGTTTTCTGCCACTTGAGCCATGGTCTTAAGCTCTTATTATTTTAATTTTGATGTTATATTTTGGCTTGTTTTTACTCGGGTTGGCTTGGACCATAATCCTAACTTAATAATGATTCCTGCATAGCTGGAAAGACAAGTGTGTGCCACCACGCCCCTCTCATTGGGTAAACTGGGGATCTTGCTTAACATTTTATCCAAGGTGGTCTTAAACTGTGATCCTCAGCTTCCTGAGCAGCTGGAATTATAAGAGCTACTGCACCCAGTTGCCTTGCTGGCTCCTTTAAAAAACCATAAACAGAGTAGAGCAGCTCTTCATGATGGAGAAATGTTCTGGGAAGCTCATGGCTGGGGGATCTCACTGTGCACACATCTTGGTGACCTCCAAATGGCGACAACTGTGTGTCACTAGGCCATGAGATTGCTGGCAGCATTGTAACTGGCCCCCTTGTCCTCACACAGCGTAGGCCTGTATTTACTCCCTCTGCACAGCTGACTCCTGCCTTCCCATTTCACTTAGCAACAAAGCCCACATGCACTGCCCTGGCCCACTAGCTTCGCATGATACGGTCCTCTTTTGGTCTCCCTTTCTGCACTGCCTCAGCCTCCTCATCTCCATCCACTGCCCTGTGCTTGAAGTTTGAAATACGCCAGGTCATTCTCGGGTAAGGATCTTCCTACCCGATGCCTGTTCTCTGGATTTCTCTGACAACACGGCTCCCAGTCCCAAGGTTTTCTCCAACTCCACCGCATGAAAACAGTTGCACCGCTGGCATTCTCTGAACCTCATTGGCTTTCTGTTGCAGTTTAGTCACTGCTGGAAATTTTTACCTGGTTCGCGTGAATACATTTATTCTCATCACTCCCTTCGTGAATCAGCCCCTTGAAGGCTGGAGCCGGCCGATGCTGAACAAATCCTTACCGAGGGTGAGTCCCAGCATTTTGTGAAGCTAACAGGTTTGGATCAAACCCTGGCCTTGTCACTCACTCCCAGGTGGCCGTCAGTGTGTCATTGTTTCCTTTCCTCACGGCCTGTCTTGCTCATCATATCCCTCCTAGCACTGGCATGGGGATGGAATGAGCTCAGACATTTCCTGGGCTTGCTACCTGGGCATTCTTAAATATCAGGATTTCCCTGCAACCTGTAGCGACATCCCTACCTCCACCACTACTGCTATCTCTTCTGTTGTTCTTAGAAGACGCTCATGGTAGAGAGGTGAGGCAGTAACACAATCCCAACCAACCTGGTACCCCATCTGACTTCCTACACTGAATCCTCACAGGCACCTGCAAGATCTATTCACCAAGAGCCTTTTGTATGGGTGTCTAAACTGAGGGGGCTCCACCTCATTTCTTCCCCTGCCTTTGGCCCAGTCAGAGTGCCCTTACTCACAACCATCAGTCTAGTTCAGTGCATGGAAAAAGATAAAGCAAAGAAAAAAAGAGAAAAAAATGCCTGGCCTGGGCATGCTGGGAACAGCATGTGGGGCTCCACATGTCAGGGACTGCAGAGAGTACAGTACTCTTGGATTGGGTTTGCTCTGGAGCAGAGGCCCTGCTGGGTCCTCCTGGTACCCACCATCTTTGTGCAAACGAGCCAGCAAAGCAAGTCTGCAGAGCAGAGAAGCTGCCGAGTTTCTGCCATGGCCCTGGTCACATAGTTCCTGCTGGTCCTTGTGTGCACGCTGGACTTCACATTGCTGTGTTTGCTTTACCGCAGAGCCTAAGCAACATCCATCATTACTGTGCCCACAAGCCCTTAGAAGTCCAGTCTGTGGGACCCTGTAAGGAACCTCTGTTGTCTATTTTCAGTCCTGTTTGGTAATCTAACCACTTTCCTTTATGCTGTTAAAACAAATTCTACTTATTAAGACTCTTGCCCCCACCCCCACAACCAGGAGGGTGACTTTTGAGGAGGGAACAGGTTCCTTATGGCCTCTGACATCAATGAAAATCCCCTCCATTCAAATGAAAACTTTCAGCACCATGGAAAGCACACAGGTGGCATTGTCCTAAAGCCAGAGGAAGCAGAGGACCAAAGGACTCCAGCACAGAGGCTCAACAATCCTTTAAGAGCCACACTGTGTGCCCACCTCCACCATCTTTCCACCCTTGCCATGTAGAGACCCGCGCCTCATCAAGAACTCTGAGACACTGGAGACTTCTCGTTTAAGCCCCTTATTTTGCAATACTGCTAACACCATTCTTGATAGACGAATAGGTACCTCCTGTCTTGGGCTACCTTGCTGCCTTTTGAACCATGGACATCCAGTCCCTTCCATGTTAGGCACTATGCCAAGTGGTGGCTGCAGTGTAAAAGCCTTCCTGGCACAGGAAGAGCCTGTGCAAAGGCCCTGAGTCAGGAAATAACTAAGAGTTCTGAAGGCCCAGCAAGCAGGCCAGTGTGTCGAGGTGCCTGGGAGCTGAGGGTAGATAGGTGGGCCGAAGCCAATGTGGGGCGATGGGGGGGGGGGGAAAGGAATTCAGATTTAAGCCCTATTTCATTTTTCAGGTTCATGTTCACCATGGCTGGCTAGTTTCTTGACCTGAGCCCTGAGCCGAGCCTGCTGCCCTCAGCACCCCCTTGTTTCAGGCATCTCACACCACAGAAAGCCCTTGTTGCTACCACCCAGAGCAGCAGAAAAAAACATGAGAACGGAGAGGAGGAATCGCCCCTCCCAGCCCCTGCTGAGCGTGCAGCGCGAGGGACATATGGAAATTAATATATGCAGCTCCGATCACACGCTCTTCGTCTGCATTCTGATTAAATGCCGACGGTTATTAAATACCCTCCTCGGAGCTCATCTCCCAAAGCCAATGTTGCTTTTCATTTTGAACTCTGATGAACCGTCTCGGTGCCAGCGCCCACCTCGGCTGCACCGGGCTCTGCTGCAGGCTGGCGTGTGAGGAGCATGGAGAAAATCAATATGAAATGTCAGGCGAGAGGTCATACTGAACTTGTTTTCCCAGCCGGCAGGAGCTGGGGCTGCAGGAACAGCTCAACAAAGAGAGCTTTGCACCCAAGAAGGTCAGCGCTTTGGACGAGTCAGGAAAACGAATTCTGTCTGCTGCGTAATTAGATTAGCCTGCTGATAGCTGGCAATGGAGACCTCAGCTGCTGCTGCTGCTGCTGCTGCTGCTGCTTTGGGGTGTGGGGGCGGGCAGGGCTGGGCAGAGCCCTGCAGGCCACTTGCTAACTCCTGGACTACTCTAGGGATTCCCCCCAGGGCTGTATGGGGCTCAAGCTGGAGGGAGGAGCAGGCCCTGAGGGTCTGTGTGCATGTGCATGCGCACCTGTGTTCGTGTGTGTGTGTGTGTGTGTGTGTGTGTGTGTGTGTGTGTGTGTGTGTGTATGTTCCCTCTTCCTACTTCTGAGTCTTTACATCTCAGATCAACAGTCATTGCCTTGTGAGGTCCTGTTCACACCTCCACACCCATGCAGCACCACAGGCCTGTCTCACATCACTTATGATAGGTGCATAGCTTTATGTGATTCTCTAGTTAGCAGGTCTTTCTCTACAAAGTGATCATTTCATAGGTTAACTTGACTGGGTCATGGGGTGACCAGATATTTGGCCAGATGGTCACTATGGGTATTTTTAGACGAGTTTAATGTTGAAATGAATACAGTACACTGCCTTCCATCATGCAGTTGGGCCTCATCCAATCAGTTGAAGGCCTGAGTAGAGAGAGGCTGGCCCTACTGAGTGGAAGGGACTTCCTCTCTCCATGGCTGCCTTACTGCTGGGGCACTTGCTTGGCTCCCTTGGACCTGGACTGGGATGTTGGCTCTCCTGGGCCTTCATCCTGATGTCTTTCATAATCACTATCTAGGTCAATTTCTTGTAATACCCTAACCCCTAACTCTAACCCTCCCCCCCCCCTTACAACTTGGTCTTGTTTGGAGAATCCCAACACCTAAGTTCTAACAGAGAGGAAACTATATCTGCTTTTTGCTCATCAAGGTGTTCCAGAGTCTAACAGAGTGCCTGTTATATGTCATATATGTGCTCAATGAATATTAAGAAATGAAACGAAAAATGAATGGCACCTCCCATATCTGAGCGACTTTGAGCTGCAGGCTGGGAACAGAGGGACTCAGGAAGAAGAGCTGTGATAACTGTGCACTGACTCTGTGTGTCCAGTAGGGTGGGATGGGGCTTCCATGGCTGACAGCCCTGTGACATTGCCCTTAATCCTTCCGTTTTCACAGGAGGAACCTGGAGCTCAGAGGCTAAATTACTTGCCAGGTAACACACAGGCACCGAGCATCAGGGCTGAGCTCTGGTCCCAAACCATCATGTGTGTGTGTGTGTGTGTGTGTGTGTGTGTGTGTTACTATGATTTTGAACTCAGGGCCTCATGTGTACGAGGCAAGCACCACTCAAATCACTCCCTAGCCCTTGTTGCTTATTAGTTTTCAGATGGGCTCTAGAACTTCTTGCCTGGGTGGGCCCCTCAGCATCGTAATCTTCTCACTTACCTCTGTCTCCTGCATCACTGGGATTACAGACCTGAGCTAACTGCACCTGGCTCCCAGAGCATCTGTTCTAAATTGATCTCGCTCCAAAACCTAAAGACATCCCCTTCCGTCATCCTGAGTTCCAAAGCCATCAAGCTTCTTGGTGAGTTTATTCCCCAATACCAGGGTCTCCCTTACATGTAGTAGCTGGCACACTGGGCTGGAAGGACACTGGGACTCCTTGCCCTCCCCTGGCAGATGCCTGGGTTAGTGACCTCCAGCCTGGTCCTGCCTTCACAATCCATGGGCCGCTAATGTCACCACACACTCAACATGTCTCAACTGAACCCTGCTGCTTCACTGTCCGCTACAGCCTCCCAGTGCCCCCATTCCCGCATGCCACGTGTGCCAGTTTGGGGGAATAAATTCATCTATTGACTAAATATCTACTTACGTGTCAGGCTTTGGCCATCTGATGTTAGCCAAATGGATCACTGTCCCTGACACTCAGCAATACCCACCATTTCTATGTGTGGACAAAGCCGTCCTGTAACATCACTGGTAACACACATGGATCTACAGATGTCTCTTTATCTGTCCCCTTTTTTCTGATCTCCACAGTCACAGGCTATTCTGTTATGCGTTGTCTCTTATATTGAGGCTCAAGTAAAGCTTTCCGATACTACACTGCACAAATCTTTTGTAATACCAAACTCCAAACACCTCTCATCTCAGCTGAGTGACTCAGACCACCCTTACACAGCTGGAAATGAGCTTCTGAAGCTCAGATCTGTGCACAGATCCTTAGGGGTCCAAGAGGGCTGGGTAGGATTTGAGGTGTACCATGAAGCATAGGAAGATATATGAACAATGTTACATCTTTGGGGAACATTGCTTTAGAAGATTATTAAAACGAAAATAGACATTTTATGGGTATATTCTGCAGAATTCAAATAAAACTTTAGACAGAAATGTAAGACTTGAAATATGGCCAGAACCACCATTTTGAGTAACTCCCTCTTTGTCTTGTATCTCCTCACTTTATCCTGTTTATCCCTACTAATCCTTGTTAAACTTGTTGAAAAAGGAAAAGTTAAAGACGGCTGGGTGCTGGTGACACAGGGCTCCTATATACTAAGGAGGCTGAGATCTGAGGATCAAAGTTCAAAGCCAGCCTGGGTAGGAAAGTCTGTGAGACTATTATTTCCAATTAACCATTAAAAAAAAAGCTGGACATGGAGCTGTGGCTCAAGTGGTAGAGCACTAGGACTAGCACTCAGGGACTAGCTTGACACGGAAGTCAAACTTTAGGACTGGCACATCTGCATGTGTGCATGCACACACACAAAGTGAAAATCTTAGGTGGTACGATTGGCACCTCCCTTGGATGGCTGGAATGGGCTAGGTATGTGCTGTCTGCCCTGGCTGATTGACAAGCCCTGCCCAGGGCACCAGAGAGGCTGCATTGCCTTTGTGCTATTCTTTCATGGCAGTGGAGCTTATGGCTTGGGCCTAGGATTGTTAGACATGGACACATGTAAGAAGGATGAGAAGGGAAGGAATAGTAGGGGAAAACAAAGGAAGGGGTAACAGTGCTTGATAGGAATGTGCTCCTTACCTTACTCATGTATTTGTAACCCCTCAGTACAGTATCCCCAGTGATGGGTGTGAAGTAGGTACTTGATGGCTGGCTGGATGAATATATTCTGACTCTCATCTTCAAGGACCAATGTCACACCAACATCACACAAACTACCACAGCAACTCAACCCTCCTCTTTTCCTCTGAGCCTGACTCATTCTCTCTCTCTCAGGATTCCAGGTACTCATTATTAACCTCAGAATTCTGTTCATTCTGCACCTACCGCCTGAAACCTTTCATTGTGTTCCTCACTTGATCAGGTCCTATGTAGATTTCTATATGGGGTGACTGGGCCTAGACCATTCCTATGGAATAGGTCACAATGTCTGGACACTTTTGTTTTTTTTGCTGTCACAATTGGGCTTGTGCTATGGGCATCCAGTGGGCAAGGCCAGGGCTGCTGCTAACAAACCCACGATACACAGTGTGGGTTCATTTCCCCAAAGAACTCTGTGGGCAAGCTACAGTATCATCCCCAGACATTTATTCTCCTTACTATGGCAGCCAGAACTCACCTTCCATCTTCTTCCTGCTGTCCAAACTCTTCCTCTAAAAACCAGTTTAGATCACTTGACATCCCTGATTATTTTGGTTGCTATTTACAGATTTGACCCCACAATGCAATGGGGGGGGTGGAGTTATTCATACCCATATGACCTAGAGAATATGGACAGTCATTCCCTGCAAACCAGCCATACCAGTCACTGAACACCTCCACAAATGTGTTATTTTTGATGCCTCGGTATCTCTGCATAGGCTGATCCTTCTGCATCAAATGTTTCCTCCTTGTCAGCATACGTAAATATACTGCTCAAAGACCAACTCTAGCAAAACATCGGTATTTCTGAAGCACCTGGGCTGGCCAGGCAGAGGGAAGGGTGCTAGAGAAGCAGATATGAACAAGACAGAACAGTCCATGTGCTCTTGCAGCCAGCAGAACCCTCTAGAATTTTCTGCAATAACAGAATGTACCAAATTGGCCCTAATATGGTTAACCTCTAGCCATTCTTGGCTTTTGAACACTTGAAATATGGGTGATCCAATGTAAGCTAAGTATGGGAAAAAAATGGAATAGAAAATAGCTGAATTTTTAAACACACAGATCTCATCTAATCTGAGGACCAATGCATGAGGTGGCTGTGTGGATTACCTTACCTGCTTCCTATAAGACAGAAGATGCGAAAGAAGGATGTTGGAAGGGGATGACAGCTAAAAGGAGAAGCAGGGGAGAACCACACCACTGCAAGGCTCCTCTGTGCACACGCCCATCCTCCCCTCCCTCCCCTCCCCTCCCCTCCCCTCCCCCCCCCCCCCCCCCCCGCCCCGCCACTCAGAAGTTCCCCTCTTTACAGCCACCGGGGTGGAGCCTTCAGATCATCCACACGTCACAGGATGGAAACTGAATCCTAGAAGGGGAGGTAGACTTCATTTCTGACTCTGCTCTAGACTAGAGTACAGATCAGCATCTGCTGGTGAGGGGGCACCCGCAGTTTCACCATACCTGAGCATTCTGGTGGGTGCACATGGCATAGTCCTACATGGCTGCACCCCAGACCCACATGCTTCATTATCCTTATGAACCTGCAGATGCGTGACTCCCGCATACCTGCACACTTGGTGGACATGCCATGCCAGCCCAGTGTAGCGCCACACATGCTTTGAAACCCCTATTCACCTGCACAAGGTATAGCCTCACATAATGGTACATGACCCTGGGCATCTGCACCCCAGCCCAGCCCAGCCCCATACAAAGTAACCTCACACAGCTTCACCCCGTATCAAGGTCCCAAATGGCTCCATGGGTGTAAAGTCACACCTGCAGTTCCGTGCCACCTAACCCTGCACTGCTGCCTGCCACACTATTTTGCTCACAACTCTATGCTACATAACCCTGTCCTTCTGCACACCATGGAGTTGCCCACAGCATTGAGGCTGCCTTCCACACTTCCAGCCAGCACTGGGTGCTAGCCCTCAGCCTGCACTACTGTCTCAGCACCCTCAACACCTCCAGGGCCACCTGAGTGCCACCAGCCTGGTTGTGCACTATGCTAAGTGCCCAATGGGGGCTTTAATGCCCACTAGAACCACTTTTAGGGTGCTGGTTCCCAAAGCCCAGGTTTTTCTAAGGAGTCACAAGCTCCTTCCCCAGTTGCTGTTCTTGGCTGTACAATCCTCTGTCCCCTGAAATCCCCGTTCACTCTGCTGCCAAGATTTGACCATAGTCTCTCCTGGGGTCCATGCCGCCTTCCGGCCCAGGCCCCCCCTTTCACAGTCTCCCTGGCTGTTCCCGAACACTACTGTCCCGTCCCTGCCACAGCGTGAGTGACATCTCAGCATGTAACTGACAAGATGGCTATTGTGATTGTTTAAACTCCTGCCCACTGGCCTCACCTCTGCGCTTGCGTGGTGTGGAATGGAATAGGAGGGTTTCGTCTCTATGGAAACGCTGACCATCCAGCCCACTTCTGAGTCAGGTTAACCATGTATCAAGTGAGACCCGACCCCTGCCTGGTGGCCCCCTCCTCCCACGTGTCAGAGTCCAGTCCCTCTCCCAGCCCTCGTCCCTTCTGCAACTCACACTTGGTGTGCCTGTCACACAGGGCCGACGCCCGCATGTCGCACAGTCGGATTGTCCCTTTGCTGCTGCTGTACACGAAGGTGTTGCAGTGGTGCGGGTGAAACTCAGCCGCCGTGATCACCTCTGTGAGCTCCTCCATGTTGGCCGGCTTGATGTCCACGATGTCTGGCACAGGCGAGTCAAGGAGGGAATGGGAGGAATGGGCAGGGAGGAATGGGAGGGTAAGCTACAGCACCCACGCTGGGAGTGGAGCAGGGCAGCTTTGGACACACACGGGATGGGCTTCTTGGCAACCCTGACTGCAGGAAAATGTTTCCGGTTTCAAAGACATAAGGCTCAGGGACCCTAACGGACCACAGTTCCTGAGTAGTCAGAGGTTGCATTGGAACTCAGGTCTCCTGACTCCTTATCATGGTTCAGGCCTTTCAGACTTGTAGAAGACATGGATGCAAGATTAATGTCATCTGCTCACACTGTCATGCTAAATAAAATAGGCCAACCTGCAAAGCCTTGCTATGAGTGTATGCATGTGCTGGCACTAGGTCTTGAACCCAGGACCTGAACCCTGAGCTGTCCTTGAGCTTTTTTTTTGCTCAAGATCAGCACACTACCACTTGAACCACAGTTTCACTTCTGGCCTTTTGGTGGTTAATTGGGGGTAAAAGTTTCAATGGACTTGCTTGCCTGGGCAGGCTTTGAACTGCAATCCTCAGATCTTAGCTTCCTGAGTAGCTAGGATGACAGGCATAATTTGTGCCAGGCATGTTATAAATACTTTTTGCTGCCTGTTTCCTGATAGTAAAGGACTAGTTCTATTCCAATCGAATGATTCACTTTGTTTGAATGTCACCTAGACTCCTAGATTGGCAAACAATCTCTATAGCAGATGGCAAATCTTTTCCATGAAAGCCTCCACGACCTCGCTTAATAATATAGTGATAGTGACAACAATGGCTGCCACTGTTTATTGAGCACTTAGTATAGGGCATTCCCTGGCAAAGCATATCTTGTACTTCTCATGACAATTTGTATAAGCAATACTTTCTTGACAGCCATTTGTGGAGGTGGAAATGGACTCACGAAATAACCTGCCTCAAAACAGATGGCTGGTGAGTGACAACATTTAGATTTCACTCCTGGTGCAAAAACCTGGGGCTGTTTCATAACCATGCAGAATTGGATGTACAGGCCCTCTTGTCTCCACGAGCTGTGATTTTTCTTTGATGGTCTGGTGGGAGTTTAAGTATCAGAAACAAGGCCACTTACATGTGGCTGGAGAGACCTAGGTTCCTATGGAGTGTACTTCCATAAAGCTAACACGCTCTTAGTTGTATCATGTTTTTCTTCAGTATTTTCCTCTCTGATCAAGATTATACCTCTATTTTTTGTGTGTGTATGTTAGAAAGGATTTATTCTAGTAAACAAGATGAAGTAGAGAGAGATGAAAAAGGAGAAAAGCTGTTTCCTGCTCCCCATGCAGGAAACAGGAGTTAAAAGTCTGTACATCTATTTTTTTTAAGGACACATCCTTAGATAAGAATGGAACTCTTAGCTTTGTGTCTGTGAAGGTGATTCAGTGGGGGTGAATACCCTCTGTGAAGTATCTGGCATCAATGAAGAAACGAGTCTGCTGGGATCCTTTCATACCCCTAACAAGAACCTACAAGCCACCTGGCTGGGGCAGAAGTTTGGACCCAACACCTTTCTAAAAGGAATCACACTCTGTGATGTGGATGTTTTCCACAGTAACTTTGACCACAGTGGCCCTCTTTGTAATTTTAGCCTCAGCTCGGTAGCCCTGAGTAGGTTTTTCTTTATTTTTGAATTCGTGGCCATACAACTGGTAGGCAGGTGCTCTACCACTTGAACCATACCCCCAACCCTTTTTGCATTTGTTATTTTTAAGGGAAGGTCTTGTTTTATGTCCAAGTTAGCCTGGGCTGCAATTCTTCTACTTGTGCTTTGGGGATGATGGGCCTGTGCCACTAAACCCAGCCTTTGTGCTTCCTCTATAATCTGGGATAAAAGGTGGGCATCTGTGCTCAGCCATTGAGTGAGATGGAGTCCCTTGAACTTTTATGCACAAGCTGGCTTTGAACTGTAAACCTCATTTCCATCTCCCAAGTAGTTAGGATTACAGGCTTCAGCTTTTGCACCCAGCAGCCTTTTTTTTTTTTTTTTTAAACTTATATGATTGTCTTCAAATTATCTTTAAGTTGGCTTGCTTTGTTTTTCTCAACTTAGTCTCATCGAAGCAAGAACCCAATGTTCATAATATCACGAGCTAGTTACATTTAATTATCTACATGAAAACAAATGTGTAACAATTAAAATGCAAATGTCTATGCAAAGCAATGCATTGAATCAATAAGCAATAATTGTCACCGACTATCCTACAGATGCTCTTCATTAAGCACAATCCCTGCTTCAGATGTGAGTTGGGGCCAAACACACTGATATTCTTAGTTCTACTAGCCACCTCCTATAAAACATCACCTATGCTCCTGCTAGAGCTAGTCCAACATGCAATTTGTTACAACAATGGCTTTGTACTTGGCTGTGCCTACTTCCCCTTCAATTATCCTGTTGGGTTCTTTCTAAAATTAGTTTTAAGACCAAGCTAACATTACATCTTGGTACAACCTTCCCTAACAAACCCAGATACAAATCTGACTTGGGTCTCTAGGGCATGTGGATTCTTGGATTCACAAAAATACCACCTTCCAGCTTCACTTCTGTCAGAGTTACGAACAAGAGTGTAGTTAGTACACACCCAGGAGTACTTCTGGCTGCTCGGGAGTCTGCAGGCTGAGGCTCTGTGGTCCTTCCCAGCTGCTGATCTGGGCCTTGGGCTCTGCAGCCACAGCATGGGGTGAGGGGTGGGGGGTGAGGGGTATGCAGAACTCAGTGTTCAGCGATTGTCAGATTTCATCACCCTCCACAAAGTCTTGATGTCCTACGGGTGCCAGCGAGCTGGTTTCTCATTTCCCAAAATAGGGGAAGAAAATCTGGTGTCAGCTTTCTCAACCTCTACCAGGATAGCTCAGAAAAACAAGCTGAACTGGAAGACATCTTTGCTGGGTGGGAGGGGGAGGTGCTACAGCCACAGCTATTTTTTCCCCACCTAAAAATAAAGCCCTGCAGTCAGAACATGTGAAAACAAAGTGGCAGGCACATTGCCTGCATCAAGGACACTTTCCCGGGGCCGGGAGGGTAAGGGGATGCTCATAGATTCTGCTCAGTGCCGCTGTTTCCTCCTCTTGAGAGGTACAGCCCCACTGAACCAATCTTTCTGAGTGTGAAAGGAGGGAGGTCTGGCCAATCCAAGAGGGAAATTTGTCTCCTGTAAATTTGTCTCCTGTGCTTTAGGTCTGAGCCCTAACTCACCCATCACTTCGGTGATGTTTTCTACAACCAGAATTTTTATGTCCTAGAAAGATTTTTTTTCTTTTTTCTTCATTTTTGCCAAAGCAGGGGCTTGAATTCAGGGCCTAGGAGCTATCCCTTAGTTTTTATCCACTCAAGGCTGGCACTCTAGCCTCAGTTCCACTTCTGACATTTTCCTGGTAAATTGGAAATAAAGAGTCTCATGGACTTTCCTTAAAGCTCAGCCTCCTGAGTAGCTACGATTATAGGCATGAGCCAGTGGTATCCAGCTGAATGGATTTTGTTTTTGAGCTAGAAGTTGGGACAAAAACCTGGTGAGGGGTTTCTTGACTTGTTTTCTAATACAGGACTTGCTGAGTTCATGAAACATGCAGGAGAGAGTCTAGTTGTCAGTGGTATATAGGGAAGAAGGGAGAAAAGTTCACTGCATTTCCTAAAAAGTCAAGACATTTCCTCAGGCTGTTTTTTTTTAAAAGCATTTTAGCATATACAGTCTCCCCTGTGGGTTAGAAAGGATGGAAAAAGGTGATGAGCAGTGCATGCCTCCCTGTATTATCTGGAAAATGGAAGATGCTTTTTGACAGTCAATTTTCTCTACCTTATCCTTTAGAACTCTCAATCGAAACTACTCTCCCATTGCCCCAAAGAACTAAAGTGCAAAAGCAAAAGATAACACTGACTCCCTCCCCTGCCCTAACCGCCCCCCCCCCCCACCCCCAGCTAATATACAATCTAGACATCCAACAGATTGCTATTAAGTTAACCCTGGGGCTTGACAGATCTGTTCTCTCTGACCCTAACTGCTTAAGGCATTCTTATAAATGCTAAACCCAGGCAAATTACCTCTGCTAACAAAAGGGGTTAATCTGGAGCTCTGCTGGGACTCTGGGGGGGGCCTCTCTGAGGACAGGAGGGGTTACAGGCAGTTTGGCAGCTGAGCTCCCAGGCTTGGAAGCCAGAGGTGGGAAGGTGAAGGGACTACTGTGCCAGGCACTAGCCTCAGGCATCATTTAAAATAATAATTGAAGACACTGAGAGGTCATCCCTGCAGGGATCTGCTTCAAACAAATAAGAAGCCAGAGCCATGAATTATGTCAGCAGTGGGGTGAGGGAAGGGAACAGATCAGGGCAGGAGGTAAGGGACGGTGAAGCTGTTTAAAAATCATCTCCCTAAGCCAGTGGCTCACGCCTATAACCCTAGCCACTCAGGAGGCTGAGATCTGAGGATTGTGGTTCAAAGCCAGCCCCAGCAGGAAAGTCTGTGAAATTCTTATCTCTAATAAACTACTTAGAAAAAGCTGGAAGTGGTGCTGTGGCTCAAGTGGTAGAGTGCTAGCTTGAGTATAAAGAAGTTCAGGGACAGTGCCCAGGCCCTGAGTTCAAACCCTAGGACCAGAAAATAAAAATCATCTACCTAATCCAACTGTAGACAATCCAAGCTCTTGACACACAAAGTCAACTTCTAGCACTTACTAATTTAGGAAGTACTTAAGTTTTATTTATCTCATTAAAATTTTTTTTCTTGTGCTAGTCCTGGAGTTTGAATTCAGGGCCTGGGTGCTATCCCTGAGCTTTTTTTGATCAAGGCTAGTGCTCTACCACCACTTGAGCCACAGCTCCACTTCTGGCTTTTTGCTAGTTAATTGGAGATAAAGGTCTCATAGACTTGGTCTTGGCTGTCTCTAAACCATGAGCCTCAGAACTCAGCCTCCTGAATAGCCAGGATTATAGGCGTGAGCCACTGGTTCTGAGCTTACTCATTTTTTTTTTTTTTGGCAGAGAAAGTTCTAAGGCTATTAAACCCACTGGATTCAAAATTCTAACAGTTCATTTTAGACTTATACTTGGAAAATGTTGAGCTAAAAAAGGACATGAAATATTATTGATATCTCTATCAAGGTAGGACTATGAATATGTTTCTTTTCAATTAGTGCCATCTCCACCTTGTTTTGAATGCAGTTGTAGTGTTTTAGGATGGCTTAAAGAACTTTTTATGTTTATGATATTTTAGGTGATGAAAGTTAGGCACAAAATATATACTGTAGTCTGATAATAGCAACACTTAAAAATGGGTTGACTAAGAGAAGCTAAAGGAAGGAAATACAGCTGTATCTTCGAAGGAGATTCAATTTTAAAGTTAGCATGTAGGTTTTCCCTTATTAGCGGGGTTACATTAACTTCATCTATCTGTTCCCATACTCTACAGATGCTCCCAAAAAATGGACTAATAATCTTCCAGATGCAAGGAATGCAGCAGTAACCAAAGCACACCCTTATCCCCCTGTTCCTATAGATTCTTTATGTTAGGGGACTCTGGTCAACAAATGATGTAAGTAAATAGACTATGTAGCATCTTAGACAGAGATAACAACCAAATACAAAAAGTAGAGACAGAGGGGAAGTCTGTGTGTCTGTGTAGTATGTGTTTGTGTCCTAAACTGAATAGGAGAAAGGTTCCTGGGGAGACCAAGAGTTTGATTCTTTCTTTTCTTTTCTGGCTTTTGTTCCTCTCTCTCTCTCTCTCTCCTCTTTTCTTTTTCTCTTATTCTAACTCTGTGTAATTGAATAAGCTAGCATTGTTGAAATGATGACATTAACACAATGCATATTCAGTAAAAATCAGTAGTGAGATTATTGATCACTTTCCTTTTTCTAAAATATTTACAGTGAACACACATTATTAGGCAAAGAAATAATAACTTTAAAAAATAGTTGTTTTCAATTATATTAAGTGAAGTAAGCCAGGCCCAAAGAAACATAGGTCCCATGGTTTCCCTTATTTGCAATAACTAGTATATGTCTGAGACAAGCAGAAAAGGTCAGATAAGATGATGTTAAGCGATAAGGACACAAGTGGTTTTTTCTTTCTTGCTATTGTTTCTAGAGTATTCATAAGGTACCACATCAGGTTTTTGTTGCTTTGTATGTCCCTCCCCCATGGTATAAGCCCTGTTTTCACTGTATTTGATGTTGGTATAATTTGGGGGAGTGGAAGGGAAAAAACAAATTGTTTAAATAGGGATACAGGTGGACCCATTGCAACAATGAGATGTACAAGATGTTATGTCGAAAAACAAACTTTACAATTTAGGGTAGGGGGAGTGTAGTTGTGGAGGTGGGAGGGAAGGGATGGTAGGGGAAAAACAAAACAAAGGAGGAGGCAACAATCCTTGATCATAAATGTACACATTACTTTGCTCATGTGATTGTAACTCCTCTGTACAGTATTTTCACAATAAAAACATTTAAAAAATAGTTGTTTTCACTGGGTGCTGTGGGTTCGCATCTGAAACACTAATGACTTTGTAGACAGAAGTACAGAGGAACATGGCTTAAAGCCAACTAGAGCAGAAATATTTGTTATACTATCTCCAATTGACCAGCAAAAATCTGGACTAGACACATGGTTCAAGTGGTAGCGCACCAGCCCTATGCAAATATGAGGCCCTGAGTTCAAACCCCAATACAAAAAATATATAGTATTCCTGCCTTAGTATTGTGAGAGAATTGACAGGCGAGAATTCCGATGGGTAAAGTTCAGGATAATATTGTGCTAGATATTACTACTACAACAAAATGGATTTAGATGATGGAAGCTCAGTGTTTATTTTGTTGTTGCTTAGCTGAAAGTCAGCTTGTCTCTAGGTTTCAATTTCTTGTCTTTAAATGAATAGAACCCTATCAATGGTTTTTATAAAGATTTTAATGATCAAAAGCACTGAGAAAAAAATCCTGTGTGAAATAAATTTTCTTTTTGCATCCTGTTTTGTGATATAAGCCCCCAGGTCTCTTATATGCATTGGTGGTATGGGTCTTGAACATCCTTACTGGCGGTGTTTTTTGCTACTGATGGTGCTGACTGTGCAAGCTGGCCCTGCTTCAAGCCGTCATAAGTTAGTCAAGGAAGGGAGGACAAGGAGAATCCCTTTCTGCAGGCTGAATGGTAGACTGGCCAAGTTGCACAGTGGAACCCAGAGCACTGCCACTCCAGTTCAAAGCTAGCTGAGGCTTCTCATATCCCGCGGTCAGCCTGCCAGTTGTGAGGGTAGAAAATCACGCTAGCTTGGCCTTGAATGCTAAGCATTAGGACTGCATTCCCTTTTGGGGGACAGGAATTATTTTGAGATTTTTTTTTTCTCTCTCAATGTCTAATTTTAATCTTTGGGCATTAAGCACCCACGTTTTGTCAGCTGAAAGGATAGGGGAGGTCTTGAAAAAAGGACTCCAAGGAGCATTCATTTCTGAAGAGCTTCACCAAATCCAACGTATAAATACCCATGGAATATTTGCCAACTGCTATGCTCAATCTGAGGGATAGGCATAGAGCCCCTTGATGCCATGTGAAACACAGAACTGGTTTGAAACCCTGGGCATGATTGGGAGAGCACCTAAAAGTTACAGTGTCAGACTTTGCTACACACATAGGCTAAACTGCTCAAAATGCTACCATAAAAATTGCCAGTTCAATACAGCTGGTTGCTGGTGGCTCACGCCTGTAATCCTAGCTACTCAGAAGGCTGAGATCTGAAGATCTTGTTTCAAAGTCAGCCAAGGCAGACAAATCTGTGAGACTCTTATCTCCAATTAACCAACAAAAAGCCAGAAATGAAGCCTTGAACTCAGGGTCTGGGTGCTATCCCTGAGCTCTTTTAGCTCAAGGCTAATGCTCTACCACTTTGAGCCACAGTGCCACTTCAGTTTTCTTGTGGTTAAGTGGAGATAAGACTCTCACAAACTTTCCTGGCTGGGCTGGCTTTGAACTGTGATCCTCAGATCTCAGCTTCTGAGTAGCTAGGATTACAGGTGTGAGCCACTGATGCCTGGCCACAATCACCTTCGATAGTCCTCTTCTACAGATGATGAAATGGAGAAATAGCACAGGGAGTAAATTAAGAAACATAAAAACTAGCCCAGCCAGAGAGTGGTAGTACTGGGTGAGAACTGTAAGCTGATTGGACCGCAGTGCCTGTGTTCTCCACACTGATGCTGTGCACTAAATGCTAGGGTTCGGGAGCCATGGCTTCCTTCTTGCCATACCTCCAGACCATGTGTCTGGCTATTGGTATAATACTTTCCACATGCCCTGTTGATTTCAATATTTACTTCATTTTCTTTGAGTTCACAGGTCTGAGATGGTTGTACTTCCCAACACTATTATAAATATCTAATTATGGTAAAAAGCCCACATATTGCTTAGAAGAAACTTGTCCATCACCCAGTGGTGCAGGTACCATGTTTTGCTGGGGGAGGGGGGGTGGTCTCACGTTGTTCTCTCCTGAGTCATGTTTCTTCTGCTTCTTTGGTAGATAAAAGCCATCACAAAAACAGTTGCTAAATAACACATAATTTAAGACACACCAGATAGCCGGTATTTTTTTTTTCTTGAGGCTGACTGGAGAAATGGCTGGCTTCTACCCCCCCAGAGGTGGCTATACTTCAATGACAACAAGCAAAGGGGTCCCAGTTTGTACTGTCTTTGGTGCTGAAGGCGGTGTGGTTGAAAGAGCTATATAGACATCAGTTATCATCACCATCATGAAGACGATGATTGTTTTACATACGGCTGCTTTAAGGGTGAATGGTAGGGTCTCATTTGTATGCTGGCATCTGGCAGGCTGTCACCCATTTCCAGCATATAACCTAAACTGCACTCTTAATATTCCCCTTTTGCATTCTCCCCAAGGCATCTGTCTCCCCAAATGCTTAAGAAACTTTCCTCCCTTTTGAAGGCCTAGAGGCAAGATTCAAAAAATATGCCACCTAGACTGGGAGAGCAGAAGCTCCAAGTGACAGCTGGCTGAGCCTGAGCAGATTTCTGGCTCTTGGAATGGATGGGAAAAAAGAAAGGGAACCACCACCCACACTTATTCTATTAGCAGCTGCAGTGCCAGAAAGCGCTATAGGCAGGTTCTCCCAGGTCCAGACAATGTGGCATGTCTGCTCTGTGACCAACAAAAGATGCTGCTCATGGTCTTCATGGTTAATTCTTGGTGTCTCTAAATAGATCTCCTAAGTGCCAGTGCTTGATGAGAGATGCATGGCTTAAAACACCTTTGGGTACCCTGGGTGTCACTGTGATACCTTCTTAGGGCTAGAATATATTTCCCCAGTCTACCTTGCAGGTAGAGGTGGCTGTAGAGGTGGTTATATGATTGACATCTAGCCAGTGGAATCCTATTCTAGAGGCTGGCTCATGGAATCTTTCCTGAGAGGTCTTTTATAACCTCCCCATATAGATAAGCAAGTGAACCTGGGACAGCTGTGAGAAGGAAGAGGCCCAAGGCTCTGAGTTACCCATTGCATGGTGATACTAGCTATGGGGGTCATCAATATTGGATTACATAGGAGAAATCATCTTTTATACATTGGAGGCATTAGTGAGATCTGTTTGACATCAGGACATTGAGAGTGTTATTCTCTTAAAGTCGGATTTGCAGCTTTGATGTCATTACAATTGACTACTGGATGATAACTACTCCTGAAAACCTGCCGCAGGCAATCAGCCTTCCATATGCACAGGTGACACACACCAGAATACAGGAATGCACAAGGGAAGGTCTTGCTCTCCTAGACTTTACAATGTTACTCAGGGAAACTATATTGCGTAAAGAACCCACTTCTCTGGACAAAATAGCAAGAATACAGCTATGAGTGGCTACTTGGGAGTTGAGGGAGAGTCATCCAAGGAGATGGCATTGGACCAAGGCCTGAGTAATGGTTTGTAGTAGCTGTATGAATGCTGGGGGCAGAGGATTCCAGAAGGAAGGATCAGCAGGAGCAAGGACTTGGAAGACATGGCTTACTAAGACCAGAAAAGTGATTAGTTGGGCGGAAGTAGAATGAATTAGGGAAGGGTGGTATGATAGGTACCAACGAGGGAGTCCGGGAATAGAAATGGTATGGGCTCTTCTAGACCACGGTAAATAACTGGGGTTTTAAGTGCAATGGGA
This sequence comes from Dipodomys spectabilis, assembly GCF_019054845.1. NCBI lineage: Eukaryota > Metazoa > Chordata > Mammalia > Rodentia > Heteromyidae > Dipodomys > Dipodomys spectabilis. The sequence goes on from NW_024870824.1 coordinate 13,542,225, forward strand.
AGCTTCTCCAAGACTGTTTTGCAGAGAAAGGATGTCATACGGATTTAATGAAAGGTCCATTCTGGTAGAGATGTGGAGTTTGTTTTGTGGAGGAGAGAAGACCAGAGAGATTGCAGCCACACAGGGAACAGCTCACTAACTGACACGAATGCAATTTGGTCAGAGACAGGATAGAAACTTGAGTTGCTTTGAGATGTGTTTTAGAGGAAAACATTGACAGGGCTCATGGTTAAATTGGGTTGTGATAGAATGAGGGGCTGGTGAATGAAAAAGAACAATAACACTGGCACGTAGGCCAGGTGCTCTGCTGCCTGAGTGGTAGAGCCAGGAACTGAGTGAGGAATTACACTACAGGGTCTGGTTTGGGGAAGAGTGGAGACATTCACCAAGGGAGCAAAACACCACCAGAGATACCCGTGCAGCAAGTTCCTTAACTTCTCTGAGCTATAAAAAAGAGCTAATAATGCTTACATTATAGGGGTGTCATATCAAATATACCACAGAGGAGGTAGAAACAGGAAGGAGGTATGGGGGCTTGAAAATTGCCAGTGAATCTTTTTTTGATGTGAATTTTCAGTTGCATGGAACCTGTGACATTTCCTAAGCTCAGGAGGCTCAGATCTGAGGATTGTAGTTCAAAACCAGCCCAGGCAGGAAAGTCTGTGAGACCCTTTATCTCCTATTAACTACTAAAAGCTGGCAATGGAGTTGTGGCTCAAGCAGTAGAGCATCATTAGCCTTAAGTGAAAAAGCTAAGGGACAGCACCCAGGCACTGGATTCAAGCCCCAGTACTGGCACCCGGAAAAAAAAAAAGGAAAAGAAATTTCACTGAGCTGTTTATGTTGTGCATACATTTTATACTCCAAGGAAGAGGTAAAAAGAAATACTTTAGTGTTGGAGATGTGGCTCAGGTGGTAGCGTACCAGCCAATGAGCAAAAGCATCAGAGAGTAAGTTTGAGTCCCAGTCTCAGACGGACAGACAGACACAGACACAGACACACAGACACACAGACACAGACACAGACACAGACACAGACACACACACACACACACACACACACACACACACACACACACACAGAAATACTTCAAGTTGCTCATGCAAGTGCTCAGTACTCCATAAATGGCCACTATCCTTTTCATTGTTATGGGACCAGGGACAGGATCTCTCATCCAACTGTTGTCTATTTGGTCCATCCCAGCAGTTGATAAATCTTTTTCTTTTTTTCTTTTTTGTCCGTCATGGGGCCTGAACTCTGGGCCTGGGCTCTGTCCCTCAGCTTTTCAGCTCAAGGCTAGTACTCTACCACTTGAGCCACAGCGCCACTTCCAGCTTTTTATGCTTATGTGGTGTGCTGGGGAATCAAACCCAGGGCCTCATGCATGCAAGGCAAGCACTCTATCACTGAGCCACCTTCCCAGCCTCTTGATAAATCTTTAGTAGAGAAAGGAACCTAACTGGATGTTAGGGTATTATTGTTGGCACAGTCACATTTAATCTTAACAGATAACACACAAATGCTACTTCATGAAAGAATTGATTCAGACTTCTAACCCAGAGCTAGTCAACCTTTATAGTTCAATACTTTCCTAACGTTATTGTTGGGGTGAAAGAGGCTCATGGGAGCCAATGTATTTTAAAAGAAACAAGCTCTTCTAAGTGCCAGGTGGTGCTGTGGTGACTGCTCCCCACCCTGTCCTGAGCCCAGCCATACCTGTGTATTCTTGATTCAGGCCAATTGACCGTTGGCCACAAGGAAAGGATACTAAAACTCTGATTGGTTATTTCAAAGTTCCATAGGTTAATCCTCAGGTCATCAGCAGACATGTAGGTTTCGTAGTCGCTGTTGACGGATATGGAGTTGATGTGATACGTGTGTGCGTTGGCAAATACTCTCCGAGGAGTGGCCTCTACCATCAGGTCCATAGGTCTCAGGACAGGCACCTGCCATGCAAGAAAGCCAAACTGCTTCAGAACCAAATCCCCTAGGAAAAGAGTGCACATAGTTCACATCTTTATCACCACGCCAAATCACAACCACACGAGAGGTTCTCGAAGCTGCAGGGATCACACGATGCTGACATTCTGGTCCTTAGCTGTCCTCTGTCACCTGACCCGGATGGGGAATTTCATTCTTCCTACATTCTAACTGGCAATCCCTGAGACCCCTCCAGGCGACCTCATTTCAGGGGAACCTAAGTTCCATGGGGAGGGAGGCATCGGTTTCCAGACTGGTCAGTACAGTTCTATGTATTGTTATTAGCCGACATGAGTTGTACAGAGGGAGATTTCATTGATATATTTCCACACATGTTGACAATATGTTCCCATCAGTGTCATCCATCTGTCATTGCCCCTCTCCTTCCTTTCCCCCCACTTCCCAAACAGGGTACACAGATTTCCTTGTTTAATTTTCAAAGATGCAAACAATCTATTTTTACTACATTCATCCTCTTTTAATATGTGTTTCAAAATTATTCACCTTGCATTATCTTATAGTTTTTTTTTTTAAAAACCATGAAATCTATTTTTTTTAAAGGCAATTGTGAACCAGGAGCTAGTGGCTCAGGCTTATAATTGTAGATACTCAGAAGGCTGAGACCTGAGGTTGATGTCAGCCTGAACAGGCTAGCTTTCCTAAGTCCATGAGACTCATCTCCAATTAACCACCAAAAAAAGCCATTGTAGAGATGTGCCTCAAGTGGTAGAGTGCCAACCTGGAGTAGAAAAGCTACGGGACAGTGCCCAGGCCCTGAGCTCAAGCCCCAGTACCAGTATAAAAGTCAGAAAAAGAAAATTATGGGAGAATTTTGAGAACATTTCGTTCAACTTTAATCTCAACTGATCCACATGTCCTTTCATCTCATGGCTTTCAATTTCTGGTCTTCATTTCTAGGGTCACTTTGGGAAAACACACCACCAGAAACTCTTATCACCCCAACTGCTAACAAACTTGTCCATCCTGTCTTAGTTGACTTCAGAAAATGCTTCTGTATGTCACCTTGACAATGAAATTAAAATTAAAAAAGAGAAAATCTTGGCTTATTTCTCTTGTCTTAGAGCCCTAACCAGGCAGTGGCCACCTTCTACTCAAACTGACCCCGTTGGAACCATCAATCCTAGGATCATCTTATTGATCTATAAAAGGTGCTCAGCAAATATCTGTTGAGTGACTTTTGTAAGGGTAAATACTGTCAAGCGTTTCCCTCTTGGCAGGTGAGAGAATCAGGGAGGTCAATCATCTTCTACGAGTGTATCTCTTGGTAGAAAATACGAACAAAGGTATGTCACTCTTGTGATTCTGAATTCTGGGTCAAATGGTTCTTAAGAAGTGAGAACATAAATATCAGAGAGAGACATGTCTGAAATGAAAACAACCCAGCCCAACAACCCAACCAACCAAAAGTATCTGACGCCAGTGCAATCCTCTAATAGATACAAGAAAGTGAAGAATCTAAGCATCAATCTTCTTGCATCCGACCCCTGGCTGACTGGCGGCCAGGTGGAGAGGAAAGCTTCCTCTTCTGCATTGGCTGCAGCCCCAGTGTTGATGAGGAGCCACCATAAACAGTGACCCAACTCACAGTGCCCACATTGCCCTCTAACCTTCCGCACACTCTTTCAGGACTATAGACCGAGCACTGTACAATATCCTAGGTGGTGGCGGGGGGGGGGGTGAGGATGGGGAGGAATTCACCCATTCACCCGGTGAGCACAAGGCAGAGATCCTGCTGATACACATAGCTGACCTACTCGGGGGGAGATAGACATGAACTCTATCATCTCCTAGTCCATAGAGAATAGTGCTAAGGTGGGAGTCAGCCTGGTCAGAAAGATCTAGAGAACCTTACCTAGGAACATGTATGTATGTGGGGATGTGGATGAGTATGGTTAAACTGGGTCAGATGAGGAGGGAAGAATGTTCTGGTCGGAGATATGGCATGTGCAAAAGTGCTGTGGTGGGGGTAAAAAAGGCAAGATTGATAGATTAGCACAGCTGAGATGGAGATGGTGATGGAAACTCTTGTGGCAGAGGAGGTGACAGGGTAGACAGGAGGCTAGTGACAAGAGTTTCACCCATAGGCCATGAGCAATGGAAAGAAATGGAGGTGTTTTGATGACTGAGGTCTGATGAGTTAGATTTTTATCCCATCATCCCAGATGCAGAGTGGGGAAGGAGTTAGAGGTCTAAGGTAGAAGCCTCACAGGGAAGATGTATGCTTTGAACACAAACTGAGGGGACAGTTGAGGCTCTGCAGCGGATAAAACACACCTTTGCCATTAGGAACTCTGAAGCATTTACTGGGCTTCCGTGCAGGGCCCCGCATCCTTTCCACGTGGTCTCAGATAATTCAACACCTCTGTGAGACGGGCCTCAACACCAAGTGTAGTACAGAGAGAACCAGCTGCAGAAGGAAAAGCTGCTAGCCCAGGGTGGCCTCCATACGGAGTGGAACACAGGCAGGATAGGAGCTTAGGCTGCTCTGGCTACAAAGCTAGAGCTCTCTTTTCTGCTCAAATGTCACTCAGACAAGGAAGGGACCAGGGCCCTCGAGGAGATGCCAGGAAACTGCTGGAGAATTTATAGAACGAATAGCACTGTGGGAGTCCTCAGGGCAGGGATGGTCACAGCGCTGCGGCTAGGAAACTTCTGTGTAGGCCACAGGCTTTTACAGGACAGGGCATCTGCTCTGTGTACTTTTAGAAGCATGGGTCACCCTTTTAAGTGGTTGTTCTTTTCTTCCTCTTTGGCAATACTGGAGTTTGAACTTGAGGCCTCATATTTGCTGGGCAGGTGTTCTTCCAATCAAGTCACACTCCTAGACCTTTTTGCTTTATGTTATTTTTCAGATAAACTCTTGTATGTTTTCCCCCCTCCCCCAGGGCTGGCCTGATCTATGATCCTCCTACTTTCTTCGCTTTCTGTACGGCTATGAATACAGATGTGCACTACAAACTCATTCATTGAGATGGGACTCTCACTAATATTTTTGCCTGGGCCTGCCTTGAATTTCAGTGATTTCCCTTAAATTCTTTGTGTGTGTGTGTGTGTGTGTGTGCGCACATGCATGTGCATGCCAGTACTGGGGCTGTTGCTTAGCTTTTTCACTCAAGGTTGATGCTCTGCCACTGTAGCAATCCCTCAACTTCCTGTCTCAAATTTCAATCCTTCAGATCCCCATCTCTTGACGAGATAGGATTACAGGTGTGAACTACGGTGTCCAGCCTGTACTATGCTTTCATAGTTTGCCAAAAAGGGACAGCCTACCTGGAGTTTTTGAGTAACCTGCTCCTCCCAACCCTACCCTGCCTAGAGCTCTAAAGAAATGGAATGTGGGCAGCTTCCTGCCTCCCAAACTCCTCATTGCTGCATGATGTCTGCAGAGCATGGCTGTGGCTGTGGCGACAGGGAACTGCCAGGCCTGGGCTGCAGCTTAATGTGACGGGCCTGCCTGCTAATGCGGACTGACATGTGCCATGATGGGCCGCGTAATGGGGAAGAGCTCATGCAGGTGTCTAGGGATAGGCTTTCATGCTTTGCCTAGAGAAGGCAGGTGTGTGTACTCTGTGTGTGTGTGTGTGTGTGTGTGTGTGTGCGTGTGTGTGTGTATGTGTACAGGAGGGTGGGGGTTTTGAATGTCATTCATGGCATGGTATTTCAACATGATTCCTGTGGTCAGTGGAAGCAGGGATGAGTGAGGAGAGCATGCAGGCACTGTATGGGCTTGGGCCCCTCCGTTGGGGGCCCGCAGCGGGAAGAGCTACTCACTCTTCCCCCAGTTGGGCTGGGGCTTTCCATGCTGAGTGCAGACACAATTCAGCCCTAGCAGAGCACAGATGCTCATTCACTCACTCAACCTCCCCGCCCCCCAGCCCCTTCACAGCCTCGTTCGGCCTGCCCCACCCCACAGGAGTAGGGTAAGGGTGTGCAGGGGAAGGGATGTTTCACCCAGCTGAGGCGCTGGGTCTGAGTGAGCACACGTTGCCCCTTCTGAACACAAGGCAGAAATATGAAACAAAGATTTGCTGAACACATGGAACAGTCCGATGCTTTGAAGACATGCTGTAGACTAGGGCCATCGTCATCATCCATCTGTGTTGGGGGGACATGACGGAAGGCTATGCTGTCTAGGTGTGACCCCTTCATCATCATCATCATCATCATCATCATCATCATCATCATCATCATCATCAGTGTGTGTTGGTACTGGGGTTTGAACTCAGGACTTCACACAATCACGTGGCTTTTTGACTCAAGGCTAGAACTCTAAACCACTTGAGCCACAGCTCCACTTTTAGCCTTTTTTTTTTTTTTTCAGTCATGGGGCTTGAACTCCTGGCCTGGGAGATAAGAGTCTTATGGATTTTTCTGCCCGAGCTGGCTTGGAACCACGATCCTCAGATCTCAGCTTTCTGAGTAGCTAGGATTACAGGCATGAGCCACTGGCACCTGGCCACTTCTGGCTTTTTGACTGGAGACAAGAGTTTCACAGATTTGCCTGCCTGGGTTGGCTTCAAATTGTAATCCTCAGATCTCAGCCTCCTGAGTACCTAGGATTATAGGTGTGAGTCACTGGTGCCTCGCTCTCTTCTTGGATCTCCAATGCTATCTAACCTGGATACCTATGTCTGTGAATAGGAAAGTTTGAAAACAAGTTACCTAAGCCAGTTCCTGGAAGTACAGATGAAGAGATAAGAGTTTAAGTTCTTCGTTCAGGGTCACTGTGGGGATCACTGCCACAGCCCAGAGTTCTGCCTCTCCTCCCACCATGTGCCTCAATCAAGAGCACTCTCTCTCTCTCTCTCTCTCTCTCTCATTGCCAATCCTGGGGCTTGAACTTCGGACCTAGATGCTGTCCCTGAGCTTTTATTTTTTTGCTCAAGGCTACCACTTGAGCCACAGCTCCATTTCTGGCTTTTAAGAACCTCATGGGCTTTTCTACCCAAGCTAGCTTCAAACTGCAATCTGCTGAGTAGCTAGGATTATAGGCATGAGCCACCAGCACCCGGCTCAAGATGACAAAACCAGACAACACCCAGGGTCAGGCCAGGGTCTTTTTGCTTTTTTGTTTGTTTGTTGTTGTTACTGTTAAAGGAGAGGCCTCACTATGGAGCCTAGGCAGATTTAGAAATCATGACCCTGCCTCAGTCTCCCGGAGTCCTGGGGTTACAGGCATGAACCACCAGGCATGGCTAGGCCAGGATCTTTCGGTGCAGTTTAAAGCCTCTGAACTGAGCCACGCTGGCAGCTGTTGGTGAGACTGTGTTGTGCAAATTGGGGCCTTGGATCTGCAGAGGACACCGCAGTTCTGAGCTGCCAGATGGGGAGGTCCCCACGTTCAGGCACCTTGAATAGCTCCCTGGCCCTGGCTCAGTCTCAGCTCATCCTCACAAGGCTGATTCCCAGGGGCCATTACCGCAGGCCCGTGGCTCACCAGGATGCCAGGACCACGCTAGAATAGCCACAGAACAATGTTCCGGGACACTGTCCTGGACTAGGGCTGGTGGAGACATAGGTCAGGTGCAATAGGACTGTGTGCTTTCCCCAGAGGCCACATAGCTCCCCTTCTGCCTTCACTGAAGGCTCAGTTCAGGTGTTACCCCCTCAGAGAGGCCTTCTACCAGCACCCCTCCATTTATGCTCCCCTATAACTCCTGAGAAGATTTGAAACACACACCCCATCACTGAATTATCTCTTGTATATATGATGAGCACCACTGCACAGATCAAGAGGCACAGAAAGATTAAGCAATCAGATTCAAGTCACACAGCGAGCCTCAGGCAGAGCAAGTACTCATGCCTAGCGCTCCTTCACCCAGGAGTCAGAAGTCAGAGTCATTCTGTTCTTGGACTTGCACACTGCACACGGCTACTTGGGAGAGATGCAGGGAGCAGACCCCTCATGGAGGGTCGGGGGGGGGGGCCCTGCTGGCTTGGATCCTAGAAGGCACAGTGCAGGAATTACCAAGATACACCCCCCCCCCCGTGACCTCCATAGGAAATTGAGAAAGCAGAGGCTGTTACAAAAGGAGTTGCTTTACTGATTTCAGCCACACTCTTCTCATTGTTGGCATACAGAAAAGCCATTGATTTTTGAGGGTTAATTTTATACCCTGCTACTTTGCCAAAGTTTTGAATCAGCTTGAGTAATTTGGGAGTGGAGTCCATGGGATTCTTTAAATATAAGATCTGCAAAGAGGGAGAGTTTTTATCACCCTGCATCAGAATCAACTCCAAATGGATCAAAGACCTCGGAGTCAAAGCAGACACCCTGAAAACATTACAGGACGGAAGAGGAGAAACCCTAGGTCTCCTTGGCACAGGCTGAAATTTTCTTAATAGAGACCCAGAAACACAACAAATCAAAGAAAGGCTGGACAAATGGGATTGCATGAAATTGCAGAGCTTCTGCATGGTGAGGGACATAGCTAGCAAGATCAATAGAAAGACCACGGACTGGGAGAAGATCCTCACTAGCTATACAACAGACAAGGGTCTCATATCTAAAATATACTTGGAACTCAAAAAATTAAATCCCCCATCAACAAATCCTCAAAGAAACAACCGCCCAATAAATAAGTGGGCTAAAGACTTAAAGAGAAACTTCTCTGAAGAGGAAATAAGAATAGCCAATAGACATATGAAGAAATGCTCAACCTTGCTAGCCATAAAAGAAATGCAAATCAAAACAACATTGAGATTCCACCTCACCCCAGTTAGAATGGCTACATCAAGAACTCTAACAACAACAGATGCTGGAGGGGATGTGGACAGAAGGGAACCCTACTGCATTGTTGGTGGGAGTGTAAACTTGTTTAACCACTTTGGAAAACAGTATGGAGTTTCCTCAAAAGGCTCCACATAGAGCTCCCCTATGACCCAGCAATACCACTTTTGGGCATTTACCTGAATGTTCACAAACAAGACCACACTAAAGCTACCAGCATGACTATGTTTATTGCAGCATTATTTACCATAGCTAAGATATGGAACCAACACAGATGCCCCTCAGTAGATGAATGGATCAAGAAAATATGATATATATGTATATATATATATATATATATACATATATATATATATATATATATATATATATATATATATATATATGAATTCTATGCCTCCATCAGAAAGAATGACATTGCCCAGAAAGAATGACATTTGTTAGGAAAAGGAAAGATTTGGAAAAAATTATATTAAGTGAAGTAATCCAGGCCCAAAGAAACATAGGCCCCATGATTTCCTTTATTTGCAATAACTAGTATAAGTTTAGGACAAGCAGAAAATGCCAAAAGCTATGTACATATAACCACATAAGATGATGTTAAGTGAAATGAACCCCAAGATAGGGACACATATCTTTTTTCTTTCTTGCTATTGTTTCTAACATATTTATAATGTATCATGTGATTTTTTTTCTTTATATGTTCCTCCCCAACAGTATAACCTCTGTTTTCACTTTATTTGACGTCGGTGCCCTGAATCTTGTATATACACTTCTCTAATTTGGAGAGGGGAAGGGAAAAAAACAAAATGCTTAAATAAGGATACAGGTTGACCCAGTGTAACAATGAGATGTGCAAAACACTATGTTGAAAACGAACTTTACAACTTTGGGGGGGGGTTGTTGTGGAGATGGGAGGGAAGGGATGGTAGGGGAAAACAAAGGAGGAGGCAACAATGCTCAATATGTAATATATTCATTACCTTGCTCATGTAACTGTAACCCCTCTATACAGTATTTTTACAATGAAAAAGGTAAGAAAGAAAGAAAGAAAGAAAGAAAGAAAGAAAGAAAGAAAGAAAGAAAGAAAGAAAGAAAGAAAGAAAGAAAGCAAAGAAAGAAAAAGAAAATACCATTCCTGGACCTAAGACATGTATCTGAAGGAAAATACATCAACACATAGTGGAGGCAGTTGTATGCCATGTTTACAGTATAACATTTTGGTGACCACTTTGGTAATTTTCCACCATCTTCCATAAGTATCCTAAGTATCTACCATCTTCCTAAGTATCAGTTGGCAGGTCACAAGGCCCTGCGTTGGAGACATGTAATAAAAGCTGAGCAGAGCCCTGAAACCCAGCAAGCCACAGGCTCCTCCTTTACAAGACATCTGTGGAAATGCACAGCAAGAAGAACTGGAGGTGAGAGCCCTTGACCTCCACAGCATTTATGTCAGAGAAAAAAACAAATAACGCTGTGTTTACCGTGGCACCTCCCGCCATCCCCTCCTGGCCCCAATGATGCCCCAGAACAGGTTCCAGGCAAAGCTCTGAGGGAAAAGGGGTGGACAAAGAACAATGAAGTTGGGGAGAAGAAGGGTAAGGAAGGAAGGAAAAGGAGAGAAGAGAAAAGAGGAAGGGAGAGGAGGAGAGAGGAAAGGGGAGAATGGGAGAGGATGGGAGAGAAAGGAGAAAGGAGCCCAGATAAAGCCTTCAACAAAAATTACCTGAGCATGGGGCTGGGAAGGTGGCTCAGTGGTAGAGCGCTTGCCTTTCATGCCTGAGGCCCTGGGTTCGATTCCTCAGCACCACATAAGCAAAAAGAAAAAAGCCGGAAGTGGCGCTATGGCTCAAGTGGTAGAGCGCTAGCCTTGAGCTGAAGAGCTGAGGGACAGCGCCCAGGCCCAGAGTTCAGGCCCCATGACTGGACCCCCCCCAAAAAATTGCCTGAGCATCTACTATAGCTGGGCAGGTACCACAGAAGCTTCCTGTAGGCCAATCATGCACAACTCCCTCTCTCCTTCCCCTTTCTCCCCTTCTTCCTCCTCCACCCTCTCATTCTTTTTGGGAAAGTCCGACTAGGAGCACAGGTTTGCACTCCATGACGAAGTGGGGTGAAGAAGTTTTCCCATTAGAGACACCAAGTAAGGGGGGAGACTCACTCCATTTCCCTTCCCTTTACACAGGGTGTCCTCTGAGCAGCATTGGTCATGCTCACGGCACCTGGACTTTCAGGGTGAGGCATCTTGGGAAGGGGTGAGCCACTGTCTCCACCTTGTGAAGACTCTTATTCTGAAGCAATGCCATGCAGTCCATGGCAAGGGCTGAGCTGCTGTCAATCAGGGCTCAGTAGGCCCAGGGGCTGGTGGTGACTTCTCAAGAATTGTGTGCAACAGTGTGGAAGGAAATCACTCCTCAGCTCAAACCTCCACCTCTTCATCCCTAACACCAGATCACCTCAGGAGATACCCACAGCTGGCCAGGATTTTCCTCCCTCCTTTGCAAAAGATAGACATAAAAGGTGTGCATTCACCTGTCCTGAACATGACTACCTGGGTACATGCTCCCAAACCTAGCATCTTATAATACATTTCCAATTAACATGTTTACTTTTTACCCTTTGTCATTATTTGTCAAAATTACATGGCTGTGTTGTATTGGTGAGTTATGTTTTAATGATAATCACAACAATTAAACTCAGCAGACAATTTTGAACCCTAACCATCATATAGGATGAAAAAAAATCTCTTAGGAATGATCCAAATACATTTAGTATTTATTTGGGGTAATTTCTTCCCACTTGAAGTGGAAGAAAAGACAATATAAAGTCACTGGTTTCTAAAGAGGGAGTTTGTAGTCTTGTCGTGGTGCCATGGGTATTCAATTGCTATGGTTCTTACATTCCATTGGCCATATTAAAAAGGTGATCCTGTTGGAGTTAATGCCTTTGAACAATGGACTTAACAATTTAACAAGGGAGATCAAGAAACTGGGAAGATAAATGGAGAAGGGAGGGTGAATGCAGTCATAATGTTCAGTGTACACACATGAAAGTGGGACCAGGTAATCTGGGCTGGATGGAGTTGGGAGAGAATGATAGAAAGGATAATTGGTGGACATTGATCAAGATGTGTAGTTATAAACTAATACATTGAACTGAAACCTCTCTCTGTACAACTACTTAAAGATAACAAAGGCTGATATAAAAGTTTTAGTTTAACTTGCCAGTGTTTAACCTATTCCTGAAATCACATTTTCTGCAAGTTTCTAACCAGTATATAAGCATAGAATTTGTAACGGTATGTTTTGCAGACCTGGGTATGGATGCTGGCTGAGCCATTTACCAGTCATGTGGCCTTGGTCTTGTTACTTAATTTTCTTCACTATCAGTGAGCAGTATGAACTCTCTGAGCAGCATTGTTGAAAGAACTTCGTATACAGACTGGCTCCAACTATCAACTATAAAACATTGTGGAGTGTTGGCCCACAGATTCCAAGTTGAAGACCAGCCTAGGCCATGGTGACGGACCCTGTCTCAAAAAGTAGTGTTTTCTCTCATATGTGGAAGCTAGATTTAGTTTATAAACTTCTTACATGGGGTGGTGTTCAAGTGTATACAAATGTATTTAACTGAAATACCATAGATTCAAGGAAGAACTCAAATAGTATTTTCCTTAGAAAGGCAAAGTTCAGTAAAATAAAACACCAGGAAGTGAGTACTTGAAAGGGGTGGGGTGGAATCAAGGAAAAGGGGTGGACAAATGAAGCGAAGAGGGGGAGAATGAAGACAAGAATCCAATGTATATCCTACAAGATTAGTAAGATCGAGGAAAGGGGTGGATGGGGGGGGAGGGGAGCATGTTGATGGGGTGACATTGATCAAGGCACCTTGTGTTTATAAATGGCTTTGTTAAATGGCAGCACCTTTGCACAATCACTCAATGATAATTAAAAAATACTAAGAACAGAAAGCAACACTCATAAAGTATGTGTTTCAGGCCAAAATTGTATGAGGCTCCTAAGACAAGTTACTGATTTCACAAAGGCCTTAGAAGACAGGTAATAAAGTCATTCCTATGATGTGTGTATCTAGAAGGTCATGAAGCTTCTTAGAATGGTCAGCCACTCTAACAGCACCTATGGTAGCTGCCAGTACTTGTGTGTATGTGTGTGTGTGTGTGTGTGTGTGTGTGTGTGTGTGTGCACGCGTGCATGTGCACGCATGCTAGTGTTTGAACTCAAGGCCTGGGTGCTATCCCTTAGTGTTTTCACTCAAGGCTGGCATTCTACCACTTGAGTTGCAATTCTACTTCTGTTTTTTTTTGTTTGTTTTTGGTGGTTAACTGGAAATAAGAGTCTTACAGACTTTCCTGCCATGGCTGGATTTAAACTGTGATCCTCAGATCAGAGCCTCTTGAGTATTAAGATTACAGGGGTGAGACACTAGTGCCCAGCTTATATTAGCTTCCAATTATAGACTTGTGGAAGATTCTGAGACATTGCCTAGAGGATTTTTTTTTTATTGCCTATGAGTTTTAGCCTTCCTTCCCTCCCCCTAGAGAGTTCAGTCATGATTATACAACTTAGTATTGCTCTGGGAGGGTGGCTAGTGGAATGCCTAGTCACTGGGTAGCAATTAACTTTACTGGGGGAAAAAAAAAGAGTAGAAAACTCTCCTGATTAAGAGTTTTCCAAATAGCTTCTGTCCTTGATGTCATTAAAATCTTGAACAATCTGGACCCTCATCCAATTATCAAACCAACCTGGAGTGTGGGGGGAAGAGTCTGCCATCATGTATACCCATTATTAAAGGGTAATTCAGTGTAACAAACCAAATTGAGTATGCACAAAGACTGTCAAATAAAATAAACCACTAACAAATTAAATTACTCTACATTTTCAGTGGGAAGAATGCCAGTCACTTTTCATTTTAAAAAATATGCATCGTAATTCCATAAAACACACACACACACACACACACACACACACACACACACACAGACGAGTATTAGAAAGCCTCTTGTTATCTGTGCTGAGGTGTATTTCTGCAGACACAGCTCTCTTCGTTTCAGAGAATGAAGCTTTAAGCTTCACTCTCATCACAGAACTTGTTTCCATAGATCAATGGTGGATGGAGTTAAAAATGTATGAGTTATAGGTTGGCTCTGCTTATGATGACATCAGAGTTGTTATTTCCAGAATGGACCTGTCACTCAACAGCTTCCCCACCAAAACCCCAAGGAATCCTATCCAAATAATATGACTTTTATATTTCCTTGCTCACACCCTTCAACAGCTTCTATATATCCCTAATTTCTTTTTTAACTGTCTTTGTTACATAGATTGAAATAAGCCTGAAAGGGAGAAAAGGGGGAAAAAACCTTTGGAGAAAGTCAAGCTTTGTGCTTGAGGTTATTAAATATCTTTGAATTATGTTCTTTCATTTGACAAACATTTATTAAGTGCCAATCACTGCACGAGGTGGTACATATATAGAGTGAAACAAAACAGGTTGTGCTGTGGAACTGAAAGTCTAATAGCAAAGGAAGATCTACATATCTCAATGCAAACATTGTCAGGAAGCATTCCTGATGCTATCAAGGAATGCATAAAGTTCCAGGCAACAGGAGGCTCCCTCCTCATTTAGATTGGGGGAAGTCAGGTAAGTTGTTTTAAAAGAAGTGAAAACTCCCTTTCCAAAAGGAAAGCCATGAACATCTTAGAGTCTCAATCAGAAGCTCTTAATGAGAGGCCATGTCAACTCAGCCATGTCTAGATACACTTCAGGAGTCCACTCCTGCAGGACTGTCTCTGGCACTTGTGGGTCAGGGCTGGGAATGCCAGCTGCCCTGTAGTACACAGGATAGATCCTCTAGCCACAAGGAACTATCTGCACTGCAATGTCAGTACCTCTGAAGCCGAGAAACCCAGCTCTCAAGGAAGTGCTCTGCAACATGGTGTCATTGTAGGGCAGAGAGAAGAAGCAATAGGCTTTGACAACAGGCAGTAAAACATTCTACTTCAGGGCTGGCAGTGTAGCTGAGTGATAAAGCATTTGACTAGCATAGGCAAAGCCAAAGTTTCAATCCCTAGCACCATCAAAATAAAAACAACAACCACCCCTCAGAAAACTATTAACCTAAAATAAGGCTTATTGGAGACCCCAGAGAAGGTAGAGGGAGGAAAGGAGAGGGTAAGCTGAGGGGAATATGAGGAAACTACACTGTATGTATATATGAAACATCGTAAAGAAACCCATTAACAAATTGTAAGTTAAAAAAAGAGGTATAAGCAAGATAAATAGGAAGCCCACAGAATGGGAGAAGACCTTTACTAGCTATGCTGGTAGACAAGGGCCTCATATCTAAAATATATTCAGAACTCGAAATATTAAACCTCCCCCAAACAAATCCTTACAGAAACAATAAGCCAATTAGTAAATGGGCTAAAGACTTAAAGATAGACTTCCCCGAAGAAGAAATAGGAACGGCTGATAGACACATGAAAAGATGTTTTACATCTCTGGCCATAAAAGAAATGTAAATCAAAGCAACATTAAGATTCCATCCCACCCCAGTTAGAATGGTCATTATATCAAGATAACTAACAATAACAGAGGCTGGCAGGGGTGTGGTCAAAGGGGAAAGCTACTATACTGTTGGCGGGAGTGTAAACTTGTTCAACCACTCTGCAAAGCAATATGGAGGTTCCTCAAAAGACTAACGATAAGGCTCCCCTATGTTGCAGAAGTTCCACTACTAGGCATCTATCCAATTGACCACAAACCAGACTACACTAAAGTCACCATCTCGACCATGTTTATTGCAGCATTGTTTCCCATAACCAGGATATGGAATCAACCCAGATGCCCTTTGGTGGATGAATGGATCAAGCAAATGAGGTACATAATATACACAATGGAATTCTATGCTTCCATCAGAAAGAATGATATTGCCCCATTCATAAGCAAATGGAAAAATTATATTAAGTGAAGTAAGCCAGACACAAAGCAACATAGGCTGCCTAGTTTCCTTCATTTGTAATAATGAGAATGTGTCTATCAATCTACAAGTAAACCTAATGGACAGTAAAAGACAAATAATTATATCTATACATGATGGATTAAATAGCACTCTAAACATTCACACAGTGAGAACAAAGGATGATATTCTTAGGAGAGGATCACAAGGCCTTAATAGTATGTGCATAAGATCATATAAAACTATGCTTATAGAAGTAAACCTCAAGAAATGGAAGTTTGAGGGTTTTTTTTTTTGTTATATTGTTTGTGTTTCTTTTTTATTTTCTTCTTTCCTCTTTTTCTTGGGGGGGAGGGGTTATTCCTTTCTGCCACTCTAATTTCTGAATCTTTTGTCTTGCATTTAAGTTTATCTGATTTGGGGAGGGGAGAGGAAGGGACAGCACAGAAATGGTGGAACAAAGGGTGAACCAATTCAGTAGTGAAACTCACTAGACACCATGTTGGAAATTAACCATACAACTTTCGGGGGGAGGGAAGTTGGGATGGAAAAACCTGGCAGAGAATGAGGGGTGACACTGTTAAAAAGGAAATGTATTTGGAAAGCAGTATGGAGGTTCCTCAAAAGACTTCACATAGAACTCCTCTATGACCCAGCAATCCCACTTTTGGGCATTTACCCTAATGTTTACAAACAAGACCACACTAAAGCTACCAGCACAACTATGTTTATTGCAGCATTATTTACCATAGCTAAGATATGGAACCAACCCAGATGCCCCTCAGTAGACGGATGGATCAAGAAAATGTGGTATATATACACAATGGAATTCTATGCCTCTATCAGAAAGAATGACATTGCCCCATTTGTTAGGAAATGGAAAGGCTTGGAAAAAATTATATTTAGTGAAGTAAGCCAGGCCCAAAGAAACATAGGTCCCATGGTTTCCCTTATTTGCAATATCTAGTATAGGTATGAGTCAAGCGGAAAAAGTCAGAGAATGTGATGTTAGGAAAACGAACCCTCAAACATGTATTTTAATGTTTTTGTTTCTTTCATGCATGTGTTTCTAACGCATTTATAAGATTATTTCTTTGTTGCTTTGTATGTCCCTCCCCCACAGTGTAACCCCCGCTTTCACTATATTTGATGTCAGTATAACATGTGGAGGAGATGGGGACAAACAAGTCGTTTAAGGATTCAGGTGGACCTGTTGCAACAATGAGAAGTACAAAATGTCATGTCAAAACCAGCTTTACAATGTCGGTGGGGAGGGGGGGAGGGGGGGTATGACTGGGTGGGGAGGGAGGGGGGAGGCTGGGAAGAGAGGTGAAGGGTAAACAAAGGAGGAGGCTGTAATCTTGGTAGGAAATGTATGCATTATCCTGCCCATGTAATTGTAACCCCTCTGTACAGTATGTTCTCAAATAAAATAAAATAAAATTAAAAAAAAAAAGAAATGTACTCATATCTTTCCCATGTAATTGTAACTCCTCTGTACAGTATTTTCACAATAAAAAAAATAAAAATTAAAAAAAAAAGGAAATGTATTCATTACTTGATTCCTATAACTGTAACTCCTTTGTACATCATCTTTAGCTGATTTTTTTAAAAGAAGGAGTTTTTTATGTCTATTTTAAAGACATCCCCATATTTCCAGAAGTAAGGGTAACATATATCCTGGGAACTTACACACACACACACACACACACACACACACACACACATACACACACACACACACACACACACACACAAACACACACACCCCACACACATATCCCAATGCATTAAAAGTGATTTTCTTGGCAGACTAACAGTTTCATATTCTGAGTTTCTTTGATTTCTTCTGGCCTCTCTAAGGAGAAGAAAGAATATATACTTTCCCCTTAGAAGACAAACTCAATATCTAATTACCAGTCCATGAAGAGTCTTGCCAGTTTTATCTTATTTTTCCCCAGACATTTCCATTTTCTGCCAACATCACAATTTCTCAAAATGTGCTTCGCTATTTATTGCCTTCCTATTATTTCTCCTAGTGCTTCACAAGAAAAAAGGCAGCATCAAAAAATACTCCAGAAGAACAAACTTCCAACCAGTACTTAGAGCTAGGAGTGGGTCGTGTAGAGAGAGGTAGTGGTTCAATTTTTGGTTAATTTGGAATAGGATCAGTAACCAAATTTGACTTTGTCTCCAGCTGCTATTGGTAGAAGCATTTAAAATTTGAAAATGTTCTTTCTCCTATTTATTATTAGGATAAATCAATCTTTTTTTATTTTTTATTGTGAACATACTGTACAGAGGGGTTACAATTACATGGGTAAGATAATGAGTACATTTCTTATCAAGCATTGCAGCCTCCTCCTAAATCAATCTTTTTTTGTTAGGATGAATCAATCTTTGATGACCAACAATAACCAGTCCTGGGGACTATACATTACGTCCTGTGATTTATTACTGCAGAATATAGAAAATCAAGAGAATAAACACAAATATGATGTTATCTTGAAGAACCTCAAAGTTAGAAGTTTTTGAGAAGTATTTTACATTAAAAAAAAAAGCCGGGGCTTGGTAAGAAATGTACGCATTATCCTGCCCATGTAATTGTAACCCCTCTGTACAGTATGTTCACAAATAAAATAAATGAATAATAAAAAAAAAAAAGCCCGGATGAATACAAAGTTACAATTTCAAGAACTTTGACAACATGGCCTTTCATAGCTCCAAATGGCACCTAGCTCACTGTATCAGTTCTGTTTCCCACCAACAGATGGCAGTAGTGATTACTAGTGACATTTCCATTAGGGAATAAAATGAGGTATCAATGACCTGTCAAGTTTGTAACCTCTTGATTCTTCTAGAATCCTGGCTGCACTTTAGAATCAGATAAGGCCTCCTGTTAAAGACTTCTGCCTTGGCCCACTGCCAATTACTTAAGGAACTATGAGGTGGACCCAACTACTGGTATTTTGAACCTGCTCAGGTAATGAAAGTGTGGACTTAAGACTACAAGCAAATGCACTTGGGGGCAAATGGAAGAATTTCTCTATACTAAAACACTTGGTAGTGGTTATGATTTTTACAGTTCTCTGCTGAGTCAGAGTTTTAAAATTTCTTACCTAGGTAAAATATTACAATTATTTTTATAAACAGATTGGAAATCATTCATGAAAGATAAAAATGAAAAGATCCAGATACCAGTGGCTCACACCTATACTCCTACTTACTCAGGAGGCTGAGATCTGAAGATCATGGTTCAAAGCCTTCCTAAGCAGAAAAGTCTGTGAGACTCATATCTAATTAACCACCGAAAAGCCAGAAGTAGAAGTATGAGTCAAGTGGCTAGAACCCACGTGCCAGCATGAGGCCCTGAGTTTAAGCCCCAGGACCAGTACCAAAAAAAAGAAAGAATAGAGAATAAGTGTCTCTAATATATAATGTTTATTAATAAAAGGCAACACAAGAAAAATATAAACAGAGAATAACAGCAAGTTTAGAAAAAGAGAAGAACAAATGACCAAGACATACAGAAATATGCCAACCTCATTAGCAGCCAGTAAGATGGAAATTAAGATTTAAAAATCTTTAATCTTACAAAAGATTAATCTGATTAATCCTCTAATCTTTATTAATAAAAACAGAGTCCATGTCAGTCCATTCTAAGCTTTGTGATATTATTCATTTAAGTTCATGACGTTTATATGATGAGGGTAACTGAGACACAAGACATCAGTGTGTCTTGGCTTAGAGCACTCAAGCATGGTGGCCAAGAGTCTTTCCCCTTTCCAACTCCCCTGTGATGCCTCTCATTTGAATGAGTAAAAGTAAAATACCTGATAACATCCCAGAGATATTATGAACAATGGACATTTGCCCCAAGAAGGTGAACCCTAACAAGATTTTCAGAAATGGCTATTAAAATTAACTTTTTGAACATGAGCTATTCTGTAATAAGCATTAACATGTAAGACATGTTTGGAAAGATTCACTGCTATATCTTAGCTAGATATGGAACCAAACCAGATGCCCCTCAGTAGATGAATGGATCAAGAAAATGTGATATATATACACAATAAAATTCTATGCCTCCATCAGAAAGAGTAACATTGCCCCATTTGTTAGGAAATGGAAAGGCTTGGAAAAAATTATATGAAGTGAAGTAAGCCACGTTCAAAGAAACATAGGTCTCATGGTTTCCCTTATTTGCAATAACTAGTATAAGTTTAGGGCAAGCAGAAAAGGTCAAAAGCTATGTACATATGACCATATAAGATGATGTTAAGTGAAATGAACCCCAAGATAGGAACACAACTGTTTTTTTTTTAAATTCTTGCTATTGTTTTTAATGTATCTAAAATGTACTATGTGATTTTTTTTTGTTTCTCTTGTATGTTCTTCCCCCATGGTATAACCCCTGTTTTCACTGTATTTGACATAGGTGCCCTACATCTTGAATATACATTTTTCTAATGGGGAAGGGAAATAACAAAATGCTGAAACAAGGAAACAGGTTGACCTATTGTAACAATGATATGTACAAGACACTATGCTGAAAACAAACTTTACAATTTGGGAGGGGGAGGGGGGAGTTGGGAAGGTAGGGAGGAAGGGATGATAGGGGAAAAACAAAGGAGGAGGTAACAATGCTCCATAGGAAATGTACTCATTACCTTACTCATGTAACTGTAACCCCTCTGTACACTATTTTTTACAATAAAAACATAAAAATGAATACAGCATAATAGTAATAAGTACATTTACAATATTGTACAAGTTCAATGTCCACATTCTTTTCATCCTCCAAGATTAAAATTCTATATTCATTAAAATAATTTTCCACTCCAAAAAAAAACTATTCACTGCTTCATTGTTGGTGACATTGTATCACAATCAAAAAGCAAAAATAACTGGAAGTTTATCAACAGAGGAGTGACTTAAGTTATAGCATCCTTATAGTTTAGAATATCTGCAGTTATGTCAAAAAAGATGAATTGACCCAGAGGCCTATTTATGTTACTGAGTAATTTATACAGTATGAATTCAATTTTGTAAAAGCAAAGCAATCGATTAATTCCTCCACTAATGCCTATTATTATATATCATACATTATATATACTAAAATATATATTATGTGCAATGTATGCAAAGAAAGATATGGAAACAAATACATCAAAGTAGGGATGTTAGTTACTTGTGGGTGAGGGGCCATAATAATGTATTGCTTGATTTGTTGCTGTAAACACATGGTACTTACATAACACTTAAGCAAAAGAAACAAAGTCACCAAAGCTACTGTCTCACCAAGAGCAGGATTCTTTACTTCTTCACATGGCTTCTGGTTCTAGCTACTGGGAGGCTTAGTCAGAAGGCTATGCACACGACCAGCCCTGGCAATTTATCCAGGCCCATTTCAAAAAACAATCATACAAACAAAGATTCTTCATTCTTGCCTGGACTCTCTGGATTCTTCATAGGAAAAGTTAGACCGCCATCAGGCATACAGCTGCCTCATCGTGGGAGCTTAAATCTGCTTTCCTGAATAAGGGAGCCAGTCCTCCTCCCTCCCCCATCCCTTAGCTACTGGAAGACAACTCTACAGCTCATGCGCTTCTGGCAGGCAATGACACCTGCTATTTCCACCCTTCAGTGAGGGTTTGTGCCACTTGATCTTTAGCAGCGCTTGGCTTTCCTACACACAACTCACCAGTTCTCAACACGCGCACACACACGCGCGCGCGCACACACATACACACACACACACACACACACACACTTTTATTCTTCCAAAGAGGACAGGTACTTCCTGCTCGTGTATCTTCTAAAGGATTCACCTTGATAGTAGTCTAGATCATATGTCAACCATAATCCCCAGATAATTGTTTTTCAAACAGCTTGATGTCAAGAGCAATCTTTCTGTAGACTGTTTTGAGGTGGAATGTGATGGCCTCACCTTACCCCACCTTCCTTTCTCTTCCCAGAGAAATGCAGGGAGCGGGACTACTATGTGAATGTGCACTCTTCATGAGCTGGGGTTTTGGTTAACTGGGGTTTTAGTTAACAGAGGCTAGTCAGACGAAGGATGAGTGAGTTTGGAAGGAGGAGAAGGCTAAGTTTTGAAGTCTGGATGGAGAGTAAGAGACATTTTAAATCTTCTGGCCCATGTGGCAGTGCTGAATTTGAGTTCCATGAACCTGGAAAATGCACTTGTTTTGTGCAGTGGATGAGGGAGAGATAACTCCCGAGGACTACGTTTGCTAGTTTCAATGAGAGAGGGCAGGAAGAGACAGAGAGCAGAAGCAAGAGATAAGAGGGGAAAGAGAAGAAGATGGCTGGCCATGGTTACTCCTGCCTGGAATCCCAACATTGGGGAGGTTGAGGCAGGAGGATCCTATTGAGGGAGAGAGAGACAGGGAGCGGGAATCTGAGAAGAAAGAAAATGGATGGAGAAGTCATGAAGAGAAGTAGTATTCTACTTGTAGCACTTTAGATTTAAAGACTCAAATGGACTTAAACAAGAACAACAGCAAGCGGTACTGTGGCTCAAGTGGTAGAGAGCTCGCCTTGAGCTGAGGAGTTCAGGGACAGTGCCCAGGCCCAGAGTTCAAGCCCCACGAGTGACAAAAACAACAATAACAATAAACACAAGGCTGGGTTCTGAAGCTATTCAGGAGTCAGAAATCAAGACTATCACAGTTCAAAGCTAACCTGAGCAAAAAGCTCAGGTGACTCTCATCTCAACAAATAGTCGAGAGTGACAGTACATACCTTTCACCCCAGCTATACAAGAAGCATGAATAGGAGGATTATGGTCCAGGTTAGCCAGGGCTTATCCCCCAAATAACTAAAACAAGATCGGCAGTGTGTCTGCCTAGCGAACTCCAAGGCCCAGACTTCAACCCCTGGTACTGTCAAACAAAACCTAAAATGGATTATTGTAGAACAAACATTTCTCCTGATTATCAGGACTGAAGTGGACCCTGTGAAATATAACAGAGACTTGGCAAGTCATCCCATGTCTGGGAGAGTATACCTAGGCTTACTGTTTCATTCTTTCTCTCAGAAGCCACTTGGTTTCTTAAAGTGGCTCCTTCTCCATCTTTACCAATGACTTCCTCTGCTTAGCAGGCTGATTTAGCTCCTGTGGGTCCCTCCTGTCCTGACTACCAGAAAAGAGAAGAGACAGCGAAGAGAGCAGGGACAGAAGGATGAGTCAGAGTCGGCCCCTAGTAATGGGCCCATCCTTTAGCTTCTTTTGCTCCAGGCTGGTGTTCTACCACTTGAGCCACTCCTCCACTTCCAGACATTCTGACATATTGCTTAGATTGTCTTGCTGGGCTAGCTTTGAACTGGGATCCTCCAATTTCAGCCTTGTGTGTAGCAAGGATTACAGGTCTGAGTCACCTGTGCCCAACTTTCAGCCCATCTTATTTCCAATAAACTCTGCAGTGTCTGTGATGCGCTCCTATCCATCCCACTAGACCTCCCACTGGAGCTCTACTCATTCCACACACTGTCCCAACCCAATGGAAAATATCTCAGTTTTAAGAGTCCTCTAGTTTCCTCCTCCTCCTCCTCCTCCTCCTCTTCTTCTTCTTCTTCCTCCTCCTCCTCCTCCTCCTCCTCCTCCTCTTCCTCCTCCTCCTTCTTTGTTAAATCAGTTGTGGGGCTTGAACTCTGGGCCTGGGCTCTGTCCTTGAGCTCTTCAGCTCAAGGTGAGTGCTCTACCACTTGGGCCACAGTGCCACTTCTGGTTTTCTGGTGGTTAACTGGAGATCAGAGTCTCATGGACTTTCCTGCTCAAGCTGGCTTTGAACTGCAATCTGCAAATCTCAGCCTCCTGAGTAGCTAAGATTACAGGTGTGAGCCACAGCACCTGGCTAAGCTTCCCTCTTTAACCTGCCACAGTTCTGCCTGAGATCATTCTCTAACTTACCTTCATAGTGTTTTAATCTTAATTCTAACAGTCCCTTGTTCAAGGACAGCAAAGCACATTTAGTCACTATTCCCCAGATAGAAATTCTATTTTGTTTAGAAGGCTGTTATAATGGCCTTTCTATCTTGCTTGGACAATAAGCCTACTTATACAGCTCTCCTGAGAAGTTTGTCCCATTTTCCTGTCAGTCATAGAAGTTCTAGACCCTTTCTAAGACAACCATGTTCCATGTTCGGTTTGATTTTCTGTCCTTTCTTCTCTCCTCTCTTCTCCCTCTCTCTTCCCCTTCTCTTTCCTCTCCCCCCCTTTCCTTCCCCTCCTCTTCTCTCCTCCCCTTCTTCCTCCTTTGCTATATCCCCTCTTTTCCTTCATCTTCTCCCTCCCCCCCATCTTTTCTAGTGTTGAACTCAGGGCCTTGAACATGCTAAGCAAATGCTCTACTAAGTTATATCTCAGTCCTATCATATTCTTTTCAAACCCAGATTGCTACAGCACATTCAATTAGTAAACCTTGTTAAAATAAGCCTTTATCACAAATTGTTTAAATAGGGATACAGGAGGACCCATTGCAACAATGGGATGTACAAGTCATTATGTCGAAAACTAACTTTACAACTTTGGTGGGGGGGGGGAGGAAGAAGGGGGAAGGGGAGGAGGAAGAAGGGGGAGGGAGGGGGAGGAGGATTGGGTGGGGGGGTGGGGGGGGAGGATGGGAAGGGATGGGAAGGGGAAACAAAGGAGGAGGCAACAATGCTTGATAAGAAATGTACTCATTACCTTGCTCATGTAACTGTAACCCCTCTGTACAGTATTTTCACAATAAAAAACTTATGAAAAAAGCAATGTACTTATTAACTGATTTATGTAACTATAACCCCTCTGTATATCACTTTACAATAAAAAGTAAAAAATAATAAATACAAGAAATTGTTTTTAAAAAGAAACAAAAGCACAGGAAAAAGAAAAAAATGTCCCTTCGCATTTTGGGGGAAGGTGGATCTTTATATTATTTTCTTTACATTCTACATAGTTATATTACATATCATTCTCTACACAGTTTCTAAAAAAATATATATAAACAGTAGATCTAGAGATTTGTGGGATTTACTGTTGATCCAAACCTGACTTTATGGGATGACTTTGGAACCTCGCTTTGTGCTGACCCATCTTCAAATAGCTGCTATTTCCCATTTGCTCTATGGTCATAGGTTCTTTTAAACCTCACAAAAATCCTGCATGGTTGGTGTTATAAATATTTTATAGACTCTTAAGGATGGACGCTCAGGGAGGTTACATGAAAACAAGTCAGGAGGTCATACAGCGGAGATTGGCAGAGCTAGAAGCAAAGTTACTTTACCTCAAGTGTAAAGAAGATTTATGGGTTACGGGAGTTTTAAAAATGAATCCAATTTGAGAGGAAAAAGGTATGTGATGGTGAGTTCAATGCCTGGATAACTAAAAGATGTTCACAGACTAATAACACTATATTTTTTCAGGTTGTGATTTAGCATAGGAATAACTCTTTCCCCTCCTTCTCTCTCTCAGACTGAAACCCATAATCTATAGGCTCAGATGTTCAAGTTTCTTGCCCACTCCGGCCATCTTATTACTTGAGCTACACCTCTAGTCTAATATTTTGCTAGTTAATTGGAGATGATGTCTCTTGAACATTTCTGCTTAAGGTTGGCTCCTAACCTTTAGCTGGCAGTCTCTTTAGGAGCTAGGATTACAGGCTGTCATCACTGGTGCCTAGTTAAAAGCAACATTTCTAAGCAGGCAAGAACTCAGTGAATGTAGTCCTTATGCCCTTCCCCTGGAACGCAAGCTGCAGAGTAGCTGGACCTGACTATGGGAACTTCTTTTTTCTCTCCAGCCCCCGGAACATGACACAGAGTAGATACGCAGCAAATGTTTGTTGAAAGTACTGAGAAATATCTTTTTAAAATAAATAACTCTGGTAACTTTTTAAATTCAGAGATCTCTAAACTGGGTTTTCATCAGAATCAGCTCTGACAAGGGGAATGAGAAAACACACATATCACAAGACCTGCACTTAAGGATTTGAACTCAGATGGTCTGGGGTTAAGTGTGGATACTCTGATTTTTAAAAAGATTCCCAAGTAACTAACTGAAAGTTAGGAGAGTGCTTGCTAGACCTTAGCACTTTTGCTTTATCTGTTGTACCTGTACTGTTACTTAATATTTTCTTTAAAAGGATCTAGTCTTTAGTTAACTAAATTTATTTTGGGGAGGAAACTGAAATGCATGGTAAATTAGTTTTCTAAGAGTTGCCAAAAACTTTTGAAGTGCAAAAGACAGACACTGAAAGAACCGTGCTTAAATTTCTAGCCAGGCATGGTCACCTAGAAAGATTTACCGCTGCCAGCTTGCAATGTATGGAAAGATTTACCGCTGCCAGCTTGCAATGTAAAAAGAAAAAAATGTAATGATCAACAAAAGTGTTAGGAGAAGTATTAATATTACTTAAGATGGTGTCTTGTACCAACAGAAACACAATTCCCAGACTCCGGGAAACATCGTGATACATGAAGGCAACCAGCCCAGCAGCTAGGATATTAATTTATGGGGTTCAAATAATCATAGAAAACCGATTTCACAGATGTGGTGGTACACACATATAATCCTGAATTAGGGAGGCTGAGGCAGGAAGATCCGGAGGCTGAGGCAAGCTAGGGCTATACAGTGAGTCTCAAGACAACTTGGGATAGCTAGGTCATAGTGAGACCTTGTCTCAAAAAGATAATCTGTTTTGTCTAAGGCCAAATGTTGGTTCTTGGAACAGGAGATACTGGGTCTCTCACTTTAGGTTGCTCCAAGTCATCATTTAACTTTTCATAGGAACTCCTAAATGGTTGCTGTAATTTGTCTAAATTAGCCACAGCTATGATGCCTGGCTGGACACTGACTGCTTTTCTTTCCCTTATGAACAGCTGCAATCTCTAGATCCAGTCGAGTGTGGGATGTGTGTGTGTGTGTGTGTGTGTGTGTGTGTGTGTGTGTGTGCGCGAGCGTGCATGCACGAGTGCATGTTTAACACTTGTATCCTGTAATCCCATCAGTACTTGAAGTTAGCTGTGGGCTTGCTGTTTATCAACACATCAAGCACATTGAAGCTTCCCAGGCACATTATTAGGAAGGAGATCTAAGTGATGGTGAACTTCAGTCCTCAGAGGAGAAGGCTAGGACACAACTCTGACAGGATGTCTCATCATTCCTAGAGAGCACCAGACCACATCCTCTGCTGACCTGACATCTAAATCCCTGCCCTGGCTCTCACACAGTATTACCTGCTTCTGCCCTGCAAATCCTATTTCCTTATCCTGATCTAATCAGACAGAGAGGATGCAATGCCAGTGAGGGTCTCCTGAGCTTCTGATAGTAAAGGCTCCACGGCAGAGACCTGGGAGGCACATACAGACTTGAATGGTTGGGCTCAGAAGTTAAAAAGATAAGCAAAACAAAGAGAATAAAGAGATGATTTTTGCTGGAGATGAAAAGAAAAACACCAAAAACAATGAGCTCTTTTTGAAACACAAATGGGAAATGTAAGTGGTGAAGGACAGAGCCAGGCTGCTGGAGCTTGGCAGGTGGTAACTTATTGATCCACAAGGTAAGAAATGTGCCAAGGAGAAAGACACAGGGAAGGAAAATGATTGGCTGCAGTTTGAACAATGGGAGGCTTATCCAAAAGAGGCAGGAGGAGATGTAAATTTCTCAAGGGGAGAAAATTTAGGAAGATTCTTGTCTTCAAGTCGCCTTGGCTTTGATGTTGAACAAGGAACGAACCACGCACCTGGTTCTTGAAGCCGTGCTGACAGACAGTGGAACCTGTTTGGGGTACAGGAAACTGGGACTGGTCCCCAAGTCTTAAGAAGAAATCAGAGAAGGCTTAGATTTGCTCAGGGAAGGGGTTACAAGGATTGCTATGAATTCTCCCAGAGAAATGGATGAGTCATGAATGGAGACAAAGGAATAGCTTTTCAGGGGTACAGAAAGAGTGAGCAAGGGTTGTCCAAGTATAGAAAATTTTATTACCTATCTCAACAGTAAAAACCACTCGCAGAAAAACAAAACAAAAAAAAAACACTTGCAGAAACTAAAATGAATTAAGGACAGCTGGCAAGAATAGAACCATATTATAGTTTAGCATGAAAACAAATCAAGGTGGTAGTTCAATTTCCAAGTTCTTGAAGGTGTCTGACTCAACACTGTCCCTAACTATATATTTTTCCTTTCCCAAGAACTTTCCCAAGAACCGTGAATTAAAAATCACATTGTATTTATAGGCATGTAATTTTTTTTGTCTTAAATTACAGGAAATGAGATAATCCTAGATCATGAGTTATGGCACCAAATATAGTGATCTGTTTTCCTTTTTTAAGGTTGCAGATTTCAGCAAGCTAAGTTTGCAGACTGTTTGGAATTTCTATTTCTCAATATATCTGTCACTTGCAAATGCGACAGATATATATATATATATATATACATATATATATATATAATTTCCCAGAAGGAGCTAATGCCAATTACACTCATCTGTTTGAGTTGTGGTGTTTTATTTGCTTATTACCAGGAATTATACAAAGATCCAGTGTTATCAAACCGAAATAAAGAACAATTGAATTCTACCTGGATGATTTGCATTGGCTTATTGTTTTGTTTTGTTTTTTTTTCCCAAAACTTATCTTACTGTAGATACTGGCAGGATAATTTCTACAGGAATAAGCTGTAAATTTCTGGAAAGTCAATTATAGTATTCAATGCGGTATTTGAACTGCAAAAAATGCTTCGAGGCCAAATAATGAGAACTGGTGCTACAGGTAGAAAGGGTTCTTTGTAGCGTTCAAGATAAAAAGAGAAGTTAAGAAAACTTTGAGTCAGGCACTAGTGGCTCATTTCTGTAATCCTAGCTACCTAGACTGAGATCTAAGGATTTTTGGTTCAAAGCCAGCCAATTGGACACATTTCCAATTAATCACCAAAAATACTGGAAATGGAGTTATGGCTCAAGTAGTAGAGCAGTAGCCCTGAGCAAAAAATGCTCAGGGATAGGCCTAGGCCCTGAGTTTAAGCCCCAGAACCAGTATAATAAAGAGAGGTGAGAGAGAGGAGAGAGAACTTTTATTTTTATTTTTTATTGGAGTAAGAGTGGGCTATGAATCAGAAGGCTCTTTTTTTATTCCTACTAGAAAATACAGAAACTGTAATATCTGCCAGCATATTTTTGGACTCTGAGGGCAACATTCGCTCAGGAGAATTACACATTTTAGATGACTGAAAGTTAAAGTCAAGGCAGGGAATTTAAAGGAAGATTTTTTTTTTTTTTTTACCAACCAGACCCTGAGCTGACATTTAACAACTTTGTAGGTAATGTGCCTGTCCTCATCCCAGATCTACTCATAGAGACGTTGCAGCAGCTTTTCCTAATAACCATCCTTAGCTCAGGGAAATTTCCGGAGTTCACTGGTCTGCCAGAACCAGGAATGAGGGAATGGGAACCCCACTTAATTCCACTAGTTCCAAATGGGTTTCAATACCTCCTTTGTACTTACAGAGGTGGTATGTGTGTGTGTATGTGTGTGTGTGTGTGTGTGTGTGCGCACACACATGCCCATGACATGCTAGTCATGAGGCTAGAGACTGAAATAAGGCAAATAAAATGAGGCACTTAGCATAAGAGGAATATGATAGTGCTAAAAAGCCAGGGCAGGGGTCATGATGATACTGGGAAGCCATGGCAAGAAACTGCTAGACAAACTCACAAAAGCCCCTAAAAAGAAGAACTTAGAACAGGAGGTAGTTTGTGGACAGCCGATTCTATTCTGAATGGTGGGCCTGGCACCTACATTTTTTTTTTCCTGATAACCAGATATTTAGCCTCTGTATTCTGCTTCTGTATTTTGCTTGGCTTGCAAAACAGGAGAGTTGGGAAAGATTCTATTTGCATGACGCATGCCCACCTCCCCATTTTGGTGTATGAAAACCCTCACTTGTTGCTATTCGGGGCTGTTTCTGGGTTCCTGACACTGAGGAGGAGTCCTGGCTGGTTATAATGGTGTATTGACAAATTTCCTTTTAAAATTTCCTTATAATCAAGTTGGTTTTTCAGTCTGTATCCTGGGGATTTTTCAACTCATTGCTAGATCAGGGCCTAGGCACTGTCTCTGAGCTGTTTTGATAAAGACTAGCACTCTACCACTTGAGCCACAGCTCCACTGCTGGCTTTTTGGTAGAAATGGATCTCATGGACTTTCTTTCCCTCAGTTCTAGCCTTCTGAGTAGGTAGGATTACAAGTGTGAGCCATGGGTGCCTGGCCTTATAGAGCTTTTCTTAGAGAGAATCTCAAGGGTTCAATAGTTATGTGCATAAGATCATATAAAATGATGGTTATCAAAATGAACTTCAAGAAATGGAAGTAAAAGGCCTTTTTTATTATACTGTTTGTGGTTCATTTTTTTCTTTCCTTATTTGGTTTATTCCCTTCTGTCACTGTTTTTATTTTTTTAATTTCTGTATCCTTTATCTTGTATATAAGTTTATCTGATTTGGGGAAGGAAAGAGGAAGCACAGAAATAGTGGGACAAAGCACAGAAATGGGTGAACCAATGCAACAGTGAAACCTACTAGACACTATGGTTGGGAATCAGCTATACAATTTGTGGTGGGGGAGGGAATCAGGAGGGGAAAACCTGGGAGAGAATGAGGGAGGAGGTGACACTGTTCAAAAGGAAATGGACTCATTACCTG
Organism: Dipodomys spectabilis; assembly: GCF_019054845.1. Taxonomy (NCBI): domain Eukaryota; kingdom Metazoa; phylum Chordata; class Mammalia; order Rodentia; family Heteromyidae; genus Dipodomys; species Dipodomys spectabilis. The sequence goes on from NW_024870824.1 coordinate 13,572,638, forward strand.
ACTTAGGTAACTGTAACCCCTCTATACATTTTTTCAAAAAGGAATCTTTAGCAAGAAAGAAAAAAACACTTGTGCCCCTGTCTTGGGGTACATTTTGCTTAACATTATCTCAGGTGGTCATATGTACATAGCCTTTGACATTCTCTGCTTGTCCTAGACATGTACTAGTCATTGCAAATAAGGGAAACCATGGGACCTATGTTTCTTTGGGCTTGGCTTACTTCACTTAATATAATTTTTTTCCAAGTCTTTCCATTTCCTAACAAATGGGGCAATGTCATTCTTTCTGATGGAGACATAGAATTCCATTGTATATCTATATATACCACATTGTCTTGATCCATTTGTCTACTGAGGGGCATCTGGGTTGATTCCATATCTTAGCTATGGTAAATAATGTTGTGATAAGCATAGTTGTGCTGGTAACTTTGGTATGACCTTGTATGTGATCATTTGAGTAAATGTCCAAAAGTGGGATTGCTGGGTCATAAGGGAGCTCTATGTGGAGTCTTTTTTTTTTTCATTTTTTTTTATTGTGAAAATACTGTACAGAGGGGTTACAATTACATGGGCAAGATAATGAGTACATTTCTTATCAAGCATTGTAGCCTCTTCTCTTACCAAGCATTGTAGCCTCCTCCTTTGTTTTCCCTTCTAATCCCATCCTCCCCCTGCCCCCTCAACCCTCCCCCCCGTCCCCCTCCCCCCACCCCGCACCAAAGTTGTAAAGTTCGTTTTTGACATAACCACTTGTACATCTCATTGTTGCAATGGGTCCACCTGTATCCCTATTTAAACAATTTGTTTTTTCCCTTCCCCTCCTCAAATTATAACAACATCAAATACAGTGAAGGCAGGGGTTATACCGTGGGGGAGGGACATACAAAGCAACAAAGAAATAATCTTATAAATGTGTTAGAAACAATTGCATGAAAGAAAAAAAAATTTGAATACATATCTTAGGGTTCATTTCCCTACCATCACCTTATCTGACCTTTTCTGCTTGACTCAGACATATACTAGATATTACAAATAAGGGAAACCATGGGACCTATGTTTCTTTGGGCCTGGCTTACTTCACTTAATATAATTTTTTCCAAGTCTTTCCATTTCCTAACAAATGTCTTTTGAGGAACCTCCATACTGCATTCCAAAGTGGTTGAACAAGTTTACACTCCCACCAACAATGCACTAGGGTTCCCTTCTGTCCACATCCCCTCCAGCATCTGTTGTTACTAGACTTCTTGATTATGGCCATTCTAACTGGGGTGAGATGGAATCTCAACATTGTCTTCATTTGCACTTCTTTTATGGTCAGAGAAGTTGAGCATGTCTTTATGTGTCTATTGGCCATTCTTATTTCTTCCTTTAAGTCTTTAGCCCACTTATTTATCAGGCAGTTGTTTTTTTTTAGGATTTGTTGTTGGGGGATTTAATTTTTTGAGTTCCAAGTATATTTTAGATATGAGACCCTTGTCCGTTGTATGGCTAGTGAAGATCTTCTCCCAATCTTTCTGTTGATCTTGCTACCTATGCCCTTTGCTTTGCAGAAGCACTGCAGTTTCATGCAATCCCATTTGTCCAACCTTTCTTTGATTTGTTGTGTTTCATGGTCTCTTTTAAGAAAATTTTGGCCTGTGCCAAGGAGCCCTAGAGTTTCTCTTATTCCTTCCTATAATGTCTTCATGGAGTCTGCTTTTATTTTGAGGTATTTGATCCATTTGGAGTTGATTCTGATGCAGGGTGATATATATGGAGCTAGCATTAGTTTTCTGCAAGTGTTTAACCAATTTTGCCAGCACCATTTATTGAAGAGGCTGTTTTTCTTCCATTCTATTTCTTTAGCTTCATTGTCAAAGATTAGGTGGCTATATGTCTTTGGATTCATTTCTGGTTCTTCAGTCCTATTCCATTGGTCCTCAGGTCTGTTGCTGTGCCAGTACCAAGCTGTTATGTGATTCTTTTGTTTCTTTTGTATGTTCTTCGCCCACAGAATAACCCCTGTTCTCACTGGATTTGATGCTGGTGTTCTGCACCTTGTATATAAATTTTTGTAATTTGGGGAGGGGAAGGGATATTGGGGAACACTTAAATGGAGGTGCAGGCTGACCCATTGTGATGATGAGATGTACAGGACACTATGTTGAAAATGAATTTAACGATGGGGGCGGGAGAAGTTTGGGAGGGAAGTGATGGTAGGAGAAAAACAAAGGAGGAGGTAACAAAGCTTGCTACGAAATGTATTCAGTACCTTACTGTAACCCCTCTGTACAACATTTTTACAATAAATATATATGAAATAAAAAATACAAAAGGAATCTTTAATGGGAATTTCCTTTGCCCCAGGGATAGAAAAACTGAAGAGCTTTAAATGTTGGTGTTGGTGGGACTCAGCTAAGTAACCTCTGGCCAAATGAGCAAGTTGGAAGTCCCTTTCCTCTGCAAGTTCACTTGATCCAATGGCAACAACTAAAGCCTCTTGGTTGTCTCTGTTCTAAGCGTTTATTCCCCACTTGGACCTAGTGAATGGTTACTAATAAAAGCCAAACAGTGGGTTAGGATTATTTTTTGTGATAAGAAGTCCTATGAAGTAAAACATTTAGTCATATCATGTCTACTTTAATGATGATAAAACTGACAATGGGAGAGCTTGAGTAAAAGGGCCAGAGACATATATAGGAGAGTTGGGATTTGAACCCATAGCCTTACTACCCTTCTGGTCTCTTCCAGAATGGGCTTTTCCCCCAGCCTGGAGGATAAGTGAAAGTCAGCCTGCTTTGCATTTCTCCTGACAATAATTTTTGTTTTTTTTTGCTTACACAATGAACAAGCAATTATTTAATTCTTCACTACCAAGGAGACATGTTAATTCGGTTCACACATCTCTGTCTTACTGCTTTGCTTATATTTTGGGTCCTAAGAAATTTCAACCGGCTGTCAATACATTTTGCAGTTGTGGCATAATTTGAACACATGTCCCTTTGTACAATCTACCAATGTGGAAAAGAAGGGGCTCCTGTCATGGCTTTCAGTACCGTGCCACTTAACAAACTCCTCCCCAAGTCTGAGCATAGAGCCTTCCTTTGTCTGTTGTGGGAAGAAAGCATTCTTTTTCTTGTGCTGTCCACTCTGGGTAGAAGAGCCCAGAAAAAGGCACGAGACTTTGTGTCTCTTGTGATTTGCTACCCAGTTAGCAGTGAATGCCAGTTTGGAGCTTCTCCAACTGGAATCTGCCAGGATCTAACATTCTGAAAGATACTTGGTATTTTATGCAACATAAAATGCATAAAATGAGAATAATCTGGGCACTGTTCACTCAATTTAAGCCTTTAAATCTCTATTGAGCATCCTTTGAGTAGCTCTGTGTAATAAACACCTCTCCCCCCAAATGTTGATTTGTCCCTAGTAATAAAAACACCCTCGTTCCATCTCCTAGAGAGTGAGATGGAAGGTTAGCCACAGTTGACTTTCATCCAGTGCATGAAAAAAAGAAAAATGGCAATAATAACTACCGTGATTATTATGTTGATTACACAAGAGGAAAATCTCAGATCAAACATATAGCAATTGTAATACCAAGCATGCTTCCCCTTTGGAGCTGGGGAAAGCTTTTGTAGCTGCTATTGTTAGATTAGAAGTGAAAGCTGTTAGTAAATGCCCAGGAAACAAATTGCCCCTTCCAGGAGCCAGGGGGCATTTGTCTCTGTCATTCCTCTGGGTATAGGGCTCTGGTTTTCTTTGCATGGATGGCAGAGCAAATCCTGTTTCAGAGGAGAGTGGGGGCTTTTTATATCGTTCTACACTACTAACCAACCCTAGTCACTCCTTCTTCTCTCTGGCCCAATGCTTACAGGGAAGGTTGAGGTCATGATTTATATGTGGTAAGCAGTGCTGACAGGTGCACTCTATCTTGGCTTCCTCCACCCCCAAAATGAATCAGAAGCTTATCTTTTCCTTTGTATAATAGGGAGCTGTCAGGTTGTATGACCCTCCAAACAACTTAATCACTCATGGGCTAATTCACCTTGAAGGAAGGGCACCTTGGTATTGGAAAGGCTCGGTCTGTGGGTGCCATGTTCTGATATGTACCAAAATAGTGGCAGTCAAACAACATGGCAAACTGACAAAATGTCAATTGTCTCCTAAATTTAAGCTCCTCACCACCACCAGGAACGACTGAGGAGGAACATACAGGCTATCCCCCTGACTTCCTGTCTTTGATGCATCTCTCTGAGCAAAGAAAGGCTGTTCCAAAAAAAGACGTGCACAATAGGGAGGGCTTGTGCTACTCTCAGGGGATGCGCAAGTTTCTTAATGAGGCCTGTATCACCATCTATAGCTTGCTGGTACCACAACTCTCTCCAGCCATTCCCCTTCTATCTATCCTGTGTTCTCCTGTGCTGCTTCTCCATGGTTTTGTCCTCTGCCTGGAATACTCTTCCTGCTCTCTCACTACCTGCCTCCTACTTCACCTTAAGAGGCTTAGGAAATTATTCTCTGTTCTTTCCAAATGGACCAAGTCTTCTGCATCCCTTGCTCTCTTCGGTACCCCCCCCCCCCCCACCCCACATCTTTTCTGCAGCCTTTGTCATAGTCTTGAGCTTTACATGGAAACTATTTGATTTATACCTTATCCCAGGGATAGACTGCAAGTTCTATGTGGGTAGAGCCTGTGCCTTTCATATGGCTGCTATAACTCCAGGGCTTACTCAGATGCTGGCACACAGTAGGGACTTAATGTGTGCCTTGTGGGAGGAAAAAAATAAGTAAAAACTAAACAAGCAAGAAAGCAAGTTGGTCTATGTTCCTAGTTGGTTTGGCCAACAAGCAGGGCAAAGGCACACAGGCCTGAAGTCATTGTCATCAAGGTCCATTTGCACTGATGACCACACTGTAAGAGGCAGCAGCAAGTAACCAAGTGTGGATTTTTTTTCTTTCAACATATGTGCCTCAGTACCTAATTTTGTAGTTCTTGAACTTCTCTGTTGTCTGCACTGGGAATCTATGTCTCCCTCACAGGATGACCTTCTCAGATGCCATCTGAATTTGGATAGCAAATGACTGAAAAGCTTTCAGTCCACTTCTAAACATCTGTCTGTTTGGTATGTAAGCAGAAAGATAATTGGATGAAGTTTTCACCTTGTTGGCATTAAATAAACAATGTCCTTTCTTAACTGAATGTCGAAGAATTCTCAGTCCCTGAAAATAATGAGAAATGTGGGTCAAGATACAGGTGGAAAAAACGCTGTGGAGAAGGAAACTAGGCAGTTTCTAAGTACACACAAGGCTCTCATGCCAAGCATGTAAAGTTGGCAAAGTCAGGATTCTTAAATAAGCTCAAAATGCACTAGATTTTAAGCCCCATGAACGCAGAAACTCTAGTGTTTGGCATAACTATATTTATGAAATCTTTTTTTTCTTTGTGCTGATCCCGGGGCTTGATCTCAAGGCCTAGGTGCTGTCCCTGAGCTTTTTTTTTGCTTAAGGCTAGTAAGCATTCTACCACTTAAGGCACAGCTTCACCACCAGCTTTCATTTCTTTTTTTAAAAAATATTTTTCTTGTAAATATACTGTACAAAGGGGTTACAGTGACATGAGCGAGGTAATGAGTCCACTTCCTATCAAGCATTGTTACACCCTCCTTTGTTTTTCCCCTACCATCCCTTTCCTCCCCACCTCCCCAACTCCTCCCTACCAACTTCCATTTCTTTACTTTGTGGTAGTTAACTAGAGATAGAGTCTCCTGGACTCTTCTGCCCTGGTTCAAACTGCAATACTCTTATCTTAGCTTCCTGAGTAGCTAGGATTGAAGGCGGATCCACCCATGAGACACTCAGCTTGAAACCTTTTATTTTTATGCATTTTTCATTATGATTAAATGATTACATAAGTCTCACAAATTTCACAGTATCGTGAAATAGTGATACTTAAAGTCACAAACATATTCTAACCTTCATGGGGCAAATTGTCTTTATCGTGGTCTATGAAGTTTATGAGTTCTAAAAGCTTTGACAATACAGTTATTTCTTCCATGTCAGGTGATATGTACATTTCTTTCCTTTTGCTTAGTGTCAGTTGTTCCCTCTTTCCTACTCATTCCCTCCCTCCCATCGCTGCCATTGAGTTGCTTAGTTCGTTTTGATCAATGACCAGTGCAGCTGATGGGTCCCGCTGTTGTATGTTTTCCAGTTTGCCTCTGTTTCAGTGTTCTCCTCCTAGTTTCCCTCAGATGTCAGATAAGACAGATAGATGAAGAAGTCTCTTGAAGGAGATAAAGCCTCTACCAGTAAAAATCGTTGTTATTGGGAGTCCTGATGACAAAGTGGTCAAGTAAGCTCCAATTCTGCCACTTGTTAATGAATGGCTTGAGTGTACAAATTCCTTCCTCCACATGGGGGCAAGTTTCCTTATCTGTGAAATGGCCATAACAGTTCTTAGCTTATGAGGGTAAGGGTGAAGAATAAATAAGATGTGAGTATGCAAAGTGTGGGATACATATAGGCACTAGGAACTTCTCAGTTGTGGTTAATAAACTTGAATGGCAAGAGGGAGGTTCTACTTGGGATTCTTCATTGTCAGGTTTCTGTGACTGGAAGGCAGTAAAGTAAGAGCAGACTGACAATGTATCCAGGGAAGTATTGCTGATTCACTGACCCAATTTTTTCCACAAGCATTTCCCCAAAAGGAGGTCTACTGCTGTGATATCAAGAAACAGATCAGTTCACCACTGATGTATGACAAGACGAAGGGTTCAAAATATATTATGGTTCTGCTCACTGAGAAAGTCTTGTGATGGAAAACAGAAGTGTCAGCCGAACTCCTCAGTGACCTACTGACATAGAATATTCACAATCTGTTATAAGTTCCTTATTGCATCATGTACCTGCATGGGCCAAGGGCCACATTGTCAGGAGAATGCTTTAGACAGCATATAAAGGGTCTTTCATGGTGAAACAAAATTACTGGAAAATACTTCATGCAAAATCCTTTCCTGGATAGTGCATATGAGTAAATTAAAGGTTCCTAGCAACCTTGGAGGAAATAAATTGGTTACAATGTGTTTAAGCAGCTGGATATGATGATTTAAGCCTATAATCCTGGTGACTTGGGAGGCAAAGATTGAGAGATCACAGTTCAAGGCCAGCCTGGGCAAAAAGAACTTCAATGGCTGGGCGTAGCGGTGGTGTGACTGTCACCCCCAGAGACTCAGGAAAGCACAAGTAGAAGGATTGCAGCCCAAGCCACTGGCATAAAGGGAGATTTAGCTTGAAAATAATCAATGCAAAAAGTTGCTAAAGGCATGACTCAAGTGGTATACCATCTTCCTAGCAAGCCTGAAATCCTGAGTTTCATCCCAGTTCTCCCCAATCTGTTTAAGCTACAGTTTCCTCTATTACTTAGACAAGAAACATTTGTGAGTGTGTACGTGTACGCCACTACTTTTAATGTGTTTCTGGTAAAGGAAAAGAAAGGTCCTCTGATAACAGTAACAAATGATAAGAAATGTGACCCCCCCCCCGCCCCCCACATATCTAATGCCTGCTCTGTAGGTAGAAAATGTCTTTCCTTTTTGGTACAACCATTCTAAAGAAATCAGAGAACAAAATATTTATCCTGTTGAAAAATGTCCTTTAACATAAAACCATCCTTGTAAAAGTTTTATTCTAACTAGTTCCTTATTTTTATGCATCAAAGAAAAGGAACTAGCTTGCTATCAGTTTTCTTGATATTAAAAGTGCTTACATCAATGCATCAGTTGAAGCTTGTTTCGCAAAGTGTTAGGATCAAAGTAATTGTGTCCTCTATTGAACTCAATTCCAAGTCCATTTGTGTTCATTATTCCCTAAAAAAAGATCTTATATATAATGAACAGAGACCCTAGAGAGTCTCGTGATTTCAGACGAGTTCTTTGCATAATCTGGCAGCAAAAAGGAATCTGAACACATACTTTTTTTCTTTCTTCTTGGTGCTGGTCCTGGGGCTTGAACTCAGGGTCTAGACACTGTCTCTGAGCTTCTTTTCTTAAGGCTAGTGCTCTACCACTTGAGCCATAGCTCAATTTCCAGCTTTTTTGGTGGTTAATTGGAGATAAGGGTCTCATGGACTTTCCTGCCTGAGCTGGCTTCATGACCCTCAGATCTCAGCCTCCTGAGCTGCTTAGGATTATTTTTTATCTGTTGCTAAGATAGCCAAGCTGGGAAACAAATAAATCTGGTCTATGCTCTGTTAACACTTAATATTTTTAGCAATACACTACTCAGGCAGCATATTTCCCCCCACATACCTGTGCATGCAACACATACATGTCTAGTTTCAGGGACTAGAGTCACACTCCTCACTCTAGCAACAGTAAGTGTACACCCTAGAGCAGGGATCTTGTGTAGGTACAATGTGTTTCCCAATATGATCATAATTCAGATAACTCCATCTGAAAGATTCAGGAAATGGACATACAGGAGGCCCTTGGTATCAATCAGTGTGTTGAGGAAAACTTGCACATGCTCAGAATACATAGAGCTCAGGACTGTACTGCGGATGCTTAATTCATTCCCTCCCCCCCCCATTACTACAACCTAATTTCCACTGAAGACATGATGCTTTTCAAAGAAACCTCAAAATTTCACCCCATCACTTCAATTAAACACATTATCCGCCCTTTTGGGCTTGGAAGGATTACCACAACTTTTACCATGCTTTGGAGCACCATTTGCTTTTCATGAGGCAGATTTTTTATAAAATTAAGGTCACAGAAGCACTCATCAAAGCATGCTATGATTTACATGTGGTTGACAATAACTGAGCTGATTAAGGCATGTACGGAAATTTCAACTTTTTGTTTTTGATGATTGTTTTATGACCAGGCTTGGTAAAAAAAAAAAAAAAAGTATAACAAGCCTATAAATAAATTAGGCCTACTCTATTTCCCCCTTTCAATCATCTAATTGCCTTGACTTTCCACTTCCTCTTTAAATGAAAACTGGGAGAATCAAATTAAAAACTCTTCTCAGAGAATCCAGTCTGGATCAGTGAGAACTAAATTTGAGCTAGTGACAAGACCCTAACTTGCAAAACCTGGAAAAGATTATGGATGCACCTTCTTACATCCCTAAAATTCAGACCATTTAATGATCAAAAATAAGAAAAGAGAATGACTATAATTTAGAATGCCGTCCAGCCTCCTGACCAGGGAATCACAAGAAATGTCACTAGAGACATTGGAAAAGCTCCTATTTCTTTCTTTCTATCCCTGACACTAGTAACCTATCATACCACTCACATACATGTGAGTGTCATTACTATCTTATTCAAGAAGCCATGATTGCTTTCCAAAGGGGCTGGGAACAAGAGAAAAAGAGAACTTGATTCTAAACCAGATGTAGGGTTCTGGTTATATTTCCTGGCAGATCTAATTACTATATGGAAAATGCAGAACAAAGCTATCTCTAAGATGAAAGTAAATAATTTACTCTTGAGTTCAGGACAATTTAGGAGACATCTATTAATGACAAGGCATTATGATAGACACATTAGCAAGTTCCTTTATCAGCCTGACCTCTGCAAGAACATACTTTTATTTCCATGTTATAGAGGGTGCTTGAATCTGCTTGAGGTGTAGTTATCTCCTGTCATTATTACCCTGCAGTATTAAGGGCATAGACTTTGCAGTCAGACTAAACCTGGTTAAAAATATGATCCTGTTACTTGGTAGCTATATCTACCAAGACTTAGGAAACTTGCTTCATTGGTAAATGGAGTTAACAATATTACTCAGCCATTAGGGCTACTCTCAGGATATAGTGGGTTGTGTTTGTAACCTGCCTAGCAGAAAACGGGGTGCATGGCATGTATGTAATAAATGTCAGGAGTATTATTACTGAGTATAATGTAGTAATACTGGGTGGGCTACCCCATGATATGGCCAGGAATGAAAATGAGACAAAACTTGAGTGGTAGATGGTATCAACATTTCAGAATCAATTGTACATACCCTGAGCCATTTCTGAGGGTCAATCTAAATCAACCCCTTATTTAGGGTAGAAGCACTGAGGTCTCCATAATTATGTCATCCTCAGATGGATCTGTATAGAACCTCAAGTGAGGGAGGGAAAAGAAAAAGGGAAGGGCTGAAAAATCAAATCACAGACTCTCTACTTTGGAGTGGGCTTTCAAGCTCAGCCTGCCAGTCTCTGCTGATCTTTAGAACTGCTTAGGATATAGTAGAAAAAATGAGGAAAATTTCCTGGCTCTGCTCTAACAGATGCTGATGCAGTTTTCTGGGGAGGGCTTAGGCATCTCCAATGTCTGATGACTGCCAGGTTTTGTAGGCCATAGCTGACTTCCATGTACCCTTCCTGCCCACCTTTCTCCACAACAACATAAAACCCACCCATGTTCAAGACACTAGCAGCTCCTATGGGTTTCTTGCCAGGCTGTCCTGGACCTGCTCATCTCATATATACATATTTGGCTTATATTGAGTTTTTAGATGCGCACCAGACAATCTATGTTAACATGAGACACGATAGCAATGTGAGTTTTGGCATTATAAAGCATTACCACTGACTAATCTCTGACTTTGAGCAAGCTCCTTTGCCTCTCAGACTTCAGGTACCACATTGCTAAAATACAGAGAGGATTAGTACTCACATGCACTGCAGGTTTATCTTTCTTTTCTATTTCTAAAAGGATTTTTTTAAATTGTTATCTGTAAGTAGTTGTGCAAAGGAGTTGCCATTTACCAAAGCAGTTTATGAATACAATATATACTGATCAATGTCATCCTTTTCAACTTTTTTTACCTATTCCTCCTCTACTCACCCCTTCCCTCAGTCTTCTTAATTTTGCAGGATACACATTGTAGGTTAATACTGAGAGCAAATCTGCCAATGCGTGAAAAGTGTTCCTGGAACTCAGTAAATACTTCATAAATGTTAACTACTATTATGATTCCAACTGAATTAGTTTTTTTGGCTAACATAGAACATGCCTAGCATTGTCGTCCTGGATGCTTGCTAAAGAAATTAGCCAACTAACACCATAGAAAGGCCCATAGCCTTCATCTGCAAAAGATGCAATGTGTCCAAATGCAGGGATTGTCTACCAGTGAGTGCTTACAGTCCCTGCACAAGACTTCCCGATTCCCTTCACAGAAACCCATGACACAGACAGAGGCAATCAGATAATGATGGCAATCAATAATGATAACCCAAATTATTATTTATTTTCATAAACACAGAGTATGTGTGTCCTGCTGAGTTACACACATCACATGCCAGTATTCGCTTTCGGAGCAGTCAATCAATGAGCGATCTCAATATCCACCCGCCGAGACAGGGTGGGGGAGATGGAACAGAGGTTGAGAAATTACCCACACCAGAGTGACACATTCACAAAGTTAATCTAATCCAGGGGCCATCTGGGGGCCATTGCAAGCCTGTGAATATGGAGCAGGCTTGATTGATTTTTTTTCACCACGGTAGCTAAACACTCCATTGTTATGTGCAACAAATATCAGAAAGGAAAGATGAAACCAGGAAAGGATTGTATATTAAGCCCTCAGAGCAGCTATAAATCAGAAAATGAAACCTTAAAAAATTAGAAATGGTTAGAGGCAGGCAGTAGCAATGTCCTAAGAGGCCTAGGTTATAAAACATAACACCCCCCCCCCCCCATTAAAATCAGGGAAAGCAAAAACTCATCTTGATTCAACTAACAATTTGCCCTATAACTGACCCTGGATGGATACTTGGACTCCTAGAACCTCTGTTATTTTCTTTTGTAAATGGATGTTCATATCCATAGTACTAGACAAAAGGATATCTTCATGTCCATCTTCTTACCTTGCTGTTTCCTTGGGAGTGTCAGTGAGCCCCCTCCTTCTCCAGCACAAAAGCTCAGCCATCCTCTACCCACTACCCCAGATGCACCAGGAAAACTCCTTCCTGATCCTGTGTCTCCTCCCCTCTGTGCATCCTCTAGGTTGCCATGACAAGCTCCAGGTGCCAGTCTCAGGTTATGGAGCCTCATTCAGTACTTGTAAAAGAGTGTATCAGAATCACTGAGGGCCTTTCAGGAGAGGGGCTTGTCAAAGCTGTCATTTCTTGGAGTCCAACTCAGACTCACTATCCAGAATTAGGAAGGAGGCCAAGTGGTTGTGTTCTATGAAGCACACTGGGTGACTGTGATGCACAATGCATTTAGAGATGGATAAAACTGATTGCCTACAGCAGCCAGGAGCAGTTTCTCTCTTCCCTGTCCCTTGAGGAAGAAGTGTGAGACCGATTTTGCAATACCTGCTTAGCACTATACCAACCACAGGATAAGCATCCAATGAAGGGAATAAGACATCCACTACAAAATCCCATGCATCCTGCTGTGATTCTCACTGATGTCTATATCAAAAGTCATGCCATGTCTGGTTCAGCTAATGTACATGAAGGACACGAATTCCAGTCAGATAGCTCTGTGCTCTGTTCTTTTCATGTGTGCTATTGGGGCTTGAACTCTGCTTGCTCAGTTGGTATTCTATCTTTGAGCCAATGCCTCCAGCTCTGCATTTTTGATGGCTGCTTTGGAGATGGAGCCTTATAGATGCTGCTGCCCAGGTTGACTTTCAATGTTTGACTGTTGATGTGGGTCAATTGTGTCTGGCTATGCTTCAGTTCTTGTATTTGCTGCTTCTCATTTATCATCAGGGTTTGGAACCAGTGCTTGCCTCCCTGAATCTGTGTGGACATCTCTATGATGGGTGGGTATCTAGCTCAGGACTGAAAAAGAAGAAATAGTAAAATGGGACACAAAAACTGCTCCAGCTCCAGTGAAGAAGGGGAGTTAATGTAACATGATTGTCACTGAGATTGCTTGGGAGGACATGGGGAAAGGGTAAGTGAATAAGACTGAAATACATTGTGTTTGTGTATGAAGATGATATAGGGAGGTCCACAGCAAGTTGTTGAATAATAGAGGGGTAAGGGGCATGCGGAAAGACGAAGAGAGAGTAATCAAGGGGTTAATCAGATAAAGGTATAATATATGCATGATGAAATCCCTTTGTACAATTAAACACACTAAAATAAAGGAGCAACAGGAATGTAAAACAGATGCAGTTAGAAGAGGGATTGAGTACCCATGGAAGGGAAATGGTGGATGGAGATACACCAAAGGAGGGTAAATATAGCTGAAGTTGTTTTAAGAAGGTCAGGCAGAATGAAGGAGGGTAATCAAGTGGTGAATTTGATCAGGGGATAGTTGTGCACGAATGGAATTTGTGCACAATAAAACTCCCTTCTGAAGCCCACTATATGCTGATAATAATATCAAAACAGTCACAACAATAAAGTGTTCTACCCTGAGCTGAGAGCAAGACAGGAAGCATCAAGGTCAGGAGGCACGCAAGTGAATCATGATGTCATTTGGCAGGTTTTCTAAGAAACAGCACATCCCTTGTTTACATACCGTATGGCAGAGAAGACTTTGCAGCCTTCACCCACCACCTTTCTGAAACCAAGCTCATCTGTTAAGAAAGCATTTTCTGGGTGTCAGTTCAAAGCTAGTCTGGGCAGAAAAATCCATGAGACTCTGATTTTCAATCAGCCACCAACATGCTGGAAGTGGAGCTGTGGCTCAAGTGGTAGCATGCTAGCCTTGAGCAAAAGAGCTTAAGAACAGTGCCTGTTTTTTTCTTTCTTGCTATTGTTCCTAATTTATAGTTATAATTTATAATGTATTTATAATGTACCATGTGATTTTTTTGTTTCTTTGTATGTTCTTCCCCCATGGTATAACCCCTGTTATATATATATATGCGGTGCCCAGCATCTTATATACACTTCTCTAGCTTGGGGAGGGGAAGGGAAAAATAAAATGCTTAAATAGAGATACAGGTTGATCCGTTGTAACAATGAGATGTACAAGATATTATGTTGAAAAATGAACTTTACAATTTAGGCAGGAGGGGAGGGGGGAAGGGGAGCGTAGTTGTAGAGGTGGGGAGGGAAGGGATGGTAGGGGAAAAACAAAGAAGGAGGTAAAAATGCTCGATAGGAAATGTACTCATGACCTTGCTCATGTAACTGTAACCCCTCTGTACAGTATTTTTACAATAAAAATGTACTTTAAGAAACAAACAAAAAAAAACAGTGCCCGAACCCTGAGTTCAATCTCTAGGACTGGCACAACGAAAAGAAAAGAAAAGACAAGAAAAGAAGAAGAGAGGAGAGAAGAGAAGAGGAGAGGAGAGGAGAGGAGAGAAAGCATTGATAGAGTTATAAGATGCTGAGTGCCAGTGGTTTATGCCTACAATCTTAGCTACTCAGGAAACTGAGATATGGGATTGTGGTTTGAGGTCACAGACCAGGCAGAAAACTCGAAGAGATTCCATCACTAAAATAACCAGCAAAGGCAAGGGTTCTGCAACTGAGCCTTACCTCTAACCCTAGTGGCTATTCTTTTTGGCATTATTATTATTATTATTTTTTGGGTCCGGTCGTGGGGCCTGAACTCTGGGCCTGGGCGCTGTCCCTCAGCTCTTCAGCTCAAGGCTAGCGCTCTACCACTTGAGCCACAGCACCACTTCCGGCCTTTTTTCTTTTTGCTTATGTGTTGCTGAGGAATTGAATCCAGGGCCTCAGGCATGCAAGGCAAGTGCTCTACCACTGAGCCACCTTCCCAGCCCCTTCTTTTTGGCATTATTAAAAGATAGGCTCTTTTGAATTTTTTTTGTCTCTTTGGAATTTCTCTGCCTCTGAGAAAGAAGGACTATAATACAGTTTCATAAAGTGACATTTTCTTTCACACCCATGAGCGAAACATTACAGTAATTACAGATAGCAAATATTTCAGCTTTTTCAAGAGTTCTCCCAGATGGAAGTGAACCAAAGGGCTCACCCTGATGAGAACTTGAGTTTTATTTTTCTATTGGGTTTTGTCTTACAGAAAAGGTTTGTGCTCTACTAACTGGTCTTAAAAAAAAAAAAAGTACAGGGCTGGGAAAGTGGCTCA
The DNA here is from genome assembly GCF_019054845.1 of Dipodomys spectabilis. Lineage (NCBI taxonomy): Eukaryota > Metazoa > Chordata > Mammalia > Rodentia > Heteromyidae > Dipodomys > Dipodomys spectabilis. Next base: position 13,587,639 of record NW_024870824.1, read on the forward strand.
GTGGTAGAGTGCTTGTCTTGCATGCATGAGGCCCTGGGTTCCATTCCTCAGCACCACATAAACAAAAGGAAAAGGAAATGGCACCGTGGCTCAAGTGGTAGAGCGCTAGCCTTGAGCTGAAGAGCTGAGGGACAGCGCCCAGGCCCAGAGTTCAGGCCCCACGAATGGACCCCCCCCCCCCCACACACATACACACCAAAAAAAGGTACAGGTTTTCTTGTTTCTTGATTTTATGAAAAAGCTGATAATCTTATTGTAACATCATGGATAATATAAAATATAACATCATGGATAAAGGAACAATATTGATATATGAAGGAAACCTTGAAGTGCTACAAAACATTGAAATCTAAATTAATTTTAATATGTTACCATTGACTTGTGATATATTTATTAGGACTTAGATAATTATTTTGGTGGATAATGTCATGTATAATCTTTTAACCTTTGACTTTGGGTCGATTTTCCATGGCCAAGGGGATTTTAGGAGCAAATACAATCTATAAAATAAAAACAAAAGTTGAGATGGGAAAGTATGTTTCTGGAATTGTTTGGAAATAAAATTATTCTATCTGTGAAAAAAATAAAAAAAAAAACTAGCAAAAAGTTGAGAAATGGTAAAATGGCAGCTGAGCAAACCGAGAGGGTTCAAGGTCCTGAGCTGTCCTAGGGGAGAGGAGAGTTGAGAAGGAGGGAGGGAGGGGCAGGGAGGCAAATCAGGAGCTAAAGAGAATAAGAATGCATTGATCAGAAAGACTGATTATGAATCACAGTTCTGCTATTTTGCATTGATCAGAAAGACTGAATATGAATCACAGTTCTGCTATTTTGCAGCTATGAGGTTTTGTACAAACCTTCGACTTACTCTGAAACTCAGTTTCCCTTTCTGTGCAACTCCTCCCTTTGACAAATAATGGCTAGGTCTCTCGCATGTGCTAAGCAGTGTCCTGGGTACGAGAGCGTCTTTGCCCCTGACTACTTGAGCATATATTGTGGTGGGGGAGGAGATGAATCAAGGCAGGAGATGAATCAAGAGTATGTTAACAATGCTCGATAGGAAATGGACTCATTACCTTGCTCATGTAACTGTAACCCCTCTGTACAGCATTTTTACAATAAAAAACGTTTAAAAAAAGAGTACATTAACTGAGAAGAAGAGATAAGCAAAAAAGCAAGGGAGTCCTTCCAGGTCACACGGTGACCTGGAAGAGGTGAGTGTAAGTTCTTCCACTGGTCTTCCAGGAAGCCTCTTCTGATGATCTGACACTTGGGCAGTGGCTGACATGAAGTGAGGGGCTGGGGATCAGGAGATCTAGAGACATTAACAAAACCAACCTGAGAGAGCTGATGACAAAAATACAAAATCCAGGATCTAACGCATGCTAAGCTTTCAGTAAACAGTGATTATTATGATCATGATTACAATTGTTATTCTATTTAGCGATATGGTAAGGGGTGTTTGGGTAAAATATATTATAATGGAGAAATTGAACTCATTATAAACCTCCATTTTTCAGGGAACAGGTTATGACAAGTTACAGCCTGGGAGCTTGTACCTTAGAGACTCTATTTATAATAGGTTGGAAAGCAAACTTCACCCTGGCCTAAGTTCCCAGGGCAATAGCAGCCAACCATAATGAGGGAATAATACCTCCAGGCTTGTCCTGCAGCAAGAAGTATGCTAAGTGTGATTTCTCATCCCTCTCAGCTCCCGTCCCAGGCCAATTAAGTCACTAGAGTACTAGTACTAGTCCTGTTGCTTAGGAAAGGCTCTGAAGGCCTGGTACTCTTGGGTATTGGCAGGCTACAGAGGATTTGGTTAAGTAGAACTTTGTAGGATCTCAGACTGTATATTTCTCCATGTGGTGGCCAAGCATCTGAAAACTCGAGAGAGAGAGAGAGAGAGAGAGAGAGAGAGAGAGAGAGAGAGACTGTTCTATTGGATTCTAGTACAGGGTCTAGAATTAAGGACCTGCATACTGTCTCTCAGATATTTTTTTTTCTCAAGGTTGGCTCTCTACCACTCAGGGCACACTTTCACTTCTGGCATTTTGATGGTTAATTAGAGATAAGAGTTTCATGAGTTTTTCTACTCGGGCTGGCTTTGAACTTTAACCCTCAGATCTCAGCCTCTTGTGTAGCTAGGATTATTGGCATTGCCCACCAGTGCCTGGCTTCCAAGTGCGTATTTCTAAGTTTAAAACCTCTAGCTGTTGCTATTTAGTCCTTGCCATTGGAATAACCAATTGAAGAACATTGGGTATCCCACTTTCCCTCTCTGAGCTGGCAACAGATTTAAGGGTCCAGATGTCTGAGCAAAGTAGATCAGATTTGCTCCTCAGTCCTGTATGATCTTGAGCATAGAACTCAACTTCTTCGAGTTTCATCTGTTAAATGGGGGTCTTGACAGTAAACCCCAGCTCCTAGTTTTCCAGAGCAGATAAAAAGGGCAGCGTGGGATATGGCAAAGGCTCCCTAACCCAGGAAATGGGTTCTTATAAGAGGTGGGGTGGCAGCCAAGGGGAGAAGGATAGACAAATGAAAGGGAAAGGGGGCAGAATACAGTCAAAAATTCACTACATAAACCACCAATTAGGAAAAATAAGGCAAGGAGTGGGTTGAAAGGGAGTGAAAATGTTGAAGGGATGGCATAAATCAAGATGCATTATATATATAAACCACTTTGTTAAATGCCAAAAATGTCAATATATATAAAAATTTAAGAAAAGTGAGGGAAAGGGTGGGTAGGGAGGAGTAGGTAAGAATATGGAAAGGGGTGACATTTATCAAGATGCATTATAATCCTGAACTGCTTTGTTGAATAACTCCTTGGCACAACTAAAGATAATAAAAATATCCAAAAAATTTTACCATATGGCAACATTTTCCCTGATAGACACCTATGCTGTTCTTTTTATTGTTTTCTGTCTTAAAGACCAATCAAGGCATGGGGTAAGTAAGCGTTTTGTGATGTAAAGGGTGTTTGACATCCATGAGGTTGTTGATTATCACCACTTTGCTTCCACAGGGGACATTGCTTTCAGAGGAGGGTATCTCATAGACTCTCCAAGAAACAACAAACACATCGCAAGCAGCATCTTCCCTAAAAAAAAAAAAATCAGCCCCATTCTTGTTTTGAAGGGCTGAGCCTCTCAGACCTGAAGCAGAGCCGGCTCACTACACATCAAGGATTAATTAGCTGTTGTATATTATTAAACATTCTCACACTCAAGACTCATATAGAGTTGGAAACTGAGAAAGTGAGTGAGAGAGAATCATGTTATAGGGAGAAGGAAAGAGAGAAGGAGAGAGGGAGGGAGAAAGAGAGAGAGGGAGGCGAGGGAAAAATTGCTGGCAATGCAAAATTTGAGAGCTGAGCATGTTTGTAAATTATAGGCTGATTAATAACATATCAGCTCCTCTGTTTGGAGCCATTGTTCTGAATCTATGGTTTTCTCCCTTGCCTAGTGTTTTGTTGTTGTTGTTGTTTTGTTTTGTTTCCTTCTACTGCTAGAATCAAAGAGGAATGGAGGCTGGTCTTTATATTTAGAGTTTGCACTGAAAAAGAACGCTGGATATGGGTATTAACCTAAAATATAAGATGTCTCCAAGTCTATGAAGGAAGAGGAGGAAAATTAGATATGAGTAAAACAATTTTATGACAAATGTCTCCAAAAATGGTACAAGAACTGCTCACATGGTTGAAAAAAATAATAGAGGCTCATAAATGCAACAGTTCTAAGAGGCCATGAGGATAGCAGAACCCAGTGACCACAGATCCTCTTGTGTTAGCCACCAGGGTCAAGTGTTAAAGATCCAGGTTCCAGCTGAGCATTGGTAATTCTGTCTACTCAGGAAGCTGAAATGTTAGTATTGCAGTTTGAAATCAGCCCAGGCAGTTAAGTCCTTGAGACATTTATTCCCAATTAAATACCAAAAACACCAGGAGTGGAGCTATGACTTAAGTAGTAGAGCACTAGCCTTGAGCATAAAAGTTCAGGGACAGTGCTCAGGCCCTGAGTCCAACCATCACCACATGAACACACACGAAAAGCTACCAGCACAACCATGTTCATTGCAACGTTGTTTATCATAGTTATAATATGGAATCAATCCAGATGCCCCTCAGTGCACAAATGGGCCAAGAAAATGGAATTCTATGTTTCCATCAGAAAGAACGGCATTGCCCCATTTGTAAGGAAATGGGAAGACTTGGAAAAAATTAAGTAAGCCAGGCCCAAAGAAACATAGGCTGCATGATTTCCCTCATTTCTAATAACTAGAATGTGCCTATAAATCTACACATAAACCCAATGGACAGTAAAAGATCAGTAATTACATCTGCCCACAATTACACAGTACTCTAAACATTAACACAGTGGGAACAAAGGGGGATATTCTTAGGAGAGGATCACAAGGGCTCAATAGCTATGTGCATAAGATCATATAAAATGATGCTTATCGAAAGGAACTACAAGAAATGTAAACAAGAGGTTTTTTATTGTACAGTTTGCTGTTATTTTTTCTTTTGGTATATTCCCTTTTGTCACTGTTTTTGACTTCTGTGCCCTTAGTCTTGTATCTAAACTTATCTGATTTGGGAAGGGGAAGGGGAAACATAGAACTGGTAGGACAAAGGGTGAACCAATTCAGCAGTGAAACTCACTAGACACTATGTTGGAAATGAACTATACAACTTGGCGGGGGGGGGAGGGGGGGGGGAGTTGGGAGGGGGAAAGTTGGAGAGAATGAGGAAGGGGGGGGGTGACACTGTTCAAAAAGAAATGTACTCAAAGCCGGGCGCCGGTGGCTCACACCTGTAATCCTAGCTACTCAGGAAACTGAGATCTGAGGATCACGGTTCAAAGCCAGCCCCAGCAGGAAAGTCCGTGAGACTCTTATCTCCAATAAACCATGAAAACCGGAAGTGGTGCTGTGGCTCAAGCTGAAGAGCGCAGGGATAGCGCCCAGGCCCAGAGTTCAAGCCCCACGACCGACCAAAAAAAAAGAAAGAAAGAAAGAAAGAAAGAAAGAAATGTACTCAATACCTGCTACGTAACTGTAACCCCTCTATATATTCTATACATCATCTTTACAATTTTTTTAAAGCATAATTTTTTAAAATGCATTAAAAAACAGATTCTACTAGTTCATCCCACTGGTTACAGGTCTCAGGAATATACATTTTTTTTCCCCAGTCTTCTGCTTGGAAGCTTCAAAGCCAAAGTTGGAGGGAAGAAATGGGATTTCCTGGCCAGGTTCTATACCGCTGGCTGTTGAAAAAGCAAGAACTAGATTTGGATTTTCCAATTTGCAGGCACAAACACCTCTGGGCCTCTTTCTGTGTTTGATGTGATGTGCATCCTACTTCATTAGCACCCATCTGGCCATAGGGAAGACCTCTGCTCCACCAGGAATGGGAACAGGCCTTCTCTCATCTCAGCGATGGATCCTCAGAGATCCCATAGGATGTCATGCATGATAGCTCCTACAGCGTACCCAAGAGGGCTCCATGGCTGGCCTCAGAAATTTCATCCATAGAAAAAGGACAAAGCAAAGTTTGGGCAGAAGTTCATAGTAGAAATTGTTTTCCCCAGAGGATTACAATGTCCTCAGGAGAAAAAGACAACCTTCATTCCTGGTAACTTGCCCACTGCTTGCACTATACTAGATAGCCACAAACAGTTTGTAGAGTGAACTGAACAGTAAAAAAAATATATAAAAAGGGAAATATGAATTTTCTGTTATATATAGGCTTACTATTGGGGAGGGTTAAGAATGTCCACAGTGATGATGGTGGTGATGATGATGGAGGAGGAGGAGGAAGAGGAGATTGATGATGATGGTGGTAATATTTAAACAACAGCAGGAACTAACATTGAGTACTTTCTATCAGCCAAGTACTGCATGAGCTAAGTTCTCATTACACACAGTATCTTACTGTGTGTAAGATCGCGAAAATCCCTGGAAGCAGCATCTATCATCCATGTAACAAAGAGAAGGCATTAAGGGCACAGGGTGTCTACTATAAAGTGTTCAGAGTCCTGAGCTGGAGAGTAAGGGAGCCAGCATTCTAGCCCAGAATAGACTGAATCCAGGATCCTAGTCTTTATTGTTTGATTCAAGTCTTCAAGGCCTTTGTATATCAAGAGCAGTAGATGGCCAGAGGTCACCTCATAGTGCAGGGTGACCAGAGGAAATAGCAGCCAATGAATGCCAGCGCTGGAGCAGCTCATCTGAAGACTCAGTGCCCATGAATTCTGGATCCATCCTTGAGAGGTCAAAGAGTGCGCTCAGAACATTTAAGGATTAAACAGGTGAATGAACACATAAACCAGGGAGCTAGTCAACACACATAGTAGTAACCACTTAGTTTCTGTGTCTCTTTTCTTAGGGGAGTTGTGGGGGGGGAGTAGTGATATTGATTATAAGATCTCCATCTCAGATACAAATAAAAAGTTAGACATGGTAGTGTGCACACTTGTTATCCCAGCTATGTCATAAAAAAGTCATAAAAGCAAAAACACAGGGTGTGTCTTCTAGAAGCAACTGCCTGGATGTGTGAGCCCTGAGTTCAAACCCAGTACTGCCAAAAATAAAAATAAGAGAAGGCTAAGTGATGGTGATGATTTTGGTATGAACTGCCCACCCCAGCTCAGTCAGATGTGGAAGACTGAAAGCTAGTGGCCCCCAAGGATGGAGAGGTAATTGGGACATCAGAACACTGACCAATCCATGGCTTCATCTGTTGATGAGTTCTTAATTTGATGGCATTCATTGAGAGGAAGCAGCAGGTAAGGCCTGGTCACCAGAGGTGCGCCTCTGAGAGGTGTCTTGCCCCTGGCCCCTCCCTGCCTGTCTCTGCTTCTTGGCGCTGTCACGATTTAAGCAGTCTGGAACACATGTTCCCACCCCCATGATGTTTTTGCTTTACCACAGCCTGAAAGCAACAAATCCAGGTGACCACGAACGGAAACATCTGGAATCATTTTTTCCTCCTCCTTTAGACTTTTTTTGTTTCTTGTCACGTGGACTTAAGTGACTAACACAGTGTCCCAGAGTCTGTAAGTGGTGGAGTTCAAACCCAGCCTTAGTTAGATCCTGAAGGTGAAATCCTCAACTTCCTCCTTGTCTCCTATTCCCTGTACCCGGGGTCCTCAGGATATTTTAGACCAAGTAAGCAGACAGAAGCTAAGCACAGAGTAGTGTTCGATCATATGTGGCCGGGGACAAAAGGCTAAGTGTGGAGAAGTAGTCATCAGAGCTTGGCTGAGTCTCCACTGAGCACCCTGATTTGCTTGTTACAGCTGCTCTAGCAGACGCTCCCACCCCCTGCCCCGCCTCCTCCCCAGCCCCTGGCAGCCCTGGCTGCCCAGGACAGGGCCTGAGCCCTGAGCGCACTCACCCGCAGGGTTGTGATGGTGGCGGGGTCTCGCAGCCGGCCCTCCTCATCTTTCAGGTTGTAGCCCTCTGGCCTCTTGTCACGCTCACTGACTTTCCATAGTTTCACAGTTTTATCTGTGGAGGGCAAGCAGAGGAAATAAGGCTCAGGGAAGAGGAGTCTGGGGCTGGGAGGAGAGTGTGGTCACAGGGGGCAGTGCAGGAGAAAGGCCGCAGGACACCATTTCCCTGACATCTGAAATGGGATCTCACACAAGCGTAGATGGTGGTGGGACAAATGGTTCTTCTTGCTAATGCCACGTTCACCCCATAGCTTATCAGTTAATTTGATTCAGTCCATGAAACTACTGATTGAATACTGAATAGGAAGAGCAGTCACATAAATGGAGTTTACTAGAAAACTATTATACTTGAAAAAGTTAACACCCATGATTATAACTCTAGGGAGAAGATAGCATTCATGTTTCCATTATACCATCCCATCCTGCTGAAGTGTGTTGTTTTTGTCCTAGAACTAGGGCTTGAACTCAGGGACTTGAGTGCTCTCCCTGACCTTTTTTACTCAAGCTGAGCTACTTGAGCTCACACCTCACTTGTTACTTTTTGGTAGTTACTTGGAGATAGGATTCTCCCAGGCTTTCCTGTAGACTTGGATCTTCATATCTCAGCCTCCTGAACAGCTAGGATTATAGGTGCCAGCCACCAGCACCCGACTTTTTAAATACGGTTATCATGTCCTGGAAGGCCTTTTATAACGTGTAGTCTCTATTTCCTTCTCATGTCTGATCTCACTGAGTACCCTAGTCCCTTTCACTTGCTGTGATCTCCTGTATGGCTTCTTCACTGTGCTTCATACACACTAAGCTCACTCTGCCTCAGGGACTTTGCATGTGCTGTGCCTTCTGCTAGGAAAGCCCTTTATCCTCTTTTCTACAGGACTTTACTCCTTCACTTTGTTCTTTTAGCTCATATCAGAAAGGCTTCCATAAAACCAACATTTTCTTTCTCTGTGTTCTTGCCGAGTGTGTGTGTGTGTGTGTGTGTGTGTGTGTGTGTGTGTGTACTGGACCTGGAACTTTAGCTTTTTTTTTTTTTCAAAGTTAGTGTTTGACCACATAATTCTTCTTTCTGGCTTTTTCGTGCTGGGAGGAAAGAGTCTCATGGACTTGCCTGACCAGGCAAGTCTGTGATACTCAGATTTCAACCTCCTGAGTAGCCTAGATAACAGACACAAGGATCAGTGTCTGGCTTTACTTTTTTTTTTGGCTGGTCCTGGGGTTTGGACACTGGGCCTGGGCACTATCCCTATCCCTGAGCACTATCTTTGTGTAGTTTATTGGTAATAACAATCTCATGGACTTTCCTGTCCAGGCTGGCTTTGAACCGTGATCCTCAGATCTCAGTCTCCTGAGTAGCTAGGATTACAGGCGTGAGCCACAAGCACCCGGCTTTGGCTTTACATTTAATAGTACTTTCCACTAACAATGTTAGTTGCTTGGTTGGTTATAGATTACCTGTCTCTCACTAGCATATACACTCTCTGAAGTTTGTTTTGGTCATCACCCTATTTCTAGCAACTAGAATAGTACCTGGGGAATAATAGATACTTCAGTAAATACTAGCTGGAAGATTGAATAGATGACATCTACATAAGACATCTAGCAATATTCAGGCAGAGATGAGGCAATTCTCTTTTTAGGCTTGGGGTACGGCTCCTTGGGAGAATACTTGCCTAGCATATGTGAGGCCTTGGATAATCAGATCCCCTGTTCCTTATTTGCATTATTTTAACTTATCTACAAGTCATGGACATACTTGAGTCCTCTGTCTCTATCAGACAACTTTGGGCCTGGTCCCCATTTTATCTCTGGCTGGCTGCATGGCTGAAGCTAGGATCCCCATTCAGGAGGCACAGACTAATATTTTTAGAATGACAAATAAATAAGATCCCCCACATTGAGGGAGAAGAAAAAAGTACTGAATACACAGTCCAATCTGAGTTTCACATATACCATATTAAGTACAACCCATATATTGGGACATTACTCATATCAGAAAGGCTTCCATAAAACCAACATTTTCTTTTTCTGTGTTCTTGTCGTGTGTGTGTGTGTGTGTGTGTGTGTGTGTGTGTATGTGTGTGTTTCTCCTCCCTCCCTCTCTTTCTCTCTCTCTGTCTCTCTGTCTCTCTGTCTCAGATTTCAACCTCCTGAGTAGCCCAGATAACAGACACAAGCCATCAGTATCTGGCTTTACTTTTTTTTACTTTTGTTTTTTTTTACTGGGATATTCTGTATCCCAGTGTCTTCATTTGAAAACAGAATAAAGATTGCCTTCCTATTGGGGCTCTATGTGTTCAAAAACCCCACTATGTGGAAGTGTGTAACCCAGGGCAAGGCTGTTAAGAACTGCCTGCAAATGATAGCTCTTTGAGAACTAGCAAATTGGGCAGCTAGTCAGCAATCCTCACATACTGCTCTGATGGCTTCAGTCTTATCCCATGTTCCATATGCTGTCAGGGGGAAGAGGGCAAGGGTCATGGGTTTTCCTTCCCCCTTTGCCTTCCTTTCCTCTTCCATTCCTCCTCCCCAGGCTGTGTGCCAGCACTTCCTGCCCCTCTGGGAAGGGAGATCTTGAGAGCAAAGAGTGGTGACTTCACAGGATGGCTCCCTCTGAGACTTGGAAACAACACCCACCCTCCGTGGCCCTCCATGTATCATACTGTGGGCTTTCGGTACCAACCGGGCTTCTTTAATGGAGAACATGCCTCTGTTTTGAGCTACCTGGGCAATGCTAAGACCGATCTATCTCCTGATGGCCTGGCAAAACTGCTAACTTTATAATCTGATCTGTGCACTAGGATTTGCATTCTGATCTCATTTCCTCACCCTGGCTCCTGGAGGGCAAGAGGCAAAGAAACCCACCCAGCTATGGGCTTAATTTAGGAATTTCCATCTCAATGGCAAACAGTCCTCTTGCTCCACCCCCTCTGGAGATCCTGCCAGGGGGACCTGCTCTGAAAGATGGGAAAAAAGAAACGGGAGGCCTATTTAAAGTCTCTTGATTGGCTCCTGGTCAGTTGTGGTTGGGCTCATAATAACTGTGACTCAGTAGATTTTTAACTCCAAATACCTTCCAATGCTGGCTTTGAAATGTGTCCCAGCCTATCTGCGAGGCAATTTTTAGCTTATATTTCTCTTATCATGAATGACAGCTGGCTCTACAGCGACATTGAAAAATCACAGGTAAAACACAAAAAATAATAATCACCTGTAATTTCTTTTTTTGTTGTTGTTGTTGGTCCTGTGACTTGAACTTAGGACCTGGATGCTGTCTCTGAGCTTTTCTGCTCAAGGTTAGTGCTCTACCACTTGAGCCACAGCACCATTTCAGCTTTTTCTAAGTAGTTTATCGGATATAAGAATCTCATGGACTTCCCTTTCCAGGCTGGTTTTGAACTGTGATCCTCAGATCTCAGCCTTCTGAGTAACTAGGATTACAGGTGTGTGCTACTGGCACCAGACTTAAATACCTGTAATTTCTGCAGTCAGTGACAATCTATTGTCCACATAGTACATAAATTCACATAGTATTTTCTCTGCACTAGGGATGTTTCAGGGGTTACAAATATATGCATTTTATATGTAGATTTTTATGTTTAATCATCTTTCCTTGTTTATTGAATAAATAGTATTTGTTATAATAGAAAATGAAAATAAGCAGGAAGATAAAAAAATCTTAAATTCTATTAGGCAGTCATAAGTGTTATGAAAATTTTCCTAGTCTTTCATTATATGTATACAATTATACAACTATTTCTAATATGCTATACATAGTTGATATCATGTATTTTACCTATGTGTTTATCTATACCAACAACTATAGCCATAAATATATTTATAGCATCCATTACCTATATTATATATAATTTAGAGAAAAAGAAATCTGCCAAGAACTAAATGTCTAATAGTGAAAGGTTTATTAGTAAACTATAGAAGAATCATACAGGGGAATACTATATAGTCATTGAAAATGTTATAGTATTATAGAAAAATAACAATTAGGAAAATATCCTGTTATAGTTACACTATGAAATTTTAAAATCTGGTATTAAAAGTTTGTAGCACAACAGCACGTTTCTATTAAAAAAATGTATCAAGTGGTGTATGGTATTTGCAGGGGAGAATTCAAATGGTTTAAATCCTTAGAAAAACTCATAGTCCAATGACATGAATACCAGGAAATTGGTCCTTGAAAGGCGTGTGGTGGGAGGTTAACAGAAGAAGGTAGAATTAAGAGAGGAAGAGAGGGAGTGCAGCCATAAATATTCAACGCATATCCTATGAAACTAAGGAAATTGAGGGGAGGAAGTGAGTTGGGCTAGATGGGGGAGAATCATGAAAGGGGTGACGTCAATTGAGAGTGCTTATAACATCTTTGAGTAACTGATAATAAAAACACAATTTAAAAATCAACAGACTTACTAATACCCTTTTGTTACTTTCTTTAAAAAAAACCTTGACAGTGCTTTCTTTTAGATTGAAACACTTTTATTATCATTTTTGTTTCTCTATGTTTAAAAAAAATCCATATAATGAACATGTGCTCTTTTCATAGAAAGAAAAGTACCTAGTAAGAAGTTAAATGAAGCAATGTATTTCCATGTGACAATTTCAAGGACTAGATTCACAGGTGAATGTTAATTTTAGTCTTCATTAAACATTAGGAAGGTTCCAGGTGACTTTGCTCACGCCTGTAATCCTAGCTACTCAGGAGGCTAAGATCTGTGGACCATGGTTCAAAGCCAGCCTAGGCAGGAAAGTCCTTGAGACACTTATCATCAATTAAACCATCAAAAACAAGCAAACAAAAACCACCAAAAAAGAAAGCTGAAAGTGGTGCTGTGGTTCTGAGTTCAAGCCTTAGAACAACATTTTAGAAGGTTGGAAATATGTTAATGAGCAGAAAGTAAAAACTGTGCTCAATTATAGTAAGATAAGCACCATCTTTTTTCAAAAAGATAATTGATAGAGAATTTAATCCAGCTCTCCATGGTTGCACTGCCTGAGGTCATTCTTGACTTTATCATTGCCTCCCCTCCATTTTCCACTCAGTGTTTTGAAGCTTTGTGGATAAAAATGTCTAAGGGACTTGTGGTGGTTACTATGAGTAATGGCTTTTTCATTTTTCCTGGCTGCTTCTCTAAGTAGTCTATCATCACTTGTGGCAGCTTTGAACACAATCTTATCACTCATCATCATTTCTTCTTTTGTTCGCTAATTCCAATTGTCTTCCTTTAATTTTTACATGTTGATCTATTTGGCTCTGAGGAGGGTTCAGAATCTTAATATTAGTATAACAAAAGAAAACCACAAAAGAACCCAGACATCTTTCTTATAAGAATTATTTTTTGAGATGCTGTTGACATATGAAATGTCATCCCAAATGGGAAGATAATATCCCTGTTAATCAAAAAACTATTTAAAAACTCAATTAACAGAACATTATGCTACATAATTAATCTTCATTGCATTTCACTTTCCTTCCCATCCCCCTTACAAAGTAGTTAATAAGTCTTTGGATTTTATTGCAATAATCAATAGATTAAATTTCATAATCTAACATACTAGCTGTAGAAAATACTCAGACATTTTTCCTTTGCTAGATGTTATTAAGACCACTAGAAGTCTACAGAGCTTTGGAGTACAACTTGAACATCAACATTAAAAGGGAAGAAATTGTAACACAATTGTGTTTGTTTTTACAAGAAACCAGAATTTCAGAAGAAATCAGAACAATAAATATAAGGAAAAATTAAATATACTTAAATATGGAAGAGCAGATGATTCAGGATCTGGTCATGAAGAGATGAGGCTGTGCTTCAGTAACCCTAAAATGACTGTTTTATATCTGTCATTTTTTACATTTGTACTCTGGCTTTGTTTCTGATGGATTTCTAGCTCATATTCATCAGCAAAACTTCTTTTTCTTAAAATATAACTCATGAACACAAAGTTAGAAAATTAAAATGATAAAATGAACAAATTCACAAGTTATCCATAATAAAAAAATAAGCATGATAAACTTTTAGGTTTGCTTCCTTCTAATCTTTAAAAGGAATGAATTTTTTTTTCACTTGACATGTGAATTTTTTCCTTTCTAAATGCTGGTATAGAAAAAAGAAAATCCTGAGTTTCTTGATTTATATTTATGCTTAAATATAAATCTCTTCATAGACAAGATGAAGTAAGTTAACTTATTAGGAAATGGTATCTAATTTCCATATACTAATTCTCTTAATTGTCATGCTATTCAACTATTACCCTTCAATGTATAACTTCTTAGAGGGAAGTCAGATGTTTTTGGCTTACATCTGTAGTTGTAGTTCTTTGGGGGACTGAGATCTGAGGATAGCAGTTCAAAGTCAGCCCAAGCAGAAAAATTTGAAAGATTCTGATCCCCAATTAACGAGTAAAAAGCCAGAATTGGAGGTATGGCTCAGGTAGTAGAATGACAACCTTCAGTGAGAAAGCTAAGGGAGAGCAGTCAGGCCCTGAGTTCAAGCCTTAGTGTGCTCTCTCTCACACACACAGAGCTATAGTAGGGTAGGTAATTCCACTTCTGCTATGAATATGTTAACCTGACCATTCAGCAGGCAACATCTTGGCTTTCTAAACCTACAAATGGTGTAAGAAGTTTGAAGGAGAGTTTGAGGAAACAGTTTCGTGATCAGTAAGTTCTTTAGTGGTGCCCCATCTCTTTCTAACTTGGGCTCTTAGATAAGAACTTGATTCTGCCAGAGAAATACCCAGCCATCTGCTTGATAGATCATAAAATATATTTAGGAATTAATAACTCCAATATACTCAACTCAGAGACAGCATGGCTTGTTGAATTTCCTGATATCTATTCCCAGAATAACATCCAGTGAAGCGCAAGACAGGAAGTCATTCAAAACACACCTGTGAGTAATCTACATTTGTTGGAAATTGCAGATAATGAATTTCTACACAATCGGGAAATAGATTTGATATTTATAAAAAGAAAAGCTACTGCTTTCCCGATGGGTCTACTTCTCTGTGTGTGAGTGCCAGGCATTCTACAAAGCATCTTGCCAAAGTGGTCGCTAGCTTTTTCCAGAGTCCACAGGGTACAGAGGGAAACTGAGGCCAAGATAGATTCCCCGTGCATGGCTGGCAGACTGTAGTGAATCACACAGAGTATCACCTGCACATACCATTAGTAGACAGAAGAAAGTAAGCTGCGTTCTGCTGAGGAAGCCATCTTATTTTATTGATTTTTTCTTCTATTTCTAAACTCTTCAGGTAATCGAACTCGGGTTCATGGCTCTGGAATGTGCTGTAAACATTGTATTCACCCCTACGATGAACCTGATTTTTACTCTGTAGGAGAGAAAAAAAACACACATAAACATTAAACCATGGAAGAAGCCAATTGGAAACTCATCAGTCCCTTTTCTTTCTTTCAGCAGAGCCTTCAGGGCTGGGGTGAGGAGGGTGTATAAGGTTGTGTGAGGCAAAACTCAGGACAGTCCCATGCTCTGTTGCCTTAGATCAGCAGCCTCTGAAGGTTGGGCCACCAATATATCTGCATTAACTTGTAGGTGATCTATACTAACTTCTGTATGTCACAGCATATACATAAGCCAGAAGTTCAATTACAACAGATATTGAAGTAAATACGGAAAGAAGCTCTAATACTTAACTGCTTATCCTAATAAACCCCTCCATTCCATGCGGGGAGCCCACATCTACTTACAATATTGGGACTATTTTTACAACTTAAGAAATACAAATTTATCTCAAAGTTGTTGTTTTGTTTTAAAATCAAAGTTGTGGCAACTTTCACTGCTTTTACACCGTGGCCACTTACTTTTAAAAAGTTGTACCTGATTCTCACAGAATCTCTCAGAAGCAGGTAGGGTATAGGGATCCACATATGAGGCTTAGAGATATAAAATTACCTCCCCAAGATCACAAAGCTCATAAGGTGTGGATCTGGGTACCAGATCTGGGTACCTGCTTTTGAATTTTTTTCTGTTCCTCCCAGAATGAGTGACAAAACAGGCAGAGGTAGAGATGCCATTTGCATCACTAGAACAATGAGATTTCACCTCTGTATTTGCCCTAGCACTGAGTGTGCAAATGTAACACAGAAAGGGGAAGAGGAAGAAAAAGAGAGAGGGGACTAAAGAGAAGAGTTGGAAAGAGAGGTTTTACACTTTTAGAGATTTTTTTTTGTTAGTCTCTATTAGTTGTACAAGGGGGGGGGAGGTGTCATTTTGACATTTCCATACTTGCACACAATGTACCCAAGACCTCTCACTTCTCTTTTCCTCTCCCTTACCACCCTCCTCCCTTCTTAAAACAATTTCAACAGGCTTCACTGTTCTGTTTACATACATGCATACAAAGCACTTCAACTCTCTCTGTCCTCATCCATCATCTTCTTGGAGTTTCCCTGCTCTGAATAATACCTCCCTCCCTCCAATAGAACCAGTTTTACTTTCCTATCCAAGAAGGGAGGCAGGATTTATTTCAGATATTTATAGGATGACCCAAGAGCTTTGGGATTTGGCTTTGAAAAACTGTTCAAAAAACCGAGTCTTATAAAACATTTGTTACAAAAGCTTGACTTTCAAAGAGAGGGGAAAGGACTCAGTTTACAATTTATATTCCTAGTTAGATACAGAAAGCCCCAAATCACATCTCTGATGAGGCATGAGGGACAGCAAAGCCCTGTGAAAATTCACTCACAGGATTCACCCACAAAAAGTTAGAAACAGCCCAGTGCCAGTGGCTCATGCCTGCAATACTAGCTCTTCAGGAGACTGAGCTCTCCTTTCAAAACCATTCTGAGCAGGAAAGTCAGATTTCCAATTAACAAACAAAAAGTCAAAAGTGAAGGAGTGGCTCAAGAGGTAGAGGGCCAGCCCTGAGCAACAGAGCTAAAGAACTGCACCCAGGCCCCGAGTTCAAGCCCCAGTACTGTACTGCTTGTCAGGTTAGGGGTACCTCTCTGAGTTCCAGGACTCCCCTTCTTCACTTTCACAGTTAATGTTTATTTTGCAGTGAACAACGCCATCATCCTGTTTTGGGAAATGGGTTCCCCATCATTCTACTAGTGAATCAGGCTTCCCAAATATTTCCATAAATTAAAATAGGTGAATCCTATAAATAGCGAACTGAAAATGTGGAATGGAATAATAGTGGCAACATTCTGCCTTTGGGTAATTTATGCTAAATAGATCTCCAGCTCCTTTTTTATCATTACTGTGAACCTAATTGGATTTTTTTTTAAAGAAAATTAGAAAAAAAAAAGATTTGAAAATCAGTTTTCAAAGCACTTGAAATGCTGACGTCCCTCTTGCTTACTTCCCCCGCCAGCCAGTCCACCTTAACAATAAATTTGTAAGAGTTTTGATTTGCTAGCATCCAAATCAGACTGTCAAGTGTGTGTAGCATGTGCCAGACCAATTAGCACCAAGCAGCTCTGGAAAAGCAGGAAAAATTCCAGGTCACGAAGAGCTATTAGTTCCTACTTGCCAACCACATTTTCACATTTCCAGGGCCAATGCAATAGGCTGGGTGCCTGATTTAATGCCGAGCGCCTGAATTTATACCCAACCCCCAAGGGATTTTTGATGCCCTTATAGAAATTAATTGCAAATAATGTGCAATTACCAAATATATCACCTCTAAATGAGGTTTTTCCTTTTTTTTTTTTTTTAGAGGGGAGGGTGTAATGCAAATGGCCTAAAGGCACAGAGCAGGCACTCAATTGCTTGGGAAGTCTCTTGTGGAGCCTTCCTCTTGCTTTCCCAGGTCCCAGTGAGTCTCAGAGGCAAGACTGTGGCAGATGGGAGAATTGGTAGAACACAGACCAGCCTGCTGGAGGCTCCCAGACTGTGCCAGGGGAGGATGAGGAAATCAAACTGGGTCATAATTCTGACAAAACAGAAGCAGACACCAAAAGAGATTGGGTATGTGTGTGTGTGGGGGGGGGGGGAGGAAAACCCCTCCTCTCAATTTATATGAAAAAGAGAAATAATTCCTAAGGGGACTCAAGTCTCAGGAAGAAATGGGATTCACTAGAATTCTTGCTCAGAAATAGAGGTGCATATGACACTGAGTTCCAGGGACCCGTGTGTCCCTTTTTGCTGAGATGTGATCTTGTGAGTTTTCACTCCCCTTTGGTAGGGTGATATTTTCTTCTCTACTGATTCACATCTATAACTAGTTTCCCCCTTCCTCTCTCTTCTGTGTTCTGACTGTACCTGGAATGAAGGGAGATTGAATTTCAGTAGGTAGAAGATAAACCTTCTCACAACAGTTTCCTCAGAAGCACCTGGAGTGTTGCGGAGAAGTGAGCCCTTGTGATACTTGGTATTCTAGACTCCAAAAGATCAGGCTGGGTAGCATGAGCCCACCTTTCCAGGTGTTTTCATAAGTTCATTGTGCAACTGTTGATGCTAATGACTTTTTTTTTTGCTTTTGCAATTTAGTTTGTGAGCAGGTAACAGGCAACACAGGAGGATTAAGGAACGGTTGGAAGCCTCTTTTACAAAAGAAAAAGGAAATGGACATTTTTGCATTCACAGCCACTTACCTCCTGCTCTCGTTGAAATATTACAACCCGACCCCCCTTGTCCCCTGTCGCTAGTAATTCTCCTGTGTGGTTGAATTCTACCGTAGAGATAATGTCAGCTGAAAAGAAGAAGACAAAAGCAATTTAAGTAACTGCACACTTACTTTGAAAGCATCGATAATAGACATACTTTTCTGTGCATTTAAGGGCTTAAGGCTTTGTGTCTGCAGCGGAATTTATAAGGATTTTATGTTCCATATTTTAACTACCACTTCTTAGGCGAATTTCCTAGCTGTCCACACAGCACTGTGGTCTCTTGGAATGACTCAACAGAACAAAAGGAAAAGGCGTGTTCACACCCCTTCGTTTTGGGTAAGGGGAAATGAATTGCTTTATGCATCAGGGAAATGGTAGCTTTCTTGAATAATTTCTGTTAACCACAGTCCCTGCCACCACACATGGCCTTTTCCTTTCTTCTGTCTTCTACACCAAGAAACTTTCCCCAGTGAGTTTTGGTTGTGAGGACTGAATGGAAGCAATTCTCCTTCGCTGGCCTTAGTCATTACCTTCAGGTCCATCTTTCCCTTTTCCCTTCCCCTCCTATTCCCTTTCCTTTCCCTTTCTATTTCCTTTCTTTTTCCTTCCCTTTTCTTTGCCTTTCCTTAAGGATTCTTGGAGCTTTGACACTGAGGGACAGAGCAGAGACCAGTGGGAAAAGCAAGAACCTATTCATGTTCCAGCTAGACCTTGGCTCCCACTTACTGTGTGAGCCCAGCACTTCCTTTTGGAAGAGCTCATCCTTAACTTTGACTCCCAGGGGTTGGAGGAGAAAGGGAAACATGCTCTCTGTATTTCTAAGGGGAGATGAGGCACAGGAGCCGGGCACTTGGATCACTGATAATTGCAGAGGGAAAGTCAGCCTGCCAAGACTGTCTTCCATGCTGGCTACCCCCAGAGGAACATGGACAGGTAAATTACCTATGATTGGGTGTATTAGGGCTATTTTTAGAAAGGTGTCAGAGGTTAATTCCCCTACAATTATTCCCCTGCAGGGCTCCAACAATTGCTACCAAGCGTGCAAATGAGTTTTTTTTTTAAAGAAAAAAGAAAATGGAGGGAAAGGAAAGGGAGACAAGGGAAGGACAGAGAAAGCATAAGAGAAGGGAAGGAAAGTGAAGGGGAAAGGAAAGGGAATGGGAGAAGAAGAGGGAGGGGAAGGAGAAGAGGAAAAGGAAAGATGGATCTGAAGGTAATGATTATGTAAGGCTAGCAAGGGACAACTGCCATGTGCAAAATATGCTGAAAAATTCAAATCTCAAATACTACTTTTCACAACCTTATGTTAGAATTTGTCAATGTATACCCAATGTATTCAGGCAAGTGGGACAAAATTCTGTCTACATCACTGTCCTTTTCCTAATGACCATTCTGTGCACAGAAATATAAAGAGTAGAGCATGAGCCCCCCCTCCCCCCCCATCACTCTCCAGCAAGGTACACTCAAAGGACAATTCATGATTTCTTGGTTTGGCCCCACAGGGAGCAAACTGAAACTCCACAGGGCTACATGGTAACAAGGATGTCACAGTTCATGTCAACCATACAGGGTGGCTTCCTCTTTTTGGCAGTACTGAGGCTGGTGCAGGTACTCTACCACTTGAGCTCTCCTACCCAGCCCAGTGTCTTCTCTTGAGTAGCAAATGTCTGCTTTGCTTAAACTGATTGGAGTCGTAAGCGTAAACTGACTGGAGTCATAACATGTGTTAGCCAATGATTTTAGCCTTTTAAGAAGTTGGATATCCAGATTTTTATGAAAATATCTCTTCAATTTTATATGCTGACAATTGCTTTTTTCGCCCCTTATTTATTTTTGGCCTGAGACTGGTACTCGAACTTGGTAGCTGGTGCTTTTCATTCATTGGCCATTCCTCTACCTCTTTTCTTATCTTTAAACAGTTGCACAATAGGGTTTCAATTCTACATGTCAGTTTATAAGTACAATTGCTTTTTTTCTCCCCCCCCCCATGCCATGTCAAAAAGAAATGTAATCTTTTTGACTGATTGAGAATGAACCAGAAAACTGGACATTGAGTCTATTTTCTCAGAAAGACACCTCGGAGAATAAAGCTTAAAGAAACACAAACTAGGCTACATTCTGACTGAGCTGAGTTGATAAAAATGCATGCCGATAAGCTGAGCATCAGCAGAGGCAACTTGACTGTGGAGCTGTCTCCTTCCAGTGAAGTCTCTGATGACTTTCCTCTCTTACTCTTTGTGTATCTTAGCAAATTGATGTTGTGTTTAGAGAAGAGAAGTCTGCGTACTGTCTGCAGTTGACTGGAAATGCCCTGACTGGAAGGCACTAAGGGCTAGAGGGTCACATCAAATGTCATTTGTGGCCTCTGGCTCTTTCATGAGTGTCTAGGAAAAAGGGTTATAAGTGAGCTCTCTGGCCTGGGTAGAGACTCAGGTGGGCACAGCTGTTTCTTTTCACTTTCAAGCTTCTGTCAAGCACTAAAAGAATGCATAGAGGGCTATCAAACTGTCTGAATGCTAACACTGTAGGGAGGTAGGGAGGTCTTTTTTTTTTTTTTGGTTGGTCATGGGTCCTGAACTCTGGGCCTGGGCGCTGTCCCTCAGCTCTTCAGCTCAAGGCTAGTGCTCTACCACTTGAGCCACAGCGCCACTTCTGGCTTTTTGTTTTCTTGCTTATGTGGTGCTAAGGAATTGAGCCCAGGGCCTCATGCATGCAAGGCAAGCACTTACTTAGAGCCACCTTCCCAGCCTGGTGGGGAGGTCTTCAGAGAGAGAAAAACACAGGGAGCAATGAAAGTGTGACTTGGGTTAGAGCTCAGTGTTAAGGTTCTGCTATGAGTAGTTTATCCCTGCTACTGGGCGGGAACTTTGACACAGTGCTCCAAAGCTCTGGGTGGGCTACATTAGGTGCCCCCACATTAGTGACTAAAAGGTGCGCCTTTATTTTTGGTCATCAGAGCTGGGTACCAAAAGGAGTGAAGTAGCTTTAGGCCAAGAAGATGTCACTCAGAGGAAAATAAAACTTGTTTTCCCAGAAGTGCCCTCTACATTGATCCCTTTGCCCAGATTCTGAAAATGTCATTTCTGTCCCTTTAAAATTGATGTAGGTCAAAACAGAGCAGGATTCAAGCTCAAGTCAAAAGCCACATGATCCTAGCCAGTAGAATTAGAACTTTCATTATGGAATTCTGGGCACAGTCCCAGGTTATCAACCATGTTCTGTCTGTTTTCCAAGTGTTACCTTCACTCAGTGCTATACCTCCCTTTCTCTTCTTGCAAGAGAAAGAGAAGAGGTGCCAGGCAGGGCATGGGATCCTCACATTCTGTAGTTCTCTAGCAAAGGCCTTACCTAACAACAGCTGGTCTGTGGATGAGGTTGTTTATATCAAACCATAGCCTACGTCTCTGCAGAACATATGCTACTGCAGCTTGAGTTAATACCTGTTTTGAACTTTCATTCATCATTTTGAACTGACTCATTCATCACCACTAAGCTAGTAGGTGTAACTGGAATCGTTCCCTACCCCATCCAGCCCTGCATATCTTCATCTGTGACTGTTTAATAATTGATGCAAAACTCATGGATCACTCCTACATTCCAGTTCCAAGATACCAAACACATCGGATACACATTCTCCTGTGTGTATAACATGCTGTTTGGTAGGGAAGTTTAAATTGCAAAATATATTCTGTTTGAGACAGAAGAACTTTCAGAGTACAAAAAGAGGAAGTGGTAATAGCAGTAAGCTAGCACACTAAGACAACAACTTTGTCTCTGAGCAACATAAATCAAGTCTTTGAGTGCAATGTGGCTTTCTCTCTTAAATTATAGGTTGACATGCCACCTTAACATTTCACTAAATGCACTACCTAATGACACTGTCGAGAAAGAAACTATAAACGTGAACATTTCCCCTCTGCCCCATATAGATATGGATCAAGTACATTTTGACTTAAAAACAAAAGCCCAAGACTGTGATTGAGGTCAAATGTAGTCAAATGATTTTTTTTAAAGGAAATCCTGGTGATTATGAGGTTTGCTGTGTACCACATCTATTTGTGCTGACTTAATTCCTACAAGATGGTGGCCTGGTAACCCCATTTCTAATTCAATAGGCACTGTTAAAACTGAGTTTTTCCTTAAAAAAAAATCAATCTCTTCATCCTACCAAAGTTCCAGGCTAATAATTTCTTATATAAAGTCTCCATTTACCTGACTAATAGTTATTAACTTAGGTATTGTGTTTGTGTGCTTGTAAGACTGAAGGAAATGGGAGGAACCCTTAGTTGTATCTCAATTCCCACAGCACCACATCAGGCTGGAATCTGAGCAGTTCAGATGAGACTGGGTCAACTCAGGCACCTGGATATGTATGTAGGGCACTTGAAGGTTGAATAGTGAGGGGACTGTGTTGATCAAACAACACAGTCTAGGCTTAGAGAGAGTCTGAACCCAAACTCCACCCATAGAACACCATCGTACTGACCAGGTCACTGGCCCTGTCTCTTAACACTAATCACAGGAATAGAAATGAAAGGGTAATTCAATAGAGCCTTTAGAGCCTCTTAGGTGTTTCATCTTTCATCTAGGAAGCACTTGGTACCTAATCATATAAAGCCCTTTAGCCTCATTGTATCAGCTGACCAACTTTGCTCACTCAATACTGGGCTTTTCTTCAGATGATCAGGTCATACTTCAGCTATATACAAGGGTGTCAGCAAGGATTAAAAATAGGCTTTATAGCACATGACAGTGGTTTCCAGACAGTGTCCAGAAGGTTGGAGAACTTAGGGGTATCATTCTAGGCTGAGGTACCTTGAAGAACTGGCAATGATACAGCAGGGAGCAATGAGGAGAAACTTGCGTCACCCTTGATGTAGAAGTTCAGGCTGCACTGGCAATGATTAGCTAGATCACTGAGCCAAGAGGATTCTTAGAATTCCCTGTGGGAATCACAATGACTTTTCACATCTGTATGACAAACTGTGGTCACCTTCCTGTGTCTTGGTTCAGAGTCCCAAGTCAACATCCATTTCCTTGGGTAAGAGTTTCTCAGGTAAACTTTGATACCTGAAATAGTGCAGAAGGACACATTTCTACCCAAACCGGCTGAGGGTGGAGTAAGGAAGAAATCTGTTATGTCCAAACAAATGAACAGGCAAGACACTCACCACCTGCTCGCCACTCCCTATATCCTGTTGTGTATAACACACATTTTCTGTCTGATCCAAACTTGATTCTTTTACTACCCAAACAGTGTCTGTTGTTTGCGAACTGAATCCTTTTCCTTTCATTTGAATACAATTCATTCTGGGCATAATTGGTTTTAACTTCAATCTGGCGCTTCTATTCTTCTCATGAAAGAATTCAGTGAGAAGCATCAGTGGCTTCTTTCTTAACAGTTCCTAGTTAAGGATAAGTACAGTGCTAGAAATGAGTACTGCTCATACATGGCCATCAGGATCTGGAGGTCACGTTCATTAACAACAAGCATGGCACGTTTGTGTACAAACTCTTGGCTGGCTACTCGTACCCAGTACCTTCTTCTTTGCCTGATTTTGTCTGTTCCACTATGGAGGCTGAAAAATTCAAATACTTGTTTAGCCTTGTTAGGGTAAGGGATCCAAAGAAATAGACACAAAGAAAAGTCTACTAGGTCCGATGAGATTCTGGGATTTTTTTTTCTCCTGAATAAAAAGGAAGCAAGAAGCCTACTGGTTGAACTGACAACTCTTGTCTCTTTGTGCTTATAATGTGTTCATCATGAGATAGATTTTCTGCTACTGGAATCTAAATACATCAGTTTTCCTCATAGTATTTTTCACGGGGTTAGATTAATGCATTATTGATTTGTAAAAGAAAGTTAAAAAGAGGTCCCTTCCTGGAACCATCTTGCACAAACTCTCACATATTCATTTTACTTTACCACATAACCAACTTTCCTTCCTCCTGCTTAGTTACCAATATATTGAGTGCTTTCTCTTCTCCTTTCCCAGCTGTGAAGAAGGTACATTATTTTCCCATCGTTCACATGTGAAAGCAGCTTCCTGTAACAGACAGCCTTTCCAATTTACTTGTGGTGTCCATTATAAAATCATGACTTCAAAGGGACTAGCCACACCCTCCTTAGGAGCCAAGCTTTCCCAGTTCATATGCAGGAAGCCCACCATGCTTGGTGAGCTGTGAAAATCCAGATGGCAGGAAGCAGGTGAGTAATGAATGCCATGCTGTTCCTATTAAAATGCACACAGCTTCCCTAGGATGTCCAAAAATCTCCAGCACTAGCCAGATTTGAAGAAACCCAGGGACACATGGGCTAATGGAGATTGCCTGCTACTCAAAGCATGTTCCTGCAACATTTTCCTATAGGTGGAACAAAACTTCCCCAAAGGCCAATGGAGTCTTAAAAACTGTTAAGTCTCTAAGTAGAGAAAAATCCACTGGGAAAGAGATAGTGTCCAGACTTGCCTCCATGCCTGTGTGGTTTACTGTGGAATCTGCTGTCAAGGTGTCTACCATCTGTCACCCATTCTTTCAACAAGCAGAGGAGTAATTAACTGCTCAGGCGATACTAACTCTGTCAATCATTCAGCTCTATTATCTGCACAACATGGGGACATCTAGAAGCTGATTCCACAGTAGGTGGGACCTCAGGTCCAAAATAAGAAAGGAAGGGGAGCTCTTGGGCGACTCCACACCACTCAAATGCACTTAAAACGGCATCTGTTTGGCATGTCCCTGGCCAGAAATTTGCTGTGCCAGATGCTCTGAAATCAGTAAGGCATGATGTCCACTTTGTGGGATTTAAAATTCTCCATATTTGTGAGCTGGCTTCAATCTCTCTTACCCCCTCCCGCCCCCCGCCCCTCTCTCTTTGGGAAGCCTTATGTGACTTCCAAGTCCAAAACAGTTCCCTTTAATTTGCAGCCTCATTGCTCTCCTCGCTTCTTCTTTATCAGTTATCATCTCTCATCATTAACAGTTATTACAGTGGTGTTAGGCTTGTTTAAAGGCCTGGCTCAGGCTCGAGAATGCACCTTGCACACCACAGAGCTCTCCGTGCACACATCTAGGGTTGAGTGGCTTAGCATATAACAAATGCTTATTTTGTGCTTTGGTTAGTGAGAACCAATATCAAAGTGCACCAATATATAAAGAATAATTTAGAATAAACTATTGACAACATATGCTGGATGGATGAATAAACCATTTACTTAGGAGATGTGGGGCAGCCTGGTGCCGGTGGCTCACGCCTGTAATCCTAGCTATTCAGAAGGCTGAGAACTGAGGATCATGGTTCAAAGCCAGCCTGGGCAGGTAAGTCGGTGAGACTCTTAATTCCAATTAACCACCAGAAAACTGGAAGTGGCACTGTGGCTCAAAGTGGTAGAGTGCTAGTCTTGAGTGTAGTAACTCAGGGATAGCACCCAAGCCTTGAGTTCAAGCTCCAAGACTTACCAAAAAAAATAAAAAAAGATGTGAGGCAAAGGGAAGCTCTTCCTAGGCACATTGGGGTGTCTAATGACTATTAAGCCTGGCCGACTGATCAGTATAGATTTTAGCCAAGCACTGATTGTGCATAGCTGCAAGCCTGGTCCAGGACAACCAGGCAAAACAGTCCAAAAAACCTTGTATCAGCAACAGCAACAAAAGCTTCATGTGGTGATTTACTTCTGTCTTCCATTCTACAGGGGAGGCATAAATCGGAGGATTGTAATCCAAATTAGCTCAGGTACAAAGCAAAGAACCTATCTCAAAAAAATAACCAGAGCGAAAAGGATGGAGGCATGACTCGAGCAGTATTGTGCACGTGCCAGCATGTACCAAGTCCTGAATTCTACCCCCAGTACCACCATCAAAAAAAAATGTACAAAGATGAGCTGCATCCTCCAAAGTATCTAGAGCACTGGCAGGACTTGGGGGTCCTATGAGTCAGAGGAAGCTGCTGGGTTAGTAAAGCTGCTGGGCTAGTAAAGAAAGGGTATCAGGTAGAGTGTTATTTGGGAGAGGACCTCCATGTTGAATTTGGAACAAGTTAGTTTGAAATGAAAGAACTCTGTTTAATGAGTCTGTATTAGTTCATTTCACTGGGTTAGACAAAGGGTTACATTAAGAACACTAAAATGCAATTGGTCCTTGCCCTTGGGAGTTTTCAGTGTAGAGGACTGACTGAGCAGTAAGAAAGACAGGTAGATACACAGTCAAATGCTGTGGGAGAGTGGCTGTTGAAAGATCCCAATCATGGAGATCTTCAAACCACAGAGGGCAGGAAGAAGACAGTAGCACAACTAAGGTCTTCACAGGAGGTCTGCACTCAAGAGGTCTCTACTATTTGAGTAAGGATAACGAATACTAAATAAAATATCATTTTAAAAACATTCCAAATGGACCTATGGAAATGAATGAAAAATGGAACAAGAACAGAGTTTTCCTCCTAAAACATGAGGCCTTGATTTCCAACACAATAAAGGCAGCATTGTTGCTGGTCTATAGGGTATTATACTATGATGGGTTCTCCATGATCTTCTTCATGTGCCAAATCACTAAAAATCTCATTCTTTATGTTTATGGTTAAGAGTTGTGAGGTTATGAAGACTATGATAAAATATTACTCTTTTGAATAAACATATTGCACTTATAAAACTGAAATGTTATACCAGAGGCACAGCTGGAGAGCAGTAAAAATGAATAAGAACTAACCTTTAATAAAATATTCATGAAACAAAGGTACTGTGTTTCTCTATCTACCACCAACTAGATACTTAGAAAACCCATTATATTTGGCTTCAGGGGAAGCCAAATGAAACTAATGCAGTTTAGATACTGATGAGTGATATGAAATAGAGAAAAATCAGGAAAGACACAGGTTTGATAGACTCATCCATTAATCCATTTACTCACTCAACAGATACTGGCACCCCAGTATGTACCAAGTGGTATTCCAGGTAATAGAGATATAGCAATTAATAAAAGAGATACAATATTTGTCGTAAGGAACTTATATATTCTACTTGTGGAGAAAGGCCTACCATCAATGAACATATAGGATAAACATGTTCTGGCTGGGCACCAGTGGCTCACGCCTGTAATCCTAGCTACTGAGGAGGCTGAGATCTGAGGATTGTGGTTCAAAGTCAGCTAGGGCAGGAAGGTCTGTGAGACTCATCTCCAATTAACCACCAGACACTGGAAGTGGTGCTGTGTCTCAAGTGTTAGAGCACTGGCCTTGAGCTGAAGAGTTCAGGGACAGTGTCCAGGCACAGAGCTCAAGCCCCACAGCTGACAAAAAATAAAAAATAGTGTGTTCTATTGTAGGCTATATACCGTGAGAAACAGAGACGAATAGGACAAGCACTGACAGAAGTTAGAAGGAGACTGAGATTTAAATAGGGAGGTTGTGATAGGCCTCACTGGAAGACTGAGTGAGAAGAAAGAGTTCACTATGGAGACATTTGTAGGGAGAGTGTTCCAGACAGAAGGGAGAGAGGAATCACCCTCTGGGGAATGTGCATGTGTCAAGAGACACAGGTAGCCAGGCGCAGGTGGTTCACACCTGTAATCCTAGCTACTCAGGAGGTTGACATCTGAGGATCACAGTTCAAAGCCAGCCAGGGCAGGAAAGTCCGTGAGACTCTTATCTCCAATAAACCACGAGAAAACCGGAAGTGGTGCTGTGGCTCAAGCGGTAGAGCGCTCGCCTTGAGCTGAAGAGCTAAGAGATATCACTCAAGTACAGAGTTCAAGCCCCACAACTGACAAAAAAAAAAAAAAAGACACACACACACACACACACACACAGATGTAAGAGCTGGGCAAGTAAGGGGGAAATGGGGCAGAAGCAATGAGAGATAAATAATGCAGTGTCTTGGAGACCACAGCAAGCATGTTGATTTCACAAGTGAAATGTGCACAACTAGTCCATGTCACAAAGCTGTACACATAAAGATGCTTAAAATAGTCAACTGTGGATCGTATGCATTTTACCCCAATTAAACGTGAAATAGAAGGCCATTGGAGAGTATTGAATAGGAAGTAAGATGGGTTTCCATGAATTAATCTCTCTACAGGGATGAGTCAGATAGTGGAGGGTAGAGTATAATCAGGGAGGAAATGAATGTGTGAGTAAAAAAACAAGTAACCATTCAGGACTGGGTTCCCAGATGAATAAGATAAGAGCAGGTGTGTGTAAGCAAGAGATGATGGCCCTCAGACCCAAGGTTATGGCTGTGAAGAGCGAGAGGAGCCAGATTTTGGATATGTGTTGAAAAAGGACTTGTCAAGATTTGCTGATGGATTACTGGTTATGATAAAAGAGGAATCAAAGAGGATCCTAAGGTTTTTATTTTTTTGCCTTTCGCAACTGGTCTATTGGTGTTGTCACCATAGTGACAGGGAATTTTGTGAACAAAACAGGTCTTTGCGGGGGGAAGATAAGATGTGCAGGTTTATGTATGTGGAATTTGAGTGGGAGGATTACAAGCAGGGCAGGTGAATTGATTGTTGGCAGTAAGAGTCAGGAGAAGGTTTTGAGGCAGTGCTATGAAATTTGGAGGGCTGAGCACATAGAAAAACATTTTAAATCACAAGATAGGAGGAAGATTGCAGGGAATGTGTGCATGAAAAAAGAGGATAAACCCTGGGCACTCAACTTTGAAAAGTTGGTGGAAGAAGAGTGAAGCCGGGGACGTAGTAGAAAAATCAAGAAGTTTAGTCTCCTGGATGCTATGTAAGGCATACATAGCAGGCTCCTCTATCACATCAAACATTACTGACAAGCAAGGAGAAAGTCTGGCATTGGCCTTTATTGACTTTTGTTGTTTAGCTAGTCATAGTTTCCATGGGGCTGAGACTGGAGAGGACGTCAGAGAGAATGGGAGGAGAGTAATTGGAGGTAGTGACTCACAAACAACACTTTCTGGGAGCTTTGCTGAGGAACAAAAACAGATGAAATGTGGGGTCTGTAGCTCTGTGGTGGTGTGCTTAGTGGGTTCTGGGTATGGCAATTGAATAAAATAATATTATGGAAATAACTTTCATGTTATTATGTCAATGAGGAAGTGACAAGGGAAAATTTCTTGGTGAAATTGCTGCTGAAAGTAAGGAATGAATGAACAAATCAGCCACCAGGACTTGTTACCACTAATAAAATCATTGAAACAAAATCTGCACCATCCCATTTCCACAGCCAAAAGATAGTGAGTAACAAAGTGCTTTATGGGAAGTTGAACAGGATTCTCAGAGCATTTAATATCAAAGAGTTTTTCCTATACCTCCGCATTTCAGATGCATGTGACTGCAATGAAAAAGAAAATCCTCTTGATTTTCTTTTAGTTTTTTCTCTCTTCCTTCCTCTCCCTCGCTCCTTTCTCTTCTGCAGCATTCTATTGTCTTTCTTTTAGCTACCTTCTGTCTGTATACCAGGCTGCTTACCTAGATGCACTTGAAGAAACTGGGAAATCTGCTAAAGATCCCTTGTTCATGGGGAGCCAAACTCTAGCCTGAGTACCTTTCACCACTCATCCTACTATCTTATAGAAACAAGTCTGTCAGAGACAGAAAACCCAACACACTCTTGCTTGAGCTGTGCAAGATTTATAAACCTTTTGCAAATGGCCAGGCTCAGGTGATGGTGCCAGGAACGTTCCAAGTGATTTGTGGATCTTCCTTCCAGGAAGTCAGTCTTTAATGGAAAATGTTTCTAGCTGCACATTCTTTTCTTATGGCATGACTACAGGGAAAAGATTGCAACTGTCATGAAGAAGATTCACTAAGATTAACTAACTATTGACATGGCTTTGAAAAATGCGTACCATGTTCTCTTTTATATGTAGACTCTAGAAAGGAAAAGCAAATCACATGTTAGAAGAGAAGAGTTCAAGGTGAATGAAGGGTTGGGTAGAAGTAGGAGGACCGGACAGTATCAATTCCTGGTATACATGCATGTATGTATGTGTATGTATACATATATACATCAGAGTAAACGTTGTTAATATAGACAATGCAAATTGCTAAACACCAAAGGAGTGGGAGCTTAATAGTGAGAGAGGAGGAGAAATGGAGATTTTTAGTCTGAGCAGTGTACCAGTATTGCACAGTTTGGAAAGCAGTATATATCTGAAACTGAGTTGCCAGGGAGGTATTAGACCTCTACAGGCACATTCCTCCCCA
Source organism: Dipodomys spectabilis (assembly GCF_019054845.1). Taxonomy (NCBI): domain Eukaryota; kingdom Metazoa; phylum Chordata; class Mammalia; order Rodentia; family Heteromyidae; genus Dipodomys; species Dipodomys spectabilis. The sequence continues at coordinate 13,617,852 of NW_024870824.1, forward strand.
GGTCTCTCTCATCAGCATTATGTATGAAATACCTGCTTTTCCAGAAGGTGCATTTTGTGTTTTACATCATGTCATTTAACTGCCAAGTTTCATGACTTGACTGTCTTCCCCTATAGTTCAGATGTAGAAATGGTGGCTCAAATAGGTTTAAATAACTTGTCCCACCTCGGAAGATTAAGCTGAAATGTGAATGTGATTTTATTTATTTTTTCATTTTGGTATTTTATATAATCAGAGGCACATACATAAGCATTGGGCCTTTGTGTTCCTCTCCTAAGAGTACTCTCCTTTGGTCTCACCAGGTGTGAATGCCTAGAATCTTGTATAATTTATCATGTACCAATATATATTAGATCTAGGTTGTGCATATGAGAGAAAACACGCCACTTGTCTCTCTGAGCTTGGATTATCTCACTTAACCATGATTTGGTGAACTTTAGATCCAAAGCCTGCTTTATAAGCAATCTCACCAATCCTTTTTCTTTCCCTACCAACCTTCTGCAGTATTTCTTTCCTGTCCTGACTCCTCTTTGTTGATAGTTTATTTCAGAGAAATATTTGTAAGCCTTCATGCATAGCTATAAAACTGACTCATTAGCATGGTAGAGAATATCTTCTGGTCTCACTTTAAGTTCTTCATTTATGTTCCACACCTGATACTTTACTGATGCCTTACTCTTTGAGTTCTCTAACTGAACAATGTCTATGCCGATCACCTCTCCTGCCATTTCATCTTCCTGAGACATTTTTACATTATACTTGCCTGCTACCACCTTGTTCTGGATAGGGCAGTATTCTAGTCATGGTTATAAACAGAAGACCTAAGATAGAGACTAGCACTTAGTATATTAGAAATAATATTTGTTGATTGGCTGAATGAGAAAAATCTGAAGACATGATCCCTCAAGACTAGCTCTCTAAAGGCTCCTCTGACTATGCACTCCTTCTACATTTCTGTAATTTACATATGCTACCCCCACTTACACATATACTTGTTCTGTTTTCTGTACCAACATGTACACCATAAAGAAGAGAGTTCCCATTTTACTCATCCTTCACTCAACCAAACACAATGGATGTTTGATGAATTAAAAGAATTCAAAACCCAACTCTAATGATACAATTTGTAGTAGCTATTGACCTTTCCTGGGAAATTTTGGAACTCTGAGCATCTAATAACAGCTATAAATCATTTTTTCCCCACAAGTGGCATGTATTTGTATGTGTGAAACACTTTCTCATTTTCTGGGGATTCTGAGTTCATCACTCAACACTCCTCTGTCCTCACACCTTCATCTATGTGATTTCTCAAGAATTTCTTCTCTTAAAATTTATCCTATTTTCCTTTTTTTTTATGGTTCGCTTGAAATTAGTCTGTTCTAGAACTTAAGTCACTTCTATTTAAAATGTCATTAACTTGGTTGGCATCTTCTTATCAAGCATAACTCATTTATATTACATGATGGAGCAATTATTGATAAAGATGGCTTGAATATCCTGAGAGTTTATCTCTTTAACTAGACCACGCGTTCCCTAAAGATAGAATCATATTCATTTCTTTAGTAGATAACGTCTTTCCTAGCACCAAGGATCTTATGCTGTGCATAGCAACATGACAGAAATCTTCCTCAACTTGTGACTTAGGATTATCATGTGGACAACTGACTGTTGGCCGGTTGATGGATATGACAGCTCTCCTGAGACTTAAAGTCATGATTGTTCCTCTTTTGCCTACAGCTAATTATTGTTTTTAATGGTTCATTGCTATAGTTCAGAGAATGGCCAACACTAAAATGATAACAGTTCTTTGGACTCAGGTACCAATGCTATTCTCAATAGCACTGCCTTCAAACATGGCAGATGGGAGAGGAGGAATAGAAATCGTATTTCTATGTTTCCAAGGATTCTCCTTTTGGGGGACATTTTAACTACTGATTCCATCTGCCTAAATTATTGCCTTTGGATTACAGGGGCAAGTTTAGGGCTTAAAAATAAAAGCCCGGAACTATTACATGCAGTAGTAAAATTCCTTTCTTTCTTCTATGTAAGAACAGATTCTTAGCCTTGATTTTAATACATTATTTTCTTAAAGGTCTTGGGAATACATAAAATGCTGTTATTTTATTAGTAAAAATAAGGAATAAAAAAACCCACTGAAGTTCTAGATTTAACACAGCCACACCTCAAATAAACCTTCCATTATTTTAAGAGTAAAATGTCCCAGAAGCTACTCTGGGAGAGTAGATTCTTCTGGTAATTTACCACTTAGGAAACTTTCTGAACTTACTGGTCCTTGCCTACTTCTTAATCCTCATCTTAAAACATATTTAAACCCCTTCTCACTATATCTGGCTCCACTTTTGTTTTCTGGATCTCACAAATTCCCTGGTTTGAGGTGTTCAAGCATGCCCCTCTCTCTCTGTGCTAAACCACTTTCTCCTCTTTTCCTTGGCTACCACGTCCTCAGAGTTAGAAATTTCAGTTTAGACAATGCCTCTTGAGAGAGGCTTTTGCAGACAATCTCTTTATATTAACAACAATTTATTACTTTATTCTTTATAGTACCTAATAGTGTCCCTTTAAAAAGAACTTGCAGATATGAGTGTCAGTGACTCATGCCTGTAATCCTAGCTATGCAGAAGACTAAGATCTGAGGACCATAGTTCAAAGCCAGCCCAGGCAGGAAAGTCTGCAAGACTCTCATCTTCAATTAACCACCAAAAAGCTGGAAGTGGAGTTGTGGCTCAAGTGGTACAGCTCTATTCTTGAACAAAAATGCTAAGAGACGGTGCCCAGGCCCTGAGTGCCCATGACTGGCACTAAAAAGTACCCACAAAACAGTCATTTTGTATTTGTTTGTTTGCCATTACTGTCTGTACCTTTTATGGTACTGCTTAATTTAGCAGTGTGGAGATGCTAGCTGGTATGTAATCAATGTTAAATAGAAGTACAGTTTCTTAAAGTATTAATAATGGTATAGTAATGTAGTATTAATATATTCATATACCCTCTCCAAACACTGCGTATAGCAGACCAATGAGATTATGAAAATTCAGAAAACAGACATTTGCTTCCTCTTTAACATAGTCTCAACTAATCATATACATGAAAATGTACACATTATGAACCATACACACACCCTTCTGATACCAAATTCCAGTGCTTGCTCAAAATGGCCTTTCCTTTTGGATTTCTAGTAAGAAAAGCAACGGAACACCAGAGACTAGATGGGAAGATCTTTATAGGTCAAGAAGTCTGACCCAGTGAACTATTTCCGTCAAACAAGCAGTTTGAATTGGATTGCCCGATTACTGAGAAGGGATTTCTGGATTAGACAGTTCAGTAAGTGGCTGAGTCAGCTTCTAGGAACTGTCTTCCTGCATGACTGGAGTTAGTGGGATGGCACAGTGAAGACTATCTGAGTGACAGCCACCAGTGAGCCTCGTGGAATGATGACTGAAATAGCATCAACCTCACCCTAGGGCTCAGGAGCCTAAGGCTGCTCACAGCTGAAAATGAGCTTTTCTGTGAATTGGAAACCACTTATTAAGCACCTTCCACATGCCTCCCATAACACTTTGCCTTGAGAGGTGGTCACTAGCAGCTCCCATGCCCAGTTTAAACAATTGCTTCATTTACTATCTAGCCTATGACTTAATTGCCCTTTTCTGCACTTCGAGGCAAAATGGAGTGAGATTTTTACCAAGGATTACAAGAGCAACACATGCATAAAGCATGGAGAAGGACGCTGATATACACAGCACAAAAATTAGAGTCACTTTATCTAGAAGCAATCCACTGAATCGTTATAGGACCATTTGGGCTGTCACAAAGATACAATTTGTCCTTGCGTTTGTAAGTGACAGGCTTTGGGGCAAGCAAGCTCCTTGGGTTTACTCAAGCTCAGTTTCCTGATCTGTATTGGCATCATGTAGAGGGGAACGGTGAAAATTACATGAAACAAGGATGGTCAGTTAAAAGGGTGGCTGCCATAGCACAGATACTCAATAACTAGTATGATTTCACATCATTCCTCTCATGCCCCTGGATCCCAGAAAAGATAGTGCAAGGCTTTCAAGCCCCACAGATTAGGAAAGCACACAGCTCCGTTGTAGGGTTTAGATGGCACCCAAGCACCCAAGTTATTTGGGTTTATTTAATAATACTGCAATGTCATGCCACACAAAGTTTCCCAATGGTTTTGGAGTAGTTTCCAATGCTTAAAAATTAGAAGACTAGGGGAAAAACAAAGGAGGGGGTAACAATGCTTGGTAGGAAATGGACTCATGACCTGGCTCATGTAACTGTAAACCCTCTGTACAGAATCTTTACAATAAAAAATTAGAAGGCTTCATTTTGAAATATCCAGAGTTTGACTTTTGTTAGAAAAATGGAAGTTTGGCAACACTGGGCTGGCTTCCCATATCACCATTTCCAGCTTGAGTTAGGAAGCAGCTGTCCCCTCTTCCAGTGTACAGGGTCCTTAATTTACAACATCTACCATTTTCTAGCATTTTCTGGCTTTGAGACCAAATGCCAGTGCCAACTTAATCTCTTTAGGTTTTTCCTACGCCTCTGAAATAATCTTTTCTTGGGGGAGGGGGGGAGGGTGTGTGTGTGTGTGTGTGTGTGTGTGTGTGTGTGTGTGTGTGTGTGTGTGTGTGTCCTGGGGCTTGAACTCAGAGCCACAGCACTGGCCCTGAGCAATTTTTGCTCAAGGCTAGTGTGCTACCACTTGAGCCACAGTTCCATTTCCAGCTTTTTGGTGGTTAATTGAAGATACGAGTATCACAGACTTTCCTGTCTGGGCTAGATTTGAACTTTAATTCTCAGATCTCAGCCTCCTGGGTAGCTAGGATGGCAGGCTCATACCATCAGTACATGGATATGTTATTATGGTTTCTGTTAACATTTAGTGCTGTAGATGTCCAAGTCAGCAGCCTTGGTCTTTATGTCTCCCTGGTAGACTTAACAAACAGGCCCCTCTACAAGACTGCATGGATGCAGTAGTACCTTGAGTCCCAGGTGGTGCATAGGATGAAGAAGAGTCAATTCCATAGCTAAGGGCTGGCTTCTCCACTGAGCTAAGCACATTGTTGGAGAATAGCTTATCACCCAAAGTTCACCCCTTAATTGACTCAACTCATCCCTGGTCTTCTCCAGTCCCATTTATACCAAGGGTAGAGGATATAGGACAAGGTAGGAGTGCTAGACAACAAAGTTGGAGCTGAGTTCTGTAAAAATAATTCTCGTGGATTATCAGCATCTTAAATTGGAGGTTTGGGGGAGAGAAATGTTGAATGCTTTTGGAAGATAGAGAATCTGGATTTATCTGAGCAAATGAGAGATTCCATAATAGGACAGAATTTTTCCATAACTCATACACATGATCAATATTTACCAAGTCAAACTACAGCCAGGAACTCTTCTTGATGTAGGGACTAAGTACTGAGAGACAAGGTCAGAGAACCCAGTTTCCACTGTGGAGCAAAGCAGAATGTTTTACTTGGCTTCTCAATGTTACCAGGGAGTACTGCTTTATGCATAGCACATAGCTCAGTACAGCTCCTATCCAGAGGTTCTTCACTAGGGAAGTGATAGAGATTTTCATCCATTAATACACATAAGGCTCAAGACCAGAATGTTTGTTGGTCAGAGAAACACACAACTAATTTCTGAAAAAGTCAAGGTACCAGCTGGATGCCAGCACTCATGTCTTCAATCCTAGTTACTCGGGAGGCTGACACCTAAGAATCATGGTTTGAAACAGGAAGGTCCACGAGACTCATGTGCAGTTAGCATCTCCCCCACCCCAAAAGAAAGAAAAAGCTAGAAGTAGAGCTGTGGTTTAAGTGATAGAGTGCCAACCTTTGGTAAAAATGGTAAGGGACATAAACCCAGGCTCTAAGTTCAAACTCCAGTACACACACACACACACACACACACACACACACACACACACACACACACACACACACACACACACACCACACACATATGAATTCCCTTGGACCACATTAACTAGGGAAAAACCACCATCCCAGCTTTGGTCTCTCATATGAAGGGTTAACTTGACTTTCATCTCTAAAGTAGAGCTGTTTTCTTCTACCTCTAAGAGGACCCAGTTGGAAATGTATTTGTTTTTCACTGTTTAATCTTCTGCATCACCCACCATTGATTAGACTTAATTAATTTATGTTTGTAATGAATTTGGAAACTTGCATTGCTGTAGTGGGGACATTTTCTGACAGCATCTGGTCACCAAATGGATTGATTACCTTGTCTACAAAAGTCTTTCAAGCATCTGGGGCCTGGTTTTGTGAAAGATCCAGAAGCTCTTTCAGAGGTAAGAATTCCTCTGTCCCCACCCCTACCAAAATACTGGAGGTGGAGTAAGAGGAGATGCTAAAAGGAGGTGGGATTTGCTTTGATATATAGATCTGGATCCTGGCACTATTCCAACTTGAACTCACATTTTGCTGCTTGTTGGCACAGTTTCAACAGCATGGAATACACTGATCTGAATCCACCAGGCCCAGGCCCAAACTGCCACCCTGTGAACTTCCTTGGCACTTCATTTTGTATGGAAGCTTTCACTGATCATGAAGATGAAACATTTGCAGAAAACATTTAGAGAACCACTTTGCTCTCATACACTCAACAAACATTTATTGGGGGCCCACTGTGTGCCTGGCACCGAGCCATGTGTACCTCATCATCAGCTGTTCTTGGCAAGCTCTGCTCTCCCATTCTCATAGATACAACAACAATAATTGTTAAGGATAACAGGAACACCACTAATAAAAAGATATAAAGGTATATGCATGGGTGTATATGTATACCCCCCCCCCACATCCAATGCTCTATATAAAGCACTTCACATGCATTAGCTCACACAGCCCTCACAATAAAATCATAGTGTAGATGTCTTTATTACCACCCATTACCCCCTTTTATAGGCAACAGAACTGAGGCACCAGAAGCTTATGCGATTTGCCCTCAGCTAACATCAAATTGGAAAACCTTTGCTCCAGCTACTAGATTTACACTCTCTCGATATCATTTAAAGACGGTTAGGCACCCTCCTTGGGGCTTTGTTCCATTATGTTTCATTTGCATTCACAACCTTAGAGGAGTGAGTAGTACTATTCTCAGACAAAGCAGCTGAAGCTTTGAAACATTAAGTAACCCACAGAGGTCCCACGGAAGGCTCACGGTGGGGTGGGGCTTAGTTCAGGTCTGCAGGGCTTACAAAGGCCTCTGTGTACTTACTGAGTTACCTGATGAGCGATGAGAGAAAACTCAATAGTGTTCCCAAAGAGAAGCTGAAGAATGCACAAAGATTAAGAAAACAGCTTGATCATCAAGAGGTAGGTGAAACATGTTGCATAGCTCTTGGCCTGACTGGTTTTTCTGGCTATGTTCAGCCGAGATGATGGACAACCAGGTGGCTGGCCACAATACAAGGTAGAACAAAAAGCCCGTAGTGCTGAACATTGGAAAATTTCTCAACAATGAATGCCGACTGTTGCAGCATCAGGTTGCCACAGTAACCACAATGGCTGGTCCCAGTTTGACAATATAATTTATTCAGTCTGGCCCATTTTCTTGTTTGGAAAAAAGAAAGCCCACTTATTTCCTCCTATTCTTCTCTAGTCGCTGTCTCAATATGGACAAGTTCCCCCTTATCTGTACCTTTCTACCAGCGATCTATCTGTGCAGAGACAACCACTTCTCAGTCTCCCATTCCCACCCTCAGTTCTCAGGTTCTACAGCTCCAGGGAACCTTCCTTGATTTCTTTATTCTGTTGAGTGTCTCTTCTAAGTGTAACCTGTGCTGTTTCCCTCCCCCCCCCCAATAGCATTACTTACTCTGTAAAGTAACTGTCTTGTCTCCTCATCAATGGAGCTTATGCTGGTTACCCCTGCATTCTCAATGCGTGGGTCTGGTGCATAATGAATATTCAACTGAATGGACGCAGGTTGTAAACCTCCCAGAATCCTGCAGACTGGCCTCCCTGATTGAAGCCTCTCACCTCTACATCTCATGCTTACAATCCCAGATGCCATTCAATTCCTTTAGAAACTCTCATTGTGCCATTTCGGTAACCTCCAGATTTGAACATGGGCATAGAAGTCAGGATAGGAGAAAACCCCTGGGAAAGAAAGCAGTGGAAGCAGATGGGGAAACTAGAAGTCTCAAGGAGTCCTAAAAGCACCTTCCACCTTGTCCTGAGTAATGGTGAGCGGATGTGTGGGTACGTACAGATCACTGAGACCAACGCAAGAAAAATGTTTTTTGAGTAATTAATATTTCCACTGTCCTGTGAGAGCATATGTATGACAGGCTCAAGTCCAGACTGCTGTGCTCCAGGGCCCAAAACTCTTTACTAATTAGTCTAAATGTCAACTCCTGGGCTGAACTCACTTTTCTAAAAGCCACACCCTGATCTTCTCTCACGATCTCTCTCATTTTCAGACCAGGCTTTCAGATAATCATGCTGCAAGTCTTACCCTAAATCTCTCTTCTCCCCTTCCAGAAACTCCTCCCACTCTTGAAGGAAGCAACAAACATCCATCCTCAGTTTCCACAAATTCACCTTATTAACTGTCTCATTTTTAAACCCTTGACTATTTAGTCTGGTCCATTCGTTCATGCCAAGATTTCCTGACGGTGCTAACCTTATTGAAAACAAAATCTTTATCCTTTAAAAACATGTTTATACTTAGTAAAGTACCCATGCACTAGTAGGTTCTTAATATATAATTGCAGTTAACACAGGAGAGGACATAGGGTGAAGTGGGCACCTTGGGCTTGCATAGAGTTAAAAGAGAGATTGTCTATGTCTGAGGGAATGAAAGCGTGGTGGTGGTGTTAAGGGCATGTGGTTCCCAGCCCATGTTTTATCACTCACTGGCCTTTTCTTGTGACTTCACAAAATAAATTATCATTACAAAAACTCAGTTTTCTTGCCTGTAAAATGCGAACTTTCTTAGAGGCCATTGTGAGAATCACTTAAAAATATAGATCAGAATCAGATGCTAGTGGCTCATACCTGTAATGCTAGCTCTTGGAGGCTGATATATCAGGATTAAAATTTGAAGCCAACACAGGCAGAAAAAGCCAATGAGACTTGTATTTCCAATCAACCAGCAAAACAGCTAACAGGAGAATTGTGGCTTAAATGAGTGAAAAAAGCCAAATTAGAGCTGGAGGGCTGATTTCCAGCCCCAGCATATCTATCTATGTATCTATGTATCTATGTATTTATGTATCTATCTATCTATCTATCTATCTATCTATCTATCTATCTATCTATCTACCATCTATCTATCTATCTATCTATCTATCTATCTATCTATCTACCTACTATCTACCTACCTACTTAGCTAAGTATTGTATTAGTTAACATTAACTGACTTAGTTATTTTGCTAAATATAGTGCAGTCATACTGCAATACCCTTGCTTTCATTATATCCAAAGCATCCCATAGAGGCACTGACTCACAGAAAACACCTTTCACACACTAGACATTATTATCTGAGCTATTCAGTCCAAATTCAGTGTCAGAGAGAGAAACATGAATTAGAAGGCCAAAATGAAGAGAAGCAAGAGGTATAGATTCCATGTGAGCTATATCCATGTGCACGTAAACACAGAGTAAAATTAATTCTAAGACGTTCCTTAGGGAAATTCCATCACTTCCCATTAACACAGTCCCAAAGGCAAGAGCTGGCCTCTGATCTTCACATATTTAATGTCTTTGAAAAAAATTCAGAACCCCTAGTTACCATGGAACGGTACACAAAGGCAAGTGTATCTGAGACTTGCAAGAGCCTTCTACTTTAGTTCCTAGATTGTTCTTTAATCATCCTAATTCCTGCAAACTTTTGACCTCAGGATAGCTCTATCCTTGACAGGATTTTGACAGTCAGGGAAGGTGAACACTGAGGAACAAGTTCTCAGTGTGTTCTTCCATGTTCATTTACAAGAAAACAGCTTAATAATTCTAATTCATATACACTTCTATTCATGCAATTAATAATTCATAGCCATCCTTCGGCAGCATTTGTAGTGACAACAGAAAGGGCAAGGTATTTCTTCTCTTCTGTTTGCCCTCCTTTCTTCACTTAGTCATGCTTGCAGCCTGGAGAGTTCAGAATCTCAAGAAAACAGTTTCCATGGTGATTCTTTCTTTGAGTACCCAACTGCATTTCGCTCTTTCTGGAGCGAATTAATGCTTCTTATTGCTTTCATGCTAAATATATTGAAGATTAGATTTGGTTTCCTCTGCAGTGATACAGTTTTATCAGAAAATGGAAAGTAAAAACACAGCATGAAGAAACGATATCTTTCTGCCACCATACTATCAGAATTGGGGGTGGGGAGTATTTCAGAAAAAAATAACCAGCTATAGGAAAATGGATGCAGGTTTCTAGAAGCCAGGAAATGTATGCATGCATCGAAAAGCATCAAAAAGGCTGCTCTAGTAGGAAATTATCTTACTGCTTCCATAGGAGAAAGATGGTAAAGGTACCACAAAACACCAAGTTACAAGAAATGCCCTCTGCATAAGCTATCCTCTGTTCAACACAGAAAATATGGAAAGGGACAAGGAAATCTCCAAGCCCACGATATCTACTCCATATTTCCTTATGAACAGTTCCCCTTTCTGTCAAATCTGGAGACTGGTCTTTTGTAGCACCTGAATTTCCCATAAGCAGAAATTATAGCTCTGTACCTAGAAACCACTTCTCATGTTCTCATTTTCTACACTTGACTTTCAAGGGCAGGTCTGATTTGGACCTGTTCATTGCTGCAGCCCTGTATTGAGCACAGCTCATAGGAACAGATTATAACAGGAAAACTAATTCATTTTCGACATAACATCTTGTACATCTCATTGTTGCAATGGGTCAACCTGTATCCCTATTTAAACAATTTGTTTTTTCCTTTCCCCTCCACAAATTATACCAATATCAAATACAGTGAAAACAGGTGTTATACCGTGGGGTAGAGACATACAAAGCAACAAAGAAATATCTTATAAATATGTTAGAAACAATCACAAGAAAAAACATTTGAGTCCTTATCTTGGGGTTCATTTTGCTTAACATCAACTTATCTGACCATTTCTGCTTGTTTCAGACATATACTAATTATTGCAAATAAGGGAAACCATGGGACTTATGTTTCTTTGGGCCTGACTTACTATAATTTTGGCATGGGGTGGGATGGGGGGGTGAGGGGGGCAGGGGGGTGGGGAAGGAAGATGGGAAGGGATGGGAAGGGGAAACAAAGGAGGAGGCAACAATGCTTGATAAGAAATGCACTCATTACCTTGCCCGTGTAATTGTAACCCCTCTGTACAGTATTTTCACAATAAAACAAACAAACAAACAAAAAACTAAGTGCCAATGGGTAGCTAGGTTGGTTGGAGAGGGGAGGTGATTTAAGTTAGAAACATTCACACCTCAGCAACAGCTTCTGGTCTTTCTGGTCTCTCCCACCCTGGGTCTTAGTCTTCCTATCTTGACAGTAATAAGGGGTTAAAGCGAAGCATCTGCGCGTGACAATGAATAGGTACCATGCAGGGAAGGCTCCTCCTCCACCACTACACATCAGCCCACATGGCTTAAAGTCAAGTCACCTCCAAGTAACCAAGAGAAAAATTGGGATTTTAGCTGCACTGAGCCAACCAATGAACATTTAGCATCTATGCGGAAACAAGGTATTACTGACTTAAGGACTACTAGGAAGGGGAAAAATTACTAACCCCAGGAAGGTTACAGTCTAGGACGATTCTTCTGGGTTCATGCAAAAGAAAGGCAGGGCTGAGTAAGCATGCACACCCACACCTCTGATTAGAAACCATAGTGGCAACAACTAATATTTATTGCACAACCTGTTAAAATTCTTAGGTATAAGAACACCTACTTCTTCCTCATCACAAATGTATGTGTTGAGCTGTTATTTCTCATTGGATGTACAAAGAAACTGGGACTTTAGAGAGGCTAGGCAACACGTCTAACCATCCTAAAACCAGTTAGTGTGAGGCTAAGATTCAAATCCTCACAGTCTGAGCCTTGAGTCAAATCTTCACAGCTGTACAACAGAATCTCTGGTTCTTGGGAATATGAGCTGAAAAAGACCGCACAGCATTCCTCAAGTCTCCTTTACTGTACAAAGTCCCCAAATGTCACGATGCTCACAAAATGCCTCTGGGCCGTATCATGAGACACGGGGCTATAGATTCCAAAGTGAAAGACAATTCTGTGCCTATGTCTGAGTGGCTAGGATGTATACTGCAACAGGACTTTTTGGGGCTCATGTTTGTGTAAAGAGGAAAAACTGGGGGATGTCGGAATATGGTCTGCATCACCTCCTTAGGGTGGTTTAACAAAAGGGTTCTTTTGTAATTTCATCTTCTAAATCATTGTGTAGGTAACTAAAAATTGATCAGCTATAAACAGATACACTTAGAGATACTTCTCATTCTAAAGAGTGAGTCTTCTCAGCCATGTCCAATATCCACATTAAAAACAAACAGCTGGGCACCAGTGGTTCACACCTGTAGTCCTAGCGACTCAGGAGGTTGAGATCTGAGGATTAAGGTTCAAAGCCCAACTCAGGCAGGAAAGTTCTTGAGACTCTTAACTCCAACAAACTACTGAAAAATGACCCAAGTAGAGCTATGGCTCAAGTGGTAGAGCATTAGCCTTGAGCAAAAGCAGCTTGGAGATGGTTCCCAGGCCCTGAGTTTAAACCTCAGGACTGAAATGTGCACATATACATGTAAACACACACACACACACACACACACACACACACACACACACACACCAAAAACAAAGAAAACAAGCAACCAAAAAAAAAAAAGAAGAAGAAGATAGCCAAGTATAATGTTAACTACTTAGGATGTAGACTGAGAAGATCAGGTTCAAGACAAACTCAAGTAAAAATGCTAGTAAAACTCTGTCCCAAAAATAACTAAAGCAAAATGGGATGGAAGCATGGATCAAAGTACAGTGAACCTCCTTAGCAAGGGCAGAGCTCTGAGTTCAACCTCCAGTACCACCAAATGAAAAAAATGAAAGAAATAAAAAACACAGGGAGGAGGAAATCTATTAAAGTTTAAAGAGAAGGACTATGGGAATAATGTGGGGTTTTTTTGAGATTTAATTTTTAAAATTTTAATTGATAAATCATAATTGCATATAGTGACATTTTATTATAGAATAATCAAATCAACACATCCACCATTTTACATATCTTTTTTTCTATGAGAACATTTAAAATCTACTCTTTGCAATTTTGATATAATACAGTTTCATTTATCTATAACTGACCTATGAAATTCATCTCCAAAATTTATTCTCCTTGTCTAAGACTCTTTGAATAACATTTCCCAAGACTCTCTCCTTATCCCAATCCCTTCGGAACCCTTTCTATGAGTTTGACTGTTTTCAGATGGATGCCCTCATATAAGTAAGTTCATGCAGAATTTATCTTTCTGTATCTGGATGAAGTTCAGTGTTCTGGCAATGAATTTTTATAAAGCCAGGTGCAGATGGCTCATGCCTATAATCCTAGGAACACAGGGGCTGTGATGCCGAGAATCAAAATATGAAACCAGCCCAGGCAGAAAAGTCTGAGAGACTCCATCTTCCATTGACCAGCCAAAAAGCTGGGCTAGAGCTGTGGTTTAGGTGGTAGGGTGCCAGCAAAATAAACAAGTTAAATGAGAGTGAGACTCTGAATTCAAACCCACATGCCAGCAATAACAAAAAAGAAAAGGCAGTTAAAATGTTAAATTATAAACGTTCATTTAAATGTAAATCATAACAGAATTTTTATAATTTTATTATAAACGAACGAGCGCCTTTTTAGATGCAATGGATACATAACAAAAGGAGAATAAGACAGGAAGAAAGACATGTGAATGTAGACAGTGAAGTCTGTTAGTGTTCCGAATTAGTAAGGGGAACACAAGGGCTCATCTCCAGCATTACCCTCAAATGGAATACTTTCACATGAACTCCTTTCCCCGTATTTACTCGGAAGAGAATTTATCACTCATTAAGCATGGAATAAGTGGGGCTCAACAATTATATCCTTTATCTACCCAGGGTCAAGGAATTAGCCTATTTCAGAGAGCCTGTGGAGCCCACAGCCTTTGGGTTAATATTGTACTCAAATGCCCTTCCCATTACAGAGCAATGCTTGAAAAGATTATATATCTCATTAAAAAGTAGGGTGTTCAGGTTAGCCTAAGGAGCCCTAGGGAATCTGACCAGAATCTTTAGCTAGAGACACTCTGCATTTCAGAAGACGCAGATGAACTCTTTGAGGCTTCAGGGATGAGGAGGAGGACATGCTACCAGCATGGCTGAGGTGTGATCTCCCAGGAAAAAACACAAAGTAGAGGTGGCTCCTTTCCAAAGCTGCTCTTCGTTAGCCCATCCAACAATCACATTTTGTTAATCTTCCCATAAATAAAAGAATCTATGCACCAAGATAATCTCTGATGGCAGGTGGCTCTCTAAGTAAGCCAGCATGCATGAAGGTGCAAATGTAGGCATTTCAGGTATATTTATGTACAGTGATTGCCAGTTACCCACATCTATAATGTCTGCCAAATCGACAGGTCTTTTGGGGACTGATGTTTGGCACAGTCCCAGGAATGGAACTTGCGTCGGGGACAATCATTCTGATGATCTCTGTTGCCGTTTATATTTCAGGTCAGAAAAACAAAGTGATTTTGCCAGAGACTTGAACTACACTGTGCTATATCTATTATGAAGTCATTAGCATCTTCAATAGCACAGAAAGCCAACTCACATTCCAATACATTCTCCTCTCACTCTTCAAGTTTCTTGACTTCCCAAAGCTCAACTGAGTTAAATGAGGGCTCTCATCTGAGGTCAGATGGATTTGGGCATCAAAACATGATCTGCTACTTATTGGTGGTCAAGTAGGAGGAGAGTCGGTCACCTCGTTTTCTATTCTTTCCTCTGGAAAACACAGAGGAAAATCTCCCCACTTCATGAGATGAGATCAGGTAAGTAGAGGAGCTAGCACAATGCCGGGCATCCAGTGTGAAGAAGGGAAGGAGGTTAGCAGGAGAATCACACATGCCTACTAAGAAATTGAGGTAGGTCCAGAATATGTTTTTTATTTTCCTCTGAGAATTTTATCATTTTTCAATGGGGCCAAACTAATTTTTCTAGCTAGATTGCTGGCTATAGCTCTTCTTTTTTGGATCCCAAAGTTAGAGCCATCAACATCTCCCAGTGACGTAATGATGAAATTAAAGTCTAAGAACGCTCTTTTACTTATTTGTCATTTGAAAACAACCTTTTGTGAAGACCATTGATAGATGTCAGGACTATTTTTTTTTTTAGATTTTATTTTCTTGTAAAGATGCTGTACAGAGAGGTTACATCAGTTACATCAGTAGTGAGTACATTTCTTGTTGGGCATTGTTACCCCCTCCTTGGTTTTTCTCCTACTATCCCTTCCCTCCCCTACCTCCCCCTCTTCCCTCTCCCACAAAGTTGTAAAGTTCATTTCCAACATAGTGTTTTGTGGTGTTTCAGCATTTTGTTATTCCCCTTCCCCAGGTCTCCTTGAAAAGCGCCTGATAAAACTCATTTGTGTGTGTGTGTGTGTGTGTGTGTGTGTGTGTGTGTGTGTAAGACATATATATGTGATCTATCTATCTATCTATCTATCTATCTATTTCTATATATATAGTGAGAGAGAGAGGGGACAGAGGAGAGGGGAGAGAGGACAGAAGGGAGAGAAGGAAAAGATAGGGGAGAGGGAGAGGGAAAGGAGAGGAAAGAGAAGACAGAGCGGAGAGAGGGAAAAGAGAGGGGAAAGGGGAGGGAGGAGGGGAGAGAGAGAGAAGACAGAATAAGAGGTCAGAAACCATCACTGATTCGTTTACTCTGTTGCTCAGTGAGGTTGCAAGGTCAAAAGAAAGCCACAGCATAGGAGGTATGTAAGAATTTCAACCATGCCTTTTTGACCACAGGAGGGAAAAAACTATTCCTAACAAACACAAGATCCTAAAATATATTTGCGAAGTCCTCTTGAATAGAAGTGTGACAGCACTGCTAGATGATAATATTCTGCCTGGAGCCTCAGGCTTCCAGCTCTCAACACACAGAAACCATCATTTCCCCACAGAGCAAGAGAAAGCCAAGTGGCAGTTGATGGAAAGGGAGGATAGACAGAAATAGAAAGAAAGCACAATCTAGATGGCCTTGAAATTAAGAATGAAGGACAACGCTATAGAAGTCTAACAGGAAACATAAAAGGCTGTATAAAACAACAAAGGTAAGATTTATCATTACCATAAACAATAGCACGAATAAGATTGTTACAATCACACTATAATCACCAACATATACAGAACATCAGTAAAATATGCCAATGCAAGACATTTAGGAATATGCAAACCAATAAAAGAAGAAATAACTACTAGCTAATAACTGAGTCAATACTTTGTGTCAGGAACTGGGCTAAAGACTCTCAAGGCAGTCTCTCAGCCAATCTACAAACATGCAAAGTGTGACCACAAACTTGAAGATTGTGCACTTCTTTACTGAGACTGTATATATTCTCCACTTCTATACAGTTTGGAGCCAGCAACTCTAGGCTTAGAAGGATCAATCACTTGCTTATGAGCACACAGCTGAGTAATGGATTCTAACACGAATCTTGTTCCATCACCTCTTCAAGAGAGAGAAGTTCCATTGGAAGCAATGTCACTCACTCTCATGAACTATTGACATACTCACTCTACCCTTACAAACCCAACCTTGAACTTGGATGCAGATGGAGTCCAAGACTGCAGGATAAATGCAGACTTCTGTGAACTCTTAGCATCACTGGAAGAGATGTTCCTGCCACCTGGTGATGCATATATTCCACTTGCACCAGTCAAGCTACACACTCAACACATGTGACAAGGCAACATGGGGTCACTTTTACACATGGGATAAGTGAAGGAAGGGGTGGCATTGCCCCAAAAGAAATGTACTCATTACCTGATTTATGAAACCATAACCCAATCGCATTGATGGGATTGCTGAAGGTTACTGGAGGCTAACATCAACAGAGTATTTTGCAAGTCATGGAATTGGAGGAAGGCTTCAGTTTAGCATATGGCCCCAAGAATATAGCTATCCGTAACCCATATTTTAGATAAAGAAGATCTCTAATTTGAATGAGTCCAAAATTAATTCTAAATAAATAGATAAGAGCTACCTACAAACTTAAGCATTTGGCTCAATCAAAATTGACATGCATGTTTACACCTATATCCCACAGTGTAACTCCTTTGTACAATTGATACTAAAATAATGACAAGGAAAATTGGCACTGTTAGGAAGGAAGTGCCAGAGAGAGGGGAGGATGAATGGGAGAGGGTAAGGAAGGGGGGATATAACTGAAGTACTAATATACATGTACGAAAATGCAATGAGACTTGTTGAAAAAACAAGGGGGAGAATTGGAATGAGGGAGAAAACTGGATCAATGTATACTGTATGTATGCATGCAAATATCACAATGAAAATCCCTCTGCACAATTAAAATGGACTAAAAACTGTGGGAAAAGTGTACTTGGCAAGAGAGAGAAAACAACAGTATACTGAATTTCCATATTTGGGCTGTTCTTTCTAAAGTGAGACTAGATCTGAGGCACATGCATGCACATTTATTCATGAATATATGTTATAATTACTATTATTGATGAGTTCTGCTTGCCAGAGGCCTTGTGCTTCAAGTCCTTCAATATTCCACATTGAATTTTAATTGGATCATGACACTAATAACAGAGGTCATACTGGCGGTGATCCAGACAGTGTTGGTAGTGACTGTAGTAGCAGCAGTAAGAACCGGTTGTGTTTATGAGCACTTCCAGACACTGTTTGCTCGCTTGCTTGTTGCTTGCAGAGCCGGGGATCAAACTCCAGTTCCTACACATACTTAGGTAGTCACTTTCCCACTTCAGCTATACCCTCAGGCCTCCTCTGGAACTGCTTTAACCACTTTTCATATCATCTCAGAGGATTGTTATAAAACTCAAGTAACTACCATCATTACCTGCTTTTCACAGGTGGAGAGATGGTATCACATGCCCTGTGTACAAGTATCTCATTCAGTCTTTACAATTACTGATGTCCTTTACTATCCCCACTTTAAAGATTAAGAAACTAATGCATAGATGGGTTAAATTCCCACCATCCCACATCTAGTAGGCTAATGAACTGAAATTGATGACCAGGTTATTTTATGACAAGGTCAAGTTCTATACTGCTAGCATTACACTATTGGTACACTGTTGGTCATATCCAGACATATTCTTCTTCTGCTTCTTCTACCTGCCCTGTCCTAGCAAGACTAAGTTTTAGCATGTCTCAGTTTCCTTAGCTGCAGATCAGGCTGAGATCATCACCAGTCTCAAGGGGCAGATGTGATGGCAAACTCCTATCATGTTTGGAAAGGGTTGGTGAAGCTCCCATATATTGGGTCACTGGTCTGACCACCTTGGTCTCTGCCTGCAGGTGGCATTAACTTCCTGGGCTCTGAAGGAAGCTGAGGGTGACATTTCCTAGGAGGAGTAAAGGACCAAGGTTAATATATAGGAGCCTCCATCATTTTATTATTTAGATAAGTCACTGGGCTTTGAAGACCGTGCATGCCAGGCCCATAAGCACAATGACAAAAATAAATTGGGTAGTGCAATAAATAATGGCGGTTGCAGGGGAGGGGGGAAGCAGGCTGCCAAATGAAGAAGGATTTACATCATTTAAAGCCTAGGCTATGAGATTTGAAATCCAGTTTAATACTGATAAGTGTGGGATAATAACTCTTAGCAAACACTCTTCTCCTGCCAAATGTCCCCACTGCAACCCTTCCAGCTCTTCTGCCCACCCCTTGCAAACAAAGAGAAGACTGGGAGGATTTGCTGAATGAAAAGGAAGGGTATATACTGACCAGAAATGAGCCTAAGTTATTACATAATAATCCCAGATGCCTCTGTTGGGCTTAGAGCAAATAGGAAGAGCTAATAAATTCAGTAAGGTTCGATTAGCTGCTGCAAAAGAAGATTTTAAATCATGGTAGGCTTTATACTATTAAATTGGGTGGGGGAAAAAATGATCACTGTTGGGAGTAATGGAACCCGTCAAGGATTAGGGAACACAAACTCCTGGATGGGGCTTCTGCAGCCATTGGGAGATCTGGGGGTGGAGCTGATGCTGAGGAACACATGTCATAATAAGAGACAACTTAGTCATCCGATGGCCCATTGTTTGCGGCTGGGACTCTTCATACAGGACTCACATCTACCTCTGGAGACATGGCCTAGAGAACAGACAGAGTCAGGATCCAACCTGAGAGCTCCGGAATCTCAAGGATTTTAATCATCATCTGTTGCTTGATATGTTGGAGAATGGTTTCATTCATTCAACAAATGTTTCTCGAACACCAGCTATGTGCCAAGCATTGTTCTGGAGCAGAGAGGGTATCAGTACATCAAACAGCTGGAGGGGTGACCGGAAGGGACAGCTCAGCATTTCCACAGTGCAACATGGTTTCTGTTACCACCATTATTTTATGAACAGAGATGCAGCAACTTGCCAAGGACACACAGGAATGAGGCTGACACCCACTCCTATGTGCCTGCGGCCCTTTGCTTCCCAATGCTTCCACCCCCCTGAAATGTACCCCAAGGCACATTTCCCAAATGACCTAGCTCTGTGTTTTGCCTCTGACATAATCTGCAATCTACAATAGGCATCACCATCAGGGAATGAAACCAGGACTATGACTTTGTGTCTTTTCACCCTTGCTCAGTTGCCACCTTGTGGTATAAACTTCTGGGTCATTTTAGACATCTCCAACTGGTTCATTTGAGAAGCAATAACTTCCTTAGGTTCCCTAATCCAGCACTGTGCAGAAGAGGTAATGGAAGTTATGTGTATAATTTTAAAATTTCTCATATTAACATTTAAAGAATAATGGGTAAAATAATATATTTTAACAAAATGTATTGGAAATGTGATCATTTCAACATGCAATAAACATTTAAGAGTGATCGAGTCTTTCTCCTATTAAATGTTTAGATCCTTGCATGTATTTGATATGCACAGCATAGCTCAGTTTGGAATAGCCAGATCTCAAGTGCTCAAGAGCTTGTAGACAATAAGCTTTAGCTGCATGAGTGTGTGAACTAGATTTTTATGAGCTGTACCTTCTAGTGGCATGTGTGGAGTGCTACCTGATG
Source organism: Dipodomys spectabilis (assembly GCF_019054845.1). Lineage (NCBI taxonomy): Eukaryota > Metazoa > Chordata > Mammalia > Rodentia > Heteromyidae > Dipodomys > Dipodomys spectabilis. Next base: position 13,638,156 of record NW_024870824.1, read on the forward strand.
CCAAGACTTGTACAAGGTACTTTCATGCATATCATACCTTGTCTTCCCAGGAGCTTTCCCAGAAAACATTGCTGGCCTCACAACACAGATGAAGAAAGTGAAGCTAGTGATTGAGAGGCTCTAAAAATCATAGAAAAAATCACCTTTTCAGCACTTAGCATAGGGCCAGGGATGTGGCTCGGTGGTAGAGCATTTGCCTAGCATGTACAAGTTCCTAGGTTTGAGCCTCAGCACTACAGAAACAAAACTTGCTGAGACAGTGATACATGTCTGTCATTTCAGCACTTGGGAAGTTGTGGAAGGAATATAGTGAATTTGAGGCTATGCGGAGCTACTAAGGAAGACCTTGTTATGGATTGAATAGAAGGTTACTTAGGAAGATTGCACAGGCAGGATTTGGATCAGGTATGTTGTATGTTAGAGCTCATACTCTTTCTTACCTGCCACTTTCATTCTCTTATGATAGTACTAATTCTATGATATGGTCCGCATTTTTCTATATCTACTACTATCCTGAGACCCTTAATAGAAGCACTTCTATAGTAAGTCTTCATATCCCCAGTGCACCAATATATAGTATCTACTACATAACTGATGCACCACAATTATGGCTTCTATTTGGTGATAAAAGTATTTCAACGTAGGACATCATACTTGTCAGACAGGTGCTTTATCACTTGAGCCATATCCTCCCTCAGCCCTTCAATTACTGACTTTGTTGAATACTGTCCATGGGAAACATTGGGTAAATGGAGAGGACTCAGTCTGCTGAGGATGCCCTTAACCTAGATTCCTTGCACCTCCTGAAATTACAGCCAAATCTGAGTAGAAATGTGTGCAGCATTTTGAAGATGAAGGTGGGTAAGTCTCCTTCATTAGATTTTCAAAGTGGCATTAATATTTCTATGATGACAAAGACTGCATATATGAGAATACTTGGGAAAGTGGTTTTAGATGTCTAAAGTAGAGAAGGTTACCCAGGGGTAAAATACTCAAAGAAAGGTCATATCAAAAGTAGAAAAAAGAACAGGCACATGATAAATTTTTCCAAGTGAAGATACAGGAGGAGTTAAAAAAAAAAAAAAAGAATGGGAGAAATGATTGTTGTGGCTTGAGTGTGAAATCTCCCCCCCCCGCCCTCCCCCCTCCCCCGGGTCCTGGTGTTGAAGGGTTGATTCCCAGCTGGTGGTGCTATTTTGGGAGGTAGCAGAAACTTTAGGAGGTGGAGCCTAGCCAGAGAAAACAGGTGACTGGGGACCTGCCTTTGAGGGTGACATCTTGTCCCTGATCCCTCCTCCTGCCTCCCATGCTTCTTGGCCACCATGAAGTACCATGAAGTGAGCAGTTCTGCTCCACCGTACCCTTCTACCATGATGCTGGGCTTCAACAATGGAGCCAATGTGACAATGAAGTGAAACTTATGAAACAAAGAGCTAAATAGGTTCTCATTTTAAACTGTTTCTCCCAAGTATCTGTCACAGAGACATAAAACAAACACAAGGATGTTTATAAGGAAAACATTGTGGAGATGGTTGATAGCAACCTAGTCCTTAAGGAGTACTTGGAGTAGATGTACAAAAATATAGAATAGAGGTGTCAAGGACAAGTAGGAGTTTCAAAGAACAATCAACAGAGTCCATTCTTATAAAGAGCCTGGAGAGGGGAAGGGAAAAAACAAGATGCTTAAATAGGGAGACAGGTTGACCCATTGTAACAATGAGATGTACAAGACACTATGTTGAAAATGAACTTTACAACTTGGGGGGGGGAGAGGAGTTGGAGAGATGGGGAGGGAGGAGACGGTAGGGAAAAACAAAGGAGGAGGTAACAATGCTCCATAGGAAAATGCTCCATAGGAAATATGCTCATTACCTTACTCATGTAACTGTAACCCCTCTGTTTTTACTATTTTTACAATAAAAAAATATAAAAAATAAAGAGCCTGGAGACAAGCAGGACTTAAGGAAAGGAAATTATTAATCTCTTGAAAAAAAGTTCTGGGAGGAGTAGTAATTTCCCTTCCTTTGTCTCTCATGAATATGAATCTGTCAAGTTAAAGTATTATCTGTAACTGAGATTACATACACAGAAAATTAAAAGATTTTAATTGATCAACATTTAAATATTTGTGGTAATTCTGTCAATACTGGAAAATTAATGAGGTTTTATTTATATTGTCTGGTCTTTCTCATAAGGAATATGCTTTGCTTGATAGAGACAACTATAATGGAAAATATTCTATTCTGAAGAAACAATGGAATAATAAAGCAAAAATCATGTTCTACCAGAATGAGATCATAGGAGGGAACACATCACAGACCATGTAAATAGCTCATGGTCAACAATGGTATACATGACAAATACAGATTTGTGGGTCCTACCCCAGTTCTGAATCCAACTATATAAGGGGACCTGGGAATCTTGCATTCCTCACCATAGAAATTTGGAAAATATCTCATTGATAAAAACATTACAGAAGCCAGAAGGAAGGCTCAAACCTAGCAAGCATCCTTTCTTTCCCATATGTGTACCCACCTTGGACAGTAAAAGGAGACAGAAGTGAGCTTAACACAGTATTGTATAGTAATGAAACTGACTTTCTGACCTCCTAGAACATGTTTTATACACTTGAAATGCACCTGTACTGGACATAGTGGCATTACGCCTGGAATTCTAGCCCTCGGAAAGTAGAAGTAGGAGGAACACAAGTTCAAGGCCAAGCTGGTCTACCTAGTGAAACCCTGTCTCAGAAAAACAAAATATACTTATAATTTGAAATTGGAGGTGTTAATAACAAAAGAAGGTTGCTGGTATGAGTTATGATGGTGGCACTGTATATCTATCCATACACCTTCCTGGGAGTGGAAGATACCTCTCAGTGCACCTCTGCAGTAGGGATACTTTCTTTCTCTTAGACACTCAAGTATGTGTCCCACTCTTTTCCCTCTAGAGGGCAGGCTAGAACCAAGAGCGAGGGGTAATAACCATGAGGGGCTGCCTTTCTCAGGAGGTGGTATGCAATGCTCAAATCTCTGAGGATCATGTCACAGCATAAAGGGCTGGGTCACCATGATCAGTTTTGCCAAAGCTGCCATTCTAGTCTGTGCTGAGAAGCTGGGTTTCAAGCTTGCCAAGTCCAGGATTTGGGGGTCACCTAGCTTTTCATTTATTCTATCATGTTCTCTTTGGTATACCTTTTATGCTGTCCTAAATTCATTTTGGGGGATTGTAGAGTAAAAAGTATTCTTAGTCAACATTCGTACTTTTGGCAGATCAGCCGAGTTTCCCAACATAAACAGGCAGAGTGGATGCTGTTTCTAGGTAAGATACTGTTGTTTGTGTGAAGGCAGATGTAGTTGGGTCTACACCTCACTGGTGATTCTTCACTGAGGCAATAGAATTTCCTTAATCGGGCCCATTAGACTATCTTCTTGTAATTATCTCCAGGGCCAATCTGTCTATGTAATGGGCTCCAGAGGAATCAACCACTCACATTCTTACAAAGGATAATGTTGTGCCTGTAGTCAGAAGGAAACCATTTTGAAGAATTACTGGCTAACCATCTCAACAGTAACCCACAGGGCTTGGCTGTGCTACTGGAGGAAAACAGTTAAGATTAGAGACTCTGTTGCTCCAAAGGGCATTTATTTTGTTCAAGGGAGTTTTAATAAATCTAAAAATGTGCATGATGCCAATGGCACAGGGGACTTCATGCCATCTGGTGAGGTTGGGCAAGCTACTGCCTGCTTGCTTGCTTGTGTAGGGGGTACCAGTATCTTCAGGGCGAGAGATAACAAACCTCTGGGTGCCTTTGGGTGTGACTGGTGACTCGCTAGTTTTGCTTGCTGTCTCTCTAGGTGGTGCTGGCCATTTACTCTTGTCTCTGCCTGGACCATTCTTGTCTCAATGGCATGGACATGTAGCCTACCTTTCCAGCTAGTGTTACTTGATATTCACCCTATGCAATGGTATTCTAATTTCTTCATTTCTCTTTTGTTTTACTTTGCAAAATATTAAGGTGCAGGATAAAACAGATTTATAGTGAAAACCTAGTAGTAAATGACAGCAATTAATAGGAGTTAAATGCATGCTCCCTGAGCTTATATGGTAATAGCCTGATCCTCAGTATCTCAGAATGGAATCCAATTTGGAAACAGAGTCATTGCAGAAGTCATTATTAGGTCCTGAGGCTGGGTCCTAAAATCCAGTGTCTTCATAAAAATAAGAAATTTGGACAAAGACATAAGCATGCACAAAGGAAGGATGCCATGTGATCATAAAACACAGAGGGCTGATGCTATTCCAAGACAAGAAATGCCAGCCAACCACCAGAAGCAAGAGAGAGAGAGAGAGAGAGAGAGAGAGAGAGAGAGAGAGAGAGAGAGAGAGAGAGAGAGAGGACACATCTCTGTCACAGACTGAAAGAGCAAACAACTCAGCAGACACCTGATCTTCCACTTCTTGTGCAGAACTATGAGATGAGAAATGTCTGTTCTTTAAAGCCACTCATAAGTCCTAGCAAACAAATATGGTAACATGAACCAGGTTCTATGGCAAGCATTTTGCTATCTGAAAGGACTTGGGTCATGAGTATTTGCATATATCACTTTGCCAATATCTATAAAACTATCTTATGAGGGGAAAGGAAGCATCACATTCAGGACTCTCCCCAGCTGTTAAACATACTAGACACTCTTTCCAAACAGAGGAAAAGTTAGCTTTTTTTTTCTTGGCATTACTGGGGTTTTGAACTAAGGGTATCATATTTTCTAGGCAGTCTTTCTACCATGGAGCCATCCCTTCAGCCCTCTGGGGCACTGGTTATTTATGGATTGGGTCTTGCTCTTTTGCTTAGGCCAGTACCTAGAGGGCAGTTTCATACTTCCTGACAGAGCTTAGGTGACAGGCATGCACCACTACTCCTAATTACAGGTTGGGAGATGGGTCACACAAACTTTTAGCCCAGGCTAGCCTCAAACTGTGATTCTCTGCATCTCCGCCTCTGAAGGAGCTAGGATTACAGGCATGACCCACTAACACCTGGCAAGAAAAAAACAAAAGGTGAGATGGCTCTTGTACATATAAAAGAGAGGGAACCCATTTTAATATTCCTTGATCTGATTTACTAATATTAATACTATAGCATTATTCAATGTTTATTTCTGGACTAAAATGGTATGTAATCCTCTACTACAATTTTTTTTTTGGGGGGGGGTCTCATCATAGGCCTGAACTCTGGGCCTGGGTGCTGTCCCTCAGCTCTTCAGCTCAAGGCTAGCGCTCTACCACTTGAGTCACAGCACCACTTCTGGCTTCTTTTTCTGCTTATATGGTGCTGAGGAATCGAACCCAGGGCCTCATGCATGCAAGGCAAGCACTCTACCACTGAGCCACCTTCCCAGCCCCCCTCTGCCACAATTTTAATGCAATTCCATAGCTCTATTATGCTTGATTTTTTAAGTGAAGAAGTTTTGAGTCTTTTCTCTTTTTTGTACTTTTTTATTGTAAAAATGCTGTACAGAGGATTACATCCCTTCCCTCCCTCCTCCACAACTATACCGTCCCCCCCCAACAGAAGTTGCAAAGTTGGTTTTCAACATAGTGTTTTGCTCATCTCATTGTTACATTAGGTCAACCTGTATCCAGTTTTAAGATCTATTTCTTTCTATATATACATATGCATGTGAATACACACATGTGCATGCATGCATACACACGTGTATATACTCTCTGTATGGCTACATATATGTATGTCTACACACATGTATGTTCACACAAATGTACAACACATAACATACACATGAACGCAGCATAATGAGAGGAGAGGAATGGGAATATGGTGGAGGGGGTATATTTGATCAAAGTGGACAGTATGCATGTATGGAAATATCACAATGGACCTCTTATTACCAATGAATGCTAATTCAAAACTGAAAAATAATTGCAAGTGTCATTTACCATTCAGGTTTCTATTTAAAATTTATTTGGATCCCCCTCCCTGCCAACCTGGTTTTCCCCAGGCTTCCTTCCAGTAGGCTTTTTTGCAGTAAAGGAAGCAAACAATCCCTAGACAATAAAGGCGAAAGGAGAAGGAAGCAATAAGCCAAGTCATAAGTTAAAATATGCCCCAAATATGATGACCACAAAGTCATTGAGCAAATATTGCTGCCAATCAATGAGCCTTCACAGCGAGTGGTTTAGAGGCAGGATTACCAAGATTAAAGCTAGGACTGACAACGTGCAAAAGTGGGCCCAGCTGACCTTATTGATTCTCCCCACTGAGAGAGAACTACAGGTTAGCAGGCAGAAATCAATTCAGCTGCATTAAGCTCTGCTGAGTGTAGATTTATTCATACCGGGCCTGAAGATCACTTTATAAGTGGCAAAAAAAATTAACTATAGACAATCGACCATGTTGGCTTAGAAAAACATACCTGCAAAAAAAAATAGCTATCTGTTCCTCCCATTTCACAATAAAGTTAAAAGCCTAAGCTAAAATGAAACACAGGCTATTCCTCCATTTCCTCCCACTTTGAAGTTTTGATTTTTTTTAAATAAAGGGAGTTATTTGTATTAAACAATCACTGGGCTATTTCAGTTGCATTCATATTTCAGGATGCAGGAAGAGCAGACACAAAAGGTAAGAAGCAATGGGCACTATTTGCTCTTGTGGACACTTTCCTCTTTGGCTTTTAAAGGGAGCTGTCCCTTAGATTCCAGTGCTATGGAGAACTCAGAATTCATTCTCTCTCCTCCTCCTTGGAGAACTCTCTGGGTGGGATTGAGGCGAGCTTTCAGAATGAACAATGGGTGGGAAAGGCTGCCCTTCCAGCAGGGAGGAGTGTGGAATTCCTCCCTCCCTCTTCCACGTGTCACCAGGGAACCATACCCTGTGTTCCTCAGGACCGGGACATGAGCCAGGCAATCATTTGTACTCAGGGGCTCAGCTCTACCCTTAACAAAAAACAAAATCACCAGAAGAGCCAAGTGAAGCTCCTCCTCTTTCTCTTTTTCATCTCTAAGCAACAAAGAGCAACACATTTTATTGCGAGAAATGGTCTGTGGTTTTGATTGAGAGTAGCTTAGAGCTTGTTTTTCCTTTAGGCAGGCTCTCTATCTAATTTTGAGCCTGCCCTGCCTGCTAAGACATGTATCCTCCACCTTTGTGGGTCATTCACAGACACAGAGACATTTTAAATGCATCGCTGGGCCTCTAGTGGGTGGCCTGTAATCCAACCAAAGTATCTGAAGCAAACATATAGTTAGTAGAGATCAGGCCATTAAGAGACGAGGGATCAAATGTATATTCAGTTTAGAATATAAACTGCTCATTCTCAGTTGTATGGGAAATTAAATCACTGACCCAAATCCTTCAGGTGCTCAAATCAGCAGAGAAAACAGGAGGCAATTCTAAAATACGCTGGGGCAATGTGTAGGGGGGGGGAGGGGCAGAGGAAGTAAGGAAGTAAGAAGAGCGGGAGTGAGAGAGTTTGAGAAAGAATGAGGGAAAGAACATTGGATCAAAGTCAGCTGGCCTGAACTCCTATCGAAGTTCTACCCAGGTGGCCCTATGTTTTAAACTCATGGTGTAAGTTACCTCATAAAGCCACAACTTCCTCAACTATAAAAGACAGAGTTTCAACCAACATTTAAAGTTTCTGAGCTCTTGGAATATAAAGATGAGATAAAGCCCTGATTCACAGGGTTATTATGGAAGGGCTAATAAATATGATAGGATTCGGTCAGCTATTAAATGATCATGTTAGCTGTTACCAAACCTACAGGAGACAATTCTTTCAGCACTTTATCCTGAGCAGTCTGGCACAATCTTTAGGGTCCTTTAAACTGAAAAATCACAGTCTCTGAGCTTTGGTTTCTCATCTAAACCACTGGCCTTTTGCAGGAGGAGAAAATGTGGTAAAAAGACATATGAATGTGCTTTAAAACCATAAAATCGTGCTCGGCATGCAAGCAACTATTATTTAGAGAACGTATTTTGACTTTTGGCACTAGGATGCATCCGCTGTTAGTTCTTGGCTCAATGACAGATTTTAATTGGCCTGGCTATGAAAACCTTATAGAGCTATTATGTGCTACACCTGTGATGGCTATGCTGCATGTTAATCAAGACAATTAGGTTGGGGACGCAGAGAACAACTCTCCCCATCAGGCCTCCACCACCTCCTCCTCACTCTGAGAGGAAAAATAGCAGCTGTTTTATGGTTCATATTATCTTACTTTCCTGGAGAGAGATGCCAGTCAGATCTACCTTAAGGAAAAAAAATCTATCACCCAAGCCTGGCTGATGCAACATCTGGGAAGAAATGCTCACTTGGAAACAGCTAGAGCTGGAAGGAAGAAAATAAGTCATGGGTGGTGACCTTGGGTTGGCCAGGATCAAGGACAAAGAAAGCTGACTCTTGGAAGTGCTATACTCTAGCAAAAGAGGGGACAGAAGGATCACTCAAAAATATTTGTTTTGCTGGGCACTGGCGGATCACACCTGTAATCCTAGATACTCAGGAGGCTGAGATCTGAGGATTACCGTTCAAAGCCAGCCCAGACAGGAAAATCCGTGAGACTCTTTTTATTTTGGGTCCGGTAGTGGGGCCTGATCTCTGGGCCTGGGCACTGTCCCTCAGCTCTTCCGCTCAAGGCTAGCGCTCTACCACTTGAGCCACAGCGCCACTTCCAGCTTTTTTCTTTTTGCTTATGTGGTGCTGAGGAATCGAACCCAGAGCCTCGAGCATGCAAGGCAAGTGCTCTACCACTGAGCCACCTTCCAGCCCCGTGAGACTCTTATCTCCAATAAACCACCAGAAAACCAGCCGGAAGTGATGCTGTGGTGGTAGAACGCATGGCTTGAGCTAAAGAGCACTCAGGCCCAAAGTTCAAGCACCATGACCGACCAAAAAGAAAAAGAAAAAAGAAAAAAAAGAAAAATTATTTGTTTCCTTGTTTGTGAAAGGAGAAGGAAAAGGTGGCTTGGGACAAGTAACTCTGTGTGTTCCTAACTTGCTTAGCTCAGCAAGGAAACTCTTAAATCTTCTTTGCATACCTCCCTGCCCCCATCCACCAAAGCCTATCTCTTCTAAGAAAAATAACAACTACATTTTGTTGTTGAGTTGTCTTTTCACTAAAGGGTCAATCCTGAATTGATGATTAGTGATATTCAGTCTGTCTCACGCTGATTACAGTGCTATGCACTGAATTTTGTGGGACAGAAACACTCTGGGGATACTGACATTCTTTGGGAGTAAAGGGAGGCTTAGGAAGGGTAGGGAGGAGAGGGGCTAGGCAGGAAGGGAGAAAAAAGGGGAAGGGGAGATGAGCCAAGTCTTAGGGCAGCATGAGTCTTGGCTAGAGTGTGTGTGTGTGTGTGTGTGTGTGTGTGTGTGCGTGCGCGCACGTGTGTGTGTCATGAGTCTTGGCTAGAGGGTGTGTGTGTGTGTGTGTGTGTGTGTGTGTGTGTGTGTGTGTGTGGGTGTGTGTGTATGTGTCCTGAGACTTGAGCTCAGGACCTGGGCACTATCCCTGAACTTTTGTGCTTAAGCCTTATGTTCTACCCTACTACTACTTTGAGCCACAGTTCTAATTCTGGTATTTTGGTATGGTTTTGAACTGCGATCTTCAGATCTCAAACCCCTGAGTAGCTAGGATTACAGGCCTGGCCTTTCTTAAGCTGCAAGGTAAGCATGGTACCTGTGTAATGCCCATTTTTCAGATGAGGAATTAGGAACTCTGAGAGGCTAACACATTGACATGCATATGTGGCAGAGAAAGGAGATAAACCCGAGACCTTATAATTTCCAAGCCCTGGGTCCTGTTTTTGGTTTTGCTTTTTTTTTTTTTTTAAAGCTCTTACATTTAGGATAATCATAAATTGACATGCAATCATGAAACATAACACTGAGAATTACCACCTACCCTTCACTCACTTTCCTTAACGATGCAACACTGTGTAAAACTGTTAAAACTGCATCACAACCTGATACAGTGATTCCATCAAAATACAGAAACACTAGCATTGCTCTAAGGAGCTCCTATTGCTTCATAGATATCTACTTCCTGTCAGCCCTACTCTTTCCTTAACCTTCCTACAGCACAAAGGTCTCTGTGATTTGAAGAATACTGTAGCTTTCTCTAACCATGGAATGAATCCATGGTTGCTAGGAATTAAGGAGAGATATGTCCAACAACACATGACTTTGGAAACTGACTCTTTTTTTTTTACTCAATGTAAGTTTTTGGAGTGCAACCACTCAACCAGATGGTTATAGACAAATAGTTTTCTCCTTTTGGTTGTTCAGTAGTATTCCATGGTATGGATGTAAAAAAGTTGGTTTTCTTATGCATCTAAGGATATCTAGGTTGTTTTTAGTATTTGCAATGAAAAAATGCTAATAAGCACTGTGTGCAAGTTTTATTCAGTTTTTTTGCAAAAACATAAGATTTTATTTTTTTCAAAAAATAAACATTTAGAAGCACAATCTTCATAACATGGCATTCTCTCTCCCCCCCCAAACATCTTCCCCCCTCTTCCCTGCTCCTCCCTTTCACCTTCTCTGTCTCCCCTTCTCTTTCTTCTTCCCTCCATCCCTCTCTCTCCCTCCCTCCTTCTCTCCCCCTCCCTCCCTCCCTGCCTTCCTTTCTTTCCTGCTGAATGAGGACTGGAAGCATAGCTCACATAGTAGAGTACTTCTGAAGCAAGTGTAAGTCTCTGAGTTAAATCATCAGTACTGGTAGAGGATGATGGAGAAAGAGATGGAAAGGATGGGGAAAGGGTAGGAAGTAGGGTGGAACGGGACACACCAAATTGTTTTTAAAATACAGACCAAATACAGAATGGCTATGTGTTTTATACTATATGAATGATGGAGAGTCTCTGCCTTCCAGCATTTGCTGGTGTCACTGTTTTCATTTTAGCCATTATGAGCACTAATTGTAGGTTTTAATTTAATTTGTATTTCCCTAGTGGCTAATGATGTAACACATATGGAGATATACTGGTTTTTATCTGCTCACTGTCCTAATGAAACATCTCATGTCTTTTGTCCATATTCTAACATGATGTTATAGTGTGTGTATGTGTGTGTGTGTGTGTGTGTGTGTGTGTGTGTGTGTGTGTGTAATTATTTTTTGTCTGAGATCAGGATTCAAACTCTTGATCTGGTGCTTTTTCTCATTGGCTGACACTACCACATTTCCAATTCCTGGATATTTTTAAATGCTGAGTTTTGAGAACTGCTTATATATCTAGAAAGAAAATTTTGTCTGTTATATGATTTGAAATATTTTCCCCAATTTGTAGCCTGTCATTCAATATTCTAAAGTGGGTCTTTTGCTGAGCAAATAGCTTTTGTTGTGGTGAACTGTTATCTGGTGTGAAGTATGAGAGACTTTTGCCTAGCCTAGAGCTAGAGAACCTTGTTTGCTTCCTAAAAGTTTCATGGCTTTACTTTTGCATTTTATGTAAGCCTGTGATTCATTCTCATTTAAACTATGAGCCTTAGGTTGAGGCTAACTTTCGGCCTTCAGAAGTGCAGTTTCTGCCTTATCATTTGTGGAGCAAGCTGTCTTTCTCGCACTGAATTGCTTTTGCACCAATGTATATGTGTCTGTGTGTATATGGTATGTATATGTGTATATAAACACATTTGTATAGTCTGTAAATGTGTATTTATTTGTGTGGTGTGTATGTTTGCTCTTCCTTTATTCTGTCCCATCAATCTATGCTTCATTTCTCTGTAAATGATACATAGTCTTAAGTACTATAGCTACATAATAAAACTTGAAATCAAGTAGAGATCTTTTTTTTTTTTCGGTCTTGGGGCTTGAACTCTGGGCCTGGGCACTGTCCCTCAGCTCTTTAGCTCAAGGCAAGCGCTCTACCACTTGAGCTACAGCGCCACTTCCGGTTTTTTTTTTCTGGTGGTTTATTGGAGATAGGAGTCTCACGGTCTCTCCTGCCCGGGCTGGCTTTGAACCGCGATTCTCAGATCTCAGCCTCCTGAGTAGCTAGGATTACAGGCGTGAGCCACCAGCGCCCGGCCAAGTAGAGATCTTTTGTGTGTGTGTGTGTGTGTGTGTGTGTGTGTGTGTGTGTGTGTATCCTGGGGCTCAAACTTGGGGTCTGCCCACTGCCTCTGAGTTTTTTTTAAATTTTTTATTGTGAAAATACCATACAGAGAGGTTACAATTACATGGGCAAGGTAATGAGTACATTTCTTATCAAGCATTGTTGCTTCCTCCTTTGTTTCCCCTTCCCATCCCTTCGGATCAAGAAAATGTGGTATATATACACAATGGAATTCTATGCCTCTGAGGTTTTGTACTCAACATTACTGCTCTAGCACTTGTGCCACAGCTCCACTTCCAGCTTTTCATGGTTAATTGGAGAAAAATCTCAGACTTTCTTGCCTGAGCTTGCTGTAATCCTCAGATTTCAACCTTCTGATTAGCTAGGATTACAAGCTTGAGCCACTAGCACCCAGTTAAGACTTTACTTTTTAAATTGGTTTAGCTATTCTAGTTCCTCAAAATTTCCATATGTATTTTAGAAAAATCTAGAATGTATCTATATGAAAATAGTGAAATGTTGACAAGAATTGCATTAAATTCTGGGAGAGCTGACATCTTTTCTATTATGAGTGGTCAAGTCCTACCCTTTAAGTTGCTCAGTGACATCGCTTGCTTATTTTAGGACGAGAATCATAAACTCCATTGCCCAAATGGGGTTCCTTATACCAGGTAGCAAATTGGATATAGAATTATATTTCCATGAAGACAATAACAACTCAATCAGATGTTAACAAAGAACACTTGACCTCAGCATGAGATGTATAATATGAAGTGGTGGGAATTACAGCTTGCTAGAAAAAAAACTGCCTCCTCTCAATAAGGCAGCTGCTACTAATTCCTCCTCAAAAGAACACAGCACAGCACTTTAATGGCTTATGTATTCTCGGCAGAATCCAGAGATCTGGCTTAAAAATGTCGAAAGTTACTTTGAGTTACCATAAATACACACCAGGCTGAATGCTATCCTTGGTAGGCTGGATTCAGATGTCCAGAAACTTCTGAATTAGAAAAGGTAGCCTCAGAAAGGTACTCAGGAACTGACACTCCAGTAAGAAAGCAGAGACACCACAAAGCAGGGCTGCAAGGTCTCCTAACAGCAGGAACCACAGGAGCCCACAGGGGGACTCTTATCTCTGCTCTGGATTGATACAGTGACTCTAAGCACAGACACTTTGAGTCTAGCTGTAAGTGCAATGGGAATGAGAGAGAGACACATTGCAGAGAATCCAAATTGTGGCATGAGAGAGTCTAGGGAAGGTAAATTCAGTTGATGCAGTGTGTGCTATATAACAAATCCAGATCAACTGCTGAACAAAGAGCAGTGTGGGGTTCTACTTCCAGCAATCATGGGCAGAGGGACGAGGTCATGAGTTCTCTGTTTCTCCAAGGGCTCTGTCACCTGCTAGTGGAAATTTAAAAAAAGAAAACCACAAAACTTTCCAAAAGAAGACAGTTTCCTAATATTCTAAAATAGATCTGAGCTCCTTATAATGACTTGTAAGTCTTCACAGGCTTGTCTCCCGCCTCCTCTTCTATTGCTATGATCTGCTACCTTCTGTCTTTCCAGTACTTCAAGACTTGAGAATTTTCCATTTTAGCATGTGTTTATTCTTCTGCTTATTCATTCCAAAATAATTGATTAGTGACCAAGTACTGGCCAGGTAGCCTGTGGAGAAGAGTCACATACATTTGTCAACTCTGTTTAGTGTGATCCGTTCTATGACATAAAGGTAATTGGGGTTGACGCACAGAGGATGGTTGGGGATTGCCCCTGCCTGGGAAAGGCTGGTAGTTAACACAGGAGCAGAACATGAATAAAGTGATGGAACAAATCACAGATGTATGTGGGAGAAGAGCTTTCCAGAATGAGGAAATGTAAATGTAAATTGCCTGAGGTAGGACGCTGCTTGGCTTACTTGTGGAAAAGCAAGAAGCTCAGAGGTGATATACCATAGGCATGAAAGGCCAGGAACATGGAGATCCTGCAGCCTCCCAGCCTTGTGGATCTCACCTCATTGGAAGGAGGGGCCACTGCAGAATGCTAAGCACATTTGACTTGACCTGCACTACAGTGATAGACTGTTAGGAGGTTAAGAGCATTCCAATGGGAGGCAGAAATGCCTTGGACTAGCGCAGGGGCAGGGGCAGTGGGTAGAAGCTGGTGAATCTGGGATGCCCAGAAGGTATCAGTGGCAAGGTTGTTCTTGGGCTGGATATTGAATACGGTGAGAGGAAGAAGTCCAGGGACTGTGCTCTGAGGGACTGATACATTCACTGACATGAGACAATCTGTACTTCTCATCATCTCTCACCTTTTTGGCTCCCTGTCACGATTCTGGTCTCAGTTTAATGCCTCTCTTTTGGAGAAAAGTTTGCCTTGATGACCCTGCATCCTATCAGCCATATCACTTTTTTTTTTAATGACTCAAATTATCTTATTTATGTCATTAGAGTAACTGTATTGACTCATTATCTGGCTCAACCCCAAGAGAAAGTGGACCATGTCTGCTTACTTTCGATCTCCAGTACCTAGTTGGTTGTCTCAGTCTTGTTAGTATCAACAAATAGCAGTTGAATGAAGTTTGTAAGCACAGGACAAGCTAAACAAGTTTGCAAGGTTTGGGGCTCTTTTCAGTGCATGTAGTTAGTGGGCTACCTAGTGTTGGTTACCTGCAGCAGGTTCTGCAGGAAGCAGAAGTGAGAAATAAAGCACCAAGTGCACCTTTGGTGCTGCTTACAGCCCCTCATGGAGACAGTAAATAATCTCACCAACGTGGGCTACTCAGGGACCTCCCTCAGCAGTGGTGTGAAGATCCAATCACAGAGGGCAGCACAGGCTAAACTGCTTTGAGCTGAGACTACAGGAAGAATGACTGGGGGCTCAGGGATTCTGAGAAGAGCGCATTTTCTGACTATGGGCCCCGATTTCTACCGAACTTCTCCTAAGATTTAGTTTGGCCAAAGCTGCACTCACTCAGCTTTCTCATGCACTGGGGCTCAGCAGGGTTCATAAAACATGGATGAAACCAGGTACAGTGGCTCAACCTGTAATTCTAGGTACTCAGGAGGCAGAGATGGAAATGAGAGGAGAGTGGTTTTAGGGCAGTCTGGGTGTAAAGGTTCACAAGACTCCATTTCAACCATGTCTGACAACCCAGCTCCAAGGGGAGGCACAATGGTTGGGGGTAGTGTGCACGTTTGTCAACCTCAGGGATGTGGAAAGCACAAGTAGCAGGATCACAGTCCAGATTAGTCCAGGCAGAAAGCAAGACCCTGCTATGAAAATAATCATGGTATGCTGGGCGCCAGCGGCTCACACCTGTAATCCTAGCTATTCAGGAGGCTGAGATCTGAAGATCCTGGTTCAAAGCCAGCCCGGGCAAGAAAGTCCATGAAACTCTTATCTCCAATAAACCACCAGAAAACTGGAAGTGGCGCTATAGCTCAAGTGGTAGAGCACTCGCCTTGAGCTGAAGAGCTGAGGGACAGCACTCAGGCCCAGAGTTCAAGCCCCACAACAGACAAAAAAAAAAAAGAGGAAAGAATTATGGTGCCAGCTCTTGGCTGCTCAAGCCTGTAATCCTAGCTACCAAGGATGTTGAGATCTGAGGATCATAGTTCAAAGCCAGCCCAGACAGGAAAGTTTGTGAGACTCTTATTTCTCCAAAAAAACTATAAAAAAATAAAAATAAAGCTGGAATTGGAGCTGTGGCTCAAGTGGTAGAGTGCTAGTCCTGAGCAAAAAGAAGCTAAGGGACAGTGTTTAGGCCCTGAGTTCAAGGCCAGGACTGGCATCAAAGAAGAAAGAAAAATCAAAACTCTGATGAAGATAAGCAGCTGGTTAATGGCTGAACTAGGGGTTTTGCTTTGATCATGGCACACCTGGAAAATGTGAGCACTACCTATGTCCCAGGGTTGCTAAGGGAATGAAATCTTTAAGAGTTCAAATAATGTTAATATTCCCCTGCTATAAACCAAATAGCACACTACTTTACACATCGTAGGACCTCAGTAAATACATGTTGAACCAATGAAGACAACCACTTTGGATCCAACCCGTCTTCCCAGAGATGGGCACAGAGACAAATAAGGCCAGATCCATCTGTAAGATTTAGCTGTCTCCAGAATTTGTAGCTGCTGTTAATTATCGACATTGTGGGGAGAGGGATTCTTGCCAGTCGAGGACACTTGGCAGCTTGAATTGTAAGGAAGTCAGTTGGATCTTTGGTTTTAAAATAAAGATAAATTCCGAAGCGGGAGGGCCCAGAGGATTCAATGATTTTGTGCATCAGTAGTGTTTGCAATCTCAGTCAATCTCCAGAAATAGCGGCTACTAAAATGTTCCTTTGCACTGAAATCTGCACGCCCCATCTGTGCACGTGATTTCTCAGCTGCTACCATAATAGAGGAAGTGGTTTTTGAATGAACACTAATCAACCTGCCTCTCCAGGGGCACCTTGTACCTGAGAACCTACAAGTCCTGTGTAAACAGCAGCTAAGCTTCCCAGTCTCCTGAGAGCTGATCTTCTGGATTTTTTGCTTAAATCAAGCAGAGTTGCAGGAAAGATGCTGTAACTCTGAGCAGCAGAGGTGTCAGATAAGCTTGCTTCCAGGCCTCTCACAAATTCAGGCTTGAAATGGGCCCAAATAATCTGCAAGTGCCCCAAATGGGGATCGAATAAAGCTCTGTCTCACTAAGGGAGAAGGGAGGAGAGGTGAGCCCATGATTGAATATCAGAATAGTCATTATGGTACATAGACCCTTTAATTCAGCAGTTCCATCTCTATGCTTTTTTTTTTTTTGCTACAGAAGTCCTGCCACATGTACTAAATAAGCAAGTTCTCTCTAAATATGCAAGTTCTCTCATTGCAGGAAGAGTTAAAGTCTGCGTGCAGTCTCAACACATATTTGTCAGGAGGATATATGTTAAAGTAGATCGTGGAAGAGTATGTAGCAGTTAAAATGGAATACCTGTATCTATTCACATAGAAAGCTGATACAGATGAAGTGGAAAAAGCAAATTGCCCTATGCCATATGTGGTTACTTAAAAATATGCCCACAAATTCTGATATGCTTTCCTTTAGGAGCTGAAGCTCATTTTTTTTTTTTTTGGTCTACTTTTGCATGTTGTCCAGACTTAGCAATTCATCTCTAAGGAATAAAATATCAGAAATAACAATGTACCACTTTCAAGACGAAGTCATAAAAGAGCCATCATGGATCTTTGCTTGATCTCTCATCCTTCACTCTAGAGGAAGCCTGCCAAGAACATTCAAGGAACCCTGTGGAGAGGCCCATGTGGCAGCCTCCTGCCAAGAGCCAGACAGGACTGAAGACATGGGCCAAGAGCCAGGCTGGCGAGCCATCCTGGATGGACATCCTCCAGTCCAATTGAGCTTCCAGATGACTGCAGTACAGGCTTATTTCCTGAATACAATGACTGAAAGACCCCAGGCTAGAAACACTCAGGTCTTTCTCTCTCTTGGATCCTATACTCTTAAAGGCATCAGATAATAAAAGTTTATTATTCCAAGACACTTGAGGTTTGGGGTGGCGACTGATGACTAATATAACATTTACATAAACAAAATTTTACACACACACACCCACACACGTCTAGAAGGAAATGCTCCAATGCTACAACTGCCCTCATCTCCCAGGAGAGGAAAAGAAAGGAGTGGAGGGCAGGAAGAAATGACCTTCACCTGGTCTCTTTCGTGCTGTCTTTGTGGTTATTGGATGAGACTATACATGCATTACTGATGTAATTTTAGAGAATATTTAAAGGAGAAAAACATAATTCAAATTCTAGTTTTAGAATTGTAGGATAAATCAGAAATCCAAGGGTTAAATTTGATCTCTAGGGGGGAAAAAAGGTTGCTTAGCAAACTTGCTTAATAATAAACAAGGTTATCAGTGGTACTTTCCAATCTACTTAAGATAGCCAACTCCTGTTAGAGGCTCTTAAAATTCACCTTAGCATGAGTCATGTATAATAAATGATCATTTTTATCGTGTTTCATATTCCCTTTAGGTGGTAGGTCAAAGAGATCTTCCTTTGGACAATAACAATTGGTAGTATTTTCACTCCCAAAGAACATCCACATCTTTTTAAAATGACAAGGATATCACTACTTTTAAAACAAAAGCTAAGTTATATATTAATACAGTCTGGTTTTATCAGTTGGTGTAGACTGAAAGAGAGTTTATCAGAAAGGTTATGGAAAAAGGTATTTAAAAAGTAACCTTGTATTGAATTTCTTTTAGGGTTGCACTAATTTGTTTTTCCACTTTGAGCCTAAGGGTGTGCATCATTTAATGGCAGTGGTGTGTGTGTAAAGACCCTGATCCCTCTCTGTGGCTGAGCTGGCTGCGGGAACCAAACCTTATGCATTTTCAGTGGAATTGGGTCCAGAGCTTAGCAGCAAGATGCCTTCTGGGTGACTGACCAGAAATTCAATCATAGCACCTTCATTTCAAAAATCCCTTTCATGTATCATTTTAAAGCAGCCTGAACATGGATATTTGCATATCTCTGACCTAGGATTTGGGAGACCAAGGAGAATAGATTTCTGCTTAGTTTTCAGAAAGATGGGAGAAACTAAACTAAAGGCTTTTCCTGTCCTTGACTGCTGCCCAGTTTAGCACTTGTGAAAGATTCTTAACCTTGCAGCAGATTCCCAAGGTGAAACCACTGCCCCACAAAACTCAGGATAACACTTACAAGACATTGTGCACCCTACAAAGTGTGTTAGCATTCATCCATTCATCCATTGCTAGTTTAATGGGCAGAGAGGCTCCTGGTTATGCTTTGAACAAGAGGTCAGTGATCATTTCAATCTCGGCACCTGCAGAGATTATCCTGAAATTCCAGATGACTGCCCCAAATGGTCCAACTGTAGCTGCAAAAGAATATGTGAACTAGCACAAAGGAGATGGTTTCAATTTCTGGCTCTATCATTAACTAGCCTTGGGATTGGTAGCAAGAACCCCATCTTCTGGATTTGCTGCTTCTTAGTTGGAAGTTATCATATCTGCCTCAAAGATTAAAGTCCTTGTTGAATTACTAAGTATGGCAGTCTCATCAATAATTCAAATAACATCAATAGGTCACACCTTATAAAATACTTAAATGCTTTGATTCATTGTATTTAGTCGATTAATTAATAAGTTCCCCCACTAAGTTGACTCCACAAAGGGCAAAAATTTGCTCATCCTTAATCTCCAGCACCCATAAAAGCATCCACAGCTAGGAATTGCTCACTACCTATGTGCTGAGTGACCAGAAGGGAGAAGAAATGAAATATATTCCAAGGACTAAGATGGACAGTGCTTTATGGAAAACAGAGCATGACACATCTGTGAAATGCCACAGATGATGTGGATTCTGAGCAGCAGAAAGATTTAGTTGTGTCACAAACGAAAATTTACCAGTGACATCTATGACAGAACAAGTCCTAAATTCCTGACTCTCCTCATCTACTTGATTCCTGCCTTCTCCTCTATGCAATGTCTTCTCTTACAAATGGAATTAAAGCCTAATGCTTTCTCAATGCGAATTTAGTCTCTTCTTTAAGCCATCTGCTCTTTTTATCTGTCCACACTTATTGATTTTATTTGAAAACTTTTAATTAGATGCTTCCAGGCAGTGGCTGAGTTAAGTTTAGGAGCTCTGAGCTGTCACACTCAGCAGCTGCAGTAAGGCAATAAAGCTTATGATTTAAGTTCATTACCATTTCCGTGTTGATGTCATTTTCTTTCCCTCCACCACTGCCTTGTTCCAGGAAGGCGCATAAAGGCTTAAGAACCACCAGACTAATATTGCTTCTTAGGAATGACCTTCCAAGCACCTTTTCTTATGTGACTGGGTGCTGGCAAAGCTAGGAGTTTAAGAAATTCACTTGTCTCTACCTAGCCTTTAATCTGAACAGGACAGAAAGCTTTGCAAACATTAAGACAACCTCACAATGCTCCAGGAAAAGAAATGACCCATTGCAGAAAATTAAAACTGAGTTGAAAGGCACATTATAACTGACTTAGACTCAGCCATCATAACATCACTCTGTTCTAGTCTATCACAGGACTGTACCCAACAGACTAGGGAAATCCTTGCAAGACCATGCTCAGGCATCAGCTCTAAAAGAAAAGCTCCCCTTAATTCCTCCACATTGAATGAAGTGTGTTACTCTTCCATGTATTCATCTAATCCTTACTGTAATTCTTGCTGCTGTCCTTTTCTATATTTCCATTTACTTAGCATATGCACATATTATATATACTTGGGACATGCTCAAATTACATTATTTTGATGAACCTTGGATCTATCCTAAATTTGTTTATTCAATGTCTTGAACAACTTAGTCTGATGGTATGTCTTAGGTAGCTGGGACTCTAATTGGCTACTTAAACATAATAGAATATGATTTCATACAAAATGCTCTTGGGACTGATAGAATTCTGTGGATGAATGGAACTTATGGGAAAAACCAATGTTGACTCAAATGTAAGAACAGAGCAGGGAATAAAATACTCTTTCCTAAGTGAGGTTTTAAAAAGAGCTGGTGACTTTAGAGAGTGAGGCCAGAAATCTTTTAGTTTATAATTCTATCACCAAATTGATTTTACAAAATGTTACAGGGCAAAAGCCTTCTCATCCCACTGTGGTTTAATTTCTCTGTAAAGTGTATGGATTAAAATGACACTGAAGGATTCCTGGTTAGTACTGGTCCAGATGATAGCTTCTACTTTGTTTGCGCTATATTTCGTGCTACATGAAGTGCATAGACGTAGTCATCACCTGATTCGTTTGGCAATGCACATTAGTGATGTGTTCACACAGGATGTTCTGAGTAGCAAAACTATCTGGTTTTCTTTTCTCTTTCATTTGGGAGACAGAGCTTTGGGACCGAAGTGACACTGATGGGTATCGCAATTGTTTTGAATATGTTTATGGAATTGAAGCATTGGGAATAATCATGAGTTCAAGACCAGCTGTGGCCGCCTCAGAACAAACAAAAAATCTGTCATTTCTAGTGCTTTACCTGATCAGTAGTAATTATTATGTTAAGTCTATCAGTGGCCAAGATATCACAGTAGTATTTTAGATTGCATATTCTCATGACTTTTTGTCCTAAAACATGATCCTGAAGGCAGCTGAAAGTAGTTAGCATTCTTAAGTAACATCTGAGTAGTAGGAAAGATGTGGTTTCAAAGTGAACAAGCCCTTTGTATATTATGTAAAAATTAAATGAGATAATTGTATATTGAGCATTTAGCACAGCATGCAACACACAGAAAACACCCAATAAATTCAGCTTGGTCTAGCAATAACATCAATAATTACTATTTATTGAGTGCTTATTATATGCCAGGAACTATGCCAAGTGCTTTATAAATACCCCCTATTAGTTTGGAAAATGCTATAAGATATTGTCCTAATCCCTATTTTGCAGATGAAGGGATCTGAAATACGTGGGATTTATGAACTTTTTACTGGATGGCATAGCTTGTAAGAGGAGGACTGAGTCTGTCTATCTTGGAGTTTAGTAAGCTGTCTTGCTCTCCTAAGGCAAGTAGTGTTTACTAAGTGCCTGTTGGCTGGGATGAAATGAACTCACTGCTCTCAAGCAACTCAGGGTCAAGCTGGAAAAGACAAAGTAAGATACTCAAGTAGAATACAAGAGGCGATAAGATTGTGCGTGATTGTATTATCAATTCAACAATTTATTCAAATATACTCTGGGCTCAAAGAAGGAAGCAACAGAGATGCTGGAAGAGTTAGAAGACCTCAGAACTCCCATTGTACTAGGAATTATTCAAGTTGTCTGCATAATTTTCTATGATTGTGTGGGTGAAGGGAACTCTGGGTATATCAGGGAGGGACTCTCCTTAACACACAGAAGAATCACTGCTTACACACTTGAAGAATTGCTGTTCAGGTTCACCATAGGTGTCAGCAGTTGGTAAACTACAAATCTAGACTCTGCAGTCAGAGAGTATGAGGCTCAAAGTTTCTCCATTGTCCAACCTTTCTTTGAGCTTCAACATTCCTATTCATAAAACAAGAAATAATTTCAGTGATGACAAAATGTATGTGGCCTGCTGTGTAACGAATATGAAATATGTAATGTTTCATGCTATTGGTGTTTTCTTGACTTGAGAAGAGAGAATGAAGGTAGACAAACATTGATGAGATGTGAGTTAGACTAAGCTCTCTGCAGTCTGTGTTGCTGCTTCAATAGAAAGGGAAGGCATGGGCTGACAAGCCCAAACTTGGGATTTACATTGAACCCCAAACTTCCATCTCAAATCAAAAACTTCCAGCTTAAAATACAACTTAGTCTGATTGTATTTCTTAAGTAGCCAGGACTCGAAATGGCTACTTAAACATAATAAAACATGATTTCATACAAAATGCTCTTGGGACTGAGAATTCTGTGGATACATGGACCTGAAGGGAAAACTAATGTAAATAAAATGCAAGAACTGGCAGGGAATAGAATACTCTTTCCTAAGTGAGCTTTTAAAAAGAGCTGGTGACTAGTTATGAGGAATATGGGCTCAGCAGTAAGACTATCAATGAATTTACTCAAACATTTCCTGGAGACCACAGTTTCTCATCTATTAAAGAGGGACAGAAATGGATGGACCTAGAACAAATCATGTTAAGTGAGGTAAGCCCAGCTCAGAGAGACAAACAGAACATGCTTTCTCTCATATGCAGAAGCTAGATCAAAAATACACTGGGACAATGGTAAGTTATACAGGACTCTAGGCATTCACACACAGTGTGACCAAAGGGATATACTCTTATGGGAGGAACACAAGGTACAATGTCTATGTGCTTCTGATCATATAAACTAATATTGATCCAAATAACCTCCAGAAAATGCAATCAAGAGCTTTTTCCTTTGTTTTTTTTTTCTTACATTTTTGTCTTGTTCATTTATCTGTCTTGGGGAGGAGGCAAAGGGGGCACAGATATGGTGGGACAAAGGGTGAACAAATGCAGCAGTGACACTCACTAGACACTACGTTGAAAATGAACTCTACTGCTTGTGCGTAGGGATGGGAGGAAAAAACTGGGAGACAGTGAGGGAAGGGTGGACACTGTCCAGAAAGAAATGTACTCTTTACCAGATTTATATAACTATAACCCCTCTGTGTATCACCTTTATAATAACAATTCAGAGACAGAGAGCCAATCTGATCCATTCAATGGGTTTCAATAAATGCAGAGACAGACTCAGAATGTGCTGTCATTGTGACTTAAATGGGTGAATGCATGCATATATCCCAATCTTCATGCTTACAAAACTGTCATAAAGGAAGACAGACACACAGACAAAGAACTACAATGCAGTGGAATTGTGGTGGGGTCAAGGCACTCTTGGTTCTCAGGAGGCCTGGGGTATGTGCACCATTTTCCTGGAAGTACACTAGACCAAGGCTGGGTCTGCTCTGCACAGGGTGGTGGTAATACACAGGCAGTGCAGAAGGTCATCTGCATTGACTAGAGTCACTTAGAAGTCTCTACTTGAGCCCTTGCCATTTGGCTAATGTGGCAAATGTCAGTAGAATGACCTGTGACCTGTCTGGTCCCAGAAGCAGCTCTGTGAGCTTGTTTTGCTAGATATCTGCCTGGAGCTCTTGGCAGCAGTAGTGGGGGGGGGGGGGGGGAAGGGGAGAGGAAATCAATACCACCTGAACAGAACGCACACTTAACATATCAGCCTTCAACTCTGGAATCACACCCTTTCCCTGACATTCAAAGTGCTTTACTCTAAGACCTGCTCAGAGATAAGAGTAAGCAAACATGAAGGGAAAAGTGGAAATGGCTCCAGGGCGCAGGTAGGGAAATGTGGCTTGTCATAAACAGCAACAACACAGGGACAGATTACTAGCCTGGTGGCATAGAAAGGTAGCCTGTTTACAGGCCAGCTGGAGATCCTCGAGTATATGTCTCCACCACTCTGAGGCTCAGATTTCTTTCTTGAAAGGGTTAGTAATAATCTTACTCAATGGTACCATTGCATTGGCAATTAAATGAACTTTAACGCCTGAAACAAAACAAGTCCACAGGCTGACTCTTGTCTGCTCTTCAGTGAGTAGTACCTCCCTAGGTAAACTTTTTTTGCTTCTTATGAGGAAGATTCAATATAGTGAAAATTAGTTACTAGTTGCACAAATAATAGCTAAAACATTTCAGATCTCTTATTGTTCTGGTCAGAGAATAATTATTAGACATCTCTCATGAGCCCCAGACTATGTTAAGTATTGGGGAAGGAGTGTAAAATAGGTTCTATGGAAGGGGTGGGTACTGGTAGAGGATGAATGTGGTCAAAACATTGTATGTATGGGGCTGGGAAGGTGGCTCAGTGGTAGAGTGCTTGCCTTGCATGCCTGAGGCCCTGGGTTCGATTCCTCAGCACCACATAAGCAAAAAGAAAAAAGCCGGAAGCGGTGCTGTGGCTCAAGTGGTAGGGCACTAGCCTTGAGCTGAAGAGCTGAGGGACAGCACCCAGGCCCAGAGTTCAGGCCCCACAACCTGACCCTCCCCCCAAAAAACATTGTATGTATACTTGTGAAAACAGAAAAAATGAAGTCTGTTGAAACTGTCTTAAAAGGAGAAGACACAGAAGTGAGCTGAATTTTATCTGAGCACATTGTATACATGTATAAAAATTTCACAATGAAACCATTTGCATAACTAATGTAAGCTAATGAGAAATAAAATATTTTAATATTTTATCTATCAAAAAAAAAGAATTGGGGAAGAAAAAAGTAAGTCGAGATCCTTTCTCCTAGGAATTTCAGCTGCTCTAATATAATTCTTAAGCAAAAATTCACAGAAAGGAGGGATATACAAGGTGGTGGGCTGTCCAGAGAGAAACAACTAATGCAACATGAAGAATATGGCAGCAGATGAGGGTTTCAAGAATAAATAATGT
This sequence comes from Dipodomys spectabilis, assembly GCF_019054845.1. Taxonomy (NCBI): domain Eukaryota; kingdom Metazoa; phylum Chordata; class Mammalia; order Rodentia; family Heteromyidae; genus Dipodomys; species Dipodomys spectabilis. Next base: position 13,663,189 of record NW_024870824.1, read on the forward strand.
TGAAGGGATGGCAGGGATCACATGCTGAAAGTGTTGTTGGCTCTCTTTGAGGAAATTTACCTTGAGAATGTAGGAGCCACTGAAAGTTAGAAGCAGATTTGCGTTTGGATACATCTCTGTGGCTTCAGGGTATATAATAGGAAAAGCTACTGTTCCACGAAAATATTTAGGATGCTTATTTCTTCACTTATTTCCAACTCAAGCAAATATATAAGTCCATAGTCTCTTCTGGGTGGTCCAGGTCAGTCATTCTACAACCAACTCCAACATCTGGACACAAAGTTGTTTTTTAACGGTCAAACTACTTTAAGGAGGCATCTGCCATTCAGCTCTCCTGCTCCCTGTCCCCCGGGGTTTCCAGCCATTCCTTGTATCTGCTACCACTAGTCTACTTCTGCTAGAGTTGCAGGATGGAGCACATTATTCTCCATTATGCATCCCCACTTAAGACACTTCAATGGGAAGGTCACAGGTTCCAGTCTATCTGATCTCAAGGGATGATCAGCATGATAGCTCAAAGATACCTCTGTAGCTCTTCCTCTAGGCCCCTGAAGAAAGAATATGCACAGATGTGTACCTGGCCTTTTCTAAACAATCCTAGATCTTTCTCACTATTACTAAAATACTAGGCTACTTTTATTTAAGCACTCATCTCCTTATAGTACAATCAGAAAATTTTCTTTGGTGCATGTGGTAGTAGATTCCTTTAATTCAGCTCTTTGAAATGCAGAGGCTACAATGTTTCAAGATCAAGGCAATTGGCAAAGTCAGTGAGATCCTATCTCCAAAACAAAGTACAAACAGAAGGGCTAAAGTCAGAGTTCAAGAGGCAGAGTACTTGTTTAGCATGTATAAAGAAGTAATGGATTCAATCCTTAGTACAATAAGAAAAGAGAGAGAGAGAATTAAAAGAACACAATATTTCTCAGTTATAAAATTATTCCAAAAATCAAACTCTTGTAAGAAAATACATAGCATAGATTTTGAAAGAATAAGCGGATTTCATATAAAAGTGTATCATCTATACTATTGAAAAGTTTTATAATGTTCCAAATCAGTGGAAAGGATTTTTTATATGTAGAAAATATAATAGCAATCTTTAAATGGTCACTAAAAACACTATTGTGAATGGTTAACTATACCTCACATTGATAAATGGAAGGCATAGTTTTAAAATCAGAATAGTATCTGAATGCCTGCCCACCCTGGTGCTGCAGGAAATGTAGGTCTAGGTGCTGTGTGTATACTGTACAAGGTATTGGAGTCATTTCTAAGTGCTTACCATTCTGATAGGAAAACATCATCTGAGATTTAACAGGATAAGAGACATACAGAACATCTACTCTTTTTGGCTTATTTCTTAGTCTTGAAGTCAAGCTGACATTGGGAGAACAGTACCCAGAACAAGGTAGGACACAAACAAATGCTATCATGACCCAAACCCATTATGGTGGCATCTGACATTGAACTATAGTTCATGGCATTTAACTTGATGTTCTTCATTGTAACCCACAATCTTCCTTCTCACCCTCCATGCTGGCTCTGCTTGAGTCTAGATCCCTCCAGTGCTACATGCCTAATTTTTAGAACCTGGTTTCCTCAGCATTATTGAAAAGACACATTAATTCATGTTCTGAATCACAGGAAGTACTGGGAATAAACTTGGCTATCAGGAGATTTTGAATTTAGACCCAGAAGGCCTCCTAAACTCCATCAGGGAAACATACAGAAGGGCTTCTGTTGGATCACCATTTCTCACGTTAGTAACTCAGGCCCAGCAGAGGGTCACCTTGGGGAAGCAGTTAGACCAGCTGTTTTAAACAGATCATTTTAGACCCTCCATTTGTCATCATCTGGTGATGAAAGAATCAATTTAAGTTGGTGGTACTGAAACATGTTCTTTCAAAGGAACGTATTAGGTCATTTATAAGTAGTATGGGGGAAGGGGGGGGGTGGGGAGAAGAACCAGTAATCAGCCCTGAAAAGCCTTTGACGTAAATGTTAGGCATTTCTAGCTTGAATGCATATGGATGTGTTTGCTAGCTGTACTTGCTCATGAAAAGTTGCTGCACCACATATTTAGTATTCTGGAACCTTGTGCTGCTAATAAAGACTCAAATTCCACCCATCTTCTCCCCTAAGTTTATCCCAATATTTTTAGAGTTAAGCAAAGGGACTGGAAGGACAATGTAAGAGAACAATTCCCTAACATTCAAGAGGGAATATAACTTTTCAGGTAGAAGTCATTGTAATATTCCATTCAAACAGAAGGACTATAGCAGGAAGGCCTGTGGCTAATCCCTAACAGACCAGGCAGGGGTGGGAAAGGGTGGTAGACACTTGAGACAGCTGAAGATAACCAGCTGAACATCTGATCTAAAAATGAGCAGGGTGAACATGTAATTCCTTCTAATAACAACCATAGTTATCATTATTACCAATCGTGTGCTAAGTGCTTTACTCATTAATCACCACAGCACTCCAGGAGGTAGTTTCCTTTTTCACATGAGATGACTCCATTTTTTCCCCTTACCTTATCCCCACCAAGTAATACTCCATCATAGATAAAAGCATGCCCCACTTGGTGTTTTCACTAGTCGATGGGTATGTCAATTGTTTTTTTCTTGTAGTTGTTATAAATGTTGCTGCTAAAAATATTTCATCCAAGTCTTGTGTGGACATGTTTTTATTTTTAGATCTTAGAGTAAAATGACTGGTTCATGTAGAAAAAAATTAAACGAAGTCTGGAAAAAAAAATCCCCCAAACAGACTCAAAGAAGTTGGCTTCAAAGTTGCAAACTCCCACATGACCCTTCTGCCCCACAGCATTGTATAAAGAAACCACCGAGGGGAGTAAGAGCTTAGGCTACCCCAGGAAGCAGTCTTGTGACTCTCCTTGTCTGTGTCTAAATGCTTTTGTGGTGTTGAGGATCGTAACAGGCAATGTTAAGTAGGTGCGGAAGAAGCTCCTGTCCTCCAGGTCCTTGTGTCCATCTCTCTCTTCTGGTTAAGAAATCAAATGTACAGACTCATACATCATTTGATCTATACTATGGAATTGCTTTTTGTCCTGAAGTTAGGGGGTCTATGATCAAAGGTGCTCCTGGCACTCTGCTTCTAGGACCATCACCAACTTGGTCTTGATGAGTGACTCCTGCTTCATCAGCCTCCCTCACTTAGGGCAGCATGACCAAGGCAGCAAGAAGAACTTCCTGTTTCCTGCTTCCAAAGACAATGAAAGGCCAGCACCTTTGCAGTGGTATATACAGGAACTCTTTCTCCAGTGTTCGTGTGAATGTGAATGTGTGTGGGGGGTAAAGGGGGAGATTTTATTTCAGAGCAGATTTAGGTTCACAGTAACACTGAGAAGCTACATAGATTCTCCATATACTTACTTACTAGTTCTACTCATGCACAGTCTTCCCCACCATCGTCCATATCCTTCATCATAGAGGTACATTGCTTACAACTAATGATGTCATCATGACAGTGTCATTATATGATCATTATTAACAGTGTCATTAGTACAGTGGCCATAGTCCACATGGACATATGAGGATTTACCCTTGGTGTACCCTTGGATAGATGCATAAAGGAATGTAATTACTTCTACATATAATATACTGTAATTCCACTGCCCTCGATATCTGTGTTCTACCTATTTCCCCCTCCCCTCAGTCCCTAAAAACCATGATCCTTTCAGAACCTATGTCGTTTGAAAGATTGAGGGTCTGAGGTGCTCTGGGAAGGAAAATACTTCTTGGGTGTGAGTGCCAGTACTAGGGCATGAACTCAGGGCCTCGAGCCGTCACTTGGATTTTTCACTGAAGGGTTCAACCACGTAAGCTACTCAACTTCTAGTTGTTTGCTGGTCAATAGGAGATAAAGTAATGTCATGAATTTTTCTCCAGCCTAGCTTTGAACCATGATCCTTCAAACGAAACCCTTTGAATAGCTTGGGTTTTGGAGTGAACTATCAGCACCTGACTGAAAGAACAACTGGGTAAGATTCACCATGATGAACACTGCCATTTTTTAAAGGCTCTGAGAAGTCTCACATTTAAATACAAGTCCTAACTTAATTGTTGGCAATCTTTCCTACACACTCATAGAGGAATGAAATAGCCATTTCACCATTTCTACCACTGCTGCTGGATCATGCTGATCTACTCTGCACCCAAATCCACTACCAAAGGCTCCAAATCCTTTTCTCCATACCATTCCTGGTTCCTTTGTTTCTCCTCTCAACACACAGAGATCTCTAAAATATGAACTGCATTTTATCTCTTTCTGGTTCTTATTCATGTTGGCTTTGCACTGCATTCAAGTCAAATCTGAAGAGAAACACTATAAACCTGAAAAAAAAAACCCCTCAAATCTGAATTCTTTCCAATAGCTTATCAAGGTCAATATCATCTGATGCTAAGCCATTTCTCAGGCTCTGCCCTTTCTCATGCTCTTTTTTAGTATCTTCCAACCAGCTATACTGGCCTCTACACTTCTATAAGCCAGGCTTGTCTTGTTTCTGGATATTGGCTATTGCCCATGTCTATTGATTCTGAGACTTTGTACAATATGGTTCATGTTTCCGTTGTCAGCTTAGCATTGAACCATCCTCTCTTCAGACACACTTTTTGGTGGAAATCATCCTCACCCCTTTTCTTGATCTGTTCTTCCCTATCAATATGGACCAGAGACCACCAGCAGTAGAAACATCTGGAAATGGGTTAGAAATGAAAGTTATTGGTCTCCACCATGGCCCTGCAGAATCAGAATCTCAGTATGACCTCAGTCACATGTATTTCTTGAGCCTGTCCAACAGGAGCTACATGCCCAGGGTCATATCGTCCCATAGCACAGGCTCCTGTTTATCACAGGCTGCAATGGGTACTCTGTTTTTATGTAACTTACTTTATAACAGCCCCTCTAGACTCATAGCACAAAAGTGGGACTCCATATCTGTGATCATTACTACAGTGTAAAATCATAGTTGAGGTTAGCTGATGTTTGCTGAATGAATAACGGGTATGGATTACAAACTGGAAAATACTGCTTTACCTATGATCTGTATTAACTATGACCGACCTTCAAGTGCCATGGACTACATGTTACCAATACTTCTCTTATTTATGCATCATCTACATATGAATATTCATTTCCCAGAATCTATAAATGTAAGCATGAGTACATACTTTTCCCCAAAGAGTTTACAGACAAATGGGATTTTAAAAATAAGGCATATGCACAATGATTTCATCCTGTTAAAGCATTATAATAAAGCCTGGAAAAACCTACCAAAGCATTAAAAATATACATGTACTTGCCTTTGGCCTAATTATTCCAGTTAAGCACTCTACCACTAAGCTACATTTCCAGCCCCGCAAACAACTCTTTATATGTGTGTGTGTGTGTGTGTGTGTGTGTGTGTGTGTGTGTGTGTATATGTGTGTGTGTTTTACTGTAAAGATACTGTACAGAGGGGTTATAGTTACATGAGTAAGGTATTGAGTACATTTCCTATTAAGCATTGTTACCTCCTCCTTTGTTTTTCCCCTAGCATCCTTTCCTCCCCACCTCCCCAATTCCTCCCTCCCCCCACCCTCAAAGTTGTAAAGTTCATTTTCAACATAATGTCTTGGACATCTCATTGTTACAATGGGTCAATCTGTGTCCCTATTTAAGCATTTTTTTTCCCTTACCTTCCCCAAATTAGAGAAGTGTATATACAAGATGCATGGCACCGACATCAAATACAGTGAAAACAGGGGTTATACCATGGGGGAGGAACATACAAAGCAACAAAAAAAAATCAAATAATACATTATAAATACGTTAGAAACAATAGCAAGAAAGAAAAAAAAATTTCTCTCCCTATCTTGGGGTTCATTTTGCTTAATATCATCTTATTAGGTCATATGTACATAGATTTTGACCTTTTCTATTTGTCCTACACATGTACTATTTATTGCAGATAAGGGAAACCATGGGACCTATGTTTCTTCGGGCCTGGCTTACTTCACTTAATATAATTATTTCTAAGTCTTTCCATTTCCTAACAAATGGGGGATGTCATTCTTTCTGATGGAGGCATAGAATTCCATTGTATATCTATATATACCACATTTTCTTGATCCATTCATCTACTGAGGGGCATCTGGGTTGGTTCCATATCTTAGCTATGGTAAGTAATGCTGCAATAAACATAGTTGTGCTGGTAGCCTTAGTATGGCCTTGTGTGTGATCGTTTGGGTAAATGTCCAAAAGTAGGATGGCTGGGTCATTGGGGAGCTCTATGTGGAGTCTTTTGAGGAACCTCCATACTGCTTTCCAAAGCGGTTGAACAAGTTTACACTCCCACCAACAATGCAGTAAGGTTCCTTTCTGTCCACATCCCCTCCAACATCTGTTGTTAGAGTTCTTGATTATAGCCATTCTAACTGGGGTGAAGTGTTATCTCAATGTTGTTTTGATTTGCATTTCTTTTATGGCTAAAGAGGTTGAGCATTTCTTTATGTGTCTATTGGTCATCCTTCTTTTCTCTTCAGAGAAGTTTCTCTAAGTCTTTAGCCCACTTATTTATTGGGCAGTTGTTTCTTTGAAGATTTGTTGTTGGGGGATTTAATTTTTTTGAGTTCTGGGTATATTTTAAATATGAGACCCTTGTCCGTTGTATGGCTAGTGAAGATCTTCTCCCAATCTGTGGGCTTTCTATTGATCTTGCTAGCTATGTCCTTTGCCATGCAGAAGCTCTGCAGTTTCATGCAATCCCATTTGTCCAACCTTTCTTTGACTTGTGTTTCTGGGTCTTTATTAAGAAAATTTCGGCCTGTGCCAAGGAGCCCTAGAGTTTCTCCTATTCCTTCTTGTAATGTTTTCAGAGTGTCTGCTTTGACTCCAAGGTCTTTGATCCATTTAGTGTTGATTCTGTGCAGGGTGATATATAAGGATCTAACTTTAGTTTTCTACAGCTCCTCAAAGAACTCTTTAAAGCAAAAATATAAGTGATGTGTGGTGTGCTTATGCTTTTATTTTTCAGATATATTCAGAATCATGGAATCATTTTGGATGTGTAGATAATGTACATTTGTTTTAATTAATATGTAAACATATATTTTATACTTATTTTTGTAGCACCAGTGCCTGAGGAAACATGTTTGCAATATATTTTATAAAAAGTGATAAATATGATATGATTTTTTAATCTTTTGATTTCTTTAATAAATATTTTGAAGTACTGTAAAAACTTAATTCTAAGAAATGTCCAGGTGTATGCACAAAGACTCATCAAATTATTTTTCCAGCATTATTTACACTAGCAAAAATATTCAGAAATAACCTAGATGTAAAAGGATAGACAAAAAAATTTTAAATATCCTGGATATTAAATAGCTAACTAAGAAACTTAAATTTAAAAGTACAATACATTTTAATACCAAAAATAAAACATGAAATGAGAATTAAGAGTATTGCTACCAATAGGTGAAACTGTTTACATTATATACTATATATATTTTTCCTTTTATCTTTTTCATTGTTTTTTTGTGGGTTGTGGGGCTTGAACTCTGGGCCTGAGTGCTGTTCCTCAGCTCTTCAGTTCAAGGCTAGTGCTCTACCACTTGAGCCACAGAGCCACTTCTGGTTTTCTAGTGGTTTATTGGAGATAAAAGTCTCACAGGACCTTCCTGCCCACGTTGGCTTTGAACTACGATCATCAGATCTCAGCCTCCTGAGTAGCTAGGATTATATACATGAGCCACTGGCACCCAGCTATATACAATACATTTTAAAGTTTTACTTAAAAATAGTAACAAAATATAGTGGAAAAGTGGGCAGTAAAATATTGAAAGTTTCAAAGTGGTATGATAGCAAGTTATTAGAAGTTTCTCCTTCCCTGTGCCTCTGAATTTTCAACCTTCCTATTGAAAGCCAAGGAATATTGAAAGCCATCAGAACTGAGATTGGAAAATGGAGGACCTAGGTGGAGCTAGACCGTAGCAGAGCAAGAGCCAGGCAAATGGTGCAGTGTTTGGGAGACCAGAAACAACTCAATAGGGGCTAATGCTGTTGCCAGGGAGATTTGAAGCTTTCCATTCTGTTAACCTACACAGAGCAATCCACTTACCTTCTCAAAAGAAAAGAAGGCCCCACACAGACAGAAGTATTCTTTATTAATCAGAAACAGAATATGCAGGATAGGCCATCCATCCTCCACAGGACCCTGTCCTCAGCATCTTGAAAAGCCACAAACAGTTTTCCCATTGTGGAAAAGATAACCAATAAATAGAAACCATCACAAGGTTTCACTCTGGTTGGATTATGGTGAGATAGCATCAAATGTCTGAAGAAAAATGAGGCCGACATTCAAAGATAGCCTTGTAGCTTAGACCTAAAGCTTGCAGTGCCAGAATTCCAGAAGCACATCTAATCTCATGGCCTGGCTCTCGTCAATGGCCCAGAAAACTGAAGGAGCAGTAATGCACCTCTTTGATGGTTGTTCATCACTCAGCACCAATAAAGAAATTTCAAAGGCCGTGATAAGTGGCTTGACAGCCTGGAGACAGATGATAAGGCTTCAGCTTCTGATCACTAAATTCAATAAATCCCTTGAGAACAGGTGCTACTAAATTATTTTTAAACCCATCTTTTGCTGTCAGTCATTTTCAGGTCAATTACGTGTAAGCCTGTTGACCTGAGGCATATTCTTACTTAGCTAAATTTTAGTTGAATAAAAGTTTTGAGATGGGTCCATGTGGTTTAAATGGAGGGGATTGCCTGAGCTGATTTACATTGGGTAGATGAGTGCCAATGTCAATTGAGCAGAGGCAGGGAACATGTTATATATAAAAACCTGTCCTCTGCTTTAACAGGAATCAGTCTTTAGTTGAGCACACGGTTAGGTAGAAACAACATTCCCAGCTTCCCTTGCTGTGGCAGATGTTGACCAAAATTCTTACACACATGACTCATGCATATTTCCTAGCTCCCTTCACCTCACTGTTACGCAGGCCTTGTCAACAGTTCTAGCCAATGGAATAAGAGAATATCTTCATATCCTGGCCCACAAACCCTCTCTTGCTACCCTCTTCTCCTTTCCACTTGCCAGGAGAGAAGGAATCCAAAGACAGACAGAATGGTATGTGTGGCCTCTCAGACATACAACTTCCCTGCCAGCAAGCTGTTTATAGAAATACTTACATAGGCACATGTGATGTTTAGCACATTAGGAAATTGCAAACAAACTGAATTATACACACAGGTTAATGGATTTTGGACTCTTTATACTCCAAAACACAACACACCTCTGAAAAGAGGGCTGATTCTGGTGCTGTCATAAAAAGATCTGCAGGACCTACTGCTTAACACAGAAGCATGTCGCAGGAGAATTATTGCCCCAATGCCACATGCATTTACAGAATGTCTGTTTTACAATACTAAAGCGTTATCTAATATAGACAAAAGGTTCAGAGTGATGTGCATCAAATTGTTTGTTCATTTTTTTTTTTTTGGTTTTTGGTGCCAGTCACGGAGCTTGAACTTAGAACCTCAAGCTCATTTGGCTTTTTTACTCAAGGCTAGTGCTTTACTGCTTGAACCATACCTCCACTTCTGTGTCTGCTGGCCCTCTGAAGGTAAGAGTCCTTCCTGGGCTAGCTTCAAACCACAATCCTCAGATCTGAGCCTCTGATGTAGCTAGGATTATAGATGGGCCTAGCTCCAAATAGTTCTTGATGGTAACTTTAAGAAAGGCAAAGTGGGACCATAACTGATGATGTTTGGGTGTGTGTTCTCCTGTGTTGTTTGAATTCTTTTGGTAACAATGCATTTGTATATTTGAATTATTTTTATCGAAATGCAATCCAGTCATGGAACCAACAATTGTTCTTCAAAGCCTTAGCCACGATCTCTATCAAGACTACCCCAATGTAGGGGAAAGCAATATTACCCTTGGGGCTGGGTCCTTCTGGCTCAAGCCTGTGATGCTAGCTACTCAGGAGGCTGAGATCTGAGGATCATGGTTCAAAGCCAGCCCAGGAAGGAGAGGCTATGAGACTCATCTCCAATTAACCACCAGAAAACTGGAAGTAGAACAGTGACTCAAAATGATAGAACTAGCCTTGAGCAAAAAAGCTCAGGGTAAGTGCTCAGGCCCTGAGTTCAAGCCCCAAAACAGACAGAAAAGAAAAGGAATATTGCCCTGCTTCCCCAGCTAGCAACCTTACCTACATCATTCATACCCTCCAGTAAGATTTCTTTTGATCAAAAGTTTCTATAGCAACAAAAGTTTAAGAACAACCAAGCTGGTTCATAATGAGGAAACTAAAATACAAAAAGGAAAAGGATGAAAAAAGTCTTACTTGGACATAACCCTAGACTAATCCCAGATCATTTAAGGGCTTTTGATTGCCCAACCCTTTTGTTGGCTCCTATGCTTGTAAAAGACAAGATTTCAGTTTTTCAGATGTCAAATGGCACTCAATAAACATCACAAAATAAGTTCTGATGTAGAAAATGCACTTTCAAATAGAAGACTTTTGTTTTATTTCATTTAAAAATTGTGTTAGCACCTAAAAGACTCTGTAATAGTGAAGATAAAGTTAATCCAGTAATACATTTCCCATAGTAAACCTCCAGAACAGAAACACATTTCTCACCTCTAATGGAATTTTAAATCAGTGTAAGGGATTAAACAGTATTACCCTGCTGATGGAGAGAGACTGGGAAAACACAATGGATTATGGGAAATGGCCATCCTGTGCACAACCATTTGTGTCCCAGAAACTCTGTCCAGCCCTTCCGTGGTTAATATGTCTGATATAATTCTAGGGAGGCAATGTCTTTTTTTTTTTCTTTAGCTTTTCATTTCACTTTTTCAAAAGGCCTGCACAAAGCAGAGTCAGGCTTCACAGTCTTTCAATATGGTACAATATGATTTGGATTTGAATGAAAGCAGTGGAAAAGGTTTCACATTCCTGTAACTGCCTTTTCAGTATGTGGTTGATTGGAGGCTATGACACAGCTGCCCTTGTACTAGCACATCTTCCAAAATAATGAATTATGGTATAACTACAAAAACACTACTGTCAGCAGAGCTATCAATGTTGACTCCTTCCTTCCTCTGCCTTTCCTTTCAGGGTGCCTTCATCGGCCCCAGTGCATGGGTACTTTTCTCCTGTTTTATTTTATGTAAAAATAAATCACCTACTGCTTTAGACCAAATTGTCTGTTGGCCCATCTAGCTTTCCCTAAAATATTTTAACCTAGAAGACAATCTTTCTTGCTGTGAACTCTTGAAATGTACATTATTTAGATGATTTTTTTCCCCTCAACGCTGAAGGAAAGCTTACTTACACATATCATCCCAAATACCTTGTACATCCACATTCTTCTCCCACCCCAAAACTTTTCTGTGGTAACCCATGGCAGTGAGTTTTAAAAAAGTACCTTTGTATTTGTAGGCACAAAGGAGAAATTACACATTTGATAGGCTTGAGAGTTCTATAGATGTATATGCAGCCTAATAGCCCTAAGCAAAATGTATTTTTTTTTCTTCTTTGGATCCTTTGAGTATCCAACTTGGTGAGTGCCTTAATTGCTTAGTATTTCCATTTTCTGTAAACTGGTGAGATGGGGTTGTTAGAGGAGTTTAGTACAATGACAGATGGAAGCTACTTCACACACAGTGCCCGCCATGTGTAAAGTATTTACTAAATGGTAGCTATTACTGCTGTCATTATTATCACAACCAGAAACATGTTTGATCTCAAACAGAACAAACGAGTAGGTTAATAAAGTCTGAGAACCAGGGCAAAATGTCAGAAAGTGACTTTGTTTCAGATTTTGGTAAAAATCAAGGAATCTCAAATATTGGTAAACACACAAAAGCTGTACACTAATGTTATTGTCAACTTTATAGAAATAAAAAAGGCTTTGAGAAAGCTGAGTACAGTGGTTCCTGACTGTAATCCTAGTACTTGGGAGGCAGAAAGATTGTACACTAGAGGCTAGATGGGACTGCATGGTAAACCTCTGTCTCACAGAAAAATGATATGAGAGAATATTATAGACAACTTGGATGCCAGTAAGCTAGACAACCCAGATGGACTGGACACACTGCTAGAAGTGCATAAATTACTGAAACTGACTCAATAAAACAATACAAAACCTAAATAGACCTATAAAAAAGTAAGGAAATTAAATGAGCAATCAAAAAATCTTCCCCCAAAGAGTCTGGGATTAGGTGTTTCCTTTAGTAAAATCTATCAAATATTTAAATAAATGATACCAATCCTTCTCATAATCTTCTAAAAGAAATGAACTAGGAGGCGGCACCTCTCCTTAAGCTCTGCAATTGGTATCATGCTAGTAATAAAGTCTGACAAATTTAGTACAAGAACAGTGTAGATCACAGCTGGTAACTAGTGGCTCATGTCTGTAATGCTGGTTACTCAAGAGGCTGAGGATCATGGTTTGAAGCCAGCCTAGGCAGGAAAGTCCATGAGACTCTTACCTCCAACCACCAAAATGCCAGAAGTAGAGCTGTGTCTCAAGCTTTGAGCAGAAAATTCTTGGTGACAGTATCTAAACCCTGAGTTTAAACCCCAGGATACATATGTGCATACACACACATAGATATACACACACACACACACACACACACACACACACACACACACACATACAGTATAAATCAAGATTGCTATGCAACACAAAAGTCCTCAACATAATACTAGAAAGACAAATTCAACAGCATATATATCCTGACCAACAGGGTGCAGAATACACCACAAAAATAGACAATAGGGGGAAACACATAATCCTCTCCTTTGACACAGAAACAATTTTTGACAAAATCTAACACCATGTTAGATAATACACACAGTACATTAGCAGGAACTTCTTCAAACATGATAAAGGCTGTATATGAAAAACTCACAGTTAACATGATACTCAAGAGAGAAACGTAGAGCCAATTTGATACATTAGGAACAGGATGGGGATACTTATTTTATCCTTTACATTTCAACATAATAGGAATCAAAGACATCCTAACTGGAATGGAAGAAAACCAGCTCCATTTATAGATGATATTATATCACATCTAAAAACTCTGATATACAACACACAGCTAATTTAGTCAAGTTCAAAGACAGGAATTAATGGACAACTCAGCTGCATTTCTATAAAATATAAATAAATCTTCTGAAAAAAAATCAATAGAACAATTCATTCAGGTATTGGGAGCTTATGCCAGTCATCCTAGCTACTCAGAAGACATATCTGAAGAAGCCAACATTGGGCAGGACAGTCTGTGAGGTTCTCATTTCCAATTAACCACTAAAAAAAACCAAAAGCAGAGCTGTGGCTCAAGTGGTAGAGTGTTATCCTTGAGCAGAACAGCTCAAGGACAGCACCCAGGCTCTGATTTGAAGCCCTGGAACTGGCACAAAATAGAGAGAGGAGAGAGAGGGGGGAGGGGAGAGGGATGGGAGAGGAGAAGGAAAAGAGAGGGAGAGGAGAGGGGAAAGAGAAGGAGATGCAAGGGAGAGAAGAGGAGAGGAGAGGGAAAGAAAGGGAGGGAGGAAGGTGGAGGGAATGGGAGGGGAAGGGAGGGAGAGAAAAGTAGAGAGTAAGAGGAAAGAGAACAATTCCATTTAGAATAGGATAAAGAGGGTAAAATGCTTCCTTGTGAATAAATTTACCTAAAAAGGGTAAAACATGCACTGAAAACTACAAGATATTGTTTTAAGAAACTAAGACTAGCTGAGCGCCTGTGGCTCACATCTATAAATCTCACCTATTCAGGAAGCTGAGATCTAAGAATTGAAGTAGGAAGCCAGCATGGGTAGAGTCCATTGGACTCTTATCTCCAACTCACTAACAAAAAGCCAAGAGAAAGGGTAAAACCCTGGTTCAAGGCCCAATATAAAGAGCAAAGAAGAAGAAAAAAAACGGAGGACCAAAGTAAGTGGGAAGATATCCAGTGTTCATGGAAATGGAGGAAAAGCTAATATTAAGATAAAAAGAGTGCCCAAATGAGATGAATCTACTCAAAACGAAATGTAGATTCAATGAAATCTCTATTGAAATCACAAAGGCACATTTAAAAAAAACAAACAAACATAAAAACTGGTCCCAAAGTTTATACAGAATTTCAAGAGAGCAAGAAAAGAAAACAATCTTGAAAGAAGACAAAGTTGGAGAACTAGTATTTTCTGATTTCAAATCCTATTGTAAAGTTATATTAGTCAAAATGACATGGCACTGGCCTAAAAAAAAAGTTCTATAGACCATAGCCCAGAAACAAACCCTTACATTCATGGTTCAATTATTTCTACAATGGTGTTTAAAACCACACAATGAGGAAAGAACAGCATCTTAGTGAAGGAAAGACTGGATGTCCATAACCAAGAGAAAGAAGGTAGACTCTCACTATCACAAGTACACTGAAACATAGCCAAGACTTCAATGTAAAATCTGAAATTATAAAACTGTAAGAAAATATTTTTTAAAATATGACATCAAAAGCAGAGTCAACTAAAGAATAAATAGATAAAATTGAAGTTCATCAAAATTTAAAGCTTGTGCAACCAGGCACATACCAAGAGAATCAAAGCACAAGCCAGAGAATGGCATATAATACATGAATACCACATATTAGGTAAGAGGACCTTAGGCTTGAAAGTTCCTGCTGAACTATATATCAAACCCTATTGGCACTGATTATTTTGAGCTAGGGTCTTGTATTTTTGAGCCTGCGATTGTGCCTAATGTCAATCTGCCTGATGAGGGCTTCTTGTCAGCTTGAACAACAGGTGCAAGCCACCCACCTACCTTCTGTTGAGATGGCTTGGAATCTTTATTTCTTGGGCTGCCCTGGAACCTCAATCTTCCCAATTTCAGCCTCTCACAGAGCTGGGATGACAAGTACACACTACCATGTCCAACTACTGGTTAAAAAGGGATCTTTCATGTAATGCTCAGGCTAAGCACAGGTGTGAATCAGCACCTGGCTTAAGAATATTCAGGACTTAAGAATATTCAGAATTTAAAGATAACTCTTACAGTTCAATAGGAAGAGAAAACCTAAGGATTGTGGGGTGTCACTCAATGGAGGAGCTTTGGTTTGGCGTGTCCAAGGCCCTGAGTACAATCCATGTTTCAGCACCAAAAACAAAACAAAAAAGGCAGGTAAAATGGCAATATTTTACATATGAAAAGAAGTCTACAGATGTTACTGATATTTGTAACGGCATCATACAGTTATAGCTACAAAACTGTTCAATGTTTTTCTACACATAACTGAGAATGGAAAATGTGGCCTTTTCAAACTGGAATTTAAATGTGATTTTGGCTACAACAAGTAAAATCTGATTAAAAAAATAATTTTAAGATATTAACAGAAGTACATAAAAATGAATGCAGGGCCAGAAGTGATTGATCTTCTCAAAACTGAAGACACCCATGAAAACCTAAGACTACCCAGAAAGAATTTTTACAAATAGCAAGATTTTTCACTAAAATTAGGGTCCAAAAGGTTTGCTGCTTTTTTAAACTTCCATTAGAGATCTATAGAAACTTTCCCAATGTTACACAATTTTCTTTCTTCATTGGGTCAAACAGCCCACCTTTCAGTTCCTCGTACCACCTTCACGATTCTGCGCTGGCAATGGCTACTAAAACTATTCTTTACTATCAAGATTCTGCCTGAAATTTCTATAGAGCTTATCAGGGTTTATAAAGCATTCTGCCTTGAAGGTTCTTTGCCATCCAGAATGACTCAATCCCTCTGCAAAATGAAAACACATAAAATTCTCTTACCACCCCTCACCCTCTGTCTCCAAGGAGAACATGATTAAAAAGACCATAATAAAGATGTGACTGTAATTTCCACACAAGCTGCTAGCCTCAACTCTGCAGCCTACTCAGAAGCAATTTAAATATAAAGTGTCAGGCTATTGTGAGTGTTGTCACTTCTGGATTCTCTTTCTCCTGCAGACTTTGATTCAGTGTGGGTCTCACTGTTAGCCCAAGTACCACTCTTTCCTTGTATTTAGTCCCAATGTCATGAGTTAAATTTTCCCTCCTCATAGGTTTCTTCGATTGGGAGTTCTCCATAACAAAGGAGACTTCTGAACAGAGGAGATGGGGCCTGGACTCAAACGTACAAAGCAGGCACAAATGGTATCATCATCAAAATATGTAGCCAAATCCCAGAAGGCATGTTTCAGTAACAATTTGGAAAACTCAGAATTGAATCCAATACATCTGTGCCTAATATCCTCTACCTGCTGTCTTGCTTGAGATGAAGATACTTAAATCCCCATTAGTGGGCAGGGCCACCCATCTATGGAAAATCAGAGCTGGACTTCAATCTGTTTTGTGGGTCTTGAATGGCTACCAGCTGATCAGAAACCATTTAGTGTGGGGGAATCCAGTGTGGGGTGGAATGAACACAGCTGGCTGACACAGCAAGCAGGAACAACAACAGAAATGCCATTTCATCTGTGGGCTGAGCCAATCCATCTGGAAAGTCTCTCAAGGAAAGTAGCTGGAAATTGGAAATGACATTTCAGCTCTTGATTGTCCTAGTCAAAGTCTGCACCTTTAAGCCAGTAGCTCAAAAATTGCACTTCATCTAGATGGTGTCAACAAAGAGACACTTGAATCTCTTCACTTTGGTCTCTGGAGAGCGATTTTGGCTCTTTTGGAGATAATATGGAGACAGAGGAGGCTGGGTGTTGTAAACAGAACCATGCCCACATCTCATTTCCAGGAAATAGATTACTTTGCTAGTGGTTGACTCTCGGGTTTCCTATCATGAGATCTGAACCCTGGGCCTGATGTACAGTGAGGCGTGCGATTGGCATTTGCAGAAACCTTGACATCCCACACTGTAGTCCGTGATTGGTGTCAGACAAAGGAGCATATTAAATGACTGCCAGTCGGATGATAAGGCCGGTTATTACCACGGTGTAGTTTCCCCAGGTCTAAAAGCTCATAGTGGTGCCACTGAAGCATGCCAGGGAGAAGATAAAATTTAATTAATAATTTCCTCAGAGGCCAACAGTCTATTACAAGTATGTTCCTTGCTGTTTTCTGCAATGACCTTATAGCTCATAAACATTATAGATACATGCTTGGTCATAATCTCATTCACAGGTTTAATTTATGACTCAGGTTTTGCTTTATAATTAGCTAGAGTGGAATAAAGATTTTCAGATGTTGGACACATTACAGGGTCTGCATAAGGTAGGTGTGGGCCTCCCTCCCTTATATTCAGTCTGATACCGGTAATTTCCTAGATTCATAGCATGCCATTATGGACAAAGCTGGCGATGAAGGCCAAATCTGTTTCTAATTTATAGGTGATACATTTTGGTTTCTGCTATAATCAGAGATTCTGGACATTAAATTTGATATTATTTATATTCTATTGTTTTTAGAGATAGAAAACCAGGAAATAATATCATAAGGGGGCAGATTTTTCTCTATCAGAGTGAAAGACTTGTTCTTTTAATACACAATTCATTTGAGACTTGTTAGGCAACCAACACTTACAACTAAATGTAGACTTGTAATGGACATGAACAGTTGTAATTATTTCTGAAATCAATGCCTCAAAATCTAAGAACTAGATAATCTTTAATAAATAGCCACTGGATGCACGAATCAATGAATTGATTGTGGGTTTTTAAATATTTTAAATTATAGGAAAGGAAGACAGTGATTAGTCAGAAAATAATAATCAGTTAAAAATGTTAGTATCCAAATCGAAATTATGCCTTCAGCCAGGCCCTGTGGTACAGGAACACAAAAGATATATCAGTCTTCAAAGTCCAGTAGCCAAAGCCATTCCCACTACTTGCCAAAATAAAATCTTAATCCTAAGCCTGACATCTGATTCTATTATCTTTGGAATATTACTCCTCTTCCTATGGTAGGCAATAGCCACATTAAATGGCTTAAGTGTCCTTGCTGATTTGATGATATATGTCTTTTGGTTTTGCATTTCCTCTGATTAAATATTCTTTCCCAAACTGGTCCATTAAAACAATATCTTTGCCTATTCATCAGGGTCTAATTGAGATCACAATACAGTTATCTTTTGGCATTCATAGACAGTTGATCCAGCACCTACATGTGTACCAAAAGCTTCATGGCTGCATGATTTCTTTCTATGCAATAACTCAGTATTTACACAGCCTCTAATATACTTCAAATAATTTCTAGATCACTAATATCAAATGCATTGTAAAAATTTGCTGTAATATACTGTTTTGAGTATAATTACAAGAAAAAATGTATATGTTCAGTAAAGATACAATTAAAAAAAGAAGTTTCCAGCCAGGCACCAATGGCTCACACCTGTAATCCTTGCTCCTTAGGAAGCTGAGATACGAGGATTATACTTTGAAACCAACCAGGGCAAACAGTCAGTGAAATGCTTATCTCCAATTAACTACCCAAAAGCTGGCTCAAACGGTAGCCATAAACACAAAAGCTCATCAATAGCACACAAGCCTTAAGTTCAACCTCAGTGGCAATACAAACATATAAACTGTTTTCAATCTGTGATTGGTCAGTCTGTAGATTAGAAATCCATGGATAATGAGGGCCAACGGTGGTATATCGTGATCAGTATACCTGTCTTTCCTTTCTTCCCTCCTTCCTTCATTCCCCCCTTCCTGCCATTTACTTTTGTGTATCTCATCTCACTCTAAAATGGTGAAGACATCCCATATGTTGTTGGACTGCATTAAAAAATAGGAAAACGAAAGACTTCTTGAGGAGGTAGTCTTCAGTGCCAGAATGAGCCACCTCCTTCCAATTCTCGTCCATATCCCAGATGCAGATGATGACATCAGT
Organism: Dipodomys spectabilis; assembly: GCF_019054845.1. Taxonomy (NCBI): domain Eukaryota; kingdom Metazoa; phylum Chordata; class Mammalia; order Rodentia; family Heteromyidae; genus Dipodomys; species Dipodomys spectabilis. The sequence continues at coordinate 13,682,056 of NW_024870824.1, forward strand.
TATCACTTCTGACAGATCACTCATCTGCTCCAGACTGCGCTAACCTTTTCATACGTAAGTGTGCTGCAGTTATATAGAAATGTGTATGAAGTGTGATAATTAGGTATTAGGAACTAGAACAGACACAGCAAGTAAACTTGTTCCCAAATCACAAAGACACAGAGGTTAGTACTCAATCCAGGCCTAAATCTAAATCTTTGCTCTTAGCCACCGTACTATCCTACCTTGCTCAGAAATTTCCACTGCTCATGTTCACTCCTGTTCAGGAGTAAAAATATGTCCACTAGCTACATCTTTGAAGGAGACCATTACAGCCTCATCTTTGCCTATGCCAACCATCCAAATGTGTGCAGTCATTCAACCATCTGAAAATTTAGTCATACGAACACAAACATCTGGATGTCTGAAAACCTCTGATACTCAAAGCAATAATTTCTAACTTTATCTGAATGATTGGCCCCATCTATACTCACACAAGGCTTTTGGTTTTTTTTCCCCATTAAGTCAGAACATAAGAGGTCTGATTTGAAAGATTTAAAATTTTAAGCAATATGTGTGTGTATAGTTGAATTATTTTCAGTAGATTATTCCATTTTCCTTTCAACCAACCATAGTACTTTATAAAATCAAGGATGTCCCATTGTGGTACTTTATAAAAATAGGCAACTGCAACTTGTTGAGATTCAAATAAAGGAGGAATGAAGAAGATGTAAATAAAATGAATTCTAGATCAATCCTGATTCTTTACTACCTATTGCCATAAGAGAACCAGAACACTCGAGATACTGGATTAATATTGTTACTTCAACAAAGATAAAGATACCATGTGCTCTCCTGTACACATGGAATAGCCTGGCTACATTCATCCAAGAGCCAGATCAAAAATTTCCCCTAGCTGGGCATCACTGGCTCACACTCGTAATCCTAGCTATTCAGGAGGCTGAGATACGAGGATCATGCTTCAAAGCCAGCCTGGGCAGGAAAGTCTGTGACACTCTTATCTCCAATTAACCACCAGAAAACCAGAAGTGGAACTGTGGCTCAAAGTGGTAGAGTACTATCGTTGAGCAAAAGAGCTCAGGGATAGTACTCAGGCCTTGAGTTCAAGCCCCATAATAGACAAAAAAAAATTCCCCTTAGACACAATCCTACAACATGTAATGTGGCTTACCTACCAACTTATGAAGTTACAAAGTCCAAAAGAAATGGCTTACAAGAAACCATACTCAACTTATCCTACTAATACCTGCATTATTCCACCAGTTTGTTCTGTTTACTCTATCTTGACTTTAGTGTACAAACCCATAGCATGACAAAGATTTTAAAACACTAGAGCCTCAATAGTCCTTTTCTTTTTGCTTATCATTATTTTTCAGAACTGTACACTTCATGTACAGTGACCATCTTTGCTTTGAGAATTCCCCCACTAAGCTATTTCTCCCAGATGCCTAAACTTAAATTGAGGAGTATGTGAATCACAGTGTGTGTATGTGTGTGTGTGGTGGGGGAGGAGACAGGCCTGTGCAGGAGAAACATAGAGCAAAAGAGTTTAGGAGACAGGGTGGAGCAGTATAGATTGAGATAGTGCATACAACCATATCATGAGAGAATTTTTCAGTGTGGAAAAGATTCTTTAAAACAGCTACTACATATTCAGAGTCAAATTTGACTTTTAGAAACTGTCCTCCAAATGTGCAAATAATACATGGGAATAGTAAGGGTTACTAAAGCACACGGAAACAATCAGAAGTCTAAGAAAATGGGCTCCATTAGATAACATAAGTCACATTTACATGATAGGTTATTACAAGCTACTGAAGGCCCCAAGATAGAATATTTAATACCACGTTTGTAATCTGTTTCTGTTACTAAAGCATGCTTGGTCACAGCCTTATCCCCAGGTGTAATTTATGGTTCAGGTTGTGCTGTATAATCAACTAGACTGGAATGAGGACTTCTGGATGCAACTGCTAGAAATGCTACAGGCTCTGCATAAGGTATGGTGTAAAATAATCTTTGCCTTGTTGAAAACATATATATATATATATATATATATATACATATATATATATATACACATAAACACACACACACACACACACACACACACACACACACACAAAGTCTTATTTCCACGAAGTATTAACAAGACATATATGTGGTCCTTTCAACATCTCTTGTTTTACATTTTCTTTTCAGTTGATTAAATAATACAAATAGTTTAAACTTTTCTATTTGTTTTTTTAAATTTTTTTCCCTATTTTCCATAGAATATACAATTTATACAATTATTGCCATAGATTTTTTTTTTTGTCTGTTGTGGGGCCTGAACTCTGGGCCTGGGCACTGTCTCTCAGGTCTTCAGCTCAAGGCTAGCACTCTACCACTTGAGCCACAATGCCACTGCTGGCTTTTTCTGTTTATGTGGTGCTGAGGAATCGAACCCAGGGCCTCATGTATGTGAGGCAAGCACTCTACCACTGGGCCACCTTCCCAGCCCCTGACATCAATTTCATAAATAATGTCAGAGGAAAGAAATTATTTTTAAGAAAACCAAACAAACAGCAAACAAACACTACTCTAACACAAAGCACCTAATAGAAACTTCTTGAAGGTGGGGTGTCTTTCTCTACAACTGTGAACAGACACAGAATTGCAGGTAATTGTGAATTGCAGATGCAGACACACACACACCATACATACATACATACATACATATGCACATACATAATACATACATACGCACATACATCTGCAAAAGTCCTCACAGCAGGTGTGATGATTTTCCATGAACAGGGAACAAAACCTTTAAAAGGACCAACCAGAGCAATTCCCTTACAGGGAACCCCACAGATTTTGCCACTATGCACCTAAAGGGGATAGGAAGGCAAAGAAGGTAGAATTTCTTCCTTAGTACTTCATAACTTAGCACTTTAGGAAAACACCTAGGAGAACCAAGGTACATGTGTGTGCAGGTGTTTTTCTGTGTCTGCTTGTTTGTACATTTTTAGCACATCATTAGCAACTAATTTCTGAACCTATAGAACATGGTTTGCAAAGCCATGTGGTCAATGGGAAGGTCTGATCCTTACTGTTAAGACCTCAAAACCTCACCTGCTAAGGGGAACACCACACTGGTTAAAAATTTACCCTTTACTTCTTTAATTATACGAAAATGGGATGTTTCACCCTTCTGCCCCTCCCCCACCCATTACATCAAACTTCCAGTTTCCTTGCTAACAGAGTGATGTCAAAAGTGTTCTCAATAAACAGCTATTAAAACAGGCAGCATCTTTAATAATAGAAGCTGAAAGTGTGAAGAGAGACACTGCTTCCCTCTGAAACCCTTGGTTTTTATGTCTCTGTAAATGCAGTTATTTTAAAAGTCAAAGATGTTTCCCTATGACGGTGAAAAATTGGTGTGAATAAAAATTCCTCTAGACCTATTTTAATTAAGTAAGGGATGCACTGTACCACTGGTGGGAAAATTGGTTCACAACAATCCGCCTTGGGAATATTGAGCATTCCCTGCCCCCAGTCTGGTTGATCTTACTCACATCTTCAGTAAATACCATACCTTCTGGTAATAGCAAGTGAGAATTAACGTCAACTGGAATTAGAATTCTCTATATATGTAATCTCGCTATGTGTTGTTTGTAAATTCACTACTGAAGTCCTAGTTCAAGTGGACAAACATCCTAATATAGTTTCTTTTCATCTAGATCATTAGTTCTTTAGAACTAATGACTCGTGTATCAATACTAAAACACTGCAGCCCAGTGCTGGTGGCTCACACCTGTAATCCTAGCTATTGAATCTGTCAAAAGAAAAAAAATCAAACCCAAATAACAACAGTGCTTATAACCACTCTTATTTTCCTTCCAGTAAGTTGTACTAGGAGTGGTAAATGCAAGTGCTGGGAGGCAAGCTTCTGTGACTAGAACAGGCTGGAGCAGGAGAAGGCAGGCTCAGATTCTTGCACATGATCTAGGAGTCACTACTGCCCCAATTCAGCCAGATTTGGAGATGAAGTGTGTATGTGCCCATTGTCATAACAGTATCAGATCATTGTTTGGTTTTGTTTTTATTGGTACCAGGGCTTGAACTTGGGCCTCGCTTGGCTTGCTTGCTCATGGCTAGTACTTGAGCTATATCTCTAGCTTGTCTTTTTTGCTGCTTAATTAGGGATGGAATCTCACAGATTTTCTGTCTGGGATGGCTTTGAACCTTGATCCTCCAGGTCTCAACTTCTTGAGTATCTAGGATTATAGGTGTTAGCGAAATGAGCTCCTTCCCATAGCTTAGCATGCTCCTTCCCCTATCCACAGCTTAGCTTGCTCCCTCTTCCTAGGCAACACTAGGCCCACTTAGTGAAGGCAGTAAATAATCAGCCTCCAATCCCCTTTACCTTGGGATGGCACTTCTCTGGGGCAGCTACCACCATATAAGGCAACAGGAGTTGACCTTCAGGTCTGGGCAGCTGCAGGACCCTTATCTACTATTTGGATGCAGCCATAAATCCTAGTCTGCCATGATGAAGCCCCTGGCCCACACCTCCACACTGGGGTCTCTGCCTCCTAGCCCCTTCTAGCCCCTCCTAAACCTCCTAAGTTATATAGGTCACCCCAGACAATAGCAGGTACTTCTTCTCACTTCTCCCTTGTGAGAAGGGGTCTGGCCAGTCCCTTTCCTGGCAATAAACCTTTCTTCATTCTCTGTACCTGGACGTGTTAGTGGTTCTCTGGCAAAGTCTAATTTGCCCTATCAATAGGCATGAGCCACTGGCCCTGAACTTTGGATCAGTTCTTTATCAGATGTACATATGGGTATTCTCAACTTTCAAAACATAGCTAGACATGGTGGCACACATTTAGAATGCCAGCATCAGTGAGTTCAAGGGTCTCTTGGGCTATACAACCCCTCCCCCAATGTCTTATGAATCCAAACTAAATTTAAAAATAACAAATCACCTAAATGAATGGGTGCCTTATTTTTAAAAAAATTCTAAACTTGTAGGGCCAATTCTATACTGCTGAGCAAAAGCTGAGCTCAAGGCCCCCTGGTCCCAACCCAACTGCCTCTTTCTGAACAGGTATGGTATGGCCATGCTGCCTTAACCAAACAGCAAAATATGTCTGGCCAATTTCCTGCCCTCCTCCCCCGACCTTCCCTTCACCTGGTCTCCCTCTTCCTCTCCTTTTCTTCCTTCTTTCTCTTCCCTCTCCTTCTCTTCCTTCTCTCCATTCTTTCCTAAGGTGTAGAGGATTTTTGTGCATGTGGGCTACAGGAGGCAATGTCAACGCTATGTAGGCCTTGGAGAAGACTTCTCCAGCTGGTGGGGAGAATCCAGCCCTCCCTGGCTCCCTTCCTCCAGGCTGCCATCTCTGAGGCTGTCTCTGGCTTTCCCATGTGTTTCAGCTACATAAATGGCTTTCTCTGAGTCTAGCTATAGCTATGTCTTAACAGAAAGAGAGAAAAAAAAGTATTTCTTAGAGACTCTGAAAAATATAATTTAAGCATCGCTCTGGTCTTTCCAAAGTTTCAGATGATGGCAAATTCCACATTCACCAATCACATTTCTCTCCTTCACCCACCCTGGTCTTCCAAAAGCAAAGCAAACAAAAATATGTGGGAGGAACTGCTCTCCAAAGAGGCTAGGTTAAGCCCAGGTGGAGCCAAACAATCTCCAACCTCAGCATTAGGCAATTTGAAAAAGTACTTTAATAGCTACGGTGAAGGACACAGTCTAAAGAGAGCCCTTTGGTTTCTGATTAGAGCCCCTGCAAAAACAGCAGCAAGCCTCTCTGTTTGGGGGTTGGCTCACACAGCCTTCTGTATTCATTCTTTGCTCTCAGTTTTGTATCAGAGAACTTCCCGTTGGTGAAGCAATCTCGCTCACTGCTGTGTCCCTAGCACCTGGCATGCACATTAATAAATATTTGTTGAATAAATGAATAAAATGAAAGGAGAGCTGAGATCAGTTGGGACCCAGATAACATCTCTGTAGTGATTTATTCATTCAAATATGTTGGAATGAACGCAGGTCCCCGAGGAGGGAGCTTGAGGAACAAAAGGTGGCTGCCGGATACATCACAGAGGCTTTTGTTTAGCGGTGTAGGTAAAACTTGGGGCAACAGCTGATTTTGTCTAGGAAAAAAAAAAGTTGAGGGGGGATTTTGGTGAAATCGGTGAAAAAGAAAATAACCGAGATTTGGCGGTATAGAGGCAAGACAAGGGAGAGAAAGAAGAACTGGAGGGATGTGTGATAGAATCCTCTCTCTGATCTCTCCATAAAACGTTCTGCAAAGTATTCCCCATTCCTCATCACTACTTTTGGTGTCATGTTTCAGTCAGGAATACCAGTAAGACTATGAGGCATATCCAGGCTGGAAAAGCAAAGGCAAGTACAAGAAAGCTTTCTTGAGAAATAGAAATAACCTTACACCACACTATGAAAATTGCTCAAGGATACTCAGACATTCGCTGAGCGTTTACTCTATGTGCTGGGCTCTGGTGATATAGCAAACAAGACAGTCAAGCTCACCTAAATGTCCGGCACAGAAAAGCATGGGACAAAATGGATGATGGAGACTTTGAGAGGGATGGGGATTGAAGTGATAAAAGACAATAAGGAATGGGACTCCCGGCAGAGTGAAAAGAAAGCTGAGGCCCGACAGGTGAGAAGAAGCCAGCAATCTAAAGTTCCGTGAGCACGGCCAGCCCAGAAGGGAGAAGAATGATATGCAAATGACACACCTGTAGCCCATTTATATGATTCAAAGTCAGTGGTAGCAAGGAAGGTGTAGCAGATGGTCAGAGAAGCAGGCAGGGGCCAGATCTGGGAGCAGAAAACTGTAAGTTTAATGAGGGGACTGGCAAAGACTTCAGGGAAGAAGTTGAAATGCAAAGGTAAAATGTAATCACAACACAAGGACCTTGACATGCACCATCTCTGGGGGAGAATGTTCTCAAACACTAGCCCCCCAGGGGGCAGGAAATAATGTAGTCTAGTTAATTGCCCTTGGGGACTGCTCTGTGTATTAATGGAAAACTAGGGATTATCTAGCCCCAGATGCAAATGAAAAGGGCACAGTGGGGTCACCAGTTTCTGAAGACTCTTCTCACTTGAGGTAGAAGCAAAAAATGCCAATTACTCTCATTTTGGTGGGAAGGAAGTGGGAGAGGAGAAAACACTGGAGAATTGTGCGTCCAATTGGCTTGAAAATCATAACAAACCAAAATTAAGAGAACAGAGGGGGGAAAAAAATAAAGCCCTCTGCTCTTGGGACCATAAGTGATTAGAAAGAGCTGTTATTTGGCCGATTTTCACACTTCATTAGCATATGCATGATTTAACGAGGGAACATGCTGGGGGCCAGCTTGGGTGAAGTCCTCTCTCCCTACCCACCGAATAAAAACTGGGGCAGTAGCTTTGGGAGCCCTTAATTATGCCAGGAAGGCGAAGGAGATCAGTGCAGAAAGTGGGAGGAGCCCTTGATGGAAACAGAACAAGTACAGAAAGACATTCTGATATCTACCATCAGCCAGGATTATCTTTCCTGCTAGTCCTGGATACTCCACCCAAAGGCAAAGCCACCTGGGTAAATTCAGGACCCCCGGTTTTCTCGTGTCTATGCCATACCCATTACTACCTTTCCCCAGATCAGCCATGGCCAAGAAGAGTGAGGAGTGAGTGATGACTATCCACTTCCCATTGAAAAGAGGAAGAAGGAAGTGGGAATAGCATTTTACGGGCTAACCTCTTCACATTTTAATTCTGGAATACCAGATTCGACTTGCATACCAAGCAGCCAGACAAAAGTCACAACCAATGTGTCACATTTTTTAAACTGTAGGCTTTCTCTTGTTCTACTCAGAAATTCCCAAGGGAAGAAGAAAAGGCCAAGATAGGCTATCTGCCATAGGAAGGCCCAACCCTGTCTAGTCACTGGCCCTTCTGGACCTATAGTTCTGCTCATGGCGTTTGGAAGGACAGATATAGAACTCAAAAAGAGATGAGGAAAATGGTATGGGTCTTTTTGAAAGGAAGTGGCAGGGAATTTCACAATGTGGACCCATTATTTCACCTTTTTACTATATTCAATACTACTATAATTTTAAAGGTACATTGATCTTGGTCCACTGGTCTATTTGGAAATGATTTGACAATCTTTTTCTGGGTCTGGGATCTCCTTGGTGTTATATCTCTGTTCTCCTCTTATGATAGATCCCAATTTTCTTTTCAGTCTAACCTGGCTTGTGTAGAGGAGGTGGAGTGTAGTTTTGAGAGGACTGAACTAATCTATACAATCTATGCCCCTGGTGACAGTGATTGGCTCAGGTCTAAAATGTATCTACCTTGGATCAGTGAGTTAGGTCCCTATTGAGCTGATTCCAACAAACTCCTTTTACTTTCTTCACATGGACTCCTTAAAGCTCTCCAAACATGTCAAACATTTTCATACCTCTGTGCCTTGCACATGCTAATTCACTTCTTCAATGAATGAAGAAACCCATCAGTTCTTCTTTCCATATGTTATTTTGGCTTGTATCCTCAAACCTTATGCTACCAGAGTTAACTTGATAAACATGCATTCACTACTATTATATCAGACTACTGACTGCCTTCCCCACAACCAAACCATTCTTCTCTTCTGCCAGTAGTCCCTGACATGCTGCTGCTTTTCATTCTTAAGTAAAATTTGGGTTAGACTGCTCTCCTTCCCTCAGTATCAGAATTAGACCTTAATTAGCTTAAATCGTCACATCTCACTGAGTTAGGAGATAGATTTAGGAAGCAGCCCAGAATTCAAACAGAACTGGTGAGATAAAAGTGATCCTCCTGAAAAAAAAATTAAGAAAAAAATATGAGACACTGAACTGTGCATACAAAGCTAAAATAACTGCTGGGTCTCTACAGAAAGCAGAACAGAGACTATTCACCAGAAGCAACAGAGCTAAACACTGGGTCAAGGCTTCCCTGTAGTTATTTATCTTCTAAACTTAAAACTTTTGTATGCCAATTTTTTATGAAACAGTTTTTATGGTTTATATACATGAAGTTTTTATTCATATATATTAAATAGGAGGGGAGGGCACTGTGACATTTCCATACATGTATACAAGGCATTTTGATCAACCTGACCCCCTCTAATACCCCTGCTATGTCTTTCTCTTCCTTTCCCTCTTCCCAATGCAGTTCAACAGGCTTCACTGTTCTGTTTCCATGTGCACAAGCAATCTACTTTGACCATATTCAACCTCATTCACTCTTATGAAGCAATGCTTTACATTAAATAATGCACAGATTTATTTACATGCTTAACATTAATGCAAAGGGGAAATTATACACACTACAGCAGAGGATCATAACTAGATATATGAATTAATATATCAGGGTGATGTTTAGCTAGATTAACTATGCAAAATGCAGCACTTGTTGGCTTGCTGCTTCACACCATATACTTTTGTACAGATCTAAAGGGTGTCAAAATCAGAAGCTGCAAAGCCAACTCCTGCACGTGTTTCAGCTTAAAATATTTCAGAAACATCGAAATACCAGCTTTTGTTTGTGACAGCTGTGATGTTAAAGATATTCAGAACAAGAAAAGAATGCATGAAACAGGAGAGTCTAGATCCACACCTTCTTGGTTGACTTCCATCACAATATTATACAAAGTTATATGCTAGAACTAAGTCCACAAGCATCCAGAATAGTGCAGGTACAATCTTTTGCTAGATAAGCCAAATATGCCTCTTTTTTATATTTTTCATTAGTACCAACTAAATAAGTATGTTTTAAAGTACTTTTTATTATCTTTAAGTAGTTGGTCAAAGGAGTTCCCATTCAACAAAGCAGTTTATTAACACAATGCATCATGATCAATGTCACCCCTTTCAACATGGGTTTTATTTTGATATACTGATATACGCATAGAATGTACCTTAATCAGACTCCCTCTATTACTCTCCCTTATCCCTCCTCTCTTTCCAGCTAATTTCTCAATAAGCTCTATTGTTCCATTTTTTTAACTTTTATTACCATTTTTTAAATTATCTTTAGTTGTACAAAGAAGTTATCGTTTAACAAAGAAGTTTATGAATACAATATATCTTGATCTATGTCATTCTTTTCAATGTCCTCACCCATCCCTCCCTTTCCTACTTCTTCCCTCTTAATTTTTTTCCTTGGGGGGAGGGGAGAGCGGGGTGTTAGTTGTGGGGTTCGAACTCTGGGCCTTGGTGCTGTCCCTCAGCTATTCAGCTCAAGGTGATCACTCGATCACTTGAGCCACAGCTCCACTTCTGGTTTTCTGGTGGTTTTTTGGAGATAAGCGTCACACAGACTTTCCTGCCTAGGCTGGGTTTGAGCCACAATCCTCAAATCTCGGACTCCTGTGTGGCTAGATTATAGGTTTGAGTCACCAATGCTTGGCTCAATTATTTTTGTCCTAACTGCATAATCAAGAAATCAAGGATGAGATATTAATATTACATAGAAAATATGGCCAAGAATATACATGTTCAAGTGTCTCTAAACACTTGAGTAGGAATGAAAACCTGCAGACTGCAGTCTGTGTTTCTATTACCCAGTGTTGCTGCTTATTCCCAAGTAGGATTATTTAATCAGGTGAGGATTTTTAATTAAAGACAAGGAGAACATCTAGGATGTAAGAATGGCCAATTGAGCCACACGAATTCAGTGCCTTGACTCTAGAACGAGGCTGACCTATAAACATTATTATGTTGAGGCAAAGGCAAAGGCTGGGGTCATGATATACAATTTCTGAGACACCAGCTTGCCTAGTGGTCCTCACAGTTAGTCAGATTCTGAAATCTGGTGAAGATTCTGAAATGACCACCTCTAAGCACTGATTTAGTCGATATTGAGTCAAGCGTGTGGATTTCATTTTGAAATATATCTCGGGAAGTTCTAAACATCTTTTTCAGAATTATTACCGTAGAAAATCTACTGTGACTTGCCTCTGTCCAATAACTTTGTACTCAAAAAGGTTAATAAGAATCGCACTTCACAAATGAGAATGAGAGAAGAAAGATATTTGTATGTATTATACATTTGTATATTTGGCTAATGACTTCAGGTTAGTGTGGAAAATTAGGTTGATATACCTTATAAAGATCTTTAGTATTTTTCTGCCAACCACAATCAATTTTCTTTTTTTGGTACTGGAGATCAAACCCAGGATGTTACTCTTGCTAGGCAACCACTTTGCCACTAAGTTACAGCCCAGCCTATCACAATCATTTTTCTACTTAAACTAAAATGGCATTATTTTATTCATTTGTTCATATTAGTAAATAAAATGGTCTAGAAATGTTTCACAGCAAATGGTGGATTTGCAAAAACATACTTAAAATGAAGGTATGTGAGAAATTTGTCTTTGATATGACAAAATGAAATAACATTTAACGCAGGTTACAAATGACTATCCTTTACAACAAACTAAGGCAGAACTATAAGTAAAGTGAGTTGCTAGAATGTACTTTGTTTCTTGTTCTGATCATCTATAAAAGTACACAACGTCTCGAAAATCCATGTTATCACTCCAATAATCCGATAGTAGAGCAAGCCCAGATAAGCATGAGGAAAATAGTGCATATTTGCTCCCAGATTAACTGGAATCTAAATGCAATCACAGAAATAATTTTCTCCAATACTAAGTGCCATTCCCAAATGTTTGCCCATCCTATTGCTTTCTGTTTCTGTTTGGAATTGTAGAAACTGTCCTCACAAATTGTCTGTTTCAGTGATGTGAGTAATCACCGTATTAATATGATGCTATTTCATTTTCATTTAAGAATTTTTTCAGAACCACTAACTCATCCAACTTATTGGTTTCATTAGGATATAATCAAATGGGAATGTATCAATTCCTGAAGCAGGGAAAAAATCAAGACAGCAGTGGTTACTGCTTCAGCACCTCCCATTGTTTTGTGCAAATCCATTATTTTAATTGCATTGTATGAAACATTTATATAGCAACACAAGGTAGTTATTAAGATCATGGGCTCTTATTTTCATGAGTAGGCTATCAATTTCTTTACCTATAAAATGGAGCTAGTAACAATATCTATCTTATAAGGTCTGTTAAGAAGAATAGATGGAGTCTCATTTCTGGCTATATACCCAAAGGGAATAAGCCACTGTCTTGAAGAAATGTGTGCATTTCCCTGTTCATTGCATCATTATTCATCATAGCCAAGATATGGAAATACCATAAATTATCAGTTGTCAACTGATGACTGGATAAAGAAATTGTGAGATACATACACACACACATACAGACACATACCTATATGTATACATTCACACATATGTCACAATGTATGACACTATTCAGTCTTTTAAAAGGAAATTCTGAAATCCTCAGTCAGGTGAATGAAGATAGAAAACATTGCACGAAGTGTAGAAGGCACACACAAATCTGAGTGATCTCACTTATGTGTCAACTCTAAAAATGCTGAGCTCATTGACACGGTATAAAGGAAGTCACCAGGACATGAGGGCAGGTCAGGGCCAATGGAGAGCTATTGCTCTAAAACACAAACCTTCATTGTAAAAATGAATAAATTCTGACTTGATGGACTGAGTGGACACTGATTAACAACAATGTGTTGTATACTTGAAATTTCCTAAGGGCAGAAGTTAAATATTCTCCCCATCTCCTCACAAAACAAAAACCACAACATGAAAATCCAAGAGCCAGCAGATATGCTAAGTAGCTTGGTTGTGGTCAGCATTCACTATGTATGACATAACAAAACATCAGGTTTACGCCTTCAATATAGACAATTTGGGGGGGGGGTGTCCGGTTGTGGGGCCTGAACTCTGGGCCTGGGCGCTGTCCCTCAGCTCTTCAGCTCAAGGCTAGCGCTCTACCACTTGAGCCACAGCTCCACTTGAAGCTTTTTTCTTTTTGCTTATGTGGTGCTAAGGAATTGAACTCAGGGCTTCATGCATGCAAGGCAAGCGCTCTACCACTGAGCCACCTTCCCAGCCCAATAAAGACAATTTTTGTTCATCAGTTTTATCTCAATAAAGCTAAAAAAGCAATTGTCACTATAAAAAAAAGGTTAGAGGGAATAACACACCTAAAAGAACTAGTATAACCACATACACACAATCGATGCTCCACTTTTAACAACTGTCATTATTATCCTTGTAGATGATCCACTGGTCTTAAAGATGCATGGATACAGGCTAGCCCTACTTGGAACACTGCATGTCACAGGTACACTGCTCAGTTACTGCCTAATTAGCATCTCTGTTTCACCTGTTTTATTGCAGCCGTTTGTTTTTGTATTTGTTTCAGTATTTCTGCTGCTGACTGGTCTGTGGATAGCACACCAAAGAAGTATTTTAGCCCAATAAAAATCGCATTGCAAGCTGGCCTCCGGTGGCTCATGCTTACAATCTGAGGATCATGGTTCAGAGCCAGTCCAGGCAGGGAAGTCTATCAGATTCTTATCTCCAAGTAATTACCTAAAAGCTGGAAATGGAGCTGTGGCTCAAGTGGTAGAGTGCTATCCATGAGCAAAAGAGCAAAAAAGCTTAGGGACAGAGCCCAGGCCCCAAGTCCAAGCCCACAACTGGCACAAACAACAACAACAAAACCAAGCAAAAGGCATTGCTTGAGGCTTTCAGAAATGCAATGGCAACATTTGCTTATACAACTAGGGAATGAACAAAGGCCTACTTCATGGTGGGCCTCTATGCTCTAATAAAAAGAGTGACTCAAGTACTCTGTTCCCCCTCTGCCCCCCCCCCCCCGCCTCCAAGCTTACACATACTTGTCCCCCAGGTGACTTCTTATCAAATATAAAGTTGCCATAGAGTGAGAAACCCAGGAATTACCCATTTGACCTCACCAATACTATGCAATTTTCACTGAGGGACAAGTTTAGGTATTATTATGAGGTAGAAGGCTACAACCCTGGCCTCCGACTGCTCTAGTAGCTGCAAGTAGCAAAACACTTTTTCTTTTCATTTATATTCTAAGCATTCCTAATGTGGCCCACACTGTGTGAAGTAAGCTAGAGGAAATGGAGGCAAACAAGATCCCTAAAATCTAGGCGATGACAAGCAACAGAACATACTATTTCTTGCAACAAAAACCTCTCAGAGAACCAGCCCAAAGGGTGTTGATTAATAAAGATTTTCTGAATGAATGAATAAGTGTGCAATTTGGGCAATCCCATCTACAAAACCAAGGTAGAAAATGAAACCAATCTAGCTAAATCAGATTTAGAAAGGCCATGTTCTTGGTTACCATTGTCAAAAGCCTGTCTTTGTTTTTGCAGCTTCTAAGCATGGTCAGGAAACACAGCTCTCACTTGGTTAGACTATTGATTCCTAGTGGGTACAGTCATCCTGTTGTTACTACGATGGATCGAGGTGTACCTTGGATGTTTGAAGTAGTTGTGGTGATATGATACAACATTGCCAGCAGTGTGAAGAGTCAGCTAGAGCTCACTAGCTCACGCACCATGTCATAGGTGCTTCATCTTTCAAGACCGAGGTAGGAAATCAGCTAACCCTTCCAAAACATTTGTGAGTTAAGCCCTTGATAGGTCTCAGCAAACCTGTTTGTGCCTTTACAGCAGAGCCCATGCATAACAGTCCATTACAATCAGAATAAAGAAGTCCTGTATATCCCACCAGCTATTACTTACATTCTGACTACCATTATGCTTCGGTTTACAAGTCATCAAGAACCTGAGGACGCACCATCTGTGGGCCTTCATCATTACATAAAACAAATAATTACTTAAAAAAAAATCCATGCCACGATTGCTAATTTTTTCATTTCCACCAGCTACCGTATTAACCACCTCTGGGTATTTACACAGAGTGTTTGATTATGCAGTGGTTTCTTCGTGAGTACTGAGCATTATTCAGTGAATTCAGAGTGCCATATCCTGATCTTACAAATGCATTCTCTTACTTTGGTTTGGTCGTTTTCTTCTCTATTTTTAACAGGAGGAGGACAAAAACAACAACGACAATAATAAAACCCCAAGTCTGAAGGCCTGCTGTGGGGATTAATGATCTTAAGAGGCGGGATGCTAAAAAGAAGCTGAATCCAACAAGATAGATTTTTAACAGTGTGTTTCAAGAGCTCTATCTGCTGGGCACCTCTGGCTACCAGCTGCTAAGCTCATGTCACTGTCATCAAATGGTATTTATTGAACATGCAATAACTGTCTTGCAAGCCCTAAATGAATGGGGAACTCCTGAGAATCTAATTTTAAAACATTATCCCCCTCTTTGTTATCTGTATTTGTTTGTTTCAGAGGCTGACACTTTAATTGGAGCTCAAGACTCCAACGCACAACTGCAATTTTCCTTTTGAAAGGGTAGCAAGCTGCCGACTAAAGATGCCTGGCTTACTTCCTGGAGTTCAGAGGTTGGCAGGGAGTAGGGCAGCCACAAACGCCTATAAATGCCTCATCTCAGGTGCAGGCTGGCAGGCAGACAAACCCACCATTAATCTTTCAACATCACTCTTCCTGTAACTCCTCCATCCGAGACAGGCATTTGTCTTATTTTCAGTCTACTTTGCAGGGGCTTTCCATTTTTATCCCCCAGTTTGATCAAGGGCTCAGTGCTTCCAAGTTGGAGCCACTAAGTGGCTTTTTTTTTTTTTTTACCTGCAATTCTTTTTGATTTCCCAACCAGGCAATTTAGCTCTTTCCTCTATCCCAGCTTTCCTTTATCCCTATTTGACTCCAAACTTTCCACTCTGTTTCCTCAATTTACCTGTTTTGCATCTTCTGATGATAAGACTTCCTTCCTTCTCAAGCCTCATGTATCACTGGAAGACCTGACAAGCCAGACCGAACCCTGTTCCCAATCTTTCTGTGGTGTTGACTCCCTCTGTGGCACTTTATCTCTCTTAGCTGAAACGTCCACAGTCCTTGGTTTGGATCTTGTCCATAGTACATTCTATGCCAATTCATGCTCATGAACTCCTTACCAATAGAGGTTTAACCCAGAGGAGAAATCCTCACACACAGCCCAGAAGAGGTAGATAAGATACAGTCTCAGAAGAATTAATGCTATAGTTGAAATAATACAGATACCTTAAAATAAATATTACACGAGTGTTGAAGTCAACACCTAACATAATCTAATCATCTATTGGTACTAGGACCAATAACCATAGCATTAAATAATATTCACTCAGCGATTAATAGTTACACATTACTATGTTCCAGGAACATAGCTCAATCATTTGCTTAGGTTAGCTCTTGAGAACGTCATGAAAGAGGTACTAAATGTTCTAGATGAGTAATTGCAGCTTCAAAGTTTCACTCTTTTCATGGCTACAGGTAGCAAAAGACTGATTTGGGATTCAGGTCCACATGCTGTTCTTACCCCTAAGTTT
The DNA here is from genome assembly GCF_019054845.1 of Dipodomys spectabilis. NCBI lineage: Eukaryota > Metazoa > Chordata > Mammalia > Rodentia > Heteromyidae > Dipodomys > Dipodomys spectabilis. The sequence goes on from NW_024870824.1 coordinate 13,698,465, forward strand.
ATTTCTCCTTTGCAATGCCTTTTTCCTGTAAGTCCCTTTGTCAGGACATATTCCATGGTGACTTAGTCTGAGACTTTATAAAACTTTAGTGGGAGAACAACAAGAAATGCACTCATTACCTTACTCATGTAACTGTAACCCCTCTGTACAATAAACTAAAATTTTAAATAAAGCTTTCTGTGTAAGGCTAGGGGGATGAACACATTGAATATTCAGAGGTGATTTTTCAATTTCTGAAGGGAATGTGTGATTCCCATTCCAGGACAGGCAGAGCAAAGCCAAAGAAATGTTAGCTCTTTCTCTGTTAAGTGGAACAATGGTTTCTTCACTAAAAACAAGGGGCCAATCTTGGATCTTCTATCAATCCTTGTTCTCTGGCACCGGTTACAGTTATTTCTCCTCGTCTTTGTCTTAGACATAAGCAATTACACTAGGTTGATTTAAATATGAACATAGGAAAAGTTTGAACAGGAAGAGGAAAGGATATGAAAGATTTGCACTGTAGTGTGAGTCGAGGGTTCTGTTTATGTTTGCTTAAAGGCTAGTACTATAAAAATCTGAGGTCTGTGAAAGAGATGTGAAACTAATTAGAGTTTTTCCACTTCTGGCTATGGGTATTGTACACCAAAAATACACAGTTTTACAAGAAACCATGCCCAGACTTGTCGTCTCTCTCTGCCATACTGCACAATGTCTCCATGCCAACCTCTTGGGTCAACACATGTCTAGTTTTCAGTCTTGGGTTAAAAGCACTGCAAGCCATAGGAACGAGGATGAACAAGGTTTAGCAAGAGTGGGAATAAGGCATGAATCACAGAGATGATTACCATCAGAAGCTTATGCAAAAAAACAAAAAACAAAAAAAAATCTGCCAAAGCTATATAGCTCTCTGTTAATGACTGTGACTGTAATTTCTGCATATTTTAACAGATGTTCTGTTTATAAAACTGCAAACGGATTGAAGGGGTTATGAATAAAGCCAGGAGGCCCTGGAGATGTTTCTTTGTATGATTAACTGACCACAGGCCATTTGTTTTACAACAAAGATGCTCAATGATCCATAGTCCATGATTTATACCCGCCCATGTATACTAATGGCTGATATCTCCATGGTACTTCGCATTAGCATCAGAAGGGGGATTGGAGGAAAACAGATTATGGGAATGGCTCCCCTATTGCTCGACATGATAGTTCATTAGTGGGGGTAAAATTGATCTGAAAGAAAACTAAAATAATCATAAACTGAGATTTGAAATATTATAACAATTAAGGAATCCAATTTGATGACGAGAGAAAGGATATAGCCTTTCATACTCTTAGCTGTAGGCACTTTGATAAGCTGATTATGAGATGTTCTGTATTTTTCAAATTAAAGACCGATTCTATTTAAAAAATTAATAATGAACATAATTAAATGACTGGTATTGATCACCTAACTGCATAAGCCAGTGTGCTGGGTGATTTACATAAGCAATTTCACTCTAATTCTCTTGACTGTGCATTGTGAGGGTCTCTCTGGACTGGAATCTGGAAAGCATCAAGGTTTGGGGCATTTCAGGCAATGGCTACCGTTATTTTATGTGGGTATGTCTCTACTAGGGCTTGTACTCAGGGCCTGGGCACTGTCTCAACTTTTTTGCTCAAGGTTAGTGCTCTACCACTTGAGCCATCTCTACTTCTGGCTTTTTGGTGGTTCACTGGAGATGAGTTTCACAAACTTTCTTGCCTGAGCTGGCTTTGAACCATGATCCTTAGATCTCAGCCCTCCTGAGTAGCTTGGCTTAAGGGTGTGAGCTACTGGTGCCCGACCACAGCTACTTTTGTTCTTTCTCATGAGAGATCTCAGTGTACAAGCCCTATGAGCTTTCCAACTGCTGCTCTGTCACTTCAAAGCCTGGGCATGACTTCATCTTTTCATGTCTTAATTTCTCCAAGCTAAATATCCTAGTCTAATATTCTAGTCTATTCTTTTTCTAAAGAGAACTTTATCTAAAAGGCTCAGCTGTTCATTCTCATTCTCTCTCCTCTCTCTCTCTCACTCTCTCTCTCTCTCTCTCTCTCTCTCTCTCTCTCTCTCTCTCTCAGAGGCCACATAAGAAGTGCTAAATGATTGGCTGCCTTTTGGTAGTCTTTCCCTTCCAGTACCATCAGCTATAGTTGGATGGGGATGAGTGTGGCTAATGGCCACAAAGATTGAACCCCTCCTTAAGGTAGCATAATCAGGATCTCCAGGAGATATTTTTACCCTCATGCCCATTACAGCATTATTTACAATAGCCAGATATGGAAACAACCTAAGTGTCCACCAATCGAGAAATGAATACAGAAAATGTGTAACACCCACTGGTGTGCTTACACACACAAGCTCATGCATACACATGTTACACACCACCATCAGACAGTATTCAACCTTAGGAAAAGGTGGGAAGCATATTTGAAACAACATGGATGAACCTAGAGGGCATTGTGCTAAAGGAAATAAGCCAGATGCAGAAAGGTAAATTCTACATGATCTCACATAGTGAATATGAGTTTGAAGGTTAGAGTCAAGACTATTATAGAAATTAGAACTGTGATTGCTCTGGGTTTGGGGCAGGAAAGGGGTGACAAGAAATGGGGAGATGGTAGTCAAAAGTTCTAGTTATGTAGGATAGCTAAGTTCTGAAGTTCTTAGTACAGTGATGTGCCTACAGTTATTATTGTACTGTATACTTGACATTTGTAATACATGTACAAAAGGGAAACTACTTGAGGTATTAGTTATTGAGACTATTTCACAACTCCATATATCAGGTCATCATGTTGTATGCCTTAAATACGCACAAACCCTTTCATTATTAAATCTACAGTGAAGCAGTTTGGAAACTAGGGCTTTTCTACAACTTTTAGCCTGACTACTACAATAGAAGAGGTTCCCTTAGGTAGGGGAGCTACCAGCAGTTCATCTAGTTAACCCTGAGACTGGTGGCACAGACTAGGATCAGGACGGCAACAACAATAAAAGCCAGTGCTATTTCATTCATAAAATGGGTGAGACAGAAAGCAATATACAAGTATCTAGAATTTGATACAGAGTATCCACTTAAATGCTAGCAATAGAGGCTGGGCATGAGAGTACTTGCCTGTAATCTCTGCTAAATGGGAATAAGAGATGGGAGCTTCACTATTTGAAGTCAGTTTAGGAAAAAAAAGTTAATGAGGCCAGGTAATGGTGGCTGACACCTGTAATCCTAGCTACTCAGGGTGGGGCTGAGATTTGAATATCATAGGCAGGAAAGTCCATGAGACTTTAAACTCCAATGAACCACCAAATGCTGAAAGTGGAGCTGTGCTCAAGTGATAGAGCGCTAGCCTTAAGTGAAAAAGCTGAGGAACAGCACCCAGACCTGGAGTTCAAACTCTAGGACTGGCAAAAAAAAGGAGAAAGCCGAGAGAGAGAAGGGAGAAAGATGGTGGGAAGAGAAGGAGGAGAAAGAGAGGGAGGAAAGGGAGAAGTTAGAGGGAAGGAGAAGGTAGAGAAAGGGAGAAAGGAGAGAGAGGGAGAAAGGAGAGAGAAGGAGAGAGAGGAGAAGGGGGAGGGAAAAGGAAAGAAGGGTGTGTGTGTGTGTGTGTGTGTGTGTGTGTGTGTGTGTGTGAGAGAAAGAGACTTTAGCTCAAAACTAAACAAACAAAAAAACCAAACAAGCGGGCCATGGTGGTGCATACCTGTAATGTCACCTCTACAGAAGGCAGGGATGGCTAGAAAAAGCACAAGACTAGGTAGAAAAAAAGCACAAGACACTGTCTGAAAGATAAACCAGAGTCAAAGAGCCAGGAGGCTGGCACAAGTCATGATGCATAGTAACCATGAGTTCAAACTTAAGTACCACCAATTTTTTAAATGATCATTTTTACAGTTCAACATGTCAGATTAGAAGTACCATGCTTCTTGATCAATGCCAGCCCTTTCATTTTTTTTCCCCCTCATGGATTAATTTCTTTTATTTTGTCATCATGCTTGGGACAACCCAAAGGCTGTCTGAGCTGCTGTCTAGGGAGAACTTTCTATAGCATTATCTTTCAAACAGCAGCATTTTTTTCTAACTATAGAAAAGTTATTATCAAACTTCCATTCACTCTTTCAATTTATATCCACTTACAATTGTAATAACTCCATAGATGACACCTAATTTTTGTGTGCCAGATCTAGGGCTTGAGCGCAGGGCCTGTGCATTGTCTCTGGGTGTTTGTGCTGAGAGCTAGCATTCCACCACCTGAGCTACAGCTCCACTGCTGGCTTTTTAGTAGTTCATTGGAGATAGAGACTCAAGCCTTTCCTGCCCCAGCTGGCTTTGAATGGCCAATCCTCAGCTCTCAGTCCCATGAGTAGCTAGGATTACATTGAACCACCAGTGCCTGGATGATGACCTTTAGTGTGAAGATGAGTTTGTGTTCCAAGTGGCCCCACCAAACCATCCTCCAACGAGAGGTGGAAGGGGCCTGGTAAGTATCTGCCATTCAGATCAATTGGGCAATTCTGTTTTTGTTGAAAACAGGTAAAGCAGAGTCCTCCAACTAGTTCCAAAGGATGAGGTCAGTTGTGTTTAACAGAGATGGGTAGATGATTCCCTACCCTTTCAGAATTACTTTTTCCCAATAATTCTTTAAGCTTACAGAGTTAACAGTTGATTATACAGAACTCCCTGTAAATTTCAGCCTCTGTTTTCCTCTTTTCTCCCATCCATAGTCACATCTCTCCGTTTTACTTTTCTTACTCTTTGGAAGGTACAGATCTTTCCATCTGTAATGTTTGGGTCAGTACCCAACATCTGGCATAGCTACCTCCAAATTTGTTGGCTAATTAAATTCTACCCAAGAACTCAATAGGGGGTGGCAAATGAAAACCTGAGGGCACTGCCTGGCTCTGGAAGTTTCATTTGAGTGCAAATTATTACTATTTGTGCATATTAGTGAGCACAAAAGAATTAGTGTGTGCTCTTAAAGCATCTCTCATTCCATCTGTTGTCAAAGTTCACAGTAAGTACCAAATTCAAAGGAAGATAATGAGTTATGTGAAAATGAACTTGTGCTTGGAATTACAATATCCCCAGGTGATGCAAATTGGCACATTTGAACTTGCTCTTTTAAAAAAAAAAATCCCTAAGCTCTGGGACTGGAACATATGGTCTAAGTTATTTAGCCAGAAAAGTCATGGGACTTCCTACAAGTAGGGCTTTTGTTAGCAGGTTGGTAAACAGCTTTCCCTCACTTTGGTCACTCTCAATCACGGGGTGGTGGGGAGTAGGGACCAAGGATATGGTGATAAATTTCCACGAAGGAAATTGTTGTTGTTTAAAACAACAACAACAAAATCAGATCTTGGGATCCCCCAAGGCTCAAAAGCTAGTATCCATTTTGCAAGTGTTTTGAATCCTAAAGAATTCTGGGGAATTGGAAGAAGGCCGACCTGGCTATTAGAATTAAGCTTCAGATAGACCTTCCCCCCGCCCCCCCCCAGTATCAGCACTAAAAAAGATACTCAAGGAGCTACACTCAAACCAGAAGGGATGGTCTTGTTCTACAAGGCAAGGTCATGGAGAAAGCAGAGGTGACTTTAGCTAGCAATTACTTCCTTCCTGTGCTCCAATTCTTCTCCATGCCATACAGCTGGGATCGCATATGCAGAATTAAAGCACTTTTAAGAATTTATTACAAGACCAAATCCCCAGGCAATCTGAAAGGCAACATTTTCCTACATTATTTATTTTTTCAGTGCGGTACAAAACTCACTATTAGACCCAAATAAACCCAAGCACTAAACCCTCACACATGCCTGTGTGAGGTTGAGTTCTGAGACAGAGCTGAATATTATCAGCCTCGTTTATTAGCTTGAGTACAACTGAGATACTTTTAAAGATAAAGGTCATTAATATTTCAATACATCATTAAATTTAAATTCAGAACGGAGAACTGTTACAAGTGAAAAATCTAACCAGTTTTAATTAGGCATTTAATAAAGATTCTCTGTGTGAAGAGAAATACTTCCTGGATATCAGGAGGAAGAAAAAAAACCCACAATGGAATGAATGTTTGAAAAATACTATATTCAAGCTATGTGATGTGGTTTAATGTGAATCGTCACTAGCAGATTTTAGTTTTTTTTCCACAACTCTATTTATAGTATCTGTAGGTCCTGAAAATTGAAGTAAAATTTGATTAAGTCCTGCAAGGGCAATGGAGAAGACCAGGAACGCCTCGCTTAGGCACCCTGGATTTAAATCTGGTGCTTGTAAACTGAGTATGTTTCAGCAAATTGTTCTACCTCTAGACTAGGCCTTAGTTTTCCCATTGGCAAATTGGGGCAAAATAATGTTCCCTGCTTCAAACCGCTGTGAGAATTAAATCAAGTAATAATTATAGCTAATGGTAAGTGAGCATTTGCTAAATTCCAGATATTGTTAGGTATTTTAAGATATATTATTTCATTCAATCTCCATAACAACCCAATCAAGTAGGGTGTTTTTATTTTTCTCCAATTTTTTTTTTCTTACTGGGATTTTGACTTTAGGATTTGAACTTAAGAACTTTGTGCTTGCTGGGCTGCTGTTCTAGTACTTCGTCACACCTCTAACCCAGCCTTTTGCTCGCTATTTTGGGAGACGGGATCTTGAAAACTTTTCTGCCAGGACTGGCCTCAAACAACAATCCTCTAGCTCTTTGCTTCCTATCCAGCTAAGATTGTAGGTGTGACTCATCATTGTCCAGTTTATATCCATGTCTAAGATGAGGAAATGGAGATTTTCTTAGAGATCAGTGATTTGGTCTGGGCACCATTACTACTACTTAACAAACCTGGGACTAGAATCCATGTGTCCATAAGGCTTGACAATATGAGCTCTCCTCTACCCTACTCTCACTTCCAAATTGACGATTTTCTGTGACACTGTTGAAAGTGACTTTCCATCAATATTTGACAAATGACATAATGCGTTTCTGGTGTTCTTCAGGAAGACAAAATCAGATCAGAAGTTCTAAATCCCTTCAAAAACTTGAGCTGTGGTAGGGGGTATGCATAGCATCTGTTTAGCAAGCACAAGGCCCTGAATTCAAGCTCCAGGACCACCTAAAATTAAACAAAACAACACCCTTAAACTGGAACTGAAGGCTCAATCAAGATTATGGATAATCCGATATCATTTATGCAGTAGCTACTAAGCTCTTTCAACTGGATCAAAAGCAGCAAATAAAATAATTGTCCAGTGCATGCCACTGGCCTTGGAATCCAGGATTCATGGGGGGAAAAATTCAGAGGGCTCAGCAGTTCCTAATCCATGATGAGTTGTAGAGAATAAAGAAGGCTGAGTGGAAGCTGGGCAGTCTAACAGAGGGCCTCCCATTGGTAAGCAAAGGACAGTATTTTTGCACTTATTCGGAGGGTTTAAATAATAAACTGTAAGCTCATTTTGCCACGGAGGCAACACAGGTTGCTTCAGTCTTGTGAATAAAGCTGTTGGGCCCCAAGATGACAGGGTAACCAGCAGCAATTCTACTCACTCAAGCTGTGGGGTCAGCTCTTACGTGGTAATCAGAGATTAATGTTATTGTCAAGAGAAGGGTGTAATTGCAGAGGATGATTAGCCACTTGCTTAGATCAATAGAATGCAGGGCAAACTGGGCTGAGAATTATGTTCGGCTCATATTCATATTTGAAATACAGTATGCATTCCTCAACATGGAAAGCTGAAGACTAGAAAACCATTTGGGAAACTCCAAGTCATATGAGCATGCAGTCATTTGCCCTTCCCACCTTGGATTGCCCATGTATTTCTTCTTTTACCCATCAGCCATGCTTCCTAACTTAAGCAACTTTCATATACACACATTCCTTTTCCTGGAACTGGAGAAAGCTAATAAGACAGGTGGGGCTGGTGGATACTGTTTTCTAAAAGCTGGGAAATAATGCTGCCTGGACCCAGCTCCTCCTCTTCTAATTGCAACAGAAATCGATGGCATTGAGAAATGGCAAGCAGAAAGCTCATTCTTTATTCATCCTAGAAGATATCTGGGCAGAAGGTGGGATGACATCACCTGAGTCTGTCTTCCTCCCACTAAAGCTTTCTTGTTCAATCAATTCTGTAGTGGGGGTGGCTTTGGGAAGAAATTCATTGATAGAAATGAAATAGGGCGAGGACAAATTGCACCTTGGGAGAAAGATGGCTTGACTTGGAAAGGCTATGTGAAGTGCTACATGCTAGCTTACCAGGTATCCCATGCTGAGGTGATACAGAATGGTCCTGTTTTGACATCTTTCAACAGGTTGCTTTAAGAAAGGAAACATTTGCCTAGAAAGGAGACATTTTCTTTTCTCTGATAGTCTAATGCTTCCTTTATCTCTTTCCCATTTGGGAATGACGTTCATTTTAGTCTCACTAGGAATAAAGCACAAGACTGTTACAAGAGGCTCACACACAGGCTTTTGACACAGGGATCCTATAACCCCTAGGTTTCCTCACAGACTTACATAGTCACCCCTTAACACATTCATTCTGGAGCTTTCCCCCAGCTCCAGAGGGACAGAAGCACCAGAGCATAATGGACAAAAGTCAGCCAGACAGTTGAATTTTAGCTCTGGCTTTACTAGTAGTCATTACCCAGAATAGTGTGGGCAAATGGTACAATCTCTGTCCTTAGGTATCCTCCACTGGCAAATGGAAAAGTGGGTGCAAATCACTGAAAGTCATGTAATCCTAGACCCTGTGGTCCCCTGAGGAAGTACAAAGGTACTCAGGTGAAGTGGCTGAAGAGGAAGGTACATTTTCTCCTAAGGTCTACTTCTCATTACACCATAACTTAGACTTCCCATTTGTGGTCTCTTCTCCCCTAATCTGGGTAACAGGACCCTGGTGGCATGCCCTAATCTCTAGGACCTCTACAAGCTTGCTATCCTAATTATGGGCCCAGGGCCAGAGACACCTGGGTACCAGACAGAAACACTCAATCTCATCCCCTGCCCAGAGCCCTGAGCCAGAATCCATAGTTTACTAAGATCCCTGGGTGAGATGCTTACATCTCATCTTAAAGCTTGAGAGTAATTTGTCTTCAAGATCCTTCTCAGCCTTTCCATCCTGTAATTCTACTACTGTCAGGGAGCTGGGCTGTCACAGAAAATCCATCTCTTCAGACACTGGCCTAATGATATTTATTCATGGCTAGGAATCCACAACCATATTTGCTTGTTGCTAGGTGGCCTCATACACAGTTAACTGAGGTTAGTGACTTTTGAGGAAGGAAACGTTTCTCTTTGTTCCTCTTCCTCTTTGACCACAAAGCTCACCCACACTGAGATCTACAGTACAGTGAGTTCTGACCCACAAGAAGTTTCACATGGAAAGCTAATGTGACTAACTTGTCAAGATCCAACCCATGCCAGGCACAAGTTAAAGTACCTTTCTACAGGAGCCCAATGAATACTTAAGAAATCCCTGGGAAGCGGGTTCTATTGTGATCTTCACTTTACAACTCAGAGGTGTGAATCTTGGAGAAGTAACTTATTCTAGGTCCAAGCTGGGGCTGGGACTAGAACCCAGATTCATCTCCTACTGGAGTTGATGCTCTTTATCCCTGGCATGCCACTCTGCCAGTTGGTTAAGATTCCAGGAATACCTCAGCCATTCCTGGGCCTTACCATGCAACCTTACTTTAGTCCCACTATTTTCTAAATGTGCTGTCTTATGGATGCTCAATAGCCACATGCAGTTATTCAAATTTATTTGCCCTAGTAACATTTCAAGAGCTCAGCAGTCACAAAGTACCTAGTGGTTGCAACATAGACACTGACAGTTTCCATCATCAGAGTGAATCAAATTGCTAAAAGCCATTTTCCCCTCATTAATCTTGTCCTGTATTTCACCACTGTATTGAATGTCTATGTCCTGCACACACAGCAATGTCACCTCAGAACCTCTTTACTAAGAGAGAAGATGCAGCGGCCAGCTCTTGCAGGGCCATATGCAGAGAAAGAACTGAGCAATCCTGAATATCCAACAACATGGAAGTCCTAAAATTTGACCTTGGTTTCAAGTCCACAGGCCACATCTACAAAGGAAAAGTCAGGGCTCTGGCAAGCTTTGCCAGCCTTGGCCTTTATGATTCACTGTCACAGCTCCTCCTCTCTGCTGGAGGAAAGAGTCCAATCAGGCAGAGTTTTATTTCCTCCCTGAAATAAAATAGAACTGACTGGCCAAGGTATCTCCAGGGACAGCTGCTATGGGGCCTTAAATTACCCAGTAACACTTCAAGTCAATCCCACTTCCACACTGGAGTTTGCAATCAACATTTATCTCTATTGGACAGACCATCTGCAGGGTTCTAATACCACTTTTATTATTACCTTGTAAATGTAAAAATCCTTGAGGCTGAAATACCAGATGCTAACAACACCGTGTGCATGATCACCCACTTCTCTAGTGATGAATGTCTCTGGCTCCCACAGGCTCCAGCCCTCCCCTCTAAATATCAAGCACTTGTCCCAAATTTAGAGATCCATGAGAGCCCAGTGATATTATTGGGTGACCCGCTTTGGAATTCCAGATGACAAAGAAATTTTGTCAAATGTTTGTAACCAGACACACAGTCTTAATGAATGGGAGTTTAAGCTGTTATTATGTTGGAGGGTTCAGCCTTCATTTCTGCACTATTTTAGCAAGCTATTGGGCTCTTAGAGAAACAGGTCTAGATCCCATGAAGAGGAAGAAAACACCCGGCACATGGACTGTATAAATGCTTGTGAAATCATTATCAAGAGATGGGACAAGACACACATGCTTCTCCTATGAGTTTCCTCAACTGCCTGTGTATTCTAATAACTGGGGGCCCACACCATGTTATAACTATCCAAATGGTCCATGGCAGATAAAAGGTCCTCCATCCCTATCAGATGTTTAATGTAGAAGCAGCAAATAAATGGATGGTAACGACTTCTAATATTGGCTGAGAAGGAAAGAATGTACTGCGGTGCAAATTACCAAGGTGGGTTTTATTCAGAGGTGGTAGTCAGAGAAGTTTCTCTGATGAAACAGACTGACAATGGCCAAAGCTCAGTGAGTGAGGAGCGGACCACATGCCGGAACCACATCGGGCAGAGCCAGTCTTAGGAAGGTGATTACGTAGTCTTCTAAATACAGCAGGAAGCAATTGGAGGATTTGAAGCCGAGGCTGATGTGTGCTTTGCAGTTCGGAAAGATCATTCTAGCACAAGTGTGAAGAGTGGGGTAGAGATTAGAGTGAGGCAGAATGTGGAAGCTGAGAGACCAGGCAAGCTATTTACAGTCTAGCTGGAAGATAGGGGTAGATGAGATGCATCTTGTCGTCCTTGGAATAGAGAACAATGAAGACATTTTTGAGATATGATGAGGATGGTACAGGAAGGACTTGCTATCTAAACTTCTATAGGAGAATGAGGCAAGGAAAAAAAAAACAGGAAGCAAGAATGACTTCAAAGTGTAAGTCTTAAGGTGTGATCAATGTAGTAACTGTGCCAGGACTAGTTTGGGCGTTCCTTATTCATTTACAAGCCAGATATTATTTTCCCCTCAGGGGAAAAGGTATTGCTTAGTCAGGAGGCAGAGTTTGAGAGGACTACATTTTGAGACACAGAGAGGCAAAGAAAAGTTAGCGAGAGAACCCATCTCAACCAATAAGTGTGTGATGGTATGTGTAGAGAATGCTAGCCCATGTGGGTCAATCCCCAGATTAATGACACTAATAACTCCATCTCTTTACAGACAGGGAATCTCAAAGAATCAAGTGACTGGCCCAAAGTTCAGTTTTGGATAGTCAAGCCAGGATTGGAAGCATCTATCTGCCTTTTCTCCTTCGACATTAGCTGCATTTTCTGTTTCTTGCTAAGAATCTCCACAGCACTGATCTCTATACTGGTCCACGGTGTTTCTCTTGGTCCATGACTCTGCTTCAGGTGTTCTGTCTGGATAGCTCTTTCTCCTACTCCACTTCCCCCTGACCTGGCTTCCGTTTCCAGGCTGTCGGCTACCTTGAAGTATATCAAGCTTTATACCAATTTCTTGCCTGGAGTTGACTTTCCCCAGGGCACTCTGAGCTTTTCCAACCCAGGGTCCTATCTCATCACACTCCCACTAAAGGCCTGGCACAAGTCCTGAAAGCTATTGGGCTCTTAGAGGAACAGTTTAGAGTAATTCAGCAGTAATCCAGTGAGTGCTACAGGAATTCCTAGCCACCCATGGTGTCCAGTTCCAGTCCAGGTTTCAAGAGCCAAGATAAGTGCTTTCATTGGCCTGCTGCAGGGAACTGGGACTCACGGGTCCCAGTTTGTGAGTTAAGTTTGAGCTTTTTGTTTCTACTTGTGTGATGTCTAGAAGTTCTGCTTGCCTTTAGATATCTCAGTTTCAAAACAGAAGAACATCAAACCTGGCCCTCTAGCTTCAACGGGGGTGGGGGTGGGGGGAGGGAAAGCAGCGGGGGGGGGGGGGAAGGAGGGGATAAAACACAGATTAGTATGTATGAAAGGACAGCCTGGTGCTGGTGGCCCATGCCTGTAACCCTAGCTACTCAGGAGGCTGAGATCTAACAATCTAACAATCAAAGCTAGCCCTGGCAGAAAAAACCTTGAGACTCATCTCTAATTAACCAACAGAAAGCTGGAAATGGGGCTGGGATGTAGCTCAGAAGCAAAGCTATTGCCTAGCAAGTGCAACATCCTGGGTTCAATCCCCAGTAACCCCCCCCCCCCCCACCAAAAAAAAAAAAGAAAGAAAAGACAAAAAAATACAGTTAAAAAAAAGCTGGACGTGGAGATATGGCTTAAAGTACCATACCAGTATTGAGTGAAAAAGCTAAAGGACAGTGCCCAGGCCCTGAGTTCAAGTCCCAGGACTTGCACCAACAGGTAGATAGGTAGGCAGGCAGATAGATGATATGGATAGATGGCAGGTACATAAGATACATACACACACATTTGAATATACAGGATGTGAAACAGCTCTCCCTTAGTTCTACATTATCATCAGTTGCATTTAAATCACCATGAGTGCTGTCACAATCATTTGTTTTGTGAAAAATCTGCCTCTCAAAGCAAATGGCTGCCCCAAAGCAAGATAAAAGAGATCAAGTATAATGTTGAGATTGGCTGAAAGGCAGCATATCTTTACTGGAAGTTGATGGGCACCTTGGGGAAAAGGAACCAAGCATGTGCAGTGCAGTACTAAACTCTGCCTCCTGACCATGAGCAGTTTTGCCTCAGTATTGGTCTCTGTAAAATCAGAGCCCCACGGGACACCAAGAGTTTACTGTGTACTACATCAACAAACTGGCAGTGCTATTTGGGCATACACTTTTGAAAAGGTTTCTTCAGGGTGAATATTACAGTCGTGGATAACCTCAGCAACAGTTTCTGCATGCATGGCTTCCTATAAACTCTTCTAACTACTAGGCCATGCTAAACATAAGCAGCTTTTCTCTGTAGAAGTGGAGGCCATGTTGAGACACAAGATGTGAGTGTGGCTAGCTCAGTACGGCAAGGGACAAATCTTACTGAGCCAAGGCAGCTGCCCCAGTCCTCAGTGAGCTGAGACAGGCCGTGTAGAGAGAGACGATTTAGAAAACTTCTTAGCATTAATACAGCGCTTCCTTCTTAAGACTCCATTTTTTAATTCAGAATCAAAACTTCCCATTTTCCACTGCTCTGCTCTGCTGCTACTTTAGTTATCAGAAAACCTGCCGCCTGAATGCTTTTGGCTCCCAAATAGCCAAATAATCAAAAGATGAAGGCACTTGCTTAAGCAGCAGGAAGGGAAATTGGCAGGACAAAGGGACGGCTGACAGGCAGCAAAAAGAGCAGAACCCAAGAATAGATGGGGACAGAAATGAGAAGGGCAAGAGGGAAAACTTCCTGGCAAGATCCAACAGAGTAGGTGGGCATATGGCTCAAGTGGTTGCACTCTTGTTTGCTAAATACAAGGCCCTGAGTTCAAACCTCAGTAAAGCCAAAAAATCCAACAGGGGAGACTGGGACAAAAGCAATCAAGGCCAATGCAGCAGCACCAGAGACGGTAGGAAGAGAAGTAGCATAGGAGCTTTCTAAACCTTCTCACTCTGCTCTTAAAGCCCTCACTGACTGAAGCATTTGCTAAATGTGGGCTCTCTGAACATGTTTTCTCATCCACAAATGGAGTGATCATATGAATGAAATGATGCCATCATATGAATGATGGCACTGTGGCTTAAACACAATATTCAGCCAATGGTTTGGGATGGAAGCAACATCCCTACTTCCTAGGTAAATTCTGAAGTAAAAGGAAACAGATTTTTTTTTTGGGGGGGGGTGGTTAGTCATGGGTCTTGAGGTCTAGGCCTGGGCATTGTTCCTGAGGTCTTCAGCTCAAGCTGAGTGCTCTACCACTTGAGCCACAGCGCCACTTCCAGTTTTCTGGTGGTTAATTGGAGATAAGTCTCACAGGCAATCCTGTCCAGGCTGACTTTGAACTGCAGTCCTCAGCTCTCAGCCTGAGTAGCTAGGATTATAGGCGTTAGCCACCATGGCCTTGGTAAGGAAACAGATTTTTAAAAGTAATACTAAGCTTACATTTTCTTTTTAAGCACATACAAAAAAAGGAACAACAATATATAAGATACAAATATATGAGCTATTTGCACCTATAATTTAATAGACCTGAATGTAAATGTCTCTGCATGCATTATCATTTTTAAAAAAGGTTTTTTATTGTTCTTTAATGTTTTTTATTCTGAAAATACTGTACAGAGGGGTTACAGTTACATGAGCAAGGTAATGAGTACATTTCTTTTCAAGCATTGTTGCTTCCTCCTTTGTTTTTCCCCTAACATCCCTCCCTCCCCCCACCTAAGTTGTAAAGTTCGTTTTCAACATAGTGTTCTGTATATCTCATTGTTGCAATGGGTCCACCTGTATCCCTATTTAAACGTTTTTTTTCCTTCTCTTCCCAAATTATACTGACATCAAATACAGTGAAAACGGGTTATACCATTGGGGAGGAACATCAAAGCAACAAAAAAAATCATATGGTACCTTATAAATACGTTAGAAACAATAGCAAGGAAGAAAAAACCACTTGTGTCCCTATCTTGGGGTTCATTTCACTTAACTTCATCTTATCTGGTCATATGTACATAGCTTTTGACATTTTCTATTTGTCCCAGACATATACTAGTTATTGCAAATAAGGGAAACCATGGGACCTATGTTTATTTGGGCCAGGCATTTATCCAAATGATCACAAACAAGACCATACTAAAGCTACCAGCACAACTATGTTTATTGCAGCATTATTTACCATAGCTAAGATATGGAACCAACCCAGATGCCCCTCAGTAGATGAATGGATCAAGAAAATGTGATACACACACACACACACACACACATACACACACACACACACACACACACACACACACACACACACACACATACACACAATGGAAATTTTATGCCTCCATCAGAAAGAATGACATCGCCCCATTTGTTAGGAAATGGAAAGACTTGTTTTTATTGTTATAAAGGTGATGTACAGAGGGGTTATCATTTCACAAGTCAGAGAATGAGTACATTTCTTTTTGAACCATGTCATTCCTTCCTTCACTTTCCCTAGTTTCCCCTCCCATCTCTGCACACAAGTTGCATACTTCATTTTCCACCTAGTATCTACTGAGAGCCATGACTGCCTTCCTCCATTTCTGTGCCCCTCTACCTCCCTCAAAAGACAGAAAATAAGAAAACAAAAAAACCTCACAAAAATGAACTTCACAAGTTAGGCAGGGTGGGGGTGGGGGGTGGGAGTGGGGGAGATGTAGTTGTGGAGGTGGGGAGGGAAGGGAGAGTAGGGGAAAAACAAAGGAGGAGGTAACAATGCTTGATAGGAAATGTACTCATTACCTTGCTCTTGTAACTGTAACCCCTCTGTAGAGTACTTTTACAATAAAAACTGTATTAAAAAGAAAAGGAAAGAAAAGAAAAAATACAGCCCCCCCCCCCCAGCCAAGAGCAAAAGCAAAAAAGCAAAACCAAACAACAGTACCACTACCACCACCACAAACACCAACACCAACACAAAACACTCACATTTCTATTTCCTGGAATTCAGGGAACAGATTTTAAAAGTCCCACAGTATATCCCTAGTTTTCTATTTTTTCAGACAACATTCACTTTTCAGTTGCCAACTTCTTCACATTTTGATAGCATGTCTGAGTAGAATCCATGGATGATAGGTTCTTCCAGTAGGAAGCAGAAGACAGAAGCTCAGATTTCCTTCACAGCAAGACAGAGCACTGGTACTGCACAAGGCACAGCAGGGGCCCAGCGCTTCCAGGGTAGCAGACGCTCTTCCTGGAACACTGGGCTATACCAGCTCCTCCTCTTAGCAATCCAGAGCTCTTGCTGTGAATGCTTAGACCTTCAGGCACTGGTTAGATCACCTTTACCACTACTTCTTCTAGTTGACATTCATTCACTCACTCTCCATGAAGGCTGGAGGCCAGAGAGGCTGCCTCTCTCAGGCTTGGCTATCTCTAGTCTATCGCAATACCTAACATAATAAGCATCTGCATGAAAAAATAGTCAAAGGACTCTAGAGTACCTCTTAAGGGTGGGTAAATAAATGCCTTCAGGTGTCTACTCCTCTTATATACGAAGGGCCAAGACTACAGATTAATTGAAAAAGGAATGTGCTGACTAAGGGCAATTGTGTTCAAATTGATTGGGAAAACTATTCACCTCACCATGTGAAGACCTTGGATCCCTTCCATTATATCCTTAGCAAATAACAATACTGGCTAAGGACCACCACCACATCCCCAAAGGCCTTGTATATGTTTATTATCTATAGAAACATACCTATAGATATATACATATACACACATATATAAACATATTTATAATTTGCATCTAACTTCCACACTGTATTCACAAACTAACATGTTGAATCAAAACCCCTTTGTATAACTACTTTAAGATGAAAAAAAATCCCTAAGGATAGAAAAAGCCAAGCCCTTCAAAACTCTTAATTAATTGAAAATTCATTACTTTGAGCTGAAAGCTTTTCCTTGCAATTTTTACCCAATGGTCCTACTTGTACCCTTTGAGGCTGGTAAAACAAATTGAATTCTTTTCTGTTTGATTTCCCTGCAAATATTTGAAGATATTTACCTCTCTCTAGCTGTACTAAATCTCCAGATTAAAGTTCTTTCAACTGTTCCTATGTCAAGATTATGAAACTTCTACCATCTTGACTCCTCTGTTGTGTCAATATTCCTTTTCAAAGTGCAAACCAGTATACACTTGCTAACAGTGAAACATTTTAGAGAAGGTTCAATATCCTAAAATAGGAATTCAGTAACTGTGGTATAGCTCATACAACGAACAGTTTGTGTGCCTACTAAAAATCACTAGAGAGCAAAGAGAAACATTCAGCATAACAGATGTAAAAGGACATTATGTTCATCTGTATAATACATGCTAATAAAAATGAGCAAAAATAATGTTAGGAAGTCCCATTATAAAATGATGCAGACAACATGATTCTAATCTTATTTAAAACTATTCTAAAATTAATTTGAGTAAAACAAAGAGAAAAACTATAAGGTCCAAAAATTATTTCCCTAAACCAGTAGTCAAAATAGAAGGTTCTTTACTAGATGTAATTTCAGAAATTAGTTAAAATTTGAAGACTATGGCTCTTTTACTGAAAAGTTTTACTCCCACACTTAAATCAGGCCAGATTTTAAATTGGAGATCCAAGCCGGGCACTGGTGGCTCCTGCCTGTAATACTAACTACTCAGGTCCAAGGATTGTGGTTCAATGTCAGCCCAAGTAGCAACGCCATGAGACCTTTATCTCCAATTCACTCACCAAAAGTTGGAAGTGGAACTGTGATTCAAGTGGTAGAGTGCTAGCCTTGAGCATGAAATCTCAGGAATGGCACCCAGGCCCCTGAGTTCAAGTCCCAAGACCAGCATACACCCCCCCCTACACACACACATATATACAATTGGACGTTCATATGGGGAGAGTTTTTAAATCCTCTTCTCCCCAGATTCCAATACCCTCAGATTGGACAAGGCTGAGCAGATCTGAAGACCTACAGGTTATTGATGCTTAAAAATCAAAGTCTACAATAGATTTCTATTAATACTGCCAAACAGCAGATCCCTTTTCTTGACAGTCTTGTTGATTCTAGTGACTCACTTCAAGAATAAACTAGGACCCTGGAGACTTGTGCTGAGTCTAGATCTTAGGAGACACGCCCCTCTCTGCAGGCATGCAGGTGGCTTTGTAAGCCCTCAGGGAAGGTGCCGGCATTGATCCCCCAACAATTCAGGTTATTAGATCTGGCCCATCCATCTAGCCTGTCCAGATTTTTCTATTTTGTCACCTCCTCCCAGCTGTGATTCAGCCTGAAACTCATCAGAATGACACTGAAGCCGCTTAAACAAACCTCCTCTTTTCCAAGGTAAACATTGCCAGTGTCATCCATCAGAAAGTCTAGGTTTTCTTCTTTACAGTCAGCCTCAGACCTGTGTCCTAGAAGCACAGTTTACCAGTGAGGACTGAGTGGCTTTGTTCCCTTTTGTAGCCCTGTGTGGTTGGTTCACGTCTGAAATCCTAGCTACTCGGGAGGTGAAAAATCAAGATATCATAATTTGAAGCAAGCCTGGCAAAAAATAACCTTGTAAGACCCCTTCTCAAAGCATTTCTGGGTGTGGCAGCATACATCTGTCAACTCCAGCAAAATGGGAAAGCACAAGTAGGTGGATCACAGACCAGGCAAGTCTGGGCATAAAGCAAAATCACAGCTCTAGTAACCCATGCAAATAAGGGCTGGAAGCATGGCTCAAGTGATGGCCACTTTGATGATAAAATTTTATTATTTTTATTAAGGTATATTGACAAAAACTGCATAGGCTACAGAGTACAAGGTAATACTTTATTCACACGCTCTCTCACACACATACATTGTGACCTGACTAAACAAGCTAACTAACCTGTCCATCTCATGTGTTTTGTGTATGAGGCTTTTTCCATTCGCCTACTTAAGTACAATTTGCAAAGGTGTTTTTGCTTGTTCACAATGTACTCAACTAGGGTTTTTAATTACGAAAGTAATGTTTTCTTACTGTTAAAGAAAATAAAAAAATTTGCTGGGAACTGGTGTGATGTCTGAAATCGTAGTTACTCAGGAGGCTGAGAGCTGAGGATCAAGGTTTGAAGGCAGCCCAGGCAAAACCATCTGTGGGATTCATCTCTCCAAATAACCACCAAGACTCGAAGTGGAGCTGTGGCTTGAGTGGTAGAGTGCCAGTCCTGAACAAAAGAAAGGCTCAGGAATAGCACCCAGGCTCTGAGATCAAGCCCCAGCACTGGCCCCTAAAATACATTTTTTAATATATAAAACAAGTGAAAAATCTCCATCCCAAGTTCATTTTCAAGGTGGTCACTTGACATCTTGGTAGGGACATATATACACTCTTGGCCCATCTCTTAGCAAAGGCTCAGTTTCTTTCTTTCCTTCTTTTTTTTTTTTTCTAACAGCCAAATATTTCTGTCATCTATTTCATAATAACTATTTTTGTGATTGATTCAGTCTGTAATTCTTATTTCCATAAATTACCATCTAAAGGGGTCTCATTCATACCATGAGAGCAAAGCCCCTTAACAACTTTTCTAGTCCTTCTGTAACTTCTGTGCATGGCTTCTGTGAGGCCTGCCTGTGACTGGCATACAAGAGTAGCACCCAATTCTGGCTGCATTAGAAACTCGGGACATGTTGCCCAGTGATTCTTGAAGGGGTTAGGCCAAGACTCTTAAATGCTCTGGGCTATACTGATGTATAGCAAAGTGTGAGGCTGGGGAGCTGGTCATCAGGCTGTTATCATGGTTATGGGCTCTGGGCTGGTTGATCCCTTTCACCTCCCCCATAAGCTGTTCCCTTATTTTTCAGTCACAGCCATTTCCCAGTTGGAAACCTTCCATAGCTCCCCACTGCTGAACCCAGCAGCTCTCTTTAGCCTGTTTTTGCAGCTTGTCACACACTGATCCTCATTAGGGAAATCTAGAGCTTCTCTTCATACAGAATTTGCATTCCATCTGTGTCTTCACTCTCATTCTGTTTCCGTTTGTGCTGCTTTGTCTGCACTCCTGGCATCTTCAAAGTTCATATCAAATGCCACCCCCTCCACTAACCTCCCCAGAGCACTGCCCATCGCCTGCCTCTTACCAAACTAGAAGGGAACATCTCATTCTCTGAAATCTCTACCCTATTTCTCACATATCAGATTATTCACATCTATCTTACATTGTGATGTATTGAATATTATCAGAGTTTCAAATAGATTATGGGGGGATTCACAAATAAATACATGAACTAACAAAAAAGCAAGCCCTTTTCTGCCCCCAAAAGGAGAAAAGAGCATAAGAGGAGAAAAAGTCTTTCTCTTGTATCCCACTGTGGTCAAGAATATAAAAAAGAATAAAAATCCACCAGCACAAAGTCCACTGTACACAAGAGCTGTAGTAGCATAAGATGCTGTAGTAGCATACTTGTCTTTGACTTTGAAGGAAATTAGCTCATATCTCTGGCTAATGATCAGGATTGATCACTATTTACATCTTTCCCTATGGCCCTGGCCTTAGGAGACTAGTCCTTGAAGTGAGATCCTAAAAGCCAGGGGGCTTGCAGCTTGTAGGACAGGAGATTTGTACAGGCCCCGCTGGTACCCAGGTGTTACTGACCAGCCTCTGACCAGGCCTACCAGCATCCCCGCCCCCCCCCCCCCCCCCACACACACACCCTTAGGAGACTTATCAGATATTCTCCCCTCCTCTCACTTATGCAGTTCCAGAACTACCAGATTCCTCCAAAGTGACCCATCTTTTGCTCATGCTGTTCTGGTGATCTGATAAGGCTACTCCATCTTTAATCATTGGCTTAAATGTCACTTCCCCAGAACAGCTTTTTCTGCTCTCACAGGACTGAGTCAGGACATTCCAGAACACACGTACACACACATACTGTCAAATACATATGCCTGTGTATATATGTACTTATATATGTATGTATACATGACAGCACATATATATCTATATATATGTTTATATTTCCTCTTGTGACCGTTTGGAATATTTATCTTCTCCACTTTAAACATCATGAGGGCAGGTCCTGGGGTTTGAACTCAGGGCCTGGGCATTATCACTGAGCTCTTTTTGCTCAGAGCAGACACTCTACCATGTTGAGCCACAGCTCCACTTCCACTTTGCTTTTTGGTGGCTAACTGGAGATAAAGAGTCTTGACTTCCCTGCCAGAGCTGGCTTAGAACTATGATCCTCATGTCTCAGCCTCCTGAGTAGCTAGGATTACAGGTGTGAGCCACCAGTGCCTGGTGCTGCTATCCCCAGCCCCCACACACTATTGCTTGTACAGAAGATATCCAACAGTATTCCAAGGACATTCACATGAGCTTTGGGGGGGGGAGGGGGAAGGTACGAGAATGTAAGAAGGGCTGGGAATGTTAATGTGGCTTAGTGGTAGAGTGCTTGCCCAGCATGCATGAAGCCCTAGGTTCAATTCCTCAGTACAATATACACAGAAAAAGCCGGAAATGGCATTGTAACTCAAGTGGTAGAATGCTAGCCTTGAGCAAAAGAAGCCCAGGGACAGTGCCTATGCCCTAACTTCAAGTCCCAGGACTGGCAAAAAAAAAAAAAAAGAATGTAAGAAAATTATGAAGATTTCTACAATGCTTCCATCTCAAATCTTTGCTCCTTCCCAATGACTGATGGCATCCTAATTTCCACATAGTGAGACCCCCAAAATTCACAAACAACTAAGCTTTTCTTGAGATCATTTGGGAGAATTCTCATCAACATTGGCCCCATTGTCCCAAGGGAAATCACATTTTAAGCTCTGGTCCATGAACAGATACCATCCTAGGTACTTATAATGACCACCCTAGGTACTTGTAATTACTAAGAAACAAAGAAATTGTTTGATGATTTCTATCTGACAGATAAGAAATCTGAGATTCTAAGGTTGGAGCCATGTAGCCTGGAGCAAGCAAGAACAGGAATTAGACCTTGTTTAACAGAAAGCCCATAGGAAGGCTGGGCTTCCTATAGTGGCTGAGCTGGAAAATAGTTTTTTATTCTGCTTTTTTTTTTTCATTAATTCCTTCAGTGTCCTTGACCCAACCATCTCATCTCTAGAGTTTTGATTTGCTCCATATAGAGATAATATCTGAAGATTGAGACCAGGCCTTCAGAAGTTTCTGAACAGCAATGAAATACAGCATCCCTTCAAGATGATTACTCCCCTCCTTCTCCCTCCCCTTGAGAACCAACAGATGGCCTTCTCCACATTTGAAAACTGCTCCTTCCAAGGTCAGTTATGCCTACAAATCAGTGCAGGCTTTCTTTTCCATCACAGAAACTCCAGCTGGAAATCAGCTCTAATTCTTTCTCCTGCGTAGGCCTTGCTCTAAATAATATATTTTGAAACCGAACTATTTTGGGGCCAAGAAATCTGTAAATCTGAGCTGATTCATCACTTTCTCCATCCGGTTGGTGCTCTCCTGCTTCTTCTGCTTCGTCAGATAATGATGTTTCTCTCTGCTAACAAATTCTCCCTGGCCTGTGTAGAGTATTCTCTTCTTGTCACAATAAGATTCTTTGTAAATGATTAACGACCTGGTTGGATAGAGTCTCAAAAAATATATCTAAAGTAAATAAAAGACTTGGATGGGATGGAAGTAAGGGTAGGAAAAGAGGGAGGGAGGGAAGGAGGGAGACAGGGAGACAG
This sequence comes from Dipodomys spectabilis, assembly GCF_019054845.1. NCBI lineage: Eukaryota > Metazoa > Chordata > Mammalia > Rodentia > Heteromyidae > Dipodomys > Dipodomys spectabilis. Next base: position 13,721,303 of record NW_024870824.1, read on the forward strand.
GAAAATGGAAAAAGAAAAAAATAGAGATGTAGTTACAGAACAGTAGAATCAAAACCAATTGTGGTTCACACCTGTAATTCCAGCTACTCATGAAGCTGAGATCAGAGGATGGCGGTTCAAAGACAAATCTATGAAACTATTACCTCCATTTAACCAGCCCAAATCTAAAAGTGAAGCTGTGGCTCAAGTTACTACTAGTGCTCTATTGAGCACTAGCCTTCAGTGAAAAAGCTAAAGAACAATATCCAGGCCCTGAGTTCAAATCCCAGTATAGGCATTAAAAAAAAGTGTCATTTAGGGCTCCAGACATATGAACTCCTGGTTGTCTCAATTCATAGAAGAATGGAATGATAACATAATACTCAAAATGTATTATTTTATAAATTGTTCTAGCTAGTTTTGATAACTTTATCCCATAAGATTTACCTTCCTATGTTTTTCTTGGATACGTCTATATTAAAATGTGATTGCTTTCTTTGGGGACATAATTGCTAGTACATACAATGTGGAAGAGAGCAGTCAAAATAAAAGTGAGTGTCATGGATGCTCAAGAGTGGGTAATTGAGAACTGGCCAATGTTTCCTCAATGACAGAAAACATTTCAGAAAACCTATGCTATTTTTAAATAGTATGTTAGTATCTTAAGAGTGTGAACACACACACACACACACACACACACACACACACACACACACACACACACCATGGCCACAAAATTATAACAGTGCACTATTAGAAGCAGTACAATTAGAAGAGAAAGGTCATGCTGCTTGGATCTATTCCTGTTCCATTTTTCTTTTCCAAGTCCTTGTCTCTTTGGAATTAAAGATAGTCTTTTTTTTTTTCCTTTTGTCCTTCCTTCCTTTCTTCTTTGTGCCAGTCCTGGAGATTGAACTCAGGGCCTGTGCACCATCCCCATGCTTTTTTGCTCAAGATTAGCACTTTACCACTTTGATCCATAACTCCATTTCCTAAAGATGGTCTTTCTAAATCCATTCCACCCCTTCGCTTCATATGGCTGACAGTCTGCTCAACTTACTGAGTCCCACCATGACCTCCAGCTCCTCTTCCTTCCAACTCTGCCTCTGCTCCCTCTTTCCTTACTCAGTTTCCTAAAGACTCTATTCATTTCATTACCAGTGTAGAGAAGTGAGATTCATTCTCAATATCTCTGTTGTACCACTGACTGATGTAGAAGTCCTATTGATCCTGTTTTTAAAACGTCCCACTAAGCTGAATGCCAATGGTTGTTCACACCTGTAATCCTAGTTACTCAGGAGGCTGAGAGCTGAGGACTGTGAGCTAGCCCAAGCTGAAAAGTCCATGAGACTTTTGTCTCCAAAATTAACCATTGAAAGTCTAAAAGTAGAGCTATGGCTGAACTGGTAGAGCACCAACCTTGTGTGGAAAAGCCAAGCAAGAGCATAAGGCCTTCAGTTCAAGCCCCAGTATCTCTCTCTCTCTCTCTCTCTCTCTCTCTCTCTCTCTCTCTCTCACACACACACACACACACACACACACAGGTCTATCTTGCTAATGAATCCCATTTCCCTTCCATGCCCTGTGTGCTGCTCTGACTCATGCCTTCTCTAATCTGCATCAGGCATTTATTGCCTAAATGACTTCTTCTTCCTCTTCCAACTCCTTGAATATTCCCCCCACAACTTCTCATTGTCATTCCCCATACAATACACAATCTTCTCACACACCAGAAAAGCTCACAAACATACAAAATCATCAGTGCAAAAGTGCCCATAGACCAACATGCACATAGGTATACACATAGTTTACAACTTCAAATCACACTCACCCACTGGCCAGTTCTCCCCTCCATGTTCTCTACTTTTCCAGGTCTCTGTTTTTGTCCCGCCCTATCCCCTTATTTTTGTCTTCATCCAGTGTCCTTCCTTCAGCCAGACCACTAAGCTCTTCGATATCCAAGCAATACTCCACTCCTGTAAAACCCATGAGCCTGTCTTCCTTCCTTCCAGTTGCACTTGAACATGTGTATCTTTAATATGCCAAGGAGTTTTGTTGGCCCTGCCTTTCTTACTGGTCCTTGAGTCCCAAAATTCAGAAAAATTTAACAGCAATGAGATCAAAGAAACTTGTGGTGAAATCCCTGCCTGCTCTTACTATCTTGGCAAGTAAATTGTCTAAACTTTTTTTTTTTCACGTTGAAAACAGAGATCCTGGCCACCATTTTCAATGTTGAAATTAGGAATATATGAACTAGAATAGATGTAATATTGGGTTAAAGTATGCACCCAAAAGACTTGCAGCCATTATAGTTAGAACTATTAAGACCCCCCTTCCCCCAATATATAGCAAGTGTTAATTACATGAGTGGATTTTGTTTTCAGTCCCTTCTATATCATTAAAAGCATAGCAAGGCATAATGTCACACCAGAACTTCCTAACACTTACACAAGGTAATCAGAGATGTTACTATGATTCTCATTTTACTCATTTTACCAGTGGGGGAAAATAAGAATTGAGAGCACACGTTACTTTTCCCTGCAAATAGCCCAGATAAGGCCAAAACTCAGCCTTCTGATGTTACTTACATGTAAAATAATGTTTTACACTTAAGAAAATCGAGTCTATCTAAAAATAAATAGCTGTTCTATCTTTAGTCCTGCACTGGGTGCTGTTCTTAAATATTGTTATTTTACAGAAAAATAAATGTATACAAGATCACACCAGAAAGATGCCAGAAAAAGGACAGGCACCCCAGTTCAGAGCAGATACTAGAAAATGAGAATACTAATGGGAACTAAATCAGGTTACATCATTCCTTTGCTTCTAAGTCCCCCAGGGACCTCCTCAGTTTCAGAATGAAGTCACCTTTTCATTGTGTTCAAGCCTCTCTACGGTCCAGATCCTACCTATCTCTTCCATAATGCTGTCTTTCTTTTATTCATTACACTGAAGTCACATTGGCCTTTGCTTCTCATATTTTCCAAAGGTTATCACTGCCTCAAGGCCTTCGTATTTACTGTAACGTCTGGAGTCCTCCTTCCCCCAGATTTCTCCTCTGCTGGTAACTCTTTGTTATTTAGGTCATGGGGTCAAAATCTTCCCTGTCTACTCTAACTTTGGCTTTCTACTAACCAAAGTTCATATCATGTCCTTAGCCCTACCCTAATCTCTTCATATCATTTATCACTATTTAAATTCTGAACCTTTCTTTTCATCCACAGCTCTTGATTTTTATTTTCTGCTCTACATTGAGTACCAGAGCACTATCTGGTACACAGTAGGTAGTTATAAACATTTGCCACATGGATGCACGGGTTCAGTTCACAGTAAGCTCATCTCTAGAGCACTAAGTTCTATACTTAACAATATAGACACATAAAATCCCCCAAATGAAAAGCAAAGCAGTTTCCTCCAAATCAGAACTCCCAAGAAGAAGTGAGCCAATTCTAAATCTTTCTTAAATAGTTGAGAACAAAGGACTCTTGTTTTTATTTATATCTAAGGAAAGCTGAGTCTCTTGGCAAAGGAGACTCTTGGGAGACACTCCCTCCTTCTGAACCAAGAGGTCACACATGCTTCTTGTCCAACTTTGAGCTCAGCCCCCTGCTCTGGTTTAACTCTGGAGATGTTATCTGACAGCCTGTAAGTCATAGCCCATGGCGCTCTGCTGTCAGAGAGCAAACTTAGACTGCACAGCTCATATATAATCAACAAAATGTTTATCAAGAGGCAAGAAGGGATCCTTAGGGAAGCTTAATTTTGATGATTATCATCAAAATGATCTGGAAACTTCATTTCTAATGCCAATGCCTAGTCCACGTTAAGGTTTCAAAAATCTTAGAAATAGATTCAATTATTCACAACAAATACATACTTTCTTTCAAGCAGATAGGAGACAGCTCCTCCTATCTTCCTCAATTTTCATTGGAATATCATGAAAAGTAACAGCACCTACCGGCCTGTTATCTAATAGGGTGATTTTGCACACTCCAGAAAAACGGAAGTTCCTATCTCCCTATTTCAGGCTGGTATCATAAAGAAAGTTAGAAAAGACTCTGCCAAACCCACAATCCTTGCTTATGTAGGCCAGTGAGTGCCATTTAAATGGCTGGGGCCTTATTTTCCTGGATCTTTCTGGTAGTTGACATATTTACAAAGTAAATGTCGGCACACTCCTAGCAACTTTCCCTTTTCTTCTTCACTTTTCAACAGCCTAGTCACAAATTACCCTGCATGGGATTCAACAGGAAGTTACACAAAGCAAAATGTGAACTGGACTTAATGTTAATTATGTCAAATCTGATAGCAGCATAAGCCGCTGAGGATCAAGAAGCTTTTTGAATGTGAAGCTATTTCTACTACATTAGCTTAAAACTCAGAGCCAGTCTTATCCTCCCAGCCCACCTTTAAAAAGAGATTCATGACACAAAAATAATCACAGAGGTGTTCAGATTGTGATCAAGTTGCTTAATTTATGTTCCTTGTGGCCAGCTCTTTATCACTCGGACACCAGGGCAGATGTGGCGAGCAGATCAGCTGGCTTTTCTCTCCCTGCTTTATGAGTTAGCTCTTTGACTCCCTAGGGTCTCCTCTTCCATAATACTATAGTTGAGTTTAGGGAAAAGGGTGAGGTTAAAAGAGAAGATGTGAACTAAAAAGAAAAAAAAAAAGTAGATTCATGAAATGCACCTGTAATAGGCTGGTAATTATTAAAATAGGCTTTAAAAGGGGCTGGGGGTGCACACTGTAAAAAGGCACTTATCTGTAATTAATTGAGCCTCTTAGGTCTAAATTGAGAAAAATACAAAAATCAATAATTTTAAATGTGTCATACTTATTGACACTAATGAAACCCCCTGAATAAGCATTTAATGCAACTGTGCTGCTATTCTAAATTACACTCCTCAGTGAGTGAACATTACAAGGTCAGGTCAGTTCCCCTGGGCTTCACAAAGCTGATGTGATCAAATAGACAGGACTTTGCTCAGGCTGTACTTGGTGCAGTCCCTCAGAGGCTTGCTGAACTGTCCATGGTGCTGGAGAAGCAGGCCTTTGCCCTTTCCCTTTGAGTTCGTTCCGCAGGACACATACATTCAGAAATGTGACCATCCCTTCCTTGTTTTCTTGGAAAATGAAAATACCTGAGACTTAATATTTTCTTCCCTGCAAGCTTTAGTTTGATTATACTACCTCAATAAATTACCTTCTTTTGTTCTTTTATCTCTCTGATACTCACAACCCCACTTAGGTTTCGCTGATTTGCAGAAGTATACTATCTTTCCAACTAAACTGGAAGATTAAGGGTTGTAGAAATGCCCATAGACAGGTTGGAATAATTAGATTTAGATTGAGACTCCACTAATTTGTTACATGACTAATATGGTTAAGTTACTGTTTGTGCCTCAGTTTCTACAATTGTAAAAAGAGGTAAGTAATACACCCTCACCTTTGGGGAATATGAAACACAGTGGTGTATTTCAAAGTACATTGCATGCTGACATGCTATAGCTGCAAACATTACTGCTCCACCTTTTACAAAGTTTTAGTACAGAATTCACAATGAAAGTTTGTGTTTTCTCATCCAAAAGGATCAGGATGGGTCTAACAGAATGACAGATCATCCTATGCACAAGAGTTTTATGAACAGTAGATGCAAGAAATCAACATAAAAGAGAAGGTGTGAACTAAAAAAAATGTAGCTTCTACTATAAAGTTAAATCCTGTCAAATCAACTAAGGACTAAACTTCAACTACAGCCATATCCAGGTCCTTTCTAACTGCTGTTTCTAGTACTTGGTAGTCATTGAAAAAACAACAACAAAAACTAACAACCAAAAAGAAAACAACCCACAAAACATCTTAGCATGCTAGGTATACACTGATTTTCAAACAGCTTCTGAAACTTAGCTTCCACTTCAAAGACAAAGTAACTGATTTCAAGGTGCTTAACCCACTCAACACAAAGCAAGCATGCTGAGGTGAATTTTGAAGTCAGATTGGGTGGAATTCAAAGCTACATCTTTTAGTAATCAATTCCTCAGTCCTCAATATCTGAGTTTTCTGGGTTCAGATTAATACAGAAGCAGGCCAGAATTTCTTGGGTTCCTTATTCTGAGATAGAACTTTTCCCCCTTAGGTGATGGTACTAAATCCAAGCCTCAGCACAGTGTCGACTACTATTGACCTACCTCTGTAGCCTCTAAAGTAGAACTGTTTTGAGGACCCAAGTCTAGAAAGTTAAGAGCTCATCTGGAAAACAAATTCTCTCATGAGAAGGGAGAAAATGGGAAGATTGCTTTGTGCACTAACTGTAGGTAGTCATCTAGGTTCCATGGTGCAACAAACCAAAGGTGAAATACATCCCTGGAATCAGAAGCTCACTGGCTTGCTCATTTACCAATTCAACATTCCTATGTAAAGCTGGACCTCAATTCAAATGATGTTAACTTCAACAATGGTTTTATAAATCATACTTGTGTACTTCTTTATCTATTAAAGTCTTCCCATTCTTCATGATCCAGTTGATTTACTTCTCTCCAAGATGGCTTCAACTCACAGTAATCTTTCTCTGTAATCATATAATTCCTGTCTCTACCATCTATTTGTCAACAAATTACTTTTTGCCCTGGGATATCTTTGTTTTCTTGCATTGTCCTATGAGCTTATACTTTCTAACTTCATCTTTATTTGGGCACAGGCTCATGGGAGGTGCTAAGAATTAAGGTGAAGTTAGAATTTACTACACTTCAGTGAAACTGCTTATTACATTTCTGCTCCTTTCTGAATTAAATCCATGGTTACTTTTCCTGTAGTACTGATTATTGAATCCATGATGTCTAACACAGTAGGGATAAAACTCCATATATAATTGGAATAGTTACAAGAATAAATGGCCAGCTGAATTGGGACTATTGCCCAGATCTTATCCCGTAACCATCAGCTATTAGTACAATAATTCAAATATCTAGTTCAAGAACTTAAACTATATTCATGAATGAATTGATTTTATGTGCATGAGAGTCACTTTTAAAAGCTCTATTGGAAATCTGTGTTTATAAATTCTCTTTGCAAGCATCACAACAACAACAACAACAACAACAAATGCAAAAAAAAGCTTTGAACAAGCTTTGACAAGCAGAAATGGTTAGATAAATTGATGTTAGGTGAAATGAACCCCAAGATAAGGCTCATATAGTTTTTCTTTCTTGCTATTGTTTCTAACATATTTATAAGATAACATATTTATTGTTTTGTCCCTCCCCCATGGCATAACCCCTGTTTTCACTGTATTTGATGTTGGTATAATTTGGGGAGGGGAAGGGAAAAAACAAATTGTTTAAATAAGGATACAGATCAACCCATAGCAACAATGAAATGTATAAGACGTTATGTCGAAAAACGAACTTTACAACTTTGGCGGGGGGGGGGGGCGGGGGGGAGATTGGGGGAGGGTGTGGGATGGCAGGGATGGTAAGAGGAAACAAAGGAGGAGGCAACGATGCTTGATAAGAAATGTAGTCATGGGGCTGGGAAGGTAGCTCAGTGTTAGAGCGCTTGCCTTGCATGTATGAGGCCCTGGGTTTGATTCCTCAGCACCATATAAGCAAAAAGAAAAAAGCTGGAAGTGGTGCTGTGGCTCAAGTGGTAGAGCACTAGCCTTGAGCTGAAGAGCTGAGGGACAGTGCCCAGGCCCAGAATTCAAGCCCCACAACTGGACCCCCCCCCAAAAAAAAGAAATGTAGTCATTACCTTGCTTATGTAATTGTAACCCCGCTGTATGGTATTATCCAACAACAACAAAAAAGTAATAATTTTAAAAAAGAGAAAGAGTAGCTAGATTACATCTATCATTCATGCCTTAACACTTTATGAACTCTGACTTTTCAAACTGCCATAACTGTATATTAACATACCCAGTAAGACTGTGGTAGATGCTGGGCATATATTAAAAGCAGCATGGTTTTTCCCTCATAGAACTTACATTCTAACCAACTCAGTCAAAAGAGGCCATTGCTTCTATTTGTTTATACACTGAATATTGTATAACTTCATACACAGCAATGGGTTTCTCTTTCCTAGCTCTGCTGCATCTCTAATAATAACAAGGGAAGAACACGTGACACAAGCAGTTAATCTTATTGAATAAATCCCTTAATTCTCTTGGTAAATACTGAGAAAGAAAGGAGATAATAGAGAAAGAGGGCCCAGAAATACACATTAATCCTTTTTTCCATCTTCTACCTACAGCCTTAAATAGAATCACTAAGACAATTCCTTGAGAGTGAACAATCTCTGTCTTGCTCAGGGGAGAGTATTGGAAATCTCCATAGCTAATTTGGAGTTTACGCAAAAATCATTCTAGGGTACTCTCTTTCATGGTGGGTATCTGGGCTCCCTCCATTAGAGGTGAAGGAGACAGCCTCTCCGGAATGACACCCTAACTCCATGGATCCCACAATTGCTTCTATGCATTCTCTTAGAAGTGTTTCTCTCCCTCTTCTTTGTTGCAATGGCATTTTGGGTAGTGCTTTCAAGTTAACTACCAAACCAGCAAATGAGGATCTACAAACCAGAATCAAGAGCTGGTGCCTTGCTTTTTTTAATTAAGTTTTTTATTGTGAAAATTCTGTACAAAGGGGTTACAGTTACATGAGCAAGGTAATGAGTACATTTCTTATCCAGCATTGTTGCCTCCTCCTTTGTTTTTCCCCTACCATCCTTTCCCTCCCACCTCCTCAGCTACCCCCACCAACCCTAAATTGTAAAGTTCATTTTTCGACACAGGGTCTTGTCTTGTACATCTCATTGTTGCAATGGATTGATCTGTATCTCTATTTAAACAATTTGTTTTTTCCCTTTCCCTCCCTAAATTATACCAACATCAAATACAGTGAAAATATTCTTTTTTAATAGATAATGGCATTAGGTGCCAAAGAATGCGCTGCTTTCTTTGCGATGAGTTTTTATGGTCTTAAGTCTTTAGAAGCTCAGATTCCATCTGTGACAGCAGACTGTTGTAGAATTCAGCTATTAATAGCTGCTGGTACACACTTACTCAGAGCTAAGAGGCCCAGGGCTGAAGAGAGAGACAGATGGAGATAATACCAGAGGGTGGCTATATGGACAAAAAAGAGGATCTATTTTTTCCCCCAACACAAAACAGACAACACTAAAATACACGATAATCCTGTTTTATTGCAATCCAAACTCTCCAAAGAGATGCCCCCTCCCTGTGGAATTCTCAGGTCTGGTTCTAAACCACATGTGATTTATCACTGTTTCTGATGTTCACATAACTCATTTCATGGTGGTTACAGAGACAAAAACATCTAGATGTTTAACAGCCCAGATTTAGAAAAATGATACCAAAGATTCACACAATCAGGAACAATTTGGCCATTATTCAAGGAAAAAAATCTTAACTTTGATAGTAGGCATTCTTCTTCATCAGAAATATTTTCCTTGACACAGAGTACAAGGAACAACAAATGAACCAAACAACACAGACACTTCTGTGTTAAAGAAAGACCTAAGGAAAGACTCTCAGCCATCTAAAATCTATTTTATGTTATTTAAAACAGTTATGATCTCAGTTCTTTACTATCTTTTCTATTATGAGAATAAGAATAATACATTGTAATACAAGAATCACACCGCTATCATATTCAATCTCTTTCTCTATCCTGAGGTTTAAAGTTTAGAACTTATGCTTGTTAGGAAGGCACTCTAGCATTTGAGCCATGCCCTCAGTACTTTTGGCTTTCTTTTTCAAATACAGTCTTGCATTTATGCCTAGGCCAGTTTAAATAGTAGCCCTCCTACTTATGTCCCTTCTAGTTAGAACCATAGGCGTACACCATCATGCCTAACTTCTCTTGACTAAGATGGGGTCTTGCTTTTTTTGCCTGGCTTACCTTAAACTACAATCCTCCCAAATTCACTAAGAGTACAGACATTAGTCACCTTATTGTGATCATTTTCTATTTGTTAATCATTCTTTTGAACTACAGTTTTATAAACCACCTATTTTTTGTTTTTTTTTTGTCGGTCATGGGCTTCAATTTGGGCCTGGGTGCTGTCCCTCAGCTCTTCAGCTCAAGGCTAATGCTCTACCACTTGAGCCACAGCGCCACTTCCAGTTTTCTGGAGGTTTATTAGAGATAAGAGTCTCACAGACTTTCCTGCCTGGGCTGGCTTTGAACTGTGAGCCTCAGATCTCAGCCTCCTGAGTAGCTAGGATTACAGGCGTGAGCCACCAGTGCCTGGCTTAACCACCTACTTAAAAAAATTATATTTGTATATATATTTTTAATTGTAAAGATACTGTACACAGGGGTGACAGTTACATGAGTAAGGTAATGAGTACATTTCCTATCGAGCACTGTTACCCCCTTCTTTGCTTTTCCCCTATCATCCATTCCCACCTCACCTCCCCAACTCCTCTCTCCCTCCCCACAAAGTTGTAAGGTTCATTTTCAACATAGTGTCTTGGATATCTCATTGTTACAGTAGGTCAACCTGTATCCTTATTTCAGCATTTTGTTATTTCCCTTCCCCTCCCCAAATGAGAAAAATGTATATACAATATGTAGGGCAAATACAGTAAAAACAGGGATTATTCCATGGGGGAAGAACATACAAAAGAAACAAAAAAAAATCACATAGTACATTGTAAGTACATTAAAAACAACAGCAAAGATAAAACCTCTTGTTTCCTTATCTTGGGGTTCATTTTGCTTAGCATCATCTTGTATGGTCATATGTACATAGCTTTTGACTTTTTCTGCTTGTCCTAGACATATAATAGTTATTGCAAATAAGGGAAACCATGGGACCTATGTTTCTTTGGGCCTGGCTTACTTCACTTAATATAATTTTTTCCAAGTCTTTCCATTTTCTAACAAATGAGGCAATGTCATTCTTTCTGATGGAGTCATAGAATTCCATTGTGTGTGTGTGTGTGTGTGTGTGTGTGTGTGTATGTGTGTGTGTGTGTGTGTGTGTGTGTGTGTGTAAACATTTTCTTGATTCATTCATCTGCTGAGGGTCATCTGGGTTGGTTCCATATCTTAGGTATGGTGAATAATGCTGTGATAAACATAGTCGTGCTGGTAGCTTTAGTATGGCCTTGTTTGTAATTATTTGGGTAACTGCCCAAAAGTAGGATTGCTGGGTCACAGGGGAGCTCTATGTGTAGTCTTTTGAGGAACCTCCATATTGCATTCCAAAGTTAACCACCTACTTTGAAAAAAAAAAAAAACACTCTGGTTGGTGAATGGGAGTGTGTGATACCTTGATATGTGATTTCTCACTGAACTGAATGACTAAATAGAGCTTGGGTAAAAGTCCATTTTTAACTTGCAAAAATGTGGGGTTATGTTTTTAAAAACAGAATAATAGGAATTCTTGTGTGTAACGGAAAACAATAAGAAATAGAGAAGGGCCATCTTGTCTTGCCTAGTCTGTAACACGGGTAGACTGGCCATGTACTTGTGAAGTCAAGCACAAGTTAAGAGGAAGAGGTACATTTAAGCTGCCTGGCTGAGATGACCACTCTGTTCTCACTCTTCAATGTGGCTCCTAGCAATTGAGGTGGAGAGGCGAGGGGGAAGGGCAGTAGTGTTAAGAATGTGTGATCTGTTTCATCTAGAGGCAGTAAGATTTGGAAAGTAAAATAAAACTGCCTTAGGTGAAAGCAGCAAATATACAAATATGACAGGTTTATAATCATGGATAAGAAATCCAGCATGTCTCAGACTACCCAAAGAACCAAGAGTCTACACAATGAACATCTAGTTGTAATTACCCTTTGTACAGAGGACCATTTTTCAAAAAAATCAAAAACATTCCTAAACATGATAGTCATCTATTTAATTGTAAGAAAGCCAGCTAATAGTGTAGCCTAGAGACATGCTGAATTCAGGTCAAATTTTGTCTATCTTAATTTAGGGGGACCTCTGTTTTTCCAGTGGATTGTGAGGTTTTATGGTGAGAAGCCTTTTCTCTACCAAAGGCCACTTGAATATTTGTAACATCATTCACTGGCCATACAAAATTATCAGTACAGGCAGGCAGGCAGAAACATCCAAGAACCCATGTCCTATCACGTAACAAAGGATTTCAGGGACCTTGTAAGAGATTTTATGCAACACATACAGTGCAGTGTCTGGTATTGACTCAAGACCCAAATTGAAATTTCTTTCTCTTTTAATTTTTATATTAATATATACTACATTAATTTTTATATTAACTTATCTTTTTGTTGATTTTTTTGGTCGTGGGGCTTGAACTCTGGGCTCTTCAGCTCAAAGTGAACACTCTACCACTTGAGCCACAGCACCACTTCTGGTTTTCTGGTGGCTTATTGGAGATAAGAGTCTCAGGGACTTTCCTGCTTGGGTTGGTTTTGAACTCCAATCCTCAGATCTCAGCCTCCTGAGTAGGATTACAGGCATGAACCACCAATGCCTGGCTAACTTTTTATCTTTTAATATTTTGCCTTTGTTGTACTTCTATATGCAAAGTATTTCTAATGTTAGGGATAATTGGCTTTGAATTACAAGTGTCAGACCTTGATGAATCTTTATCAGCTTCCTCATCTGTAAAATAACTATCAATCATATTTACAAGAATATAAGAACTTGCTGGGCTACTCAGGCAGCTGAGGTCTGAGAATCATTGTTAGAAGCCAGCTTGGGCAAGAAAGTCCATCAGATTTATCTCTAATTAACCAGCAAAAGCCAGAAGTATAGTTGTGGTTTAAGTGGTTGAGCACCAGCCTTGAGCAAAAAAAAAAAGGCTAAGGAATAGTGCCTAGGCCCTGAGTTCAAGCCCTAGTACTAGCATACAAAGAAAGTAATGCCATATACTTGTTATATTCACCATGAGACATGAATTAATTTTTTTATTTTTATTTTTTTTATTGTGAAAGTACTGTACAGAGGGGTTACAATTACACGGGCAAGATAATGAGTACATTTATTATCAAGCATTGTAGCCTCCTCCTTTGTTTCCCCTTCCCATCCTTCCCATCCTCCCCCTACGAACTAATTTCTATGTGAAAATTAGTTTGATAATTTCACCTTCAAAATCATATCCACTTAATAAAGGTGATTAGACTTCAATATGAAAATATATGTAAGGTTGTACCATAGTACTAGAACCACAGCAAACTGTATTTCATGTCTCTTTCATGCTAAGCCAGTGAACATGCATGTTATAATTGACTAATAGCATCATTTGTCTATCATCCTACTGTAAGTCTCCACATCCATATGATGGTTTTTCTACAATACTCTCATTTCACTAGGGGCTGTATTTCATACTTTTGTTAATATTAAAGACAACAATTTAAAATGATCCTTCTATCAGATATTCCCACTTTTTAATTCGTTTCTAGCATTTTTTTCCCTCAAATTAGCTCATCCCTTCAAAATGCCTTCAAGGGCAATGTTATCAAGCTTATTGTCAAACAGAACACCTTAAACTTGTGAGTGAGCATCTCCTGCAGAGGGCTTTGAATCTACTTCCCTAAGAAGCTGGGAGATTTAACCTGGCTAATTCTGCCTCCAAGAAGCTTTACTAAGTAGCAAACAATTTCATTGTTACCCTTAAGCCTTTCTTCAGCCATAGCAAGAATACACACAAGGACCTAAGCAAGCAAAGACCTTAGACTTGAAAGAAAACCTGTGGGGACCTTCATAGGGAATTCCCTGTATGACATTAAATGTTGGCAATGGAAACAGCATTTCCCACCTAGGCTCTGCCTTCAATGTGACAAGGCAGTGTCTGATTTCAGGGCATTCAACGGTTATGAAATCTTGACACCTCACCTACTGTGGGAAATTGGAGCAGTTTCTCCATTCTCTCCCATTTTTACATTAAGCTCTGGTGAAGAGGAAGAAATGAGACAGATTGCAGAGTGCTCCAGTAGGCAGGCCCTATTTCTCTGTACCCACCCTCCTGTTCCCTCCTCCCTTCCTAACCCTCAACCTCACAGCTGAAATCATCAGGCATTTATTAATATTGATCTCCTTTGTCCCTATCAATAGTTGATGTTCAGAAACCAAATAATAGTCAACATGCAGCATTGTATTTGTGTTCATATAATACTTCAGGGAAATTAGAGATGACTCATTTGATGAATCAGTTTCTTTCTTTACCATTAAGAAATGGACTACCACTATCACCTATATCATATACTTTTAACCATGTGGTTCTAAAACATCCTTGGCAAAATGGGCCTACCATTTCACCAGTTATAATAACCAACTGTCTAGTGATTCCCTGGGTGTGTATAATTCTATTATCTCTTGAATTTGAAAAAGGATAGTTTTTATCTGTGGCAAATGACTTGTCTTTTTTTTTTTTTTTTGTCAGTCGTGGGGCTTGAACTCTGGGCCTGGGCGCTGTCCCTCAGCTCTTCAGCTCAAGGCAAGCGCTCTACCACTTGAGCTGCAGCGCGACTTCCGGTTTTCTGGTGGTTTATTGGAGATAGGAGTCTCACGGTCTTTCTTGCCCGGGCTGGCTTTGAACCGCGATCCTCAGATCTCAGCCTCCTGAGTAGCTAGGATTACAGGCGTGAGCCACCAGCGCCCGGCTTGACTTGTCTTTTTAATAATAGAAAACAGATAACATTGAGTACACACAATGAGCTTGTCCTCTTTATAGACAGTATATAATCCTTTTATTTTCATAATCCATATAGATAAATCCTATTATTATTCATGGTTTATTCAGAGGAGAACATGGTATTTTGACAGGATAGGTGACTTTACTAAGGTAATAATGGGTAGCTAGTAGCTGAATAGAACTGAGAATGTTCTATGTAAAGCAAGAGGTAAAATTTGTGAGTGCCTTTACACTGAATTTACAGCACACTGAATCATTTCAAACCCTTTTTGAGTTTGATTTGGCTATAAAAACTCACTTGTTCAACCTAGCTTTAATTTTTAAGGTCCAGACCCCTAATTGGTGCCCTAACAACATATAAAACCAAACACATATTTTTCTGAAAGATCAAAGCCTTTGGATTGTGTTCTCAAACTGGATTTCAGAAATAAGCATAAAAGGTGATCTTGAGGATTTTGCAAAAATTTATTTCCGCACTTATTATATAAGAGCAGAAAATAATGCTATTTATTTTTGTCTGTCAAGTATTTTACCCATAAAGAGCATCTCAAATAAAATGGCCACATTCTAAGTACACCACAGTGGCTACCTTAATGGATAACACAATTTTAGGATGGGCAAAGAAGGAACTTCTAAAATGGCAAAACATGGAAGAGAACCAGACAAGTTGACTTCTGAGGGATCTGAATGTCTAACCAGCCTCCTGGGGGACCTTTGTTCTCTATCACCATGTCCCATACTACAGTAACAGTGTCGTTTGGCAGTACTGGGGCTTGAACTCATACTCTCACACTTGCTAGGCTGATGCTTTATCACTTGAACCATGCCTTGGGCAATAAGAATGTCTTTCTTCTTGGTATTTTATGACCCCCTAGTAAGTTCTGTTTTCTTCTTCCTACCAGTTAGCTTAATATTCACCCATCCTATAGTATTAAAGATGTCGTTATCTATTAAAAGAATTAATGAAAAACAAAACACTGGCTGGGCCAGACACAAGAGTGAGTCTAGCAGAGACCCAAGGAAGCCACATAATAACATGGCTGTGACTAACAAATACTAACTTGCTTAATAAATCTTAAACCGTTCTTTTATATTGTCTTATGAACCTCCATTTTCTCTTTCTCCTGACAAGATTTCCTTCAAAAAAGTAAGAAAAGCAAAATATCAGCTTCCAAGACAAGATACACGTGGGGAAGGGAGGAGTAGAGACACTCTGGTGAGAAAGGGATCAGAGGCTCAGTCCACTCTTCCTCTCCACAGCCTCTAACATGTTTTGCGAAGTGTGAACCCTTGATAGCTGGTAACTGAAGGGCAGGGCACTCAATTCCATGTCATCTGTGTGAGAAGATCAACTGTCAAGGGAGTTCCTTGCTTCTTTGAGTGGCTGGACACCAGAAGATTCTTCCACATACTCATGTCCAGTCTCCTGCTCAATAACTTCAATTAGTTAGGAGCAGGATGCAATTGTGCCCTGCAGAATATTCATCTTCACTTAGATATCACATGTCTAGTCTAATTGAGCTTGTGGGAATAGCAGACAATTTAGGCTACACTGGGCCAAAAAAGTAAGGATTTAAGCCAGGGGCAAATGGTTTACTCCTATAATCTGAGCTACTTGAGGGGTGGGAATTGGGAGGATAAGGGTTCAATTCTGGTCCAGGCATAAACATGAGAACCGCAATCTATCTACAGCTAAACAAGGTGACCAGGGTCTATCATCTTTGCCATGTGGAAAATGCCAATGGGTGGACCGCTGTCAGTCTGGACATACTCAAAATACATTATTTGAAAAATAAAAGAGGCAAAGAATACTTGGGGTGTGGTCCAAGAGGTAGAGTGCTTTCCTAGCCAGTGCAAGGCCCTTAGTTCAAATGCCAGCACGGAAAGAAGGAAAGAAGGAAGGAAAGAAGGAAGAAAATTCTAAATCATAGGCATGATTCTTTAAAAGATTAAAGATCATATACCTATGTCATCTGGGAGTATAAGAACCAAGACTTGTACTTAAAAAGCTGAATACTCAGCCAGACACCAGTGGCTCATGCCTGTAATCCTACCTACTCAGGAAGCTGAGATCTGAGGATCGTGGTTCAAAGCCAGCCTGGGTAGCAAAGTCTGTAAGACTCTTATCTCCAATTAATTACATAAACTGCCAGAAGTGGTGCTGTGGCTCAAGTAGTAGAGTGCTAGCCTCAAACCAAAAGAGCTCAGGGACAAGTAACCAGGCATAGAGTTCAAACCCCAGGACCAACAAACAGCAGCAGCAGCAACAACAAACCCAAATACTCATTTTATTTAAGATTTTAAGACTCTTCAAATCTGTCGACCCTGTTAAGCAATCACCAGCCACTTGGTGAGCCAGGATTATACTGAAAACACATCTGAAAACTAGGATGATAAAAAACAAAACCAAACCTGATAAGCTTCTAATTCGCTGACATCTTGGCTAGTCACCGCCCCTCCCACCCCTGCTCCTGGGGGGTGCTGTGAGGCATGGAACTGAACTCACAGTGTCATCATTTCTGTGATATTATTCGCTCTTCTTTCCAAACGTTTATTTTTGCCTCCTCCAGGCATCAGGAAGAGCAGAAGAGCTCGTTCTCACACAATCATTCTGAGATGCTGCCAGGAAGTCGAGTTTATCTTTAGCATCATCTCTGGGCAAATAGTACAGACAGAGGAAAATAACATTTGGGGCCAAATGTTGCAAACTTGAGTGTTGTTTAGCCTGAATTTAAAGAGCTAAAATGGAGAGCTAATAATGTGGATTCTGTTTTTTTTCTATTTTGAGGAGAGGCAGTAGAGGAAAGAGGTTGGGCATCAAGTACCAACAGCTTTGGGCTTTAACTTGGATTTGATCAACACTGCCTGAGTACCCTTGCATAAACACAGCAATGACACCTCTGTGCCAGTCATTTTGCCATCCCAGAGCTCTGCAGTTCAAGTTACCTCTTAGAATCTATTTTTATACTCTTTGCCAAAGAAAATTACATTACTATTTGCATGGCTTGCTTGATCATTTAAAGGATAACATACAGAAATGTATAAAGCCCAGAACTAAGAATATAGTAATTGCTGACCAAATCTTGCTTCAACTTTAGATCAAATTAATCTCTCTTCTAAGTCAAGGTAGTGAATTAAAAGCATAGCTGTACTGTATCACTAGCAAAAACAAAACAATATTTATTGTTTTGTTCTATGAATCTACACTCTTAAAATAGTCCAAGTGTTTTGGAGGTTCATAGCGAGGCTTCAAAAGACTGTCTCAGATCTTAAACTTTTAAATAGTCCTCTTTGGCCACCAATTTGTTTTATTAAAACAAGATATAAACAGTTTCTTTTTAATTGCTATCCAGCAAGGATGGTGTAAAGGATGAGGAAATATCAGAACTATTCATTCAAAATCATCTATTCATCTCTTATAATGTATAAGATGTTGTTCAAGATGAGTGTAATAAGAGAAACAAATGTGTCTCTGATCTGATATGACTTACCTCCACTGGGTTTAGCTGGGGTATGGAGAAGAAAACTAGCCTAGGACAATAAAACAAACATGCACTGAACAATAGTGTCAAGAGTTCCATATTCTCTGCATTGTGTTATAAACAGGATGCCGAGATTCAGAGATGATGTAGTCAAGAAGCATTTTGAGAAGGGCAGTGGTATTTGGGCTGAGACTTGTGAGGTTTAGGGAAAACTACTCAGTGTACTTAAGGAACAAATACATCAAAACTCCAAGCAGCTGTTGGGCTGAAATAATGTCCCTGGCTCTTTCTGAATGCATTTAGTGTTCTCAGAACTCCACTATTCACAAGAACTAATTTTACCTGGGCTCTAGTTCATCTAAAAGATAACATCAACTACTCTTGGGTAAAAGATAACCGTTTTTTTTTTTTGTTTTTTTTTTAATCATTGTAGAGCTCTCAAAGGAGCTGCTTAGCCCAGCTGGCTTTGCTCTCCCTGGCCCTACTACTTGGGAGAAAGGAAAGGAAGAAGAAAGGAGGGAGCTAGATTATTCCAGGATAAAGGCACCACTGGCACTTCCTGGTTAGGGCAACCGGCCTATCTTTACCTTCTAAACATCCTTTTAGGTAAAAGGGGACACAACTCAGACAGAGGTGAGGCCCCTCCTGCTAGCAGAAGTGGAATCAAGTCAGGCAGCAGCTTGGATTTCCCAAAGCGCTTAAGATTCTCCGTCCTATGGACTGGGAGAACTTCAGAGGTGAGCCCTCTAAGATAGGGGTATATCCACACTCCCTAGCTCTGCATCTGTGATGCCAGAACCACCACATTCCATCACCAGAATGAAATACAACACATTCCCCTTCCCACATATGTATCTTTCACTAAACCCTGCTTGTTCGCTCACTTGAGTCTTCTCATTCTTCACAACAAGAAATTCTTCATCACCTCTTAGGGAATAAATGTCCTAGGAAACTACAATCCCTCTGATCTTTCAGGAATTTGTGATAGGTTATGGATTTCCTAGCTTTCCCCCCTTGTACAGAGGAGCCTGGTACAGGAGTCAAATTCTCAAAGGGTTCAATCATGCCTCTCAAAATCCTCCAAAGGCTTAAGGACCTGAAACTGTGTGTTTGCAGGAAAATAGATGGAACTGGAGATTACCGTGCTAAGCGAAAAATAAATCAAGCTAAAACAGATATGCCAAATGTAGAGCTGAAAAGCAAATAAGAGCAATGCAAGTGTAAAATGGGGACTTGTTCGGGAGTGAGAACCAGTAGGAAGGAAGAGGGCAAAGAGGGGTGAATGCTATTGAAGTGCTTCATACACATGTATGATAAAAGGACAATAGAATTAAATTACTTAGAACAGCCAGGAGATAGTGCCTGAGTCATGCCTGGAATCCTAGCTGTTCAGAAGGTTGGGATCATAGGATTGCGGTTTGAAGCTATCTGCAGCAAAAAGTCCACGTAATTTCATCTAAAAATAATCAGCAAAAGTACACAGTTGGGGGCTGGGAAGGTGGCTCAGTGGTAGAGCGCTTGCCTTGCATGCCTGAGGCCCTGGGTTCGATTCCTCAGCACCACATAAGCAAAAAGAAAAAAGCCGGAAGTGGCGCTGTGGCTCAAGTGGTAGAGCACTAGCCATGAGCTGAAGAGCTGAGGGACAGCGCCCAGGCCCAGAGTTCAGGTCCCATGACTGGACCCCAAAAAAAGTACACAGTTGGAGGCATGGCTCAAGGGGTAGAGCACCAGCCAAACAAGCATGAGACCACAAGTTCAAACTCTGACCAAAAAAAAAACAACAACTGAAAAAGAATAGGGGGAGTTAAGACAAAGAGTGATGGGGTATACACAGATATACGGAAATATCACAGTGAAACATATCTTCGTGTAACTAATACATGCTATTCAAATACTAAAAGACTTTTTTAAAGAACCTACATTCTAAATCTTCCAGGGTTCACTTGCAACTTATGTCATTTCCTAACAGCTACATTCTAAGCATTAATTCGAGGAAAAAATTAATTAACTATTTCAGTGTTTATTACCTGCTAATAACCCAATGCAAAGTAGTGAAAATGCACGAGACAAACTTTCTAATAAGTAAATTATATTAAGACAATTTTTAGTGCAGACCTTCTGTTCCAGGGCTTACAAATCACCCCTCATCGGGACCAGTCAATTAGGACTAACACCTATTTGTAACCCAAAGACATTCTGTCATCTACTAAACACAGGAGGAGAAATACACAGACCCAGTGACTTTAGAGCTTTTAATCCAATTGTCTTAACAAGAAGGGAGATTATACAATTGCCTCACCCTGAGAGAATACAAGATATTAGGTTTCAAGTCTCAAGAGAAATGAGCTCAGACTTGATTGCATACATTCCTCAGAGAGGGGACTTGGATCAGATCTATGTCAGATTGGAGACCACTGGTGACCTCTCACACCACAGGACAAAGGCACAAGTCCAAATATATAATCAATATGCATTTCTCAAAGACTCAATTTGTCCTTCCATAATTTGGAGATGGTTCTGCTTACTTCATCTATGATACGGAGATGTGATGACTAGGACATTAAAAAATACATATATGGAAATATTTCCAATTGCCAGACAAGTAAGAGGTTGCTATCTTCTCTCTTAGCCTCCCTGGGTGCCAAATAAACAATTGCAGGGCCCCTGGTCTGTGTCCCTGGGCACTGAAATGTATTCAATGCAGCAACTTCCAATCACCCATGGGGAAAAAACAGCCATCACAGGTATGGTAGAAGACCTACATACCTAGCTTCATTTTACAAAACTTAATGTTTGGAGTAAACTGCAGGTGCCATTCAGGACTAGGATCTAGTCCTCATCAGCATGTGTGTCTGCCCCAAGGAAGCCAGCTGGGTTTAGCACCTGCACGTCTATCCAGAACTTGGCACCTATGGATGATATTGTCTTCCCATAACTTTTAGTACTTTATCCCAGCATTCATTAAAATCCTGTAGTTATGCAGAATATAATTTTTAAAATTTATTTTTCAGCTGGGCGCCGGTGGCTCACCCCTGTAATCCTAGCTGCGCAGGACGCTGAGATCTGAGGATTGTGGTTCAAAGCCAGCCTGGGGCAGGAAAGTTTCTGAGACTCTTATCTCCAATAAACCGCTAGAAAACTGGAAGTGGTGCTGTGGCTCAAGCGGTGGAGTGCTCGCCTTGAGCTGAAGAGCACAAGGACAGCGCCCAAGCCCAGAGTTCAAGCAATGTTCTTAATGAATAAGTCCTTTCTCACACACCTTTTAGTAGACTTCAGAGTGCTTAGACTCATACTGCAACTTCATACCATCACTTACAAAGTGCTGTGAGATCTGGTTCATGCCTACCTCCGTGGGCTCCTCTGATGGCCCCCTCTCCCTTCCTTGCTAGGCTTTAGCCACACCTTGAATCTTTAGCCTGCCCCAGGCCTCGGGTCTCTCTCTCCTCTACTTTCCACAATTCTTTGGGTGACTGACTCCTTTTCAATTTTTTTTCCCTCTCTCACTTCAGGTCACCTCCACTGCAGCCACATAACCATGTGTATTCATGATGGTTTCCATCCCAGCATTATGTTGATTAGCTGGGTTGTTTTGTTGTTATCTATCTCCTCTACACACATGTAATCTCCTTGAAGAACAAAGACACTCTGTATGCTCAGATCACAGCTAGAACTCCAATGTGTGAACAAGAGCTAAGGTTGGTGTAATAGCTGCACTACCACCATTGAGTGGGTACTTACAAGTGAAAGAAGTAACCGGAGTATCATATACTAAATCGTGCTTGCCATGTGCATGCTCACTAACTTCCTTCAAAGCATCTGCTAGCCACATGTCACCACAACACATTTGAAAAGAGACTCATCTGAAATGTGTGTGACATAAACAAAATACACACTGGGACTTGAAAACGTGAAATGAAAAAAAAACTGCATATATTTCATGAATTTGACTATCTACTAAAAATACCGCAAAGAGAGAGAAGAGGAGAAGGAGAAGGAGAAAGACAGGAGCAAGACAAGAGAAAGAAAAGAGGCCTCACGCTCACTGAGTAGTCCACACTGGCCTCAAATGCTCAATCTTTCCTATTTAGTTGCCAGAATGCTAGAATTACAGCTATTTGCCAGCTTGAAACTATATTTTAATGTAGTAAAATATACTAATATAATAGCACAATATATACTATCAATATTAATAGCCAGGCTCTGTTAGCGCATACCTGTAATCCTAGCTACTCAGGAGGCTGAGATCTGAGGATCATGGTTCAAAGCCAATCCCTGGCAGGAAAGTCTGTGAGATTATCTCCAATTAATTACCAAAAAGCTGGAAGTGGAGCTGTGGTTCAAGTGGTAGAACATCAGCCTTGAGAAAAAAAACTCTGGGACAGTGCCTAGGCCCTGAGTTAAAGTTCTAGAGGAGGAAGGAGAGATGACAATAACAACAGCAATGGTTAAAGCTCCTATTTAATGAGGCACTAGATGCTCAGTTTTGCTCTCAGCCCTTCACATCTATTATTCCAGTTCTCAGCAAATTTCTGGGGTTGGTATTATTACTCCATTTGCTGATAGCAACTGAAGCCCAGATAGGTTTGGAGCTTTGAACCCCCTGAGGTTTGACTTCACAGCCTGCATTGACTCACAAGTCAATAAAACCTACCATAGTAGGTTTTCTCATCATCTTAGAAACAAGAAAACATAAGGCAGCAACATTAATTCACCTTCTCACAGTAGTGCAGTCAGGATCTGAAAGCCCTATTAGATGCCCTAAATACCTCTGTCTGTGCACCTTTCTCTCGCTTACATTACCATTGCTTCTCAACCCAGCCTGTCACTTCTTATTCTTCAGTTTACTAACATATTTATAAAAATGTTTTAGATTGACAGAGTAAAGAGGTCATATACAAATTCTTAGAAGGTATGTAAGAATTCTTAGGTACTTGTAGATTTTTTCTATTATGGACATCTGATGTGACAGTGTACATTAGATATAATTAATGAACCAGTCATTGGCTGATACAACGTTGACTCATTGTCTATTTCAATTTCTTTAGTTTTTAGCTAACGTTCTTTCCTCTCTTCTAGAACCACATTTATATTACACTTCTCATGTCTCCCAAGGCTCCTCTCATCTGTAAGACTTTCATTAGACTTTCCTTGCTTTTGATCTTGACAGCTTTGAGGAATATCAGTCAGGTATATTATAGGATGCCTTTCCTTGGCTTGATTTTGTCATGGTTGAAGACTACAAAGCTATCAATCAAAGGGACCCACTGTCAACGTTACTTAATGACCTTGATCACTTGGCTGATGAACCTCTAGTCAGGTCTCTCCACTGTAAATTATCTCCCTTCTCCTTTCTGCACTCTTAAGCAGTCATATGAATGATGATCAAGACATTGTATTCATAATCCAACATAATGAAGTGAAGCCTCTTTGTACAACTACTTGCCTAAACTTAAGGAACGTGAGCTGAACCCATTCACTGTGTCACCTGTACAATTAATTTGGAATTCTTGTACATGGGATATTTTCTTCTCTCACATTAGTATGGATATTTATTTTGTGTTTGGGAAACATTCTGGTGCTACTTGTGTTGTTGTTCAATCTGCTGTACTTTGGTCTTTGGGTTCTTCTAATTGGCTCTTTGTCTTTTTATGATGACATTGTCAAACTAAGTTGTTTTGTTTTGTTTTTCCCCAACATTTCCTTATTTTGTAGCTAGGAGACTCCAGGCTCATTTCATTTCCTTCTTCTGTAATAACATCAGAGACTTTGGCTTGCAGGAACTCAGTTTCTTTCACTGGAGAACGGTTTCAGAAATGGAAGTCAGGATGTTAGCTGTGCATATTGCTAGTATGGCGTCACATCTTTGCACTCAGCTGTCCCATAAATACACTTGTGTCTACAACCTATGTGTATGTATATAAATGTTTCTCTGTGTGATCACCTGTGTCTATACACTATGACTCCAACTACAATCCATCATCTCATGGGTCATCCCAACTTCCCTTTGCTCATCTGTAAGTCCCTACCCTAAGAGTGAGAATGAAATTGTGAGCTTTTTATAGTCTGAATACAGCCCAACCACAGTGCCGGGCACATCCAAGTTGATTTGCGATTAAGCCTACTCCATAATCTCAGTTCTCAGATACATTTGCAAATGCTACAAAATGTGGATTTCCAAAAGTGTGATATCACAACAACTTATTAGGGCAACAGTACAAGAGGATGCACTAACAAAGGTTCTCATTTATGTGGTGTTTTCATCCAACTCAGTGAAGGGAAAATGACAGTAATAGGTCTAAGCCATGCAGAAAGGTTCAGGCTTCCCTGCAAAGGATTCAAGTGGCATAAAATGGTTTGTTTCTCCACAGCAATTTACATTTATTAAAATAGATAATAGGCATAATCATTGTCAAAACAGAGCTTCCACTCTGTGCCATGTCTTAATATATTTTCCAAGTTCCTGACAAACAGGCACAAAGCCGTGGCAGATTAGACTCTAAGTGGAGGATCAGTCTAATAGCACTGCAGAAAAACCAATCTCACATTTCTGGGAGGGGGAGCTGTGAGTGGGCTTTGAAGGCAGAGGGTAAAGTACAAAGGAAAGGTGTTAAGTGTGGCACCTGCTGGAAGGGGGACTGGGCTCTAACATGACAGCCAGCATTAATGATGCTAATTTATGTCTGGATAAGTGTGTGTGCATGACACAGGAAATATGAAGCGGTTTAAATACAGAAGGAGCTCATCTTGATTCTTTTACAAAGGCTCATGCTTTAGACAGGGACTGAATTACCTGAGAATATATTATGTACATCTATGTCAGTGAATTATGAACAAATCACTTGTCTCCACACCTTTTCCAATCTATTCTCTTTTTTCCCCCTTTTAACTTTTTACCTAAAGTTTCTCCTGATGTTTTTATTAGTGCATGTTAAGTGTACTATGTGGTGGGTTCTATTGTGGTATTTCCTTATGGATGTTTCATATACTCTGATCATAGTCATCCTCTCAATTTCTCTTTCTTGTCCACTCCTTTCTGATTAAAAAATATATTAATTATTCCAATGCTGTCTTTGCATTGAAGAGAGAATAATTCTGTGTCTGAGAGAGAGAGAGAAAGAGAGAGAGAGAGAGAGAGAGAATGCTGGCACTGGGACTTGAACTTAAGGCCTAGGTGCTGTCCCTTTACTCTTTTGCTCAATGCTGGCATTCTACCACTTGAGCCATACCTCCAATCCTATTTGTTATCCTTTGATGAATGTCTTTCCTCAGAGGGTTTTGTCATACTATATTCCTAGCACCTAGCTCCATGCCTGGCATATAGTAAATGCCCAATATCTATTGAGAAAATGAATATAAACCAAGCATAGCACCCACCCACACTATTGTTAAGGCTTCTTGAGCAGGAGAGCTTTCTTTCTTCAGGAAGTTGAAGGATATGTCATTTCACACCACAGATTTGATTGGTTACCATAGGGATGAATGGAAGAATCCTCACTGCTAGGCTTTGATAGTTTCCAAGGAAATAAACAGATCTTTATTTATTATATAGGCTGCTAATATGCTGAAATGAATTATGTAGATATGAACATAAGAAAACATGAAAAATATTCTATCCTGATGGGATCAAGTATGGTGCTGATCAGTTAGCAAGACCTACCCCTTAAGATCATTGGTGTCAGGTAATTTTTGTTTTATTTCACAATCTCCCAAGTCCTGCTGTTGGTATGCAAGCTCTAATAAATTTATTGGACATTCACTATTTACTGGCACCATGGTAGGACAGGAAATGCGTACTGGGCAAGATAGACTGAAGCTTACCTTCACATAGAGAGCCAAGCTGCTAAACAAGTAAATAAAATCATTCCAGACTGTCATGTGTGCCGACAAGGAGATTCTGTGATGTGTAAGAGGGCATTCCCTATTACACAGTGGTCTTACCTGATCCAAAGTCCTCTCTGGGATAGCCTGTATCCTTATTCACCCATGGTACAAAGTATACATCATCAGTGCTTTCTTTTTGCTCGATGAAAAAAATCAAAGGATTTTATGCTTTAATGTCATGGCTTCTTACGATTTAAATGTATTCATGTTCTCAAATTAAGTAACTGAATAGGAAAAGCATAGGTTTTCTACATTTACTATAACCACTCAACTTCTTGGGCTAGTTTAGATGCATCCATAAAGGATTGAAGTGCTTTGTTCTCTACAGATTCATCAATCGACAGAGGATCTGATTCATGCCAAGAAGTTATTTTTCATTGGTTTTAGTGATAAGTAATACAAAGAACACATAAAACCTTAAAAGACAGCAATGATGAGATTATAAATTTTGCAAAGAATGGGTGAGGACTCCCTCACTGATAATCATAGTAAACACTGAGAGTAAAGACAGCATTTAGAGTTTCATTGGCCCAGAATAATTATGGATTAAATAATTGCTGAATGAATAGTTGACACTTCAAGGAAATCAGTCAGCTGAAGTACGAGAACAGAGTCAAGGTGAAGGAGAAAATTAAACCTAAAGTCACTTGATTAGGAAGAAGAAAAGCCAGAGAAAGGGCTCCATGAGCAGTATTCTCCTTATTCTGCTTTGACTAAGACTGCAGGCTTGCCAGAGGGGTCAGGAAGCTGGAGAATTCTCAAGAATTGACCCTAGCTGTCCCGAAGGGTCACATTCCCACTCCAGCTAGAATATCCAAAAAGAATAGCCAGTCTATCCAAGAGTATCTTAAAAAAGACTCATTTGTTCATCCTTTGTACTTCTGAGCAAAAGCCAAGTTGTATTGCTTTTAATCTAACAAATCATTGCTTGATTATGGGTCATTAGTAGCCATTAATATATGAAACTGCATTTCACTGGATATCTGAATTACAGTCTTGCCTTTCACACTACCTCATTCAAGTTTCCAAAGAGGAAAACACCCTTATCTGATGTCAAGCCAGACAAACAATTAGCCTCTGGAATTGAACTATGATGCACAATAGTTCATTATTTGGTCATTGTTGGGTCTCCTGCTGTACCATCAGCTACTCCCTCTGTAGCGAAGACTTACTGTTTGTGCCAAAAGATTGTGTGATCTCTTGGATTCTCAATAATCCCTACTACAGAGAATCTTAACTTCACAATAGCTGATTAGAATCCAGATAAATGCAGGAAGCAAGCTGAGGATTATCAGAAATGAGCAATTGACAGGAAGAGAGCCTGCTGACATAACATACACACACACACACACACACACACACACACACACACACACACACACACATGTGCATGCTTGCATGCATGCATATCAACTGGGTAATCCAGAATTCAACAATGCCCAACTGAGACCTTGGATTATCTATATTTAGGAACTAAAATTCTTTAAAAAAAGAATTGAGAACAATCACCAAGCATCCATTTTATTGGGTGCTTAGTTGTACAAAGGGCCTGGAGTGAATAACAATTTCAGAGATGTTTGAACAGGTTTGGGAGTGATTCTTGGTACCTCTCAGCTGATGCTCACTTGCTTCAAAGAAAAGTCCCCCTAGGGAATATCACTATTGACTATTAACACACTAAGGCCACCAAATTAGGAGCTTCTAATCAGAAGAGCCACCTATAGCTGCACTGGCTATACTGGAGTAGTTGGACAAGCTACCCAACATACAACTCATGCCTCAGTTCTACAGGCACAAACACAACATACAATTCCAAGTAGTTTGAAGGTCCTTCTCAAATCAGTTGTTTTTAACTCTGCCTATTGAAACAGTCAGATTGTGAATGATCCAGCAGTGATGGAAAATATAAGCTTGTTTAAAATCAAACCTGTCAATTTCCAAATCATAGCCTGTTTCCCCAGAAACTTGGAGCAAGTGACAACCCCCCCAAGCATCACACATAGTAACAGTACCTACTTCACTAAGGTTATTGCTAAACCTCAACAGGTGGTAAATGTTGAGTAACTATAGCATACATAATAAGGGCTCCACAAATATAAACTTATTATTTCAGTAGGTCTTCAATAAACAACTAGAGGATGCCAGGCTCTTTCTATCTCTCTTCTATCTCAAATCAAATTACTGTTTCTCCTTAAAGTGAATTTTTGGAGAATCAGAGATAGCCACATAGGGCTTAATGTTGTATTGGGCTATTAAATCATCTTAATCCCATGTTGGAAATCCAAGGCCATCTTAACCTAATGTTGAAGGGTTCTATTCAGAGGAAAGTGGTTAAACTTGTGAAAAGACACTGTGTAGAAACTTTCCATTCTATTACAACTCACACACATCATTGTATTCCTTACACAAACAATGCATGATACTCGTAGTCACCAGACATTTTCATTTGAAAGGGCACTGGGTTTCCCAGAAACATTTGGATTTAATGAAGCACTAGAAAAAGCAGGTATTGATCCTTGCCATCCTTCCTCACAAGCTCATGAAATTCTGACTCTCAGCTGTCTTACTTGGGGATTTGGTGTTTTTGGTAATTTCAAGAATATATATAGATATATATATATATATGTGTGTGTGTGTGTATATATTTATATATATATCAGCTACAGCCAAGCAAAACACTTCAGATTTAGAAATCCATTCCAAGTGTTTCCAGTTTTATCTCTACAATAACATCATCGAGAATGAACCAAGTAAAACCCAAACCCTCTCAATGCATTGGAACAAATTAAAATGTTAATGGTTGATAGAAATTTAAAAGGGCAAATCAGAATACAGTACACATGAAACCCTTATTAAAATAGGTCACCAGGGATGAGCTGAACTACACTTACCATCATGCGTACCATTGGCATTTGTTGAAATCAAGCCCTGGCCTCGTATTTAAAAGCACATTAAGAAATATCATTGGGGGGGGGGGCGCTGGGATTCTAGCTCAGTGATAGAGCACCTGCTTAGTGCATGCAAGGAACTGGATTTTATCCCCAGCACTGTAAAAAGGAAGGGAAGGAGGGAGTGAGGGAAAGAAGGAGGAAAGGAAGGAGATAAAGAGGGAGGTAGGGAGGAAGAGAAGATCCACTTGAAGTCTCCATAAAGCTAAGGTGACATAAACCAGTGCCTGACACATTTTTGTCTGCACACTCATGGAAAGTAGATGTAAATACATGCACACAACAGACATGCGCTTATGCATACACACACTTGCACTCTGTTTTCTTTCCTTTTTGGCCTTTGACCCATCTTTGAAATATCATTTGCCATATAATATTTATTTGAGAGCTTTTCTTACCCTATTCCATCTCTTCAAGGTAGTTCTTCTGTGAATGTCAAACTCTTTGATATGTCTCAGTCTCTAACAAGCTCTGTTGCAAACTCCACGTCAAACGGACAATCTGATGATTCCCTTCCTTATATCAATACAAATTCTTTTGCCTTAAATCATGTTTTCCAGGACTCAAAGGAACTGTCACGTGTGAAAGCTAAATACCCTCACTTCATGTGGCTTCAAGAACTGAATAAAGAAACCAGCCAAAGTCTTCAAACCTGAGTGCCTTTACCTCCAAATGATAGAGGCACTCACGTGCCATAATAAATGCACTTAATTCAGGTGTGCAGTGCTTGTTTTTCTCCTGCATGTTGATTCTAGGTCTCCTTTCTCATTTAAAAAATATGCATTTTGTGGAACTTTTCATTTTTTATTGTATACAAAGATGCCCATATTGTCTCTTCTTTATATTCTGACCTCATACCCCTTTTCTTTGTTCTAACAATTAATATATCTGTCTTGTTCACTGTTCGAGATGACTCTTTACCAGCAATAAAGTAGGCTTTTATCTAGCCAGCTCTCACTTTCTCCTGGAAAATATTAAAAAATCAGCCAAAGCATACTACGTCCATGTACACTTGGGTCAAAATTTGTTCTCAAAACTATAACCCCAACTACGTCTCATGTATAATAACCTTTACAAAATTTGAATTTACTTGGATTTCAGCGAACAACTCTGAAGCAGTAAGAACTACTCCACATTTCCTTCCTGTTAGTTTACCAAGAAGTATAAATTATGATACTGATACCTTCATTTCCACAGGTGTTTTCATCTGGACAATTCATGCTTCATTATCGTGCCACTATTCTGTCTTGGGTTCGCCCTTGGCTCCTGTGACAAACATGGGGTTCAGATCCAGACGCCAGGAAGGAGAGGTACCCCAACTTCTGGCAACATAAATTCTCCACAGCTCCCACCCCAGTCTCCTGGCCTGTCAAAGATGACAGGTGACACAATCCTATAAAATCTCTGTGCCTCAGCTTCCGGGTGGACCCCCTTCTTACTGGGGGGGGGAGTAGGCAGTGGCTTCAAGGGGCTGCTTTTAGAACAGCAGTGGTGGCAACAGTATTTCAGGGAAACTGCGAAGCCCAGGAAAGAGCTCAGGACCTTTGACCTTTATGTCGGAATTGGGAGGAGTGGAGCCTAGTCATTCATATTTAATAGACACGGCAGGGTAGCTCCAATGCACACTCACGATTGAAAACAATTGCTGCAGCCATTTGGGGGATATGTGGAAGCTGCAGAGTGAGGAGAGCAGTCTTGACATAGCTAGAGCTAGAGAAGTCTGTGTGGGTAAGATGCTAGACTTTATGAAGTGAATCTTTATAGTTCAGGGGTGGGAGAGAGGCCAAGTCTTCAGAGGCAGGAGCAGCTCGCCCACTGCTCAGCCCCTTTGCCTGGAAGTGTTCATACATGTATGCTATAGTTAAAGAAGGAAAAGAAGTGCTAAAAACAACAATGAAAAATGACAAACTTGTTCAAAGTACCCTGTGTAGGTCTAAGGAATTATGAAAATGGCACATCCTTGGATTATTAATGGATGTTAATGAGAATCATTTAAAACAAAGTAAAATTAGTCTTCAGTAGGAAGCCTCAACATATTATCATTATTTTTAGTATCTAAAAGCTAGTAACTTAAACATCTGTCTTAATGGTGATACCTAGCATAAATAATAAGTTTTTTCTCAATGTTTCATTTCATATTCAGAAAAGGCACTAGTTGGCTTAAAGTCTCCAAAATTTTTGACCCAGGAGATTATATGTGTTATGCAAGAGAAATTAGCTTGGCACTTGTAGCTCATGCCTATAATCCTAGCTACTCGGGAGACTGAGATCTAAGGATTGAGGTTTGAAGACAGTGTGGGCAGGAAAGTCCAGGAGACTCTCATTTCTAATAATCTACCAAAAAAGCTGGAAGTGGAGCTGTGGCTCAAGTGGTAGAGGACCAGCAGTAACCTTGAACACAAAACCTCAGGGACAGTGCCCAGGCCCTGAGTTCAAGTCCCAGAACCAGAAAAAAAGAAAAAGAAATAAATCACTACCAGTCTAAATTGATATTAGATCACCAAATATTTAGCTTGGGGAATCACAATACACTGTTTTATAGTAAAAACAACTTTCAACTGTACTAATACTAGTGAAAATAAAGCCTAGTATTATTTAGCAAATACTGTATATTATATACACGGAGCTGTCCTGAGAATGTCATATACCCTGTTGTATTTAATGCTATGAAATTATCTTAAGAATAACCTTATGAAAAACCTTATGAAAATTAAGCATTGTTGTCCTCATCTTATAAATGAGACACTTGGATTTAAAGAGGTTAAATAATTTGTCCAAGGACATAAAATTACTGAATGATGGAGGCAAGATACAAACTGTAATCCTAGATACTGTGCTTTTACCCACATTAAGTATATTTTGAAAATAATACTGGACCCTAGGGATTGAGAAGGTAGAAAGCACTGCGGTCTAGTGAAAATATACTTTAAAAATTAAAATTTAGGGGCTAGGAATGTGGCTTAGTGGTAGAGTTCTTGCCTAGCATGCATGAAGCCCTGGGTTTGATTCCTTAGTACCACGTAAACAGAAAAAGCCAGAAGTGGCACTGTGGCTCAAGTGGTAGAGTGCTAGCCTTGAGCAAAAGAAAAGAACCTTAGGGACAGTGCCCAGGTCTTGAGTTCAAGCCCCAGGACTGGCAAAAAAAAAAAAAAAAAAGGAATTTAGCCCTCTAGAGTTACTAAAAATGAATAATCAATCACTCATTGAATGCTCAATTCGTGTCAGGGTTAGAACAAACTGTGGTCCAAATTTTGTTTCATTTGATCTTCACAACAACCAGAGAAGGAAGTCACTATTGTTGTCTCAGTTTTACATCTAGCAACTGCAATTCAGGATTTAAATAATAAACCATGTTCTTATTAAAAACTTCACCAATTACATGATTAAATGGAAGATGTCCATAAAAATATAGTGAGTAGCCAAGCACCGGTGGCTCACATCTATAATACTAGCTACTCAGGAGGCTGAGATCTGAGGATTGCAGTTCAAAGCCAGCCCGGGTAGGAAAGTCCATGAGATTCTTATCTCCAATCAACTACCAGAAAAACTGGAAGTGGCACTGTGGCTCAAGCGGTAGAGCTCTTGTCTTGTGCTGAAGAGCTGATGGACAGTGCCCAGGCCCAGAGTTCAAGCCCCATGATGCACTGTATATATGTATATACACACATATATAGTTGGTAAATACTTCTAGTAAATGTTGCCCTTAATTATGGTTCTGAGGACAAGAATGGTGTTGGTGATTATCAGTCCATGGTCTTTCTATTTTCTTACTTTGCTTCCAAGATATCTGAGGGTAGAAATTTGGGGACAATACATTGCCATGAAACAGAAATAAGCCCACCAACCATCTCCACATTTAGAATAATCAAAGTCTGCACCACTGGCTAGAAATTGTGGCCTCCAAGATTCTTCTATGTAGCAACAGGAACAAAAAAATGATCTTAGAAGTGAGGTTCATTTCATACCCAATCTAACAATCAAAGGGCTAAATTCATGTACAGAAAGACAAATACTCCTATGTGGAAGCATAAAAAATGTTGACTTCATAGAAGTAGAGACCAGAAGCTGGGTACTGATTTCTCACAACTGTAATCCTAGATACTCAGGAGGCTGAGATCTGAGGACCACAGTTTGAAGCCAGTCCAATCAGGAAAGTTTGTGAGACTCTCATCTCCAATTCATCGCAAAGCTGAAAGTGGAGCTGTTGCTCAAGTGGTAGAGCACTAGCCTTGAGCTGATACCTAGGACCTGAGATGGAGTCCTAATAGCAGTGTGTACGCATGTGCACACACACACACACAGTGTAGACAGTAGAGCAATGGTCACAAGAGACTAGAAAAAGGAGCAAGGGAGATAGATGGAGGTAAAAAATGGAGTGTGTGGGCTCAGTGGTAGAGCGCTTGCCTTGCATGCAAGAGGCCCTGGGTTCGATTCCTCAGCACCACATAAGCAAAAAGAAAAAAAGCCAGAAGTGGCGCTGTGGCTCAAGTGGTAGAGCGCTAGCCTTGAGCTGAAGAGCTGAGGGACAGTGCCCAGGCCTAGAGTTCAGGCCCCATGACCGGACCCCAAAAAAAAAAAAACCAAGAAAATGGAGTGTGTTTAGAGGGGTGGTGAAGATATGACCCAGTGTTACAAGCCAAAGCAAAGCAATGGGGGATAGATGCACCCAAAGAACTTTGGAGAAAGGGTGTTAGTGGCCAATACCTTAGACAGATTTAACAAGAACTTATTCTTTCCCACAAACTCTGAGATTCTCTTAGGTTGAGTGTTCAGTAGAAAGTAGTTTCATGTGCAAATATCAAGGAAAATGCTCTGTTTTAGGCCCTCTGCCTTTCCTCTACCACAACTAGATATGGGATTATAGGAAGCTGATTAACTCTAAGGCATATATTTCCTCCTTAAGAAAACAAGCATAAATACAATTTTGTATTCATACTTGTTGTGTGTGGTAGGTTGGCGATGTGCAAATACTTTGCAGAAATCTAAAAGCCCCTCACAAGTAAAGGACGGCTCCACTGTTTCATGTATCTCCTTCTATGCCCCAAATTTGGGCACTTTATATCAATCCCTGTAGCCTAGGTGGTTTATGAACAGACTAATATAAAAGTAAGAGGGAGAAGAGTCTTTAAACTCAGCAGTTACCAGCAAGACCAAAACATCTGGGTAACTACTAAGTTGTTTTGATAATTAAAAGGAGTTCAGTTCCAGTGGTCTTACTTCTCTATAAACTTGGCAAATACCAAAATACCAGGTCAGTTCTTGTCAGTATGGAATGGCCAGAGACACCTTTTTTTGTTTTGTAGCATTTTTTTTTGTGAAAATACTGTACAGAGGGGTTACAATTACCTTCCCATCCCAATCTCCCACCCCGCCAAAGTTGTAAAGTTCATTTTTCGACATAACGACTTGTACATCTCATTGTTGCAATGGGTCCACCTGTATCCCTAATTAAAAGATTTGTTTTTTTCCTTCCCCTCCACAAATTATACCAATATCAAATACAGTGAAAGCAGGGATTATACCGTGGTGGGGGGAACATACAAAGCAACAAAGAAATAATCTTATAAATATGTTAGAAACAATTGCAAGAAAGAAAAAAAAACATTTGAATCCTTATCTTGGGGTTCATTTCACCTAACATCAGCTTATCTGACCTTTTCTGCTTATCTCAGACATACACTAGTTATTGCAAATAAGGGAAACCATGATCAAGAAAATGTGGTATATATACACAATGGAATTCTATGCCTCCGTCAGAAAGAATGACATTGCCCCATTTGTTAGGAAGTGGAAAGACTTGGAAAAAATTATAGTAAGTGAAGTAAGCCAGGCCCAAAGAAACATATGTCTCATAGACACCTTTCTTTGAAAGCAACAAGGAACATAACCAAACTACTATGTCTATCAACAAGACATAGGCACTCAGTAGCTCTATCAAGAGGTCTCACTGTTATTTTTCCTAAAGTACCTTTGGGTTCCTATTCCATTTTTAGGTCCCAAATTATTCTTCCCTGATGATCTACCCTAGAGAGCAGAATTTGTCCTATGCAAAGATGAGGACAGTCGTAAAAGGAGGTAGCATGAAGGTTATTTTTATGTAGGGAACAAGAAAGAAATTCCATCTGGAATTCACCTTGGAGAGATAGAGAAAAGATTCTATTTCATATTATTAACCGATTTTACCCTTATTGGAGGAATTCTACCAAGAAATGAAAGAAGAAAGACATAAAAATCAAGGGAACAGTTTCTTCAATGACTTTACATTTATCTTGGACTATTTCCTTCAAGTTATTCAATGGCTTTGGGATAGGATATTATTATTCTGGTTCTTTTCTTAAAATATTTTGTAAATCCCCAAAGAACAGATAAAAGTAAAGCAAGGATCATGCTAATCTAAGTTTTCCTTGGATCTGTATTTGGAAATGCACATTCATTCTCTGAAGTCAGCAGTTGTGGAAAAAGAAAACTGTATGACTAACCATTCAACCTCTGGCTCTGGCTCGAAGTTCTATTACCCAAAGTAACTTTCGGTGCTCTAGAAACAGAGCACATGAACTCAAGCAGGGCTTCAAGGCTTCTCAGACATTAAACACACCATATACTTTCTAAAGAAAGCCAAGATGATCTCAGAAGAAGATTCTGGTGCTTTCCCACTCACTTTTCTCTGGTAGGACATGCCCACAGGATCATGAACAGCCACACTGCAACACACTCTCCTGTCTCCCTGTCCCATGTGCAGACCTCTCCAGTCAGTCTGGTTGTCACTAATCCACTGATTAAGTATTTTTAAGACCCATGTTGGCAACACATGCCAGAAATTCCTTCAGGGTAATTGAAACCACCTTCTCTGTCTATAAACACAGGTTGTGAGATCGTTCATGTGCAGAGGGGCTGGCTATGACCACCAGCTCTAGGGCATCCTTTTTCTTTTTCTTTTAGATAGGGTTTCTGTCGTTGCTCTGTCATTGCAATTGATTTTCACTGACTCATCCAGACCTTGCCCAGCCCCCCCTGTGGAAAGAACGGCTGAGGTCAGAGATATCATCTTACCTTGTTTCAGCCAAGAGACAAGGACCCAGGGGCACCTGAACCTAATGCCCAGCTCATTGCCAAACCTTTTACCAAGACCTCAGGGTGAGAGACCTTGAAAAGGATACTTGCTACAGAATTTGGCCGTGCTAACATCTCCTGATTACTACTCTTTAAGAGTTCAAGCTTATTTTCACTTGAATAATTAGTACAAGAACGTGGAATATGCACTACATTGATATCCAGAAACACATAGAAGACATTTCATGAACTGTTTTTCAGTACAATGACAGCTTTATTTTTTTCTTATGAAAACAATGTATATGCTCATTCACAACTGTCAGGCATTATAAGAAATAAGAAGGTAAACTGCAAATTACTCAAAAGTTCTTCACTCTAAATCATTACTTGTATTTTGATAGCCCTCTTTATGTACACACAGAAGTTTTTATAAGAGGATTCATACTATATGTACAGTTTTGATCACAGATATGAACATCTTTACTTAGATCATCCCTTCCCCTTCA
This sequence comes from Dipodomys spectabilis, assembly GCF_019054845.1. NCBI lineage: Eukaryota > Metazoa > Chordata > Mammalia > Rodentia > Heteromyidae > Dipodomys > Dipodomys spectabilis. The sequence continues at coordinate 13,757,783 of NW_024870824.1, forward strand.
TAACCAATTTTGATGTTTTCCATAGGTTTTCTTATTGATGTCATAATACACCAACTCTTAGAACACAAATGAGGTTTTGATAGATCAATGAATTTTGCCAAATAAGGTTAAAGAGTAAAATGAAAGAACAAGTGTAATGTTTCTCTCTCTCTCTCTCTCTCTCTCTCTCTCACACACACACACACACACACACACACACACACATACACACAGCATAAAGAAACCTATCAAACCCTGTTGGAAAAAATGAGAGGAAGGAAAAGGACCAATTGGAATATGGTGGAGGTAGAGAATTCATTCCAAGTGTACTATGTGCATGTATGGAAATATCACAATGGAACTACCTCATAAATATATAGTAACTGAAAAATAAAAAAAAACCAAAGCCATGTGCTGGTTGCTTATATCTATAATCCGAGCTACTCAGAAAACTGAGATCTGAGGATCACAGTTCCAAGCCAGTACAGGCAGAAAAGTACATGAGAGACTCATTTCCAATAAGCTACACAGAAAAAGCTGGAAGTGGCATTGTGGCTCAAGTGGTAGAGTGCTAGCCTTGAGCAAAAAGAAGCTCAGACAGCACCTAGGCCCTGAGTTCAAGCTCTAGGACAAGGAAAAAAAAATAAAAAGCAAAAAAGAATGAATGAATGAGCAAAGAGTAAATAGAAGAAATTCAATATGCTTACAGAAATCACATAGCACATTTTTATGTCCCTTATATCTTTTTTTAAAAATCCTTAAGTAGTTGTACAAGAGTTTCAATTCAACATATCCTTTTATGAAGACAATGCATCTTGATCAATGTCACTCTTTTAATCATTTTCCTTCATCTCTCCCAATCCCACCCATCCCCTCAATTTATCTAGCTTCACTTTCACATATACACATTGAATTGTATCAATAAACTTTAATTGAGAAGACCTGGCTTTACCATCGTTATAGGGATCTACAAATTGAATTTCCCAAGCAAAGAATCCATGTAACTGGCTGCTGTTCTAACTTCAGACAAGTTATCGATCTACTCTCAAATTCAAAACCATTTGCTAATAATCTGCCTATCAAAAGCTGCATTGTCCTATGTTGGGTAAACTAAAGAAGCACAGCTGCCTTCCAGGGTGTCTGTCCTGTAAGGGAGACAATGTGCAGTATCTGCCTCTTCCAGGCTGACTGGGTAAGCTCAGAATTGAGTCCTCACACTTGTAAAATGGTGATAGTATTTACAACTCATAGAATTGTAGTGATTAAAAAAGAGCTGGAAGGTTCCAGAAAAGGACAACAGCAGAAACCAGCTTTGGGGGTTTGAAGATCAGTTAGGGGACACTAGCAGGAAACATTAAAGTTTGTGAGCACAGAAGAAAGCAAGAAACAGACTAAAGAAAAGTAAGAGAAATACATATACACATTTGCCTATTCAGTGTGTGCCAATGTCTACATCAAAGCCACCCAGATGAATGACTCAAAGGCAACATACTTGTCCAGTAACTGGAAAAAGACCCGGCTTGTCCAGCAGGCTCAAATCCAAGTTTCTAAAATTTAAGAGGAAAAATTCTGATCGGAAAATTTCCATCTCCAATTGTGCTGAGAAAGCTTAGGGACTGAGTAAGTGTTGGCAGCAGAGCCTGATATGATGATAAGACAGACTGTGCGTTTTTATCACAGAGCAGAGTTCAGATCCTGGCAAGACCTTAGGGATTTGTTTTTAATCCCTGGCTTTGCAAGGCGACTGGAGAAGGAAGTAGAAATTAGTTGCAATAGGAGATGTCTCATGGAAAACCTGAACCGCCCAATCCCTTCTGTGAGTGAGCAGGGACTCACCCTCCATCTCCTCTCCTTTTAAATGAACACCACTGACTAATTCCAGGGAGCATGACCCTGTGGATCTACCCTAATTAAGATTCTCATTCCTCCCCAACTTGTCTTCAAGACAGAACTGGAGGGAATGAGAAGTAAAATTTAACAGTATGCCCCCGAACTTAGTGTTTCTAGAAGGCACTTTAGCACTGTAACTCTTTTGAAAAGGGTTGCTGAGTAACCACCTCAAGTATCTATAACTCAACTGTCAGTCCGTCCATCCATCATCCATCCACACATCATTCATTCATCCATTCATTCATCTAGTCATTCTCTAACTTTCTAACAAATAGGTCACACACTGGGTATCAAGTTTTAATACTTTATAATGGCCAGACGCAGGTGGCTTACACCTGTAATCCTGGCTTCTCTGGAGGCTAAGATTTGAGGATAGTGGTTCAAAGTCAACCTGAGAAGAAAACTCTGTGAGACTCTTGTCTCCAATGAACTACCAGAAAACCAGAAGCTATGGCTCAAAGTGGTAGAGCACTATAGCCTTGAGTGAAAGAGCTCAGCAACAGCATCCAGACCCTGTGTTCAAGCCCCGTGATTGACAAAAAAGAAAGAAAGAAAGAAAGAAGAAAGAAAGAAAGAAAGAAAGCTAAAGATATGATGTGGATTCATTATTAAAGCAAAAACTCAATATAAACAATGTAAATTCTAGAGTGGCTGGTAAATTATGATTCAACTATAGAAGGCTGTAGAGTATTGTATTTGTTAGGCCAGAACCAAACTAACCTTAGATATGATTATCATTTTACATATAATTTTAGCATTTACCCATTTATCTAGTATAATTTCTCTCTCTCTCACACACACACACATGCAACACACAAACACACACACATGCACAGACCCTGGAAGAAAATATTAAAGTTATTCATGTTAATTGTGTCTTGAGCTAGAAGTAAATTTGATTTTTTTTCCAACTTTCCTCTATAGTCCAAATATTCATCATTGAGCATATACATTGTTCTCTCATGTCATTCTTGCTTTCCTACTGAGTATTTTTTTTAAAGATTTACATTCATATCCATTCTTATGTTTATTTCCTATGTAATTCCCAATTGAATATATAGCCTTATGACAATAGAACCAATATCGGGTTATATTCTAGTTGTTTATTTTGTTTTGGAGACAGTGCCACCCTATGTAACCTTGTATGCAGAATCTTCTGCTTGAGCCCTGTAAACACTATGTGTGTGTTAACACACTAGGATTTTTTTAAAAGCACAATGCCTAGGATATCATAAATAGTTTAAGAATGACTGTTGAGTGAATAACTGGAGGACTCTATCAAACATTTGGTTACATTTCTAATCTCCAGCTCATCTCCTCAACTAACAACCTAGGCTTACCTTTATCTCTAAGTATCACACAAGACTCCATTCTCCAATATGGAAAGTCTTTCCTACCATTCTCTACATCCAGCATCCCACTCAACTATTTCTGGCCAGTTAAGCTTACTTGTAGTCCTTACTTTGGCCACTCACAATTCAATACTTTTGAACTCTTATTGGGTTCTTAATTTTTTAGGATAAAATTCAGCAAATTGGTCCTTTGGCTGCCACCTGATTTTGTAGATAAGTTTTACTAGAACAGTTAGGACAGAAAAAGCCCAAGCTGTTAGTAATCTGGTCTTCTGCTGGACAAGTTTTACGGAAACAGAATATTCTCATAAGCAAAAAGAGAGAATACTAAATGTTCATCCTATTAGGTTATTCTAAAGGCACTGTAGATTCCAAAGTAAATGTTAAAAAGCAGCATAGAATAAAAATTATTGTAATATACCTAAATTTGTCTTAAGGCAAATTTGTGTCAGAGGTACCTGCCTTAATTTCTGGGTCTGTTGGCTGACTGATGATATGCAGATTATACAACTGCCCCAAACCTATGTTTTATCACCAATGCAGTAGAAATTCAGGTCTTACTTCCCTCATTTCCTCAATAAATGGGTAATAAATGAGTGCTGTTTACCAAGCATTGAACTAAGAAATGGATAGTGGCAGTAAAGACCTTAAAATCTCACCAAATTCAGCTTCAATTGTATACACTTTTGAGAATTGCTATGAGGAATACAGGCACAGGCACACACACACACACACACACACACACACACACACACACACACACACACACACACACACACCCCTACATCATACATATAACACAATTGGTAGTTTAGATAGATACAAACTATAGGTAGGTGATAGATTATAGATAGACAGACAATAGACAGATGACAGATAGATGTTAGACATAGATTGCCAGATAGATGATAGAGACAATATGTATAGATATAAGTAGTCTATCTCTATATCTATCTATATCCATATTAGATACAAAGCCACTTAACCCAATTGTGTTCTCTTGAGAGCTATATTAATATAGTAGCTCTTCTATCTCATACAAGTACACTAGAAGTGTTCTCTTAACAGACCTCCAATCAGCTAATTCACTGGGTGAAAATGTACCTTGCATTTCCTCTGTAACATGGGCCAATAGCATACTTTGTAAATGAAGTTCATCAGCAGACTGGTGCCTAGCACATAGGGCCAATTATGCTTCTGTCTAGCTGCATGTTTACTGAGAATTGGTGTGTTTGTCCTCACATCTCTTGTTGTTGTTGCCGTAGGTTAGTGTCATGGGAGGGGATGGAAATAGAATGGTGTGAAAAGAAGAAAGATTTCATCTGAAAGGAAAGTTGATGCTTCCAAAGGATGGCCACCAACTATTGAATTAAATGTTATAGACTAATTGGAAAACAATCATAGAAATCTGTAATAAGATTGCTTGTGGGATGTCTAATCTCTCACTCAATCCCAAGTAAATAAACATTGGGCATGGTCTTTTTTTAAAATGTCATTTGGGTGTTATTTGTGCAAGAAAAACAAATTAACCCACAATCATCAGATAAAGCGCTATTTATTAATTAGGCTTTGAACCAACATTAATGAATATGGGAGGGCAGGGATGGTAAGAGGAAACAAAGGAGGAGGCAACAATACTTGATAAGAAATGTACTCATTACCTTGCTCATGTAATTGTAACCCCTCTGTACAGTGTTTTCACATTAAAACACTTATTAATAGAAAATGAATACTGTTTAAAATGTGTGTCATTATTTTTTTGTTTTAACTGTTTCAAATGCAGTCAGCCATGGGTCTCAAATGCATGGGAGTGAGGGGGATTCTTTTGTGTTCATATAATCCTCATATTTAAGGGACAACATGCTGCTACATCCCCTGTCATATTTTTAATAAGTATTTTATTGTGAAAATACTGTACAGAGGGGTTACAGTTACATGAGCAAGGTAATGAGTCCATTTCTTATCAAGCTTTGGTGCCTCCTCCTTTGTTTTTCCCCTACCATCCCTACCTCCCATCTCCACTATACTCTCCCCTCCCCCCCAAAGTTGTAAAGTTCGTTTTTTGACATAACGACTTGTACATCTCATTGTTGCAACGGGTCCACCTGTATCCCTATTTAAACGATTTGTTTTTTCCCTTCCCCTCCACAAATTATACCGACATCAAATACAGTGAAAGCAGGGGTTATACCGTGGGGGAGGGACATACAAAGCAACAAAGAAATTATCTTATAAATATGTTAGAAACAATAGCAAGAAAGAAAAAAACCACTTGTGTCCTTGTTGCTGAGAAACATCCACCAAAATGGTATAATCGATCTAAGGCCACAGAAGTAAAATCCACCTGATCTGAGCAAGATCCAGATGGGCTCTGACTCTCCCACCCAGGCCACCTCATGTGAAGGCAGAGGCCCACACAGCACTGCCTGGCTCACGTGGGGACTTGCGTTGGGAGTACAGTGTCCCCTGCCCCATAGGCAGGGAGTATCTGAGACAACAGTAGAGTCTAAAGAGTTCAGTACACTCCTCAGCATCTCCCATACAGCACCTGGCAATAAATGTTTATTTCAGGTTGATGAGTTTTCTTCCTCAGTGTGGGGAGGGCAGTCATTGAGGCTGTGCTTGAGGCTTTATAAACCTCTGTTTGGTTTGTGGGGGTGGGGATGCTATTGTGCCTGTCAGATCAAGTCGTGGAGAGTAGTTTCATGACTGGCACTTGCTTCTCCCCTGTCAGTGCAGCAAGATGAGCAGCACTCTGCTCAGCAGATGGTTATTTGTTCCACCAGCCACCTTTGCTGCATCGCCGCTTCACTCCAGCCCAGGACCATCTCCAGTATTCATGCTGTAAGGCAGCTCCTGCCAAGAATTTTGCCAAATGGCTTCTCTCAAAGTCATGGGCTGCCCAGACAGCCTGGCTCCTCCATCTGCAGCAGCTTTTGGCAAAGAGATGGTTCTCTCGTTGGCTCCGCCTCTTGGCTGCACCACAGCTTTCTTGCCAGAAGAATGATCTGATCCTTCAGTAAGTACAGTCAGACCTGGAATTCTGGGGCCCTTTAGAGACTCTATCCTTGTTCCCTGAATTCCACTCCCAAGTCCAAGGTCCAGGTCAGAACACACCAGAGACCCCGTTGGTTACCTATAGAAACGTAAAGTATGGTAACCTGGAAAAAGCTACAGAGAGCATGCCTCCCCTCCCCAACCTTTAATCTCATTATTAGTAGATTAGGAACTGGAAGCTCAGAGAGCAAAAGTGACTCATTATAGTGATGAGTCTGAGAATTCTGCCCATGGCTTCTGATGTGTATTTCACATCACCACTTTCTCCTTGTACATTTTTGAACCCTCCATCAAAACTGAACCTTTTGTCTAGATATTGATTTAAAAGAGTATTGCTTTAGAAAAGCAAATCGATTTTTCCTTTGTGTCTACATCATAACTTTAGTGTTTTTTTGTTGTTGTTGATGTCTGAGGTTTGAACTCAGGGCCTGGATGCTTCCTCTGAGCTAATGTGCTCAAGGTTAGTGCTCTAACTCCAACTTGTGTGTGTGTGTGTGTGTGTGTGTGTGTATTTGTGTCTTCACACACTAAATTGGACTGCTTGCTCAAGAATATGGAGGTTAGAACTGGATGTCACTAGTGCTTAACTGTTGGCTAATCATTTCATTCTGCTGAAATGTTTCCTTTAAAGAGAAAAAAGAACAGCATCAGCCCATAGCATTGTGAGGGATAAATGAGACAATACTTTTAGGACCAAAGCCTGTCCTTGGCACACAGAAAGTCCTTCTCAACTGTCATCAATCATTCTTGCTTATTCTATTTTATTTGTTTTATAGGGAGAAATCAAACCTAGGTTAAACCTAGTTTGAGCTACATTCCCAGCCTTCATTCTTACTTATTGACACTAAAATCTACAACAGCTGGGCACTGGTGTTTTATGCCTGTAATCCTAGCTATTCAGGAGGCTGAGATCTGAGGTTGGAGATTCAAAGACATCTTGGGCAGAAAAATCTCCAACATTTTTTATCTCCAATTAACTAGTTAAAAAAAAAAAACCACCATAAGTAGAGATGTGGCTCAGGTGACAGACTGCCAGTCTTGAATGAAAAAGTCAAGTAAGACCATGAGACCCCAAGTTCAAGCCCCAGTACTGGCACAAAATAAAATAAAACCCACAATTGTTTTAGTAGACACAATACTATGCACATAGTAGCAGGAATGATGCTAGATAGTTTTCTGTTTCTACATTAGGAAATTCAGGCTCTCAGCTCTTGTGGCTAACAAAGTTACATAAATCATTAGAGAACCAGAGGTTTCTTCTTACTATTCTACTTAGAAATAGCAACCTTCATCTTTTATGGTGATAAAATCAGAAAGGAGAATGTTTGAACAAAAAACAGATTATATATAGTACTATGATGTAGAAATATATATTTATATCATATAAATTGATGGCTAATCACTGTAGCAGCTTACGTAATATAAAAGCTGGAAAAGATGATCAAATCGCAAGGGGACAACAAAACAAATTGTGGGTACAGTCATAACACAGGGTATACTGAATGCTCAGAAAGCAGGCAGATATAAGGGTTGATCTTTAAGACATATGAAGTGGGAGTAAAAATAAAGTACAAATAAATTAGGAAGTGTGTGCCTATTTATATAGCCACGCTCTCTCCCTCATGATGCACACTCTAGCTAGCAGACCCCAGCTTTCCCCAAGATAAAACCTGTCCATACCCATCTAAACTCCACACTTCCTATTGGAACTTACATACAGAAACAACCCCCCTTCATTTCATTATTTTATTTATTTAGTTAGTTGGTTATTACAAGCAATCAACTCTTTTTTCTTCTAAGACACAGAACTCAAGAGTCTGGCCCCCTTGTCTCATTGCCCCTAACAGTTCTTTTTCCAATGAAACCAGTGGATAAGAACTGGTTTTCTATGGATTTTACATGTGCATATCTATTGTGAATAGTCCTAACTCTTAGTAAGAACTCAGGGTTCCTGGGTTATGGATGCCAAAGCTCATAGTAGCCTGTTCAAAACAATCTGTGCTTTCAATGGGTGAGTTACATCTGAACTGACTTCCAGCCAGATGCTAGAGTTCTCCTGCAAAGGCTGAAAGAAATCTGGTAGGGAAGATGACAAGTTGGATGAAAGCAAAATCATCTTCTCATCAGTGGCGATTGAGGGAAACAGGAAGTAGTTCTGGCTTTTTGCAAGGAGGCCTCAGATACCTCTACATTTCTGTGAAGAGATGCATTTACCATCCAATAGCCACCGCTGTCCACTCCTTTTGCCGTGGCCCAGGCAGTGGTAGGAACTGACATCATCCCTGAGGAATGGGTATCAAGATGGCCCGGCGAGACTCTCAGCTTGTGAACTGCTTTGCCAATGGGATGAGTAACACAGAAGAGGGTAATTTAAAATGCTACCTAGTTATCACAGCTTCGGTGCTCAACTCCACGAGTACTTCCTTTGCTTATGAAAGGGTATATCCAATCTACAGGAAAACATCAGCTAAGAGTGCAGTGAGAGACTGGACTAGGTGAGAGAATTTAGTTCCTTCCTGATCAGATGATAGGAAAGGCCAGGAAAAGATGGATGTAGTAAATTTAGCAGAGCATCGAGGACATCAAGGTGATATCTCACCTGCAATGTCCTTAACATGTTCTCACAAAGAGCAAGAGATCAGGTACCTAGAGTCAAGGCTATTCTGGGCTCTGATTGGGCTATTTCACTTAAAATCAGTATGTTTGCAATACAGGTATATTGACTATACATGTTTCTCTGTTTATTTGTAAGGTAGAATATCTTATTCTGAGAAATGGGGCCAATATGTGACCATTCTCTCAGTTGTTGCAGGAGATTAGACGAATAATTATATGACAAAATACCTAGAAAAATGCCTGTAACATAGACATTACTTACAATATCTCAGTTGTCTTCCTTCAGCTAAATGTCTAAGTTGGACCTTTAGTTTCTTAAATGCAAATGCCAGAGTCTAGGAATGTCAGTCTACAGCTGTGCTCTTTTCACAGAAAATTACCAATATTTTGACAGGACAGGCCTAATATTATTCACCCCAGGTTCATCAGTGCATTTCTGACCAGCACTCATAAAAGAGCTTGGGATTGCCCCTTGGGACCTTGATTCTAATAATGAATACTTGCTAGTGATTTTCAATGCACTCTGGTTATTATGTTGAGTAGCAGAACATTTCCAGTCCCCAGAAAGGTCATTTACAATAGTATAAGGCAGCTTCTTCCCACCTTCCATTTCAGGTTTCTCTGAGAGCTTGAAGACTCATCCATATGCATTGCAATACTAGGATCTAATATTTGCATACAGATACCAAAGCAACTCAAGGAACCAGAGGCAGCTCTCCATCTAAGGACACAACCTCCTTTTATTTCTCCACTGCTTTTCCAGAAACTTCATATTAGAAGCCATTGTCATGCATCTTGCCAGACTTATTCATCCTAGCTTTCCATTTTCTTGAGCACGTGGGTTGGGGGAGGGGGTGGGACCTTCACTTCCTCCCTAGTGGCCCTAAGAAGCTGCAGCATTTCACAAGGCACTCCAATTTCAGGGTCAACACATCTGAGACTGGATTCTTCCTATTTTACCACATTGCTAAGAAATGTCCAAATATCATCATTTGAGTGATTTTAGTAGATAGCTAATTGTGGTTACCAAGATGCTTATGAAGTAGTTTTTGTTCCAATTTCTTTACGCCTAAAGCCAAGATCAGTTTCTTTGTAATGTCTCACTCATTCCTTCAAATTTTGCTCTAGAATGTTCTTTCCCTAAGCATCTCATTTATTCTCATAGTTTTAAATACCTTTAATCCACTGTGATGTCCAATCCCAATTTTATATGTCATTTAAGCAAATGCCTACTCTGGAGTGCTACTGTGAAACCAGATGTCTCACAGGTCCTGTATTCAGTTTCCAAAGCCTGCTTAACCGTTTCCCTGATAAATCCTCTCATTCTTATGGAAAAATCCTGGGATTCATACTTGACAAAACCTTTGCCATTTACAGCCAACCCAGCACTTTAAATAAGTTTGTCACAGTTGCAGTCTTTCTCTATGCAATTCTTTCTCTCCATCTTCACTACTACCACCATCCAAGGTTGCCACAGCAGTGTCTCCTGGTTATCTCTTCACTTTCATTCTTATTCATTTCACACTCCTCAGCCCTCTAATTTCACTTTACACAACAGCCAGACTGAGTTCTTAAAAAACAAACAAAAACAAAGCAACAAAACAAACACCTTGCCATGTGTTGGTAGCTCATGTTTGTAATCCTAGTTCCTCAGAAGGCTGAGGTCTGAGGATCATGGTTCGAAGCCAGCCTGGGTAAGAAAGTCTGTGAGACTCCTATCTCCAATTAAAAAGCTAAAAGTGGAGCTGTGACTCAAGTGTTAGAATGCTAACCTTGAGCAAAAAAACCTTAGGGACAGTGCTCAGGCCCTGAGTTCAAGTCCCAAGACCAGCATACACCACACACACACACACACACACACACACAAACACACACACACACACACACATACACACACACAGACTTTATCACGTTTCTCCTTTCATCAAAATTCTTTAATGGCTTTCGATCCATCTTTGGATAAATTCCAAATTCCTTGTGGTCAAGGAGGTTCAACATGATTTGGTCCCTAAATATCTCTCAGCCTCTTTTTACCCCAACATTAAAAAAATTTTCAAGCAGGCAGACAATTTACTGAGCCAAAGAGGCTTACACCTGTAATCCCAGCTATTGGGAAAGTGGGAATTGGGAGGATAGTTGAAGGCCAGGTTGGGAAAAATATTAGCAGGTTCCCTATCTCAATAAAGAAAAAAGGAGGATTAAAGTCCAAGTCAGCCCTACAAAAACTGTCTATCTTAAAAATAAAACTAAAAGGCTGGGGAAATGTCTCAAGTGGTAGAGCCTCTGCCTAGAAAGAAGGCGGCTCTGAGTTTGAACCCTAGTATAGTGAATATCTATAGATCACTTGGAATTTTTCATTAAAATCATATATATATATGTGTTATCATATTACTATCACCATTTCCTCCCACTAATTATTCTAAATTAAACTACAGGCTCCAGTCTAATTTTATTCCTTTTCACTCTTCCTCCATAGTCACCTTTCTTAATCTCTTCTTAATTCAGAACGGCTCCTTTAATTCTCAACTTAAACTATAGCGGGAGATACTTTCCCTGAAACTTATTTAAACTATACCCCCCTTTCCATGTTATATCTATATTCTCAAGGCACCTGGACCTTTCCCGAATATCATATAACACAATGTATAGCTACTTATTTACTTGCAAAATTATTTGTCTCATGTCTCTATTTTCCCTGCTAGATGGAAAGCTCCCTGAAGACAGAGACCAGGTCCCTACTGGAATGTGCTGTGTCAACTCTGCAAAAAAAGACAATTGATATGAGTAGAAGGAATTAAAGGCAAAACCAATCAGTGATTTAGTTTTGGTGCTGGGGATGAAGCTTAGGGCCTTCCTTACAGCTGATAAGGACTCTACCACTGAGATACAATCACTGGCCTTCAATCTATAGCTTAAAAAAGTTAGCTTGTTTTTCCTTTACTATGTGCACACAGGACAATTCATTAAGGACTCTGAAGAAGGATGGAACTTACTTGTGGCCAAGAACTAGCAGGTACACTGAGGCGATTACTAAATGGCAAGATCCATTGCTAGTGAATAAGTAAAAGAAGATTGTGGGGGCTTTTTAGTGACCACTCACCTACCTCCAATGTCCCTTCCCCTCAAGGCCATCTCAATCAATCAACATACAGTCTAAATCTCAATCAACATAGAGGGAAAGAAAGAGTGCATGTTTATTATGTAACATAGCACAAGTGATCATGGTGGAAAGGAATGCCAGTAGCTATAGTTTGTTGAGCACTGATCTTTTTTGTTTTGAGTTTTGTTGAGATATGCTCCCAGCTTATTATTTTATTATCATATTTAATTTCATTTTATATTTATAATGTCTTGCCTAGGCTGGCCTGGAACTCTCATCTTCATGTCCCTGGCTCCTGTAGCTGGGATTACAGGCAAACACCACCACACCTGGCTTTGGAGTCTGATTTGTATTAGATAATATCCCTAGTGATTTCTCCATATCAAAACATTCTTCTTAAGACACTGTTTCCATTTTATAGCCAAGGAAACTGAGAGCAGAATAGTTATTTTTAAAACATTACGTTTATGTGACTATTCTTGTCCCTACTTGAAAATGTGAGATTAACCTAGAAAACGCCTGTTATGGAGAGAGGGTTTTAGGGAGATCTTACAGAAACCTAAAAATACAGGGGGAAAAATATCCACACATAGATGAGAGAGATTTGACAAATGAATCCTTGCCTAAGAAACCTTGAGCCTCTTGTTTCAAAAGGCCAATGGAACTATCAGGTTGATAGTTTGTAGTCATTCCAACTCCCTATATAGCCCCAAACAGACATTTGTAAATTATCTCTTGAAAGAATTCTACTCCAGATACACTTAAAATCTTTGTGATCTTTCCGGTAGAAGCAGAGATAGTTAAAGGGGGACCAGGCAGCACAGAACTTCATAAAAGCACATGAGCTTCAGACAATCTTGAATCTGAAGATTACATTATCACTGCATCGTGACCTTGGTAAATTATTAACATCTCCTGGCCTAGGTTGCATCAGTGAGTACCCCACTTAACAGGGTTTGGATATAAATGTTACAGTAGAAAGGGCTCAGCATAGAGCTTGGAACACTGAAAATACCCAAAGGTGTTAACTTTAGGAAAGAAGAAATAATAGGAAAAGGTAAAGGAAGGTAATACATTTAATACCCAAAATTTAAAAAAAATCATTGGAAATATGTTAACATCTTTAAGCAAATGTGTAGCCAGCCTTCTTTTTTTGAAAGAAAAGGAGAAAGATAGGGAAAGAGAGATGCTTAGCTGGATAAACATGCCTGCAGCTAGCACTTACAATGCAAATTGAGCTTAGAGTCCTTCACACTAACTACACAGCAAAACCCTTTCAGCCTTAAATAGCATACTGCAGTGTGAAATGATCTGAGCAAAGGGAAGAGGAAAAAAAAAATCAGAGACAAATGTGAAGGAGAATTTGAGGAAAAAACAAAATCCAGCCTGTTGTATCTGCACAGGTAGGAAGAAAATATAGAACCATTCAAGGAAATAGAAAAATAAAGTCAGGTCTCAGTCAATAGGTTAATGAGTTCAAACGCAGAAGGGGGAAGAGAATGTGGGGGAAGAGATCACAGGGATCCGGATCTGAGGCTTGCCAAAGCATGGAAGTGTTTCCTCAGGTGTTCACCTGAAGGGGAGGGGGAGTGTTCTCCCTCACTGGCCAGTATAACCTCATGGATGTCCTCTGCTACAAATAGGTCAAGACCCATAGAACTTCTTGCTGGTATTTATGTAATGTGAGTTCATTTTTTTTTTCTTTTCCATACCTTTATCAGGATTAAAGAAAGATCTGAGAGGCTATTTTGTTTTTACATAGCAGAAAAAATATAAAGCCACAAAATAAGAATAAACGTAAGTATTTGGAAGCAATAAGGAACGAAAACTTTTTAAATTGATTTCTTTTTACCCTGAGCCCTACTACTTAGGCAAGTTCTTTTCCACTTGAGCCACACCTCCAGCTCTTGATTTCTTTTCCTTTACCTTTCTTGTATTCTTCAATTTAACAACTTGTCAATTTATGGGTACAACGTCTCTTGATCAAATCATACTCCTATACTTGGCCCCAATTTGGCCATCTTCTCAGCTCAGTAAATGTCCTTTGCCTGGATAATGTAATACAGAACAAAACAGAAGGACAGTTGTCCTCTTGCTTTGTGGTCATAAACAGTTTTCCCCAAGGCCAATTTCTCTGGTGGGTGTCATCTTTAGACAGGGTTAGTCATAGCTCTCTGGTCCCTGACAAAGCACCACTTACAATCAAATTAGCAGATAAACACAAACAGCAAGTAAGGTCCTCAATATGAGCTGTATACAGAAAAAGCCTCTGCTAAGCTCCTGAAGGCTGGAGCTGGCAACCTTGCTTATAATGCTGTGGACATCTTGGGCTTGATGCTCTCCAGTAGCAGGGGGAAAAACGGAGAATCTATTTTTCCACAGCATTGGGTGTTCTTCCTATCCTAAACTTCCAGAGATATTTACAGAAGATGATGCCACCTTTACCCCCAGATGGTATATTCTTTTTATATTCTCTAGAGCTTAAACTTTTACCCACCCCCATCACATTTCTCCAATCGCCTATTGATTTGATTAGACATTACACAAATGTTAGCCTTCAAGCCTATGAATAATCTTCATATATGCTTTGTACAATGTTCCTAAACCCCTTTCACACCTATTTTCTCCTGAGGATACTGCCCTATGATCATGCAAGACTTTACATGTGTGGCCAAGGCTAAAGGCCTGCAGGTAGAATGTGAAGCAAAAATGCAAAAGTTTTCTCATTTAAATAAAATGTCTGCAGTCGCTGCGGACACGCGCGCGCGTGCACACACACACACACACACACACACACACACACACACACACAGAACGAGATCCACCTGCTGACTTTTCTTTCCCTGCCTGCCTGCACAGCACTCCTGCTAATGTCAGAACAAGCTGGTGGAGAGAGAGAGGGCGGGGAGGGAGAGGGAGAGAGGGAGAGAGAGAGAGAGAGAGAGAGAGAGAGAGAGGGAGAGAGAGAGAGAGAGAGAGAGAGAGAGAGAGAGAGAGAGAGAGAGAGAGAGAGAGAGAGAGAGAGAGAGGACAATTCCACCTCTTGGCAAAGCTCAGTTTGCTGAACCTCTCGCTTTCTGCTGGTTGTTGATTCAGCAGAAACTACTGCTGCAGAATTCATAATGGTGATTTTAAAGGCCCCACCGATCGCGTAGCTCGCCGCACGTGTCAGCCTTGTTCACTCGCCGCTGGAACACCATTTCCCCAGCTACCTTCCCCCCCCCCCTTCTTCTTTTAATTTCTTGCTCATTTACTTGCAAGGGGGGTGGTGGAGTAGGAAGGGACTCGCCCTTTTGCGAAGGGCCTTTTGGGGGTTCGATTGTCTGAGCAGGTGACCTGGAGCCAGAGAGAGCTAGATAGGAGAAGGGGCAGGAAATGAAACCATGCCCTCCCTGCAAACCGCGGAGACACGACCTCGCCGCGCTCGGGGAGGGTCCGAGTGGACCCCTTCCCTTCTTCTCTTCCTCCAAGCCTCACTGGGAGTATCTTAGGGCGAGGTTTATTTGCCTGCCCAGGACCATCGGTCTGGCAGGGAGCCGCGCCCTGAAAAGCCTAATCCCTTAGGGCCCTGGTAACTCCCCGGGGCGCCGGGTCCACCTGCTGCTGAAGGCTGGGCTCGCCTGGCAGAGTCCGGCTGGAGGTGCGGCGCCCTGGCAGCTGCCAGGAGAACCGAGCCCGGGGCCCCGCCCCAGCCCCAGGGCCCTAAGCGGAGTCCGGGCCCCTGAGCCCCGGAGCTGCCCAAAGCGCAACCCACAGCGATCCGCAACTTGCAACCCGGCCCCAGCGGCGGAATGCGGCCGGGCTGGCGGCGTTACCTTCGGTCGCATAGCTGTGGTCGCGCAGGAAACTGTTGTTGATTTTGCGGGTATCAATGTCCTCCTCCATTGACAGCAGGCTTACTTGCGTGGGAACCAGAAGCCGGCAGACAAGTATCCATGATCCCTCCCCGCAGCCAGCCTCACAGGAGAGGGGGGCAGGGGAGCCGGTGGGACTGCACCATGGTCCGAGCCTGAGGAGGAGACGGGGAGGCGGAGAGAGAGAAAAATAAAGATAAAAACCCGGCCAGGGAGCTGTCAGCCTCCTCCGCTCGGGCTCTCCGAGGCTGCGGCGGCTCCTCCCGCGCGCCGTGCGCTCACTTCAGCTCCAATTCCCAGCGAAGATGCGGCTGCGCCTGCCCGCGCCGCCTCCGGGTGCCGAGATGCGCGGTGCCCCGAGGGGTCGGGTCCCGCCCGTCCGCCCGCCCGGGAGGCGCTCACCAGCCAGGCTCACGAGATGCCCAACAGGTTCCTGTGGTTGGCAGCCGCTCCGAACGGCGAAAAGGAAATATCAGAAATCAAAATCGAGATCCCGCCTGGCCCGGGGAAGATCGGGCAGCCGCGACAAAATGGTGCCTCTCCGGACGCAGGCTGCAGTGGCGCGATGGCAGGGGCAGGATCCGGGCTGGCCTGGTGGGGATGCGGGTGCGGGTCCCGCGGGAGGGCGGCTCCGGCGGGCGGGGGGCCGGGGACGCCGGCGGGGAGCTGGGCAGGGCGCTGCGGCCGGCGCCAGCGCACTCGCCCTCACCCGCACGCGCGCACTCGCCGCCGCCGCGGCTGCTGCTGCTACTGCCGCTGCTGCTGCTGCTGTTGCTGCTGCTGCTGCTCGCGCTGCAGGATCTGGAGGCGGCTGGTGCATTCAAGGCGAGGCTCCTCCCAGCCGCGTCAGCAGCCCTGGGACTCGGCCCCCAGCCGCCGTGGTGGCCTGGGCAGCGGCTGCGGCGGCTTGCTGCGGCACTGGGGCGCACGCAGCCGCGAACCGGCCCCTGGGCAGCAATGGGAGCTAGCTTGCATGTGCCCCAGACCCACAGAGACGTCAGGCAGCTCGGGGCTGCGTCTAGGTAGCCCTCAATCACCACCCCTTCCCAATCGCTCAGCTGCCTTTCTCGGGACACCTTGCACCTCCGGGGTCGGGGGTGGGGGCGCGGAGAAACAGACTCCTTTGGGATAGGCTCGAAGTCTCATTTATTTGCTCATCCCTATAGGACGCATTGGGGTCCCCTGTGGATGAAAAAGGGCCAGGCCTGGAACTCGACGCCGCAGAAAGGGTGCAGACAGTGGAAAGAAAGGCTGATCCCATCTTAGCCTCGGTGCCAGAGTAGAATGGAGATGGGGGGTGGGGTGGGGTAGCGGAACTTCCCAACTGCAATCATAAACAATTCCAGAGTGTGAACATCTCACTGAAGGTAGCTGCTGCGTTCAGCAGAGGTGCACAGGCCGAGGCGAGCACACGGTTGAGCTGGAGATGAGTTGGGATCTGGTGGGTATACGCATGCATTCGGAAGAGGTCTCCTCTCCTTCGCCCTTACACCTTGAACTAACAGCTGTGTGGCTCCTCGGTTCCTTTCCGCTGGTGCAGGAACGCCTTCTGCTTGTCCTCAATAAGGAAGGCATGTTGAAGCCTGAGGGAGCCCTGGGCCCACAGAGAACGCCTGCTACACCGAGGGACTTGCACGAGTCCAATGAGCGCAGTGTTTAAGGCCTGTCTTCTTACTTCAACCACAAGGAAAATAAAGACTTCCTTCCCTCCCCCTCACCCCCTCACATTTTCCTAAATTGCAAATCCTGCATTTGAAAGAAAATGAGATCATTATTGTTATGAAACAACCCAAATCATTTAATGAAGCAAACCCAAATTGCTAGAAAGCCAATTTGGAAGAAAAGAAAAGAAAAGATATATCCCTGGTTTCCTGTTGTAGAAGGTGTTCATTTCAGTGGGTGTCACTGTAACATCAGCGAAAAGTCTTGCTCAGTTGAGTTTCATGAGTTTAGCTGGATGAGCCCAGAGGGACCTGGAAGTTAATTATATACATACAATGCTTCGGCTAACACAATTTAGGAAGTATTTGAAGTTCAAAAAAAATGGGAAAAACAAGTCCTTAATGGAGGTTGGGAATTGCCATTCGATTGCCAAGAAGAATTAGATGCTTCTGACAGGTGGAAAACGGCATTTGTCTCTACGTTCAGAAAGTGACTTGCATTTCCCAGGGAAGAGAGAGTAGAGGTATTTCTTGATGTAATTTTGGAGAGAAAAATTCGGCTTCCAGTAGCTCTCATTTTAATCTTCATCTAACGGTAAAATCTAACATATTTGTCCAAAATCTGTATGAGAGATTTAAGAAATAGATCAAGACCAGGGCAAGTTGATGAATCCATTTTAGTTTTCCTTATCTTGCTTGGCTCTTCTGTATGATGATCTGTGTGTGTGACTCAGGCATCAAGACTTCATTGTGTGTAGGTTCACAGTCTCGTTTCTCTTGGAGACTGGTATTTAGTGGAAGGGAAAAGAAGGGCAAAATCCAAGCTCATTTCTTTGTGTGTTAAAGTGATAAGAAGATTGGTCATCTTCAGTTGGAACAACCATAGGTTATGGCAGCAGGCCTTGGGATAGGATGGCAAATGGTCTCGTTTCCCTAAAACACAGCTTGGATTGGAACAGAGGCTTGTGATGAATCAAATAAGGTTGGGTTTATTGGCCAAGCTGAGATAGAGGAATTTTCCACTGTAACCAATGGCAGAAATGTCCTTCCCATAAATCCATACTGTAGGGCTACTAAAATTTCCTTTTCTCAAGTCTCCCCAAATTCTTCCTCCATTTATTCAAAAAGACTCAAGTTCTGAGAAGCCAAATGAGATAGATTTTCTTTCATAAAGTAGCCTTCCATGTTTCTATGCTATGATTTTTTTTCTTTTCTTTTTCCTATGAGCAATGAGCAATGAGCTCCTCCAACTAAAACCAAGACGGAAACATGCCATTGACGGTGTATACACGGTAAATGTCAGATTGTGCAATGCTGGCACCATAAAGGGTCATACGGACTAATCCTCGGAGGACTTATTGATCCATTCTTCCATACATCAAATATTTCCCCAAAGCATCTGGCACTGCCCCCATACTATTCCCCATGTCTTTCTTCCTATTTTAGGCATTATGTAACTTCTACATTATTCCTATTTTCTTTGAGACATTTTATGACCACACCATGGTTCCTACTTCTAATACTAATTTCTGTTCCCACAACGTTTTACTGTTGTTTTCATGATCTATGTTATTTTACAGCATTTGTTGAGTTATCATTGTCAAATACTTTCATTATATTCTCAATAATAAGTGCCTGCCAGTTTGTAGATGCTTAATTGTATTTGTTGAATGGAAATAAATGTTTCTTGAGTGGATAGGTCACTGAATTTCTTTAGTAAGATTTAGTAAAGTTTTATGCCTTTATCCTCACTAAAATTCATGCAAAATTTATATATTGTGAGCCTGAAATTTTCTAGCTTATAACTCCTACTCTTACTGAAATAATTGTCCTATTCATTACAGTCTATATTTATGCCAAATTTTTTACAAGATTGTTCTAGACACAGAGCATACAGCTAATACAAAATGAGTACTTTCCTTTACAGAAGTTAAATTCTATCATCTAGTTCAAAGACCTTGAGTTTTCTTAGTGAAGTAACAGATGCATCATAAAATAACAGATCATTGTCTAGTGTTAAGGTATCAGGCAAAGCTAATTTCCTGCCACTCATGATTGTGTTCTCAAACAAGTTACAAGCTCACTCTCTCTCAGACATGGGTTTTCTTACCTATAGATTAGAGAGGATAGCATCTATTTCATAAAGTTACTGGGAGGATTAAATGAGATGGTGCATGGTGAACATACGTTGCTGTTACTCTGAGGGTTTACTTTCCTTGCCACCAGCCAAATCAAATAATCAATTCAACAAATATTCTCAGACACTATGTCAAACACTACCAAGGAACTGTAGATATTCAGCAACATGAATGCAGTTGATGTCTGGTTAGCTCAGCTCTGATGGAATTTACAGTTTATGTAAAGGGGGCCACAGCCTACAATGGGTGCAGCAGAGGACACTCTGAATGGCTGACCTAATTCAGGCTGGTGCTTTACACAGAAAGAGCCAATTACAAATACATGGCCTTCTTAAGTTACCCAATTCAGCATGACAGCATGTGCACACATTCTTTTTCTATCACCCTTGTCATGGGCCCCCTCCCCCAAGGTTCACCAGTTACCCCCTCTCACTCCCCCCCCTCGCCCCCCCCCCCCCCCCCCGCCGTTAGGCTAGCTCATCCTGTCCACTTAGCACATTAAACATCTAGAATTTTATTAAAACCTTTGACCTGAGTCAGTTTAGAGATTTTTAATCTAGGTTTTAGGTGCCAGTCCTGGTTTGTGTCCCAGCTCAGATATTTAACAGTATTTTTTCTTGACCTTTGGCTCACTGTATTTATAAACCAGAAGAGAACAAAGACAGCTACTTTACAGGATTGTTGGGTGGCTTCAGAAACAATGTAAGGAAAGTGCTTAGTCCAGACTTGGCCCAGAGCCAGGCATGAATGAAAGGAAGGTTCTTTCTCCTGACAGTGCTTCATGGACATCTCCATGTGCAGAGAACTGGGGAGATGCACTTCAAATCAATCATCCATGTGTGCAAAAATGACCTAGAAACACGAGTATTAACAACCTATCCATGTCTTAATGAACAACTAGAAACTCCATACATGAAAAGTTACCATCAAGTAAGAAGCCCTTTGTAACCCATGGAGATGTATGCAAATGGAAAGAATGACAATTACTCTATTGTTTGTTTTTTAATCTTACCTGTAGGCAGATCTAGCCCCATTTTCCCAGGAAGGAATCACACAGAATTCCTCCATAGGAGCACTGATCACAAATACACAACCCTCTCTGAGGTAGTTCATATTCTGACCACCCAGAAGCTGACCTCTCAAATTGCTAGCAAATTAGCCATTCTTTCTTCCACATGCGACAACATGTCGTACCAAAAATACAAGTGATCCTGTGACATGACATTTAACTTAGAAAAGAAAACTAAACCTCTTTGCCTTCACACTAGCTCCAATGGATTTTTATGAGAAAAGGCCCTCTTGATAAACTTAGGTCAGCAAGATGATGTGTTGGTGATGAGAGTTGCTTTTGAAGACTGCTTTCAGGGACATCAGGTTGGCACCTCAAAATCTGAAATCTGCTATGAGAAGATATTTCTCATGGAAAGAGTATAGTTGTTATTGCTGTTGTTGTTTTTAACAAACTGTAGAAATCAAGATTTTTTT
This sequence comes from Dipodomys spectabilis, assembly GCF_019054845.1. Lineage (NCBI taxonomy): Eukaryota > Metazoa > Chordata > Mammalia > Rodentia > Heteromyidae > Dipodomys > Dipodomys spectabilis. The sequence continues at coordinate 13,778,915 of NW_024870824.1, forward strand.
TAAATTTGAGAGCTAGGTTTTAAAGAAATACTAGCACATTGGTCAAAACACATTGTTTAATGATATCGTTCCCCTTGTCCTTATCAGCTGTGCGAAGCCCCCCACTACTTTTTTCCTCACTGAGTCAGTTCTAGAACATTCTATCAGCCAACCAAACTTCTGCCATAATATGAAATAACTCTGAAAAATCCTACCTTTCTCATGATGCTTTTCCATATTCATCAGAGGAAATCTGATGCTTTGGCCCCTTCCAGGCTGGTTATGAAATAGTCATGGTAGGCTTGTGAGTGTCTGGTCCCACAAGGTTCCTAGACCTGACAATGTAAGGAATGTTAGGTCATCCCCACTCTCAAGGATTCATTCTTCTCTACTGTTCAGGCTTTTCTTTGTCAGCTTACTCTTTCCTTTGCTTTGCCTAAATGCAAACCAAAAACATCCACTGTACTAGATTCCTGGATAGCTCTTCTACTTGAGTAGTTTGGGTTACTGATGTAATGGGAGGAAAGGCACAAAATCCCCTGAGAGAAAACAGCATTGGGTACTTTTTCCTTTGGAATTTGATCTAAGGCTGTCCTACCTAGGTAGTTTAACTTTGCATTATATACGATCTGATAAGGTACAGGTAATGATTTCTAAAACCAGTTTATCAATACTCAGAGGTATCATCTAGTACATGATTCTGTTGTAAGGTTTTTAGCATAATTAAAAACAAGGTATATTGAGAAATAGTTTCCATGGTGCTTTTTTTCGTTTTTCAGTCATTCAGCGTTTATTTTCAGTCATCTAAAAGACATCATAGAAAGTTATATCCCCTTATCTATTATTCCAGTTGCTTTAGCTATGATATCTCTGAACAGAAAAGTCAAAGTCTGAAGTTGATCTGGAAGTGGTATTCAAGTCTACTTTCTTGGAAAGAGTTGGGCTATAAAACTGCCCTAAAATGGAAGCAATTCCCAAAGACACTTCCCCCAGAGCATCAGGCCTGCAGGCACTAGTGAGTGGTACATACCATCATTCAATGATAGCTGAAATGGAACCTGAAATGGTCCAATATGGTAGGTCATGTGAAGCTAAGAAAAGCTAAACTAGTTTCTGTGCTGAACACATTGACTTAATCCTTAACTGTACCCCATACTTTGGAAATTTCTTAAAAGATGTGATTGTGGCATTTTACAAGTTTACTTCTGCCTGGAACTGCTTTTTGATGCCAAATCCTGAGCAGTAATGTTTTATTGAACCCCCGATGGGAAAGCTCCAGGCCTGCCTGCATTTTTCTCATTTGCCATCTATTGTTAGTAATCATCTAGAATACTATAAGAAAGGTGAGAAAGTAGCTTCCAAAATCCAAAGTTTTTAACAAAATAATAAGAACAAAACCACATTATAGAGCTTATTCAATGAAAATAATTGTGGAGAGGGTAGGTGAATGCCGTCATAATATTCAATGTGCATAAGTGAAAATGCAACCAGTTAACTTGGGGAAATGGGTGGGGTTGGGAGAGATGGAGAACAATGAAAATCATGACATTGATGGAGGTGGTTTATCTACATAAACAAACATGGTGAATTGGAATCTCTCTATACAGCTACTTAAAGGTAATTAAAAGAAATAATCATTGATATAGGCAACATTTTATCCATAAGATGATTTCTTTATTTCCTTCCTCTTTGTCTCCTTTCCTCTCTTTCTGTCTTCCTTTTAAATAATTTCAGAAATCAGATTCACTCTTTTGTAAATATACCAAAACATCATCTATACAAATTTAGGTTGAGCATAGTCACAGTATATTATCAAAACAGTAACATTTATTTGTTGGTCAATAAGCAAAGGATGATCTGCCTCACCCAGAATATTAAACAAAATCGATTCCAAATCTGGTGTTAAAGCAAAAAACTGGAAACTAGATTGTTAAAAGAATCTGACAACTGGCATTTCATTCTTATGTTCTTATGTCCTTGGTCACCCTAGGTGCCCAGTGATGGCTAAACCTCCATGAAGTTATTTCTCAGAGCATTCTATATAATCATGAAAAAAATACTAGTGATTAGGCAAATTTTGGGACAAAATTTTCTATTTTAGAAGATTCTCACACATTGGGAAGTTATACATTATTAGAATAAACTATCATTACATTGATTTTTTTAATAGGTAACACTTGATAAGCACTTGTTATGTGGGAGATGCTGTGCAAAGGGCTTTGAATCCTAAGAACAGCTCCTAGGATAAGTACTATAAGCATCTCCATTCTACAGAAGAGTTTAATAATACACCCAAAAGCAAAAAAAAAAAAATGGCTCTTAACCATGATCTGTTTGTCTATATATAGACCATGTGCTTAAATACTATACATTAGGAATGTGCGGGTGTGTGCCTGTGTGCATGTACACATATTGGGTTTAGGTTGAAATCACAAGAGAATTACTCTGAAGTCTTTTTCTAAACCACTCAACAATTGTTTTTATTTGTCCCATCAGAGAGATGAATATGCTGTCAGTTAAAAATTACTACTGTTAAATGGTGCTGGCAAAATTGGTTAACTACTTGTAGAAAACTAAAGCTAGATCCTTATATATCACCCTGCACCAGAATCAACTCCAAATGGATCAAAGACCTCAGAGTCAAAGTAGACACTCTGAAAACATTGAAGGATGGAATAGGAGAAACCCTAGGTCTCCTTGGCTCAGGCCGAAATTTTCTTAATAGAGAACCAGAAACACAACAAATAAAAGAAAGGTTGGACAAATGGGATTGCATGAAGTTACAGAGCTTCTGCATGACAAAGGACATAGCTAGCAAGATCAATAGAAAGCCCACAGATTGGGAGAAGATCTTCACTAGCCATACAACAGACAAGGGTCTCATATCTAAAATATACTTGGAACTCAAAAAATTAAATCCCCCAACAACAAATCCTCAAAGAAACAACTGCCCAATAAATAAGTGGGCTAAAGACTTAAAGAGAAACTTCTCTGAAGAGGAAAGAAGGATGGCCAATAGACACATGAAGAAATGCTCAACCTCCCTAGCCATAGAAGAAATGCAAATCAAAACAACATTGAGATACAACCTCACTCCAGTTAGAATGACAAAAATCAAGAACTCTAATAACAACAGATGGTGGAGGGGATGTGGCCAGAAGGGAACCTTACTGCATTGTTGGTGGGAGTGTAAACTTGTTCAACCACTTTGGAAAGTAGTATGGAGGTTCCTCAAAAGACTCCACATAGAGCTCCCTTATGACCCAGCAATCCCACTTTTGGGCATTTACCCAAATGTTTACAAACAAGACCACACTAAAGCTACCAGCACAACTATGTTTATTGCAGCATTATTTACTATAGCTAAGATATGGAACCAACCCAGATGCCCCTCAGTAGATGAATGGATCAAGAAAATGTGGTATATATAGACATACAATGGCATTCTATGCCTCCATCAGAAAGAATGACATTGTCCCATTTGTTAGGAAATGGAAAGGCTTGGAAAAAATGATATTAAGTGAAGTAAGCCAGGCCCAAAGAAACATAGGTCCTATGGTTTCCCTTATTTGCAATGTCTAGTATATGTCTGAGTCAAGCAGAAAAGGTCAGATAAGGTGATGTTAGGGAAATGAACTCTAAGATACGTATTCAAATGTTTTTTTTCTTTCATGCGATTGTTTCTAACACATTTATAAGATTATTTCTTTTTTGCTTTGTATATCCCTCCCCCACAGTATAACCCCTGCTTTCACTGTATTTGATGTCGGTATAATTTGTGGAGGGGAAGGGGAAAAACAAATCATTTAAATAGGTATACAGGTGGACTCATTGCAACAATGATTCATTGTTATGTCAAAAACGAACTTCACAACTTTGGTGGGGGGAAGGGGGAGTGGGGAGGATCGGGTGGGGGAGGGGGGGAGGATGGGAAGGGATGGGAAGGGAAAACAAAGGAGGAGGCTACAATGCTTGATAAGAAATGTACTCATTATCTTGCCCATGTAATTGTAACCCCTTTGTACAGTATTTTCACAATAAAAAAATGTCCTAAAAAATAAAGTGTTTAGAGCATAGGAAAAAAATTACTACTGTTAGGATGGAGGTCTAGTTTAAGTGATTTCAAAGTCAAGTTAAGCAACACTCATTTGATGAACCTCAAAACCATTCCAAGTCATACAAACTGAACATGAAAACATAGAGACATTGTTCTTATACATAGGAATAAAAGTCGAACCTAATTTGCTTTTCCTCCTAAAGCCAGGAAGCTGAATGGGAAAAATAACAATGACCCAGATTCTTCTAAGAATACTAAGATGGCCCCTGGTAATCCTCTGTAAGATGTAAAATATTATTCAGTCACTGGAATAGCAACCACTCTGATAGATTGACTGTTTTGTTCAACACCTATGGCTTCAGTTTTAGAAAGAGGAAGAAGCCACATAGCCAGATGTCACAGCCATAAAAAGAGTTTTCACAGCTGGGCATCTGGACTCAATTATGACCATTCAAGGTGAATACGCTTAAAAGTACAGGTCCCAGCATCTAGAAGAAGTATCAGTCGTCTTTTAGAGTTGGTTACCGAATCTGGAGAATGGTTTCTGAGGGAATTATGGAATGAAATGCTGCATTGCTTTTAGGACATCTCAGTAGACAGTGTGTGTACCTTTGAGCAGTGCTCACTCTCATGTTCCTAGTGTACTCTCTTCCCTGATTCCTGGCCACCACTCTTCAATTCTCCTGTTCCCCAGCAAAGCTCCCATGACTGTTTGCTGGCTGCTTCTCATGACTGATGTCTAACGTATAACCACTACAGAGATCCATATTCTCTTGGTTCTCTATCCACTATCCCGCCTCCATTCTCACAGTCTAGCACTTACATGACTATGTAACTCCAAATCTGAACTTTGAACACAGAACTTTCTTCTGAATTCCAGATGAATGTCAGTAGCCAAGCTGACATTTCCTGGGGCATCTACAAAGCCTCTCCGTCACTAATGCTGCCTCAGCCATGCCTACTTTACCTTCCTGCCCCTGGATTCCTCTCTCTTCCTGAGGTCCTTCTAGTCCTCCTGTATAATTGACACTTCCTCATCCTTCCACACTGCTCACATGACCCTCTCTCACCAAGACCACTTCAACAGTATTTGGTCTCTCCTTTGGCAGCCAGCACCCACAGAGTAGTTTCCATGTGGCAGACCAAATGATATCCTTATTGCTCATCAAAAATAACAAGAACACGCTAACTCTAGGTCCTTTGCCTCTGTTTTCTTCTCCGTCCTGGTTGTTTGACTTTGGAAACCAGCAAAGCTTTTAGCACTTCACTTCTTCAGGAGTCTGCTTTAGTAAGAACATTTCAGGGATACTTTCCTTGAGCACTTTGTGTAATATAGAAGCCTACCACTCCCTACCATTATTCTCTATCCTCAACCTGATGGAGCCTGGAGATGGAGCTAGCCAAAATAGAGCAACCACTTGACTTAGGCCAGGAGTTTTGGGTAACACAGTTATCAATCGACCTGGAGGCTGAATTCAATTCTTTGGCAACCAACCAACCAACCAATCAAAGAATCAACCATTCAGTCAATCTATGCAACAGAGCTCCAGTAAAAAGTCTCAACACTAGGCTCAGCTCTTTGGTTGATGATAGTCTGAACATATTATCATCCATCTACCGCAGGAGGGTAATTCATATAGAAGACCGTAATGGAGGTCTGTGTAAGTCTGGAACACTTCCAGACTCTGCTCAATGTACCTCTGCCTTTGGTTGATCCTAATTTGTAGCCACAGAGTAGAATATCCTTCAGTGAGTTCTGCAAGTCCTTCAAACACGTGATTGAAGAGCAGCTGTGGAATCCCTCATAGTTTGTGGTGGGTGTCAGAAGTGAGGGTGATTGTGGAGACTCTGCCCTCAAACTTAGCAGCTTGGCTAACACTGGATAGTGCTAAACATCCATTGGACAAAGTTAAAGGTAAAAGCCAAGTTCAGAGATCATCAAGTTCTGGCCCTTCATTTTACTGATGAGGAAACTGAAGGTTAGGGAATGGAAGTGACTTTCCCACACTACCTGGTGATTTAGCCTACCATCCTCTATCCTGGTTCCCAAAGCAGTTACTACACCCTCTCCCCCAAGGACTGGCATTAGCTCTTGCTTGGGATATATATCCCTTTCCCTTAAGAGGACTAGAAGGAAGATACTGTAAGATTAAGTTAGGTAATTCCCAATGTATTACATTAGCCCAGGGAAGAAATTACCACTCTCTTTCAAAAGTCACTGAGGCCAGTTCTGGACAAAACTATATAGTAACAGAATTCTTCTTCTTCTTTCTTTTTCTACTTTATTTCTGCTTTTCTGCTCTGTTGTTGGCCAGAAATGCACTAAGGAGGGGCTGCATCCGAGCTCCTGACCACAGCTGTAGAGTTCTGGGTAAGAACCTTCTACTCAATGAGCAATAGCTCTCACCATCCAATTCCCACACCATCTGGCTTGCTGCTTTCTTTTTCGTTGAAGGGAAAGTGCAAACCAGCCGCAGCTTTAGAAACTATAAGACACAGCACACAGGAAATTGAACGCATCACATGGGAAATGTGTTGGCAAGTTCAGAGTTAGGGCAGCAAGATGGCTGCTCTGGCAGTTCGCATACAACAGTTTGCTTAGGTAAAGATGCCGGAAGGAAGGCAAGCGTTAGATGGACCTTGAACTTGTAAGCAAGGTTGTACACATTTTTAGAGTCAATAAATATTTATGGAATAAATACAGAGTAAAAAGAATCATATTAAACATCCCCCAACAGGAGACCTGTGCAGTTTCCATTTGGCACCTGACAGTAGCACAAGGACTGAAGAAAGACTTAGAAATTTACATCTGAAAAGGAGTTTCGAAGCCTCAAGCCGTGACTTCAGATCACCAATCTTTCAGAGAATTGAATGAAGACTTTGGATGCTTTCCTTAGAAAAAAACTCATCGTGGTTCAAAGCACTTCCTGTTTCCCAGTGCTGACTCATTATGTCTATTTCACAGAGAAAAAAAAGGAAGGGATTAAAAAAGAAAAAAGACCCAGGGCCAATGAAAGACCCAAAGTTGAGTGCAACTCCTGCGCAGATTCCAATACAGAAGAGGTAAAAGCATGAAGAGGTAAAAGGCAGATGGTTAAAGGTGTGACCTTTAAAAACCAGGCTGCTGGAGTTCAGATCTTGGCTCTCCTATTTCCTAGCAATATAATTGTAGGCAAATTATTTAATCACGTATTTTAATTTCATTTGCAAAACAAACATAGTAATAAGATGCACATCATAGGATGGTTGTAAAAATTCAATTAATTCATAAGTAAGAAACCTTTAAAAGAGGAACATATCACACACAGCAAATACTAGCACTTGGTAATGGAGGTTGGAAATTGTGTTTATGTACCTTGTCACTGTCTGCCTGGATGCTGGATTTATTTACTTGTCTAGCTCTTATCCTTGTCCTTGAATTGGTTTAGCAGCTCTTCTCTCACTCTCCTCTCTCTCTCTCTCTCTCTTTCTCCACCCCCCAGTCTCTGTCTAAGGTTTTCTCAAAGACATGGTTTTGTCCCAAATGAGTATGAAACTGTTTCCTAACATCAGAACCTACTCATCCAACATCAGAAACTTACTACCAGCTCAGCACTACTCTAATTAGGTACCAGTAAGGAGCTCAAAACTTGGTTGCAGAGAACTATTAAAATTTATGTACAGATAAGAGATTAATCAAGCCCAAGCAAATAACTGAGAATTTAAAGGAATCTAGTTTAGAGGGAATAGTGTGTCAGGTAAAGAGACCATAGGTAAAATGAATAAATGAAATACTTGACCTAGGCCCTGAAGCTGGACTGGCTACATAATTTAGACTGCCTCAGTCCAAAATGAAAATATAAACATGTATCTAAAAGGCATTAACCAAAAGCTGGTGGCTCATGCCTGTAATCCTAGCTGCTCAGGAGATTATGATCTCAGGATTGCAGTTTGAAGTCAGCCTGGGCAGAAAAGTCCTTGAGACTTTATCACTAATTAACCACTAGAAGTGGAGTTATGGCTTAAAGTGATGGAGCACTAGCCTTGAGCACAAAAGCTCAGGGACAGCACCCAAGCCCTGAGTTCAAGCCCCATAACTGACAAAAAAAAAAAAAAACTTATTAGAGATTTTCTTAGCAGGTGGAAGGGCAAAAGACCAGTTTCTGCCTAAACCTTATGTTTGACCCCCAGCATTAAAAATAAAAACATCCTTGCAGGGCACTGGTGGCTCATGCCTGTAATCTTAGCTACTTAAGAGGCTGAGATCTGAGGATTGAGGTTCAAAGCCAGCCCAGGCAGGAAAGTCTGTGAGACTCTTATCTCCAATAAACCACCAGAAAACCGGAAGTGGTGCTGTGGCTCAAGTGGTAGAGCACTAGCCTTGAGCTGAAGAGCTGAGGGACATGCCCAGGCCCCACGACTGACAAAAAAATAAAAAAATAAAAATAAAACCACCCCCACAAAACAACAACAACAAAACAACATTGCATGTGTGGTGCCTCTGGCCCACAGGAAAACTCACCCTGAGATCACTCTGTTAGAAGCACAAGCATCTCTACATTACTGGTTGAGCCATTCAAAGCTTTGCTTCTGTGCCTGATCTTGCACCTTTCCTCCTAACTAAGAAGTATGTACTGCTATTTTGCAACCTGTGAAAATCTGACTTATCCTTCAAACATCAGGGCAACTCTGATCTTAGAGAGAACACGGTAGAATGAAAAGACCTCAGCCTCTGACTTTGGAGAGCCAGGGGCAAGTCTGCCTTTCCCTCAAGCTGGATCCAGGACAAGATCCCCTCCACTTTTCTGATAATTGATACCCTCCCTACCCCATAGAAACCCAATGGGAGGAGCACAGACTTCATGGATAGAAAACAACTGCTCATTTCTCATACTGAGTAAAAAAAATATAAACAAAAACAAAAAAACAACTGTATAAGAGGGTTCCCTAGCTTTAGTACTTTTGACTGTCCAATATATTATTATTTATATCATATATATACATATATATATATATTGTGTGTGTGTGTGTGTATATGTGTAATACTGGGGCTTGAACTTTAGAGCCTTGACATTGTCCCTTAGCTTGAACTTTAGAGCCTGGAAATTATACCTTACTTTATTGCTTAAGGCTGGTGCTCCACATCTTGAGATATAGAGTCTCACAGACTTTCCTCAGATCTCAACCTCCTGAATAGGTAAGCATGAGCTACTGGTGTCCAGTTCATTATATTATTAAAATACACACACATTGGGCTGGGAAGGTGGCTCAGTGGTAAAGCGCTTGCTTTGCATGCATGAGGCCCTGGGTTTGATTCCTCAGCACCACATAAGCAGAAAAAAAAAAGCCAGAAGTGGCGCTGTGGCTCAAGTGGTAGAATGCTAGCCTTGAGCTGAAGAGCTTAGGGACAGCGCTCAGGCCCAGAGTTCAGGCCCACAATCGGATCCCCCCCCCGCAAAAAAATACACACACATATGCAGAGACGTGTGTGTGTATGTGTGTGTGTGCATGTGCATGCACACACACATGCTCATCTACCTGGTCCTCTCACAATCACCCCTATTAGATATATATGAATATGTTGTCACAATCTTAGTTAATATCTTACAATCATCCAATCTCCCATATTTATCTCTTCAAATTCACTCTCTCTGATAAGTCAGTTTCCTAAACCCAAGGGTATGGAATTATCAATGTGTTCTGAGGCTGCAGAATGAGCACCACAGCATAATATAGTCCTCTGTCAGTGTCCATGCAGCTTGGCTTATAGAGCTCTGTAATCCATTTCCATTTGACACTTCTAGCTCATAAGCATGAGAACAGTGGATCACTCCTAGTCTCTTGAAGATCTTCAAGTTTGTACCTCCATTATTCTTTCTCTGCCAAGAATGTCTTTCCACCACACATCCCTCTAGCTATTTGTTGTAACTTAAGGCCTAGCTCCCTAGTTCTGTAAAGCTTCTGATGGTCAGTAACCACCATTTTGTCTCTTACTTCTATTGTTCATTTCTTTCTTTTTTTTTTGTCGACCACGGGCCTTGAACTCTGGGCTTCGGTGTTGTCCCTGCGCTCTTCAGCTCAAGGCAAGCACTCTACCACTTGAGCCACAGCACCACTTCTGGTTTTCTAGTGGTTTATTGGAGATAAGAGTCTTACAGACTTTCCTGCCTGGGCTGGCTTTGAATCTCAATCCTCAGATCTCAGCCTCCTGAGTAGCTAGGATTACAAGCGTGAGCCACCAGTGTCCAGCTATTGTTCATTTCTTGAGTGGAACTTTGTATATGAAAATAATTGCTGTTTGAGCTGGTGGCTCACACCTGGAATCCCAGCTACCTAGGAGGCTGAGATCTGAGGATCTGGTTCAAAGTCAGCCCAGGCAGAAAAGCCCATGAGATTCCAACTTCCAATGAACTAGCAAAAATTCAGAAGCTGAGGTATACTACACCAGCTTTAAGTGAAAAACCTATAGGACAGTGCAAAGCCCTGAGTTCAAGTGCCAGTACTGGCAATGTGTACACACATACATATACAAAATACACATACAACATACACATAAAAATTGCTGATTTGTGTATACAGATATTTGGTTCTTATTGTAGCATAGTTATCTATGCTACAATAATTAATGTCTACATTAAAAGAAATACATAGATTTTGAAACTCGATTCTTTATGGGTTTTCAATTGTGCCCACCATCCACCTAGCTGCCCAATCCAGAAAGTCAGAAGACATTTCTAATACCACTTTCCCTCCATCCAAACAGTTTCAAAGTCCTATAAATCAACTAAGAATCAAATGTGCCTACAATCATCCACTCATGTAGCCACTAATTTATCTTGAGGTCATTGTTGCCTCTTCATAGTATTCCTGCAGTGGTCTTTAGCAAGCCATCCTTCACCAATACTTTCTGGAGCAGAGAATGGCCAGTTCCTCTATGCAGCTCTGAGGGTGACAGTTGCATGCATGACAGTCCCTGGGTAGCCTCCTATAACTCTCAGGAAAGGACAGATCCAAGACTCTGAACCCAGTTGTGGAATAAATTGGCCATGGTTTGGTTTGCTCCCCCCATTCCAGGATCTTCACAGTCTACCCTGAAAGCTCAGAGAGCATTTCCCAGCTCACAAAACTTGTCTTTGCGTTTCAACCTTCATATGTACTTTTGCCCCCCCTCCCCCTCCTCCTCTCCCCATTCTCCTCCCCCCCCCCCCTTGCTAATCACCAGATTCCTCAATGTAGGTGGAGAATAGGGCTCTTCCTCTGTGACCTCACACATCCCAGCATCCTCTTCTCTCGTGCTGTGGGACATGAAGCTAACTCGGTCTAATTCACTGCTGTATCTGTACCTGACAATCACTTGCCACTGGATGGATGTGGGAAATTCACTTATTGACTCAATCAGAGAATGAATGGATGGATGGATGGATGGAAGCAAAGCTGAAAGGAAAGCTTGATATATTACAAGCGAAGGAATTTAGAGCTTCCACCTCTTCTTGTCTTTGTCCTCTATGGAAAATATACTGCCTTCAAGTCCCTAGATGTATCATTCTTGCTTTAAACTCAAGGACTTTACATTTTGCTGACTCCCTTATTATTCACATTTCAAAGGACTCATCTCTTTACAAGGAAGGATTCTCACTGATGCAGACCATGGCAGCCTCTCAGAACTTGCTACTGTCATGGCTTGTGACCTCATTCCCTGTATTCCGTATAGGACAGTTCTACATGGACATTTGAGTCTTTAGTCCTCCAACAGGAAGTAAGCTCCTGAGAGAATCCAATGTTTGCTTTTTATTTACTGCTAGCTCCCAGTGCTTAAATATTGTACCTTACATACAGAATGCATCTGTTATATGGATACATGAATTAAAAAAACTCTTTTTTTAGTGCCAGTACTTAGGCTTGCACTTGGGGTCCTCAGATGTATTCCTTAGCTTTTTCTTCTCAATGCTGGTGCTCTACTACTTAAGCCACAGCTCCACATCTGATTTTTTTTTGGTAGTTGGAGTTATGGTCTTATCTTTGGACTTTCCTGCTTACTTCCAACCATGATTCTCAGATCTCAGTCTCCTGGGAACTATTACAGGCATGAGCCACCAGAGGCTGGCAAAACTCATCTTACTTGCAATTATTTTGCTTTGTTTCCACTCTGTGTACATAGTAGGGCTACATAGATAACAGCTATTTTGTATGAAAACTAAAACTGGTTTTCTTTCTTCCATAAACAGTTGTTAACCAATGTGCTTGAGGTAAATACATCCATTTGTACAAGTTGAGCAACACTGCATTATCTCACACCACCTTGGAATACTTTTATGGCCTCCCTTGAAATAAATGTCATGGAATAAAATCCATCTTCCCAGCTCTTGGACTTGATCTCATTAGGTAGATAAAACACTATAAAGTCTATCTCTACCACAGGAAAACAAAGTAGCTCTACCTCATAAATTCCATGATGTATAAATAACTAGAAGACATGGAAGTCTGTCTTGTCACTGCTTAGTCAGTGCTTCTTCAATAGGAGGTTGGCAAAACAGATGGGCACTGGTGGCTCAAACCTGTAATCCTAGCTAGTTAGGAGGCTGAGATCTGAGGGTCACAGTTCAAAGCCAGTCCAGGAAGGATGTCTATGAGACTATTATTTCCACTTAACTACGATAGAAAGCCAAGAGTAGACCTGTGACTCCGGTGAAAGAGCACTAGACTTGAGCACAAAGCTCAGGGACAGCATCCAGGCCCAGAGTTCAAGCCCCAGGATCACCACTAACAAAAAATACCTCACAAAACCACAGTCGGTCTCAAGGAGTCATTCCTATTTGACAATTCATCAGCACTACATAATATTAATGAGGAAGTAGCTTCACTCAGTTACCTGATACCCAGAGGGCTGAGTAAAAGAGAACAAATTAGACAAAAGCAGAGGGATTGAGACATAAGAGAAGCTAGTCAGCTGGGCATCAGTGACTCATACCTGTAATCCTAGCTATTTGGAAGGCCCAGATGTGGGGATGGTGGTTTGAAACCAGCCCAGGCAGAAAAGTTTGTGACACTTTTATTGCTAACAAACAAGAAAAAGGCAAGATGTGAAGCTATGGCTCAAGTGTTAGAGTGCCAGCCTTGAGTGAATCAAGCTAAGGAACAGTGCCTGGGCCCAGGAATAGCATTTAAAAAAGGAAAAGAAATGAAGAAAAGATGATCTTGTTCTAAGGCTTGTGTTGTTACATAACCTCTGATATGTCTTAAAAAAAGTGTGTATGTGTGTGTGTGTGATTTAAAGAGACGGTAGGCAATGATATTATAAGAAATGTTTACCTCAGAAGCAATCAGTTACTATTTGAGAGGTGTTACCCAGTTTTAGGCCTTGTGCTCAGGTCTATGTGTAGATATTACTGGTATTTCCCACGACCAACCCTAAAGGAGATATTTGGATATTCATAAAGGGAACCCAAACTCAGACATGTTTAATTATTTTAGAGCAGGAAGAATGTGACGGATGTGAGATTCAAACCCACCATGATTCCTCTTACATTTTCCTATGGAAATTTCTGTCCCAGGCTTTCTACTCAGTAAGTTTCTACTAAATATTTGTCCAAAATAATAATCAAAGAGCCATGGTCTTCACAATTCTTTGAAGAGAACATCTTGAAGAGAACATCCAAACAATCATACGATGATTTTTCTGTCAAAAATGGTTTAGTTTGAAATGCCTGATGATGGAGAGAACTTTGAAAGTAAATTTGAATTTTATTGTAAAGGTAATATACACAGGGGTTACAGTTATATAAGTCAGGTGACCCCTTCCTTCATTCCCCCCCTCATTCCTCCTCTTCTTTGCAATTTGTAAATTTCATTTCCAACATAGTATCTAGTGAGTATCACCCCCCACCATTTCTGCAATTCCCCTTCCCTTCCCTAAGACTTATGTACTAGACAAAGGGTGCAGAAATAAAAAAGTGACAACAGGGATAAACAAAAGGGAAAAAAGAAATAATTGCAAACAGTACAATAAAAAACCCTCTTGTTTCAATTTCTTGGAGTTAATTTCAATAAGCATCATTTCATATGGTCATATACACATAGCTATTGAGCCATTGCGTGACCCTCTCCTAAGAACATCCTCCTTTGTTCTCACTGTGCAGTGCTTAGAGTGCTGCTTAATTAATCATGCACAAGTGTAATTGTCTTTTACTATCCATTGGATTAGCTTGTAGATTTATAAACATATTCTAGTATTACAAATGAGGGAAACCATGCAGCTTGTATTTCTTTGGGTTTGGCTTACTTTGCTTAATATAATTTTTTCTAAGTCTCTCCATTTCCTAATGAATGGGGCAATGCCATTCTTTCTGATGGAGGCATAGAATTCCACTGTGTATATATACCACATTTTCATGATCCATTCATCCACTAAGGGGCATATGGGTTGACTCTATGGGTTGACTTTAGCTATGGTAAATAATGCTGCAATGAACATGGTTGTGCTGATGGCATTAGTGCAGGCTGGTTTGTGGTCATTTGGGTAAATGCCCAGGAATAAGATTGCTAGGTCATAGGGAAGCTCTATGTTTAGTCTTTTGAGGAACCTCCATACTACTTTTCAGTGTGGTTGAACATGTTTATATTCCCACCAACAATGCAGTAGCATTCTTTTTCCACATCACTGCAGCATCTGTTATTGATACTTATATACTACCCTGCACCAGAATCAATTCTAAATCGATCAAAGGCGTCAATGTAAGACCAGACACCATGAAAATGTTACAGGAAGGGATAAGGGAAACCACTAGGCCTCCCTAACACAGGTTGAAACTTCCTAAGTAAAGATCTAGAAACACAATAAATCAAAGAAAGACTGGACAAATGGGATTACATTAAATTGAAGAGTTTCTGCCTGGCAGAGGACATAGCTAGCTGGATAAATAAGTCCACAGACTGGGAGAAGATATTTACTAACTATACATCAGACCAGGGCTTCATATCTAAAATATACTTAGAGCTCAAAAAAAAAATAAACCCCTCAAAAACAAATTCTCAAAGAAGCCACCACCCCATCAATAAGTGGGCTAAAGAGTTAAAGAGAAGGGCTGGGAAGTTGGCTCAGTGGTAGAGCGCTTGCCTTGCATGCCTGAGGCCCTGGGTTTGATTCCTCAGCAGCACATAAGCAAAAAGAAAAAAGCCGGAAGTGGCGCTGTGGCTCAAGTGGTAGAGCGCTAGCCTTGAGCTGAAGAGCTGAGGGACAGCGCTCAGGCCCAGAGTTCAAGCCCCACGATCGGACCCAAAAAAAAAAAAAGAGTTAAAGAGAGACTGCTCTGAAGAAGAAATAAGAATGGCCAATAGATACATGAAGAGAGATGTTCAACATCTCTGGCCATAAAAGAAATGCAAATAAAAAATTTTAAACAAAAGTTTTTGGGGGGTTGGTGATTCATTTCCTGATTATGAAGAACATTACACACCTACACATGAAATAAACAAGAATATTCTAAGATTTAAAGGCATTAGAAATGGGGGCTGTCAGCACATGAAATCAGAGAAACACTGGCATAATTGGGGAAATCGGCAATTTAGACCATCACAAAAAGGTGATATTTTTACTTTGAAACTAAAGCTTCAGGAAATAGAAGCAGACTAAGAAAGAGTGGCTTAGCTTCACAGGAAGGTGCCCATCGTTGTTGAATTAAGACGAATATGAAAAGAAAGTTAAGTGTGATGGAAGACTGAGGACATTGATCATATCTTGACCCCAAAGGTGTCTTTAAAATAATAGTAAAGGAGAGAACGTAAGGCAGGTCATTAAGCAGATTGTGGGGTTCCTGTGTTTCTGGAAGAAGGAAGGTGATTGGAAGAATCTGACAGGCAAAGGGATCAGCCAGGAAGGGCATCTATTCACCTTGCTGAAAGCTAGAGAGGTTTAGGACTTAAAAATGTAACACACCATGCGAGATAAGGGCTGAAACATGAAATCCATTGAGAGATGAATTGATTCATTGGCCCTCTATCCTCAGTGCTTAGCTCTTCTCCCTACCCCACCCCTCGGGTAATGTAAGCAATGTAAGGCTTTTTCTTTTGAAAGGAAGAAAATGGTGGAGACTCAGGTGGGGAATTGAGTGCTCAGAGTGAAGTGTACTGCATTTTGGCAATTAGAGTCTGAAATGCAAGATCACTTCTAGGCTTGCTCACTCTCTAATGAAACCAGGCAGTTGATGTGTCCTATTCATGTCCATTCAACCATACTACACATTCATTCTCACATCTGACTGGACAATGTGAGATTATCTAGTCAATTGAGTAACCCCATGATGTGAGGGAAAACTAAAGAGAAATATCAACACAACAGATACTAGAAGATACAAATAAATCTTAATTGGATTCATGTATACAGGCAGAAATATTATAAAAGAATAAACCCACAAACCAGGAACAGAATGCTCTAAAAAAAAGGAATAAGCAAATTACAAGAAAAATTCATGGAATTAAAAAAATATGGCAAATTTGTCTTTCAATCAGTAGAAACTTAAAATATATAGTCAAAGCTATCTTTTAAAAAGTAAGTCAAAAAGAGAAAAAGCAAAAGGTATTAAAGACAATAAAATTAATTATCCAATGAAGCTCAGTATCTAAGACAGAAAATTGAGAGAGAGAGAATGAGAGAATATTAAGAAATCAAAAATAAATTATTAAAGGAACACTTTCTGGGTAATGGGGGCTCACACCTGTAATCCTCACTACACAGGAGGCTGAGATCATGGTTTGAAGCAAACCCAAGCAGAAAAGCCTATGGAACTATTATCTCCAATAAACTACCCAGAAAAAGCAACAAAAAAAAAATGTAAGTAGTGCTGTGACTCAAATGGCAGAGTGCTAGCCTTGAACAAAAACAAAGCTCAGGGACAGCACCCAGACCCTGAGTCAAGCCTCAAGATAGAAAAAACAAAAGGAACAAAATACTTAAAAATACCCTTCAACTGGAAACAAAGAATGTGAGCCTTCAAGACTAAAAGAAACCCACTGACTATATTATTTTTTAAAATCTCAAAACAACATAATGATTGTGCATTTTCAAACACCAAGGAAAAAGTCCTAAGTACCCCAGGGAAACGTAGATCATTTTTGTAGCAGTAAGTATGAGATTGTCACTGCTGTTGCTGTTTTCAGCCATATTTGTCCCTAAAACACAATGAAGGATCAACTTCAAAGTTCCAAGAGAAAATGATTTCCAAAGAAGCCTATTCCCAGCCTAACAATTACCTGACCGAATGGCTAGAGAACATGAAATTGATTGCACTGTACCCATCCCTTTGTTAGATGCTTTACTGGAAATAGCAACAGTCTTTTAAGGCCAGTATTATTTCCACCGTTCCAAGATAAGATGTACTAGTAGGTCAGCTCAAAGAATAAGGGTGAGAAATACGTGTCAGAGTCAGAAAATGTACCTATGCCCATCTGCCACATTTTACCCAGAATATAGCCCCAGTCTTTGAATGCACAAAGCTCCTAAGGTGAGGACGCTATCCGAGGAAGCAGGGAGAGTCATTTATCATAGGGACAACTGGGCGAGGGAGAGGATGGCGCCCTTTGTAAAGGCAGTATGTCACTGCTACTACCTTGGCAACTTTCAAAAGTTAATGTTGCAGCTGACAACATGAGCCACTATAGTGGAAGAGAGTTCACAAATAGAGATGCACTCTATTTTGAAGTAAAATATGACTAAGAAGTTGCATATTGCTGGCTCATTTGGTGCTAATTTAAAATAATCTATTCGAATACATTCAAACTGAAGTTCAGACGGCCCTCTATCCCCAATGCTCTCTTTCTTTTTTTAACTTAGCTCCTGGATCTCACGAATACAGAAATGAATACAGTTATCTGTGGATATCTGTGGGTATCTGTAGAGACTGGTTCCAGAGACACCCCACGGATACCAAAACCTGCCGATGCTCAAGTCTCTTATGTAAAATGTTGTAATATTTGCACATTATCTATACATACCCTCCTATAGGTTTTAAATCATCTTGAGAGTCTTACGACGCATGCAGTGTACATGCCCTACAGATAAATATATTGATTTAGAAAATAATGGCAAGAAAAAGTTTATACATGTTCAGTAGAGATGAAATAAACTTCTGAATATTTCCTGTTTGTAGCTATTGTGAATCCACGGATGAAGAATCCACAGATATGGAAGACTGACTGTATTCTTTGTATGTGAGGACCTGGAATTTCACCTTTGTTGGTACTAATGACTTTTGACCTCAGAAAAGTTAAAATTATGTTAGAATACTTATTGTCTTCTATAGGAAAATGGAGATAATAATTATCAAATTGATAGGATAATAACTATCAGTTTTATAGGATAATAGGAACAGATTCTTAAAAGACAGTGTTGGTTATTAATATGAAATGGTAGATTTTACCATTGTCATGAAGAATGTAATAATCATTATAATTGTCATTTTCCAAATACGTCCTGGGCTTTCCTGTCTCCAAGTCATTAGCGTTATTTTCATCTTTGTAGGAACTGCTCTTTCAGAGAATTCTTTTCCTATTGAGAGCCAACTGCACTAGTATAATGCCTTGTAGAATTAAGAGGGCATTCTACCCCTTCCTTGAACTGAATATTCAGACTGTAGAGACAGATCTTTCTGTGCACTCAACTCAGTGAGAAGGAAAAACTAGAAAGAGTAAACCATTCTATTACTTATGAGCTTCTAAGAAGCCTTCTATAGCTTAGAATAAGGACATTAATCTTGGAATCCATGCCTTATAAAAGTCTGGTGTTTGGAAAGAGGGATTTTGAAGATCAGAAGTTTGGTGTTTAATACTGACCACCAATTTCTGAATACAAATTGATTGTAAAAGAGTGTTATCATTAAAGGAGACTGAAGTTTGAGCGTGTGGCAGGAAATAGAAACATGAAAAAAGGTTAGTTTAGAAACTGACTATACACTGAGTCTCTAATAAAGCTACAGATAGCTCTAAAATAGGCAGGTGAATGAGACAACAAATAGGTTGCAAAAAAAATTCACAGGAAGCAGTGGAACTTGGGTCTCAAGTCTCAAAAATAAATAAATTTCTCAGTGAAACCTCATGATATCTAACCAATATGACTCTGTTAGTTGTAACAATTGTTCATATAGGCTTACAGCACCTGGTTGGTCTCAGAATTGGATGTGTGAAGCTACTACAATTACCTACAGATCCCTGAGAGAAAAGCAGAGACCAAGGGAGTCTAAGGACTAGAGGCCAATACAAGGCCACACTTTGCTGCAGCAGGTATCAGTGACAGAAGAAACCAGCTACAGTTACATACAAGATTGAGAGAACATAGCTATAGAACAATTTTTAAAGAGCTCATGTCAAGATGATGTAAAACAACTCTTATAACTCAATAGATGAAAACTGGATAATATTTGAACAAACATTTCTTTAAATAAATACATATATATATATATATATATATATATAAATGGCAAATAAGTACATTGAAAATATGTTTAACAATACTGGTCAATAAGGGAAGGTGAGTAAGACCAACAATGTAAAGCCATTAGCACACTCACCAGAAGTATATGTTATATATAAACAATATATATAGTATAGAGCATATACTATATATAAAATATATGTCATGTTATATCTACTGTTGGATAGAAAGTGGATACTAAGATTCATGTCCTTATTCTAATGTCCTTACACACTGCTAGTTAGAATATAAAATGACATATTGGAAAGTATTTGATAGCATCCTACCACGTTAAATTAATACCATCCAATCTATAATCTACTCCTAAATATTAACTAGGGAGAAATAATAAAATGTGTCCATATAAACATTCATATTTGGATTTTTAAAATGAACATAACAGCCAGGCACTGGTGCCTCACTCTTATAATCCTAGACACCCAGGAGGCTAAAGTCAGAATCATGGTTCAAAGCAGAAAAGTTGATGAGACTCTTACCTCTAACTACCAAAAAGCTGGAAGTTGAGCTGTGGTTCAGATTGTGGAGTGTTAGACTTAAACACAAAAGCTCTGGGACAGTGCCTAGGCCCTGAGTTCAAGTTCTAGGATACACACACACACACACACACACACACACACACACACACACAGAGCACATTTCAGTCCTCTACCTCCCAATACCCTGTCTTTTCCTCCTTCATATATTCATGACAGCTTTATTCATGATAGATGAAACTTGGAACAAGCTCAGTTCCTGCCAGTAGGTAAATGGAACCATGCATGTGCACAATATAATATTATTCTGCAAACGGAATGAGCTATATTGATGAATGTAGCATAGATAGATCTCAAGATTATTACAGGAAGTGAAAGAAGTCAGAAACAAAAGACTAGATACTGTATGATTAGATTGTAGGACAAAATAATCCTAAATTATCAGTTTAACCATGGAAGAGATTAATCCTTATGAACTAGCAAGACTGCATTTTTTTCACCACGAGCTAAAATTAAAAATATTTTAAAGCTGCATTTTTGCACAACTGAATTGTTAGACTACTCATAAGATTCGTTTTCTCCTGAGTTTTGGTATGGTATGACAAGTTCCTCTTTAGATGCAGCCCCTGGATCTTGGCTACCCTCACACTTGGAATTTTAAGAAATAAAGTCACTTTCCCCCACCCAAGCATTATTCATTTTGTGGAATTCTCTCCTAGCAGTACCCCCAAAATGGATACACTTCATAAAGCGGGTGAAAATAGACAATCATATCAAAGAAAAGCCAACAGGGTTGGGCAGACAGCTGTACTGTATCCGGGGCAAGGAAGATGAGTTACACTGGAAGAGAGAGAAGTCAGTATGTGCAGAAGGAAACATTAGAGACTCCTCAGCTGAGACCTGGGAGGGCACAGGATAGCACACAACGCCCAACGGGGCTGTTGTGACCATGAAGTCGACTGTTTAGATCCTTAAGAATCAGTTTAAACAGGGAAATGACTAGATGACCATGAATTGGCCAAACTACATTTTCTGTTACAAGCAGAAGTTAAATTTGCACAGGGAAATGACTAGATGACCATGAATTGGCCAAACTACATTTTCTGTTACAAGCAGAAGTTAAATTTGCACAAGTCAGTTGGTTGGCTATGGTTCTACTTGTTGTAAGCAATCTCCATACTCCTTTCTGAAGCTCAAGTAGCACTTTCTTCCAGAATCTCTTCAAGGTACTGGTTAAAATGAATGCTTCCTTTAGGAGCATTCTTTGGCTTCTAATCCAATGAGAGAAATTTTCATGTTCTCAGTAGTCAAAGAATATCTGTGCAATGAGTCTCTTCACAGAAGGGACATACTAAACACTAGTTACATACTGTTAGGTCTCTACAAAGCTGGAGAAGGCTAAGGGTAGGGTGAATCTGGACACAGGGGTGGCTGTAGTTCAGGAAGCACCAGGTATCATGTTTGCCCAGTGTGCCCTGATTTTGGAGTCTTACTTGGGAAAGCCTTCTTTTTCTCTTTCTAGTCTACATACATTTCATTTGCCAAGGATGACTCAGTCCCTGCTTCTCCATACCACTTACTTTATACTCCTGTGGAGACTGTACCAATTTGTTACTTTGTCCTGAGTGTTTATCCTGTCTCTCCAACAACTTCCATATCAGGCAGGGGTTGGGTGGGTAACTAAATTGGCTGATTAAACATTAGCATCATTTATTTCCCCTGAAAGATAGGGGAAGCGTGATTTGCTTCCTTATTGATAAATACAATTATAGTGAAAACCTAATGAGTAGAAACAACAGTATCAGGTACTATTTTATGAACACACCCACAGCCAGCTTCTAAAATCAGACAATATAGCAGGGTAGCAATAGCTTACACTTGTAATCCTAGATATTCAGGAGGCTGAGATCCAGAGTATCAAAGTTCAAAGCCAGTCCTGACAATAAAAAGGTCCTGGATGTTCCATCTTTAAGTACTGGCAAAAGCTAGGCAATAGATGTGGCTTACCTGGTAGAGCACCATGCTCAGCATGAGGCTCTCAGTCTAAAAGTCAGAATAGCCAAAACAAACAAACAAAACAATAAATTAACTAAAGCTATGGATCTGAGACTCCTTTATGACACTATGGTAAACTCACAGGGTTGTGCTGAGAAACTGAAAACAGTTGTTTTAGAAAAGCACTATTTTATGACATTGTGTTAACTATTAGCTTGAAGCCAATCATGATTTCTGCAGTAGACCATGCTTTGTATCATCTTGGCAAAGGTTATGTTTAGTGACTGTTGGAATGAAAGCCAAGTGTGGTGGGAAAAATCAGTGTGGAAGATAAAACCTGATCCTAAGAAACAATCTAATTTCAATTTCAGGAAGTTATACCATGCTTAACATGCTCACATATCCTGTCGGTCAATAATTATGGCTACTTAATGAATGAAATAATGGGTTCCCCTTCCCCCTTAATATGTATCTATTATTGGAAAGAACCATTAACTTTTCTGGATGTGAATATATGTTACATTTTTTTTTTTGGTCCTCACTACTTAATGAAGGAATTTGGGGGTATGACTTTTGGCACAGGGCATCAGTGAAATAATTACTGAGACACTAAGCACTCCTTGAACAGAGAGAGCTTAGCAAGTCTGGGGCCCCCTAAGGCTCCAGCAATTGTTCCCATGTTGGAGTTAAGCAAGAGGAGCTCACATGGGGCACACAGCCGGCTGTGTCTAACTCAGGATTCAATTCCAGGTTGCCTTCCATAGAAAAGCCCGTGCCCCTCTGCCTTTCTGGCTTTACTTAGGAGCCTTCAGAGCAGCTCCTGGAGGCAGTCCCCAGAGAGAAGGCAGATGGTCTAAGAAGAAGGAAGAGAGGGGAAGATTTCCCTTGGGGTCGAGAGGGCCCGTATGAGGCCTCAGGAAGAATCACGGTGAGAGACGCTGGCATTCGTGAACTCTAAATATTCCCACAATGGAAATTTACACTGCGGGATTAAGTGACTTACTCAGGGTCCCTCGAGGAGCTCATCCATTCTCCTACACCACGCCATTCCCCCACATTAAAACCTGAGAAAAGAAGTGGTCACTTAGCAGGACGCACAGCAGTTCTTGAATTTCATACTTAAGATCCTTCGATTATTCTTATTTCAACTTCAATACCCTTCAAGAGATGACAATGTGACCCCTTTCTTGTCTCAATGAACTGGGAGCATTTCCCTCCATTATACACATATTACCGTCCTCTTAAGAAGTCACTAAAGCCCTTCCTTTCAAAATTTGATTTATTTGCATCCATAATCCTCTCTGTAGCTGGGCAATCTGCATAATAACCTGGCATGGGATATTTTTAACCAGGCTTTCCAAAACACAGAAGCAAGTGTCCATAATCATGGAAGGCATTAACTACCTTAAACAGGAACCCATTTGCAGATTAAATTTGCCCATCGGTCAGCCTGCAGCTGCCCGCGCCAATGCCAGCACCACCTGTCACGTACCCTGACATATCTTGAGAAGAGTCAGGGTCTTTTCCAGCTCACTGATTCTCTGTTTCAATTAGAATAGATTTAAGAGTCCCTAAGCTCTAGTTTCTGGGTGGCCTTGCACAATATTATTAATAATTCAATCATACCTGTGCTGATAACAGATTACATTTCTACTACCCTACTAAAAAAAAAAGCCTGAACAGATTAAGGATGACCCTTGGGCTAATTTCTTTAGCAGTTTCATATCTGATTGACATCCATTTATCTAATTGCTGCCAGGAAGATTTAATTTCATTTTGTTGGTTTAAAATTAACGGGGGGAAAAAGCCTGTTTACTTTTTAAATATTTGACTCATTCCTGAATAACGTTAAGATATTCCATTCCATGAGATGAATCTTATAAATGATCAATTTTCACTCTCTGAATTCATTTCAGCCGGGTGTCACTATTTGCATATTCAAGCCTAATACAAAGTTTTCATCTTTCATTGTAAATAATTTCATTTTTATAGGCACCCTGAGATGAGGAGGGCAGTTGAATGTTTCATTTGGAATTTCAGAAAAATCTAGAGAGAAAGAAAAAAAAATCTTAAAGGGCTATAGCATTTTAAATGCTAGCTTAATCATTTATGAACTGTGGTGGCCTCAATAGCTTATTTTTTATCCAGATACGAAAGCCTGGGTGACACAATTTTTGAATGCAAAATTTAGGGAGGCATTCACCCTCAGGGTTGTGCAAATAGAGCGAGTATTTTCATAAGCCTGGTGTAAATATCTCCTTCCTTAAATGTGTCATGGGCTTGCAGCTTGCTTCCCTCTAGTCCTGGCCATATTCTCTATGTACCAACTACCTCACCTGCAAAAGGCCGCTGATAATAATAACTTCCTTCATGGTGGTGTGGTGGGGATGAGAGACAGTCATTCTCATAAAACCCTCCATTCACTCCTAGCATGCTCAATGGTGTGACTATTTATAACAGATTATATTGCATTATCCAGTTTGACCACATGGTCCCCAACCTTTCAGTAGTTTCTATGTATCTTTGTTATTTTTAAAAGAAAGAATGCAATAACTAACATATCCCCAAAGTCCAAAATAGTTTCTCCCTATGCACTCATTATCAGTATCTTCTAATACTGATCACATTATTCTATTGATTCCTTTCTCTTTTCTTTTCTTTCCTTTTCTTTCTTTTTTTTGGATGGTACTGGGATTTACATTCAGGGATTTTGTACTTAGGCCAAACTGTCAAGCCCGTGTTGATTTTTTTTTTAAAGTAGTTTTGTGTTTTTGGCTCACCTGGCCTCTGACTGTTATTCAACTACCTCAGCCTCCTGAGGAGCTAGAATTACAGATGCAATCAATAGAGCCTGGCTTTTTATTGGTTTCTTAATTGTAGTATGATCCATATCCTTTTGCCTGCCAAAGACTTTTGGCATAGGATGTTCCCATTCTAAAAGTACTTTTACATCTCATAGTTTTCACATAGTTAATTGCCCCACCCTTGTATCTTATTTTAAGCATCATTTCCTTAGGACTCAGATCAAATCTGCCTGTTAAAACATTTTTTTAAACTTTCAAATGAATTGTAATTGGCACTTATGTACTATTTGATTCTTGCCTAGCCTACTGGATGTTTAAGGTCCAAGAAAGCAGAGATCCTTTTGTCTATCTCACAAGATGCTTAAAGTCTAAAAAAACAGAGGTCCATTTCTGCCCTGATTTAAAAAAGCTTATATTAAGTTTCTCAAGAGGAGTATCCAATTCCCTATTAAAGCAATTATCATTTGAGGAATCACTGCTTACTTCCTGAACAAGGGATCTTTTTGAGCAAACATGCAAAGAGTGAGTAGGAATTATAAAGTGTGTGCATGTGTGTGTGGGAATGCATGTGCCTGTATGTGTGTGAGCATGTACAATGACTATTCTGAGACAAAAAAAGACTGAGGAAGGATGCTTTGGTATTCTGCATATCTTCTTAACTGACAAACTTCACAATCTCCCTCATTATTCATTTATTCATCTGTTCATTCATTTATTCATAGCAAACACGAACTCACTTCAATGTACAGAGTACAACCTTGGTATGGAAATATTATTGCTGAAGGTAACTAAAAAAGCCAAACTCATAAAAAGTGAAGTTCAGGCTGGGCGTGAGTGGCTCATGCCTGTAATCCTAGTTACTCAGGTGGCTGAGATCTGCGGATTGTGGTTCAAAAGCCAGACCAGGCAGGAAAATTCATGACTCACTTACCTCCAATTAACCACCAAAAAGTGACACACAGAGATATGGCTCAAGTAGTAGAACGCTAGCCTTGAGCAAAAATGCTCAGGGGCAGCACCCAGGCCCTGAGTTTAAGCCCCAGGACTACCATGTTAAAAAAAAAAAAAAAAGGTAAAGTTCAGTCAATTACAATTTAAAAAAATTATTGAAGGAAAGAATCAACAGGTCTTATGCTCTTTTGGATTACTGGGGATTTTATACAGATATGGTCTAGTCATACCTATAACCAACAAGTTCTAACCTAGAATGCAGAGAATGCTGCTAAAAAATATACTACCTGTTCAGCCTTGTAAGGCAGATACTGTCTGATTGCTTCTTTTCAGGCTATTCTTGGAATGCAATTGTCCTGCACAGTTCTTGTGTGCTCACAAAGAAAAGATATTCTGAAAGCAATACTAAGTTTATAGTTGGTTAAAAAGAGTCTTTTTTTTTTTTATTCAGAAGCATAAATTTAAGCACTTGAAGTAAAAACAATGTTAAATAAGTGAATGTTCTTTTCATCATTATTTTATTATTCGGAGTAGAAGTACAGAGAGTTGGTGTTTATGGAGTGTTCATATGCAACTGATCTCCATTGAGAAAGACAGGAATGAGTCCTTGAGGCTTATATTATCTCATTAGTGTGATTGACATGGTTGTCCATCCTTTCAAACTAGCTTGACACCCAAGTCAGAAACATTCAAGGAAGTTCTCGCTTAGTAAAAATAGAAAGAATAGAAGACCTCCAGGAAAGACTGAAGTTGTTTTTCATTCTAGTTCTCTTTACTCTTTGATTCACTGCCTTTTCCAATCTATCACATCAAAATTATTCAGTCTCCAGGCTCCTTACACTGAGGACCCCACTGGGCATGTACTTAACTTAACCTGTTTATATCTATTTTAAAAAACTGAAACAGAATTGGGACATGGAAAATCTGAGCAACTTGACCTTACTCCTTACTCTCAAGTAAATACAATAAATGTACTTTGGTGGGCACTCAGTAATTCAAGGTCAAGAGCCAAAACTACACTGTTGGATCCTTTAATGAATTAAAGTTTTAGGGTGACATGCTTAAAGGCAAGAGAATTATCTAGTCCTCATTTACCTCTTGTATTTTATTGAGGTAGAATTAACTTATTGCGTTGTTGAGAGTTTTAGTTTGGGCAAACTCAATTCCAAATCTCCGAGGTTATAAAGAATCAACAGAGAAGATAAAATGGTAGAGAGCAGGTGGATTTGAGAGGGAACATTAACTATGCATATATGAGATCACAACAAATATAAATATTTAATTCCCAATATTTGAAAGAGAAAAGAGGGTTTCTTTGAAAATAGATTTCATGCATATGTGAATCAATTAGAACTCATGACATGCCTTGCACAAATCATTATTTCAGAAAATGCTGCAATAATTTAAAACCAATATTGACATTTTGAATGCTACAATGCTTTTGAAGGTGATTGCAGTCTATTTTCTCCTCCTCCTGAAAAGGGTCTTCCATCCTAAGCAAGATGAAATGCAAAGTGGAGGCACAAGCTTTCTGTCTGATATGGTTGTTTATGTTGAATACAGAGCAGTTCGCTCCTGGGGTCCTGTGGGAGGCAGTGGTTTAGGGTGTTGCTTAATAACTACATCCTTGTACTGCACTGCAACCTATGCAAAAGTCACGTTAGAAAGTTAATGACTTTTGTTTTTCTACGTACCATTTGTCATCTCTCTTCATCTTTTACAATAGCATATATTTACAATTATCTCCAAATTTGATCTGTTAAGGATCACCTAAAATGTAATTAAAATCTGGGATCTGACTAGCCATTCAAATGATTTTGATTGAAGCACTTCATACACAAGTATAAATATAAAATAATGAAATCCATTAAAATATATTGAAAAGAGGGAAGGGTTTAAAGGAGCAAAGGGGGTATATTTTGTCAAAATATACTGTATTATTGGGTGGATATACCACAATGAAACCCTTTTTGTACTGCTATTATATACTAATAAAAATAAGAGATGTAACAAAACAATAAATGACTAAGTAAAGCTGTTATTAATCAGCTTGGCCTTAATTTAAGATGACAAAAAATGAGGAAACTGGCATGAATAATGGTCATGTGCCAATGAATAAATAAGGAAATGGGTTTTGTGAAAAGCTGTTTGCTTTGGCTACATGCTAATTCAAACAGAACAAAATAAACAAACAAGCCAGATTTGATTGCCCAAAGCGGAGCTCCAAAGAGACCAAGTAGGAGCTAGCATGTCCCAGGTAGTGCAATTTAGGGCCTGAGTACTTAAAGTCCCTATTACTCAAAAGTATCTTCTTCCTATTCTCCACCTCTCAACATTGTAACCAACAGTAGCTTTCACACAAAAGCCATTTTCATAAAGGCATTCCAAATTAAGATGCACAAAATATTATAGAGTTAAAAATCTGAGGTGTCATCTCTCCCTTTTCTTTCACTTCTGGTATCAGTTTCAGAGCCAGTCTGATGGTACTGCTCACTACACTGCTGTCAAACATCCTTGCCTATTTTCACTACCCTCTGTCTGGTCGAAGCCATCCGTGTTTGTCATTAGCACAATTGCAAAGGCCTCCTCACCAATAGTCCTCCATCTACTTTTGTCTCTCGAAATACCTACTACACTCTGCCAAGAGGCCAGAGAAAACATTTTTAGAAAACGTGAATCAGAGCATGCTGTTCTTCTATATAAAATCCTCCAAAGTCTTCCCATTGTGCTCAGAATAAAATAAAAATTGCTCACCCTGTCATTTAACTAAAAACATTCTTCCCACAGTCTTTTGCATGTCTCGCTCTTTTCTCATTCATACATCACCTTTCCCTCCTACCTGATAAGTCTAAAGAAGTCAATTCTACACATTAGTGCACACACACACACACACACACACACACACACACGACAAGCAATGCACGTACCTCTCCCCTCCTCCACTTACTCTTTATTTGTAACAGTGTGAAATTTCAGCAACCCCAAGCAGTAAATCTCCATCATGAAGATTCTGTTCATTCCTCCTGAGTTTAGCTATCACTGTCAAGTGCAAACAAACAGAAGGAATATGCTCCAATCCTACATTTCCTATGACCTGCATTCCTTTTTGGTCACTGTTCAATGTGGTTCTGAGTTACTGCAATAGATATAAACCGCAAATTAGCTCTTCTTTTGCTAATTTGCACTTACTTGTCTTCTTGCCAATCTATAAAAATCTTTAAAAAAAAAAAACCCAAACATAATGAGGCTATTTTATTGCTGCTACTTACACCTCTCTCTTCCTATCCCTTTTTGCAATGAAACTATTTTTTGGAGGGGGGAGGGGAAGAGATGGAAGAAGTTCTTGAGATCAGACCTAAGTTCTTGAACATGCTAGTGCTCTACCACTGTACGACATCCCCATCTGTAAAGAAACTCCTCCAAGTAAACTTAAGGCCTCACTGCTCTGAATGCTTCTTATTCTTTCAGGGATGATTAAGTACTGTTTAAAGGAATTGGATTTGTACGCTATGTGTCTTTCACTCTCAGAGACAGTTTCTCTTTCACCATTAAAAGGAAAGCTCCTTGAAGTCAGTGCATTAGTTTAATATTGCTAATGGAAGCCAATTAGTTGATTCATTTTGAAATGGTTTATACCGCACCTGACTCTGGTTGAGACACCTTGCTCATCAAACACAGCATTATCAACAATTAACAAAACACATGCATGAAATTAAATTTTTTCAAGTACATTTGAGTTTTGAAAGTTCATTACAGCTTAGAAGAGTGAAAAAAGGAATTCCAACCAGATGTTACTTTTTTTTAAAAAAAGAAAAGCTCTTAGAGAATTCCTTTTAAGCATAACGTAGGTCTCATTGTACCTTTAATGAAATGATTTCAAATATGTAAGGCATGCCAACTTGCAGTGGCAGTTTCTGGTGTCATTCTTGGATCTGTACTGCCTATTGTCCTGCACTTCCATTATGTATGTTGTTTCTTTCTTACTTTTAGTGTCTGTAGACTTTCTCACCAAGTTCTCGTCTAAAGATGGGGTCATTCCTGGTAGATATCTCTGTATGAACCAGAGACTCAGGGGAATAAAGGAAGGAAGAGAGGAAGGAAGGAAAGAAAGAAGGACAAAGGAAAGGAAGGAAGGAAGGAAGGAAGGAAGGAAGGAAGGAAGGAAGGAAGGAAAGTGTACTACTCATTGATGTCTAGCAATTGTGTACAATTAGAAAATTCATTTTTTAAATCAGGATCTTCAATTATAGTGATGCAAAGAGTTAGGTTCAAAGGCACATACTTAATGGTATGGCTGGTTCTAGAATCCAATCAAATCATATCCTTTGCATTCTTTTAGAAACAAGGTACATTATAAATTCATAATTGGTTACCTGGCTCCCAGTCAATATTCCAATACTAAAATGGCTGCCAGCCAAAGTCAACCACTTCAATTCTTCAGTCCAATCTTATCTCAAAAGCTAAATATAGCAAGATCTAAGGTGAAGGAAGGGCAACAACCTAATAAACTAAAAAAGAGAGAAGTTTTGCTTTTCCTGAGTCTTATTGGTACATGTGTAATCTAAGAATAGATGGGATTTAACAGTAGAGTGTCAAGTCATTTGACATAGATGTATTTAAGGCAATATGCCTTTGCTTTTCAGAAATACTGTCTTAAGTTTGGTGCACGGTGATCCTTCCTCCATGTCTTCTGCAACTCCTCATTACCATCACTGGCTTTCTTTGAAAGCATATAATCCAGTCCACCTGCATTTTTGTATGATTAGACTCTAGCAAAGAATCAATTATGAAATGACAGAACTGCCAGGAAGAATTATGACTTTGCGACTTAACAAGCCTGTGAATCTAAATTCATTGAGGAGGCAGCAAGGTGAAAGGAAAACAGGAGGAAGGGTGTGCATTCTTTCTTTAGCTTTGCACCTTCCTTCTGCTACTTGAGGATGTTTTTCACCTGTCTTTCTAGAACTCACATGGTGTTTGTTCAGTAACAAACGACCTCATCTCTTTCTGTAGGACAAGGCAAGATATTTACCTTTCATCTAAAGCTGGGAACAGTAAGAATGATGACAATACGGATGGTGAAACCTACCAAATGCTGATGTGTGTGTGTGTGTGTGTGTGTGTGTGGTATCTATCTATATGGTACCAGTCCTGGGGCTTGAACTTAGGTCCTGGGAGCTGTCTCTGAGGTTCTTTTGCTCAAGGCTAGTGTTCCACCACTGGAGCCACAACTCTACTTCTGACTTTTTGATGGTTTATTGGAGATAAGAGTCTCATGCATGGACTTTCCTGCCAGGGCTGGCTTTGAACCACAATTCTGAGATCTCAACCGTCTAGTAGCTAGGATGACAGGTGTGAGCTTGTCATTGCACTCTTATTTAAATCCCCTAGGGACTTCTGTTGCCTTCAGAATAAAGCCCAAATGTCTTCCTGCAGTTTATGAGAGCTCCTGAGACTCTACCAACTATTCTTTCTTTCCTCTCTCCTTTCTCCCTCTCTCAACCTTATCTCATATGGTTTTGCATCCTTCCAAAATGCCCTGGTCTTATCTATATTCCAATACTTTTATGTCTTTTTGAGATTTTGTGGTTTCTCTTAAGTTTGAGCCTTTAAATACACTCCCCATTCTATTCTCTATTCTTTACCTACTATACATTACACCTTTCTATCTGACCCTAGTGTACTTTTTTAACCATTTTAAATATTTTTATTATACTTGCACATGAATTTGAAATTCTGGCTCAATCAGAATTCTTTGGATGTTAAAGTCATAGTTTTTTAATATATATTTTTATTGTACAAAGGGGTTACAGTTACATGAGTAAGGTAATGAGTATACTTCTTATCAAGCATTGTTACCCCCTCCTTTGTTTTTCCCCTACCATATGTAGTTTTCTAAAAAAGCTTGTCCACCTAAACTACCCAGAGTTCTGTCCTGTTGTTCGTTGCCCTGTTCCCTTTACTTCTAACAATGTTGGAAGTGACTTTTCCAAATCTAGATCTTCTCTGTGAAAGTCACTCTTTGTGATGATCAGTGCCACGTCTACTAATTCAATAACTTCATTGTGTCTCACCTCAGTTGCAGATAAACCCTGGATAAGTGAATGAAAATCAATTACAGGCAAAATCTATATGTGAATATCCCCATGGCTTGCATGAGGAAACAGGTGAAGCAAAGTTAGATAACTTGACTAGGGATGAAGTGAGAAAATAGACAAACTAGGCTTTTGGACTCAAGATTGCTTTCCATGCACACAGTTACACTCACTTTCTCAAAATGTCCTGCAGCCATCATGTGAAGAATAAAGAAAATGAGCATAGAATATTTATGTAGGAAATTAATTGAGCAGAGAAGTCTGCCAGGATTCAAGATGGTGATGATCTTTACAAGTACAAGAAGGAATCTGGGTTCTTTTGCATCCTCTGCACCCCAAATATGACAGTGCACCTCTCTGAAACATGGCTTCTGCCATGTTTCCCTCTCTCAGCTACAGGCAGTAGTGGATAATAAGCAACCCATAGAGCTTTATCTTTAGTATTTCACATTCCTAGAGTGGTTGCCCAGGCAACAAAAACAGAGCCAGAGAGGCAGACAACCCAGTTCAACCATGCTCTGACATCCACACACTCTCCCATACTGACATCCCCTTCAGAGTGGTAGCAACCAACTGCATTGACAAACTCTTTTAATGGGGTGCTGCTCAAATTATCACCTGGATACCATGTGCAATACCATACCCCAAAGTAGCCAGGACACTAGCTTCAAATTCTTGCCATGTGATCAGTTTGGAGGCCTCATGTGTAAACGGCAGACTTTGTCAGAGTAGCAACTGTCTAGGTAAACAGTTTCATTCTAACTTGTGGCTTGACCTCGTTAGAAATGAATTGTTCACTGCATTACACATTAATTAAAAATTTAGTTAGATCAGCTAGTTCTGATATAACTGCTTTTAAGTAGCTGTATGTCTGTTTCATAACCTACTTAACATCTTTGTGTAGTGTGTAGGTGTATGTATGTATGTGCCAGTCCTGGGGCTTGAACTCAAGGCCTAGGTGCTGTTTCTGAGTTTCTTTTGCTCAAGCCTAGCACTCTATCACTTGAGCTACAGCTCTACTTTTATCTTTTTGGTAGTTAATTGCAGATAAATCTCATGGACTATTCTACTTAGGCTGGCTTTGAACCACCTGAATAGCTAGAATGTGAGCCACGGGTGCCAAGCCTATTAAACATTGTTGTTGTTGTTGCTGGTAGTGGTGGTTGTGGGGCTTGAACTCAGGGCCTGGGCACTATCGCTGAGCCTCTTTATGTTCAAAGCTAGCATTCTACCATTTGAACCACAGCACCACTTTTGGATTTTCAGTGGTTAATGGAAGATAGAAGTGTCATAGTAGATATTCTTGCCCACGCTGGCTTTGACCTGTGATCCTCAGATCTCAGTCTCCCGAGTAGCTAGGATTACAGGTGTGAGCCACTGGCACCTGGCTTCTACTTAACATGTTAATTAGGAACTTGCTCATTTATAAAATAAGCTGATAAAATACAAGTTAATTACCACTGTTATTTTTGGAAGGAATGAGAAAAAAGTATTTAAAATGCGTAATTTGTGGCACAAAACCAGTCTTTAAATAAAATTAATAGTAATTATTAGGGATTATTTGGATCTCTGAGAAGGCAGATAGAATCTATTTGTTGACTTAAGTTTAGTGGCAAAAGCAATCTGGTGTCATCTCTGTTCCTGTATGAACTAGCAATGTGAGCTGCAAAGCTTTCTTCACACAGGCTGTCTTTGCCAGACACAAAAGCCTTTACCTGGCTGACTATGGTGGGAGGCACATGGTGGGTGCTGGAGAAATGTGTGCTGATTTCTCAACACCGGGAGGTACAGTCCTTCCAAGCTGCACAAAATCTGCATCTGTGAAGCAGTGTACTCATTCTCTGAAGAGTCATTAAATGAGCTGTTCGGATACTGCAGCAACCACATGTCACCTGATTGTTCTGTTCAGAAGTACTTTCCAACTGAGTTACCCCACAAGAGATGCTGATCTTTGATACAGAATGGTATGTCTGGCCAGTCTCTACTAGAAGATAGCGTGTTGGTGTTTATGTATGTGGAAAGAAGAAGCTGGATGCAAGGAGAGCACCCTAAAGCAGGTCAGAACTTTCACCCACATCCTCCAGTCTCTAGTATAGCACTGTGTCCTATTACATTATGTGTGTGTGTGTGGGGGGGGGGGTTGTGCATGCTCACATGTTTGATACTGAATTCAACCGTAGTAGCTAGCTACCCCCATTGCAACAATGATATACTCACAAGACACTATGTTGGAAATGAACTTGACAACTTCAGTGAGAGAGAGTGGGGGAGGTGGGGGAGAGAAGGGATAGTAAGAGAAAAACAAAGAAGGTAATAATGTTTGACAAGAAATGTACTCATTACCTTACTCATGTAACTGTAACCCCTCTGTACAGCATCTTTACATTACAATAAAATGAAAAAGGCCCACATCTTACTGAGTTTGATTAGAACATTATTCTTCAGGCATAACTTAATTCCCAGAAAGTATTT
Organism: Dipodomys spectabilis; assembly: GCF_019054845.1. Classification (NCBI taxonomy): domain Eukaryota; kingdom Metazoa; phylum Chordata; class Mammalia; order Rodentia; family Heteromyidae; genus Dipodomys; species Dipodomys spectabilis. Next base: position 13,813,201 of record NW_024870824.1, read on the forward strand.
TATCTTTGGCCACCAAACTTCTTTGAGAGAACTAAAATGGAAAATGTGTAAATGACTACTTGCTAAACTAACCCATTTCTGGCTGAACAAAACAAACTAGTCATTTCTAGGACACAGAGTGTACTATCTTAGCTCTGATCTCTGTTCTTGAATAAAAAAAAAATCCACAGGAAAGCCTAGAACAAATAACCTCTAAATGCTTATTTGCAAAACTAATAGCAGTGATGCATTAATATTTGTAAATTATTCAGGTTTTGCTCTTTGGAAAAACAAATGCTATGAAGTACTAATTAATAAAAGATATCATGTCTTATTAACGTTCAAATAGTTAACTACCAAAATCGCAAATCCATCTGCTAAGTAGTCAGCAAACAAGACAAATGGCCGTGCTCGGTTAAACAGATTATCAAATACCTTTGGGAGTACAATCTAATAGCCCCAACTAAACCAGAAGCAAATGGCCTCTCCTTTTGCCCATGTGAACATGCTCCAGCATCTTCCACATAAGAGACAAGTACAGAGTGAATACAGGACACGGCTCTCACCAGAACACATTCATGCATTGACAGTGCCCCTCCTGTCTGTTTCTCTTACATCTTTTGTACTCATGCTTAAGATTGGATTGTCTGAGATGGACGTAAATGAATAGACCCAAAAGACGTCACCTAGAGGTAGATATAATCCCACCAACAGCAATTGGTGAGGCTTCTCAGCAACCAACACATAGAAGAAATTTTATCCTCTGGCAAAAATCCCTGCCCTTTCATCTCTATTTCTCTACTAACATTCATTACCTGCACATATTTTATATTTTCTATAGACAGGCACATTAAGAACAGAGACCATGCCTTACTACTTTCTTCAGTACACAGAAACAACTAATAATAATTGTGATTACACTGCTCACCATTCCTGTAATGTTATGTGTACTAATCACTTGGATAAATACTTCAATGTAGGGGACTTTAAAATCCTTTCAGTGTTGTCACTGAATGTTCATAATGGCAGCTAGAAATAGGTGCATCTTTGGTTTATAGAGAAGGCAACTGAGTCTGAGAGACCCAGCTGGGATTCACTCCTAGGTATGAAGGATTCTAAAGCCTGGGCTCTGAAACCCTATGGTAAACTGTACCCATTTCTACAGTGCCCAAGTCAGGGCCAGGTACACAGAACACAGTGTTCACTGTGGGGGGAATGAATGAATATTTTAATAGCTATCCATTCCTGCATCCCTTTGGGAGAGGACTAAGTTTCTATAGTTTCTGTCTTCCTTTATCTTTTTTTTTAGGTGCATAAGATGTCAAGGGTAATACTGGCAATCCAACAAAGTTTCTTTACCTTTATCTCTCTCTCTCTCTCTCTCTATATATATATATATCTCCAGGGCTCTCCTTCCTAGTTCATTGCCTGTCAGGATAATTTTCACAATTGGGCATGATCTGACTCTTCATTGACAACAGAGTTACTCACTTAGTAGGAGGTTATATTGGGTGGTAGGAGGCAGCCCAGTGTTTGTGACCTCTTCTCCCAGCTCTCTTCAACATCCTAAGCTTTACAGCCCAGTGGGGTGGGAGTTCAGGGCCTGGTGGCTACTGACTTCACAATATTCATGCTTCCTATTGGTGTTGTGGACGTTTGTTAGTGTCACCCTCTCAGCACACCTCTACCTCCAGCCATGTCTTGAGGAAGTTCACCCATTCTCTACTCTAGAGCAGAACCCTGGTGGTTGAAACCACTCAGCATGTCCCATTGTGATAACTGGTTTCAATGAGAAGACTCAGTTAAGGTTAAAAGGAAATAAAGGTTTATTTTCTGGGGCTTCTGGGCAACATACTTTCTGCATCAGAAAGTCTCATCAGGAAAGAGATTTCTTTCCTCACAATAGATATTCATGTAGAAAAGGAAAAACCCAGAAAGTACTGGAAATCATTTTGGAACTATGAAGAAAGTCAACAGTAACATTTTTTAATGGTACGAGGTGAAGGTAAGCATTCTACTACTTGAGCCAGGCATGATCTCTTTTTTGCTTTAGTCATTTTTCAGGCAGTGTCTCATGTTTTTGTCTTGGGGCCAGCCTCTTGACTGGTTGTCACCAGAGACATCAGCCACTAGCAACTGGTCCAAATCTTGAAATTGCAAGGGTTTAAATCTATGTGACAGGCATCTTGGATTCTTTTCTTAAATTTTATTTTATTGTAAAGATGCTGTGCAGAGGGGTTACAGTTACATGAGTAAGGTAATGAGAACATTTCTTGTTGAACATTCTTTCCTGTTCATTTTTTGTCTTCCCCCAAACCAAGTGTATCAGTTGCGGGAAGAACCAGAGAGGGGTCACTTAACAGTTTCCAAATCTTACCTGGTAAAACCTGAGCAGAATTGGTCTGCATGATGTGGGGCCATGATCTTATCTAGTGCCCTAAAATGTGCTCAATGCTACGAAACCAGTTCTGGCCCCTTCTTTGTATGACAGTCACAAAGCCTGATTGTGAACACATGATGAGCTCACTGCACAACTGAGAAGTCATGGCCATCCTTACAAACAGACTAGCTCAACCCAGCACAATCCCCTTCAGACCCCCTTGGGTTTTACAAATACCCAATGTTTTCAAATGAATGTTTAAATACCAGCTACTTAAAAGTGATGAGACCTATAGTATGCTGCCTTGCTTACAAAGACAACTGCCCTTTCGTGCAAATGAAGGAAGGAATTACAGGTTGGAATGCAAAAGTTTCTACAACAAAGGGTAATTAGAATCTGTCACCTGTGGATGTGATAGTTTGGGTCTAATCTCACGACCAGATCACAACTTCTGGTAGTGAAAGAGACCTTCCAAAATGCTGATCCTTTGGATACCAGCATCCTGGAGAGGGCAACAGGGAGAGACTGGAAAAGACAGCAGTGACTATCCCCCAAGGGGGAATTATTAGAGTGAAAAAATGGGATATCATCACCTCTGGCTTGTTTATAGGGCCTGTTGCACAGTTAAACAACTTGAGTGTCACCTAAGGTCATAAAGGTCAAGAAGGTTCCTTGGTTGGCTTGCTTATTTATTTATTTATGTAGTATTTATTTATGTATGTATGTATTTATTTATTGTCGGTCCTGGAGCTTGAACTCTGGGCTTGGGCGCCATTCCCGCACTCTTCAGCTCAAGGCGAGCGCTCTACCGCTTGAGCCACAGTGCCACTTCCGGTTTTTGAGTGGTTTATTGGAGATAAGAGTCCCACAGACTTTTCTGCCCGGGCTGGCTTTGAACCATGATCTTCAGATCTCAGACTCCTCAGTAGCTAGGATTACAGGCATGAGCCACCGACACCGGTCGTGGTTGGCTTATTGATCTGCCCTCACCATCTTGAAACTGGAAATTCATTTGAACAAATGGTCTTACATTTTTATTTGACTTTGAGGACACAATTAAGTATATGATCCTGCTTGTTGTAGATTTTTAGCTCCTGCTTTGCAAAAATTGCACAAGGACAAAAAAGATACGACATTCCAAAGAAAACTTAGATTTTTCTAAGCCTCTTGTCCTTTTAGACTACCTTTTCCTCTTTGACTGCCTTCTTTGTATTTAATAAATACTTTCATTATCAAAATGATCGCCAGGAAGTGGAAACAAGAAGTTGTTGTTTTCTTTTCGTCTTGTTGGTTCCTTTGTCTTTGGGAGGGTAAGGGCAGAGCACAGAAACGGAGGGACAAAGGGTGAGCAAATGCAGCAGTGGTACTCACTAGATACTATGTTGAAAATGAACTATGGAACTTGCCAGCAGGGACAGGGAGAAAAACTGGGAGAGAGTGAGGGAAGGTGTGACATTGTCCAAAAAGAAATGTACTCATTACCTGACTTATGTAACTTAGGTAACTCCTCTGTATATCACCTTTATAATAACAATTTTATTAAAGCTGTAAAAAGAAAACAAAATCCTTTTACTTCTCTTGATCACGTCTTGTGCTTTTTGCATGATTTTCTTAGTAGTTGCTCTAGGACTGCAGTATTCATTTTAATGTATCACAATCCACTCATTTATTCTAATTAATTCTAGAAATAGAAACTTCCGTCCAATGCAATTCCACTCCTTTTTGCGGTTTTTGTCATATGCATTGCCTGGAGGTTGGTTAGTAGACTAAGTACAAGTGTTAAAAGTACTTGTGATATGGCTTTTAAAGAAGTTGTTAAAATGATTAAAATATGTATATGCAATCTTTCATACTAACTCACGAAATTATCATTCACAGTTCTTTTCATTTCTTCCTGTGAATCTGTGTTACCTTATGGTTTCATGTCTCAAGGACTTCCTTCTTTCAGGATAACAGGTCTGCTGGCAGCACATTTGCTCAGACTTTATCTAGGGATGCCTTTGTTTTGCCCTTATTTTTGAAGAATAGTTTTGCAAGAATTCTTTTTTTGTGTGTGCAAGAATTCTTGCTGGACATTATTTTCTTCTAGCTCTGTGAATGTGGCGCTCTTTGGCCTTCTACATCTGTGGCTTTAGATAACAAGTCGGCCTCATTGTTCAGACTGTGTTTGGTACTGATCTGTGATGAGTCCATTTCTCTTCTTTCTTTGATAATTTTTCTCTTTGGATTTGGCTTTCAGCAGTTTGACCATGATGTGTCAAGGTATAGATCTATTTGTGATCTCTTTGATTTTCTTTGAGCTTCTTGGATGTGTGGATAACTTTTTCTTTGCTTTTTAGTTTGAATTTAAGGCCTTATGTTTGTTAAGTAGGCATTCTACCTCTTAAGCCACATTGTAACCCTTTCACTTTTAGTTATTTTTTCTGGATAGGGTCTCCAGTTTTTGCATGGTTCATTTTCACAGTAAAGTTCTGAGACATCCTGCAGGGAAGTAATGAACTTAACTCTTCAAACATTTCAACATAAACTCAAATATTATTAAGAACTTTCTATACTACATTGTATAAGGAAAATGGATAGCGGCTGAAGTTGTGAGCTCCAGATTTGAATTTAGGCTTTGCCATTTACGAGCATTACTTCATGTTTCTGACTTTCAGTTATTTTTATCTGTAAGAGGGGGTGACATCTAGGGTATGATTAAACAAGATAAATAAACAAGGTCTAGTACACAGCCAACACCTTATGCACCATGTGGTTCAGTCCTGGCTGACCTTGTGATTCTCCTGTTTCTGCCTGCAGAATGCTATGATTAAGGGTGTATACCACTGCACACAGATCCAATTGACTTTTGTTTACTTGTTCTGTGTTTTTTAATGAAGCAACTATTTGACTACTATGTTCTTCCAGGCTGAGATGCTGGGGATATATAATAGTAATTAGTCCATGGCCTCAGGTCATTTACATTCTACAGGCAGGAGAGATAGACTAGAAACACTAATATATAAACATTTTCTGATTAGTGACACTATTATGAGGAACATAAATTAGTGTCATGATCAAAGAAGAGGAAGACAGAGTCTGCTTTAGAGTGGACATGCCAGAGGGCATTTTAGGGGAGAAGATATTTGCAGTGAGGTGTCAGCCAAGTAAGGGTCTCTGGAGAATCAGAGGGAAAAGTATGACATGGGAAGTTAGCTTAGCTTATTCTGGGTTAGAGGAAGAGTCTGTGTGGCTAGTTATGGAAGTACAAGAGGGAAATTGCATTTTTTTTTGTCGGTTGTGGGGCCTGAACTCTGGGCCTGGGCGCTATCCCTCAGCAATTCAGCACATGGGGAGCGCTCTACCACTTGAGCCACAGCTCCACTTCCAGCTTTTTCTGCTATGTGGTGCTGAAGAATTGAACTTCAGGGTCTCACGCATACAAGCACTCTACCACTGAGCTGCAAGGGAAATTGCATCTTTGTAACTTCAAATCATAGCCAGACCTCCTGGGTCTTCATTTATGGGATAGCCACTCAAGTTACATAAATATTTTCCCAAGAGGTGGGGAGAGAGTGGGAGAGACACATAGTTACCACAGCCCAGGAATTTCGGGGAGAAATGATCATCAGTCTACCTGAACAGGTTCCCCACTATTCACAACAGGAGCAATGAGGTTAAGTGAATACTAGTTATGAGCTCAGAGAGCAGGCCATGTGAACCCAATGAAGGGCTCACATGAACCCTTCATGAACCCATGAAGAAAGTCTCATATTCAGGCCTTACTACCATTGTGGTTTCCTTGACTCCTGTCTGCTGCTTTTATTCTTGTTGAAGCCCATGTTTATTCCTCTTAGGTGACTAGTTAGCCTACCATTTCTCTTTTATGTAATCTCTTCCTACTTTCTTCTCTTTAGAAGGCAGAGATCAATCTCAATCTCCTGTTTATCATCAAATTATTCAGGGAAATGTTCATCAAATACCACATGCTATTTCTTCCTCCCCTCTGGTTCCAGAGCTTGAACTCAGGATCTTGGATTCTATCAATTTGGTTCATTTCTCCAGCTCTGCTTTTTGCTGGTTAATTGAAGAGGGAGTCTCTCAGACTTCTTCTGTCTGAACTGGCTTCAAACCATTCCCCTTCAAGTCTTTGCCCCTTGGAGAGCTAGGGTTACAGGCACGAGCCACCAGAGCCCAGCGATGCTTCTTAACCTGAAAAAGTTCAGTTGTTCATCTTTTCTAGACACAAAACCCTTTCCACATGCCCTGTGAATATCCATTTGCACTGGCATTCATTTGCCAAAGTAGACTGAACATTTCTTTATGGTGCCAAGGGTCATTTTCTTAGCTCTCTTCCCAGTGTCTGTAGCCTGCAAGGGGAAGAAAGTGATACCTCTGCAACCCAACCTGGATCTCTGCAATAATATATTTGGTCAAGGACAGAGGGATAACAATGTTTTGTGTGTGCATGCTTTTGTTTCCTATCTTACTGTGTCTGATTGCAGACACAACCTGTTTGTTATTCTGCTGCTACCCAGGGGCAATGAAGGTAAGAAGATTGCTGACCTGCTTGCAGCTCCGAGACAAGACTTCTTATGAACACATGGGGAGTCACCTTGGGCTGTCCTGTAGTAGCATCCTTCCCAACCAGCTCTCCTTTCTAAATAGACAGTGCTTTCTTGATCGAACTGAGCCAAAGGTGACACCAATTCTGTCAGTTTTTTTTTCTTCTAATGGTGACTTATTCAGATGTAATCCTCCTTCTTTTTCAATTTCTTGGCTTTTGAGATATTTCAATATTCCCAGGCACTCTAGCAGAGGACACGCAGGAAGCCTTGAAGAAGGAATTCAGGCCACGGTTAGCTTTTAATTAGTGTAGGAGAAGCTTAGATGAGTGGTAGAAGAAATGAAAATTGCCCAAGTAAGGTTGGGGAAATTGCTATGAGTTTTAATTAGCTCTACCTTAGCCTGGGTCTCTTCTACCGTAGCTAATTGAGTTGACATAAATCGGAAAAATATCTGCATTAGTTTAATGACTCACTAATAAGTTGTTTTCTTAAGTGTTTGATTCAGACTATTATTTACAAGAGACTAGTGCATGTGAGCACACACGTGAGCATATATGTGTAGATGTAAACTCTGGTCTCTAATAGTTCATCTAAGACTGGTTATTTGCAACCATCTGGAATATTTCCTGTTCTTCTTTAGGCATCAAGTGCATTTCACAGTCTTTTGAGTCTTCCTCACTATGTTTGTTTGGTTTGCCCTAACCCCTTTACATGTTCACTATTCACATGCCATCTTTTTCTTTTTCTATTGCTTTTTTCTTCTTCTACAAGCTCAAGATCACCCCCACAGAACTGGGATTTTCAATTCAAGTCCTTTTTGTTGTTGTTGTTCTAGAGTTTATCCAGTTATCAGCCTGTCCCTCAGGTTTCTATCCTAATTTAAAGGACAAATTGAATTACCTAAGACATCAAATCTTTGGACAATGTCATGAAATACAGAAGAGTCCAGGTGGGTAAATGGTTCACTCTGCTGAGTGCTTCCTTAGGCACTCCCTACTGAGATCATGATAATCATAGTCACAGAGCATCAAGAAAAAAAGACTACCTAGTATATGCTGAGAGATGCTGCATGCTGAAGTATATCCAGAGGCTCCTTGAGAAAAAGGCAGGTAGAGAAAGCCATAGCCATCAAGGATATTACAGTTCTCACAGGATAAAAGAAAGCTTGAGAACTGGAAGGGCATCTGGGAACACTGCTTCCCTACCTGTTACAATACTAGGCTCCCAGAAATGTCCACATGGGAATTATATTGTATGCCGTTTTCGTTACAGCTGGTTGTATTATATCTAAATCCACCTGGATTAAGAAAATCTGTTATTTTCTTTTAAAATAAGAAAATGGCTTTTGCTTCTGCAGCTCAGATTTCAAGTAAAAAAGATTGGAAAAATAATCTCATGTGCTTCTAACTGGATGAATTGTTTGCTTGTAAAGTTATTTCTTAAGGTTTTTTTCTTTCAATTAACATGTTAGATCCTTAAGGAGTACCCTGGATAAATGCCCAAGTTGATCTTTGGTTAAGTAGAATAGCAAAGTCTGCATCCAGGGAATACAATCCTGTGATTAGGAAGCAGGTCAATATGGCACCTTAAATATCCTTTGAAAAATAAAAGACTTTTTAATGATTCTTCAGGATTTGTTCCCCATTTTCCACCAGATAAGCATTTTGGCTAGATTCAAAAGGAAACACAAAACAAAACTCCAACAATAACAACCACCTTGAGATACTATTAATGATTGCTTTGTTCAGAGATATCCACTTCAGGGAGATTAAGAAGAATCCAGATAGAAGCAAAATGAAACACATGTAAGAGTAAGTGGCTTATTGTGACAAATGGAAGTGCTGAGGTGCCCTGGAATTAGAAGAGGTAATTTTTCACAAGTGAAAAAAAAAATGTGTCTGCAGAGTTGGGGAATTGCTTAGAGGAAGCTTTGCCTCAAAGAATGCACAGGCCACTTTGTGTGTTTAGCTGTTTTTCAAATTGTAAATCTACATATTTGAAAAGTTGCATCCTATTTCATCAAAGATATGAGTGAAATCAGAAAAGCGTTGTTTTAAAAGGTAGCAGGTATGTCAACAACGTCAGTACTAATTGTTGCACATTTTTTTTCTTTACAATTTTCCAAGGGGTAAATTGGCAGGTTTATCTTGGGTATGGAATTGTGTAGACAGTGGCACCTAAGATTGGTGTGCATGCTCCTACTGTGAAGCAGCCCTACTCTGCTAGTAGTCAGTGATTTAGTCATCCAAAGGTACTAATAGTAAACAGGACAGCCTTAGACACAGTTCTTAGAGTACTTAGAGCCAGCCTCTCTCTCCACTAACATGTCCTCTGTTGAAATCCTAATCTCTACAGTGATGGCATCAGAAGGTAAGGGAATAGAAAATTATGTTTACTTATGGGAAAAGGTCCAAAGAGATCCTCACTCTTTTCTCTCATGTGATGACACAGCGAGGTGGCATTGTATCTTTTTTTAAAAAAAATTATTTTATTGTAAAGGTCATGTACAGAGAGGTTACAATTATGTAAGTAAGGTAATGAGTACATTTCTTGTTGAACAGTGTTACCCCTTCCTTCATTTTCTCCCATTTTCTCTCCCTTCTGACTCCCCTTGCCCCCTAAGAAGTAAAGTTTATTTCTACCATAGTGTCTTGTGAACATGTTGTCGCATTGATTCACCCTTTGTCCTTTGTGATTCTCTTTCCCTTCCCCAAATCGATAAATGTGTATACAAGACAGGGTACCAAATAAAAAACGGTGACAATGGGATAAACCAAAGGGAAAAAAATGAAGGAAAAAAGAAATAACCTCACACAATATACTAAAAACAAACAAACAAAAAAACTCTACTGTTTTTATATCTTGCAGTTTATTTCAATTAGCATTGTTTCATATGGTCATATGTATATAGATAATGAGCTGTTGTGATCCTCTACTGGAGGATCATAGACATATGCCAATTACTAGCCAAATAAGGGAAACCATGGAATCTATGTTTCTGGCTTTCTTCGCTTAGTATGATTTTTCCCAAGTCTTTCCATTTCTTTATGAATGGGGCATTGTCATTCTTTCTGATGGAAGCATAGAATTCCATTGTGTATATATACCACATTTTTGCTATCCACTCATCTACTGAGGGGCATCTGGGTTGCTTCCATATCATAGCTATGTTAATAACAAATCCTGAAGTTAATAACCATCTCATGAATAAGTGGGATAAAGAATTAAAAAGAGACTTCTCGGGAGAGGAAATAAGAATAGCATAGACATGTGAAGAAATGCTCAACATCTCTGGTCACAAAAGAAATGCAAATCAAAACCACATTGAGATTCTACCTCACCCCAGGTAGAATGCCTACAATCAAGAAATTTAATAACAACAGATACTGGTGGGGATGTGGCCAAAAGGGTATTGTTGGTGGGAGTATAAACTTGTTCAACCACTCTGGAAAGCAGTATGGAGGTTCCTCAAAAGACTAAACATAGAGCTCCCCTGTGACTCAGCAATCCCACTCCTGGGTGTTTACCCAATCACAAGGCCACACTAAAGCTACCAGCACAACCATGTTCATTGCAGCACTGTTTATGAACCATTAAGCAGATCCTCACTGGACACACCTTGATCTTAGACTTTCTAGTCCCTGCAACTTTAAGAAATAAACTCTTGTTTCTTGTAAGTTACCTGGTTTATGGTATTATAGCAGCATGAATGGACTAAGACATCATGGACTAAAAATGCAACAACTATATAAGACACATTGATGTTTGGTCAATTGTAGGGGAGGACCATGTATCTCTAGGAGCAGCTAGTGGGGGCTACCCCACTGAAAACTGTCATAGAATAAAGGGACATTTTGGCCAAAGCTTTAACGTGTGTTCCAAGTGAAGGAAGGTTGAAAGTGAAATGGGAAGGAGAAGCAAAAAGGAACTAAATTTGGTAGGTCTCAGGTGCTCTGTTTGGAAAAGGGTAGAGAATAAAACATGACTAGAATAGGGAGCAAGTCTTGAAGCAATGTCAGTGTGAGATCTTCTTAGTGTCAGATGGAACAAGGTTTGATTTTCAATTCTGAACTTTCCAAGTACTGTAATTTAGGCAAATCATTTGACTTTACCTATATAAGCAGGTTATGCCTAATTCATAAGTATTGCTTAGAAATTAAACAGTGAGGCATTTCATGTGGCAAGTTGGAGGTATGCAACAAATGGGAATGATGGCGATTCTTTTTACCATAACACAAGCATTCCAACAAAGACTGATGTTGCAGAGAAAGGAAGTCCTATTGCCATCAATTTGCACATGAGAAAGACTAGATATGTTGACTTATTGGGGTGAGTGTCTTCCTGATGTGTCTTAGTTGCTTATTCTTTATAAGAGTTTTGTCCCATCCTTAGTTCCAAGATGATACATATTTTCCAGTATAAACAATATAATCACTTGATGAAATGCCATTTTAGATTTTCATTTGCACATTAAAAACTGAGATGGAAGTAGAAAGTTACTACTTTTCCCAAGCAGGAAATAGCTATTCAGGGCTGGAGCAACCTCATCCTTGCATCGTGCTGTTGGAGACACCATCTCCTTTTTCACTTAGAGTATGTATGTATGCTACTGCTATGGAGCATTCAGTGGACACATGACTACCGTCTACTATGACTGTGCTATGGAAAGATAGAATGGCTTTGACAGAAGAGAGATGGAGCTAGAGCAGCTTCCCAAGAGTTGCTTTGAAGTCTGGGAAGGAGACGGCCATGTGGATAGCATGGGGACAGAAGATTCCCTGTGAGCTAAAGTGAATCAGTAATTTCACCATCATGCAGGCTTAGGAAGAGGATGTCTTCATAGAACTGCACGCAGCTCCCCATAGCTCTTGCATATCTGAGACATATGAAGAGATGATCTGAAATTTGTCTGTCTGGCTTCTGCATGGCTAATTAAAAAAAAATTATTTGTATCCTCTTGGCTTATTCCACAAAGGTTTTGAGGTAAAATTCATTATGGTTTTTATGCAATGACCCTCCTAATTAAGTGTTTCTCAGCACTGTCATGTTTGTCTTTGTATTCCCTGAGCCATATGCAGAGAGACTTGAATAAAAGTTGAACTGAATTTACATATTCTGAGCTCCCTGTAAGTGGTTAGCAAGGGCAACTGGTCCTAGAATCTTGGTGGGTGGCAGGGAAAACTGGACCAACATGTTCATAGTGCTTAGTTTGAGTTACCATACTTCATAGAATCTGAAGTGTCACTAAATTAGAGAGTATTCTGTTACTTTATGTGTTATTAAGGCAAAAAATCCTGAAAATTAAGCTATAGTACAATTTAATCATCTACAGCAATCTACAGATCTACAGATGCAATCTGATTTCAGATATGTTTAATGTGGTGGCAAAAAAGTGTCATTAAGGAGAAAACTCACAATGATAATACTTTTTTTTCATCTTGAATAGTCAGAAATTCTAAAACACAGGGAGACTGAGGAGAGCAAGAAGGCAATTCCCTTCACAATCTCAACCCCCAAAGATGCTTCAAACATTTAGACTCAGCAATTGTATTTCTTGAAACTGAACCCAAAGAAATAGCCTAAAAGTTTATGAAAATGTCATCACACAGTTTAATACAGGAAGCCATAAAAGACAAAAAAAGAAATAACTTAAAATCTTCATTATACACATATAGATTAAAATAATAAATATTTACATAGATGGATGTAATTTTTATATTATGTTTTCTATTTTCTATTTTATTTTAAAAACTTATTTTTTTAATTTTATGTTTTTATGTTTACATATTTGCTATTTTATTCATATATATTTATTAGTTATATATTTTATGCAACATTTGGTAGAATCCTTTCATCTTGTGTTTTAATGGTCACATAGTGAAACATTGCTATAGGATAAAATTACTACTATGAATGAGATTATAGAAACATTGCTAGAGGATAAAACTACTACTGTGAATGAGATTACATGTACATTGATATCTACCATGTACATTGATATTTACATGGGAGTAAAATCTTCAATTATATAGAACAAAATGTTAGTGAAAGGTTTTTTGGATGAAGGAGTTTTAACTCATTTTTATCTTCATGCTCTGATTTTTTGGAAATTGGAGAACTAAACATTAGTTAGCAGATACTATGCAAGTAGGTAGTAGAAAATGAACATCTTGACCTAGAAACTTTATTTTCTATAGTAAGACTCTCTGTGTTCAGTTGAGCCCCCTTCCCCTTTAAAGGGCATAGAAAAGGTTATTTAATTCCCCATTGGAAATAATACTTCATCTCCTAGAGTTTTCCTTCAAAAGTTGATGTCTAAAAATGAGAAGACAAGAACCTCTGGTTGCAACTATGCAGAAGGTCAGGGGAACTTGAACTTTATGATGCAAGCTCAGCCTGAGGGAAAGCAGACAACTCTGAACTCATGCAAGACAGGTGGTTCAGTTCCTACAGATGGAAGGGAGCAGGTTGGTCAGCTGTCTAGCTGAGGCCACAATTGTTACTGTGGAAAAATGATAAACTGTCTAGGTCTAGCACTACAGTGCTGCAAATTCAGTTTTTTTAAGTTTTTTTTTTGTAATTCTTCCTAAACAATGCCATTTTCTTGTTTTCAGAGTTATAAAAATTGTATTGGCTTCTGTCAGTTATTCAGGAGGGATTTCATTGCTATGTTTATGATGTCATTTCCTAAAACTTCTGGGCCAAGACCCCACTTCAAGGATGAAGTATTATCTTTTGAATATTTATTGCATGTCTTCCCAGTTTATACTGGAGATATTTATTTTTAAAATTGTCAGTCATAGAATCCTTATTTGAACAGAAAAGGCTCTAACTCTACATTATAGTTATGTATTTTATTTCTAATCCAATGAGGTGCTATTTTGATATAGTTTTTCAATATAACTGTGTATTTCATTATTTAAAGCTTTCTCAACATGGATCAAGATACATTATACTCATAAATTGACATGTTGAATTGAAACCCCTTTGTGTGACTACTTAAAGATAATATTTTTACGAAAATTTAATACAAGATAAGCTGTCAGTATACTTTCTAACATTAAAAATCTAATATTCCTTTAATTTAAGGCTGAGTTCATGTAAAAATTGTTTTGTGATTAACATTTCTTTTTTTCTTCTTAGAGTTAAGATTGTCATTTTTTGTCAGCTCTGCAAGATTTAAGGTATTTGTAATATTTGAACATTGACATTCTCTCTCTCAACCATCTATTACCTGTCATCTATCTCTCTCCCTTTTTGTACATGGCTACATGGCTGTTGTAAGCTGACAAAGTAAAACATAGGTTTCAATTGACCAGGAAGCCTTGGTTAAGAATTGATGCTTAGCATTTGGGCAGAAAGGTATGAGATTAGGCACCTATGGTTTCTCTATCTGAATTCCTGTTTCTTCCTGAGCAGCACTTCACACTGACAATCTAGTATTTTATTACTAGCTTTGCCAATCTCAGTGGCTCACACTTCTGTTCTCTGACCCAGGTTTAGCTAACCACAGTTCCCATCTACCTGACCAGGACAATCCACTCAAGTGCAAGCACCTGTCCAAATCTAATAGCAAGAGAATGCTTGGGAATACTTGTGTGTGAACACTGAGAAAGGAGGATTTTCCTCTTCTTTCCTCTTTGATTCTGAGCTGTGGGAACACAAGTCAGAAACTAAACTCATGTGTTCTGGCCAACAGAAGTGCATCCGCAGAAGGGGAAATAAGGCTGCCTCCCAAGGAGAGCGGGGCTATGAAACACTGAATAAGTCCTTAGAGACTGGATGAAATTTAAACCTTTTGATTTCCTAACGAAATACGTTTCTTGTTGTTGGCATTAAGATTGCTGGAGTTGGATTTCTACCATTCAAAAATGTCCAAGTTCTTCATTAATCCTTGGCATTTTGCTTGCCTTCCAAATCACATTAGGTACATGCACACACATTTTATATATGTGGAATTGAGGTGCAGTCAGTTGATTCCTCTACTGTAATAGCATTCAAACAGGCACAATTTTGTTAAAACAACATTAGAGGGCAATTACAGCCCAAGACTCCATTTTCCCTAATCTGCAGCCCCTCCTCATGGAGTGTATCCACTAATTCCTTTGCTCTAATATTCAGACTCTGGCTCTAAACTAGCACACTACTTCATTCCTGGTGCAAGCAGATCTTTAATTTCATTGTCCAGGCCCTAACACAGTCAGAAGAGTCAGGGTTCTCTCAGGATCTCTGAATTATAATTCCACACCATATATCAAAATTAAATTTCTAGGTAGGTCAGAATGAAAGATTCTGGGTTAAACAGCTCTGTGTTTAATCCCTAGCACTAAATTAAAAGCTAATAAACAAAAAAGTTCAAAAAATAAAACAATAAAATAAGGAACATAGAAGCCAAAGTTATAGATTCATGTTTGCTATTTAAAGGTAACAGAGAGAGCAGTTTAGGACTTCTAAAAGAGAACATAGTAATAAATATTCATACATTTAAAGCTTTAAAGCTAGGCACAGGTAGCACATGTCTGTAATCCCAGCTACTCAGGAGGTTGTCTTAGGATCACAGTGTGAAGCCAGCCCAAGTCAAAAAAAAAAGCACACAAGACTCGTTTTCTTGTTTCTTGTTTCTAATATTATTATAGACCACTCAGAAAGTAAATGATGCTATAAAAAATGCAGTAAGATTTTACAGAGATCTAGGCTCATTTGAGAAGGCTGCTGGAAGACAAGTGATCCTCCACCTTCTTTTCCCCCTCCCAAACAAATGCCATATGTCCGTGCACAATGTGTTTCTGGCTCACTGCTATGTGGTTGACCTTCCATACTGGAAAGATGCCAAAACACTCAGGACGTAATTTTCTCTTCAGCTCATTGTTACAGTCATATTTAATATCACTGAGAGAAAAAAAAAAATGAAAATGCTGACAAGCAGGCCTGGAATCTTTACAGTAGTCCATCAATGAGATAGATCTTTGGAGGCTGATATTTGTGATGGTTTTCAGAAGTCTTTGTAGAGGCCATGATGTTTCTGTTGCCTGGGTGTGTATTTAGAGCCACTCCAGCATTTACATCATCTGTAGAGCAACTAAGGAATAAGATCTTTTCACTTTCTGTGGAATATACAGAATATTCACTTAAATCCTGATAATTACATTGGCTGAAAAAAAAAAACAGTCTAGAGACAGCTATGGCATGCTAGAAAGGTAATCTTTTAACTACCTCTACTTAGTAAATAAAATTTTCTCTCATACGTAGAATAGCTTTTGTCTTACTTCCCCTGGAGCTGCTGCATAAAGTACCAGAAATTTGGTGAGGAGGGGTTGTAAAAGTAGAATTTATTGTCTCATGGTTCTGGAAACTCCCAGTCCAATCTCAGGCTCTGAAGCCTGAGCCTGTAGAGGAAAATTCCTCCTGGCCTCTTCCAGCTCCTGGTGTTTACTGGCAGTGCTTGGCTTGTAGACACATCTCTCCAGTTATGTTGCTGTCTCCATGGTCACGTGATCCTCTTCTTTCTGTGTCTCTTCTTCCTCTTCTTCCCCTTCTTCCCCTCCTCCTCCTTCTCCTTCTTCCACAGCATAATGAAAACTCTAATGTGGGTTCAAAATCATCTAAAATCAAAAGATACTTTTGGAAATATTTCAGTAACCTTAAGCACTTAAGTTTTTTTGTATTTTTTTTATCGTAAAAATGCTGTAGGGGTTACAGCTACGTGAGCAAGGTAATAAGTACATTAAGTACATTTCCTATTGAGCATTGTTGCCTCCTCCTTTGTTTTTCCCCTACCATCCCTTCCCTCCCACCTCCACAACCTCCCCAAAGTTCATTTGCAACATAGTGTTTTGTACATCTCATTGTTAAGACGGGTTAACTTGTATCCTTATTTAAGCATTTTGGTTTTTTCTCTTCCCCTCCCCAAATTAGAGAAGTGTATATACAAGATTCAGGGCACCAACATCAAATACAGTAAAAATGGGATTTATTGGGGTGGGGGGAACATACAAAGAAACAAAAAAAATCACATGGTACATTATAAATATGTTAGAAACAATAATAAGAAAAAAACCACTTGTGTCCCTATCTTGGGGTTCATTTTGCTTCACATCATCTTATATGGTCATATGTACATAGCTTTTGGCCTTTTCTGCTTGCCCTATACATGTACTAGTTATTGCAAATAAGGGAAACCATGGGACCTATGTTTCTTTGGGCCTGGCTTACTTCACTTAATATAATTTTTTCCAAGTCTTTCCTTTTCCTAACAAATTCTTTCTGATGGAGGCATACCATTCACACACACACACACACACACACACACACACACACACACACACACACACACACACACACACACACACACACACACACACACACATATATACCACATCCATTCATCTACTGGGGGCATCTAGGTTGGTTCCATAAAGATACTTAAAGATGTCCTACACATAGAAAACCAACAAGACCACAATAAAGGCCAGGAAACTGTACCCAAACTGAGAATCCAAGAACCATAGGAAGAACCCAGTTGTCACAGCCCCTAAGAAGGTGGATAACATGGCAGGAACTACCAAACATCTCTGAGTCCTAATTCTCAATATTAATGTGTCTCTTCTTATAAGGGCAACACTGACAATGGTTCAGGGCCCACCCTAATTCATTATACTCTCATTTTAATTTGATTATATCTGAAAAAAATCTCTACTTTCAAATAAGGTCATATTCCCAGGTACTGTGTATTAGGATTTGTACATATCTTTTTGGGGGATACAATTCAATCCATAACAGCTATTTTGTCACTCTCAATTTTAACACTAAAGCTTAGTTGTTTTAAAAAGTAATAAAATTATATGGAAGTGGCGCTGTAGCTCAAGTGGTAGAGTGCTCGCCTTGAGCTGAAGAGCTGAGGGACAGCACCCAGGCCCAGAATTCAAGCCCCACGACCGACAAAAAAAAAAAAAAAGTAATAAAATTATAAATAGAAATACAAAAAAGATACTTTAAAAAGTCACCTAGATTTCTCCCACCTGAAACAGCCATATCAACAATTTGGAAAACATCTTTTGAAATATTTCGCAAGGCAGTATTTTTTCTTTACTATCAGATATAAGTCAAGTTCAAGGACAGTGGCAGTTAAAAGTGTCTGAAGTTTCAAGCAACTGATAATAAAAGATCCTGTGATACATTGAACTTGTGCAACTACATCTTTAGAATGTATGCCTATAGATAAGATTTGGACAGGAGGAAACTACACAATAAACACACACACACACACACACACACACACACACACACACACAATCAAATTATCCTCCAGAACAGAACATTGCATTTCTACCAGTAATTCACAAGTTCTACTCTCCCCTACTTGATATATTCTCAGATTACAAGTAATAATGAATATGAAACTTTAAAGCTTTAAGCTTTTGTTTGTTTGTGATAGTACTGGTGCTTAAATTCAGTGCCTGGTTGCTGTCCCTTAGCTTTTTCCCGTAAGGCTAGCGATCTACTGCTTGAGCCACAGATCTACTTCTGGGTTTTTGCTTATTAATTGGAGATGAGTCTCACATGCTTTTTTTTTTACTTGGGCTGGCTTCACACTGTGATCCTAAGACAACCTCATGAGTAGCTGGGATTATAGACATGTGCTACCTATGCCTAGCTTTAAAGCTTTAAATTTATGAATATTTATTACTATGTTCTCTTTTAGAAGTCCTAAACTGCTCTCTCTGTTATCTTTAAATAGTAAACATGAATCTAAAACTTTGGCTTCTATGTTCCTTATTTTATTGTTTTATTTTTTGAACTTTTTTGTTTATTAGCTTTTAATTTAGTGCTAGGGATTAAACACAGAGCTGTTTAACCCAGAATCTTTAATTCTGACTTACCTAGAATTTTTTTTTTCAGTTGTAGGGCCTGAACTCTGGGCCTGGGCGCTGTCCCTCAGTTTTCCAGCTCAAGGCTAGTGCTCTACCACTTGAGCCACAGTGCCACTTCCAGCTTTTTTCTGCTTATGTGATGCTAAGGAATCAAACCCAAGACCTCATGCATGCAAGGCAAGAACTCTACCACTGAGCCACCTTCCCAGCCCTACCTAGAAAATTTTATTTTTGATGTATGGTATGGAATTATAATTCAGAGATTCTGAGAGAATCTGTTTCCTTTTTTTAACCTTTATTTTTAAGTCATTCTAAAAAAGAGTATTGTGTGGGATGTAAATATTTCCTGTTCTCCTTTCCAAGGGATTAGGTTTGCTTAAATAATGGTCTTTGTACTAATTCACAAAAAAAATGCATACTCAAAAAAAGTATACAAAGTTGAGTACCTGGTAATGCACAGTACTTCTTTACTCCAGTACTCAGTTAGTTAATTGAATTTCTCAGCATTTTTTCTAAAATCACCTTCCTATTTCTTCCACTTAAGAAATATTGAAGTTGTAAGAAAGTAAAGGACATGATAAGTTTAATCTTGAACCCATTCTAACTTGTTTAAAGTGCAACATTGGCAAATGTAGTTGTACTAATTACCAATCATATGAACTACCTGCAAACCATCTCTCCACTTTTTATATTGGATTCCAAGTCATGACTTGTGCATTAGAGAGACAGCACAATTTTTATTAATAGGCAAAGAGCATCGGCTCAGAAGGAAGGAATTTTTTTCTTAGAAAAAATCCTGTAAGGACCTAAGAGAGCTTCTAAATCAAGTTTACTGAAATAAAAAAGGTTTTGTGATAAATGAAGACAATGATGTATGCATGAGTTCATTGTCGAGAAATATTTGGTTCCCAAATACACTGTTCCCCACACCAGTCTTTTATTGTCAGCCTTCCTTTGGGCTATTGATTGGTCCTATCTATTCATTCTACTCCTACACATGTTAAGGAGGAAAAAAAGCCCCCAAAGCCTTGTCTCAGGTTGATGACATTTCCTGTCAGTCACCTGTTACTTGGCTATAGACACCAGCATTCTTCTCCTTCTCTTTAAATGTATAAATGAATACAGATTAAAGTTCTTATCTCAGACTGGAACACCAATGGTATTTTCACTACAAGTACTTTCATAATGGTCTCATTACTGTTCCTAAGTGCAACACACTGAGACGTTTAAATAGCCCAATTGCTGCTACGCATGTTCTTTGAGAACAGGTATGCAGGTAACCATGGCAATTGTGTCTCCAGGCAGGATGAGAGTGGGGTGAGAAACTATTTTCATTAATTGAAGGGAAGAAATTGAAAAGGGATTGTCAAACTGTAGATCTGAGAGAGGAAAGAGAAGAGAGAGGATTTCAGTTTTATTTGCTTTTTATTAGTCAATTATGCAACCCAGAGAAACTCCAGATGACTTGAAAGGTTTAGGAAAATCACAAGATTAAACAACAGTAGCATTGTTTGCCTTTCCTTATTATCTTTGTGGATGACCTATAGTATATTTTATTTAGTTGTGGTTTTATCTCATTTGTGTGAGAGCTGATGTATCTTGTGAAGAAGTCAAATGGTTTCCTGTGATTAGGGAGGAAAAAGAGAGAAGACTAATCTGAAGTGAGAAGCCTGTGTAGACCGCACAAGAGCTCTATTTACTTCAAAGTTGATGGCACCTGGACAAAGCTGATTTTATCAGTGAAATTTATTTTCAACTTCCTTTCCTTCCCCTTCCCCTTGATAGTCCTTATTGATAAAAAAAAAAAAAAACACTTCTATTGAAGGGTAAAGAAATATTGGAAAAGAGGGAGCAACTGGATGCTATGGAAAGAAAAAAAAAGCCAGATATGATTTCTTTAAAGAGCCTAATATTTTGTTTTCATTTAAACAGTTGTGCACATTGGTGATTAGCTTAGCTTCTGTTATTAACCAAAGACAGCTTGTATAACTAGCTCCTTTGACTGTCTAACAAAAATTTTTGGATGGATAGTTTAGGATTTGTGAAAACCCAATTACCTAGATAAATCACCTGACTTCTAATACATGTTGGCCTTAGTTGTAGACTATCTTTGCAAATTAGGCCAACACACAGTACCTTAGTGGCCTATATTGACTCTCTCCAATGCCTGATGAATACCTATGCCAATGCTCCCTGGGGAGAGGGGTTGTTCAAGAAGAAAAAAAATTAGAGAACACCAGGTACAACTATTACCAAACACTGAAACCAAGACTGGATATGTTCCGTGGATCCAGTCCTCCAGAGGAAAATCCACTTTTAATCCATCACTGGGAGAAGCACACAGACCATTTATTTACACAATTGAGAGAAAAGCAACCTAAAACTGGGTAGATAATTATTAACCAAATGGATTTCATTTTAAAACAAACATTTCTTTTCTGCCAAACAGATTTCTATCTTGGAAAGCAACTAAACTCCACAGAACGGAGCCAGAAATCCTGGTGAGAATTACAATAGCTATTTGGGTGCCATCCAAGCACACGGCCTTGCCTACCTTGCTCAGCTCTTAGTTACAAGAGCTGACTGGGCTGTGTAAGAGCTGCACTTCCAGATGCTCAACCTGGAAGAGCAAATGAGACATAAAAGGAATAATTTGTTTTCCACACTTCATAAGAATATCAGGACAGACATTTTAAGCCTTGTCATGCTTTTATACTAGACACACGTGAATCTAATTTTTGAAGGCAGAAAGTATGCAATGTGATTGTCTAATTTGAGAAAGATTATTAGAAGAACTCTGTTTATGAGAAATTACTGAGAACATGCAGCTGTGTGGTATGCTTTGAAGAGAAAGGTGCTACTATGGGGTCCCTCACTTTCTCAAGGCCAGTGGGTAATCACTTGCTGGCAACTTTACCTCCCAAACACAAAGACTGGGCCAGATGTGTTGGCACATGCCTGTAATCCCAACACTCAGAAGCTGAGACAGGAGGATCTCAATTTCTGGGTCAGCCAGAGCTATATAATTGCTTTGGCGTGTCTCAAACACATCAAAACTAATCCTGTAAAAGAAATAACAAAGACAACAAAGCAAAAAACCTACAAATGTTAGGTTTACATAATAACTGAAGATGATCAGAAGGCAGAGTGGGATTTCTTACATTTGGGCTCTTCATTGTGACCCAGTCATTAGTCACCTGTTGTATATAAAGGGATTCATCCAAACCCTCTATATCCCTCTATGTCCCTGTGTTCTATTTATGTTTATTTTTATTGTTATTATAAAGGTGTTGTACAGAGAGAGTACAGTTACAAAAGCCAGATAAGGAATACATTTATTATTACTAATTTTTAGACCATGTCATTCCTTCCTTCATTCTCTCCCAGGTTTTCCCTCCCATCATTATCCACAAGTTGTTAGTTCATTTTCAACATAGTATCTAGTGAGTATCACTGCTGCATTTGTTCACCCCTTGTCCCTCCATTTCTAAGCTGTCTCTACTCTCTCAAAGACAGATAAGTAAACAAGCAGGATAAAAAGAAAAGAAAACAATAACAGCAACAACAAAAACCCCTCTAGTTTCCATTTCCTGGAGCTCTGTGTTCGATTTTTGTTTTACACTATTACCACTTAAGTAAGAGCCTCATATAAAAAAGACATGCAATCTAGCAGCGAGTGCAGGAAAACCCGTCCTTCTCTGTCCCCCGCCATTCCAATTTCACTTGCCAGTATTACAAAGGCAGAGACAAGTCCCTTTTTCCTTTTTTTCAAAGTATCTGGGAATTGTTTGTGCTCGGAGCAGGCCAGCAAGTGGTCCCATATGGAGTGGTGCTTGAATTAGCTGCAATCAGTTTCTGCCTTTGCAGTCAGTGTTGGGGGGTGTGGGGTATAAGTAGGGAAATCCTACTGAAAGCCTCCCCTTTAAAAAACAAAACATAATCAATAGTGTTAGTTTTCTGAACCCCAAGTCTATTGCTTCAGCTCAGCAAGTCAGACAACTGTAGCTCTAACACTGCTAGTGCTGATTATTTTTATTGTCTGAAATCACATTAGAACTGCCAGGCCAAGAGATTACAATTCATCATTGAATGTGCATATATGGAGAATTGTGTGTGGAGTACATAAAAATCTTTCGACGTCTGATTTGCATTGCAAATTGAGAAGTAAACCAGAGGTCTTGAGAAAATAACATAAATAAAACATGGCTTCTCCTACTGTAAATGCTCAATTCATGCCAGAGGAGGCCAAAACCATTGTACAGAGTTGTTTCCATCTACACAATTCCCATCTCACACACATTCCTTCTAAGTGGCTGCCAAGAGGGTGGGTTGGGGGGTGGGTGGTGGGAAGGAGGATTTAGTTAGACAGTTTTGGAAAGGATTCAGCAGAGGAAGCCTGAGAGAGGTTTTCTCTAGAAAGGCAAAGCATAGTGCACAGTGCTGTACAGCCTCAGAAGCAGAGAGAAAGCCCACAGCTCTTCAGCTCAGTTTAATATCAAGAGAACCAATCAGAACTCTAAACAAGCTCAGCAACCAAACAAAGCTCATTAAGCTTAAGGAAAGTAAGAATAATACCTTTGCTTAGTTTGCAGACAACATTCAACAACTTTTCCAAATCTGACCTTTAACTCTGGTGGGCATTTGTCAATCTGCCTCATCTTTATTCCTTTTTGTTGTACCAACAGCTCTCTGGTTCTACTCGGGGTTATATCTCTTCTCCATACTCAATTGCTTCTCAAGTGCTTCTCAACTGCTTCCTGGTTTCCAAAGACAGGGCGTATGATTTAGATTGAGCTGACCTCTATGCTTTTTTACCCTCTGGTGACCCAAATCTAACCAATCATTGTTAATGAAATTAATTTCAGCTTTGTGGGACTGTTGGAGAAATGGACTCTTATTGCTGAGCATAGAATTTGAAGACAAGCAGAAATGGTCAGATAAGTTGATGTTAGGCAAAATGAACCCCAAGATAAGGACTCAAATGTTTTTTCTTTCTTGTGATTGTTTCTAATATATTTATAAGATGATTTCTTTGTTGCTTTGTATGTCCCTTCCCCATGGTATAACCCCTGTTTTCACTGTATTTGCTGTTGGTATAATTTGGGGAGGGGAAGGGAAAAAAACAATTGTTTAAAAAGGGATACAGGTGGACCCATTGCAACAATGAGATGTACAAGATGCCATGTCCAAAAACGAACTTTACAACTTTGGCGGGGGTAGGGGGGGATGGGAAGGGGAAACAAAGGAGGAGGCAACAATGCTTGATAAGAAATGTACTCATTACCTTGCTCATGTAATTGTAGCCCCTCTGTATAGTATTTTCACAATAAAAAACTTATTAATAATAAAATTAAAAAAAAGAATTTGAAGTATAGATAACCAAGGCTCACAGCTGCAGCCAGAGTGGAGTCAAAAGACAGGCCAAGGCGAAAGGCACCAAGTGCCTAACCAAGCCCATGGTGCAAAATTCTGTGCTTTACATTCCTCCAGCCAGCCCTATTCCATGTCTCTATCTCAGGAGGCAAGGCATTCCCTGGTTGCTCAAACAAGAATCAGCTTGCCTAGGACTTTCTGTGAGAGACCTAATGGCTGTATGCACATTTCCCACCCCCATCCTTTCCAATCTCACCATCCACCACTTCGTTTTTGGAGCCACTATAACTGAACTTGGCTTTCTGCCACAGCCAGGGCTCTCACGAGTCATTCCTTCACATACGCTACCTCTGCATTAGGAATGTCCTTGGTCTTCTGTTTTCCTTATGGTCAAAGTTCATGAATTGCCTTGCATGGTGTGACTCAATCTCTCAGCTCTAGAAGTATTCATCCATATGCTCCCTGTCCACTCTCCTTAAGACAAAATTGACAATGTTCTGTTCTGTAGTCTCACAACCCTTTCCCTTACTCTGTAAAACCTTCATATACCAGGAGAATACTTTCTGAGACTTCCTGTCTCTCCCATGAGGTTGTGAGTTCTTTGCGATAAGATTGTGAGGTTTTTTGTTTTTATTTTATTTTTTTCATCATCCAATGGAAGGGAGCATTGTTAAGGGCTCCTAAGATAGCCAGGCCATCTTTGGATCCAGGCTATCTTAGGCATGTGACTTAAATGCATCATTTATCTTTCTTGTGCCACCGTTTGTGTTAAGAACAATATTAATATTTATATCATAGGTTATTATGAGGATAAACTGAGCTAATCCTTGTGAAGAGTTTAGTATAGTATCTGGAACACAGCAAAGATTCAATGAATATTAGCTCTCATCATATGTCTAATAATGCCTATAACAATGTAAGGTCTTCAAAAATACAAATAAAACCATCAGAAGGCAGTCTATACTCTGGCAGCTTTATATACTAAGTAGAAAAGAAGGAAAAGAATGAATCATTTAATCTTTATAATTTTATTTTTGGGAAAAACTGGGAGAGAATGAGGGAATGAGGGAATGACATTATCCCAAAAGAAATGTTGTAACTACCTTACTTATGTAACTATAGCCCTTCTATACAATACCTTTATAAGAAGAATAAAAAATTTAACTTGACAAAAATGACAAGAACAACTGCACTATAAGAATTACTAAAAAGTTTTTTAAAATTCATATATCCTGAAATCAAGAAAGAGAAATCATGAAAAGAAGGGTACACTAGTACAGTGGGATACAGATTAATGTTTCCTGAAACTGCTATACACCATTCTGAAAAAACAGAATTTTATAGTTGGGCATAGTGGCACATGCCTGCAATCCCAGCATGGGAAGTTGAAGCAGAAGGACTGAGTTTGAGGCCTGCCTGGCAACATGGTGGAGCCTTGTTCCAAAACAATGAGACAAAAACAGAGCAAAAACCCTAGGGTGGCCAATCTCGTTTCCTAGCTGGAATTTCTGAGATGGCAAATGTGGATGGTGCATCTGTGTTTCGTGGTTCTTGCCCTAGAACACGGCATGGTAATCCTTGTTTGGATGAGTCAAAGAAGGCTTCATGGTTGAGGTGAGGCACATGTCACATTGTTAAACATATGTAGGAGTTTGCACATTATGGACATGAGCAACTCAGCTTGAGTTTCTGCTGGCGATACTGTGGGAGATGGAGAGCCTGTCAGACATTGGTTCACTGATTCCTAAGTATGTAACATTTCCTTTTTCATTGTTTTTAAATTTTTAATTATTTAATTTTTTATTTTATTGTGAAAATACTGTACAGAGGGGTTACAATTACATGGGCAAGATAATGAGTACATTTCTTATCAAACATTGTTGCCTCCTCCTTTGTTTCCCCTTCCCATCTCTTCCCATCTCCTCCCTTCCCCCATGCCAAAGTTGTAAAGTTCGTTTTTCAACATAACATCTTGTACATCTCATTGTTGCAATGAGTCCACCTGTATCCCTATTTAAATGATTTGTTTTTTTCCCTTTCCCTCCACAAATTATACCAACATCAAATACAGTGAAAACGGGGGTTATATCGTGGGGGAGGGACATACAAAGCAACAAAAAAATCACCTTATAAATATGTTAGAAACAATAGTCAGAAAGAAAAAAACATTTGAATCCTTATCTTGGGGTTCATTTCGCCTAACATCAACTTATCTGACCTTTTCTGCTTGACTCAGACATATACTAGATGTTGCAAATAAGGGAAACCATGGGACCTATGTTTCTTTGGGCCTGGCTTGCTTCACTTAATATAATTTTCTCCAAGTCTTTCCATTTCCTAACAAATGGGCAATGTAACATTTTCTTTTTAAACTTCACTTTCAACTCAGCTGCACAACAAATTTTCTGGGAAACACTTGAAAAGCAGACATATTTGGGACCCATCCCTAGAAGTTCAGGTTCAAGGGATCCGAGATGAGGGTAACCATCACTGCTTTTTGATTTGTTTCTTTTGCAGTGTTGGTGATCACACCAGTGTCTCACACCTGTGATGCAAGCAATCTATCACCCAGTCACAAGAAAGCTGGAGGATTAACCTCAGGCCTGGTGCTTACAGGACACATGTTCTACCACTTTGGTCAGCTGCCTTGTTATTTTCAAGGTGAAGTCTCACTATGCTTGCTGACCTGAGCCTCAATCCATCGACTTTGTTGCTGAGGATGACCAGAATGCATGATTGCATGGAGCCTTTTTTTTCCTCTCCTATAGCTGGACTAACAGGCATGTGTCATTGAGCCCAACCATTGGTGAAAATGTTTTATGAACTGTTATTCCTGGCTGTTATTCCCTTGTACCATGACCCTCCAACTAGGATGACAGCCTGGAGCCACCACACCCAGTTGCTACAACAGTACTTTTTAAAACTCTCAAGTGATCATAAAGATGCAGATGAAGAATCCATGCTAGGCTGGGCGCTGGTGGCTCACGCCTGTCATCCTAGCTTCTCAGGAGGCTGAGATCTGAAGATCACGATTCAAAGACAACCCAGGCAGGAAAGTCTATGAGACTATTATCTCAAATAAACCACTCAGAGAAGTGGTGCTGTGGCTCAAGTGGTAAAGCGCTTGCCTTGAGCTAAAGAGCTCAGGGACAGTGCCCAGGCCCAGAGTTCAAGCCCCATGACCGGACCCAAAAAAAAAAAAAAAAAAAGAAAAAGAAAAAAGAAAGAATCCATGTAATTACTATAAGGACTCTAATACATATATTAGGATCAGATGTCGAGGTCAGGCCTGTGCCAAGAGAAGCCAGGAGTCTTGCTTGAGGAGAAATCGAGAGCTCATCCAAAGTCACAATAACTTTCAAAGGGGTCCATGCAACAAATTAATGCCTTTGGCACTAAAAGCATATAACCATACAACACAGGTATGCTATACACCAGAAAATCTACAGATGAATAGCACATTCTCAGTGTCCAAGTATTTAGTCAGTGTAGCTAACACACTAAAGGGCATGGTACTGTATGATTTGGATGGGTCCCACTGGAGGTCCAGGCAGATGGGAACTTCTACATGAAGTTCCCATTTTCCAGCTTGACAGTGTTCAAGACTGCTTCTAGAGATAAATTCCAGTTTTAAATCAAATGCTATTTTTGAGAGTGGAGCTCTCTGGACTTTTTTTTTTTTTTTTTTAACCGTACTGGAGGTTGAACTCAGGGCTTCATGTCATGCTTGTATCTGATACCACTAAGCCATACCATGAGACCTGATTTTTGAAAGCTATTTTCAGAACAGAGTCTACTCTCCTATACACACCTGAGCTGCGATCCACCTATTTTAGTCTTTCTGTTGTCGCTGAGATTCTAGGCACTTTCCACATTGTCCATCTTTCCTCTGGGGAGATGACATCTCAAGGACTTTTCTGTCCCAGCTGGCCTAGCTTTGAGATTCTCTAGTTTCAACCTCCTACATATTTAAGACTATGGAATTAAATAAACTTTCACAATGATTTAACACTGCAGGCATACCCTGGCTTCTGAGAGTCACTAAAATTATTAGACTTTTCTAATTCTGAGATTTTGTAAATGTAATTCTTCTACCTGAATCAACCAGAAATATTATTACTGGGATTTTTTAGTAGCTTCCTAAGGGAATAAGGGGATAACTTCCCCGTTTCTGGTTTCTGTTTGGATTTAAAATAATATTGGAGTGGGAACATGTCAGTAATAATAAATGGTTATAAACCAACAGGTGTTCATGCTTTCCACACATGCTTTCCACACATGCTTTCCACACATCATCTATTGCTTGTAGTAACTATTTTCCTTGAATCTATTTACTCTAGTTTGATTTGTAACTGCTCCTGATGGGACATCTCTCTATCTTCGTCTGCATGTTAGCGAGACTCAATCAAGATGACTTGCATGTGAGTACACGAAGATAATCAGGATTTCTCCTTCAAGACTTTGGATCTTGAGCTGAGCAATACAAGGACAAGGGGAGGGGCTAGACAAAACCCAAAAATGTTGGGGTCGACTCATTCCTGGAACAGCTTTCAGATGATGCAGCCTATCGGATATCAAATCATCCTGAGCTCCCCTCACTCAGCTGGACTTTCACTTTGCTGAACTTTTTGCCAACAGTTTTCAGTTTTGCTAATGAGCCAGAGTTGGTTTCTGTTGCTAACAACCAAAGAACTGTATGAGGTGCAGTGTTACAAGTCATGCAACAATCCTCTGTCTTCTATCAGTCTTTGTTGTATAGGACCACAGCATCTGCCTGACAAAAATTATGGCTAAAATTAAGGGAGATTTGAGAGTGAGCTTCTGAGACCAGCCCTAGCTGCTGAGATTGAGAGGCATAAGCTTTAGAGAAGTGTCTTTTTCTATTTCAGACACAATGTTAGTCAAGCAATAGAACCATCAGATAGTAAGTGAGGGGTAGAGGTTTCGATCATGGTAAATTTGAGCATATAGCCTCAAAGTTTCAAAGCGATATTCACACTTGATATTAAGAAATGAAATATATAATAAAATATAAAAAATTAAAAATGTGTAAGTAAAACAATGATTAGAGGTTTTAGCTTCACAAGCCAAAAGCCAAATAACAGATGCCCTGTTATAAATCAAACTAATCAAAACCCGAGTTATAACCTAGAAAACAGGGTGGAAAATTTTCATAAATTTGCATCTGAATAAATTGGTATAACAAATATAAAATAGGGCTTCTGATAAAATGTTTTACTTTCTCCATTTTCTTGCTATTTCATTAAAAATATATACACCATAGAAAGCCCATGGATTGGGAGAAGATCTTCACTAGCCATACAGTGGACAAGGGTCTCATATCTAAACTATACCTGGAACTCAAAAAATTAAATCCTCTAACAACAAATACTCAAAGAAACAACTGTCCAATAAATAAGTGGGCTAAAGACTTAAAGAGAAACTTCTCTGAAGAGGAAAGAAGGATGACCAATAGACACATGAAGAAATGCTCAACCTCTCTAGCCATAAAAGAAATGCAACTCAAAACAACATTGAGATACCACCTCACCTCAGTTAGAATGGCTATAATCAAGAACTCTAATAACAACAGATGCTGGAGGGGATGTGGCCAGAAGGGAACCTTACTGCATTGTTGGTGGTAGTGTAAACTTGTTCAACCGCTTTGGAAAGCAGTATGGAGATTCCTCAAAAGACTCCACATAGAGCTCCCCTATGACCCAGCAATCCCACTTTTGGGCATTTACCCAAATGATCACAAACAAGGCCATACTAAAGCTACCAGCACAACTATGTTTATTGCAGCATTATTTACCATAGCTAAGATATGGAACCAACTCAAATGCCCCTCAGTAGATGGATAGATCAAGAAAATGTGGTATATATATATACAATGGAATTCTATGCCTCCATCAGAAAGAATGATATTGCCCCATTTGTTAGGAAATGGAAAGACTTGGAAAAAATAATATTAAGTGAAGTAAGCCAGGCCCAAAGAAACATAGGTCCCATGGTTTCCCTTATTTGCAATAACTAGTATATGAGACAAGCAGAAAATGTCAGATAAGATGATGTTAAGTGAAATGAACCCCAAGATAAGGACACAGTGTTTTTTTTTTACTTTCTTGCTATTGTGTCTAACATATTTATAAGGTACCACATGATTTTTTTTGCTTTGTATGTTCCTACCCCATGGTATAACCCCTGTTTTCACTGTATTTGATGTTGGTATAATTTGGGGAGTGGAAGGGAAAAAACAAATAGTTTAAATAGGGATACAGGTGGACCCATCTATGTCGAAAAACAAACTTTACTATTTAGGTGGGAGGGAGTTGGGGGGGGTGGAGAATGTAGTTGTGGAGATGGGAGGGAAGAGATGGTAGGGGAAAAACAAAGGAGTAGACAACAATGCTTGATAAGAAATGTACTCATTACCTTGCCCATATGATTGTAACTCCTCTGTATAGTATTTTCACAATAAAAAACTTATTTATTTAAAAAATGCATACACCTTAGGTACAGGTATATCTGTATTTGTAACATATAATAAGTCTAAATATATTGCTCTAATTCATTTGCAGAACTCTTGAAAAGGCATTCGGGGTTATCATCCAGGGGTCAGTGGGTATGCTTGGCTTCAAGCATAGAACCATAGTTTGCCATTTACTGCTACGAAGTAAGCAGTTTATGTTGAAGTGAAGGGAACTTCATATAATTTAAGTGGGCAAGGCAAAAACAAGTGCTGAGGTATTATCAGTGTCTATATCTCCAAGTAAAAAAATTATTGGAAGTAATCCAAGTGTGACCTCGATGAATTGCTTTGGGGAAAGGAACCCCACAAAGTGAAGATGTGCTAATGATGTCCTACCACTATTTACGGAGCACTTGGTCTGTATTAAGCACTACACTGAGCCCCTTAGAAGTAATAATCTGCATTCATTTTATACAGCCCTAAGAGGTAGTATTCCTGTTTGACTTTGAAAAACAGGTTTAATTGACTATCAGCTCCTGAGGGTGTGTCCAAAGCTAAACTACAGAAGAATGTGTACATCTAAAAAAATGTGAATAACTTCACATCACCTTAAAGCCAGAAAAATAGATATAAGTATCTTAGAGCAGAATTATAGATGCTACCATTAAGCAGTACCAACTAGTTTAGTTGATCTTAAACTACTAATTCCATGCTGAAAGAATTATTGAGGCCTTTGTTTCTGAAATGGGTTGTGAATCCTGTCCATATTCATTATTCATATCAACAGGGTGGCCTGAGTGGATATACAACTTTACTTTCCCCATAAATAACCTGTTATGTCAGAATTTCCTAAAGAAGAAATGATATACAGTTTGGTCTTTTCAAGTAATATGATTTGCATGTCCTGCAAAAGCCTAGGTGTTAAAGCCTTGATTGGTCCCTGTCCTATGATTCTTTTGGGAAGTGGTGGAATTTTCAAAAGGTGGAGTCCAGTGGGAGGTCTCCTGGTCACTGGGGGCGTGCTCTCCGTAAGGCACAGAATATCATGACTCCAGTCCCTCCTTTCCCTCTCTTGGCATCCCTGTCATGAGGTGAGTGGTTTTGCTATCCACTACTGATTTGCAGCAGGCCCCAAAGCAAGGAACTAAAGAGTTCAGATCTCTGAGTCAAATGAGTTCTTTACAAACAGATTATCTCAGGTATGTGTTATAATAATGGAAAGATGATCAAGACACCAAAAGACTCATTTTTTCCTGTCCCTCTTCTGAATGTCTCACTCTTGGAAGGTTTCTTCCTTCCTTCCTTCCTTCCTTCCTACCTTCCTTCTTCCCTCCCTCCCTTCCTCTCTCCCTCTCTCTTTTCTTTTTTCTCTTTCTTTCTTTCTCTCTCTCTTTCTTTCTTTACTTCTTTCTTTCTCTCTTTCTCTTTCTTTCTTTCTTCCTTCCTTCCCTCCCTCCTTCCTTCCTTTCCTTCTCTCTCTCTTCTTCTTTCTTTCTTTGTATTAGTTCTCTAGGGATTCCAAGTGTTTAAGAACACTTAGGCAAATATATTGCCTTACCACATGCAATAATCAGCACTGAAATGATGCCTGTGCTGGTTTTTAGATAGATCAGCTGGAAAACCTACGAATACAAAAGAGTCCACAGCTGTAGAGAAACACAAGGATATGTGCTCCTGTGGATGTACGCATGCGTGTAGGTGCTGGTGGTGCTGGTCTGAAGCTCTGATGGTGAAAGTACGATTGCCTGTTTCCTTCACTTACCTTTTCACTCAGAGAAATCTATTTTCTGATCAGCCATGTGAGCCATTTAGGGGTTCCTAAATGTCACTGAGTATCCAAATAAAAAATGCTTTACTTTATACCAAGAACCCTCAGTTCTGTCAAAAACATATCATATCCCTGTTTCATAGATGAGGTACCAGACTCAGTCAGCTTGAATTATTTGGCCATTCTCACTTCTATAGAGGGGAGAAAACAATCATTCAAACCAAAGTAGTCTTTCCAGAGTGTGTTAGGTATAGCAAACTGCAATGCAGGAGACTGGAGCCTAGGAATAATGAGCTGTCTCCAGAGGTTATGCATCAAGTTCCATTCCACTGTTCAAGAACCTGATGGTATGTGTGTGTGTTGTGCGTATGAACTGTCTAGAGGTTAAATTGCAGATATTTGTTCAGTAGGTCTGGGCTAGGTGTGAAAGTTGGCATTTCTAACAAGTCCAGGTAGCACTGATGCAGCCGCCCCCCCCCCCGCCCCCTCCCCCCGGCCCCCAGATTTATTCTGAGCAGCAAAGCACTCAGGTCCATAACATTGTAAAGTGTTCTCTACTAAAATAATCACAAGTCATGTCCCCAGAGAGGCTAAAGCATTTTACGAAATATCTCCAACTCTTACGAGTACTGGGGCTGTAGAAAAGAAGCTGTTCAAAGAGTGCTTATTAAAATGTGTGTGTATGCATAGGTGTGTGTGTGTGTGTGTGTGTGTGTGTGTGTGTGTGTGGTGTGTTGCTGGAGATTGAACTCAGGGCCTCACCCAGGTTAGGCAAGTATTCGCCTGAGCTACAACCACAGCCCTTCAAATAATTTTCAAGACAAATCCATTCAGACTTAAAATCCAATGCACGTGACTTTCTCTCAGAGTTCAGTTACACTGATTTGGTCTATGCTATGTCGCATGGTCACATGATCCATGACAGGTTCTCCTCCTTGAGTCATGGTGCTAAGTAGATACCAATGAAGTCATTCGGTCATGAAGACACAGGACACAGAACAAAGGCAACTGACATATACTCTTTGGGACTTAACAAAAAACACCTCAGAATTCTCTGGAGTTAAAATTTCCATTGATTTGTTGTTCACAATTTTCACATTAATGAATTCAAGGCCTTGGCACCATTTTCTCTTCTGCCACACGAATCCCATGAGTGGGAAAAGTTTACTATGTTCTTGCCTCTCATACTCTTTGTTTTCTTATCTGATCCCCAACTATGTGAACTGTCAGCCCAGAAGATGAATTTCCCTGGTCACTCCCCAAGGAGCTTGCTCAAGATTTTTATCAACTTTTGCTTGACCAAAGATTAGTTCTTTGATCTTGGGATGAAAACTATGTCCAGTTCAGTCAGCTTTAAAAATAACCCAGGATATTACCATCATGCCTGGTTATTTTAAAACCATTTCAAACTTAGAATGCTCACGCTTTCTTTCCATAACTCTCCCAGACCACACATGCACACACATATGCACACATGCAAGTGTGTGTGCGCGCACACACACACACACACACACACACACACACACACACACTAGCTCATAGGCTTGAGGAGACACCTCCCTCCAAAACACTATAGATATGTGCCCATCTATGTGACTTAGTCCATTTGAGCTGCTATAACAAAATGCTACGAACTGAGCTTCTTAAACAACATATTTTTGTTTCTCATAGTTCTGATCAAGCTTAGTTGCCTCTTTGGACTTCATAGAAGGCCATCCTCTCACTGTGTACTTATATCCCACATGGCAAAAAGGGCAACAGAGCTCACCGGGATCTTTTTCTTTTCTTTTGGTTGGTCGTGGGGCTTGAACTCTGGGCCTGGGCGCTGTCCCTCAGCTCTTCAGCTCAAGGCTAGCGCACTACCACTTGAGCCACAGCACCACTTCCAGTTTTCTGGTGGTTTATTGGAGATAGGAGTCTCACGGTCTTTCCTGCCCTGGCTGGCTTTGAACCACCATCCTCAGATCTCAGCCTCCTGAGTAGCTAGGATTACATGTGTGAGCCACTGGCACCTGGATGGGATCTTTTTTTTATAAAGGCAATGAATGGTCCTATTCATGAGGATCTCATCCTATGACCTCATGACCTCCCAAGAGCTCAGCCCAAATTTGAATTCATATTTGGAGTTAGAATTTTGCATAGTAATTTAAGGAAGATGTAGGTGTTTAATCTATTGTCATATCCTAGTATTTCTAATGTGTTTTGCAACTGACCACATTTTAAACTAGGAAGACATAGACAGACAAAGGTGTCCTCAAGAGGAACACAACATCCAATATCTCACCTTCTTCTGTGTGTATGTGGTTAGTGTTCTAGTGCAGTGAACTGCAAAATTGAATAGTTAGAAGTCACCACAGGTGAGCGTTATTTCAAAAACGCCATTTTCTCTGCTGTGTGTCCAGCACTTCTGATTTAGGAGATCAGAAATGAGGCGTTCTCATTAACACTGCAGTGATCATCTTCTTTTATGAGGTCAAAGCTTAGAACTGGAGAAGGCTATGTAAATAAACATCTACTATGACAGAAGTGTGCAGCAAGTGGGCTGCCATAGCAAGGAGGAAGCTCACAAAGAATTCTACTCAGCCTGGACTCAGGAAGGGTGCAGGGAGTGGCGTCTTCAAATAGAATATTTGAATCTTGAGAACAAAGCTCAGCAGATGCCAGTTGATGAGATATAAGCACAAACATCATTGTGTGACTGCTTTCGATAAAAGTAGGGCCTGGGAGAAGGCAGAGGCACTTGGCACAAATAGTTATATGGACTATAAGTTACCCGGCTTTCTGGCTTCAACCACATTATGGTCACCCTACTTTTATGTATTTAACTGGCAGTGATTTTCTAACACATAGGAACCTACTATTTTGAAGAAGCGGCTGCTCTGTCTCTGTCTCTCTTCTAACTAGTGAAAAGGTTGTGGGGTTCTGGTAGGTCTAGAGCAGAGAAAGGTGAAGACTTTGCTCCCTAGTTTTCAGACCATAAACAGTACCATAAGCAGCACAAGGGATCCAAGAGGAAAGAGTAGAATACGGATCATGCGCTGACAAAATATCAAAAGAACAAATCTGCCCGAAGGAAATGGTCAAATGATGGGAAAGTAGGATGGAGGATGCTCAAATAGCTCACATATTTTATTGTATTTTGTGGCTGCCAAGACATGAAACAAACTAGTAATGGCCAATGTTCCTCACACAGACCGTGAACATGCCATGAGTCACCCCACCTTTCTAAACCCCAGGCCAGACTTCTGAAGAGCAGAGCCCTTGTTTTCCCTTGAGGAGCCTCAGCTTCTACCATCTTTATCCTTTTCTTCTGTCTTTCCTAGCCCTCCACTCTGTCCAACCTAGATTTCATATTCATTGCAATGACTTCTGCCTTAGGTGGATGTCTCTGGTTGTTATATGATAGGAAAAACCAATGAGATAATCTGTCTGGAGGAGGATTCTCCAGATGTGGTATGTTTTCTTTCAAAGAAGAGAAGAGGAATCTACAAGGGCAGTGTTGGCCAGCTTCTCCTGTAAACATCTTTATTGCTTTATTATTACCATAACCACTAGAAATCACAGTTATCACGTTCCATGTGCCCATCAATTACCTTAAATTTTTAGTCACAATTGTTGCTTAAACTTCACAAAAATCCCATGATGTAGCTGTTTTAAAACCCCACTGGGGAGGGACGACAATGTTCAACAAGAAATGTAATATATGCATTCCCTAACTATTACCCCCATGTACATTACCCTTAAGATAAAAGAAAGAAATACAACAAAGCTCAAAGAAGGTAAGCAACATATCCCGAATGACACAGTTAGTATAAAAATAGCAGCCTGAGCAGAGTAGAAGACAGAGGTATAATAATCAGAATGGAAAACCACCAGCCCCGAATGGAAATGGACCAGGCAGCACAGACAAATCTAAACAAATTAGACTCAGAGCTCAGACTTCTGTCCTTCAGGCAAGGGATCAGCGCCCTAAATCCTGACAGGTTTTCACATGTTACAGGAAGGTGAGTAGTCAGGTTGAAATCTAATAAAATGACAGGGTCTGTTTCTGGTATGTGATGGGGCAAGCCTTTTCTTGTTGGGTGGGACATCGATCTTATTGCTCCTTAGTACTTTACTACTCTTTCTGGTTCTGAAGCCAATGCATGCAGATTGTAAACATTCCAACAATACAGAAAACGTAGCTTTATGTGAAAGGCATTCACCACACCCACAGGAGCCAATCTGGCATACAATTTCTTTTGGTTCAACTTGTGACCTGGCTTTTATTCTCATATGTACACCATGCTATAATTTAAAGGAATCAAGTTTCTTCAAACACATTGTTGTCTTTTAAAGAAATACTACCTTGACAGGTGGCAGGGCCTTTTGCCTGTAATCCTAGCTATTCAGGAGACTGAGATCTTAGGATCGTGGTTCAAAGACAGCCTAGGCAGAGAAAAAGTCTATGAGACTTTCTCTCTAATTAACCAAAATCTCATACCAGAAGCCTGGCTCCAGCCATATAAGCAAGCAAGCATTGCTAGAGCATAAGGTCCTGAGTTAAAACCATAGTGCCAGTACACAAAAAAGAAATACCTTCCTTGCATAGTTTATTTTTTATATTTAATATGTTGTACTTTAAATGTGTAAATGTGCATTCTTAATTTTGGGTGGTATTCAGATTTGAACTCAGAGCTTGGTACTTGCTAGGAAGGTACTCTACCATTTAAACCATGCCCCCAAACTTTCTTATCACTGCTTACTTTTGAGATAAGGTCTTATTTTTAGCAAGCCTAGATGATGATACTTCTATTTATGCTTCTTGCCATAGTTGAGATCTTGGGCAGGCCCACCATGATCTCATAGTTCTGTTGAGATGGGGACCTCAAATTTACTTTTTTGCCCACCAGGATCTTTTCAGTGTCTGTTGTAGTAAATCCAAACACTTTTTTATATGACTATTCGGGATTTATTATTTTTTATGAATTGCATTTTCATGTCCATTTGCTCATATTGTTTTTCACATTGGAAACATCCTAACCCATCGAAAATGTATTGTATAGTCCGAACATTTTATTTTGGTTTATTGATAGTATCCATCTTGGAACTTGCCTAAGATCAGTACCATCCACCATCCATATCCAGAAAGACACTGCCCCGTGACACCCACCCCAGGAGAATCCCTTTCAAAGGGAATGAATCACGAGCCAAAAGGGATTTTTTTTTTTTCTATAGTGGTCCAATTTGTGACATGATATAGGTGTGACCCACTTTAACTTAGGCGATTTCTGGTCATTGCTTTTGTGTGTGTCCCTAGAGAACAGAATGAATGATAGAGTAGCCATCTAACGGGTTTTAGAAAACAAAGATGGGTGAAAGCTTATTCAGCTAGTCGGGGAGTCATTTGTTTAAACAGCCAGCGGGAAGCTTGAAGAAGTGAGTGGTCACTTTAGTGAACTCTGAATTTTCTGATTAAATTTTGCATGCTATGGTATTATGTCAACAAGAATGACATTTTGTTGAAAGTATCAAATGTCAATATTTTATTACAATTTTATCATAAACTATATTATCACTACACTTGGATCTAAGAAACTAAAATGAGTTTTAGGTGTACATTATGTCTTACAAATAAGGATAGATTTGTATCTGGGTGCCTGTGGCTCACACCTGTAATCCTAGCTACTCAGGAGGCTGAGATCTGAAGATCACCATTTGAAATCAGCCCAGGAAGAAAAGTTCATGAGACTCTTATCTCCAATTAAGTAGCAGGAAACTAGCAAAGGAGATTCGGCTAAGGTAATAGAGCATCAGTTCTAAGTGCAAAAGTCAAGTGAAAGTACAAGGCCTTGCATTTAAACCCTAGCACTCTCTCTCTCTGTCTCTCTGTCTCTGTCTCTGTCTCTGCCTCTCTCTCTCTCTCTCTCTCACACACACACACACAGACAAGCTGAGATCTGATTAGGGCAAAAACACTTGAGACAAGAAGAGTATCATGCTTGTTTCCCTTCATTTCTTCCCCTTTGGATAAACATTTCTCTCATGCCAACCCTTTTCTACTCCTTCCACTTTGCTTCCAATGTTTCTTTTCTTCTTTATGTATTTGTTTATATAATTTTTGTGTCCTTGAAGTAGGGGTGCAAAGGTTTCTATTCAACATTTTGAGTACAATTTCTATTCAACTTTTTGAGTACAATGCATCTGACCAAGGTTCATCTTTGCTCCCATCTCTCCCAATTCCACCCATCACCTCTAGTGACCTCTTCCCCTGCCACACATGTGCATTGAATATTATGACTATATGTGTTCAGTCTTCCACTTTCTATTCATCTACCCTCCTTCCCTTGACAATGAGCTATGTCTTCTTCCTCCCTTATTTTTAGGAGGAGGGAGAAGACATAGCCAAGTGTGTTATGAGTGATCACGCACACGTGTGTTAAAAACAGACGAATAAATCGCAGAATAAGAAAAACCTTAAAGCCTTAAAGAGTTAATACCAATTGAGGAGCCAATGAGAGGTGGCATTTCAGAATTATAAACATTTATGGCGCCCACAATCCTTACTTGATTCCAGTCATGGTCAAGTTTACTTTAGTATTTGCTAAAAGATAGAGAATGAGATAGAGACAGATGTGAGAATCAATCTCAGAGCTCTATATTTTCAAAGGTTTCTCTAAACTGAGGGCCTGAGCTTTTGTACACAAGACTAGCACTCTATCACTTGGGCCACAGCTCCAATTCTGGCTTTAGGAGCGTGGGAGAGGGGGTGGATAATTGGAGACAAGGGTCTCATAGGCTTTCCTGCACAAGCTGGCTTCCAACTTAGATCTGGTTCTTTGATCTCAGCCTCCCAGTAGATTATAGTCATGAGCCACCTGCACACAGATCCCCCCACCCATGGTTTTGAGAGGGAGTCTTCCTATGTAACTCAGGATGACCTTGAACTCAAGATCATCCTGTCTCAGCCTCCTGAGTGCTGGGATTATAGACACATGCTACCATGATTAATCTTTGCAAACTAATTTTTATGTGGCCATAGTGCCTCATAACTTGGCTGCACATTCCTGCTTTATAGATAAGCAAATTAAATCCCTGTCTAGGCAGGTGCCTGAAGAATCTAGACTTTCTTGGCAAAGCTGAGTGAAACCCTGGGCCCTGACTGTCAGCCACTGTTAGTTCCCTTCACTGTCTGACTCACTTGATAAAGGAAATATTATGAAATGTGAATAAACAGGATTGGAACAATGGTTCAAGAATATCTTCTATGAGGTGAGCTAAAGCCCACACATGCTCTTTTTTTTTAATTGTGAAAATACTGTACAGAGGGGTTACAATTACATGGGCAAGATAATGAGCACATTTCTTATCAAACATTGTAGCCTCCTCCTTTGTTTCCCCTTCCCATCCCTTCCCATCCTCCCCCCCCCAATCCTTCCCGCCCCTCCCCCCCCACCAAAGTTGTAAAGTTTGTTTTCAACATAGCGACTTGTACATCTCATCGTTGCAATGGGTCCACCTGTATCCCTATTTAAACGATTTGTTTTTCCCCTTCCCCTCCACAAATTATACCGACATCAAATACAGTGAAAGCAGAGGTTATACTGCCACACGTGTTCTTGGCTTAGCTTCCTATTTAATGGCATTGTCTATGGGTGTTTTTGTTAATTTTGTTTTTCGTTTCTGTTTCTGGTTTTCTTTTTTTTTTTGTCTATGAGTCCTTAGAACTACGCTCTGTGGGCATGGTAACGCAGCATCAAACCAAATCACATTATATATCAGGCAGCCAATCACTGCCAGGGAATTTTCTGTCTTATGCAAATATCAAGCTGTGAAAATACCTCCCATTCTCCTATCAGAGTTATTCTTCTGCACTCCCCGAGGGTGGGGATGGGAAGAATTCCCTTGACTTGCCCTCTACCTCACCTCTCCTTGGTCTCTACCTCTCCTCACTGCCAGTTTAGTTTCCAACACACTAGAAGTTTATATTCAGAGCTGTGACTGCGCAGATTTTGTTCCTTGTGTATTTCCTTGGGCTCCCACTTTTCCCCCAAGTAGCTCGTCAGCCATCATTCTGAGCAGGTGTCGTTTCTTCCGTTGTGCTGCCATCTTTTCCCACAGGGAATGGCTTTATCCAAATTTCTGCATAAGTAGATTTTCTCTGTTTTAAGGCATTTGAAGGGCAGTAAGGATAGTTTTCCCATAGTCATACTGTAAACATATTCCATAGCACAAATTCAAATCCACATTTGTCTGACTTCCTAAATTTTGGCTTTGTTGGATCATATTAAATCCTACACTCACCATATTGAAACCTTACCATCGTTGCTGATTTGCAAACAAAACAATGAAAATAACATGACCTTGACCTATAAGACCTTTTGAAAGATACTTTCAAAGAGTTCTCTCTAAAGAACTTAATATTTCAAAGGTGAAATTCCTGATGAGAGTGAGCTTCTCTAGGCCTTAAGTCAATCAGATACTTCTTCATAAGAGAAATGATTGCTATTCTTACTTTTAAGGCAGAACAAATTGTCTCTCACATTAGGGTACCACATACCTTAGCAATCTGACAATCAGATACTTCAAATAAGTTCTTTTTTAATATTAGAATTTGAACGCAGGGCCTTGTGCTTTAATGCTGATCTTTTGCCTCCAGCTTATAGGTTTTTGTCTTTTCCTAAGTTTACTGAACTAGTTCCTCAGTGTGTTCCCCAAATATTTATTCCATTAGATTCCATTAGCATCTTACGCATAGGGTTCCATGATCAAATCCTTCGAGAAATTGAGATTACAAAATTGAAGTCAGTGTTGCCAGCTGCATGCTGTTAGCATCATCATGTGATCTGTTAGTAGACCTAGTAGACAAAAACAATCACGCACACACACACACACACACACACACACACACACACACACACACACACACACATATGCAGTGTCTGAGAGCCAATGTTTTTGACGAACTCTAAATATTCAAAATTCCGTTTTGGAGATTCATGGTTAAACTTAGCACAATGAAGATCCCAAGAAGTATTATTAAATTATTTGATTTGTTTAGTCTTGGTGCTTCTCAGATCAAAGTCTTGATCATGAGTAGCCCACAAGGACCCTTTCTAGACAGACATCTAGTGTGAAGGGGGTAGGTAGAGGGTCTTTTTCTAGGACTTGCAGCCTCATCTTGC
Organism: Dipodomys spectabilis; assembly: GCF_019054845.1. Lineage (NCBI taxonomy): Eukaryota > Metazoa > Chordata > Mammalia > Rodentia > Heteromyidae > Dipodomys > Dipodomys spectabilis. The sequence goes on from NW_024870824.1 coordinate 13,854,754, forward strand.
TATCACAGCTAGCTAGAGTGGCTGTGAACATGCTTTCCCTCTATGGATCTCAGTTTCTTCATCTGTAAACTGAAGGTCAGTCAGGTACCATTTTGAATCTAACTCCTTTTCACCTAAACCTGTTAGATGGGCTACAAAGCAAATCTATAATAAACTGTGGCATGTATAGATGTCTGTATGTGTGTATGTATGTTTATTTATTGATTGTGCCAATACTGGTGCTTAAACTCAGGGTCTGGCACTTGCCAGGGAGCTAATCTATCTCTGGAACTATGCCTCAGCTCTTTTGCAAATATTCCTTAAAAGAGTTCTCATATCAGTAGTGTGTGTATGTGGGGACAGACAATTTCTTCTTCGCAACAACTTCTATTATGATACAGTACAGGACAGTGAGATAGTAAATAGCTAGGTCTTGATATCAGATTGACCCAAATTTGAACCCAGTGATGTGTTTACTAGCTCTGCACTCATAAGCAAGCCATCACTCTCTGATCCTATGGCTCTTCATCTATAAAGTAGGAAGAGTATGATTTACTGCAAAGCTGGTCAGCAATGTAATACAATAATACTTGTATAGCTCTTTGTAGAATGCTTGGGTATGTGACATATGCTAAACCGTGGCAGATAAAAGCATTACTTATTCCAGAAAAAAAGCCTGCAAGGAAATGAGAGGGAAACTATCATGGTAGGCACTAAGGCCAGGGTTTGGGATCCTGTGTACCCTTCAGAAAAGATAGCTATCTGTAAAGGGTGTGTGTAGCGAATGGTCACTAGGTGGCCTGCAATAATGAGGCCTGCCACACACCCTTTCCAGTGGGGTTTGTTTGTTATTGAACACTGCCACCTGGTGGATAAACTTGGCATAGGCAAGGAAATCAAGATTACACTTTACTGGTTTCAGGAGATATGCAGGATGGTATCTGTGCACTTCTGATTATATAGATTTCCCTCCATCTCTATGCATTTGTCAATCTGATGCAAAGACAGGAAAGATGTATTCTTTTTTAAATAAATTTTTTATTGTGAAAATACTGTACAGAGGGATTACAATCCCACGAGCAAGGTAATGAGTACATTTCTTATCAAGCACTGTTGCCTCTTCCTTTGGTTTTCCCCTCCCATCCCTGCCCTCCCATCTCCACAACTACATTCCTCCCCCCTCCCGCCTAAATTGTAAAGTTGGTTTTTGACATAGCGTCTTGTACATCTCATTGTTGCAATGGATCCACTTGTATCCCTGTTGAAACAATTTGTTTTTTCCCTTCCCCTCCCCAAATTATACCAACAGCAAATACAGTGAAAACAGGGGTTATACCGTGGGAGAGGGACATACAAAGCAACAAAAAATCACACAATACCTTATAAGTACGTTAGAAACAATAGCAAGAAAGAAAAGATGTGTTCTTTCATGTAAGCTGGTGTTGGCCATGTAATTTGAGCCAGAATAGCTTCACCCAGTATTATCTAAAATAGACACTTGCCCAACACCGTAACCTATCTTACTATTTTATATATAAATCATATCATTATCTAAAGATATCTGTGGATTGATTTTTGCTCAGACGCATACCTGAGTTGGAAAAAGCTTTCTGAGTGGAAGGTCACTCACAACACAGGTCTTGGCACAGAGCAGTTGTTCAAAATTATTTGCAGCCAGTAGAAAAATCCAAAAATGCAGATGCTATTACTAGTCAAGGATCTTTATTTATTTACCAGCCTGGGCTACTCTGGACATAGAGCATCTCCTTGAACCTTTCTGAACATCTTGCTTATTTGGAGCAATGCTATGATCCATTTAGGATCAGTGATTTCTAGGTTCCAGGAGTGATCTTCTTAGATCAACAACCAGAGTTGTTCTTGACTGGTTTTATAATGCCACAGCCCACTTAATTCCCTCTCTTTGTCAACTACATGATAGTTGCACCCATCTTTCTGATTTGAAAGTTCAGTCTTATAGAAACAAAGCAATTTAGTTCAAAGTCATTCAGGTATAAAACCCATGCTTTATCTAGTTCAAAAAGTTCTGCTTTCCAGCACAAGACTTTGCCTTCTATTAGGTAAAAGATTAAATGAGACTTTTAAATTATGTTGTGGAAACCTAGAGCTGAATTTTGGCTGTATTTGAGAGAAATGTGCTCCCAAGCGACATTTTGGGTTGAACTTTCCTCTGTGTTGGTCTATGCTGGCTCCTAGGATGTCTCCTCTACTTTTCCTTTAAAGAAAAAGAGTTGCTAAGATTTACCGAGAAGTTAATTCTGTGTGAGGCTATGATTCCAACAAGCTAATTTTGAAACAGCTCTGTCAAACAAATTCTCTTGATAATTATTCCCAATTCTCAGATTGGAAAGTAGAGGCATAAGAAGGGTAAGTAATTTCCCCATGGCTATCCAGTTTCTAAGTCAGATCTCTGTGTTGAGCCCAGGCAGGCAGATTGCTTCCAGTAAACATTTCCTGACACTCATGACCCTCTCAGGAATGAACCTTGGTACTTCCTGCTGCCATCAGGAAATCTTGGGGCCATTTTTATTTGGTTCTAGCACTTTCCGGAATGTGCAAGCTCAGAGACTGTGCCAAAGTTGCCATCCACAGGGCTGCGGGCCATCCTGCAGCTAGCACTCCTTCCCCCTGCTTTGTTTCCATCTGTAGAAGCAACAACTCCCTAAGGATCTACAGGCCAAAAACCAGAGACCAACTCATCAGCCAAGACCAAAAATAGCTTCCCTGCAGGGAGCTAGCTAGTGGCAGAGGGGAGGAAACATTTTCCTTCAAGGTCTGGACATTTCTCCAAGGCCGCCCACTCAGCTTATGTAAGCAGCATGCACCACTTGGATGCAACCAAAACTGCTGGAATCTAGGACAATCCTGCTGGTTAGGTGTTCTTGAACAGTTTCTTAGGGGACACCCATATGCCCTTTGGGAATGTTGATACCATACTTACTGAATTGTCTGTCCTAGATCACCAGACCTGGGCAAACAGGTCCAGCCAAAGCCTCAAAGACAGCCCCATGGGTATCATTTCAGATAGTTCCTACCCTTCCTTGAATCTTCCTCTACAGCCAGAGGTAGCAGCAGTGCTCAGGAGCATTCCTGGCCTTCGTATATTCATCTGTTCATCTATGCATGCATATATTTATGCATGCATTCATTCATTTTATTCATTCACGTTTTCATCCGTTTATGTGCTATGTGTATTTACATATTTCGAATAAAAATCTATGACGCATCAACCCCGTTTCAGGTCAGCACCAAGTGCTGGAAACATGAAAGTGAGCTATTTACGTGGTGAACATCTGGCTCTTGGAGTGGAAGGCTGGCATGAATGGTGGATGCCATTTTTCCTAATGGTGCTTGTCAATGACACGAGCAACCTCTACACTGAATCAGGTGATAGGGAAGAATGATTCCTTGATGCTTTTGGCTCTTTAGATGTGGTCTGAGACCTAAAGGAAGGCTGATGTAGAGGAAAGTATGTGAGGGCTGACAACTAGGTTCCAGGTGGAGGAGTCCTGTGCAGTGGCCTGGAGGGAATCAGGAAACAGAATCTCTACCAATGCAATGGTTCATATGGCTAGAAGAAAATGTTCCAAAGCCAGGCAGTTAATGGCAGTAAGATTCAGGGAGCTGAGGGAACAGGGCCAGCACATAACTGTTGAAAAGAGTTGGTTCTGCAGCCCACGAGTTCTCACCGATAGCTTATGTACGTGAGTCTATGAAGCCACTGTGACTAGACTTCTTACTAGCCAAGTCATTCTGCCTGAGAATGGAAATGATTGCCGGAAGACTCCTGGGCTCTGAAGCAGTCCAGGAAGGAGATGGAAGTTGCCCTCAGAGGGAAATAACAAATGTGATGGAGGAGAGCCAGAATTGCATAGGAGGTTGCATTGCTGTAATAGGATCATTGTGTATGTGTGTATGCATGTGTGTATGTGTGTATGTAAGTATGAGGGGACATGGGCATGTGTAAATGTGATAGGGTGGAGAAGGCATTAAGGAGGGTCAAGAGTGGCATTCAGAAATGCTCAACCTCTCTGGCTGTGAAGGAAATGCAAATCAAAATAACATTGAAGTTCCAGCATCAAGAATGCAAACAACAAAGGAGTCTGGCAGGGATGTGGGGAAAAGGACACCCTCGTACACTGTTGGTGGTAAACTAGTGACACACTATGGAAGGCAGTTTGGAGATTCCTCAAAAACCTAAGCATAAAATGACTGCATGATCCAGTGATACCACATCCATATTCATTGCTGCACTATTCCCCATAGCCACATTATAGAAACAGCCCATGTACCTACAACAGATGAATGGATCAAGAAGAAGTGGTACACCCACACATATCCATCCATCCATCCATATGTATACAACATGTATATATACATACATATAAGATTATAATACATAGTATAAAAATTACTGTATATCATTCATTCATCAGGAAGAATGTTATATCATTTGCAGGGAAAGAAAAACATATGAAAAAATTATGTTGAGTGAAGTCAGGTTCAGAGTAACAAAGGATGTATGTTTTCTCTCATATGTGGAAGTTGGATCTAAATTGTAAACATGTATGAAAACATATATATATATATATATATATATATAGGGTCATATGCATATATACATAAGCATACATAAGCATACACAAGGGAAGATTTCAGTGGTGTAACTCCTATGAACAACTAACTTACAGTGTAACAAAATGAGCACTAGGAAGCTGGAATATGTGTTGTACGGATTGGGGAAGTCTGGGCAAAGCAGTTGTAATAGTCTATGTACATATGTAATGTGTGGGGATGGGGGAGGAAAGGGGCGGGGGAGAATGACGGAAAGGTAGCATTGATCCAGATGCATTGCACTCATAAATTAATATGTTGAATCGAACTCTGCTTATTTAATAAATAAAAAAAAAGCACTCAGGTTTCTGACAAAAGCTACCAGGTAATTGAATGGAGGCGGCGGTGGTGAAGGAGCTGCTGGTAATTAGTGTGAGAACAATGTGTGAGCTCCCTTGGAAACCAGTTAAATCCATCCATGTGGATGTGCCATCGGAGACAGCGAGGAAGCGGCTGAACCAGGGCACTGAAGCACCGGCTGTCAACTGATCTAGGATGGAAAGTGAATTGGGAAGGTGTCCGCACACAGCAGGTCATCAGGTCCACAGGTGGGGGCAAGAGCACCCAGGGACGAGTCAGATCATGGCACTCCATGGACTCTCTTCTCTAGCAGCGCTTTCTACCCACTTTGCACACCCTCGCTCTTTGAATCCTTCTGGCTCTTTTACAATGCTGGCACTGTTATCAGCCCCCATGTGTGCATGGGGAAACGGAGACACCGAGAAGGCACCTGCTTCCCCAGGGCTGCCGGGCCCAGGGTGAGAAGATGAGATGTGAAGCAGATGAGAAGCGAAGACCACAGGACAGAGCCCTGAGCGAAAGAGCATCAGAGTCACCGGAAGAGGAATGTCTGTGGAGACGATGAAGAGACCAGGGTGGTAGTGGGAACTTCCGTTCACAGCTCTAGGGTCAACGTCTCAAAAACTTCCTCACCGTCATTGTTATAGGGCAATTCAATGATCTTGCTTATGGTGCTTTACAGATAAATGGCAGCCTTTTGTGCTGAGTTGCAGGGGTTGACATCTTTGAGTTGGTGAAGGGTGGTAGAGAAAGCTCTCTCATCCTCACCAATCCAGTATTGCTCCCTGGAGGATGATAGTGCTTTCCAGCTGTTTGTTTAACCTTGTAGGTGCACTGAATGCAGTAGGTATGGATGATGATTCAAGCTACTTGTAGAGATGTGGAGGAAAATGGTTTGAGGACAGCTCATTCATGAGATTGCAAGGTCTGGGCATTGTGGCCATGTCTGTAAACACAGTGACAGGGTACAAACAAAAAGATTGCAGTTCAGACCAGCCTGATCAATAAAGTGTGATCATAGCTTAAACCACAAGCAATGCAAAAAGGGATGGAGAGCATGGTTCAAGTGGAAGAGTGCCAAGTGTGCATGAGTTCAAACCTCACTACAATATCTCCCTATCTCGGTCTCTTACCCATTACATGCCTCTTCCTTCCTTTAAATATGTGGTAACATACCATGCCACACTAGAACATCTTGAACTTTGCTTTTTAACCGTAACATTATACATTGGAAGAGCTTTCTCCTAATTGCAAATTTTCTCTTGGAGTATAACTTATTAAGAAATTTCCAATTGATATGTGAAGTTATTTTCCATCTTTTTTTTCTAGACTAGCATCATAATGAATAATCTTGAATTTTGCACGATGTCATCTACCTATTACATTTCTGGAAATGAAACTACTGAGTTTGCCGTAATTCAGTTATTGTTTTATCAGATGGCATGAAATGATTCCTAGGTGCGCCAACTTTTACTTCTTCCAAAGATGTATGAAATAGTTCTAAGCTATTTCCACCATCGTATTTTATCAATCATTTTATCCTTGCTAAATTGGTAGGTGAAAACTGTATCTTCAATGGACTATTTTTTATTTAAATCTTTTTTATTAGTTTTTTAAATTGTGAAAACACTGTACAGAGGGGTTACAATTACATGAGCAAGGTAATGAGTACATTTCTTATCAAGCATTGTTGCCTCCTCTTTTGTTTCCCCTTACCATCCCTGCCCCCTCTTTTCCCTGCCTAAAGTTGTAAAATTCATTTTTCAACATAATGTCTTGTACATCTCATTGTTACAACTACATTCATGGGAGTGTAAACTTGTTCAACCACTTTGGAAAGCAGTATGGAGGTTCCTCAAAGGACTCCACAATCCAGCTCCCCTATGACCCAGCAATCCCACTTTTGGGCATTTACCCGAATGATCACAAACAAGACCATACTAAAGCTACCAGCACAACTATGTTTATTGCAGCATTATTTACTATAGCTAAGATATGGAACCAACCCAAATGTCCCTCAGTGGATCAGGAAAATGTGGTTTATATACACAATGGAATTCTATGCCTCCATCAGAAAGAATGACATTGCCCCATTTGTTAGGAACTGGAAAGACTTGGAAAAAATTATATTAAGTGAAGTAAGCCAGGCCCAAAGAAACATAGGTCCCATAGTTTCCCTTATTTGCAATAACTAGTATATGGACTATTTTTTTTTCTTTTGGCATTTCTTTTTTTTCTTTTGGCATTGACAGGAGTTTGAACTCAGGCCTTATGCTTGCTAAGCAGGTACTGTACCACTCAAGCTGTGTCCCTTTTTACTTTTCGTTTTTGAATATTGGTTATTTTTTATTTTTATTTTTGGGTCCGGTCGAGGGGCCTGAACTCTGGGCCTGGGCGCTGTCCCTCAGCTCTTCAGCTCAAGGCTAGCTCTCTACCACTTGAGCCACAGCACCACTTCCGGCTTTTTTTATTCTGCTTATGTGGTGCTGAGGAATTGAACCCAGGGCCTCAGGCATGCCAGGCAAGCGCTCTACCACTGAGCCACCTTCCCAGCCCCTGAATAGTGGTTATTTTTTGAATGGTGTTGCACATTTTGCCTGACCTGGCCTTTCATCCTCCTATTTACACTTCCTTCATAACCAGGATGGCAGGCATAAACCTCTGTGACCAGTTTTCTCTTGGTTGGTATGAGGATCTCTCCCATTTTTTTGCGTTGGTTGGTTTCAAATTGAGACCCTCCTGATCTCAATCTGCCAACTGACTAGGATTACAGGAGTGAGTGACTGTGCCCAGATTGAACTTTTTTTGTTGTTGTTCCAGTGAGGGGGTGGGAGAGGGGGGGACTTTGAATTCAGAACCTAGGTTCCATCCCTGAGCTTTCGTGTTCAAGGCTAACACTCTACCAGTGGAGCCACAACTCTTATTTCTGGCTTTTTTTTGGGGGGGGGAGTTAATTAGAAATAAAAGTCTCATAAACTTTCCTGCCTGGATTGTGATCTCAGTCTCCTGACTAGTTAGGATTCCAGGCATGAGCCATCAGCACCCCGCTCAGTTTGAACATTTAATTAGGGAATAATTTTACATTTTTTTAGAAAAATTGGTAAGATTATTAGCCTAGAGAGGTCACCTATAGCTCACATTCAATTTCCTCTTCTGGTAACATCTTATATTGCTCTGGTTTGCTCATCAAAACCAAGAAATAAACAGTGATGTGTAATTATAGCATAAGTTCCAGATTCCATGTGGATCACCATGCCTCTCCCATCTCCTGTGGTTGCTGATGGCTCCTCAATCGTTACCCGCTGTTCAGGGCCTTGGCAGGAGATGAGTGTTTTGTTCATTCCACCCTGATCTGGCTGTGTCTGGTAGTGGTGTCATGATTAGACTTGAATTAGAGGATTCCTTATGTGTATTGGGATTCATGGTGTCAACAGGACAGTGATGGTGGCTTTGTTCATTTGATGAAGAAGCTGTTTGCTAGGTTCTCCACTGTCTCTTCTTTTTATTGGTTGGAACGCAAGACCTCATGCTCGCTTGGATGGAGCTCTATCATTTGGGCCAGGTATCTTGTTGGTCTCTTTTGCTAGCTAATTGGAATTAGAGTCTTGCACACATTTCTGCCTGGGCTAGCTTTGAACTCGATCCTCTAGATCTCAGCCTCCTGAGTAGATAGGAATGTAGACATGTCAAGTTACTCTTTCTTTCTGTATGTATTTGCTAGTATTGGGACTTGAATTCTGTGCCTTCTTGACTCTTCCATTAATGGCTAGTGCTCTACCACTTGAGCCAGGCCTCCACTTCCAGATTTTTTTAATTTGGACATAGGGATTCATGGGTTTGTCTACCTGGTGTTTGTGTCCTTAACTATCATTCCTCATCCTTGAACACAGGATGGAGTCACTCACTTGTTAGCAAATAGAACATGGTAGGTGAGCTGGAGAATGATATCATGGTAGGTTAGAAGGCTATGTCTTCATTCTGCACATTTTCCCACCCTTGAGGATGCCATGTGCCACAAAGTAGGGGCACAGAGGCTGTATGTGTACCTTGGACAAAGGTCTTTTGAGACTCATCCACAACCTCCTGGACAAACTTGAAGATGATGGCAGTGTGGCCAATGGTTTCACTGTAGCCTCATTAGAGACACAAGAACCAGAGCTCTTCTCCACCAAAACTGAGATCAGAACAATTTTTGTTTGTTTTAAATTGCTAAATTTGGGGATCATTTGGGGGGTGGTGGTGGTAGGGGGATGAGGGGGTGGGGGTGGAGAGGGGAAGGAATGGGAAGGGGAAACAAAGGAGGAGGCAACAATGCTTGGTAAGAAATGTACTCATTATCTTGCCCATGTAATTGTAACCCCTCTGTATGGTATTTTCACAATAATAAAAAAAGAAAAAGATAAAGGAGATTCTTAAGGTATTAAAAAAAGCTAATTAGAACTAAAATTGCATTTCTTAAGGAGAATAATCTGTGATTTATAATTTTAAGTCTTTAATGCCTTTGTAATGAAAAATGTGTATGTTGTAGAGTAAAAAAATATTTAAAGAATCTAAAACCAAAAAAATTATCATCAAAACATGTGATGTAGAATGTACCAACTTAACCATTTAATTTATTCATTGATTTATGCATATAAAAATTGTAAACTTATTTTTGGCAATACTAAGACTTTTGAGCTCAGGTTTTCCTGCTTTCAAATTAGGGGCGCTGCCCTTTGGTTACAGCTTCACCTATTCTCACAGTATTGGTTATCTTTTTCAGATAAGGTCTCATGATTTTTTTTTCTAGGGCAGGCCTTAGAGTGCTCCTCCTTTCCATGTCTCCCATGTAGTTGGGATTACAGACTCATGCCACTGAACCCATATTGTCTGTTAAGACTTACATTTTCCCTTGGGCTGTGCTTAAACTGCTATCTTCTTAACTTTCTCTCCAAGTAGATTAGATTACAGGCATGAGTCATCACAAATGTTTTCAAGTTTATAGTTTCAATAGTATAAGTTCACATTATTGTTCAGCTTAGCTTCAAGACTTTTTCATCTTGTAACACTTAAACTCTCTATTATGCATCAAATAACTACAATTTCATCTTCTTCTAGCTCCTGACAAGCACTGGAAGTCTGCATTTTTATGTTGGACTGCTATTTAATAATGTCTTTTTGTAACTGGCTCATTTCATTCAGCATGAAGTTTTCATTAAAGTCCATCTTACCATTTAAGAGAGGAGACTATGTAAGGATATGAATACATGAGGTTGGGATCTTTGAGGTCTTCATTGGGGCCTATCTACTATAAGATCCTTAGAAAGCCTTACATAAAAAGGAAGAAAGCACAGAAAAGAAAACCAGAATCTTGTATTCCCATTGTGGTATGTTGGCATTTCCTTTCTTTTTAAGGCTGGGTAATATTCCCTTGTGTGTCTCCTTCATTTTGCTTATGCATTCATAAGTCAGTGGCCATTTGGTTTGCTTCCGTCTTTTGACTATGGTAAACAATGAGACTATAAATGTGACGTACAAACATGTATCCTGTCTTAAATTCTCTACAGAAATAAAGCTGTTGGGTCGTATTGCATTTCTAGTTTTAATTGTTTGACCACCATACTGTTTTCCATAGTGGTTATATCACTACACATACAGGTGTTCTAATGGCTCCATTACTCATTAGCTATAGTTATTTTCTGATTTCTTTCTTTCTTTTTTCTTTTTGCTTGAGACAGGGTCTTACTGTGTAGTTCAGGCTGGCTTTGTACATATGAGCATGTGTGTGTGTGTATGTGTGTGTGTGTGTGTATGTGTGTGTGTGTGTGTGTGTGTGTGTGTGTGTGTGTGTGTGTTATTAGCAGCTGCTGTGATGAGTTTGAATGCCATCAATACTGTGATTCTGATGAACATTTCCCTAGTGATTTATTACATGCTTGTTGGTTATTTCTATGCCTTTTTTTGAGAAATGTCTATTCATGCTCTTTGCCCATTTTTAAAGGAGCTGTTTTTCCATTGCTATAAAGCTCTTCATTTATTTTGCATACTAACCCCTTGTGAGTGCAAATATTTTCTCTCACTCTGTTGTCACTCTGTTAACTGTGTTCTTTGAAATTTTCAGTCTTGAAAAATAATTTATATATGTTTGTTTTTGGTTCCTGGAAAGCCAATAAATCATTACCAAATCCAGTGTCATGATTTTTTTTTCTATAAGACTTTCATAGTTTTAGGTTTTAACTGAATACCTTTGATCCATTTTAATTTTGTTTTCTGTATGGGGGATTTCTGTAGGGGTCTCATGCTTTCTAGACAAGTGCTCTAGTTTGTTTTCCAAACTGAGTCTGGAGCTAACTTTGCTCAAGCTGGCTTTGAATCACAATCTTACTGTTTCTATCTCTTGTTGTATTTGAGAATTTAACTCACATATATAATATACATATCATATAATTTATATTATATATAAATATTAAGGTACAACTCCTAATTGATTTTTTTCCAGATGATTCATCACTAGCCACAGTATTACACAAAAAAAAGGGTCCCTTTGCTATGCACATTCTTGGTTCACATACCAAACTCTAATGTGTATGCATAAAAACATTCTAGAAGCACTGTTCTGTTCCACTCAGCTATTTGTTTATTTGGGTGCCAGTGCCATATGGATGCATTTCATGTGGGTTAATTTTATACTCTGAAAAAATTTTTTATACTCTGATTAAGCAAAGTTACCTCTCTTTGCTCTTCTTGGCTTGAATTTTTCTCAGTGATTTTCCATGTTCATTCTTCATAAAAAGTGTATTATTCCATATTCCGTTACTGGTATCAAGACCACGAGGGAAAAGTACTTGCAGTGTGAGGAAGTGCTTTTAGCATTTTATTATGTAGACAGAAAAGCTGAGACACAGTCTCTCTCTTAGATGTTCTAATTTTTGATAACTACTGTTATGTTGCATATACCGATTACTGCCAATCTCAATAAACACTGTAAAAAATACAGGAACCCTATTGTCCCTCCTGGCCCTAATCCTCTCCGTATACCACCTCCATAATTGGCACCCATTTACTTTTAAGATCCACTTTGTCTTGAATCATGTAAGACAAATAAACTCTAAGGTTTTATTTAATTTGTGGTGCCTTGCATCATGGTCAGAGGCTCATGTATTTTAAAAGTGGAAATAAACTATTTTTCAAGCTAAAAAAGTGTATTATTCACTTTAAAGGATACCTGAGTTACTCTACCCTCCTTACCTTATGTCTTTATTCTCATAAACCATGTATGGAGGCCAAGCAAGGTAGCTGATACCTGTAATCCCAGCTACTAAGAAGGCAGAGATCTGGAAGATGGTAGTTTGTGGCCAGCCTTGGCAAAAAAATTTGTAAGGCCTTCATCTCAACAAGTGATTTGAATGTTGTGGCATACATTTATCATCCATCTACATAGGAGATATATACAGGAGGACTGCTGTCCAAACCAGCCTTAGCAAAAAGCAAGACACTATCAGAAAGATGAAGCAAAAAAAGGTCTTGGGGGCATGGCTTCAATGGTAGTAAGTATGAGGACCTATGCTTAAACCACCATATTGCCAAAAAATCAAAAGCCCAAAGAAAAGCAAAAACACAAGGTATAGGATAAGTGAGAAATGGGTTTACAGTGTTATAATATTTGTTGTCTCTCCAGTTGTATATCATATCTTGTACATCATTTTGTTTATTTATCATATCTCAGATCATATTTTCATGTTGCTGTTTGCTCAGGGAAAAATAACATAACACACTTGGGGTCAGCTAAAGTGCCTCCCAGGACATGGTAGGTGCTTTGCTCTGCTGAGACAATCCAAGTAATCTCTTTCCTCTTTCATTCAAGCTCTGTTTCCTTCTTCTTTTTCTATGCATCCTTATCTTTTTTTGGTACTTTTTAATTGTAAAAATACTGTACAGAAAGGTTATAGTTACACGAACAAGGTAATGAGTACATTTCCTACTGAGCATTGTTGCCTCCTTCTGACTGAAGTTTATCCTTAAACTCTTCTTTTTATGAGGCTCTTGAGTAGTACATTTCTCAGTCTTTATAATCAGAAGTTCCTACTTTGTCCTATTCTTTTTAGGGAAGTATCATAATAGAGGTTAATAATAACAGCGAGACTTAGGACCCTCTGTATATTTTTCTTTTCACATTCTTTATTTTCTTCTTCCTTTTTCTTTCTTTTTTTTAAAACTATCATTAAGTAGTTGTACAGAGTAGTTGCCATCTAATAAAGCAGTATCTATCTATCTATCTATCTATCTATCTATCTATCTATCTATCTATCTATCTATCTATCTATCTATCTATCCATCCACAATGCATCTTGACAATGTCATCCCCCATATCATTCTCCACATCTTTCAGGAATCTTATACAAATGGATTGAGGATTTGAATATATAAGCAGAGATGATCCTGTAAACTGACAATGGCTGTAAAATTTGGATTCAAAATCTGCAGCCGTCAGCCCAGAATATGACCACAACCTCTGTAGCAGATGGCCCAGGATCACTAGGACTCAGATTTGCTTTTACTTAGGGCCCGCTAGATAAACCAACCATATAGACTCCCCAAACCAAGCATATAAGATACTTTGACTTTAATAAGATGATTTCTTTGTTGCTTTATATGTCCCTCCTCCATGGCATAACCCCTGTTTTCACTGTATTTGATGTTGGTATAATTTGTGGAGGGGAAGGGAAAAAAACAAATTGTTTAAATAAGGATATAAGTGGAGCCATTGCAACAATGAGATGAACAAGACATTATGTCGAAAAATGAACTTTACAACTTTGGCGCAGGGGAGGAGGGGGCGAGATGGGAAGGGATGGGAAGGAAAACAAAGGAGGAGGCAACAATGCTTGATAAAAATGAACTTATTACCTTTCTCATGTAATTGTAATCCCTTTGTATGGTATTTTCACAATAAAAAAACATACTTTGATTTTAGAGTTGGTTTTATTTGTTTATTTAATCATGGGGCTTGATCTCAGGACCTGGGTGCTGTCCCTGAGCCTTTTCACTCATGGCTAGTAATCTATCACTTCGAGCCACAGCAACACTTCCAGTTTTCTGGTGGTTAATTGTAGATAAGTGTCTCCTGCACTTTCCTGCCAAGGCTGGGTTCAAACTGTGACTCTCACATCTCAGCCTCCCCAAGTAGCTAGGATTACATGTGTGAGCTACTTGTGCCTGGCTTGATTTAAGTTCTTCATGGTTATTATTATTTTAAAGTATTTTTGGCTTTATTTTCTTCTTTTATTAAAAGTTTTTCTTTCTTCTTTTGGCAACACTGGGATTTGAACTTAAAACCTGATAGACATGTGCAATATCCTTTGAGCTACTCTATCAATCCTTTTGACATTGGTTAGTTTTCAAGATAGGGTCTCACTTTAAACCTGGGCCAGCCATTGGATGAGATGAAGTCTCAGGCTTGCCTCCACTTCCCATGCTGCTATTATTACAGGCAGGAGCTGCTGGCATTCAGCCTTCTTCTACTGTTTTGAAGTAGCATCTCTGATTATTTATTTGAGCCTTTTCTTTTTCTCTTTTCTAATATATAATGTTAGTACTGTAAGTTTTTCTTCAGGTATTACTCAGAGCCTACATAGTTCTGATATGCTGTATTGTAATTTTCATTCAGTTCAAGGTGTTTATTTCCCCAGAGAACTTGTCTTTGAGACATGGATTGTTTAAGTGTGTTATTTCATTTCCAAGTGCTTAGAAATTGTCTATGGTTGTAGAATCAATAAAAGAAAGATCAATGTAGAGAACATCTCATATGATTTAAATTTTTGGCAATAGATGAGGTATGATATATGGTGCCTGATATTGACCAGCTTCCATAGGCCCTTGGAGAGAAAGTGTGCTACACTGTTAGGTACAGGGTTCTACACAGTTCTATAGACAAAAATATGAAGATAGTTCAATATACTGCCAGTTGATGCCATGTTCTTCTGTCTCCATGCTGGGTTTTTGTCTAGTTTCTTCGTTAATTGTTAGAAAGGGATTATTGCAGTATCTGACGATCCTTGTGGACTTGTCTGTTTCTCTTTTCAATATCAGTTTTACATAATGGATCCTGCATTTCTGTTGCATGTTTTGTGTGCATTTAGGATTGTTATGTCCTTTTAGTAAATTGATCCATTTGTTTATTTACTTTTAGCTATACTGAGGGTTGAACTCAGGACCTAGTGATTGGTAGGCAGGTGCCCTACCACTCATACCATGTCGATTTGCCTTGGTTATTTTTGAGGTAAGACCTTGCTTTGTGCTTAGGTTGGTCTGGATCTTGACCATCATACTGATGCTTTCCCTAGTATTTTCATATTATTTCATGTAGACACATGTAGATATCTGTTTGTCTTTATCTATGTTTCTGATGATGGCTACTTAGGTTGAGCCTAATTAGGCTATTATGAGTAATATTGTAATGAACACAGAGGAATCAACATCTATTTGACAATGGATTTTATATCTTTTGGGTAAATACTCAAATGTAGATTTGCTGAATCATATGGAAATCCTGCTTTTAGGTTTTGGAGAAATACCCAGTCAGCTTTCCATAAATGCTGTACTAATTTACATCCATATCAACAGTGGGCAAACTATCAAGGGCTGTTCCCTTTTACTACTTCAGTGCTTCTTATCTTCTGTCTTGCTGATAATAGCCACACTATGGAGATGAGAGATAACAAGTTACTGTAATTTTAATTTGCACATACTAACCATTAGCTACGAGGAACATCTACTTTTCATGTGCCTTTTGACCATTTGCACATCTTCCCTGGAGAAAGGCCTATTGAGGCCATTTGTCCATTTTTAAACTGGATTGTTTCCTGACATGGATTTGTTTGATACTAAACCATTATAAGATGTATAACTTGCAAAACTGTCTTCATGTCTATTTACTATCTCTTCACCTGTTGTTTCCTTTGATTGACTAAAGAGTTTTAGTTTGATGCAATCCCACTGGTCTCTTTTGTTTTTGTTATCTGAGCTTTTAAAATCAAATGAAAAAATCATTGACTACACCAGTATCACATAGTTTTTACTTCACATTTTTAGTAGTTTTATAGTTTCAGGTGTTCTGTTTAAATTTTTGATCCATTTGGAGTGTATGTAAAAAGGACTTACACCATAAGCCTATAAATAAATTCTGCTCAATGATGAAAATTGTAAGGGTTTTTTTTTCTCTACAATCTGGACTAAGACAAGGATACTCTCACCCCACCTATTCAACATAGTAATAGACAAGAGAAAACAGTAAAAATCATGCAAATGAAAAGGAAGTATAATTGTCATTGTTTGCTGACAACTTGGTCTAGAAAACCTTAAATCCTCTAAAAAACCCATTAGATATGTTAAGAAAATACCATTAAGTTTGCAGGACACAAAACTCAACAGACACAAATCAGTAGCATTTCTTTAAACAATGAATTATGAGAACAAGAAGCAGAATAATCCCATTGTCAACAGCTCAAAAAATATTTAGAATTGAGTTGAACCAATGCATCTAGAAATATTTATAAGTAAACCACACAATCTTGAAGAAAGAAATAAAAAGTATACACATAAATGGAAAGGTGTTCCATTTCATAGATTAGAAGAATATAGAAAACATTGTTCATCGTGTCCAAAGATAGATTTGTCACAATACCTACCAAACTTCCTTTGTATGATGATTTTTTAATAAGGGGGATTCACAGCTAAACCAGATTTGTGTTGTCTACACTAGGATACTTGCATGGTTAGTAGCTGTACTCTAAGAAGACGGAGCTACTGTTTAAGCCAGGAGGCAGGAACAGGCCCCGAGCTGTATGTGACCTGCAGAAAACCTGCTGTCTGTGGACAGCTGAGCAGGTTGTGAGTTTATAAGAGTGAAGTCAGACAGCAACTTTTCTAGCAATTTGGATCTTAATTTGCCATGTCCTAGTGGGACATATGACAGAGGGATGATCAATTTCAGCAACATAGTACAGCTCAGGTAAATTTTTATACATCATGAATCCAAGCAGCCATTGGATGAGGCTCCTAAAGGTCATTTTACAGGAGAGCTCCCTGTAAAATCAACTTCTGAAATCAGTTGTGATTTTTATATAACTTCCTAATCATTGGCCATATTGAACATTTATTTTCCATGTGAAATAGACAAATTCACAAAGTTAGTAGAGAATTGATAACTAGACAAAAAACAAACTTTTTGTCTAGGCTGGCCTCAAACCGTAATCCTCTAGATCACTACCTTTCAAGAAATTAAGTTTATAAGTAAGCATGAATGGCTGGCACCTAGCCTTCTAGGTTCCTTTATTTTTGTCAGTCATGGGTCACTCTCCCTGAACTGTTACGCTCCAGGCTAGTGCTCTACCACTTTGGGCCTTAGTATCACTTTCGCCTTCTAGGTTCTTAAGGTATAATCTTGGATTATTGATTTGAGAATTTTTCTCTAAAGAAAAAAGGCACAAGGGTGAAAACTTACAGAGGTCATAACTTCCCTAATCAGGCCAATAAGTAGTTGAGTCAGAGAGAGACTTAGGCATTCAGTCCATACTTAGTAAGTACCGATTTAGTTTGTGCTCCCCAGAAGTGAATTGCAAGGGTAGGATCTGATAGAGGGTGGCTTCAGGGGAGGTAATTCTTGGAAATTTTGCACGGTAAGTAAGGAAATGAGAAAGAAGGAAAGGCAGTCTGTTGAGTAATGTATTTGTAAGCCAGGGGCCATAGCAGCTTT
Source organism: Dipodomys spectabilis (assembly GCF_019054845.1). Taxonomy (NCBI): domain Eukaryota; kingdom Metazoa; phylum Chordata; class Mammalia; order Rodentia; family Heteromyidae; genus Dipodomys; species Dipodomys spectabilis. The sequence goes on from NW_024870824.1 coordinate 13,872,398, forward strand.
AGCCTCCTGTAGAACATGTAACTCAGAGTTACCCTACCTGAAGGGCTAGAGAAATACTCGGTATTTATCTATCAACCCCAACAACCTTGGTTGAAGTTGTTCCCAGGAGTATGAATTCCCTGGTGCCTGTGACTTCATACTCTAGGTTCTGAAGACTGACAGCAGGAAGGCATGTTGGGAAATGGTGAGTGGTGAGGCTATGTATGGAGTCTTTACTTCAACACATTTTATACCCAGCCTTGCACTGAATACAAGCCATGGAGTGGTCTTCAAGACCGGCACAATTGTTGCTTTTGTGGATTTTAGTGTCTAATGGAGAAGACCAACCTGTAACTAAGTGATCACAATACAGCTTGATAATGGCTGTGGTCAGGGGAGCCCAGAATGCTTGGCATCATATTTGGGGGGGCATACCAGGGTGGGGAAGGGCAGGGATGCATTCTAGAGACAGTGCTTATCTCAGTGACTCCAACCACCACTGTCCTGCTTCTAAGCTTTCCATGATTTGGCACCGACTGCAGAGAACACTTCATTCTCCATCCTCCTCTGGGGGTCTTCTACGCATACCCCATGACTTGGGTTTGTATCACGTCTTCACAGACTTTCTTAATCCACACAATTGGTTCATTTCTCAGCTCTATGTTCCCATGGTAATTGGCATTCATATGAAGATGAATCAGGATCAGCCCTGCCTTTTCCATTGTCAGATCCCCAGCACTTGGCCTACTTTCTGGCACAAAGGAGCAGTCAATCGTTAGTTGTTGAATGAAGAAACAAGTGATTCTTCTACAGAAAAAGCTATAGTTTCTGTTGGGGCTGGGCCCACCAGGGAACATGTATTATAATTGGAAGTGTAACCATCGACAGACCGTGTGTTTTGAGAACTAATTCTCCAAGGTGGAATACACAGATTTGAATTGAGAAATGGCATGAGCACTTCCAGGTTCACTGAGGCATGTAATGATACTCTGACAAAACATAAGAAAGAAAAGTTGTCTCTGGTACACACCAACCTGCCTTATCACAAATCCAACCTAATTATTTTTTGCATACCTAGCAGGATTTCCTGCATACCTAGCATATGCCATTTTCTATGGTCTCAGAAGAAAATGTAATGCAGTATTCAGGCTAGAAACCAGGATTCTGAGCTCCATAGAAGAACGTGAACATACCTATCATCACAGAGCCATGAGCCCATAAAAATATCAGTAATCATGAACATAAAACAGGATGGGGAGGTACACAGGAAAGAAAACTTCTACTTCCAAGCTTTCTGCAAATGGCAGGGATTAAGTTGTTATGATTGGATGCACAAGAATTGCATTTATGTTCTGAAAATGAGCATGATTCTACTTGCTCTTAGGTAGGTTTTAAATGTCGACTCTTTCATGATGGTACAGAATGAAGATGATCAATGAAATCTTTTTGGAATGTTTAGGCTGGATTTGTCGGAATCCTGAAATTAGGGTAAATGAACAGTCCTCACATTACTTATTTTTTCAAGACCAACCACAGCAGGAAGTCTACAGGGGCTCATGCACATGCGCTCATATGGCTATTAATTAAGACAGGCCTGTGACAGACTCACAAATAAGAATACTCTCAGCTCATCACAGATGGGGAGAAATCAATTTTAACTGGTAGATTAGAGGGCACCTTCACAGAGAGGAATTTGAGTTTGGCTGTAAATAATAGGAAGAGAATTTTTTTTTGCTTTATTTTCGGTGCTGTTCCTAGGGCTTGAACTCAGAGAGCTTGGGCACTGTCCTTGAGCTTTTCTGCTTAAGGCTAGTATTCTACCACTTGAGCTACAGCTCTGCTCCTGTTATTTTGGTGGTTAACTGAAAATAAAGAGTCTCATGGACTTTCTTGCCCGGGCTGGCTTTGAGCCACGATCCACAGATCTCTGCTTCCTGACTAGCTAAATATACAGGTATGAACCACTGCTGCCTAGTTGAGAATTTTCATTTTAAGGGGAGAAAACGAGGGTGTTGCTAAAGAAAACAGAGTGTGAAAGTGTATGATGTGGCAGGGATATAATTTACATGCAAGTAAGTAGAAGGAAATCCAAGTGAAAAGCAAGTTGAGTTGGGGGAAACAGAGCAATTCCAGTAGATACTGAGATGCTAGGATGATCTTGTTGGCCCCAGGCAACTACTAAAGATCCCCAATGGGGATCCAGTTTATCCACAGACTGCTCTCACTGCTGTAAGAAAGACTGATTTAGGTAAAGTCAGAAAGATGAGTTGGAGGCTATCCTACCTGTGATGGAGAACGCTTGCATTTAGCATTAGCAGAGGTCATGAAGGGAGGAACCACTGATAAGGTACCATGACTAAATGAGTCCATTGAAAACCAAGCTGAAGACAACCCTGAGCTTTCCAGTTTGGGGCCAGGTTGAAGGTATCATTTTTAGAATGGGAGCTTAGAGGGGTCTAAGCATTGTTTATTATAATTAGATCACCCCATTGTTTCCAGCTCCCCATAGGCACCAAGTGCCTAGTCCTCCTAGATCCTTAGACTGGCTCTCCTTGACTTCTTTACTTTGACAAAGCAATTATTTTTTGTGGCCGTGTGTGTGTGTGTGTGTGTGTGTGTGTGTGTGTGTGTGTGTGTGTATGTGTTTGACCTCTTTGGAATTCCAAGTGTAGCTTTTACAATTGTAAAATCCAAACAAGACTGTATCAAGCAGTAAAGTTAAGACTTCTCCAGCTTCAAGTACACTTAGCTAACCTGTCAGGCATTATCCATCTTCCCACCTAGTATCTGGCCCCTCAAGAAGGCAATAGTGCACAATAGAGAAACCAACAGGAATGGTGGAATTTCCAGGGGCACGCAAGGGACTAGGTCTGAAAAGGAAGAAGGGTATCTCTGATGTAGAGGAGCCTTCTTCTCGTAGCTCTTATTATAGTCATTCAACTGTCATTCCTCCTGGGAAAGGCACTTATGCCTAGTGGTGTTACTAAGCAAAAGAGAAACAAAATAAAACCACAGTCCCTTACCCCCACCCCAACAAACCCTTTAGTTTCATTTGCTCTTAAAAATGATTAAAGGACCAATGGAATAGAACTGAAAACCCAGAAATGAACCCACAGACCTATAGTCAGCTAATCTTCAATAACGGAGCTAAAAAAAAATAGAATGGAAGAAAGACAGCCTTTTCAATAAATGGTGCTGGCAAACTTGGTTAACCACCTGTAGAAAACTAAAGCTAGATCCTTATATATCACCCTGCACCAGAATCAACTCCAAATGGATCAAAGACCTTGGAGTTAAAGCAGATCCCCTGAAAACATTACAGGACAGAATAGGAGAAATCCTAGGTCTCCTTGGCACAGGCCGAAATTTTCTTAATAGAGACCCAGAAACACAACAAATCAAAGAAAAGTTGGACAAATGGGATTGCATGAAATTGCAGAGCTTCTGCATGGTGAGGGACATAGCTAGCAAGATCAATAGAAAGCCCACGGATTGGGAGAAGATCTTCACTAACCCTAGTAGGGTCTCATATCTAAAATATACCTGGAACTCAAAAAATTAAATCCCCCAACAACAAATTCTCAAAGAAGTAACTGCCCAATAAATAAGTGGGCTAAAGACTTAAAGAGAAACTTCTCTGAAGAGAAAATAAGAATGGCCAATAGACACATGAAGAAATGCCCAACCTCTCTAGTCATCAAAGAAATGCAAATCAAAACAACATTGAGATTCCACCTCACCCAGTTAGAATGGCTAGAATCAAGAACTCTAATAACAACAGATGCTGGAGGGGATGTGGATAGAAGGGAAGCTACTGCATTGTTGGTGGGAGTGTAAACTTGTTCAATCACTTTGGAAAGCAGTATGGAGGTTCCTCAAAGGACTCCACAATCGAGCTCCCCTATGACCCAGCAATCCCACTTTTGGGCATTTACCCAAATGTTCACAGACAAGACCATACTAAAGCTACCAGCACAACTATGTTTATTGCAGCATTATTTACCATAGCTAAGATATGGAACCAACCCAGATGCTCCTCAGTAGATGAATGGATCAAGAAAATGTGGTGTGTGTGTGTGTGTGTGTGTATACACACACACACACACACACATATGTATGTATGTATAAAGGAATTCTACACCTCCATCAGAATGACATCACCCCATTTGTTAGGAAATGGAAAGACTTGGAGAAAATTATATTAAGTGAAGTAAGCCAGGCCCAAAGAAACATAGTTCCCACAGTTTCCCTTATTTGCAATAACTAGTATATGTCTGGGACAAGCAGAAAGGTTAAGCGAAATGAACTCCAAGATAAGGACACAAGTGGTTTCTTGCTATTGTTTCTAACGTATTTATAAGGTGCCATGTGATTTTTTTTGTTGCTTTGTATGTATGGGGGGGGGGGAAGGGAAAAAACAAAATGTTTAAATAAGGATACAGGTTGACCCATCGCAACAATGAAATGTATATGACGCTGTGTCAAAAAACAAACTTTACAATTTAAGTGGGGGAGGGTGGGAGAAGGGGGGGAGCATAGTTGAAGAGGTGGGAGGGCAGGGATGGTAAGGGAAAAACAAAGGAGGAGGCAACAATGCTTGATAGAAAATGTACTCATTACCTTGCTCATGTAACTGTTACCCCTCTGTACAGTATTTTCACAATAAAAATTATTTTAAAAATGATTAATAGTGATGGTCCCATAGCTGGGCAATGCACGATTAACCTCCCACTTAGCCTTATTATGGACAGTACCTTTGTTGTGTGAGTCATGATAGCAGTTGCCTAAGTTACTTCTCAAAGATTTGAAAGCTGCTTATCTCCAGACAGTGGCTCCTTACTTGAGCCTATAGATGTCCAATATGATGGCTGGAATAAGTTCAATAGGCTCACTATCTATGTCTTAAGATGGTCTCCATCTCTTTTGTGGCCTTAGTCATACAGTGAAGGATATCGACCAGCTGCCATGACAGAGAACACCAGACCACCAAAACCACAAAAAGAGGTGGCATCAGGGTTTCTGGAAGATTTCTACCTATTCTCAGAAGAGACACAGATATTCCCTTACTTGACCTCTCCCTCCTTGGTTATTCTCATGCTATCTCTGTAACCCCTCAATTTCCTGGAATAAAAAGGCTGATTCGGGAGCAAAGTTTCCTACTGCTCCATTCTTTGGCCAACAAATAAAAGCTCTTCTATCTCCTGTCCTTCTGTCTTTGGCTTTATCAAGTGGTATAGAATTGAATTTTTTTTTACCCCCATGCCAGCAGCTGCTGGTAGACTATCTGCTCAGGGTAGTCATTCCTTCAGATAGGAGCTGGGGCATCAGATTGGACAAGTGCAGCATCCATAGGTGCAGTCTTCCACCTGTACCTGGCATTCTTGCAAACCATAGTTGAAGCACAAGGTCAGTGTATTGACCTTGGACCAGAGCATTTGCATCACCTGCAAGCTCACTAGCAGTGTAAGTTCTCATGACCTATCAAATAAAAAACCGAGGGTGAACCCTACTTTATCAAGCCCGGTAGGTTTTCTGCCACATGCTAATATTTGCAAGCCAATAAACTAAGTCAGAGTAAAAAAAAAAAAGGAGAGAGAGAAATACATTACTACTGTTAAATAATACATGAACATATTGGTCATTTTGAGCCAAATGCAGACTTAGCAATGTAATGTGGGACAATTTTTAGAATGGATGGAATTTAATTTTTGTAAAGAATTAAACTGTTTCTTGAAACTGAGCAACATGTCTATGGGCAAAAGGAAGACACTTCTCTGGAGAGTTGGCCTAAGGACATAAAGCAAATGTAAGTTTTATTTACAGCTTTTAAATCCATGGATTCCAAGTCCTGCTCTTTCCCTCTCCTAAGCCTTTTACTTACATGAAATCTAAATGAAATCCCTAATGTAAAGTAATTGGGTTGAACACTGAGGAAATGGGAAGGGAGTCAGATCTTTGTTTCCCACCTCTTACAGAAGACCAAAGGCTTCAGGCAAGACCCATTGCTCCACAGAATTGCTTTAATTCCCCCCTTCACTTTGCCCTCTTCAAAGGCCTGAGGGAAATTCTATCAGATTCCTGGAACTAGCATTTTCATTAACACAAAACAAAAATGAGATTTTTTTTTTGGTAGTTGTGTTTTTCCTGAATACCGACAATGGAGAGAAAGACAATACACTTCACCTGGCAGAGGAGGAGAGCACTATGGGAAAGCATGTATCGGCTGGTGAATGTGCTCCCACGAGATACTTTTAACTGACTCTGACAAATTGGGAAGTCTATTCATGTTGCCAGCCCAGGAAGTGGGTGACTCAGTCTGTCACACATTCTGCTTTGGTAGATGAGACAGGGGAGATGTGGGGGTTTCATTTCCACAAGGCTTTCCTGAAAAGCCCACCTGTGTTTGCATGTACATTTCCAGCCTTCTAGGAAAACAGCAACCTGACTACGCCAGCTGATCAGCTGTCTCAGAACTCTGAGTCAGGTCTCCTTGCAAAACATTCAGTGTCTCAGAAATGTGCACCCAGAACAAGTCTTATGCATTTTCTAGTCCAATGATTTGTGAACCATTTTTTTTTTCCTTTTAGACACTAAACTCTTTTTTCAAAATAAAGTGTTACTCAGAAACGGTTAAAAATCACTGCAGACAGTGTTAAAACAGGCTGAAAGCCAACAAATAAAGGCCTTAAAAAGACATCAGAGCCTGGATTAAAGTCTCAGGTTCTGAGCTCTTTCCTATGAAATATATCAGGCCCGTAAAACTCTTCATTCGACTGTCATAGTTTCTAGGCACTTGTTTATTCATCCTCTGAGCAAACTTTAAAAAGCACACACTTATTCCCAGCACTAGCTAGCTGCTGTGGACTCAATAATAAGCAGCAGCAGCAGCTGTGGCCCTCCACCCACAAATCCTATTGCCAAATGGATATAGGGATTAAAGACTCACACACAAAACCATGACAAGGGTGATAACATTCTTTGTCATGGTGGTGAGGATGATGCTCAGTTTCTGGCTTGGGAACAGTGAGGGTGAATGTCTTATTAGGCCATGTAAATCTTTCCTACATACATAGTGATTTTCAAACTTGGATGAACAGACTAGCCCAGAAATCTTAACCTAACCCAGAAGTTAAAGACAATACTAAAGCCCAACTCTGTCCCTGTAGTTTCTGAATTACTTGGTTGGAGTAAGATTGTTTTTTTTTTTTTTTTTTAATCCAAGTACTAGTTTCTTCAAGTGATTCTCACATGCCAGCAAACTTGAACTACACTGACATCCTCCTCAGCGGACCTTATAAAGAACTTCCGCTATTTTATTGTGGGTCAATATGAAAAGAGGAAACCACCATCTTCAGAAGTAAATTTGCTTGTCTCCTAGGAAGATTCCCAGAAAATCCTGGTCCGATGGACATAGTCAAGTACACCTGGCCAGTAGAACAGAGACAGTGCAGGACAGAAGAGACTATAGACTCCCAAAGAAGTACCAAGTCCCTTCCCCACTGGCCAACTGAAGGCACTGAACTAGACTGCTGGTTTTATAACTCGAACTTGCACCAACACCACATGGAAGCCTGGCTCAAATACAGATTGCGTTTGATTATGTGCTCTATGTTTAGCATCTGGCTCACTAGCCTGGGGCAGAACAAGAAAACTTCCATCTACCAGAATTTGCAGGTGCTGCCGTTGCTGCTGATCCTGGCACCAAGGCTTGGAGGAAAGGGTTAGGGACCGAGGAGGGGTCCTAGGAGAAACCTGTCCTTTAGATAAAACACGGTTCCTGGTTTTATTTCACCCTTTATCCTTTTCTCACCAGAAACTTCTGCATTAACTTGGATGTTTCTAAATATTGCATTATAATACTATTTATCTTGCCCACTAGATTTCTGGGGATTTTTTTATACTGTGAAGGTTAGAATCTTTATACTGTACAGGTTCATTCAGTGAATTCGAATCCAGAAGTACTCAATTATATGTGTCCTAAAGGTCTTTAGGACATTTCATAGAGTCAGATGGGGTTGTGGTCAGAGGCTCATTTTAGAATGATGCTTTCTGTTCATACCTGGTTGGATGTCCAATTTAAAAGACCTGCAGCCTTGGGAAAGGTGCTAAACTTTGCTGGACCTGTTTTTCCCTGTTCACAAAGTCAAGAGAAAATTACTACTGATCACATAGATATGGAGTAATATATTGACTACAATGGCACACAAAGAACACATATATTGTGCTCAGAATACTTTTAAGAGTCAGTGTCATCAACCGCCTCTTTTCTCTTTAGTTAGCTGTTCGATGGGGTTTTAATTCCACATGTCAATTTGTGAGTACCATGCATCTTGATGAATGACACCCCCTCATTTTTCTCCCCCCATCTCTTCTACCCTCACCCATTACCTCAATTTTCCTAGTTCATTTGCACATATGTATTTGAATATTATATCTGCATTCACCCACCTTCCCTCTCTTCATTCATCTGGTCACTATTCCCATGGGGATTCTCTCTTGCTAACTAGGTGTTCTACCATTTAAGCACCCAATAATTTCTGGAAGGTTTCTTCTTGATATTAGGCTCACTCTGACTTCTTTGAGATCTAAGCAATACTTGTATTTTTTTTCACGGCTTCCTATTTCATCAAGTCTGAATTCTTATTTTTCCTGATTTTCTATTTTTTTCCCTCGTGGGTTTGCATTCCCTTTATCTCAAGGAGACAATCTTTAAAATCAGTATGAAATTCAGTATCATGAACAGAAGGTTTTGGAAATAGCTAGGAAAACCTTTTAGATGGATGCTCATTACTTACTGAATTTCAATGAACTAAATGGCCAGCTCCTCCCAAAGAACCAAAGAACCATTCACATTTATGCGATGAAACACAAATATTTGTAAGAGGGGAAAATGTTGTTTGTTAGATTTTGAGAGCAAAATCACAGTTTCTGTAAATGCAGTTACCAGCTGTCAAATTTTATAATGAATTTGTGTTCTCCACTTCTCAGACTTTTGTCTTTTTTTGTGGGGGGAATGTGGGGGTCAAGGATTACAATTTTTAGTTTCTTTGGAGAGCCAGGAGAAATGACAGGAGACATTTTCAGAGCAGGAAACCTAGGGCTCTTAGTATCTATCCAAAATCTTCCACTTTGGAGTCTCTATCTCTTTCTAGACATAATGTTTGCCATCATTCACCATTTGCCTTAAATAGGCCTTTGTAAAGTGCTCACTGCTTCTTGTGTAGATCAGGTTGTTTATCTACACTGAATGGCCTTTCCTGCTTATCAATATGGACATCCCATAAGGGGTTACTTAATAATCATCTTTCCCAAGGAGCTCACCCTCACCCCCATGTCCACCTACCGTCCTATGCTTGTCACTGTTGGCTTTGGCTAGAACTCACATCAGAATTTGGGAAGGGTTTTTATTTTTTATTCCTGCTCATTATCCTTGAAAGGCTGTTTATCCTTCACAGAAGGAGCTCAACTCCAGATTCTGTTTGATTAACTTTCAAACCAACTTTGGTTGACTGCCAAATTTTAATCAGCCACCAAAGTAGCACGCTCCTAGGTTTCTGGTCAGAGAATTTGATTATCTGCTGCTCAGTTATCAAAAGCACCAGTGTGGGGGATAAACACTTATGAGTCATTTTTATATCACACAGTTCAAGTCTCATTACTGATCTATGCTTTAATCGTGTGCCATCTGCCTACATGCAGACACATGTAGACACATGCAGATCTATTCCTACATGTAGGAATGACCCCAACCCTGTAAAAGCTATTGCTACATCTGCTTGAAAGCTCTGAGGGAAAATATCATGTGCCTTTCTTCTCACCAGAGTATTTGTTCTCATGACTGAGGACCAGGAAAAATACATATTCCTCCTAAACAACAGGTGAGCTTTAACTTTGTTTAAAGCCATAAACACTGCTCTGCTTTTCCACTTTACCTGGTGTGGAATGAAGCTTTAGATTAGTACTGTTTAGAATGGGTTGCTGTGTATATTTATATGGATCCCATTCCTTGTTTCATATTATTTTTCTATTTGTTTTTATGACCCCACTCCATCTAATTACTGTCCTTTTTGCTTATGTCCTTCTGTTTGACACCTGGAACCTTTTAGTGGTAGGGAATCAATTTCCTCTCTGAAGTCCAAATCCTACTTAACTTTCAGCGCATAGGCCAAATGTCATGTCTTTCATGGAGCCTTCTTTGATTCCTCCAAGCCAACAGTGTAACTCCTTTGAACAACAAATTTACAGTTTAACAAAGTAAATACCAAGAAGCTGAAACATATTTCGTCAGGGAGTAGAAAGTCAAATGAGGATAGACAAATGGAGAGAAGAAGGATGGGTAAATACAGTCATTATATTCAATATATGTATGTGAAGATGGAGCCATGTAACTTGAGGGGATGGGTGGGTGTGGGAGAGATGGGGGAGAATGATGGAGGTGACCTTGGTCAAGATGCGAAACAGTACACGATAATAGAAAATACAAAATTGAAAATGATAAAAAAAAGATATCTATTTCTTTCTTCTTCCAGTCCCATTGTTGGCTGACTTCTTAATGCAGAGAACATACCATAGAAGTACCATGCTTCATGTGTTTCTAACGCATTTATAAGATTATTTTTTTGTTGCTTTGTATGTCCCTCCCCCACAGTGTAACCCCGCTTTCACTATATTTGATGTCAGTATAACTTGTGGAGGAGATGGGGACAAACAAGTCATTTAAGGATTCAGGTGGACCTGTTGCAACAATGAGAAGTACAAAATGTCATGTCAAAAATGAGCTTTACAATGTCGGTGTGTGTGGTGGGGAAGGATTGGGTGGGGGGGAGGGGGGAGGCTGGGAAGGGAGGTGAAGGGTAAACAAAGGAGGAGGCTGCAATGCTTGGTAAGAAATGTATGCATTATCCTGCCCATGTAATTGTAACCTCTCTGTACAGTATGTTCTCAAATAAAATAAAATAAAATTAAAAAAAAAAAGAAGTACCATGCTTCAGTCTCTTAGTCTTGATCCTCTAATATGAAATATATTAACTTATTCCTGATATAATTTGAGGCTACGTAAGACAGTACAAATAGGCTTGAATTTTATTTTCCTTTTTGATTCTGGGATTGAACATGTTAGGCAAATTCTCTACCTCTGATCTGTATCTTCAGCCCTAAGTCTGATTTTCCTAATAAATATGAACTATTATCACATACATACGTACTCAGTCAATATGTGCTGAAAAAAAATGAGAGTAAACAGGATGACTTTGCTTTTAAGTTAAAGCAAAAACATTTGCTAAAAAGAAAATGATTTCTTTCTCTTGGCAATCATATTGTAGTAAGTAAATCTGTGAGTTTTTTTTTTTTTTTTTAGTCTTTGATATTGTTAGCATAAAATTTGAAATTTGCTAGCAGTAAGTATTTTTCTATTTCCCAGTACAGCAAAAGAGCTTATTAGGAATGTATCAATCTAAACTTTTCTGAAATAAGACTGAGAAAACATGTGGAGAAGGAAGAAAGTGAAAGAGAAAAAAATAAAGTTCAAGAAGATGTGGTGCTTGCCGTTGGGGAGACAGTCCCTGAGCAAAACCCTGTGGGACCGACTGTTGCACCTGAAGACTTCTAACAGAAGCAGGGTCCAAGTGTTGTGGGCACACAGACGGAGGATACTTAGCGCTGTCATGCTAATGAGGAAATATTTCCTGGACACAATAGCTGAGCTATGCTAATAGAGACGGATGAAAAGAAGAGTAGCAAAAATGTATATACAAGAAGCAGGGCACGGATGTCAAATACACTGAAAACAGGAGATATACCGTGGGGGATATACATTTTTCTAATTTGGGGAGGGAAGGGAAATAACAAAATGCTGAAACAAGGATCCAAGTTGACCCATTGTAACAAGGAGATGTACAACACAGACACTATGTTAAAAACGATCTTTACAACTTGAGTGGGGTGAGGGGGGCATTAGGGAGGTGAGAAGGGAAAAGATGGTAGGGGAAAACCAAGAAAGAGGAAACAACGCTCGATAGGAAATGTACTCATGACCTTACTCATGTAATGGTAACCCCTCTGTACACTATTTTTATAATAAAAAACATTAAGAAAGAAGAGTAGCAGAATGGACATTTTATTGGAGCAGAAACCTATCACCAATAAAGGAACCCTGAAATAGCATGCTATATGGTGGAGTCCTTAAATATTTAGGCATCATTATTGCGCCAATTCCACAGTAAGAAGGAAAATATAACATTGTTAATAGCAGGTTGTGGGCCAAGTCACAAATACTCTTATGTTCACCAGACTTTGCATTGCTGTGATAAACTTGTGATCTTAAACACGTTGAGGGAGGAAGACTTATTTTTCTTCTGGCTTCAGAAATTTTAGTCAGGAGGACATGTTAGAACACCTCACATCATGACAGATAGGATGCAGAATGGAGCTATACCAGGACCTGGGTAAGGGATAGCCTCCTTACTGACTTCCTCCAATGAGGTCCCACCTGACCCAGATCATCTACCACCTCAAAATAGTCCATTCAACTTGTGAATCCATCAACAAATTAAGCCATTCCTCATGATCTAATCCTCTGGAAACCCCTTCCTTGAAATACTCAGAAATATGTTTAATGATCTCTTAAATACTTTTAATACAATTAGATGGGCAATCAAAATTAGATGGGCATAGGTCATGAATGCTTGTAATCTTAGCTACTCAGGAAGGATCATGGTTTGAAGCTAGCCTGGACAGAAATATCCATGAGACTTCATCTCCAAAATAACTGGCAAAAAACTCCTCCAAACCAAAACAAAAACAACGACAAAGAAAAAAATAGACAAGAAATGTGATTTAAGTGGTAGAACATAAGCTGGATAAACTTAAGGCCCTGAGTTCAAACCCCAACATTGCCAAAAAATAACATTCTTTGGGTTTGATTTTTCAGATAAAGGGGGATCTTGAAGGAGTACAAGAGAAGAAGGTACATGATCAGATTTATGTTCTGGATAGTATATTACACCTACAGGAAATACACTGTATCTGAGAAAAACAATAATAAAAGAAAGAAAGAAAACACAAAGAAAAAACCCAAGGGTATTGAAGGAACCTTGAGCAAAGGAGATCACTGAAGAACCTCTGGCTCGGGAAATGGAATGCCTAAACCAGAGATGAGGGGAGGGATTGAGTCAGGAGCTATGGGCAAGAAAACCAGCAGGATTTGGTGATTGGAATAGGAACTGGAGTGAAGGAGGAACTTTAGTTGAATAGCTAAGCTGAGAGTGATACAAATGGTCAGGAGAAGGCATGTTATGAGAAGGAGCAGAGCACAGGTTGGCGTGTGGGAGAGTGACGATGACTCCAGTTTCAGTTACACTGAAGCACTGGTACTTGATGTCTTCATCCTAAGGGAAAACTCAGTGCTGGGGAATCTTTTTGTACTGTGAAAATACAGGGTGGTTAAAAACAGGGGAGTGTGCATATTCTCTCAAAATAAAGATTTATTCTGGCTGCAAAACTTATGTTCAGACCATAATTCACATCATGGAGGAGACTCAGAGAGGAAGCACAGAGAAACAGCAGAGACAGAGAAGAGGGAATGCAAATAAAAACAAATTAATGGATGACAAGGAAGTAGAGCATTTCAGGGAGAAGCGATTGATCAGTAGTATCAAATGCAGCTGCCATGTAAAGTGAGACCTGGACAAGAAAGTATTTCTGAGGTTTGGCAACGGGCATTTGAAATTAGATTTACAACAAGAAGAAAAACAAGATAGCTTTATGCCTGCTGCTTAGAAAAAAGATGATGTCATGCTAACAGATGACAAGGAGCGAGAAGCCTTCAGCTTTTCTATTGTTTATTTATCCTATCAAGCAAGGAGATCTGCAAGCCCCAGACAGGCTGAGCCAATGTTTTGAAGAAGGGAATTAAAATCCAAGGTGAGATAGGAAATAGTTAAGGAAGTGTCTATATAGTTTTGCACTCATATAAGAAAGGCTTTCTCCACTGGGTGGGGTAAGCACGTACCTTTACTCCCTGTAATTTGAGAGGCTGAAGCATGAGGATTTCCAGTGCAGGCCAACTGGGCTTCCTAGGGAGTTTGAGGTTGGCTTGAGGCACATGGATGGTAGGGGAAAAACAAAGGAGGAGGCAACAATTGGGCATTTACCCAAATGTTCAAACAAGACCACACCAAAGCTACCAGCATGACTATGTTTATTGCAGCATTATTTACCCTAGCTAAGATATGGAACCAACCCAGATGCCCCTCAGTAGATGAATGAATCAAGAAAATATGGTATATATACACAATGGAATTCTATGCCTCCATCAGAAAGAATGACATTGCCCCATTTGTTAGGAAATGGAAAGACTTGGAAAAAATTATATTAAATGAAGTAGGCCAGGCCCAAAGAAACATAGGTCCCATGGTTTCCCTTATTTGCAATAACTAGTATATGTCTGAGTCAAGCAGAAAAGGTCAGATAAGTTGATGTTAGGGAAATGAACCCTAAAATATGTATTCAAATGTTTTTTCTTTCCTGCGATTGTTTCTAACACAGTTATAAGATGATTTCTTTGTTGCTTTGTATGTCCCTCTCCCACGGTATAACCTCTGTTTTCACTGTATTTGATGTTGGTATAATTTGTGGAAGGGAAGGGAAAAAACAAATCGTTTAAGTAGGGATACGGGTGGACCCATTGCAACAATGAGATGTACAAGTTGTTATGTCGAAAACGAACTTTACAACTTTGGTGGGGGGAGGGGGAGGATTGGGTAGGGGGTGGGGGAAGGATGGAAAGGATGGGAAGCGGAAACAAAGGAGGAGGTTACAATGCTTGATAAGAAATGTACTCATTATCTTGCCCATGTAATTGTAACCCTTCTGTACAGTATTTTCACAATAAAAATAAAAAAGAAATGTACTCATTATCTTGCTCTGTATGGTATTTTCACAATAAAAAACTTATTTAAAAAAAAGATTCTGTCTCACTGAACTATACAGCACTAAACCAAAGCAAAAGTCTTCCAGGCCCAGATGTAGATGACAGTAAAAGACTGAAGGTCAACAAAAAGAAGAGGGAGCTCAGGAAAAAAAAAAAAAAAAAACTGTTCAAAAATGTGTTCAAATGTATAAAATACTATTCTATAGAAGAGGCCCATTTATCTGGGTGACTCCAAAGTGAAGTGTAGAAGGTGCAGACACACAGATTTCAGTTCATTATACGGAACAACTTGCCATTACTCAGTGATACCACGAACCCCTGGAAGGCAGTATTTCCTCTCCTGGGAAGTGTTCAAGCTGAGGCTGACAACTACCTGTGAGGATGGATAATTAATTGGGCTCGATTTAAAAGGCTCCAGAACCAGCACCCACACTCTCTCTTCCTTTTGAAAAATACCATTTGATTTTGGAAATAGCACATTTTTCCCCCTATTGTGTTTAGAAAATAAACTCCAATCATCATTGCTGGATTATATTAGAACTCAGGTCACTTCTAAATGGGAAACTCTGGGTAGATAAATGTTAGCCACTGTCGTAGCTGTTGGAATGAGAGTGAAAAAGGAAGAAGTTGTATAAACTAAATTATTAGGTTCCTGGAGAAAACTGGTACAGCGTATGAGGGCTATGGCTATATTTGCTTCCTCTGTTATAGGTCCCCTTGCAGGAAGGCGGAATGAGGCAGTGTTTCTTGCTGCCTCTAGACCTCCAGACCTCCAGACTTATAGATAAATGTTTAGTGATGTCCTCCTGGTTCCAGACACGATGAAGATGTGTTGAGATAGACACAAGGCATCCTCAGAACAGAAGGTGATGGCATCATAAAAAGCTTTTTATCATCTCCCTCTAGGCCAGTTAAAATGAATTAGAATGATCAAAGGCATTAGCACTGAGGTCTTGTTTTGTATCGTTCAGCCTACAAATCAAATGCTGTTCTTTCTTTATTACTGCAAGATCGTAATTCACACAGGAAGGTTCAGAGAGGTCAGGATTTATGCCTACCCAAAATGTTTCATTTGCAAAAATTATAAATGGAAAATCTGGCACTTTGTTAGAAATGTAGATCTTCTGCCACATAAATTTGCCCCATTGATTTTTATGTATTCCTTAAACTGTGCACTGCTGCTTTCAATATTGTTTTGGAACAGATTGACCATAAATATTTAAATAACTGCTGTTCAACAATCACAGCTACTCACAATAGTAGCTATTGGAAGTTTCAACTGTGATCCATTGAGGTCAAGAAAAGTAAGGTAAAATAGAAAAGATTTAAATTAAATTATTACTTGTTATTGTTCTATTAACTTAAATAAGAGGAATGGCATAAGTATATGCTTATAATTTATTAGGTTCACAAAATTATGTTAAATGAAACACAATAGTATCCAGCATCAACTTGAAAGAAGAAGAAAAACAGCTGGGAAGGTGGTAGAGTGCTTGCCTTGCATGCATGAGGCCCTGGGTTTGATTCCTCAGCACCACATAAGCAGAAAAAGCCAGAAGTGGTGCCTTGGCTAAGTGGTAGAGCACTAGCCTTGAGCTGAAGAGCTGAGGGACAGCGCCCAGGCCCAGAGTTTAAGCCCCACAACCAACAAAAAAAAAAAGAAAAGGAAGATTTCAGCTTTCATAATCACTGAAAGGAAAGAACCACTGAACCTGGCTGAGTGAGTAAGCTAATACTTTTACTTTGATTAAAAAGGAAATCTATCCATTACTTTGGAGAGAGCTATACCAAAAACCTAGAAGTCTTTATATTCACCACCAAGACAAAGTTGATCTGGTCTTAAAAACTGGTTTAAGGACCTGTTGTAACAATGAGAAGTACAAAATGTCATGTCAAAACCAGCTTTACAATGTCGGTGTGGGGGGGGGAGGGGGTATGATTGGGTGGGGGGAGGGGGGAGGCTGGGAAGGGAGGTGAAGGGTAAACAAAGGAGGAGGCTGCAATGCTTGGTAAGAAATGTATGCATTATCCTGCCCATGTAATTGTAACCCCTCTGTACAGTATGTTCTCAAATAAAATAAAATAAAATTAAAACAAAAAAAACAAAAAAAAAAACTGGTTTAAGGGCTGTGAAGGTGGCTCAGTGGTAGAGTGCTTGCCTTGCATGCATGAGGCCCTGGGTTCGATTCCTAAGCACCACATAAGCAGAAAAAGCCAGAAGTGGCGTTGTGGCTCAAGTGGTAGAGTGCTAGCCTTGAGCTGAAGAGCTGAGGGACAGTGCCCAGGCCCAGAGTTCAGGCCCCATGACTGGAAAAAAAAAAAAAAAACTGGTTTGAGAAATATTTTCATTATGTTAATTAAGAATCTAGCCTTTCCATTATAACATGTAAGAGACATTTATTCTGTCACTTAAACATTGTTTTAAGTACGTCTCAATGAGGCATTTATTACAGCCTGCCAGTCTAGATTTTCTATCACAGCTATGGGAGCAGACTGCTCAGATCTCCTTCCAAAGGAGCTATGATGGAGAAATTACTGAGCGTAGCATGGACACAAAACCCAGCCATTTCTCTGTCTGCAGAAGATTCTTCTAGACAGCATAACTTTCTCCGGGCTCTTCATTAACCTGGCTTAGACTTTCTCAATTATCATCCATTCATTCTCTTTTTAGAAAGGTTATCTGATGTACATCACTTTCTGATGCTATCTCTGCTATTTTTTCTCCTTTTTTTCCCCCATTACATGTCCTTCAGTACATCATATAGCATCTTCAATTCTACCTTGGCATTTTGTCCTAAGGAGCTTAGACAAACATACACTGGTTATATCCTCAGAGTACTTTCTACTTTTTTCCTTTAATGTGCATACATTTTGTAATTATATATTTATATACTTGTTTGATGAGTGACTTTTGATTTCTACTTGGATAAGAAACATGGCTACTTTATCCCTATAATCTATCTAACTACCTACAAACTAATAAAGAATTTATAAATATTTATTTAATGACTAAATAGTCACAAGTCAAACTATCCTGAAAGATTTGGGGCTTGCATTCAAGATGAGAGAGCAAATTAGTCACAATCTACTTTGGCAATAGAATGGTACTGGTGTGTGTGTGGGAGGTGGTGGGCAACAGATAGGAGGAAAACACAAATTCACTTACCTATATCTTTCCTCTTATGGGGTAGTTAGAGATTGACAGAGAAGGTATCAAAAATTACAAATACCTCATATGCTTAGAATCTTCTATTAGTATATTAATTTTGACACCTAATAGGCAAAGCACTAATAAGTATAGTCAATATTAGTTGTTACCTCCAGGTTCGAACATTAATGTACATAAAAGTAAAAACAAAGAGATTTCCCAAACCAATATCAAGCAAAATCCAATGAGTACTGAGAGTATAGGAAGATGTTTTAAGTAATCCACAGACTTAGTTTATCTGGTAATGTGGTATGTCATGTGCTCTAGTGTCATTAATTCTTAGAGTCACTGAAAAAACTTACGAGCTCACTTATGACAGAATTGGTAACATTCTGTATCAACATAGGTTGATACAGTTTGGATGTGAAGTGTCCTTGGATGAGAAGGCTTAGTCTGAGAAATGATTGGATCATGAGAGCATGAACTGCATCAGTGGGTTAATCCAGTGAGAGGATCGTAGCTGAATGGACTGTGGGGCGGTGGGGCATAGCTGGAAGAAGTGTGTCCCTAGGGCTGTGCCTTTGAGGGGTAGGTCTTGTCCTGGGACCCTTCCTCTTCTGCTTTCTCTGCTTCCGGGGTTGCCATGAGGTGAGTAGATATCCCCTGCCATTCTTTTTTCTCTATTCCATTCTGGAAGAGTTGGCACCATCTCACCCTTCCATTCAGAACAACTAGAAAAGTAGAGGAAAGTAGGGAAGAAGACTCTACTTTTAGATGCCAAATAACAAACAACACAGAACTGTAATCTCTGAGAGAAGGGAAACTAGGATTAAAGCCTAATAACTTTTAGTTTAGAGGCCATTGGAGGTAGAAAAGGGATATTCAAGGAACACCTGACCTCTTGCTTAGCTGAGGAGACAGAAGAGTTCAGGAAGTCTTAGGCAGTTTCAACTTGAAAACAGACCAGAAGGAGAAGAGATAAGATAAAGATGTGAGAAATCTGTATTGAAATCCTTTTGAGTCTTCAGTTGAATACTAATATGCTTAAGCACAATGTGAGACTTCTAGACCTGACAAAGCACAACCATCAGAGAGCCTAACATCCTAGGAAGGTATAAATTTAACAACTCTGAGAGCTACCCCAGATGGAAGAGCCTCCCCTGAGACACTGGATAGAAACTCAAGAAAGGTTATGTCTTAGCCATCAACACTGGGGCCATATTAGCCTTAGAATGATGGCTAATCTATACCCCCTTGTCCTTCAAACAAAGCAAGATAAAAGGCCTTCAAGAGAACAAGATGACTAATGAAGCAATTAACTGCTAACAGAATAAATTCTGGTCTTTTAAAAAAGAAAGACAGTAAGTCTTAATAACACTCAACAACATTATCTATACTCACCAGTCAATTAAAATTAGTAGAAGTATAAAAAAAATATGACCCATAGCCAAGAAAAACATCAGTCAATAGAAACAAGATGCACATAATAAAGAAATGGAATCTATTCAATAGCACCACCAAGACCCCTTTTAGAACTAAAAATGCAACAATTGAAATAAAAATTTCACCATACAACTTAAACACATATTAAATATAACAGAAGCAGTAAGACAAGACAAAACAAAGTAAGACAATAAAATTGAAGAGAGGTAGGAAAAATTATCTAAATTTAAGCACAGAAAAATTGCTAGAAGATAGAAAAAAACATGTTTTATTTTCTTTATCTTCTTTTCTTCTTCTTTTTTTTTAATGCCAGTCCTGGGGCTGGAATTCAGGGCCTGGGAAGTGTCCTTGATCTTCTTTTGTGCAAGGTTAGCACTCTACCACTTTATTCACAGTTCTACTTCCAGCCTTTCTGGTAGTTTAACAGAGATAATACTCTTATAGACCTTTCTGCCTTGGCTAGCTTCGAACCAGTACCTTCAGATCTCAGCCACCTGAATAGATCTAGGATTACAAATAATCTTAATAATCTAAAACACCCTCTGTGAGTCTACAGTACTAGAATCAGTGAAAACACCCTTATATGCACCAGTAATGCAGAAAAATTCACTTTCAAAATAGAGGCAACAATTTTTTTCTACAATAGAGAAAGGCTGAGTTAATTTATTGCCAGGCATAGATGTGAATTCAGATCCATATAAAGAAACAAGCAAAATAGAAAATAAGAAACATGTCAGCAAGTAGAAAGGTCATTTCTATTTCCTCATTTTTAGTCACATTTTAAAATAATAATGAATAGTGTTATATTTTATATACATCCATCCTATCTCCTCATATTTATATATTTTTATATGTAGAAATAATAAGTCTGAAAAAGAGAGCATGCTGATATAAGAGTCTTACATCCTAAATAGGTATATAAATCTTAGACTAGCATAAGTTAGAGATACAGAATGTAACTCTGTGAGCAATCACCAATTAAAAAAAATACAAGCCAATGTAGCTAATAAGTCAAAAGAGGAGAAAACGTGCTAAAAATAGTCATTAATACAAGTGAAATGAGAAAAGTAGAATTAAGGAACAGAGAACAGATGGATAAATAGAAAAAAACAGCAAGATGGTAATTTAAAAAGGGAATGAGCACACCAATTAAAAAGCACAGATTGACAGATTACATAAAAATACAGGGCCAATCTAAGTGCTGTCTAAAAACCTACTTTAAATATAAAAGTGTAGGTCGAAAGTAGCAAGCTAGAAAAAGAAATGTAAAAGGAAGCAGTAAACCGGAGATGGCTATCTTGCCTGATGAAGCAGACCACCTGACTAACTATTCTGCCTATATCAGAAAAGACCTTTTTATCACGATTATGTTAGTTAGGTTGCCTTGACTGTCTCAATAGCGGGCAAAACATTATTATGACTGAGTGTGCTTGAAGGGTCATTTGGAGGAGGTTGGCATCTGCATTAGTTGACTGCTGGTTAGCCCTTACCAATGTGGCTGCATCATACTGTCTACTGAGGACCCAGATTGAGCACAAAGATAGAAAGAGAGTACCTTTACTATGTCTCCTAGAGATGGGACATCCATTTGTTCTTGTCTTCAGATATCAGAGCCACAGGGCTTTAGAATCTGGGATTTAAACCACTGGCCCTTGAGTTCAAAGGCTTTTGGTCTCAGACATCATTGTAACACCACATTTTCTGATTGTCCAGATTGCAGGCTGTGTCTTGTATGTCTTCTCTGCCTTTATCATTGTATGTACAGATTTCCATGGTAAATGCTTGTCTGCTTATCTATCTGTCTGTCTGTCTGTCTGTCTGTCCATCTATCTATCTACCTGTCTGTCTGTCTGTCTATCCATCTATCTATCTTCCTATTTATTCCATCATTTTTTGTGTTTATCTAGAGAATCTTGATGAATACAGTGATCCAATCAATAGACAGTACATCAGAAAGACATATTAAATATGCTTGGGTTCTATAATACATCTTTGAAATGCAAGAATCAAAATATAACCATAGGGGAAAAAGAGAAATAGACA
Organism: Dipodomys spectabilis; assembly: GCF_019054845.1. Taxonomy (NCBI): domain Eukaryota; kingdom Metazoa; phylum Chordata; class Mammalia; order Rodentia; family Heteromyidae; genus Dipodomys; species Dipodomys spectabilis. Next base: position 13,893,940 of record NW_024870824.1, read on the forward strand.
AATCCACAATTATAGTTAAAAATTTCAATGTTCTCTCAGTAACTAGTAGAACAAGTAGAATAAAAATTACTGACAAGGTAGAAAAAGTAAACAACACAATTGTTCCATTTTTACTTAATTGATGCAATATCCCAGTATTAAGAATATATTTCTATTTAAATGTCCATGAAATACTCCCAAGAAAGACTATACACTAGGTGACAGCACAAACCCTGTAGACTTAAAAAACTGAACTTGTATATGAATGTCCTCTGGACACAAGTTAAATAAGACATTAGTAACAACCATCAAACTGAAGGATCCTTAATATTAGGAATATATACTAGTTTTCTAAACTATAACTATCACTTAACAGTATAAGAAGAAAAATTAAATGATATTTTAAACTGAGTAGCAATGACAAAGCAAAATCAAAGTTCATAAATTGTGAATAAAGAAACACTTAGAGAGAAATTTATAGCTTTAAAATGCATGTGTCAGAAAATACAAAGTTTTAAAATCAGTCATCTAAGCTTCTACCTGATGAATATAGGAAAAGGAGGCAAAATAAACCAAAGTCATAACAATTAAGGAAATCATAAAGAGCAGAAATAGAAAAATTCAAGTATGAGTTGGCTCTTAGAAAAGAAAAAGAAAAGCAAAAATGATCCTCAACAGAAAGTACAGTGCTGGAGGAATATCAATACCAAATTTCAAACTCTACTACAAAGCCATAGTAATCAAAACAGCTTGGTACTGGCACAAGAACAGACCTCAGGACCAATGGAATAGAATTGAAAACCCAAAAATGAACCTACAGACATATAGGCATATAATCTTCTAAAAGGGAGCTTAAAAAATAGAATGGGAGAAAGACAGCCTCTTCAGTAAATGGTGCTGGCAAAATTGGTTAACTAATTGTAGAAAACTAAAGCTAGATCCTTATATATCACCCTGTACCAGAATCAACTCCAAATGGATCAAAGACCTCAGAGTCAAAGCAGACACTCTGAAAACATTATAGGATGGAATAGGAGAAACCCTAGGTCTCCTTGGCACAGGCTGAAATTTTCTTAATAGAGACCCAGAAACACAACAAATCAAAGAAAGGTTGGGCAAGTGGGATTGTATGAAATTGCAGAGCTTCTGTATGGCAAAGGACATAGTTAGCAAGATCAATAGAAAGCCCACGGATTGGGAGAAGATCTTCACTAGCCATACAATGGACAAGAGTCTCATATCTAAAATATAACTGGAATTAAAAAAATTAAATCCACCAACAACAAATCCTCAAAGAAACAACTGCCCAATAAATAAGTGGGCTAAAGACTTAAAGAGAAACTTCTCTGAAGAGGAAAGATGGATGGCCAATAGACACATGAAGAAATGCTCAACCTCCCTAGCCATAAAAGAAATGCAAATCAAAACAACATTGAGATACCACCTCACCCCAGTTAGAATGGCTAGAATCAAGAACTCTAATAATAACAACAGATGCTGGAGAGGATGTGGACAAAAGGGAACCTTACCTCATTGTTGGTGGGAGTGTAAACTTGTTCAACCACTTTGGAAAGCAGTATGGAGGTTCCTCAAAAGACTCCACATAGAGCTCCCCTATGACCCAGCAATCCCACTTTTGGGCATTTACCCAAATGATCACAAACAAGACCACACTAAAGCTACCAGCACGGCTATGTTTATTGTAGCCTTATTTACCATAGCTAAGATATGGAACCAATCCAGATGCCCCTCAGTAGATGAATGGATCAAGAAAATGTGGTATTTATACACAATGGCATTCTATGCCTCAATCAGAAAGAATGACATTGCCCCATTTGTTAGGAAATGGAAAGGCTTGGAAAAAAATATATTAAGTGAAGTAAGCCAGGCCCAAAGAAACATAAGTCCCATGGTTTCCCTTATTTGCAATAACTAGTATATGTCTGAGTCAAGCAGAAAAGGTCAGATAAGTTGATGTTAGGGAAATGAACCCTAAGGTATGTACTCAACTGTTTTTTTTTTTCTTTCTTGCTATTGTTTGTAACGTATTTATAAGATGATTTCTTTGTTGCTTTGTATGTCCCTCCCCCACGGTATAACCCCTGCTTTCACTGTATTTGATGTTGATATAATTTGTGGAGGGGAAGGGAAAAAACAAATCGTTTAAGTAGGGATACAGGTGGACCCATTGCAACAATGAAACGTACAAGTCATTATGTCGAAAATGAACTTTGCAACTTTGGTGAAGGGTGGGAGGAGGATGGGAAGGGATAGGAAGGGGAAACAAAGGAGGAGGCTACAATGCTTGATAAGAAATGTACTCATTATCTTGCCCATGTGATTGTAACCCCTCTGTACAGTATTTTCACAATAAAAAAAAAAGAAAGAAAAGAAAAAGAAAGATGATGAATCTAGTTAGATTAGTGAAGAAAATAAGAGAAGAAAAAAGGCAAATTAGCAATATCAAGAATGAAAGAAATAATCTCATTAGTATCCTTCAGATATTAAAGGAAAAATAAGTATTGTGTTCACAATTTTTAATTAATATTGTTTTAATTTATTACATTTTTAAATTTTATGTCTTATTATAATGATTTCTGGCAATTCAGGTGAAATAGAAAACTGGAAAGATACAAACTCACACCTAATGCACACACACACAATGTGGGTTCAAATGGTTGTAATGATAAAGGTATGCATTGTATTTAAAGAAAAAAATACCAGTGTTATGTAAAATCACTCAGAAAATAGAAGAGGAAGCAATTTCCCAGCATGCCACATGAGAATATTTCAAGGAAATCTAGGAGAAAAATCTTTGTAAACTTGTGTGAGGGGACTTGTTAGATGTTTCTTGTTAGATATGTATGATCTATAGGTAAAGACACTGGATTTCATCAAAATTAAAAGCTTCCACTCTCTGCAAACTTAACCATCACAAGTATGAAAAGATAAGCCAAAGGCTATGAGAAAATATTTACAAATGACATATCTGACAAAGGACATATATAAGAGGCTCTCAAAACATAGTTATAAGCAAGCAAACAACCCAATTTAGAGAATAGGTAACCTATGTGAGCAGACATTTTCCCCGGAAGATAAACAAATGAATAAAACCAAGAACAGTATGATGTACTATAACAAAATATCAGTAAATAGACAAAGAAATAAGTACATTAAAATATGTTCAGATTTTATTTTCTTAAAACTTCATTAGTCAATGGGGAAATACAAACCACAATGAGATCCTATTCTATATGTATTAGAATGATTATAAACAAGAAGATTCACTTTGTCAGATGTTGGTGAGAATATAGAATTGGAATGTTCATAAACTGCTTATGCAAATATAAAATGGTACAATCACTCAGAAAAAAATTTGGCAGGTTCTTTTAATACAAAACATATACTATCCACATGACCTCGTGGTTTATTCCTAGTTTTTGTCCCCAGGGAAATTTAAGCATGTGTTCATATATAAGCTTTGTCGAATAGTGTAATTTTACTAATAATAGAGATGTGGATATTTTATTCTATTTTTATACTTGTTCTATGGTTTTTATTTTCTCTTTTTGCATTCTTTTGGACTAATGCTTTTAACTTTTGAAAGCTCCTCCTTGTTGGTTTGCTATTTAAACATTGTTTTACCTTTTGAGATCAATAGTTCTAAGTAAGAATTCTATCATGTATTTATTAGTTCTTATAGTTTATATACAATACCATACTTCTCCAAAAGTTAAGAATTAATCACTAAGACCCCCATAATGCCTTTATTTTCTACTAACATTGTTCAACATTGTTTTATGGTGGTTCATTCATATCTATCATTTCAAATGAAATTAATTTTGCAATAAATAATTTCTAATTTTATTCATTTGAATATGCCTTTCTTTTGTGTGTTTGAATGTATGTATGTATGTATGTATGTATGTATGTATGTATGTATGTATGTATGTATGTATATATTTTGTTTGTGTAGGTACCAGGGCTTAAATTTAGGACCTCACATTCTTGCTCATGGTTGGTGCTCTACCACATAAACCAAACCTTCAGTTTGGCTTTATGCTGCTAAATTGGAGATGGGTTTTCAGACATTTCTGCCTGGGCTGGCTTGGAACTGAAGTTCTCCAGCGCTCAGCCGCCTGAGAAGCTAGGATAGGCTATTTGTCTGTCTTTATGGTTTACTTTGCTTGGTATTTTTAGCAGTTTTACCATGACGTATGTGTCAAGGTTATATTTAACTTTTAGTCTGTGTGTGGGGGCGGGATGTGCTGGGATCAAATCCAGCGTCTTGCATATACTAAGCAAATGCTCTGACATTGAGCTACATCTCTAGCAGCTCCCTTTAACATTCATGTTGATTGGGGTTAATAGTATTTTTTTTTATTCTGTAGATGAATGACTTTCATATGTTTCAGAAAAATCTCCACCAGCCTCTGTTGAAATACTGATTTTGTTTATTGCTCCTCTGATACTTCTTAGATTTCAATTAAAATATGTTAGGACTTTAGACTTGGATCCCAATTATCTTTTAGGCTTTTCTTGTTCATGCATTTTCTCAGAGCTATATTTTGAATATTTATTGATCCTGTTTCCTGATCAGTAATCTCTACTGTAGTACAGTGGTTTATAAATCCACTGACTGAATTCTTAATTTGAATTTTGAAATATATCAAACATATTTATTCTCTTAATCCAAGATTTCAACTGTTGCTATGGCATGGTTGGTTTTAGAATGTGCTTTGACTTCTGCCTGTCCCTTCCAGCTTTTCTGTTTGATGTTGTGCTTGTAGCTCATGTCTGCTGGTTTCAGAAGTGTGAGCTTGGCTGCATTTTGCAGCTCTGCATACTTCCTGAAAGCCTTTTCTTTGTTGCTTGTGTTCCCCTAGAAAAGAGCCATTATGTTGCCTGTTTGGAATAATTAGATATAGTTTGCATATCAGACACTTCTCTACTAGCCTCAGTGGGCATCACTGATTCAGCTGTCTGCTGGATTAAAAGTGGGATGATCCTGAGATCAGTGTCTCCACAATGAAAGGCCTTGTCCTTCCTTCAACAGCAAAGTCGTCACCTTTCTGGTTCACCTTTCCTGGAAGAATTCTGTTCCAAGGGGCAGACCTTATCTCCGCAGGAGGCAGAGTCTCACTACTGTGCCTGGCCTAAGCTTCTATGATAGTAGTTCCTCTTACCTATGGTTTTACTTATTATCCATAGGCAACCATGTTCCAAAAAAAAAAATTACATGGAAAGTTCTAGAAATAAAGTATTTACAAGTTTAAAAATAACTGAAACTACAGTATATTGTTATAACTGTTCTACCTTACTGTTAAATTTTATTGTACAAATTGCACACATTTTCATTGTACTGTTAATGTACATTGTACAAAGTTTAATTTGTAAATTAATCTTTATCATAGCAACTTGGGGAGAAGGCGGATTATGAGGGGAAAAATTGGGAGAAAATGAGGGATGAGGTGACACTGTTCAAAAAGAAATGTACTCAATGCCTGACATATGTAACTCTAACCCCTCTGTAAATACCTTTACAATAAAAATAGTATATATATATTACAGTTTTGGGCACACACTGGACACACTGGAGTGCATGGAACATAGCTAAATTCCCTAAGGATGGAGATCTAGCAAGATGCGGGTAGTGGTGGAAAGGTCATCTTACCACAGTGCCATGATTTTACTTTTAACTGATGGCTGAGGTTCTTTATATTGATTCTTAATCAGTTCTTATGAGATAGATTGGAGGACTCTCAGGGCGTGGCTTGGGACCTCTCTGCTTTTTAATTTCTAGAAGTTAATCTAATCCAAACACAGCTGATACCCTTATATAGAGGCACTAGAACCACCCATTATAACAATGTAACAGTTATTTTATTGATTGATTGATTAGTAAAATGACTTAAGCTTAGGGCATCATACTACTTGGCTTTTTATTCACAGCTGGTACTCTACAACTTGAGCCATACCTCTAGTCCGGCATTTTTACTGGTTAATATGAGATGGTGTTTTGTATACCTCTCTACTTAGCCTGGCTTTAAACTACAATTCTCTAATGGCTCAGCCTCCTAATTAGCTAGGATTATAGGAATGAGCTACAAGTACCCGGTGATTCAAGAGTTTTTAATGTATCATTGACCACAGTAGTTTTAGATGTCTGATATTTTGTCATATTTACATTTAGGGTATGTCTCTTCTCATTTTGACATAAATTTCATTGGTACAGAGGGGTTTCTGTCTTGATTGTTACTGTATGACCAGTACTTATAATGTGGTACAGAATATAGCAACAGATGGTGAGTGAACATGAAAAGATGTTCATATTAGAGCAGAGGAAGAGAATAGACTTAGATCATCTCTTCTTGTATAGAGGACTTCTGATGGCATGTGATTGGCAGTGTTATGAATATGTTGGAAGGCATCCTTATTCTTTTTTTTTTTTGGGTCCGGTCGTGGGGCTTGGGCACTGTCCCTCAGCTCTTCAGCTCAAGGCTAGCACTCTACCACTTGAGCCACAGCGTCACTTCCGGCTTTTTCTTTCTTTTTTTTTTTGCTTATGTGGTGCTGAGGAATCGAACTCAGGGCCTTAGGCATGCAAGGCAAGCGCTCTACCACTGAGCCACTTTCTCAGCCCCAGCATCCTTACTCTTACTCTTTGCTGTCTATAAACCAATCGAGACAATCAACCTCATTGTAGGACACTCACATCCATCCACTGAAACTTCACAAATTCCTTAGCGGTACCATCCACCTTCCCTCCAATTGACTCCAAATCCATCTCTTCTCTCCATCATCTCAACTGCTACCGTAATGAAATCCTCTCTCCTCTCCTGCCAGTCAGGCATAATAGCCTGCAATTGGTACCTGGCCTCCTACTTTTATTTCCCTATACTTCATTTTGCAAAAAACAAGCACCTCTTTAAAAAATATATATATACCCTTGACCTGCTGTAGACCTCCAAATGCTTCATGTTGCACACAGAATAAAACTAAGCTCCTCATCCTTGTTTGGAAGGCTGCGTGCATGGTTTGGCCCTTGCCTTCCCTTCTGACTGTGGCTTCATCATTTCTCCTCTCGCTGAGCCTGACCACAGGGTCCTGCTTTCTTTTATGCTAACACAAAGAGCTCATTGATGAAGGAGGTCCTTTATACCTCCTATTACGTCCATCGGGAAGAGCCTCTCCTCTGATTTTTGTATGGTGATGACACTTTATCTTTAGGTCCTTGCTTCCTTCATCTCAGTCTTTTATTATCATACTGCCCTAAATAGTTTTCTGTTTTCACAATTCTTGTAACTAACCAAAGTTCTCTCTTGAGACCATTTTTTATTTGCCTTATTCACTACCATTATCGTGGTTTTTTAAAACAATATAGGGTACTTAGTAAGTTATCATTTCTTGTTCATGGAATATATAAATGAATAACAATTGAAAGGGTGATACTCTCAATCTCTTATGATACTGTTCTTCTACATGATATTTATATAGAATGTATTCTGTTTTGTTTTTTGTTAAAGGATGAAGAGTAAGTTAAGCTTACTAAAAATCCCATCCATGCTATAGGTTGTTTATGGATATTTATTTATTTATTTATTTAATTGTGAATATACTGTACAGAGGGGCAACAGTTACATTGGCAAGAAAATGAGTACATTTCTTATCAAGCATTGTAGCCTCCTCCTTTGTTTCCCCTTCCTATCCCTTCCCATCTTCCCCCACATTCCCCCACCCAATCCTCCTCCCCCCCCAACAAAGTTGCAAAGTTCATTTTCTTCATAAGGACTTGTACATTTCATTGTTGCAATGGGTCCACCTGTATCCCTATTTAAACGATTTGTTTTTTCCCTTCCCCTCCACAAATTATACCAACATCAATTACAGTGAAAGCAGGGGTTATACCATGGGGGAGGGACATACAAAGCAACAAAGAAATAATCTTATAACTGTGTTAGAAACAATCGCAGGAAAGAAAAAAACATTTGAATACATATCTTAGGGTTCATTTCCCTAACATCAACTTATCTGACCTTTTCTGCTTGACTCAGACATATACACTAGTTATTGCAAATAAGGGAAACCATGGGACTTATGTTTCTTTGGGCCTGGCTTACTTCACTTAATATAATTTTTTCCAAGCCTTTCCATTTCCTAACAAATGGGGCAATGTCATTCTTTCTGATAGAGGCATAGAATGCCATTGTGTATATATACCACATTTTCTTGATCCATTCATCTACTGAGGGGCATCTGAGTTGGTTCCATATCTTAGCTAGGGTAAATAATGCTGCAATAAACATAGTTGTGCTGGTAGCTTTAGTATGGTCTTGTTTGTGATCATTCAGGTAAATGCCCAAAAGTGGGATTGCTGGGTCATAGGGGAGCTCTATGTGGAGTCTTTTGAGGAATTTCCATACTACTTTCCAAAGTGGTTGAACAAGTTTACACTCTCACCAATAATGCAGTAAGGTTCCCTTCTGTCCACATCCCCTCCAGCATCTGTTGTTATTAGAGTTCTTGATTATAGCCATTCTAACTGGGGTGAGGTGGTATCTCAATATTGTTTTGATTTGCATTTCTTTTATGGCTAGGGAGGTTGAGCATTTCTTCATGTGTCTATTGGCCATCCTTCTTTCCTCTTCAGAGAAGTTTCTCTTTAAGTTTTTAGCCCACTTATTTATTGGGCAGTTGTTTCTTTGAAGATTTGTTGTTGGGGGATTTAATTTTTTGAGTTCCAGGTATATTTTAGATATGAGACCCTTGTCCATTGTGTGGCTAGTGAAGATCTTCTCTCAATCCGTGGGCTTTCTATTGATCTTGCTAGCTATGTCCCTTGCCATGCAGAAGCTCTGCAATTTCATACAATCCCATTTGCCCAACCTTTCTTTGATTTGTGGTGTTTCTGAGTCTCTATTAAGAAAATTTCAGCCTGTGCCAAGGAGACCTAGGGTTTCTCCTATTCCATTCTATAATGTTTTCAGAGTGTCTGCTTTGACTCCAAGATCTTTGATCTATTTGGAGTTGATTCTGGTACAGGGTGATATATAAGGATCTAGCTTTAGTTTTCTACAATTAGTTAACCAATTTTGCCAGCACCATTTACTGAAGAGGCTGTCTTTCTTCCATTCTATTTTTTAAGCTCCCTTTTAGAAGATTATATGGCTATAGGTTTGTAGGTTCATTTCTGGGTTTTCAATTCTATTCCATTGGTCCTGAGGTCTGTTCTGTGCCAGTACCAAGCTGTTTTGATTACTATGGTTTTGTAGTAGAGTTTGAAATTTGGTATTGATATTCCTCCAGCACTGTTCTTTCTGTTGAGGATTGTTTTTGCTATTCGGGGCCTTTTATTGTTCCATATGAAGTTTTGGATTGCCTCTTCTATTTCCTTGAAGAATGAGGTTGGAATATTGGTAGGTATTGCATTGAATTTGCAGATAGCTTTGGGAAATATTGCCATTTTCACGATATTGATCTTTCCAATCCAGGAGCATGGGAATTTTTGCCTCTTTCTAAGTTCTGTTTTGATTTTCTTTTTCAGGTTTTTAAAGTTTTCATCATAGAAGTCCTTCAGTTCTTTGATTAATTCCTAATTATTTTATTTTTTGTGGGGCTATAATGAATGGAGTTGCTTTCCTAATTTCAGCCACACTTTTCTCATTGTTGACATACAGAAAAACCATTGATTTTTCAGGGTTAATTTTATACCCTGCTATTTTGCCAGTTTCGAATCAACTTGAGTAATTTGAGAGTGGAGTCCGTGGGATTCTTTAAATACAAGGTCATATCATCTGCAAAAAGGAAGAGTTTTACTTCGTCTTTCCCTATTTGGATCCCTTTTATGTTTGCATCTTGTCTTATTGCTGTAGCTAGGCATTTTAATACTAGGTTGAAGAGAAGTGGAGAGAGTGGATATCCTTGTCTCGTTCCTTAGTTAAGAGGAAATGGCTTTAGTTTTTCACCCTTAAGGATGATGCTGGCTGTAGGTTTATCATATAGAGCCTTTATTGTATTGAGGAATGTTCCATGGATTCCTAATTTTTCCAGAACCTTCATTATTTATGGATTTTTATACCAACAATTTTTTAAAAGATATTAACACCTCTCTCTCTCTCTCTCTCTCTCTCTCTCTCTCTCCCTGTACATGTGTGTATACACACACATGTGTGTCTCCTTCTCCAAGGATTTGAACTCAAGACCTCACTCTCATTTGGCTCATTTGCTTGATTGGCACTCTACAACTTGAGCTACTCCTCCAGTCCAACTTTTGCTTATTATTTTGGAGGTGGAATCTATCAAATTTTTCTGCTGGATTGGTCTTGAACCAGGATCCTCTAAGTCTCAGCCTTCTGCATATCTAGAATTATAGGATTATAGGATGAGCAATTAGCACCAGGCTCTATCAGTCTCATATTTGAGTCAGACCAAGTACTAAATTATTTAATTTATATATCATACTAACTTGATAAATTAGATTATATTGTAAGCCATATTTTATAAATGAAGGATCCAAGGTCTGGTATTTTTCTTACTTCCTCAAGACCATAAAAGCAATACAACAGTCCATCAAACTATTTCAAATAAGCTTTAGGAACCAAGAAAGCAGAGATATAAGGAAGACTTTGGATGTCTATAATCTTTAAAAACAACCCCTTTGGCAATCATTGGTGGTAGCAGGTTGAGGGGAACACAACTTTATACCATGATGATCAGATAAAACTTTGATAATAAATTCCATCCTCAGCTCATTAAACTTAATTTCCAGAAGGAATGATGAACTAAAGACCAAAATCAGGCCAGAAATTTCTTCTTCTTCTGTTAGAACAACTCCTTAGTTAATAAACTTCCAAGCCTTTGAATTCAGGAAAATCAGAAAGATCAAATAATCTTGGGATTTAATTTGATCATTTTGTTAATTATCCAAGAAATTATATGCAAACTTGAAAGTTATGTATACTTCCAAGATATCTACAGTTTGAAATAAGAAAGAAAAATATTAAGAAAAATCTTAGGAAAATCAAAGACTTTAGAGCAAAAGATCATATGCATACAACCTCAAATGTCTTGATAAATAATGAAGGAAAAAAACCACCTTAGATAGATGTCTAAATAATTGATTAAAATTCAAGTTTTTCCTTGATCATTTGGTATCATAAAGATGTAATCATATGGAATCATTCCACAAGGTATTTCAATTATTGTTGCTCTGTCCAGTGGATTTCCTTAGACTTATGAGAAAATGCAGAACTATGTAGTGTGGTTATGCTATGAATTCATTAAATGTAATGAAAGTATTAGGAAGACTTTTGAACTACCAATAATTTAGTCATGATTTGCTTTGTGTCTAACGTAGCCAATGGTGCATAAAATGAAGAGTCAGTATTATTTTACTCAAGTAATATTTTAAGCAATTTATACATGTCCATGATTTTGCTAACACTATTAGTTTCATCATTTTACTTCCACTTGAATCTTGTAAGTTTAGGTCAGCCTGTGATGGCTACAGAAGACCTCAAGCGGTTCGACCTAGGAGGCTCACCAATCCAGCACACAACTCCTCAAGAGACCCACAGTTTCTCTAAGAAAAGAAAGTACATGTATGCTAAGGCAAACCACAATTACAGGGGCTGTAGGATTACTGACCTGAAAGAGACTAATACTAAAATGACTTAAGACGGAGTGACTACTGATATGATAGATGATCCAATGTAAACTGAGCTTCATGTGAGCATATTGTTTGAAAAACAAATAATACAGATGTGAATTTACTCTTGAATGTGGTTTATATGGGCATATATACACACACATACACACACATATATATATCACAATATGGATGTGTATGTATATAAAATGAATACATACAAGTGAGTATAAATGAATACACACACAAGTGTGTGTGCCTTTGAAACACTGAAATTTTCTTGTTCAGTCATTGCCTTTACCTTTTTTAAAAGAAAATTCCCAAGCAGGGCATGGTAGAATTTGAAGCCAGCCTGGGCAATATAACCACGTCTCTGTCTCACTAAAAAAGGAAAGAAAAAAATAACAGAGAGGAAGAAAGGAAGTAAAAGAAGAATGAGGGAAGGAAGGAAGTTAGGAAGGAGGCAAGAAAGGAAGGCAGAGAGTGAGGGGAAGAGTGAGAGAAAGGGAGAGAAAGAAAAAGGAGAGAAAGGGAGAGGGAAAGGGAGGTAAGTTTTCCTTACAATAAACTAGGTTATTTTGTAAATCCAAGCTGTATAATTGTCTGCAGCAAAGAAGCACAGGGACTGGCAGATTTTAACCACCCACCTTGTACTTTCATGGCATGGTGTCATTTGGCATTTTATTTCCAATTTACCATGATGGGTTTTTGGTGCTGCCAGTCTCCCATGAAGACGTGTGTGTGTGTGTGTGTGTGTGTGTGTGTGTGTGTGTGTGTGTGTGTATGTGTGTGTGTATGTGTGTGTGTGTGTCTGTGTGTGTGTGTGTGTGTGCGTGTGTGTGTGTGTGTGTGTGTGTGTGTGTGTGTGTGTGTGTGTATTCCCCCATACAGTGAGAGAGAAGCCATAGTAAACCTCAGGGAAGTGACTGTTTGCCATCTACAGAAGGGTGCTTAAAGCCACCAGGGTGTCATGGTGGAGAGAAGGATGAGTCAGCCGGGAGCTGCATTTCCTGACAGCCCACTCGCAGGAACACTGCCAGGTGTTATTTTATTCCTTAGGTTCTAATCTTCAGATTCATATGAGAGATGCTGGTGATAAGATGCTTTTTTTGAAAAAAAAATAAGAATTAGAGTGATTAACTGTAAGACTCTACTCTTTCACTATTGTATATCAGCATCTAATACATTGCCTGGCATGAAGCCAAGACCTAATAAATATCTGTGGAGTGAATAACAAACAAATGTGGTGTTTGACATTTATGGGATCAAATCCTGCCTGAGAAACACTGATCTCCTGGGCTACCAAGAAAGAAGCTCAGATTGCACTATGTGATATTTTTAGACCCAAGATTCTTTTACCTGGTAGCAAATACACTCCCTGATACATTTCTAGGGGTGTGCAGAGACATAATTCAGCCACTCAACCTCTATTGTGTGCTACTACTTGAACCCTGCATTTTGATGGAGAACCATAGTTATTGAATAAGACAAACAAATTGTTTTTCTCATAGAGGTTTTCTCATAGAGGTTACATTTTATAGATAAATAACAAAATAAATAAATAACTAAGTAAACACACAAATTCATAATAGGCCTGGTGGAAACTGATGTTATGAATTGGGAAAAAGAGAATGAAAGGCCTAGAATCAATACAATGAAGGAATTAGGAAGCCTACATCTAACTTTTCAAGGATTTCAATGGTACCCAAACATAAAGTTTTGGGGGAAAGCTTTTTCTTTTCTTTCTTTTTTAGAAATCTGTTCAATAAAAGGTGAACAATGTTAAAAGAAATACAGACAGGATCAAGGAAGTTAACTTCCAGAAGAAACAATGAAGGGAATAAAATAGGTAATACATATGTTTTGGACACTTAGCCCAGGTGGACCCTCACCAAGATATATCCACACATTGGGACTATTCCAGTCTTCCTTTATGGCAAATAAAGATAGGAGAACTGTTGAAAGTTGTATAAGTCGTTTTGTCGAAAACGAACTTTACAACTTTGGTGTGGAGGGGAAGGGGAGCGGGGAGGATTGGGTGGGGGGGCAGGGGGAGGATGGGAAGGGATGGGAAGGGGAAACAAAGGAGGAGGCTACAATACTTGATAAGAAATGTACTCATTATCTTGCCCGTGTAATTGTAACCCCTCTGTACAGTATTTTCACAATAAAAAAAAGAAAAAAGGAAAGTTGCTCAGCTAGTGGTGGAAAATACAGAAGTAGCTCCAAGCTGATTCTAGGTTAGCTGCCTAATATCAAGAATCCAAGTTTTTAAGCTATTAATGCATAACTGTATCTGACAAGTTCAGTGAAGTAACCAGGTTTAAAATTTTCAAGGGATTTTTACTTAAAAACAAGAACCAAAAATACTGTAGCTGGGTAGCTCATACATAACCAGTTATTCAGGATGCTAAGACTGGAGAATTGAGATATGACGCTAGCCTAGGCAGACAAATCCAAGAGACACTTATCTCCCATTAACCAGCAGAAAACCTGAAATGGAGGTGTGGCTCAAGTGGTAGAGCACCAACCCAAAGTGAAAAATCTGAGAGCAGGGAGGCCCTGAGTTCAAGCCCAGTAATAGTACTAAGCAAAGACACAAACCTATCAACTCTTCCAATATTCCACACAAATCATTTTGTTCCTTGAATACTTCAAATTTATTCCAGCTGCTAGCCTTTGAGTGTGTAGGTCTCCCTGCCCCTTACTGTCCTTCCCTAGTTCTTCCATGGCCTGTTGTTTCTCATCCCCTCAATCCCAGGTTATTCTCTTTTGTCTCTCCTATTTTCTTCCCAGCCCTCCCCCTGTCTGTACATTCCTGACAATTTTTCAACTGTCCTCTATTTCCCTTTACTGGAGTGTAAGCTGATCAAGGGCAGGGCAATGTTTGTTTTGTCCTTTGAAGGTTCTCAAGCCTCAGCTCTGCCTGGGGTATCTCAGAGGCTTTGAAAACCCTTGAGTTGGGCTGGGAAGTTGGCTCAGTGGTAGAGCCCTTGCCTTGCATGCCTGAGGCCCTGGGTTCGATTCCTCAGCACCACATAAGCAAAAAACAAAAAGCCGGAAGTGGCACTGTGGCTCAAGTGGTAGAGCGCTAGCCTTGTGCTGAAGAGCTGAGGGATAGCGCCCAGGCCCAGAGTTCAGGCCCCATGACCAGACCCCCCCCCCAAAAAAAAAAAAAAACCAAAAAGAAAAGGAAAACCCTTGAGTGGATTGACTCTGTAGACTCAGACCTTTTTATCAGGGCATCATGCCATGGTAAGCCTCTGCCCACCACTCTGTGCAGAATTATAGTACCAGCTGGTAACAAAGGTATCACCTACTGAGCTGGAGAAATACTTGCTAATAAGTGCACAATGAGCCTTGATAGACTGCTCAGAGTACCACAGAGACACACTCTGTTGTAGGAAATACAGTTTGTAGGAAATATCTGTAGTAAGTATAAACAGGATAGACTTGTAGTTAGAAAAGTCATCATTCAGTCTGTCCAAATCTCCTTGTCTAATTCGCATCTTAATTTTGATTGCAATTTTGATACTCGTCTTAGTTAGCAGCTGTCTCTTCCTACCAGAGTGGACAGTCAGAGAAGTGGGATCCACTGGTTTTTAACACACAGTAGGCCTTCATGAAATGTATAATAAATAGACCAAGAAATGGGCCAGTGCTAAATTCTGTCTGTCAACAAAATCATGTGGGGAGAAGAGAAAGAAGCAAATGTTTATTGAGTGCCTGCTAAACTCAGATGTTTGCTCATGCTTGATCTTATTTGTTTACTTGGTTAAGTTACAAGCTTTAGGAGCCTAACTCTTGAGAGACTCACATCTGTTCACAGGAGGGGGACACTGGCTTCTTCCATGTCAGAGAATGAGATCCTTCTGGGCAAGCGGGCTTTTTCATTTGAAACTTGGGCATGACTGGGAACTTCAAGCATTAATCAATTAACTGAGGTCTGGACCACAATGTGATACTGCTGTATCATTTAAACAATTGTGTCTGATGCCTACAGCCTATCTGAAAATCAATGAAGATTTGTAAGTAAAACCTTGGCTTTCATTTTCACCTACAGGATCATTTCCACTTATCATTTCAGTTTGAATGTGTCTGAACAGGAGCCAAAACATAATTTCTGAACAGAAGATTAGAAATGACTGCAAGTAGATTTGGAAGAGGCTGTTCCAAGCCAGTGTAGCAAGCTCCGCCTGCATGGGGAGGGGGAGGTAGGGGAAGAGGAAAAATACCAGCTGACTGCAATGTTGTGCTTGAGATTGAAGCAGAACCAGTTCAGATAATATCTCAATATCTTTTCCCCTACCCCAGAGTCTAAATAGTCAGGCTAGCCCAATGTGTAGTTTGAGTTTAAAGGGCAGAATGTGAGAAAACATGTAATATATACCCAGGTGTTGAATCACCCTGTTAGGTGCCCAAGAGAAGGAAAGTGGCACTTAGGAGAACATGCTCAAAGGTTTCAGAAGAGATAATAGTCTTTTCATCTTATTCTCTGTGTGAACAGGACCAATTTCAAAGAAAAATGAGCAGAAAATTTGCAGAATAATAGTGCCAAACACATTCCTTGCTCAGCTACTTAAAGGTAGTTTGAATTTGGTTGTCTCCTGAGAGTTTATCAAGACACATGCCCACCATGCACAAAGAAGTACACCATATACAGTGTGTCCTTGAGGTTTTCTTCCCCTTCCATATAGTTTCTACTCAGAGCAACATATTGCTGCATGATGGTTGCAGGATTGTTCAGAAGAATCAAGGCACAATCTAGGAGTTAGACAGCAAAGCCTTAGAGTGACATTTCACAGATGGGCACAATGCCAGCTGCTTGCATTTATGAGCTGTGTGGCTTGGGCAATTCACCCCACCCTCTGTGGGATGGTGGGCAGGATATGATTAAGGCTTCAAGGTCTCTTTCTACTCAGGCTGGCTGGCTGTCTGAGACAATTAGACTCCACTCTCCTATTACAGGTTATAGCAGCCCTTTGGAGCATTGCTCTGAAGAAAAAAAAAAAGAACTAAGCAACCCAAAGACAGAGATGGGAAGGGAAGAATGAGAGGGAAAGAGGGAACAGTTTACACTAAGCAAAAGGAAAGAAATGTAAATATCACTTGATGTGGAAGAAATAATTGTATTGTCAAAGCTCACAGAATTCACAAACTTTATAGACCATATAATGACAATTTGCCTTGTGAAGGTTAAAATGTGTTTGTGACTTTAACTAAGTTTCACTATTCCACAATACTGTGAAATAGGTGAAATTTATGTAATAAAAAAAAGAGCATTTCTCTGCACAAGGCAAGGGAGAAAATTAATGCTTCCTCTTTGCCTTCTGAGTTCATCTCAAAGGGTTTAAATGTTTTTAGCAAGTCCATAGCTACACTCTCTGAGAGTATGAAATCAAGGTATTTAAGTCGAAATCAGAGCTCCCTGCTTACTGGTCAAGCATTCCACTTGTGGGAAGAAGCTACACCCCAAGGTCTTTTGCCTTTAGTTTGTGTTTCTAGTAGGGTTTCAAGCTTTTTCTGGACGAGCATTGGACCTCGATCCCCCTATCTCTGCTTCTTGAGTAGTTGGGATTATAGATGTGCAACAAGATGACAGACCATAGGCTTTTTCTTCATATTCAGGTTCTTGGGCTCTACTTAGGACCTTTTAATTTAGAATTTTGAAGGCAGGCTGGGTGAACCTAGCCCCCAAATCTGTATTTTAAGTCAAGCACTGTTGATAATTCTTACATGTGCTAAGTAACATTCGGAAGCTGCCATTTTAGGAGGAGATTAGTAACCTGTAATTCTACTTGTATGCTGAAGCTGCTAACCATGATTATTGTCACATATTATTTAGCATAGATATCTTCCCCATTCCCCCCAACCTCCTAGAGTTGTTTCTTAAGTGATAAGCCATTAACAGGGCTCTGGTTGGAACAGAGACTTTATGCAATTTGAATGGCTATTAACTAGTAGCTTATTTGCTTTATTTCCAGTGATAGAGTGATATAGTATTAGACTCTTGACTTGGGAGAATGAAGCAGGATTAGATTGGTGGAGATACTGTATCTGTTTTTTCTCTCTCCTTACCCTCCTCTTTTTTATGCTGGTCCTAGAGCTTGAACTCAGAGTCTAGGAGCTGTCCCTAAGCTTTTGTGTTCAAGGCTAGTGATCTATCACTTGAGCCATAGCTCTACTTCTGGCTTTTGGTAATTTTATTGGAAACAGAGTCTTACAGACTTTTCTGCCTGTGTTGGCTTTGAACTACAATCTTTAAATCTCACCCTCTTGGGTAGCTAGGATTACAGGCTTGAGCCACCACGTGTCTGGCTTTATCTTGTATTCTGATTCCAGGCTGCATCCCATTGTTCATGTTGTGATTCCCTCTTCCTGACTAGCCTCCTGAGGACAACCTAAAATAGGTATTTGGTTTGAGAAATTTACCAAAGAGTAAGAAAGCTATGCTAGGACGTGTGGACTGAATTTTGTCCCACTGTAAATACCAAACTAAATACCAAAGTTGAAGCTCTAATCCCTAGTATGATCCGATTTGGAGATGAGATTTTTTTTTCTTTATTTTTAAAAAAGTTTATTGTCAAGATGATGTACAGAGGGGTTACAGTTACATATGTAAGGTAGTGAGTACATTATTGTTGAACTTGTTCCCTTCTCCCTCATTTTTGCTCCCCCAATGTCCCCCAAGTTGTACAGATCATTTCCAACACATTGTCTTATGAGGATCACTGTTGCATTGGTTCCCCTTTGTCCTTTGTCTCACCATTTTGTTGTTTGCCTTTCCTTCCCTAATCCAGATAAATATACATACAATATTCAGGGCACCAAAATCAAATACAGTGACAATAGGGGATAAACCATAGAAAAAAAGAAAAAAAACACAAAAGAAAAAAAAGAAATGACATAGTACCTTAAAAAAACAGCAACAAAGCAAAACCTCTTGCTTCCATGTCTTAGAGTTTATTTTGCTTAGCATCATCTTCACGGTCATATATACATAGTTATTGAACTATTCTGCTCATTTGCAAGGATTATTCTTGGCAAATACTAATTATTACAAATGAGGGAAAACATGGGAATCTATGTTTCTTTGGGTCTGGCTTACTTCACTTAATATAATTTTTTCCAAGTCTTTCCATTTCCTTACAAATGGGGCAGTGTCATTATTTCTGATGGAAGCAGAGAATTCATATCTATCTATCTATCTATCTATCGATCGATCGATCGATCTACCTATCTATCTATCTATTTATCTATCTATCTATATCACATTTACTTGACCCATTCATCTACTGAGGGGCATCTGGGTTGGTTCCATAGCTTAGCTATGGTAATAATGCTGTGATACACATAGTTGTGCTGGTAGCTTTAGTATGGACTTATTTGTGGTCATTTGGGCAAATGCCCAGGAATGCTGTTGCTGGATCATAAGGGAGCTCTATGTTTAGCCTTTTGAGGAACCTCCACACTGCTTTCTAGAGTGGTTGAACAAGTTTACACTCCTACCGAGGATGCAGTAGAGTTCCCTTTTGGCCACACCCCCTCCAGCATCTGTTACTAGATTTCGACATTCTTACTGGGGTGAGGTGGAATCTCAATGTTGTTTTTGATTTACATTTCTGTTATGGCCAGAGATGTGGAACATTTCTTCATGTGTCTAAGTACCCTTCTTATTTTCTCTTCAGAGAAGTGTCTCTTTAAGTCTATAACCCACTTATTAATGGGGCAGTTGTCTGAGGATTTGTTGGGAGGATTAACATCATGAAAATGGCAAGACTGCCAAAGGCTATCTACAAATTCAATGCAATACTTCTCAATATCCCAGCATCATTCTTTAACAAAATAGAGGAAGCAATCAAAAAATTCACATGGTTTAATAAAGGACCCCGAATAGCAAAAACAATCCCTAGCTAAAAAATAGGGCTGGAGGAATATCAATACCAAACTTCAAACTCTACTACAAAGCTATAGTAATCAAAACATCAAGAACAGACCTGAGGACCAATGGAATAGAACTGAAGACCCAGAAATGAACTCACAGACCTATGGCCATCTAATCTTCAATAAGGGAGCCAAAAAATAGTATGGAAGAAAGCCTTTTCAGTAAATGGTACTGGCAAAATTGATCAAACACCTGTAGAAAACTAAAGTTAGATCCTCACCCTGCAGCAGAATCAATTCCAAATACATCAAAGACCTTGAAGTAAGAGCAGACACCCTGAAAACATTACAGAAAGGAATTGGAGAAACTCTAGGGCTCCTTGGCACAGGCCAAAATTTTCTTAATAAATACAACAAATAAAAGAAAGGTTACACCAATGGGTTTGAATGAAACTGCAGAGTTTATGGCAAAGGACATAGCTAGCAAGATCAATAGAAAGCCCAGGGACTGGGAGAAGTTCTTTACTACCCATTCAGCAGACAAGGGTCTCATATCTAAAGTATATTTAGAACTCAAAAAATTAAATCCCCCCAAAACAAATCCTCACAGAGAACTCTGTTGTTGTTCTTGGTTGTGGGGATTGAACTCAGGACCTAGGCACTGTCCCTGAGCTTTATTGCTGAAGGTTAGCATTCTATCACTTCAAGCTACAGCGCCATTTCTGGTTTTTTAGTGGTTAGTTGGAGGTTAGAGTCTCATGGACTTTGCTGCCCAGGCTGGTCTTGAACCACGATCCTTAGCTACTCAGGCTCCTGAGTAGCTAGGAGCCTAAGTAGGAGCCTGAGCCACTGGTATGAGCTACTGGTTCAATGAGGTAACAGGGTAGGCTGTACTCCAGTGGGATTGCTGTTCTTATGAGAAGCAGGTGAGCCATTGGGACTGTGCACACAAAGAAGAAATGCCACACAAGGACACAGGAAAGTGGCCATCTACAGATTAAGATAAAAGACCTTTCCTCTCCAGAAACCAACTCTACTGATACTTTGACCTGGACCTTTAGCCTCCATATTTGTGAGAAAATATTTGTCAGGTGTCTTGTTACAGTATCCCTAGATACTTCATACAGGAGGGAAGGGCCAGATGGCCTTAGCTTATTTTATGTATGTATGTATGTATGTATGTATGTATGTATGTATTTGGTTGTATGGCTTGAACTTTGGGCCTGGGTGCTGTCTCTGAGCTCTTCAGCTCAAGGCTAGCACTGTACCACTTGAGCCACAGCACCAGTTCCGGATTTCTGCTGATTAACTGGTGTGAGCCACTGGCACTCGGCAAGCCTTAGCTGATTTCCTCACCCCTCTACTTATTCTATCAGTCTTTACTCAATACCCACTGTGTGCTGCTGCTTTATGTACATTGTTTTCTTTAATTTCTGGACAATACTCAGGTGGAGCTCTTGACCATCGTCTTAAAGATAAAGAAACTGGGTCTCAGTTGCAGGCAGTTTTCCAGGAAGAGCACTGGAGATTGTATTAGAAGGAGGACTGTGTAAGGCAAATCATTGCTGTATCAGAGGTGAGAAAATACAGTCCCAAAGCTAGTTATCTCTGGGTTTAAATCCTATTCTGGCTGTTTGATATAGGGTAAGTTTTCTCTCTGGGCCTCAGTGTTCATATCTGTCAAATGGGAACAACGAATGTTTCTTCTTCACTAGTTTCTACTAGAATTAAATGAGCAATACACTTGAACAGTCAGCATAATGGCTGATACCTAAGTATTCCTGAAGATAGCCCTGATGTGAAAGTGATGTTAAAGTCAGCGGAGCCAACCTGAAAAAATTTTAAATCTTTCAGCTGAATAGGGTAAGATAACCCTCACACATACATGCAGTTGTCACATGGAAAAGATTTCTTACTTGGTTGTAATAAGAAACAGATTTCTGCTTGCTTTAAAGACCGAGGATTAGTGAGCATAGAATGGTCAGGTTTTAGATGGAATTAGGGAGCTCTTTACCACAATCTTGCCAGGAACCTTTTGAGGGGTTTCAGGACCCCAGGGAGGGCTGAAATAGAAGTAGATGCTTCATGAAATTTTCTCTTAAATAGAAATTCTGTGATCCTTTCAAATGGGATACAAATAGAGGCTAAAGGCCTGTGTTGGCCTTATTTACTTTTCTCCCTCCCTCCCTCCCTTCCTCCTTTCCTTCCTTTCTTCCTTCCTTCTTTCCTTCCTTCCTTCCTTCCTTCCTTCCTTCCTTCCTTCCTTCCTTCCTTCCTTTCTTCCTTCCTTCCTCCTTTCCTTCCCTTCTCTCTTTCTCTCTCTGCTCCAATCCCATACCTCCCCTCTATCGCCATATTCTCTGTCTCTGTTTCTCTCCATATCTTTCACTCCTTCTCTATCTCAATCCCTATCCCTATTCCTCTCCTGCATCTACCTCTGCTAGCTTTCTGTCTGTCTGTCTGTCAGTCTTTTACTTTCAAGCTGGATTGTGTTCCCTATAGGTAAGATGAGCACAAAAAAATCACAATTGCCAATATTGAGTCTTTTTTTCTTTATTAATGTTACCTGCTCAGCTCCTGAAGTAATTTACATTCAGAGTCCCACCATTCTGTCAGATGGGTTAGAGGGCCATGAAAAGAGGATTGATGATGAAGATAGACTTAGCTTTTTAACCTTTGCTTACAGGACTGACTTATGGTCCATTCTCTCCTGAGAAGCCACCTCACAGTCTCCATATGAATGTCCACAGCTGAGCACATCTGCAGTTCTAGGCTTTGATGCCTCAGCTATATCTTGCTGAACAAATATGATGTCAAAACATTCTTAGTGGTTCTGTCTTAAGATAGCTTGTCTTTTCCTTCTAAATACCATGCTTTGCAAATGCAGGATTGGGCAAAGGAAACTCACTCCTAAGCCTGTAATGTTTACTGCTTCTCCCAAATAGAGCATAGTGTGTTTCTGTCATTGTTCATTGAGAATGAGAAATATCTTTGTCTGGATGTGAAGACAACAGGCAGGTTTTTGTTCTACTAAGACAAAGTCAGAGACAGACATTCAGGAATTTGGAGTAAACATGGAGCTGTCTCCCAGTCTACTCCCAGGCTTGTTTTAGAGACTGTATATCTCTGTTAAGTGCATCCTACTCTTTAAAACACTTAGCCCCTCTGGTCTATTCTTTTCACAACAGTCAGGAAAATTTTGTCATGCTGAAGTATCACCATGTTTTCTAAAATTCATACCTCCTACAGCCAGCTGATATTCGACAAAGGAGCCAAAGACATACAATGGAAGAAACACAGCCTCTTCAACCGCTGGTGCTGGGAAAACTGGGCAGCCACATGCAGAAAACTAAAAGTGGACCCCAGCCTATCACCATGCACCAACATCAACTCAAAATGGATTAAAGACCTTAGCATTAAACCTGAATCTCTGAAACTACTGCAGGACAGAGTAGGAGAGACACTTGAACTAATAGGCACAGGAAGGAACTTCCTGAACAGAGTCCCAGGGTCACAACAAGTTGGAGAGAGACTCGACAAATGGGACTACCTTAAAATAAAAAGCTTCTGCACAGCTAAATCTATCGCAACTAAGCTAGAAAGACAACCAACTAATTGGGAAAAAATATTTACCAGCAATATATCAGACAAGGGGTTAACATCCTGTATATACAGGGAACTCAAGAAACTAATCCCTCCCAAACCTAACAAACCAATTACTAAATGGGCAAGGGAACTAAAGAGGGACTTCTCAAATGAAGAAATAAAAATGGCAAAGAAACACATGAGGAAATGTTCATCATCCCTGGTGGTGAAGGAAATGCAAATAAAGACAACCCTGAGATACCACCTTACCCCAGTCAGAATGTCCCACATCCACAAATCAGCCAACGACAAATGCTGGAGGGGATGTGGAGAAAGAGGAACCCTATTACACTGCTGGTGGGAATGTACACTTATACAACCACTTTGGAAAGCAGTCTGGAGGGTCCTTAGAAAGCTAAAGATTGACCTCCCTTACGACCCAGTCATACCACTTCTAGGCATCTACCCTGAACAACAGGAACCAATATACAAGGACACGTGCACCTCCATGTTTATTGCAGCACTGTTCGCAATAGCTAGGATATGGAAACAACCTAGGTGCCCCACCACAGATGAATGGATCCAAAAATTGTGGTATCTATACACAATGGAATATTATGCAGCCATTAGAAATGACAAAATAATGGCATTTGCAGGGAAATGGATGGAGCTAGAAGGAATCATGTTGAGCGAGGTAAGCCAAGAACGAAGAGACAAACGGTACATGGTCTCCCTCATAAGTGGATGCTAAATCCAAAAGGTTAGGTGATACGACAAAACTAACAGGACTTAAGAAACAAAGAACTCCCGCTCATCTGGTTGAACCACTACTAAATATCCTCATGCTGCTGATCACAAATATGGTATATAACATGTGAACACTGTTATATATTACAGACTGTGGTAGACAATTTGCTCCAGGGAAGTTAGAATGAACTTGTGACTTTGAAATTATGTAATCATTTAATCACAATCAAAAAAAAAAAAAAAAAAAAGAACCTCGGGGAAGGGAGGGAGGGAGGGGATGGTAGGGGGAAAACAATGGAGGGGGTAACAATGTTCAAGAGGAAGTGTACTCATAACCTCACTCATGTAACTGTAACCCTCTGTATAGTAGCTTTACAATAAAAAAAAATAAAATTCATACCTGACATCAAACATGTCATGGAATCATAGATACATACAGCTCTAGAGCCTCATTCTCCATGGTCTCTTATTTTAGTCTTGGTTCTCCAAGGTACATGGGTTTTTTTTTCTTGTTTGGGCTTGATTTTGTTTTGTTTTCTTTGCCCTGCTGAGTCAAACACAAGCCTTGCACATTCCAGGCAAGCAGTGTACCATGGAGCAGGGCCTCGGACTTTTCTTTCAAGCTTCTGGGCTCTCTGATGATGGAGCCTACAAATATAGCCTACAAATGGACTTGGAAAATTCTTGCTCCCGTTCTAACTTAAGCTCACATGGTAGGATCCTTCAGATTGGCACTCAGGTGGCCCTTCCTTTCTCCAGGATCTACCTGGACAAGAGCCATATCAAATCCCAAAGAGACTTTGTCCCAATCCCAGTCCTATCCTTGGCTACATTTATCATAGTAAGCTATACATTTAGTGATGTATGTTCCTCCTATAATGGCAGGAATTGTATCTATTTTTAGCATCTGTGAACCATTTACCAGCTGACATCTGACACACAACAGAGGCATTCTTTATGTGTATGCTTGTTGTTTAAATAAATAACTTTTCTTGCAAGAAAGTTCACTGTTTACTTCATTTGCTCCTAAAACTTTCAAGAAAATGACAATCCCACATATTAATAATCGCACCCAGAGCAGGTTTTTCCACACAAAATTGGAGCCAGAGATTTATTTATCTCCTGTTTGCTTTTGCTTTTCCTACTATTTTTTCAGACACTCATGAAAGCAAAGGCCAGGCCATCTCAGCCCATCTTTTCTTCCAGTTCAATCTGTCTGCAAAGAAACAATGACTCAGAAAACTAATGAACCAGGCTCTTCTAAATGATAGCAATGATTTCACCGCTAGTGATTTTTCTATTAGAGTTATAAAATTGAGTCCAAATGAAGGAAATGCCTATGAGCAAAGTACCAAAGACAAAAAAAGGATCTAGAAACACAAGGCAAAATATCACTGCCCAGTGTATATTACAGGTAAATACCAGCAACAGTGATAGAGATTGAAGGAATAAAAATAGAAACTTGTTTTGTTGGAGTCCTGATGAAATGGGGAAACTAATGACAGCAATCAGACAATCTAGATATTACCATTGGAAAGATACTGACAAGGATATCCTCAGGGTAAGTATAAGCACTTAGTAGGTCCTCACCTGGCACATTCTATTCAATGTCTTCCATCTTTACTATAACTATTTAAGTTGAAAATATAGACTCCCAGGTGCCAATTAACTTTAAGCCACAAGTGAAACTCTGTTATTCAAAGGCCAAAAACATTTCCAACCAAATACTTCATCTAAGCAGTCTCCCTCGTCTATTTTTACTTGTGAAGTGTGGGGTAACAGCATGAGGGTTGTTGTGATCATTATCTCCGTGTAATTACACATGGAGAATGCCTGACAACCAGTTGGCTTTTGTTAAACATTATTTTCTGTTCGCTACGTTTGGCTAATAGGATCCTTACAGAGTTCGTTAAGAACTCCAGAAAATGGGTTACAACCTCGAGCAATGGGAAGACTCAAAAGGAAGATACGCTTTATAAAGCACATATCACTTCATTCAACATCAATACCACCAGTGTGGAAGCTTTCTGTTACCACAACAAATACTGTATAGCCAATTTATAAAGAGGAAAGGGTTACTATGGCTTCCATTATTGGAGGGTTTAGTCCTGTTGCTTTGGGGGTCTATGGTAGCCTAGCTCATCATAGCAGCAGTGCCTGGTTTAACAGTTCACCTCAGAACTGGGAAGCAAAAGGAAGAGAAAGGAGCTGGAATTCCACTACCCCTTTAAGAGCCTTACCTTTTAAAGGTTCCATCATTTCCCAGTACTGCAATGGACAGGAACAAGACCTTTAATCCATGGGCCAAACTATAAGTTTTAATATATTCTCAGTGGAATTCTAGGCTTAGAACTAGCCAGCTTCCTAAGGGATATCAGTATGAGAAGAAGACCAGAACTAAGGTGTCTCTGGACTGATGGACCAAGATTCTTCTCATTACCACATTGTATCAAAGCACACAGGTAAAGGGTTGATTTTCAGGGCCTCTAAAAACAGGAAACATATTAGCATATCACATAATTTTACAGAAGTCCTAATTAGCATATATGCTAATGTATGCTAATATACATGTACTTGGTATCAAGTAGCACATTTACTCATCAAGACACATATTACATATATGCATTTTATCCCCCCATTACATAGATGACAAAGTTAAACTCAAACCAATTGAATTATTTCCTCTATATTAGGTATTTTAGATAACACCTAAATATAAAATCTTGAAGCAAATTCACAGCTACCTTGAAGTGGACATGTGCTCAGTAGAGTCTTACTGAGTTTCTAAGTTGATGACAATGATCCTTGTTTCTTCCCAGGCCAGCCGCTTGCTGCCAGATGTCTTTGGATGCCTTGACCACAGACAGCCTCTCTTCAACTGGAGGATACCACCCTCCATTTCATATGGGCCCAGCTAAGCAATACTTCCCTCCCAAAGCTCTTCTTTTGAGCTATTAGAACTTTCCTCTGCCCAGACACTTGTTCAATTCTAACCTCTGATTCATTAGGTTCACCTGGGGAACATTAATAAACAGGATTTCTGGAGCCCTCTTTCAGGGAATTTGATACAATAGAACTATTAAAGACAATCATGTGCTGGGTGCCAGTGGCTTATGCCTATAATTCTACCTACTCAGGAGGCTGAGATCTGAAGAGGCCAGTTCAAAGCTAGTCTGGGATGGAAGCGCTGTGAGACTCTTATTTCCAATTAACCACTAAATAACTGGAAGTAGAGCTGTGACTCAAGTGGTAGAGCACTAGCTTTGAGTAGAAAAGTTCAGGGACAGAGCCCAGGCCATAAGTTCAAGCTTTAGTACCTACATTAAAAAAATAAAAAAGAGCTGGGTGCTGGTGGCTCATGCCTGTAATCCTAGCTACTCAGAAGGCTGAGATCTGAGGATCGTGGTTCAAAGCCAGCATGGGCAGGAAAGTCTGTGAGACTCTTATCTCCAATTAACTACCAGAAAACCAGAAGTGGCACAGTGGCTCAAGTGGTAGAGTGCTTGCCTTGAGCTGAAGAGCACAGGGACAGTGCCCAGGCCCAGAGTTCAAGCCCCATGACTAACAAAAAATGACTCTCATACCTGGTTGGGGTTAAGAAACTATGAATAGATTTGTGTGCATGCCTCTTTCCTACCAGACCGTAACTTCTCAAAGTGGGATGAGCTTTCTGCATGTTTTATTTTTTATTTCTCACATGCTGAGAACAAAGCTGAGATATAGTAGGGCAGATAAGACAACACTGTGGGTATCGAGCAGAGCCTAGACTGTGGGAGCAATCAGATGACATAGTTAGGGACAAGTGCCAATATGCCATGTTGTAAAGCTGAGGGAGTTAAGGGATCTATCTACACAGTGGAGGCTCAGTCTTACAAATCCTGACATACCATATTTTAGCTATATGGTTTTGAATAAATTATGGAACCACCCAAATCTTTGTAAATAACACTTATCATACTCTTTTTATGAGATTTGTGTGATATGGTAACTCTAAGCTATTTAGCACAAGGCCAGGCCTATGACACCCCCCCACCTCCACTAATTGTGTTGGAAGGCAAACCATCTCATCAACAAAGAACTATTAATGATCTCTATGTGACTGTCACTGTGGCAGCAGTAGGGTTGCAAAAGAAATACTGTGATGCCCCATTCATCAGCTATATATCTAGGTCTGGTGCTAGGTATCTTCTAGCGATTTCCTCATCCTCATAATAAATGTCTTGATATTTTACTGCTAGAGAAGGAAGTATGCCAGTTGAGTAACTGAAAGTTTTCAGGTAATTATCAGTGCAGTAACTAGTACAGTGCTGGTTTGTCTTACTTAGCACATTTTTTTACTGCCTTAATACTAAGACTTTATATAAATATTCATTCACATTTGCATTCTCACAATCTAAAAACGTCTATTGTGTGCCTACTCTGGTACTGGAGATATGAGAATGAGTAAGACAGAAAAGGCTCTGTTTTCATGCAGCTCATTGAAAAATATTGGCAACAAAGAAGTAAGTGGATCTATGGCAGGTTCAGCAAGGTAAGTGTTGTAAAAGAGAGGAAAGCAGAAAAACAAAAAAGGGCAAAAATAAGAGAAGGGAGAAAGAGAGACAGAGATACAGAGATATTTAGGACTAGAAGTAGAGAGGGGGGGATGGAGGGAGAGGAAAGACAGAGAGATCGAGATTTAGGATTTGGATGGAAATTCTGGGAGAGGGGGAGAGATTAACATTAGATAAGAAGGCCAGGAAAGGATTTCCTGATGAAGAAATATTTGAGTGATAGATGTAAGAAAAAAAATGATTGAATTCTTGGTATTTTTAAGAGGTTAAGCCAAGAGGAGTTACCACTGAATTTAAAGATCTGAGAAAGAAGGTTTTTGGCTAGAGTAGTAGCTGGGAGAATCGAGTTCTTGTTCTTAAACTAGAGAAGGATTGTGGACAAACAGGTATATATCTATTTTTAGAAAGGAAATAAAAAATTCCGTCTTGAGATTGCTGATATGCAACTGAATGTACACATCTGCATTTTAGGAAAGAAGTTGGAGCGGAAGATATAAATGAAGTAGAGGATTCTAAAGACGTGGGCATGGATGAAGACACCTGAGATCAAACAGATTTCAGAGAATACCAAGTTCTGGACTCCAATGTAGGATTTATAATTCAGAAAGAAAATAGGAAAACCGCTGACGAGTCTGAGAAGTGCTGATTAGCGAGTGAGAAAGCACTGGAGTCTCAGGAAGGAGGCAGCGATCATGGTCAGTGCACAGAGAGCTGTCAGAGGAGGCTGACAGAGGACGGTTGGATTGTCCATGTGGTAGCCCTTGGTGTTGCTCCCAAGAGCCCTTTGGGTGGTACAATGGAGGAGCGACAAAGGTGAGGGTAGATGGTTCTTTCAAAGCAATGGGTTGGTGGCTGCAGGAAGACGGAGGGTCACAAGGTGAGCATTTAAGGTGAGAGGGTTACAACATGGTTACAGACTACAGTGAAATGAGCCAGCAGAGAGGAAAACCCTGATCCATAGGACGGAGTTCAGGTGTGCTTCACTTGAGACATAATGGGGAATGGGATCCAGCTCCCGAGTGGAGGCTCTGCCTGGCCTGAGAGCAGGGCAAATCCACCCATTGTGCATCCATTTAAAGGACATGTTTAAGACATGAAGCAATAAAGAATGCAGGACTTTGGCTCACTTAATCCTTATAAACCCTGTACCTTGAGTTTTTCTGTTTCCATGCTCCAGAGAAACACAACATAACTTGGGAAGAGATTTTTAGATGTAGGTGTGCATGTGAGATGAGAGAGATGATGAGAAAATGAGTAGCTAGGGAGAGCTGGAGTGGGAGGGATGTTTGATGTGGGCTATGAAGAGTGGGTTGATTCTAAATGTGCAGAGGGAAGAGAAGATACTTTTTTATTTTTGTCAATGGTGGGGCTTGAACTCTGGACCTGGGTGCTGTCCCTCAGCTCTTCAGCTCAAGGCTAGAACTCTACCACTTGAGCTACAGCACCACTTCCAGTTTTCTGGTGGTTTATTGGAGATAAGACCTTCCTGCCTGGCTTGGCTTTGGACCAAGATCCTCAGATCTCAGCCTCCTGAGTAGCTAGGATTACAGGCGTGAGCCACCACTTCTGGGTTGAGAAGATACTTTTTAAGAAATGAAAGTAAGAATTATATAAATATGAAAAGAAGGCATATAACATATTAATACATACATGTATTAATGTGTGTATCCTGGAATAAACTGCATGGGATCTAGTTCTAGCCAGCGCTCTGATGGATATGTGAACAGCTTCCTTGTGGCTTTCTTTTCAGGTCTTGGAGTTTGAACTTAGGTGGAGTTTGAACTCATGGCCTAGCTGATGTCCCTGAACTGTTTTTTTGCTCAAGGCTAGCACTCTACTACCTGAGCCATAGCTCTAGTTCTGGCTTTTGTTGTTGACTAATTGGCGATAACAGTTTCATGGATTTTTCTGCCCAGGCTTGCTTCCAACCATAACCCTTAGATCTTAGCCTCCTGAGTAGCTAAGATTACAGGATAAGTCACTGGCACCCAACAACATATTTCTTATGTAGAACATATGCATCATAACAGTATTCACCTCGTAGGGTTGTTGTGACAAACACATGTATATGCACACGTTTATGTTGAAGCCTATATCTATATATAAACCATATGTTTTCCTTTTTATTTTTGCCGGTCATGGGGCCTGAACTCTGGGCCTGGGTGCTGTCTCTCAGCTCTTCAGCTCAAGGCTAGCACTCTACCACTTGAGCCATAGCACCACTTCCAGCTTTTTCTGCTTATGTGATGCTGAGGAATCAAACCCAGGGCCTCATGCATGCAAGGCAAGCACTCTACCACTGAGCCACTTTCCCAGCCTCCTGTTTTACTTATGTTTGTACTATTAATTATGACATAATGAAGAGCTGGGAAACTGTGTGTATGTGTGTATGTGTGTGTGTGTGTGTGCATGTATGCATGCACGTACATGTATACACACATCCAGCTAGCTTGTTTTGGGTAGCCTTAGTGATAGAAGAAGATGCTCAAGTAAATTCCTCCACTCTCTCATCTGCCTTTCATTTAGGAACAATTTTTTTTCTTTTTTGCTGTTGATGAGGCTTGAACTCAGGCACTATCCCTTAGCTTCTTAGTTCAAGACTGGTGCTCCATCATTTGAGCCACAGCTTCACTTCCAGCTTTTGGTGGTTACTTGGAAATAAGTGCCTCACAAACTTCCCTACCAATGCTGGTTTCAAAATAAGTTCTCAGATCTCAGCTTCTGAGTAGCTAGAATTACAAGCATGAACCACTAGGCTAGGAAGGGTTATTTTGAACATCAACTCAGAGTCAAACTCTTGAGTGCTCTAAACCAGAATGGAAAGATTGAAGATGAATGAGTCAGAATCCCTGTGTCCAGGAGGCTTTTGGCCACCTAGCAGGCCAACCTATAAACAGAAGATTTCAATATAACTGAAGGCTGCCCTTAGACCACTCAGAAGGAATTGTGCTCCATGATGTACATGTTAGAAGCACTGATTTTAGACTTAGGTAGTTTGAACTTGGGGCTTGGCTCTGCCACTTGACTAAGGAGGAAGTTATGTTGGTTTCCTACTGATAACATGGAGATGCTATGTGAGGAGCAAGTGAGAGGTGACTGAATGGTCTTCAGCACATAGCTGGAGGTCACAGCATTGTAATAGCTGCTTCTCTTGTCTGTGTTTCTTCCCACTGTAATGGTGGCTTATGCAACTGATACAGCATCACCATCTTTGTAGTTGTCAAATCTGGTCTTTACCTGATTTAAGATTGCTTTTCAAGGATGGCAATGTGACAGGGTCAATTCTGGGAAAGGAAAGAGCACATGGCAAGACGCTTTGCATTTGTCCTTGTGGGCAAAGAAATCCCTCTTGATTGCATATAGAACCATAGATAAGGCCCTCTTGTGTGTGCTGACAAATTAGACTCACCAAAAAGTATCTGGCAAGTTTCTTTGACTTCACTGGTTTTTCCATGCCTGTGGGGTTCTGCCTTCCTCTATGCAGACTTAAATGGTTTCTTCCTGGCTGTGATTGGGATTTTGTTCTCCTAATCTTCGTCAGTTTTCTAGATGAATTTCCTCCTAGTAAGGGGAAGGGACCTATGTGATCATTTAATGAGGTCCACAGTGAAGGGAAGACAGGCCAAATGTTTTCTCACAACTCCGATAGTGCATCGGCATTATTTGCCTGACATTTTTCTGTTTGTATTCTCTTACTTCAGGACAAAGACAAGCATTGCAATGCATTCATCTCCTACAGTATGCCTCCCAAATGATGTTACCCACCCCCCACCCACAGATAGTGATTAAGACAACTGGCATTTAGGAAGGAGGTGGTGCTTTTTGGAACGTTTTCCACAGATAGTTTTGATTTTTATCCACACAATAATGGCCTTGGTATTTGTCCCAATTTCACTTGATTAGGAAAACATACTGAGTGCCTCTTTTGCACCTGGCATTGTCCTTGCACTGAGGTACGAAGGAGAGCAAAATTGCAAATGGGTCCTGCCCCCACCAGCAGGGAAAAAGACATTATTAAAATAGTTTATCTAGGACCACAAACTAGGATACAAACTCTGATGGGAAGACATCCTGATGTAGGCATGGCTGAGTTTCTGAGAGGGCTTCTCAGCTGGACCTGAGAGTTGAAGGCTTGACTGAAACAAGGAGATGGGGCAGAGAGGAGAAAACAACATCCTAAAACCCTATGGTTGGCCAGAGAATAGTAAGGAAGCAACCATGGCCTCCCTAGCAGGAGGCTAGACATGAAAGAGATGGGCCCAGATAGGAAGTCAGGCCAGCAGTCAGTCAAGGAAGTCAGGCAGGTAGAACATCCAGGACCTCTTAGACTATGGAAAACCATTGAGAGAATTTAAATATGAGTTGTGTTTGTGCTTCAGGGGTCTGCTTCAGGAAGAACAAAATCTCTATCTGATAGATAAGGGAAAAAAAAGAAACAGAGAAGTTTGAAGGGCCAGTGAGGGAAGCAAAAGGAACTAACATTGATGACATGCACATTCTTGATTTACGGTGTGGATGAATGTGTTAGTGTACAAAACATGCCTAGATAATGCTTCAGATATAATAAATGCAATGTAAGGGAAAGCTGATCACTATTATGACTATTATGAACATTCTCTGTATAAGACACTATAAGGAATATTAATTCTTATATTTTATAACGGAAGAAACAGATACCCAGAAAGGTTAAGTAACTACTCATACCACCACCCAGTTGGTGACAGAGTTGGAAGGCCCCCATCTCCCTATGTGGAAAAAGCAACCTCAAAGCAAATCCAGGAAGTAAACCCAGGTCTTCAAAGTACAATAGCTCTGTCCTCTGTGAATCTCAACTTAGGGAGATTATTGAAATTGTCTGTATAATTTGATGTTCACGGGAATTTTTCACAGATTATTGTTACTTTTCTTTCTTTTTTTTAAGGTAGTATTGGTGTGTGAACTCCAGGCCTTGTGGTAGGCAAGTTCTCCTATTGCTGAGCCATACCTCCAGCCTTTTATCTTTTTCTGTTGTTTTTTTTTTTTCTGAAATAGGGTCTTGCTTCTCTGTGCAGGCACAGCCTGAGATGTGGTTCCCCTATGTCCAACTTCCTGTCATAGCTAGTGTAACAGGCACACTCTACTACAGCTAGCTCTCTGTTGGGAAGGGGTTTTATAAACACCTCTGTCTTGGCTGGCCATGAACCGTTATCCCCCCAATCTGAACTTTCCAAGAAGCTAGATTACAGGCATAAGCCACTAGTACCCATCCATTTTTTTCACGTTCACAATTACTTTAAAAGTGAAGTTTACATTTGTAGCTTTTCCAGAATAATGCCAAGACTGACACAATTGCTGGAAATATGGAGAGAGAGAGAGAGAGAGAGAGAGAGAGAGAGAGAGAGAGAAGCTCAGACATTCTGGTATTTTTCTCTTCCTACAAGCTTTAGAGTCACTAGTTTTTAGAGCTAAATGATGTATCATTACTTATAATGAAATAAATAAAAAATTTGAATATGTGAGAAAACACATGAAAAATGGAGCTAAAGACGTAGTATGTGTCCTGTGCTGAGCTTTAAAAGGAACATTATTTAATTGTCCCAATTAATTCTCATCATCCAAAGTAGGAGATCTTTCTTTTCCATGTGATAGATGAACTTATGCACAGAGGAATGAAGTGATGTGGCCCTGTTTGCCTGGTATCTAACTCCTCAGACTCCTGCCTTTTCTACCATCTCCCAGAGCTTCACCCATGAGGTAATTCTGACAGATGTCATTATTCTTACCCATCATCTTCATTAGGTTCACAGCAAATTTAAATACTTGTTGCACCACCCCCTCTGCTAAGAGTGAGTGAAGCAGAGATTGTATCCTTTGAGACCAAGTAGCATTTTTATTTTGATGAAAATAATCAGTACAATTTGATGTGTGTGTGTGTTGTGTGTGTGTGTGTGTGTGTGTTTGCATGAGTGCGTGCGTGCATACCCGTGCCAGTCCTGGGGCTTGAACTCAGGACCTGGGCACTGTCCCTGAGCTTTTTAGCTCAAGGCTAATGCTCTACCACCTGAAACACAGATCAATTTCTAGCCTTTGGGTGGCTAACTGGAGAGAAGAGTCTCATAGACTTTCTTGCCCAGGCTGGCTTTGAACTGTAATCCTAAAATTCTCAGCTTCTGAGTAACTAGGATTATAGGTGTGAGCCATTCATGCCCAGCTAAAATTTAATTTTAAAACCAAGTTTGTAAACCTTTTGGTGGTATGGGTTTTTTAAAAAAAATCCATATGATATAGGATATTTAATCTGATTAATGCACAAGACAGCAACTGAATAGACCAAGTGTTTTGCTTCTTAATGATAATCTGGGAGGAGAGACAAGAGGGGAACCAATGAGAAACACAGAAGCTTCTAGATGGCTGCCTATGAGAATTTAGGTCTTTAGTGTTTGGAAAGTTCAAATTCTAGAGATTTTGATCCTCACTCCCCTCTTTCTGTCTCTTCTCCGTAACATACACAGGGACTTACGTTCGTTTTCTCCCCATGAGGTAGAAAAACACTTTCCCCATGGGTCATTTCTTTTAGCCATTAATACAATTTTAAAGGAATCTGCAACTGTAAAACAAACTATGAGATATTAATGTATATGAAAAATGCCATCTTCATTTCCAATTCAAAAGTCACTATAAACATGGATTCCTTTGTGTAGGGGGTCCTGGTCGAATTATCACTTTATAGTATGATATATGCTTCTCGTTCACAGGTATAGCTCTCACTGCCAGGCTTCTACTCTGAGGATGGCAAACAGGCTGATCCCCAGCCCCATTCCAGCAGACAGTAAAGATTTCAGGTCGAGTCACAATCGAGTACCACTTGTAGGACAATCTCTAGGCCACTTACATTTTATGAAATTATTCTTTTTTCAAAAATGTGTCAGAGCTAGAGAAATAGGCAGATCGCACAGAGAATGAGACACAACCAGCTACAGGCCAGAGAAATATTGAATTCTGCAATGTTTAGTTGAATAAGAATTGCCAGTTTGTTTATGAGGCATGCACACACACACATGCACATAGAAAGCATGCATTGCATGTATGCATGTCATGCCAAACTGGAAGGCAGAAGAACTAGAGTGCAGCAGAAACTGGAGCTGGGACATGTATATAAGGTTCAGCTCACCCTTCCTTTAGAATATTAACTTAAGACCCTCACAATCTCCATTCCCAGCAACTGCTAAAAGTCAGCCATGTACCTATTGCTTTGCAACTTAACTGGAGATTCTAAGTGAGCCAATCCAGCAACTGGCACTGCACAGTCATAAACGAAGCTAATTCTATTCTATTAATTGCTTCCTTGGGCATACACCAAGTTTATTACACAGATAGTGACAAAACAGAGCAGAACCACTGAATTTCTTTTTTTTTATCTTAGTACCAGTTCCAGGGACTTGTTTGCATGATAAATGAAACAAGGGAAATCGGCAACACATTTCTGTATTATTTTCCCAGCTAGCTGTTAGCTTTGAGATCACCTTTATAACATGATTCTGAGCTTTAGAAAACATTTCCCTCTC
Source organism: Dipodomys spectabilis (assembly GCF_019054845.1). Taxonomy (NCBI): domain Eukaryota; kingdom Metazoa; phylum Chordata; class Mammalia; order Rodentia; family Heteromyidae; genus Dipodomys; species Dipodomys spectabilis. The sequence continues at coordinate 13,929,879 of NW_024870824.1, forward strand.
CATGGAGGAGGCAGGCTGATTCGGGAGGAGCAGCTCTAACTCTGTCAGATGCAAGCTTTTGCCAGATACCACAGTCATCTAGTAGCTAGCTACAGAAAGCAGCCTCAGCAGAACCTGTGGGAAGTCAGACACCAGCCCACTTTGTCCCACCCACCCAGACAGTCTCCCTCTCTGGTCTGTACCTTCCGTGTGGCAGCTGGAAGAGAGGATGGTGTTCGGAGGTCTGAAGATGTAAGGCAGGTAACGAGAGAAGCATTTCATCTTCCAAATAAAAACTAAAATTCTAAATACAAAACCAGTCTGCTGAATCCATTAGGATTCTCTCGGCCTTTAAAGCTGGCTACATCACCAATATGTTTATGTCGGTTCTCTCCCAGATCTGCAAAGCTGGGAAGCCCGAGGAGGAAGAACTGGAGATGGGTCCCATTTTGCCATCAGCGCCAGGAAGCACTGCCTTACATTTCTGCATGCAGCTCAAACTCAGAAGCCCCCAATCAAGCCAGGAGAGAGCCTCTTCATTGGCTGCAGGATTGCTGAGTAAGTCAGACCTGCCTGTAAACACACGCTGCTGAACTGCTCTGCCTGAAACCTCTACCTTCTCCCGTTGTGGCCAGTTTCTTTTAAGGCACAGAAATCCAGTAGGATATGAGAATACTGAGGATAAGTGACCATCTCTTGTTCAGCTGAAAGAGCAGATGAAACAAAGACAGCACAGTATTCTGCCCTGGAGGGAAATGGCTGTTAAATGGAGCCACCCGAAATGCCATGGATCTCAGGAATATTAAAGTACAGTGACATGAAATAGGTCTCTGTCCTTGCTTAATCTAGATTAAAAAAAAACCCACACACAAAAAAAACACAATACCGAAGCCTTAACAATGGGACCATTTATCATTTAGGTGACACCAAAAGCTGGGTTGAGTAGTTGGTGACAGAGGGCTAATACAAACACATTCTGTGTTCCACTACAGCATTTTATCCTCCCACCCCCCGGCCCCTGCCAGCATTAGCACTGAAGCAGTAACTTAGCTGTAAGTTACCCTGTGCACAATATAAATCTACAACACAATTCATGACCCTGGTTTGGCATGCAAAAATCTGGAAAGAGTTAAATGATCCTAGGATCAAATGACCTTGCCAAAGTCTCACTGAGATGAACAAATGGATAGATGTTTTAGGTGGAGAGATGAATAGAGGGATAGATGTATGGATAGCTAGAAGGACAGATGGATCTAGTGGAGGAGGAGGGAGAGAAAAAGGGAGGCCAGGAAGGAGGCTGAGAGAGGGAGGGAAAGAGAGAGGAAAGGAGTAAGGGTGAGAAAGAGTTTAAAAGACATGAGCAACCACCAAATACAAGTGACTCGGGGTGAAGACTAGGTTGGTTTGGAAGCCTCTGCCCTGGAAGTTGAGCAAGTGCAGGGCTTCAGCTTGGGATTTATAAGTTCTATCAAAGGCACTATTATATAAGATGGAGAAAAAGAGGTGAATGTCCTTTGTGCTGCACATAGAGAAACAAGAAAGAGATTTAAACAGTCTGTAAAAGAAAACAAATGTATTCCCAATAGAGGTTTTTGAAAAATTAAAACTAAAATACAAACATATGCCTTAAAATAGGGTAGAAGAGTTTTTAGGCCTTTATAAGTTCTCTTCTTTACAAAAACTACTTATCCTCGAAAAAATGCTGTGTTCTGCTCCAGAGAGAAAATACATAATTTGGTATAAAAGCCAAGCCTGGTAATGTAAATAATCTCTCACTAAGCTTCCATCTCTCTAATTTTAGTTTCTCTTGATATGAAGACCAAATGTTGGCTGAGCCAGGCCACTTCATCCTGTAATGGTCAAATAACTTCCTGAGACTAAGGTGGACCATCCCAAGTAAGATCTGGTTGGAATCCCAGTGGATTCCCTTGGTGTGTGTGTGGGGGGGGGAGGGGAGGAGTTAGCCAAGAACCTGTGAGCCTCAATTTCTTCATCTGGCAAATGGGTTCCATGACAAAGGTTTCCCATATATTCTTTTTTACATTTTTTATTGTAAATATACTGTACAGAGGGGTTACAGTTATATGAGTAAGGTAATGAGTACATTTCCTATCCTCTCCTTTGTTTTTCCCCTACCATCCTTCCCTCCCCACCTCCCTAACTACCCCACCTTGCCTCCCCAAAGTTGTAAAGTTTGTTTTCAACATAGTGTCTTATACAACTCTTTGTTACAATGGGTCAACCTGTATCCTTATTTCAGCATTTTGTTATTTCCCTTCCCCTCCCCAAATTAGAAAAATGTATATACAAGGTGCAGGGCACCAATAAATAAGTGGGCTAAAGACTTAAAGAGAAACTTCTCTGAAGAGGAAAGAAAGATGGCCAATAGATGCATGAAGAAATGCTCAACCTCCCTAGCCATAAAAGATATGCACCCCAGTTAGAATGGCTAGAATCAAGAACTCTAATAACAACAGATGATGGAGGGGATGTGGACAGAAGGGAACCTTACTACATTGTTGGTGGGAGTGTAAAGTTGTTCAACCACTTTGGAAAGCAGTTTGGAGGTTCCTCAAAAGACTCCACATAGAGCTCCCCAATGACCCAGCAATCCCACTTGTGGGCATTTACCCAAATGATCACAAACAAGACCATACTAAAGCTACCAGCACAACTATGTTTATTGCATCATTATTTACCATAGCTAAGATATGGAACCCACCCAGATGCCCCTCAGTAGATGAATTGATCAAGAAAATGTGGTATATATACACAATGGAATTTTATGCCTCCATCAGAAAGAGTGACATTGCCCCATTTGTTAGGAAATGGAAAGACTTGGAAAAAATTATATTAAGTGATGTAAGCCAGACCCAAAGAAACATAGGTCCCATGGTTTCCCTTATTTTCAATAACTAGTATATGTCTGGTACAAGCAGAAAAGGTCAGATGAGTTGATGTTGGGGGAATGAACCTCAAGATAAGTATTCAAATGTTTTTTTCTCTTTCATGCAATTGTTTCTAACATATTTATAAGATTATTTCTTTGTTGCTTTGTATGTCCCTCCCCCATAGTATAACCCCTGCTTTCACTATATTTGATATTGGTATAATTTGTGGAGGGGAAGGGAAAAAACAAATCATACAGGTGGGCTCATTGCAACAAGGAGATGTACAAGTCGTTACGTCGAAAAACTTTACAACGTTGGTTGGGGGGAGGTCTGGGTGGGGGGAGGTGGGGGAAGTATAGGAAGGGATGGGAAGGGGAAACAAAGAGGAGGCAACAATGCTTGATAAGAAATGTTGGGTTGGGAAGGTGGCTCAGTGGTAGAGCACTTGCCTTGCATTCATGAGGCCTGGGTTCAATTCCTCAGCACCACATAAGCAAAAAGAAAAAAGCCAGAAGTGGCGCTGTGGCTCAAGTGGTAGAGTGCTAGCCTTGAGCTGAAGAGCTGAGGGACAGTGCCTAGGCCCAGAGTTCAAGCCCCACGACTGGACTCCCCACCCCAGTAAAAAGAAATGTACTTGTTATCTTGCCCATGTAATTGTAACTCCTCTGTACGGTATTTTCACAATAATAAAAAAAAAGATGCAGGGCACCAGAATCAAATACAGTAAAAACAGGGGTTATCCCATGGGGGAAGAATATACAAAAATCAAAAAATCACATAGCACATTATAAATATGTTAATAATAATAGCAAGAAAGAAAAAACTACTTGCGTTCCTATCTTGGGGTTCATTTGGCTTAACATAATCTTATGGTCATATGTACATAGGTCCCATAGTTTCCCTTATTTGCAATAACTAGTGTATGTCTAGGACAAGCAGAAAAGGTGAAAAGCTATGTACATATCCCCATATATTCTTAAAGAAGTGAGACAACAAATAGAAAGCATCTACCACATTATAGGTGTTTAATAAACTCCCATGTTGCTGCTGCAAGTAGCCTTTTCTGGCTTCTACTAGGAGCCAACAAAAGGTAGGTGTGGTTGAAAGGGATGGCACTCCAGGTAGGCTGTGAAGATTAGATCCTACCTTTGACACTGACTCACTGGATCTGGCTCAGCTTCCTTAACATCTTGAAGCCTTATTATATGCTAATAGAGATAACAATAGAATCTTATAACATACTGTGTGGGTAAATAGGATGATTCATACAAAGAGGTTAGTTCAGTACCTGCACACTGCAGGTGTTTTGTAAGTTTAATCACTATTGTCTGTAATAGTTTCAGCCCCTACCATAATAGATTGTAAGAGTTTTAGCCTCTTCCATAATATACCATGGGTATATTAGCTAACTTCTAGTTTTATCTATACAATGAGATTGTAAACTGCATCAGAAAAAGAGAAAGAGAATGAGGGAAAGATGGAGAAAGAAAGAGATCAATTTCAAATTCATCTTTGTGTAACTAGTGCCTAACCCAGTGTCTGCAGATTATCAATAAACGATAGTTAAATGATGGAATGGATGGATTAAATAAAATATTCAGACAAAAACTTCTAGATAGGGGCTGGGAAGGTGGCTCAGTGGTAGAGTGCTTGCCTTGCATGCATGAGGCCCTGGGTTCGATTCCTCAGCACCACATAAAGAGAAAAAAAAGCTGGAAGTGGAGCTGGAAGTGGTAGAGTGCTAGCCTTGAAGTGAAGAGCTGAGGGACAGTGCTCAGGCCCAGAGTTCAGGCCCTATGACCAGAAACAAAAAAACCCCAAAACAAAAATCTTCTAGATAATATTTTTTTCTTTCTTTTTTTCTAATTTTTTTTATTGTGAAAATACTGAACAGAGGGGTTACAATTACGTGGGCAAGATAAGGAGTACATTTCTTATCAAGCATTGTAGCCTCCTCCTTTGTTTCCCCTTCCCATCCCATCCTCCCCCCTCCCTTCCCCCACCCAACCCTCCTCCCCCACCCCCTACCAAAGTTGTAAAGTTCATTTTCGACATAACGACTTGCACATCTCATTGTTGCAATGGATCCACCTGTATTCCTATTTAAAAGATTTGTTTTTTCCCTTCCCCTCCACAAATTATACCGACATCAAATACAGTGAAAGCAGGGGTTATGCCGTGGGGGAGGGACATACAAAGTAACAAAGAAATAATCTTTTAAATGTGTTAGAAACAATCGCATGAAAGAAAAAAAAAACATTTGAATACATATCTTAGAGTTCATTTCCCTAACTTCAACTTATCTGACCTTTTCTGCTTGACTCAGACATATACTAGTTATTGCAAATAAGGGAAACCATGGGACCTATGTTTCTTTGGGCCTGGCTTACTTTCCATTTCCTAACAAATGGGGCAATGTCATTCTTTCTGATGGAGGCATAGAATTCCATTGTGTATATATACCACATTTTCTTGATCCATTCATCTACTGAGGAGCATCTGGGTTGGTTCCATATCTTAGCTATGGTAAATAAGGCTGCAATAAACATAGTTGTGCTGTTAGCTTTAGTGTGGTCTTGTTTGTGAACATTTGGGTAAATGCCCAAAAGTGGGATTGCTGGGTTATAGGGGTGCTCTATGTGGAGTCTTTTGAGGAACCTCCATACTACTTTCCAAAGTGGTTGAACAAGTTTATACTCCCACCAACAAGGCAGTAAGTTCCCTTCTGTCCACATCCCCTCCAGAATCTATTGTTATTAGAGTTCTTGATTCTAGCCATTCTAACTGGGGTGAGGTAGTATGATAATATTTTATTCTGATTGCAACCTATCATAAAGCTGAGATTGAAGTGATGGCATTATGGAATTCATGAATAGACAACCTTAAAGTTTGTATATTTCAGTCTTGGATGACTAGTAGGCACTTAGAAAATACCTGCAAGTCAACAGTAAGCATTTCCAAGTATATAGTCCTAAATTTTAAAAAATGTGCCAGGGTGATGCTGTCCATAACTATCCTCAACAAATTAAGCAAATAGGAAACAAAGCAAATGGAAAACCATCTCCTCATTGGAAGTGAAAGATCAATGGGACTGGTACCCAGGTCCCAGATGGATGGCTGTGAACCAACCGGTATTTCCTGGCCTCAACTAAAGACATCGTTTCCAAATCAAATTTAAAGTGTCTTATTTTAGTGCCAGGCCCTGGTACCCTGCTGACCTATGCCCATAATGAGCAAGCAGTAAAAAGAAGTTGGAAATTTCCTTGGACAGGGGAGTCCTACACAGGCAGTTTGTATTATGTCATTTGAATGGTTCCAGTATGCTTTCATACCTATTTTTTCTCACTTTGATTCTCTAAATTACCCCATTTTACAGAAACAGGTGGAGAGGATTATGTTATTTTACCTGAAGGAGACAGGGTATTCTGTTCTGGATGCCCCAGCCCATTGACTCAGACCCTCTAGGGAGGGTCTGAGGTGTGAGAATCTCTTCAGTAAAGTCTGCTTTGCCTTCTTGGGTAAGTGAAATAGAAGGTTTTTCTAAATATCCTTGTCTAAATCACATACCCCACCATTTTATTCTTGCAATTTGTCTCCATCTGGATGACTGATTAGGTATTAGACTGAGTAATGAGTATAGAGTGTATAGAGTATAGAGCTAGCACTCTTTAAGCACTCCTCTTTAGAAAAGAGAGGAACCGATAAACCATCTCAAAGAGCATTATAGGAGACATGATGACAGGAAAAGACTGAGGAGTCCCCCTTTCCCAAAGGTCAATGTTAGACATGAAGGCAGAATTCAGGTATTCCTGATTTCAGAGAAAGCAGGTTGCAGCAGAGGGGTGGGGTGGAGAAAAGGAGGGAGGGTGTCCTAAGTCAGTGACAGAGGTGCTTTCAATGGTAGTCCCAGGATAAGAGGAGCTCTACCAAAGCAAAACCAGAGTACAGAAGGTGAGGGATCCATTTTATTATGAGAAAGTTCTGGAGTCTCACAGAGCAGAGTGAGGAGACAAGAAATTCCCCATGTGCACTCCACCACATGGGAGACTCTGACATCAAACAGCAAAAAAGCAATTAATTGAGATTATCTTGAGTACTGTGCTAAGGAACAGGCTGCTCCAACGTTCTTAAAACTGACCTCCAGCAGGTGGGTGCCGATAGCTCACGCCTGTAATTCTAGCTACTCAGGAGGCTGAGATCTGAGGATCACGGTTCAAAGCCAGCCTGGGCAGGAAAAGTCGTGAAACTCTTATCCCCAAGAAACCACCAGAAAACTGGAAGTGGCACTATGGCTCAAGTGGTAGATCCCTGGCCTTAAGCTGAAGAGCTGAGGGACAGCGCCCAGACTCAGAGTTCAAGCCTGAAAGTTTGAGAAAAGAAAAGAAAAACAGACCTCCAGGAGGATGAAAAGCAATCACACATGTGTTGCAAAGTCCCAGGGGCAGCCCCAGTCTTGGATCCCAGGGACTTGGGTCTCCTATTGGCCTCTTCCTGTGGGAGCCAAGTTGGCTGCGGACTCTCTCTGAGGGCAAGATTTGTGGAAAAGGTGCATCAATAATTCTCTTCTATGTTTTGTTTAGTTTTTGTGCTGTTCTTGGGGCTTGAACTCAGGGCCTGGGCACTCAGTCCCTGAACTTTTTTGCTCAAGGCTAGCACTCTACCCCTTGAACCATAGCTCTACTTCTGGCTTTTTGATTTTTTGGAAATGAGTATCACAGACTACTTTTCCAGGCTAGCTTCAAACCAGGATCCTCAGATCTCAGTAAGGATTTTAGGCATGAGTTGCTAATCCTTGTTTCTTCTTTTTTTTTTTTTTTTTTTATAAATTTTTATATTGTGAAAATACTGTACAGATGGGTTATGATTGCATGAGGAAGGTAATGAGTACATTTCTTATCAAGCATTGTTGCCTCCTCCTTTGTTATTCCCCTCCCATCTCTGCCTTCCCATCTCCATGACAACTCCCCCCCCCTCCAATCTTTCTGATGGAGGCATAGAATTCCATTGTGTATATATACCACATTTTCTTGATCCATTCATCTACTGAGGGGCATCTTAGCTATGGTAAATAATGCTGCAATAAACATAGTTGTGCTGGTAGCTTTAGTGTGGTCTTGATTGTGATCATTTGGGTAAATGCACAAAATTGGGATTGCTAGGTCATAGGGGAGCTCGATGTAGTCTTTTGAGGAACCTCCATACCACTTTCCAAAGTGGTTGAACAACCAACAATGCAGGGTTCCCTTCTGTCCACATCCCTTCCAGCATCTGTTGTTATTAGAGTTCTTGATTCTAGTCATTTTAACTGGTGTAAGGTGGACTCTCAATGTTGTTTTGATTTGCATTTCTTTTATGACTAGGGAGGTTGAGCATTTCTTCATGTGTCTATTGGTCATCCATCTTTCCTCTTCAGAGAAGTTTCTCTTTAAATCTTTAACCCACTTATTTATTGAGCAGTTGTTTCTTTGAGAATTTGTTGTTGGGGGATTTAATTTTTTGATTTCAGTTATATTTTAGATATGAGACCCTTGTCCATTGTATGGCTAGTGAAGATCTCCCAATCTGTGGGCTTTCTATTGATCTTGCTAGCTATGTCCTTTGCCATGCAGAAGCTCGTTTGTCCAACCTTTCTTTGATTTGTTGTTTCTGGGTCTCTATTAAGAAAATTTTGGCCTGTGCCAAGGAGACCTAGGGTTTCTCCTGCTCCATCCTATAATGTTTTCAGGGTGTCTGCTTTGACTCCAAGGTCTTTGATCCATTTGGAGTTGATTCTGGTGCAGGGTGATATGTAAGGATCTAGCTTTAGTTTTCTACAAGTCCTTGGCTCTTCTATGTTTTTACAACCTCTTTTTTGGGGAAGGTTTATCATTTCTGCTTTTCATATTACTAGGAAGGGAACTAAATCCCATGCGGAAAAAGTGCTTCTTTTTTCTTAAAAATTGTCAGGATGAGCCTGGCTTGTTTTTTCATTTTCAAGTCAAAGCAAATTTCTAATCATTCTTCATATCTTAAATAAAATGTCACATCTTCAGAAAACATTTCTTATTGCCTCAAACTGGGCTCAATCCCCTTTGTATGGTCTCACAAATACCACCCCCCTTGAAGCTCTCATTCATTACTGAATGGATTTATTGAGAATCTATTTATGCATGGAACCAAGGAACCAATAGGAAACAAGACAGATAAGATACCTGACCTTCTTCAGATATGATAACTATTCTTAACATCCATAGCTGTGATGAACAGAATAATGAAACAAATCAATAAAGTAGTTGAAATTCTTCCTGGCACAAAGTAGGTGCTCTTCAATTGCATTGTTAATGGTTGTTTACACTCTGATGCCAGCCAGACTAATTTGCATGAAGGTAAAAATTTGACTTTTCTCTGTTGAATCCTGAGTTCAAGTTTCAGTGTCTGAACTCAACAGAATTGACACTATCTATCACACTTTCCTATGCCCCTTGCCAGTGTGCAAAATCTACAACTTAGTAGGTTCTTAACAGTTTCTTTCAGAAAGTGGTCAGTTCATATGCCTATTCCTTCATACAATATATGTATTTTTTGATGTTTGCTGGTTCTGGGGCTTGAACTCAGAGCCTAGACACTGTCCCTGGGCTTCTTTATGCTCAAGGCTACCGCTTGAGCCACAGTGCCACTTCTGGCTTTTTCTGATTCGTTTATTGGAGATAAGAGTCTCACAGGCTTTTCTTCCAGGGCTGGCTTCGAAACACAATCCTTAGATCTCAGCCTCCTGAATAGCTAGGATTACTGAGCAACTGGTACTCAGTTCACTTCCAGCTTTTTTTGATATTTAATTGGAGTCTCATGGACTTTTCTGCCCAAGATGGTTTTGAACCACGATCCTCAGATCTCAGTCTCATGAGTAGCTAGAATTACACGTGTGAGCACAGTGCCCAACTTGATTCACAGTTTTGGCTGGCAGTCTGGAATCATTATTCTACTACCACTCTTGGCACTGGCAAAAGCAAGCTAGAGGTGGGCTGCTACAGATCAGACACAAAGGACTTGAAGAAGGAAGACTCGTTAAGAGCAGATGCTACCATGAAAACGAGTACCAGTTGGTTACAACTGAAATGTTTGCCTCTTGGAAAGATTTCAGAAGGAAAAGTGTGATAAACTAAGCCATGTTTCCTACTGAATTTCATGTGCAACACCAACTCTCACAGTACCTGTAAGACAATGATGAATAACGTTTTCTCATTTAAAAAGAGATGCCACAACAAGTAGGGTCTTTTGTTTTGTTTTGTTTGCATACTGGTACTGGGGGACTTGAATTCAGGGCCTGGGCACTGTCTCCCTTAGCTTTTTCATTCAAGGCTGGCACTCTACCACTTGAATCACACCTCCACTTCAATTTTTGCTGGTTAATTGGAGATAAAGTCTTACCGACTTTTCTGTGAGAAGACTTGTTTCAAACTTCAATCTTCAAACCTCAGCCTCCTGAGTAGCTAGGATTACAGTATGAGCTACCAGGGATTGGCTCAGAAAATATATTTTTAAGGTTCTGAACCATGAAAATATAACAATTTTAATTGATGATGATAATTGTAAGACAAATTTCCAATTATGAGTTCATAGGAGTTTGGGTTCCAGTCACAACTAAATATAAAATACCCAATGTCTCATTTAAGCAATGTAATAAACTCCCAAACCAAAAACATAGAATAAAGTAGATGCTCTTTTTTGTGTGCACACGTGTTGGACCAGGCTTGAACTCAGAGCCTGGGAGCTTTCTCTGAGGTTTTGTGCTCAAGGCTAGTGCTCTACCACTTGAACTACAGCTCTACTTACAGCTTTTTTGGTGGTTCGTTGGAAATAAAAATCTTATCTAGTTTTCTGTTCAGGCTGGCTTCAAATTTGGATCCTTAGATCTTAGCCCCCTGAGTAGCTGGGATCACAGGCAGGAAGTTCTGGCACCTGGCTGTTACTATTTCATTTTTACACAGAGCATTTAGCAAATTTGGCAACTTCAAGCAAGTGTAGGAGCTATGATTCTAATGCAGGACTCTCACCCACACTGACCACAGGGCTGGGACGATGGTGTAATGTACCAGGGTTACTTGACCTTGACATTTTCTCCCCCTATAGTCTAGTGCAGAACAGAGAATCAACAATGAGATGAAACTCTCACATTTATGTCTTTAGAATTTTGTAGGCATTCGATCTGAACTGGTCAAAATTGCATGCTTATCTATTTGAAAGAAAGGGGTTGCTTATAACTACCATAATCACAGAGGACAAGTCTAACCAAAACCAGACACCTACCTACCAGTGCCCCCAGATATTAAATATGCATGGAAAGTTTACTATTCCTGGTGCTATGGTCTGTGGGGTTAGATAAATGAATATGGCACAGACAATAAACATAAGTAAGAAGCAAACAAATAAGAAAGACAGAGGAAGGGAAGAAATGAGGAAGGAAGAACATTAATCAAGATACAAACTGACAGGATGAATTCAAACCACATTGTTCAAGTACTGAAGGATAACAATAAGTAAATATGAGATGTGGATTTTTTTTTTTTTTGGGTCCAGTTGTGGAGTCTGAACTTTGGGCCTGGGTGCTGTCCCTCAGCTCTTCAGCTCAAGGCTAGCGCTCTACCACTTGAGCCACAGTGCCACTTCCAGCTTTTTTCTTTTTGCTTATGTGGTGCTGAGGAATCGAACCCAGGGCCTCTGGCATGCAAGGCAAGCACTCTACCACTGAGCCACCTTCCCAGCCTCGAGATGTGGAATTTTTTTAAAAGGCAAGAAAAGAGGAAGGGAGTAGGGAAAAATGGGAGGGAGGGGAGAAGAAAGAAGGAAAGAAGAATAAAGGGAAAAGAGGAAAGGAGAATAGTAAGGAAAAGGCAAAAAGTAATAAAATATTTCAAATCATAGAAGTTCTATAAGAGAATAACAGGTGGAGTACAGAGCAAGATGCACACACACCTAATTATTATATTAGGACAAATTCCAAGATACTTCCTGATAATGGAGCACTTGGGATAGGTTTGGAAAGAGAGGGAATGTTTGAAAGTATGGGCATAAACTGGAAATAACATTCTTTTAGGAGGTAACACAAAGAGGAATTTCACTAACATAGCTCAAGTCCACCTTTTTTCTGTTTACTCTCAATTAACGATGATAGGACACAGTTTAAATGTATAAAGTAGGTCTCAACTGCTGTGTCTGATTAAATATTTATAGTTTTTCATTTAGAAATAGTAAATTTCATTTAACCTTGTTCAAGCAACCTAGGTTTTCAGTATAATATATATATATGTATATATATATTTTTTTGGGGGGGGGCGGTTCAATCGTGGGGCCTGAACTCTGGGCCTGGGTGCTGTCTTCCAGCTCTTCAGCTCAACGCTAGTACTCTACCACTTGAGCCACAGCTCCACTTCTGGCTTTTTTTTTCTGCTTATGTGGTGCTGAGAAATCGAACCCAGGGCCTCATGCATGCAAGGCAAGCGCTCTACCACTGAGACACCTTCACAGCCCTATTTATTTATTTTTATATACAGTTATATTAAATTAGAAAACTTCAAAGATTTCCTAAGAAGAGTCCACTCCAGGTCAATAGAGAATATGTTTCTAGTTTGTTGAAAAATGGTTTCCTGATTGCTTCCTTTCTGTACACCTCAGGGTCTTGCTTGATAATTAAAAGGACTCACTATACTAAGAAAATAGTGATACCTTGTGGTGTTTGGTTTTCCAGAGTCTCATATCTAAAATATACCTGAACTCAAAAAATTAAATCTACCAACAACAAATCCTCAAAGAAACAACTGCCCAATAAATAAGTGGACTAAAGACTTAAAGAGAAACTTCTCTGAAGAGGAAAGAAGGATGGCCAATAGACACATGAAGAAATGCTCAACCTCCCTAGCCATAAAAGAAATGCAAATCAAAACAACATTGAGATACCACCTCACCCCAGTTAGAATGGCTATAATCAAGAACTCTAATAACAACAGATGCTGGAGGGGATGTGGCCAGAAGGGAACCCTACTGCATTCTTGGTGGGAGTGTAAACTTGTTCAACCACTTTGGAAAGTAGTATGGAGGTTCCTCAAAAGACTCTACATAGAGCTCCCCTATGACCCAGCAATCCCACTTTTGGGCATTTACCCAAATGATCACAAACCAGACCATACTAAAGCTACCAGGACAACTATGTTTATTGCAGCATTATTTACCATAGCTAAGATATGGAACCAACCCAGATGCCCCTCAGCAGATGAATGGATCAAGAAAATGTGGTATATATACACAATGGAATTCTATGCCTCCATCAGAAAGAATGGCATTGCCCCATTTGTCAGGAAATGGAAAGGCTTGGAAAAAATATATTAAGTGAAGTAAGCCAGGCCCAAAACATAGGTTCCTATGGTTTCCCTTATTTGCAATAACTAGTATACATCGGAGACAAGCAGAAAAGTTCAGGTAATGTGATTTTAAGTGAAATGAACCCCAAGATAAGGAAAGAAGTGTTTTTTTCTTTTTTTTACAATCCAAGAATATAGTATTTTATTCATTTCCAGATTAGAGAATCACACAGCATATACATATACTTCGATAATATATAAAATAAGAATAAAGCATAGAGAGGAATATTGGTTTGAGGCTGCCTTGCAGGACATCTTAGTTCTGTGAGTTCGAGGTGAGGGGTCCCCATATTGAGGCAGGCAGCAGCAGGACCCCCACAATCGCAGGTCACTCAGAGCACTGCTTTCCCCTTGGTACTTACAATGCAACTAGCTGAGTCATGGCATGTCACTGGTATCCAGGATAACGGACACCAAGTAGTAAATAAACCACAGCAAGGTGAATTATTATATATCATGTTTTGCACTGTCCTCCAGATAGTTTCCTTTATAAACTAAGAATCATGTCCAGGGTCCAGCTCCCTTGAGTTGCATTCCAGTTATTGCTTTGCCTTGTTCTGAACTGGGAGATACAGTTTGAACTCTGCTCGCAGCTCATCTTCAGAGTAGAGTCTGTCTGAGAAGTACACTCGGCGGATGCGGCAGTTTGCGTGGATCTGCACTCTCAGGGTCTCGATGTAGTTTGTGCCATATGCTCTGCGGGTGAAGTCGGATAGGTTGAACTGAATCTGGTTCCACCCATCATCCAGCCGCATGGGCATGGTACAGATGAAGGGTTTCACACCTGTGATGCTCTGGTAGTTACTTGCTCGAAACCGCCGGTGCACATTTTTGTCATCTAATACCTGACATTTGTCCCTTCAATCTCTAGCACCAGGGACTGGATGTCATTGTCAGTGATTCTTTTGATGTGGCCATTCTGCACCTTTTTGTCCCCGATCTGCAGGGGCTTGCTGCCGATACTGTACAGGATGGACAGGAAGCCGCTCTGGAAAGTGTTTTTGAACATCTTGCCAGCGGCCTTATCCGCGGCCGCCCCGGAGCGGCCCTAGGCCCGGCAGGGGATAGCAGCGACGAGCAGCGAAGGCCCAGGACGGATCCCTTGATCCGAAGAAGAGACGCGGAACTCCCGACCTGCAGCCACCTTGGACCGCGGGACTTGGACGCAGGATGCTAGGTCCGCAACCCTCAGCTTCCGCAAAGCCACTTCACGACAGAAACCACAGCAACTCGTTTTTTTCTTTCTTGTTATTGTTTCTAACGTATTTATAAGGTACCACTTGATTTTTTTGTAGGTCCCTCCCCCACGGTATAACCCCTGTTTTCACTGTATTTGATGTTGATATAATTTGGGGAGGGGAAGGGAAAAAACAAATTGTTTAAATAGGGATACAGGTGGACCCATTGCAACAATGAGATGTACAAGACACTATGTCAAAAAATGAACTTCACCATTTAGGCGGGGGGTTGGGGAGAGGGGGGAGTGTAGTTGTGGAGATGGGAGGGAAGGGATGGTAGGGGAAAAACAAAATAGGAGGCAACAAAGTTTCATAAGAAATGTACTCATTACCTTGCTCATGTGATGTGACCCCTCTGCACAGTATTTTCACAATAAAAACTTATTAAAAAAGAAAATAATGATATCTTAAAAAATTTCTTTGGCTGAAATCCACTTCAGCCTTCAAGCATTCCTTAAGACTTGGAGAATACTTTCTTTCACACAGCTGAAAACATCAGAAAGTTTTCATTCAGCCCAACTCATGAACCCAGAGAATAAAATCTTCATTTCCTGACCCAAGGTTATTTTTTAGAAACACTGAAAAGGCTTAGGAGTGATCAAGTTTAATGTCTTTTCTAGAAAACACTTTTAACCCAATTTTCCCTTTGCTTCTGAGAAGCCATAACAGTAAATCTTTTAGGAGACCACAAAGGGGAAAATGTTCTCTTGTTGGTTGTTCTTCAAGTAAGGAGTGAGACTTATACAGAGATGGTCTTCCTTCCCCGGGCTGTGAGGGTCACCCTGCTCACTTGAGCCCACAGGAGGGGGTCCGTTTGACCATAGAGAATTTTATTTTTAATTTGAACTGCATGACATGTACTTCTGCACATAGTATATATTTGTATTTGACTTTGCTGTTTCAGTATATGAGTGTTCCTTTATGATGGGTTCTCAATCTCAGCACCATGGCCATTTTTGAACCAAAGTAACTTGTATAAAGGAAGGAGCTGACTTGAAAACTGTAATCTGTCAAAGCAGACACTCTGAAAACATTACAGGATGGAAGAGGAGAAACCCCAGATCTCCTTGACACAGGCTGAAATTTTCTTAAAAGAGACCCAGAAACACAACAAATCAAAGAAAGGTTGGACAAATGGGATTGCATGAAATTGCAGAGCTTCTGCATGGCGAAGGACATAGCTTTCAAGATCAATAGGAAGCCCATGGATTGGAAGAAGATTTTCACTAGCCATACAACGGACAAGGGTCTCATATCCAAAATATACCTGGAACTCAAAAAATTAAATCCTCCAACAACAAATCCTCAAAGAAACAACTGCCCAATAAATAAGTGGGCTAAAGACTTAAAGAGAAACTTCTCTGAAGAGGAAAGAAGGATGGCCAATAGACACATGAAGAAATGCTCAACCTCCCTAGCCATAAAAGAAATGCAAATCAAAACATTGAGATACCACCTCACCCCAGTTAGAATGGCTATAATCAAGAACTCTAATAACAACAGATGCTGAAGGGGATGTGGACAGAAGGAAACCTTACTGCATTGTTGGTGGGAGTGTAAACTTGTTCAGCCACTTTGGAAAGTAGTATGGAGGTTCCTCAAAAGACTCCACATAGAGCTCCCCTATGACCCAGCATTTTGGGCATTTACCCAAATGATCACAAACAAGACCACACTAAAGCTACCAGCACAATTATGTTTATTGCAGCATTATTTACCATAGCTAAGATATGGAACCAACTCAGATGCCCCTCAGTAGGTGAATGGATCACGAAAACGTGACATATATATATATATATATATATATATATATATATATGTCACGTTTTCTTGATGTATATATATATATATATATGCTTTCTTGTGTGTGTATATATATATATAGATATAGATAGATACATACATACATACATACAATGGAATTCTATGCCTCCATCAAAAAGAATAACATTGCCCCATTTGTTAGGAAATGGAAAGACTTGGAGAAAATTATATTAAGTGAAGTAAGCCAGGCCCAAAGAAACATAGGTCCTATGGTTTCCCTTATTTGCAATAACTAGTATATGTCTGGGACAAGTAGAAAAGGTCAAAAGCTGTGTACACATGACCAAATAAGATGAAGTTAAGTGAAATGAACCCCAAGATAGGGACACAGTTTGTTTTTCTTTCTTGCTATTGCTTCTAACGTATTTATAAGGTACCATGTGATTTTGTTTCTTTGTATGTTCCTACCCCACAGTATAACCCCTGTTTTCACTGTATTTGATGTCACTATAATTTGGGGGGATAAAGGGAAAAAGCAAAATGTTTAAATAGGGATACAGGTGGACCCATTGTAACCATGAGGTGTACAAGACACTATGTTGAAAAATGAACTTTACAATTTAGGAGAGGTGTGTGTGGGATGGGGAGTGTAGTTGTGGAGGTGGGAGGGAAGGGATGGCAGGAGAAAAACAAAGGAGGAGGCAACAATGCTTGATAAGAAATATACTCATAAATGTACTCATTATCTTGCCCATGTAATTGTAACTCCTCTGTATGGTATTCTCACAATAAAAAAAAGAAAGAAATATACTCATTGCCTTGCTCATGTAACTGTAACCCATCTGTACAGTATTTTCACAATAAAAATTTATTATAAAAAAGAAAATTGTAGACTGTTTACCAGGGTTCCTCTTCTCGGCTGACTAGATGCTAGTACTACACTGGCTGTCCACCCCAGGTATGGCAAGGAAAAGTGTTTCCTGACTTGGGCAATAAACTTTGGGCAGGAGAATTACCTTCCTCTCCACCTGGAGAATATGCTTTACACCAAAATGGCCCCAGCCCTGGGTTGGGGGCCAGGCCACTTTAATGCCCATAAGGCAATAGTGCTTTTATTAATTGTAATAAAAACTAGATGTAACCATAAATCTCCACCCTTCAGTTACTTCTCCTCACTTTCCCACAGATGGAGCGGGGCAAATCTCATAAAACACTTGTTAAAGTACTTTGAGAAATTCCATCTGTAAGGTTATTGACATTGGGCCTAACTGTCTTTTTGGTGCACAGAACACTGTCAGCTCTATTCAGTAATAAATCACTAAAATTTGAAGGACCTCTATCAACTAGGTCTACTCACAAGAAACTGAACTTAGTAGAAAATATCACACCAGTCACCAGAATGATTGTTCGTGGGGATCCCTTGACATATTTGTCTTTTTTGCTTATTGGAAAGATGCTACTCACTCATGCTTGTATCTACTGATTCAGTAAATATTTATTAAGCATTGCTATGTGTCAGGAATTGTGTTGAGCTCTAGGGATGCTTTCATAATTTAGAGGTATACATAAGGCAAGAAATTATGTGTGGACATGGTAGATAAGACCATGCTTTGTGTAGAGAATGAGGAACATATAGGAGCAAGAAACTTATAATGCATTTGACAAGCAGATGACATATAGGACTTTCTGAAAGGGCAGAAGTTGGGGCTTAAGAATAGATTACTGGGGAAACGGAAAACAAAACTGAAATATAATTTTGGCAAAGAGGGTAGCATGAGGGTAGTGCTAGAGTTGAGGAAATAGTGGGGAAAATAAGAAGTGGAAAGTTCATGAGGGAGAATGGCAAGTGGAGCTAAAATTCTCCTCCACCGAAACCTTTTGGGAGTTTTTGGAAGCTAAATGGCATTTTAGATATGTAAACACTCTGTACAAAACAGTATCAAGAAGAGGAGAGTAGAGGAAACCAACAGAGCTGCTCCAGGATCCAAAGAGGGAAGAAGGTACCCAAACTAGAATGGAGAATGGAGGGGAACAGAGGGACTTGAGATTGATATGTTTAGGATGAAGACTGGCACAGGTCTTGGTGATCAAGCAGGTGTGTGTGTGTGTGTGTGTGTGTGTGTGTGTGTGTGTGTGTGTGTTTGTGTGTTGGAGAAGACAGAGACATGGATATCCTTCGGGTGTTTGGCTACGCATTTAGAGCAAGCAATTATAGTTGACAACAGCCATTGCTACAAGAACCAAAAATAAGAGAATGTTTATGGGACTCTTATGCTAGTCCCTGAGCTAAAGGCCAGCAAGCATCATCTCCTTTAAAGCTTGCAATCTCTCTGCAAGGTCTGATCTATTATTCTTGGAGTATCAATGGAGGCTCAAGGACATAGACTAGAAATGACATAGCCTGGATTAGAACAGAGCAGTCTGAATTTAGATCTTGTATGCTCAAATATCACATCTAGGCATTATTAATTCTCTCATGGTTACATTATAAGTTTAGATCATAGGTCTCTGAAGTTACTAATGGAGGAAATAGTCATGAGGCTCTTTATCAATTTCCTTAGTCCAAATCTAAGTATTAGAAAACCTTCCTTATAGGTTGGTAGAATGACTGTTAATGATAAAAGCAGCACTCATTTATTAAAAGATGTGTTAAAAGTATTTTATGTTATATATAAATATATTTTATACTAATATAATATATAATTATATATTAGATATTGTTTATATATAATACAATGTAATTTATATAAGATATATTATATAAATATATATTATATTATAATATATAATACAATGTAATATATATAATATACATTATATTTTCATATATGTACATATTATATGTATTCATTTAATCTTCGCAAGTACCTTGGAAGTAGCTTTGATTAGTGTCCTTATATTTTAGATGAGGAAACTGAGGCACAGAGTGATTAAAATGCCTTACTCAAGAGTTTCTGAGCTGTGACATAAGCCTAGGTGATCATTTCTGGAGCTTATGGTCTTCACTATTGACTTAATGAAGGGGAGAAGGCCTTAGAAAGTGCCTAGATCTGAGGACCTAGAATGTTATATAATAAGCTCAGTGGTGGCTACAGATCTTATTAAATTTTATTGACTCCTCAGTAAGTGCCAAGCACTAAATTAGGCAAATAAGACAGGCATGGCTTCTGTCTTAAAGACTTTCTTTTTTTTAAATAAATTTTTTATTGTAAAAATACTGTACAGAGGGGTTACAGTTACATGAGCAAGGTCATGAGTACATTTCCTATCAAGCATTGTTACCTCCTCCTTTGTTTTTCCCCTACCCTCCCTTCCCTCCCACCTCCACAACTACACTCCTCCCCTGCCCCCCCCCCCCCCCACCGGCCTAAATTGTAGAGTTCATTTTTCAACATAGTGTCTTGTACATCTCATTGTTACAACGGGTCAACCTGTATCCCTATTTAAACATTTTGTTTTTGTCCCTTCCCCTCCCCAAATTAGTGAAGTGTATATACAAGATGCACGGCACCGACATCAAATATTGTGAAAACAGGGATTATACCATGGGGGAGGAACATACAAAGAAACAAAAAGAAATCACATGGTACATTATAAATACATTAGGAACAATAGCAAGAAAGAAAAAACCATTTGTGTTTCTATCTTGGGGTTCATTTCGCTTAACATCATCTTATCTGGTCCTATGTACATAGCTTTTGATCTATGCCTCCATCAGAAAGAATGACATGCCACATTTGTTAGGAAATGGAAAGACTTGGAAAAAAATTATATTAAGTGAAGTAAGCCAGGCCCAAAGAAACATAGGTCCCATGGTTTCCCTTATTTGCAATAACTAATATATGTCTGGGACAAGCAGAAAAGGTCAAAGCTATGTACATACCTAAAGACTTTCTTAGGCTTCTGAAAAGCTATTTTGAGATATGATCTTCAGCTTTCTTGCCTTGAGAAGTGGGAAATGTTAGTATGTAGAGAGCACTTCAGAGGAGACCCAAGGAGCTGAAATTTCCTTTCAACCCAGATACAGGAGACAGATATCAATGTAGATGTGATTGACCTCACTGTTGCTCAAAGATGACAATGAAGGCCGTTGGAGAGTGTGGCTTTTCCTCCTCCCATTCTTATGTGTAATCACCATCTAGATGCAAAAGAACAAAGGGTTGGTACCATGGTGTTGGAAGTTCTTCCTAACACTTGTGTGGTAGCTAGGAAATAATGGACCACAAATTCATGGATTTTTTTGAGTAACAAAAATTATATATATATATATATATATATATATATATGATGTTTTGATACATATACATGTTGTGGAATGGTTAAATGATGCTAAATAACATACACATTATCTCTTATCATTTATATGTGGTGAATACACTTAGCATTCATCCTCTTACCAATTTTCTACTATAAAATACATTATTATTAACAGGCCCTGTGCTGCTGTAAGTAGATGTCCTGAATGTGTTACTGATATCTAACTGAGATTTTGTATAATTTGACCAACTTTTTCCTTGTCCTCTACCACTACCTCCATCCCCTGAAAACCACCATTGTCTCTGATTCTATGAGTTCTATTTGTTAGATCCCACATACAAATGAGTTCACATGACATTTGTCTTTCTTGCTTGGCTTATCACACTTAATTTTCTTCCTCTTTCTATTATAAAGGCTGACTAGTATTCTCTTAGTTTTTTTTTTTTTTTTAAGTTTAGTTTTTGCTTTTGTTGGTTGTGGGGCTTGAACTCTAGGTCTGGGTACTGTCTTCAGCTTGAGGCAAACATTCTACCACTTGAGCCACAGAACCACTTCCAGTTTTCTGGTGGTTTATTAGAGATAAGAATCTCATGGACTTTCCTGCCTGGGCTGGCTTTGAACCTCGATCCTCAGATCTCAGCCTCCTGAGTAGCTAAGATTGACACCCAGCTTCTTTTAGTTTTTAACTATAAAGGATATCAGAAAGTTAATCTAACCCCATCATGTCACAGAGAAACTTGAGCAGTAGAAATATTACATGGAGATGTGGGAGAGAAAACTTCTATCTGGTTGTGTCCCAATTTGTTTCTCTCTCTGAATACCCCAAGTGTAAGGTGGGGAGATTAGAAAGGAGCATACGCTTTCCTTTAGCTCCATATACTATTAGTCTAAATATTCAAGTCACATACTCACTTGCTCATTAGCATCTTGTGGCAGGCAATACTTTGATTAGGCATAAGAAGTGCTAATTAATTGTTCATGCCTGTTGATGTAGAAGCAACTGGCCGCCTATAATTTTCCTTCAACTTCTTTGACATTAAAATCTTCTACAAGTGATTACTCTTCTTTCCAAGATACAGTTATGCAATCCTTTCAGATCTGACAGCCATTTTGAAGACACCATTTAGAGTCAAATTTGGTAAGCGTATATTAAATACTCAACATTAAACAATTATCTAGATGGTAGGATTTCAGGCCATTTTTATTTTCTTATAAATTGTCTTTTCCCTCCACAACACAGCTAATACTTACCATTTCTTCTGTGCTTTATACAGATTATTTTACTTAATTTTGGAAGAGAAATCACTGTTTTTTCCATTTTACAGAGAAAAAAGTGGATATGGTATATATATGTATATATCTATATATACATGTATGTATGTATATTTGGTATATGTATATACCTATATGTATATATATAGACCTACACATATAGACATACATGTCTATATGTATATGTATGTATGCACGTATGTGTGTGTGTGTGTGCATATATATATATATATGTATATATAAAATGTCAAAGTGACAGAAAATGGGGCAACTGGAACTTAAACGCAAGCAATCTGTTTATAGTTCATGCTCTTGACTGTGATCAAAAAATTTCCCCAGTGCCTTCAAGTTTCCATTAGGAACACACAATATATCTTTATAGGAATGAGAATGCAAATATTTATAAATAATAACTGGATTTTGTTTTTTTAAAAATAAAGCTTATGCATTTTTTCTGTTTTAGTTTCATGAATTAGTTCCAGTTGCTATTTAATAACAATATTTTAAAAAGACAATGTGTTTTACAAGCTATAAATTATTTATTTAAAAGTGTTCTCAGGTACACCTGACAAAAAATTGCATTTTATATAAACTATTGACTGTAAAATAATGAAAATTCTGAAACCTATGCAAATGATAAGCTGCAAAAAATGTGATTAGTTTCCCTTGGAAACTAGGTGCTTAACGTCAATACCTCAAAATCATTACTGCTTGAATATCATTTATATAAAACTGTCAAAATTGAAATTACTTGTAAATTTGATTAATGGTGTAGAATAAGAAACATACACTGAGAAATGACTAATGCCATAATTTGGGGAAAGGATGCATCAAACTGTAATAATAAAAATCACTTCTGAAGCAACAGATAATAATGATTCTTTAAAAACAGCTAACAAAATTAAGAAAATACCGTGAACAGTAAAAAAATTAAGTTATAAAAAGTCTTTAAGTTGGGCACAAGTGGTTCATGCTTATAAATTCTAATCACTCAGGAGGCTGACATCAGAGGATTAGGGGTTTGAAGCCAGTCCAGGCAGAAAAATCAATGAGATTCCATCTCTAATGAAACAAAACAAAACTATGCTAGAAGCATGATTAAAGTGATAGAGCACCTGCCAAGGAAGCAACCCTCTTCTGTGAAGCCCTGAGTACAAACAGTGTACTGGCAAAATAGTCTTCAAAGGATAATCATGTAATGTAGAAATCCCTAGCCTCTTGCTCATCCCCTCTTACATGACCAAATTATATATTCTTCATAACATTTGTCACTATCTGAAATTATCTGATGGTTTTGTAACTTTGGTCTTTCTGCTGTCTAGTATTCCATCAACACCAGAGACTGGATATTTTGAGTGGCTGTGTTGACAATATCTATTGTCTGATTCATATATAGTAAACAAAGAGATGAATAAAATTCAATACACTTACCTCTAACCATACTGGCATAAAGTTATCTGTATTCTCCTTTTTTTTTAGTTGCTGTTCCTAGGACTTGAAGTCAGAGCCTGAGGATTGTCCTCTATTTTTTCTCCAGAAGGCTGATGTTTTACCACTTGAGCCACAGTTCTATTTTCATTTGTGTGTGTGTGTGTGTGTGTGTGTGTGTGTGTATGTGTGTGTGTGTGTATGTGTGTGTGTGTGTGTGTGTGTGTGTATGTGTGTGTGTGTGTGCGGTTAGCTGGAAATAAGGGTCTTATGGTCTTCCCTTCCCAGGCTAGCTTTGAACTGTGATAGTCAGATTTCAACCTTCTGAATAGTTAGGATTACAGGCGTGAGTAAGGATTCTCCTATCTTGAAAACCAGTACTTAGTGGAATAAATATAAGGCTCTTATAGAAAAAGTCATAAGATTTACTTGAAATCTTGAGCTCAAAACCAGGAACCACCCCACAGTGTCCATGTGATTAATTTTTCATTCTTTGCTTTTGAATCCTATTAACACATGCCATAGATAATAAATAGGATAATGCTGAGCCTGCTTAATAAGTAACATTTTAATAAGTTTTTTTTTATCATGAGAACACTGTACAGATGAGGGGTTACAGTTACATGAGCAAGGTAATGAGTACATTTCTTATCAAGCATTGTTGTTCAACATAGCATCTTGTACATCTCATTGTTGCAATGGGTCAACCTGTATCCCTGTAACATTTTAAAAAGCAAATAATCTCATGTACTTCAGGCTACATCATCAAGACTAGCCAGTTTGGAGAAACCTGATTTAGCTGAACTGAACATTCTATAAAGAACACGTGTGGATCTACCTCGATTTGCCCAGCTAGTGGCAACAGAATTTGTCAAGCCACATCTGTCTCTCCCTGGAGTTGGCACTATTGTTGGACCATCTCCAACAGCATCCCACTGCCACAGAACCCAGATCGTGTTGTAAAATCCTCACCCAGGGATGGTGAGCCTACACAGGACTCAGACACAAGCCGATTTGTGTAAGTTACTTGAGCTAATCCCATTCTCTTTGCCAGTAGTTGGTTTGAAGTAGAAAGATGTTTCACATGATAGCCAAGAGTACATTGAGGCAAACTTGCCAGGGATAGTCCAGGAAAACTCTCTTGTTTTATTTTTGTTTAAGTAAAATATTGTTTCATTGGACATTGCCCTGCCTATCTGAGGGTGGTACCCAGAGTTGCCACTTGGTCTTGGGACAAAGCTGACATTTCAGGACAACAAGACAGGGTCATGGAGACAATCTGCATTCTCCCTGCTATGCTCCCCTAGGGAACTATGGGCTCCCTGAGTTCCTTGCCTCAGGATATATTGTGTGAAAATAAACACACAGGATGTCAACTGCAGCCTCGTAACCAGCCTCTCTCCTTGCAATACTGCTCCTTCCAAACTACATTGGCCTGCTGGTCCTCCATCGGGGTCAAGCACAAGTTCAAGTCTTTACGATCTATAAGGTTCCCCTCTTGTATCTGTCTGCCATGATCTCTGTCTCCATCCTCCTGGTTATCCCTTTGCTGACTCAACTCACAGCCATGGTGGCCTTATGTCTAATCCTTAGACTCTTGCCTGGAGGCACTTGCTCTGACTACTCCCTCCTCTTGGGTTTCCCCTTTTTATATACCCACTGGACTTCAGCTTCTACCTTCTTCAGATATTTTTTCAAAAGTGGTAGTTTGCACAGTGTCCTAATTATCCTGTTTCAAAAGAGAATCCCATATCGGATCCCTCAATCGCTTCATTTTCCTCCATTGCACTTGCATTTTGTTTTCTTTTTTTTTGTATATATTTTTATCATAAAAATACTGTGCAGAGGGGTTAGAGTTACATGAGTAAGATAATGAGTACATTTCCTATACATGAGTAAGCTAATGAGTACATTTTCTATCCAACATCGTTTCCTCCTCCTTTGTTTTTCCCTTACCATCCCTTCCCTCCCCATTTCCCCAACTCCTCTCCCTCCTGGAAGTTGTAAAGTTAGTTTTCAACATAGTGTCTTGTACATCTCATTGTTATAATGGGTCAACCTGTATTCTTGTTTCAGCATTTTGTTATTTCCCTTCCCCTCCCCATATTAGAAAAATGTATATATAAGATGCGGGGCACCAGAATCAAATATAGATAGACCAACCCAGATGCCCCTCAGTAGATGAATGGATCAAGAAAATGTGAGATATATATTCAATGGAATTCTATGCCTCCATCAAAAAGAATGACACTGCCCCATTTGTTAGGAAATGGAAAGACTCGGAAAAATTATATTAAGTGAAGTAAGCCAGGCCCAAAGAAACATAGGTCCCATGGTTTCCCTTATTTGCAATAACAATAGTATATGTCTAGGACAAGCAGGAAAGGTCAAAAGCTATGTACATATGACCATATAAGATGATGCTAAGAGAAATGAACCCCAAGATAGGGACACAAGTGGTTTTATCTTTCTTGCTGTTGTTTTTAATGTACTTATAATGTACCATGTGATTTTTTTGTTTCTTTTGTATGTTTTGTGTGTTCTCCCCCTATGGTATAACCCATGTTTGCATTTTGTTTTCTACTTGTTTCTTTTGGTTATGGTCTACATCCTTTACTGCTGAGTCTCCAATGCCTAGCACAAAGTAGATGCTAGATCTGCTGAGATGTAGAACGGAAGGACAATTCTTGTACTGTTGCAGATAGTTTGATAATTTTCTCTTGCTTACTGAAGACTATTCAGTGGTGCCAAATTATCCACATTAGAGGCATTCAAGACCGCCGCCCCCACCCCCCATTGACTCCTGAAGTTAAGGATAGGGCTAAACCCTATATATCATATGTGATGGTTTTCTCCATGTACTCTGTGGTGGTGCCAATAGTATTGAATTTTGTCTGCCCTTCCATGTTCTATACCTGCTGTTCCCAATATATTCATACTCTCGTAATTTGGGGACATTATTGATAGGATAAGAATGATTTGAACACAGTACCATTGACCTGTTAACTTAGATGGCCACCGAGTGACTAGTACAGGGGGTAGCGTATACGTTGTCTAAATGTCACATAGAGGAGGAACTGGCATCTGGGGATGGAGCAGGACCGTGTGAGATTCCCTCACACTACAGAGTGGTGAACGATTGCAAACCTACCCATTGCTCATATCTGGAATTTTTCCATCGAATCCTTTTGGTCTGTGCTTGTCTGTGGGTGCCTGAAACCATAGAATGTAAGGCCACAGATAGAGGGACAACTTCATTCATATATTCATTCATGGAGCTGCTGCTTGGTCCTCCAATGCTCTCCACAAATGTCCAGTGGCAGAAGTTTACATTGCCGACTCTGTCAGTCAGGTGGATAATGGGTAAATTTTTGAAAAATATGTTTTCAGTTGTAAAAATACTGTACAGAGGGGTTACAGTTACATGAGCAAGGTCATGAGTACATTTTCTATCAAGCATTGTTACCTCCTCCTTTGTTTTCCCCCTACTCTCCCTTCCCTCCCACCTCCACTACACTCCACCCCCTCCCCCTTCCTGACTCCCTGCCTAAACTGTAAAGTTCATTTTTCAACATAGTGTCTTGTACATCTCATTGTTACAATGGGTCAACCTGTATCCCTATTTAAACATTTTGTTTTTTCCCTTCCCCTCCCCAAGCTAGAGAAGTGTATATACAAGATGCAGGGCACCTTCATCAAATACAGTGAAAACAGGGATTATACCATGGGGGACGAACATACAAAGAAACAAAAAAAAATCACATGGTACATTATAAATACATTAGGAACAATAGCAAGAAAGCAAAAACCACATGTGTCCCTATCTTGGGGTTCATTTCACTTAACATCATCTTATCTGACCTTTTTTGCTTGTCGCAGACATATACTAGTTATTGCAAATAAGGGAAACCATGGGACCTATGTTTCTTTGGGCCTGGCTTACTTCACTTAATATAATTTTCTCCAAGTCTTTCCACTTCCTAACAAATGGGGCAATGTCATTCTTTCTGATGGAGGCCTAGAATTCCATTGTATATATATCCTCTGCTGTGAAATGTGGTTCTATCAGCATCTGCCTCAAATCTTACATTATTGTGGATAAGATGATTTGAGATAATAAATTGAAAGCAAATGTTAAAGCTTTCCTGATCAATTGTCAATTATCAATTATCAGAATTATCAGTACTACTGTACCCTCACCAGGTAGTGTACAGATCCTTCAAAGCTCTTCCTAACAAACTCCCTCATCCTCCCAAGGGAGTCAAGGAAAACCAAGTAATTAGCCCAAAGGAGTGAATAAAATGTGAGCCTATGGGCCAGAAAGTGTGTTCTAAATCTCATTTTATTTTGGGGCTCAGGTGGCTATCACTTGCTCTTGGAGCCTTTCCTGCTCTCTGCCTTGTCCATTGGGCGTTGGGTGACTTGCTGTTTTTCTAGTACTTTTCAGGTACACATTGGATTATATTAGAAAATGACTTGTTGATGTCCTTAGGAGAAGTTTTGGGTGTGGTGGGGGTTGGATGAGGGGGGGAATGTCAATGTAGCTAGATCCATATTGCTTTTCCCAGGGGCTTGCATATACTAGACACTAGTGCAGCATAAATATGTATTTTTTGATTAAATCCTTTTAAAGTGATTGGCTTTAGGGAAGAGGTGAAATGAATAGCTCTTCTTTCTTGGCTTGGAACTATTTAATTACCTAATGCATTAAAAAAAAAAAGAGAGAACAGGATGTCCAGGCTCAGTGTGGTAGTCAGGAGCAGCCCCTCCCCTTCCTTCACAGACTTACTGCTCACCAGGCCACCTGCAGAGTGCAGCAAGCCCTTTCACATCTTAACATCCAACATCACAGCTGAGAAGAAGGGCTTTCATCTCACTGACACTTGTTCAAAATCAGGCCAGTTTTGCCTCCAGCAGATAGGATCTTCACAGACAGTAACGTGGCATAGTCAATCCCTTTGTAGATGACTGGAAGCTACAAGGAATTTCCAGGTTAACTGTTAACACAGGGAGGAGATTCACTATGGTGAGTCCCCTCACTCCCTAGGGTAGAGAACTTAGCTTCCCAATGACCTCTTATTTACTGACACTCCGATTTCCTTTAAAAACACTCAAAATACATCCGGATCTTCTATCTGCTCTCTCTCACGGTAGTCTTTTGATGTACAGAAAGAAGGAATCCGATTTCACAGTGTGTCTCTTGGATCGGCCTAAGTTAGAATTATTTGGGATGACTGTGAATTGCACAAGTTCTTTGGCCTCAATACAGACCTCTGAAATTAGAATCTCTTGGGATGAGACCTAAGAATCTGCATTATAACTCCTTTCCCAGATAATTTATAAGTACCATAAGGTTTGAAATTATTCAGTGATCTAAGAGGAGCCAAATTTAAAGTTAAGGATAGTCTGGCTTCAAACATGCCTGATTAGTAACCTCTGGGAGTTGCTAATCCAAAAAGCTTCTGTCCAAAAATACAGAATCACTTCTTAAAAATGAGAATTCTTGTTAGGGCTATTGCCCTATGCAACAAAGAGAAGGTGAGGAAGTACCGTTTTCCATCTTTTGGGTTAAGATCTGTGGGCGAAGTATCTTTAAACATCTAACAGAGGTGACTGACAATTACTGACTTCTTTTGGTAAAATGAGAAGGTCACAAATCCTTCTGATTTGAAAAAAAAACAAAAAACAGTGGTTTCTTTTCTTCATTGTCAGCCAAAAGTCACATCACCAAAGAAAAGCTGAAAAACCATTTAGATTCTCCTCGAATTCCTTAAACATCAGTGCAAAAAATAAGACTTTCTTCAAATGTTTTAGGTATGAAGTCACTCACAGAAATCAGCATTTGCTTTAAGGTATGGGAAAATCACTTCTCACTGACAGCCAAATGGATGACTTTCTTTCATTGGAAATCTGATCCAACAGGACATTTTATCTTTCCCTTTACCTGAGTGATCTTGTCAGTAGAAAGCGAAGGAGAAAGGTTTTCCTTATTCAGCAAAACAATAAATACAATTCTTTCCTGAGAATGAGATGACATAACCTATATCGACAGATAGTAAATAATTGCAGAATGAAAAAGCCTCAAAGAGCCCAGAATTATAATAGCAGAAAAAATGTGATTATACTTTTTTATATAACTGGTTATAACTGGGTTAAAAACAAAAAAACCCTAAACAACAACAACAAACAAACAGAAACCCTCCAGATAATTTTCCCTTTCTCATGGCCCCAATTAGATAGCAAATCTCAATAAAAATAATGTCTGATATCCAGAGAGTAATTTCCAGTATGCATGTTGTTCCTAAATAATGATGATGTACCACTTCATGAGATGAAATCTATTTATATGAAATGTGCACGCTAGGCAAATCACATACAAAAACAGTATGCATTCTGAAATTTTCCACATGTAAGTGTCTTCCAAGAACTAAACTGGGTGAACTATGTTTAGACAGGATCCTGACCAAATAGGAAACCAGTGTAGATTTCAAAGCCATTACCAAGTTTTTCCTTGACTATGCACATGTCAATGTACTCTGCATGTTCTGTGACCCTCATCCAGCTTGGGAGCTCCCCAGACCACGTGTATGCCCAGGCCCCCAGTTCTCTCTGAGACCTTCCTACATTCAGTGTCCTTCTTGGTGTCCATACCTGGGGATCTTAGAACCACATCCTACTTAGTGCATTCAGACCAAAGCTCCTGATTGCTCACCTGTTACGTTTCTTTCCCAGGATTCCCTCTGTCAGTAACTGGTCTCCAAGACATTTGAGTAAAGGATTATCAACGAAATAGATCTCTCTCTCTCTCTCTCTCTCTCTCTCTCTCTCTCTCTCTCTCTCTCTCTCTCTCTCTGTGAGTACTAAGATTTGAACTCAGGAGTTAGCACTTGCTAGGCAGTTGCTCTATTCTCCTATTTATGCCTTCACATACCTGGATGATAAATGTGCACCCCACCTATTGAGTGAGACAGGACTTCACTAACTTTTTGCTTGGACTGTCCTTACACCATGAGCTTCTTTCTATTTCTCCACTAGCTGGGATTATAGGTGAGGTCTACAAGGCCTGGAAATTAAATATATATTGGGTTGGTCGTGGGCCTTGAACTCTAGGCCTGGGCGCTGTCCCTGAGCTCTTCAACTCAAGAGGAACACTCTACCACTTGAGCCACAGTGCTACTTCCAGTTTTCTGGTGGTTTATTGGAGATAAGAGTCCCTCCCCCACAGTGTAACCCCCGCTTTCACTATATTTGATGTCAGTATAACATGTGGAGGAGATGGGGACAAACAAGTCGTTTAAGGATTCAGGTGGACCTGTTGCAACAATGAGAAGTACAAAATGTCATGTCAAAACCAGCTTTACAATGTCGGTGTGGGGGGGGGGAGGGGGGGAATGATTGGGTGGGGGGGAGGGGGGAGGCTGGGAAGGGAGGTGAAGGGTAAACAAAGGAGGAGCCTGCAATGCTTGGTAAGAAATGTATGCTTATCCTGCCCGTGTAATTGTAACCCCTCTGTACAGTATGTTCTCAAATAAAATAAAATAAAATTTTTTAAAAAAAAAGAGTCTCATGGGCTTTTCTGCCTGGGCTGGCTTTGAACCTCAATCCTCAGATCTCAGCCTTCTGAGTAGCTGGGATTATAGGCATGAGCCAACAGTGCCTGGCTCAATTAAATATATTTTAAAAAAGAATGTTTAAATAATCCAAATTAACAATTAAATTTTGCTGTCAACAATTGCTCATAGATTTACTGGTCATTTGAATCTTTCCAAGGGGTCATGGCTACTTTAATAAATTAAAAATTCAATATGCCTATATATAATCCTGAATCAAGTAGTTCTATTTTTGATGATACATTCTAATAACATAATTACAGTAAGTAGAATAGCTATTGAATATTTATTTTATGCTATGCTATTTAAAATATCTGTCTTATTATATTATTGAAATAATTCTTCAAGACACATTTAGTATTTTAATTTTATACATCAAAAATGGAAATATGAAAAAATTGACAGAACTTGCTTATGATAAAAGTTGGAGAAGCCAAATTTGATCCAGGTATTTTGATGGCACCATGTTTATCACATAGCTTTTCTGCATAAATCTAAGTTTAAATTATGAGGTGTTTTTCTCATAACACTGTTATTATAAACTTGGAAAAGTTGGACATACCCACTTGTCAAGGTATGAAAGATAATCAGAGTATTTTCTTATGGAAAGACATCAATTTATACTATAGTGTTTCCACTGTAGTGTGCTTTGGCTAAAAATATATATGAAGTTCTCTTTGTTTGGCATAAACTGATGACCCATTCCAAGGCATCTGGCAAGTATTTCTTGATTGACCGAATCAAGTGATGAATATGTATGCATAATTAAAATGTTAGAAAGGTATACCACAAACTTTTAGCCGTATTGATCTGTGGGTTGTGGGATTAAGAGTGAAGTTTATTTGGAGTTACATATTTTAGTTACATTTAAATGTTTCTATACTGAGAATATATTTAGTAATCATTAAAGAAAAGGACTTAATGAAAGCATTTGGGTCTATCTTAACTACACCCTTGCCACCCCCCCCCCTCCCCCACTGCACACCGGATATGAGATTTCTACCGTTTTATGTGTTCAGTTTCAGCAAAGCAACTTGACTTTGGCTCACTTTGCCTTACATTCTATTCATTATGGAACACTGTATTCTACTGTAGTATATCATATCATATCATATCTATCTATCTATCTATCTATCTATCTATCTTATTTTGTGCTGGTCCTGGGGCTTGAACTCAGGGCCTGAATGCTGTCCCTGGGCTTTTTTTTTTTGCTCATGGCTCCTGCTTTACCACTTGAGCCACACGTCTACTTTGATTTTCTGGTAGCTAATTAGAGTGTTATGGACTGTCCTGCATGTGCTGGGTTCAAGCTTCTTTGTAGCTAGGATTACAGTTGTGAGACACCAGCACCCAACTGTTTTTTGTTTAATTTTTAATTTTTTTTAGTATCCTATTTGAACTGGGGGTCTTATGCTTACTCAGATTTCTTGTTCATCTGGTGCTTTACCACCTGAGCCATGCCTCAGGACCTTGCACTTGCTCGTGGATAGTCTACTACTTGAACCATGACCCAGTCAAGTTTTGCTTTTGTTATTTTTCAGATAAAGTGTCATAGTTTTGTCTACTACTAGTCTCGGACTACAGGCCTTCTACTTATGCCTTTTGCATATCCAGAATCACAGATCTTTACCACCATGACCAGCTTTTTTGTTGAGATAAAACCTCACTAACTTTTTGCCTGGGCTGGAGTTGAACCGCAGTTCTTTCAATCTCTACTTCCCAAACAGCTGAGCTGGGTGTCACCATGTCTAGCCTTAGTATACATTCTTACATTAATTTTGATTTTTGAAAATATTTCACTAGATATTTATTTTGTTGCTTCCCCTGATTATCCCTGCTTCTAGAATCTAATAATTGCAGTTAATATAATGGGAATAACTGATAATATCCATATATACACATATAACAAAAACGTTTCTGTTCAACTAATCTTTACAGTTATCATAATGGGTACCTTCATTATTATTTCCATTTTGTAGATAAGCAAACTGAAGCAAAGAGATGTTATGTAAACTGGCCAATGTCATTAGGTAAGAAATGGCAAAATAGCTGTGGGTAGGAACCAATAAAGCAGAAGAGCAAGTTGAATACTTTTCATTGGCTTTGATCAGTTTAGAAAAGCACCTTGGAGACATTAGGCCATCAAAAATAAGTGACCTTGACTTCAGCAATAGCTTGTGAATTATCACTAGGTTATTCAACACTCATCTGCCTTTAATGTAGTCCAAGTGCAGGCTAAATGACTTTGCGTATCTGTTTGCCAGGGAGCCTTGACATCAGTGTTTGCGTCCAACCGTTTAGAAGTATATTTTCCCAGATAAATTAGGAATTGTTTCTCATTTGGATTCTGACACAGATGGTCCAATTAAGAGTTTGTTTAGGCAGGCTACATACTTATTATGTACTGTACACATTTAAACATCCCCAGCTTACCTGGAGCCATAATGATCCTCTAGAGACGTGCATGAAAGATGTAGATTCTGAACTTTATTCCCACTGACTCAATCAGAACTTGTTTCAAAAAGGGGGCTCAGGGGCTCAGGAGTCCTAAAGGCCTGGGTTTGGATCCAAGCTCATTCTTTATTAGTAAGGAGTCTTTGGCAAATTATTGAATATTCTGTTTGTTTGTTTAACTTCATTATCTTCATAGGTAAAATGTTAATAACTATATCTACTTCTTCATAAGGTTTTGGTAAGAATTACATTAGAATGGAAATCATTACAATTACATTTTAATAGTAGCTTAGAAATAATTAGTACTTATAAAGTATTATCTTTTCATTTTTATTTCCTTATAAAATATTTTCCTTTTTATTTCCTTCCGATACTCAAGTTTGAACTGAAGGCATCACACCTGCTTAGGCTGAGTTATACTCAGACACTCAGTCACACCACTGAGTCACACCTCCAGCCCTGGTTCTCACAGGTTATTTTTAGGATAGGGTCTTGCTCCCCACCTGGGCTAGCACATGGACTGTGACCAACTTTATGCTTCCTGTAGATGTGCTGAGATCACAGACTGCCTCCAAGTCTAGCTTCTCCCCATGGAAATAGCACCTCTGGGCTGGCCTAGAACTGGGATCTCCAATCATTCTGGCATATATCTTGGGATGTCAAGCAAAGGCCACTGTGCCCTGATGTGGGTTGAGAAGGGGTCTTGTGAACTTTTCTACCCAGCATATCCTTGACCTGTGATCTTCCCCATCTTAGCCTCCAAGGTAGCATTAGTCACCAGCACCTGACTCTGATTATCTTACTATTCTCAAGAATAGAGTAGTTCTCACAAAGGAAATTCTCAATTGATTTAGTTAGACACTATGAATTCTCCTAGTTAGTGGAGTGCCAGACGAGATTTAAGTCCAGAGTCTGGAATAGAAGTCATCTCACCTTGTGGTCCCCAAGGTTGTTATGCAAAATCAGAATCACCTGGCTCAGCAAACCAGCACCTTGCATCAGCCAGTTGCTTGGACCTTCACTCAATAGCATATGGAGACCCAAAGGTCTTTTGTGTTTAGTCATGACCAAGACTGAAAACAATAAATGAAGTTGAGCTTCAGTTATCTTGCGATCCATAGAGTTGGGAATTGGTCATTTTTCTGTCTTTTTTGTTTTTAAATATCTACTACCTAGTACAGTGCTGATAGGCAGAGGTATGGAGATATAATAAAACCTATACCAATTATGTTGCATAATTAATATGTAATAAACCAATTTTGATTAAGCTGGGCATCAAATAGACTCAATAATGCTTGCATTGTCTTCATTGGAATGATGGAAGGATCTTTGATAAAGTCTCGTTTCACAGGGCATCGAAAAGCCAGAAGCTATTAGGTAAAATAGGATTTTATGCATATATTAATTTGTTTATTCCAGTGTATTTTCCTCTTGTCCTTTCAACATAGATGATTTCCCATTTTAGACTACTTATCAGTAGATCAAGTTCATAGAAACAAGTTCTAGCACTACTGAGGCTCAAAACCCTCCTTTACATTTCTCAGATTAAATCTTGCTCATTTTATTTTCTAGCTCAGAATTAAAATGCCACCCAAGGACCCAAGATCCACTGGCTTCATGCACATTAGGTTCCATATCCATGTTCATCTTTGTACCTGTTCATGCCTCAGGCATGAAGATGAGTTTCAGAACTGTGTGACCCCACATCTCAAATCTCTACCTGCCATTCATGTAACACAATCAGTTTCAGGCGACCTTACTGTCTTCTGTTATAACTGAACTCTGATTTAAAACACCCAGATGTGCTATGTCAATCCCTGCCAGTGGCTTATCATTCAGCTCTTTTGAAATCTAGACATCTGTGGGAAGAGTCCCAGGGGCAGCAAGCCCAGGCTTCTATTAAAAATAAGTCTTCCAGGAGAAGAACATCAAAAACCTCCCGAGAACTAGACAGGCAATGAGATGTGGGTATTGGCGTTCAGTGTGCTCATAATTCAAATGACTTCACAATTTTTCCATCTGTGTGCTGCTTGAGTAGCCCTTGATCCTCAGCAGAGAAGGATAGAGAGGTAAAGCTGACGGTGTTGAAATGTCTGCTCCCAAATCCTACAAAGCTGACAGCCCAAACCAAGGTGAGGTTGGCCAGCCCAGCTCAGCCTTCTCTACAAAACTGTTCATTTCCATCCAGGTTCACTCAGAGCTGCCTTATGGGTGGGAATTAAAAAAAAACAACAATTCATGAGAAAAAAATGGATAGAAACTTCATCAGAGAAAGGAGATAGAATTAAATGATTAACTCTATTTCCAGTGCAGAATAGTCTTCTAGGATGTGTGGAGACTCAGAGGAGAAAAGCCAAAATGAAAGCTTTCAATGTTGAAAGCAGAACAAACCTTCTAAAAGCCAAAGCAAGAGGCCTGAGGAGCCTTCTCCTACCTTCTGTGGTCCCAGTCTGGACGGTGCCTTTCACTGGACTGAAGTACCATAGTGTGTCCTGGGTGAGGATTCTGATTCCTGAAAGGGACACCAGGAGACACTGCAGGTTAGGGAGAGTCATCCAGTTGTTCCTAAAGATGAGCAGGACAGAAATACATAGTGTAAACCACGCATTTCTAGAAGGAAACTTCCATACCAGGGATCATCCCTTCCTCCTGGAGAAGAGATCTAATGGGTGAGAAAGGGCTGTTCCATAACACACCACATGTGCCCTGAATCGCTGGCTGTCTCCTTCTCAGACTATGCCAGGACCCGTGCAAACTGGAGCAATTGGAGTCTGTCCCTTCCCAGGGCCTGGCAGCGTCCTAGGGTGGCTACCAAGGGTCTGGGTGTGACTGCCTCTTTTCACAGGAAAGTAATGCATTTGATTGTTTCCTTCTAGGGTATTAGGGAAGCAAAAGAGGCAGCTCCTTATTGAAGGGTAAGAGGCAAAGAAAGACAACATTTTATCATTATTTTTTCAACCACGGAATTACACAGCTTGCTTGGGGTCAGACACCCAGAGAGCTTCCATCTCTTGTTCACTTCTTGACCATTTGCCAACTTCAGAGCTGATTGCTAGAGAGGAGGGGAGAGAGCAAAGGAAGAAGAAAAGGGAAGCACTGTGGATGAGAACAGCAACTAACACCAGGGTGGAGAGTCAGTTTCGGACACACAGTGGTAGGAACAGTTCTTTGCAGATTTCCATTTCAAAAACCAAACTGGACATTTAAAAAATATTCTTCTATTGAAAAGATGCTGTACAGAGGGTTTACAGTTACATGAGTAAGGTAATGAGTACATTTCTTGCTGAGCATTGTTACTCCCTCCTTTGTTTTTCTCCTACTATCCCTTCCCTCCACCACCTCTGCCACCTCCTCTCCATCCCACAGTGGACATTTTGGCAGGTAAATTATCTGACTTGTCATGATCCCTGGGTTATACAAAGGTACATATTCAGTACCAAGATATCCGAGAACATATTCTAATACATTTAGTAATGAACATAGGCAGGTCAAAGGGATCTTTTCAGAACACTTCTAGAGAGTAAAGGTTCTAACATTGTCTGCAGCATTTCTTTTCATTACGCTGCTCTTCTAAATTCAAGGGCATGCCACTTTGTCAAAACTTGGAAGGGAATGTGAATGTAACAGTGACTCAATTCACTAAGAAAAACAAAAGCTCATAAAGTATTAGAAACAAATCAACCCAATGTTTCAAACTCACACAACTCAGTAGACCTGTGTGGAAACAGCCATACTCTCTTCCCCAGGCTTGGAGAGCTCCGATGGGCGCAGCAGAGGCTCATCCAAAAGACCATAGTCTCTGCTCATTGAGGGGGTTTATCGCTTGACTCCACCTTGAGATAAGTTCCTAAACTAGATGGTTCTCTGTTGACTCTCTTTTAAAGTGGCAATATGCAGCATACCCATCTCTCAAGAGCTGTTGTGGCTATTGAATGTGATCAATACGGTCACCAATTTAATAGAAATGATTATCATTTGATAGTATTGTGTTTTGAATTCGGAGAGTTAAGCTGGCCAGGTAAGCACCCTTCCATTTAAGCCAGGCCTCCAGCCTCTTTTGCTTTATTGTTCAAACATGATCTCCTGTGTATGCCAAGCTCAGCCCGGACTGTGAGGTTTCTATTTATTATCTTCTATAGCTAGGAAGACAGATGCACACAGATTTGGAGGTAGAGTCTCTGTGGGTTTTTTTTTTTTTTGCCAGGGCTGGACTTGAATCAAGGTCCTCCAAATCCCAGCCTCTCAAGGAGCTAAGATTACAGGCACAAACCACCACACCCAGCTAACATATATTACTGTTATTAGCAAAGGTTCTAAACTATTCAACAGACAAGAAGAAGAAGAATATTAGCTCATAATCTATCACTTCCCTGTAAGGCAGGCGCTGTGCTCTGCACTTTAAATAGAAGAATTCTCACTCACATCTATGAGGAGGGCATTTTATCATGCACATTTTACAAATGAGAAACAGATGCAGAAAATTTCTAGTAACTCCTCCAAGGTCATATGCAGGACATAGAAAAGCAGGGATTTCACACTAGCATTCTGAATCACATTTCCAGAGTATAGAGGTCAGATGCCCATTAATGCTTAGGACCAACCCACCAGGGGTCTCAGGAAACTTGATACTTGAATTGTTTGGGAAGCTGAACTGTAATGTTTTCAAATGTCAACTAGCAAAGAATTGATGTTGCCTCTGATGTGATATAGGACCACATTTTCCCAATAAAATTATACCTTGGGAGATGAAGGGAAGACCTGTGGTAACAGTTACTAGTGCATAAAAAACCTGCACCCATTTCACTGTCTTTAGTGTTGGTATAATTTGTGGAGGGGAAGGGCAAAAACAAACTGTTTAACTAGGGATACAGATAGACCTATTCAACAATGAGATGTACAAGACGTTATGTCGAAAAACGATCTTTACAACTTTGGTGGTGGTGGGGCGGGATGGGAGATGGGAAGGGGAAACAAAGGAGGAGGCAACAATGCTTGATAAGAAATGTACTCATTACCTTGCTCATGTAACTCCTCTGTAAGGTATTTTCACAATAAAAAATTAAAAAAAAGAAAAGTGATAAAAACAAAGGAAACAAAAACAACCTATACCCACCATCCCATTGGTAACTCGTTCTTGTACCTTTAGCCCTGACCTTGGACTTCAGCCACAGATATTCTTTGATAGGTTCTTTTTTTTTTTCTTGACAGTTGTCACTGGCTCTATCTAAATGGTGCTGGTTGTGCTGTTAAGATCTGAAATTATCAAAACAACATTGAGATTCCACCTCACCCCAGTTAGAATGGCTATAATCAAGACTCTAATAACAACAGATGCTGGAGGGGATGTGGACAGAAGGGAACCTTACTACATTGTTCAACCACTTTGGAAAGCAGTATGGAGGTTCCTCAAAAGACTCCACATAGAGCTCCCCTATGACCCAGCAATCCCACTTTTGGGCATTTACCCAAATGATCACAAACAAGACCATACTAAAGCTACCAGCACAACTATGTTTATTGCAGCATTATTTACCATAGCTAAGATATGGAACCAACCCAGTAGATGAATGGATCAAAAAATGTGACACACACACACACACACACACACACACACACACAATGGAATTCTATGCCTCCATCAGAAAAAATGACTTCGCCCCATTTGTTAGGAAATGGAAAGACTTGGAGAAAATTATATTAAGTGAAGTGAGCCAGGCCCAAAGAAACATAGGTCCCATGGTTTCCCTTATTTGAAACAACTAGTATACGTCTAGGCAAGCAGAAAAGGTCAGATAAGTTGATGTTAGGTGAAATGAACCCTAAGAAAGAGACACAAGTGGTTTTTTCTTTCTTGCTATTGTTTCTAATGTATTTATAATGTACCATGTGATTTTTTTGTTTCTTTGTACATCCCTCCCCCACAGTATAACCCCTGTTTTCACTGTATTTGATGTTGGTATAACTTGGGGAGGGGACAGGAAAAAACAAACTGTTTAAATAGAGATACAGGTTGACCCATTATAACAGTGAGATGTACAAGATGCTATGTTGAAAAACAAATTCTACAATTTAGGCTGTGGTGAGGGAGGGAGGTGGGAGAGGGAGAATTGTAGCTGAGATGGGAGGGAAAGGATGGTATGGGTAAAACAAAAGAGGAGGCAATAGTGCTTGATAAGAATTGTACTCATTACCTTGCTCATGTAAGTGTAACCCCTCTGTACAGTATTTTACAATAAAAACTATTTAAAAAACAAGATCTGGGATTATATCTATCTCTTCAGAAGCATTACCTGTGGATGAAGTTCCCCTCCCTCCATATTTGCTCTGGCACAGTTCCTGTATCACAACAAATGATGATACTGGATGTAGTATCATTTATATCATTTATATATGATAGTTTTTATTATGTGATTTTTAGCAGCATCAGGGACACATTATGTACTTTTTTTATTTGGGGGGAAGTACTGGAAATTGAACTCTTGGTCTTTTATTTACTTATTTTTAAATTTTATTGTAAAGGTGATGTCAGAGAGATTACAGTTACATGAGTCAGGTAATGAGTACATTTCCTTTTGAACAGCATCCCTCCCTCCCTCATTCTTTCCCAGTTTTTCCCCTTCTGACTTCCCTCCCCCAAGTTGTATAGTCCATTTCCAACATAGTGTCTAGTGGGTTTCATTGCTGAGTTGGTTCATCCTTTGTCCCACCATTTCTGTGCTTTCCTTTCCCCTCCCCAAATCAGATAAACTTACATACAAGACAAAAATACAGAAATAAAAAAAAAAAAAACAGGGGGTTCCGGGAAGATGGCGGAGGAGAAGCTGGAATCTGAACAAGCTCTTGCATAGAAAACAGTTTCAGAGTTCCAGTGAACAGTCCCAAGCCAGAGAATCACACCAAGTGTGCCATCACAGGACAGAGAGTTAGTCAAGAGAGGGGAAGCCAAGCAGACACATCTGAGCGTCTGCCAGCAGCTGCTGCTGCGGCGGCAGGGTCACAGCGGCGACCGCAGCCGCGGCCATACCTGAGCGCTCACACAGAGAGTCCGGGACGAAGGAGCCAGACGCAGCGGGCGAGCGGATTCTACTCAACACCAGCAAGAACCGACAAGGAGCGGACAACTTCATCCTGCACTTTGCAGACCAGAGACGACCCAGGATCCAAGACTCGGCGTGAGTAGCCCCACTTCCTCACTCCTTCCCAGGGAGCAGAGGAGGGAAGGCCACCCCTCCCCCCCCCCAGCACCAGTGATCTCCATCTTGGACACCGACAAAGCTCGGAGGAGCGGCTAGCTCCAGCTCAGGCCTTGGAATAAAACGAGTCATTTAGCAGGTCACAAGAACTTAACGGCGAAGTGACCTCACAGACTCAGTTCCATCCAGGGAAAAGTCACCCAGCTCAGGCGCCAGCCATTGGAGTGGCTCTCCTCACTGGGTAACCAGAGCCAGAGGCTGCCCCTCCCTCTAGCAGCCACCACAATCAATTGAAAAACAGAAACTCTGAGAATGGCTCCAGGCTGGGTGCTGTGAGATTTTTTTCACAAAATAGCCCCAGGGAAAAGCTACTGTTTGTTGAAAGGCCTCAACTCTACCCAGAACCTAGCCTCATCACTGCATCCCCCTCTTTTGTGATTCTCAAAGCAGATCACCCTCCCAGTAAACTAACCTGGGAGGGGGAATCTCAAAATCTTGGGTAAAGCAGAGCATTTTTCTGCCTGTTCCAACAAACTGACTTAAGAAACCAATCAAGCCACAGGACCTCAAGCCGACCAGAGACTCCAACCACACTCTGGTTACAGACAAAAGGGAGATACAGGACTCTTCCCACCCCTCCCAAAAAAAAAAAAAAAAAAAAAAAACCAAAGAACTTTTTTTTTTTTTTTCTTCTTCTTTTCTTTTTTCTTTTTTTGTTTTGTTTTTTTTTTTTTCGTCCTATGTTACCTTATATATATAAAAAATTTTTTTTTGCTTTTCTAAAACTTTTATTAATCCTTAATTTTTGCCTCTTCTGAAAAAATAATTGTTTTCCATTAACTTTTTTTTTTTCTTTCTCCTCTTATAATTTTTATTTTAGGAATACGTGAATGTGTGTTTTCCTTTCTTTTCTTGTCTTCTTTCTCTTTTTCTTTCATTCTTAATTATCTTTTTGTTTTTTGTCTAGCTCTACTGAATTTCTGATCATTTCTTCTCACTCTCCTATCCTTTCCATCTTTTCCTC
Organism: Dipodomys spectabilis; assembly: GCF_019054845.1. Lineage (NCBI taxonomy): Eukaryota > Metazoa > Chordata > Mammalia > Rodentia > Heteromyidae > Dipodomys > Dipodomys spectabilis. The sequence goes on from NW_024870824.1 coordinate 13,971,383, forward strand.
TTTGTTCTTCTTTATATAACTTAACTCTTGTTCTGCACATCCTCAGATAAACCCGTAGTTAACCAGTAGACCCTATCCCCCATTGTGTACACACTTAATCCACAAACTTATTACTCAATTCAAAACCTCTGAGACTTAAATTCATTAATAGCAGTACTACCTCTTTATACCTATATAATATTTTAAGCATTTTTTTAAAGTTTTTCACATCTCCTCTATGTCCCTCCCTTTCTCTCAACATATTCATATTCCTCTATAAATAGATGGTCCTTTAATATCTAAAATAACATTAATTTTTACATTTCTTTTTTTTTTCTGGTCTCTTTTCATTCCCCTTTCCCTTTCTTCTTTTTCTCTCTCTCTCTACTTGCATCCTACCCACCCTATTTCCTGCATTGTGATTAGGACATAGTTAACTCTCCCTGTGCCTCCCCACACCAACCTATTCCTATTTTTTACCCACATCTCTCCCTAACCCTAATAATTTCTGGTTTTCCAAATTCTTCTCTGCGGTTCGAAGCCCTTTAACATATAGTTGTTTGATGTCGAATAGATGTATCTGTTGAACTAGAGTGTATCTGTAGACTATTGACAGTACAAATGCAAACTTTGGTTGATGGTTGCCTTAAGATAGTGTTCTAGCACAAAACTGGTGCTATCTTCATCTCAAATGGGCAGAGTAAGCCGGAAAAACACAAGAAAAATGGCAAATTCGGGTATCTCAATTCCCAATCTTGATAATCAGGGGTTAGAAGAGATAATGAATAATCCAGAGGAGAGTTCCCAAACAGCTCTACAAACACTGGTGGCAAACATGATAAATGAAAAGTTTGACAACGTACAAAGGACTCTGTATGAGCGTGATAGGGAGAGAGAGGAAGCATCCCAGAAGTTTATACAGGAATATCATAAGCGTGAGGAAGCTACTCAAAAACTGATACAGGATTTGCGTGAACAACTTGAAAATACTCAAAGAAAAAGGGAGGAATGGCGTGAGCAGGCTGAGAACACTCAAAGAGATCTGCAGGAATCCCACGAACGGGAGGAAGCTAATCAAAGAGTAATACAGGAATTGAGAGACCAGGTAGAGAACACACAAAGATCACTAAAGGCATTCATGGAATCCATTAACAAAGAGCTGAAGGAAGTCAGGGAGACCACAAAGGGAATGCTGAATGGAACCCAACAGAAGGAATGGGAGCCCAAAGAAACCATAACCAATCAACTAAGCGATTTGAGGACAAACACTGAACACCAAATTAAGGAAGTAAAGAAATTCATACAAGACCTAAAACAGAGCTTCAACAAAGAACTTGAAGCCATCAAAGCTGACCAACTAGAAGGAAAAGAGATAAAAAACAAAGTAGAGAGTCTTGACTGCAGGTTAGACCATGCAGAAGATCGAATCTCAGGGATTGAAGACAGCCTAGATATTATAGAGAAAGAACATACAACCATCCAAGACAAGTCCAAGAAGTATGATAGATCTATCCAACACCTGGAAGACACCATCAGAAGGCCTAATCTAAGGATAATGTGTGTAGAGGAGCACCTAGAAACAGAAGTTAATGGTCTAGGAAATTTGTTTAACAGGATCCTAGCAGAGAACTTCCCAAACATGCAAAAAGATAGGCCTGTCCAGATACAAGAAGCCTTTAGAACCCCAAATAGACCAGACCAGAATAGGACATCCCACCGCCACATTATAATCCACACAGGATCAACTCAGAACAAGGAAAAGATCCTTAAAGCTGTCAGAGAGAAAAGGGTAATCACTTATAAAGGGAAACCAATTAGAATCACCTCAGATTTCTCAGCAGAGACAATCAAAGCAAGAAGAGCCTGGAATGATGTATGCCATGCCCTAAAAACAAACAACTATCAACCAAGAATACTGTACCCAGCTAAACTCTCCTTCATAACTGAAGGCCAAATAAAAACCTTCCATAGCAAAGAAAAATTGAAACAATACATCTCCACCAAACCAGCCCTACAAAAGATTCTTAAAGATATCCTACACATAGAAAACCAACAAGACCGCAATAAAGGCCAAGAAACTGCACCCAAACTGAGAATCCAAGAACCATAGGAAGAACCCAGTTTTCGCAGCCCCCAAGAAGGTAGATAACATGGCAGGAACTCCCAAATACCTCTCAGTCCTATCTCTTAATGTTAACGGACTGAACTCTCCAATTAAGCGACATAGACTGTCTAGTTGGATTAAAAAACAAGACCCTTCTATCTGCTGCCTGCAGGAGTCACATCTTGCCCGTAAAAACAAACACATTTTCAATGTTAAAGGCTGGAACAAAATCTACCAAGCAAACGGACCGCATAAACAGGCGGGAGTTGCAATCCTAATATCAGATAAAATAGACTTCAAATTAAAATTCGTGAAAAGAGATAAAGAAGGTCGCTACATACTAATTAAAGGATCTCTCCTTCAGGAGGATCTTACAATTCTAAATATCTATTCGCCAAACAATGGAGCACCCAAATTTATCAAAGAAACACTACTTTCCCTCAAATCCCATATAGATCCAAAGACATTAATTGTTGGGGATTTTAACACACCACTCTCCCCACTAGATAGATCAACTCGGCAAAAACTCAACAGAGAAACCGCAGATCTAAACAGCTGCATAGATCAACTAGACTTAACAGACATTTACCGAACATTTCACCCAGCAGCATCAGAATACACGTTTTTCTCAGCAGCACATGGAACGTTTTCTAAAATAGACCACATTTTAGGCCACAAAGCAAACTTGTCTAAATTCAGAAACATTGAAGTTATACCTTGCATTCTCTCTGACCACAAGGGAATAAAATTAGAACTCAACACCAAAAGCCACCAAAGAAAGTCCGGTATCACATGGAGGCTGAACAACACACTGCTGAATCATGAGTGGGTCATGGAAGAGATTAGAAAGGAAATTCAAATGTTCATGCTATTCAACAAAAATGAACACACAAAATACCAGCTCCTCTGGGACACAGCAAAGGCAGTACTCAGAGGCAAGTTTATAGCTCTGAGCTCCTACATCAACAAATTGGAGAGATCTGAAACTAACAATTTAATGACACATCTAAACCTCCTTGAAAAAGAGCAGCAAGATAAACCCCAATCCAGTAGACGGAAAGAAATAATCAAAATTAAATCAGAATTAAATGAATTAGAATCCAAAAAAACTATAGAAAGAATCAACAAAACAAAGAGTTGGTTCTTCGAAAAACTTAACAAAATTGACAGACCCTTAGCAAATCTTATCAGAAAAAGAAGAGAACACACCCAAATTAATAAACTCAGAGATGAGAATGGAAACATCACCACGGAAACAACCAAGATTCAGAACATTATAAGGGAATACTTCTCAAAACTTTATGCTAATAAGTTTGAGAACTTGACAGAAATGGACCTTTTCCTAGCAAATATTGACATGCCAAAACTAAACCAAGATGAGTTAAACCATCTTAACAGGCCCATATCAAGCATTGAAATAGAAACAGCAATAAGAGACCTCCCAGCTAAGAAAAGTCCAGGACCAGATGGTTTTACAGCGGAATTTTACAAGGCCTTCAAAGCAGAGCTCACACCAATTCTCCTCCAACTCTTCAATGAAATTGAAAGAGAAAGCTCACTACCGAACACATTCTATGAAGCCATCATAACCCTCATCCCAAAACCAGGCAGGGACTCATCAAAGAAAGAGAACTATAGACCCATTTCTTTGATGAACATTGATGCAAAACTTCTCAACAAAATTTTGGCCAACCGACTTCAACAATTCATCCAAAAAATCATACACCACGATCAAACAGGATTCATTTCAGGGATGCAAAGCTGGTTCAATATACGCAAATCAATTAATATTATTCATCACATCAACAGGAGCAAGAATAAGAACCACATGGTTATCTCAATAGACGCAGAAAAAACATTCGACAAGATCCAACACCGCTTTATGATGAAGGTTTTGGAAAAATTAGGAATCCATGGAACATTCCTCAATACAATAAAGGCTGTATATGACAAACCTACAGCCAGCATTATACTCAATGGTGAAAAAATAAAGCCATTTCCTCTTAACTCAGGAACAAGACAAGGATGCCCACTCTCTCCACTTCTCTTCAATCTAGTATTAGAATGCCTAGCTACAGCAATAAGACAAGATGCAGACATAAAGGGGATCCAAATAGGGAAAGAAGAAATAAAACTCTCCCTCTTTGCAGATGACATGATCTTGTACTTAAAGAATCCCATAGACTCCACTCCCAAATTACTCAAGCTGATTCAAAACTTTGGCAAAGTAGCAGGTTATAAAATTAACCCCCAAAAATCAATGGCTTTTCTGTATGCCAACAATGAGAAAAGTGTGGCTGAAATTAGGAAAGCAACTCCATTTGTAATAGCCCCACAAAAAATAAAATACCTAGGAATTAACTTAACTAAAGAAGTGAAGGACCTCTATGATGAAAACTTTAAAATCTTGAAAAAGGAAATCAACACAGAACTTAAAAAATGGCAAAACCTCCCATGCTCCTGGATTGGAAAGATTAACATCGTGAAAATGGCAATACTTCCCAAGGCTATCTACAAATTCAACGCAATACCTATCAAAATTCCACCCTTATTCTTCAAGGAAATAGAAGAGGCAATCCAAAAATTCATATGGAACAATAAAAGACCCCGAATAGCAAAAACGCTCCTCAACGGAAAGAACACTGCTGGAGGAATATCAATACCAAATTTCAAACTCTACTATAAAGCCATAGTAATCAAACCAGCTTGGTATTGGCATAAGAACAGACCTCAGGACCAATGGAATAGAATTGAAAACCCAGAAATGAACCTACAGACCTATAGCCATCTAATCTTCGATAAGGGAGCTAAAACAATAGAATGGAAGACAGACAGCCTCTTCAGTAAATGGTGCTGGCAAAACTGGTTAACTACATGTAGAAAACTAAAGCTAGATCCTTATATATCACCCTGCACCAGAATCAACTCCAAATGGATCAAAGACCTTGAACTCAAAGCAGACACTCTGAAAACATTACAGGATGGAATAGGAGAAACCCTGGGTCTCCTTGGCTCAGGCCGAAATTTTCTGAATAGAGACCCGGAAACACAACAAATCAAAGAAAGTTTGGACAAATGGGATTGTATAAGGTTGCAGAGCTTCTGCAGGGCAAATGACATAGCTAGCAAGATCAATAGAAAGCCCACGGACTGGGAGAAGATCTTTACTAGCCATACAACGGACAAGGGTCTCATATCTAAAATATACTTGGAACTCAAAAAATTAAACCACCCAACAACAAATCCTCAAAGAAACAACTGCCCAATAAATAAGTGGGCGAAAGACTTAAAGAGAAACTTCTCTGAAGAAGAAAGAAGGATGGCCAATAGACACATGAAGAAATGTTCAACATCCCTAGCCATAAAAGAAATGCAAATCAAAACAACATTGAGATATCACCTCACTCCAGTTAGAACAGCAAAAATCAAGAACTCTAACAACAACAGATGCTGGAGGGGATGTGGACAGAAAGGAACCTTACTTCATTGTTGGTGGGAATGTAAACTTGTTCAACCACTTTGGAAAGCAGTATGGAGGTTCCTCAAAAGACTCCACATAGAGCTCCCCTATGACCCAGCAATCCCACTTTTGGGCATTTACCCTAATGTTTACAAAAAAGACCACACTAAAGCTACCAGCACAACTATGTTTATTGCAGCATTATTTACCATAGCTAAGATATGGAACCAACCCAGATGCCCCTCAATAGATGAATGGATCAAGAAAATGTGGTATATCTACACAATGGAATTCTATGCCTCCATCAGAAAGAATGACATTGCCCCATTTGTTAGGAAATGGAAAGGCTTGGAAAAAATTATATTAAGTGAAGTAAGCCAGGCCCAAAGAAACATAGGTCCCATGGTTTCCCTTATCTGCAATATCTAGTATAGGTATGAGTCAAGCGGAAAAAGTCAGAGAAGGTGATGTTAGGAAAACGAACCCTCAAATATGTATTTTAATGTTTTTGTTTCTTTCATGCATGTGTTTCTAACGCATTTATAAGATTATTTCTTGGTTGCTTTGTATGTCCCTCCCCCACAGTGTAACACCTGCTTTCACTATATTTGATGTCAGTATAACATGTGGAGGAGATGGGGACAAACAAGTCGTTTAAGGATTCAGGTGGACCTGTTGCAACAATGAGAAGTACAAAATGTCATGTCAAAAGCAGCTTTACAATGTCGGAGGGGGGGGAGGGGGGGTATGATTGGGTGGGGGGGAGGGGGGAGGCTGGGAAGGGAGGTGAAGGATAAACAAAGGAGGAGGCTGCAATGCTTGGTAAGAAATGTATGCATTATCCTGACCATGTAATTGTAACCCCTCTGTACAGTATGTTCTCAAATAAAATAAAATAAAATTTAAAAAAAAAAAAAAAAAAAAAAAAAACAGTGACAACATGGAATAAAGCAAAGAAAAAAAGGAAAGACTAAAGAAAAAAGAAACACAAACATTATAATAAAAATCCTCTTACTTCATTTCTTGGAGTTCATTTCGATAAGCATCATTTTATATGATTTTATGCACATAGCTATTGAACCCTTGAGATCCTCTAAGAATAGTCTCCTTTGTTCTCACTGTGTGAATGATCAGATTGCGGTTTAATTAATCATATCCAGATATAATTATTTCTCTTTTACTGTCCATTGGGTTTAGTTGTAGATTTATAGGCACATTCTAGCTATTATGAGGGAAAACATGTAGTCCATGTTTCTTTGGGTCTGGCTTATTTTGCTCAGTATAATTTTTTCCCAAGTCTTTCCATTTCCTTATGAATGGGGCAATGTCATTCATTCTGATGGAAGAATAGAATTCCATTGTGTTTATGCCACACTTTCTTGATCCATTCATCCACTGAGGCGCATCTGGGTTGGTTCCATATCTTAGCTATGGTAAATAATGCTGCAATGGACAGGTCATGCTGCTGGCTTTAGTGTAGCCTGATTTGTGGTCAATTGGACAGATGCCTAGGAGTGGGATTGGTGGGTCATAGTCCTTTGAGGAACCTCCAACTGCTTTCCAGAGTGGTTGAACATTCCCACCAACAGTGTAGTAGTGTTCCCTCTTGACCACATCTGTTATTGCTAGTTTTCTTGGGATAAGGTGGAATATTAATGTTGTTTTGATTTGCCAAAGATGTTGAACATCACTTCATGTCTCTGTTGTCCATTCTAATTTCTTCTTTGGAGAAGTCTCTTAGTTTCTTTGAGGATTTGTTTTTGGGAGATTTAATTTTTTTTGAGCTCTGAGTATATTTTTAGATAAGTGGTCCCTGTCTGATGAATAGCTAGAAAAGATCTTCCATTCTGTGGGCTTTCTATTTATCTTGCTTGCTATGTCCTTTGCCATGCAGAAACTCTTCAGCTTGATGCAGTCTTATTTAGCTAGCCTTCCTTTGTTTTGTTGTGATTGTACATCATTACTTAGGAACTTTTGATCTGTGCCAGGGAGCCTAAGTGTTTAACCTGTCCCTTCCTGTAATATTTTCAGAATTTCTGGCTTTTTGTTTGCTAGTCAAGTCTTCTACTTACCACCTGAACCACCACAGTCCTAAAGCATGTACTTTAAAACAAGCACATGTATTTAACTCTGAAACACACACACATACACGATACATCCACCACACACACACACACACACACACACACACACACACACACACACACACACAAACACACCTTTAGGAGGATTTCAATGTGAACCTATGCCTGCACATTGCTTCAGGAAATTTTATTTGTGGATGAAATCTTGTTGATGTGTGAAATCAACTATTTCATACATAGATTAAAAACAAATCAAAGAGACTTATTGATTTGTAAATGACTTGTTGAGGGTCACAGAGCAAGAGGTCATGTGACCAATTATCTTCCAATGACAGTTTCTGATGTTTATCCATGGACATGTTTGTCCAGGGCATGAACTCAGTCGATAGCGTCGGTTCACTGGTGTAATGGTCCAGTCACCCAATATATTATTGGTTTCTATGCCCAGAGTAGTCTTTGATTTGTCTCAGATCATTGCGACTTAATGACATTAGTGCCATGGAGAGGGTGTGGCCCAGGCCATGTATCATCTTAAACGTGCTAGGTAGCAAATGAAACATAGAAGGGTTAAGATAAGCATAAAAATAGGTGGTGAGGTGTGTGATGTTTAATGAACAGATGCTTAACCTGAGACTACAATCAGCTCAGAAATGGTAGGGATGGGGAAGGAGGTGGACCAGGGGGAAGCAAGCTATTTCCACAGAGGAGGCGTCTCAGTTCAGCCATGAAGAATTTCAGCCCAGTCGTATCAAGTTTCTTATTTTTTTTATTCAGAAGAAGCCATTTATCTGAGTTATAATGCAAATAACCCAAATGTTTAAATAAGTCCAAATGTTTTGAGGCTGTCCGTCAGTTCAAAGGAGTGCTTTCACACAGCCTGGGTGACCCACTTTGGGGGTAAACATACCGCATGTGCAGGCTATCAACTTGCAAATCTTGGGGCAGAATAGGACTCACACTTAAACACACTTTAGATCATATCTGATCATCCTCACCTCTTTGCAGAGCAGGAAGTGAGCCCCCCCACAAGAGGAGAGAACTTATAACATTATATAACATTACTTCAGTAGCCCACCTAGAACACCATTTCCTTTTACCATCAGGTTTTGGTGAGGTATCTATCTGGACTTAATGAATGGTCTTTGGGGAGGTATATTTGAGGGCTAAAGTGGATGATTGGGAGCATTAAGCCAACATACCAAGGAAGGAAATTTTGTTTTTCTTAAATTACAGACCTTGACAGCTTCCCCAAACCCCAGTGCCAACTGATATTGCAGTTGCTATGGTAACAGTGTCACTAAGGGACAGTCTCTATCTACCAAGAGGCTGGTGCTGATTTAGTGGCTAAATGTCCTGGATGGTGCTTATTTTTTTTTCTCCTCACATATAACTCAGATAGGCTCCTGTGTCTCACCTATGAATGACTAGGTCAGCTCAATGATGCCACACATGTCTCTTTCTAGTATCATGTAATAGCCGGTTTCTGAATCAGGTCATCCCTTGGAGAGCATTTGGTCCAATCATTTCATTTAGAAGCAGAGGACACTGAAGCCCAGAGGGAGCGTGGTTGCACAGGGAGTTAACAGCCGAGTTGGAGCCTGTCCAGGGCTCTGGTGTTCTACTCAGGGCCTTTTGGACTTGAGGCAAGCCTTTGTGCTGCCTCTTTCCTGCCAACTCAGCTTCATGAATACAGTCAACAGAGGGTATGACATGAAGCACAGAAAGCTCCTTATTGATTGGGAGGCCACAGTAAAGGGTTATTTTCCTGGTTTTGGTGCTAGCAGTATTCTCCCTGCAGAGGGAAGGAAGAGAGGGAGAAAAAAAGAGGGAAGGAGAAAGAGACACAGAGAGAGAGAGAAACATACACACACAGACTTTTCTACATAAATTTCTCTCAGTAATATATCTTGCCCTTCACCATGTTAACAGACTGTAGATGTGCATTCAACTAAACAGAAAGGGCTCACTGTTGTACAATCCCATGAGTGTGTTGTTACAAGCATACCATGATTACTTAGAGCACTTGCTCAGCATGATTGAATGCTTTGCTAATACACCAGGTAAATATCTTCCTACAGGGGATATCAGAACCCTAAGAAACAAAGATTGTGGAGCTCCTGAGAGAATTACAAACATGGTGACTTTAGACTTCATAATAACGGATAGGCTTTTATATTTTATTTCCTGCCTCAGCATTTATATCTTTCAACTGTTCGTAAAGAACAGGAACAAGTACAGCAGGTAAAGATGTCCAAATTTAAAATCAAACTTTGCCTATACTCACAACTGAATGGGCCATTTAGGGAGATTATGGTGAGACTGTCATTGGATCAATTTGTGGGTTTTTATTCACTGAGTGATTTCAATTGGCAATCAACCACATTGTTAATTGGCTATACTGGCCATCCTACCATCCATCTGGTGGTAGAAAAGGAAAGGAGGTGGAAGGAAGTGGCTTCATTCACTGATTATTAAGAAGGTAGAGTCAATTAAGGATGTGTGGTGATTTGATGTAGGCAGGAAGAGAAGAGCTGAAGAAATCTTGGGCTATTGTTAAAACACTCATTCTTCAATGTGCTCCTCCTGATTTTGCATCCTAAAATATATTTGCAGAAGAAAAGAAAGACATGTTTGTATGCTCAAATAAGTTATAATGCTGCAGTGTGCCTCTCTGGAAACTTCCTCCTAGTTTACAAATTGAATGAAATAGAACTACCCAACATCTTCTCATAGACTGATGTACCTATCTGTGTGTTGGGTATTGAGGAAATGAGAAGCTGGTGGTATGTACATATTGTCTACTGCATCCCAACATGTTACTTATAGCATGATTAAAAAGTAGTGTAGCCAAATACCAGCAGCTCGAGTCTCTAATCCTAGCTGTTCAGGAGACTTAGATCTGAAGATCATGACTCAAAGCCAGCTTTGGCAGAAAAATCTGTGAAAATGAGGTCCATGGTTCAACTTGTTATTTAAGCACCTATCTTGAGTGAAAAGGCAATGCAAGAACTTCAGGCCTTGAGTTCAAGGCCCGGTACACACATACATGCATGTGCATACACACACACACACACACACACACACACACACACACACACACAGTCAATTTAAAAAAATCACTCCAATCAACATGATGAACATAGCCATGATTCTTCCTACCTTTCTGTAATTATTTCCAGCCCTTTCCTGTCCTCTTCCTATGGTCACCCTTCAGATACTTCTTATCTGCTTTCTGTTACTATACATTTTTATTATATAGTAAGTATAATATTATGTAATATAAATATTAAAATATGATAATATAATTAATATACTCTGTACTATCATATAAATACAATCTTATGCATTCTCTCATTCAGTCTTTCTTCACCAAGCAAACTTATTTTGAGATTTATCGATGCTTTTCCATGACTAACTCATTATTATTTTCCAGTAATGAGTTTGAACTCAGGCCCTCAACTTTGTTTGGCTGGGCTCTTCCATTTAAGCCATACTTTCAGCTTGGATTTTTGGTAGTTATTTTGAAGGTGGATTGTTTTGGACTCTTCTGCTCAAGCTGGCATTGAACCACTATCGTGAAGATCCCAGTTTCCTGAGCAGCTAGGATTCCACACATTAGCCACCCACACCTGGTGAGTTTATCTCTTTTCATTGCTCATTGGCATTCCAGTGTATGGATTGTACAACTTGTTCCTCCATGCATCTGAATTTAGATGATCTGTTCAAATTTTCACTATTTCAAACAAAATAGCTATATACAGTTGTTTGTAACTATATGCTTTCCTTGGCCAAATACAGTGGTCATTTTGCATAATAAGCATATTTGACATTAAAAAATTCCATGTGACAGTTCTAGCCCCTCCTCCCCCCATATCCACAGAGGTCGGGGGGAGAATACTGTCACTCTACATATTTTTCTTTCTCTCACTTTCCCAGTACTGAGGCTTGAACTCAGGACCTTATGCTTGTTTGGCAAACAGTACCACTGAGCCATACCTCCAGCTTACCTTCTGTTGTGTGTGCTGGTTATTTTTGACATAGGATGTTTCCTGCCTTGGTACATGCCTGGATCATGATCCGGCTGTTTTAGGCTTATTCTGGAGAGAGGGAGTCTATGGGTTTTTCTGCTTGAGCTGGCTTGGAACCATGATCCTGCCAATCTCAGCCTTCCACACTGCTTGGACAACGTGTATACACCACTGATGTCTGGCTTTTTAATGTAGTTCACATGTATATTTCCTCCAAATCTATACACACACACACACACACACACACACACACACACACGACATCTATCTCTCTAGTTGGATCTGATTTGTTCAAGTTTCACTTATAATTTTGCAAGTATATGCAGGAAAGAAAATAGTTCCAAGGAGCTCCAAAAGCTCCTCAGGTTAGGCTGGTTTTCTGGACAGTGTGTGCCCATTTGTGACTGTTTCCTTCTGAAACATATAGAAGATTTCACCAATGACTTCTAAGATAATGCATTTCATATGGTTTGTTAATTATGCATTCAATTTCTATAATAGATATAGTGTTCATCAAGTGATCTATTTCTTCTCCAGTAACTTTGGTAATTTGTGTCCATTCATGGAACTTCTTTTTTTTTTGGGGGGGGGGTCCAGTCGTGGGGTCTGAACTCTGGGCCTGGGCACTGTGCCTCAGCTCTTCAGCTCAAGGCGGGAGCTCTACCACTTGAGCCACAGCGCCACTTCCGGCTTTTTTTTCTTTTTTCTTATGTGGTGCTGAGGAATTGAACCCAGGGCCTCATGCATGCAAGGCAAGCACTCTACCACTGAGCCACCTTCCCAGCCCACGGAACTTCTTTATTTCATAAAGTTGCTACATTTGTTCATGATGTTCTCTTATTAGAGTTTTAATATTGCAGCGCCTAAAGATCTGTCTCTCTCATCCCTGATATTGGTACTTTGTATGTTCACATTTTTTTTCCTGATCAATCTTATTCTTCCTGAAGAGTAATATTTTGTTCATTGTATGGCTTCTTAAGGTGGACGACGTTGAAGTTACTGGTTTAAGACAGTATGTTTCCTAACAGACATTAAAACTGACCATGTCTTACTGCAGTCTCTCACAAGGCTTCATCTTTAGGCTGTGTGAGAGAAAATAGGCCCTTTGAGAGGCAACAGTACATGGGGCAGGATGGTTGTCCCATTGGGAGTTTCACCCTTGGAAGGGATTTAGTAGTTCTCCATGGAGTATAATTATTGTAGAATAAAGCTGGCTTATCTCTGGTCTGTCTCTGGCACCTTGTCTCCCTGTGTGATCCAATCTCACCTGTGCTCCCAACCATGACGTCATCTGCCTCCCTAGAGCCAGTGCCATGCATTTAGGACTTGCATCCTCCAAAACTGTGGGATAAATACAATTTCTTCTTTCTCTATGACCCAGTCTCAGGTATTTTGGTATATCAATACAAAGTGGATTAAGAAGATGTCACCATAAGTTTTTTTTTTCTTCCTTACTCCTCTCTCTCCCTTCTTCCCTCATGTCCTGACATTTTTTCTTCTTTCCTTCCCTTTTTCTTTGAGACAAGATCTTTTTCTATAATCCAGGCTGATCCTCCTGCCTCAGCTCATGCGTGCTGATATTACAGGCACACGTCAGGATGTCTGTCCTGTGTTGTCTTATAAATACCCTTTTAGTGTATGTGACACATTCTGATGTATTAGGTCTTGGCTTTCTTTTAATATAAATAATTTCTAATTTACCTTTTGATGTTTTTCTTTGACGCTTGACTTATTGTTATTTAGTTCAGAAATACTTGGGTGACTTCCCAGAGATCTTTTGCGTATTGATTTTTACTTTATCTCTATTATTGTCAGAGAACGTATTTTGTGGGCTTTTTGGTTGATTTTATTTTTTCCACATTGGGTATCAAATTCAAGACATTGCACATGCCAGGATAAATAAACTGCCACTTAACCTCATCCCTCGGTTCTTCGTTTGATTTAAATCCCTTGAATTTTTATTGAGTTATTTTTTGACCCATACATGGCCTATCATGCTAAACATTCTGGATGCACTTGAAACAAATATATATTCTGAAATGGTTAACTGCTATAAATTTCAATTAGGACAAGTTGACTAATTGTAAAGATTTTATCTTCCCTATCTTTACTAATTTTTTGTTGTTATTTTATCAGTTGTGGAGAAAGGTGTTTTAAAATCTCCATAAGCAATTGAAGGTTTTCTCCTTTCAGTTTAGTCAGTGGTTTTTTTTTTGGGGGGGGGGTGTCTGGTCATGGGGCCTGAACTCTGGGCCTGGGCGCTGTCCCTTAGCTCTTCAGCTCAAGGCTAGTGCTCTACCACTTGAGCCACAGCGCCACTTCCAGCTTTTTTCTTTTTGCTTATGTGGTGCTGAGGAATCGAACCGAGGGCCTCTGGCATGCAAGGCAAGCGCTTTACCACTGAGCCACCTTCCCAGCCCCATCAGTGGTTTTTTTAAAGGATGGATTTCAAGCTCTGTGGTTATGTGTATCAAAGTTGAAGTTTGTATTTTCTCCTTAGAAAACTAGTCGCTTTATTGTTATGAATTAACCTTCTAATATTATTTCTCTTAATATCTTTGCTTTGAATTCTACATTGGTATTTTTATAACAAATTTCTTCTCTTTATCTTTCTTTCTCATTTTTTAAATCTTTGAGTCAGAGTCTCACTAGGTAGCCCAAGAGGGCTTTGAATGATTCTCCTGCCTTAGTGCCCTGAGTGCTGAGATTATAGACAAGTACCACCATACTTGGTTTCAAAGGCTTTTTATTTTTGTGCTGGTCCTAGGGCTTGAACTCATGGGCTGGGTGCTGTCTCTAAACTTTTACTCAAGGATAGTGTTCTACCACTTGAGCCACAGCTCCACTTGCAGCTTTTTGGTAGTTAAAGCTGAAGATAAGAATCACATGACTTTTCTGCCTGGGCTGCCTTCAAACCTCGATCCTCAGATCTCAGCCTCCTGAGTAGCTAGGATTATAGGCATGAGCCACTTATGCCCAGCCTCCAGGATTTTTCAAATTAGTTTTATGGCATGAATTTTTCCATCCTTTAACTTTTAACGTATTTATATATGTTTCTTGTGAAAAGAATATGGTTGGATTAAAAAAATATTTTTTTACTGCCTATAAGTAGTTGTACAAAGGAATTGCCATTCAACAGAACAGTGTCTACATGCAAAGCATCTTGATCAATGTCACTCCTTTCAAGGTCCTTAACCACTCCTTCTCACCTTCCCCTTCCCTCACGTTTCTTAAATTTTGTAGGATATGCATTGAATGTTATATATACTTCATTCTTTCCCCCTCTTCTCTTCATTTGTCTACACACTCCACTTGAGCACATCTCACTTCTGTCATATACACGTTTCCTGGTTAGTCTGCTGAACTATGATTTTTGCCTTTCAAATGAATTACATTGTTTGAGTTATTCCCTAAATCTACCAAATTCCAAATAATGCATTTATATATGCCTGCATACTACCTAAGGTATTTACTTATATATTAATGAACCAACTTAGCATACACACACACACACACACACACACACACACACACACACACACACACACACACACACACACACACACATATATATATGAGACACACATATATATATATATATATATATATATATGAGAGAGAATAAACATTCAACCCTTGTCAATCTGGGCCTGAATTACTCACTTAACATAATTTTTCCAGGCCATTCCATTTCTTTGCAAACAAAGCAATATTATTATTTCTAATGGATGAGTAAATTGTTTAGATACCACATTTTCTTGATTCATTCATCCACTGAAGGGCATCTGGACTGATTCCATATTTTGGCTATGGTGAATAATGTTGCAATGAACATGGCTGTACTGGTGGCTTTACAGTATCCTGGTTTGCCATCTTTTGATAAATGCCCAGGTATGGAATTTCTGGATCCTAGGGTAGTTCTATGTTTAATTTTTTAACTTTTTGTTTTGTCGGTCATGGGCTTGAACTCTGGGCCTGGGAGATGTCCCTAAGCTCTTCAGCTCAAGGCTAGCACTCTAACACTTGAGTCACAGTGCCACTTCCAGCTTTTTCTGTTTATGTGGTGCTGAGGAATCCAGGGCCTTATGTATATGAGGTAAGCACTCTACCACTGAGCCACCTTCCCAGCCTCTATTTAATTTTTTGAGGAGCCTCCTTACTGCTTTCCAAAGTAGTTGAACATGTTTACATTCCACCAACAGTTTATAAGAGATCCCTTTTGCCCGCATCCACACCAGTCTCTCTTATTGTTTGAATTATTTTTTCTCTCTAATTGTTTGTATTCTTGATTGTAGCCTTTTTTAACTGGGGTGAGATAGAATCTCAGTGTTGATATGTTTTGCACTTCCTTTGTGGCCAGAGATGTTGAACATTTCTTCATGTGTCTGTTGGCTGTTTTTATTTCTTTTCCTGAGAAAATTGTAACTCAAGGTACTGGAAAAATTGGTTATCCACATGCAGAAAACTGAAACTGGATCCCTATTTCATTTTGTACCCATATCAATTCAAAATGGATCAAAGATCTCAATACAAGACCAGAAACTGGGAAACTGTTACAGGAAGAAACATTAGGACTCCTTGGTACAGGTAGGAACTTCCTGAGTGAAGATCCAGAAATATAACAAATCAGAAAAAGACTTGATAAATGGGATTGCATCAAACTAAAAAGTTTCTGTAGGACAAAGGACAAAGCTAACAAGCTAAAAAGACAGTCTACTAAATGGGAGAATTTTGCAGTTATACATTAAACAATGACCTAATATCCAGAATATACAGAGAGCTCAAGGAATGAATAACCCAATTAATAAATGGGTTCATGAGCTAAATAGAGACTTATTGGATTTTTTAATCATCTAAAAATCTGTCTTTTAATTGAAATGTTTATACTAGTTACATTTATTATGCTTATGGATATAGTTTTTTAAACTTATCACCTTACTTATTTTTGTTTGCTTCATTGGCTTTTGCTCCTGTACTCAATTACTGCCTTCCTTTGTACATTAGGATATTGTATCACTTCATTTATCTTTCCTAATATTGAGCTATAATTCTTAGTTCTTTTGCTTTAATGGTTGCTATAGGGATAATAAAATAATCTTCAATTATGACATTTTGTTTTTAATGAGTTTATACTTCATGTATAGTACAAAAGCCTCATAACAATGTATTTTCATTTTCCTCCTCTATAACTCTGTGATACCATTTTCATGCATTTACATGTTGTTGTTGGTTTTTATTTATTTATTTTTTGTTGTAGGTCTTGAACTCTGGGCCTGGGCCCTGTCCCTGAGCTCTTTAGCTCAAGGCTAGCACTCTACACTTGAGCCACAGCGCCACTCCCAGTTTTTTGGTGGTTCTTTGGAGACAAGAGTCTTATGGACTTTCCTGCTAGGGCTGGCTTTGAACTGCGATCCTCAGATCTCAGCTTCCTGAGTATCTAGGATTATAGATGTGAGCCACCAGCACCTATCTGCATTTACATGCTTTAAAGATATGTTACATTGTTATTATTATCATTTTATTGGCCAATTGCTTTTTAAATAAGTTATAATGATAGCAAGGTGCTTGAGTTTGAATCCTAGTATCACAGAAAGCAAAACCAAACCAAAACAACAATGACAAAAACACTCATGAACCTTACAAAGTTATTTGTTATCCCAAGCTTCCCTTACCATAATGCCCCATCATCTCTGTGGCCCATGTGCCACCCGCGTCTGCCCTATTCCCCATTCCTGGGAGCATGCTGTCCCTGAAAGGCAATGTTATCCAATGATCTCAACTATTCTATCATATGGGTTAGGACCACATTACATCTCCTTAAGAGTTGTATAAGAATTCAATTCACAGGAATTGAATTTTGAAAGTATATATGCAACCCAAACCATTCATATACTGTTTTATCATGAAGTTGTTGCTGCTTCTTCAAAATACAGCTCTGACAATAGACTTTGTCCCCTTACATTCTCTCTTCTTCCACATTGAGTTGTCTCTTTACAATATTGTGCACACAGTGAGACCAAAGGAAGATATTCTTAAGAGAAGATCACAAAGGCTCAAAAGCTACGTGCATATGATCCCATAAAATCAAGTTTATCAAGATGAATTCCAAGATGAAACAAGAGGTTTTTTTGTTAGTTTTTTTCTTTCTCCTTTGTTACTGTTTTTTTTATTTCTGTACCTCTGTCTTGTATGTAAGTTTATCTTTTGGGGGGAAAATAAGGGGGGACCAATTAAATGGTGGGGAAAGGGTAAACAAATGCAGCTAGACACTATATCGAACATGAACTATATTCCTTGTGATAGAGGGGGGTTGGGAGGGAAAACTGGGAGAAAATGAGGGAAGAGGTGACACTGCTCAAAAAGAAATGTGCTCATTACCTGATTTAAGTAAGTGTGACTCCTCTGTACATTACCCTTACAATAACCATTTAAAAATCGAATATTGTGTTCAGCATACCTGATTGCCTACGCAACATCCATTCTTCTTTAATTTTTACTAGGAGATTTCTCATTTTATTCAGGGCTACCCATCACCCAGACCTGGACCAAAATGAGGGAGGGACTTAGTAACCTTTGACTCAATGGTAGGTAGGATAAGGTGGTAGTTAGGAGTATCTGAAAATATTTTTGTTTTTACCATATAGGTGAGATATTTTCTCCCTGAGCCTGAGTACTGCTGCTCTTCTTTTTCCTTCTGCAGCAGCATGTGATGACAGAAGAGAGGGGTTGGGAGAGAGAGAGAGAGAGAGAGAGAGAGAGAGAGAGAGATAAACAGATCTTGGCCCTGCTGACTTTAAGCCATTGAACCAAAACATCAAAACATCAGCTGCCTGTCTCTGGATATTTACAGCACAGCCCCAAAACAACAAAATTGAATTTGTTGATGCTACCATTTAGTCAGTTACCTCTATGTACAAATGAGAAAAGAGGATATTCTCTTTGTATAATTAAATAATCTTTGGATTTCTTTCAAAAAGAAAAGCCAGTCACCTTTAAGTTTAAGAGGAAATGAGTTCAGAACGATCCTTTTTACTCATCATCTGGCTGACTATATTCAAACAAAAGGTCAGATATCAGAACACAAACAGCAGTATGTTATAATTTGCATCTTTGGGTGTGGATTCTGAATTTGTTGAGAGTTAGAAATGGGTCTTAGGTATTCTCCTGCTTTTACAGCCGGCAATACCATATAGGACCTATTAGATCAATACATTGTCATTTGCTTGAATGAAAATAGAAAGGATTCGAGCTGCTTTTGAATCCCAGGGTAGAAGCTGTTTCACAGGATAAAAGCCGTGCTCTGATACTTGGCATGAGAGGCAAACTGAGAGATCCAGAATATAGAGCTACCACCTCTTTCCACTTCCAATCATGTGAGTCTCCACAGGCCAAAGCATCCTCTGAAATCAGGAAGAAAAATGCCTTATGGAAAAGAAGAGTCTGTGATAGGTGCTTTGGCAAGTGCTCCTGCAATTCCAATGTCTTCTACCTGGAATTGCATCTTACTGAGGAGTACAATCATGTTAACAACTAGATATCATACTTAACTACAGCACTTCCTTTAAAATAGATGGTGATTGGTAAAAATGAAAGCAGCAAAAATCCCACCAGTGGACTATACAACTAGCCAAATCTTCTTCTGGACTGATTATTCACTCATCAATTGCCTGGATCTAGAAATATAGTATTCACTGGCCCATGGGGTATGAAAAACCAAGAGGAATCAGCAACAACTCAAATTGGATTCCTTCTCATGCTTGTAAATGAAGGTTAGACAAGTCATCTGGACATGAAATTCCCAAAGCCTGACTCACTGACAACTGAGATTTCCCAGAAGTGAGGTCAGACTTCTACCTGAAGACATGTGAGAATATCCTTTGGATGGCGTTACTGGGTATGTAGGCAGATGGATGGGTTGCAGCCAATGGGATAAGGCAATTTTGACATTGGAATTATTTTCAGTTTTGTGGCTTTATATATCATGAGCCATTCTTTTCAAATACGTGATCTATGTAGTTCAAAGCAATGTCATTTGGTTGGGTGACAGTGGCTCATGCCTGTAGTTCTAGCTACTTAGGAAGCTGAGATTTGAGGATCAAGGCATGAAGCCAACCCAGGCAGGAAAGTCTATGAGACTCTTATCTCCAGTTAACCAACAAAATTTTATAGGTGGAATTGTGATTCAAGTGGAAGAGTGCCAGCTTTTAGCATTCTACCACTCATGCTCAAACAAGAGCATGAGGTCCTGAGTTCAAGTCCCAAGGCAGGCCCTCTGCCCAAAATAAGAAAACAAAGAAATGTACTTCTTGTGGAGCCTATTGATTTTGAATAGTTCAGGACGAGCAGAATGGACAAGCCCAATTTTCTTAAAAGCTAAGAGGACAGATTTATAGTGAGGATTTTTAAATGAAGCTTGAATTTGCAATCATTGTTTTTCATAGCCATGCCAAGACCAATCAATAAATAATACATGTATATTGTTTATGAAACATGCAAATGAACCCCAAGATAAGTATTCAAATGTTTTTTTTCTTTCATGCGATTATTTTTAACATATTTATAAGATGATTTCTTTGTTGCTTTGTATGTCCCTCCCCCACGGTATAACCCCTGTTTTCACTGTATTTGATGGTATAATTTGTGGAAGGGAAGGAAAAAAACAAATCGTTTAAAAAGGGATACAGGTGGACCCATTGCAACAATGAGATGTACAAGACATTATGTCGAAAAAATGAACTTCATAACTTTGACTGGGGGTAGGGGGGTAGGGGGTAGAGGTGGGAGATGGGAAGGGATGGGAAGGGGAAACAAAGGAGGAGGCAACGATGCTTGATAAGAAAAGTACTCATTATCTTGCCCATGTAATTGTATCCCCTCTGTACGGTATTCTCACAATAAACACACACACACACAAAACATGCAAATGGAGTCCAATATGCAAATAAACTCCTTGAAGAATTTTTAAAACTTCAGAGACAGCCTAATCCTAGGATTTGCAGCCTCTTTGTACATGAAGCTTTTATTCTATTTTTTGACAGCTGCCATCAATTCAATTAACCTATATGGAAATAAAGTTTTGGTGGTATTGCTATTTTTTTTCTTGTTCAAGCAAGAAAATGATGGAGAAAAGTTGGCAAGATGGGAAATGGAGCACATTTGCAAATGAAGGATCTAACAGTGCTGTTGCAAAGCCAGAGACCAAGAAATAAAGCCAACTATGCAGGGATGGCCTGCCTAGCCTTCATATCCTCCCCCACAACCTCGCCTTGCTAAGATAAGAAGCAGATACAACTAGAATCTCCAAATTCAGATGATGTAATAGTGCTCTGGCCACAGACAGAAGGGAGGAAATGAAGAAGCGTCTGTATACAAGGAAAATACAGGAAATGATGCTCATTTCAGACCGATTTCAGGACCCAAGAGTAGTCTGTGACTACCCAGAGAAAAGTAGGTAACCATGACTACTATTGGCTCCTTATGAAATGAAAATGAATTCCTGAGGTAGATACCCACTGTGGTAACGAAGAGTAAGAACGTGCTACAGAAATACATGAACAAGACTACCGACTGCTAAACTTGTTTTCTAGACTTCTGCTGAAAGCATGCTCCATGGTGGGTACTGAGAGCTTGGCTCACTGAGTGCTCAACATAGCCCACAGCTTTGGTGTTTATAAGCAGAGAAAGGAAAGCACAGCAAGGTTACATAGTCCTTGTGCAAGATCGCCTGGAAAAGCATGGGAAAGCTGCAGGTTGGATTCCAGTCATTGTCATTGAATCCCAGCCTTCCTGCCCTTGCCATCTCCTTCCTGTGCCTCTTTTACTACAAGGCAGCCGGAATTTCTATAACTCACATCTGTCCTACTTTTCATGAAGGAAATTTGCTGGATAGGAGAAATCTCAGGGACCCCTTGGTAAATGAAATATTGATCAATATGTATGTGTGTGTGTGCATGTGAGAGTTTGTGTGTGTGTGTGCGTGTGTGTGTGTGAGAGAGAGAGCGAGAGGAGAGAGAGAGAGAGATGGTACTGGGGCTCAGAGAGATGTATGCCAACTCTTAAGAACTCAGCATAGGGCTGCTATGGGAAATGTTGGGGAGGGATAACAAATAAGAAGGACAGATAGGCCATGGAGGTAAGCATATCAATATCATAGTATACCACACAGGGTTTAAACACTAAGAATACTGTAAGCATGTTGGCCTTATCTTGTACATGAGAGTTTTGAATGAAGAAATCACTCTGGTTAAAAATGAAATTAATAGAGACCGAAAAGAAGAAATCCAGTTAGGTGGCTAATCCAAAAATCTGCGAGACATTTGTCAGCAGGCAGTGGGGAGCAAAGTGGAGATTGGTGTGCAAGGAAGACAGGAGGGAAGAGGGAGGTCTAGACGTCTGTGGCCTCAGAGTCAGGACGGATGGAGCTGATGGTTTCTGAGACGGGGAGCAGTGGGTTGAGAGACATTGTATGGTTTATGTTTTCAAGATGAAATAAGCAGTGTGTATTACCTCCCTCCCTTGTGTTCTGAGCCCTTCTCTGTGCACGGTTTTGTTTGAGAGCTTTGTTATTTAATGTGATGTTTGACTTTTATTAACTCCACCTCCTGCACTGCTGTTCAGTTTTGTTCAGAGTAATGGCCCTCTCCCTCCCTCTCCCTCCCTCTCCCTCCTCCCCCCCCCCCCCAGCCTCTCTCTCCTGTGTTGATTTATAGCATCAGGAGCAGTGCCAGACTTGGAGTCCACATTCAGAGACACTACCTAATGTGGGAATAAGTGAGACAAGATCTTACTTTTTCACTTGGCTTACATCTGTAACGAGATTGGCCTATTTTATACTTCTTATGTTAACTGGGATGACAGGCTTACATGTACTCCACACCAAGCCATACACTGAAAAGGGAAGCAGATCTCATGAACGATTTTACCCTGGCTGGCCTCTGGGATCCTCTCCATCTCAGCTTCTTGGGTAGCCACCAAGCCTGGCTCACTTTAAGGTTCTTAAATACCAAGATTAGTTTACTATTTTAAGGAATAGGGGAATATAAAGGAAATACATTTTCTAACCAAAATATTATACATTCAGTTTTTAAAATCATGGACTACTATGGATACCTAAGTTTCCCATATGTATGTATATATATATGTATGTATGTATATAAAAATATGTATATGTATACATGACAATTCATTCTGGGATTCCTCTGTAGTCTCATTCCTTTCACAACACTAAGGCTATATAATTTGCATCCCTGATGTCATACTTCAAGATTCTCTCATCCATGTCCTAGCTTTATCTTCGGGCAAAGTGGGCTACATGTTACCATCTAGAAAACTCTGCCTCCAACTCCAAGGCACAAGCTGATCTTACTTAGGATTTGACCAAGAGATGTTTATCTGCATTGACTTCCCTTTTCCTCAAACCCTTCAGCAAAATGGGTTAACTGCTGAAGCCATCATTTTCTGTAAACACTTCCTGAGGATAGAATAATCTCTGTGGTTTGCTGCACCTGGTAGAGGCTGATTCCACTGGGCATTTCAGCTAGAAGTCCAGAGTGGGGTGGTGACCAGGCCATAAGAATAGACTCCCCTGTTTTTCCACCTGGTAACTCAGTGGCCTAAGACCCAGGTAGCAAAGACTGTGCATGTTCATAGAGCCCCAGGGGAAGACAAGAGGATGAACGGCATCATCTATATCTGATACATTGGTCAAGCATTGCCCAATCTTTATCTGAGGGAAAATATTTCCAAAAAGAAGTTGCAAAATTTTGCTTGCCAAAGATATATTGAAACCCCACAGACTAGAAGAAAATCTTCACCACCCAGCCAACAGACAAGGGTCTCATATCTAAAATATAATACCAACTCAAGAAATTAAATCCCCTCAAAACAAAACCCCAAAGAAACAACCACCCCATTAAGAAGTAGGCTAAAGACCCCAAGAGAGACCTCTTTGAAGAGGAAATATGAATGGTTAAGAGACACATGAAGAATTGCTCAACATCTTTGGCTATAAAAGAAATGCAAATCAAAACAACATTGAGACTCGACCTTACATAATCAAGAAATCTAACAACAGATGCTGGCGGGATTCAACCATAGGGGATGGCTACTACACTGTTGGTGGGAGTGCAACTTTGTTTATGCACTCAAAAAGCAGTGTGGAGGCTCCTCAAAATCTACACATATAGCTCCCTTATGACCCAGCAATCCCACTTCTGGGTATCTACCCAAATGTCCACAAACAAGGCCACACTAAACCCACCAGTATGACCATGTTCATCACAGCATTATATACCATAGCTAAGATATGGAACCAACCCCGATGTCCCTCAGTAGATGAATGGATCAAGAAAATGTGGTACATATACACAATGGAATTCTAAGTCTCCATCAGAAAGAATGGCATTGCCCCATTTGTTAGAAAATGGAAAAAAAAATCATATTAAGTGAAGTAAGCCAGACCCAAAGAAATATAGGTCCCATGGTTTCCCTCATTTGCAATAATTAGTATACATCTAGAATAACCTTATCAGTTGAGCAGAAAAGCTCAAATGCTATGTGCATATGACCGTATAAGATGATGCTAAATGAAATGAACCCCAAGATATGGACACCAGATGTCTTTCTTTGTTGTTGTTGTTTTTAATGTACTATGTGATTTTTTTTTTTTGTTTCCTTTGTATGTTCTTCCCCCTGTGGTATATCCTCTGTGGTCACTGTACTTGATTTTGGTACCCTGAGTCTTGTATATACATTTACCTAATTTGGGGAGGGGAAATGGAATAACAAAATGCTGAAACAAGAACACAGGATGATCCATTGCAAGAATGATACCCACAAGGCACTATATTGGAAATGAACTTTACAACTTCAGGTGGGGGAGGAGTGGGGGTGGTGGGGGAGGGAAGGGATTGTGGGAAAACAACAAGGGAAGGGGTAACAATGCTCTACAACAATACTCATTGCCTTACTCATGTAACTGTAACCCCTCTGTACAGCATTTTTACAGTAAAATAAAATTTTAAAACAAATTGCTTGCCAGATCCCTCTTGGATGTTTATAATGGAGGCTTAGCTCAGCAGGTTATATACTGGAAGAAGCCTTAGCTTTTGGAAGTCTGTTTAACATAGGAGAGCGTTTTCCTAAACTGAATTTTGTCACCAAATACTTTTGGAAGGATGAAATTTTATGGAGCATCATTTCTAAGAGCCTGAGATTATCAGCCCTTCCTGGAAACTGATCATATACAGGTTGGTACATGTCTTTAAGTCCATGCTACTTGGAGGCTGAAGAGAGATAATCACATGAACCCACAAGTGCAAGACCAATATAGGCCACATACCAAGACTCTATGCAAAAAATAAAACAAACAAACAAAAAGCATACGAAAGGAAGGAGGCTATTTAGTATACTGATGAACATAGTGTTTGAGTTCAAAGATCTGGGTTCCAATCCTCCACGAATATACTTAATAGTGGCTTTATATCCTTGGCTTTCTTTATCTCTCTGTGCTTCTGAGTTGTGATTCTAATTTGGTTTTAACTCTAAATCCTTTACTTCTACTGTGTATACAATACCTAATAGGCAATGAAATCATCACGTTATAGCTTTTTATAATAATATGGGATCGTTTTGTACCCTTATCATTTCAAGAATTCTGTTTCACTCCTGGTTAGTATTTCTGGTTGAGAGTAGTCAGAAAAAATGACTAAAAGCAAGAAATTGGGATTCAGAAACAGGTTTAAATCTTGGCTCTGCCCATTACTAGCTGATATGATAGCTCATATGCACTTGAGCTCTCTGGGCTAGAGTCTCCCCCATAGAAATGTTGGGAGGATCCAACTACTCAAGCATTGGTTGGCTGAGGGAACAGCTCAGAGTGAACAGCACTGTAAAACATGGTTACAGATTTCTAGTTTTCATTTCCTGTCTCCACACTTTTCATGTGGCTTACTGCTGACTGTCACTTCTGCCAAATCCCTTCCCAATTTCCATTCCCAAAATATAGCTTCCTGCTAGGGGCTACTGGTGTCTCTAATTTCTTCCCAGAGCCCTGGGCCAGATGCAGGCACACAGAGAAGATAGGACTGCTCTTCCCACTGCCTCTGTGGGTTCATTTTCCCCAGTATTTCTGACTTCTGACTTCCAAGTGCCCTCTGGCTGTGATTACTCAGGCAAAGTGAAGTGGACAGATGGAACAATTATTTGGAAAGCTCCAGCCAATGGAAACCCCAACAAAAAGATAGAAAAAAAGAAAAGCCTCCACCGAACCTTGCTAGTTGAGGCGAAACAGTTTATTAGTTTAAATTATTCCTTTTGCCTGCCAGCATCGATTGTACTTTCCAGGTAATTGCTTAGCTCTCTCCATTAGTTTGCCTTTGGAGAGAAATTATATTTTCTTGGCTATCTGCTCTACAGGTAGCCCTCTCTTGAAGGAACCAGTTGTCACCCAGTTGTCTGAAAGTCAGTTTTTGATAGGTGAGGATGGCTTGTGATAAAATCCAGTCAAGCCACTGGCTTTTAGGATAAACACAGAGTTGTGGCAGAGGTGTGGAGAACATAGGTCTCTGAATGAGATCACACTCAATGATCAAACAAGATTTGAAAAATTCAGAGAAAATTATAACTCATATTTCAGGGATGTGGAATCAAGCAACCTGGATTCAATTCCTGGTTCTGCCACATTTTTTTTTTTTTGCTGTGCAAACTGCACTAACTTATTTTTTAGGCTTTGCCTTTGTTTTTTGCTCTCCCTGCTGGAGATAATAAGAGGCCTTAATCATCATTGAGTGATGATGAAATAAAGTAGTGGTGTATAGACAGGACTTAGTATGGTGCTTGCCACATACTAACTCCTTAAGGATTGATCAATTATTAATGAAGAGCATCGTGTTATAAGGTATCAGTTGAAGGAAAGGCTTAACACTCTTGGTGATGGCAGCTGAGGTGCTCTATTGCACGAGTCTGAGCTCTTGTTGGTCTGGTTTCACTCATAGATCACTGCAGTCAGGTTCTCTTGGGCACATTTATCTTTGCCAAGAGGTACTTATATATAGGACACCATCATGCAGTGTTTGAAGTGTGCTCATTAGTCACCAATGGAGTAGGAAGCTGGATCATCTGAGCTCAATAGTAAATGTAGGTTTGCCATGGAAGCCTATAGACCTTAATTGGATAATCCAAGCTGAGTTAGCTGTAAGGATAAGAAAGTAAGACACCTGCCTTCACCTTCCCTAGATGCCATTCTGCCAGATTTTTGCAGAACTTGAGGCTGTGCAAAATGTTTCCTAGATATTCTGCTGTTATAGAACAAAAGTAGTATTGTATGGGCAAAAAAACCCTAAGTTTTTAATCGTCTGTGTAGCAAGGTCAGCCAAAGAAGTTTAAGACCTTTCCTGAAAGATAATAAAATATGTGAATAACAACCACCAAATATGTAGTACTTCACACATCAGCTGCATGCCTGGATGCTTTACAGGAATTGTTCGGTTTCATTCCTATGATCACTCTGAGGAGAGAATTAATATGCAGGCAAAGAAGAGCTAAGTAATCTGACCAAATGACACAGCTAGTAGACGTTTTCGAGTCTGAATTTTCTGATTCCCAAACCAGAAGGCTTAATTAGCTTCAGCGTTTCCTTTAACAAGAGTTAGTTTTAGTCTTGGGACAAACAAAAACTCTTTTTCCCTGCAAACACTTTATCTTTGGATACAGCACAAGGCTAACCAAATGGAACCCAGTCTCTCATCCCAAGTATGTCCTAGATAACAAAAGACAATTGTTACAAATTCCAACAGAAGTAATTATAAGATGATTTCATGAACAATACTATATGCCAGGTATTATATTCAGTATAAAGTAGCACATTAACTCACAGAAACCATAGCTTGACCATCAATATTGACACTTAGCAGTGGATTCTCAGTAATGCATTTGGTTCTCTCTCTCTCCTTCTCTCTCTTTCTCTCTCTTCCTTTCTCTTTCTCTTCCTAACTTAAATACAATAAATTTGGCTTTGTGAATTAAATGTGCTAACATACAACAGAGACTTAGATGTCAGACCCCAACAAATGATTTTTAATTTCTTACAAGATGACAATAAAGTATTTTTATGTTGACTGAGAGCCCTTCTCTCTACTCTGTATATTTATTACCATCTTCTGTATCCAGAATACAATAAGAGATAACAAAGTAGAGTAGTCAAACCACCTGAGTAGTCTATGTGCTTTCTTGATCAACTGGCCATGTAGGATCTTGAACAGCCCACCTCCTCTCTCAAAGCCTTTCTTCCACAGAAAGGGAGAGAAAATAGCCCCAGACTTACAAGGTGCCCTGAAAATTAAACAAAGCCAAGCCTTGCACTCAGTGGTTAGTAAAGGCCATTTGCAAACTCTGTCATTATTGTTATTCCAGGGACATGGAGATGTGAGTTGTTCTGACTGTCACTTCAGTATTGCTTTCTTTCTTTCTTTCGGATGAGGTTCCTGCAGGCTAGGATGTAGATAAAGTGAGTAAGGTCATACAAGTGGCAACATTCATATAAAGTTGAGTTTTACTTCAAAACTGGACAGCTCTTCCTACCCCACCCATGGCTCTCACACGTAGCTGCTGTTAGAAGCAACAAGACAACACTGAAAAAAAACCCAAGGTCTTTGCATTGTCCCAAGACATTCTGATTCAGCAGGGCTGGGCTTGAGGCTCTGCTATTGAAGAGCTAAGCTGGGATCCATTGCTGTGACTCCTACCAAACCTCAGTCTCTGTGTATTTTTCTCCCATTTCTTTTTTCTTCCCTTTTTTGTGACAGTCCTGGGGCTTGTACTCAGGGCCTGGGCACTATCCCTGAACCTCTTTGTGCTCTACCACTTGGGTCACAGCACCATCTCCATCTTTTTATGAGTAGTTTATTGGATATAAGAGTCTCACAGACTTTCCCTGCCCAGGCTGGTTTTGAACTGCAATCCTCAGATCCCAGCGTCCTGAGTAGCTAGGATTACAGGCAACAGCCACTGGTGCCTAGCTTCCCGTTTCTTATAAGAAGGCGTCTCTTATCAGTGACCGCAGACAGCTCTCTGTTAACTCAAAGTGCTATAGACAAAGTGCAGTGCTAGACGCTAGAAATCTAAGATCAAGGCACCAGCAAGGTTGTGCTCCAGTGAGGAAGCTCTTACTTCTTGGCTGCTGCTGAGGCTGCCCTCATGCTGTTTCCCCACTTGATGAAGGATGGAACCAGTGAACACTCTCTCCTCTGTCCCTTCCCACAAAGAACTCATCCGGTCACAGGGGCCTGCCCTCAGGAGGGACTTCATCATGTCTCAAAGTCTCATCTCTAAATACCATGACGTTAGGAGTAGGATTTACACAATCCAATTTTAGAGGCACACAATTTGGTCCACAGCTCATTAATTTATGATATTCTTCTTTCCCATTCCATTTCATTAGTAATCATTATTTTTTAAAATAAAGGGTAGTGGCTGAATACTTCTTTGCCAAGCAAGATACCCTAAGGAGTTATTGTTTATTCACTCTTTATACTTGGTCTGTATTTAAAAAAAAAAAAGACATAAGCTAGCCGTGGAATTTAAACTCTCAAGGGAAACACTGACAAGGGCATGGGTAATTTTCCTGGTGGGTTGTTTCATTGCTCTGTTGTGATGCCCATACAAATATGGGCATCATCACCTTTATCTGTTGCCTTCATCCCTTCGGGATTCTGTGGTGGCCCAGGTCTCTGTGACTGGCAGCATCAGCTGGCCCTGGCCTGCAGGACCTTCAATTAGAAAGAAAGAAAGCAATACTGAAGTGACAGTCAGAGCAACTCACATCTCCACGTCCCTGGAATAAGAATAATGACAGAGGTTGCAAATGGCCTTTACTAACCCCTTAGTGCTAGGCTTGGTTTTGTTTAATTTTCATGGAACCTTATAAGTTTAGGGCTATTATCTCTTCCTTTCTGTGGAAGAAAGGCTTTGAGAGAGGAGGTGAGCTTCTCAAGGTCCTACATGGCCGGCTGATCAAGAAAGCATACTCAGGTGGTTTGACTATTCTACTTTGTCATCTCCTGTTGTATTCTGGATACAGAAGATGGTGTGAATATACAGTATATAGAGAGGGGCTCTCAGCCAATATAAAAACACAACCACAGAACAAGCATCTCTAGACCTAAGGCTCACTACGAGCATTTAATACTAAAATTGACTTCAATGGAAAACCTCTAGGGTCACTGAGGAACTCCAATTTCAACTTCATAAAACTTCTGATTTTACTTGTCACATTCTTGAACTAGACTCAGAGCCTAAAAGTCACTGCTAAATTGTAACACTAAAGAGATAAGAGGAACTGGGCATTGGTGGTTTATGTTTGCAATCCTAGCTACTCGGGATGCTGACATCTGAGGACCAAAGTTTGAAGCCAGCCTTGGCAGAAAAGTCTGGGAGACTCTTATCTCCAATAAACCACTCAGAAAAAGCCAGAAGTGGTGCTGTGGTTCAAGTGGTAGAGCTGTGAGCATAAAGAGGCTTAGGGACAGTGCCCAGGCCCTGAGTTCAAGCCCCAGTACTGGCAAAAAAAAGGCAAGAAGTTTAAAAATATAGTGGAATAGATAGAATTCAATTATAGACATGGTTTGGCAACAGATGATATCAAAACACCATTTTCTTGCTAGTGTGCACATACCATATAAAACACATAACCTGAACATGGTACATTATATAGAACCCTAGATATTTACATACAGTGAGATCAAAAGAGGGTAATCTTAATGTCTATTTGCACCTGATCCCATAAAATAACATTTACAACAATGAACTCCAGGAAATGTAAATGAAGTTTTTTTCTTTGTTGCTGTTTTTGTTTTCTTTCTTTTTTTCTTTTTGGTCTTGTTTGTTCATTTATCTGTATCTGGGAGAATAAGAGGGGGTACAGAAATGAGGAACAAAATGTGAACAAATTTAGCAGTATTACTCACTAGACACTATGTGAAAATGAACTGTACAATTTTTGGGTGAGGATGAAGGGAAAAATTGAGAGCAAGGGAAAGGGTGACATTGTACAAAAAGAAATTAATTCATTACCTGAGTTATGTAACTGTAACCCCTTTGTAGATTGCCTTTATAATAACAGTAAAAAAGAAAAAAACCTACATAAGCAATTCCTGAAAGCACTGAAATTCGAAGAAAAACAGAGAAGCACCATTTCTATGATGTTAACTGTAGTATAACCAATTCTTATGAAATATTAACTCTAACATTAAGAGGACAAGAATTGAGCCTGAATCCCTATTCTCCAGGAGACGGTAGTGTGCTCCACAGGGCTCTTGAATATGGTGGCCAGTCCAGAAGTTGCCCCAAATGCCACATTTAGAAGCCATCACAGGTGGGTTTGAGTTGAAGCCTAAATCATAATTTATGCACCTTTGTAGTTATCTAGAGGCAAATGACATTAACTTCGGGGAGTTAGAAATTGGGCAGAATCATGCAGTGATTAAATGTAGATGTTCCAAGATTAGAGAGGTGTGGATTTACACGTGGGCTTGATTACTACAATCCTAGCATACCATCACTGATATAGAGGCCTTGTGCAGCTATCCCACTTTCTAGCATACAACTCTAGGGTCCAATAAGCCCACTTGTTTATGTGCAATGGGCTATGATGTACCCAGGGGCCCACATGCACAGTTGCTCAGTGTCCTGATGATGGGATGTCTAGTCACCTGCATTTATAACTGTTCAAACACATGGTAAAAGATGCAGAATCTCTATGGGCGGGGCCTGCCAAGTTCTTTTCCTGCTCTCACTCCCACGATTGCATCTTCAAACATTTCTGTCTTCTTCACCTGTCTCTTTTTACAACACCCATGTATAACAGGGAATAAAATTGTTTTCCTGCCAACTGCATCAGTTGAGTTTGCCACATTCATATTACTGGAGCAGATGTGTATCAGTGTTACTTTGAATAAGAAGTCTCAATTGCTCTGCTGACATACTTTATGAAAAAGTAAAGTGTGGATTATACATAAATTCATATTTCAGTTCAAATTTACCTCCTTTCAAAAGTCTTTGGTCTCCATTCTCTGCAACATCCACCACCACATCTCTAACTCTTCCAAGCTTATGACACTTACCTCCCTATTTACTCAGGCACCTGCAAGCAGGCTGAAGTAGCACAAATGAGCTTCTCATTTGGAAAAGATTGCCATATGCAAATAGTATGAACTAAACCAAGGCTCTGAGCCATATAAGAATGTTTATTCCCACTGGATGGGAAAGTGGCTCAGTGGTAGAATGCTTGCTTTGCATGTATGAGGCTCCGGGATTCATTCCTAAGCACCACAATAGCAGAAAAAAAAGCTGGAAGTGGTGCTGTGGCTCAAGTGGTAAAGTACTAGCCTTGAGCTGAAAAGCTGAGGGACAGCGCCCAGGCCCAGAGTTCAGGCCCACCACCGACCAAAAAAAAAAAAAAAAAGAATATTTATTCCTCTTGTAACCAGAAGTCCAGGTTAGGTGACATGGCTGGATTCAGAGACTCACAGGAAGCCAACAGCTCTAGTCTCTCCTCCACTCTTAGCTCTGCTTCCCTCTCTGTGGCTCCCAGTTAGAGTCATCCATAGTGTTGGTACGCTGTGCTTCCATCTTCACCCCACAACTCCACAAGAAAGTAGCTTGCCTTTCTTCAGCTACTCTTCAAATACTCCATGGTGAGCAGCTTGCATTGAGCAGACTCCATTGTGGGTCTG
Source organism: Dipodomys spectabilis (assembly GCF_019054845.1). Lineage (NCBI taxonomy): Eukaryota > Metazoa > Chordata > Mammalia > Rodentia > Heteromyidae > Dipodomys > Dipodomys spectabilis. The sequence goes on from NW_024870824.1 coordinate 14,003,767, forward strand.
TCCAGCAGCTTTAACGAGTCGTCAGCCCCATCCGTTGCCCGCACTAGAGGAAAGAGGAGAGCAGCCCTCCCCAAAAGAATTTTCAGATGAAGAGGATGGATTTTATCCATTTGGGTATTTGGCCAGTTTTGATGGAAAATTCTATTTATCTTCCTTTTATTTTTTTGTAACTATCTTACCTCTAAATAGAGCAAAGAATAGTGGTCTTCAATATGATTGAAGATAAAGAGACTATGCACACAATCTCTTACCTAAATCCAAATATGTTTTCCTCAGCATCATTTAAAACTTTAGAGCAATTCAGGGATAGCAGATCCAGCACAGGTGAGTGTCAGTCTCTGCTTTTTTGTTTTTTAGTTTGCACATTGGTGTAGTTTTTATTTTTTATAGTTTACATTTTTATTGTAAAGACACTGTACAGAGGGGTTACAGTTACATGAATAAGGTAATGAGTACATTTCATATCGAACATTGTTACCCCCTTCTTTGTTACCATCCCTTCTCTTCCCCAACTCCTCCCTCTCCCTCTTAGTAGATGAATGGATGTGTGTGTGTGTGTGTGTGTGTGTGTGTGTGTGTGTGTGTGTGTAATGGAATTCTATGCCTCCATGAGAAAGAATGACATCACCCTATTTGTTAAGAAATGGAAAGACTTGGAAAAATTATATTAAGTGAGGTAAGCCAGACCCAAAGAAACGTAGGACCCATGGTTTCCCTTATTTGCAATAACTAGTATACATCTAGGATAATCTTACCAGTCAAGCAGAAAAGGTCAAAAGTTATGTACATATGGCCATATAAAATGATGCTAAGCGAAATGAACCCCAAAATAGGGACACAAGAGGTTTTATCTTTGTTGCTGGTTTTTTTTTTATGACTATATGGTATTTTTTGTCTCTTTTGTATGTTCTTCCCCCATGATATAACCCCTGTTGTCACTGTATTTGATTTCAGTGCCCTGCATCTCGTATATACATTTTTCTAATTTGGGGAAGGAAAGGGAAATAACAAGGATATAGGTTGACTCATTGTAACAATGAGATGTACAAGACATATGCTGAAAACAATCAGTTTCTACTTTTATCTGCCACCCTTTCTTCCTCAGGCTTCAGACACAAGTGACTCTTCCTTTTCTCTTCTGAATGCATATGGCTTCTTTGTTCTTATGTGTATTATTTGAGACTCTTGTCCAAGTGAAAAACCCTTACTCAAAAGAAAAAGATAATAATAATTATCAGCTCACAGAAAGGAAGAGCCCAGGACTAGTTCTCCTTCAGAATGGTCTGGCTAGTGGCTCTTACTATGTCAACAGGATGGGGCTTGGTTCTCTATTTCTGCGGCTCCATCTTTAAGAGTTACTCCATTCTCACTCCCTCTGCTCACAAGGCAGCTGTTACAGCTCTAGCTTTGGTCTCTCACTCACTTCTCATAGCAAGAAAAGAAAAGAAACAAAGGATTATAATAATCTCTTTGCTTCTCTTGGGCTCTAACCCAGGCTTGATCCTATTATGGGTCAATCATTTCCCCAAACAGAAAGGCACAGTGATTTTAGGTCTTAGTTACAGGTTCCTTCCCAGGGCATGGTGTGGAGAAATTCAAGCACAGGCCTAAATGTGGAGGCATACCTAATCTGAGATCAGGAAGAAACTTTACACTGGGGTAAAAATATGTGAATGTAATACGACTCTTTAGATAATGATATATGTATTCTTCATCTTGGTTCCAATGGTTGGCACATGCATTCCACTCACTAAAATGTGCTTAATAATGTTTGGTAGAGGAAAGAGAAAGAAAATTTCTGACCAGGGAGCCAGGTATCAGTGTCTCATGCCTGAAATCCTAGTTAATCATGGGGCTGAGGTTTGAGAATAGTGGCTTGAAGCTGGGCAAGAAGGTCCATGAGACTCTTATCTACAATTGATGAACAAAAAGCCAGAAGTGGAGAAGTGACAAGAGTGTCAGCCTTAAGCAAAAAGGTAAGGAACAGTGCCCAAGCCCTGAGTTCAAGCCCATTTACTGGCATAAACACATACATACAAACAACAAAATTACTGACTATATGTAATCAATGAGCCATTGATTACATATCTAACATATCAGAGTAAACAATGTCTCCCTAACTTTTGAAATGGGAATCATAATTTGGAAATTTTATTTACTCATCATTTTGATTAGCCTGTGCTGTCTAGAAGTCTTCCAGTTTGCTTCTTGCATGAAGTTTGCTTCTTGCACCAAGGAAGACATAATTCATGCCTGAATAGGGTAGATTCTTCCCACTTGACCCTTGGGATGATGAATTGTGCCCTGCATTCCTGTGATGGAGGAAATGCTACCATATAGAAAGAATTGTGAATGGCCACTTACGAAACTGATCATGACAAGTCTGATCATGAGAAGTTTTTCCTTTCCTTCTCAGCTCCAGTCCACTTTACAGAACCCATGTTGGGATTTCTGCTAAGTAAAAGTTACTTGGTATGATAGGGGCTTGATGGCTCAGCCATCTCTCATCCTCCCTCCAGAAGCCTGCTTTCTTAACATGAATGAGAAATTTAGAAATTACAGATTCCGAATCATCAATTTTCTTATGTTCCCCTTGAAAATGTGTGGCTCTACTTGACTTTGGAAAGTGCTGCTCCGCTCTTCTGTTAGGCACAAAGGGGGGAGTGTGCTTAGGATCTTTGGGGGAGTATTAATGAATCAACATGTGGAAGTTCTTTCAAAGACTTCCAAAAGGAAAAAAGGAAAAAAGCCTAGATTCTCTTAAAAGTTATCTTGAATTTAACAATTGAGAGGCTATATTATTAAATCATATTAAGTGAAGTAAACCAGACCCAAAGAAACATAGGCTCCATAGTTTCCTTCATTTGTAAAGATTAGTATATGTCTAGGAGAGTCCTAGAAGAGTATTAGAATAGTTCAATAATTATGTACATATGACCATATAAGATGATGCTAAGCAAAATGAACTCCAAGATTTGGAAATAAGAGGTTTTTCTTTGTCGTTGTTGTTTTAAAAGTACTATGTGAAATTATTTCTTCTTTCTTGTGTTTTCTCCCCTATAGTTTATCCATTGTTTTCACTGTATTTGATTTTGGTACCCTGTGTATTGTGTATACATATATCTGAATTAGTGAAGGGAGGGGGAATAACAAAATGTCGAGACACAGGACAAAGTATGAACCAATGCAATAGCCATACTCACAAGAAAACATGGTGGGGGGCATTGGGGAGGAGGGAAAGTGGGAGAAAAATGAAGGAGGGAGTAACAATGTTTGACAAGAAGTGTACTCACTACTTTACATATGTAACTGTAACCCCTCTGTACATCACCTTGACAATAAAATTAAATTTATAAAAAGATTCAGAGGAAGTGTACTCATTACCTCACTCATGTAACTGTAACCCTCTGTATAGTATCTTTACAATAAAAAAAAGATTCAACAAAGATATTTTTCCAAATTTATTTTTCCAATATAATTTTCATAGTATTAAACTATACATGATAAAACTCAACTTATAGAAATTTAGGAATAAAAACATTAATTTTTATTTTAAGGCAACTACAAAATTTTGATGAATCACTAAATAGCTTGGTGGTAGGGCTTGAAGAAAAAGGTTTGACTTGCTTATATGCTAAAAAAAAAAAAGTAGATGAAACACTAGGAATGATGAGGTCCCAAGGGGCACTATTAGCAGACCCTCCAGTCCTCAGTTTATTTAACCCCATTAAACAGACAGAGCATGGCATTCTGAACTAAAATATTGTCAGCCAAGATAGGTTTTGGAAAGATTCAAAAGGGTTCATCAATGTTAAGGGACAGGAGTCTAGACTAAACAATGTAATTAATTTCAAGAGACTTAAAGTTTATTTCTGGCTTGATGTGAAGAATTCAGGAGAAGAATAATAGGTACCATGAGATAGCTTCTGGGACAGAATGAAGAATAAGTGCTTGTACATTTTGAACAAAATAAAGGAAAGAAAACTAAGAACTTCAGACTTCAAATGCAATAGGAAATAAAATAAGCTCCCCCCCCCCTACTGCCCCATGCAAAAATTCAGATTCTTAAAGTTGTAGCGATCAGATAAAACCCATTAAAAATATAAAGATTACCCAGGCATTAGTGGCTCACACCTGTAATTCTAGCTACTCAGGAGGCTGAGATCTGAGGATCCCAGTTCAAAGCCAGCCCAGGCAGGAAAGTCCATGGGACTCTTATCCCCATTAAATCACCAGAAAACTGGAAGTAGCACTATGGCTCAAGTGATAGAAGGCTCATCTTGAGCTGAAGAGCTCAGGGACAGCACCCAGGCCCACGAGTTCAAGTCCCATGTCGGACTAAGTAAATAAGTAAGTAAATAAATAAATACTAATATGTGAATAAGATGAGAATAATTTTAATATTTTTAGCACATAACATTTTCCTAATTTTCAGAGTAATTAATTCTCACTGATGAATTTTCATAAAAGTGTAAAGAAAATTAAAATAACTTAATCTCACAAATCAGAGGTAGTTACCTTAAGGTATTGATCGATTTCCTTCCATTATTACCAATATGTATTTACTTGTTTATTAAACATTTTTAAGAAAATTTGGAAATTAAAGGAAATATAAAAAGATTTTAAGATTACTCACATCCTTATCAGCAAGCGGCAATAATGGTAACAAACATTAATAGTCTGAATATATTATCTTCTAGCATTTTACTATGTACATTTATATAGTTTGATATATAATCCTGGAATTTTCCCCCTAAAATTATAATCATATGAGCTGGTGCTATGGCTCATGCCTATAATTCCAGTTATTCAGAAGGCAGCAATAGGGATAATAAAGGTTACAGGTTAGCCCAGTCAAAAAGAGTTAGCAAGACTCCAATTGAAATAAGTGGACTATGGTGCAGCTGTAATCCCAGCTACAGGGGAAGTATAGGAAGGAGGCTCATGGTCCCAGGCTGATCCTCTGGTAAAAAAAGTGGGGAACATTATCTGAAAAATGACAAAAGCAAAAAAGGCTGGGGCATGGCTCAAGTGGTAGGGTGCTTATGCTGAAAATCCAGGGCCCTGAATTCAAAACCTAACACCATAAAAACAAAATAAAAGAAAAACAAAAACCTCATACAACCCAGAAACAAAGGAGGAGGCTACAATGCTTGATAAGAAATGTACTCATTATCTCGCCCATGTAATTGTAACCCCTCTGTACAGTATTTTCACAATAAAAAAAAAAGAAAGAAATCATGTACTTCTCAAAAAAGTCACATTCCATAGGATGATTATCAGAATAAACTGATTCAAAAAGTTTAAAAAAAAGAAAAAAATTACAATCATACAACATTTGTACATACATGTTCATAGCACCCTTATTTGTAATAGCCCAAAGCTATACACAACCTAAATGTCTTTCTACAACTGAAAGGTCAAACAACTGTAGTACATTCATGCTATGGAACACTATTCAGCAATAAAAATGAAGAGTTATGTGCATGTGCAAACATTAGGATGAAACACAAAAAGACTTTGCTGAATTAAAAAGCCAATTCTAAAAGGTTATATATTGTATGCATTCACATAAATCCATAAAATGATAAAACCTCTGGAGATGGTGGTCGAGAGGTAGGGCAAGGGGAACTCATGATGGAACCGTTCCATACCTTGACCAGAATGGTGGTTACATGTCACAAATGTACATAGTACAAAATTGATGGAAACAAGCATGCAGTGAATACAGGTAGAAAGCTGAGTAAAGTCAGTTAATTGTATCCATGAAATGGTTGTAATATAATACTGTACTTGGACAGAGTGTTGCTATTAGAGAAGTCGGTGAAGGATAAAGGCTATAAAGCATCATTTCTTACAATTGCAAATGCACCTATCAGTAGCTTAAAATAAATAGCTAGGAGAAATAAAAACAATTTACAATCCAACATAGCATTTTACCATGTAAGCATAACTTTGGATAAGAAAAATCGCTATGCAAACATGATTTTAATTCCAACATAATGACATATTATAGAAACACTATTTACCTAACCATCTCTATGAAATTGGATATTTAATATTAAGCTATACCTATGGTTAGCATATCACAAATGACAGTGCAAAGATCAGCATGCATGTGTGTAAGAGTACTTCCTTAGAAATACATTATATGAGTTGAAAGATTAACAGTTGTGGTGTAAAACTAAGCCTCTATGGTTGATTATGTTGGGAAACAGCTTTGTTCATTCTGGGAAGTCTCAGAATTTACTATAAATCTATTTTGTGAATCATTCAGAGGTGATCATATAATCATCATTTCTGACACTTGCTCTGAAAGACCTCATATCAGACTAAAGATGACTGGTGATTCTTTAACTCTACTCTGTATATTCTCTAGCTTGAATGGACTAGAACGCTGAGGTCAGTAGACAATTGGAGAAGGGAAGTTTTACCTCAGAAAACTGACAGATTGCATTTCCTGTCTTTCTAAAGATTAAAATAATCATTTTTAAGTAGTGGTACGACATGCTTTCCAGTTGAGAAGCTGGGAAGACCGATAGAAGGCATGACATTGATCGAGAGGTATTATACTTAGAAGCTGACATGTTGAATTGAAAACTATTTCCTGTCATCCCTTTGGGAAAACCCAGTGGCCATGTGAGAGCTATGGATAACCAGAGACTGTCCTGTGACACACACTAATCTGTGGAGGGAAAGGGTATGTGCAAAGCTAGCGGATTGTCCAGTAATCAAGAGCACAAGCATTAGACGTGCAAATGACACCATCATGGATATTTTTACCCCAATGGGAGAACATGGAGGAGTCCCAATCAAGTACATAGACAAAGCCAGGACTCCAGACATATGGTACAAATGGTACTTTCCTACATGAACCCAACCACTTGATAATCTGATTGAAGCATGTCATGATGGAGTACATCTGACTGAATTCCCAAGGCATAAGATCAAAACTACTACCACATGATTGTTTACACCACTGAACTAAGAGTTGCTTAGCTTTATAGAAAAGTATCACAGTTCTTCCTTCTTTGTCCACATAGTGTATCACTCAGTTTAAGAATCAGGGTTGCAACAGAGTCTACAGTTTCGTAACTGTGATTTTAGGAGATGAAACTTTTCAAAACCCAGTCTCCTTTATGGTAATACAGTACATAGTTTGTTATATCAAATACAGTCATACTTTTAAAGCATGTCTAATGCTTTAAAGCATTATATAAAGCAGGTTTCATGCCTGTTATGCAGTAAGAAGTCAGTAATAACTTCAGCCACTCCATCACTAGTCAAAGAGGGTCATGTTGTACAAGAGAGGAATTACTACATTAAAGATATGTGCTGGTCTTGGGGCTTGAACTCAGGTAACTGTTCCTGAGCTCTTTTGCTCAAAACTAGCACTGTACCACTTGAGGCACAGCTCTACTTCTGGCATTTTGGTGGTTAATTGGAGATGAGTCTCATGGACTTTCCTGCCTAGGCTGGCTTTGAATGGTGATCCTCAGATCGCAGCCTCCTGATTAGCTAGGATTATAGGCATATGCCACCAGGACACAGCTTATCATATTTTTAAATTCAGATGATCAAGTTATTTTTTTTAACAAATATGTAACAGTTAACACTCATCTGCGTATGGTAGAAGTTTAAGAAAACTTTTTATTCTAGAGACACTTTTGGCGTATTTTTTGTAATGGACCAGACAGCAAATATTTCAGGCTTATGAACCTAAAATATTTTTCTCATAACTACTCAGCATTACTATTGCAGTATGAAAGCAGTTATAGACAATTTGTGAGAGGATAAGCATTCAGTTTCCAATACATATTATCCCAATAAACTGAGCTGAGAATACCAAGAAATGGAAACGAGGTTTTTTTTTTTTTAATTTTAATTTTTGTGGTTCCTTTTTTCCTTTCTGCGTTCCCTTTTGTCACTGTTTTAGACTTCTGTTCCTTTTGTCTTATATGTAAGTTTATCTGATTTAGGGAGGAGAAGGGGAAGCAGAGAAATGTTGGGACAAAGGGTGAAGTAATTCAGCTGTGATACCCACTAGACACTATGTTCGACATGAACTATACAACATGGGGTGGGGAGAGGAGGTGGGGCCAGGAGGGAAAAATTGGGAGAACACGAGGAAGGGGGTGACACTGTTCAAAACAAAATGTACTCGGTTCCTGACTATGCATCTCTAACCCCTCCGTACCTTCACAATAAAAAATTTTAAAACAATCACCACAACTGAGCTGGCTGAATTTGCACTGCAAAACTTAGTTTGCCAATCTCTGCTATAGAGATTGGACCAAGAAGGTTTGTACCCTAGAAGTATACCAATAAGGATGCTGAGGATGAAAGCCATTGGGGCTTTACTGTAGCAATGCCCTCATGGGCCCTTCTCGTAAAAAAAAAAAACCAAGTGGCTGCTTTCTTTGGCATAGAGACAAGCACCCAGAGCAGTGTAGCTTCCAGTACCCTGGATCACTTTTTGCAAGCTCAGCTCCAGCAGCTGCTTCTACAAGCTGTAATTGGCAATGATCTGTGGGCTAGGCATGTGTACTCTAAGACTTGGTTAAGCTTGTAATCAGGAAAGTCAGCTTTTTTTTTCTCCTTTAAGCAAAAATGACTTGGGTTCTTTTTTAAGCACCAAGTGGAGAGTCAAAGTTAAGTAAAACAAGCAGCATAATCATAAGTATAGACAGTGGGCTTTCACAGTACAAATCCTAAAGAGAACTAAGGCCTGCATTCTACTTCCAGTTTTAGCTTTTAACTAGCTATGTAATTTTAGGGACATGTCACTCCTGGACCTCAGTGTACTATCAATTTATAAAAATGGAACTACTAATTCCTCCCTTGGGTTTTTAAAGAAAAACACCAAATATCACATAAACATTTAGAAAAACATTAAATATCAGGTCGTTTCTACAAATCTCATGTTGTAACATAGTTAACCAAGTGTTGACTCTAATTAGAATCTGAACTTCTTGGGGACAGGAGTACTACTGAAGTACTACTGCCTTATGAGATTTTGATTTCCCATTTTTTGTATATGTGCCAGTACTGGGGCTTGAATCAGGACCTGAGTGTGTTGTCTTTTAACTTTTGCTGTTGTTGGTTCTAAGGTTGGTGCTCTACACCTTGAGCCACACCTATACTTCTAGCCTTTTGGTAGTTAATTGGAGATAAAGAGTCTCGTAGATTTTCCTGCCCAGGTAGCTTAAAGCCACAGCCCTCAGATCTCAGCCTCATAAGTAACTAGGATTATAGGTATGGACCACTAGTGCCCAGCTGAAACCCTCATTTCTTGATACAATACTTTAGTATGCTAAGCATTCCATGAATGTTCATAAAATCAATACAAAGTTTGTAAATTCAATATCCAAGAGCAGAAATTGCACTAAATTTTATTTGCTAGGAAGCCAATCAATACATCTGAAATATTTGAAACTGTGTTAGTATTATTTACACCTGTAATGTACTGGACCATTTCTTTCGAATCATTGAGATACAGAAAGGCTTCAGTAGTCAGATGAATCTAGCCGTCAATTAGGCATAAATGTTGGCTACACTTCTAAACTAAACCAGAACTGATTTTTTTTTGCAAATGTGATACCCATGATTGTCATTTGCAGCCCTTGAAGAGCAATGACAGAAAACGTATCACTGTTGGCTGTTGTTTGGGTTTAAAGTAATATTCCTTTGAGAAACCCAAGATGAAATTAAGTAACTAGCCCAAAGAGACAGGTCCATTCTTTTTAAAAATATTTTTATTATAAAGATTCTGTACAGAGGGGTTACAGTCACATGAGTAAGATAATGAGTACATTCCTATGGAGCATTGTTACCCCCCTCCTCTGTTTTTCCCCTACCATCCTTTCCCTCTCCACCCCCAGCTGTAAAGTTCATTTTTATCATAGTGTCTTTCATATCTCATTGTTACAATGGGTCAACCTGTATCCTTATCTCAGCTTTTTGTTATTTCCTTTTCCCTCCACAAATTAGAAAAATGTATATACAAGATGCAGGAAGTTGGGAGGGGCGGGGGGAGGATGGGAAGGGATGGGAAGGGGAAACAAAGGAGGAGGCAACAATGCTTGATAAGAAATGTACTCATTATCTTGCCGGTGTAATTGTAACCCCTCTGTACAATATTTTCACAATAAAAAATAAATAAAAAATAAAAAAGATGCAGGACGTATATTAAAAACAACAGCAACAAAGATAAAACCTCTGTGTCCCTACCGTGGAGTTCATTTCACTTAACATCATCTTTTTTTTAATAATTTTTTTTATTGTGAAAATACCGTACAGAGAGGTTACAATTACATGAGCAAGGTAATGAGTACATTTCTCATCAAGCATTGTTGCCTCCTCCTTTGTTTCCCCTTACCATCCCTGCCCTCCCATCTCCCCCCGACCTTGCCCCTGCTAAAGTTGTAAAGTTCACGTCTTGTACATCTCAGCATCATCTTATACGGTCATATGTACACAGTTTTTGACCTTTTCTGCTTGTCCTAGACATATACTAGTTATTGCAAATAAGGGAAACCACGAGACCTATGTTTCTTTGGGCCTGGCTTACTTCTACTCATATGATGTTTTACAGGTCCATTCTTGACACCATAGGGCAATATCATTGAAAGAAACAGACTTATCACTTGTTTAAACAGGGCTACATTTCTTTTCTTTTGTTTTTTGCTTTGTATCCTTGAATGAGACACAAAGTCTTTGAAAACTTTAGAATTCTTCCCTTGTTGGAAAATCCATTATATTGAAACACTACTGCCTTAGTTCATATTGGATATGATAAATTGATTAATACAGCTCAAAAATATTCTCAAGGAAAAATCTTCCAGTGTGTGATGGTTGAATAATTGATGTACGTAATGGAGTAAATGCTAATTTTCATACAACTGGCTTCCTTTGCAATGTGGTAGATTTTGGTGTCTTCAAGTGTAATACTTGGATTAACCCAAGACCAAGGCTATGTATCACTACATCGACCTGACTGTGGTAACTTCAAATAGTAGGATCTGGAACATAGAATTGGTAGACATTACACATTCCTTTCTCAATACCTTTCTACCTGATAAGCCACTAGGTATAAAAAAAGAGGATTTTTGTAAAACTCTGCCCTCTTGACCAGTATACTTTTCATAATTCTATTCCAGGTATTTAAATTCCTTTCCATCTCTGAAAGCACCAAATCCAGGATAGGCTTGGTGTGTAAAGATGTGTCAATGTCTCCAGGACTAAGACTTAGGGAATTAGCTCTCTTCCATCCTTAGCTTTCTGACTTTATATAATTCTGATTTTAGGCTATCGTTTGGATGTATTTTTTAAAATGCAGACACATGTTGCTTTTACAGAGTCTATAATGTATACTATACAATACTTTACACTATTCTCCTTTACTGGGAGAAGAGCAGATGAAGGCAATGAAAGAGCTATGGTAATTATCTTACCACAAACTATAATTTTCTAACTTAAGTTAAAATTTACTGAATGGCTTGAAGAACGGAAACACACAATTCATTGTGAGTTTACATCACAATGCCCCATGAGTCCCTTTCCCACTCCTTACTCAGCTAAAATGAGCATTTCCTAGTCTCCTATTGTACAGCCTGAGGCATGGTATGGTCGCTACTACTCAAAGGCACACAAACAGTAGCAGAGACAAGCTTTGCTATGAATATACTTAAACCTACTAGTGGTAAAAATCACAACCTTTATTTTTCAAATACTGGGGCATTTTTTTTCAAACGTAAGCAAGACTGGGCTCTTATTTACTCAGAATTCTTCCAAAGAAATAGAATCAGTATATCTATCTACTTAGCTACTTATTTGTGTATTTATCTGTGCATCTATCTATCCATCTACAGATATATAAAGAGATTTATTATGGGGAGTTAGCTCAGACAATTGTGCAAGCTAAGAAGTCCCACATTTTTCTGTCTATACGCTGAAGGTGGGAAAATCAGTGATTCCAGCTCAAACCTGAAAATCCAAGAATCAGGAGCACTGATGGCCAAGGACAGGAGAGGACAATATTCCAGCTAGTAGAGGCAAAGGCATACTTCTTCTGTCCTTGAAACTATTTCATCTATTGGTCTGATTCCCATCCACACTGATGATGGTAGTCTAATGATTAAAAATTGATAAAGCCGGGCGCTGGTGGCTCACGCCTGTAATCCTAGCTACTCAGGAGGCTGAGATCTGAGGATCGCGGTTCAAAGCCAGCCCGGGCAGGAGAGACGTGAGACTCCTATCTCCAATAAACCACCAGAAAACCGGAAGTGGCACTGTAGCTCAAGTGGTAGAGCGCTCGCCTTGAGCTGAAGAGCTGAGGGACAGCACCCAGGCCCTGAGTTCAAGTCCCACGACCGACAAAAAAATAAATAAAAAAAAAAAAATAAAAAAAAAAATAAAAAAAAATAAAAATTGATAAAGCACACCTAACTTACCACCATCACAGGCTAGCAACAAGGCCCCTGTAGACAGACTTGTTGTTTATACTCCTAATCTCATGACTGAAGGGAGCCATGGCTCCCTGCTTTTGTCCAGCAATCAGAAGGAATGTTGCAGCCCATATTGCAACCATGGGGGGGGGGATGGAGAATCAGATTTAAAGGTTTCTATTGAATATTATTTGGCATCATCATAATGTCAAAAAACTGGAAGTTGAACCATTGTAAGTCAGAGGCCAGCTGCACTATTCTCTTCTGGAAACAGTCTGAGAAGTATACTCCCAAATAATGTTTTATTAGTTATCCTGGTCTCTCAGCTCTGTGGAGCTGACACACAAAATTAACTATCACATACCCATAAATTCACCCATATACCAGTGCCTTTTGTTATGTTTGTTTTAATTTACATTCATACAGTTAGTCATCTTCCTATGCAATTATCAATTCATTTTATTTTTTGATACATTTTAAAGTAAGTTGCAAGTATTGGAACACTTCTGCCGATTCAGCATGCATAAAGTTCACTCACTACAGTTTAATGTTTACATTTTTTCTCTTTTACTGTTCCTCCTCTTCCATCACTTTTCTTCCTCTCCCATCCCTTCATCTCTCTTTCTTTCACTTTGAAATATGTTCTTACTATGCAGCCCAAGTTGTTCAGAAACTCCCTATGTACCCAAAACTGGCCTTGAACTTGATCCTCCATCTGCCTCCTGTAATCTGTGATTATTGGCATATACCACCATACCCAGTTTATAGTTTTTCTTTGATATGAAATTTACTTTTTTTTCTGTGCCTGTCCTGGGCCTTGAACTCAAGGCCTGGGCACAGTCCCTGAGTTCAACACTAGCACTCAATCACTTGAACTACAGCTCTACTTCTGGCTTTTTTGTTAGTTAATTGAAGATGAGTCTCATGGACTTTCTAACCTTGGCTGTCTTCAAATCATGGTCCTTATTCATTTATCTCAGTCTCCTCAGTAGCTTGGATTATAGTTGTGAGCCTGAAAAATTCACATTTAATAATGTCAACAAATCTAAACCTAGCCATTCACACAATTTGACTCATTATATGTGTTTCGAATACAAACCTCTATTAAGACACAAAGTCTGGGGCTGGGAAGGTGGCTCAGTGGTAGGGCACTTGCCAGGCATGCATGAGGCCCTGGGTAGATTCCTCAGTACCACATAAACAGAAAAGGCCAGAAGTGGCTCTGTGGTTCAAGTGGTAGAGTGCTAGCTTTGAGCTGAAGAGCTCAGGAACAGCGTCCAGGCCGAGAGTTCAAGCCCCACGATCAACCTCCCCCCACCCTCCCAAAAAAAGACACAAAGTCTTACTGTCCCAGAATACTTCCTCATGCTCCTCCTAGTGAATGAACACTCCATTCTCACCTCCCATTATCAGAGACAGACACCATTCCAATTTCTTTCCATTTTAGAGTAGATGACAGCCCTTTGTTCAATATATGTTTTGACAGTATTTTCTGGTAGTTTGACTTTTCTATTCATTTCCTAAATGGTGCCTTTTGTCAGGCTATGGTTTTTAATGCCAGAGAACTAATTTATCTTTGTATTTTAGTGTAGAATTTCATATGAATCCAATGCTATAGTATTTTCCCCTTTATATAAGCTTCATTTCACTCAGAATAATGTTTCTGAGAGTCATTCATCCTATTGGTGTATTAGCAGGTTGTTTTTCCTTAGCTTGTTGACTAGTATCCTTCTGCATAAGTATATTAAAGTTCATTTATTCTATTGCTTGACTTCACAGCTACTTCCAGTCAGGGCTACTGTAAATATAAAGCTACCCAGATTTCTTGTGCAAGTAAGTCTTCTGTGTGAGGCTCTATTTTTCTTACTTGGCTGGGGCGGGGGTTAGTTATATAAGAGACAGTGTGAACATTTCCAAAATAGTCATAGCATTTACACGAATACCAATAACATATGACAGGTCAGTCCTTCCACTGGAACTAATTAACATTTAGAGTACAGTGCTTTAATTTTAGCTCTTTCAGAGGTCAGGAAGTCATTTCATGTGAATGTAATTTGCATTTTTCTCATGACTAATGAAGCTGAGCATTTTCCCAAGTGCTTGTTGGCCTAAATGGCCAATACTTATGATATCTATATTAATATATATATATATATATATTCTTTAGTGAACATTGGGTTCAGAAGCTTTAACCAATTGTTCTGGAGAATTATTTATAGAATAAAAATATCAGACCTTGGATAAACATGTTTTGACAATATTTTCTCCTAGAAAATATTCATCTCCTAAAGAACACATTTTAACAAGTAGCAATGTTTAATAATGAAGAATACCGGTTTAATCTCTTTGTTTCATGGTTATTGTGTGTTTTTCCTAAGAAATATTCTGCTACTCTTGAATCTAGAAGATATACTAGTATGGTTTACTCTAATATTTTACATAGTTTGTATAGAAGTTAGGTTTTATTTTATCTCCTCATGAATATTCAGTTATTTCTACTTATTTCTATTTGAATCATTGCAGACATTTCTTCCTCCCTTGTTTCTTATGAAAAAGCAAGTGTACATGTGGATATTTTTCCAGGATGTCTATTTTGATTTGTTCATCTATAATGATCTGCCTGTCATGCCTTTATCAATATCTCAGGGTCTTGGTTACTCTACATTTATGTCAGAAAGTTTTCATTTTTGTTGCTTGTTATTCCAAGATTGACTTAGTTAGGCCCTTTACTTTTCTATATAAAATATAGAATTGTTTTTTAATTTCTTGCAAAGAATACTTGCTACAATTATGATTAGTATTTCATTTATCTGCAGATGAAGCTGTAGAAAATTAACATTTTAAGACTATGGAGCATTTCAATCTGTGATTATTTAAGCAGTCTTCCTTTTTATTCTTTTCTTTTTAAGATAGGATCCATAATATAGCCTAGACTGGCCTGGAGCTTTCAATTCTCCTGCTTCAGCCTCCCTCTGGAGTGCTGGGATTACATGTGTGCAGTACTATACTAAATTAAGCTCAAGCTTTCCTTAATTTCCAGAAGCAATGTACTGTACCTTATGGTGACTGACTTCACAGCTACTTCCAGTCAGTCAAGCTATATGTTAAATTTATTCCTAAATATTTTATTGATTCAGAATAAGTGGAAATGCTTCTAATTTCTTTTTCTTTTTTAAAATACTTTTTATTGTAAAGATACTGTACAGAGGGGTTACAGTTACATGAGTAATGAGTACATTTCCCATTGTGCTTTGTTACCCCTCCTTTGTTTTTCCCCTACTATCCCTTCCATCCCCCCTCCCCAACTCCTCCCTCCGGACTCTCCCGAAGTTGTAAAGTTGGTTTTCAACACAGTGTCTTATACATCTCATTGTTACAATGGTTCAATCTGTATCCTTATTTCAGCATTTTGTTATTTCTGGTGTTCTGCTGCTAATAGACAAACACATGACTGATTTTGACATGTTAGCTTTGTGTCAAATAACTTGCTGAAATCACATTTCTTTTGATAATATTTTATATTCCTTGGGTCTTTCAATGTAAGCAATTATCTCAATTCTGAAGAGGTACTGCTTCTTTTCCTTTTCACTATTTATGTTCTTTATATTCACTATTTATGTAATTATTTTCCTTTTCACTATTTGTACCTCTTATTTCTTTTTCTTGAGTTATTGCAACATTTGAGACCCATATTATAATAATAGAACTATCTGGAATGGGTATCTTTTCATTCTTCTTGATTTAAAGGGATATGTCTTATTGAGTAAAAGATAAGCTGTGGATTTTGCCTCCTTTCATAAGAATGAAGAAGTTTCTATTAGCAGGTGGCTCACTCCTAAAATCCTAGCTACTCAGGAGGCTGAGATGTGAGGATCCTGGTTCAAAGCCAGCCCAAGCAGCACAGTCCATTAGACTCTTAATAATCACCAACAAATCCTGAAGTAAAGCTGTGGCTCAACTGGCAAAAGTGCTAGTTAATAAAGGTCAGGGGCAGTGCCTAAGCCTGAAGTTCAAGCCCTAGCACGGGCAAATCTCCCCCTCTTATATAAGACTGAGGAAGTTCCCTAATAAATCTTAATTTGCTTAGAATTTTTATGATAGATTTTAAATGTTGTCATTTTTATTTATTTGAAGGCATCAAGTATTTTTTCTGTCAATACAATAAATACATAGAATGATTTTAGAATACTAAGCAAACTTTGTGTTCCTGAGAGAAATCTTATTAATCCATGATGTGGGCCTTTGTGTGTGTGTGTGTGTGTGTGTGTGTCTACTGGTCCTAGGGTTTGAACATAGGGCCTGGACACGGTCCCTAAGCTTTTGTGCTCAATATTAGAGTTCTACTACTTGAGCCATAGATCCACTTCTAGGTTTTTGGTGCTTCATTAGAGATAAGAGTCTCACAGGCTTTCCTGCCCAGGCTGTCTTCAAACTGTAATCCTCAGATCTCAGCCTCTTGAGTAGCTAGGATTACAGGTATGAACCACGGGTGCCCAACTGGGTGTTTTATTTTTGTTTGTTGTTGATTGAACTTCTATATGTTGTTAATTCAACTTGGTAGTATTTTATGAAACATTGTGTTTTCATTCCTGAAAACTCAGTCTATAATTTTCCAAGAATTTATTAGTGTTCTTTTTTTTTCAAAATATTGTTTTTCTGGACACATTAAGTATGTTATAGGATAGTTCTTCATTTTTTAAAAAGTTTTATGTAAATATGGTATTCCCTTCTTTAATGTTTTCCAATAAAGTCATTTGACCTTGAAATGTTTTATTAATAAATTTAATTTCTTTACTAGACACAAGCTATTTGAGTTATCTGTTGGTATTTGTGTCATCATGGATAAAAATTAATTTTTGAGGAATTGCCTATTTCATCTAGGTGTATGAATTTATTGGTATAGAGTTGTTTTTACTTTATTATCCTTTAAATATGTGTAGAATCTGTTTTTGATGCTGGTAATTTGTTTCTTTGCTTTTGTCTTTTCACTGATACAATTATCTTTCTTCCATTTTATTGATTTTTGTTTTTATAATTTATTTTCTTTCTTTTCATTGCTTTGGCTATACTTTACTCTTTCGAGCTTCTTAAATTAAAAACATAGTTTGTTATTTTATATCGTTGTGAAATGCCTTTTTTAAAATAAGCTTTTGTAAGTAAGTTAAAAAATAAGTTTTAAATTTTATTCTAATTTGCATCAGTAATATTTTAATGGGTTTCTTTTTACCATGCAATTACCAATTCCTTTATTTCTTTCTCAACACAAAGGTTATTGAAAGTTTGTTGTCTAATTTAAAATATTTTGGATTTTCTTAGATTTCTTAATTGTTATTCATTTCTATTTTTAATTCGTTGAAGTTGGAAAATATTCATTATTTGCTATCAATCTGTTTACCTTTTTGCGTCCATGAATGGGCTCTGTTTACATTTGATAAATGTGTTTTGTGGATCAGGATGTGGTCTGAAGTGGTGAGCATATTGTACACACATGGAAAGTGTATCCTGCATTTTTGGGTGAAAAGTTATGTGAACATAGCCCAAATGTTTCAAAAGAATTTTTCTGATCATTTTGGTATTTACTGATGTTCTTTTTCCTTATTCTCCTACCACTTATTGAAAAAGAGAAGTCAAAATCTCCAACCAACCTTCCTCTCTCCCTCTCCTCCTCTCTCCCTCTCTCCCTCCCTCCCTCCCTCCCGCTCTCCCTTCCTTCCTTCCTTCCTTCCTTCCTTCTTTCCTTCCTTCTCTTCTTTCTCTTTCTCTCTCTCTTTCTCTCTCTCTCTCTTTCTTTCTTTCTTTCTTTCTTTCTTTCTTTCTTTCTTTCTTTCTTTCTTTCTTTCTTTCTTTCTTTCTTTCTTTCTCTTCCTTCCTTCCTTCCTCCTTTATTTCTCTCTTCTGTCCTTCCCTCTTTCCTTCCTCTTCTCCTTGCCTCCATTCCTCCCTTCTTCCCTTCCTTCCTCTCTTTCTCATTTCCTTCCATCCTTTCTTCCCTTCCTTCCTCTCCTGTGTTTTTCAGTACTGATATTTAAACTTGCTAAGCAGGTGCTCCACTACATGAGTTTACATTTGAAGGATTTCTGGACTTCAATTTCTCCTAAGGAGAGAAATGGCTAATTTGTGTGCATACAAATTGTGTGGTGGCACACACAAGAAATCCCAGAGGTCAGGAGGTTGAGCAGGTAGACTCACTATTGGAGGTCAGCCTGTCTTAAAACAAACAAATTAAAATCTGTCATCCTTGCTTAATATAAATTGAGGTTCTGTCCAGGGAGGTACATTCATGTGATGGCTATATCTTCTTGATAGATGCACAGGTCTTTGTAATAGAGTCTCTAGTGATATCCTCCATATACCACCTCTAGTGTTATCTGTGTATTAAAATTTTGTATTTCCTATTAATATAGAGTCTTCAGCACATTTTATGGCAAATTTTAAAAACCTATATTTTTATATTTATCTCTAGTTGTATAGATGTATTTGTTTCTTTTATGATAAGCTCTGTTAATTAATGGTTGGTTTATTGCTATTTAATATAATTACTTATATGGCCATGGTTAGATATTCCACTTTATTTTTTTATTTAGTACCTATTGGCTATTCATTATTATTTTTAACCTCTTAAGCTTTCTGTATTTCTTTTGTATTACTTGACTAATTTTAACAATTGCATTTTAATTTACTGAATTTTATTGGAATACCATTTGACATATACATTTATTTAGAAATACTGATGATTTACAATATTAGTCTTTCATAGTACATGGCATATTTTTTTCTACCTTTAAAGGTCTAAGTGTCTTTATTATTGTAGTTTTTCTCTCCCTCAATTTATACATTTGTAGATTTAGCCTTCATTTCTACTAGTTTTACAATTATTTATTTGCCTGTACCAGAGTTGGAATCCTAAGCTTCCTTCAAGCTGGTTGCTTATAACTGGAACTCTACTACTTGAGCTATACCTCAGGCCTGGCTTTTTGTTGGTTATTTTGGAAATGTAGTAGTCTCACAGATTTTTTCAGCCTGGACTGGCTTTCTAATTATTGTGGAGATGGATTTTTTTTTTTTTTTTTTTTTTTGCCAGTCCTAGGGCTTGGACTCAGGGTCTGGGCACTGTCCCTGAGCTTCTTTTGCTCAAGGCTAGCTCTCTACTACTTGAGCTACAGCGCCACTTCTGGCTTTTTCTGCTTATATGGTATTGAGGAATCGAACCTAGGACTTTCATGCATGCTACAAGAATTCTACCACTAATTGACATTCCCAGTCCTGGAGATGGATTTTTTCAGCCCATGCTGGCTTCAAACCATGATTCTCTAGAGCTCAGTTTCCTGAGTAGCTAAGCTACTGGCATCCTATTGAGATTTGAAATGTTCTAATTTTACTCATTTTTAATGTGGAATAAATTGGCCTCTGCCTATTTGTTTTGATACATACTACTTTAGGATAACCATTTTGTCCTGTGGCAGGGAAGTTCCCCAACATATATAACCATTGTTTCAGTGTCATACTAACTGCACTGACAGGCACATTCAGAATGATTTTTTAAAAAAATCAAGATTATGAGCATTTTCATTTTGTTCCCAATTATACTAAAACTGATTAAGCCCAACCATTTTGATTTTTCTTCATGGTATTAACTTCAGATATTTATCTACTGAGGCATGACTTTGAACGATGAGGAACACTGATGGATTTGCATTTCCATTTTTCTCTTATATGCCAATTTATTTTCTTATTAATTCTACATTATTGGTGTTTTAAATGGTTTTGCTTTGTGTTCCGTGACCTTAGCTCTCATAGTTGTTTAGCTTAAGGATCCAGTGTCCACTGTCTTTATGTCCTGCCTTGACTGACTGGATTGCACCATGAAGTTTTTAAGTAAGGCTCTTGAGAACTTCTACTGTCTTACTAACCCTGCCATAGAAACCATCACAAACTGCGTGGCTTAAGTAAGAAAATATTGTTGTGTTCTAGCTCTGAGGCTAGAGTCTGAATTCAGTGAGTTGACTCATTCCAGTGGCACTGAGAAAAAGATTTGTTCAAGACCTCTCTTCTTTACTTGTACAGGCCCAGCTGGTGTTTCTTCATATCATCTCCCCTCTGTATATACATGTTTCTCTCTGTAAATGGGCCATTATCTTGAGAACATAAGTCATGTAAGCTTAAGGGATCACTTCAGTATAATTTCATCTCATTCATATCTGCAATGTCTTTGTTTACAAGAAGGTAATATCCTGAAGGAAGGCAGGCTTAGGATTTTAATATGTAAATTTAGTAGAGGACATAATTTAACCCATGGAGAAGATCCATTGCCTAAAATCATGTATGTTCACCAGTGATTTCCTGCTGGGCCACACATGAAGGGCCACTTGGCTCATTTTAAGTTCTTGGATAACACTTCGTATTCATCTTCTCAGAGGTTTGCAGACATTTTTGTGATCTCCCTTGGAGCATTGCTATGAGTAAAACTAATTGGAAATGTGTGCAATTGACAATAAGCTAATTTGCAAGGTAATATCCTTGTGTGGGTCATTTTCTAACTTGTTTTTTTTATCAAGAATGTGATAGTTATTAATATACAAAGCTAGATGTTTCACTATTTCAGGGAGTTTGGGTTCTGTTTTCTATACTTTTGGATGCCTTTTCAAACTTCAAACTTCTAAAGGGATGATGGTCATGCGTTAAATCTTCCTCCTGATCCTCAAAATTTAACATCGCTTTTGAAATACCCCTTTTGTGTTTATTTTTTTTAACATTTCCTGTTTTGCTCAAGCAACTTCTCTTTGTAAGTGGGTAATTTTTTCAGCAGCATCTTCAGCAGTATAAAGTTTGATCTTATACATGGAGGAGGTCTTCAGATTTCAAATGGTTTTATTATCTTTACAGTTATATTATCTTTGCTCTGCCAGCTCCTCTTTATATCTTTCTTTTTGGGGGGGGAGGGTCCAGTCGTGGGTCCTGAATTCTGGGCCTGGCCGCTGTCCCTCAGCTCTTCAGCTCAAGGCTAGCACTCTACCACTTGAGCCACAGCACCACTTCTGGCTTTTTCTGCTTATGTGGCGCTGAGGAATCGAACCCAGGGCCTCATGCACACAAGGCAAGCGTTCTACCATTGAGCCACCTTCCCAGCCCCTCTCTTTATATCTTTCTGTTATCTTTCTTCTCTGAGCTCCTTGTTCTCCTTTTATTTATTTGAATTGTTATTTTTAGGTATGCAGAGAAGGTTTCATCTAAAATTTTCTCAAGCTTACTAAGTAATTCCTTTTTTAAAAAGAGTCTACTTCGACTGATTATTAATGATTTTTCCCCTTCCCTTCATCTTTCACAGCCTTTACAGGATCATATACTTAGATCCTGAGTATTATGCATTGGGGGGCTGCATTGTCAGAGATCCTTTTCCTAACCTCTGGCCTGTATGCCCCATGAAGGCTGTCCTGAGTGATTTGTGAAGGGACCAAAATATCCATTTTAAAATTTTCAGGTTTTATTAGATTAGTACAACTTCAAATAAAATGACAAAACCTTACTGCCATATAGTTCCTTCTTCAAGCCTCCTTTCATCCTTTACCAAGGTTTGCCAAAAATAGAGCCCTTGGATGACTTCTAACCTGTTGCTGCCTGGTTTTGTTATGAAGTTTCATTAAGATACAGGCACATGGGGTTGGGAATTTAACTTGGTGACGATTGCTTGCCTGGCAAGTGCAAGGCAAGTCCTGTCCTCAGCATGGGGGGTGGGTGGTAGAATAGGCATATATGTATGTATACATATATATGTATATATTCATATATACATACATATATATTCCACATATATATTCCATATATATATATATTCCACATTGTCTGTAGCTCTATTTATACACTGTTGAATTGGAACAGAGGCTGGGTGACTATCAGAACTTAAAGTAGTGACTACTTTGACATCTGCAACATAAATGAGAGGCTAACTCTTCCTCAGAGGGCCTTGTACTTGCCACTTATTTTCCATCTTCTAAAATTATATGCTACATAAAATCAGTTTAAAGCCATAACTGTGAGACTCATCTCTATGTAGTCCTTAATCTAACAATTGATCTTATCCAGACGCTCACTGCTTTTTTCCCTTCCTCCATTCTTTTTGTGTGGTTGGTTTTGTATTTTGCTCAGTTTATGGTTGTCTGAGAATTAGTGTAGCTTCTTGTTAGCTTTGCTGATCAGAAAATACCTAATTAATATTTCTTCTTTCTTTTATATGGACATTATCAAATTAATACTTTATATTAATTTTAGTATCTTTATGCTTTTCCACTAATGATGTACCTAGTTGGATGAATAAAGGAAGATGTTTATTTTATTTTCAAGCACTGTAAAGTCAAAATTCTCACAAATATCCCTTTAGGTGGAGTATTATTTTCCTTAGATTTATCCAGACAGGAATGTTAGATTTCAAATAGTTTGAATTAGTTATACAAGGTCACAAGGCTAATATCTGTTGTTGTATTACAAATGACTCATAAATGTAGTTGCCCAAAACTTTAATCATTTTACTCACTTATGATCCTGAATCTGGGATTTGGGCAGGGCACAGAGCATATAGACTGGCTGCGTTCCATGATGACTAGTCTCAGCTGGAATGGTTCTAGGGCCTCAATTCTTGTACATATGGTTCCCAATTTACAATGGTTCATCTTAAGAGTTTTTAACTTCAAAATGTGTACCCATAAATCATTCCATGATTTTAGTTTCAGTACTGTATTGAATATATTACATGACATATGAAACATGTTATTATAAACTAGGCTTGTAATAGATGATTTTTCTAAACCCGAGGCTAAAGAAAGTATTCTAGCTCATTTCAGGTAGACTATGCTAACTTATAAGGTTCATTAGCTTAGTCATAGTAAATGTGTTTACAACTTAAAGTCTTTTCTACTTGTAATGGGTGTATTGTAATATAACTTATCACAAGTCAATGAGCATCTTGATTCTGTCTTTCATGATAGCTTAATCTACCCACTATGCTATTTTGCAGCATTGTGGTCACAGCACATCCCTAATAGATAGCAAATACATTTCAGTTTTCTTAAAGTCTAGATCTAGCTGGGAGCCAATGGCTTACACCTGTAATCATAGCTACTCAGGAGGCTGGGATATGAGGATTGTGGTTCAAAGCCAATCCAAGCAGGAATGTCCATGAAACTCTTTTCTCTAATTAAGCACCAGAATACCAGAAGTAGTGCTGTGGCTCAAGTGTTAGAGCACTCGCCTTGAGCTGAAGAGCTCAGGGACAGTGCCCAGGCACAGAGTTCAAGACCCACAAGTGACAGGAAAAAAAGCCTAGATCTAAGAGGGCCTACGACATTGCTCTTCCACATTCTGTCGGGCAAAGTATCACAAAGGAAAACAGTGCATATTAAAGAGAAGGTGAAACTGTTCTGAATCTTGATAGATGTGTACATAAGGATGGGAGGAACTGATGGCAGCCAATTTTGTGGATTATTTACCACAGTTAGAAGTATATAATAAAGCCTGGAAGTCAAGGTGTGGCTCAAGTATTGGAGTTACAGCCTTGAGTAAAAACAGTAATAACACACACACACACACACACACACACACACACACACACACACACAGGTAAGAGTATGAGAGCTGCTTTTTCTTTTCAGTGAGACTGTATTTATAAACTGACACCCCACTCTTGATTGTATTCACGAAGTGTGACAAGCAAAGCATCTGGAGGCCCCATTCTTCAGCCATTCACTGAAGTTCTTTGGCCATTTTGATACTGGTTGTAAAACAATTGAGCCTTAGGACATTCTCCTTTTCTCCAGCCCATGGTACATCTTGTTCCTTATTCTCTTCTTCACTTGTTGACTTTGTTTTATCCATGTTAAAAACTTGTTCAGGCTTAGACCCCCCTTCTTTAATGATGGATTTGAATGTGTCACACACATATTCCTTGGCTCTGGCTTTATCTGCACTGGCAGCTTCTCCATGTAGAAACATTCTTGAGTACAAAGTGTCTTTGAAATTTGTCAAACCAGCCCTTGCTGGCACTGAATGCGGTGGGTCTGGTGGGAGAAGCACTCTCTATGGTCCTGCTTCTGCAGCATCGTTTTCATCTTCATCCTTGCCACCTTTATGCACGTCTCTGCTTTCCACAAAACTATCATAAAGTTTTTTGGCCTTCATCTGGATGGTGCTGGTATCCTGCAGTCATTTATCCACAGGGCCAATGCACACTCCATCCTCACAATGGCCTTGTTGTGCAAAGGGATCACCCTCTTTGCATTCTTGTTAAAAGTCATCCTTGCCATAGTCATTTCATCTTTCTTTATGCAGTGAACGGTAGACTTATTGATCCTGTAATGGTGGTCTATAGCTGGTCATTTTTGGCATCCTGTAACATGTCGAGAAGTTCCACCTTTGCTTTGATAGGAAGCATTTTCCTTTGGCACTTGGGTTCACTTCCGGAAGCCTTGGAAGACGGAGAACATTTGGGTGGCATCACAGGGCTTGAAATAAATTTAAACTTTTATGAAAATTTCACAAAATCACACCACCACAGAGCAACACTATGCGCAGCAATCAGACATCAATGTGATGTGGACAAGGAGAGATGCTGAATGTATGGGCACATGCAAGAGAGCAAGCAGACTTGATGCTACTGTCAGTGAGCCAATCACGTCCAGGATACACAGCATAGTGCTGTGGTTGGTTGCTTTCTATTCCATCAGCCAATAGTGTGCAATCTCACATTGGCAAACTTGCACAAGCAGTAGTGGCATACTACATTTCCATTGTGTACAGTATGGTAGTCATCCACTGATAAATACATACTGTATTTTATTTCAATTTAATATTCTGTTACGATGTTTGACTTAATAGTTTTATATTTGTATATTGTTTTAAATATTTTAGGCAAAAATAATTAAAACCATAAATATTACACAAATATCTATATACCACAAAATCCCACGAGATAGCAAAAACTCCAAGATACAGAATTAGACATATTTTTAAAAAAGATCTGTGATAAAGTGAAGCCATAATAAGTGAGCCTTGATATAGCCAGGGAAAACTGTGTAACATGAGTACATGTCAATATGATAGTATGTTGAATATCTTCGCTTAACTGAAAGATACTAAAATCAAGCCTATTTGGTCTTACTTTGGCTTCTAGGTTATTTAAAATGATACATATTATACTTATTTTCAGATAGCATGCTCTAGTGTTCTGCCATATAAAAAGTGTTCACTAAGTCTTGGCTAATGCAGTGCAAAATTATCCTTCTTGGTTTGTTTTATTGTTTACTTTTTCCTATAAATTTTGGATGGAGACAAGGGAGATGCCATCATTTGTGTTTCTGAATGTGTATGCTCTGTGCACTGGGACACTGATAAAAAGACAAATGGGCAATGTGCACACTAACTACTCCACGCCTCACTTTCTAACTGGAGATGAAAACAGAGTGTTAAAAGGATGGGATGAATTAGCTGTGTGAGGGATTTCATAGGTCCAAGGCTTGTTGGCACAGAGTGAATACTCAACACTTGTGCCATCTTGGTGTGGCTACCTGGTAATGAACAGTAGAGAAATCCATTCTCTGTCACAATCTGTAGAAGAACATTGCAGAGTTTTACTGTCTCTTTGCCGTGGCAGTAATGGGTTCCTTGGTGCCAAGCTGTGGGTACAGTAGGAAAGTATTCAGTGGCTAAGCATCCTGCATATTAGCAACAACCTGATAACTATCAGCTCTGTGGTCTTCACACTCAGACAGCTTCCTTTGCTCAGGGGACTAAGCTGAGCATCTTAGAACATCAGCTTAATTGCCTTTAAGCAAGGGGGGCACAAAGAAATAATGCAGAATCTCCAAACTGTTAAATTAAGATGGAGAAGGCACTGTGGGTCACACATACAACTCATTCAGACTATGCCTTCCAATTGATTTTTTATACTCTCTGCAAAATTGATCCTTGACCCCCAAAAGCAAGATAAAGAGGAAATAGCTAGCTAGATATGGCTTGTGTGCATTTAATGTGTCTTCATATCCACCAGGAAAGTCCTCCATTCTCTGATCCCTTGTAGCTTGGCCCAGGCTTGCCAATTAAATGCTTTTCCGTTCAGAACTATTCAAAGATCAAATATGTCTGTGCTTGAGCTTTTAATGCTATTTTCTGGCACTCCTTGCTAGCTGAAACTAGCAGCCTTCAGGCAGGTCAAATGGCAGAAATGGTTGGATATTTTAGCCTCTCTGCATTCCTACACATGTTCCAACTTTGAATGCAACATTCATGCAGAACAGATCCAGCCAGTATAGGCAAAACGTCTGTGGTACTCTTGGAAATCCATGGATTTCAACGTCAAGGGGATTTACTTTGGAATGCCAGCTCTGGTGCTTACTTACCGTGTAAGTATGATCTCTTTTCTTTGGACCTCTCTGTTCTCCTTGTACAATGCTGTTATTATAGCATTATAGCATAATAACACACCCACAGAGTTGGGGAGAAAATGAAATAAATAATATATGTCATACTTATAGCACGCCTGGCATGCTAGTATATGACAGGTATATGCTAGGATATGCAGTTTGGTTTTATTTTTGAGCCAGTGTGGAGCTTAAACTCTGGCTTAGCTTTGTCACTCTGTACTGGCACTCTACTATTGGAGGCACATCTTCTAGTGCAGCTTTTATCTAGGCAATTGGAGATAAGAGTCTCATATTATTTGCCCAGGCTAGCTTCAAACTGAGATCCTCAGACCTCAGCCTCCCAATAGCTAGGATTACAGAGATGAGTCACTGGTGCCCAGAGGTAGTTATTATTTTTCACTCATGTTTAACCTTAATAATGGGATTGTGGTCAGAGGAGGGGCACAGGAATAGAGGAAGGAAAGGTGAGCAAATGCAATAATTATATGCAATGTATATTATGTAAAAATTAACTATATAACTTGAAGGTAGAGTCGGGGTAGGGGAGGAGGAATCAAGAGAACACAAAACATAATAATGGGAAGGTGGCTTAGTGGTAGAGTATTTGCCTAGCATGCATGAAACCCTGGGTTTGAGTTCTAGGTAACACATAAACAGAAAAAGCCAGAAGTGGCACTGTGGCTCAAGTGGTAGAGTGCTAGCCTTGAGCAAAAGAAGCTCTGGGACAGTGCCCAGGTCCTGAGTCCAAGCCCCAGGGCTGGCAAAAAACCCAAAACCCATAATAATAATTTCAAATCAGTATGTCCTAGTATGTACAATCCCTGGTAAACATGGAATTTTTGAGCTCTGTCTATATAGGTACCACAACCACATTATTGACTATTCAAACAAGTTCTTTTATTCAGTTCCTCAATGAAACAAAAATCTATATTTATCCATTTATCAACCTCTTTCTCATGCAGAGAACATGCCAGCCCCTAGATAAAGGGAAGAGAGCCAGCACCCCAACTTTTCCTTATAAATTTAAAATTCTGTTAAGGAGCAAAAGACATGCTCCCAATACTTCTTACATATTATGGGCCATAAAACTCTTAAAATGCAGGCATACATTTTCACTTTGTTTGTTTAATTTGTAGATGCACAAAATGTAATATAAAAATTCTAGGCTCTCACTCTTTAAAAAAATGTCACGTTGTATAACTAATAAGGAAGAACAAGGGATAGGAGAATTTTTATATGTCATTTCATTCTATTCACAGTGGAAACAAATTTAGTCTGAGAGAGCCTGAGCATGAATACAGAAGTACTTCAGCAAAGAAGAATTTAACTGCTAAATGGAGAAATAGAATGCATTTTAGGAGTGTAAAACTCCCCAAACAATGATATTTGCCTAAGTTTAATGCTTTTCATTTTCCCTCTTGCGTATATCTACATAAACAAAGGAGTGAGGACATGTATAATTCAATAATTTGATCTGCTGCTTCATGTAAAATTGTTCTTAATTATAATAACTGATGATGATAATCACATCATCACTGGGTATTTCTATGCTCCAAGCATTTTCATTCTGAATGCCCATAACAACCCAAAGGGTTTATGACTGTGAAAAACAAGCAATTACAAAGTTATGGAGGCACAGCCAAACATAACAGGAAAATCACTGCATGATATTATTTATGTGTGATGTCTATGTGATGTGTTATAAGTGATCCTTAAATTTCCAGCATATATACAAACAGATAACAACGTGGTGATTTCAGGAATAGGGGTGGCAGGGTTTTTACCAGTTACACAGAATACATGGGCTTTGCTTCTTGAAATTACCTACATGGGTATCAAAAAGAAAACAGAACTTCTACGAATTTTTGCATGTTGAGCTAGTTTACATGCCAGCTTCTCTTTAACAAGCAAATTGGCTCTGAGCCTGTCCTTAGTGTTATTCTCCTGCCTGACTGGGCTGTGTGGTTAGACTATACACTGCCAATATGGCAGAGATCTTTGGATCCTTTATGCTAGCCTTCTAAGCCCTTTTTCTTGCTCCTGTAGAGAAACCTCGCCTGGAAACTAAGGGGTGTGCTGAGCTCTTAAATGCAACTCTACCAACTTGTTTTCTCCCCCAGAGAAGCCTGAGATAATGAGGAAAGCATACTGGGAACACTTGTCAATGTTTCAGACAACTGAAGACAGGGAAAAATGTGTTTGCAACTTAGGAGATGGGACTAATATTCCATTACTGAAATTGAACTTAAAAATAAGTCAGAGCAAATTGGTAACATAGGATTGCCTTTATTTATCACAAAACAGGAATTAATTGGAATGAGATTAAAATATAAATTCTCTGTAAAAGAACAGACTGAAAAGGATTTTAAAAATAATACTGAAAAAGACTTAAAAATAAGCCAGGCATGGTGATGTAAGCCTTTATTCTGTTACTTGAGGGTTAGAGGCTGGAGGACCTTGAGTTCAAGGCCAGCCTTGAATTACGCAGTGAAATCTTATCTTAAAAAACAAAACAAACAGAATCAATAACGTGAAAAGGTAGACTAAAGATTGGAGAAAAATGGTTGCAAACTACATATAGGATTTTATATCCAAAATATATAAAGAATATGCACACCATTATAGCAAAAATCTAGTCTAATTTAAAAATAAACAAATGAGCTGAATAGGTTTTATTTAGAAAGGCGACATAAAAATGGCCAACGGGAATATGAAAAGGTAGTCAATATCACTATAATTGTCAAAGAAATGCAAATCCAAACCACAATGAGGTATTATTTCACCTCCACCATCCTTGTCAGATGGCTGTTAGGAATGGATAGGAGGTAACAAAAGTAAGTAAGGTGTGGAAAGCTTGTATGTTCCGGATGGAAATGTAAATCAGGGCAGCGTATAAAAAACAGTACTGAGTTTCCTTCACATATTTACTGATCATAAGACACAAGAAATGAAATCAGTTCTATGCAGGAGTATGTGGACTCTTTTGCTCAGTGTATCATTACAATAGCCAAGCTATGGAAACATCAAAGGATCTGTCCACAAGTAATTGGACAAAGTATAAGTGGTATATTTACATAATGAAATCCTATTCTATTTTTAAAAGGACATACTGCCATTTGCCACCCACATAGGAACCGAGAGACACAAGGATGTAAGCCAGACACAAGAAGGAAGTCACTTCATGATCTCACTTACATGTGACTTACACATGACTTTTGGAATGTCCAACATATAAAAAGAAAGAATTAAGTAGTGATCACCAGGGTTGGGAATTGTCTTCATAATGAATATATAATCCTGGACAAAGATTTGACTTCTATGAGCCTCCATTTCTTTATTTGTAAGTTAGAACTAATAGTGTTTATCTCTCAAGAACTAATCAGGATTCCATAGGCTATACTAATAAGCTATTGGGCACTATACCTGGGTCCACAGAAATCACTCACTAGGGTTGGCTCTTCCCATGGAAAACATCTTTCCTATAGGAATGACTTCAACTGAGATATCTAAATGTGATTAAGCACCCAGTAAACAAATGCTTAATGATTAAGCATTAAAACTGAAGGAGTGAAATGTTTAATATGGGCTTATTGCTTTCTGTTAGTTCTTTGGTTTAATGAGGACCTTTGAGGCTTCTAAGCAGGAGTATTGGAGAGCAGTCTGTGTCCCCATTAGGAAATCCAATTTCCTGTATGGTAGAAGTATGTCCATGCCCCAGAAACACCCCTTGGCACCCCTGTACACGCAGGATCAGAAACCCTATATGGTTAGCAAAGTTTCCATGTGACTCCAAAGGAAGAGATGTAGCTGAGAATAAGAACAGGCCTCAATTTTTGGGGTCACTCCTGATGACAAGCAGATTTTCAATAATCTGATCTGCCATGGCCCCCAGCATCTTTTCTCATGTTCATAAGCTGTATTGCATCCAATTAATCAACCAATAAAAGGATGATAACAGCAAAACAGAGGACACTTAACCGAAAATAAAAAAATAATGATTTTTGCTCACACCTGTCATCATAGCTACTCAAGAGGCTAACATTTGAGGTTTATGGTTTAAAGCCAACCCTGGCAAGAGAGTCTATGAGACTATTATCTCTAATTTTTAACCAGCAAAAATCCAGACATGGAGCTATGACTCAAGTGATGGAGTGCCAGCTTTGAATTTTTTTAGGACAGTATCCATGCTCTGAGTTCATCCCCAAACCCAACACACACACACACACACACACACACACACACACACACACACACCACATATACAAGCTATCCATTCTCGTCTAGAGGCTCCTGGTTCATTGAAGACATGGTATACTATTTGCTTTTGATGCTAGTTTGGCTGACAGATAATTTTAGAGGGATGAAAAGGAGAATGAATTTGCTAAATATGGACTGGGAGTCAAAATCTGGTCCATGGATCCAATTCAGACATGGTGTGCTCAAATTATTTCATCTCTGAGCCCCTGACCTCACCTTAGAGATGACAGGGTTTTAAAGAGCTGGTGAGATCCATTAGGCAGGAAGTACTGCATCTGTAGTACATAAACAGTGTAGACGATACCAGATACTATCCTTGTGTAGGAAATTTAAGCAAGTCTTTACTTTGGGAAAGTAAAGACTTGCTATCACATGACTTGAGGCTAGTCACGTGATGTCTTAGAGGAACCGCTACCACCTCTCCACAGGACCAACACAGGCAGACACCCAGTCCACAGCTGAATGAATCTCTGTCATAATCACAGAACCAGTATTTGTATATCCCGTTTAGAGATGAATGAGACCCAAAAGACACTGGAGCCACCCAAGTTTATCAGCCATCAATGGAACCTACAGTCGGTCAGTATATAATTAAAATTTCTCTTTCTCCCACTTTCAAGGTATTGGTGCCTATGGTTAGGATGGAAATCTGCCAGCATCTTTTGTTTCAGATTTACTGCTGTTGACATCTAAAAGATATGTTCATTTTCCCCTTTGGGATCGTGTATCATTATCCTCTTCTCTAGTTCCAGCACTATGCCAAAAGCTTTCTCATTGGTTACAGCCGGGCTGAGAGAAGAGCTGCCCTGGTGTTTTCAGGAGCTTCATCTGTCATCAGTTCCTTGGAGGGAGATTAGACAGTGACAAAGGGCAAGGAGTGGGGAAACCATGAGATTCTCATCCGATCGAGAGCTGATTAAGGCTTTCAAGCATTTTCCATATGCCAAACACTGAATCAGTTCCTTCATTCATTCAAAGCAAGGCCCCTATTAAGTATGTGTCAAGGCCAACCCAATTGTTCATCATTAATCAATGTAAAAATACAATGCAGGCCCTATGGGAAGCATTGCTCATGAAAAATCGTCATAATAAAATATTTATTGAAAACTTACTAGTCTTCTAAGCATATATTTACTCATTGAACCTTCACAGCTCTATGAAACTCTACTATTAGTGTTTTACAGAGCATGAAAGTGGTGCCGGGAGAGCTAATATCACACTCATAGTAACTAGAATTTGCAAAGAAGGATATCACAATTCAGTCTTGCCTTACAGGAGACTCAGTCAGCCACCATAACAACCCTATGAGATAAGCAGCATCATTGCTGTTATTATTATCTATTAAATTTCAAGTGTGACCCCAACGAGGAAGCAATTTCACATTTACCTAGTGAAACAGGTAAATGTAAAGCTCAACTTTATACAAAACCATTCCCCCTATACTTTCAAACTGATGGCATTTTATTAAACAAATGAAAAAGAAGCTCACAAAGTGGAATTGAGAAGCTCAGACCCCATTACTAGTGCCTATCAAATCCAGTTTGCCATTTAACTACCAACCTACACCTGCAAACTGTGGAAGACCTTATCTTACAAATTATCCTTAATGTTAACTATGAACCAACTCTTTGGTTATAACACTTTGGGAGAGACAATTGTTTGTCACACTGGCCTTAATATGTATTTCAACATTTTCTGACCATTTCTAAACATTTGTCAAAGCTAAATCCTTGTTCAGGTTACCTGGAAAAGCCCTTTCAGGGTATGCTGTTATTCAAGATCAGTGTCACCCCTAGTCTGTCTGCCTGGCATGTAGGTTTGGATAACAACAGCAGAATATGCCAAGCATAATGGAAACCCTCATTTTGAATGTCTTTGCAAAGCAGAAAGAAATTAGAATTATTTATGAATAGGTGTCAGAACAAGTTATTGAAAAAGTTTGGAAGGCTTCAGAGATAATCTTATGTCTCAAAATGCCACAGCAGAAAATACCCATAACGGACTTTTGGTATTAAGAGTTTGAAGCAGGTAATCTTTTCTCCTGGAGCATGGCTGTCATTCTTAACATAGATATTAGAAAATCATTTTAAGGGGCTCTGAAGGTGGCTCAGTGGTAGAGCGCTTGCCTTGCATGCATGAGGCCCTGGGTTCGATTCCTCAGCACCACATAAGCAGAAAAAAAGCTGGAAGTGGCACTGTGGCTCAAATGATAGAGTGCTAGCCTTGAGCTGAAGAGCTGAGAGACAGCGCCCAGGCCCAGAGTTCAGGCTGCACTACCGGACCTTCCCCCCTCCCAAAAAAAAAAAGAAAAAGAAAATCATTTTAGCTCTCAGGTTCTCCCATTTTTTGCTTTAGATTATTTTTTGGTAATTCTTTTTTTTTATTGTGAACATACTGTACAGAGGGGTTACAATTACATGAGCAAAGTAATGAGTACATTTCCTATGGAACATTGTTGCCTCCTCCTTTGTTTTTCCCCTACCATCCCTTCCCTGCCACCTCCACAACTACCACCCTACCCCAGGCAAAGTTGTAACATTCATTTTCAACATAGTGTCTTGTACTTCTTATTGTTACAATGGGTCAGTCTGTAACCCTAGTTAAGTATTTTGTTTTTTCCCTTTTCCTCCTCAAATTAGAGAAGTGTATATACAAGATGCAGGGCATCTGGAATTCTATGCCTCCATCAAAAAGAATGACATTGCCTCATTTGTTAGGAAATGGAAAGACTTGGGAAAAATTATATTAAGTGAAGTAAGCCGGGCCCAAAGAAACAGAGGTCCCATGGTTTCCCTAATTTGCAATAACTAGTACATCTGTAGGACAAGTAGAAAAGGTATACATATGACCATATTAAGATGATGTTAAGGGAAATGAACTCCAAGATAGGAACACAAATATTTTTTCTCTTCCTACTGTTTCTAATGTATTCATAATGTACCATGTGATATTTTTGTCTCTTTGTAGGTTCTCCAATTTTAATAGGGAAATTTTAGAAGAAATCTTTCTATAGGAGAATCTAATGAAATTGCTAGATTCTATTAAATATGCTAATATTTCATGTTGTATAAGTTGTCACACGCTCAGTCCAGTAATGTATCCGTTATATGCTTATGGATCCCAAGACTATGATCTATGTATTGATTCAATTTCAGAAAATAAAGCATCATTTCTACCAGCCATGAAACTCTGGACTTCTGGTATACCTAGGCAGGCATCCATTCTCGCTTTTCTACTTCCAAGTGTCTTAGCAGGTAAGGTTAAAATTGTACAGAAAGTCCTTAAGATTTAGAGATGTGTCCAGAGCAAAGAGATTCAATGCTCAAGAATGTTCCTTTCCTTTTTTCTCTGTGTGAGGGAGAGCAGCTCTATGAGGTAGAAGGCATAAAAAGACTAACTCAATAACTTCCAAGAATAAGATGGTCCTGATTCAAACTAACTGTTTGCTAGGAGAATGTAATTCTCCTTCTAATATTCTCTCCTTCTAATATTTCTTCAGACTTTAATTTTGATGATTTGATCTAGTACATAAGCAGCTTTCTGAGTGTTTTTTTCCATTTAGTCAAATAATATTACTTGAAAGATTATTACATGCAAGAATGTGTGAAATACAAAGAGGAATCACTACTTTGTCTTTAAACATATTAAGAAGAGTTATATTTTTAATATGCCTTAATGAGTCTAAAATCAAATAGAGCTTTGCTTGATGTTGATAATCATTATTAGATTATTTCTTCTGCTTTTTTCCACATTACTTTATTTCCATGTATATTTCATCTGTGTGTGTGAGTGTGAATGTGTGTGTGTATGCGTATGTTTTCATGTTTGACAATGAGCTCTTGGTCTTTTCAGACTTCTCTGTAGAAACTTGGGGATGGCTTCACTTAAGATTGTCTTCCTTCACAGTGAAACGATGTTTCTTCACCAGCTGTATTGCCTATCATGTATACTGGAAATGCTAACAATTCGGGGCCTCTTTAATCTGCTTTTGAGTGGTTATCTATTTGTTGTTGCTGTTGTTTTTGTTTTGGGTGGTGTGAGGGTTTTGAACTTGTGTTCGCTAGGTAAGTTTTCTTCCACATGAGCCTTAACCACAGCCCATTTTTTGATGCATTTTGTTTATTGCAAAGTGAATTTGGCTACACACTCAAAGAAGGACCAATGCAGGTTTATGACATCTCTGGGACATATTTACGTGTTCTCTTTTTCCCCTTTGTTCAGGTCTGCTCTCTTAAGCAGTGGGTTGAATTCCTATTTCCCTTAGGTTTGAGAAGCTGAAGCTCTGTGAGGATCTCAAATTCCTAATCCTGGGAGGGTTATAGACTTTTATTGCCTGTCCCTGTGCAACCTTCAGAATAGAAGCTCTATGTCCATGTTTCTAAAGAGGACTTGTGGAATTATTGCTGATTTCATTCATCTTTACTCCCTGTAGTTTCCTTGTGTCATATGCTCTGTAGTTCATTTTAAATAAGAATAGCATAGGAAGCGATGTGCTCACATTTTACATGAGTGCATGCTTTAATTTATACCTCCAGAATGGTTACATCTCATTAAAAATTCCCCTTCTTAATATCATAACCAGAACTGACTGCCATGAGCATTTTCAACATTCTTGGGCCAGGATGTATGCAAGAGTAATACTTGAATATGGTCTTAAGCCAGCAGTATCAGCATCACCTGGAAGCTTATTAGAAATGTAAATTTTTGAGCCCTATCATGGACCAAATGAATAAGAATTTCCCTAGCTGGAGTCCAGGAATATGTTTTAGTAAGCTCTTCAGGAACCAAGGAAATGTCTTGAGCAAAGATTAAGACTGGAAAGATAAATACACATAGGAATAGTAAGTCATTGAGTTTGGCAAGAGCTCCTGTTCAGAAAGACCAGATTACTGAGCCCAAATCCCTGAGGAGTTCAAAATTCATTCATTCTCTAGGAAAGTCAGACAGGAAGAAAACAGTCTTAGCATAAAGTGGTGAGTTCTTTCCTAAGACTCATGGAAATGACACAGGCCACAGCATTGTTATCTATAGAAAAAAGAAAGGTAGATTTGTACAGACTGGTGCTAAGATTAGCTCAGGCCATGGAATCCTTCCGATGCATTTTACAGCTCTGTGTTGGCAGGCAGCACATGGAAATGTATTTTCACAATTCAAATCAAGAAGCTTGGAGAGAGGATTGCCAAGTGCACAGATGCAGAGGATGTTAATTATCCTCGTGGACAAAGCACCTGCAGACTCCACGTGAATTATTAAAATGCCATGCTAACTTGCCGTATTTGAATGCCAATTGACTAGATTTCAGGAATAATAGATCTTCATTTCAAGACTAACTAATATAATTTCTAGTTATCTCATCCCTTACAGAACTGCTCTTATTGTGGCCTATATTGAATTACAAGCTATGGGAATTGGAATAGTGATATGTCTGTACAAATACAGACTCTAGGGGCTTTAGAAATAGGTAAGAGAACAGAGAAGTAATAGAGTTGCTGTTGATGACTTGTTCCTTTAAGGAAATAATGTTATCAATTTTCCCCATAAAATGTTACCCTGATATTCTAATTATATAGCTACAAAGACAAGCACTTAAACAATTAAAAAGAGGGCTGGATTGGAAGGAGGATGGGGAGAAGGGTATAGGGAGCAATGGTGTGATCAGATGCCAATAAATGACTTGCTGATTGATTCCTCATAGACATCTGCATGCAAATTAATCTCATTAGTCCCTCTGAAAAATGTAGACAGAAAACACTTAATTTGTAAAGATTAACACAAAGTGAGTTTACTGCATCCTGAACTTTTTATGACACACATCAAGGACTTGATAAATAGAATGTCTTGTTCCTATTCGGAAATCAAACTTGACCCACCAGGTCAAGCCAAGGGCAGACCATGTGGCTGACTGTCTATTGTTCTTATGTCATAGTGCTTGCTCTCTTTTTTCCTGTTAATTACTCAATAGTTTTGTTTTGAAGAACGAATAGTCTCTAATTATACTACTCCTTGGGGGATGTTAGTCAGGGTCAGGTCTTTGTCCAGGCCCAGAGGTCTTGAAGCCCCATGTTAGGTCAATCTGATGCATGCTTGCTAAAGAGTAATTAAAAGACTTGAAGGCAGTCCTGCTGAATAAAATGAAAGCAGCTAGATCCCAGAAGCATCCTCACTCTTATTCCTTCCAGGCCTGGCTCTTCAGCTCTCTTTCTTTTCCCCTGCAGCTTTCTGTTGATTTCAGTTGCCTGAAAACAACCCTAGCTGAAAGAGAGAATGAAAACTGGAATCAAATTCAGTAGCACCTATCCAAATTCTGTCACAGTACAGTGGAAGAAGCTGTGGCTCCAAGAAAGATTTGTATGTTCTAGGTCATCGTGAGACCTGGGGCGGTCCTATTGCTCTTTGCTTCAGCATTCCTTCCACTATTCATTATCATTCCTATCTTCTTAGTGGTCTACCTTTCAGAAAATCTGGATACTGTAAGAAATCCCATTAAAGCAATATCACAGAATGGGAGACGATTTTGCCTGCTATATGTCTGACATGGTTATACAAGGAACTCAAAAACTAAGCCCCCGTTGGTACTCACTAGACACCGTGTTAAAAATGAACTATACAACTTGTGGGTAGGAACAGGAGGGAAAAACTGGGAAAGAGTGAGGGATGGGGTAACTTTGTCCAAAAAGAACTATACTCATTATCTGACTTATATAACTGTAATCCTTCTGTATAACATCCTTATAATAATAAAAAATATGAAAAACAATAAAAACCCTAAACCTTCAAAGAATTAAAATCCCAACTAATAAATGGGCAAAAGAATAAAGACTTCTCAGAAGAAGTAAAAAGGACCAGTAAATGTAGGAAGAAGTGTTCAACATTTCAGACCATAAAGGACATGCAAATCAAAGCAACACTGATCTTCCATCTTACCCCATTAAGGATGTCCACTATCAAGAATACAAACAGCAACAGATGATGGTGGTGATGTGAGCAAAAGGAAACCCTACTGACCAATTGGTGAGACTCTGAACTAGTACAGACACTCTGAAAGGCAATTTGGGATTCCTAAAACAAAAACAAATCAACAACAAAAATCCATGAGAACTACCTCTGATCTGGTGATACCATTCTTGGGCATCTATACAAAACATTATATGTCAGAATACAGTAAAAATACTTTCATACCCATGTTTATTGCTGCATTATTTATTATATATAATATAAAAATTGGAATTTTATTCATACATCAGGAAGAATAATATTTTTTCATATGCAGGTAAATGGATAGACCTGGAAAAAATATGTTAAGTGAAAAAAAGGAGGCTTAGAGAGAGAAAGTGTACATAATTTCCCTTATGCATAAGTTAGATCTAACTATAAGAATATATGTAAACATATACAGGGTTAGATCTGACTATAAATATATATATAAATATATACAGAGTTAGATCTAACTATAAACATATATCTAAGTATATACAGGATCATATGCATGTATATATGAGTATATTGTCTATAGTATAATGTATGTAGGAGTAGTTTGCAGTGGTGTAAATCTATAACTCATCGTTTAACAAACAACACAAGGAAACTGAAACGTGATGTCAGGATCGAGTCCAGAGGAGGGGAACAGGTGGGTGGAGAGAGAAGGGTGGGGAAACACAGTCATAATATTTAACTGCGTGACTTCAGAGGAGAGGTAGGGCTGGGAGAGATGAGGGAGAATGATGGAATAGGGGGTGACTGAGATTTATTGTACTCACAAGTTGCTATGTTGAATGGGAATCCCTTTAAATAACCACTTAAAGGTCATAAAAAGGAAACATAGTCGTGCTGGTAGCTGTAGTGTGGTCTTGTTTGTGATCATTTGGGTAAATGCCCAAAAGTGGGATTGCTAGATCATAGGGCACGACTATGTTTATTGCAGCATTATTTACCATAGCTAAGATATGGAACCAACCCAGATGCCCCTCAGTAGATGAATGGATCAAGAAAATGTGGTATATATACACAATGGAATTCTATGCCTCCATCAGAAAGAATGACATTGCCCCATTTGTTAGGAAATGGAAAGACTTGGAAAAAATTATATTAAGTGAAGTAAGCCAAGCCCAAAGAAACATAGGTCTCATGATTTCCCTTATTTGCAATAACTAGTACATGTCTGAGTCAAGCAGAAAAAGTCACATAAGTTGATGTTGGGGGAATGAACCCCAAGATAAGTAATCAAATGTTTCTTTTCTTTCATACAATTGTTTCTAACATATTTATAAGATTATTTCTTTGTTGCTTTGTATGTCCCTCCCCCACGGTATAACCCATGCTGTCACTATATTTGATGTTAGTATAATTTGTGGAGGGGAAGGGAAAAAACATATCGTGTAACTAGGGATACAGGTGGACCCATTGCAACAATGAGATGTACAAGTTGTTATGTCGAAAACAAACTTTACAACTTTGGTGGGGGGGGGGGGGGATGGGAAGGGATGAGAAGGAGACAAAGAGGAGGCTACAATGCTTGATAAGAAATGTACTCGTTATCTTGTCCATGTAATTGTAACTCCTCTGTATGGTATTCTCACAATAAAAAATAAAAAATAAAAAAATCATAAAAAAGTGGAAAGTAGGAAACAAAACAAAACAAAAACTCATAAAACTGTTCTCAGAAACAGGTGGTTCACACCTGTAAACTTGGCTACATAGAAGGCTGAGATCCACTGGATTATGCATTGATGCCAGCAGAAAAGTTTGCAAGAGTTCATTCCTAATTAACCAGCAAAAATCTGGGTTGCAGGTATGACCCAAGTACTAGAACACCATCAGTTAGCAAGAAAGCTGAGTAAGGGTAAGACTCCTAAATTCAAGCCCTATTATCAGCAAAAACCAAACAGACCAAACACCAATAAACAAAGTAGAGTCTTCAGGTTGGCAGCCAATTCTAGCCCCATGGTGGTAGTCTACTCTTGGCTGTATGTGAGTTGGGAGGTGAGGTGACCCTGTCCACTTAGCTGATGGCTCATTCATGTTCATAATCAAAACAAGAGCATGAAATAAAAGGGATTCTCCTGACTACTTGTTTAAAAGAGAAAACCGAGAGTTGTTGGTTTGCAATTGTTCTGCACAGAGGAGTCACACAACTAAGCTGATTTTTACATTTTTCTCTCTACCTTATTTTCCTTCCTGTTTTTCTTTTTGTCTCCCTTCTTCTATTCTTCCTGCTGTCTGTTATTCTCTTTCTCCAAATGGAATTATGAAGTGGTTTCTTTTGTTATGTATATGTCTCTGAAATTCAGGTGCAAGTATAATGTCAATTCCATTGCTAACAAAATTCAGCATCACTTCATGACAAAAAAA
This sequence comes from Dipodomys spectabilis, assembly GCF_019054845.1. Lineage (NCBI taxonomy): Eukaryota > Metazoa > Chordata > Mammalia > Rodentia > Heteromyidae > Dipodomys > Dipodomys spectabilis. The sequence continues at coordinate 14,044,226 of NW_024870824.1, forward strand.
AAACCTGAAAAAACTAGGTATACAAGGAATATATTTCAAAATAATAAAGTCCATGCATGATAAACTTATAAATCTATAAATATCACACTAATTAGGAAAAAATCCTCTAAAGTCAGCAATGAGACCAGGGTGTCTTCTCTCTCTCTATTCTTGTTCAATATAGTGTTTGAGTTCCTGGCCAGAAGAATAAGGCAAGACAAAGAGAAAAAGAGATACAAATAGGAAAATGTGAAACGAGATTATTTCTATTTGCAGATGATATGATCCCATCCTTATAAAGCACATTTATACATCCCCTTTACAAGATGTCAGTATAACATGTGGAGGAGACGGGGACAAACAAGTCGTTTAAGGATTCAGGTGGACCTGTTGCAACAATGAGAAGTACAAAATGTCATGTCAAAACCAGCTTTACAATGTCAGAGTGGGGGGGGAGGGGGGGTTTGATTGGGTGGGGGGGGAGGGGGGAGGGTGGGAAGGGAGGTGAAGGGTAAACAAAGGAGGAGGCTGCAATGCTTGGTAAGAAATGTATGCATTATCCTGCCCATGTAATTGTAACCCCTCTGTACAGTATGTTCTCAAATAAAATAAAATTAAAAAAAATTAAAAAAAAATAAATAAAAATAAAAAAAGTAAAAGGACTCCACAATGAAAACTCTCAAACATTTAAGAAATAAATGAAAAAGCCATTAGAAGATGGAAGACTTCCCATGTTTATGGATTGGCATATTTAATATTGTAAAAACAACTGAAAGTAATCTACATATTCAATGTAATCCTCATCAAAATTCTGATACCATTTTTTATAGGAATAGAAAAATCAATTCTAAAATTCCTATGGAAGCATAGAAGAACTGAATAGATAAAGCCATTCTGAGCAAAACAAGCAATGTTGGAGGTATAGTACTCGACTTCAACTTAAACTACATAGCTGTTAGGTTTTTAAAAAGAGGTAGCCGAGTAAGAACAGCACCATGCATGTGGTATTCAGGTAAGGGGTAGGTTTATTCAGTAGACCTGCTGGGACCAGGCAAGGTTGGCACTCCACGTGGCTGGGAAAGGCCTAGGAAAGAGAGAGAGCTGGGAAAGAGAAGAGAGATCTGGGAAAGAGAGAGCTAGGAAAAGAGAGCATCTGGGCCTGGGCTAGGCCTTATCTAGGATACGGGCAGAGAAAGGTGTGGCCATATCAAATTCAGATGTGACCTCAGCGGATGCAGATGTGACCTCTTCCAGGTGTCCCAGTTGCCTAGGTAACACAGGTACTGGGTGGAGACTTTGCTGCGAGGAGGGTGGAGTCTGCTAGCCATCCAGGAGCGGACCTTACAATGGCCATAATAATGAAAATAGTATGATATGACATAAAACAGGAAAGATCAATGGAACAAAAGAAACACAGCCAGCTGATCCTCATGAAAAGGTTATCACAAACATATGCCAGAGAAAAGACAATCTCTTCAATAAACAGTATTGGGAAAACTAGATATGTACAAGTAGGAGACTGAAATTAGATCACAATCTCTCACTATGTACAAAAATTTGTTCAAAATGAATCAAAGACCTTAAAGTAGGACCTGAAAATTTGAATCTACTACAGGAAAATATATAGAAAATGCTTGAAAATACAGGCAAAGGCCACAGCTTTCTGACTAGGGCTCCAGTAACTCAGAAAATAACAGCAAGAATGGGTTTGCCTAAAATGAAAAAGTTATCTGTGCATCAAGAGAAATGAAACATTGAAGAAATAGCTTACAGAATGGGAGAAGATCTTTGGCAGTTATTAATCAGAAAAGACCTTAAAATCTAGGACATAAAATGCCCTAAGAATTAAATACCAAAAACCCAGGTGCTGGTGGCTCATGCCTGTAATCCTAGCTACTCAGGAGGCTGAGACCTGAGGATCATGGTTCAAAGCCAGCCAGGGCAGGAAAGTCCATGAGACTCTCATCTCCAATAAACTACTAGAAAACTTGAAGAGGTGCTGTGGCTTAAGCAGTAGAGTGCTCACCTTGAGCTGAAGAGCACAAGGACAGTGCCCAAGCCCAGAGTTCAAGCCCCACAACCAACCAAAAAAAAAAAAACCAAAACACCAAAGGAACACAGAGTTTGATTGACAACTGGGTAAATAAATTGTACAGTTTTCAAAATAATGTACAATTGGTCAATAAATACATAAAGACATGTTCAATATCTCTAGCCATGAAAGAACTATAAATCAAAACCACACTGAGATTCCATCTTGTACCAGTTACAATGGCCATCATCAAGAAAACGAGCAGCAACAAATCCTGATGAGCTTGTAGAGTAAGGTATGGCGATCCCAACTGTTGCTGCAGCCTTGAGGGATATCAGTATGGGTATTCTTCAAAAAATTACCAATAGAACTATCATAGGATCCTGCTATAGTACTCCAGAGCATATAGCCAAAGGAATTACAGTTTGTGTACAATAGAGACACCTGCGCATTCATGTTTGTAGAAGTACTATTCACAATCTCCAAGATACAGAATCAGCCTAAGTGCCCACCAACCAGGAAATCGGTGAAAAGAAATGTGCTATCTGTATTCCATAGATTATTATTCAGCAATAAAGAAGAACAAAATCATTTTGCTTGAAAATGGATGGAGTTGAAGATTAACGAAAGACAAGTAACTCAGATTCAGAAAACAATTACAGGCTTTTTTTTTTCATATGCATAATCTAGACTTAAAATCAGATCACAACAAAAGGCAAGGACGTGCATGTGAATGGAGGGATTTTGAGGGTCATGGAGGGAGCAGAGCAGGGTGAAACACCAGAGTAAGTCCTACCTCCTCAGGTAGCAGAAAGCAGGAGGATCATGGGTTCTAGTTCTGCCTGGGTGAAAGTTAAGTGAGACTTCATTTAACTACAACAAAGTTAGGCATGGTGGCACACACTTGTAATCACAGCTCCATGGGAAATATAATTAAGAGGATCACAGTTTAAGGCCAGCCCAGGCAAAAAGTGAGAGCCTATTTAAAATACAACAACTACAACTAAGAAAGGGCTGAAGGTTGGAATATTGATAGGTATGGCATTGAATTTGTAGATAGCCTTGGGAAGTATTGCCATTTTCACGATGTTGATCTTTCCGATCCAGGAGCATAGGAGTTTTTGCCACTTTCTAAGTTCTGTTTTGATTTCTTTTTTCAAGTTTTTAAAGTTTTCATCATAGAGGTCCTTCACTTCTTTGGTTAAGTTAATTCCTAGGTATTTTATTTTTTGTGGGGCTACTACAAATGGAGTTGAGCTCCCCTATGACCCAGCAATCCCACTTTTGGGCATTTACCCAAATGTTTACAAACAAGACCACACTAAAGCTATCAGCACCACTATGTTTATTGCAGCGTTATTTACCATAGCTAAGATATGGAACCAACTCAGATGCCCCTCAGTAGATGAATGGATCAAGAAAATGTGGTATATATACACAATGGCATTCTATGCCTTCATCAGAAAGAATGACATTGCCCCATTTGTTAGGAAATAGAAAGACTTGGAAAAAATTATATTAAGTGAAGTAAGCCAGGCCCAAAGAAACATAAGTCCCATGGTTTCCCTCATTTGCAATAACTAGTATATGTCTGAGTCAAGCAGAAAAGGTCAGATAAGTTGATGTTGGGGGAATGAACCCCAAGGTAAGTATTCAAAAGTTTTTTTTCTTTCATGCAACTGTTTCTAACATATTTATAAGATGATTTCTTTGTTGCTTTGTATGTCCCTCCCCCATGGTATAATCCCTGTTTTCACTGTATTTGATGTTGGTATAATTTGTGGAGGGGAAGGGAAAAAAATCGTTTAACTAGGGATACAGGTGGACCCATTGCAACAATGAGGTGTACAAGCCGTTATGTCGAAAACGAACTTTACATCTTTGGTGAGCGGGAGAATTGGGTGGAGGGTGGGGGGTGGGGGTGGGGGATGGGAAAGGATGGGAAGGGGAAACAAAGGAGGAGGCTACAATGCTTGATAAGAAATGTACTCATAATCTTGCCCATGTAATTGTAACCCCTCTGTACAGTATTTTCACAATAAAAAAAGTAAAAAAAAAAAAAAGAAAGGGTTAAAGGTGTAGATCAAGTGGTAGAACAGCAGCCTAGCAACAAAACAAAATGTTATTAAAAATGTAGAAGAAAAGTGGTGCAAGGATTGAAGAAAGACCAAGGAAGAATCTGATCAAAGCACGTTAGATACATATGCGGACATAACATAATGAAACCCATATGTATAATAACTCAGGTCTGTTGGCAGACCTAAGAGTGCACAACTGTAATCCCAACACTGGGAGGGTGTGCCAGGGTAGGATCATGAGTTTGAAATAAACCTAGGAAATAGAGAAATTTCATGACCAGCCTGGGTTGTGAAGTGAAATATCATGCTCCCCCCCCAAAAAAAGAGAAAGGTGTGTTTTTGGTTTTTCTTTTATCATATTTGTTTTATTGGGTTTTCTGCCATAATTTTGGATCTAGTAATAAAGATATATGCTCTAGGATTATTCAAGAGTTTGTGAATTTAAGTCCTGTGTGCAGAAATCAACTGTTTTCAGATTGAGAATTAGTAAAAGGGTGGGGAGCCAAAAGGAGAAAGGCAGACAAATGAAGGGTGAATGTAGAGAGAATTCAGTCAAGATTTCATTATATATATATATATATAAAATAGTAAATGAATGGATCAAGAAAATCTGGTATATATACACAATGGAATTCTATGCCTCCATCAGAAAGAATGACATTGCCTCATTTGTTAGGAAATGGAAAGACTTGGAAAAAACTATATTAAGTGAAGTAAGCCAGGCCCAAAGAAACATAGGTCCCATGGTTTCCCTTATTTGCAATAACTAATATATATCTGGGACAAGCAGAAAAGCTCAGATAAGATAATGTTAAGTGAAATGAACCCCAAGATAGGGATACAAGTGGTTTTTTCTTTCTTGCTATTGTTTCTAACGTATTTATAAGGTACTATGTGATTTTTTTTTTCCTTTATGTCCCTCCCCCATGGTATAACCCCTGTTTTTCACTGTATTTGATGTTGGTATAATTTGTGGAGGGGAAGGGAAAAAACAAGTTGTTTAAATAGGGATACAGGTGGACTCGTTGCAACAATGAGATATACAAGACATTATGTTGAAAAACAAACTTTATAATTTAGGCAGGGTTGGGGAGTGGTGTAATTTAGGTGGGAGGGATGGGATGGTAAAACAAAGGAGGAGGCAACAATGCTGGATAAGAAATGTACTCATTACCTTGCTCATGTAACTGTAACCCTCTGTACATTATTTTCTTTTTTATCTGAAAACACAAGAGGAAATAAGCAAAGCTATCTGATGTAGATGAACTCAAGGAGAAGAGGTAGAAAGGAATACCAAGTTCTGGTCATATTGCCTTTGTGTTCAGTGGAATGGAAGGTGGCTTTATGATGTGGGGTAGGGATTCTTCAGAAAGCTACCAAAGTGGGTGATGGTGGTTCATACTCATAATCCTAGCAACTCAGCATTCTGAGAGCTGAAGATTGTGGTTCAAAGCTAGTCCAGGCATAGAAGTCCATGGATTCTAATCTCCAGTTAACCAGCAAAATCCCAGAAGTGGAACTATGGCTCAAGTGATAAAGTGTCAGCCTGGAATGAAAAAATCAAGTACAAGGCCCTGAGTTCAAGTCTCAGTACCATTACAAAAAGGAAAGAAGGGAAGAAAGAAGGAAAGAAAGAGAGAGGGAGAGAAGGGAAAGAGGGAAGGAGGGAGAGAGGGAGGAACGAAGGAAGAAACCTGACTAAGGATAAGAATTAATATAATCAATATAACTTTAAATATGAGTCATTATAATCTTTAACTTTTCCTTTAGTACTCATTGCTCTCGCACTTGTGTGTTTAAGTCTCTGTCCATCCAGGATTGCAGTTCAGAGTCATTACAGACAGAAAAGTCTGTGGGGCTTTATCTCCCACTAACCAACAAAAAAACTAGAAGTGAAGGTGTGGCTCAAGTAGTAGAGCATCAGACCTGAGGAAAACAACAAGCAAGAATGAGAGGCCCTGAGTTCAAGCCCCAGTATTGGCTAATGCACACATGTATACACACACACATACACACACTCACACATTCACACGCACACAAATATACACACAGAGATAAGGTTATTTATTGCTTGCACAAACAAATCAGTTTCTTCTCTTAGATCACATGCTACTTACCAAAGCAAAAATACAATAGTTAATCTGTAATTTTCAGTGTATACCACGGTTGTGCCCTACTTGGTGTTCATTCAAAGTTGGCCTTTTTATTGGCTCATATTAAGTGACATATAGTACAGGAGTTCATGGTGACAATTCTGTGTGCCATGTAATGTGCTTTGACCATGTTCCCCTCCTCTCTTGCTCTTTCTTATTCCTGTCCTCCGTCCCCATTTCCCTCCAAAAGTGAAGAGACCACAGGCAACATGGCTAAGTCATCAATAGGTGGCAGAACCAGAATCTGAACATACAACTTCCTCTCTCTTCCAGTTATGCCCCTGAATTGCACGTGTGTGTCTAGGGCACCCTTTCACAGGGAAGGCAGGGACCAATTTCACTTTTTGGGCTGCACTTCACAATCCAGGAGATTACTGCAGCTCTGTCCACTAAGCTTGGGCTCCATGTTTTTCTATTCCACGATTAATTTGTCAGACCTTGGGTTTGTTATTCCTTCTCTGAACTATAACTAGTGGACTGTGCATTTGCACATGAGCTTCACAATTGCTTGGTTGAAAAGTTGTCTGTACACTCTGAAAACATTACAGGATGGAATAGGAGAAACCCTAGGTCTCCTTGGCGCAGGCCAAAATTTTCTTTATAGGGTCCCGGAAACACAACAAATCAAAGAAAGGTTGGACAAATGGGATTGCATGAAGTTGCAGAGCTTCTGCATGGCAAAGGACATAGCTAGCAAGATCAATAGAAAGCCCATGGATTGGGACAAGATCTTCACTAGCCATACAACGAACAAGGGTCTCATATCTAAAATATACTTGGAACTCAAAAAGTTAAATCCCCCAACAACAAATCCTCAAAGAAACAACTGCCCAATAAATAAGTGGGCGAAAGACTTAAAGAGAAACTTCTCTGAAGAAGAAAGAAGGATGGCCAATAGACACATGAAGAAATGCTCAACCTCCCTAGCCATAAAAGAAATGCAAATCAAAACAACATTAAGATACCACCTCACCCCAGTTAGAATGGCTAGAATCAAGAACTCTAATAACAACACATGCTGGAGGGGATGTGGACAGAAGGGAACCTTACTTCATTGTTGGTGGGAGTGTAAACTTGTTCAACCACTTTGGAAAGCAGTATGGAGGTTCCTCAAAAGACTCCACATAGAGCTCCCCTATGACCCAGCAATCCCACTTTTGGGCATTTACCCAAATGTTTACAAACAAGACCACACTAAAGCTACCAGCACAACTATGTTTATTGCAGCATTATTTACCATAGCTAAGATATGGAACCCACCCAGATGCCCCTCAGTAGATGAATGGATCAAGAAAATGTGGTATATATGCACAATGGCATTCTATGCCTCCATCAGAAAGAATGACATTGCCCCATTTGTTAGGAAATGGAAAGATTTGGAAAAAATTATATTAAGTGAAGTAAGCCAAGCCCAAAGAAACATAGGTCCCATGGTTTCCCTTATTTGCAATATTTAGTATATGTCTGAGTCAAGCAGAAAAGGTCAGATAAGGTAATGTTAGGAAAATGAACCCTAAGATATGTATTTAAATGTTTTTTGTCTTTCATGCATTTGTTTCTAATGCATTTATAAGATTATTTCTTTGTTGCTTTGTATGTCCCTCCCCCACAGTATAACCCCTGATTTCACTGTATTTGATGTCGATATAAGTTGTGGAGGGGAAGGGGGAAAACAAGTCGTTTAAATAAGGATACAGGTGGATCTGTTGCAACAATGAGAAGTACAAGTTGTCATATTGAAAACAAACTTTACGACTTTGGTCGGGGGGGGGGGGGGGGAGGATTGGGTGGGGGGGCGGGGGAGGATGGGATGTGAAAGGGAAACAAAGGAGGAGGCTACAATGCTTGAAAAGAAATGTACTCATTATCTTGCCCATGTAATTGTAACTCCTCTTTACAGTATTTTCACAGTAAAAAAAGTAATAGTACATGAAAGAAAAAGAAAAGTTGGGCTGGGAAGGTGGCTCAGTGGTAGAGCGCTTGCTTTGCATGCATGAAGCCCTGGGTTCGATTCCTCAGCACCACATAAGCAGAAAAAAAAAGCCGGAAGTGGCACTGTGGCTCAAGTGGTAGAGTGCTAGCCTTGAGCTGAAGAGCTGAGGGACAGTACCCAGGCCCAGAGTTCAGGCCCCATGACTGGATCAAAAAAAAAAAAGTTGTCTGTAAGAAACTAAAATTATAGCTGGCACTAGTAGCTCACAACTATAATCTCAACAACTCTAGAGGCTTAGATCTGAGGATCCAGGTTCAAAGTCAACCTACGCAGACAAATCAAAAAGACTCTCACCTCCAATTTAACCAGCAAAAAGACTAACAGAAGTGTGGTTCAAGTGGTAGAGCACCAGCCTTAAGTGAAGAAGAAGAAGTGAAAACATGAGGCCCTGAATTCAACTCTAGTACCAGCATACTCACAACAAAAATTAGAAGAGGCTGTTAAAATCCTGCAAGGGTTGTGTTTCAACAGCTGATCACCGCGTTGGAAACCAATTTTTCCTCTTTCTTCCTAACTCCATATCCCTGCTCTCGTGGCTATTCATATTTTCCCCGGAGGTTCTAGGGATGCTTAGACAGGAGTCATTAAGGTGTGTGAGCCATGAGTGTTGTCCAAGTGCCCAGCACAGCTGTTACAATAGAGCAGAACCCTGCCAACCATCCATCACATGTGAAATACACGGCAGAGCCAAGGCTGTCTTCATCATCACCAGCTAATGGAAGCCAAAGCAGAATCCTTCCTGTGCTACCAATAATTGCAAAGTTTCAAAAAGAAAGGAGCCTCTGGGCGAGGAGGGAATACACAAAACACATTTCATCTTGGAAACAGAAGCAAACACCTTGCTCCGGTGAGGTATTTATGACATCCTGAGCTACTCTTTCAAGTTGGTTGCTTATCATTAAACATTCATTTCCCTCGAAGCTGGAGCTTTCACTGTATGTAGCAGTAGCAGCAGCAGCAGCAGCAGCAATTAAGGACAGTTTTGGCTGGGCAGCTCAGGCTTCCCAGCAGGATGGAAGCACCCTGTGGCCTTTCCTTGATTCTCCTTGCACAGAGAGCCCTGCTTACTTAACAGGCATTATTATTTTTCTGGGAAACATGAGATAACTCCTGCTCCAATACAGTAACCCTGGTCAGACCTATAAACATGATGCTAGTGATAAAGGAGCTGTAATTGTCAAGAGGAAGCTGTGGCTATTGAAACCCTTCCTTTTACTTCCCAAACAAGCCATCTTATTCTCTCCAGAGGTGTGCTTTTACTGTTTTTAATTTCTGCACTATAGTCAAAAGTGCAGAGCACAGAAAGGTTTGGTATTTTTTCCTATATCTGTAGTGTGTATATGCAAAAAGGCCACATGATATCTGAGAACTGTGCTTTCATTCACCTATTCACAGTCCCATGTCTCTTTCAAGAAGAGATGAGGTATCAGAATGGCAGGTGCAGGAACAGAGGGGACTTTACGAAGTCACAAAGGGAGCCAGTGGCTGCACTGTGAATAGAAATCCATTGATGAGAAGAAAGTCCCTGACTATTTTCTTCTCTCACTTCATTCCTGGAGTTCTGTCTTATCATCAGAAATTCATATCTGATGATCCAAGCACACTGAGGAGTTTTGCGCTTGTGTCTTGTGAAGCTCTGAAGGATTGTGAGCCTCCAATAGATACCTGAATTTTCAGTGAGACAGTTTAGGCTGTTTGGCTCCTCAGTTCCCATGTGCATTGATGGGAACTAGCACTAAAAACATGGGGTAATCAGAGAGTCATTAGACACACATTTGTCTCAAAGGATGTTCACTGCAACACTTTTTAAAAGAAAAACTTATCTCTTTTCTCTCCAGTGATTTCAGAACCAAACAGAAGAAAGCCTTCCTGATGAAAGGCAAACGTATCTTCTTTTGAAACAGCAAAGCCACCAGATACTCCTCCTTACAGCATACAGAAATATGAAAAATGAATACCAGGTGGCCCTGTTACAAACTGAGTGTTTAAGAAAGGGTGGGTCTTTGCATATTGCCATTTGGGAGATAAACACAGTGCTGGTTCTGGGACACTGTTCAGTGAGCCCAGGGGATGGCAGGACCAATGTTCAGGCTGACCTAGCTAGAGAGACCCCAGTACAAGCACAGAGACCTGGACACTCACCAACTCAGATGGCAGCCAGGCAGGCAAGACAAATACCAGAGTTTGGGGATATCTGAGACTCTTTGATCCACCAGGTAGAAAACAAAAAGCAGACTGTGCAGCTCAAAGTAGAGTATTTAGAAGCCTCACTGATAGCAAGCAGGTCAGTAACCAAATACACCTGCATTTGAGACTAAACCCTTTCAGTGCTGAGCTCAATAAAGTTGGATGGGTCACTTCTTGAAATGTGGTTTCTCCTTATAGCTGTTTGTAAGGATTAAATGAATTCATGTGGAGGAAAGGGAACAGAGACCTAGATATATAACATGTTCACGTTCACAAAAGGTATTGTTTGTGTTAATGTGACTATTACTGCAAAAAAGTGGTTTTTTGGTCCCTTATGTATGAGCTACACTTAGTCCCTTCCAAAGAGTACAGCATGAAGAGAAGTTTTTCTTTAAAAAAAGAATCTTGTAGTGCAGCAACCTGTTAGACACTAGTTCAGCCAGCTTTCAGGTTGACAGTCACAGTGGTAAGGCTATGTGGATAATCTGTGCCTTCAATGCAGTAACATCACGGGATGTTACCTGAGGGGTTTCTCCCTTAAATCCTTAATCCAACCTAACCAAGAGTGCAGGTACATCCCAGCAGAAGAGATGCTGGAAGTTGGAAGGACGTTGGGACTATGGAAGACCAAGGCATCCAAGATGATGACAATTGAGCAAAGCTCCCAAAAAAGCCTAAGAAGACATGGCGACTGGGTGTAGGCAATGTCCTGAAAAGGGATCCTAGAATGTAAAATGCACTTTAGAGAAAAACTGATGAAATCCATGAAGCTTAGTGAGGAGGAGTGTATCCACAGCCCACTAGCTGTGAGAAGGTATCTGAGTGATGTCAGATGTTAGCAACAGGGCAAACAGTATGAAGAGAGTAGGTCCTTCTGGTTCTACCGTTGAAATATTTTTGCAGATCTAATCCTGAAGTGCAAAGTTTATTTAAGCAAATAAAGAAAAGAGGTTTGGCACTTGAAAGGTTGTTTCAAGGAGGTCTTTATTGTCAGAAGGGGGAGATCTTAGCTGTTAAATCTACTGAGATCAATGGGAAACTAGTGTGGAGTAACTTTTTCATTGGATAAAAGGGTCATTGGAAAAGTTCCATTAGAACTTTTATTCCCTCAAAAGTATCCCCTGATAGAAGCTTTCTACTTCTTGTTGCTGTAAAACTAAGAAGCCTTCACAATTTAGATCCTTCCATTATAAATATCCAGTAGAGAGGCAGAAAAAGTGTAAGTAATTATCAACAGGAATTGACAAGGCTCAAACTGAAGCTGAATTGTCTATCTGAGAAATTTTTAAATTGACCTTGAAAAAAATTAAAAAAATAAAAGTGACCTTGAGCCAGGCATCATTGGCTCATGCCTATAATTAGCTTCTTAGGAGGCTAAGATACAGGGATTGCAGTATGAAGCCAGCTCAAATAGGAAAGCCCGTGAGACAATTATCTCCAATTAAACACCAAAAATATTTTTTAAGTCAGAAGTGGAATGGTGGTTCAAGTGGTAGACAGCCAGCCTTGAGTGACAGGGTTCAAGGGGCAAGCAAAGGGACAGTACCCAGGCCCTGAGTTTAAGGCCCAGTACCACCACAAAGTAGAAAAAATAATTAAAAAATGACCTACTAGGTACTAAGCATATATTTAACACTAAGCAGTAATTTAATTACTTTTCAAATTAATTATATTTAATATCTCCTTTTCACTGAACAGCAAATGGAGGTACAGAGTAAATGAATCATGCAGGCTTGCAAACAAACAGTGGCTAACTTGAAGTCAGCCTGTTCAGTGTCCAGAACCCAATAAGAAGGAAGTAGGCAAATTTCTTCCCTATGCAGTAAGGGGGATGTTAAATTCAGGTAGCACAGGTAGATCATGAGTCTTCCATCAGCTGTCCTCTACCTACATGGTATAGTTCTTCATCTAAGACCTTCCAACAAATCTGACTGCCACTGCTTCCAAGTAGAAAACACATCCTAACTGCTGACTAATTCTTATCATAATTTAAAACAGATATGTCTGACCTCTATCCCATTTTAAAATCAGTCATCCATTGCTTGATTTCTACCTCACACCATAAGCCTGACCCTTGGTTCAGGACTAAAACACTATCAAGAAGAGCTGCAAGACAGAGGACAGTTACCAAGCTAAAAAAAAACAAAACCCACTGAAGTAGAGAATGGGGATCTTCACCAACCATGTATCTCACAAGGCCTGCCTAATATCCAGAATATAAAAGAAGCTCATGAAACTAACTGCCTCCCACCCAAGAATCATTAGCCCAATTAATAAATATGCAAAGGAGCTAAATAGAGTCTTCTCAGAAAAGAAATAAACATGAAAAATAGACCCATGAAGAAATGTTCAATGTTTCTGACTATGAAACAAACAACACTGAGACTCCATCTCATCCCAGTAAGAATGGTCACATCAAGAACACACACAACTTTGATTTTGCCTTTACTCTATTTAATGTAGTAGATTCAGGGGAGAACTCAAATAGTGTAAATTCTTAGAAAGGCAAAGTTCAACCAAATAAGCACCAGCAAGAGTGTGCTTGAAAGAGGTGCAGTGGGGTCATGGGGAGCAGGGTGGACAAATGAAGACACCAGGGGAGAATACAGTCATGAGCCCAATGTATGTCCTAAAAAAATTACTACGATTGAAGGAAGCAGGCATAGGGTAGAGATAGGAGAAATGTTGAAAGGGGTGACATTGATCAAGATGAATTATATTTGCTTTTGGAGGATTTAATTTTTTGAGTTTTAAGTATATTTTAAATATCAGGCCTTGGTCTGTTGTCTGGCTAGTGAAGATCTTCTCCCAATCCATGGGCTTTCTATTGTTCTTGTTAGCTATGACCTTTGCTATGCAGAAGCTCTGTAATTTCATGCAGTCCCATTTGTCTAACCTTTCTTTGATTTCTTGTATTTCTGGGTCTTTGTTAAGAAAATTTTGGCTTGTGCCAAGGAACCCTAGAGTTTCTCTTATTCCTTCCTGTAATATTTTCAGGGTTTCTGCTTTGACTTCAAGGTCTTTGATCCATTTGGAGTTGATTCTGGTGCAAGGTGATACTTAAGGATCTACTTTTAGTTTTCTACAGGTGTTTAACCAATTTTGCAGGCACCATTTACTGTATTTCATTCTATTCCATTTTTTGGCTCCCTTATTGAAGATTATGTGGCTATAGGTCTGCTGGTTTATTTCTGGGTTTTCAATTCCATTCCATTGGTTCTCAGGTCTGTTCTTGTGCCAGTACCAAGCTGTTTTGATTACTATGGCTTTGTAGTAGTAGAGTATGAAGTTTGGTATTGATATTTGTCCAGCACTGTTCTTTCTCCTAAGGATTGTTTTTGCTATTCAGGGTCTTTTATTGTTCCATATGAAGGATTGCTTCTTCTATTTCATTGAAATTTGAGGTTGGGATATTGGTGAGTATTGCAATGAATTTGTAGATAGCCTTTGGCACTACTGCTATTTTCACAATGTTAATCCTCCCACCAGGAGCATGGGAGGTTTTTCCACTTCCTTAGTTCTACTTTAATTTCCTTTTTCAGGCTTTAAAATTTTTCATTATAGAGGCCTTTCACTTCTTTAGTTAAATTAATTCCTAGGTATTTTAATTTTTATGAGGCTATTACAAAAGGTTTTGCTTTCCTGATTTCAGCCATGCTCTCTCATTATTGGCAGACAGAAAAGCCACCGATTTTTGAGGATTAATTTTATACCCTGCTACTTTGCCAAAGTTTAGAAGCAGCTAGAGTAACTTGGGAATGGAGTCCATGGGGTTCTTTAAATACAAGATCATGTCATCTGCAAAGAGGAAGAGTTTTACTTCATCTTTCCCTATTTGGATCCCTTTTATGTTTGAATCTTATTGCTCTAGCTAAGCATTCCAGTACTAAATTGAAGAGGAGTGGAGAAAGCAGACGTCCTTGTCTCATTCCTAAGTTTAGAGAAAATGGCTTTAGCTTTTCACCATTAGAACCAACTGCCCCATTAATAAGTGTGCTAAAGACTTAAAGAGAGACATCTCTGAAGAGGAAACAAGAATGGCCAATAGACACATGAAGAAATGCTCAACTTCTCTGGCCATAAAAGAAATGCAAATCAAAACAACATTGAGATTCTACCTCACCCCAATTGGAATGGCTAGAATCAAGAACTCTAATAACAACACATTCTGGAGGTCATGTGGACAGAAGGGAACCTTACTGCATTGTGGGTGGGAGTGTAAACTTGTTCAACCACTTTGGAAAGTAGTATGGCGGTTCCTCAAAAGACTCCACATAGACCTCCCCTATGACCCAGCAATCCCATTTTTGGTCATTTACCCAAATGATCACAAACAAGACCATACTAAAGCTACCAGCACAACTATGTTTATTGCAGCATTATTTACCATAGCTAAGATATGGAACCAACCTAGATGACCCTCGGTAGATGAATGGATCAAGAAATGGGATATATATATATATATATATATATATATATATATATATATATAATGGAATTCTATGCTTCCATCAGAGAGAATGACACTGCACATACAGTCATCCCATACAATGCACACATATGGGAACCTGGTAATTTGAAGGCATATGGATGGGTTTGGGAAGGATGGGGGGAAATGATGGAAAAGGTGACACTGATCAAGATGTGTTGTACTTATAAAATGACATGTTGAACTGAAATGTACAAGACACTATGTGGAAAAATGAACTTTACAATTTAGGCGGGGAGGGGGGACGGCGTATTTGTGGAGATGGGAGGGAAGGGATGGTAGGAGAAAAACAAAGAAGGAGGCAACAATGTTGATAAGAAATGTACTCATTACCTTGCCCATGTGAGTGTAACCTCTCTGTACAGTATTTTCACAATAAAAAAATTATTTTAAAAAAAGAGTAAAAAATTTGAAGTGTGACAGGCATCTGTCATTTACATGACCTGCCCATGAAAAATTAAGTGGATTGACCTTCAAACTTGGTTTCAAAGTCTTTTAGAAATACCATAATTTCCTCTAGGTTGGGTAACACCCATGCAAACAGTTTTGTTTCACCCTTGACAGGTGAAATGTTTAATGCCTATAGCTTACTCCTAAGGAAGAAGTAGCAGTATCGGAGCCTAGGCTTCCTGAACATTTTCTAAGGAATCAGATTGGGTGGGAGCTTTAGAGAACATATTTATTTTATACAAAACATTGATGATTAAATCAAGTATCCTCGTTTCTGAGCTGAGCAAACATGCTTAGAGAGGTGCAGTGACCAGCACCAAGTCACACAGGCAGAAAGTACAGAAGAGTTTCAGCAGGAATTCATGATATCCAAGATACATCCTTCTTACACGGCTTTTTTCCCCTTCCATGCAGTGGGCACATCCTGACTAGCACTTTCTCCAGTCCAGAATATCAGCTTTCTCCCTGACAAATATCACCATGTTCTATAGCTGGCCATGATGGCACATGTTTGTTATCCCAACTATTAGGGAGGTTGATATTGAGAGAAGAGGTGGAGAAACACCCCTGCCCCAAACTCAACAGAAAAAGCTGGGTATGGTGGCACAGCAGAAGGTACGAATTGATATCGGTCCAGGCTGGCCTCAACAAAAAAGCAAGACCCTATCTTGAAAATAACTAGAGCAAAAAAGGTTGGGTCCAAGCTTACATGGTAGGTGTTTGCCTACCAAGCACAAAGCCCTGAATGCAAGTCACACACACACACACACACACACACACACACACACACACACACACACACACACACACACACACACAACCAGAACAAAACATAACAAAAGCAGTAACAACAAGTAAAACACTACTACCATGATTTATGTTCAGGGGATAGATAAAGAAGACCAAAAAGTGGTTGAACAAGTTTACACTCCTACTAACAATGCAGTAAGGTTCCCTTCTGTCCACATCCCCTCCAGCATCTGTTGTTATTAGAGTTCTTGATTCTAGCCATTCTAACTGGGGTGAGGTAGACTCTCAATGTTCTTTTGATTTGCATTTCTTTTATGGCTAGGGAGGTTGAGCGTTTCTTCATGTGTCTATTGGCCATTCTTATTTCCTCTTCAGAGAAGTCTCTCTTTAAGTCTTTAGCCCACTTATTTATTGAGCAGTTGTTTCTTTGAGGATTTGTTGTTGGGGGATTTAATTTTTTGAGTTCCAAGTATATTTTATTTATTTTTATTTTTTTTAAGATATGAGACCCTTGTCTGTTGTTTGGCTAGTGAAGATCTTCTCCCAATCCATGGGCTTTCAATTGATCTTGCTAGCTATGTCCTTTGCCATGCAGAAGCTCTGCAATTTCATGAAATCCCATTTGTCCAACCTTTCTTTGATTTGTTGTGTTTCTGGGTCCCTTTTGAGAAAATTTTGTCCTGTGCCAAGGAGACCTAGGATTTCTCCTATTCCATCCTGTAATGTTTTCAGGGCTTCTGCTTTGACTCCGAGGTCTTTGATCCATTTGGAGTTGATTCTGGTGCAGGGTGATATGTAAGGATCTAGCTTTAGTTTTCTACAAGTGATCAACCAATTTTGCCAGCACCATTACTGAAGAGGCTGTCTTTCTTCAACGTTTTTAGCTCCCTTATCAAAGATTAGATGGCTATAGGTCTGTGGATTCATCCTGAGGTCTGTTGTTGTGTCAGTACCAAGCTGTTTTGATTACTATGGCTTTGTAGTAGAATTTGAAATCCGGTATTGATATTCCTCCAGCACTGTTCTTTCTGTTAAGGATCATTTTTGCTATTTGGGGTCTCCCCTATGACCCAGCAATCCCACTTTTGGGCATTTACCCAAATGATTACAAACCAGACCATACTAAAACTACCAGCACAACTATGTTTATTGCAGCATTATTTACCATAGCTAAGATATGGAACCAACCCAGATGCCCCTCAGTAGATGAATGGATCAAGAAAATGTGGAATATGTACGCAATGAAATTCTATGCCTCCATCAGAAAGAATGACATTGCCCCATTTGTTAGGAAATGGAAAGACTTGGAAAAAATTATATTAAGTGAAGTAAGCCAGGCCCAAAGGAACATAGGTCCCATGGTTTCCCTTATTTGCAATTACTAGTATATGTCTGAGACAAGCAAAAAAGGTCAGATAAGTTGATATTATGCAAAATGAACCCCAAGATAAGTATTCAATTTTTTTCTTTCTTGTGATTATTTCTAACATATTTATAAGATGATTTCTTTGTTGCTTTGTATGTCCCTTCTCCATGGTATAACCCCTGTTTTCACTGTATTTGATGTTGGTATAATGTGTAGAGGGGAAGGGAAAAAAACAGATTGTTTAAATAGGGATACAGGTGGACCCATTGCAACAATGAGATGTACAAGTCATTATGTCAAAAAACAAACTTTACAACTTTGAAGACCAAAAGACAAGTGGTCTGGCTAGTTAACATTATATTGGGTCTGGAGCCCTGTGGAGCAAATTTGGTTATCCTGCAACATTTCACAGCCCATTCAAGCTCAAGTGTCATTTTCTTTCCAAATGAACTTAATACAGACTAACCTGTCTAACACCTACTAAACCAAACACCGATGGATAATTCTAGCAGAGACTTTTCATTTGTAATAATATTTTGTTTATTAATTAATTAATTTATTCATTTATTTATATGTAGTGCTGGGGCTTTAACTTACCATCTGATACCTGATAAGTAGGTACTTCTCCAGTTGAGGGATGCCACCAGCCCCCATAATAGCATTTTTAAAAATTTTTTAAAAAAGGGGCTGGGAAGGTGGCTCAGTGGTAGAGCGCTTGCCTTGCATGCCTGAGGCCTTGGGTTCCATTCCTCAGCACCACATAAGCAAAAAGAAAAAAGCCGGAAGTGGCGCTGTGGCACAAGTGGTAAAGTGCTAGCCTTGAGCTGAAGAGCTGAGGGACAGCACCCAGGCCCAGAGTTCAGGCCCCACGACTGGACCCAAAAAAAAATATTTTTTTTTAAAAAGAATTTATTATCTTTGAGTAGTTGTACAAAGGGGTTTAAATTCAATGTGTCAGTTTATAAGTATAATGCATCTTAATCATTGTCGCCCCTTCCCATCATTTCCCCATCTTAACAGCATTTTTAAAATGACACCTTACTGAGGAGGATCAGGTGTTTTAGAGGTAGCAAGGATCAACAGTGCAGATTTCTAACACTGCATATCAGGCTGGGTGCTTGTTCATACCATCATCTCATTTAACACTCAGTAACCTTGGGATGCAAAGTTTCACATCACTGGCTCTATTTCACAGATGAGATAATTGTGCTTAAATAGGGCCAAAGTCTTAAAATCACTTTTAAAATGTTGACATTTCTATCTTTACAGGATTGGATTTGAACGCTGAGCCTTGCTAGTTAGGTACTTTTAAAAATGAACCCCAAGTTCTTCTTGCTTTATCTATTTTTCAAATAGGGTCTCATCCTTTTTACCTGGCCTGGCCTGTGATCCTCCTTCTCTGCCTTCCACTTATCTGGGATTACAGGTATATACTACTATGCCTGGCTGATTGGTTGAAATGTGAGAGTCTTACTGAGTTTTTGCCCAGGCCGGCCTCAAATCATGATCCTCCTGAACCAAAACCCTTCTGATATCTCTGCTGAAGTAGTTTATATTTTAGTATTAAGTCAACATGCCTGGTCTTACGTTTCTTAAATTTATATAAAATATGTTAGAAAGGAGTTTTAAGTATTGTGAAGTATGAGACCAAGACATTTAAACTGAATGCACTCATTCACCGCTCTGCTTGCTACCTTTTTTTCTCTGATTTCCTCTTCCTATCTCTTTTAAATCAAATTTTCCTGTTATCCTCTTTCTAATGAGACCTTTTTCCCCTTTACCACTTGCCTTTCTGCTTTCCCACAGTGCAAAACAGATTGAACAGTCACACCCTTTTGATCTTTAGTACAAATCAATAGTCCATCTTGGGAAATAGATTTCCTCTCCCTCAGGCTTCTGTCTGTAATCAGCTTCTGGAGCTGGAAGGCAGGAAGGCTGGAGCCAGAGTCTGCTATATCTTACATGCACAGTGATAAGTCAGCTTCTATAACTGCCCTACTGCAGAGCTTCTGCCAGCAAGACAGACACTGCAAGGGACCAAGATAAATCATTAGTGACATTTCTTTCCTTCAATATGTGGGGATAAAAACAATAAAATAAAAAACAAGCGGTCCACATGCTTGGCTGATTTCCTGGGAGTACAATGCACATAGCATGTTGAACAGAACAAATGGCCTGGTATCACGGAAAGGGAGGAAGACTTGGAACTTGAATTGTTGGGTGCCTCTGCTCTTAGGAGACACACAGCAGCTCTAAGAGGTCTCTCCACTTCTCCAAGTCTCAGTGTCATCAGATACAAAATGGAGATAATATCCTTCCTTCAGTGGTAGATGGTGCAATGGTATGGGAACTGGAAATATAAGATGTCATCCTTAGCCTGATATCTAGTCTGACTCTGAAATTTGTTTACCTTATGTCTTAAATCTCTCTCTGGTCTCCTTATCGCTATCACCATCAAGTGTTTAGGCATCACAATTTCCTTACCAGACTAATGATTTATTATTCTGGTTATAATCTTTGTTCCTACTCTAAACACTAAAATCAGTCCATTCTTTCTACTGCTGGCAACCATCATGTTAAAGTACCTACCTCCTCACTATGCTCCTGATTAAAACCATTACTCAGCTCTCATTTGTGCAGTGCCAATTTACCAGTCTAGGGTGGAAGATCTTCATGCTCTTGATCTTACATAGCTGGAATTGTTCAGATGCCAATGGCAGAGGCACCTCTCAAACAGACTGAACTGTGAGGAGTTTTGTCTTCTGAAGCTGGAAAGGCCTTGAAGAGCCCAGACACAACATGCTCCAAAGGATCCACCAGTGTGTGCGAGGGTGGGGGGCGTGAGGGGGGGTGTCCCTCTCCACAACTCTCTCACTTCCTTATCATTTTTTGGCCTTTATTCGTGATTAGGCACATCCCCTTCAACAACAGATTTTCCCCTAGCAATATATTCCCGCTACCCACCTTAGAGAGCATCTTTTTCCTATAAACTTCAACATCAGTCACCAGGCAACAACATCTAGTGGTAATTTGTTCATCTTTGGGTTATTTGTTCAATCTTTAATCGTGCACCTTATGAGGACCACAATGGCCAGACATGCATGAGGCAGGTAGAGGAGCGGCCATCCCCACTTGAACTGTATGTCCTAAGTGTCTCCATAAAACGTGATCACACTGCCATCCCTAAACAAGTGGAAATGAGTGGTAGCTCACCAAGAACAGTACTTGTTTCATCACCCTCACTTGTGAGAACCACTTTCTTACTCCAAGCTCTAAGCTTTCATAGCTCAAAACAACTGTTTCGTTTTTCAGGATTTGTTGGAGGTCCAGAATTGAGAAAGGGCCAAGCTGGACAGCTGTTGTCTGGATATCTCAGTCGCTTGCAGTAGATGCCAGCAGGAGCTGCAGATACCTAAAGGTGTGTCCAGCGTAACTCCCTCCTAAGAAAGAGTTGCTGTCAGAAGAGAGATCAGCTGGACTTTATATGTGGTTTCATAGCATGAGATTCGAAGAGCCAATGGTAACCTTAGGGCTTCAAGCCCTAGAAATCTGGCAAAAGGAGGCACACAGCATCAACCCAAACTCAGAAGTCACACAGTGTCACCTCCCTGCATCCTAATGAGCACCAAGATATCAGGTTCAAGGGGAGAGGAGTGAGATTGCTCCTTTGGACAAAAGAACAGTCAAACACTTTGTAGCTCTATCTTTTCCCATTGTTCTATCAACACATTTCAACCATTCTGTTTTTAGATGCATGTCTCTCTGTCCAGAATGTCTTCTTCCCTTTGCTCATGTGCCAAGCTCTGATGTTACAAGATACAATCTGTGAAGTCCCCGCTGCCTTTCCCATAAAGTGATTTGTTATCCCTAGTACGTGGTTTTTAATAATGGCTTCTAATGATGGATTATAAACCTTTGCCTCTGCTCTATCACTAGGTTACAGGCTACTTGAAGGTAGGAACTTTTATTTGTCTCCATACTTCACATGCCATCTCTCAGGATGGGTTTGCCAAATGACAGAATTAGATGATATAGCCCAAGAGTTTTTCAAATGTTCAAGTGCTATTCAGATCCAATCTGTCATTATTTACAAGATAAGTGAGCCTTTTTCCTGAAAAAGTGTAGTAGCTGCTGGTGATAGCTTTTCCCCTGACAAATTCTAAATGAATAATCTATTTAACTTAAGAAATTTCCTGAACCATTACATAGTATCTCCTCTTCTCTCTCTCCTTTCTCTTCCTAACAGTATTCACTGTGATTGATCTCAGGGCCTCACACTTAGTAGGTAAGCGCACTATCACTTGAGCCATAGGGTTAATCCTTTTGTTTAATTTGGTTTTGAAAACATCTTGAGATTTCCCTAGGCTGACCTCAGTCCTGGATCCTCCTACCACTTCCACTTCTTGGCTTGCTGTTATTACAGGTATGCACTCTTATGCCTACACATTACCTTTAACTAGTCTTTTACTTAATCAGTATATATTTATTGAGGCTGTAAAGGTCTATTGTGTATCACAGATTGTAATGGGCCCTGAGGAGACAGTGAAAAACAAGTTACCATCACTAACTCAGAGTCTAACAGAGAAAAGTACACCAATAGAATGTAGGAACTCTGTGGAGAAGTGTGGGGGCCTGAGAAAGCAGAGAATTGTTTATAAAAATGATCATTTCAGTAAGAACATCCTGAGCAAAGGCATGAGATAGGAAAGCTGGGGTGTCTGGAGACTAGCAATCACATTTTTCTATGTGAATAAATAAAACTGCAAGTTTTCTGGAGCTTCTACCTATTAGAGTTGTAGGAAAGAAGGTTTCCACCAGAGATTCTGGAAATCTCTGATTAACTTAGAAACTGACTACTTCATCCTTCAAATAAGAATGCATAATTTCCTTACTTAACTCAGAAAGCTGCTTAGAGAATCACCAATGACAATAAAAGCAAAATTCTAGTGGACAGTCATTATTTTCACCTAAACAGCTTCCACACCCTACCTACTAATGAGAGACATGTTTTTCTTCCCTTTTTATTGGGGATCAAACCTTCCTTACTTTCTTCACCTGTGAGAATGTGACCTCAGTCTGAGCAATCAAGAGACTGGATTTCCATTCTTTTAATAATACATTCTCAGACTTAAATTTTAAAACAACTTCTGAAATCTATAATTCAAGACACTTTTTGAAACATAAACAACATAGTAATTGGACATACTGTGTACCTGAGGAAAATGATCTAGCATAACTATTACCCTGATACATCCTTTCATTTTGTAATGTTTTATCTAGTATAATTCATGTACCATATAAATCATCTATTTAAAAAGAATGCACCTCAATGCTTTTGATGTTTTAGCTAAAAGATCATTGTCAAATACAATGCCATGATGATTTTCCATGTGATTTTTCCTAAGGAAAATTATAGTATTTTTGTTTATTGGCATCATCTACTTATGGTGGGTAGTATGGGTCAAACAACAACATTTTGCATGTGGCTATGCAGTTGTCCCAGAACTGTTTGTTGTAAAGACTATTTTCTACTGAATTATCTTGGTATCGTTGTTGAAAGTCAATTTATCACAAAGCTACAGCTTTATTTTCTGAACTCTCAGATTCTATTGGTCTATACCTATCCTTAATCCAGAACCACATGTATTTCTTTTACTTTAGCTTTGTAGCAATATTGAAGCTAAGGACTTTGAGCTCTCTGTTCTTTGTTCTCAAGATTATTTCAGTTCTACTGGATTCTTTGTAATTCTACATGGATTTTAGGGCTTCTTGTCAATTTCTCCTTTAAAAAGACAGATAGAAATTTATTGGGGATTTCATTGAATCTACAGATCAATTTTGGCAGCATTAATACATTAACAATATTATATTGACCCAGGAACAAAAGATATATTTCAAATTTTTGAAGTCTGCTTTCTTTCAACAGTATTTTATAGTTTCAGTGTTTAATACTTTGATTCTTTTGTTAAGCATGTACTTTAATAAATTTAAGTGATATAATAAGCAGTTATTTCTTAATTTCATTTCTGGGAATACTCATTAGGAGTGTAAAGACATAACATTAATTTTCTATATTGATTTTATAGTTTATAATTTGTTGAGCTTGTATATTAACTTTAATAACTTTTACATAGATTTTTTTCAAATTTTCTAATTTAAGATCATATCATCCTTAACAGATTTAATTTTGCTTCTTTCTTTTTGATTTGGTATCTAGGTATCCTTATTTCTTTTTTCTTGTCTACTTGTGGTGGCTAGGACTCCTAGTACAATATTGAATAGTGAGACCAGCCACTTTTCTCATTCCAGATCATAGGAGGAACAAATGTCATCTTTCAGTATAATAGCAGCTAATGTTGGTTAACAGATGCCTTTATCAGAGCAAGAAAGCTCTCTTATTATCTTGTTTGCTGCAGGGTTTTTAAATTATGACAATATATTAGAATTTGGTAAGTGTCTTTTATGTGTTTAGTAACAAGCTATAATTTTGCTGAAATTATTAACTTCAATGAAAAGTAAACAAGAGAAACAATACTTTATATATATATATATATATATATATATATGTTTTTATTGTAAAAATACTGTACAGAGGGGTTTCAGTTACATGAGTAAGGTAATGAGTACATTTCCTATTGAGCGTTGTTAACTTCTCCTTTGTTTTTCCCCTACCATCCTAAAATAAGCCTTTTTGACTTCTAGGCCAGAAGACAAAGACAGATTAAAGAGAATGTAATTGAATTACAATCAAGATTCTCAACATGTGTGTTCTACTCAAAAGAAAATGGAGTAACATATCTAAGATTCTCATCTCTCAGCATGACAGTGAGAGCAAGGAAAAATTTGCATCTGTCTGAATTTGTGAATATAAATTCAAACTTCCTAAGGTTATTCTTGTGAACTGAAACTCCTCCATGCAACTACTATTGTCTATGTCCAAATTAGACTTCTCAGGAATATTGCTTACTCTTAGAGAATTAATGTTTAATGATAGAGATTAAAAGAAGATGATATAGCTTAGTTCTGTAGTCGTAACAGAACTAGTATTAAGTAGAATTGGATTTAAAGCCCATTCATAGAGCACAGAAGGGAAGTTCTTCATCTGCTTTAGGACACGCTCTATGTCAACTTTTATATAAATTAATGCTAAAGGAAAGAAGCAATATCCATAGGTGAGATATAAAAACAAAACAGAGGGCTAGGAAGGTGGCTCAGTGGTAGAGTGCTTGCCTTGCATGCATGAGGCCCTGGGTTTGATTCCTCAGCACCACATAAGCTGGAAGTGGTGCTGTGGCTCAAGTGGTAGAGCGCTAGCCTTGAGCTGAAGAGCTGAGGGACAGCCCCCAGGCCAAGAGTCCAGGCCCTATAACTGACCCCCTGCCCCCCAAAAAATAGAGAGAGAGAAAGAGAGAGAGAGAGAGAGGAGAGAACCAAGCTTTAGTGTATTCAGTGGGGCTTTGGGACAGACAGTAAATAGGTGATATTTGTGTTTCTGTTGTTGTTGAATATTTTGTTATCATAAAGGTGATGGACAAAGGGGTGATGTTTCACAAATCTTGTAAGGCGTACGTTTCTTTTTGGACAATAATCTACCCTGCCTTTGCTCTCTTCCAGTTTTTCCCTCCCATCCCTGCCCAGAGTTGTAGAGTTCATTTTCATCATAGAGTTTACTGAGTACCACGGCTTCATTTGTTCACCCTTTGTCCCTCCATTCCTCTGCCCACCGTTCCTGTTTTCCTCTTTTTAAGTAGATAGGGAGCTTGCCTTCTGAGGCCACATGGACACTCTTGCTGTGCCGGCACTGAAGGGAGCTGCCTGAGCGGCTCCTGCCACTGCTGCCTCATGCTAAGCTCAACCACCTACTTCTGACTGGCACAGAATGCACACTAGAACTCACATTTCTGCTCTACCCACTGAGGCACACTGAGGAGGGCCTTCAGCAATATTCTTTCAATGGTCACTCCATCTGCAGTCCCATAGTACAGATGAAAGGGTCCTGGGGAAGGCCCAGCTCCAGTCATCACATGACCAGAAACACCCACTGCCATTAAGGGCCAAAAGGAACTTGACTTGCAGCTGACTACTTCGCGATGTGCACCGCCATTGGCATAGCGGAACATCATGGCTCCCACTATCTTCCAATCTAGGTGCTCGGTGCCCTGGACCCTTTCCTGCACCTTGTCTGACCACACACAGATGTCAGCACTGGATGTGACACCACTCTTAGGGTGGAATATCCCCTACAGGCTCATCAGTTAAATGTTTAGCTGCCAGCTTATAGGATTGGCAGGAAGTGATGGGATCGTGGGGGGCTTGGTTCTATTCAATGCATTCATCTACCCATGGATGCATAATGAGATGGAATAATTAGCATTAAGAGATGGGATTATGCTTGAGGGGGCTCACTGGAGCACGTTCTGCATCTGGTCCTGTAGGGTTGCATCTTCTCAGATCTTTCTTTTCTGTTCTCTCTGCTTTCTGCCAGCTCTGAGGTGCATAGCCTCTGCCACATGCTGCCATCAGCACACTACGCTACCTCCTGTAGGCTCAAAGTGAAGGACTCAGCTGACAATTAACTGGAAACTCTAAATTCTGAGGCAAAACAAATATTTCCTCCTTTTAAATTACTTCCCTCAGGTATTTGTTACAATGACCAACAGCTACCTTACACAAAAAGTTGGTGCTAAAAAAATGGGGTTGTTGTGGTGAGTCTACCTGATCATACAGTTCATAAGCTTTTGGAACTAGTATGTAGAAGGACTTTGGAAGTGTTTGCAGCTACAGGTTACAGAGACTGTAGAATGCTTCTGTAAGCATTCATTTCCCATTAAGCACAGCTCAGTGGGAAATTCTAGTTGGAGCTCAAAAGACCAGAAGTCGTATGGGAATGCAGAGAGTGCTTAGAGGTTTTCTGTGGGAATGAGAGCTTTCGTGGAATTGGATTACAGACCACACCTGCTACATTTTCAGAAGAAGTATGTCTATTCCCTAAACTTTATGGGAGGCTATCTTTGAATATAACGTACTGTGAATCTTGCAAAGGAAATGTCAAGGAGACCCACTGCACTGACTATTGATTGGTCTTATTAGCTACTATTAGCCAAGTTCATGGTAAGAACCAGGAGCAATATGATAATAGTAGAATAATTGGGAGAAAATGTGCCATTTGACCAGAAAAGCATAAACATGGAGGTAATGAAGTTGTGTCTTTAAAAAAAAAAGAGATTAGCACTATTAAAACAAAAAAACTAAGTACTGTGTTCCAGGTGAGTAGGGAAGATGCCTTCAGAGCCCCTCTGGAGTCAGCAAGACCCTCTTCTCTCCCCCACTGAAGGCTCAAGGGTGGAAAAGAATAAATTCATTTCAGACTTTGCCTGGAGAAGAGACCACTGCCAGGACACCTTGGTCACACAGTCCACCTAGGCAATTGTTTCTTCAGTATTCTTTACTCATTCCCAGACAAGCCAGCACTCATAAGCAGGGATACCATGGTCTAAGTGACTCTTTTTTCATACATTTTTATTGTGAAAATACTGTACAGAGGAGTTACAGTTACAAAAGCAAGATCATGAGCACGTTTCCTATCAAGCATTGTTACCCCCTCCTTTGTTTTTCCCCAACCATCTTTTTCCCCCCACTTTCAGATCTATACTCCCCCTCTCCCTCCCTCCCTACCTAAATTGTAAAGTTTGCTTTTCAACATAGTATCTTGTACATCTCATTGTTACAATGGGTCAATAGTAGATGAATGGATCAAGAAAATGTGATATATATATATATATATATATATATGCATATATATATATATATATATATATATGAATTTTATGCCTCCATCAGAAAGAATGACATTGCCCCATTTGTTAGGAAATGGAAAGACTTGGAAAAAATTATATTAAGTGAAATAAGCCAGGCCCAAAGAAACATAGGTCTAAGTGACTCGTTACTGCTCAAGCTGAGAGCAGACCTTGGTACCATTCACATGATACCAGCTTTAGAGTATTTGGCTTGGGGGTTTGTTTTGTTATTTTTGCCCATGCTAGAGTTTGGGCTTGAGATATCATGCTTGGTAGGCTTGCATTCTGCTCTTGAGCCACACCTGGAGCCTGAATTTATGTTCAGTGTTTTGGGGATGGAGTTTATCACTAGATTGCCCAGGTTTTAGTCTTCTGGGTAGATTGGATCACATGCATGAGCCCCTGGCACCCAGCTAACATGAAACCAGTTCTTTGGGGCATGCAGAAAACAAAAGTCATGGGGTGCTGGAGGCATCACCCGGATTTAAAATAAGAACCTGAAGGTGAAGCAATGAGTGGCAGGATCAGAATCCCTATGGGCTTCCCCTGGGAAGGTGATGTATGAAGGCATTGAAAGTGAGGCCAAAGGTATCATGGAGAACCCAGGAACACGGAACATCTTCTATGGAAAGCAAGAAGTGAGCAGAGCCAGCCCAGGAGAGAAGCTATCAGGCTGCAGTTCATGAGGCTATTGAGAAGGGGCTGGCCAAAGCACTTTATAGGCTCAAGGTAGGCATATAGAATACTCAAAAGTATCAGGAAAGCCTTGTGGAAGTATATACCCCACTGCAAGGGTAGATACACAAAAGCAAAATACAAAAAACCCAAGCATTACAATGTGATAAGTCTTCAACTCAAAGATAAACAAGAGAGAAAGTAACACATAAAGAATATTTTAAAATCACTAAAAGAAAAATTGACAAAAATGACATGAGTAAGTTCTTATCTGTCAATAATAACCTTGACTATAAACACACTAAAATCTGCAATAAAAAATAGACTGGTTGAATGTAGAAAAACAATACCCTCAGGAAACTCATTTCACTAGTAAAAACACACAGAGACTGAAAATAAAAGGATGCAAAAAATGGTATTCCAGGCAAGCAGGAGAGATTCATATCTGCAAAACAAACTTTAAGACAAATAGTACAAAAAGAGACAAAGAAGGCCACTATGTAACAGTCAAGTGATCCATTCATCAAGGTACACTTGTTGCCTATCTCTATGCAGCCAGTATTGGGGCCCCCAATTTTATAAAATAAACACTGTTGGACTTAAAGAGAGAAATAGATTACAATAATAGTAGGGGACTTTAATATTTCATTTTCATCAAAACACAGACAGTTAGAACCCCTTCAAAAATTAATGAAAAAATAAAATTAAGTGGTAATATAGATTAAATGAACAAGACCTATAAAGAACATTCCTTTTGAAAGCTACAGCCCACACCTTCCTTTTATTAACATACAGCACTTTCTGTAGGATAGATTATATATCATCAGGCCTCCAAGATAACCAGAATATACATTCAAAAAGTAAAATAAAATCCTGCATTCCTTCTGATCATGACAGAGTAAAACCAGAAATCAACTACAAGAATCTTAGAAACTCTATAAATATACAGTTTGAACAGCACAACAGCAAAACACACACACACACACACACACACACACACACACACACAGAAGAAATTTAAAATGTAAATACAACATATCAAAACTTATTCGATACAACAGAAGCAATTATAAAAGGAAACTTTATAATAGTAAGTGCCTTAATAAAGTAATTTCATCTGAGTATTATGGCTCATATCTGCAATTTTAGCTATCAACGAGGCTGAGATGTGAGGACTGCAGTTCGAAGTCAGTCCAGGAAGACAAATCCAACAGATGTTTGTTCCTAATTAACAGCAAAAGGCAACTGGTGGAGTGACAGCCTTCAATTAAAAAGCTAAGGGAGAGCTAGAGGCCTGAGTTTAAGCTATAGTAGAGAGAGAAAGAAACACAGAGAGACAGAGACACAGAGAGACTTTTATATAAACTTATATCTCAATGCCTATTTTAAGAAAAACAGTATCAGGAAAGAAGTAAAACAGATTTGAGCAGAAATTAAAGAAATGAACACATATAAAATAAATCAGTAATTCTGAGAAGATAAACAAAAATAAACAATGAATCTACAGCTATACTTATTTTTTTTAAAGATAACCACTGACAAAAATCAGATATAAGAAAATAAATCTTACCACTAGTCTCATAGAAATACAAAAGATTGGGCTGGGAAGGTGGCTCAGTGGTAGAGTGCTTGCCTTGCATGCATGAGACCCTGGGTTCAATTCCTCAGCACCACATAAGCAAAAAGAAATAAAACCGGAAGTGGTGCTATGACTCAAGTGGTAGAGCGCTAGCCTTGAGCTGAAGAGCTGAGGGACAGTGCGCAGGCCCAGAGTTCAGGCCCCACTACCGGACCCTCCCCCCCAAAAAAAAGAAATACAAAAGATTAAGAATTGTTAAAATTATATGTTAACAAGTTAGAGAGCCTAAAAGGTATGGGTATGTTTCTGGACAAACTTCTGGACACATAAAATTATGTTAACAAAGTTGGTAATCACTACCTTACTTATGTAACTGTAACCCCTCTGTACATCACCTTGACAATAATATTTTTTAAAAAGATAAACTTTACCATTCACATTTTAAAATCAAGGTTGAATCAAAATAAAATGAAGACAAAAAAATTTTTCTCAACAAAGCAGCAACATTGGACCAGATGATCTCATTGCTGACTTTACAAGACTTTTAAAGAATTTTAAAGAATTCTCAAACTATCCCAAAGAATTAAAATGAATATAACCTTTCCAATCATTCTGTGAAGCCAGCTTTACCCTGTTAACAAACTATGTAAGCACACAACAACAAAGAAAGCTATAGACTAAAGAGCAGGGATGTGTAAATTCTCAAGATGCTAGCAAATTGACTTAAACAGCACATTGAAGCAATTTTTCATCATGCTCAACTTGCTTTGGTTCCAGGGATACGACACTGGCTTAACATAAGCAAAGCAATTAACATTTTGAAAGGATAAAATTCACATAATCATCTGAACAGTTATAGAGGAATGTATTTGATAAAATTCAATATCCCTTCGTTTAAAAGCAACCCTAAATTCCATGCATTGGTGGCTCATACCAGTAATCTTAACTACTCATGAAGAAGGGATCTGAGGATAATGGTTCAAAGTCAGCCCACACAGGAAAATCTGAGATTTTTATCTTAAATAAACCACCAAAAAGTGATGAGTTGTAGATCAAGTGGTAGAGGTTAGCCTTGAGTGAAAAAACTAAGGAATGGTTCCCAGGCTCTGAGTTCAAGCCCCAGTACCAATACACACACACACACACACACACACACACACACACACACACACACACACACACACACAAGGATTGTACCTCAACACAGATCCACATCCAACGCTATGTAGGATGGGGAAGAGCTGAAAACATTTCTTCTGAGATTAGGAATAAGATGTGTCCATTCTCATCGTTCTTATCCAGTATAGTACAAGTAAGTACGGGAAAGAAATAAAAGACAGGCAAGTAGGCAAGTAGGAAGAGAGGAACTAAGGCTATATTTGAAGATATTATTCAATAAATAGAAAGGCTGCACCAAGTGATTATTAGAGTTGATTAATTCAGTAAAGTAGGGGAATATAAAAATTAACATACAAAAATCAGTAGCTTGTCTATGTGCCAATAGTTAATTGGTTGCGAAAGAAATCATAAAAACAATCTCATTCACAATGGCATCATCATCATCATCATTGTCATCATCATCATCATCGATCTACCCAGTAATCCAACAATCCTAGGTATATATCCAGAGGAAATTAAATCAGCATAGCAAATGCCTGCAGTCTACATTGATTTCAGCACTACTCATTATAGCTAATATATGAGAGCATCCTATCAAGAGATGAATTTTAACCAGGCACCAGTGGCTTACACCTGTAATACTAGCTACTCAAGAGGCTAAGATCTGTGGAGTGTGGTTCAAAGCCAGCCTCAGCAGGAAAGTCTGTGAGATTCTTACTTCCAAGTAACCATCAGAAAACCAGAAGTAGTGCTGTGGCTCAAGTGGTAGAGTGCTTGCCTTGAACAGCGCCCAGGCCCAGAATTCAAGCCGCATGACTGACAAAAAAACGAAATGAATTTTAAAATATGGTGTGTGTGCGCACACATACATACAGTATATATGCAAATATATGGAGCAGTTTTCAGCCATACAGAAGAATGAAATCTTGTAATTTTCAGTAAAATAGATAGAACTGGAGGATGCTTTATTAAGTTAAATAAGCCAGACATGGACAAACATGGAAAGACAAGTACTACATGTTCTTTTTTTTTTTTTGTCAATCGGTCATGGGGCTTGAACTCTGGGCCTGAGCGCCGTCCCTCAGCTCTTCAGCTCAAGGCTAGTTCTCTACCACTTGAGCCAGAGCGCCACTTCCAGTTTTCTGGTGGTTTATTGGAGATAAGAGTCTCATGGACTTTCCTGCCCTGGCTGGCTTTGAACGGAGATCTTCAGATCTCAGCCTCCTGAGTAGCTAGGATGTCAGGTGTGAGCCACTGGCACCCAGCTATATGTTCTTTTTCATACATAGAAACTAAAAAGAAAACAGCTGTAATGAAAGGAGAAATGTGATTTTTACATCATGAGAAGGGAGGGAGGGAGCGAAGGAAGGAGGGATGGAGTAAGAAAGGGAGGATCTGACTTGTGCACACTATATGAATGCATGGAAATACCATTAACATGAACAATTGTTATATGTTAGCATAATATTTTTAGAGAAGTCGATTTGACCAAAGATATGTAATGCATTTCTCAGAAGATATATTTCTAAAGAAAAATGCCGAAACTTTATTCAAAGAATAAAGAATTTAAGCCAAGTACAGGTAGCTCACATCTATAAGCCTAGCTATTCGGGATGCTGAAATTTACATGATCACGGTTCAGTTCAAAGTCAGCTCAGGCAGAAAGACCCACGAAACTCTGTCTCCAGTCAACTAGCAAAATGCTGGGCTAACGGTGTGGCTCAAATTGGTAGATTACAAGCTATGAGCAAGAAAGTTGCACGAGAGTTTGACTCCCTCAACCCAAGTTCAAGCTCTAGTACTGGAGAGAGAGAGGGAGAGAGACAGAAGAGAGAGAGAGAGACAGAGACAGACAGAGACAGAAAGAGGAAGAAGAAGAAAAGGAAAAAGGAAAAGGAATAAATAAAGATGATTCTTCCAAAGTTAACTTATAAAATTAACTATAAGAAAATATCAGTGCTGGAGATATTGCTTCTACAATGTGTCTATAATGCAAACGTCTAAGTTATCAATTGTGGGATTTTAACAAAAACAAAGCTGGAAGTTAGTTTTGTCAGTAAATATCGAGTTTTATCATGAAGTTATGGTAATAATTAAGATGGAATTGTTAGAATTAGATAAATTGTCCTGTTGAATAAAATAAGGTTGCCAGAACCAGAGCCACATACATGCAGCAACTTGATTTAAGTCACAGATGGATTTGTAGGTCAGCCAAGAAAGACAATCTATACGAATGGAACTGGGACACATTACAACTGAGTGAAAACTGGATCCTCCCCCAAAGTTCAAAATCACTCTTACAAAAGGGCTGAGGCATGGCTCAGCAGTAAAATACCTGCCTACCAAGCAAGAGGTCCTACACTACAAAGTAATATTAATAATAGTCATGATTTTAAACAACTCTAATTTAGCTTGCAGTGATTATGATAATGAAATCTTACCTTCTTTAAATAAAAAACTATGTCTCCCTCTTATCCAGTTCATGTTCGCAATGTGAGATCAACATGCAGTTTGGCTTGTTGAAATATGACAGACATCATTTGGGCATCTTCGGGAAACCAAAGGTATTGAAGAGAAATGTACTACTGAGAAAACTCCAAGGCCAAGCAGAACATTCAAGCCAAACACTCAGGACTCTTGACTCTAACAAAAGAAGGGGAGTACATGATTCTGACTGCCAAAGAGAACTAGACTTCTTGGCTCCCAACTTATTATGTAAGAAGTTAACCTTAAAAATAACATGGACTGCCAGGCGCTGGTGGCTGTAATCCTAGCTACTCAGGAGGCTAGTGGATCGTGATTCAAATCCAGCCTGGATAGGAAAGTCCAGGAGACTCTTATGTTCAATTAACTACCAAAAATCTGGAAAGGGAGCTGTGGTTCAAAGTGGTAGCACTAGCCTTGAACACAAAAACTCAGGGAGAGTGCCCAGGCCCTGAGTTCAAGCTACAGATCCCCCACAAAAAAGCAAAAACAAAAACATGGAAACCAATGTGCATGCTGTAATCCCAGTGCTTTGTAGGCTGAGCCAGGAGGGTTAGAAATTTGAGGCTAATAGCTAAGATATGGAACCAACCCAGATGCCCCTCAGTAGATGAATGGATCAAGAAAATGTGGTATATATACACAATGGAATTCTATGCCTCCATCAGAAAGAATGACATTGCCCCATTTGTTAGGAAATGGAAAAACTTGGAAAAAATTATATTAAGTGAAGTAAGCCAGGCCCAAAGAAACGTAGGTCCCATGGTTTCCCTTATTTGTAATATCTAGTATATGTATGAGTCAAGCGGAAAAGGTCAGATAATGTGATGTCAGGAAAATGAACCCTTAGATGTGTATTTTAATGTTTTCTTCTTTCATGCGTTTCTAACACATTTATAAGATTATCTCTTTGTTGCTTTGTATGTCCCTCCCCCACAGTATAACCCCTGCTTTCACTATATTTGATGTCAGTATAACTTGTGGAGGAGATGGGAAAAACCAGTTGTTTAAGGATACAGGTGGACCTGTTGCAACAATGAGAAGTACAAGTTGTCATGTCCAAAACGAGCTTTACAACGTGGGGGGGGGGGGGGAAGGAGAAGGATTGGGATTGGGGGGGAAGGGGGAGGCTGGGAAGGGATGTGAAGGGTAAACAAAGGAGGAGGCTGCAATGCTTGGTAAGAAATGTATGCATTATCCTGCCCATGTAACTGTAACTCCTCTGTACAGTATGTTTGCAAATAAAATTAAATTAAATTAAAAAAAAAAAGAAATTTGAGGCTAGCTTGGAATCTGTCTCAAAAATGGGGGGCTGCAGCCTTTGCTCAGGCAGCAGACATCTATTTAGGAGAAAAAAAACATAAAAGTAATTTTATGATTAAAACAATGTGAACAAATGCAGCAGTGGTACTCATTATGTTGAAAATGAACTATACACCTTGTAGATGGGGATGGAAGGGAAAAACTGAGAGAGGGAAGGGGTGACATTGTCCAAAAAAATTCTTTATCTGACTTGTGTAACTGAAATTCCTCTCTACATAAACTTTATAAAAAATTTTAAAAACATAATTTACACCCATTCCATTCCTGCAAAATAGGCAAAAACATGTAAATCTGGCAGGAGTTGAACAATTAGGATATCTTAAATGCTGATAGATGTCAAAGGATACAACCCCTTGAGGAACAATTTGACAAGTCAGAGAAAAGGGAGGATATTCATACTCAATCACTCCATCATTTGACTTTTGAGAATAAACAAACTAAGAGACTACTCTATGCAAGTCTGTCACCTGGTGGGTAGACAATCATTTGTGGCATGTATATAAAATCAGTAATAAAAATATAGCTACAATAATTGACATGGATGGATCTGAAAAGTGTTCCATGGAGGGGGAAAAATGCAAGCTTTAGAAAAACCCAAGCCAGGTATCAGTGGCTTGTACCTGTAATCAACCCTAGTTTATAATCTTCCTCAGTAGGAGGTTGAAGAAATCTGAGGATCAAGGCTTGCAGCCATTCTTGGCAGATAGATAGATCCAAGAGATTCTTATCTCCCATTAACCAGCAAGAAGTGAAGATACAGCTCAGGTGGTAGACCACAAGTGAGACGTTGGAGCCATGAATTCAAGTACTGGCACAAAAACAAAACAGAACAAAACAAAAACAAAACACCAAAAAAGTATCCAATGACACTTATAATAGGAGATTTAAAAACAAGGAAGGTAATGCTAAAAATACTGAGTCAGGAGTCTTCAAGTCTCTTTTCCTGCGTAGGAAGCAGAAAATGTTTTCCTTCTCCATTTCTCCCTACTTTAACCATGTTCTATTAAAATAAATTATTTTAAAAACTACTTAAGGAACACAAATATCTTGTAAAAACATACTGAGCCAATAAAGACTATAAACAAGAAGATTAACTTTTTTGTTACTTTTTACTATGTCCAAGTCTAGGGGCTTAAACTCAGGGCTTGAGTACTGTACTAGAGGTTTTATTTGTTCACTACCACTTGAGCGCACAGCTTTACTTTTAGCTTTTTGGTGGTTCATTGGAGATAAGAGTCTCATGGACTTTTCTAATTAGCCTGGCTTGGAGCCATGACTCTCAGATCTCAGCCTTCTGAGTAGCTAGGATTGCAGGCATGAGCCACTGGTGTCTGGCTACCTTCCTAAAGATAACAAAAAGTTAACGAATACTTTAATTTGTCATTACAGGTGAATGAATAGAATTTCAATTGAATTGGCCATGGTCATTGTTCTTAACTAGTTTTGTGGACCTGGTGCTTGTTTCACTGTTTTTGGTATCTTTGGCATGACAAAAATACCTGTTTCACAATAATTCATATCTATTAAAGAGAGGAAAGTCTCACATTATCACAGAACAGTGTTTAGAATGGGTTGCAAGTAAACAAAGAAAAATATGAATAAACATATACATATGATTCCTATTCAGATGTCAGGATTAAAAAATAAATAACAGGAACCAGTACTCAAAAGTGGGGAACTGAGATCCATCGGAGAGGGGTAGACAAATGAAGAGAGAAAGGGGGAGAAAATGATATCATATAGTTCAATGCATATTCCACAAAATGATGGACACTGAGGGAAAAGGTAGAGTTGGGAAGGATGAGGAAAATAATGAAAGAGATGACAGGGATCAAGAGGCACTGAATTCATACATTGCTTTGTTGAATGGCAACTCCTTTATACAGCTACTTAAAAATAATAAATGAACAAATAAATAAATATAGGAACCAAAATATAAAATGTCCGTGTTTACAAAAACATGAATAAATAAAAATATTGATGCTATCATGCCAATTGGAGTGAGCAGTTTGCTATTACACTTGTTTTGTAGTCCATTCATTTATCATGTAGACTTTATTTCCTTGAAGCCATAAGAAGCTCCTAATGAGTCTGATAAACTAACAAATAAATCTCTTTGAAATAAAGAGTAGAATCGGGACAAGCCATCCACTTGTGTTGTCCTTATGAAGCAAACACAACCAGAGCTGGACTTCTCTACTCTATCTTGTCTTTGGTCTTAGAACAATAACAGGGTAATGTCCCAAGTCTCTATAGCTCTCCCACTCAGAGCAGAGGGCAATAAAGTAGCCCCTGGCCTTTGAATGGAAACGTGCACTTTAGTGCCCTGGTCTTTGATGTTTAGACGTGAGGCTGGTCTCCCTTTTGGAGAGGAGCTGACGGCTTCAGGGAGCATGTGAAAGAACTGTCCAAATATGTCTTTCTTACTGCTGCCTTTTTCACACTGAATGCCCCCCCCTTTTTTTTTGTTCAAACAAGGAAAGACTCCACCCACTATAGGAAAGAGATGCAATCAAGGCGTGATTTATGTTGGGTTTGTTTTTATGCTCACCTCCTTGCTACAGACCCCCGCTCGCCTCTGAGCAGCCAGTGTGGGGGTGTGTGCTTCCTTAACTTGCTTTCCAGCCCAGCTTGTGAGAAAACAGAAATAACCACAATGTGGCATGCTTTCCTGAAGGATCCCACTCCTCCTTCTCTTCTCCCACAAAAGAAAAAAGAAAAGAAGAATTTAGCCCAGGTTAAATAAAGCAAATCAAAAGCAAAATGGTTCTGAAAACAGGAATGTTTTTAGTCTGGTGGATCATTTTCCTAAATAGCTTCTGAGGAGTTCATGATTATGTGAATAACCCCCAGCACTTGGATTGAGAGTCCTGTTAGCAATGCCCAATATGTGACATTGTAACGCCTAAATCTGATCTGGTGGGTCATCTGTGCTCTCTATTCTGTTAAATATGGCTTATTCATCATTTCAGTTAACCTCTCCCAGCAGGTCAATTGTGTCTTAGCAACGCCAGGCCACACATGAGGAAACTGAGCTCAGCTATGTTTGGTCAAAGTAGTGACACTGCTAATGATGGAGCTGGGGTTTGGGTGCTGGTTCCTTTTCCGTTGCCTGGACTCTTAATTTCTCTACACCTTTCTCAAGAATCACTCGTAGTTCCCGCAATTGTGTCCTCCTGTGAGCTCTTCCTCTGTCACCGTAAGTGGTTGATAATTACTGAATTGTATCCCTATTGCGGTTGAAACAGTGGAATCCTGGGGAAGTCAAATAGTTTGTCTAAAAATCTTAGAGCCACCAGGGCCCTGCTGGATCAGGCTTCTAATCCTAGATACTCAGGAGGTTGAGATCTGAGGATTGCGGTTCAAAGCCAGCCTGGGCAGGAAAGTCAGTGAGATTCTTTTTATTTATTATCTTTTTTTAAATTTTTTATTGCAAAGATGCTATACAGTGGGGTTATGGTTACTCGAGTAAGGTAATGAGTACATTTCCTAGTGAGCATTGTTACCTCTTCCTTTGGTTTTCCCCTATTATCCCTTCCCTCCCCACCTCCCCAACTCCTCCCCTGCCCCTGCACCCAAAGTTGTAAAGTTCATTTCCAACTTAGTGTCTTGTACATCTCATTGTTACAATGGGTCAACCTGAATCCTTGTTTCAGCATTTTGTTATTTCCCTTCCCCTCCCCAAATTAGAAAAGTGTATATATAAGATGCAGGGCACCAGAATCAAATACAGTGAAAACAGGGGTTATAACATAGGGGGAAGACATACAAAAGAACCAAAATAAATCACATAGTACAGTAAAAACAACAGCATCAAAGAAAAAAAAAAACTCTTGTATCTCCAATAAACTACCAGAAAACCGAAAGTGGCGGAGTGGCTTAAGTGGTAGAGTGCTAACCTTGAGCTGAGGAGCTGATAGACAATGTCCAGGCCCAGAGTTCAAGCCCTACAACCGACCCCAAAACACCAAAAAACTTAAAGCCATTTAACTTCAAAAATCTCTGCATTTAGCTGTAGGCAGCATTCGGTTAGAAGAGAGTGATGTTAAGTTCTTATTTTGATTCTAACTTTCTTCATCTGTAAAAGGAGACTTATGTTCACTTAAAACCTTTATTTTGGGTTCTCTCTTATAGTCCCATCCCCTCTCAGACATGGAATCTCCTTCCTCAAGCCTTCCAGTTATCTGAAATTCTAGGCGCATGTCACGCTACTGGATGAAAGCCTGAATAGTGGTTACAGGGAACAAGTAAATTCAACGTAGACAAAAGGGTTCCATATTTTGAGCTACACTTCCTGAACTGCCACCAATGTGTAGAACATGTCACATCTTTCCTGACTTTGCTTACAAATATAATAATATATTCCCTAGTTTTCATTCATGGCAGGACTCAGATCCTTCTTCTTGCATTTAACCTTTCCCAGAAAACCTTTAGATATAAGACAGTGCCATCTGTGTAGCTTGATCCTCAAAGGTTCAGGGTAGATCTTTACTGGCTATGCTAAAGTAATCTCAGCCCCTTCAGAATAATGATTCTTTTGAAGTTGTCTTTCACGTTAGACAAGTAACGCAGGCATTCTCCTAGCCAGGAGACTTACATAAATTTCATAGCAAGGATATAGTATGCTGATGTGACTATGATTCCTATTATCCACCTTCAAAGGGGTTATTCTCAGGAGAAAACTGACATCAAAAGCCATAAAAACTTAATAAATATTAACTTTTTTTATATTTCTGCCTCCCAATCTAGCTCTCCTGTACCCTTCATCTAGGTAACTTACAAGCATTATGCCCACCTTTGGTCCTCAGTTCTACCCAGACCTGAGCTGCTCCCAGCCCTGGAATTCCCACCATTCAGTTGGCCAAACAGATGGGGACTATCCCAGAACCCCTGAGGTAGCATTGTCTAGGTGAGCTGAGTTGAGGTTTGGGTGACCAGGTCAGTCCTGACAATGGAAAGCCCTGGAGAGGAGTAAGAGGAGATGACATCCTAAATGGAGTCACTTTATGCTCACCCCTTCAAAATTAATCAGAGCCGGGAGAGCAAGAGAAATATTTTCTTGCCCACCTAATGTCCATAGGTTGACCTTCTAACTGGACAGAAAGCTAACAGTCTTGCCTTTGTTACCTGCTATTTGTATTTATAGTAGCTTCTGAATGATACTCCCAACTAGTCCATTGTGCTCTCCCTTACCCAGTTGCCCAAAAGACCCTAGACATCCCCTTCCTGCCTTCCTGTCCAGAGTCCAGTTATTCCTCCTTCCCTGTAACAGGCTGCAATTGGGCTTATACTCCAGATGGAACGTTTCTGGCCCATGGCCAATGTGTGTTATCCTATGTCATTCATGTTAAATGACCTTGTCACCTTGCCAGCTTTTTGACTGATCTTTCCAAAAGTCTCTTTCAACAGGTAACATCCCCCACCCAGTCTACCACCTTGGAACAAGTCAAGGCCATCCTGTTACTACAGGCAACTAGAGACATCACTTACACTGCCCTGCCTTGCCCAGCAGGAGACCCAGACCCTAAAACCCCCAGTCCAGCAGGAAGTTGCCAAAAGAGCCCTTGACACCTATTGGCTCTGGTACCTTTAAATAACTCTGCTACCTCCTCCTCAGGTTACTGTGATCCTAAAGCAGAAAAGTCTGCCTCCCTCTCCTCCAGGATGCCGGGAGTCAGGTACCATGCTATGTCTCCAATCCGAGAGAGAAAAGGCAATTTCACATCTTTGATAGCTCCTACTGGAAATCAATCCCTTCATGGCATATTCTACTCTTGGAGTATTAACAACCGTTTTTTGTCTTTTATTAATTGTGTCTTGAATTTAGATAACTATGTGTCATAGAAAAAGGAGGACCTTTACCAACCACTGTCAAGCAGATGGTTCTTGGGTGGTAACTGGCTGAGCAATAAAGCAGGAACCTCTGACTACTTTGCCCCTGTACAGCAAGAAGTAGGAATGACTTCTGGCCGTACCCCTGGCCTGGTACTCCCTATTGTTATTAAACAACAGAGCAGGGAATATAAAAATTATGCCCCACTTTGGTCCTCAGCTCCACCCAGACCTCAGCTTCTCCCAGCCCTGGAGTTCCTGCAATACAGCTGGCCTCTCCTTCTCTCTGCCCAGACCCGCCTGAGCTCCCATCTACCTCACTTCCTACCCCAGACCCTGCTGCTACCTAGATAGAGGAGGCTGCCATGTGCTCCCTTCCTGGGGGAAATATGGTTCCTCTAATAAAATGTGTAATAATCTTTCTCCTGTGCCTGCCTGCCTCTGCGTGGTCTCCTGGGATGGAAGTGATGGATCCTTTTATAACTTCTTAAGGACATCTACTTTTAAATCTGTATATTTGGTCTCCAATTGTTCCCTGCTAAAGAAGCTGATAATATTATTTCATCCAACATAAGTGAATAAAAAGCAACCTCCTCTTATCTTCTCCTCTTTTTTCCTCTCCTCTCCTCTCTGTTTCAGTGCGTGTGCGTGTGTGTGTGTGTGTGTGTGTGTGTGTGTGTGTGTGTGTGTGTGTGTGTGTGTGTGTGCCAGAACTAGAATTTGAGTCCTGGGCACTGGGCACTGTCCTGTAGCTTTTTTGTTCAAGGCTGGAACTCTATTGAGCCACAGCTTCACTTCCAGTTTTATGCTGGTTAATTAGAAATAAGAGACTCATGGGTTTTCCCTCCTGGGCTGGCTTGGAATCATGATCCTCAAATCTCAGACTTCTGAGTAGCTAGGATTGCAGGCGTGAGCCACTGGTGCCCAATCCTGTCTCATTTTCCAAAGCAGTCAACTCTCATGCCTGTTAGGGGGCTGGAAGGAGAGAAGCATTTCCTGACACCTAAAGACATTCCATTGTGTCTACTCAGAAAAGCAGCACTAATAGAACAACTAACACCCCAGCAGTTCACAAACTGGCCTTGTCTCATTCTCTCTGTAGGCTTTGTCTTACTTCTTGAAATTGCATCGCCCTAAAAGTGGAGTTTTCAAATAATGGGATGGTTAACTCCATCACAGGACTGGACTCTAGGTTTCTCTATTTATGTCCCCTCCCCCCCCCAACTTTGTATTTACAGGTGGCTAATTTATTTAGTCAGAAAAAGGCTAATTTACATGAACGAGTTCCTAGCAGAGTTTTGTCTTTCAGAACTCTAAGTGCTACCCCTTTTTAATCTGTGAGGGAAGCCACTCCCAAAGTCAAGGTCTCATAATTCATTATAGCTTTTGAATCATTACAGTTTCTCACCATTCCCTCATCATCCCTTCTCTGCATTTACACCTTGTTGCTACCAGAGCTGTTCTTTTATGTAAAAAATTCGTGTATATTAATAAATATACAAGGAGATTTCTTTGTGCTATCTCCTCATATGCATATGTACTTCAGTTTCAATTAAATTCACCCCTTTCCATCAACCTCACCTCTCCCCCTCCTATAGTTCTCTCCTATAGTTCACTCCTTGCCAACAGCCCCTTTCTCACATTCATGCCATGTTTTTAGGTATAGATTCTATATATTAAAGGAAGCATGCAGCATTTGTTTGTTTGTCTTTCTGAGTCTAGCTAATTTCTTCCAACATGATCATCCCTAGTTGAATCATTGTCTTGCAACATAATTTCATTGGTTTTTTATGGCTGAATAATACTCCATTATCTGTGTATAGCACATTGTCTTTGTTTATTCATCTGTTGATGGGCACCTAACCTGACTTCATAGCTTGGCTACTGTACATAGTATTGCGATAAGCGTGGGTATGTGCAGGTGTCTCTATACATCCCTCACATTAACTTACATACCTTTGAGTATATGCCCAGGAATAGTACAGCAGGATCATATGGTAGGTCTATCTATTTTTAGTTTTTCAAGGAGCCTTCATGCTGGTTTCCATAGTGATTATAATACTTTACATTTCTGCCGACAGTATACAAGGACTTCCCCGACCATTTCCACTAGCATTTGTTGTTTCTTGTCCTGATGATGGCCATCCTGACTGGGGTGAGATGGAATCTTAATGTCTTTTTGATTTGTCTTGCCTTTATGACCAAAGATGTTGAATATTTCTTCATGCGTGTATTGATCATTCATAAGTCTTTTGAGAACTGTTCAATTCATCTGCTCATTTATTAGTTGGATTGTTTGATATATTTGGCAGAGTTCTTCTTCCCAAGGACATGTTAGGGCATCTGAAAGCATGCCTGATGCTAGCATTA
Source organism: Dipodomys spectabilis (assembly GCF_019054845.1). Lineage (NCBI taxonomy): Eukaryota > Metazoa > Chordata > Mammalia > Rodentia > Heteromyidae > Dipodomys > Dipodomys spectabilis. Next base: position 14,086,882 of record NW_024870824.1, read on the forward strand.
CTCTCATACATGAAGCCTCCTGAGGGTTGCTCATTATCCTCAGCATAAGCTTTCCCCATCATGCTCTGGTAGTCATGGCTTTCATGATTTACCCTTGACCTTGAACACCCTCCACCCACCCAATCCGACAACTTCTGTCCTCAATCCATGTTCTGTTATACTTGACCATTGTAATTAAAACAATAGATCAAAACCTCTGACAAAATAGTTGCAACTGGACTTAGTTTTTACATTAAGTTTGAAGAAGAATTAAGATTTTCCTTAAAAAATTCCACATATAAGGCTTAGAAGTATTAATTTTGTGTATTGTATAAAAGAGGAAACTAATTTTTCTATCTTTCCTATGAACAACTAATTATCTCAATGACATTTAATGAACAAATATCTTTCAGATATTTCATTGTCAATCCTTGAATTTATTGGTTGATTGATTGATTGATTGGTTGATCTATTTATTTGGTCAGAACTGGGGCTTGAACTCAGGGCATTGTTCTCTTGACTGACTTTTTCCTCAAGGTTATCACTTTGCCAATTATACTTCACTTTTTGCTGGTTAGTTGGAGACAAGAGTCTCATGGACTTTTCTGCCCAAGCTGGCTTTGAACCATGATGCTCAGATCTCAGCATTCCGACTACCTAGGATTACAAGCATGAAACATCAGCCCATGGCTAGTCTTTGTAATTTTATTATGAAAATATGTCTTAGAAATGTCTTTGGGACAATGCCACCCTTTCTGATGAAAGCAGACAATTCCATTGTGTATATATACCACATTTTCTTGATCCATTTATCTACTAAGGGACATCTGGGTTGGTTCCATAGCTTAGGTATGGTAAATAATGCTGCAATGAATATGGTTGTGATGGTAGTTTTAGTGTGGTCTTGATTGTGTTCATTTGGGAAAATTCCAGGGAGTGGGATTATTGGATCATAAGGGAGCTCTGTGATTAGTCCTTTGAGGAATACAGTATGGACTGCTTTCCAGATGGGCTGAACAAGTTTACATTCCCACCAACAGAAATTGAAAGACTTGGAAAAAAATTATAATAAGCTAAGCAAGCCAGACCCCAAGAAGCACTGCATGTCTTCCTTCATTTGTAATAATTGCATGGTTTCTTCATTTGAAAAAACTAGAATATCTCTTACCAAATTCTTAACAGAGGGTCACAATAGCTCAATAGCTTGGACCATATAAAATAGGATCACATAAAATGAAGCGTACCAAAATGAACGCCAAGAAATGGAAACAAGAGTTTTTTAAATAATGTACCATTTGCAGTTATTTTTTTTCTTTTTTCCCCTTTGGTTTATGCCCTGTTGACACCATTGTTTAATTTCTGTACCCTTTGTCTTGTATATAAGTTGATTTGCAGAAAGGAAGAAGAATCACAGAAACCTAGGGACAAAGGGTGAACCAGTGCAACAGTGATACTCACTAGACACTGTGTTGGAAATGAACTTCATAATTTGGGGGAAAGGGCATCAAGGGGGGAAACAAGAGAAAATGAGGGAGGAGGTAATACTGTTCAAAAAGTAGTACTCATTACCTTATATATGTAACTGTAACCCCCCTACATGTCATCTTTATAATAAAAGTATGTCTCTGAGGAGAGACATGCGAAGCTCTTTAAAGTTTGATCCCACCAATTTTATTTCAGCATAAAAAGGATTTTTTTAACAAAATACAACATACTCAGCTCAAAAGGAAAAAAAATGAAAGAGATACGTTAATATATTGAACTTCAACAACAAATGCTATAAACAAAAGAAGAAGATGAACTGAACCCGTGAGTGTATATCTGTATATCCATATTTGAGAAAGAGCTCATATATAGGAAATATTAAAAAACTCTTACAAATCAATAAAAATGGGGAGTGGAGGTTAAGCAGAAACTCAGACAAGATTGCTGAGCAGTCTATTCACAGAAGAGGAAACCTGACAAATATATACATTTTTAAAAACACACTAACTTCCTAACAATCAAAGATGTGCATGTTAAGATAATGAACATATACTATACATGTATTTCATCTCCATACAATGAAAAGTAGCATCATTTCCATTTGAATGGCAAGTAATCGACATCTATGGGTACCAACTCAGTAAAGATGAAAGGACGGAAGAGCAGTACTATAGTATCTGAGTACAGGAGATCATTATGCTACTCTTTCTGGACCATTTGGGGGGCTTTGGAGCTGTGAATTTGGCTTATTGATGTTGAGACTGGAACAAGGTCTCAGGTCATAGAGCGAGCACCACATGCAATCCAAAAGTCTGTGTCCAGAGTAAAGCAGTAAAAAGTCAGCAAAAGAGCATCAAGCCTGAAGGCTCCAGGGAGGAGCAGGAGGGCTGGACATATGGGTGAGGAACTGGTCAAGGAGGCTCACAGCCAAGGGAGCTATAAGATTTCATAAAAAGTGTCTGCAGCATCACCCTGAAGTGGGGGTGAGAAGGGTAGGGAGACAACCTCAAACCATCAGCCAATTCCTGTAAATAAGACCCGGAATTTATATACTTCTGTGACGGAAAAAGAAGAGTTGCTATTCTCCAAAGTCCCATTGTCAGTAGAAGGTGGAGTCAGTACTCCTAACTAGGCTTCATTTGTGCCTTCAATAATGGTCATTGTATTTCAAAAAATCCTGTCCATTTTTACTTTTCCCTTTCAGAATGAAGAATACAAATGGCCTAATATCCAGTGAATGCCTGCTTCATTCCAACACTGAGTCAGAAGAGGTAGGGTCAAGTGACAAAGGAAATTAGAAAATATATCAAAAACTAAGCTGGGGTCAGAAGCTGAGACAGGGCCAGGAAAGAAGGCTGGAAACAAATTACTAGGACATCAAGGAATTCAATCTGCTGTTCAAGAATGTACAGACTTGGATTCATTCCATCATCCAAACTTCCTTTTTAGATATTAAAGGAGATACAATGCCACTATATGAACAGTGAGCTCAGATTCAAAAGTGTCAGTTTTGTGTGCCTGTGACCAGAAAAAATAAAAAAAAAAAAAAGTCCATAAAGAGCAAACTTCAGCCAAGTACTGGTGGTGTGTACATCTATAATCCTAACTGTTCAGGAGACTGAGATCTGAGAGATGAGGTTTGAAGCCAGCCTGGGCAGACAAGTCTAAGGGATAATTATTTCGAATGAACAAGTAAAAAGGTAGAACTAGAGAAATGGCTCAAGTCATAGAGCATCAGCCTTGAGCGAAGAAGCTGAGAAAGCAGAGTAGGAGGCCTTGAGTTTAAGCCTCTGTACGTGTACCAGCACACACTTACAACACACACACACCAGACTCCTGTGGCATATCACCTTTTGAACCTAAGTTATGGACACAAAAGGTTTTTCTTTGTTGTTGTTGTTGTTGTTGTTTTTATTGTGCTAAGTGATTTTTTTGTTTCTTTTGTATGTTCTTCTCCCTGTGGTATATCCCCTGTTGTCACTGTATTTGATTTTGGTACCCTGAACCTTGTATAAGCGTTTATCTAATTTGGAGAGGGGAAATGGAAAAACAAAATGCTGAAACAAGGACACAGGATGACCTATTGCAGCAATGATATTCAAAAGATACTATGTTGGAAATGAACTTTACAACTTGAGGGGGAGAGGGTAATAGAGGCAAGGAATAGTAGGAGAAAACAAAGGAGAGGGTAACAATGCTTGTCAAGAAATGTACTCATTACCTTACTCATGTAACTGTAACCCCTCTGTACAGCATCTTTATAATAAAATGAAAAGAAGACCCTTTGATTATAAGGCCAGTCTAGACCTTTTGCCTCCAGGTTTGACTGATAGCATCAATACAGGATAATTAGAGTGTTGCTAGGTAACCATATATCTAGATGCTCAGTTCTGAACTGTAAACACTCAGCCTAGTGAAACAACACAAATACCAAGGGATGAAGGCTGCCCACTAAGCCTTCAGCTCCCGCCTTCTTCCCACTTATTAGGGGTGCTACTAGATTATTCTCCCTTTGTGCTAAATAAATCTCTGCTCACCATGACCTAGTATGCCTCCTTCAGAGATTCCTCTGAAATTTATTATATCATTATTCCAGGTTCCTCGGGAGACATTGTGGAATTGGAAAGTCACGTAGAGAGTTCACCTCTTCTACAGAGTTAATCTCTTTACTAAATACAGTTCTGGTGGCAGCACTGTAGAAATACAAGACTCTGCCTTTATCTTCTAGTGCTAGTCTTATAAAGGAGACATTATTTAAACATTCATATGTTTTACTTTATGCTTTACCTCCTTCTTCCCATGCAGATGGCCAGACTCTTTGGGTTTCCCATCTCCTGACACATTTTGCAAAGGAAGCTGTTGGACAACAATGCTCCCCTTTTTCCCCTCTCCTCATTCTCTCTTGCTCCTCCTCCTATTCTTTTGAGTGGAAAGTTGAGCTGATGGTCGCAATGATGATGCAAGGAGATGAGCAGTGAGGGGAATCACTTTGTTATATGCCACAGTGAGGTACTCATCTCACACAAATCTTGCCTGCATTTGGAAACACTGAGAAATACCTACAGAAGTGGAGCCATAGGGTACAACCCAGGTCCAGGGTTCTTTAAGCAAGCACAGCAGTGGATGGGTGATATCAGGAGAGCAGCAAGACTGAAGAATGAACATTTCTGTGGCAACCTATACAAAAGATGCTCCAAGAACAGGCTCCCTCCTGACCTCCTGACACTGTGTAAGATCCTTGACAGGTGGGTTGCCAGGAGAGTTGGGTAGTGACAGATTGAGTTTTTCATAAATCTAATAGGATGTGGACTGCAACATAATTTATGAATGATAACAGCCTTTGTACAATGTTAAGTCTTCAATGACTTTCTGCATTAGAAATTATAGAATGCAAGTATTCCTCAAAACACTTCCAATCTGATCATCTCATTCCATGAAATGAATCTAAGCCAGAGAACTGAGTGGTTTCTGCAGATCGCTGAATCACTGAGGTTTGACCAGAGTAAACAAATGTTCTAGTCTGTTATTCAGCTATGTTCCACAATGTCACACTGCTAGTAAGAAAAGAATAGTGTCCTGAAAGCTGGTGGCAGTTCTAACTATTTTGAGATGAGAAAAACAAAACACAGTGACTGTACAAATGAATGTGAAGAGTCCAGTTCAACACTACAGGTAAAGAAAGCAGCAGGCTCCTTTTAAGTGATAACATTCAATTTTAGAAGCAAAGACTGGCTCAGATTGCCCCCTGGTGGTAGGAATAAAAATGGGAAACAAGAAATAATGGGTGGGAAAGTCTCTTGGTAAATTCAGGCAAACTCTTGGAAACTCTATACATTAAAGCCCTTTGATTAGAATGATTAAAATCAGAAGGAAAACAACAAAGTGTTAGATATAAATAATATGGCCTTAGACCAAATGGAAAATTAGGTACCAGCTCTAAAACTCTGGAAATTTTACCTAGTCTTTCTTTCTTTTCTTTTTTTTTTATTGTGAAAATACTGTACAGAGGGGTTACAATTACATGGGTAAGATAAGGACATTTCTTATCAAGCATTGTAGCCTCCTCCTTTGTGTCCCCTTCCCATCTCTTCCCATACTCCCCTTCCCACCCAGTCTTCCCGCCCCCGCCCCCCCACCAAAGTTGTGAAGTTCGTTTTCGACATAATGACTTGTACTTCTCATTGTTGCAATGGGAAATTTACCTAGTCTTTCTGAGACTCACCTTTTTCATTTGTTAATGGACATAATAATTAAATGTCTTTTGCTGAGTTTTGAAAATTAAGCAAGAAAATCTAAGTGAGAATCCATAGACAATTTCTGGATATGTAAGAACTCAATATAGAGATTATTCTAATAAAAGCAACAATATTGCTCTTATTGTTACTATTGTGGTGACTTTGCACATGGCTGGAATCTTGATATTCGGGAAAGATATACATTATTATTGTATGATTGTATGTATTTCCCCATTCATTCTGTGCCTTCTGTGAGAAGTTTCTGTATGTTGACCTTGATTTTCTGTACCTATAATAACTTAATGCTCACTTACACCTCATAAAACACCTTATGCTATTAATTTTTCATTCCTGTCTTTTTCTTTAATCACATTTGAATGAAACAGCAGAATACATTTGTTTTAAGATTTATTTTCCTAGTTTGAAGATCAGAGTTCAGGCTAAGAGTCAGTTGCCAGAGGGCAAGTCGGCCTCTTCCTTGTCAGTCAGCTAATTAGCACTGTGTAAAAGCCATTTCACAAGTCCCTCAGTAGCTTAACCCAGGAATTCCTTCTACACATGATGGTAGCCAAAAGGCCAAGAAAAAAATCACACACAATAATGATTTCTTAATTCTGATCTGGTTGGCTGATCTTGCCCTGGTGTACCTGTGGATGGTGCCTTCGTTTGCATGACTCCACCCACCTAGGCATGTTCAGAGCTCTCTTTTAGGTGGTGACCAAAAATTCTCAGTTGCCAGACCAGAAAGCAGGCTTCAATCTGCAAGCATTTATTTTATGCCTCTACTTGCAGCATATTTGACAATTCTCTATCCGCTAATGAAAGCCACCTGGCCAAATTCTATTTCAGGGAGTACTGAGAGGGTGTTCCTTGTGGTAGGAAAACTACTACACCTAGGTTGGCCCTTTGTCTCTCTGCTCTGGAAGAGCATGTCCATGGGTACAGAGGGAGGGGTAAAATAGCAAAGATTTATCGAGGAAAGTATGAGCAGAGCACCCACCATACAGAAAGGATTTTAAGGGAGGGTACTGCACAGGGTGCATTGTGCAGGGCTTAAGAAGGTGTTTCTAAGAGAAAGCTATATGTTTCTCAAGATCATTGGACAACATGTCGGCCATCTTAGTCCCCAGGCCCAATCCGTGGCTCCACACAGTGTGCACATGCTCTCCAGGCATGCATTAGCGCCTCTGACCGGATGTCTGTTCCAGCACACACCGCTGGGGCCCGTGATTCATGTGTATGTCATCCAGGGGTAATGGACCCAGGGTAATGGATCCCCAGGGACTCGTAAGAGCCACTGCGCAAGTCCATGGTTATATGTTGTCTTGGAGCTAGCACCAAGGACTGCTCAAGGCCGTGGCCGAGGGAGATCTGTATTGCTCTGATTGCCTCGCTCAGCTCTTTTCCTTCTCTCACTCGTTCGGAGAAATGGAAAAATCCTAATCTAACAGGGTGTGCCAGTGATAAGTAGAGAAAATTAGTGGACATATCTTGCAACCTCCTACATCTTTTGGGACTCCGTTCTGGAAGAAGTGGAGCTCTAAGCCAACCCAGAGAGAACACCTCAAAAATAGCAGCTGGCATACGCTGGGGTGTTTAAGGAGCATCCTACCCCAACATCTACAGGAACCAGGCTTCTGCTGAGGAAACGAGAAGCCTTTGGGGAAGAGATAATAGCTTTCTACTCATCTGGCTGCTCAACTTGGCTCAGTTTCCCAAATATAGAAGTTCTGGCTCACTATTTGTAGACACTCTGGTCTTCCAGAAGATAGTAAAACCCACATTGTTATAGAAAAATCTCCCAATATTTAAATACAAGAACTTCTAACTATTGCAGGACAAGAAACCTCTTGCAGGGGATGGTGAAAGACCAGAGTTTATCCATGTTCTCTCATGTATGTGGTGTACTGGCTTCCTTTGTAAATGGAATGAAGCACAGAATCCAAGGGCCCCATAGCCATGGCTACAGCCACATAAAAGGTGCTCCAGACCTTTGCAGGTAAGGCCCCTGTGAACCATGCTCAAAGATGTAGGGTTTAGGACCATAATGACCAACTCTGCTGCCTACCAATTTCTCTCCCCACCCTTGTTCCCTCTCTCTCTCTCTCTCTCTCTCTTCTTTTTCCCTTCCCCCTCCCTTCTTACATTTCTTCCTAGGCCTCAAAAAGCAAACCTTAGGCAGCCAGACTTCCAAATTTAAATGCTAGTTTTGCCATTTACTACTTACCACTTATTTGCTACAGGTGGAATATATCCAATCAAGAAATCAAAAATCTAAAACATACAAGTCACTGAGCACCCATATGATGTCACAAGTGGAACTCTACACATGATTTCATGTGACAATTTGCAGTCTACACTCAGATGCACTCAAAGTATTACTAAAAATACCTTCAGACTCTGAACATAAGGGTGGATGTAAAACACAAGTGATTTTCTTGTTTAGATTGGGGGGGGGGGGTTCTCAACCCCAAGGGATCTCACTATATTTAAATATCCAAAACCTGAAATCTGATTTACTAATGATCTCAATTATTTTGAGTTATCAATGCTCAACCTATATATGACAGTATTATCAATTTTAAAAGAGAAATTTATATATAAAGGCACAAAGGTACTATTTTCTGGATTGCTAGATGAATGTGCATCTGTTTTTCTTACTATACTATGATTCATACTAATACAGACAATACACAAAAATATCTTTACCCTTTAATACATGGGTTGAGGTAGTTATACACATTTTATTATTTAATACTTATAATATGCGGGAATGGTAAATGTCTTTATTTCTATTTTATAATTAAAAAGTGGAGAACTAAGGTACTTGCTCCCCATTTACATAGTTTTTAAATTGGTAGTTTTGTGGTTTGAACTGAAACAGGTAAATTCCAAACAGAGTTTCTATAACCAGGATCTGCAGACACTTAGGGACATTTTGAGATGTGAAATTTCTCTAATTTTTTAAAATTTAGCATATTCTTTTTTTGTGTGTTGGAATATCAAACTTCTGGGTGGTGCAGAAGTTTGCTGACACTGCTTTGTGATTTCAGGGCCTGAACTTAAATCTGTGTTTTTCCTTACATTGGCACTTGGGGACGCTATTTTAATTGTTTAAAGTTAAAGAGAGGAGAGTCAGTATGTCACTGATGCTCAAGCTCAAGTTATGAAAAGGACAAATGCATCCAATAAGCAAAGTCTTGGTACTGTTAGGTTGTTGTTGTTTTCCTTTTGGTGCCAGTCCTGGGATTTGAACTAGGCCCTGGGCACTGTCTCTAAACTTCTTTTGCTCAAGGCTGGAGCTCTACCACTTGAGCTACAGACAACTCCACTTCTGGCTCTTTGGGCGATTATTTGGAGACAAGAATCTCATAGATTTTCTGCCTGGGCTGATTCTGAACTGTGATCCTCAGATCTCAGCTTCCTGAGTATCTGGGATGACAGGCGTGAGCCACTGGCGCCTGGCAAGGCTTGGTGCTTTCAAAGGAGAAAACTAGTGGTTGATATGTGACTGTGGTCCACAGTACTAGAGGCAAGCTGCAGGGAAGAGAATTCTCAGCCCAAGTCACTGCCACAGCCCTGCTTCAAGCAACAGTCATAGTGCCCACATTAAACTGTATTAATTTGAATTTTGTTGCTTTTCTACTTAACTTACATATCTATTTGGTTTTATAGATTTATATCAATTATCAGTAAAAATATACCAAATTTATGTTTATACTTACAATAAACATTATAATAAAAATATAGTAAGTAAACTAACTGACTTTGAGGATTTTCCCCCTCATTTGAAAAGAGTTAACTGAATTCACAGTTGTGACAAGCAGTGTTATACTACAGTGCTCCTCGAAGCTAGAGAATGTAATAGTATGGGTTATATGCTTTGTAGTTTAGGTTCTAAAATCATACTGTACGGGACCGAGACGACTCCCAGACCAGTTTGCTGGGTGACCTTAGTCAAGTCATTTCTTAATGGCTTCATAATGTAATCATAAGAAGTAGGACCACTGTGAGGACACAATGAAATGATATCAGAAATACTTTGCAAAGCACTTGGCCCAACAGAATTGACTAGAGCTAAGACTATGCACAATGGAACACGAAGATGGCCCATGCCCAGGAAATAGATGAAGTGAACTGTAGAGGCTGTTACAGAGCCTTTTGAGTGATGATTCTGACATGACGACTTACTAGATGGAGGAAAAACTCATTTTATCCAACTGGGCCTGTCATTCTCAAGATCAGAGATGAAATCATCATGGCTTTCCTGGAGCCATTTAATTTCTTAGAGTAAGTTCCTGTTATTTTGGAGAGTAATTTTCAAAAATCTGGGATAGCTTCCAATAAGGCAATTAGATTGGCTTCCCAGAATTCATTTCTTATTTCCAGCTAAGTGCATTATTGTTTTACCCATCTTCTCTTTGCATGTCTTTATGTAGCAGAACAAAGGAAAGATACTACTGATAGTGCTTTATTTCATTAGGGATTAAGCAGTTTATTGACACATAGTTTGGCAAGTCCCTTGGAATAATTTCAGAGGAAGAATGAAATATATCATATTTATAAAAAAAGAAGAATGTTATTCCCAAACACTATGCACATTAAACTGAGACTTGAGAACATTTTAAATAATTATGGCATAACGTTAACCACAATGCTAAGAGGTACAGTCTTAAGTAAAATGAATGTATCCACTTATGGACAGGGCTATCTAGTGGGAAGAGCAGGTATTTTAGAGTCAGATGATCTTAGATTTGAATTCTAGCTTGATGAGCAGTGGAGTCTGAAAAGATTTCTTTGACTTCTTTTCCCTTGATAGCTTGGACTTGTAGCCAGCTGAGTCATCAATTGATCCCATGAATTTAAGCAATTTCCTCTCTTTTCCTTTTTATCTTCCCAGCAGAGAATGTCTTATTCACTATTATAATAATTTCAGAGCACTTTGCATAATGTACTTTATTCCTTCATTCCTTGATTCAGCAAATAATTATGGAGCTAATGTTATTTGTTAGGTATTTTAATAGCTGATTGGGTTTAAGCAGGGAGAGAAGGGCCCTGCAGCTTGCTCTCAGGGGGTTATCTTTCATTGGAGAAGATAGGGGTATTCAGAAACAAATTGTTAAGGAAGCTTGTTTCAAACTGGCATGAGTGTAAAGTTGGGATTATGGTGGGAGTGAATGGGGCTTGCCTTAGAAAGCTACCATAATTAGGACCATGGAAGATCTTTGTAACCAGGTAGATTGAAAACTGAAGAACAAGAACTGCAAATACAAAAGCTGAGTATTATAAAGGAGTTAGGCAGGGATGGAAATGTGGCTCAAGCAATAGACCTTTGTCCTAGCAAGAGATCCTGAGTTCAAAACTCAGTGCAGGCAGACAGAAAGGAAAATTTGGAGGAAGGGAGAGAGAGAGGGAGGGAGGGAGGGAGGGAAGGAAGGAAGGAAGGAAGGAAGCAAGCAAGCAAGGGAGGAAGCAAGCAAGGAAGCAAGGAAGGAAAGAAGGTGTAAAGGCAGAATCCAGGATCAGTAGGCAGATGAGTGAGTCTGAAACACTGTAAGAATGAGAGCAGACAGAAGACAACCTCAGTGAGCTGGCAACATCAAACCTAATATAAACTTTGGTGAAGAGTTGGAGTTCCATCCCAAGCAAGGGAGGAAATTATTGAAGGATTCTAAGCAGGGAATGACATGATTTGGTTTCTATTCCTCAGAGTAATTAGATTGCTTTGTGGGAAGTAAATTGTAAGAAATGTCTTAGTCCATTTATGTTGCTATAACAAAATATCCCAGATTAGGTAATTTATAAGTTATAGAAATTTGTGTTTTACGGTTGTGGGGGCTTAGAGATTGAAGACCAGGTCTGATGAGGGATAAGTCTGCTTGCAAAATGGCATCTTGAACACGGCTTCCTCCAGAAGGTACAAGCTCAGTGAACCCACATGAGGTAAGGAACTAAAGACAAAAAGAGGGCAAACAGTTCCCTATTGCCTTGGTATTGATCCCATGTATTAGAGAAGAGTTCTCCAGAACTGATCACCTTGCCCAAAGCCCCAGCTCTTACATGGATTTAGGAAAGCAGCAAATATTCAAATGTGTTGTTGGGGGAGTAATGTCAAGGGGCAGAAGACAATGGAGAGGGGTGTACATATGTAAAAATGGAACCAGGTGGATGGAGGGGAAGGGTGGGGTTGGGATAAATGGGGAGTGGTGAAAGGGATGACATTGATCAAGATGTATTGTACTCACAGACAAACATGTTGAATCAAAACCCCATGTGCACAATTACCCAAAGACAATATATTTTTTTAAAAAAAGAAAAGCATCTGACACAGAAAATAAAATCAAGGAAAATCTTTGTTTATAAAAAAATATAACTTAAGGATACGTACTAGGAAAGTTACTATAGTCAAGGTGACATAATAAATCTGACCAAAGTTACACTGAAGGTGAGGACAGTAGAATTAGTAATGAGTGGATTTCCTGCGCATTTTAGAAGTAGAATGGGAGAGTTGTTGTGATTCAGTGTCTCTTCAGCCTCTTCACAACAATAATACCAAAAAAGGAAGCCGTGATTGAAAAGCCCTGGGATCCCCACCTACTTTGTAGAAACCCAGAAGAATCATGGCAAATTCATTCTCAGGGGACCAAATGCTAACGTTGACATCATCCAGCAAACAATGCTTTCCAGGATCCTTAAGCCTATTCTGTTATCTAGGAACATGTATGCTAAAACAAACTACATTCACATTTTTAAAAAATGAATAAACATGTTGGCTGTGTGAAATATTATGATGAAATACCTTTCACTAATTAGCATATACTTCAAAACTAAATGACAAGAATGTAAAACATTCTTTTAAGGGTGTTGGTACTAATGTGTAGCGGGGGAATGGAGAGCATGAATATAATCAAAATCTTTTAGATGTGAAAATGAAACAAGGAAGCTTGTTGAGGCTGGTTTTAGAAAAACGAGAGCAGTTGAGGGAGAGTGGGGGTAAATTTGATCATATACACATTGTATGGATATATGGATGTATCAAAATGTAACTATCTCATACAACTAATTGATGCCAAAAACTGTGGAAGAAAATAAACGTTTCTCCTGCTCCAAATAAAACCCAAATAAAGAAGATCATAAACTTAAAAATTCAGTTGTATTTTTTCAAACTTTAGTGTAAGAAATTTGAGGGACTATGTCTTTAAAGGTGTTTATACTGGTAGAAATTCCCATGCCCGTTTACTCAACTCTGAAACATTCCAATTTCCTTATGATTTTGGTAAAATATAAAGTATGTGGGATATAGCTAAACATCCACATGGGAGAAATATTGATGATGTATCTGGTACATCAATTGGTTAGGGATGAAAGTAGTTAACAAATTACAGTTGTAAAATAGTAGTAGAGTAATAGTAGTACTAGTAGTAGTAGTGATAGTACTGATACTAGTAGTAGTAAAAAGATAGCTTGGCATTGATGACTCATGCCTGTATTCCTAGGTACTCAGGAACTGAGGTCCAGAGGAGCATGCTTCAAAGATAGCCTGAGAAGAAAGCCTGCAAGACTCCATCTCCAAAATAACCAGCAAAAAGTCAGGCTGGGGGCGAGGAATTTGGCTCCGTGGTAGAGTGTTTGCCTTCCATGCATGAGGCCCTGGGTTTGATTCCTCAGTACCACATAAGCAGAAAAAGCCAGAAGTGGCTCTGTGAATCAAGTGGTAGAGCACTAGCCTTGAGCTGAAGAGTTGAGAGACAGTGCCCAGGCCCAGAGTTCAGGCCTCATGACTGACCAAAAAAAGTCAGGCTGAAGGCATGGCTCAACTGGTTGAGTAACAGCCAGTCAAACAATCCAAGCAAGCACAGGCTCTGAGTTCAAACCCTGACACCAGTAAACACAAACAACAACAACAAAAAAAAACTACCGAGAACATTATTAGATTTTTTTTTTCCAAAAGGCCTCAAAACCACTCTAAAAGGCCATGAATGTCCTCATCTCTTCGCTTTACTAGACACACAGAAAAATCAAGATGTTAATATATAATGTTATTTAGAGATGACTCCATTCAAAGGTTACTGTGCACTGGATTTTTTTTTTCTTTTAGGTGAAAAAAAGGACCAGAAGCAGTTTGAGGGTTCAAGAAGAAAGCTAGATGGGTTTTTAAAATGTTTCCTCCAGAGTCATCTGCCTTGTTAGCAGTGGTTTTGATCTTCTAAATCTCCCAATGATTTTAATAAACTAGCCCAAGTTCTTGTTTGCACCATGTCATACACAAGTCATTCCCCCTTCCCAACACTGAGGACATGTGGAAAGATCTTGAGTATTATTTTGTCTCCATTTCTTTTCATTAAAGTAATAGCATGTTTCTTCGTGACAGCAGATGGAATACAGCCATCTGAGGCTATGTGAAATGCAGACTGAAGTCAAAGCCAGCCGCTTTGCCTGGAGACGCAGCAGAAATGCTGGTTGTGTGTTAGAGATGCTATGCGTACTCACTTCCTGAGCCTGCTGGCAAGGAACAGATCCAGGGAGAAGCATTTCCATTGCTTTGAAAATTGGCTTTGTTCCATCACATATCACCCCCAAAGAAGGTACATCATGAATGATCTCTTTCACGGGGACACAATGCTCTGTTTCTGTTAACCCTTTGCAAGTTTTCATGGAAATCTAGTAGCAATTTCGTGTGTGTGTGTGTGTGTGTGTGTGTGTGTGTGTGTGCATTAGGACTTGAACTCAGGGCCTGAACTCAGGGCCTGGGCCATGTCCCTAGCATTTTTGCTCCAGGTTGTTGGTCTACTACTCGAACCATACATTCACTTCCTGCTTTTTGATAGTTAATTGCAAATAAGATTTCTTGTAGGTTTTCTTGCCTGGGTTGTTTTTAAATCATGATCCTGAGATTTCAGCATCCTGAGTAGCTGGGATTACAGGCTAGAGCCCTCAGTGCCTAGCTTAACACTATCCTTGACAAAATCTTTTTGACAGATGAACATTTCAAATCAAGTTAGACAGCTTCAGTGTAATACTTATTTCCTCAAGTATGTGACAATGTAGTTAAAATAATCTTTGGCCAGATGCTGGTGGCTCACACCTGTAAACCAAACTATTTAGGAGGCTTAGATCTGAGGATCACAGTTCAAAGCCAGCCTGAGCAGGAAAGTTCATGAGGCTCTTCTCTCCAATTAACCACCAGAAAACCAGAAGTGGTGCTGTGGTTCAAAGTGGTAGAGCACTAGCTTTGAGCAAAAGAACTCAGGGATAGTGTTCAGGCCCTGAGTTCAAGTCCCACAATCACCAATAAAATAATAATAATAATGTCAGAAAAATCCCATAATCTTCACTGTTCAAAACTTTGCAAAAATCGGCTATGTGTAAAAGTTCTAATTTCTCCTCTGTCTTTTGTTGACAAACATTATAATGATGAAAGTGGACTTTGATTTTTATCAGGTGTTGTATATGAAGTGCTTTAAGGAGTGATGGAATTGTTACTCTCAGAGCCCGCATGCTGGCTTAAAGACAGCCATTTGGGGTGACCCTCAAAGGTCACTTCCTAGGACTCCTGTCTGTCCACATGGCCAGTTTTCCATCCCTATTGGCTGTATCTTGTACCTTGTAACTTGCTCTTTGGATAACTGGAACACAAATTTTTCTGGCAGCTCCTTTTGTTCCTTTTCCATAAGAGGAAATTGCACATTTTGTAGCTGTCTGCTGAGGTCAAGTCTTCTGGGCCACTCTCAACTTGCTGCAGTGGAGTCGTATGTGCCAACATTGTCTGCTCTGCATTTTGTTCTGGAGAATCCTGGAATGTTCTGTCCTCACCCATTCCTTTCAAGGTGCCTTCCAACACTGTTTAGAGAGCATCACTGACAATCAGAGGGCAATGAATCCTCAGGTTTTGAGCACAACAGCATTGGATGAGTACTGAGGGGAACACCATCATTGCCTTGAGTACTGAGTTGGGATGGGGATATACCTTGATGTACCAGAAATCCCTTAGAGCTAAGTACCAGAATGTTATGGAGATGCTAGGCCATGAAGTCAATAAGGAGCATGTTGGTAGAGAATTAGAAGCAGATGCTCTCAGAATGGTAAAATGCTTTGCTAACTTTCCCACGCTTAGAAAGTAGCAGGACACAGATAAAATCTGCTATTCTAATTGCATATTCTTTTCTTTTTATGTCACTAAGTCTCTAGATGCAATAAGCCTCATGGGAGGAAAATTAGGTCTTAGCTGGTATTTGAAATTCACATTTGCAGGATCTTATTTTCAGTGTTTACATATAGAATGTAAATGTACAGGGTTATGAATGCAAAAGATTATGCAAATCAGGTTTTGTGTCCTTATTTATATGTATCCATTCCTTCATATGTATCCATTATCATATGTATCTGTTTCCTTTGTGGATACATGTGAAATGGATATACATATACATAAATGCATATGAAATGGATACATATGAAAGTTCTAAACTGTAGCTAGACAGTGGAAATGAATTGCATTTTAGCTCTTGGTTTCATAAAGTGAGAGAGTAGGTCAAAGTTTGCTGCTATTTAGAAACCAGATATTGATAAACTTTCTGTTGTAGTCATTGTTTCTTTTTTTCTACTTTTTAAAAATAATTATCTTTAGGTAGTTGTACAAAGGAGTTGCCATGTAGCAAACTATGAATACAATATATCTTGATCAATGTCACCTCTTTAAACCATCTCTCTTACTACTTCCTTATCTACCCCTTCACTCACTCTTCTTAATTGTATACATTGGATTTTTGCCTGCATTCTCCCCCTCTTTTCCTATTTATTCTCTATGTGTTAGTTCAGGCTGCTGCAAAAAGTGCTACAGGGTCTTTCATAAACAGTGCTTACCAAGAAATCCCATGAGCCTCCACTCTCTGGAAGATTCTGGAAAGAGGCATTTGTTTTCATGTGAGTCTAGACCATCCTGGGAAGGAAACATTTCTGCACATTTCACTTGCATATTCTCATATACTATAAAATCTGACCAGAAGGTGACACTGGGGATTCCAATTTGAGAGAAAGGAGATGAATTTGGTTTGCAGAAGGAGATCCTATAGGAAAAACACTTGACTCTTGTCTCTAGATCCTGACAGGTTTACATAATCCAGGAGGAAAAAGTGAATTCATTTTGTTTCTGATAAAGAGAAAAGAAGTCGTGAAGGAGTAGGTGCAGAGGATAAGAAGTGAGGCCTCGGAAACTTTCTGTTTCAGACATTGAAATAGAAATCAAGTTCAATGTCCATCAGTTCAATGATGACATTAAGGACATTTGAACTAACACCAGCCATTTTTGCTGATAGTAACTAATCTCTTGTAGTCGGGTAGAAAGATAATTAGTTCGCATTTCTTTATCTAGAAAAAAGATAGCATTTGAAACTTAATTAGTTAAACTGTTTTTTGGCTAAAACACACCTTATAAAGAAAGCCTATTAATTTTTCTTAACTTGTGAGGTAAGATGAGGCTTATAGATAAAATTGTTAGAAGACAAGATGGCCACCCTTCACAACCTGAGTCTGAGTAGGAGAAAAGTGGCTGTGACACTGAGTAATGAAGTCCAGAGACTTCATTAGGACAGGACATAGAGGACAGGACAGATAAATGTATCCATGCAAGTCCTTTAAAAAAATTCTTCATCAGGCTGGGTACTAATAGCTCATACTTACTATCCTAGCTGATCAGGAGGCTGAGATCTGAGAATCATAGTATTAAGTCAGCCTGGGCAGGAAACTTTTTGAGACTCTTATCTCCAATTAAACACACACCTATATATACACACACACACAATGCACACACACATACACAAACACAAACACACACACACACACACACATAAAGCTTGAGGTGGATCTGTGGTTCAAGTGATAGAATTGTAATCTTGGGAAAAATAGCTCAGAGATAGTGCCCAAGCCCTGAGTTTAAACACACACACAAAATGTCTTCTACATAACCATATGTAGCCTTAAAGATTTTAGGTCTTTAGGACTAGCACACATAACAGGAAATATCAATCTGAGGGCCAAATTTTTCCTGATGCCTAATTTTGTTTTAATAAAACATTATTGGAAGATGGACACACCAACATACTTTTATAACATCTATGGCCACTTCTGTGTAGCATAGCAGATTCTTTGCATATATGTAATTTGCAATTCATACACTGACAATACACTGAACATCTTTAAAACGTAAGGCGATATAATTTATAGTTTTGTACATATAAACATAGTAAATGGAACATGAGGTAGGTGAGACAATATATAATATAATCTGTGTGTGTATATGCTATGTATATAAATGACTGTTAACCTTTTCCAGTGTGGTTAGCCTGTATACGTTCAGGTGCATAGAAATGCAGATTCAGGGTGGTGATTTTACCTCTGGGAAGGAATGGGGAATTACATTAGAGAGGGGAGATCCACTTTACCTGTGGTGTTTCATGTTTTAAATAGTGTGATAGCTGTGTGGATGGACATTATCCTGGCTGCTATATTTTGGATCTTGAATGTGCCACAAAAGTCTATGTGTTAAGGCATAGCTCTAGGGTGGTACTCTTGAGAAAGGGTGGAACATTGAAGTCCTCATGAGAGGGCTTTAGGTCATATGAGGTGTGTTCTTGAAGGGGATTTGGGGATCCCCAGCTTCCACCTCAGTCAGTTTTCCTTTCTGGTTTGGGAAGTGATTTTGCTTTGCTGTGAATTCTTGCCGCAATGTATGGCCTTGCCACAAGCCCATAGCAAGATTGGTGGCCCACCCACTAGTCATGGACTGATACCTTCATTTGTGAGCCAAAATATGCTATCTCAGATATTTTGTTTTAGTCATGAAAAGCTGGCTGGCACAGCAGCCTTTATGCTTTCCTAGAGCCTGAAATATATGGTAATGAAAAAGACCCCAGATACGGAGAAAATTGGTGAACTGGTCCAGAAGATGACCGGAGCAAAGCAGTGCTAATAAAACAGGAAGTTCTTCTCTTCTGCCAGCATTCTATATGATATGAAGGAAGAGGATAATTTGCAGATAATTATATCAAGCCTTATTAGAGAAACAGACTTAGAGAAGGCTTATGATATATTTTAAACTGGTGGTATGCAAGGCATGTGATCCACATTTCAAATACAGGATGAGCTGTTTTCCAGTTACATGATAAGGAAAAACTGTGAGGATTCTAGTTGCTCCAAATTCTCTTCAACGTTTCTTACCATCTATCATTTTTAAATTTAATTTCATTGTCAAGGTGATATACAGAGGGGTTACAGTTACATACATAAGGTTGTGAGTACATTTCTTGTCGAACTTATTACCCTCTCCCTTCTTTTTCTCCCACTGTCCCTTCTCCCCAATGCCCCCTCCCTAAGTTGTACAGATCATTGTCAACAAATTGTCTTGTTAGTATCCCTGTTGCTTCACCCTTTATCCTTAGTCTCACCATTTTGTTGTTCCCCTTCCCTTCCCTAATTCAGATAAATGTATATACAAGACTCAGAGTACTAACATCAAATCCAGTGACAACAGGGGATAAACCAAAGGGAAAAATGAAAGGAAAAAGAAATAACTTCACAACAACAGCAACAAAGAAAAACTTCTATCATTTTAAAGATCAAGTCATCCCAATGGCTATGCGGATATTTTAATTAAAGATATTTTAAGATGAGATCCATTTGTACATGGACAAAAGCTTCTGCTGTCTACTGAACGTGTAATCCTCTTGATAGTGCATGGTGAACTATCTTGTTCACATCACAGAAACTGCATATTAACTTGTAAATAAAGGCTAGTATACAGACAGCACTTGCCATGTGTCTGACATTTTATATATAGTTTCATTGTGTTTAAAGTCTCCATAGATATTCTTAACACAGCTCAACTTATAATAATGCTGAAGTTACAAATTAGAGGGACATGGGTAGGAAATGCCCAAGGCTGAGATTGATTTGTGTTTGATATATCTCTTATCATCACTAATCTGTAGCATAGATATTTTCCCATTTTAACTACCATGAACATTTTGGAAATACTAATTACTACTATCACTAGTAATTACAAGTTATGGTCACTAATAGTTATACATTATAAATTACAAATTAAATTACTAATGATTATTTCTAATTATTAATAGTAAACTCAATGATTCTCCAGACTATGAAACACTCCTGTAGTAGCAAGCCCAGACTTTAGGTTTATCATTTTTAAATATTTATGACTTATTTATTATGTAACAGAAAACTATATAATTGACATGTCAGAAGAGTGCTTCTCTATAGTTAGTCTTATCATCTGTATGAATATCCATAAAATCATGGATTTGACACACCATATTTGTGACTCCAATATGCATGATGTACTCAAATTAGTCTCTATTTGGGGGAAGCTGATTTTCACATTTGACCAATAAGATGACTTGTATTGGAAGATAATGTGTCCATTTTATATACATTAAATGGTATTTTATATAATGCACCAAACAGGGCAAGTTTTAAGCAGCCAAAATAATTGCCCATTTACACAGTCTTATTTCATGATATACTTGTTCTCAGAAACCATGCATACGTGAGGCTCATAGCAATAGAAATTAGTATTTTATCTTATTTTTTTCTCGTGCTCAAAATGCAGACTTTTCAGGGCCTGGTGCTACTTTACAATGGGCCGAGTAGTCTCACTGCCTGAGCGATGTGGTCAGAATCTTTGTGCTGACTCTCCATCTAAAATATGTCCAGACTGTAATGTTTTAGTGGCTAGAACCAGTGCTGCATTTCTCATCAATTTTTTTTTGTTTTCTTGGTTCCAGTCCTGGGGCTTGAACTCAGGTCCTGGGGCATTGTTCTCAAGCTCTGTTGCTCAAGGCTAACACTCTACCATTTGAGCCATAGCTCCACTTTCCAAATTTATTTTTTTAAGCAATTGTAATTGTATACTATTCCACTTCAGCACCTACTGACCTCAATGAAGTGTGATCATGAAGTGTCTTTGTCTATTTTTTGCTGCTGTCCTAGAAAACCTGGACTAGACACTTGAAGAGCGGCAGTTTATTTACTTACAGATCTTGAGCCTGGGACATCCAAGATCAAGGCAGCAGCATTATCTCCATTATTATATGACCACTTCAGAAAGGGAAGACAGTGAACCCACTCCCTCCCTGTAGTGGCATTTAATCTACTCATGATGGAAGAGCCCTGTTCTCCATGTGTACCTTGGAAATTACATTTCTGACAAACAAGTTTTGGCAAGACATATTGAAACCATACCACATGGAAAATATTTTTTATTATCCTTTTCTGGTCTATTCAGAATATTGAAATGAACTTTACATTTTTATTGTATATTTCTATAAGTAAAATAGAAAAGAGGTGTTTTATTTTCTTTTAGCATTTCACTTTATTTTATTTTTCCAGATAATCTAGTTTGGGAGAAATGCTTTATAATAATGGATTTCTCAGATTTTTTTCCTAAGGTTGTTTTGGAGCAGGTGAAATTACTATTGAGAAAATCCTTCTTTCCTTCTCCTGTCTCCTTCCTTCCTTTCTTCCTTCCTTCCTTCCTTCCTTCTTTCCTTCCTTCTTTCCCTCCTCCTCCTCCTCCTTGTCCTCGTCCTCATCCTCATCTTCCTCCTCCTCCTCCTCTTCCTCCTCTACCACCTCATCCTCCTCTTCCTCCTCCTCAAGCAATTATGTATTGGCTCAAATGGTAGAGCACCAGTCTAGCAAGTTCGAATTCAAGCCTCAGTGCAGCAAAACAAACAAACAAGAAAAGCAGATAGCTTAGAGCAATCTTAAAGTGTCAAACAACAACACAATGTAAAGTACTCCCACACATTCACATTTCAAATATATAAAGATGTTGGAAAGTTATTATAACAAATCTAGATGAAGTAAAGTTTCAAAACATAAAACTACATCTTCCTAAGCTTAGAATAAGTGCATTTATCAGTATATTAAACTTCAGTGACAGGCTTTCTTCAGCAATCATCTATATTAAGATATGTTTTAATGAACTAAAAAGCCAAAATGCTAAAAATATTTTTAACTTGGTGTATAGCATTAACTTTCTAAAACACACACATACATGCACACACACACAACTAGAAATTACTGAAGTATCAGCTTATAAAAGAAAGCCATTATTTCCCTTTGCCACTAGAACACCTACCATCATTCAGTTGTTGGCAAGCCTTTTTTGGAAAACTCTGAGGACCACACAATTGGGTACTGTTGGTAGACACTGTGAAAGGGAGCAAAAATAACTCAACACCAGCAACTCTGTGCTGCCCCCAGAAAACGGGAAGAATGCTCTCTTCATTGGAAACATTATTTTCTTTGACTTTCTAGTTGCATCCCTGATGAAAGGAAACCATTGCCAGCACAGGGATGAGTTGTGCCATCAAATCAAGTTAATATATAGCAAAGGCAATGGATCATTGTTCTTACCCAACCAATAATTTAGAAGGGTATACTTAGCAGAGAGTCACAGGCCTGAAGTGGAAAATGGTGTCTGCTGTTAAATTAGAACTAATTGGGGGAAATATATGCTTATGTGTGTAATAAACCCTAGATAATAATTATGTCAGGGCATTAATAATGCTTATTAGCATAATATTGGCATAAGTATTGCAATTAACTAAGGAATTTTACTGAAGCGCAGTGTACCATGTATCCCTATGGCTTTCTTACTACAAGAGGCCAATACAACACTCCATGCCACAGATAAAGGAAACCACGAATCTGACTAGCACCCAAGGCAGAGACTGAAAAAGAAAGCTGGAATTCCTGATTAATTTTCCAGTTCATGTTTGGAATATGCCATTTCTATATTTTTCCTTGGAAAAATACAGAAACAGGCTTTTGAGAAACAGCTGGAAGAAGCAAATGCTAGTTAGAATTCTTATCTGCCTGTCCGTGTAGTTTGAGTAATAAATTCTCCTAAGATGGGAATGATGTTGAGCCTAGTAAAATGACAGGTATGATATGGTACCATCAGCTGTGACCAGAATGGTCATGCGCTGTCACAGGCACAGGAAGGCCACCCCTGGGTATATTCCTACAGTTAAAAATCAGGGGTTGAACTCCTGCCTGTTTGATTAAAATTAAGGAATTAAATTAAGGTAAATGGTGATATCTATCACCCAATAGTTAACAGAAAAGCAAACAGTCTTCCTGGGGCCTGCAGAATATTTCAGATAATCTTTACTCTGGATATCAAAGCCTGAGAAGAATGAACAATGCACAGTCTAGAAAATCATGCTGGTAACTGAAAGAGCTGGAAGAGATGAATCCGTTTCTCCATCTTGCAAGAGGGAAGGTGAGCATGTACATATGCTAGGACTCAAGGCATCATGACATAACTATCCCTAGGAAGATGGTGTTTGAGAACATAATCCAACACGTTGTTTAGTTCATATGGCCAAATTTCTCTGCTTTGTTTTTGGATTGAACATTGCCTTAGGTAGGTAGCATTATAGTGGACATTATGTTTTAAAAGGAAAAGCATCTTACAGGAGTAGAATTATATTCCTGATTGGGGAGCAGGAAATCCCTTCCAGGTTCCCCCACTGCCTCAAATGCAGGCATCCAACAGAGAAGCCTGCAGTATCTTATCTATTCTTTGCTCTTTCTCAATCTTCTTACACACAGCTTGATTTCCATTTCTCTGACCTTCCCATCAAACACTTACATACCATAATATCTCCTTGATGTGACCCCACACTCCTAGCACCTCAGCTACCTAATCAAAACGGTTCTTTTCCCACCAAGCCAGACTGGACCCCACGGTCCTTCACAGTGTCTCACTCCCAGCAGCCATAAACAAGTAGAGGTAGACCCTCTGACATGGCAGATGCCATGTTTTTAACCCATTTTCATCTTTTACTGGTTTTGAGTTTCATTTCTCCAGGTGAGTTTTTTTTAATGCATTAGATCAGGTGAATCCCAATACCTTACTCCAAAACTCTATGGTTTGGGAATCTTTTAGGTTCTGGTAGACGTCAGCAAACTAAGACCCACTGATCAAGTCAATTTCACCAGCTTTTATGTGGGTCCAGGAACTAAACATTGATTTTAAATGTACTTATTATCTGACTTATATAACTGTAACCCCTCTGTATATCACCTATACAAGAAAATAAAATTCAAAAAAAAATGATTTTATGCTTTCATAGCATTGGAAATATTCAAGAAAGGACATTGTTTTGTGGCCTTTACAGATTATTTAAATTAAAATATCAATTCCCTAATAAAGCTTTCTTGGGAAATGGTATGCTCATTTGTTTATGTGTCTTCTAAGGCTTCCTTTCGCTGGAATGGCAGACCACCAGTGGACAGCAGAACCTAAAATATTTAGTAATTGGACCTCTCCAGAAAATGTTTAGACTTATATAAGTTGGAAAGTTGTGGATTCAATAGAAGTCAAAATATATACAGGTTAAGAATTTTAAGGCAAAAGCAAGTGAGATTAGATGAATACTTGTGGAATAATTCCATAACACTTTTAACTGGTAGCTCCATTAAAAGAATTGAGAGATTCTGCATGGCAAAGGACATAGCTAGCAAGATCAATAGATTGGGAGAAGATCTTCACTAGCCATACAATGGATAAGGGTCTCATATCTAAAATATACTTGGAATTCAAAAAATTAAATCCCCCAACAACAAATCCTCAAAGAAACAACTGCCCAATAAATACGTGGGCTAATGACTTAAAGAGAAACTTCTCTGAAGAAGAAAGAAGGATGGCCAATAGACACATGCAGAAATGTTCAACCTCCCTAGCCATAAAAGAAATGCAAATCAAAACAACATTGAGATACCACCTCACTCCAATTAGAATGGCAAAAATCAAGAACTCTAATAACAACAGATGCTGGAGGGGATGTGGACAGAAGGGAACCTTACTTCATTGTTGGTGGGAGTGTAAACTTGTTCAACCACTTTGGAAAGTAGTATGGAGGTTCCTCAAAAGACTCCACATAGAGCTCCCCTATGACCCAGCAATCCCACTTTTGGGCATTTACCCAAATGTTTACAAACAAGACCACACTAAAGCTACCAGCACAGCTATGTTTATTGCAGCATTATTTACCATAGCTAAGATGTGGAACCAACCCAGATGCCCCTCAGTAGATGAATGGATCAAGAAAATGTGGTATATATACACAATGGAATTCTATGCCTCCATCAGAAAGAATGACATTGCCCCATTTGTTAGGAAATGGAAAGGCTTGGAAAAAATTATATTAAGTGAAGTAAGCCAAGCCCAAAAAACCATAGGTCCCATGATTTCCCTTATTTGCAATATCTAGTATATGTATGAGTCAAGCAGAAAAGGTCAGATAAGGTGATGTTAGGAAAATGAACCCTAAGATATGTATTTTAAATGTTTTTTTTCTTTCATGCATTTGTTTCTAATGCAATTATAAGATTATTTCTTTGTTGCTTTGTATGTCCCTCCCCCACAGTATAACCCCTGCTTTCACTGTATTTGATGTCAGTATAATTTGTGGAGGGGAAGGGGAAAAACAAGTCGTTTAAATAAGGACACAGGTGAACCTGTTGCAACAATGAGAAGTACAAGTTGTCATGTCGAAAACGAACTTTACAACTTGGCGGGGTGGGGGGGAGGATTGGGTGGGGGGGAGGGAGGATGGGAAGGGTAAACAAAGGAGGAGGCTACAATGCTTGATAAGAAATGTACTCACTATCTTGCCCATGTAATTGTAACCCCTCTGTACAGTATTTTCACAATAATAAAAAATAAAAATTAAAAAAAACTTCAGATGATTACAAATAAACACATTTAGTTGAATGGATGGGGGGTGGGGGGGGTGAGGATGGGAAGGGATGGGAAGGAGAAAACAAAGGAGGAGGCTACAATGCTTGATAAGAAATGTACTCATTATCTTGCCCATGTAATTGTAACCCCTCTGTACAGTATTTTCACAATAAAAAAATAGAAAAAAAATTAAAAAAAAAAGAATTCATAATTTTGGTTATAACTTCTGTAACAGAGGCTGCCAAACAAGAATAAAAAAGAAGCTGGTTAATGGTGGCTCACACCTGTAATCCTAGCTATTCAGGAGGCTGAGATTTGAGGATCCTGGAGCAAAGCCAGTCTGGGCAGGAAAATCTGTGAGACTATTATTTCCAGTTAACTCCCAGAAAATTTGGAAGTGGTGCTGTGGCTCAAGGTGGTAGAGTGCTAGCCTTGAGCTAAAAAACTCAGTGACAGTGCCTAGGACTTGAGTTCAAGCCCTATGATCAATGAAAAATAAAATAAAATAAATAGATAAAATAAAAAGATCAGACTTCTACAAGGACTATAGAGAGAAATTGAACTAAACCTATGACTCCATGAGACAAATTCTCTGACATACAGATTCCACTGGAAATTTGATATCATTTCCTAACTCAGCTATGAAGTAGCATTAATGAATATACTTCTTCAGGATGATACATTTTATACTATTTCTCCAATTATTCACTGTTACCTTATTAAAATATTTTATAGCTATTAAAATTATTATTATTACTTCTCTATTTTTTTAATTTCAGAAGCTGCAATAAATTCCCCTTTCCCTCACAAATATGGCAGAAAAAAACATAGGAAAAATGCTTTAAGTCTAAGTATGATTGTTAATCACAATTATTTACTTGCAAAGTTGGGCGAAATACAATAGTAACTCACTTAAGTTATTTGTTTTTATTTTTTTTAATCTATGTGAGACCAAAAAATCCATGACTTGAATGTAAAATGCAGACATCTAAATGTATTTTCACGGGTGGGATGGGACTTTAGAACTGGAAGTCAGATTCTGAAAATGAGCAGTTTAGCTGTTTCACACCACAGAACTCATCGCTTCTGGCATGGGAAAAGCAAGGACACTGATTTAGAGGCATTACAAGTTTAGGACTTCAATTAAGTCATAATACTTAACTTTTATAATTTATGGGTCTCAGTGTTTTTATTCTTAAACTGTGGATACTAGTAGCTACATCTAATCCCTGCTGTTAAGATTCAGGGAGTACACGTAGTCTGTTAAAACATAGGTGCTCACCAAAACAAAGGTACCATTACACCACCACCATTCCTTCCCAGCAACAGAGTTAATTTCCTTGTTATAATCCTGCCAATACACAGTTCCCAAATAGTAGTGCAAAGGCAAATTTGATCAAGAAAACCAACTCTGTTTTCAAGCTAAAGGCAAGAAGAAAGATATCATCCAATATCCAAGCAACTTAAGCATTACACACACACACACACACACACACACACACACACACACACACACACACACACACGGGAATAAGATCCCTTCAGATAATCAACCCTAGGTTTCTAGTACTCTACAAAGTCCTGCTATTACAATACCTTAAGAGTTTTAATGTATATTAATTGTATATTATTCTTTAGTCAGAATAACCTTCCTCATTGCTATCTCTTTCTACGTCTTCCTTACCTTTCCATTATTCAAGAGCTTTTAATGAGCTTTTCTATAGATAGATAGTCTCAGTATATTTTTTCCTTTACTTTCTTTTTTCTTTTTTTTTTTTTTACTTATTTATCTATTTTTATGCTGGTTCTAGGGTTTGAACTCAGTGCCTGGGAATTGTCTGTGAGATTTTATGCTCAAGACTAGTGCTCTAACACTTGAGCCACAGCTCCACATCTGGTTTTTTTGGTAGTTAATTAGAGATAAGTGTCATTGGCTTTCCTGCCCAGGCTGGCTTCAAACTCCAATCCTCAGATTGCAACCTTCTAAGTAGCTATGATTATAAGCATGAGCCACCAGTGCCAGGCAACTGTGTGTATTTATTATCCCTCCAACATTCTTTTAACTCTCCTACTCCCCTGTCTCCAACCCCAAAGCCACTACAACAGTTACAGTTAAGTTACATATACATATACATAAAGATATACACACCTGTGCATGTATATATTTTTAGGACTATATTCCATATATGAGAGAAAAATGTGGCTTTTTGTTTTTCTAACCTTCCTTATATAAATGATTTCCCATCAAGAGAGAAAAAGAAGAAAGGGAAAGGGGAATGAAAAGAGACCAGAAAAAAAATAGAAACGTAAAAATTAATGTTATTTTAGAGATTAAAAGACCATCTATTTATAGAGGAATATGAATATGTTGAGAGAAAGGGAGGGACATAGAGGAGATGTGAAAAACTTTAAAAAAATGCTTAAAATATTATATAGGTATAGAGAGGTAGTACTGCTATTAATGAATTTAAGTCTCAGAGGTTTTGAATTGAGTAATAAGTTTGTGGATTAAGTGTGTACACAATGGGGGGTAGGGTCTACTGGTTAACTACGGGTTTATCTGAGGATGTGCAGGACAAGAGTTAAGTCACATAAAGAAGAGCAAAGAGGAAAAGATGGAAAGGATAGGAAAGTGAGAAGAAAAGATCAGAAGTTCAGTAGAGCTAGACAAAAAACAAAAAGATAATTAAGAATGAAAGAAAAAGAGAAAGAAGACAAGAAAAGAAAGGAAAACACACATTCACGTATTCCTAAAATAAAAATTATAAGAGGAGAAAAGAAAAAAAAAAAGTTAATGGAAAACAATTATTTTTTCAGAAGAGGCAAAAATTAAAGATTAAAAAAAGTTTTAGAAAAGCAAAAAAAATTTTTTTTATATATATAAGGTAACAAAAAATGAAAAAAAAACAAAACAAAAAAAAGAAAAGAAGAAAAGAAGAAGAAGAAAAAAAAAAGGTCTTTGATTTTTTTTTTGGGGGGGGGAGGGGTATCTCCCTTTTGTCTGTAACCAGAGTCTGGTTGGAGTCTCTGGTCAGCTTGAGGTCCTGTGGCTTGATTGGTTTCTTAAGTCAGTTTGTTGGAACAGGCAGAAAAATGCTCTGCTTTACCCAAGATTTTGAGATTCCCCCTCCCAGGTTAGTTTACTGGGAGGGTGATCTGCTTTGAGAATCACAAAAGAGGGGGATGCAGTGATGAGGCTAGGTTCTGGGTAGAGTTGAGGCCTTTCAACAAACAGTAGCTTTTCCCTGGGGCTATTTTGTGAAAAAAACTCACAGCACCCAGCCTGGAGCCATTCTCAGGGTTTCTGTTTTTCAATTGATTGTGGTGGCTGCTAGAGGGAGGGGCAGCCTCTGGCTCTGGTTACCCGGTGAGGAAAGCCACTCCAATGGCTGGCGCCTGAGCTGGGTGACTTTTCCCTGGATGGAACTGAGTCTGTGAGGTCACTTCGCCGTTAAGTTCTTGTGACCTGCTAAATGACTTGTTTTATTCCAAGGCCTGAGCTGGAGCTAGCCGCTCCTCCGAGCTTTGTCGGTATCCAAGATGGAGATCACCGGTGCTGGGTGGGGGGAGGGGTGGCCTTCCCTCCTCTGCTCCCTGGGAAGGAGTGAGGAAGTGGGGCTTCTACTCACGCCATCAAAGCTGACCAACTAGAAGGAAAAGAGATAAAAAACAAAGTAGAGAGTCTTGACAGCAGGTTAGACCATGCAGAAGATCGAATCTCAGGGATTGAAGACAGCCTAGATATTATAGAGAAAGAACATACAACCATCCAAGACAAGTCCAAGAAATATGATAGATCTATCCAACACCTGGAAGACACCATCAGAAGGCCTAATCTAAGGATAATGGGTGTAGAGGAGCACCTAGAAACAGAAGTTAATGGTCTAGGAAATTTGTTTAACAGGATCCTAGCAGAGAACTTCCCAAACATGCAAAAAGATAGGCCTGTCCAGATACAAGAAGCCTTTAGTACCCCAAATAGACCAGACCAGAATAGGACATCCCACCGCCACATTATAATCCACACAGGATCAACTCAGAACAAGGAAAAGATCCTTAAAGCTGTCAGAGAGAAAAGGGTAATCACTTATAAAGGGAAACCAATTAGAATCACCTCAGATTTCTCAGCAGAGACAATCAAAGCAAGAAGAGCCTGGAACGATGTATGCCATGCCCTAAAAACAAACAACTATCAACCAAGAATACTGTACCCAGCTAAACTCTCCTTCATAACTGAAGGCCAAATAAAAACCTTCCATAGCAAAGAAAAATTGAAACAATACATCTCCACCAAACCAGCCCTACAAAAGATTCTTAAAGATGTCCTACACATAGAAAACCAACAAGACCGCAATAAAGGCCAAGAAACTGCACCCAAACTGAGAATCCAAGAACCATAGGAAGAACCCAGTTTTCGCAGCCCCCAAGAAGGTAGATAACATGGCAGGAACTCCCAAATACCTCTCAGTCCTATCTCTTAATGTTAACGGACTGAACTCTCCAATTAAGCGACATAGACTGTCTAGTTGGATTAAAAAACAAGACCCTTCTATCTGCTGCCTGCAGGAGTCACATCTTGCCCGTAAAAACAAACACATTTTCAATGTTAAAGGCTGGAACAAAATCTACCAAGCAAACGGACCGCATAAACAGGCGGGAGTTGCAATCCTAATATCAGATAAAATAGACTTCAAATTAAAATTCGTGAAAAGAGATAAAGAAGGTCACTACATACTAATTAAAGGATCTCTCCTTCAGGAGGATATTACAATTCTAAATATCTATTCACCAAACAATGGAGCACCCAAATTTATCAAAGAAACACTACTTTCCCTCAAATCCCATATAGATCCAAAGACATTAATTGTTGGGGATTTTAACACACCACTCTCCCCACTAGATAGATCAACTCGGCAAAAACTCAACAGAGAAACCACAGATCTAAACAGCTGCATAGATCAACTAGACTTAACAGACATTTACCGAACATTTCACCCAGCAGCAGCAGAATACACGTTTTTCTCAGCAGCGCATGGAACGTTTTCTAAAATAGACCACATTTTAGGCCACAAAGCAAACTTGTCTAAATTCAGAAACATTGAAGTTATACCTTGCATTCTCTCTGACCACAAGGGAATAAAATTAGAACTCAACACCAAAAGCCACCAAAGAAAGTCCGGTATCACATGGAGGCTGAACAACACACTGCTGAATCATGAGTGGGTCATGGAAGAGATTAGAAAGGAAATTCAAATGTTCATGCTATTCAACAAAAATGAACACACAAAATACCAGCTCCTCTGGGACACAGCAAAGGCAGTACTCAGAGGCAAGTTTATAGCTCTGAGCTCCTACATCAACAAATTGGAGAGATCTGAAACTAGCAATTTAATGACGCATCTAAACCTCCTTGAAAAAGAGCAGCAAGATAAACCCCAATCCAGTAGACGGAAAGAAATAATCAAAATTAAATCAGAATTAAATGAATTAGAATCCAAAAAAACTATAGAAAGAATCAACAAAACAAAGAGTTGGTTCTTCGAAAAACTTAACAAAATTGACAGACCCTTAGCAAATCTTATCAGAAAAAGAAGAGAACACACCCAAATTAATAAACTCAGAGATGAGAATGGAAACATCACCACGGAAACAACCAAGATTCAGAACATTATAAGGGAATACTTCTCAAAACTGTATGCTAATAAGTTTGAGAACGTGACAGAAATGGACCTCTTCCTAGCAAATACTGACATGCCAAAACTAAACCAAGATGAGTTAAACTATCTTAACAGGCCCATATCAAGCATTGAAATAGAAACAGCAATAAGAGACCTCCCAGCTAAGAAAAGTCCAGGACCAGATGGTTATACAGCGGAATTTTACAAGGCCTTCAAAGCAGAGCTCACACCAATTCTCCTCCAACTCTTCAATGAAATTGAAAGAGAAAGCTCACTACCGAACACATTCTATGAAGCCATCATAACCCTCATCCCAAAACCAGGCAGGGACTCATCAAAGAAAGAGAACTATAGACCCATTTCTTTGATGAACATTGATGCAAAACTTCTCAACAAAATTTTGGCCAACCGACTTCAACAATTCATCCAAAAAATCATACACCACGATCAAACAGGATTCATTTCAGGGATGCAAAGCTGGTTCAATATACGCAAATCAATTAATATTATTCATCACATCAACAGGAGCAAGAATAAGAACCACATGGTTATCTCAATAGACGCAGAAAAAGCATTCGACAAGATCCAACACCCCTTCCTGATGAAGGTTTTGGAAAAATTAGGAATCCATGGAACATTTCTCAATACAATAAAGGCTGTATATGACAAACCTACAGCCAGCATTATACTCAATGGTGAAAAACTAAAGCCATTTCCTCTTAACTCAGGAACAAGACAAGGATGCCCACTCTCTCCACTTCTCTTCAATCTAGTATTAGAATGCCTACCTACAGCAATAAGACAAGATGCAGACATAAAGGGGATCCAAATAGGGAAAGAAGAAATAAAACTCTCCCTCTTTGCAGATGACATGATCTTGTATTTAAAGAATCCCATAGACTCCACTCCCAAATTACTCAAGCTGATTCAAAACTTTGGCAAAGTAGCAGGTTATAAAATTAACCCCCAAAAATCCATGGCTTTTCTGTATGCCAACAATGAGAAAAGTGTGGCTGAAATTAGGAAAGCAACTCCATTTGTAATAGCCCCACAAAAAATAAAATACCTAGGAATTAACTTAACTAAAGAAGTGAAGGACCTCTATGATGAAAACTTTAAAATCTTGAAAAAGGAAATCAACACAGAACTTAAAAAATGGCAAAACCTCCCATGCTCCTGGATTGGAAAGATTAACATCGTGAAAATGGCAATACTTCCCAAGGCTATCTACAAATTCAACGCAATACCTATCAAAATTCCACCCTCATTCTTCAAGGAAATAGAAGAGGCAATCCAAAAATTCATATGGAACAATAAAAGACCCCGAATAGCAAAAACGCTCCTCAACGGAAAGAACACTGCTGGAGGAATATCAGTACCAAATTTCAAACTCTACTATAAAGCCATAGTAATCAAAACAGCTTGGTATTGGCATAAGAACAGACCTCAGGACCAATGGAATAGAATTGAAAACCCAGAAATGAACCTACAGACCTATAGCCATCTAATCTTTGATAAGGGAGCTAAAACAATAGAATGGAAGACAGACAGCCTCTTCAGTAAATGGTGCTGGCAAAACTGGTTAACTACATGTAGAAAACTAAAGCTAGATCCTTATATATCACCCTGCACCAGAATCAACTCCAAATGGATCAAAGACCTTGAACTCAAAGCAGACACTCTGAAAACATTACAGGATGGAATAGGAGAAACCCTGGGTCTCCTTGGCTCAGGCTGAAATTTTCTGAATAGAGACCCGGAAACACAACAAATCAAAGAAAGGTTGGACAAATGGGATTGTATAAGGTTGCAGAGCTTCTGCAGAGCAAATGACATAGCTAGCAAGATCAATAGAAAGCCCACGGGTTGGGAGAAGATCTTTACTAGCCATACAACGGACAAGGGTCTCATATCTAAAATATACTTGGAACTCAAAAAATTAAACCACCCAACAACAAATCCTCAAAGAAACAACTGCCCAATAAGTAACTGGGCGAAAGACCTAAAGAGAAGCTTCTCTGAAGAAGAAAGAAGGATGGCCAAAAGACACATGAAGAAATGTTCAACATCCCTAGCCATAAAAGAAATGCAAATCAAAACAACATTGAGATATCACCTCACTCCAGTTAGAACAGCAAAAATCAAGAACTCTAACAACAACAGATGCTGGAGGGGATGTGGACAGAAAGGAACCTTACTTCATTGTTGGTGGGAGTGTAAACTTGTTCAACCACTTTGGAAAGCAGTATGGAGGTTCCTTAAAAGACTCCATATAGAGCTCCCCAATGACCCAGCAATCCCACTTTTGGGCATTTACCCAAATGACCACAAACAAGGCCACACTAAAGCTACCAGCACAACTATGTTTATTGCAGCATTATTTACCATAGCTAAGATCTGGAACCAACCCAGATGCCCCTCAGTAGATGAATGGATCAAGAAGATGTGGTATATATACACAATGGAATTCTATGCCTCCATCAGAAAGAATGACATTGCCCCATTTGTTAGGAAATGGAAAGGCTTGGAAAAAATTATATTAAGTGAAGTAAGCCAGGCCCAAAGAAACATAGGTCCCATGGTTTCCCTTATTTGCAATATCTAGTATAGGTATGAGTCAAGCGGAAAAAGTCAGAGAATGTGATGTTAGGAAACGAACCCTCAAATATGTATTTTAATGTTTTTGTTTCTTTCATGCATGTGTTTCTAACGCATTTATAAGATTATTTCTTTGTTGCTTTGTATGTCCCTCCCCCACAGTGTAACCCCCACTTTCACTATATTTGATGTCAGTATAACATGTGGAGGAGACGGGGACAAACAAGTCGTTTAAGGATTCAGGTGGACCTGTTGCAACAATGAGAAGTACAAAATGTCATGTCAAAACCAGCTTTACAATGTCGGTGGGGGGGGGGAGGGGGGTATGATTGGGTGGGGGGGAGGGGGGAGGCTGGGAAGGGAGGTGAAAGGTAAACAAAGGAGGAGGCTGCAATGCTTGGTAAGAAATGTATGCATTTTCCTGCCCATGTAATTGTAACCCCTCTGTACAGTATGTTCTCAATTAAAATAAAATAAAATTTAAAAAAAAAAAAAAAAAGATTCTCCTGTATTTTTCTGCCTGAGCTGAGTATAAACCATGATCTGGAGATCTCAGTCTTCTGAGTTTGTAGGATTATAGGCAGAAGCCACTGATGCCCAGCGCACCTCGTGGATTTTAAGGACAGTGTTTCACACCTGAAAGTTTCATGAAATAAATAATTATGAACATGTATTGTGTTGATCTGAACAATAAACAGACTCTTTCTTGAAAAGATTCCTCTTGGAGTATGAGAAATTTATTCAAATTGCCTTAGCAATTCATTTTCAGAGCGCCCATTAACTTCTTCACAAAGGCTCTTTTAAAAATACCGGATCTTTCCCACCATCAATTCCCCCTTCCCACCCCTCACACATTAGATCCTAAGGCATTTTCTACAAAAGTCAATGAAAAAAAGAGCACTTGCCCCACTAAAATACAGATAAAGAACATTTGAAGTGGTTTCCTACATATGTGATGCAATGTTGGGATTTGCAGAACAAAGTTTTGATTGAAAAATAATGTTTCATGAATATATTTAGGATTTAGATGAGGCCAAATATGGGATACAAGTAAACAAGACACAGTTTTTCTCTCTTCCCTTCTTCTTCCAGTTTCATTCTCTGATTTGTTCAAATGTGGACCGCTTACAAAATAATAGATTGAAAAGAATTTCAGCAACACGAGCTAGGCGGTGCCCCTGAGGAACAGGGATGTCAATGGAGGGAGCCTGAAGAATTCAAAGGCAGAATTTCGCCCTTAATTACATGAACACTAAGATATTGCAGTCTCCTAGTTGGAACAGTACCAGGGATTCGTCCTATTTGCCTTGTGTAAACTTCTGAATGAAAAAGTTTCCAGAAATAGAAAACTTCACAACAACTCTGGGAGAAAATGTCTCTAATTACAGCATGGTTGGCCAGACTGAAACAATTTGTGTCTAAACAGGGCAATTTTTTAAATGGAGGAAATGATTCCTAGGACTCTATTAATTTAGGGACAAGATTTCAGAAAAATAATACAACCGCATACATCAATCCAACGGAGCTTAATACTTTAATGTTCACCCTAAACATGAAAAAGCATGCTTATACATCCATAGATCATTAAATATCTGTCATGGCAATTGCAAAAGAGAAATAAAATGTCATCACATTCATTTTCTGTCATCAGAGCTGAAGTCACTGTTTTTTTTTTTTTTTTATTTGTGAATCGTATGTCAGGCCAGTTCAATATGAAGACATCTGTATTACCAAACAACTAGAAAAACAGAAGTGATCAATCAGTTATATTATTTAGGTAAATATTAAATTCATGACCAGCCCCAGAGAACATCAGTGATCAATTCGTTATATTATCTAGGTAAATATTAAATTCATGACCAGCCCCTACCAATATATTCCTGGGTCCTATGATCATTGGTTGCCCATATATTACAAATGCATCTGGCCATGCTGAGATATAGGATCATGGCATATATATATATATATATATATATGTATATATATATATATATACATATATATATATATATGCAAGAAACAAAAAGTCTCTGTCCAGATAACTTGTACATTAGAGAATTATTGTTCAGCAAAAATAGCATTAGCATCTGATAGACCTGAGAGTGTTTGTTGAGTCTACCCCCTAAAGCTGGCTTGTGCAAGGAATTTAGATTCTGAGACCTTTGGTCTCAGAATTAAGGCAGAGAATCATGCAAATCTCAATACTGTGGAATAAATCATTGCAGGGAAATGTGTGAGCAGATGAGCAATTGCACATAACACAAAATATTCATTTTTTTCTCTGCCTTAATTCATACCCATTTTTCTCTTATCTGTTAAATATTTGGGAAATTTGTAGTGCTTTATGTGCCTTATATTTTAGGAGCTAGAAATTACATGTCTTCTATTGTTTCCTAGGGATGTTTTCCTTTCTCACTTATTTATGAGCAGAACTCAAGGTGAGTAGTGAGCACAGTATGTTATATACTCACTAAAATGCTAGGCTCCCAAGCTTAGGATTGGTTTATCTTCCTGTCTCTGTCTCCTGGCAGAAAACCTTCCCCTCTCTAGACAAATGGTCAACACTGCAAGAATGGATTGTTAAACAGAAAATGAACTTGAACTAGAGTTTGTGAAGCCCATTTAGAAAGTGTAAACTCCCATCATTCAATAAAATGGGAAAATCAAGTAGAGGATCTCTGCCTGGATAGTATCTAAAAGGAAAACATTTGTAAAGAAATTAATTACATGCCATTCTCAAAGTACTTTTATATTTGGGAAAGTGGATAAACCAGACAACTGAACAGTAAGTTGGATTCATCAAATTTTAGAGAACTTACAAAGACAGGACATTGTTCTAGAACCTGATAGAAATTTTTTCTGCTATGGGAACTTATTTTGTGTGTGTGTGTGTGTGTGTGTGTGTGTGTGTGTGTGTGTTTTAGGGAACTTACAAAGACAGGGCATTGTTCCAGAACCTGATAGAAATTTTTTCTGTTATGGGAAGTTATAGTGTGTGTGTGTGTGTGTGTGTGTGTGTGTGTGTGTGTGTACATGTGCCAGTGTTAGGGCTTGAATTTAGGGCCTTAGGGCTATCCTTTAACTTTTTCAGCTCAGGGATAGTGCTCTATCTCTACAGCAAATGTCCACTTCCAGCTTTTTGATGGTTAATTGGAAATTAAAATCTCTCAGACTTTTCTGCCCAGGCTGGCTTTGCACCATAATCCTCAGATTGCAGCTTCCTGAGTATCTAGGATTACAGATGTGAGACACAGGGCACGGAACTGATAATAACCGAATAATTGCATATCAGGCCAAGAGAAAATAAAGTATCATCTTATATGAAGAAAGAACAATCTTATTTAAGAGGAAAGTCAGTGAGAACTCCTCTATTGGAACATCTAAGGGCGCCATTGCTGTTGAGTGTCAAACATCTCACTGTACTTCAACTGTGTGCTGATCTTTAAGCTGTCTCCTCATTCTTTCTTGCTCTATATTACATTCCCTCTATTCCAATCACAATAAATGTTTTACCCTTCTCCAGACTTGGAATGCGCCCTCTCTATCTCGTGTCCTACATTTCCTCTTTGAGCCTCAGAACAAATGTAACAGAGGCAGGGTGAGCTGATCTGAGTGTCCACCTGCATACCTCTCGGTCTCAGGCTGCAGTTGCTCTTTCTGCCCAAACCACTGGGCCAGCGGTAGTTTTTCCTTTTTGAGATCCCCATATGCCCACAGAGAACTCCTTACGTTATGAATGAGTGAGTGATCACAGCTCTGCGGTATGATCTGTAGTGGCTCTGTTTTGCCTGAAGACTTCACAATGAAAGGAATGCTGGGAATAAATAAACACGCATTTCTTGGATTGAACACTTCCTCTGTGCCAAGCATTGGGTTTGGTGCTATGCCCACAATGGCAGACAAGACCCTAGGGAACTGCTGAGGGAAGCCTGCTCTGGTCAGAACAAACAGGAGCTGAGAAATATGATCAGACAA
This sequence comes from Dipodomys spectabilis, assembly GCF_019054845.1. Classification (NCBI taxonomy): domain Eukaryota; kingdom Metazoa; phylum Chordata; class Mammalia; order Rodentia; family Heteromyidae; genus Dipodomys; species Dipodomys spectabilis. The sequence continues at coordinate 14,124,603 of NW_024870824.1, forward strand.
AGGAAGGAGAAGGAAATCAGACTGTGTCCACTCCTAAAGAAGAGCCATGAAAATGTCCTGGGACAACTGGGTGTGATCTGTAAAGAGGAGAAAACTGGACAGGAATAGAATGAGAGAGGAGCCTTGAGCCTAGATGAATGGGATATAGGAAAGGAACATGGCCATTGTAAGGCCAGGTCTATTGGGATAAAGATGTTACTTTGTATTAAAGATATGAACATGCAGTAGGACCCACTGGTGACCTTTTAGCCAATAATATCATTGTTTATGTTGTAAGCCACACTTTTCTCTTTAAAATTTTCCAAGTTCTTTCTTTATATCTGGACAGGATCTGCCTCACTGGTGAACCATTACTTCATTCTCCTGTCCACTGGGGGGCTCCAGAGATTGCCACATGCCTGTGGCCAGGTCTCGCATGGCAGTAGGTCTTTCTCCAATAGCTGTTTGCCTTAGAAACATCACTAAATGATATAAACAACTAAATAAATAAAGGATTAAAACACAGGTAGTTGAAACAGTTCTGTGTTTCATAGACTACAAATGTCCGTTGTAAAACTATGGTCTTGAGCTCCACAAGAACAAATGCATTTGGACCGATTAGTGGTTTTAGCTTAGAAGGTAGTGACTGGACCAACAGGAAAATGATTTGTGAGACATGTCTGAGAAGGCTTAGAACACAACCAAATAGTCTACAGATTGAAATAACCTTAAAGGTTGCTACTTTCTGAGTGCTGACTTACTCCATGTGCCTGGCAGTAGGTAAACACCCTGTTGTATTATCTCATTTAACCCTCCATCAATCACAGATAATAGAGATGACTGTTGTTCACCTTGCAGACATTGGAACACAGAATGACTTTGCAGATACCTCAGATATATTAAATAGCAGTGCTGGCATTTGTTTCAAAGACTGTCTGCTTCCAGAGCTGTCTATACCAGCCAGAGGCTAAACTGAAGATGTTTCAGGAATTTTAGGTCCAGATTAGTCTGTGCAGTTTGTTTCTTCCGTGAAAAATAAATATCCTATCATGTATCCTCAGAATAATAAAGACAGCCCGACAAAATTATACTGTGTGTGTAATGTCATCAACATAATCAGATGTTACACACAAAAAAATGATGCAGAGATACCTGATACTGGTCTTAAAAATAAAACTTAGCACCTATTTTGTTTGCTCACCTGAATTTGGTTGCTTTAAGCTTCTTTTCCCAAAACGCAATAGAAACAACACCATGGAATATAAGTTTCTACTTAATTCTGCTGCTAACTTGCTGGATTACTTGGAGAAAATCTATTCTTCTGGGTGCTGAATGCAAATTGAACAAGTAGGTTAGCTAGAGTTAAAGGCAAATTCCAAGTCTTGAAATGCTTAGCACAAACATAAGCCATGACTGACACAAGAAAGAAGAGGGAAGGACCTTTGGGTGATAGTTGGGTGATTCTGAAATATCCACTCAGTGAGTACTTTCTGAGGTTCTTGACTACTGAATAAGGCAACCATTAATGTCTCAACAACTTCAGCAGGTATTTGAGACACATCAAGTACTACCCTAAGAGCTGGTATTAAAAAGGGTCGAGGAAAGTCAATATGGTTCCCACAGTCTGTGGAGTTTTACATCAATAGTTGCAACAGTGGGAGTCTAATAAAGACATTCCAAACACACATCCTTTCTGTGGACTGAGGCCGTTTTAAAATTCCACTGTTTAAAAATAATGGAAGAGTTGGGTGCTGGTGGCTCATGCTAGCTACTTAGGAGGATGAGACCTGAAGTTCTTAGTTCAAAGACAGCCAGGACAGAAAAATCTCTGAGACTCTTAGGTCTACATAATAAAAAAAAAAGGCAGAAGAGGCTCAAGTGGTAGAGTGGCAGACTTGAGCAAAAAAAAAAAGCTATGAGACAGTGCCAGGCCCTGCATTCAAGCCCCAGTACTAGCACATAAGTACAGACAGAGGAAGAGGGAGAGGGAAAGAAAGAGGGAGACAGACAGACAGACAGACAGAGACAAGGAGAGATGAAGGAAGGAAGGAAAGAAGGAAGGAAGGAAGGAAGGAAGGAAGGAGGAAGGAAGGAACAAGAAAGGAAAAAAGAAAGAAAGGAAAAAAGAGATAGATTAAATATTTGGGGATAGTGATCAACATTCACACAGCATAGGAAAAGATGTCCCCATTGTGTCCCCAAGTTAGGCTCCTCATTGTATTTCTCCTACTTTGTGGTTGCTACTTGAGCAATCTATGTGGCAGTCCTCCCTTGGCTTTGGTGTGTGTATGGACTCTTGTGTTAAATAAGTGATTTCAATCATGCCGATAATTGCACAGAGAAGTGGAAGGGGCTGCCAAGGAAGAAAGCATGGGAATTTCCTGTAGGGTTTCTTCTCCCCTGAGCCCTGTGTCCTCCACCCCTGCGTCCTCCAGGAGAAAGCCAGGAGAACAAAGATACCAGGGGAAGTTGCAGGTTGGGCATCAGGAAACCTGGGTCTCCCCAAAAGATTCTCTTCACCAAATGCTGCCCCACACTGAGCAAGTAATTCCTACCTCTGTGCCTCAGTTGCCCCAGGAGTAAAACGAGGATAGCTACCAGACCCTAGTGGTTAAAAGGTCTTTCCTCTTGGAACCTGTAAAATCCTTAATATTCTTTTGGGTCTCAATTTCCAATGGAAATCTGAATGAAGTCTTGCCCGGTTGATTGATGGATTGATGGATTGTCTAAGATCCACAGGCCAGGACCTGCCCTCCCTCCCCACACCTCTCTGGGACACGCACTCATTGATACCTGGGTCTTTTCCAAGGGTCATTTCGGGGGGGACCTCGCCCCGGTCCAGGAAGTTGGGGCGCGCTCTGCGTCCCAGTGGCTCCTGCGCCAGCCAGGGCGCCGTGGGACACCCACTGAGGTCTCGGAACCGCGCCCACAATCCTCCCCTCCCTCCTCGCTCTCTCCCGGCCCCGTCCGGCCTCTGCCGGCGACGCACGGTCCCCAGGCGCTCGCTCAAACCCAGGAGTCAGCCGGGGCGCTGCGGGGAGGGCGCCAGGCGGGGACGCCGGCGGGCCAGCTGCGCCTCGCGCCCTCCGGCCGGGAGCCGCCCTCCCCAGGCGCTGCGCGCTCCGTTCGCCCGCGGTCCCAGATCCCAGGGCAGCGCAGGTGCCCAAGGTCCCCGACTTGCAGCCGCGACGCCGCGTTCTGCAGCCCGCGCCTCGCCGGAGTTGTCGCTCGGGCGTCTTTCTGAGCTTCTAGGGCGGACTGGAGAAGGAACCTCGTCTAGGTGAGTAGTGGTTATCCCCATCTCATGAGCATGGAGGGAAGCTAGAAGTTAGCGGGGACGAGAAACCACACAAAGGCAAGGTAACTCCAGTCGCCGGATGGGGGCTGGGGCAATCCTAGGAATCTGTTCCCCCCACCTGCTTCTCCAGCCTTCCATCCACTCTCACCCAGGCACAGACCTAAAGAAATACTTGCTGGGCTGATACAGGCGAGGGCAGGTGTTGCGGCTCGGATTTTCTTTTTTTCCAGGCAGCTTTCAAACAAGCTAAACTTGTTTTTTAGCGCTTGACTCCGACTTCCTCATCTCAAGGCTGAAGAATTTACACAGGAAAGTAGAATCTGTTGTACTTGTATAATGGACTGCTATACAGCACTTAAAAAGAGGAAATCAGCACTATAGGGATTAGCATGCTTGTACTTACATCTCTGAAATACTTTGGTAAATGAAGACAGCAAGATGTAAATATATATACTTCACGATGCCTCTTCCACGGCTTATGAATGTAAAAATCACAGAAGGGAGCATGCACACCCGATTTTATGATCATGTCTGTCGGAAGGCAATCGATCTGGCATGTGGAATAATGTGAAATGGTGTTGACCTGTAGTCTAGATATCGAAAACTGATAAAGCAAAGTTGAAAAAAAATACAAATTATTGACTGGGAGAATTGCTAACTTGGATATTTTCATATTTCCTTTCTCTCCTGCATTTCTAAATTGTCCTTGCCTTAAGAAGTTGTGTTTTATTTAATGCAAAAATAAAGTATGTCCATGCCCATACTGTGGCAATGAAGTCTAAACCATTCTCTCAGAAATGTACACTTTCTGTCTCCTTGATATATTCTCTCCCATTCTCCTAGAATTGGAACCCTAAGTTTCCAGGGAGATTTAGGGGCTCAGAGAAGCCCTCCTCCTGACAGGCCCCCACAGCTGAAATGTTGGCATTAAGAAATTTGTCTACATGAGTAGACAGTGATCATTGCCTGGGTCAGGGTAGACTCTGAACACTCCCTGTGTTCCTGCAGGAGGAATAGCTCTTCCTTTTATGTTTTCTTATGCTTTGGATTTCATTTCCATGCATTCTGACTGTGTTCTTGGTGTCTATCTAATGCTTCAGGCATAGAACTAAGAGCTGGGGGAAAGGGTAGAGGGTTCAGGAGGTTTTGTACAGAGCCTCACAGTTGCATTTAGCTCTACTCAGCAGAATGGAAAGAATGGAGTTCTGTTTTCCTGCCAGTGAAGGGTTGATTTCTTCCTGGATATGAAAGTGATTTAATTTTTATTACCCACATGGGGAAGAAAAAGATGAATCAGTTCTAAGTGGGATTGTGTGTGTGTCAAGTACAATAGAGGAAAAGGATATTAAGCCACCACCCAATACTTCTCTTTGCCTGTCCTTATATTTTAAGAGGGTTCTCCTTTGGTACATTTTCTTTCCTCTTAAAAAATAACTGGATATGTGGTCAACAGATTTTGCACACTAGAATGAAACTCAGAAATGTTGAAAATCTCAACAATACTCCTGCCAATCTCTGCATCTGCAGTGTGCAAAGTCAATGCCTGGTATCAGGAAGATGAACTACTAGAGGAAAAATTCAAGGTGTAAAGAAAATTATATAAATAGTAGTACTGTGTTCTTGCTGTGAAAGCTTCATGTACTAGGATTATAAGTACAAAATAAATAGGCTGTGGCCCAAGTCTGCAGTCTTTAAAATGCATGGTTGGTTTAGAACCAATTCACTTTTCTTAATGCTTTTGACAGGGTCTTACAGGAGGTGAATTTGACTTGTTCTGGATTCTAATAAAACTCAAAGGGCACTGGATTTGCTTCTTAACCCCCAGTAAAGCAGAAAGAGCATCTATGGCTTCTTCTGAATTCCTTTTTCTACCATAGTTAAAAGCGTTTTGATTTTTTTAGTCTACAGAGACAGTGGGGCACTTTCTACCTTCCTGAATCTCAATAATCCCACTGAGCTTCCTTTAGCCACCTGTTACACCTGCTCCCTTCCTTTACCCATTAATTGGTTGCTTCCTAATTGCTGACTCTCCCCGCCCCCTTCCATTTAATGACTTTTTAAAGTCCACAAGGCACTTTGCCAGCAATTGGCTTTTAGTTTGAAAAGTAGCAATTCTTTAATTAATCTGCCTTCCAAATAAAGACTTTACTTAACATTTTCCCTGATGGAACAAATGACCCTTTCTTCTACACATCTTTAGAAGCTTCTCAAATCCTCTTTTTCTATAATTGTTCCATAACTCAGGTTATCCTGGACACCTTTTCTAATTCTACTTCCAATCTGCATTTCCTTCATGTGTAAAAAGTCTTAAGTGATGTCCATCACCAAGTATAAAAGATAAAGTTAAAACGAGGAAATATTGTCCTGTGAAAAATAACAGGCTCTAATAATTATTTTTTGCATATTATTTCTCAGGGATGGAGTTACTTACCCCACGTTTTGTCCAAATAACTATATTCGTGAGCCATATTTGTCCCAAGCATGAAATTTTCTTGTTATATACCTGAGCTGAATTTGAAATCATGATTTTATAAAACTTGGATATTTTCCCTGTTTTGGTAGATGTGAAGCTGTGGTCTACTGGTTTCATATTTTTGGTTGGCAACAATAATTCTATGCCAGTCATGGGACTAGTACTCAGTATCTGGATGCTTTCCCTGAGCTTTCTTTTCTCAAGATTAGCACTCTGCCATTTGAACCACAGCTCTATGTCTATCTTTTTGGTTGTTAATTGGCAACAAGAGGCTCATGGACTTTCCTGCCTGGGCTAGCTTCAAACTAAGATCCTCAGATCTTAGCCTCCAGAGTAGCTAGGAATACAGTTGTGAGCCACCTGCTTCCAGCTGGCAGCAATCTCTTGATCTGAGCACAGTTACTTCTTTCAGATGAAGCCAGATCCCCCCTGGCCCTCTTGGTGCACTAATATCATATACATGGTCAGTTTGCTTATTTGCATGAGCTTACTGGTCCTTACAGCTATCTGAGCTGGTGATTCCTGAGGAAGGCTCTGATATTCCCCACTCCCATTCTAGTGGCCACTCATTCACTTTTTAAAGGGAGTTTTACTACTCAGATAAACTCATTTAATTTGAGCTTTTGAGTAATCAACAATTGTTTGGTAGTTTTGTTGTAAAAATATGATCTATTGAATTAAATGTATATGGGTGTGTATGCACACAAATCAGCATATAAAGACAAATGTAGTTAGAGCTGAATGTGGTGGTACAGACCTGTAATCCCAACATAAGGGATTAAATTCTATGGTCATAGTCCAGTGATGGTGGCTCATGCCTGAAATCCTAGCTACTCAGGAAGCTGAGATCTGAGGACCATGGTTTGAAACCAGCCCAGGTAAGAAAGTCCATGAGACTCTTATCTTCAGTTAAACACTCCAAAAGCTGGAAGTGAAGCTTTGTCTCAAGTGGTAGAGCACCATCCTTAGGCAAAGTGTAGTTCATGGAGGGTGCCAGGCCCTGAGTTCAAGCTCTCGGACCATCACAAGAAAGAAATAAAGAAAGAAGAAAGAAAGAGAAAGAAAGGAAGGAAGGGAGAGAGCGAAAGAGAGGGAGGGAGGGAGGGAGGAAGGAAGGAGAGAAGGAAGGAAGGGAAGAAGGAAGGAGAGAAGGAAGGAAGGGAGGAAGGAAGGAAGGAAGAGAGAGAGAAAAGAGAGGATAAAGGAGAAGGAGGAGGAGGAGGAAGAGGAGGAGGAAGAGGGAGGGAAGAGGATGAGGAGGAGGAGGAGGAGGCAGTGGCGGCGGCAGCAGCATGTTTAAGGCCCAGTGCCTGGAGCTAATATCTGTTTCCTAAGTTATTCAGAAGGCAGAGTAGTGGTTCAAAACCAGCACAGGCAGACACATCTGAGAGACTCCATCTCCAATTAACTAGCAAAACATATGGGCTGGAAGTGGTAGAACAATGAAGTTCAGCCATGAGCAATGAAGCTCAGCAAGCATGAAATTCAGAGCTTAAACTCTACTACCACAAAAAAAAAGAAAAGGAAAAGGAAAAAAGAAGCATATTTACAGAAATTGAGCCATTTGCTGGTGTGGTGAAGCCCAATTTAGAGCTTGTTCCTTTTATGGTGTGGTACTTTCCATAGCAGGGGAAAGAAAGGCAAGTACATTTTTATGATGAAGGAAATTAAAGTTGTTGGTCACGCAGCCAAAGGGAAAATCTACAATGAGCATATCTTCTTAAAAATATAGAAATTCACCAATGTTATTTTTATTTTAGAGTTGTTGAAGTATTGCTCACCTCCTTATTTTCATGCACAGGGGAAATATTTTTGCTCTCTTCCTGCTTTGTAAGTTCAAACATGTTGCTGTTTGTACTGATGAAGCCGTGCATTGGGTTCTTCCCTGGATTGATGTTGTTGTTGGTGGTGGTGGTTTATGATAGTACTTGGGCTTGAACTTGGGGCCTCATGTTCTAAATTGGTTTTTCACTCAAGGCTGGTGCTCGTATTGTTCGAGCCACACCTCTACTTCTGTCTTTTGGGTGGTTAATTAGAGATAAGAATCTCATAGACTTTTCTACTCAAGCTGGCTTCAATCGTTGACTTTCAGATCTCTGCTGAGTAGCTAGGATATCAGGCATGTGCCACCAGTGCCTGGCTGTAGCTTGATGTTTTATTGTTAATAAATTCATAATATTCAAGGATAGAAATTTTGATTGTAGTGATATAGATTAGACTAATATTTTAGACTTAATCTATATCTAAGACATCTATTCTATTCCTTGATATAAGAGTAACATTGCTTTTATTTTTCTTCTAGATACACAACTGTTTCTGGAACCTCTTTTGAGCTAGGACGAGAACACTACAGGATAATGTAACTGGAGGGCCCATATTAGAGCAGACTTGACCATGGGAGCCAACACGTCAAGCAAACCACCAGTGTTTGATGAAAATGCAGATGGTAAGACAGGCTAGATCCTGGCATCAAAAACTGGAAGTTCGTGAAATTCAAATACATGCTCCGAGTTTTACATGTAAAATGTAAGCATGATCTACATGTAAAGTGTGGGCTTTAAAGAAAAAGGTAAAAATGCAAGAGTAAACTGAAGGATTCTCTGTGCTAATAGCTGGGTTGTATTCGTTTATTTTCTGAGAGACCTCTGGAAGTTTTCTTAATTGAAGCTATCCCAGGGTGCTCACTTGTCCAAAGGGAACAATGTTTCAAGTGTGTGATGGCTATGGGAGTAGTTCATTTATCAACTAAACAAATGGGGCTTCTTTCACAGAGGACATGACCACCATTTCTAGGTGTTGCAGAAAATTCTGTATAGTATCAGATTGTATGTGAATAATAATCAGTACTCATGATATTAAGAAACCCCAGCTACTCCAGGTGGGTGACTTGTGGACTTCCAATGGCTGTGCTTCTGGTCCAAGACACAATTCACCACCTGAGGTTATAATGAAAGAAGCCCCTGGGGATGGTGGCTCACACCTGTAATCCTAGCTCTCAGGAGGATGAGATCCAAGGATTATGGTTTGAAACCAGCCCAGGTAGGAAAGTCTGTGACTCTTATCTCCAAGTAACTACTACAAAGCTAGATATAGAGCTGTGCCTCAAGTGGTAGAGCACTAGTTTGGGGCAAATATTCCAAACTAAGATTATATCCCTCAACCACATAAGTACAGTTGATCCCTAAGCATGGCAATCTTCTAGTTTGCCCCTTTTTTGTAACAAAAAGTACTTATTTTCAGAAGGTTCATGGCCACCCAAGATGAAAACTTCCATTTCCTAGTCTGTCATGTAAATAGGTATGTGTATGTGAATGAAAGGGACATGTAGAGCTGTAAAGATCTTAACATTTTTCCCATTGTTATTTTTTTCTCTTCCTTTGCTTTAGCAAGTATTGTAAACAAGCCTCTGGAGTCTGGAGATGCTCCATGATTTTTCCATCCCTAAAGCGAAAAGACAAGTAGACTTGCCTTTTATTGATCTGTTTCATTGTGCTCCCTGTATATTCTGAACAAATGTTTGCATAAGGGCAAGTCTTCATAGAACAGAGCGAAAGGGAGCTAGCAGTTTGTGGGGATACTACACATTTGATGGTGCTGGTATAGGTGTGTGCTGAGAATACACAGCCAGTCCTTCTCATAGGGAGCTGAATGAATCATGACAACTATACACTCAATGGATCATGACAACTAGAAAAGAGGCACTGCTTTATAACTGCCTCCAGTGGAAAACAAACAACAAAGAAACAAAAAACAATGTTGAACTAGAGTTAGGCTTAAGAACCAGGCAAATATTTCTTAACAACATATATCATAACAACCTGCTATCTTTTTGTTGTCTACTGCTGCATCCAGTGGAAGAATCCATTGAAATATCCATAATGGAGAGAGCTGAGCCTAGCAATGGGCCCATGCTTCCTGCAGTACTAACTTCCAAACTCATTCACACACACACACACGCATGCACACACACACACACACACACACACACACACACTTGAGAGCAGAGGAAAGAGAAGGGCAGGTTCACACGGTAGGAAATAAAGAACAGTGGAGGAACCAAAATGGTCTCACTCTGTCTCTCTGTAGCCTGTGTCCTCATGAAAGAGGGCAAATAGACAAGCAAACAAATGAATGCACCACCCAGAAAATTTCAGATGGTGTTACAACATCACTAAGGAAGTAAGTGACCAGGCATGGTTAGAGCTGATCAGGGAGGTGAGATTTGAAGCCTCAAAAGTTGAGGAGCTAGCTCTGTGAAGATAGGAGTTGACTAGTTCAAACACAGAGAAAGCAAGTCCAAAACTCAAATCATGACAAACCTGGGCATGAATAGCTGCCTCTATCCTATCATTCTCTGACCAGTGTGGCTGTATTTAATTGACACATTAATATGGTTATAAGGTGGTTGAATTTATTTTTTTAATTCAGTACATTCTGGAAAGTTTATTTGGCTCCTTGGCTCCTCTGGATAGAGCACAAAATACATTTTTATTTGATTGCTGAGGAAATTCTGACCAGTAAAAACAAGCACCATGAGAACCATTGATTAATTCGAGAGTCCTAATGTCTGTGTCATTTTTATATCCATATTTTTGTATGAATAATCACACTGGACCTGAAGCTAGGGCACTAAAATGAACCAATTTAATTATTTAAATAGTACTGTGAAAAAGAATTCCAGTTTGTAATAAACAAGTATTGGCTATTTCCTTCAAGAGATTTGAGAAGAAACTCAAGCCAATTTGTCCAAAGCAATGTTTCAAAAATCTCTTTCTAACAGAAAAGTGTCTTTGTTCATTTCACTTATAATTAAGAAATAAGATACCTTGTTCTGGATGCCCCTTGAGATAAGCAATTCTTGCTAGAATTCAGCCCAACACTTGTCTTCCTTGGTGTTCTGATATCTGATCTTGCAATATCATCTGTTGTTAAAATGTTGATTTTTGGGGGGAACACATGAGGTTTACAATGCTGGTAAACAGAAAAGTAGTAGTATATTTGCTTACTGTTGAGCTCATTTTCTTTATCTTCTTTTCAAATGATAATGTGATTTTATGGCTTTAGCTTTTATATCTCAGTGCATACTTAAGTCATAATTATTTATTTTTATTGTGGCGCGCGCGCGCGCGCACACACACACACACACACACACACACACACAATCCACCAGTACTAGAGTTTGAACTCAGGGCCTCACACTTACAAGGCAGGTGCTCCATCACCTGAGCCACATTCTTAGCCCTTTCAGTTTTTTTAAAATTTGTTTATTTTTGTTGTTGTTTTAACAGTGTTGAGTTTTGCCTGTGCAGCCTGGACCATGACTCCCCTGTTTACACATTCTTAGCATAGCTGTTTGAAAGACATGCCAGCACGCCCAGCTCTCTGTGAGATGAGTCTTTCTAACTTTTTGCCTACATTGACCTTGAACCATGAACCTCCTGTCTATCTATCTATCCTTCAGTAGCTGGGATTACCCATGAGCCACCACACTCAGTCCACTTTGATGATTTTAAATGTCCAAGTCTAAGGCATTAAGTGCTTACATGCTGTTAACACTTATTACCACTACTCATCTATTGACATTTTCCATCTCCCCAACCTGTAACTTATATCTACTTTGCCATAAATTTCCTATTCTCTGGTTCAACAAGCCCTTAACAAGCAGCATATGACTTTGTTTCTATGAATTTGAATATTCTTAGAACTTTATATAAATGGAATCATATCAAATTTAACCTTTTTGTGGTGGTTTTTAAGATTCAGATATGTTCTGGCATGTGTCAGAATTCCCTTCCCTTTGAAAGCTGACTAATAGTACATTTTATAACTATTTTGTGTTTTGTTTATTTTTCCAGCACTCAAGTAACATTTGTTTTTTCCCACTGTTTGATTATTGTGAAAAATTTTGCTTAAAAATATTGGCAAACAGATGTCCATTTATGTCCCTGTTTTTAGTTCTTGTGGATATTTACCTACAAGCAAAATTACTGAAGCATTAATACTTATTATTTAATTTTTGATACTATATTCTTTCTAGTTGTGTTAACATGTTTTTATAGTGGGAGAATAACAGACTAAAAATATCAATATCTTTCTGATACTAGAATGGTTCAAAGACTTGATATCTACAAATCTCAACTTTCCACACACTATTGATCTGCATCTTTCTATGACAAAAAATAAAGGGGAAGTATTTTGATCAATCACGATTAAACACTTTAGTCAATGTGACTAGTTAGAAACTGCTCTGAAGGGGGGGAACCATAAAAAAAAATCTCCAAGCCTGAATCATTACTAAGAAATTAATTCAGAGAGATAATTGGGCAAGTTATTTGATTGCAAAAAGTTTCACATTTGTTACCTGTAGTGTGCAAAATATTTATTTGTAAAATATAAGTAATAATGATCATACTTTACTGAGTAATTGTGAGGATTAAGGAAAATAAAGCAAAGGTGTTCCTCATAAAGCAACCACCCACTTAATACTAATTAAAAGTAATATTTATTTGCATCAGAGTAACTAAGCATGAACTCTTTGAAATACTATGAAATACAACTTTTTGGACAACATAGTGAATATGATCTACTTATAATTCTACTGATTGAATTGGATTCAATTAGATTATGTAAAAACGTTTAAAAATCTTTTATAAGAAGCCAAGTTATGAATGGACAAAAACACTTTTAACTTCTTACTTCTCTCGGGCTTTCTGTTCTCTTTCATTGTTTTTCTCTCTCATCCTCTCTCTCTCTCTCTTTCTCTCTCTTCCTCCCTCCCTCCTTATTCTCTTTCTTTTTTTTCTTTTCTTTTGTATGATACTAGAACTTGAACTCAGGACCTTGCTCAGCTTTTTTTTTTAATTGTGAAAATACTGTATAGAGGGGTTACAATTACATGGGCAAGGTAATGAGTACATTTCTTATTAAGCATTGTTGCCTCCTCCTTTGTTTCTCCTTCTCATCCCTTCCCATCCCCCCCTCCCCCCAGCCAAAGTTGCAAAGTTTGTTTTTCGTACATCTCATTGTTGCAATGGGTCCACCTGTACCCCTGCCTCGAGTTCTTACTGGTTAATTGGAGACCATAATCTCTTGTCTGACTTGAAATCTTGATCTCAGACCTCAGCCTCCTGAGTAACTAGTATTACAAATGAAGCCACTGATGCCTAGTTTTGTTTGTTTTTAAACTTTAAAACTGGTAAATAATTCCACTTGATGAACAGACACAATGAAAAGTTGCCCTCTGTACCTACCTTACTAAATGGAATAATTCCATAGTAAAACATTTTGAGGTTTTTTTTAAAGGAGTATAGTTGAGTCTTGTTTTTAATATTCATGTTTTCCCCTTAAATCCACTTTATTTTCCAAGTTCACTGTTTATGTTTTATTCGGTTGTTGCTTGTTTGTTTCACAAAAAATCACCACCACCAACAACAACAAACACATTTTAAAAGTCAGAGATCATTAGTGGGAACAAATGCATGGGATGTGGGGGGAAAATCTCAGATCACTGGAGTTTTCCAGGTTAACTTACAGATAAACAATCACTTTTAAAAACAGGAGAGACTGGAATTTTCAACATGAGAAAAGTAGAAAATTGTGTAATATGTAATATGTAAATTGTGTAATATACAATATGCAAAAGTATAAATGCAAAAAATACAGAGGTGATCAATTTGGCTTAATGAAACCAAGAGCAGCATTTGTGCCTGGAGTATTGTAGTGAATTGGCCTTAGGTTAAAAAGTTTCTCTAAAGAGTTCATTAATGTCTTGAGCTTTCAGAGAAAGAGAGAGAGAGGGAGGGAGAGAGAGGGAGAGAGAGAGAGAGAAAGAGAGAGAGGGAGAGAGAGGGAAAGAGGGAGAGAGAAAGAGAGAGAGAGAGAGAGAGAGAGAGAGAGCTGGCTTATTGCATTATTCTTTGGACTTGGTGAAAACTCAAAGTTCTTTCATTTGGCAGCACTGGTCTCCTAGGATATGTAGTTGGTTCCAGTTTCCCAATATCTTCTTGACAGAGGCAATGGGGTCCTTCAAAATGTTGGATCAAGAAAATTAGCCACAGATTTGCAATCCAAGAGAAATAGGATAGTCCTGAATGGATTCCAGCAGCTATGCAGGACTTTGAGAATCTGTTATTTGAGTGTCCATGTATTGTCCCTGAGGAGACACAGGCTTGAGCAATGCCTTCTGTTACATTTATTATTTTACATGAGAATGATTAGAAAAGTTAGAGGAAATTTTTCTAGTGAGAATTGTCTTCTTTAAATCATAGGACGTCTTGAACAGTCTAAGCTTCAGTGAAGCCATTTGGTGGAAATCACATCAGGTCACACTGCTTACTGAAATAATTTAAACTTGTAAGCACTTTATTTGTCATTAAGGGATTGGAGAGGGAGAAGGAAACAAACTGGAAGAATATAGACATCTTTGTGGTTCCCAGAGAAGTAAGTTCTGAGTCACGTGGTGGAGAATCTACATAAATTAGAAAAGTTATTTCTCACTTTTGAAGGTCCACTATGTCATTAGCCTATTAAATGATTAGTCTATTCTAAAATTATCAAAAGAACTGAGATTTCAATCTTTTTCATTTTTATTTTAAAGTGATTATTTTTATGAAAAACATTTTAATGTTTTTGGTACATATTATTCTATAAATTTCTATTTTGGAAACGAAAGATTGCAATCAAGTCTTTTTCGTTTAGACATATCCTTTTTTCATTGATTTTTTTTCCTGCTGGCTTAATATTTTTTGTGTGTGAAGTATCTGTTATGCAATTTAGTTAAAAAATAGAATTTTTCTATTCCACTTGTATTCCACAAGGAAGAGCCATCATTTGACTCTGAAAGTTTTTTCATATGCTGTATTGTAGCAAAATTCATGTTAATCTAATTAATGAGAAAAACACAGGTAGTTTAGTTTAATTTTGAGATGTATGTTTCTCCTGAGAAAAGCATCAAATTGGTGACATCAAATATTATACCATCAATATGATTGCTTATAATATTAAAATCAAGAGCATCATATGAACAAATTCTGGTGAAGTTACTTGTTGATTACTGAATAACAAAATCATAGACACTTAAAAATCTTAATCTCAGAGCTACATAGATTATAAAAATAAGTCTCTAAGTCAGTTTCTGTGTTCAGACAACTTGATCATCACTCAAAGACTAGAGTCTTCAGTAAGAATGGGCACAAAGACCTTACAGACAGCTAATTTCTGCTGGTTTGCAGCTGTGATTTTAATAACAATGACAGTGTTTGATGTCACTTCACACATTCAAGTCTTACCAATTATTTAGAGATTTTTACCTATGCATTGCCATATGGCCATGGAAGTTTCATTTGGAAACAAAAACTTATCAAAAATGGAATGATGATTTATCAAATGTGATCATGACTACAGTTTATATGGTAAAAGTAAAACTGTGTAGAAATTTTTAGGGCTATAAATTTTTGATTCAGTAAGCTATATAATAAGTGTTACTTTTACTTCATAAACTATTTTTTCCTTTGTTTCTTGAGGAATTTTGTTGATAAAAATTAACTTTACCTTATAATTGAATAGTCTTTATCTTTGGATCCTCAAATTTATACATAGCACTCATTTAAAATAGGGATTCTGTCATACTTTTCTATAATGAGTTGGGTGGTGTGGCTCATTTCTGTAATTCTAGCTACTTGAGAGGTAGAGATCTAAAATATCAAAGGTTAAAGCCAGCCTGAGCAAGAAAAGTCCTCCAGAGTGTATTTCTAAAACAATAACCAAAAAGCAGGCCTGGAGGCATGGTTGAAGTAATAGATAACCAGCTTAACAAGCAACCTGGGGGAGCTTCAGGCCTTAAATTCAAATCCTATAAGAGCAAAAGTAACTTTTTTTCTCTAATGTGTTAGATAGTGCATATTTTATACTTTGAGGGCAATGTGGAAAGTATCTGTCACAACCATTCTTGTAATTTGGAAGTAGTCATAGGCATTGCAGAAATGAATATGGCTCTTACAATAAAAATCATTTCTGGACACTGAGATTTGAATTTCAAAAAATGTTCAGTTGCCAAATTAAGTATTATTCTTTTGACTTTTCCTAAACATTTTAAAATGTAAAAAAAAACTTATTTGTTCTTACACACACACACACACACACACACACACACACACACGCATAAAGATTATGGGTTACCTTTGGCTCATATTTTTAGTGGTATTGTGTGACCCTTGCTGTAAGGTATCTTACAGACATTTATTTACATGCCAACCCCTATTCCTTGGAACTTAAGTCAAGAAATTGAGTAAGGAGTCTAGACGCTGTAGATACTTAGTAAATCCCCTCTTTACTGTCATATGATTTATTAGCATGACCCATGATATATAGAAAGATAGCATCCGGGAAAATCAAATATGTTCACCGGTAATGTATATTGTTTGATGACTCTAGAACATGAATTCAATTAAACAAATACAACCCACAATGAATTTGAAGTATGACAAGACAGATTTTGCTTACTACCGGGACTTTTATTCAACGGAAGACATCTAAGGTGAGAGATGTTAATCCACCATTTCCCCCAACTGCTCTGCATCTGAAGAAGTTATTTCTTGTAAAGTAAGCGTCGATGTGTTCCTAACTTCCAAACAAACTTATGAATTAGGAACCAAGCAGCAGAAGAATTGTTAGTGTCCATTGTTTGTTCTTGGCCCCAGTGATGGTGTCAGCAAACCCCAGATTTCTTAGGCACCATTCATAAAAAGGAAGTGCTGACAGGGCAGACAACTGCCATCTTTGGAGGACAAGTCTCTGGAGAATTTCCAATTACATTCTTAAAGCTCTTGCCAAGTTCTCAATGTATTAGTCTTAACTGTTTGCTGCTTAGCCATTTGGGATAATGCTAGAACAGTGAATTACATGATTTTTACCAGCAGTTGGATTTATAGCTGACCTTTAACCTTAACTAGTACCCTGGTGTTACAGAGTTATAGGAAAAATCAGGATTTCCTAGACACGTCTAGATGAATGCCACACAATGACCCAGTTTTCATTAGTCTGTGAAGAGAAAAATGAGGATGAGTAATAGTGTTGATGGTAATAAATTTAAACCCACTCGCTTTAATTCTGAGCTTATGCCTTCGTCGGTGCTGCTGTTGTATGTTGTATTTAAGTTTGTGGAAATAGAAACTGTTTTTCATAGTGAGAGCTTACACTGGCAATTTGCCTCTCCAATCCTGTTTTCTAGTATGTAAAAGGGGGTTAATAACAGTGTCTGCCTCTTACAGTTTTTGTGGAAATCTTTTAGATTATCCATGTAAAGCACTTAGCTAGTGCCTGGTACATGGTAATTGCTCAATGAATGTTAGTGATTATTACTATAATTATCATAATTATAGCTTTCAATGCTTTTACTTGGCAAATTAAAAAAATCAAAGCTATCCAATATTGGCTTTTCCTTTTCTTCCTTGGATTTATTTTTCAGAGGGTCAGAAGAGAATATATGCTGTTATGATCTATGAAATCTAAATCCATAATTGCATTATTCAATAAATGCTGTGCACAGAACTTAGTTAAGTGGCTGAGATGAGAAAGAAAATCAGAAGTGACCTATTTTATTAAGACCATTATCTTTGTCGAAGTGTGTAAGATGATAGTGCCCAGGGCCAACAAAGTGCCTGTGGTGATGAAAGATGAACGTTTCTTCCACATGTATTTCTTTATATAAAATAAGGAGTTCGTGATGGTTTGTATGTAGGGCAAGATGGAAAGGACAAATGGGGGTTGAATCTATGTTCTGCTGGACCAAGATAAGTGCTGAGGTGCTTGAGCATGCAGAGGCATCTAGAAATGATGCTTTTCTAACTGGAGATGTCAAGTAGGAGGCTGGAATGGTATGTCCAGCAATGAGTGGCAAAATCTGGCCTAGAGATACAAAGATATGGGTTTTAATTCTCAGGGTCCGAGTGGTTGGGATTTATGAGTCTACCTTGGGAAAGAGAGAGGGAGAGAAAAGAAAGGGACAGGCTGAAATTAAGAAGGGAGGCAGAGAAGAGCCATCCAGCTAAAGAAACTGAGAACATAGAATATTTTCTTGATCCATTTGTCTGTTGTAGGGCATCTGGGATATTTCCACAATGCAGCTATGGTGAATAGTAAAGTAATGAACATGGGTGTACAAGGGTTTTGATGGTGTCCTACCTTGTAGTCTCCAGATTTATATTAATTTGATCTTTCAGTTTGTGTTTACATGTGATAGCTAAAGGGAAAAATGTACCATGTCCTGGGGAATGGGAGCCTTGGCTCACATCTCCATGTTTTCCTTGGTACAGATCTGGAACTCAGAACTCTGCCATCCTCCATCCATAGAAGGGATCTGTGTGCTGATTAAGGAATGGTTCAGGTGAGCTTCACCATGACATTCTTACTGAAAGCATGGTGGTGCCACCTGCCCCAGGTTCCCAGGTTGTAGGCTGGGTTGGTAGGTAGTACAGACCATTTCCCAAGCTCTCAGCATCACTTACCTCCATACACAGGTACTGAGTACCTCAGGAAGTTTATTGTGAAGTAAACAATGTTAAATTGCATTTCCCATGCAGGAATATTCTTGTCAAAAATGATGGTAAAAGTACCTAGCAATCATAATACATAAAGCCACTGACCTGAAATCAGATAGTCATAAGACTATCCTTTGAACCATTGTATAAAATGAATCTCATTGCTTTCAACATAGGTATTCTCCCAGTCTAGACAACCAGAACCAAGAGACACATTTAAATAACCAAACACTGGATTATTTTCATCTGTAGGGAGAATCATTAAGCACCCAAGGTGGGTATAGCTCTGAATCCTGTTCTGAGCAGAGAGTAGTTCCATTTGCAGGGACACTCATTTTCACCTTTGCTGTTAGCCACACTTGTGTATTGTAGATGGCACTATGATCACTGATTGTGGCTTTCTTATTGAGATCTTTCTTTCCTAGAAGTAATCACTGAGGTTAGCACTACTTTGAAAGAGATTTTGCTTACCTTTTCTTTTTTCTTTCTTTCTTTTTTTTTTTTATTTTATTTTTTTTGAGGATTGGGTGTGGGGGAGCGGGGGGAGTCTGGGAAGGGATGTGAAGGGTAAACAAAGGAGGAGGCTGCTTTCTTTCTTATAACCCAAAATTTTCTAGTCACTATCTCAATGACAACTATCCAAATCTTTCCCAAATTTGTTTTACTGTTTTTCTTCTTATCTTCCATCTCCTCTTCCCCATCATCATCATCATCATCATCATCATCATCATCATCGTCATCGTCATTGTCGTCATCATCATCACCAACAAATACTTTTGTACAACACCTGCAGAATAATCTGTTTTCACTTTTATATAATACTGAAGTCATTGCTACCTTAAAAAATTCATTTTCTACTCAGAACATAATATCAAGAAAATTGATTTAAAATAAGGCTCAATTGAAGTTGAAAAAAGAATTTCCACTTAAGTCTTGTGTCCCTGAATTGGCCTGCCTGCTATATCTATGGACTTTACTCAAGACTATAATGTCTGTTCTTCCTGAAGTTACAATTGAGGGAACTGTAGAAGGAATGAATGTCCTATGTGAAGGCAGATGAGCTTCACTGCAGCTGCCCTAAGGATCTATGTATTTAGGCATATATGTCAGCAAAGTATTTTAATTACAAAAGTAATGCATATGAGTTCTAGAAAACTTGGATAATAAATGCAAAATGAAAAAAAGATCCTATTCACACCATATATAACCATGACTAATATTTTGGGGTATTAGAATCCTTCAGAACTTTTCCCCACTACATTATTTCTTGTTTAAATTGACTTATTTGTTCATTATGTTTTCTTGTCATTAGAATGTAACTTCATGGCAGGTCTGTTTTGTTCAACTTTCTACCTTACTGAATACTAGTAGTCTTTCTAAAGTACATGCATATGTATAAAAATCTAGGTGTATCTAGGATAGTGTTCCTATGTATTTCTGTTCCCTTATTTTCACTCATACTGTGAGTTTGTCTCAATTCCTTAAGATTTGTTGACTTGTTGAAAGTACAGTCTACTGACTGTCAAATTCTACAATATAAACATTTAAAATTTCATAATATACTACTCAGAAGGCTGAAATCTGAGGATCAAAGGTCAAAGCCAGGAGCAGGAAAGTCTGGGAGACTCTTATCCCTGAGCACAAAAGCTCAGGGGTAGTACCCAGGCCCAGAGTTCTAGCCCCAGGACCAGCCAAAAAATGAATAAAAACAAAATAAAATAAACAAACATACATATCTAATTACTACATGCCTAGTAAATTGACTCTCTCTATGAATACTTTTATGTCCCTTTTTCTTTCCCAATCTTTACTTAGTTTATAGATTTTTTTTTGAGCTTCATTATGCTAATTTTATACATACATATAATGCATTTTGACTTTATGGCTTAATAATTCTTTAATTCTGAAGTTTTTGTGGCAGGAGTAAATGGATAAATATCCTTTATATTAGAAATTTTAAATCATTTCTACAGCAAAATAATATTCAGAGAAGTTTCACTGGTTTATTTACATAGGATTAATTACAAGTATGAATAGTACTTTAAAGATTTGTATAGTACTTAAAAGATTTGTGGACATTTTTTATACCATTTATTTAAGACTGGCTCCCTTTTAGGCATTTTTATAATAAAAATATACATACATAAAATTTGCCATTTTAAGTATAGAATTCAGCAACATTAAGTACAATCATAATGTTGTACAACCGTCCATTTCCAGGACTTCTTCTTTCCAAACAGAGATATTATCTCCATTGAACAATAATTCAATTCCTTCTATATTCTGTATTGGTAACTCATTCTACTTTCTCACCTTACGAATTTTGCTCATCTGGGTCAAATTCAGATTTATCCATTATTTTGTCTCACTTCACTTTGTGTAGAATTTATCAGAACGTCATTCTTTTTTATGGCTGAATAATATTCTATTTTACATATTTACAACCTTTATTTATTTATGTGTGTTGGATAGCTAGGTTATTTCTATTTTGGTACTACTGTGAATAATGCTACCGTTTACATTAGTGCACAGTATATGTTTGAGTGCCTGTTTTTAATTCTTTGGAGGTATATATCCGTGAGTGGAGTTGCTCAAAGAAAACTCTTAAAATGAAGCCTTGAAGGGCATTTACTATGGGGAGACTACAGCCTTTACTCTCATGTGACAGTACAGAACAATGTTTGTTTCTGTTTTCTTTAGGATATTTTTCATGAAGGAGCCCTGTAGTCAGCTAATAACTAGAGTGAGGCCCATTCCTGAATCTGCAGGCTGCACATCACTGCTGAACACACCAGTCCTTTGCTTATCCAACCTGAAGCAGTTGGCTTTCAAGACCAGAATGCATCGTTTTATTTTCATGCAGATTGAGATAACCATGGACACTTTCAGTGGTCAGCACATCCATTAAGAATGGAAATGGATTAAGTGAAGTAATCCAGGCCCAAAGAAACATACATTCCATGGTTTCCCTTAGTTGCAATAATTAGTCTATGTCTGAGACAAGTAGAAAAGGTCAGAGAAGATGAAGTTAAGCAAAATGAACCCCAATATAGGGACACAAGTGATTTTTTTCTTTCTTGCTATTGTTTCTAACATATTTATAAGCTACCATGTGATTTTTTTTGTTACTTTGTATGTCCCTCCCCCGCCGTATAACCCGTTTTCACTATATCTATATAACTTGGGGAGGGGAAGGGAAAAAGCAAATTGTTTAAATAGAGATACAGGTTGATCCATTGCAAAAATGAGATATACAAGACACTATATTGAAAAACGAACTTTACAATTTAGGCGGGGAGGGGGTGCTGTAGTGGAGGAGGTAGAAGGGAAGGGATGTTAGGGGAAAAACAAAGGAGGAGGCAACAATGCTTGATAAGAAATGTACTCATTACCTTTCTCATGTAACTGCAATCCCTCTGCATAGTATTTTCACAAGAAAAACTTACTAAAAAAAAGAAATGGAAGGACAAAGGGTAAACAAATGCAGCAATATTACTCATTATACACTAAGTTGAAAATGAACTATTCAACTTGTGGGTGGAGATGAGGGTAAATTTGGGAGAGAGCAAGGGAAGGGATGACATTGTCTGAAAAGAAGTGTACTCATTACCTGACTTATGGAACTATAACTCTTTTGTACACCACTTTTATAATAACAATTTAAAAAGGAAAGAAAAAAATAAAAACAAATTTTAAAAAAAGAATGGAAATGGAGTCAGGTGCCGGTGGCTCACACCTGTAATCCTAGCTACTCAGGAGGCTGAGATCTTAGGATCACAGTTTAAAGCCAGCCCAGGCAGGAAAGTCCAGGAGACTCTTATCTCCGATAAACTACCAGAAAACCGGAAGTGGTGCTGTGGTAGAGTGGTAGGCTTGAGCTAAAGAGCTGAGTAACAGCACCCAGGCCCAGAGTTCAAGCCCCACGACTGACCAAAAAAGAAAAAAAGCAGAAATGGTACACAGCAGAATGGCTGCCTCTTAATCTCCCCTCTTCCGGGTGTTGGAGTGCTGCTGTAGAATTCCCGAACTCTCCCTTCTAGGTTCTTAACAGAGCTGCCTTGCCCTGCTTGATTCTCAGATCTATTTCTTCAACAGTAAGTGTATGCTCCACAACTTTGTAAGTAGAATTATAATTAGCTAGTATTTCTACTCCTCAACATTTTATTCATCTTCAAGATTGGATGTGTCATTCTCCTTGTGTTTGGGATGAATGTGAAGAGAATGTAGTATTGCCTAGTGTAAATGAGCTTAGACTTTTGAGTCAGGCATTATATTCATTTCCTAGCTCTGCTATTCTAAGTATACCAAGTTAGGTGGCTTAAATGAAGAAAAACTTGTTTTCTCTGCATTCTGAATGCAGGAAGTATGAAATGAAGATGTTGGAAAGGTCATGCTCCCTCTTTGTCCCCTTAGGGTGCTATGCCCAGCCTCATGATCCTTCTGCTAACATTTCAAACCAGAGAACCAAGTCTTAAGCCAAATGAAGAAAGCCAAGAAATGCTCATATATATACACATACACACACACACACACACACACACACACACACACACACACTATGGAGATCCTCAATAGCTCAGCAGCTGGTGGTTCCCTGCCCCTCTAGAAGTAGAGGCAATGGTTGAGGGAATTGGAAAGAAGGATTATTTGATTATCTGTATAAGAAATGTCCTGTTGCTTTGAACAGCTTGGCAAACTTTTTTAAACCTATATTTTTCTACTGTATACGTTGATTTATCCTATCAAAAGAAAAGTGTGTTGTTGCTGTTGTTTTGAGGTTGAATCCAGGGTCTTTTGTAATCATTCTATCACTTGAGCCACATCCCTGACCTAGAAAAAAAAAGGCATTCTTTAAGAAAAAACACAACTATTATTATGTAGTTATGTAAAGAGGGTACAATTCTGTAACTCAGGTTATGAGTGCAAGGCATCTTGATTAATGTTATCCCGTCCTTCCTTCTCCCCCATTTTTCCTTCTCATCCCTACCCTCAAGGTACATTTGAATATACTGACTGCATTTGCTTTCCTTTCCTCCTTCCATTCATGTTCCCCTCTCATTACCCTCCACCCTAAGAGATATTTTTAAAAAGATTAGGCGCCATTTTTTATTTTTTAATAAGATTTTTATTGTGAAAATACTGTATAGAGGGGTTACAGTTACATGAACAAGGTAATGAGTACATTTCTTATCAAGCATTGTTGCCTCCTCCTTTGTTTTTCCCCTACCATCTCTTCCCTCCCACCTCCACAACTATACTCCCCCCCACCTAAATTGTAAAGTTCATTTTTCAACAGTGTCTTGTACATATTGTTACAGTGGGTCAACCTGTATTCCTATTTAAACATTTTGGTTTTTTCCTTCCCTTCCCCAAATTATAACAACATCAGATACAGTGAAAACAGGGGTTATACCATGGGGGAGGGACATACAAAGCAACAAAAAAATCATAAGGTACCTTATTAGAAACAATAGCAAGAAAGATAAAAACCACTTGTGTCTCTGTCCTGGGGTTCATTTTGCTTCATCTTATCTGGTCATATGTACATAGCTTTTGACCTTTTCTAGTTGTCCCAGACATATACTAGTTATTGCAAATAAGGGAAACCATGGGACCTATTTTTCTCTGGGCCTGGCTTACTTCACTTAATATAATTTTTTCCAGGTCTTTCCATTTCCAAACAAATAGGGTGATGTCATACTTTCTGATGGCTTTTCTGTATGCCTACAATGAGAAGAGCATGGCTGAAATCACGAAAGCAACTGCTTTTGTAATAGCCCCACAAAAAATAAAATACCTAGGAATTAACTAAAGAAGTGAAGGACCTCACCATGAAAACTTTAAAAACCTGAAAAAGAAAATCAAAGTAGGACTTAGAAAGTGGGAAAACCTCCCATGCTCCTGGATTGGGAGGATCAACATCGTGAAAATGGCAATACTTCCCAAGGCTATCTACAAATTCAATGTGATACCTATCAATATTCCAACCTCATTCTTCAAGGAAATAGAAGAGGCAATCAATAAAAGACCCCAAATAGCAAAAACAATCCTTAACAGAAAGAACAGTGCTGGAGAAATATCAATACCAAATTTCAAACTCTACTACAAAGCCATAGTAAATAAAACAGCTTGGTACTGGCACAAGAAGAGACCTCAGGACCAATGGAATAGAATTGAAAACCCAGAAATGAACCCACAGACTTATAGCCATCTAATCTGTGATAAGGGAGCTAAAAAAATAGAATGGAAGAAAGATAGCTTCTTCAGTAAATGGTGCTGACAAAATTGGTTAATCATCTATAAAGAACTAAAGCTAGATCCTTAAATATCACCCTGTACCAGAATAACTCCAAATAGATCAAAGACCTCGGAGTCAAAGCAGACACCCTGAAAACATTACAGGATGGAATAGGAGAAACCCTAGGTCTCCTTGGCACGGGCAGAAATTTTCTTAATAGAGACCCAGGAACACAACAAATCAAAGAAAGGTTGGACAAATGGGGTTGCATGAAGCTGCAGATCTTCTGAATGGCAAAGGACGTAGCAAACAAGATCAATAGAAAGCCCATGGATTGGGAGAAGATCTTCACTAGCCATACAATGGACAAGGGTCTCATATCTAAAATATACTTGGAACTAAAAAAATTAAATCCCTCAACAACACATCCTCAAAGAAACAACTGCCTGATAAACAAGTGGGCTAAAGCCTTAAAGAGAAACTTCTCTGAAGAGGAAATTAGAATGGCCAATAGACACATGAAGAAATGCTCAATCTCTCTAGCCATAAAAGAAATGCAAATCAAAACAATATTGAGATTCCACCTCACCCCAGTTTGAATGGCTAGAATCAAGAACTCTAATAACAACAAATGCTGGAGGGGATGTGGCCAGAAGGGAACCCTGCATTGATGGTGGGAGTGTAAACTTGTTCAACCACTTTGGAAAGCAGTATGGAGGTTCCTCAAAAGACTCCACAGAGAACTCCCCTATGACCCAACAATCCCACTTTTGGGCATTTACCCAAATGACCGCAAACAAGACCATACTAAAGCTACCAGCACAACTATGTTTATTGCAGCATTATTTACCATAGCTAAGATACGGAACCAACCCAGATGCCCCTCAGTAGATGAACGGATCAAGAAAATGTGATATATATATATATATATATATATATCACATTTTCTTGATCCGTTCATCTATGTATACCTGCCAACAATTCGTCATAATGAATAAATCAAGCCCATATCACCATGAAACTTTAAAATACTTAATATAAACCCATGATACTGCATGATTCTGGAGAAGAAAATGTCATATACAAAGGACCAGGCATCTAAATAGCTTTAGACTTTCAAACAACAATAACAAAACTAGAAACAAAGGTGTGTAATACTGCCAATTTTTGACAGAAAATATCATAGTAGTAATACTCAGCAACTACCAGTTGTTTGTGAGAAGAATTAAAAATAATTGACATGATATTTCCAAGGTCTTATCTCCCATGTAAACTTTTGTTCAAAGATATGGTAAGATTGCTTTCTAAAATAAGGAGGTAAATCCTGGAATCTGTCATCAGGGCAGTG
Organism: Dipodomys spectabilis; assembly: GCF_019054845.1. Taxonomy (NCBI): domain Eukaryota; kingdom Metazoa; phylum Chordata; class Mammalia; order Rodentia; family Heteromyidae; genus Dipodomys; species Dipodomys spectabilis. The sequence continues at coordinate 14,150,475 of NW_024870824.1, forward strand.
ACAGAGGAAATCCCAGAAAGACAGTGGTGTGGCCCTAGGCTGAACAGCTGGAACTGGAGTAACTCAAAGGATTCTGGAAGAGACATTTGCAGGAAAAGGACAATGTTTCTAATGCCTCTGAATGAGATGAAGGGATTGAACAACTAGAAACAAAGAGTTCAGGACTGAATTAGGTTAAAAAGATACATATAACTAAGCACATGTGTCAACAAGACAATTATTAACCCCAGGGAAAATGAAAATGATACAAGAAGAGAACAATCAACAAACTAATCAGAGTGAATAACCTGACACAGCTGAGTGGACCAAATGGTAAATATGAAATGGGCTCTAATGGTAATTAGCATGCAAAACCAAGTACATTGAAGAGATGGGAATGCACTGGGATTAAAACCTGAACATCAAGGAAGTGCACTAATCCTCATTGCCCATCTTGAAATCTAGTAATTCATGTCTAAAATGGAAAAGAAAGGACATTAATTCATACTATATAAAGACATGGCAACACCAGGATGCTTTTTGCCACCTCTCTCTCTCTCTCTCTCTCTCTCTCTCTCTCTCTGTTTTTCTCTGTCTCTCTCTTTCTTGTGTTTATATGTGCTGTTAATAGGGTTTGAACTCAGAGCCTGGAGGGTGTCTGTCCCTTAGCTTTTCACTCAAAGCTAGTGCTCTACTACTTAAGTCAAAGCTTCACTTCTAGAACTTTTTTGGTTAATTAAGAGTTTTACCAACATTCTTGTCTAGACTAGCTTTGAACCATGATCCTCAGACCTCAACCTCCTGAGTAGCTAAAATTATAGGTGTGAACCACAGGTACTCAGCTATTTTATGCTTTTTTAAAATAAAATATTTTAATGATATATAGTATATTTAATAATACATAGTATATGTTTTAGTAATATATAGTAAAACTATATATATAACGATATAGATAATTGAGATAAAAGTAAAGATGTTTAAAAGATGAAAATAGATTAAAAATAAGAATTATAGTTATCTTAAGGTGGTTTTATTTTATTTCTTTCTGATTTTCTGTATTTTTAATCCCAAGGTAATATTAGGGATTTTTATTTATAAAAATTACCCTCAATGTAAACAAGGTTTTAGAAGCTGAGAAAGACTAGATGAATTTCTTAATGGCACAATTGTTTGTTCTAGGATTCTGGTACAAAACTTCATTAACTCAAATCACTTTTATCTTTCATCAAATCATTCTATTTTTATTTAAAAATTCAAGAAACAAAACAGTTTGTTTTCAAGCATTGTGCTCCATGTCTGCAATCCTGGATAAGAGGGAGATCAAAGTTGGAGTATTGTGGCCTGAGGTGAGCAAAAATATGATCCTATTTGAAAATTATCTAAAGCAAGAAGGTCCAGGAGTATGTATTAAGTGGTAAAGCACTTGCCTAGTAAGCATGAGGACTTGAGTTCAAATGTCAGCACTACAAACAAACAAAAACAAGTCATAACTCACCATTCCCATAGATACTCATACACATGAACACTTGCATGTATTTGTTTGTTTCTTTGTCTCTCTCTATATATTGATTTACACTTATATGCCTCAGAAAGCTGAGAATCTGGATTCCAAAAATACATGTGCTATAGCAAAAGTAAAATAAAAAAAAAACGAGGAAAGGTATTTAATGATTGCAATTTTGTTTTGGATTGTGGAGTGAGTTGGTTTACAGAGATCCATGAATCATCCTTGTCCTTGGCAGGTATAAACTCCTGAAAATAGGGTTGGTCTCACAGTCCTGGGTTCTGTGCTCTGTCAGTGTCACAGACATCCAGGTGTTGGTGGATGTCTGCTTACTTGCCTTGCTAGCAAAGCTGGGACTCTGGGGGCCTGGCTTCCCCGTGATTATCTGTAAGGGAGCTTTTCTTCATATTTGGCCCCATTGGGGAGCTCAGCATCAGAGCTAGAACATTCATCTAATTTAATAAAACTGTGAAATTGATCTGAAGAATTGTTTTTTTCTTAACCAGTGACTGGGTTTTGTTGCTGATTTCATCTCTGTTTGGCAGACTGTAATTTCATGTTAATCCCTTCCCGTTGCCATAGTGAGATACGAATACTCCTGCTGTTGATTGTCCTTCAGTTGCTGTAGATTTTCCTCTTTATCTTCACCCAGTAGACTTGTGGTTGTGGACTAAATGGAGTAGAAAATGGCCACTATAAATGCTTCTGAGCTCAAAGAATGAGTAAGTCAATCTTGGAGATTTAAGATGGAAATCGAATGCCTCCAGAGAAATCTGAAGTTGTAATTGTAGGATAACTTTCAAATGGAGATTTTATCAACTATCTCCTTCAGAAGTGTTGAAGTAGTAGGTATTGATAAGATGTTTCTTAGGGGGTTTATACTGGAAATAGTTGCATATTAAGGAATCATCTTGAGGCAATACATCATTTTTCTTCCCCAAAGCCATGTGAATTCCATGAAGCCTTGCTAGTGGCATTTCATTTCCTCTTGTTTTAATTATTATGTATCACTTGTATTATGTAGCTGCCATGTGGCCAAAATGCTTCTAGGTGATGTGGATACAGTAGATGAGGGAAACACCCAGTGTCTGCCTTCCTGTTCTTGGCCCTGTTTGTCCCATGTGAAGTTGAAACATCAGTTAGCCTAATATTTTATTTCTTTTTTAATTAATTAATTAATTTTTTATTGTGAAAATACTGTACAGAGGGGTTACAATTACATGGGCAAGATAATGAGCACATTTCTTATCAAGCATTGTAGCTTCCTCCTTTGTTTCCCCTTCCCATCCCTTCCCATCCTCCCCCTGCTAGCCTAATATTTTAGGAAGGAGGAAAGTATTCTGGGTTGCCCCCAAGGTTGACTTATTACCAGATAATAATGTTAATAATACTACCAAAGGCATAATAATAAGAAAAATAATACATAGGTATTGAGCTTCCAGCCCAATAAATACTTTATAAGCACCATGTTGATAACCTCGCAATAACCTTGGGGACTATACTATATTAGGTGAAAATCTTACAGAGGAGTAAATTGAAACTGAAAAATGTTAAATCATTTACTTGAAGTTTACAACTAGTAAGTAGTTCAACCAATTTGGAGCCACACAAAATAAGGTTCAAATTCAAGGTCCAATCCTGGCGGGATTTCACTTTTCTGATTCTACATAACTCATGTATAAAATACTAGAGTTGTTTTTATGACTTGATGATTGTTGGCAAGAATTACATAAGATGATGTACATGAAGGTGTCTGCACTGCGTACCTATGCATGTATATACTTACTTGACATGATCATAATCTTGAACCATGATCTGAGATGTGAGGCAGTGTAAACAATAGAGATACATTATTAATCATTGTAGATTGGCATAATTATTATTTTTTTTGTCATGGAGCTTGAACTCTGAGACTGGGCACTATCCCTCAGCTCTTCAGCTCAGTGCTAATGTTCTTGAGCTACAGCATCATGGTTTTCTGGTGGTTTATTGGAGATAAGAGTCTCCTGGATTTTCCTGCCTAGGCTGGCTTTGAACTGCGATCCTCAGATCTTAGCCTCCTAAGTAGGATTACAGGCGTGAGCCACCAGTGCCTGGTGATTATTAATTATTTTAAGACTCAAAGGGACAGGACAACAAGGAAGGGGAGGTTTATGGCAATTAATATAATTGGCACATACCTATTAAAGATACTTCACTTTATGCGAGGTTTTATGTTACTCCTTGTGTGCATGCCCCTTGCTTGACTTTGCCTTGGCCATCTGGTGAACTCTTACCCAATTTGCAAGGCCCAGCTAAAATGAAACCCCTCCTTGAAGCTTTGAATTTTAAAGTAGGTAGTGAGTTCTTCTACCTTAGAAGAATTTATGTGATTTTGATGGTTGAATATATTTGGGAATCACTTTAGGGTCATTATTGTGGTTCTTAAGATAAATACATATTTTTCAATTATTTATGTATATACTTAATCTCTTTCCTTGGGAAATTATCTGTAAGATACAATAATATCTAGGCTTTTAACTCATCCCCCAAATCCCATGCAATAGGAATTTAATACCTAGTTTTATATGCTGATATGCCTCTGGTGCCTATATTATACTTCTACACATCTAAGGCCATAGTTAATGATCATAATTCATGATCACATTTGTGTCTATTAGTATTTACAGGTATAGGCATGGTTTAGGCATTTCCATGTATATTATCTTATTCAATCCTTGTCAAAATAGCAGAAGTGCTCTTTGAAGATGATGCCTTTGGGAGTAATTGGGAGTAGATAAGGCCATTCGCATGGGGCCTTCTTCTTAGGAGTGGAGGCTTTTAAGCAGAGGAAGAGAGGTTTGAGTTGACATATTTGCTCTCTTTTGCTCTCTTTTTGAAGTCTTCACCAGCTGTCAGCACTGTGCTCCTATACTTCTAAGACTTTGAACCATGAGCTAAATAAACCTTCCTTCTCTTCTTCTGATTCCCCCTCTTCTTCTCCCTTTCTCTCCCCCTCCTCCTCAAGGTGTGAGGGATACTAGGGCCTAAACTCAGAGCCTTGGCCTCTTGTTTAGCTCTTTAGTTCACAGCTGACACTCTACCATTTGAGCCATAGCTCTACTTCTGGTTTTTGTTGTTGCAGATTTTTCAGGTAGTTAATTGGAGATGAGAATCTCATGGACTTTCCTGCCCGGGCTGGCTTCAAACCACCATCCTCTGGTCTCAACTTCCTGAATAGCTAGGATTATAGGTATGAGTCACCAGCCTCTGACAAACTTTCATTCTTTATAAATTACCTACCTGCCTCAGGTAGTTTGTTTTAGCCAAAAGAAACAAACTAAGAGATTAACTGGGGAATAATAGCAAGAGAATTATAGGGAAAAAAATGAGAGTTTTTCAACATTTCGCTGAGGGTTTTTTAAAAATTATCATTAAGTAGTTGTACAAACGGGTTTTTACAGTGCCTCTTGATCAATGTCATCCCATTCATCATTCTCCCCCATCTTTTCACCCATCCCTTCAAGTTTCCCACGTTCAGTAATCCTGTTCTCTAGTATACTTGGCTGTATTCTCATGGATGAGGCTGGCTTTCTCTGTTCTATCTTCTCATTGTACTCTGATCTTTACCCAGTAGTGCTGCTTGCATGGCTTTGAACTTGAATCTGTTTTACTTTTTTAAGTAAAACAAAAAAAGAAGAATTGTTATAAGGATTTGAAGATAACAAGCATAATCCAAATAAGCCCTAGATGGAACTTGAACCAGACACTTCAGTGCCATGAGTATTTACTCCTTATCTCACGAGTCTATTTTATTTCCTCTGCTAACTTTATCTTTTGGCCCGCTGGTCTCCTTTTTCTAAGCTCAGCAAATGGTTTTCACATTCCAGAAGCTTTGCAACACAGGAAGAATCATGCATTTTCAGATCAAATAATCCAATGTAAGGATGCAGATTGGAATGGCTTGAGTCACAGTCTCACTTCCAGACCCAAGCTTCTGGTGAGAGTGTAGAATATGGTAGGTGGTTGGTAGGACTTGGGTCATGAGTCAGGGTCCATAAAACCCCTGCTAATAATATGAACATTGTTAGCTCTGTACAGCCTGTCTTGCTTGGGCAAAAGAAAGGAGATCACAGTTGATTACCTGTGTGGAACCGACGCAGCGAAAGACAGTGGTAGAGGGCAGGTATGGCATTCACCTAAACAGGACTTTACCACACTGCCATGGGCTGCAGTTTATTTGGGTAATAGTAACATTTCATTAGAGTTGATGAAAAATTGGAATATTTAAGTGACATGCTTAAAATGATGTAGGATGCCTTGTGTGTGCATATGCGTGTGTGTGTGTGTGTGTGTGTGTGTGTGTTGGTAGTGGGGCTTGAACTCAGGCTGGGCCTGGCACTGTCCCTGAGTTTTTGTGCTTAAAGCTGGTGCTCTTCCACTTGATCCATAGCTCTACTATTGGCTTTTTGGTGGCTCATTGGAGATAAGAGTCTCATGAACTTTCTTGCCCAGGGCAATTTTAGATCTCAGCCTTGTGAGGAGTTAGGTGTGAGCCTCAGTATCTGGCTAAGATTGGATATCTTTGTTTGAGTTTTGGATATTAGTAATGAGTCTTTTGTCCTCTTAGACTCTAGGCCTTGTGTAGGCAGGTGACCGCTCTTGATCGCTAGGCCTACCACCATGCCTGGCTATTATTGTAACTGTGGGATGTCAGTGAATGCAGGCTGAGTATAATAAGCAATGTCTGAAAGTACCTGTGCTATACTTACGGTCCTATGCTATTTTGGGAAAAGGAAATCAAGGACTTTGGCATGGAGAGCAGACGTGGGACTTCTGGTCAGCTGAGTAGATACAATTTTCATGTTGAATGACTTCACCTTTAGAGAGGCATAGTCCTAAGCAGTGTCATATTTAAGCAGAAGAGTCACATAACAAATTATCACAGAAAAGACAGGCGAAACCTGATTCATCCTCTCCCTCCCCATCTCTGCTCTGGGGAATTTATCTTTTTTTGGTACATTGAAGTTAATCAGAGTGACTGGTTTAATCTGCTAGAAACTAGGGCCTCATAGCATCTGCATTCAACATTGCACTTTATAAGCCTAAAATTCACTGAAAAGTTATTCACATAACTGAGATATAGAGGTCCTACTTAAAGAGGATAGTCTTCTCAAGCACCCCAAAACATGTACCTCTTAGCAGTCACATTGGCATAAGTCCATACAAGATCTTGGTCAATTATTGTTTTTAGCTTTTATTTTAAGCAGTAGTAGAAGGAATTTCTGATGACTTTGGAACTTAGAATTTTTGCTATTCTGGGGCTGGGAAGGTGGCTCAGTGGTAGAGCACTTGCCTTGCATGCCTGAGGCCCTAGGTTCGATTCCTCAGCACCACATAAGCAAAAAGAAAAAAGCCGGAAGTGGCGCTGTGGCTCAAGTGGTAGAGTGCTAGCCTAGAGCTGAAGAGCTAAGGGACAGCACCCAAGCCCAGAGTTCAGGCCCCACAACCGGACCCAAAAAAGAAAAAAGAATTTTTGCTATTCTGTGTGTTCTGGATCAATAATTTATTCTAAGGATATACTGGATAAATAAATCTTCTTTTTTAACTATTACAATTTTAGCATCATTAAGTATTAATATAGAGGGAGAAAGGGGTTTTATAAAGAAAAATATTTACCACAATAAAAATTCATGGCAACATTTTTTAATTTTTAAATTCAAGATTGTGTTTAACGATCTTTAAATAAAGATCGTTATAAAGATCTACAGGGGCAAAAACCCAAAGATTGATAAATTTGACTATATAAAATATAACACTTCTTCACTATTAAAATGTCCTTAAGCCAAAAACTAACTGGATAGCCTGGAAAAAATATTCCTGAAATGTACTAAAGAGAAAATTAATTTACTTAATATTTTAATTGTATCTGAAAAATCAAAAGGCTAATGACTCATTAAAATAAGGAATATGATAAAGTTGCAGCCTTTTTCTAAAAAAATATATGCATGGATGCAGCTTTACTTGTTATGAAAGACATGTAAGATAAATAAATAATTCAGTTATTCCCACTTGTCAGACCAAGTCCAATTGATGGAATGTTGTGTAATGTTGGCAGGGTATGAGGCAGGAAGTCATTCCTACACATCATTGGTATGGAGGAGATTGAGTTTGTACCCAGCGTTGTCATCTTTGGAGAACTACTGATGCTACATGTTGCAGAAGAAATTTGCATGTGCTTTGGATTGCAGTTATATTTCTATTGATTTCATTTAAAAGCCTATCCACAAAAGCCCATGAAGGATTTGAAGTGATATTCCCAGCATTCAAAGAAAATTAAACCATCTTTCAAAACTCATCAGTTAGTGATACATTGGAAGATATAAGAGTTGTTTAAAATAAATAGGTCTACACATGATATCATGAATGGAGACAAAAGAGTTATATAGTAATACTAAATCTTAGCAATTAACATATATGTTCTTGCTATAGAAAAAGACATACACATATGCAGAGGAAAAAGCATCTATCAAAAGACATACAAAAACTTGTCAAATAGTTGTTGCTTTATGAAACCAGAAATAAAAATTTGGCATGGAAAGAAGGTCTAATTTTCATAGGACAATTTTACTTAATAATGGCAAACATTGTACTTATGGATGACAGCGTCTCATCTTGGAAGCCACGTGCATGTTAGGCTTAATTGGTTCTGTTTTCCAGCAGGGGCATTGTGATTTGGAAAGCCTGAGTAACTTGTCCAGGGTCACACAGCTGGTGTCCTTGTTCCTGCATCAATGGAAAGATTTACATAAACAACAAGATGTGCTCTTCTCAATAGATTCCCATATGTTCATGATTTGCTACTTACTAAGGCTGGATTCAATTTTTTTTTAGGAAACAATAAATATGCTTTCAACTATTTTTAGTTCAAAACAGGAATGTGGACTTTCAGCTATACCTTCCAGAATGTTCTCCAAATTCCAGAGTGTTATTCCCAATGCTAAGATTTTTTTTTTTCCTTCTTTGACACTGTTTGTCATACAGAATGTTGAGCCTGGGAGATGGAAAGGATCAGAAAAGTAACATTGTTGGATCTCAGAACCAACTCAAGGATTAGGGAAAGACTTGGAAGAGCCTGCTTGACTCCTACAATTCTAAAACAAGAGAGGAAGAAATTCCAATGGAATATCCTCTGATTCTGTGGGTGGGAAGGGTAGATGCAGGGGAGGAATGGCATTAAGAAAGTGCAGGTATGGCTCAAATGGTAGAGCACCAGCCTTGAGTAAAAGGTAGAGTGCAAGGTCCTCTGTTCAGGCGATGGTGTGCAAACGCACGCACGTGCATGCACACGCGCGCGCGCACACACACACACACACACACACACACACACAGCATCCAGAAAGAGTACATTACATTGACTATACCAGCAGTGGTTAAGAGATTGGGCTGCAAAGCAGAGAGACAAAACCTATGTGTCTGGAATACTAGTGGATTTCTGCCAGCAAAATAACCCACACATTTCTGAATTAGTCTCTGTCACTTTGATACTGTCTGAGCTTTTGAAGTTTGTAATTAGTCATTCTATTGTTGGATATTTAAGAGGGATTGTCTAGATTGAATAAGAGCTTCTCTTCCTGTTACTTTTAATTGGTCACTGGTTTGTTGACTGGACATACGGGCATACATAAGACAACTTTATATCCTAACATAAAATGTTAGACCCCACATTTTTTTTTCTGATACCTGACATTTAGCAGAACATATTAATTATATTAAACATAATTACATTACATCTTTATCATTTTAATTAAAGCTTAGCTTTTCCTTGTTAAAAGTCAACTCTTGAAAACTTCATGCTTTTTAGATACTATGCTTGATGATTCAATAAGTCATGATATTCTATACTAGGCTGCTAATGGGAAAAAAAAATCAGTGAATTATACTGTATTTGCTCAAAGAAAATCTTGAACTTACAAATAAATCTTGGTCAATGTTTTTATATACTCCCAATAGTAAATAATATACAGCTTAGACTCATAAAGACTGTGAAGAAGTAATTGCTTCAACCATTTCAGTATGCAACTAAAAAATGCCCAGAAATATTTGGTAAGTTATTTTGATCACAACTCAAAGTAATCACTATGATCTATGACTTCCTGTGTCTGAGTCAGGAAGGTTTGTAGGTTGCAGGGAGACCAGGAAAAGAATATACATTATATGTCCTCATGGAGAAACTGTACTGTAGTAAATTAAACTCAGAGTTCAAGGAGTTTGGGAAGACTGCCAGTACTTTCTGGGTAATTCTCATCTTATCTAGGGAAAGGGAGTTGGATTACAGATGGGGAAATGGAAATTCTGTTTTGTGTTCTATTTTCAATCTTAAAGTTATATTGTTATATCGAATCCAAATCTGAGTTATTGGAAAAATGCACTTTACATGATTTGAGTAGATTTCACACTAGAAACAATGATTTGAAAATTCAGATCTGGAAGTAATAAAGAAGTCATATTAGAAAAATTTCTGAGCTTCAGAAAACTAAGAAAAACATTCAGTGGTCCATTCCTATCTCTTATTTTCCTTCAGGAGATGGTAAGGCAATTATTGTTGGTATAAAAGACTAAGTCTTTAAATGAGAGGCTTTTCTTGTTTTTTCAATATTTTCAGGATAAGCTTTAAATTATTTAAGTTGGGATGTACTTCTCTAAATCATTATTCCAAGACAAGACTCAAAGTCAAACAATTTCTCAAGATTATGAGGGCATAATTACTTCATTTTAGAGCTTCTACCGACTCTGTCCTTCTTAGCATTCAACAGGATTTTTAATTTTCCATTTATTGTCATGACTAATTGGTGAGTCTTTTTATTTGTAGAACCTCATGAGACTAAGACTTCATAGAGATGTTTTATTCTTACTCTACTATTATTATCGTCTCTCCATAACTAAGCATTGTGACTAAATAAGTAACAAATGTTCAATAAGCCCTGTGTGTGTGTGTGTATATAGGAGGGAGGGGAGGGAGAGAGAGGGAAGGAGTAATTAAGTAACAAATGTTTAATAAGTCCTGTGTGTGTATGTATGAGAGACAGAGAGACAGAAAGACAGAGAGACAGAGACAGAGAGGGAGTGTGTGTGTGTGTGTGTGTGTGTGTGTGTGTGTGTGTGTGTGCGTGCGCGCGCGCATATCAGCATTAGGGTTTAAATTCAGGGTGTCTCGTTCTTGTTTAGCTTTCTTAAGGCTGATGCCCTACCCCTTGAGTGAGCCACATCTCCAGTTTCTCGATGAGTCATTACAGGATGACTAAATTGTTGGGGTATTTGTGCGTGTGAGGTGTGTGTGCGCGCGTGTGTATATTCAGACTTGCTATCACCTAGCTTTCTCAGTCAAGGCTACTGCTCTATCATTTGAGCCACAGCTCCACTTCTGGCTTTTTGGTAGTTAATTAGAAATTTGAGTCTCAGGGACTTTCCTGCCTAGACTGGTTTTGAACTGCAATCCTCAGAGGTAATTACACTACTTATTATGCTACTGAGTGGCTAGGATTACCGAAGTGAGCCACGGGAACCCGGCTAAATTGATAAATTAAGGTAGCTAGGCATGCTGTTTTAAACATGGCCCTGCCGTTCAGTCCATTCTTTACTATGGTTGGAGCAGTTCTTTATACTGATGACGTTCTTCTTTTTGTTGTTTTTCCAGTCAACTTTGACCACTTTGAGATTTTGCGAGCCATTGGAAAAGGCAGCTTTGGGAAGGTGAGAATGGGCTAGATCAGAGTTATGTGGCTGGGGGATCCAAGTCTGTGAAAACGTTCAGCTTATTGAGAAAGTAGGACCCAAGGGAAAATCACTTAAAAATGTTTTTCTAATACACATGTATAAAACTGTCACCGCAAACTGAGAACAGTGTGTGAAAAAGTAGCTACATAATGAACCCTACACTGTACTTAGAATCATTTCATTCAGCCCAAAGTTACTCTCATTAGAGCTTGAGAGCTTCCTATTACCTTAAAACAAATTCAGATTTCAGAATTATGTTCAAATTTCTCCAATAACATTTGTCACCACGAGAGTGGGAAAGGAGCTACCTCATTATTTCTATTTCCCCAATTGTACCATGTTTTTATTTTTAAAAACCTACCATGAATAATAGACCTTGCATGACTGTTTAATTTATCATGTGCCATATATAAGAGAAAACGACATTTCCTACCTCATAATCAAACTTGTATTTAATTTATGGTTTGAGTCTCTAAAAGAATTTCAACGTTATAGACACCATATTTGGTATACTCTTATGTCTGGAGTCCCTCATTTTGTCCCTTAGCCACTAAATCAGAATTAAGAGTATTTGTCATTGTTGTTAGTGTAAGAGGCCTACTATGGAGACAGATTAAATATTGTCTGTTTAAAAAATCCTAGAACTTATTTATTTATTGTGACAGTCCTGGGGTTTGAACTCAAGGTCTAGGTATCTTTCCTGAGAGTTTTTTGCTCCGGGCTAGTACTACGTCACTTGAGCCACAGTTTCATTTCTGGCTCTTTGGTGGTTGGATATGAGAAAAGAGTCTCACAGACTTTTCTTTTTTTTTTTTTTTTTGGGTCCGGTCGTGGGGCCTGAACTCTGGGCCTGAGCGCTGTCCCTCAGCTCTTCAGCTCAAGGCTAGCGCTCTACCATTTGAGCCACAGCGCCACTTCCGGCTTTTTTCTTTTTGCTTATGTGGTGCTGAGGAATCGAACCCAGGGCCTCAGGCATGCAAGGCAAGCGCTCTATCACTGAGCCACCTTCCCAGCCTCTCACAGACTTTTCTTTCCCCATCTGGCTTTGAACCACGACCCTCAGATCTCAGCCTCTTGGTTAGCTAGGATCACAGGCACAGCTACTGGCACATTTTATTTTATTTATTTATTTTTAAACACAGGCAAACTTGTTTAAGAAAGTTGAGGTTCAAGAATTGACCTCGGGCCTGAGGAGAATAGGACAATTTTACTCTGAAATCAGAGCTAAGTAGGAACTTTAACATCTGAGAATATGCAAGTTATGAGAGACATCTCAGCCATGCTGAAGAGTATTTTGTCTCTCTCAGAGCTACGATCTGTTGTCTCCTTAATCGCTTCCTGGTTTGTGTTTGCCTCCTCAGGTTTGCATTGTACAGAAGAACGACACCAAGAAGATGTACGCCATGAAGTACATGAACAAACAGAAGTGCGTGGAGCGCAATGAAGTGAGGAACGTGTTCAAGGAGCTGCAAATCATGCAAGGATTGGAACACCCTTTCCTGGTGAATTTGTGGTAAGCAGCTTGGTGAGAGTTCTGTAGGGAAGTGCCCATGTCTTCCCTCCTGACCCCCATTACAGCTGGCTGTCTGAGTCCTGGTTTGCAACTGGATACAATCCTCCTTGGGATCTCCTTGGTTTTTTGCTCTTCTTGATGTCTTTTGATTTTTTTAATGAGAGAAAAGCCTTAATTCTTCTTTCCTTATTGTATGCTGGAGATGGAATCTAGGATCTTCTGCGTGCTAATCAAGTGCTCTGCCAAAAGTTTGGTTTGTTGTCCAAAATAAGTACTCCTAGGCTCAGTTTTCTCAAGTGCCCTTCCTTGTTCTTGAGGCTAATATTCCCTCCCTCCCTCCCTTCTTCCCTCCCTTCTTCCCTCCCTCCCTCCTTCCCTCCCTCCTTCTCTCCTTCCCTCCCTCCCTCCTCCTTCCCTCCTCCCTCTTTTCTTTTCCTTCCTTCCTTCCTTCCTTCCTTCTTTTCTTCCTTCTCTCTTCCTTTGTTTTTATTTTTTGTGCTAGTACTGTGGCTTGAACTCACAGCCAGAGTTCTGTCCTTGAGTACTTTTTCATTCAAAGCTGGCACTTTACCACTTGAGCCACAGCTCCACTTCTAGCTTTTTGGTAGTTCATTAGAAGTAAGAATCTCAAGGACTTTCTTACCCAGGCTGGCTTCAAACCTCAATCCTCAGATCTCAGACACCCAAGTACCTAGGATTTCAGGTGTGAGCCACTGACACCTGGTTTATTTCTTTAGTTTTCATATCGTTTTTAAAATTATCTTTAAGTAGTTTTATAGAGGAGTTTCAATTCAACCTGTCAGTTTATGAGACAGTGCATCTTGATCAATGCCAGCCAATACTTTTTCAAGCCTTGTAATTAAGTAAATTGACAAGAAATGGATTCAGATGTCTTATCGCTCACACTTAGTTTTTCTCATGAACCTTGCAACAGGAACTTTGGTGACAAACGATGATCTCAATGGTCATCATGAAATTGAGCTTTCAATCTTGAACAACTCTTTTCTCCTCAAAATAATTGGTAGTAAAACTGGTTTATTTGCACTGTACTTGGTAAACTGCTATTGATATATGTGACCTGAAAAAAGAATAGGGGCTAACTTTCTCATCCAATGGGCTTGAAAAGAGCTGAAGCTAATTTATGTTCTCTGGCTAAACGTTTAACTATCTATGATCTGTTCTCAAAACGATTACCATACCCCAAGATTTGGAAAGTGATGAAAAGCTAGCAGTATCTGTTACCTCTGCTTTTCTTGAGGCCATTTATGTTTCTCTCTCATCTTGCTCTACTTTTTATATGCATCCATTATGTTAAGAGCTGGTTCTTAAAGCTAATTTAGCATGACTGTTATTTAAATATGCATACCAAGCAGTTTTTACTTACCAGTAAAGGCAAAGGAAAAAAAAGTCTTTATCCAAAGAATGCTAATGGAAAAATAATTGAGATTTCAGTGTATGTTTAGTACAATCTTTCAGAAGAATCAGTGCATAAAACTTGCCTCCATCTGTCTTCAACTAATACAGTTCATTTAATATACAATTTGCTCAAAGCCTATATGCCACCACTGGAAAATAAAATGGCTCTGTGAGACTTGGAAATAGATCTATTGCAATTTGTGCACTACTTAGACAAGGGGAGAGTCTGATTTTGACTCAGCATTTTACAAGAGCTTATTCAAACTGCTGCTATGTAAAAAGAAAAAAAGTGGAGGTCTTCTCCTCCGCACCCTTAGAATGACAAGGTACTATCACCACAGCCTCCATTTATTCAGAGTTGTATCTTCCTTCTTTAAAAGCTCAGCAGACTCATTGCCTTTTCTAAAAGCTCTAAACTCTTCATAAGGACACACGTGAAATTGTGTCCTTGGTATTTCTGTCATTGCTCCAAAGCCAAAGTAGATTTCGTTGAAACCGTGTGTTTGTAACACGTGGAAGCACGGTATTTAAAACTGGGTGGAGTTTAAAGCTTTTTCATTTGAGTATAGGATAGTTTGCTTCAGCAATCTTTTAGATATGGGCAATCATATTTATCTAAAAGTTAGGCTGTTAAAAACCACACCTCTTTATATTTAATATAGAAAAGATTTGCCTATTTCAGGAAGAAAAATGTGTCTAAGTAATTGCTTTTAATGTTATTTTATACTATGAGTAACAAAATATATTTAGAATAAAAATTTGTTATTTGAAAATTTGGTGTCATTTCTGACAGTGTTCTGCTGTGCATACATGCTGACCTGGTGATATAAATATGACATAAATATAGATCTAGATCTAGACATATGGATAGGTAGATGACACATAGATTAATAATAGAAAGATAATAGGTAATAAATAGATAATAGGTAGGTAGTTAGATGAATGTTTGTTCTCTGTAGGTGCATATGGTATGTGTGTACACAGTGGTGTCTGTATATAGCATGTATGCATATGGTGTGTATATGGAGCAAATGTACATGGTTCTTTCTTTGTTCTCACTTCTCACACTGAAACTCACAGTGGAGCCCTGACCACCCTGATGCAGATCGAGGAGTATCAGACCCTTCCCCACACACATTCCAGCAGCAACCTTAGGA
This sequence comes from Dipodomys spectabilis, assembly GCF_019054845.1. Taxonomy (NCBI): domain Eukaryota; kingdom Metazoa; phylum Chordata; class Mammalia; order Rodentia; family Heteromyidae; genus Dipodomys; species Dipodomys spectabilis. The sequence continues at coordinate 14,165,800 of NW_024870824.1, forward strand.
ACTGGAAACTATTGGGAGAGGACATTCTCCCAAGTACAACAGATACAATTTGTCTTTTGAACTTTGAGACAAAAATCTTTACAGAGCATATATATTCCTTTTAAAAAATGCGTCCTACCTTGACAAGTGTGTACAGTGGTTTTAAGTGAGTCTTCCCACAAGTATTAAGCATCTTGAAATGTTTCTGCAGTTGTGGTTATGAGTCATTTATCATTTTAAGTCACACTGTTAGAGACTAGGGTAAACAAGCACTGGTTAATGAATAAAATGAGATAAGATGCTATGCCTAAGAACCAAGGTCCAAGTCTTATATTCAGCTTTTCCTTCCTTGCTCTGTGGATGTGAAGCATTCTAGCCTTCTGAACGTGCCTGTCATGAATGGACCAGTGTGAATGTCCAAAAGACAGATTTGAATAATGCTTGCTTCCAAAGCATCATGAGAAGTTGTTGGTGGGCAAGTGGGCACGTGGGGTTTGTCTTCAGTTTTCACTACAGCCTTTGCTTTTTTTCCTGCTTGTTTGTTTGGGGTTGTTGTTTTCTATCTTCATTCTGAAAATCAGGCAAAAAAATCTTCTAATATTTTATAATAAATTCTCTAAGTTAGAGTTACAAAGTCTTATATTCTGGGTTAACTGTTAGATTTTTCTTAGTATCCCCAAAGCTTTGGAGAGTGATTTTTCTTGGAAGCATTGCATAGTTTATAAAACAATGATAATGTGCGACTCTTTCCCATTTTGTGCACTCCGTTTACTGGTATGCTTTGAAATCTTTCACACATTTCTTTGAATAATCCCTTCTCTAAGATCAAAATGTTCCTTTACCTCTGAATGTGTTCAGATAACTTTAGTTTGAAGTTGAGAGGAAAGACAGGTTTTTTTTTCTTCTAGGTATGTTTTAGGTTTGTGTTAAGAAATTTGCACATATAGGCATACATATATACATATAAATGATACTAGGAAACATTTCTACTTATTGCAGTCAATTCAAAAACAGAAAAAAAATCCATAGACAAATGAAAATTTGTATTAATGTGTTTGTGTGCTTTCCAGCAGTATTTCTGTCCACATTTGATTTTCTGGCTTTGTTTCTCCATTAGCCCTTTTCATTCTTGATGTATGGAGTTTGTATAGGCACCTACTTAGCACAAGAAACAAGTTATTATTAAGGGTGATGAATAAAATACAACATGCAGAGTTATATTTGAGTTTCAGTCAACACTCAATCATTTTAGCCTACATCCTAAGCATCAGAGAAGTCATATATTAACTGAACATTAGTCACTATACCTTCATTTGTTAAACATAGCAATGCAGGGATTAGACAGAGCTCTGATCTGCCTGGGATTGCCATTGGCTGGGAGAGACTGACATTAATCAAATGGCATTTGAATGTGTGCACTGTGGAAATGCATGGAGGGATTAAGCAGAAGGCTAGAGAGTGCTGTGAGTATTGCAGGAAGGATGTATGTGCTGAGAAAAGAAGCTCAGTAGGTGAGGTCAAGTGTGTTCAGGGAGGAAGAACATTTAGAAATAAAAATCAGTCTCCATGGATGTGGCCCTGCTCTGGGACAGTCTTCAAATACAGGCCACATTATCAAGTAAAGGCTGCCAGACAGGGCTGGCATCCAGGAAAAGTAAACAAGACCTTCCTGCTAGTCTCTCCCTGAAAACTATTAACAAAGCCCTGGCAACCCGAGGCTTGAAAACAAATAGGCCCCTCACTCCCAGCACTGCTGGTTCCCCAGGTGGCTTTTGTTAATTGAGATTAAGCCTGCAGCTACACACAACTCCTCAGGGGCTCTTCCTCTTGCCCTGTCCCTGGTATCTGTGAACAGAAACTGTCCACATGTGGGCTTAGTAAATTAGCAGGCAAAATCATCTGTTTGCAGTGGGAAGGACTCGCATTGCCTCATGAAGACAGTTTAGACTGTGAGAACTCAGGTGGCTTTAGGGCCCGTAGGTCATTTTAATATTGTCCCTATAAATGCCATCTTCTTACTTTGGGTTTTACCTGTAGTAAATCATTCTAACCAATTTGGTTGGTAGAGATTATTAATCCAGTTTTACATCTGAAGAAACCAAAGCCCTAGTTGGCTAAACATTTTCCTTAATGTTATAGAAAATGAAATTGATACAGCCAAGACTCAAGCCTAATCATTCAGACACCATAGCTCCTTTTTTCACACTACAGTGTTCTCTGTGGACAGCTCTGAGACTCCTGTACAGAATATGTAAGGGAGCAGATTTATTTTGACAATTGTTTTTCACATCCCACATGAATATAAACTCCACAAGACAGATGTATTTGTATATTTCTCTCTGTCTTGGCCGGCATCTTTTACAATGGTGCCTCACATACAACAAGTGCTACCTGTTGAAGAAATGAAAAGTAAGTCAATGGCGGGACCAGGCTTCTGACTCTCTTGACATCATGCAAACATACTCAGACACACTCCGCAAACATCATGTCCACTCCAGCTTCTTTGCCAGGCTCAGAGTCAGGGAAACTGGATTTTTATTTCTGCTTCATCATTTGCTAACCTTACAGATCAGGCCAGTGACACTAAGAAGTTTGCTTGCTTTCTTCATCCACAGCATCAGTCGTTATACTTATGTCAGAAGGTAAAAATGGATGTGTGAAGTACCTCACAGAGTACGTGCTTGCTTAATACATGAAAACTTCAAACAAGCAACTGATTGCCCCTTCTCACAATTGGAATGTTCTCTGCTCTCATCAATGAGAGGATTTTTGTATGTTTGTGTGTGTTGGCTCTGGGGCTTGAAGTCAAGGCCTTGGTGCTGTCCCTGAGATTTTTTGTTAGAAGTTAGAATTCTACCACTTGAGCCAGAGCTCTGCTTCCAGCTTTCTTGGTAGTTAATTGGAGCTAAGAGCCTCACAGTCTTTCCTGCTCAGGCTGACTTTGAACCATAATCTCATATCTCAGGTTCCTGAGTAGCTAGGATTACAGGCCTGAGCCTGGCTGATTTTATTTTTAAAATCTTATAATCCAATCCTGTGTACTGGACAGTCAGTTCTTGTAGGCTGGTTCTACTTAGTTGAAGTCACAAGACCCTCATATGAGATTCAGCCATCCCAAATTATCCATCCCATCCTTGATATCTGGGGTTAGTGTGGCCAGCTCTTCTGCTACATTCATGTGGGGTATGTCTACTTGGGGTGGAAGAATTCCCACAGTGAAATGAGGCAAGCTTCATGAATCAGCACTTTCCCAGACTCTGTGTCATATTTTCTGATAGCCCATTGGTCAGAGCAAGCTATGAGGTCAGGCTCAGATTCAAGGTCTGGAAGAAGGGTCTACCTTTGATGAAGAGATTGTAAAATGAGTATCCCAAAAGGCCAGAGGAATCACTGCTGCCAGCTTTATAAACAATTTGCTAAAATACTCTATCTATTTTTAAGATATGGACAAAATCATCAAGTATAGGAAGAATGTATAAATACTGTGAGACTTGAGAGCCATATAAGGTTACTAAGTGACTAAAGCATTGTCCAAGTATGAATCTGTCTTTGGGTGTGACCTTGATGAACATGGAGAGGAAGGTAAGATAGTCTCTGAGTTGAACTTGGTAGCGAAAGTTTTACCTGTACCATACACAGTTGATGACTGACTGATGGGCAGAAATGAGCTCAGTATAAAGCAAACATTGACAATGGCTCAGCTATATTAGAATTTTTTTTAAATTGAAAACTACCAGGAGCTATTAGAAATTAGAGCTAAAAAAGAAATTTGAGCTAAAAAAGAAATTTACCTGAAAGATAAGATTAAGAAAGTAAACCTGAATGAAGGAGCTGGTGTTAGGAAGGTTTGGAATAAAGACAGTTCTGGAAATCTAGGTAGGATAAGCTCTTGAAGCTCTCTGGGGCAAGATGAATCAGCACCAACCAGTTTTTTAACCTTGCATCACCCACAGTCAGGATTCAGAGTCCTGGGAGAGAATCCAATTGGCCTTGCTCAGAAGAGATGTCTGTTCGTTGGCTAAAGGAAAGAGGAAAATAAATAACGACTCCTATCATTGATGTGAGCAAGTTGGAGGCTCCTGTGCTTCCATGAGATAGGGAGACTGAGAAGGAGCAAATTTGTTGTGAAAATCAGACACTCTTTTAGCCCTGTTCATTTCAAATACTCTCTCAGCAATCCAAATGGAGATACTGAATGGAGAAGGAATCTGGGAGTCAAAGAGAAATCCAGATTCTGAGAAATCCAACAAGACACAGACATGGAAATCATTGGCTCATCCATTCTGTTGAATGAAGGAACACTTTTGGAGAGATGAGATTACCTAGAACAAAACAGCTGATGACTTAAGGCTGCTCAAAGCACTCTGGATGTTCTCATGGAAGAAGAAGATTCCAGGAAGTTAATGCACCAAACTCTCATCACATTTGTTATCAGTCTAGTCATACTTAGTGCAGGTTTCTTGACTTGCTTCCATAGCAATACTTGGATTTACCTATTTATCATACTATCGTAATTGCTGTAGTCTATACTGAATATTCAGTAATATAATTTTTATATTATATTGGCTGTTATTGGCTCTTTGCAATTTCATATAAATTTTAAAATATTTTTTTCAATTTGTTTAGGTATCCCTTAATGTCTTCCTTTGGATTTTTTTTTATTAAGACAGGATCCTACTATATAGCCAAGGCTGGCCTCCAATTCTTAATTTCAGTCTAGATATATGTCATCATGCCCTTGTTGTCTTCAGTGGGGTTTCTTGTTTTGATTATTTTTTCTGCATTGGGAGCTGAACTCAGGGTCTTGCACTCAATACCAGAGCAATGTACCTCTGAGCCATGCCTCTAGCCCCCTTTTTACTGATTATTTATTTACTTATTCATTTTGTGGCAGTAGTAGGATTTGAACTGGGGCTTTTCATGCCATTGAGCTTTCTTTTCTATTGCTGGTGCTCTACCACTTGAGCTTCACCTCAGTTCAGTATTTTGATGGATAATTAGAGAGGAAAACTCACAGACTTTTCTCCTTGGGCTGGTTTTGAAATCAAGATTCTCCAGGAATGATCATCCTGAGCTAGGTTTATACCTGTGAGCCATCAGTGCCCGACTGACTACACTGGATATTTTTAAGATAGCGTCTCCAATCTTTCCTGGGCTACAGTCTACCTATTTTTAATGTTCCCATATTTGCTGGGATGACAGATATATGCAAGGATCTTCTTGAGGAAACAGACAAGCAAATACGTGGTTCACTCTAAGCCTGCTCACATGTTTGAGCATTTATTACTTTTGAGGGGATATGCTAAAATATTATTTGCATAATCTCACATAGTTTCAGATAAGTTCCTATGTGGTAGGAATAAGCATTTGTTCCCTCATAAAATGAGTAAGATGATGAATGTCAGATTCCATTTCTTGCTAGAGGCACAAAATCAAAAAGTCACGGCAAATGTGTTTCCCACTTTCCAAATTCTCAGAGACCCACAATATTCACTTATATTTCATTTTAATGTTACTTAGGAATATATCATTACTTCTACACCTCTAAAACTGAACATTCGACAGCAAAATATATCTACAAAATCGATTTTAAGAATTCTTTTGTGCTGGTGCTAGGGCTTAAACTCAGAGTCTGGGCATTGTCCTTAAGCTTGTTTGCTCAAGGTTATTGCTCTAACACTTGAACCACAGCTTTACTTTTAAAAGGCTGTTGGATGGTTAATTGGTGGTAAGATTCTCATAAACTTTCCTGCCAAGAATGTTAAACCCATGATCCTCAGATTTCAGCCTCCTGAGTAGCTAGGATTACAGGCTTGAGCCACTGGAGTCCAGCTAAAAATGTATGTGTGTATTTGTATGTGTGTGTGTGTCTGTGTGTCTGTGTGTCTTTGTGTGTGTGTGTTAACTGGGATTAAATTTATGGTTTAATTTGATCATATAAAATAATATTTTATGAAATGAACTCCAAGAAATGGAAAGGAGATTTTCTTTTGTTGTAATTTCTGTTTTTTGTTGTACTTTCCCTCTTGTTAGTTTATTTGTCTTTGAAGTGGGGCACAGAAAAGGAGGGACAAAGGGTAAACAAATACAGCAGTGACACTCAATAGACACTATGTGAAAAATGAACTATACAACTTGTGTGTAGGAACTGGAGGGAAGGGGTGACATGGCTTAAAAAGAAATATATTTATTACCTGATTTATGTTAATATAACACCTCTGTATATCACCTTTACAATAACAATAAAATATATTTTTTAAAAGATAAGGCTTAGCACATGTTAAGTAAATGTTCTACCATTGAGCCACATTCCAGCTTTTAATTAAAAACTTAAATAGTATAGCAAATGATATATTTCTATGATAACTAATATACTTTAGAGGGAAAAAAATCATTAGTTGTACTTCCACCTGAGGAAAACCATTATGCTGTTTTCCTGCTTCCTTGGTGGAGCTTAAGCTGCTGGGTATCCAGAATAGAGTTGGATAGTAGAGCCTTTGCAAACAGAATAGGCAGCTGAAGATGCATTTGATGCTGTTTGGCTATAAGCACTACTCAGCTGAAGGAGGTCAAGTGTATTAAACATGGAGAGACAGGAAAGAGCATGAGGGCAAAAGAAAAATCTCTGTGTGTATGAATGTGGGTAAGTTCTCTCCCTCCCTTTTAGTTCTGTGAGTTGTGTATTTTGGTCAGTAAGGAATAAATTGTCTTTTTGGCTCAAGAGGCACAAGGAGTAGACAATTTCAGGTGTTCGATGAGCATTCTGTCTCTCTACTCTAGAGAAGGCCAATCAATAAGCGAATCAGTGTGTTTCTGCCCGTCTCATCCCAACCAGGGCCTGCCCAGCTGCTCTCTAAGCCTCAAGAGCCATTTCCAATCTCATCAAGGCTCCAGACTCAACTACTTAGACTGGTCTCTCTGCAGTGGATCTATATTTATGGTGGAGGACAAGAACACTCTCTAACACTCTTATTTTCAGTTCCCCAGATACATCCCATATGGGAGAGTCGGCAATAGGCAATTGTTTTTCATTAACATCGGAGCATGTGTCTTGGCTTTCCCTTTTATATATGGGATGAGGCGGTGTTATTTCTCTTTGCTTATTTACTGGCTGTCTTATTCTCTGAGGAAAACTATCTCAAGAGATTCTGAAGAACATAATAAAAGCCACATTTCCCCCAGTGGAGGCTTCACAGCCAGCATCTCTAGAATTATCACAAAATACTCCCTCAAAGCTCTCTCCAGAGAAAGGCTAGAGCTTCAGAAATAGCATCTATGACATCAGAACATAAGGAAAATGATAAGCAGCTATGCATTTTTGTACATTTCACCTGAGGCCATCGTCGATGGCTTGAATCACACCATTTACATACATTACTGTCTAGGAGGTTTTCATGATCACAATTTCTACAGTCAAAGTTAGGTCTTTCTGTCAACCTCTGTCATAATCACATAGGTTTCTTTCACCACTTCTATCAATGTTTATAACAACCTACACATCTGAAGTTAGACCCATCCACTCAATTACCCATGCATATATAATATCAAGGAGATAGCCATAATGGACAACCTGCACATATTCAGGAGATAGAGTTCAGCACTGTCTTACAGACACTTGATTCATTTTCTCTGTAAGACTATCCAACTTCAACTAAAGACATGCGATCTTTCAACCCATCTCCAAGTTTCACTGTATAACATTAAACAAGCAAGTCACTTTTATCTTGCTCTCGAGACACCATTTTGGGGGGGGTTGGGGGGAGACAGATTTGTACAAAATCAAGAGCAAGAGTCACTCAGCCAATCACAGAATGATTCAAAGAGAAATGGCCACACAGAACTGACACAGAGCTGTTCTGTATGGACTGAGCTAGCTGTGCAATAGGAAGTGTGAAAGTAAAAATGGAAAGTTTGGGGCTTGAAAATTTCTTTTATTTATTTATTTTTGGTTATGCTTGGTTGAAACAGTGTAGGCTTCACTGTTGTATGTATTTGTGTAAGTCTTCATTTATCTTTTATAGATGACCCAGGAAAACTATGCCCTTTCCTTTAGCCCTTTAGCCTCTAAACCTTGCACAAGGATGTAAATATTTGTAAAATGGTAAGTGAACAAGCAAGGGTTCCTTATTGATACATAGATGAGCAAGGCACAGCATACATACATTATCCTGTCAACTGAGGAATTCAGAAATTGTATTAATAGACACAATAGACCATATTGCAGGGCAACGTGTATTCCCAAGTATTCTATATATAAGAAATGTTCTATACTTGGGAAATTCCTCAGGAAAACACAGGTGGTAATGTCTAATTTATGTTTAGCTAGGGGAAGCACAGAAAGATTGAAGTGGAGGAGAAATTCAGACCCAGTCTTTATGTCTCCAAGACTTAGAGATATACGTCTTCAGACTAAAAAGGAAGTTGTAATGAAGACTTGCTACATGATAACATGTAATCATAAGGTAGTTTCTACATCTTTGTATCCACTGCCTAAAAGAGCTACCTAAATTATGAGTTATCCATGTTTATTAACTTTCGTTACATTAGTGTTTGATCTGAATAAACACAAGATACACAATAGTGGGCAGGTATAGTCAATGGTCCTTTATATCTGTGTAGATGAAGGCATTTAAGGTGCACTGATTTTCCCATAGAGAACTTTGTAAAGAATGAGAGACAAAAAGAAATAAGTGGCTTATAAGTTTCACATCTTTTTGTTCTACTTTATCTGAAGTTTTTCCCTCTTTAAATTCCACAGCATGTTCTGAATTGCACATGTGACAAAAATGGAGCTGTCTCATAGGATTGTGGCAATTCACAATAACTTGTCTTAAGGAAGTAAGCTGGCAGTAAATAGCAAAAATTACATACATTATAGGCATTTTCTTTCTGTTTTCTTGAATCCTTATCTTAGCAAGCCCACTATAAGGAATAAAAGAACGAGTTAGACTAGCCAGAATATAGAAGACATATGCATGTAGTTTCCACCATTGCATTATTTATATCTACAAAAGCAAAAGTATAGGAATAGCCTGCATGTACTTCTGTGAATGAGTTGAGTACATCAGCAACAGAAAAAAAACCCTACAGCACTGCACAGCTATAAAAAACAATGACAAATATCTTAATATGTATTGTTGGACAAAAGAAAATAATTGCAGCATGAAATGGATGAAGGAGTAGAAGAGAGAGAGCAAGCGAGAGCTTATTAATATCCTAGCTGTTTTTTCTTGGGAAATTCCTAAATGATGTTCAAAGGATCCCAGGGCTCAGTTACCACTCTAGAAGTAGAAATAGGAGGATGGCAGTTTGAGGGCAGCCTATGTAAACAGCAAGTGCTAGCTTAAAAATGAGCTGGGTGTGGTGGTAATCCTGCTATTCGAGAGACAGAGATAGGAGGATCTCAGTTCCAAGACAATCTGAACAAAAGCAAGAGATTGTGCAAAAGGAAGAACAAAGTTGCAGAGTTCAGATTTCCCAGTTTCAAAAAAATCAAGATAGGGCAGCGCTAGTACAAAAATAGACATAGAAGAGAACTGAGAATCTAAAAATAAATCCTTTCATTGTTTAATGGTCTTTATCCAAAGTACAATGTAATTCCATGATGAAAATATATTTTCAACAAGTGTTGGAGGAACAATTGTGTTTTCTTTTTCTTTTATTCTAATTTTATTGTCAAGGTGATATACGGAGGGATTACAGTTGCATACATAAGGTAGTAAGCTCATTCTTGTCGAACTTCTCACCCCCACCTCATTTTTCTCCCTCTTTCCCTCCCCCATCCTCCCGAACTTGTACAGCTCATTTCCAACATATTGTCTGTGAGAATCGCTGTTGCGTTGGTTCCCCCTTAGTCCTTTGTCTCACCATTGTTTTGTTCCTCTTCCATTCCCTAATTCAGATAACCATATATACAATACCCAGGGTACTAAAAATCAAATACAGTGACAACACTTGTGTTTTCTAGGAACAAAAAAATGAAGTCAGACCACTATCTTATACCATATACAAAAAATAAGTCAAAGTAGGTAATACACATAAATGTGAGAGATATTGCAAAGCTATTAGAAGAAAATTATAGTACATTTCACAGTTACTTCTTAGGTCTAACATTATAATGACGAGTACTTAAAAAAAAAAGACATACATTGGACCCCATAAAAAGGAAAAATGATTCGTTTTAAAGCCATGTCAAGAACTGAGAAGATACTCTGGAAAGGAATAGGAAATATTTATCAAGACTGATGTCTAGAAAGTCTCCTACGACTCAACAAGGAAAAGAGAAATGAACCTGCTTAAAATTTGATGCTCGGTCTAAATATTTATGGATGGAATAATCCCAGAAATGGAGAGAAATAAATGCCCAAAGACATAAGAACAAATGTTCCATATTATTATATATTGGAAAAATGTAAATCAAACCTACTACTGGAGAGTGGTAAGCCCTCCCAACAGGGAGCTGTTGCTTCGATTACTCTGCAATACATGTGAAGCATTTATCCAGAATGAACTATTTGCTACTAGAAAAAAACTGCTCCAACTTACTTTTAATGGTAACTTTACTGTATTTTATTAGTAAAACAAAATCTTAATGGCATTAACAAACAGCAAAAATATTGTAAACAATTTTCAATAATAGTATAGAGGTAGCATTGGAATGCTGGGCAGAGCATCTATCTTGATCTCATTGGGAAGTAAGATTTTCAGTGAGAGAGAAGAGTTACTGCTGAGATTAAGCAAGTCTGTCATTGTGAGTATAACTAAGAAGTACCATTGTGAAACTCTGGTGTATTTATCTTCAACTTCATTGTGTATTCTCATATACATTGTGCCTATCCCTACTAAAAATTTATAGCGAACATCATATCATATCATATGATTTACAAAATATATTGATTGCTTGGAAGATTTCTGAAAATTCACAGGTTATTTTGAAAAGTGGTAAATAAAGGGAAGATTTTAGCTTTCTTATATGAACTGTCAGAGTAACTACATACAATCAATGAAATCAAGTTTAAACTTCAGCTAAGACATAAGAATTTGAACATTACTGGTCCCCAGGAATCTTTGGTTCAGGCAGTGGTAATTAGTGGCTCACAAAACTGCAGATAGATTTATTTGGATCAAAATGCATACTATTATCCATAAGATAATCTTGCCAAAAAATCTGATTTGAATTTGAACAAGTCTTTAGACCTAGCCACCAACTAGCACAAAATATCGAGAGATGTGGCATAAATGCAATTTACAGACCTTCACTTTGTAGAAATGCTTCAGGGAAAATGATTTGAGTTCATCATCCAAAACTCACTCTGAATGATAAAATAAGAGTTGGTCAGGAAAGCAACACTTAAAAGATACCTTAAACCAGGTGCTGGTTGCTGACACTTATAGTCCTAGATGCTCAGGAAGCTGAGATATGAGGATCATGGTTTGCAGCTAGCTTTGGCAGGAAAGTTTGTGAGACTCTCATGTCCAATTAAGCATCAAAAAAACTAAAGCACTGTAACTCTAAATCCAAGTGTTAGTCAAAGAAAAAAAAAGAATGCCCTGATTGAATGCATTAATAGAATATAAAAATTCTATATATGGTTTTAAAAGAAAGTCATTTGTACATCCATCAGAAAAATGTGAACATTTGAGTATTTAATGAAAGCCATTAACTTACATGGCTTACTCAACTTAGAACCTGATTCATCCTTGCTTGTTCTTTTCTCAGTGAAGCAATGTTTATTGGTTATGAAGAGAAATAAATCATGTTCTTATATTTATTTGGCTTATTAGACATAAAAATAACAGAATGATTTATAACTTTTCATTTAGACAGCTGAGTTTTCTGCATATACCAGAATATGTGTGAAATTTATTTTCCTTCTGTGATCGTGTAATATAACATCAAAATATATCATCTTTATGTACATTAAACATCTGCTTATGATACCATGAATATGAAATCAATATTTTTCTTTTTGTGTTCATAATATAATATCTTGGAAATCTTATCATATTAAAATGTAAACTATTTAAAAAATTGATACACAAAATGCAGCATTTGTTTACTGGAACTTACTTGCATGCTCCATTATTGATAGGCATGGGAATTGGGTTTTTTTGTCTTTTTAAAGACTGATGTAATGACAATACTTATAAGAATATTCTGGAATTTTTTTTGTCTTTCTTTTTTGGTAGAACCCAGGATGTTGCACTTGCTAGGCAAGGGCTTTGCCACTAAGCTACATCCCAGCCCCTGGAATACTTTGAAAACATATCCATAGTGGAAGTGCCTTGCAATGAAATTACAGGGTCAACAACCGTGTGTGTGTGTGTGTGTGTGTGTGTGTGTGTGTGTGTGTGTGTGTGTGTGTGTGTGTGTGTGTGTGTGTGTGTGTGTGTGTGTGTGTGTGTGTGTGTGTGTGTGTGTGTGTGTGTGTGTGTGTGTTGGGCCTGGGCACTGTCCCTAAGCTCATCAGCACAAGACAAGAGCTCTACCACTTGAGCCACAGTGCTACTTCCAGTTTTCTGATGGTTAATTGGAGATAAGAGTCACACAGACTTTCCCGCCCCGGCTGGCTTTGAACTGTTATCCTCAAATTTCAGTCTCCTGAGCTAGGATTACAGGCGTGAGCCACTGGAGCCCTGCTCCCGTGTGTGTGTGTGTGTGTGTGTGTGTGTGTGTGTGTGTGTGTGTGTGTGTTGGGCCTGGGCACTGTCCCTAAGCTCATCAGCACAAGACAAGAGCTCTACCACTTGAGCCACAGTGCTACTTCCAGTTTTCTGATGGTTAATTGGAGATAAGAGTCACACAGACTTTCCCGCCCCGGCTGGCTTTGAACTGTTATCCTCAAATTTCAGTCTCCTGAGCTAGGATTACAGGCGTGAGCCACTGGAGCCCTGCTCCCGTGTGTGTGTGTGTGTGTGTGTGTGTGTGTGTGTGTGTGTGTGTGTGTGTTGGGCCTGGGCACTGTCCCTAAGCTCATCAGCACAAGACAAGAGCTCTACCACTTGAGCCACAGTGCTACTTCCAGTTTTCTGATGGTTAATTGGAGATAAGAGTCACACAGACTTTCCCGCCCCGGCTGGCTTTGAACTGTTATCCTCAAATTTCAGTCTCCTGAGCTAGGATTACAGGCGTGAGCCACTGGAGCCCTGCTCCCGTGTGTGTGTGTGTGTGTGTGTGTGTGTGTGTGTGTGTGTGTGTGTGTGTGTGTGTGTGTGTGTGTGTGTTGTGTGTGTGTGTTTAGAGATATTCTTATATTGTTTGCAAAGGAAGTTTCACCAAATTACACCTCATTCCAAAGCATATGGGATAACTCCTTTTTTACACCAAGCTGTGGTGGAAATGTTCTCATTCAAACACATTAATGAGAAGAAGTCATAACACACATTTACTGAGACTGAATTGCCTTCCCATAATTTAGATTGTGACTTCCACTAGGTTGTGGTGTTATCCAAGCTATTAATTTTACTTATGCTTTTTCTTGTCACATGTGATGATCCAATTTAAACAAAACAACTAGATATTGTTTGTATAGATAGTAAGAATTTTAAAAAATTTTTTAACTACTTGTACAAAGGGTTTCAATTGAACAAGTAAGAATATGAGGGCAATGAATCTTGATCAGAATCAAGATGGTTCGGATTTGACGCCTGCAAACCTTGGGGTTTTCATGTTGTCATGATGAACTAGTTGGGTGAAATAATACTTTAAAATGAATTTCAAATTACATACTCTTCAAAAAGTATTGCTAAGTCACAGGAAGAGAAATATGAAGGGCCATTGCTCAAAAAGCAAGGTCTTAAAATTTCAAATTAGGCTCAACCAACAAGTCATAGAGCTTCCTTCTTGTGTAGCCCACAGGGACCTCTCCTAGTCAGGGAGAATGCTTTTCCTAAGCTGTGAAAAGCCTGCTGTGAGCACTCTGCTCAGAGCCTGAACATCACAGTGTCACCGTTCAATAGTTTTAGCACCCAGAACAAAGCTGGTTCTGAAAAACTCTTCTATGGAGATCCCTAGCTGAAAATCAGAACTGTCCACCAATGAGACCACTCAGGAGGCAGCAAATTGAATTTGGGGAACTGAATTGTAAGGCACTTAAATAATCATCCTTTTCCCTGGTAGGATTTTGTTCTAAACTTTGGGTGCTGTTTCTCTAATGACTTTATTGATCATTGTATGGAAAGCATGTGTGTTAAGTGCCAGTTTTGACAGTCTTGGCTTTATTATTTCCTATGGTGATTCTTTTTTTTTTTTGGGTCCGGTCGTGGGGCCTGAACTCTGGGCCTGGGCGCTGTCCCTCAGTTCTTCAGCTCAAGGCTAGCGCTCTACCACTTGAGCCACAGTGCCACTTCTGGCTTTTTTCTTATGTGGTACTGAGGAATCGAACCCAGGGCCTTGAGCATGCAAGGCAAGTGCTCTACCACTGAGCCACCTTCCCAGCCCTCTATGGTGATTCTTTTTTTTTTTTGGGTCCGGTCGTGGGGCCTGAACTCTGGGCCTGGGCGCTGTCCCTCAGCTCTTCAGCTCAAGGCTAGCGCTCTACCACTTGAGCCCAGCACCACTTCCCGGCTTTTTTCGTTTTGCTTATGTGGTGCTGAGGAATTGAACCCAGGGCCTCACGCATGCAAGGCAAGCGCTCTACCACTGAGCCAACTTCCCAGCCCTCTATGGTGATTCTTGAACAACAGTTTAGCTTCTCTCTAACACAGTATCTTCTTTCTCTTATGCAGTGTCTTTTTTTTTTTTTTTTGGGTCAGGTCGTGGGGCCTGTACTCTGGGTCTGGGCGCTGTCCCTCAGCTCTTCAGCTCAAGGCTAGCCCTCTACCACTTGAGCCACAGTGCCACTTCCAGCTTTTTTCTTTTTGCTTATGTGGTGCTGGGGAATCGAACCCAGGGCCTCAGGCATGCAAGGCAAGCGCTCTACCACTGAGCCACCTTCCCAGCCCTATGCAGTGTCTTTTTAAACTGGCTTTTTTTTGGCATGATCCAAGGGCTCAGGGGTTTTACCCTGTTTTATTCTAAAATTTTCTTTTTGAAAACTTGCACCTAAATCTATGATTCATTGTATTATTCTATTGTGTATGTGCAGGGATTTAAATGTATCATTGCACAGTGAATATCTAATTGTCTTAGCGCCATTTGTTAAACTGTCCTAGCCTCTTTATCAACAGTGTTCTGTAAATGTGAAGCTTTATTTTTAGGCCCTTAATTATGCCCATTTAGTTATATGTCTGTATTTTTGCTAATGCCACACTATCTTAATAATGTGTTCAGAAATTGAGTGGAAGTTCTCCACTTTTGATTCTTCTTCATTTTTTTTTTGGGGGGGGGGGGTTGTTGTTGAGCCAGGTGCTGGTGGCTTATACTTATAATCCTAGGTACTTAGGAGACTAAATATGAGGATCTCAGTTCAGAGCCAACCTGGGCAGGAAAGGCCATGAGACTCTTCTCTCCAATTAACTCTCAAAAGGCCCAAAGTAGAGCTAATGGCTTATGTGGTAGAGCACTGGGGCAAAATAATAAAAGCCTGCTGGTATTCTCATGGTGATATGTTCCATTGATTCATAGCTCAATTTGAGAGGAATTGTTATATTAACAATATTGAGGGCTGGGACGGTGGCTCAGTGGTAGAGCGCTTGCCTTGCATGTCTGAGGCCCTGGGTTCCATTCCTCAGCACCACATAAGCAAAAAGAAAAAAGCCAGAAGTGGTGCTGTGACTCAAGTGTTAGAGCGCTAGCCTTGAGCTGAATAGCTGAGGGACAGCACCCAGGCCCAGAGTTCAGGCCTCATGATTAGACCCCCTCCCCCCCCAAAAAAATCAATATTGAATCTTCCAATCTGAAAATACGGGTTTTCATGTACTTCATTTTTTAAAGCTACTTAATTTACCTAAGCAAATTTTTGTAACTGTTAATGTACAATTTGGCAATTTTGTGTTAAATTTAGCTTAGTTACTTTTTTATTTTTCACTGTGGACACTGTAGTTGTATATTTACTTTGATTTTTTATTGTTATTTTATTTCATTTTTTATTGATTTTTGAATCTTAATCTTGAATTCTGCAACTCTATTATATGCATTTATAAGTTTGAATAGTTGTTTTTTGTGTCTTTTATAATTTTCTATCTGCAAAACCTATTTTGTGTAATTGAAGAATTACTTCTTCACAGAAGAAACACAACTTCTTCTTATACAAGGTGAATCTCTCCCCCCCCCCCCCCGTTCCTATACAAGGTGAATATCTCCTCCTCTCCCCCCCCTCCCCCCCCCCCCGCTCCTTTATTTTCTTCTTCTTGCACTGGACAGAACCTCTGGACTGGATAAGAAGCTAGAATGGATGTTGGAGAGAAGGCATTGTCCTTCCCCCTGGGATTTATTGCAAGTGTTGAGGAATGTCACTTCCATTCTGAATTTGTTAAAAAGAGTTTTTGTCATGAGATAGTATTGTTTTTATTCAGATACTTTTCTGTCTCCATCTATATAATTACGTATTTTGCTCTTTATTAAAATGATCTATAGAGCTGGGTGCTGGTGGCTCATGCTTGTAACCCTAGCTACTCAGGAGGCTGAGATCTGAGAATCAGTTTAAAGCTAGCCTAAGCGAGAAAATCTGTGAGACTCTACTCTCTCCACTTCTCTTCAATTTAGTATTAGAATGCATAGCTACAGCAATAAGACAAGATGCAAACATAAAGGGGATCCAAATAGGGAAAGATGAAATAAAACTCTCCCTCTTTGCAGATGACATGATCTTGTATTAAAGAACCCCATGGACTCCATTCCCAAGTTACTCGACCTGATCTGAAATTTTGGCAGGAAGTAGCAGGGTATAAAATTAACCCTCAAAAATCAATGGCTTTTCTGTATGCTACTAAGGAGAAGAGCGTGGCTGAAATCAGGAAAGCAACTCTTCTTGTAATAGTCCCCCCAAAAATAAAATACCTGGGAGTTAGCTTAACTAAAGAAGTGAAGGACCTCTATGATGAAAACTTTAAAAACCTGAAAAAGAAAATTAAAGCAGAATTGAGGAAGTGGAAAAACCTTCCATGCTCCTGGATTGGGAGGATCAACATCGTGAAAATGGCAATACTGCCGAAGGCTATCTACAAATTCATTGTGATACCTATCAATATCCCAACCTCATTCTTCAATGAAATAGAAGCAATACAAATATTCATATGGAACAATAAAATACCCCAAATAGCAAAAATCCTTAGCAGAAAGAACAGTGCTGGAGGAATATCAATACCAAATTTAAAACTCTACTACAAAGCCATAGTAAAACAGCTTGGTACTGGCACAAGAACAGACCTCAGGACCAGTGGAATAGAATTGAAAATCCAGAAATGAACCCACAGACCTATAGCCATCTGATCTTTAATAAGGGAGCTAAAAAAATAGAATGGAGGAGAGACAGCCTCTTCAGTAAATGGTGCTGGCAAAATTGGTTAAACACCTGTAGAAAACTAAAGCTACATGCTAATATATCACCCTGCACCAGAATCAACTCCAAATGGATCAAAGACCTCAAAGTCAAAGCAGACACCCTGAAAACATTACAGGAAGCAATAGGAGAAACTCTAGAGCTCCTTGGCACAGGCTGAAATTTTCTTAGTAAGGCCCAGAAACACATCCAATCAAAGAAAGGTTAGACAAATAGGATTTCATGAAACTGCAGAGCTTCTGCATAGCAAAGGACATAGCAAGCAAGATCAAAAGCCCACAGATTGGGAGATCTTCACTAGCCATCCAACAGACAAGGGTCTCATATCTAAAATATACTTAGAACTCAAAAGATTAAAACCCCCAATAACAAATCCTCAAAGAAACAACCACCTGATAAACAAGTGGGCTAAAGACTTAAAGAGAGACTTCTCTGAAGAGGAAATAAGAGTAGTCAATAGACACATGAAGAAGTGCTCAACCTTGCTAGCCATAAAAGAAATGCAAATCAAGACAACATTGAGATTCCACCTCACCCCAGTTAGAATGGCTATAATCAAGAACTCTAATAGCAACAGATACTGGAAGGGATGTGGACAAAAGGGAACTCTGTTGCATTGTTGGTGCGAATGTAAACTTGTTCAACCACCTTGGAAAGCAGTATGGAGCTTCCTCAAAAGACAACAGTAGAGCTACCCTATGACTCAGCAATCCCACTTTTAGGCATTTACCCAAATGCTCACAAACAAGCCATCCCAAAGCTACAACTATGTTTATTGTAGCATTATTCACCATAGGTAAGATATGGAACCAACCCGGATGCCTCTCCTTAGATGACTGGATCAAGAAAATGTGTATATATATATATATATATGTATATATATATATATATATATACATATATATATATATATATACACACACACATATATGGATATATATGCATATATATATATATGCATATATATGAATTCTATGCCTCCATCAGAAAGAATGATACCACCTCATTTGTTAGGAAATGTAAAGACTTGGAAAAAAATTATATTAAGTGAAGTAAGCCAGGTTTCCCTTATCTGCAATAACTAGTAAATGTCTAGGACAAGCAGAAGAGGTATGACCATATAAGATGATGCTAAGTGAAATGAACCCCAAGATAAGGACGTAAGAGACTTTATCTTTCTTGTTGTTCTTTTTAATGTACTTATAATGTAGTAGGTGATTTTTTTTTGTTTCTTTGTATGTTCTTCTCCCATGGTACAACCCGTTTTCAATGTATTTGATTCTGGTGTCCTGCATCTTATATAAACATTTTTGGGGCGGGGAAGGGAAATAACAAAATGCTGAAATAAGGATACAGGATGAGCCATTGTAACAACAAGATGTCCAAGACACTATGTTGAAAATGAACTTTACAACTTTGTGGGGTGGAGATGTGGGGAGGAAATGGTTGGTAGGGGAAAAACAAAGGAGGGGGTAACAATGCTCCATAGGAAATGGACTCATTGCCTTGCTCATGTAACTGTAACCCCTCTGTACAGTATCTTTAATATATATATATATACATATATATTTAAAATAAAAAAATAAAATCTGTGAGATTCTTGTCTTCAGTCAACCACCAAAGAGCTAAAAGTGGAGCTATGTCTCAAGTTGTAGAGTCCTAGCCTTGAGCAAAAAACTCAGGAACAGAGCCCAGGCCCTAACTTCATAACTTCAAGTCCCAGAACCAGCACACACACACACACACACATACATACAAGTATGTAGTATATTATAGTATATTAATCCTCCTCAGTTGTGGTGTTTAATATTTTTTTGTTTATTGAAGTATTTGAGTTGCTAATATTTTGGGGGAATCTCGTGATTAGCAAAAAATAGCCATAATATTATTAGTCACATTACAAGTTTGTGGTCCTAATCAAATGAAACAATGTACATAAAATACTCAGCATGTTGTCTGACACATAGCAAGAGCTTAATTGATGTAAACCATTCTGATTAAACAATTATAATAACTATATGAATGGAAGAAGAAAGGTCATTAAAATAGTAACTAATATTTGTTACTTGCTATTTCAGGCACTATTTTAAGCATTTTATGTGTATAATTCTCACTTTCCCAACAATCCTATTAGGTATGTGCTATTGTACTTGAAGACACTAAGTGCTTATATAACTTGCTCCAATTATAAAGAATATCAGAAACTCAGCTAGGTCTCGAACATAGGCAGATTTTCTCCAGGGCCAAGTTCTTCATCATGATGCACCATATCTGATGCTAGCCTCGTTGTAAACCTTATAGCTGTGCTACATGGTGAATAAATTATTCCCACTATACCAATTACCTGTCTGCTAGTTTTGTAAAGAGATTTGTTATAGATTAACATATACAATATGAGCTATCGTTTTAACTCAGGTCTGTCTGAAATCTATGTATTTTCCACTTACGTTTTCCCAGAGTGTATTTTATAATTGATGACATTAATGAATCAACCAATCTTTTTCTTAAAATATTAAGACCATTTAGAGTTAATTATATATTTTCTCTGCCTGGTTGGTGGGGCTGTTAGAAATTACTCTTGATCAGGTACAGTATGAAGTAGCAATATGAAGTAAGTCCTTGTAATGATTTTCAGGCTTTTTCTTGAAATCATTAGTGAAAAGATATCTTCTCTGTCACAACCCAGTAGATAGTCTTAAAGAGACACACAATATTTATCCAAACAAAAAATGCATAATCTTTAGTCTTTTGTGCTAACAGTACTTAGCTTATGTTATTCACTATATTTCAGTTCTCTTAAAAACTAATTTAACATCTGAACACCTGTGGCTCACACCTGTAATCCTAGCTACTTAGGAGGCTGAGATCTAAAGATCACAGTTCGAAGCCAGCCAGGGCAGGAAAGTTGATGAGATTCTAACTAATCACCTAAGTAGGAAATGGATCTGTGGCTCAAGTGGTAGAGCACTAGTCTTGAGCTGAAAAAGTTCAAGGAAAGCTCCCAGGTCCTGAGTTCAAGCCCAGGACTGTAAAAACAAACAAACAAACAACTTTACCACCCAATCATGAGCTAGTACCACAGTTTGAATACCACTGGGCAAGAGAGTATGTTTTTGATCTTTTTTCATCTTGGAGTTGGTTTATCTCAGGTTGGCTTGCATGGAACAGCTTCGCATGTATATATAAATGACTCTTTGGACTTGTATGATACCCAAGTTGCTTTGTAGAAGAACCTGGGAAGTTTATATTAGACCCACCTGAAGTTTGTATTTTAACCTTGCTTCTTGCCAGGCTTTTATTTGATTTTTACCAATTTGTTAGGCTTTTCTGTAAGTATTCATAGAATCTACATTTCTGATAATGTGCTGATATCAATATTGCAGGTACTCCAAAGTTGTGTATTGAGGCATGAATAGTAAGAAAAGAAAAAAAAAAGAAAACGTATGAACCTCAAAGGTGGAGTAGTAATAAGTAGTTAATGTGAAAGCATCCAGGAAGATGACTGGCTTATAAGGCTGCGGATGGATTAAACAACTAATTAGGCATGGAAGGAAAACTTTTCAAAGGTAAAGCTGGGAAGATAAATAGGGATAGAACAAACAGGCTCCTATAAACAAACCCTGGAAAGGAGATAGATAGCTTTTGGAGGCTGGATGATATGATCAAATTCACCTTTAAAAAAAAGAACTGCAATGTGGACAATGCATTGGAGAGTTCCAAGATGAGAGAGCTAGGGAGAGGTAGGGAGGTACGGTGGGAGGGGTGGGGGGAGGTGAATTTGCTGTTGTATTTACCTGGGTCAAAGGTGCTAGGGAGGGTCTGAGAAGGTGGCTCAGTGGTAGAGTGCTTGCCTTGCATGCATGAGGCCCTGGGTTGGATTCCTCAGCACATAAGCAGAAAAAGCCGGAAGTGGGACTGAGGCTCAAGTGGTAGAGTGCTAGCCTTGAGCTGAAGAGCTGAGGGACAGCGCCCAGGCCCAGAGTTCAGGCCCCACGACCAGAAAAAACAAAACAAAACAAAAAGGTGCTAGGGAGAGGATCAGGCTGGTGGTTTTTGTTAGTCATCTCCTTTCTTACTTGAGCACCTTTTGAAATAAATTTCACAAGCACTGGGACCTGACCTATTCATTTGAGAGCTGTCAACTGAGAAATAAATAAAGCATAGTATGACATGCTAAGAAAAAGTACAGAAGTAGTACTTCTGTAATAAATTGCAATAAATTGCTGAGGCCTTAAAATCAGATTATGATATGATATGTTCAGGTTTATTACCAAATTGAATCATGCCTACTTTAATTTAAATTTTATTGTAAAGGTGATGCACAGATGGGTTTCAGTTATGTAAGTCAGGTAATGAGTACATTTCTTTTTGAACAGTTTTTTTTTCTCCCAGTTTTTCCTTCCCCACCTGCCCACTTACATTTTATTATACATTAGTCCTGGAAAACAAAATATTCATCTTCTCTCCCTCTGTGAGTTAAGAATTTGAGAGAAAGGGATTCATGTCCGTGTGCTGAATAAGAAAGATGATTTTTAAGGGGTAAACTTGCTTTCTGATTTTTATTTATACTAGCTAAGGGAAGCATGTAGCTTCATGCCTTGGTCTCTTCTCTCTTTGATTAATAAATTTCCTGCCTGTATGAGCATGTTATCCTGGTAAAGCAGACATCTTGATTCTTTTGGCTCATTCAGGCTGACTTTAATGCAACCACTTTCTTCGGCTTGAATTAATGCAAGGCAGGTGCTGGTAGCTCACATCTTTAATTTCAAGTCTTCTGGAGGCTGAAATCGGAGGACTGCAGTTTGAAGCCAGCCTGGGTAGGAAAATCTTGAGACTCTTATCTCCAATTAGCTACTATACAGTCAGAAATTGAGCTGTTGCTCAAGTAGTAGAGTGCCAGCTTTGAGTGAGACAGTGCATAGGCCCTGAGCTCAAGCCCGTGTGGCCCAGTACCAGTACCCTTGCCCCCATACACATATATACATACCCTAAAGAACTTAGTGTAATAATGGGTGAAGAATCCTCCAGTCTGTCACCAGATTTCTGACCTATGCCTGGAGTTTCAGACAGTTAAGAGCAGATAGTAAAATGGGTCTGTTCCCCATGCTAACCAAGGCTGAGTGAAATGTTTTACTCAGCCTTAATCCTCATCATTCCAACTCATCCCAAAAGGCCTTGCTCACATTCCATGAGCAAGCATGCTTTCTGCTACATTAGCTGGGAGGTCCTAAGCATGATTACATGTTTTTTTTCTCAAAATACTGGTAAACTATAATTAATAATTTATACTGGTGCAATTGGAAGGACTGAGAACCGAAGTGTTGAGACTCAGAAACTTTCCAGGTGCCCATTAA
This sequence comes from Dipodomys spectabilis, assembly GCF_019054845.1. NCBI lineage: Eukaryota > Metazoa > Chordata > Mammalia > Rodentia > Heteromyidae > Dipodomys > Dipodomys spectabilis. The sequence goes on from NW_024870824.1 coordinate 14,188,574, forward strand.
GCCAATAGCAGAGGTGACCCACCCATTATTTCCTGAAAGACAATGTGAAGTATAGGGATCAGAAATTTTACAGGGCTCTTCCTGAATTTCTCTCTAAATTCCCCCAAGAACTTAATTTCTGACATCTTCTGTGTGATTCAGTCCTCAGTGATAAACAAAATTGTGTTTATTGAACCAGTGACTATTAGGGACCATTAGTCTTCATTATTCTACAACCTCCCCTGATGAATGCTTCATTGAATTTCCTGCTCTTGTTTTTGATTCTAAGTCCCTTCCTTCTTCTTTAGTACAGCGATAATTACAAGGAAGAAAATGTACGGAGCACGGCTGTTCCATCACTGATCTACAGTCATTTCCTAAGCGGGGATTTTAGCATTGAGACTTAATATGCATCCCTGGGTACTGCTTTCAGGCACTTAGTTCTTTAATGCAAATAAACTTCCAAATGCCATTTCGGTGACATTACATTAAAAAGAGTCGTCAAGCAGTGTTGATACAGAGAACTTTATTATGACTAAAAATCATGTCTGTGATTTGAGCAAATCAAAACCAAATCTCCACCGTAGGAAAATGTATTTCATGGAGACTCAGCACAGACCAGAGTCCAAATGTGCTCTTTGTGTTCCATTGCCTCTTCCAATCCCTCAACTGCATGCTCCTTGAGTGGAAAAGCCATATCTGATCACAGAGCCTGCCTCAAACCCACCTGTGACTCCCCAGTGTCTGCAGATTTTTGAATAAGTGCCTTTCCCTAGACTCAAGCTTCTCTATCAATCTGCTAGTCCAGTCAATCCAAATGTTTCTCTCCCAACAAGATTGTCTCTTACATCTGTGCATGGATATATATATATATATATATATATATATATATATATATATAAGTATATATACCATATATAAGTATATATACCATATATAACCTATATATGGTATATATATAGAATATAGAATATATATATATATATATATATATATATATATATATATATATATACTATGTTTCTCTTTTAAATTGCATTTTTGTACCTGGAGAATATTTTGGCTCCATGCCATTTGTTAGGATTTGGCCTCGTGCACGTCACTTAGATTTCATTGTGCTTCCATGTCCTTGTGTGGGAATGGGGGTGACTTTGGGAGGCCCCCTGGGACACGCTGAAGAGTGCTTCACCAGCAATATCAGATACCAAATATCTAATATCAAATAGGAGCTTTTGTTTTTCAGTTACTGTTATCACCATCCTCTGAATTTTAGCTCAGGCTTTATCTTTGGTGAAATAATTTCCTACCTTATTATTCCAAGACTGAGAGAATATTTCTTTGTACTGGTTACTTTGGTTTTGGGTTTGAACTCAGGGATTCACATTTGCAAAGCAGACACTGATGTAGAGCCACCCCTCTACCCCTTCTTGCTTTGGTTATTTTTAAGATAGGGTCTCACTTTTTTGCTCAGGCCAGAGTAGACCATGATCCTCCTATTTCTGACTCTCTTAATACCTAGGATGGCTAACAGATGCATGCCACCTTACTCAGCTATTATTTGATATGGGGTTTCATGAACTTTTAGCCCCACCTGTTCATGAACTGTGATCTTCCTTGCCTCAACCTCATGAGTAGCTAAGATTATAGGAATGAGCCATAGCACTTACTTCTTTATTACCTTTTTAGCATCTTTTAAAAAATTCTTGATATGGGATTAGAGAATAGTTCAAGGTGGTGCAAAACATTTTTAATGGGCCTCCTGTCACTATGATTATGATATGAATAAGCAATGAATAAATAGAGAGCTTCTGATTCCTTGGGCTTTATAGTAATGCGAGCCCATCACAAATGAGTGTTTATTGTACATTAAGCCAGACGATAAATATAAACATCCATTTTTTCCTCATTAGGATCAACTGTAATAGCTACCCTAACATTTCCATTTTACACATGAGGAAACTGAAGACTCAAAGTCAGATAGCTTGTGATAGATCATTTACTCCCAAAGTTTCAGCTCTTAGCTCAAGAGCATACTGTTTTGATCCATGAGGTCTCATACTCCTGAATGGTAAATGCACTGGATACTGACTTTATTAATGTGGTTCCAGGTATTCCTTCCAAGATGAAGAAGACATGTTCATGGTGGTGGACCTCCTCCTTGGTGGGGACCTGCGTTACCACTTGCAACAGAACGTTCGCTTTGAGGAAGACACAGTGAAGCTGTTCATCTGTGAGCTGGCCATGGCCCTGGATTACCTGCAGGGCCAGCGCATCATTCACAGGTCAGCCGAGCCCAAGGAGATTTGAACTAAGCTTTGAACTGCATGCACAGGAGAGCATTCCTTTCCTTGTTGAGCATAGCATTTAATGCTCATTTGAATTTTACAACCTCCCAAGTTAGGCTGATCATTCCCATTTTTCAGACTATAGTAAAAAAAAAAAAGAGCACATAGATCTTAAGGTCACCATAAATGATAAATCAACCACCACTGGTACTTTGTTATAACTAGGCCAAGACAAAGATGGGGAGAGATGTCATGTGGAAATGAAATACCAAATGAAGTAATTGAGATAGAAATGAGGGAGGTACATGGATAGGAAAACATAGGATAAGAAAAAAGAAAGAAATTTCCTTGGGGAGAAAATTTGAGTCTCTGTTGTATTTTTCTATAATGCTGTCTATATCAAATGTATTCCTAATACATATGCTGCAATTCAAAGCAACAAAAGCAGTATGCATTGTGTACTTGAGCCATCTAAAGCAAAAAGACACAACAACAATTCAGGAAGCTGTAAACCCTTAGGTCCAAAAGAGAGAAAAGGCCACCACTTGCAATTGTAAAGAAATGGGTAATTTCAATGGTGGTTTCACACATATGATCTCATTTGAACTCTAATATCCCCTGTCATTAATGTTCAGAACAGATATAGCTAGATCAGTACTAAAGATAAGGAAACATGGTTTGTAGACATTGAATTATTACCCAACATTATGATCCTAATTAACATCAAAACAGCTACTATTGATTAGGGCTTAGGTACTTTACAGACGTTAGCTAACTACATCCTCAAGCTTCAACAATGAGTCTACATTTCATTACAGTGTTCCTATATACCAGATAACAGAGCTGTAGCTCAAGGACAAACACTTAATGAGTGATATTGCAAGAATTTAAACCTACATTCTTCAGACCTGTAAATCAGTTTCATTATGTCAGTTTACATTAATTATACATACAAAATATAAGCAGCAATGCAATATCATTTAATAAAATCAGCACACATAATTATGCCACTGTCAGCTCTAATCTTTGAAGAATTCATTAAGACTTTAAGCACAATTATGGCTCATTAAATAGATATTTGGGTAGATAAACTACTTGGCCACTACTAGTTGACATTTATTTGGATTAGTAAAGAGGCTCTGGACGAAGAGGTATGTCATAACTTGGAGATTCTCTATACAGGCACCGTGAACCACACAGCCAACTTTTTTTTTTTGCATTAATGGTATTTAACTTTCCATCTTTGGAGAGTTTGTTTGTGTTGGAAACATGCTCATCATGCAGTAGTTAAATGGCAAGCACATCAATTAATCTTGAAAGGATCTTGAAAGTGAATGTACACACCTGGTGTTTTATTAATAAATTTTTATTAATAAATGGAAACCCCGTTTTCAGGCACTCTTTCTCCTGTATTGACCTTCTGGTTCTTCAAATGTCTTATGAGAAGTTCCTCATGTCTGCAGTCTGTGGGATCCCTTCAGAATGGGCACACATGTTCATTGTTCCCCAAGTTGCTGACGATAGAGATACCAGATTGCAGATAGTTGCAATGAAAAGCCATTATGGCCTCTGAATGCCTTCTGACTATTCCTTTCTATTTGAATGTATACTTTCTTGTATTAGGCTTTATTTGCATCACAAGTCAAAATACTGTGAACATTCTTGCCTGGTTCTTAAAATTCTATTCCAAGAGGAGTTTAGAAGAATGTCCCCTTGTGATCCTCAATAACATATTATTTTTCTGTTCTCTCCCTCATGCTTCATTATGCCATCATCTTTTGCCACTTACATCAGAAGCCAATGATGAACATTCTGTTTTTTGAAGTTGACACATCCTCATTATTATTGTCTATTTTCAGAGAAGCTTTTTGGGATGAAATTTCTCCTGATCTGGCCGATGAATGGTGGCAATCACAGTGATGTTCTGAATGCTGTGTTAAATTGAGGTGTCATCCTTCTGGGGCTAGAAAACAATTCAGATGTGTTGCTCTTGCCTGTGGTACCCACCTACCTCCCATGAGTTGTATTTCATAGGCTGTCATAACATCTTGGGCTACTCCTGAGGAGTTCTGACAGCTTCAGTGCACAGCTACTTAATTTGTGTCCTCAATTTCATTGTATATGCCACAAGTCAGGGCCACTTTTGTTTTGCTTCTCATTGTGTTGCCTGTATGTGACAGAAGTATGAAGGAATGAATATGGTCAAGCCTTGTGAATGACTGTTTAGAGGCTTGGAATCACAAACAATAAAGACAGCAGGGCAAAGTAGAGAATAAGGGATGAATAACCTAGAAGTATATGTATGTATTAAACCAATTTAAAACTTAAAAAGATAGAGGAGGACTGGGAAGGTGGCTCAGTGGTATAGCGTTTGCCTTGCATGCATGAGGCCCTGGGTTCGATGCCTAAGCACCACATAAGCAGAAAAACCCAGAAGTGGTGCTGTGACTCAAATGATGGAGCACTAGCCTTGAGCTGAAGAGCTGAGGGACAGTGCCCAGGCCCAGAGTTCAGACCCCATGACTGGCGAAAGAAAGAAAGAAAGAAAGAAAGAAAGAAAGAAAGAAAGAAGGAAAGAAAGAAAGAAAGAAAGAAAGAAAGAAAGAAAGAAAGAAAGAAAGAAAGAAAGAAAGAAAGAAAGAAAGAAAGAAAGAAAGAAAGAGATAGAAGAAAAAATAAAGGAGTTAGGGAAGAGTAATCTAGATGGGGTGAATTTGATCAAAGTACATTTTGTATGCATATTTGGAATGATAATAATGAAATCACTTTGCATAATTACTTACTAAAGGGAAAAAATTAAGACAAAATGAAAATATGGAACATTAGCTAAAGAGTTCCACCCACCACAGCTTTTACCCTGGGTTGTTCACATTGTTTACAATTGAAGCCAAAAAATCCTAAAGAGAGCATTAATTAATAATAATTTGGAAGAGATAGTCAAAACTCATAAATTAAGAAATGGAGGACATGTAGCATCATTGTTAAAGATTTTCATGACAGGAGATCCAATAGACATTTTAATTATGACAGAAAACTGATAAGTAACATTTTCTACCCTCAAAATACTTGACAACAATTTGATGTTATATCATTTTGAAATGGTGTCAACTGACTGTGAAAACATGTACATAGTAAAATAAAAGGTATTGGCCAATATCAGGAATTTAAATAATGATGTCATTCCAAAACTAGGGTTCATGGGCTAGGTATAAAAGTGGGAAGCACATCATGGAAGAGTGTAGGCACCCAAGTATTATAATTCTTTTTATTACATCTCCTCAATTTTAACCAAAATTTCTTATTTATGATGATGATTAAGCAGTGTTGCAGAGTGTTTTATAATACATAATGAAAACATTTCAAGGAGCAATGATAAAATTAAACAGATTTCTTCAAAATTTAACAAAACCAGTGCTCTATTTGACTCTAAGAAGATAAAATATCATTTACTTATAACATTGTAGGGAAAGCACTCCCAAGTTCCAATTTATCGAAAGTGGCTCACCTATAATTCTAGCAGTTCAGGAGGTTGAGATCAGAGGATTGTGCTTTGAAACCAGCTGAGCAGATAAATCAATGAGAAACTTATGCCCAATTAACCAGAAAAAAGCTGAAGCTAAGATTTTGCTCACTTGAGCTGTGGGTCAAGTGGCAGAGCATTAGCCTTGAGCAAAAAAGCCAAGCAAGAGCACAAGGCTCTGAGTTAAATACCAGCACATGCATGCAGACATGCAGGCATACATGCATAAAATACCAGCACATGCATGCATACATGCAGGCATACATGCATAAAATACAGTTGATTTCCCAAGTGAGAAAAATCCATTTGCACTAAACGGAAGGTAAAATACGGGACAAAATTCAGATTCAAAGCAATAGTCTTGCTTCTGGACATAGTATAAGAATCAAATTTGCCATAAGCAGTCAGAAAGTAAGTGTGGAACAGGAGCAGGAGGCTGCCATTTCCTGAGGTACCAGACACTGAACTAACCACTTGTGAGTGATTCCATCTAATATTCTCACAACTGCAGGAGGTCATTGGTGGTAGTGTCCCATTTTTCAAAATCTCTATGAAATTCTAGTTCCTAAGCAGGTTGCAGGTTACCCCAGGATGCATGGTTTGTAAGTAGGTGAGACATCTTATTAAGGAGATTCAGAGCTTTAACTACTGTGCACCTGCAGATGTTTGGCATTGCTTCAAGCTCTGAGGAGGGGTTGGAGCAAGATAGGCATGACCACATGCTTTCAGGCATTCTCAACCAGCCTCTCAGGCAAAGATGGTACATGCTAAACCAACAGATAGAGAAAGTGCCTGAATCACATGTAAAGTTGTGTGAGGAAGGCTGGAGTAATTCAGAAAACAAGATGGCCTTAGGTGAGAAAACAGTTTAATGATAGCCCAGAGAGCTTAAAAGGATTTCATTAGCCAAAGCAGAAAGATGAGTCTAGTCCTTGTAAGAGGAGCTGCATCTGCAAAAATAATTGTCTTGCTGTGGAAACATAGAATGGACGGTTTCAAACTTTGTCTCCCACTGGCTTTCCTGCCAACAATGTCTAGTGTATTTTTTTTTCCTAAAGCACTATAGGTCTTGTTTCTTCCATAAACTCCATGTAGTCCACAAAGAGGGATTTGTTGTATTTTTTGTAATTCTATTTTACTGCACAAACTTGCATTTTTGTAGTTTCATAAATATGTAGAATCATTGTCTAATTTTCATCAATTCAAAATCCTTCTTTTTTATAGTTGTTAAGTACACAGAGTTGCATAATAATTTCCAATTCTGTCTTGTACCATTAAATAAATTTCTTTTAGTCAAGAAGTGAAATATTTTTCCGTGAGCATAGCTTGAAAACCAGTTGTAAATTATGGTCAGCTTCTAGATTACTATACTTTATTGCTCATTTTAAACCAGTGAGTTAAGGCTTTAAATTATAGAGGAAATTGTTTCCTATTAAAAATAAGAAAATATAAAAGTTGTTACAATCCCTTTGAGGATAGTACTATTTGATCTGATTGCTACAGTCTCTCCAATGAATAATTTGAGGCAAAGTAATTTTTACAGGCAAAAACTGCATTTGTATTTATTCCTTTGTCAGATGTTAAAGGATGCTCAATTAAGAATATAGGCTACCAAGATTGTCTGAGATTGGCTAAGATAGTTAATAGAAATCATCTCAGATCAAAATGCCATCTGAATAGATGGCTGACTGTTCTTCTTTCTTCCAAGAATTGCTACACTCTAAGAAGTTATAACTCACTGATAAATTCCTATAGAAAATAATATAAAATCTAATTAGGCAATTAGAGTACAACAGAGAGAACTACAAAACGTTTTTATGCGTGTTTTATTGTAAAAATACTGTACAGAGGGTTACATGAGCAAGGTAATGAGTACATTTCCTATCAAGCATTGTTACCTCCTCCTTTGTTTTTTTTTTCTCTGTTTTTTATTGTGAAAATACTGTACAGAGGGGTTACAATTACATGGGCAAGATAATGAGTACATTTCTTATCAAGTATTGTAGCCTCCTCCTTTGTTTCCCCTTCCCATCCCATCCTCCCTCTGCCCTCCCACCCAACCCTCCTCCCCACCCCAACAAAGTTGTAAAGTTCGTTTTTGACATAAACGTCTCATTGTTGCAAAGGGTCCACCTGTATCCCTATTTAAACGATTTGTTTTTTCCCTTCCCCTCCACAAATTATAACAACATCAAATACAGTGAAAGCAGGGGTTATACCGTGGGGGGAGGGACATACAAAGCAACAAAGAAATATTCTTATAAATGTGTTAGAAACAATCCCATGAAAGAAAAAACATTTGAATACATATTTTAGGGTTCTTTTCCCTAACATCAACTTATCTGACCTTTTCTGCTTGACTCAGACATATACTAGTTATTGCAAACAACTATAACCTATGTTTCTTTGGGCCTGGCTTACTTCACTTAATATCATTTTTTTCCAAGTCTTTCCATTTCCTAACAAATAGGGCAATGTAATTCTTTTTGATGGAGGCATAGAATTCCATTGAGTATAAATACCATATTTTCTTGATCCATTCATCTACTGAGGGGCATCTGGGTTGGTTCCATATCTTAGCTATGGTAAATAAGGCTGCAATAAACATAGTCGTGCTGGTAGCTTTAGTGTGGCCTTGTTTGTGATCATTTGGGTAAATGCCCAAAAGTGGGATTGCTGGGTCATAAGGGAGCTCTATGTGGAGTCTTTTGAGGAACCTCCATACTACTTTCCAAAGTGGTTGAACAAGTTTACACTCCCACCAACAATGCAGTAAGGTTCCCTTCTGTCCACATCCCCTCCAGCATGTGTTGTTATTAGAGTTCTTGATTCTAGCCATTCTAACTGGAGTGAGGTGGTATCTCAATGTTGTTTTGATTTGCATTTCTTTTATGGCTAGGGAGGTTGAGCATTTCTTCATGTGTGTATTGGCCATCCTTCTTTCTTCTTCAGAGAAGTTTCTCTTTAAGTCATTAGCCCACTTATTTATTGGGCAGTTGTTTCTTTGAAGATTTGTTGTTGAGGGATTTAATTTTTTGAGTTCCAGGTATATTTTAGATATGAGACTCTTGTCCATTGTATGGCTACTGAAGATCTTCTCCCAATCTGTGGGCTTTCTATTGATCTTGCTAGCTATGTCCCTTGCCATGCAGAAGCTCTGCATTTCATGCAATCCCATTTGTCCAACCTTTCTTTGATTTGTTGTGTTTCTGGGTCTCTATTAAGAAAATTTCAGCCTGTGCCAAAGAGACCTAGGGTTTCTCCTATTCCATCCTGCAATGTTTTCAGAGTGTCTGCTTTGACTCCAAGGTCTTTGATCCATTTGGAGTTGATTCTGGTGCAGGGTGATATATAAGGATCTAGCTTTAGTTTTCTACAAGTAGTTAACCAATTTTGCCAGCACCATTTACTGAAGAGGCTGTCTTTCTTCCGTTCTATTTTTTTAGCTCCCTTAAGAAAGATTAGATGGCTATAGGTCTGTAGGTTCATTTCTGGGTTTTCAATTCCATTGGTCCTGAGGTCTGTTCTTGTGCCAGTACCCAGCTGTTTTGATTACTATGGCTTTATAGTAGAGTTTGAAATTTGGTATTGATATTCTTCCAGAACTGTTCTTTCTGTTGAAGACCGTTTTTGTTATTTGGAGTCTTTTATTGTTCCATATGAATTTTTGGACTGCCTCTTCTATTTCCTTGAAGAATGAGGTTGGAATATTGATAGGTATCACATTGAATTTGTAGATAGCCTTGGGAAGTATTGCCATTTTCACGATGTTGAGCTTTCCAATCCAGGAGCATGGGAGTTTTTGCCACTTTCTAAGTTCTGCTTTGATTTCCTTTTTTAAGTTTTTAAAGTTTTCATCATAGAGGTCCTTCACTTCTTTGGTTAATTCCTAGGTATTTTATTTTTTGTGGGGCAATTACTAATGGAGTTGCTTTCTTAATTTCAGCTACACTTTTCTCATTGTTGGCATACAGAAAAGCCATTGATTTTTGAGGATTAATTTTATACCCTGCTACTTTGCTAAAGTTTTGAATTAGCTTGAGTAATTTGGGAGTGGAGTCTATGGGATTCTTTAAATACAAGATCATGTCATCTGCAAAGAGGGAGACTTTTACTTCTTCTTTCCCTATTTGGATCCCCTTTATGTTTGCACCTTGTCTTATTGCTGTAGCTAGGCATTCTAATACTAGATTGAAGAGAAGTGGAGAGAGTGGACATCCTTGTCTCATTCCTGAGTTAAGAGGAAATTGCTTATTTTTTCACCATTAAGTATAATGCTGGCTGTAGGTTTGTCATATACAGCCTTTATTGTATTGAGGAATGTTCCATGGATTCCTAATTTTTCCAGAACCTTCATCATAAATGGATATTGGATCTTGTCAAATGCTTTTTCTGCATCTATTGAGATAACCATGTGGTTCTTATCCTTGCTCCTGTTGATGTGATGAATTATGTTAATTGATTTGCATATATTGTACCAGCTTTGCATCCCTGAAATGAATCCTGTTTGATTGTGGGGTATGATTTTTTTTGGATGAATTGTTGAAGTCAATTGGCCAGAATTTTGTTGAGAAGTTTTGCATCAATGTTCATCAAAGAAATGAGTTTGTAGTTCTCTTTCTTTGATGAGTCCCTGACTGGTTTTGGGATGAGGGTTATGATGGCTTCATAGAATGAGTTTGGTAGTGAACTTTCTCTTTCACTTTCATTGAAGAGTTGGAGGAGTATTGGTGTGAGCTTCGCTTTGAAGGCCTTGTAGAATTCCGCTGTAAAGCCATGTGGTCTCTTATTGCTATTTCTATTTCAGTGCTTGATATGGGCCTGTTAAGATGGTTTAACTCAACTTGGTTTAGTTTTGGCATGTCAATATTTGCTAGGAAAAAGTCCATTTCTGCCAAGTTCTCAAACTTATTAGCATAAAGTTTTGAGAAGTATTCTCTTATAATGTTCTGACTCTTGGTTTTTTCTGTGGTGATGTTTCCATTCTCATCTCTGAGTTTATTTATTTGGGTGTGTTCTCTTCTTTTTCTGATAAGTTTTGCTAAGGGTCTGTCAATTTTGTTAATTATTTTGAAAAACCAACTCTATGTTTTGTTGATTCTTTCTATGGTTTTTTATTCTAATTCATTTAATTGTGATTTAATTTTAATTATTTCTTTCCATCTACTGGATTGGGGTTTATCTTGCTGCTCTTTTTTAAGGAGGCTCAGATGTCTCATTATATTGTTGGTTTCAGATCTCTCCAATTTGTTGATGTAGGAACTCAGAGCTATAAACTTGCCCTGGAGTACTGCACCTCCTTTGTTTTTATCTGTCATGGATAACAGAAATTCAGAGAATAAAGGAAAACTTTTGATTGTCAAAGAAATAGAAGTGTATTTTTATCACCTTTATTTTCTTTGCTCTAATCAGAGCTTCTACAAGATGCAGATCTAAAAGTCACTACTAGTGAGAAATTTCTGTCCTTTATTTTCCCTTGATGGGAAAGAAAAAGAATCTTAGGAACAATGCTTCTATCTCAAATATTTCTACAAAATTATTTGGCACTTGTTTAGCAAACAAACAGATCTCCCAAGTACTAAGGTCCAAGTGGAAAGTAGGAGAAACACAGTTGTTGCAGAAGTAAGAGTAAACAGAAGTGAAGTGAACATGGTAGACAAAAATTAAAGGCTTTTGTATTCTTTGTAATGCAAAAATTAGTAATTTCTGTGACATTTATATAAAGAATGTAAGCTGTTAGATGTCTGTCATGAGCTACACACACACACACACACACACTCACGCCACTCAGATTCAGTTACATATTCATGATACCATGGTTCCATTTTTAACTGTAGCCTGACAACCACAATGTTCTTTGTTATTGTCTCTCTCTCCTATCTTAAGTGCTCTTGGAGGTGGCGGGGGGAGATGCACTTTGCTGATCTTTTAACCCTCAGTGTTTAACAGAGTATCTCAAACAGATAATTTCTGGATAACTCAAGGACTGGACAAATAAGTAGGGACTATATGTTTTTGTGTCTCTTGGAAGACTGTAGAGAATAAAGATTGTTGTTTTCTTCAGCTGAGGCATTCTTATAGTAGCTCAACAACATTTTTATAGTAGTTCAAAGGGGTCTGGGTTCCATGCTGTCATAGATTTGGTTTTTTCCTTGTACTGGTCCTGGAGCTTGAACTCAGAACCTAGGTGCTGTCCCTGAGCTTTTGTGCTCAAGGCTAGCACTCTACCATTTGAGCCACAGCTCCATTTTGGTGGTTAATTGATGATAAGACTCTCTTGGACTTCCTTACACAGGCTGGCCTCCTGAGTAGCTAGGATTACAGGCATGAACCACTGCCACCTGGTAGTGAATTTGCTTATTTTGTTTCTGAGGTGGTGGGGATTGAACCCAGAGCCTTGTGCATGCTAATCAAGTGCTCTAAGCTACATTTTCATCCCCGTCATAGATTCTATGATGCCTTAGCCCATATTTATTAGTTGCCAGTTTCTTTTTTTTATACATTAAAAATAGTTTATTTTTATTTCTTTTTTTTTTATTGTAAAGATACTATACAGAGGGTTACAGTTACGTGAGTGAGGTAATGAGTACACTTCCTCTTGAACATTGTTACGCCCTCCATTGTTTCCCCCTACCATCCCCTCCCTCCCTCCCTTCCCCGAGGTTCTTTTTTTTTTATCGTGATTAAGTGATTACATAATTTCAAAGTCACAAGTTCATTCTAACTTCCCTGGAGCAAATTGTCTACCACAGTCTGTAATATATAACAGTGTTCACATGTTATATACCATATTTGTGATCAGCAGCATGGGGATATTTAGTAGTGGTTCAACCAGATGAGCGGGAGTTCTTTGTTTCTTAAGTCCTGTTAGTTTTGTCATATCACCTAACATTTTGGATTTAGCATCCACTTATCAGGGAGACCATGTACCGTTTGTCTCTTCGTTCTTGGCTTACCTCGCTCAACATGATTCCTTCTAGCTCCATCCATTTCCCTGCAAATGCCATTATTTTGTCATTTCTAATGGCTGCATAATATTCCATTGTGTATAGATACCACAATTTTTGGATCCATTCATCTGTGGTGGGGCATCTAGGTTGTTTCCATATCCTAGCTATTGCGAACAGTGCTGCAATAAACATGGAGGTGCACGTGTCCTTGTATATTGGTTCCTGTTGTTCAGGGTAGATGCCTAGAAGTGGTATGACTGGGTCGTAAGGGAGGTCAATCTTTAGCTTTCTAAGGACCCTCCAGACTGCTTTCCAAAGTGGTTGTATAAGTGTACATTCCCACCAGCAGTGTAATAGAGTTCCTCTTTCTCCACATCCCCTCCAGCATTTGTCGTTGGCTGATTTGTGGATGTGGGACATTCTGACTGGGGTAAGGTGGTATCTCAGGGTTGTCTTTATTTGCATTTCCTTCACCACCAGGGATGATGAACATTTCCTCATGTGTTTCTTTGCCATTTTTATTTCTTCATTTGAGAAGTCCCTCTTTAGTTCCCTTGCCCATTTAGTAATTGGTTTGTTAGGTTTGGGAGGGATTAGTTTCTTGAGTTCCCTGTATATACAGGATGTTAACCCCTTGTCTGATATATTGCTGGTAAATATTTTTTCCCAATTAGTTGGTTGTCTTTCTAGCTTAGTTGCGATAGATTTAGCTGTGCAGAAGCTTTTTATTTTAAGGTAGTCCCATTTGTCGAGTCTCTCTCCAACTTGTTGTGACCCTGGGACTCTGTTCAGGAAGTTCCTTCCTGTGCCTATTAGTTCAAGTGTCTCTCCTACTCTGTCCTGCAGTAGTTTCAGAGATTCAGGTTTAATGTTAAGGTCTTTAATCCATTTTGAGTTGATGTTGGTGCATGGTGATAAGCTGAGATCCACTTTTAGTTTTCTGCATGTGGCTGCCCAGTTTTCCCAGCACCAGTGGTTGAAGAGGCTGTGTTTCTTCCATTGTATGTCTTTGGCTCCTTTGTCGAATATCAGCTGGCTGTAGGCCTGTGGATTTATTTCTGGATCTTCTATTCTGTTCCATTGGTCTTCGGGTCTGTTTTTGTGCCAGTACCATGCTGTCTTTGTTATTATAGCTCTGTAGTAGAGTTTGAAGTTCGGCATGGATAGCCCTCCCATATTGTCTTTATCCCCTAGAGTTGTTTTGGCTATTCTAGGTCTTTTGTTGTTCCATATAAATTTTTGGACTGTTTTCTGTATTTCAGTGATGTACGTCATTGGGATTTTAATAGGAATGGCATTGAATTTGTATATTAGTTTTGGAAGTATTACCATCTTTACTATATTAAGTCGGCCTATCCAGGAGCATGGGAGGTCTTTCCATTTCCTAGTGTCTTCTGCAATTTCTTTCTTTAACTTTTTATAGTTCTCATTAAATAGTTCTTTTACATCTTTGGTTAGGTTAATTCCTAAATATTTTATTTTTTGGGAGGTTATTGTGAATGGGGTTGCTCCCTTTACTTCCCTCTCTTCCTGTACGTTATCAGTGTATAGGAAGGCAACTGATTTTTGTGGGTTTATTTTGTATCCTGCTATTTTGCCAAAGTGACTTATGATTTCTAAAAGTTTGGGGATTGAGTTTTTGGGATCGTGGAGGTATAGTATCATGTCGTCTGCAAAAAGGGATAGTTTAACTTCTTCTTTCCCTATGCAGATCCCTTTAATGTCTTTTTCTTGCCTTATTGCCCTGGCTAAGGGTTCTAGGACTATGTTGAAGAGGAGTGGAGACAGTGGGTATCCTTGCCTTGTTCCTGTTTTTAGGAGGATTGGTTGTAGCTTTTCCCCATTAAGTTTAATATTGGCTATTGGTCTGTCATAAATGGCTTTTATTGTTTTTAGAAATGTTCCTTCTATTCCTATTTTCTCCAGAGCTTTTAGCATGAATGAATGTTGAATTTTATCAAAGGCCTTTTCTGCATCTGTGGCGATAATCATGTGATTCTTGACCTTGGCTCTGTTGATATGCTGGATTACATTTATTGACTTACGTATGTTAAACCATCCCTGTGTCTCTGGGATGAAGCCTACCTGATCATAGTGTATTATTTTTTTTATGTGTTTCTGGATTCTGTTAGCTAGAATCTTGTTAAGGATCTTTGCATCTGTGTTCATCAAGGAAATTGGCCTGTAATTCTCCTTTTTGGTTGGGTCTTTGCCTGGTTTGGGGATGAGTGTGATATTGGCTTCGTAGAATGAGTTTGGGATAGCTCCCTCCTTCTCTGTTTCTCTGAAGAGCTTGAGGAGTATGGGTATTAGTTCTTCTTTAAAGGTCTTATAGAATTCTGCTGTGAATCCATCTGGTCCTGGGCTTTTTTTTGTTGGAAGACTTTTGATAGTTTCCTGTATCTCATTATAGGATATTGGCTTATTTAATTGGTTAACTTCTTCTTTGCTCAGTTTGGGTAACTTGTATTTCTCTAAAAATGCATCCATTTCCGCCAGATTTTCTTCCTTTAGAGAGTATAGCTTTTGAAAATAGTCTGTTAGAATTGTTTGGATATCTTGGGTACGTGTTGTGATGTTTCCCGTGGCATCCCTAATCCTATTAATATGGGTTTCCTCTCTTCTTTTTTTAATTAATCTTGCCAACGGGCCATCAATTTTGTTTATTTTTTCAAAGAACCAGCTTTTTGTTTGGTTTATTTTGGTTATGGTTTTCTGATTTTCTAATTGGTTAATCTCTGCTCTTAATTTGGTTATCTGGCTTCGTCTAGTAGCTTTAGGTCCCATTTTTTTCTTGTTTTTCTAGCTGTTTTAGTTGCAACATGAGATTATTTACTTGGTCTGTCTCCATTCTCTTGATGTGGGCACTGAGGGCAATAAATTTGCCCCTCAGGACTGCTTTTGCTGTGTCCCACAAGTTTCTTTGTGAGGTGTTTTCATTTTCATTGAGTTGTAGGAAATGCTTTATTTCTTCTCTGATCTCTTCTGTTACCCAGGCATTGTTAAGGAGTGTGCTGTTCAATTTCCATGTATTAGAGAAATTTCTGCGGTATGCTTTGTTATTGAGAGCTAGCTTGATTCCACTGTGGTCAGATAGGATACAGGGGATTATGTCGATCCCTTTGTATTTGCTTAAGTTCCTTGCATGAACTATGATATGGTCTATTTTGGAGAAAGTTCCATGAGCTGCTGAGAAGAATGTGTACTGTGTTGTTTTAGGGTGAAATACTCGGTAGATGTCAGTTAATTCTGCTTGAAGTATGGCCTCACTTAATTCAGTAGCTTCTTTGCCAATCCTCTGGTTGGTAGACCTGTCCTTTGGTGAGAGTGGCGTGTTAAAGTCTCCTAGTATTATCGTATTGGGATCTATTTTATTCTGTAAGTTTGAGAGCATTTGTTTGACATATCTGGGCGCACCGATATTTGGGGCATATAAGTTGATGATGGTTATATCCTCCTCTTGGATTGTTCCCTTTATTAATATGTAGTGTCCGTCCTTGTCTTTCTGTACTGATTTTAATGAAAAGTTTATTTTGTCAGATATCAGGATAGCTACACCTGCTTTCTTACTGGGGGCATTTGATTGGTAGATCCTTTTCCACCCCTTCACTCTGAGTTTGTTTGTATGTTTGGCTGAGAGGTGGGTCTCCTGAAGGCAACAGATGGATGGGTCTTGTTTTCTGATCCAGTCCTCAGTTCGTTTTCTTTTAATTGGCGAATTCAGCCCATTTATATTAAGAGAAAGTATAGAGAGATGCATTGTTGTCCCTGCCATTCCGTTTTCCTAAGTTTTTCTTCTTTCCTTTCCTCCTGTGTTTGCTCAGTTAGACTTTGAGTAATGCCTGTTTGGGGCAGGTCCCAGTTCCTGGTTGCTTTCTTCAGGTTGTGTCCCCCCTCTTAGAATTCTTTGTAATGCTGGCTTAATGTTTATGTATTCATTTAGTTTTTCTTTGCTATTAAAAGTTTTCAGTTCTCCATCGAATGTGAATGCTAGCTTTGCCGGGTATATCAGTCTGGGTTGGCAGTTATTGGCTCTCAGGGCTCGTATGGTGCTTTCCCAGGCTTTTCTTGCATTCATTGTTTGTGTGGAGAGATCTGCAGTGATTCTAATTTTTTTCCCGTTGTAGTATAGCTCCTTCTTCATTTTTGCTGCATGCAGGATTGTTTCCTTATTATTCAGATCCATCATTTTTACTATAATGTGCCTAGAAGTGTTTCTCCTGGGATCTTGCTTCTTGGGTGTTCGATAAGCTTTTGTGATGTAGTTAAGATGGTCGTTTTTGAGGTGGGGAAAATTTTCATTGACTATCTTGTTAAATAGGTGTTGCATTCCCTTGCTCTGGAATTCCTCACCTTCATCCACTCCGATTATGCGAAGGTTAAATTTTTTAGCATTATCTGCTTGTTCTTGAATTTCCCTTTGGTTTAATTTGAGTGATTTTTCCATATCTGTCACTTTTTGGTCCAGTTGGTGTATTCTGTCTTCTGTATCTGACACTCTACCTTCCATTTCATTCACTCTGTTGACCGTGGCTTCTATTGTGGTTTGCATGGTGGAAATGGATCCTTTTATGGATTCAATGTTGGTTCTCAGAGTACTGATCTCACCTCTCAATGAGGTGAGATCAGTATGCATTACCTCTAATTTGGCGTTTATCTCACTTCTTACTGAGGTTTGTGCAGCTTCTATTTTTGCATCCAACTTTTGTTTGATATCCTGTATATCTTTTGATAGTTCATCCTTGTGCTCTTTCCATTTCTGATCCATTTCTCGCTTTATTTCTTGAGTCATTGCCTCCAGCAACCCTTGGATGTAGCTTTTGTCTTCCATTCCTGCTTTGCTCCCACTGGGGCTCTCCCCTGCGTGGCTGCTGGCTTTTGAGGTATGCTTGCTGTCCTGGGTAGTGGTAAACCTTGTGATTTTTCTCTGTGATTTTCGCATGGGGGTTCAGGAGACTGCTCTTCAATTTTGTTTTGGTGTGTCTGTCTTTGCTTGGTTGCTGATTCTGTATTGGTAGAGAGAGTCTGTGCCTGATCTGGATTCTGTTGGGAGCCTATTTCCAGCTGCTATTCTGACTTACTTAGGATTCTCAGCTCTCTGCTGTAGATTGCTGGCAATTCCCGCCTTTGGAAGGGTTGAACAGCCTAGACTGCTTGTGTTTGCTCCTACAGGTGCTCTTGGGAAGATCAGATGCTCTGGATGCACTCTCCCAAATACTGGAGTCTGCTATGGGCTCCTGATGTGTTTTTGTTTGTTTGTTTTGGGCTGGTTGTGGGCTTGAACTCTAGGTTTGGGTGCTGTCCCTCAGCTCTTCAGCTCAAGGCTGGCACCCTACCATTTGAGCCACAGTACCACTTCTGACCCTTTTTGCTTTTGTGATGCTGAGGAATCAGATCCAGGGCCTCATACATCCCAGACTATCACTCTATTGCTGAGCTGCCTTATCAGCCTGAGCTCCTGCTTACTATCAGGTGCTGGCTGCCTGTGTTGCCCAATTCCCAGCCTAGGGTATATGGGTGGAGTTTTGGTGGGGTTTGGGCTTCCCTTGTCCTGAGCCTCCAGGTCTTTTGTTGTCACAGGCGTGCTTCTCGAGGAGTGTTGTTTCTTGGTTTTCTCCCCTCTGTTGAGGCGTATGCTCAGCTTTTTACTTCAGTTGGGAGGAGTTGGTTGTGTTGTTCGGGCACCGGGTCCCTGGGCCTGGTTCCGGCCCCAGCCTGGAGCGCGCTCGTTAGGCCTGTGCTAATGTGTATACCACCTAGGTTATGCAGCCTGGAGGACACAGTTCAAATTTCTTCTACTGTTGGTAGTCTTGACCCAGGGGCGCTGTTCCTGGCTTGGGCATTTAAGCTCCCTTCCAGGGGCACTCTTGCTCTGGCCTGGCCAGCAGAGTGTGCTCCACCGGCTGGTGGAGCTCTCGAATAGTTCCCAGTTTTAGTGGGTCCTGTGGTCCGGGTGTTGGGGTAGGGAGTCTAGGTCAGGGTCTGGGGATTCCCTCCAGCTCTGGTCTCCCTTGAGGGATTCACTGTCCCCTGTGGAATACTCACCCTGTAGGTCGTCAGTTGTTGTTGCAATCCGAGTTCAGTTGGGGTGGTTGCGGGCTGGGTTGGGCGGCCCCCGCCGGGTTGTTGAGATCTCGATCGGGTGAGTGGTCTGCCGACTGGTCCCTTTGTCGCACTGCTGGTGCCGGGCGGCTTTGGCGGGATGGAGCCTCTCCGCTCCGGTGGAGAGTGAGGGGTGGGGGTGGGATCCTGGTGGAGACTCCCGGCTGGTAGGTTTCTCTGTTCCTGGCGATCCGCTGTTCTGCAATCCGGTACCTGGTGATCTGCAAGCAGCCCCCTGTGTCTCTGGAGCAGCCCCCTGTGTCTCAGCAGCCCCTGCCCGGCCGGCTGGCCGGCGGCTTGGCGCACTGCCTCGCGGCCAGTAAAGGTTGGGGGAGGGGTCTTCGCTCTTCTCTGTTCTGAAATTCTTCTTTTCCTCTCTTTCTTTTTTTGTTATTTTCCACCTCTGGTTTTTCTCTGAGTGTTCGTCTTTTTGTTGTTGTCGGTCTCTTGGGGAGATTAAGCGTTGGAACTCGAACTCTCTTTTTGGTTGGAGAGAGCTGTGGCGTTTCCCTACTGCCCCGTCGCCATCTTGGTCCCCCCTCCCAGTTTCTTTTTTTAAGGTTTTTTTTTTTAAATTCTCAAAGTGATATACAGAGGGGTTACAGTTACGTAAGTAAGGTAATAAGTACATTTCTAATCAAACTCTTTCACTTAGGATTGGGGTGCCTGAATCTCTGCATAGCTGTCATTTGCTGTTAAGTTGCTAGCCAGAACTGAGTTCTCTTTTCAAAGCTGGGCTGGGCAAGTTCAGGCAAGAGGTTGGCAGAATACATTTTCTCACAGCTACATATCTTCTGGCAGTTTGTTTTGTCAAATTTAACAAGGAAAGCAAAAGCAGGTTGACCAGCAAGAGACAATATGTATCTTTTAATACTATCTATAACATTACATCATATAATCCAATCACAGGCGGGACTAACCCCCATCCCACTGGCTGTATAATGTTAGTTAGAAGTAGATGTCAGAGCAGCCCAGACAAAGGGTTGGTTATTAGTCAATAACATGAACAAGGAGATGGAAGTTAATGCAGGTCACTACAGTCTTTCCACCCTCTTCTTTGCCACATTCCAATACCACTGTCCTCTATGGTTTATTCATAGTCCCAGACTTCCCTGACAAGGAAGAAGGGAGTGGTGGAGGAATGATTCTTTCTTACCTATGATGGGAGCTCGTACCTTCCCTGCTTTCTAGTATACATCGACTCCCCTCTGAGAAGGCAGCAAGACTGAAATCAGCTGTCTAAAAATAGCAAGAGACACTGAGGTGTGATTAATTTCTATTAACATACTTGTCAATAAAGGTCCTGTTGTTGGCAATTCACTTGTGAACCAATGTCACATTTGTTTTCCTCTAGGTCTTAATTTATTACAGGAAGAGATTTGGGCAGAGAGTTTACCATTGTGACTGACTTCCATTTACTTAGAATTCATTTTATTTTTTGAGGTGATAATTCACAGAAAAATAAACATAAGATCATTCTGGAACTACTTGAGTGACAGAAGAATTTATAATGTATGAGTTTGTCAACACTATAGCACTCTAGTTTACTAAAGCCTTTGTGTAAGAGTCACCAGGTAAGATGTTTGCCTGTTTCCTAAAAGTGTTTACTTTTTTCTAGGTCACCAATCATTTCTAACCATTTAATTCATAATACAAAGTACACTTTCCTTAATGACTTCACAGAAGTTACTATTCATTGCACATATATCAAAAAATTAGATTTTGTACTAATACGCTGCCAAGGTTGACACTGAACAATACAGAGATTAGGCTACCTGCCAGTGTGCCATTAATAAAGGGGGAAGCCAAGTCCTAATGTAAGATTATCTGATGCAAAGATCCTACTGAGGATACATGTCATTGGTAGAATTCTTTTTTTAATAAGTTTTTTATTGTGAAAATACCATAAAGAGGGGTTACAATTGCATGAGCAAGGTAATGAGTACATTTCTTATCAAGCATTGTTGCCTCCTCCTTTGTTTTCCCCCTCCCATCCCTGACCTCCTATCTCCACAACTACACTCCTCCCCCCCACCCCCAAAGTTGTAAAGTTCGTTTTTTGACATAGCATCTTATACATCTCATTGTTGCAATGGGTCCACCTGTATCCCTATTTAAACAATTTGTTTTTTCCCTTCCCCTCCCCAAATTATACCAACATCAAACACAGTGAAAACAGGGGTTATATCGCGGGGGAGGGCATACAAAGCAACCCAAAATCACCTTATAAATATGTTAGAAACAATAGCAAGAAAGAAAAAAATCGCTTGTGTTCTTTTCTTGGGATTCATTTCGCTTAACATCATCTTATCTGACCTTTTCTGCTTATCTCAGACATATACTAGTTATTGCAAATAAGAGAAACCATGGGACCTATGTTGGTAGAATTCTGTGGGCCTGGGTTCAAATCCCAGTACTGCAAAAAGGGGAAAAGTGCTGGTCTAAAAACAGGCTTCCTTCATTTCCTTATGAAAGTAACAGGCAGAAGTTATCCTCAATGTCAGGTAAGCTACTTAGAATAGTATGCTATCTTATAATGTGCTTTTGTAGTTTTCTCTAAGATTTCTATCTCCTTCTCTAAGAGAGGCTATTCAGAGAAGTGTCTGTCTTCACTCCTGACATCAGCTCACAATACATTAGAAGGCGGAAGACATGTTGCTATCTATCCAATTGTAACAAACTACAAACAAATAATTTATATTATATATAATATAATATATTAACTTCCAGAACTTTTGAATGTGACCATATTGGAACAGAGTGTTTACAGAGATAATCAAGTTAAAATAAAATCCAAAGATGGGCCCCATTTTGTCATGATTAGTATCTCTATAAACAAAGGAAATTTGAATGTATGTGAAATTTGAATGGGTGTATGTGTGTGTGAGAGAGAGAGAAAAAAGAGAAGGAAGAGGAGGAGGAAGAAGAGGAGGAGGAGGAGGAGGAAAGAAGGAAGGAGTTGGAAGAGGAGAAAGAGGAGGAAGAGAGAAAGAGAAAGAGATATCAAGAATTACCATGGGAAGATGGAGAATTGAAATGATGAATCTATAAACAACAATCCAGATTGCCAGTAAAGGAGCAGAAGCTGGAAGAGGCAAGTGACCCCTTCCCTGTTAGAACACCATCCCTTGTGGATACCTTGATTTGAGTCTTACAGCATCTAGAACTGGGAGATAATAACCCTCTGGCTCTTTCATGTTGCACAGGTTGTGCTAACTTGTTTCAGTGGCTAGAGCAAAATAATAGAGCATGCTTTTCTCATTTTCTTTGCTGCTAAGATTCCAGTCTTTCCTCCTCTCAGACATGCTGCTAAGAGCAGCCTCTGTCTCCTGACATGCTTCTCCCAATATATTATGGGATAGGAGATAAGATACAAAACCCTATTAGAAATGTTTGTAAAACTGAAACAACCAAAGAGAATACTTCATAAACCAACTCAGGCTACAGTACATGATAACCTGTTTCAAATCACCCAGATACCAACTTTATTTGCTCTTAGATTTCAGGTTCAGTAAGATATTTCAGCTAGAGAGTTTTTTATGTTTCTCTGTGAGTCTTTTTCATATCTATAAGGAAGATTAAATCTCTTCCAATATGCTAAATCAGACTGAATATATTAAAACTAAAAGTAATTATACAGGCTCTGACTACTGATGATGTATGTAGACTTTTAGATTTTGTCTTTCTTCCTTTCAATGTATTGGTAATATTTGCTATTTGCTACAGAAATAATAGATTAAGGATTTTGCCTAACACCTTACATGGAGTGGTTAATTTTGTTTAATTAAATCTCCCCTTCAGTGGCTCACAAGTCCTTGCAAATGTTCTCTCCTTGAACTCCTGTAGCAGAAGGGCCACTTGAGCCTCCAAAACAAAAGGCAATGCAGTAATGAGGGCATTAAGTGATTGTGCTCTATTCAACACCTGCTCCCAAGCTACCAAATAATGAATGAGCCTGAATTACACCTAATGAAAACAGGAGAATCTGCCTTCTTTGTGTTATGCATGGGGCACTTTCACAAGGGCCTTTGAAACTGTTCTTCTCACACAAAACCACCCACCGGAGAAAAACTTATCTGAACAAAAGGCAAAGAATTGCTTGTTTTCAGGTTACTATTTCACTAGCCAGGGCTGAACCTTCAATATATCTTGATAAAGTTTAGGGTTTCATTAATAAGCTACCCCTGTGACATGACCTCTAAATTGTATTTTACTTAACCCGACACACCTTTTAATACAGAGTAAGCATCATTCTTTTAAGTCGAGTCATTCAACATTAAATGACATTGATCATGCGTTTTTGTATTCCAAGCACATAACTCTGAATAAAAACACAAAAGCATGGCTTTTGTGCTTACTGCTTACAATCTACTTGAAGAGATGAGACCATGTTCAAGGAGCCAAACACACTGGGAGCCACACTAGTTAGAGACATATTTATGCTTCATTGGAAAGAAACAAGGATCTAAGAGAGAAAGCATAGGTTTAGGAGCACAAGGGCAAGAAGGAAGGTGCAAGATGACCAGTCTGCTGGTTTACCCTGCAGATATATGAAAGGCACACCTGTTAGGAAAGGTAAGAGAGAAAATGCTTTAGGATTTGAAGATAAGCCAGGGGCTTGTGCCTGTAATCCTCACTACTAAGGAGGCTGAGATCTGAGGATTGGGGTTCGAAGCCAGCCTGGGTAAGAAAGTCCAAGGTTACTCTTATCTTCAATTAATCACAGAAAAAGCCAGAAGTGGAGCTCTGGCACAAGGAGCTCAGAGACAGTGCCCAGGCCCAGAGTTCAAGCCCTCAGACCAGGAAAAAAGAGGAATTTGAAGATGACAGTGTCTGCCACAGTGTAACTCTGGCACATAGAGCGAAAGTCATCATAGACGATGTGTGAACACGTGAGTGAAATTGTGTTCCTCTAAGACTTAGCTATGGGCACTGAGGTTTGGGTCTCAGAGAATAATACAGAATAAAGTATATCAAGTGGCTTAGCCTGGCTGCTCACATGTAATAAATAGATGAACCTGTCCTCATTAAATGTCCTAATCATCAATCAAAGTTGAAAACATCTACTCATCTTTAACATTTTCATTTCATTGTGTTTTTTACTCTCTAGCTCTTCTTGCCCTGGAAACATATGAATTATTTATTTATTGTTTTCAGCAAGTTAGTTAAACAATTATTTAGGGGCCAACATTACCTTTAGGGCTTCACATGCACCGTTTAATTAAGTCATCATACTCCTATAAAATAAATATTATTGTCATTAACTACAGATATGAAAGGTTGAATCAGACTTGTATTGCCACTGTGTTCTTTGGTCTTAAAAGTTCACATTGATTGAACCAATAAGAATTCTGTGTCTTATGATCTAAATCACACTGACTTAATCAGTAAGAATGCAGTACCTTATGAAGCTAGGAAACTCAGATGTCTGCCTGCTATGCAGGTTACTTTAAGAACTCAACAGCACCAGCTACTTGCTTTATCACATACCTTCCATGTGTCCTTCACTCTCATCTTGTTTCTGCTGCCCTGGATGCGATGCTAATACTTCTAAGGCCAAGGAATGACACTCTTTCTGAAACATTCCCCCAGGACAGAAGGAAGAAGCTTCTTTTTCAAAAGCCCACTGCAGAATTCTTCCTCCTACTCAGAGCTCAACTTGGACCATCAGTACATTCCTGAAGTAACTGGGACCCCGGGGTGAGATCATTAGTCAGAGGAGTAGGGGGAGGTTTCTCCCATGCACAAGGAATCTTGCATGCATGTTTGTGTGTGTGTGGAGGGGGTAGTATGTGTTATAGGTTTATATACTCAAACAAAAACTTGCGAAATTAAGAGAATGAGGTATGGAGATGCATGTCACTTATCCTAACACTTGAAATGTAACTTTAGAAAGTTGTTTGCTTCCCTAATCATAGGAGAAAAATTATTTGGTGCTGATTGCTTAGCTTCCCTTTGGCTAAGAGGCATAGGTGATATCTGGAGCTGAAGCAGTCATTCTGATCACAGGAGACAGCAAACCAAGTTGGAAGGATGGTAGCTGGGAAGAAGGACTGGAACTCCATGTTTGCTGATTGGGTGGAGCCTCAGACTGCTTGCTTTCCCTAGACTAGGAATGAAAACAGGCATACCACTTGATGGGGCTACTCAGACACAAGAACCATATGGAATCCTTATGGATTTGTTGGAATTAATTCCATCAGATAGTGTATTTAGAAGATGGTGGAAGTGAGTATTGTCCACTTGTCGCTGGTGAAGACACCATAGTCACTCCTATGGCTCAGTTTTGTTGTTTGCACAGTGCCACAATTTAACACAGAGCTCAGATGATTTCATGGTTCTGTGGCTGTTTTATCCTTTTTTATTTTTTCCTGCCTAGCCCTGGAACTCGAACTCAGGGCCTTGGCACTGTCCCTGAGCTTTTTTTGCCCAAGGCTAGTATGCTATTACTTGAACCACAGCTCCACTTCCAGCTTTCTGGTGGTTAATTAGAGATAAAAGTGTCAGACTTTCCTTACCAGGCTGGCTTTGAATTGGGATTCTCAGATCTCCGCCTCCTGAGCTGCTAGAATGACAGGATTTAGCCACTGGTGCCCAGCTGTTTGTCTCTCTCTGGATCACTGTAACAAAGTCACCCTCCAATGCACACTTTCACATTCACAGGGAGAGCACACAGCCCAGTTTATTGCTGAGAGCAAATCCCAAACTGGAGCCATCAAAGCTGGGAGCGCTCTTGGGCTCTCTGATTAAGCCAATGAAAACCAGTTGTTTTTTAAAAATTGTTGTTGTGTTTTTCTTTGTATGAGCTTTTTTGTTGTTGTTGTTTTGAGTTTTTTGGTCACTTACTTGCAAAACCCATGCATAACCAGCACACTAATGAATACAAGCCCTGACTATTCTTCTCTTTGCTACAATTTTTCTCATTTTAGCAATGTATACTAGTACATTCCTCTTCCAGGTCCCTGGCTGCAGCTGCCAACACAGCTTGTTCGCTAGCTTTAATATTTCATGGCCCTACACAGAGCTTCTATTTTGTCCCCTACAGCATTGCAATCTGAAGTCTGGTTCTTTCATAGCTGTCACCTTATAAACTTCATAGACCCACCTGAAGTTGCAATGCTATGTCTCCTTCACCCACCCCAGTGGGCTGGACTTACACTGTCAATATTCTAATCTTAGATCCACTTTTCTATATCTATTGGCTTAGAAACTTTTCCAATGTCTCCTGAGCTGTTTCTCTACAATCTTTATGTTAATAATACTTATTATGCTCTGTAGTTTTTTTTGTTTTTTACTGGGGCTGGACAAGCAGGTTAAATGAAGGAACACATATGAATACTTCTGGCACTGGATGAATAATCAATTTTGTACTATATTATACACTTGTAGGCTTTACAGGCTAGCAAAGCAAAACATATTAGGTTGTGTACTACTTGGTTATATTCTAAGGGGTTATAGTCTGAAACACTTTCTTAAGCTTAGTGGATTCCTAATGTGCTTCTAAAAGCTGATACGCTCATAGTCTGCCCTGGGAGATCTAGGTGTTCTTATGGTTTTAAGTTCTTTGTAATTTTTTTGGTGCCTAGAAAAATTAATTCACTTCCTTTTCAAGTAACAAGTTTATTTTTCCTATTGCTAGAAAGAGTACTTTCAGTTCTGAAGTTGTAAGAAAGCAAATGACTTTACACCTCTAGTTGAATATTCCTCTCTACTACTCAATATTTTTTTAAAAAATTCTCTTAAAATTGTTTATTATTATTGGCAGACCACAATTGACCTTGCTTTTCTTTGGTTCTTACTATTCTGTAGATCGGTTCTCTTCCTCTAACTAGTAGACTGTTTTGACCTTCCTAGAGTTAAGTGGAAACCCAGGAACCCTGTGTTTACTCTTCATTGTGGCTGTGTGATTTGGTATAGATCTCTAATGTTTTATGAACTTGCTTTCTAAGTTGTAAAATACATTAGCAGTGACCTAGATTTTCATCTGTATGAATCAAAATCAAAGGGAATAATGGTCATGAATGAGCATTGACTGATGCGAACCCAGAAGGGAGGGGCTATCTCCGATGAAGTTTCTACTTTCAAAGATTATAGCATGCTTTAAAATATATCTCAAGTTATAGCCAGGCACTGATAGCTCACACCTGTAATCCTAGCTACTCAGTAGGCTGAGAACTGAGGTTTGCAGTTCAAAGCCAGCTCATGCAGGAAATCTGTGAGTCTCTTATCTCCAGTTAGCCACCAAAAAAACCAGAAGTAGAGCAGTGGCTCAAATGGTTGAGAACTAGTCTTGGGCACAAAGGCTCAGGGACAGTGCTCAGGCCCTGAGCTCAAGCCCTAAATTGCCTCACAAAACAATGTCATTACTATTTATTGTTTTATTTGAGGTTCTATAATTCAAGATGAGTTAGGTTCTTTCTCTCTGCCCTTTAAAGAATGAAAAAGCAGAAAAGAATTTATTTGAACGTGAAATGACAGCCATGCAAGTAGGAAGAGTATTGGACTCCCCAACTGCGGAGGGGACTTGCCTGCCATCCCATGAGGGAAAAGCCCAAGGCTTCTTCTTCTGTTCCAACTAGATAATTCCCCTCCCTCTTCGGAGATGTACCCTTGGTTTTGTTAAGTAGTGATCACTGGTTGTAGACGGCCTTTCCAACTGGATGTAAGTTAGTGTCTGGTTGGACCCTCCTAGCCCCCAATCCTGGGCAAGAGTGGGAAGGCTTGCCTTCTGCTTTTGTATCTGGTGTAAGCTCATCTATCAGGACTTGAAACCTGCCACTTAGGAACAAGAAAGGCAACTTATGTCTTTTCTTTGTTTACCTAACCATATAGGTCTTTGTCCCAGTTGCCTTCAATCCCTAGCTGTCTGACTGAAGTCAAATACTTGTCCCTCATCTCTGTAGTAAGAAGTGCAGAACTTTATTTAAAGAGACATGAAGATATTAGTCTGCTTTTCATGATTATAGCAAAGTACCTATCCTGGGTAGTGATGCAAAAACGAGTTTATACCTGTGGAGGCTGGCAGGCCAAACAACATAGCGTTTGATTTGGCTGTAACATCATGGTAGAAGGCACCTCAGTAGCTGGAGGGCATAGGCGAAGGAGAGAATACAGGAGAAACATGTAGTGTGGAGGAACAGGAAGCCAGGGTGAAGGGAAACAGGAAGTCAAAGTAAGAGGAAACAGGAAGCCAAAGTGAGGGGGAACAGGATCCACCTCTTAAAGAGCCACAACCTCTTAATGTCACCATACTGGGAACCAAGCCTCCCACACAGGAAGCCTTAGCAGCCTAATCAAACCACACCTAAAACCAAGCAGTGTGTTGTAGAATCAAAGGAAAACTCTGTAGGATTTCTAAATTTATTCTACACAACTTAGGGGAAAATTCAACCTTGCTGCAGGCCAATTTGAAGTACATCCCAGAATGCTGAATGCATGAGGAGATTCCTGCTCTCTTTCAGGGAAGAGATAAGATACTAGAATCTGAAGTCTAAACTAAGATGATACCTCACAACTTTGGTTGCAACCCCAGCTCAATCAGTTACTTGTCTTGTAAACTTGGACATGTAATGTGCACTCTCTGAGCTACCCCTTCCTCATATGCAGTGACTTGTGTAGTCTTTGTTTATAGAGCATTTGTAAGGAATAAAAGATCCGTTAGCTATCAAATGCCTGCCTCATGATGCCACAGGATGGACAGTAAGTGTTGTAGATACAGCCATCCTCATTACTTATGGGAAGCATAGCAGGAGGTATAGAAATTTGGGGGGGGGGTGATTCGCCTCAAACATCTCTTTTCATATCCATGGCAGCTCAAGCTCCGTCCTCTTTTGCCATGTTGCTCCTTCCTGGTCAGTCTGGGCAGAGGTTTAATCTTTGTTGCTGTTGTTTTTAATGTACTTCTAATGTCCTATGTTATTTTTTTGTTTCTCTTGTATGTTCTTCCCCCATGATATAACCCCTGTTTTCACTGTATTTGATTCTGGTGCCCTGCATTTTGTATATACATTTTTGTAATTTGGGGAGGAGAAGGGAAATAACAAAAAGCTGAAATAAGGATACAGGTTGACCCATTATAACAATGAGATGTACAAGACACTGAAAGGATCCATCACAGGATCTGTCACATCCATGATAGGGGACCATGCAGAGGCAGACAGGCACAGGAGAAAGATGATTACAAGGTTTATTAGAGGAGCCATATTTCCCCCGGAGAGAGAGCACATGGCAGCCTCCACTATCTAAGAAGCAGCAGGGTGGGGGGCGGGGAGGAAGTGAGGTAGATGGGAGTTCAGGTGGGTATGGGTGGAGAGAGGGAGAGGCCAGCTGTTTGGTGAGAACTCCAGGGCAGGAAGGAGCTCAGATCTGGGTGGAGTGGAGGACCAAAGGTGGGCATAATGCTTACAGACACTATGTTGAAAATGAACTTTACAACTTTGTGGGGGGAAGGGAAGAGTTGGGGAGGTGAGGAGGGAAGGGATGGCAGGGGAAAAACAAAGGAGGGGGAGTAACAATAGGAAATCACTCATTACCTTACTCATGTAACTGTAACCCCTCTATACAGTATCTTTACAATAAAAATATATATATTAAAAACAAAGAATTCCCAGAGGGGAATTGAATAGTCATTTGAGCAAGTGAGCAATTGTAGAAAAAGCATGAAATTTAAGACCCTCTCTGCCATGTATATAGCTATGTGATTGTCGATACATCAACTACAATTCTGTTGTTAGCAAACAGTTTTCCTATACTGATTTATCCAAGTCAGTGAAAAGACTTAGCTTCTAAGAAGGCTTCTTTGTGAAGAGACTTTGGTGAAGCACAGAAGGTCAGGGCTCAAAGATTTCTGAAGGTCATCTGGTCAAGATTACCTCTCTGCTACACTCCTTCCTTGAGCTGTCAAGTACTTTTCCAGCCTCTGTGATATGCATCACATTTTGAGATTTAACTATAGTTGATAGCAGCTTTGAGACTGTAGAACTATAATGAAACTCTTTCTCATGCCTTGGTTTAATGTTTCTTTATAACTCTTCCATCTGGTCTCTTTGAAGCTTAGTTTCATTGTTGATGATGATGTTGTTTTGTCCTGTTTTAGGAGTACTAAGATTTGATCTCAAGGCCTCTTGGGCTCTACAACTTGAGCAACTTCTCAGTCCTCTTGCTGAGTTTAATGTGTTTTTACCCAGATTTGACATCTCTCTACCGTTCATTCTGCTGAAGAAATCTCACTTTGTTGAGTGATTGTCCTGATAAATTGCTTAGATTGTGGAGAGAGTTGGAGAAGAATGAGATCCTGGGATAGGGGTGCAAATGACCTGGCTTTTGTTTGGCTGAGTGAACACATGCGTTGAATTAGGGAACAACTGAGAAGAAATCCAGAGGCTGTAAGAAAGTCATCAGAGGAGAAGCCACTGGTGAGTGTGCTGCTATCTTCAGAGACACCTTGGAGAAGGAAACACAAACTGCTTACCATATGATAAGTAACATTTTTATGAATGGTGAAAAACATCCTACTTTTATTGCCACATGATAATTTGTATCATAATTTATTAGCATATAATGGAATTGGATCCATATATTGAGATGAAAAACATAAAGTAACCGCTATCCATGAAAAGCCAGTTACATTTGAAGAGACTATGTAAATCTGTGAAATACATATTCCTGAGTTTTGGCAATATTCTCAATTGTGTCCAAAAATCTGCAGGTTTTTTCTCCTGAAATGCCTTCTGGAGCTCAGATTCCTTTAAGTTAATTGTGAGAAATGCTGGAGTTGAGGAAAAGCACAGCCAATTTTGTAAGAAAGAGATCAAGTAGCAGAATTTGCTATACAGTGTAGCTCTTGGCACTCACCATGGTCTATAATAGATATTGCACACATTACACACAGATGGACAGAAAGCAAGGAATAGCTCAGAGAGTTTAAATTGATTGTCTAGTATTACATGACAAGTAGCCAACAGAACTGGAATTACAAAGAATGAGAAATGCAATCTTTGGGGACACTATCCACTCAATAATAACCAGTCCAGGAAGCTTTATACTCTACCCATTTTTCAAATTAAGATTTTTCTTATAATTCCTCTCATGCTCTCATTGAATTCTTCCATTATTTAAGTCTCATTTGTGAGCAAATAGCCTTGTTTTATGCCCTAGCTAATATACCATTGGGATATACTGCATATACATATATATATATATATACACACACCCACATATATATGCATATACATATATATGTACATATACATATATTTTCATACATATATGAATACACCTTATATATTCTCTCACATATATTCTCTCAATGTCTTAATGATGACTAGAGTAAGGGGATTCTCAGTGATAAAGGAATAAACTGAAGCCATACAACAGTCAGAAAGCTAAGGATTCTGAAGGAGCCGATGCTGGTTTGTTGGTTTGGGTGTGCTGATGCTAATACCCTGGCTCTCCATTGTCATACACCCATATTGGATTGCATAGTGAGCAGCTCAGTTCCAGGGTAGGTTCAGTGAAGGGATGTAATTAGCCTATTAAGCTTCACTAATGACTTGTAAAGTCACTGAAGTGAGAGTGGCAGGTAGATTAGTTCCACCTCGGAACTTTCCACAAGAGGCATTGAATTGCTACCGTTCTGTTTCCAGTTCTCACAGTTGGAATCAGCTGTGAAGAATACAGCTTTTTCACAAGTTTGGGTTTTGTCAAGTCGACATGCAAGGAAAATTTTTCAGAGAATATGTGTTCCTAGACTTTTACTTTACTGCCCATAAAATTCGTAGGCCTTCTCTGAAATCATAAGGTTACCTGTTAGAAATTAGTTGTCACTTTTACTTTAATAAACAATTATGTACTTATTAAAAGTCACTGATTCTCTTTTCGGGGAGGGGACTTCCCAACAGTGAATATATTATAACTGATATAATATAACTGCTTGGGGGCTTGGTTTTGCTGCTCTTGTTAGTGCTGTTTTTGTTTCACAGTGTTTAGTGATGTAGGAGTTGAGAAGTCAAAGGATTCAGTCATTCATGTGTATTTTGTTTACTTTCTTGCACTAAACTCGGGCTTGAACTTAGGGACTCAAGCTTTTCACTTGGCTTTTCCACTCAGGTCTGGTACTTTACCATTTGAGCCATACCTCCACTTTCTCATTCACTCATTTTTATGATGATCATTTACTGAAATACTTGTTCTGGGGGCTTTTGTGAACCCCAGTGGCTATATCATTGAACAATACTGCAAAGATATCTTTGCTCTTGCAACTTTTGCCTTCTAGTGGAGAAAAGTAATAAGTCAATATATACAAAAGCATCAGGTGATGAAAAGCATTGTTCTAAAAGCATTGTTCTAAAAGTTGGAGAAGGGTAGGTGTGGGAAGGTGACTTTAGATTGTGTGGTTGGAAGAGAACACAGATGAGACATTATTTTAGCTGTGACTTTAATCCCAAATGGAAGCCTGACATACATAAGGGCCCAGGGATTAGGGCTGCAGCATACACGGTGTGTGGCCGACTATGAGGTGAACTGGAATGCATCTGGCACAATTTCAGACTAGAGAGGATGGAAGCCTGGCTATAGTGGGATGAGAGGGCAGTTGTAATTTCTAATTTTTCATTGTCGGTAACTTGATCCAGAGGTTTCTTTGTGAAGGAAAATGGTAAGCTGTGTGGGTAGAGGTAGCTTTGGAGAATCAATTATAACAAGAGAGGAGGAGATGGTGTAGGAGAAGGCAAGAATTCTTCCTGAGGAAAATCCATGAGAAGGACAGGATCCAGAGCCCAACAGAACAGATGCAGGGAATCTTTATCTAATAGAAGTAGAAGAAAGGTATTGGTAACTTGGAAGTTTGGCAGACCTGGTAGCAGATGAGTCCACAAATCATAGTTCTCTTATCTTTGTGAAGTTATGTCTTCAAATGAGAGAGTGTGAGGCAAGGATACAAGGAACAAAGCAAAATGTGGAGGGGTCATCAAGGAAGTATCACAGCATTGCCTGGCACTGCGATGCTAATTTGATTGAGAACGGTCGATATTGGTATACTTTTCCTTCTAGCGAAGTTCAGATAGCAGCAAATATTTGAGTAGGGGGTGATTTATTAGGGCAGTAGAACGGAAGCGTATTCGTGGAAGATTTTTACAAAGAACATTAACAATGGACATGGAAGGGAATGGAGAATATTAGAATTTTTATATATGAAGAAAATTTACAAAGTCATTGGTGGCCATTTTGTGTTCCATAAACAAGTTTGGAAATTGTATTGGGTAGAAGATCCTGGCAATCAGGGACTAGGCTCTCACGGTATTAAGAGTGGAGTAGAAGGAAAAGCACTAATGGCCTCAAGTTTTGTATGGAGCATCTATGTGGACCCTAAATAAACCAAGGATGATGACTGACAGGTGAGAGGGAATGTACTCATAGCTACTTGCTAATGGTATGTAGGATGTATAGTCCTCCACATATTATTTAAACAAATGAATTTGCTAGTGAATGTAAAGTATTGCCCTTTTCCAAGATCTTTTCATTCCTAAGTTAGCTGTTTAGAGCTTCCTATGTGTAAGGGGAGACACAGAAATGGAGGGGCAAAGGGTGAACAAGTGAACCAGTGGTACTCACTAGACACTGTGTTGAAATGCACTGTACAACTTGTGGATGGTGCTGGGAGGGAAAAACTGGGAAAGAGCAAGGGAAGGGGTGACATTGTCCAGAAAGAAATGCACTCTTTACCTGACTTATTTAACTGTAGCCCCTCTTCGCATCACCTTTATAATAATAGTAAGAAGAAATTTTAAGAAAAGAGATCCATGTTAAATTCAGGTCTGCAGTTTGGGGTTTGGACAATGCTTAGATGGTATTTCTGAACACGACTGCAAATCAGGATGTTTAAGATGATTCTTGCTGGTTCTAGACAGATTGCCTGATCCTGTCTGCAGAGTCTGAGGCCTTTGGGCTGAGCTGGGCCAGAGCATCCTCTCCGTCCATCCAGACCTAGTGAGGTGATTCCATGGCATGTCTAGGCATGTTAACACTAAGTTAAACTGTGTTACAGACAGCATTAATCGTTTTTGAAAAAAAATAGCTCTTTTCTAGTTAGATTGACTTGAAAAGGCTAAAGTGATGCTAAGGGAAAGCAGTGGAGCTGAAAGTCAGAACTACAAAACCTCTGCTTGTTCTAGTAGGAATTTTAATATAGCAGTCTATTTTCCTTCTTCTGACCCACGAATACACAATTTTATCACACTGCAATTTTCCCTGTGGTGACTTAGAAGTTACCTCATCACAGGTTGGGAAAATTGTGTTGATAGAATCTAAGCTTATGTAACTTATTTTTTGCCCTAAAATCCACTTTTTCTCTTCCAGTTTTATTAGATGCTCCTCGTATTTTTTCCCTAATTTCATAGCAAAGGTGATCATTTATCAGTTGGTACCTTCATGGCATAGATAGATCTTTCTGAACCCTTCTGATCATTCCATCTCTGAATCAGCAATATCTCCCTTACCTTGGTCTCATCCGGATAGTGACTTACCAATGCAGATAAATATTGGATGAAGAAATGAACATGAGTCTGAAGTGAGAAAGCACATTAAAATAATTGTTACCTCTCTGATCACTATATTACTCAAGTTTTATAGTAGCTTCTGGGAAAGTTCGGGTTATACAGACTGAAAAAATCAAGAAAACTGATTTTCAAAGACTTAATAATACATCATAATATGTCAAATCCACAGGTCATTTTCCCCAGTAGGGGCTTAAGTTCTGGGCCTTGTGCTTTCACTGATGTTCTACAAATTAAGCCATACCTCTACTTCCAGCTTTTTGCTAGATAATTGGAGATAAGAATTTCATGGAATTCTCTGCATAAGCTGTCTTTGAACCACTATTTTCAGATCTCAGCCTCCTGATCAGTTAGAATTTACAAACATGAGCCACTAATTCTGTGCTCAAGCATCCAAGGTATCTTGATTCTAATCTTGTCATACCATCATCATCCAGAGCCTCTTTCTCTCCTGGTAAACACTATGGCTGCTAGCTAGCTATAGTTCTGATTGAGGTGCTAGAAGTTTCTTGCCTGGCTTGCCACGTTGCACAGCAGTTTGATGATGGGTACAACATTCTGGCCAATCTTGTTGGGATGCACATTTTTCAGTGCGTTACAATTTCCCTGGTGTTATTTAGTAACCACCATGTGCTGTGAGCCTATGTGGTAGAACAGGACATTAATCAAGAAACCTCCCCTTCCATCATGGAGTTTATGGGCCTACGTGTTGTATGGAAAACTAAATCCATGTGATGAATGTTACTGTAGAAAAGGCAGCGTGTAGTCAGAGCACAAAGTGAGGGCATTTGACCTGGCCTTGGAACAGCATGGGAAACTCTCTACATGAAGTGAGACTAAGGATGAATCTACCCTATCTGAGGGTAGTGGTGAGAGGGAGGGCCTAGTTCAGGCAAAGAAACAACAGGGGTGATGGTGGAGGGTAGGCTTCACTGGAGAGCATTTGGAGAAGTCTCCAAGTATCTGGGATACAGGGCCAGAGTATGAAAGGATGAGTAGGTTTACAAGATTACAAGAGTACCTAGCCACACACCCAGTAATTTGAAGTCCCCTTGGGCATCCTTTTAGCAAAGGGTACACAGACAAAAAAATTGCCACAGATGCAGATGACGGCTCTAGGTATCTAAAATGAAGTTAAACACTCTAACAGACAAACACAGAATTTTTAGTTTGCCACCTGTCTATTAGATATGGCATGCACTTAGCTTGGTTTGTAAGTAAGGGGTTGTTACTCAGCTTGCCAGGAAATGAGGATGCTCACAGGCTTTGTCTGTATAAGACTAAGGTCACTTCTTCTAACAGCATAAAAGCCACTTGACCAGGCTGAAATGTGTTCCCCAAACCTCTTATAGACTTATTCCCTAATGGCTTTTGTGAATGTAAGCTGAAGGGCTTTAATGGCACATTAGGGGAGAGCAGTGAACATGCTAGAATGGAGTGTCAGACCTACCAAGAGCCACAGTGCTGTTTTCTGATTGAGGAGTCCAACCTCATCCTCATCTCCTGAGGACTTTAACAACTCTGTCAGTCATTGCTCTGCGTATTTGCCATCAGACCATTCCCTTCATTGGAAGGTAATCAATTTGTTTTTTGTGAAAAAAATTCAAGTGGTATGTGTTTAAGGTGTACAATATACGGCTTGGATAGACATAGACACAAGAAGAGGAGTATTATTGTCAAATTCTCACATCCATCTCACATGGTTACCTTTTACTTTGTGGGAAGGGTGTCTGAAATACACCGTCTCAGCACATTTCTCATATACAGCATAGCGTATATGTGTACCAGCACATGCAAGATTGGACCTTTTATCCAGGAATAACAATCAAGCAATTAGAAGCATTAAATCCTCACCTTAAAAGGTATCTCATCTCTGTGAGTTTAAAATGCAGCCACATTATAGATCATTTACCTCTGCTTAATAGAGTGAATTTATATTATCTATGTAACTGGGGTGACACATAGAAATAATGATTAATATTACTAATGCTACTTCATAGCAATTTAAGTCCTCTATATACCCTTATTAGACAAATATTTAATATACCATAGCAATTAGGAGTCTGAGATTTTAAATAAGAATGAGCCAAGTTCAGAGCCCCATGATCCTTGTATCAGCCCCATAACCCTGAGTCAAGCCTCATGTTTCTGAAGTATAAATTGGAAATGGTAGAGGACATTGTCTCACAGAGTTGCCCTGAGAATGGAATGCATGTGGGAGTGATGGAGGTCTGCCTCATTTCCGCCCTTGTTAGAGTGTCTTGAACACTTTGTATTTATCCTATAGTATCGTTTATTCATTTGTTTTATGGGGAATAACTTTCTCTTTTCTTTATGCTCCCCTAGGGATATGAAGCCTGACAATATTTTGCTTGATGAACATGGTAAGAGAATGATTGGTTTGTGATTAACTACACGGTGTGCGTGAGTATAGGACATATTGATTCTACCATGTCCAAGAGTAGTTTTTCTTGATTCAGTTGAGTTGTATATATAAACTTCATGTTAAGGGAAGGAGGGAAAATGTATAATGTAGAGCATGTAATAGAAGGAACTTTAGTTTTTTGTAGCAGGGATGTAGTCCAGCCATGCACCCTTAAAGAACATTATATTTATGTGATGAGAAAATCATTCTCTAATTAATTTTCGTTCAGTGCTGCCTCTTGGCAACCAGCTATCACAGTGGCTTTGTAATTGCCTTTTGGGCCTTGTAAATACCAAACAGGTCTCAAGCTCAGACTCTTAGGCAGGTAATATTATACATCCAATTATTGGTATTATTTTGTTTTCTATCTAATTTTCGGCATCTCTTGTTATGAAGGCAAGTTGATTTACATTTAAGCAGGAGTTATTTTGTTTTTTGCTCAAAAAATGTTTAACTAATAATGAGTCAGTTTAAAGAGAAGTATAACGCTGATGAGTAGTACATATAATTCTCAGATATAAAATTGACACAGGAATATGGTAATGATCACAAAGGTGGTAAATGTCTAAAGTTCAGGAAATGCTGACTGGGTATCCAGTCATTTTTTTTTTTGCCAACAATGAAATGAGTGGTCTATGCACAATGAAATGCAGTCTGTATGTTCTTTTTCTAATATTTACTTTCATGTGTGTTTAGAGTCATTGGTATCCCATTAGGAAGATCTCTATGACACATAGTTTGAATATTACCAATCTTATTTGGTAATAAGATCACTGTCCTTGCCTGGTTATGGTCTAAGACTAATCCAGGTAAAAGTGCAAGATCCATATGAAAACCACACTACAGCACTAAGAGCCAGAGTTACGGCTCAAGTGGTAGAGCATTTGCTAAAGAAGCATGTGGCCCTGATTTCAAACCTCAGTACTGTCCCAAACAAACACATCCATATCCTTTATTAAGAAAGCTGCTTGATTAGTTCTAAGTCTGAAAAGCTCTTCATCCATGTAAATTTTACAAACAGGGTTTACGAGTAGAACTGAAACACCACGTACTGTCCAATGGCTCATTATTTATTTACCCAGTTGAGTCTTAAATCTGGTTTGGCAAACTCCACCTGTGCTCAGAAAACGAAGAAACACTTTTGTGTATGACCTCTAATCTCAAAGCTCATGGTCATTATTTATTTATGGATTGTCTAAAAAGATTTTTTCCACTTGCTTCCAGTGCTTTATTTTTGCCTTACCTTTACTGCTTTTGACATTTGAGAACAGATTTCTGAATCTGAGAAATGTGAGCAATGGTGAGATTTAGCATGAAGGTGACTTTTATGAAAACACCAGCTCTCCTTGTTCTCAATAAGAGGCAGGATTGTTTTCTGTCCTGGTATAATAGACTCTATGAAGTTTATAACTGGGGAGAGATAACTTATACGGGCTGTCTCTTTGCAACGTGGACACAAAGTGCTGTGTGACCAAGCTTTCTGTCAATACATGACTACTTAAACTGAGTCCAGGTGGGATTTAGTCATCCTTTGTTCCCATAGCAAGCTGCCTTCCTGCATGACACCTGTTGCCCCATCATTTGTAGAGGCCCTGAGCCAAGACATAGAGATTGTAGCAACTAAACCCTTTCTAAGATGAATCTTCCATTCCAAGAACAATGCTGTTCATCTTAAGTCTCAGACATACTTTCATGAGGGCACACTTGTCCTTCGTTCACCTACTTCTTATTTTCTTGGCAATTCAGTGATTGTAGATTAGAAAGAAGAGCAAGAAACCAATTGGTCAGAGACTATTCACTAAGAGATTTGACAGGCTGGTTAAAGCATTATCTATGTCTTAGTTTCTTGGGGGAACAAAAGAGGACTTAACATCTAGGGTCATTGTAAAGACTCACACACACACACACACACACACACACACACATACACACACACACTTAGAGTGGTTAATGTAGTGTCTGCCATAAAGGAGCCACTCAGGAGGGTCGCATATGAGATCACTCTGAAGAAGTAGTAGGCACTTTCTGTTCTGTGCGGAGATGAAGCACTTCATCTTGTTCCCTGTGGCTTTGTGTAAAATCTCATATGCATCCAATCTTTATCAGATAAACTCTGTAAAAATTGAACAGTTACTTACCAAATAATTACTAGGTGATAATTATTTGGTTTCCAGAAGTAACAAACCAAAGATCTTGTGCTGACACAATGTCATTTAGCTCTTAATTTCAGGTAACTCCACTGTCTGTGGTCTGTTCTGACTTCCTCCAGAAGCACAGGGGTCCAAGACCACTGCTCGTGACATTTTACCCTGTAAGACTGGGGCTTTGTCACTGCGGAAGTCTGAGCTGTCCTCCCTCTGTGCCTGAAGGACAGTTCCTTTCCCTCAGATGCCCTGTTATTTCCATTGACCCCTTCCACTCTTGAGTTTGTTACTTCAACAATGAATTCAGAGGAGGCTTTTCTGTATTTTTTCCCATCCTGAACTCAACTTGAGAAGGACTGCTGTTAATAAAAGAAACAAAATTGCTTTGGAAGGACAGAACATAGATGGTATAGAAGCAAACAGAAACAAAATTGAGTCATTCTCTAAACAGTGTGCTAGGCATCCCTGTAGAGGAAAATAATTCTTTTGGAATTCCTTTTTATTTACATTCTAAAAAGTTAGGACTTTGGACATTGCTCAGGGACTGTCATGAACCACCATTTTTGTGTGTGTGTGCCAGTCCTGAGGCTTGAACTCAGGGCCTGGGAACTGTCCCTGGGTTTCTTTTGTTCAAGGCTTTTGTTCTCTACCACTTGGACCAAAGCCCTACTTGCAGCTTAAAAAACAAAAAAACAGTTTATTGGAGGTAAGAGTCTCAAAGACTTTCTTACTTGGACTGGCTTCAAACCAGAACTCAGTCTCCTAAGTAACTAGGATTATAGGCATGATGGGTGCCTGGTTTAACAAGCCACTGTTTTAAGGTCTTTTTATTGCCAAGGTGATGTACAGAAGGGTTACAGTTACATAAGTAAGGTACTAAGTACATTTCTTGTCAAACTTGTTACCTCTTCTCTCAGTTTTCTCCCAATTTCCCTCCTCCCAATCCCACCCCCTCCCCGAGTTGTACAGATCATTGCCAACATATTGTCTTGTGAGAATCTCTGTTGCACTGGTTCCCCCTTGTATTTTGTCTCAACATTCTGTTGTTCCCCTTCCCTTCCCTAATGCAGACAGATGTATACAACACCAGGTACCAAAATCAAATACAATGGCAACAGGGGATATACCATAGGGAGGATAGAACATACGAAAGAAACAAGAAATCACATAGTACATTAAAAACAACAACAACAAAGAAAAGCCTCTTGTGTCCATGTCTTGGAGTTCATTTCACTTAGCATCATCTTATATGGTCAGTTGTACATAGCTATTGAGCTATTCTGCTCATCTGCTAAGATTATCCTAGATGTATACTATTTATTGGAAATAAGAGAAACCATGGGGTCTATGTTTCTTTGGGTCTAGCTTATTTCAATTATTATGATTTTTTTCAAGTCTTTCCATTTCCTTACAAGAAACAACTGCCCCATTTATAAGTGGGCCAAAGACTTAAAGAGAGATTTCTCTGAAGAGGAAATAAGAATGGTCAATAGATGCATGAAGAAATGCTCAACATCTTTGGCCATAGAAGAAATGCAAATCAAAAAACTTTGAGATTCCACCTTACCCTAGTTAGAATGGCTATAGTCAAGAAATCTAATAACAAATGTTGGAGGGGATGTGGACAGAAGGGAACGCTATTGCACCTGTGAAGGGAGTGTAAACTTGTTCATCTACTCTGGAAAGCAGTATGGAGGTTCCTCAAAAGACTCCACAAAGAGCTCCCCTATGACCCAGCAATCCCACTCTGGGCAATTATCCGCATGACCATAAACAAGGCCATACTAAAGCTACCAGCACAACTATGTTCACTGCAGCATTATTCACCATTGCTAAGATATGGAACCAACCCAGATGCTTCTCAGTAGATGAATGGATCAAGAAAATGGTGTGTGTGTGTGTGTGTGTGTGTGTGTGTGTAAAATGGAACTCTATGCTTCCATCAGAAAGAACAAATCACTTTTAAGTGACTCAGTTCCTAAGCCCACCTGCTTCTAACTCATTCTGCAGTTCATCAAGTGAGAGCCAGCAAAACCAAAAATCAACATCAGACTTTTCTTGTATCTGCTATTGTGATTTTCCATGTGGGGCTCACCTTTGAAGCCATTGTTTGTCTTTTTTCACTCACACTTTTCCAATTTCATCCCAAATGAGCTATCACATTGCACCTTTTACAGTGGATTTTAGCAACTGAGAAGTTGCCTTTTTTTTAACATTACCTCTACACTCATCTTTCCAAATAAGCTCTCTATAACATCACGTAACTTAGATATTAATTCAGCACCACTCGGAGACTGACAGGATTTTGTTTTATCCTTATTGATTCATAGTGTTCATATTCATCAGAAAAACATTGACATTTAAAATGAGCTGGTTGTGATGTAGAGAATCTCTCCACAATGAGAATGAATATTTCTTGAGCATTGGCATTTGACATAAAAAATGTTTTTAATTTAGACTCTACCTGATACTAGTCTCCCCAAAGGTCTCATCCATTCATTGAAAGCCAAGATGGCATCAGGACTCAGGTGACTCATAACCTGCTGTCTTCATATGTTTTCACATGCTAGTGATACAAGCAGCCCATCCAACCCTATCAGTTCCATCGAGTCTAAAACCCCTGTGTTTTCATTAAA
Organism: Dipodomys spectabilis; assembly: GCF_019054845.1. Classification (NCBI taxonomy): domain Eukaryota; kingdom Metazoa; phylum Chordata; class Mammalia; order Rodentia; family Heteromyidae; genus Dipodomys; species Dipodomys spectabilis. Next base: position 14,230,166 of record NW_024870824.1, read on the forward strand.
TCATTCAGGAAATGAGTGCCACATCCAGAAGAAAAATCATGTCTGACATTTCAGAGACAATGACAACTATGAAATCGTGATTTATATTTCTTAATAACATTCCGAGTCACAAGGAGAAGAGGCAAGTCCTGTGAAGGAAGAACTGAGCCTTCTGTTTCAACAGCCTCCCCCTTGGAGAGTTTCACAATGTGTCTAAAAGTGAACACTGTCTTTTTGAAAGTATACATCATTGACCATACCGTACCAACCCCAAGATAATGACATTTAGTATGTCAGGGTAGTGCCTAAGGATAACAAGCATTTGCAGGAAAAATGTCACACATATATTCTAACAGCCTGCAACCAGCAGTTTTAAACACTTATGAAGGCATTGCAGGCTAATTGATTATGGTGTCCTGGAGCACAGGGACGATGAAGAAGATTCTGACTGAGCACAGTGCACAAGATGAGAGATAATGGCTGTGATGGTTGATTGCAGGGCCCTGTTAGAGGAATTTGGATTCCTATTAGCATACATTGAGAGCACCAGGGAGCTTCCCTGTGGTAATTCTATAGATCTGCACAGTGCACTTTTTTAAAATTTTATTTTCTTGTGAAGATGCTGTACAGAGAGGTTACAGTTACTGATGTAACTGTAAGGCAATGAGTACATTCCTTGTGCTTTGAATAACTCACTCCCTCAACTATGTGTCCTTAACTGCTTTCCACCTTCCTCCTTCCTTTTGTTGAAGTCTTTAGTACATTTCATTATGAAGTTTATTTAAATAGAGACATACACATGTGCATAAATATGCATATGTATATGTTTTGTATATGTGTATATTTGTGTGTTCATATGTATACTTTTATATATAATGTATATTTGATTCTCTTCACCCTCCCCCGTCCCTCCCCATTTCTTTCACTTTAACTGATTTCCTCTTTAGATAGTCTTCCTTTATTTCATTGATTTTTAGTGTGATCCTCTATCTCAAACAGCAAAGATTAAAAAAAAAAAAGGCAGAGTCTTCCTGCAAGGTGCTAGGTGATAAATCTGGGAGTGTTGGGGAAGTTTGATATGGCCCCTGGGAGGAGAATTTGATGTTATCTTCTCTAATTACTGGCCTATCTTATCAAACCTAGGCAAATGTAAGCCAGGTGCTGGTGTTGACTTCTTTAATTTTAGGTGCTCAGGAGGCTAGAGTCTGAGAATTACAGGCCACAGCCAGAGGAGGGGAAACCTTGGGACTGTTATCTGCAATTAGCCAGAAAAATGTCAGACATGAAGCGTGTACACAAGCCAAGTAAGATTACAAGGCCCTGAGTTCCAGCCCCAGTACTGACAATGAATGAATAAATTAATTAATAATAAACAAACAAATAGGATAATAATAAAAAGAGAACAACAAACCAAAAAATCTAGACAAATGGAAATGCCAACAGCTTAAGACAATTATGGTGCTAACAGCTCCTGTTATAGGCTTATCTTCACTGTGGGCATCTTGTATTGCCCTTTTCTTCTCTACTGCTATCAATGTAAGAAGGCCAGAGCACTTTGTGGGATTTATTTCCTAACATAGTTAGACCTACATTATACTACCATGTTAGAGCTGAGAGCCTAGATATTATCTTGCCTACTCATTCTTTTAAAAATTCTTATTGATAGAATGATTGATTGATTGATGGTACTGAGGATTGAATTTAGGCCCTTGTACTTACAAGGCAAGCACTACCATTTGAGCTATACCTCTACTTCCAATTTTTGTGATAGAAAGAGAAACTTAAGTTCAACTTGGGGAAAAAAGACTTGGAGTATTCTATGTGTTGGGATAGAAATCAGGGCAAACATCAGGTATACTGATCCCTAGACTAGTTGTCTTTATACAGCCCCTTTAAATCAGATAAGCTGATTTCAGAGGTGGGCACTGGTGGCTCACATCTAATCCTAGTTATTCAGAAGGGTGAGGTCTGAGGAGCAGGGTTCAAAGCTAGTGAGGACAGGAATTCAAGCCAGTGCAACCAGGAAAGTCTGTGAATTTCTCATCTCCAATTAATCACCAAAAGCCAGAAGTGGAGCTATGGCTCAGGTGCTCGAATACCAGCCTTGAGTAAAAAGCTAAAAAAAATAGCACTCAGCCCCTGAGTTCACGTCTCAGTACTAGTATGCTTTTTGTTGATGACAGTTATGTTGTCGGGGATGATGAATGGACAAGAAAATATTAATGGCGCTAAAAAATAAAGAAAAGGAACTCTGAATTCTTTCTTGGAAGTGATCCACACTATGCCAGCTTGTACTAATTTTGCCTTCCTTTTTTGCAAGATCCTCCTAAGAGATGCATAGAATTTTGATACTTTGAATAACTGTCAGCTGTCTCCCTCATGACGCCCATGGATAAGTAACCTAGACTGAGGCCAACAGATAAAATTTGCTGCAGTAGGGCCAGGCACTGATGGCTCACTCCTGTAAACTACTCAAAAAGCTGCGTTCTGAGGCTCATGGTTCAGATCCAGTCAAGGCAGAACAGTTGGAGAGAGTCTCATCTCTGATTTAGCCACAAAAGGCCAGAAGTGGAGCTGCAGTTCTGGTGGCAGAGCACCAGGCCTCCAAGAAAAAAAACTAAAGTGACAGTGCCCAGGCCCAATTACTGGCACACACACAAAAAAGCAGAAGTAGGATCTCTAGACCATAAGTTCAACTACTAAGTTTAAATCTTTCTATAGTTGAACTACACATTGACAAATCAAAGACTAATCTGTGTATTATATTCTGACTATTGGAGGATTACTGGTTTCAGATTACATTTGGCCTTGAGGGATAGAAGTAAGTATATTTTTACTGCCTGCACCAAGTTGCAACTAGCATGTAAGACCTAAGAGACTAAGCGTCAGTGAGAAGCTTATTGTAACACTTTGGTGAATGAGACTTCATCTTACCCCTCCTTCTTTTCTCCCTCCCCAGGCCATGTGCACATCACAGACTTCAACATCGCTGCCTTGCTGCCCAAGGAGGCTCGGATCACCACCATGGCGGGCACAAAGCCTTACATGGGTAAGAGCTTCAAGAATGGCCTACTTTTCTGAGAGTGAAGCTTTTGTGTCTCATTCCTGTACATACCACATTGAATCTGTCAGGTGGGGCATCTAGAACACACAATTGCCTTTCTGACTTTACCTGGGAGCTTTTGATTCAATGATCTGAGAACTCTCCATTAGCAAGTAGGGAGGGTGATGATCTTGACACAAGAGGGTCATTGATCACATTTGGAAAACTGGCTATTTCATGAACTAATTAAAATAGTGTTGTCTTCTTCCCACCCAGAATAGGAATAGAATAAATGGTGACTAACTCTATGTGCTTGAAAGTATTTTCAGATACTGGTGACCAGGAGTGAACAGTATACACAAGATCTCCACCTCATGGATCTTACATATTAGTGGAAGAAAACTCAATAATAACAGAACAACTGGGTGCTTGTGGCTAACACCTGTACTCCTAGCTTCTCAGTAGGCTGAGATTGAGGACTGCATTTAAAGCCAACCTAGGCAGGAAAGTCTATGAGACTCTATCTCAGATTAACCACCAAAAAGCCAAAAGTAGAGCTGTGGCTGAAATAGTAGAGCACTAGCCTCGAACAAAAAAGCTCAAGGATACTGCACAGGCTCTGAATTCAAGCCTCAGGACTTGCATGCACACATATAATAATAATGATTAATAATAATAATAGGGAGGGATAAACGCGGGAGAAAATGAGGAAGGAGGTAACACTGTTCAAAAAGAAATGTACTTATTACCTTATTTGTGTAACTGTAACCCCTCTGTACACAACCTTTACAATAAAATTCAGAAGAAAAAATAGTAACAATAACAATAATAATAGTAATCAGAACAAAAAGAGTGGAAACAGTAGGGTGTGACAAAATAATTGTTCTAAAACTTACATGATGCCACATTACATGCATAAGATGCTAACGCATCCAAAGTACTTTTGCAATTACAACTTTATCTTCCATTTTATTGCCACAATACCATAAGTTCTTCTTTATGAAGTATCGGAAATGTGAGATAGCTTTGCAGAACTTAATTTATAGTAAGATGTGAAAGAGGGTTAAACATGAAGTTGGATGCAAAGTTACCTCATGTGTAACTGTAGAAACAAATGATTTTGTTAGAAGCTGCCATCTCTGGGTAGACATCATTTTAGCAAATTTGTCTTACCTCCTTTCTACACTAGATACAAAGGCATAACCTCTTAGGGCACATTCAGAACTTGAAACAAGGAAGTTCTTTCCTTTTATTGTTCCTAAGACAAGTGAGTCAAACTGAAAATATGTATCTGTAAATTCTTCAGATGTCCAAAAATGGGTCTGCCATTCCATTCTTGCTGCTTAGACTTAGACGTAGACCTAGACTTACTGACTGGTGCTAGAGGTAAAGATCATGGTTAGCCACAGGAGTTTGATGAATTTGGGGGATGAGTCTTACTGGGGATGGTAGCAGCAGGAGACAGAGTATGTTTGGGAGACTAGCTAGAGCTTGTATAGTACAACTCCACAGGGGCCCCTCCAGTTCTAGGGTGGGGCCTAGAAGGAAAATTATCATCAGCAGGGCTTACTAGAGACATCCATGGTTCCAACACAGCCAGCTACATCTGAGCCCAAAGCATTGAAACCAGTTTTAGATTCTAGACTTCAACTCTAGGAGTTCCCCATCAGGTCTAGCCACACTCCGCTGAATGCTGAATCAAGACACAGGGTCAAGGACAGAGAAAGAAGGTTTATAACGAGGCATGATCAGTCACAGGAAGATAGGTAGATATGTCGAGATATGATAATCTATTGGCTTAAATGGACCACTGGGGACAGAGGGTGAAAGGCATGTATAAACAGCCGGATCACAGGTGTGGCCCAATTCATTTTCTCAGTTCTGCTTCCTATGGGTTCCAGAGACATTATCACTGTCATCACTAGAGAGGAGCAAATTTGGCCCCTCTGAAACTATTACTCATGTTCTAGGGCTCACCCTCATCATTAAAGGTAATTGTACTAAGTGAGGGCAGGTGTATGGTCTATCCTGCAGGATTTTGCTGTCTCATATAGGGGTAGTTTTGGTCCCCTGACATAAAGATCATATTGATTAGCCTGCCTTTCCTGATATTCTGAAGTGACTGCAAGTGACTTAGAACAAGGACTGATACAAAATGGAGGCTAGGAAGTTGTGTGTGCGCGGCAGATCACATCTTCTGTCCCCACCTCAAGATGGCTGCCTTCAGCCTGGTGGTGGGTAGAGGAGCTTTAACTCAGGAGATTAGTTTCAAAATTTACAGGCATCAGTTGCAAAGTACCTAAAATCCATGTTGTAATAAGCAAAGGAAATAAGCAAAGGATGAAGACTTATTACTTGTAGGGTTCTAAACCAATTTATTTAGGGCCTGTTTTATTCCAAAATAAATGCTGAACATCATAGACAATGTCTTTATCCAGAACTGCCTTCAACTTCGATTTCTGGATAGAAGTCTTTCCTAGAGAAATTGTGATAGAACCCCGCTTCCTTTTTAAGAAACTTAGACGGAGATACCATTACGAGCGACTTTACCCAGTAGGAACAGGAGGTTAGATACCACACAGTTGTTGTCAGATGATAAAAGAATCAAAAGGTGCTTGTGATTCTATTCAAATTGCTAGAATGTTACAGCAGCAAGTGTTGCTGTTTTAACTGGTAGGATTCAGGAGTAGAATAGATTGTGATAGCTAGATACGACTGGAGTAACAAGCATTGTATCTTCAACATTTCATTTTTTCCCTCTATGTAATAAGAGAGAAAGAAAGAAAAAGATAAGGAAGGAAAGAAGGAAGGGAGGGAGGGAGGGAGGGAGGAAGAAAGGGAGGGAGGGAGGCAAAGGGAAGAAAAGGGAAGGGGAAAGAAAGGAGGAAAAAAGCGAGAGACAGAGACAGAGAGAGACAGAGACAGAGAGAGGAGAAATAGAGGGCCCCATTACATGGAAGACCTCCTTATTTTCTCCACAGAAAGAGACTTGCTATGGGAAAACCATGGGCCTTATTTTATGTAATATTTGAACAATTACAAATTTCATTGCTTTCCATTACCGGTGGGGGTAGAAAATCTCTTTTGTGCCTTCCAAACTAAAGGGCTCAGCCTATTTTTTCCACCTAAAACCCATGGTACTCAAATGATAAAAGGAATATCCAAGCCTGCTGGTTTGATGAGCTTATTCTGCAGGTTTCCTGGGTTTCCATATTAAGGGCTATTTTCTTGGAGCCAAATCAGAAAATGTACATCTGCAGCTTCTAGGGCTGGTTTCCATGGTGAGGGAAGTAAAGGAGGCCACCTTTTTTCCTCTCCCCAGATCTGTGCAATTTAATTTTTTTTTTTCAGAATTGGCATTTGTAGTCTTTTTTTCACAAGATTGGACAAGGAAACTACAATATAGGCAAGAGTCCATGTATGAACCTACTTCCAGTCTCATAACTAATGATCAATAATATCTACCAAAATCTTTCTGGGTTACAGACAATGCATTAAGTGTCTTACATTCATTTGTTCATTTATTTTTCTCAACAACCTTATTAGGCAGATTATACTGATGCTCATTTTTGAATGAAGATAATCCGAAACTTAACTTATTGACGACCATGAGGCTAGTAATTAATATTAAAGCACATGAAAGCTGAGATGTGAACCAAACTCTGTTTGCCTCTTCCTTGAAAGAGGTATAAAGGGAAGACTAAAAAAAATATAGATTGAGGGCCGCGAAGGTGGCTCAGTTGTAGAACGCTTGCCTTGCATACATGAGGCCCTGGGTTCGATTCCTGAGCACCACATAAAGAGAAAAAGCCAGAAGTTCACTGTGGCTCAACTGGTAGAATGCTAGCCTTGAGCTGAAGAGCTGAGGGACAGCACCCAGGCCCAGAGTTCAAGCACCATAACCGACAAAAAAATACAGATAGATAGATAGATAGACAGACAGACAGACAGACAGGCAGGCAGGCAGGCAGACAGGCGACAGGCAGACAGGCAGACATTTTTTCTGGGTCTTGTAGGGTTCTAAACCAATTTATTCTGGGCCTGTTTTATTCCAAAATAAATGCTGAACATCATAGACAATGTCTTTATCCAGAATTGCCTTCAACTTCAATTTCTGGATAGAAGTCTTTCCTAGAGAAATTGTGGTAGAAGCCTGCTTCCTTTTTAAGAAACTTAGATGATCCCAGTAATTTGGTAAAAATCTGTTTGACAAGCACTCATGTTACCTTGCTTCTGCAGGACACTAATTAGCAATTAACCAGTAAGACAGAGATCTAAAAGGAAGAAGAGAAACTAGGTTAGAAACGGAGTATGCATTAGAGGAGAGTATATCAACTGACGTGCTGAGCAGGTAATGAAGCTGGTGTCTGACTGGAAGTGAGCAGATGACCCGTCTCCTGGGCCTTACTACCTTCCACAGAGCGAGTCAGCTTTGCTTCTTTACATACATGCTCCTCCTGACCACTCTAGTTCTTCCTTCTCCCTACTGCGAGGCCTGTGTGCATAGATTCGCTTATTAAATATTCTTCCTTCTACAGAGGAGAATTATATATCTGTGTGTATGCAAACTTCACTATAGGAAAAGTAGAAAAGGGTGAGAAGCAAAAGGGAAAGTAAATCCTCCTTCAATACACGTGTATGGGTTTCATCCAGATCTTTTTCTGTGCACACATGGGCACATGCACATGCACACACAGTTTATAGAAAATAATTAGGTCATCTCTCTTTCCTTAGCATAAAATTTTCCCTATATAATGTAGTAATAATAAAATGATAGCTCATAATTCATGTTTATGGTATCCAAGACACTTGGCTAAGGTTTATTTATTTACTGGTATTTGAACTCAAAGGCTCACACTTGCTAGGCAAGTGCTCTAAGCAATACATCCAGACTCAGCTGCACCCCACATCCCCTTTTTTTGCACTGGTTATTATGAGATAGGGTCTCATTTTTGCCTACATTTATACCTGGATTACAGTCTTCCTCTTTTATGCTTCTTAGGTAGCTAGGATGACAGACATACAGCACTATGCACAACTCTGCCCCTTGAGCCACTATTCCAGCCCCTTTGCCTTTCCATTTATTTTTTTTCCAGATTTGATTCTTGCACTTTTAACATGGGCATTGATTAAATTGTTATATGTTTCATTTATTTTTCTGAATGAAGAGAAATTAAAAATACCACACAAAATAGTTAGTGGCCTTTTTTCTATTAAAAAAAAAAAAAGGAAACTTAGTCCTTCTCCAAATGTATCTGGATCATGTGAGGCACAGTGAGATTCTGGGATGGTTAGGAAAAGATTTCCAGTCTCCATGCTTGGGTTTTGCTGCAGTTGGAGAGCTGCGATGCTTTTTGTACATTGCCATCATTTTTTGTTCTTAATGTCCTACCCCAAATCTCTCAGTGCCAAACACACCAGAGGTGTTTGTTTAGTGAAGAATGCATATCCAAATGTTTTCATGCCTGAAAACAGAGATTAGGAGGGGGAAAAAATTGAACAATCACTCACTAAAGTTGGAAACAATGCAAAAGGATACTCACAGAAGCTCCTTGGACGATTCAATGTGATCAGATATGCAATGTGTATAATGTCATGCTTATTCTTTCTGGCATTTTCCTAGCACAGTGGATCTGGCTCTCCCTGGAAATGGTTTGTAGGTTCTCTAAGTGACATGTCTGTCATCTGGGGTGCTATCCGAGTGGACTTTCTGGAGGACACTGAAAAGGCAAGGCAGACGTGTGATGCACCCATCCAGCGTGTGGGGTCAGGGCCACTATCTTGGCAGCCGTGTTGGGAGTTGTGACTTGTAGAAAGGACGCAGTGATGCATGAAAGGTGAATTCACTGGGGCATGAGGCCTGCTTGGTCTTGCTCCACCAAGCTTTTATAGTCAAGGTCAGTGCCTGGCACTGGGATGTCAGAATTCTACCTCTTTAATTGGATATCGTCGGGAGAATTGTACTTAGAACTTAAGTGTACTGGGCAGGCAAGCTTGTATATACAAGTCCTTTGCTGTCAATTTCCTTTGCCCAAAGTCAGCATCTTGGAAAAGGAGTCTGAGGTCAACCCTGAATACCTTTCACTAAATTCCTTCAGTTACGACTTTTCTAGAAAAGTTCCTGATTGATTTTCTTTTTTGAGCACTTTGAAAATGTGAGGCACTAGATTTTGACATGCAGTATCTCATTTAATTTCTAAACCTAGAAAAATGGCCTTCTTATTTTTCTGATATTGCTGATGAGAATATCAGGCTATGCGAAATGACATGCTCAAGGAAGGACTCCAAGAGTGGCGAAGACAAAATTTGAACCCAGACAGGAAAAACTCCAGAGTTAATGATCACAGCGATGCCTCGAGTAGTTTATTTGTGCATTCAAAGTTTTCTTCATTGGCAGATCAGTGGTAGCTCAGCCTGTAATCCCAACCACTCAGGAAGCTGAGATCTCAGGATTGCCATTTGATACTGGCTGTGGCCGGAAAGTCCATGATAGACATATCTCCAATTAACAACCCCAAATCCAGAAGTGAAGCTTGACACAAGAGGTAGGGTACGATATTAGGGCAAAACAAAAAACAAAACAAAAAACAACCAAACAAACAATAAAACAAAAACTAAGAGACAAGTACCCAGGCCCTGAGTTCAAGCCCCAGGACCAACACACACAAAAATAATTTTCTCCATTGAGTCTGCTATCCAGGTTCTGTACTAACTGCAGGGCATGTGGTGGTAAGCAAGTATCACAACACTGCCTTGGTTTCTTGCTTTACTTTGTCTATCTCACTCATCAGGATATAGGTAGATTCTTAAAGAGGTATGCAGAACATCTTTTCCCTTGCCCTTACGCCAGAAGGAAGCAGAAGATACTTCTCTAAGACAAAGGGTCAACCCAATGGATATTGCTTACCATTCTCAGCTTTGTTTGCAACCGATCCTTTGGGCAAACCTTCCACATCAATTCAGCAACATCCTCTCTTCCAAATTAGCTGTATATTTGAGGCCCAATGGTGCCCAAGTTTTCATAAATGAATGATCCAAGAAAGGGAAGGAATTGTCTAGTAAGTCTGTGCATGCTTGTGGGTTCTAAATGATGAATGAGACCACTGGAGAGCGAAGAAAATTGGAAATTCTCATTTGCTGTATGCAATCTAGGGTTTATGCTTTTCAGTCTGGTAATTCTCCTTTGGAGGAACATGTCAGAGTAATAGGTTAAGAACTTGACTGATTTGTCTGTTTATTTTCATTTCTTTCAGCACCTGAGATGTTCACCTCCAAAAAGGAAGCAGGATATTCCTTTGCTGTTGACTGGTGGTCCCTGGGAGTAACGGCGTATGAGCTCCTGAGAGGCCGGGTACAGGAGAACTGGGTGCTCTCTTTGTTTATTCTTCTAGAAAGTTCTGTTTGAGAATGAGAGAGTATATTTTTCCTAAGCACCAAACAGCTTAATTGAGAGCTAAACTCATCTACTCAGGGTAATGCTGATGAGAATGCTTTACAGATTAATTTCCTGTCTTACATAATGGGTCTAATCATGTCCAGAAACCTTACATTACACAGATAAACTAAATGAATAATATAGGTAACATAAGCTCCCAAAGAAGGGAAATCCATGCACTTCACAAAATATCTGCAAATCAATGTGTATGTGTAAAGAAAGTAATTTTGCAGCCACTTTACAGTCCAGTTCAGACACACCTCTCCAAGGCGAGTGTGAATTCTTAGCACAACTCAGCTCATGTCCCATCTTGTTAACTCCTGTCTGTCATCCTACCCCTGAGTTCTGGCTTCAGTAGCAAAGTAGGATAGTTTCCTTTGGAAAGAAACCTTTCTTACACAAGGGATTTTTCCTAGGAAAGAAAATACCGAACAAAATATGATAAAAGCTTTATTTTATACAATTTTTCAAATGATTGTAGAATTCAGGTATGTCTTGTCTCAGTCTAGTATAGTGAAATATTAAAGAATCGTTGGCTTTTACTCATTGACTTACAGTTACAAAGACAAATTCTGATATCAGATTGCCAGAAATGTTGGGGTCCCATGAAGCCCTTCTTCGTAGCTTATAGACACAACTGCTTATGAGTGTCCTCTCGAAGGAGAGGGAGCAAGAGGGGGAGAGGGAAAAGAAGAGAGAGAAGGAGGAGATGGAGTGACAGAAGGGAGAGGGAAGGAGAGTGAGATGAGGGAGGAGAAGGGAGAAGAGGAAGGGGAGAGGAGAGAGATAGAAGTCTCCTCCTCTTCCCATCCCACCCTCCTAACTTAATCTAACCCTAATGACTTGGCAAAGATCCCATCTCCAAGTACTGTCACACTGAAGATTAGAGCTCCAACATGTGAATCTGGGGTAGGATAAATTGGGTCCAGAACATTTCTTCACTGGCCTTCCAAGTTCTATGCAAAGCCTGTGAATGGAGAGTGGAAGGGTGAGCAAATGCAGTCATCATATTCAATGTACATTATGTAAAAAATGAACTATGTAAACTTGAGGGTAGGGATGGGAGGGGGGAAATGAAAAACAAAAGAAAGAGTGATGCTGTACTCATAACCTAACTTACGGAATTGTAACCCCTTTGTAGAACTACTTAATAATGATCATGATGATGGTAGCCTGATGCCAGTGGCTCACGACTTGTAATCCTAGCTACTCAGGATGCTGAGTTCTGAGGATCATAGTTCAAAGCCAGCCTGGGCAAAAAAGTCCATGAGACTTTGGTCTCCAATAAACTACTTGAAAACCCCAAAGTGGAGCTGTAGCTCAAGTGGTAGAGCTTTAACCTTGAACAAAAGTGTCTCAGGGACAGCACCCAGCCCCAGAGTTTAAGCCCAACAACTGGCACAAAAATAAAAATAAACTTGTTTATTTACAATCCAATAGCTACCAAGTCTTCTCAGTCCAGCATCATCTGCAAAGTCTAAAGACCACATTTTCAACCAAACACCATCAGAATCTAGTATGGGAGAGTGAAGGTATGATTCAGCCCGAGGCACTCCAACTGTGAACCTATAAAGCTAGACATACTGTGTGCATCCAAAATACAAGGGTAGAGCCAACATGGAATAGACAGTTCTTCTCTAGGAAAGAAGGAAGAGACTATATCCAAATAAAGTCCAAATATAGCAGGTCTATTACTATTACAACTGAAGACTCAATAATAATCCCCTTTCCTAGACACGTGTTTGGAATCACTGCTACTCAGGATCTTGACACAGAAGGATCACAATGGTTGAAGCCAGCTTGGCCCAAAAGTTGCCTCATCTTAAGCCCAAGAGGGTCCTGGTGGCATACATCTGCTCCTAGCTACTTGCAAGGTCGAGACAGGAGGATCTGTGATGCTAGCCAAGGCAAAGTTAGTATGCCACCCTGTCTGGAAGAAAAAACTAAATAAACCCTAAAAACAAAAGCATTGGTAGTATGGTTCAACTGGTAGAGCTCTAGCCTAGCAACCACACAGCTCAAGTTTGATCTACAGTACCACACTGATGACAACAACAACATACAATGTAATTCTCTCTGGCTATAATTAAGGATGACATCCTGTCATTTATAGCAACTTGACAGGAAATGAAAGATACTGCATGAAAAAAAAATCCAGACACAGAATGACAACTACCACATACTCTGATGTTTGTGGCAGTAAAAATAGTGATAGGATAGAACAGAATAGAATGGAAAGAATAGACTAGGAATAAGAACAGAAAGAATAGAATTGATGCCAGGTGCTTGTAATCCTAGCTACTTAGGAAGCTGAGATCTGAGCATTGCATTTTGAATCTAGACCAGGCAGAAAATTCTGGGAGACTCTTATTTCCAATTAACCACCAAAAAAAGCTGGAATTGGAAGCTATGGCTCAGGTGGTAGTGTGTGCTAGCACAAAAACTCAGGGAAGCACCTAGGCCCTAAGTTTGAGCCTTAATATTAGTACACACACACGTACACACACACACACACACACACACACACACACATAACAAGACAATGAAGATGGGAGGAGAAGAGAGGAGAGGGGAGGGGAGGGAAAGGAAGGAAAGGAGATGAGGAGAGAGGAAAGAGAAGAGGAGAGGCGAGGAGAGGAGAGGAGAGGAGGGAAGGGAAGGGAAGGGAAGGGAAAGGAAGGGAAGGGAAAGGAAGAGATTAGGAAGGACAGGAGGAGGGAGATGGAGAGGTGGATAATAGATACCAAAATAAAGTTGGAGGAAGTACTTCTAATGTTTTATATCATAGTAGCACAACTATGACCTACAAGGATGATGCATTTCAAAATAACTGAAGACCTTGAGGGATTTGGACACAGAAGTGAAAACAGTTCAGGAAATGGTAATTCTGACAACTCCGACTTGATCGATCAATGCACTTGGCATATATACTCTGCCACATGAACAAGCACAAATATTGTGTGTCGATTTAAAAAGAACAAGAAGGATCCTCTTCGTTTGAGTGGTTTGCCCTGCAGGTTTTGTGCAGTGGCAGCCTGGAGTTCGTGGTGAAAGTAGAATAGAGAAGTTCATATCCGTGGCTCCCCAGCACCTGGCCACGTGTCTCTGGGTTCTCCTGACACAGCTCTGCCTGCTAGAGGTCTGTCTTGAGCTTGGAAGTTCAGGCCGAAGGAGCCTCATGCCAAGCCAGTGTACTGTGGGAAGAGTGCAGCCACAGTGATGTTAACTTCCCTTTACTTGGCCAGTGCTACACGCCCCCCACCAGCTTGTATCATGGTCCTCCTGTCTTACAAAACCTAAGACAGCCTTTGTTGGTCTCATCCCATTGTCTGTTCTGTGCCCCTGTCTTCAAGCCAGTGCATCTCAACTGCTAGAATCCCAGCTCTATCTCCGGCTTTTGTGGAGAGGCTGATGAAGTTTCTGAGTCATAGGCATTAACTCTAGAAAGTGATTGTCCAGCCCTATTCTTTTTTTTTTTTTTTTCTAGTCATGGTGCCTGAACTCTGGGCCTGGGTGCTGTCCCTCAGCTCTTCAGCTCAAGGCTAGCGCTCTACCACTTGAGCCACAGCACCACTTCCAGCTTTTTCTGCTTATGTGGTGCTGAGGAGTCGAACCCAGGGCCTCATGCATGCAAGGCAAGCACTCTACCACTGAGCCACCTTCCCAGTCCCTCCAGCCCTATTCTTGATGTTCTATGCAAGCTATCTTTTATTTATTTTTTACAATATGATAGGCTGCAATGTTTCCAGATGTTTGGTTTCTGTTTTCTTTATGCTTCTTGGTTTTTCCCCCTGGCCCTCAGCTTTGGCATTGAACTGTTAAGTAATCAGCAACCAACCCATTTACTCCTTCAACATTTTGATAAAAAAGTCTTCCCAATGACATATCCTTGTAATATATATATGTGTATATATATATATATATATATATATATACATATATATAATGTCCATCTTACACAAGACACTAAGCACGCAGTTCAGACAAGTCCTTTGCCACGTTGTCACAAGAATCATTATGACTCTTCAAGTTTCCAGGACCACACCCCACACTTCTCTGTGACCTGACTGATTGACCTTAGGGTCCATATTTCTAGCATGCACCTCAAAGCTGACTTCTGGAATTCTTTTTGCTTTAATTAGCAGCCCTCTTCTTGGCCCAACATTGTGCCACCATAATTTCTACTCTAAGAGGAATATCTCATGACTGATTGGGCTCCTCCCATATTGGAACAACTGTTAGGATTTGGGGCTCAGAGGTGAGGAGGATCTTGCAATTGTATCTTCTTCATTGACTCCTCAGACTTTGGGCCACACCTCACTGAGTCTTCACTTTATGAGAAGATCATTTGTTAAGCATATATGTTCTTTTTTCTCTCCTCCTCCTCCTCCTCCTCCTCCTCCTCCTCCTCCTCCTCCTCCTCCTCCTCCTCCGTGTGTGTGTGTGTGTGTGTGTGTGTGTATGTGTGTGTGTGTGTGTGTGTGTGTGTTGTGTGTGTGTTTAAGGTAGGGTCTGAGTCAGTAGCCTAGGTAATCATGCTTCTACCTTTCACATGCCTGTATGTACTACCATGCCTGGTGGAGAATCTTGAAATTTTGGCAAATTACGTATAGTTAGGGAGGACAGTCACTTTTGTTTGTCAGCTACAAGGTCCTCCACAGACAGCCACAGACACTACCCATTTTTGTTTTCTGACAGACCCTGTCTCATCTTCTAAAGAGACCTAATGAAGAAGTGGACATGTTATGGATGCTGATATGTCAGCAAATAGGAAGGACAGGCACATTATTTACTTACAAGGCAGAGCACCTCTATCCTTTCTCACCTCATTCTCAGATTCTCCCAGACTTACAAGGCAGAGCACCTCTATCCTTTCTCACCTCATTCTCAGATTCTCCCAGACAACTCTCTCCTAAGACTCCTCCTGAAACCATTTCTGTGATCCAGACAGAGCCTACTCTGTCCTCATCTTGAGTAACACGTTCAGTAGAACAATCCTAGAAGCGCGTGGTGGGTTCTGCCTGGGCTGATTCCTGCGGGAACAGTTGGATGGGTGAAGCTCACAGGCTGGCTCAGCAGGGCCTCTGACTTCCAGGCAGTGAGCATCAGAGCTGATGGAGAGAAAGTCCTCTTGTAAACACCGAGTGGAGGTTCTGTTTCCCTTATGCCTTTACCAAGACAAACAATTCAGCTGTGGTCCTTTCATTAGTATTGACAGAAGAAAAAAAAAACTTGTGGCCATTGTTTATAGACCTTATTTGAAGAGAGTGACAAGGTTGGCCTACTTTCCCTCTGGAGGGGTCATACCCTGGCCTCTCCTCGTTCCCCTGGCAACCAGTGTTGATTCACTGTATGTAAAATGGTTTCTCTTTACAGTATCGTTGCTGATGGTCCGTCTCCCCGTTTCTTTTGTAAAATTGTTTTATTGTTATTGTAAAGGTGATGTTCAGAGGGGCCACAGTTACCTTGTCAGATGAAGAGGACGTCTGTTTTTGAACAATGTCATTTCTCTCCCAGTGTTCCCCTCCGATCCCCACCAGTCTTCTCATTTCTTTTTGCACTTCTCTGAGACTCTGTACTCCTTGACACTCCTCAACTTTGCCCACATCATCTCCTCTGGTTTTCCTGCAATATCACAAAGTGGCTCATCACACCGATGAGATTGCTTTATCATACAGATAAAGAAACTAAGACATTGAGTGGCTGAGTTTAGCATCCACATCCTCTTGCTCCACCCCACCTGCCACCCCTATGTTCAAACACCGCCCGTACTAGGGCTCGAACTCAGGGATCCACACTCTTGCTGGGCTTTTTTTATTCCAGGCTGGCTCTCTACCATTTGAGGCATGTGTTTATGTCCAGCCTTTCAGTGGTTAATTAGAGATTTAAAAAAATCTCACAGTTTTCTGCCCAGGCTGGCTTCAATCCTCTCTTCTCAGATCTCTTCTCCCGAGTAGCTAGAGTTTTAGGCATAAGCCATCGGCACCCAGCGGTTATAGTACTTTTTAAATTGATTCATTTATTTTTATTGTAAGGGTGATGTACAGAGGGGTTGCAGTTATATAAGTCAGGTAATGAGTCCATTTCTTTTTGCACAGTGTCACAGTGTTTTCCCCTCCTGACTGCCCCACCACCACAAGTTACATAGTTCATTTTAAACATAATGTCTAGTGAGGATCACTGCTGGATTTGTTCATCCTTTGTCCCACCATTTCTGTGCACCCCTTTACCCTCCTCCACACAGATAAACGTACGTACAAGACAAAAGGCACAGAAATCAGAAACACAACAAAGGATGGGGGGGGGGGATGTAACATGACAAAAAAAAAACCTCCTGTTTGAATTTCTTGGCGTTCTTTTCAATAAACATTTTATATGATCATTTGCACATAGCTATGGAGCCTTTTAATACTGACTGAGTGCAGGGGAAAAACGCAAACACTTTCCCAACTCCCAGCTTAGTTCAGCAGCTAGAGATCATTTGTTAAACACCCAGGAAGGTGCACACCCGATGAATGTGCAAAGACGTATGAACTGCCTTGCGATTAATCTATTATGGGCATGTTGTGCATTCACCAAACACACGTTGAGTCCCTACTAGATGCTGGGTTCCACTGAAAAGAATGGGAGTACTCCGCTATATGCTCTGGTTTTAAGCTGCTTAGAGTTCATAGAAGACATTGCCATCAAATACAGTGAAAACAGGTTATACCGTGGGAGAGGGACACACAAAGAAACAAAAAAAATCACATGGTACATTATAAATAGGTTAGGAACAATAGCAAGAAGAAAAAAAAAACACTTGTGTCCCTATCTTGAGGTTCATTTCGCTTAACATCATCTTATCTGGTCATATGTACATAGCTTCTGAACTTTTCTGCTTGTCTCAGACATACACTAGTTATTGCAAATAAGGGAAACCATAAGGAAATAAGGAAACCCTAGCTTCTTTAGGCCTGGCTTACTTCACTTACAATAATTTTTTCCAAGTTTTTCCACTTCCTAACAAATGAGGTGATGTCATTCTTTCTAATCACTGTATTTTATATCGGTGCCCTGCATCTTGTATATACAATTCTTTTCTTTCTGATCACTGTATTTGATATCGGTGCCCTGCATCTTGTATATACACTTCTCTAGCTTGGGGAGGGGAAGGGAAAAAACAAAATGCTTAGATAGGGATACAGGTTGACACATTGTAACAATGAGATGTACAAAACACTATGTTGAAAAACTTTACAATTTAGGCGGGGAGGAGGGTACTGTAGTAGTAGAGGTGGGAGGGAAGGGAGGGTTAGGGAAAAACAAAGAAGGAGGTAACAATGCTTGATAGGAAATGTACTCATTACCTTGCTCATGTAACTGTAACCCCTGTGTACAGCATTTTTACAATAAAAATGTATTTAAAAGAAGACATAGAAGCCCAGAGTTGGCCAGTTGCTTATAAAATAGCAAAGTTATCATCAGCAAAGGCTGCCCCCTAGTGGACAATGTCAAAATCCATGACTGAGCTAGTTGTTTTATACCTTTTTTGGTTTTTAAATTATCTTTAAGTAACTGTACAAAGGGTTTCAATTCGACATGTCAGTTTGTGGGTACAACACACCCTGATACATGTCACACCTTTACTGTTCTCCCCATCTTTCTCAATCCCACCCATCCCCTCCAGTTACCTCGTTCCTGTTCACATGTATACACAGACTATGATGACAGATGTAGTTTTGTTTAGTGTCCCTCCCCCGTGTTAAAGCTACTGATGAACCTGATTCTTATAGAAAATTGTTTTCTTTAAATTTTCCCTGCCATAAAATTCATTACCTCATATTCCATGGAAGGAGAGACTCCCAGCTTTTGAAGCTAGGGTGAATGTTTTCTGAGCTGCTTTCTATTCTGAACTTCATTAAGTTTCAAATATGGGGAAAGTAAGTATAGTAAAATTCTGGATCCCTTTATGGTCAAATGTTATATAAAATTTTTATAACATCTTTATTGTCCAGTTTTTATGGTTTTTTTTAATTGTGAAAATACCATACAGGGGAGTTACAATTACATGGGCAAGATAGTGAGTACATTTTTTATCAAGCATTGTTGCCTCCTCCTTTGTTTCCCCTTCCCATCCCTTCCCCTCTCCAACCCCCCACCCCCTGACACCACCACCCCACCTGCCAAAGTTGTAAAGTTCATTTTTCAACATAATGTCTTGTACATCTCATTGTTGTAATGGGTCCACCTGTAACCCTATTTAAACAATTTGTTTTTTCCCCTTCCCCTCCACAAAGTATATCAACATAAAATACACTGAAAGCAGGGCTTATACCATGGGAGAGGTACATGCAAAGCAACAAAGAAATGTACGTTACTTACAACACAGTTTCAAATCAGTGCCTTAGAGACCTATTCAAGCCACTGAAATATTTGTTTGAATCTGTGAAATTACCAACTAAAATTATGGTATTTCACGAGAAACGGTGAGTGCATAGCATCTGCTGATAAACAGTGGGTCTGAAATAGCTTTAGCAATGCACTGTGACTAACAGTCTGCTAGAAGGGGTTATACTTGACATTCATACTTTATGGATTGAAATTTTCACTTGTAAACATTTGCAATCTTTTTTCTTTTGCTCCATAAAAATGAAGCCTCTTACCATTTCTTTCCCTTAAGAGACCATATCACATTCGGTCCAGTACTTCCAGCAAGGAAATTGCACACATGTTTGAGACAGCTATTGTGACGTATCCTGCTGCGTGGTCACAAGAGATGGTGTCCCTTCTTAAACAGGTAAGAAGGAAAGAAGGGGGGAAATACAGTCATAATATTCAATGCACTTCCTATGAAATTAAGAAAATTGAGGAGAGGGGTTGGGCTGGAGGAATGGGGAAGACAGAAAAGGGGGACCATAGATGAAGATGCATGGTACTTCTAAACTAATAGGTAGCGCCTTGGTACAACTACTTGCATATAATTAACAATATATAATCTTCAAAGAAAGGTAAGGAGGAATATAGCAGGCCAAAAGGAAGAAATAAAAGAGAGTATCTTCCCTGTCTAAGATTAGAAGTTAGTATTGAGCATTGGGAAGTCAGGGCAGTATACATTTGCAGAATGGTGACTGTCACAGCTAACAGCTCTTAAGACACATGCTTTTTCTTTTATGTTTTTCTTTCCTTTTTATTTTGTGAGTTGTGGGGCTTGAACGCAGGGCCTAGGCATGGTCCCTGAGCTTTTCTGCTCAAGGCTAGTATTCTATTACTTTGAGCTACAGCACCACGTCTGATTTTCTGGTGGTTAACTGGAGATAACAGTCTTCTAGACTTTCCTGCCCCTGTTGGCTTTGAGCTGTGATCCTTATATCTCAGCCTCCTGAGTCGCTAGGTTTAACAGGCTGAGCCACCAGCTCGCAGCTGCAGGTCCTTTATAAGTATAGAAACAGAGAGGGAAAATATTGGAACAACTGAGACACTACTAAAGAACCTAAGCGCTAGTCACGTCTCCTAGAGTAGTGCGCGAGGTTGTCTGTGTGGAGCTGCACCCTTCCCCCACACAGACCACTTGGTAAACTGAGTGGGTGAAGAATTAAACTAAGCAAGCAGCACTTGAAAATAATCACATAGTTTAAGAAGCATACCTTCTCATCTCAGCTAAAATATCAGTTCCTTGGGGGAGAGTCTTAATGTCCTCAGCTTTAACACTGTCTTTTCTTCATAGCATTTTTCATGGTTTAACTTTCTACATGTGCGTAATTTGGTAGGCAAGTGAGTGCGATTCTTGGATTAGTACTGAGTCTGTGAGCTTCTTGAGGGCAGTGCCCCTGAGCTCACAGGGACCCAGGGAGAAGGAAAACTCCCCAAGTATTTGAATGAATGCGGCTGGTTGCTTTTTTATCAGAGGTTAAGGTGCTTTTATTCACCACACGACTGAAAACAATTCTAGGAGACCTCAATAAAATACCTTAAAATAAGTATTTTAAAAAAAAAGATTTCTGCCTGTAATCCTAGCTACTCAGGAGGCTGAGATCTGAGGATTGCAGTTCAAAGTCAGCCCAGCCAGGAAAATCCGTGAGACTCTTATCTCCAGTTAACCACCAGAAAACTACAAGTGGCGCTGAGGCTCAAGTGGTAGAATGCTCACCTTTAGCTGAAGAGCTCAGGAATAGTCCCTAGGCCAAGTTCAAGCCCCATAATTGACTTAAAACAAAAAGACCTTTGTACTAAAAAAAAAATGATGAGCCCAAAGGACTGTCTTTTTTTAATGAAGAAGAGGAAATTGCTCAAGTTGTGACTGCTAAAGATATAAGGTTTTGGGGGCGGGGGCAAAGATTTAAAATCTGTGTCTCTTGTTTGGGGGTCAATTTCCCTACTTCATAAATAATATCAAAGGTCTTGGGAGGCAGAGATCAACACTGCCATTTGAATGATACTGCTCACAAAATAAATAAGTGAAGCTTCATCTCAACCACTAAGCCATCAGAGATAGTTAAGCCCCCGTGGTCCCAGCTCCATGGAGGGTATGGGTAAGAGGTTCATATTCTAGACTGGCTATGGGCAAAAAAATTGAGACCTTCTCTAAAAAATCTAAAATCAAAAAGGTTGGAGGTGTGGCTCTAGTGGTAGAAGGCATGTTTAACAAGTACAAGGCTCACAGTTCAAACCCCAGAACCACCAAGAACATAAGAAAAGTCAAAGATGAGGAATGAGAATCATTTTTCTGAAAGGCATCCTTCCGCTCTAAGATGGGTCAGATCCACGCTGAGTCCCACGGTGTCCTCTCCAGGAACACCTCACCTGGGACTGACTTCACTCTGAGTCCCATCATTGAGGTGATGCTGGTTCTGGAGTGGTTATGAGAAAAAGTATATTCTCATAACCACTTTTCTCTTACAAAAATCCCAGAATATAACAGTAACTGTAGTTATATATACCTCAGCTGTGCAGTTTCCACAACATAGAAATTAATTGTAAAAAAAAAAAAAAAAGACAAAAACAAAAAACAAACTGGACTCCCGTGGCTCACATCTGTCATTCTAGCTACTCAGGTGGCTGAGATCTGAAGACTGCACTTCAAAGCCAGCCTGGGCAGAAAAGTTGATGAGACTCTTATCTCCAGTTAACCACAAAAAAGCCAGAAGTGGAGTTGTGGCTCAAATGCTTGAGTGCTAGCCTTGAGCAAAAAAGCTCAGGGCCACCTCTCAAGCTAGAAGTTCAAACCCCAGGACTAGCATACACATGCATGTTCAAGCATGCATAAGCACATGCTCATGTTCTCTCTCTCTCTCTCTCTCTCTCTCTCTCTCTCTCTTACACACACACACACACACACACACACACACACACACACACACACACACACACACCCTAAATACTCATACCTATAATTCTAGCATGTTGGCAGGCTAAGATTCAGAGAACTATAGTTCCTGGCCAGCCTGGGCAAAACAGTATGCAACATATCTTCTCAAAGGAAGAAGGTGGGCATGGCAATGTGCACCTGTCATTGCAGCTATGGTAGAAATCCTCAACTAAGAGGCCTGTGTGTTCCAGGCATGGGCCTGGGCACAAAGGAAGACCCTATCTCAAAATAACCAAACCAAACCAAAACAAAACATTCTGGAGTTATAGCTCTGTGGTAGAGTTCCTGCCTAGCAAGCATAAAGCTTGGAGTTCAAACTCCATACTGGGGCGTAGGCGGCGGGTGAGGCGAGGGTGGGGGGGAGAACTACTACAAGTCTAACAGGGGAGTTAGTAACGGAAGACTTCTTTGGTTCAGAAGGACAAGCTATTTGTACTCTAAATATTGCAACCCCCAATGCCAATCACGTGTTGCCTACATTACTTGTAGATGAGGTTAGAGGAAGCATGCTCTGGAGTCTCACAGAAGAATGGCTCTGAGACATTGAATTGTAATAGTTGCAAACACTGAGGAGGAGGGAGCGGGAAGATTTGTATGAGGTTTTATTCCCCTGAGTTTTGACTTTGTTCCGAAGCTCAGTGTTTGTGTCCCTTTGGCAGCTACTTGAACCTAATCCAGACCATCGTTTTTCTCATCTGGCTGACATTCAGAACTTCCCCTCCATGAGTGATGTGAATTGGGATGCAGTCCTGCAGAAGAGGCTCACCCCAGGTTTCATTCCAAACGTGAGTCAGTCCTAGAAGAAAAACAGGACAAGTCTCCCTCAGGGCCTGTTCCTCTGTGGGCTAAATCTACACAATGTTTCATGAGGTACACACACTGAGAAACGCCAAAGTTCACAGACAGCTGAGCAATGACCTGACTAGAGCTCTAGATTCTGACCTTTTTGTATGTTATGCTTATGTTGGGAGGAAGTTCTAGTCCCAATAAAAGTCACTTCCATGTGTCTGTGAGTTCAAAATAAGTGTTTCTTTAGATTTCAAATATTAATTTGATTTCAAATATTAATTAGATTTCAAATAGTAATTGTGCTTATAGAGGTCTGTCAGTCAGAAGATAGAGAACTTAGTAAACTATTGAGATTATGTAAGGAATTAATTTTGGTTTCCCATCTGCCCTCTCCCTATGCCATATATAAATTGGGAGGGGGTGTTGGGGGCTGGTCCTGGGGCTTGAACTCAGGACCAGAGCAGTGTCCCTGAGGTTTGTTGTTGTTCTTTAAGTCTAGCTCTCTATTACTTAAACCACAGCTCCACTTGTAGCTTTTTGGTGGTTAATTAGAGATAAGAGTTTTGCAGATTTTCCTTCCTGGGCTGGCTTTAAATAGTTATCTTCAGATCTCAGCCTCCTGAGTAGCTAGGATTACAGGTGTGAGCCACTGGAATCTAGCCTCATGGATATATATAATCTATTGGTGGAGGAGGGGGGTGGTCCCAAGGCTTTAACTCAGGGCCTAGGCACTGTCCCTGAGCCTCTCTGTGTTTAAAGCTAGCTCGCTACCACTTGAGCCAAAGCACCACTTCTGGCTTTTCTGTTTTTGTGGTACTGAGGAATTGAACACAGGGCTTCATGCATTCCAGGCAAGCCCTCTACCACTAAGCCACCTTCCCAGCCCCTGGAGCTGTATTGTTTAAGGACTAGTGGTCAATGAGAAATAAAATTCTGACTACCCAACCAAAGGACATCCATATCCCACTGCAGACTGTGGGCATAAGCTTAGGCCAGGGGTCCTAGAGAAGGTCTTTGCCTGGGTTCTGAACCACACAGCGGGAGGTGGGAGCTCTGGGAAGAATGCTGTGTTCCTCCAGCGATTTGTGGGAACACCGTAGACTGCTTTTCAAGCTCTAGTGGGAGCTGGTTCTGAGAGTAAGGGAGTGTGATTATTTATGTGAAGAGCTGAGCAGGAAGCCTGGGCTGGGTGGAAGCTGGGGACAGGGAAGGAGGGGGAGGAATAGGAGGAGAGGAAGAAAGGGAGAGGGAACGGGGAAGCAATAAGGCGGAGCTCTGTGGGTGCGAATCTCACTCCCTTAGGAGCAGGGAGAAAGTGAGGTGAATTTGTACCTGTCCACTTCTCAGGAGGAGCAGGCAGCTTGCTTGGTGACTGACACGCTCTGAGATCTAGGCACAGGACCACCGCTGTTTCCCCCTCCTGCCAGCCATGTCTGCCGCCCCAGGAGCAGCTCTGTGGTGTAGGGCTCCCTGGCTTCCCAGTGAATTTGAACCATCTGTGATCTTATTAAAGAGGAGATTCTTGGCTTCAAGTTCAGAAACCCTGACATGGGAAGTCTGGCTTGGCTACAGGCTTGTTAGAAGACACTTGAGAACCCCCAAACCTAAGAATTGTTAAGTTTAATTCAGTTTCCTTCGTTACACACTGAGGTGAATGGGAAGTTTAGGAAAAAAAAAATATCTTCAATGAATGAACAAGCTTGTCAGTGTTGGCCTGTTCCGAGAGGACATGGCGTTCATCGGTGTGCTGGGTCTGGGGCATTTCTAGACTGAGGTAGGAATTGGACAATCGAGTCAGAAAACCTCTCTTCTTTGCAGAAAGGCAGGCTGAACTGTGACCCCACCTTTGAACTTGAAGAAATGATTTTGGAATCCAAACCTCTTCACAAGAAGAAGAAACGTCTGGCAAAAAAAGAGAAGGAGATGCGGAAGAGTGACTCGGCCGAGGTAAGCAGTAGTCTGCACCGCACCCAAGGTGACAGGGCTCTCGTATGGCAGCTGCCACTCATTGAAGTGCCTCTATTAGGGGGTCTTTATGTGCTATGCTTTTTTTACGTGCCAGTAGAGGGGCTTGAACTCAGGGCCTTAGTGCTATCCTTTAGCTTTCTGCTCAAGGCTGGTGCTCTACCACTTGAGCCGCAGCTCCACTTCTGGCTTGTTAATGGTTAATTGGAGATAAGAGTCCCAGAGATTTTTCTGCCTGGACTGGCTTTGAGCTAACATCCTCAGATCTCAGCTTCCTGAGTAGCTAGAATTGCAGGTGTGAACCACTGGTGCTGGTTATCAGTGCCCTGGGTTAAGAGCTGGAATCGATAGCCACTAGCTGCTGTACCTTCCTACCCAGGTCTTCTGAGCACAGGCTGCAAGCTTCCACCTTACTTCCAAACCATTAGAGCAGACACAGTGGCAGGACAGTTGTCTTGGAGGCTCAGGGATTCAACTTGTGCTCTCTTCCCATACTCTTCTTCATGTTGCTTCCAACTTGAAGCGTCTTTGATATTTCTTAGATTTGGGTTCTTCACTGATAAGGTCTTGTACTATGTCTTCTTTCTGAGCATTCTTCTTCATGCATTAATGATACCTCTATTTCCTCCCCCGCCCCGACAATGTGAACCTTAAAGACCTGTCTTCTTCAAGAGCACCTTGAATCTGTCCAGAAGGAGTTTATAATTTTCAACAGAGAAAAGTAAGTAGTACCAGGGAGACCAGCAACTTAAAAATGACGGTGTTTCAGGACAACCTGATGTGCAGAGATCTAATTTATTTTAAAACATGTTTTATTTCTGTGTGTTTTGGGTGGTACTGGCATTTGGACTTAGGGTGTCTCAATTGTTAGACAAGCATTCCGCCACTTGAGCCATGCCCCCAGCCTATGCCCCCCAGCCTCATTTTGTTTTAGTTTCTTTTCCATGTGAGATTACACTTGTGCCTACAGCCAATCTCAATATGAGATTCTCTTATCTCTGCCTCTTAAGTAGCTGAGATTATAGAATGAATCACTGTACTTGCTTGATTTTGAGATTGAGCCTCACTAGCATTTTTGTCCAAGCTGATGTGGAGCAGTGATACGCCCATCTCTGTCTCCTAGCTGGCATCACAGGTGGGCACTGTCATGCCCAGCTCCATGTTTTGTAATTATAAAAAATTATACAAATGGGGCTGGGAAGGTGGCTCAGTGGTAGAGTGCTTGCCTTGCATGCATGAGGCCCTGGGTTTGATTCCTCAGCACCACATAACCAGAAAAAAACAGAAGTGGCGCTGTGGCTCAAGTGGTAGAGCGCTAGCCTTGAGCTGAAGTGCTGAGGGACAGTGCCCAGGCCCAGAGGTCAGGCCCCATGACCAATAAGAAAGAAAGAAAGAAAGTAAGAAAGAAAAAAAAGATACAAATATGTTTTAAGAAAAAAAACTCTGGAATATTCAGGAACGTTTGTTCTTGTAACAGATTTAAATATTTAATAGGTAACTTAGGTCTAGCATTAGGTTTTTGTTTACATGAAGAGATTTAGGGACATCAACACTGACAGCTGGTGACTGATATTCCCTCCGTTCATTCCTTTTCCATTGTGGCGCTTCATTTATGCTGTTACCTCAAAAGTTCAGACTTCTCATTTTTCCTTTCAAAAAATAAAACCTTTTTTTGTTGTTGTTGTTGTTCTTTGAAGAGTAAAAAGAGACTTTACTAAAAGAGAAGCTAACTTTGCCTTGGATCAAACCAAAAACCCACAAGAAGAGGATGGGCAAGATAGCAATCTGTGAAGGAGCACCAGCGTCTTCTTGGGACCCTTCTGGAAAGCTCAGGCCAGGAACTTCAGACTGTCTGTCTACACCAAGAAGGACTGAGAGCTGTTCCTTCCACTCTACGTCTCATGACTTAGAAAATGCATATGAATGTCCTTCCTGGGGCCAGCTCCATACAGGGAAGAGTCCCAGGCCTGAGCTCCTGGATGGAAATCCATCACCCCATTGCCGTATAACCTAGCGCAAGCCATCTTCATCATTTCTCTGCTTCTCTTATATTTATCTACAATGAAGGGGTGATGTCAGTTGAGCAGTACCCTGCCTTTTTGGGCATTACAATTGTTATTCTAAATGGTTTTCATCTTCATTTAAAAAGGTATAGTTGACTGTAGTTGACTGTAGAAGACTACAGTCTTCTGATTCCACTGTGACATAAGGAAAAGTGGGCATCGTGAACCTCTTCGAAACTAGACAATGTCACAAAGGGTGCAGGATCCTAAAGGCTGCTTGCACAGGAGTAATGATTTCCATGGGTCAGATTAGAAGCAAGTATAGATTTACAGGAACTTCCAGTGGGGTGCTGAAGTTGGCATCCTATCAGGTCCTAAAAGCTAACAAGATCCATCTGTCCACATCTGTTTACAACTTCCTCCTCAGAGATATGGCATTGGTCAGCTGAACTCAGTGACGCTGAGAGAATTTACACCAGGGGAATTGGCAGACACTGCAGATCGTGTTTTGTTTGTTTGTTTTTCTTTTCAGCAAATCGGTTGTTAAATATTATCTATTCCACTTACCTTCCTGGTGTGCATGTCCCGTAAGGGCTAATTGTCCTCTGAAGATTAGTAGATGATCAGAGAATATTGAAGCATTGAAAGAAGGTTGACTTCATAGTTCAGGAAACCTCCAAGTTTGCTTTCCCAAAGCAAACAACAGTTCTTCCCTAACCCTTATGGTGATGGCTGGTTATTGAAATCAGATCCTTTGGTTGACTTCCATGACTAGGGTATACGTTATGAACTCATCAGATAGATCATATACCTCATTTAGATTGGTGACAAGGTGCAGGGCTGAAAATTTTAGAAAACAAGAGTGACTACTGTATCCTAGGAACTTTTTCTCCTGACAACTTCTTCCCTTCCCTGCACAGAGTAACCATGAAAGTGGAGCATGCAGGCTCCATACATTGCAGCAGCTTGCCACTACCAGGGTGCCCTCTAGCGTCGGGGTGAAGCAGCCTTAAGTTCTGTTGTAAGTTCCAAGTGAATTTGGAATATGGTAATACTTAGCCTTCAAATATTCTTTGCCCATAACATCAAGGAAGTGTCTGTTGCCCCACTGAAGCCAAGTACAATGCATTGCCCATCAATCAGGATATAAGTCCCTTTTCTTGTTTTGCTTTACTCTTTATTTCCATCTTTAGTCTCATTTCGGGGAATGCTAGGAGAACTGAAATAATAAACAGCTTACACATGGATTTATAGGCTAGGATTATAGTAAGATGCTCACACATCTAAGCCAAGTTCATGAACAGAGATGAAAGGAACAGTGGCAGTGTGCCCTTCCCCACAAAGAAGAGCAGGCAGAATTTCCTAGTTATTTCAAGCAGTTCTCTTTTTTCCGTTTCTTTTTTTTCCCTAAGTTTAATTT
This sequence comes from Dipodomys spectabilis, assembly GCF_019054845.1. Lineage (NCBI taxonomy): Eukaryota > Metazoa > Chordata > Mammalia > Rodentia > Heteromyidae > Dipodomys > Dipodomys spectabilis. The sequence continues at coordinate 14,258,147 of NW_024870824.1, forward strand.
ACCTAAATGTGCATGTAACTCAGTGCTATAGATGTAGAAACAAGAACTTTGTAGGAGAATTTTTTTTGCTGCCCACTTATGACACCGGGTAGAGTCAGGAAGAGAAGGGCCATGGGAGGTGATTGTTTTAAACTCTCAGCCACTCAGATGCCCCAACACTATCCATGCTGATGAAGGACGTGGGTCTCACCATGGTGGCAATGATCTGGCAGTGGAAGGGACCAGAGCAATACTGACTTGGGCAGTCACACTGGTGGCACTAGACCAGAGGAAGGAAAAGGAGGTGACTGCTACCTACAACAGCAGATAATTTTTGTTTTTATTTTTTGTGTCGTTTCTGGGTCTTGAACTTAGAATCTTGGCACAGTATCTTAGCTCTTTCACTCAAGGCTGGCATTCTACCACTGGAACCACTTGAATCTACTTTTGGTTGTTTACTGCTTCATTGGGAATAGTAGTCTCAAGGATTTTGCTCCCTGAGCTTCAAACCGCAATTCCCAGATCTCAGCCTTCTGAGTAGCTAGGATGACAAGCATGAGCCACCAGCGCCCCATGGCCAACTTACTTTCTGAGGGAAGTCATGCTAAGCATGTAGTTAAGTCATTCAGTTAATAGGTCCAGGTTTCTGGCATGGCTGTGAAATGCTACTGTTCTAAGAGCAGCCATAATTTTGTTAAAGAGTCACAAGACATCTCTTTCATCTGTTTAATTCAATTCCCTACAGTTCTCACAAGTTATTTTTCTACCATATTTTCCCCCTCCAAACTCTGTAAACTCACTGTGACTTTCAGAGGGAAAGAGGCCACAGAGAGCACAGCAGTATACTGGTGACCCGATTCACCCCCTCCAGTGTCCGGAACATTTGCCTTTACCAGCTTCCACCTTCTGTTTGTCTTTACTCAAGTGCGCTTGTGCTGTGTCCACACCTCCCAGATCACCTGGGTCCTTCTCTTGCCTAGGACTTGTTTGCTTGCATCCTCCCTGGGGAGCAGCTTTTGGAAATGGAAGTCAAAGGATGTAGGCCCAGGGAAACTGAGAGGGATTCCCAGGGCGTGGTTCATGTCTACAACTTAAGATGGGATGGAAACCCATCCATCTTTGTAGTTTCAATCCCTCACTTGTATTCCTCATGAGCTGATATCTGTGCCAGAATAAATGTGGACTTTCAGCCAACTACCACTGACTTCCAAAGCCATGGATGCATTCATTACAAAGCAGTGTGAGAAGTCTCATAGATTTCCAGTAGCATAAGCTGACGCAATAAGTACCAGTGGGATAAGTTGCTGAATAAAAAGAGAAAACATTGGGCTGGGTCTTAGCCTAGCAATAGCATGTCTGCTTAGCATGCATGAAGCTCTGAGTTAGATTCCTAGCACCAGGAGTAAAGAAATACAATACATGTTGCAGTACAGAATGATTCTTAGCACATCCCCATCTCTGTGTGTTTTCAAGCTGAAGGAAAAAACAATTCCCAAAGCAAACAAAAATTCTTCCCCAAATCCTTATGGTGATAGTTAGTTGCTGGAATCAGATTCTTTGGTTGAATTCCATAACCAGGGGCTGAAAGTTATGAGGTCACTGGATTGACTGTGTCCTATCAAGGTATGTGTCAAGAGGTAATGTTGGGAATTTCAGAAAATGATGTCTGCTGCACCCTTTGCTTATGACATTCCTGGAAACTTTTTCTCCTGACCATTTCCTCCTGTACCTGCGCAGAGCATCTGAGAGGTCAGAGGCAGGCCTTGAAGATCAGAACATCCATGAGAGCACATTTCAGCAGGGCCACCGGCTCCAGGTGACCTCAGGTGGAGGGGTGAAGCAGTCCTGCCCACAGCTCTGGCTCTGATCCCTAACTCCATGGGAGGAAAGGCTGTGGTAATGGCCTGCACATGGGCTGTGGCTGTACTTGTTTTGGCTGAAGTCATTACTAGGGCCAGGACAGCAAAGCATTGCTAAATGAATTAGAACCATCTTTATATGATAGGAAAGAGAAATGGCTAGTCTTTCAACCATTATAGCTTCCCTAGGTCAGATGGAGGGTGCACAACTAGGAAGGAGGAGAATGGATGTATCTGTGAATGGACCAGTGTTGATGCTTGCAGTTGATGCTGTGAAGCTAAGTCCTTAATGCTTCCAAAGTGGAACACAAAGGCCATGCATTGGGAGTTTGCTTCAGAACCCAGGTGTCCCCGAATTTTGTCAACAAACGTCTTGTTTCCTACTTCTGTCCATGAGATGATTGTGCGCAACCAGCTCCATGAGCCTCACTGATATTAAACATTGCTGTCAAAGCCCAGGCTTCGGTTTTCTGTGCTATTTTGAACAGACAACAGATCTGGTAGCCGTTGATGACACACGTGTGCTATGTCCAGCTGTAGCTGATAGAAGTGTGCCTACCTGCATGTATTAAAATGTCTTTTTAACAGTTATCCCATCGCTTTCCTTGGCAGTGTGATCTCTGTATGTTTGTCTCTTCCCCTCCTTCCCTTCCCTTCCTCTCCCTGTATGTTCTGTGTTTCTCCATAGAGGTAATATTGAGGTTGTCCAAAGTCATCTGTTTTTGCCTCCACTTCCTGTTGAGAAAGACTCCCCTTAAGCAGAGAGTAGCTGGGGGCTGGTGCTAATGATGTGTCATATGTATACAATGCAGCCCATTTTAACTGATCTGCACATAGAAAACCTCGACTACCTGACATCCAGCATCCACAGCCAGAATGCCCGTTTCTACTTTTTCACTAGCGATCTCAAGTTCATAGATAACTCATACATCATGGTTGGTTGGTTTTTCCCCAGCACTTTGCCTCTTACCCCCCTCTGCAAGTCTCGTTCCATTCCATACCCTAGTGTGGTAGGTTGATGTTCCAAGGCCCCATAATCTGGGACAGACACCTCAACTCTTGCAGCTAGAGGCAGCTTCTGCTGTAGGAAAGCATAGTATGGGCTTTCAGTCATCTCTCAGACACACTATAGTTCAGCTGCTAGCAAGTCCTGAGTGCCCTGAGCCTGGCATGGAGTAGTGGGCCCTTGTGATGCTCACTGGCTCCTGCCAGTCATTTCAGCATTCTGTTTTGTGGTTCCCAGCATTAGTAGAACACAAAGTAGGGTCTAGAACACTGGCCTTGAAGAAGGCCAGCCTTAAGGATGTGATCTCTTTTCTACCAGTTGCTCTGGTTCCTTTATCCTCCATCTCTGGCTCATGGTCAGTGCCCCTTTGTGACCGATTAGTGGCAAGAGTTGACTCCAGAAACTTCTTTGGGACCAGCACTCCATTGTGAGCCCTGTTCTATGTTCCCCATCCATGTTCTATCTGGTAGGATGTGATTCAGCCAGCACTACCTGCAGCCTCCAGAAGTGTGAAACTTGGTCCCTGTAGCTTTCACTAACATTAAGATAATGGTGGTGTAAGATAAACTTCACCACAGTGCTGTGTCCTGAGTTTGCTGGCACATTCACAATGCCCTCATACCTACGCAGATCCTTAACAAAGCTCAATTGTTCCTTGCTCACATGGAGCTAGAGGTGTTTCACCAGTTCTGAGCTTGAGTCACAATGTAAGCCTACAGACTGAGGCTTATTAAACATCAAACATTGACCCTCTACTGTATAATAATTCTCTATTGTGCTCAGAGCAGCTTTTGATCATTTTTGAGCACTGTGCTCTCCTGCATCAAAGGCATTAATGCTACCAGCCCAAGAAGAACTCATCACCTATCAAAGCAATTCATTAGAATTTTCTCTCCTAGGGTCTCTGCTACTTTCTCCACCTGTGCGGTCATCCATATTCCTGCCATTTGGCTGAGGATGTAAGTCTTACTGGTTTGAGACAGTGTAGAGCTGGTGCTATGTCTGACTTTTCCAGCATCCATCCCTTCTTCTGGAATCACTTATTCATTTTCTTGGTGGGGTAACTGAGTTCACAAAGATCCATGTATGTGACACGTGTGGGTGAGTGATTCGCCCATGCTCTCTCCTGGCCACAGTGACCTCTTCATGATGAACCTATGACTCAGAGCTGAGTCACCCAGGTGAATTTCTCCAGCTGGAAGGATGGAAGGCATTGTTCTAGGATTACTCAACAGATTGAGATCAGAACCTGGAGATCTCATGGAAATTTTAGCCCTAATGTAGAAAGCACTTCCCCAAGAAGGAAGCATGCAGACAGAGCTGGGAGGGAAAGCAGCATTCTGCCCCCTGGTGTCCGTGATCAACTGGACCATGCAGCCAGGATCCAGCCTTGCCCAAGCCAGTGCCCTAGCACAGGTGAGGCCCCGGGTTAATTTGCCTTCAGCTTTTCAGTTCCACTAGATTTGAAGATTTCACACTTACACAACTGAACATGCTTCTCCTCTAACTCCTCCCCGCACTCCCTTCCCCTTCCCCCGCCCCCTCCTCTCCCCCACCGGTTGGTCATGGAGCTTGAACTCAGGGCCCAGACACTGTCTCTGAGCTCTTTTGCTAAAAGTGAGCACTCTACCACTTTGAGCCACAGCTCCACTTCTGGTGGTTAATTTGAGATAGGAGTCTCACAGACTTTCTGCCTAGGCTGGTTTTTAACTACAGTCCTCAATTATCTCAGCCTCCAGAGTAGCTAGGATTACAGGCATGAGCCACCATCGCCCAGCTTTTCTTTTCTTTTTTCCTTTGTAATGTTGAAGAGATCAAATCCATGACCTTGTACCTAGATGACAAGTACTCTGCCATTGAACTACATCCCCCAGCCCTGGAGACAGTTTTAAAGACTTCTTTATTACAGCCCCAGAGCCTTCAAACTTGCTGGTATGTATGTACTTAAAAACTCTCAAAGAAGTAGCCATAGCAAGTAATCCTTCCAAAAAAAATGTTGTCCATCTTGAGATTGGTGCTAAAGCTGTTCCATACACAGTTGTAGTTTTTCCTCCAAGTGCAGACTTTTAGAAAAGTTATAGATCATTCTTACAAAACAACCCAATTAGCAGGACTTTCTTTCAGCCAATACCTCAAACACCAAACTAAACTAAACCAAAGCAAAGACCTTTTAGATTCTGTCTTGCATTCAGCAGGCTTTATTCCAAATATGAATGCTTCCTATACTAATACTAAATTTGACAGTTCCCAGGAAAATCTTATTTATTCCCCAAAGTTTTAATAATGGTCAAATTAACCATTTAATGTCCATGAAAGAAAATACCAGCTAGGCACTGGTGGTTCACAAATATAATCCTACTTACTCAAGAAGCTGAGATGTGAAAGTTGTGGTTCAAAGCCAGCCTAGGAACACAGATCTGGGACACTTTCAGCCCTAATTAATAAAAAAGCTAGAAATGGAGGTGTGGTTCAAGGAGTAGAAGGACAAAAAGCATTGAGTAAAAAAGCCAACCAAGAGTTTGAGGCACTGAGTTCCACCCCCAATACCAGCATTAAAGAAAAATAGGAGAAACCCACAAAGGAAATTTTCTACAGATTACCATCCTCATCATATCTGTCATGTGTAGTAAACATTTGAGTCCCAGGCTGCATTATTAATAGAGTAGGAGATTTGCATCAGATACAGAAGACAAAAGAACCGTGTTGGTAATTTTATAGTCATTTTAATAACCAGGTTTACATTAACAGTCACTTGATGAACTTTTTTTCTTTAAGTTCAGCTAACTCAATACACAGTTTTCTTCACGGTTCAAACCAAACAGCTCTTCAGACAGAGCTACCTCACAGCTAGCACAGATCACAGGGCGGTTTACTGTCTGTCCATATCCACCAGTCACAGAACTGAACACCCACACACCATGTCGCAAAGGGGGAATTACAAGGAATCCGGGCTGCCCAGGATGGCCTGGGCCAGCCAGAAGTGCATCTGGGACTCAAGCTGGGGTGTATTCATGGGGGAAGGGCCTGGGGTGTTGGGGCAAGAACCAAGATTGGGAACCATCCACTTGTAGGAAGGGACTTCTCATGGTGAGCAAAATGGAGTCCAGGCTTAGGATTCAAAATGACTGTCAGAATGGTCAAGAAGAAAAAGACTGAAAGATGATTGAACTTTGGAACAAAGCCATTTGAGGGATGAATCATCCCACTGGCTTTAGAGAACCTAGAAGTAAAAGAAATATCTCTACTGGAATGGTTGATTCAATAGTTCTACAGAGACCTCCCCAAATGCCTAAGCTCATGGCCCTGTCAAACAGAGCCCCAACAGATTGCTAGCTGAGCGTAGTAGGAGAAGAAAGAAAGTAGGAGAAGAGCAGGTCATCCTCAGAGAGGGGTCAAGCCAAGACACAGGATGGCAAAGCTGGCTTGAGAAATGGGCGGGAGACCCATACCCATACTCCCTCTCATGCTTAAGTATGATGTCTGTGAACATGGAGGGGACTGAGGACACAGGGCCATTTTCTTTCCCTCAGACCATTGTTGAAGGGCTATTTGATTCGTCTATGTGGCAGAACAAATGGAGAATATTTCCCTGGTTAAGAAAATAGCGAGTCCATTTTCTAGGGATTCTCAGGAAATTCTCTGCTTGAATGTTTACTATTGGTAAGTAAGGAAAGGGAGACTTTTGAAAACGGTTGCTCAGCCAGAGGGCAAGAGAGAATTGTTCTTACATAGAAAGGTTGTAGACTATACACTTGAGGTTGAATGCTGCATTTTGAAGGAAGATTCATTTCCATGGCATAAAAGAGACCTGGAGGGATGGGTGGGGCTCAGGGCTGGCTGACAGCAGAGCAGGTGCTGAAGTGGATGCTCAGACTAGTTTACTGACATGTCTTTTCCTCCATCTGGTGGCCATGGCTGGTATTACAACCAACCCTAAAGTCCAGCCTGGCTTCTGAGGTATATTTAGATATATGTGTAAATGCTTCCCATCTAGCAAAATCCCTTTCTATAGAAAAGTCATTCTGACTCATATCTTTGAATCGTAAGTTAAAGCTACACTTTCCCTTTTTTGCTTAAGGTTTTCTTTTAAAAGAAAAGCACCACGAGAGCCTTAAAATAGCACAGTTGCATATTATAAGGTGATAAGAGTATTTCTTCATGATTAGAACAGAAAGGAATTTGCCAGGGGAAATCCTCTTCCTTAGCTATTTTCAAATCCTTTTTCAGCCAAGTGTTTCTCTGGTGTTCAGCTTATTACAAAGTCTGCAGTTAGGGATGGAGTTGCAGCACCGTGGTAATGTTTGCCTAGCATGTGTTAGGCCCTGGGTTCAACTGCCCAGCACCGACAAACAAAAACAAACACACACACACACAAAATCAAAACCTGCAGTCAGACAATGGTTTCTCCTAAGTACTTAAAAGGTGTTTGAGGCCTGCTCTTCTCTTCAAAGTACTTAGACTCAGGGTTATTGGTTCTACCACATAGGTCACCAGGGCACAGAGCTCTGATTCCATGTTTTTTCCTACATGAGAATGTCTTGATTTTACAGATTCTTGCCTTCTTCACAGACCTTGCTCCAAAGCTGGGCAAGAGGTCTGAGAGGGAAATGGACATGAACTCTGGCAAATGGCCCCTTCTGATTTCCTGTTCCTCCTCCACAAGGAAGGTTATATCCCATAACTCCACTTGTGTAGGAGACTTTAGTACTGTAACAAAAAGTTACTCTCAAGGATCTGCTAATGGAAGAGGAAAGAGATGGCTTGTGATTGAAAAAGATGGAACCAGAAGTTACAGGATACGTTCCCTCTGCTCCAGACTGATTTTTTCCAGATCCCTGTTTTACTCTCCTAACAGCAGATTCCCCATGAGTAGTAAAAAAATAGGGAACACCTAATGAAATCAATTAAAAATCATCATAGTCAATCATTGACATTCCTCAATCTCAAACTCAGCATGGTTGATCTCTCCTCCCCTTCGTCACCATGTCCCATCAGAGCTAAAGCCCCAACTCAGGATGTCAGAAGCATGAGCTGCTTCTGGGTTTGCAGAAGAGCCTGTCCTGTCCTCAGAGGGAGGCATTAAAAGCCTCTGTGTCCCTCCTCACTGGGGCCTGTGCTGCGCTCAGTCATCACCTTCTAAGAGGAAGAAGACACTAGCATCGCCGGCTCCCTCCCAGTCTGCCCTTCCCATCCCAGGAAGGAGAGGATTTGAAAGCAATGCCAGGAAAGAGGCCCAAGCCAACACCAGCCTCATCAAGCAGGTAGAAGAAATGACTGGATTCTGGTGTATCAATAAAGCGTTCAAAGAAATGAAATCTACTAGGAAGGGATGTGAGACAAGTTCCAGAATGCAAAGACTACCTGTCTTCTTGGAGGTACCCCAGAGGTCCCATGTTAAGCAAGGGCAGCCACAAGTAGCCATCTTCCATGGAAATTAATAACATGTCCTCAACACAATGCCCACAACACTGCTGCTCAGTCAGCCCACCCACCTCCCTCCTACAAGCCCCACCCCAGCCCTTCTTCACCCTCTGCCTTGCTTGGAGCTCCCACCACCCACTCACCCCAAATAACCTGTGTGGCTTTTAATCGTGTCCCTGACATCCCAGCTTTGTCTGTCCCTTTGTCATATGATGTAGCACTACACACGCTCTCAACACTATGGGATAGCAGACTCTTTACCTTAGTGGCCTGTCTGATTGCATGCATGTCAGTGGGGGAAAGGGGTCAAACAAATCAAGGCTATGCATAAACAGAAAAACAAAGCAATATTGGTAAAGCTAGGCAAGCAAGCGTAACATGGATAAACATAAGGCTTGAGGCTTCTTGATTCTTTAGATCACAACCGTTTGGATGTACTTTGCTTCTTAAATAATGGTGTGGACCATTTTGGCTTCAAAACAATCTCTTCTTGCTTCTTTGCACCTGCTCCTCCCCTCCTCTTTGGGAAGGAGTTGCTTAACTCAGAGATGTGATATTAGAGCGGCCTCCAGGGGGCGCCACAATGCGCTTGCTGGCAGAGCGGACGCCCTCATCCACTTGGGTGCCTGTCGTTGGAAATAAATTCCCAGGGAGAAATAAGGAAGGAGTAAAAGGCAAAATGATTACTTTGAAGAGAATTAGGTAGGAAATGTCTGACTGGCCTAAGAAACTTAGAGTAGACCTTGATCTCTTCATAGTTACTTCCCCTTCCTTGGGACAGTGCTTTCTGGTAGGAACAGCGGAGTTTCTATCTAGCTTGTAACTGCCCTGAACTTGACAACATTTCTAAGAACACTGAAAATCAGGAGGCGAAAGACTGCTGCCTAACAGTAATTGTGGCTAGCAAAGCTTCAAGAGCCTCCACGAGTAATCCCATCTGAGTCACGTGAGTCTTGTTTAGGGACAGACTATTATTTCTACTCACAGGGGAGGAGGGAGGCCAGAGAGCTAGGTCCCTTGCCCAGAGCTTGAAGGATCCTGACCAGGACCCTCTGAACAGAAAACAGTGAGTGGCCAGGTCCATTTCCCCATGAAAGGAGCCTTGAAAAATGCTCTTCCAGCCCTTATTCTTCTTCTACAAGCCATGGGAGTCTCCCTTTAAACACACCTTCTCTTTCTTATTATCCTGATTCCCCCAAACCTACATCTCCCATCATAGGGAAGGGACTCTATGTTTATTTCTCCCCAGTGTAGACCACTGACTGGGGAACAATTGAACCATGATTTTCTGTTCCTATCAGGGAGTTCTTAAAGAACAGGTCAGATAACAATATGAAAAACACACAGTAAAAGTTAAAGCTGTGGAAGCTATTATTATTATTACCAGGGAGAGAAGAACACTAAAACTGTAGTTATAAGAAGCTACTGCACTTGGAGGATAAAAATAGAGCTTTTTTTTTTTTTTGCCAGTCCTGGGACTTGAACTGAGGGCCTGGGCCCTCTCCCTGAGTTTCTTTTGCTCAAGGCTACCATTCTACCACTTGAGCCACAGAGCTACTTCCAGCTTTTTCTACTTATGTGGTGCTGAGGAATCAAACCCAGGGCTTCATGCATGCGAGGCAAGCACTCTACCACTGAGGCACCTTCCCAGCCCAAAACAGAACTATTTTTATAAATCACAGGAGCACACTATGTGTCATAGAGAATCAAGATCACTTCAGCTCCTCCGTGCTGCTCTCAAGCAGGTCTGACCTCAAAGCCTTTGCTGTCATTTGCATTTGACCTTGAACTTGATCTCCAACCTGACTAGTTCTTGTCTGACTTCCTCACCAGGATATTGTTCAGTTTCCAAACCTTCCTGCTTGTTCCCACTATCCTTTTCCTCAATAGGATGCCAGCACCAGGCTGGAGACACATGAAAGACCAACTCTTAGGATCTCAGTCCCCCTTATAGGCACCCTGGTCCCTCCCCACCCCTTCTTCCCTCCCTCCCCCCCTTAATAAATCTGTGCTGCTAACCTGACAGGCTGAATCCTGACTGATGCAAATTCCTCACAGGTGGATTCGGCCGAGTGGGAGAGCCCCGGGTAGAACCCGCAGGGGTCCCTCCTTTAGGGGTGGTGGTCAGATCAAACACCGGCCCATCGTACATGCCCCTTGGGACTGCGTGCAGGTCTCCCATCTGCAGCCAGAAAGACAAGGGTCACCATTCATTTATGACAGATTGAAGTCTGCATGTACATCTCTGAGCGCAGCGCGTGCGGGATTTTCTACAGCTGGGCTTGTGTGAAGGAGAAGGCAAGGTGGGAGAATGTCTGGTGTGCTGGGGATGACAGGGTGGGCAGGAGGGAGGAGCCCAAGCTGGAAGTGTTACCACACGGGCTGGAGCCCAGCCATCAGGAACTGAAGCCATGTCAAGCAAGGTCTCACAGGCTGGCAACGTGGGGTCACATGGGAGTTCTACCTTTAGAGCACACATCAGGAGGACCAGGCCCTGAATGAGAGTCTGTGGTCTGACCCCATGGACTCTGGCTGTGGGGCCAGCCAACAATGTCAACCAAGGGCAGGCATGCTCAGGGCAGGGCCTCAGGCCAGATGCTGGAGTTTGTATGGTCCTTTGAAATACGATGCTTCCCTCAGAGGGACTCACAGTCTAATGGACAAACATTGCAAGACCATACTTGGTGGCAGTGGGCCCAGGGTCCAGCACACAGCCTCTATCCACATTGTATCATTGGCCACAGCAAGGCAAGGAGGCCATGCTGCTAGCCATACTTGAGTGTAAGGATTGAACACAGCTTGACAACAGAAGTCCTGCCAGAGCCTTCCGTCTGTGTTCATGAAGTGGACAGGCTGCAAAAACACACAAGCCAAGCTCATCAGTGTGTGTGTGTGTTGGGGGGGTGGGGGTGGTCCATGGAGCCATGATGATGGTGTCTCTGCTCCCTAAGGAGCAGGCCCAAGTCTCTGTTCTGGAATCTAAGTCACATCCGCAAAAATAAGGAGTGAACACTAGGGAAGTTTGAGTCTTATTTTCTTCTCTGTTAGGTCCAAACTGGACACATATAAAATGTGAGTGTGAGTCTATGTGTATGAGTGAGAGAAAGACAGAGACAGAGACAGAGAGACAGAGGGAGACAGAGAGAGAGTGTGTTTAAAATCAAGAACTTAAGCAAGCTTGTGTTTTACCCGTGGTAGCTAGAAGTTGTCAGCATTTGTGCCATTGAACAATACTGACAGGCTGGGATAGGATGGGTGGATGTGAACTCTGGTGCTTATTGTAAGCCATTAAGAATATCCAGGGCTCATACCGGTGATCCTACCTAGTCAGGAGACTGAGAACTGAGGATCACCGTTCAAAGCCAACTTGGGCAGGAAAGTCCATTAGTCTCTTATCTCCATTTAACCACAAAAAGCTAAATGTCGAGCTTGTAGCTCAAGTGTTGGAGTGATAGCCATGAGCACAAAAGCTCAGGGACAGCCCCCAGACCCAGAGTTCAAGACCTGGGACCAGTAAACTATAAAAAGGAATATATATAATATATATATATGAATGATAGTAGTGGAGCCTGGGCACTGTCCTTAGTTTATTGGCTCAAAGCTACCACTCCGTCACTTGAGCCACAACTCCACTTCTGCTTTGTGATGGTTAATTGAAGATAATAGTTTCACAAACTCGCCTGCCCAAGCTAGCTTTGAACTAAGATCCTCAAATCTCAACCAACCTGAGTAGTTAAGATCATAGATGTGATTCATCAATGCCCGGAGAGAATCATTTATTTTCATACAAATATGCTAACATTATACGCAATTAGTCAAAGTTTACAGTATTTAAAGTAAGAGTACTATAAACATTGGAGAAATTCCTTAGGGAAAACAAAACAAACAAAAATCCCCCAACTATCTCTGGCAAAAAAAAAATGTTTCATTATTCCCTTTATCACAAGAACACTTACTCATTTGTTGTCCAGGGCCAGGGGGCTACTGTGAATCTGTGTGCGTATTTGGGAAACACAGATGCTCTGGGTCGCTTGGTCTCCTTCATTTCAACAAACACTTTCCAACCTCTGGGTCCCACCTGCTCCTTACCTTCCTCCTGGCTTTGATGCGCTTATAGACATAGTCAGAGGAGGGGCTGCAGGGGATGAAGCGGCCAGCTCCCTGGGTAACATGCAGATTGCCGTCTTCCATCATGATCTTGCCCTGGCAGATGACCACCAAGGGTGCCCCGCGCAGCTCCATGCCTTCAAAGATGTTGTACTCTGCAGCCTAGAGATGGGGCAGAGGCCAACGCCACGGCGGGTAAAGGAAGGGGAGAACAAGGGCATTTATTTCCTGCTGTGTTTGGGACCCTGCCTCCGATGACCAGATAAGCCAGGGAAAGCCCTAGGTGAGTCTGTTGCCTTCCAGAAGGGAGGAGACAGCAGGAGACTGCCACTGGCTAACTGAAGAACGGACTTCTGGCAAAGAAAAATGCAAGTCTGCAAGTAGAAGTGGGTTTCCCTGCCAGCGAGGTTCCAGATGCTGTGTATGGAGTCTGGTGTGGAGTGGGTGCATAGAGGGGTAGTGTGGCCCTTTGCAATCACTAGGTCAACGTTCTATACCATGATGAGATGGGACGGCTGACCAATGGTGATTACCAACACATAGGATTTCTCCCCATCTCCTTTATTTATTCAATAAAGGAGAGACAGTTTTTGCAAAAAGACGCTATCAAGTTTGGAGTTAAGGTATTTGGGTTAACTAGCTTCACCATGGACTGACTGCATGAAATCCTTAATCCTTTACATTTAGAAAATGGGAATAATAATAGTGTCTATTGGTGGGAGGCTGTTATGAGATTTGGTGAATTAAAAGCACAGTGCTTGGCCAGGCCTGGGTGAGCTCCTATCAGTCATCCTAACTACTTCAAGAGGTTGAGATTTGGAGGATCATGGTTCAAGGCTAGCCAAGGCAGAAGAGGATGTTAGATTCCATTTTGAAAATATCTGGCAAAAAATTGGGCTGGAAGCCTGGGTCAAGTGGCAGAGCACCAGCCAATCAAATAAGTCAAGCTAGCACAAGCCTCTGAATTCAAGCCCCCAGTATCAGGGAGCACAGGGCTTGATAGGTAAATGCTTTATAAACAAATACAAACTCTTTACTAACAAATATTAAGTACCTTATATAAGCATCGGGCTTTGGTTTTTAATCTACATGAACAGAAACACATGACAACAATACTAATTCTTTCCTTAGTCTCTAAACAAGAAGCCTGTCTAAGCCTCCTTAGTACTGCTAACACACAGGATTTGGGGGAGCCTCACAGATCCCCCCAATCCTGGTCAGAGGAGGAAGAGCTGAGCCATTGTGCTGACCCACCTATCCTGGACATCAAGAGCAAGAAATACAGTTTATGTTTTAAGCCACTAAGATCCAGGATGGATTACGATTGCAACTTGAACAAGTCTAACTGATAGCATACCATGTACACACACTCCTGACCTAGCTCTGGGCATGAATTCCTATCAGCAGCCCAGGCCTTACCGACTGGTGGTTCTTGGCAGAGACGATTTTCACAGCATCTGGATCCCAGATGACCAGGTCACTGTCAGAGCCCACAGATATCCGGCCCTTGCGAGGATACAAGTTAAAGATCTTGGCAGCATTTGTGCTTGTCACAGCCACAAACTGGTTTTCATCCATTTTCCCTGTGGCCTATAGAAATACACAAAGCATATAACTATATCTGACTCTATCTCTATATTCCCTGTATCTATTGACACTGGGCTTCCAAGCTCGGAGGAAGATGAGCTCAAACACTGGAAAGAACTGAGGGCCCACATAAAGGTGAGCATGCAGGCTGGGTAGTCAGACACAAGGCTTCAGGTAAAAGGTACTGTCCTGGAGTATGTGCTTTCTTCTGAGCATGCACATTTTTACTCATTTATTCATTATCCCACAAGGAATTAGGGAGTTTACAGTAAAAAAATGTGATTGTGATCCCAGTCTTTCAATACATGTGTGTACTTGAAATATGCTGTATCTGCATCAGAATAGTTAAGATGCTCATCCCTGAGTAGTAGAATTACGAGAATTCCTTCCACTTGGGATTGAAGTTTAAATGTAGAGTCTTCTGCTTGCTAGGAACATGTTTTATTACTTGAGCTATGTCCATCCACCCTCTTTGCATTCATTATTTTTCCAAATAGGGTCTTTTTACCTGGGCAATCCGTGACTGTAATCTTCCTGTTTATACTTCCTGCATGCATGGCTGGGATGAAAGCTGAGTCATCATACCCAGCTTTTAATTAGTTGAGATAGGGTCTGGTGAAGGTTTTGCTCATGCTGGCCTTGAACCATGATCCTCTTCATCTCAGTCTCCCAAGTAGTTGGGATTACAGTCATGAGCCATTGTGCCTTGCTAGAGGCCATTTCATATGTTTGTTCTGTTTTCATACATGCACTTGTGTGAGGTTTCCAAGTGTTCTTTATGAAGCAAGCAGTATGTTGGCAACTTAATGAATGATACACCTGTACCTCTCTCAGGATGGGGTTGTGATTTCATTATTGTTTGCTCGCTCATGGAGCGGGCTAGCACAAAGGAAGACAGCTCTCATATCCCTCAGTAATATAATTTTCTGGGACCACCTATGGGATCCATCACTGAGTATAATTATGTAATTATGTAATTCTCAAGCATGAGTGCCTAAAATTATTGCTAATAATTTCAGATAGTGTCAGGATACATAAACCTACTGATAAATACAGAACAGTGTAGAAAAGACAAGCTATTTGAGATATATATATATATATATATATATATACTTTCTGTGATCTCAATACAAATGGCTTGAGTACAGAAAAGACTAAAGTTAAAAGCAAGCCTTGAGCTTACTGGGAGAAAAGAAATTCAGTGAATCACACTGCATAGATGAATAGGGTATTAGTTTACATATATTCTCTTTGGCCCTGAACATGGGGAAGTGATCAGCTGAATAAATCATGAGTTGGTTACTAAAATCTTTGGGAGAGTCTCCATTTAAGTGTCTGTTTCTTTCCTCAGAAGACACTGATGGACAGTCTCCTGGGTTGCCACCTGTAGTGCCGGTGGAGTAGCGTGACTCCTGGCACAGACTCATTGCTTACCATTTTTTTAAAAATGTAAATATGTAAACATTTTTTGTCAGATCACAAAAATCTGTTGCCCATAAATTACTTTGTGAAGAAAATAAGCTGCTGTCAGTTCATTTGGCAAACACACATTAGACAGCATATTCATGCTTTCCATTTTCAGTGCTCTTTCAAAGGAAGTCATAAAACTCTCCAAACAACAACAAAAAAATAAAGAATTAATTAATTCATTGGTATTTTAAATCCAGTCATTCATAGAGTTGGTTGGAAAAGTTTTATGACTATTCTTGGTTCTTTTTTTTTTTTTGGGTCCGGTCGTGGGCCCTGAACTCTGGGCCTGGGCGCTGTCCCTCAGCTAGGCTAGCGCTCTACCACTGGAGCCACAGCACCACTTCCGGCTTTTTTCTTTTTGCTTATGTGGTGCTGAGGAATCGAACCCAGGGCCTCGAGCATGCAAGGCAAGCGCTCTACCACTGAGCCACCTTCCCAGCCCTGTTCATGGTTCTTAACCTTGGAATATTTCTTCCAGTTCTACATATCTGACTTGGTGACTAGAAGGCGAGTTCCCAAACCGGTTGAGTCACCTGCCTCTGCACCTCTCACTGCAGGTGTGAAATCTCCCCTGCATCTAGACTGTCCTCACCAGAACACCTGGGGAGCAGAGCCCTGGCTTGGTTGGTGCAAGAGGCTTGGATCTAGCCTAGGCCATCCCCCCATCACTTCCCCGTACCCCCGCCCCCACCTTACCACAGCCTTGTCCCAGATGACAGACATTCGCTCCTCGACCCCGTTGGTACCCTCAGGGATGGCTGTGAAGTTGTCTTTCCCAATGGCTTTCTGGGCAGTGCTAAAGGTGCAGTGGGCACTGCCAGAGAGCTGCAGATCCCCACTGGAAAAGGAGAAAGTGCTATGTGAGCAGAATTGATGGGTGCCGTCCACCAGGGCACAGTATTCATTCATGTCTTGTGTGAGAGTTTGGAGTCAGACTCCCACATTTCCACATCCTCCTCTACAGACCCTTACTATGAGCTGGGTATGTTTCTTCCCTTTCTGAGTTCAGTTACCTCATCCTGAAAGTGAGGGGGTGAGATTAGATCATCTCTTAGTACCAAAGTAAATAGAACTTAAATGACTGATGGCCTGATTCTACATGCCCAGAGACAGCAACAGGTGACTCTAGCTACATGTCATCATGACCAATGATTTCAACGTAGGCAAATGACTCTTTGACCTTCAGTTGCTTCCTCTGCAAAATGACATTAATAGGGTTAAGAGTTCCTCTCTTGTAAAATTGCTACATTATTGCTGTATAATCATTTGAAACAGGAAGTAGAAGATTGAGGTTTCTGCACACAAGACTGCAGGAGAATTTCACACTGTGGCTTCTAGTCCAGCTGAGAGCTGGGGCTATTTCAGCCCCCATCAGCTGGCTTCAAGACACTTCCACGAAACACCTGGTGCTTGGCTTCCTGCACCAACCTGGCTAGCAAGGAGTTGATGTAGTCAGGAGTGGTGGGGTCAGGGCTCAGAGGTGGGGATGTCACAAATGCAGCTGCTTTAGCCCAGTTCTTGCTCCAGTAATGGGTTCCATCTATTCCCAGGCTGGCAGTGATGGGTTCGCCAAAGACCACATTCCCTGAAAAGAGTAGGGAAGAGCATTAGGTTTGCAACCAAGTATAGACTGCTCAGGGCCTACCATATTTGATCAAAGCAACGCTTAGACTCTTGAGTGAGACAGGCAAATCCATATTCCCTCTCTTTTTCTAGGCTTCTGCTTTTTTCTCTGCTAAATGTAAACAATTGGGCATTCTCTAGATAAGAAGAATCTCAGTTGTAAGATACAACACGGACCCTCAAATGTTGAGACAAACTAAAATTTCATGCAGACTAAAATAAAAATTAAGTATGGATACAGGATTTATTCTCATTGCAGAAATACTAAAAGGTTAACAGGATACATCCAAGAATTCATGAAACAAGGGAAAGTCTGCTTCTCAGGCCTGTGAAATGAAAAGAGTTGCACAGGTGAAAGGTGTGGCGCATGGAAGATGCTAAGTAAATACTGATTTTACCTCCTGCTTTGTCCACCATAAGACCCCAAAGCCCAGAATGTGACCACATCACTGGCAATGGCCAGATCTTCTCTGCTGCTTCAAGAATAAGCTTTGGTCCCACAAAGTCAAACCCATTCCTGTGGATCAGAAGCTCTCACGAGTTTTTTTTGATCATGTTCATTGCTTCTCAACCTAAGGCAAGAAGTGACTTGGTTCAAGGGTTTAACTGAGGATGATTGAGGAAGGATGCTGGGAAAGACATTTCATTACGCGTCTCAGTGAATAAGACACAGGGGTTCGGAAAGTAAACTGAGCCTCAAAGGGAGATGCAATGTAGTCAGGATGTGAAATGTGTCTTTCTCCTTGGAATGTTTCTCGCTTTTTCCCCGAGAAAGACCATCCATGAGGCCTTGATTGACTTCCATCTTGGCAGCCAGTTTTCCATGACAGAATAACAGTGCCACAGCTCTACTAGCTCTTTGTCAGGGAATCAAGAGCCAGAGGGCTAAGGGGACTGAAGAATTCTCCATGAAGTTTGAATAAGACCAGCATACAATGGAAGAAGCCCCTCCTCATTGGTCCCCAAGGATGGGGCCTGGTAGGATTCAGCCATTGGCTGAAGGCATAGCATGACAGTATGAGCATGGCGGCCATAGCTAGAATGCTCTCTGGGTCTTGCTAATGGCTCACACCCAGTGGAGCAGCTCTGCCAGGACAGTTGTGGTATACTATTTGGAGGGAAAGGCAGGCTTTCTGAAAGCAAGGTGGGATTCAGAATCTTCCAGCTAGAAAGACAGTCCAGAAGATTCCACTCCCATAGAAAAAGAGTCACTCACACACCCAAGATTCTATAGGAGGGTTTGGCAGATGAACCCCTCATCGTGGTTTTTCCACTAGCAGATGACCACAGTGGCAGCCACCATATGACTAACCTGGGACGCCCTCTTCCATGACCAAACATGGTCCATGTCTCAGGCTTCTCAGCCACAGTCTTTATAAACTCAGTTTCACAACCAAGTCCATTTGCCATTGAAGACAAGACCCACAAATAGATAAGAGAGCTTTGAAGTGTGAAGAAAGTTCAACCCAAGTCGAGCAACTGAAGCCCGTGTGAACATCAGTGAAGAAAGCAGCAGAAGGAAGAAGACAGAGGTACAGAGCCCTGGGCCAGGAAGGCCATGGTGGTAGACAACCTTGAGAGGTCAGTGTAACTCTGCCCCTGCATTCTGCTCTTCATTCTAGACAGAGGACACCATGCCCCGGGCAGGCGATAGTCTAGGCACAGGGCCCCAGCCCTGGGGCCTTGAGCTTGAGCCTTGGGGAAAGGGGTGTTCTATTTATCCATCAAGTCTTCCACCAAGAATTGAGGACAGCAGGTGGCCTCTGGCATCTGTTCTTGTCACGTTCACATGGAACAGCAAGTTGTCAGGGTGGAAAGAGAGCCAGGAAAGCAAGAAGAATGACACTGGCTTGATACCACTGATAAAACCCCTCAACCTAGCTATGCACAGACACCCATAACCAATCACTTACTTTGGTTTGTTTGTTTAAGCCAACCGGAGTTGACCTTGGACTTATGTGTAATCTTGACTATTTACAAAACCCAGATAATGCAAACGAATGTGCAGATTGAAACGAGAAAGTGAGACCCGTGAGATCTCCAAAGAAATAATTGAATCCATGCCATGTTATACACTCTACTTCACCTTCCCGAGCTGAGCCTGTACACTTACACACAAGGTGGGAAAAGCCTCAGAGCCTTTGATATGAACTGAGATTTCCTAAAGAGCAGGGCAATAAAACTGAATAGGTACCATTTCTATGACCAGAGATAGCCAAGGGGCCATGCCATTCATCAGGGGCTGCGAGACTGGGAATACAAATCACCTTTTTTCCTGGCTTGAGAGATGAGATCAGCTGCACTCTTGCTCATGACTTTTGTGATATAGAGTGGACAGTTGGTTTGGCTGGCGATGGTGATGGCTCGGAACACAGCCTCGGCTTCCAGCTGTAGAAACAAATTTCCACGAGTGAATAGAAGTACGAACCCCTCACCTTTGCCTTTCCTGGCCTCTATAAATGGTGAAAAAAAATCCACCTGGTGCGTATGCAGTTAGATGGCCATGACCCCATTTCAAACCCACCATTGCTGGGTCACTCAGCTTCTCAGGGCCTCTGGCCTCTCCGGTAAAAAGAGAAATAAGAGAATCCAGTGAAGGGCTGTCAGGGCAATGGCTGACACACTTGTGATGCTGACTTGCTGTCAGCTGAGAGTTCCCTTACACTCTCATTCTGTGGGTATCACCATAGCTGTGTGCCTCTGCTCCCCAACTTGCTCAGGGAAGATTCTATAGGAACCAAAATCATGGTGACACTGGGTCCAGGAAAAGCAGTCAAGCATAATGGCTCCTCAAATCCTGCCCTGTACAGCTCATGGTCAGGCATGGGTTAATTCTGGGAAACATTTTATTTTTGTCAGTCATGGGGCCTGAACTCTGGGCCTGGGCGCTGTCCCTCAGCTCTTCAGCTCAAGGCAAGCGCTCTACCGCTTGAGCCACAGTGCCACTTCTGGTTTTTTGGTGGCTTATTGGAGATAAGAGTCTCACGAACTTTTCCTGCCCAGGCTGACTGAAGCACAATCCTCAGATCTCAGCCTCCTGAGTAGCTAGGATTACAGGCGTGAGCCACTGGTGCCCAGCTGGGAGACATTTTTATAAGAACTGTTCCCAGGCTTCTCTCTGTCTCTCTCTGTCTCTCTGTCTCTCTCTGTGTCTCTTTTTCTGTCTGTCTGTCTCTCTCTCTCTCTCTTTCTCTTTCTTTCTCTTTTTATTGATCTATCTATTAGTGTGTGTGTGTGTGTGTGTGTGTGTGTGTGTGTGTGTGCTGGTCCTGGGCTTGAACTCAGGGCCTGGGTGCTATCCTTGAGCTTTTTTGCGCAGGGCTAGCTCTCTAGCACTTGAGCCATAGCTCTACTTCTGACTTTTGTTGGTAATTCATTAGAGATAAGAATCTTAGGGACTTTGGTGCCCAGGCTGGCTTCAAATCTTGATCCTTAAATCTCAGCTTCCTAAGTTGTTAGGATTATAGGCAGGAGCCACTGGTGCCTGGCTGAATATTACTTTTCTTAGACATCTATTCATCTCACTCTAGTGTAGAATTCATGCTTTGAAATATGTAACTGATCCTGTTGCACTGAGTAAGAAGCAATGAGATTTCCCTTATTTTATTAAAAAGTAGGGTTGTAGAGTCTCAGGCTGCCTCAGTGTCCTGGTTCTGTGACTTATAAGTTGGGTTAAGTTCTGTTATTGATAAGTCAGGTATGTTACACAACCTTCCTGATTCCTTGTATGTAAAATGTGTGTGTTTGTGTGTGTGTGTGTGTGCACCTTGTGCACTTATGCACATGAAAGAGAGAGGAGTGGGAAAGTGGATGGGGAGGGAGAAAAAGAGAGAGGGAGAGGGAGAAAGGAAGGAAGGAGAAAGAGAAGAGAAGGGAAGGAGGGAAAGAAAATGGAAGGGGAAAGGAGTGAAGAAGTGAGAGAAGGAGGGAGAAAGGGAAGAAGGGAGGGAGCAATCAGAATCGGACAGCTTGGGCAGTTGTAAGGATTCAATGAGTTAATCCTCTTTTTTTTTTTTTTTTTTGTCGGTCGTGGGGCTTGAACTCTGGGCCTGGGCACTGTCCCTCAGCTCTTCAGCTCAAGGCGAGCGCTCTACCACTTGAGCTACAGCGCCACTTCGGGTTTTCTGGTGGTTTATTGGAGATAGGAGTCTCACGGTCTCTCCTGCCCGGGCTGGCTTTGAACCGCGATCCTCAGATCTCGGCCTCCTGAATAGCTAGGATTACAGGCGAGAGCCATCAGGGCCAGGCTGAGTTAATCCTCTTAAGCAAGCATTTAGCCCACTCCTTGGACAAGGCAATATCCTGTGAAGGGTGGCTCTTGGCTTGTCTGTTTCAGTCTCTGGCCAGTGTGAGCCTGTTACTAACCACAGCCTGAGTTAGTCCAATTCAGTCTGGAGCAGAGACAATGGCATTTTTCCACACAATCAGCACCAGTTCCTCTCTGTATGGATATGACTTTCTGGTAAGCCTGTGCAGCCCAACACTTCAAAATGTACCCAAAATAACTTGCAGATGTCCGGTAGATATAGCACGCAAGCCAGCCACTGCTGTGGTGGACATGGCTCAGCAGACAGACACAAGGAATTTGCCCCGCTGGTGTCCCTAGGACTTTATCCATGCAGACTCATGTCTGGAGGCCCCTGGGTGCAGGTGAACCCAGCAGCCCCATAAAGCACCCAGATGGCAGAACCTGGAGCAGATGCTCTATGCCTTGGACTCCACAGTCTGAACAGCATATGTGGGAAGAAAAGCCTCTGGTTCACTGGAAGACGGTGGCTTCCCCCTTTCCCCTTTTCACCTTTGCTGACCACTTCAGCTTCCCCAGGAGCTCAGTCCTGGTCCCTTCGATCTCATTCTGTCCCACACAGTAGTTTTTTCCACACTTTGACTATCTTTAGAAGGTTACACCACCCTCCACTTTTACCCCCAAAGGACTTTGCAGGGTTGTAGAGATTTGCAGGCCCAGAAGCTTTTAACTAAAAAGGAGATAGGAACTGGGGGAAGGTTTGAGGTGATGAGGGTAGAGAAAAGTTGAGAAAACAAAAAACAAACCAAAGAACAAAAATAGATTTTGCTCTGAAATCCCCTGGCTGCTTGTGAGGAGCCTAGTTTTGCCAGCACATCTCTCCAGTGACCATATTTATAGCTTCACAAACAGTGCTGACAGCTCTGCTCTGCTCACACTGCTTAAGGATTTGTCAATCCTTCAAGCATGGCCGGTCAGTGGTCTAAAGTCTCTGAACTTCAGAGCTGGGATCTGATCTCAAGGCCTTGTACTTGCTAGGCAGACACTCTACCCTTGTGCCATGCCTCCAGCCCCAGATTCCAGTGATTGTTGATCTATACAGTAGTGTTCACTACCTTGGGTGGCAGCAATGATAAGGGAGATCATACATGCAATTAGCATGATGAAAGGAGTAAGTGTGTCACAGAAAGAGACCTGGTATTATTATTATTGTTGTTGTTGTTGTTGTTAGATAGCCATGGGGCTTAAACTCAGGGTCTAGGTGCTATTTCTGAGTTCTTTTGCTTTAGGCTAGCACTCTACCACTTTGAGCCACTGCTCTACTTTTCTGGTGGTTAAGTGGAGATAAGAGTCTCACAGACTTTCCTGCTTAGGCTGGCTTTGAACTGCAATTCTCAGAATCTCAACCTTGTGAGTAGCTAGGATTATAGATGTGAGCCACCAGAGCACAGGGGGACCTGGTATTATTAAAGAAACAGAATGCCACTCGCATTTATGGATTAAATCAAATGGAGCGAAAAACATCACAGAAAAAAAAAAAGAGGGCTTCTGATGAATATACAATGTGTTAGATCTTTGTGAGAGGAATGCTTTTGTCTATTCTTGTTGTATTTTCATTTTTTAAGGTTCTGAAAAGATGGGCAATGGGATATAGTCTCTTCTAGTTCTAAGCTTTTATTCTATTTGTTGTAACGTTGAAATGATGGATAGAAACTGGATTCGCTTTGCTGACACGAAGGCCGGATTTCACTACAAGTGTCAGTCTTTGGCTTCTCTCCCAGAGCCAATTGGGAGAGCCATATGGGCACCAATTGCCAGCTCCGTGCCCGATGCCAGCAGGCAAAGTTGCTGACATCCCAGACATGGCATCAGCTGAACCACCTTTCATTGCTTCATTAGCTGCTAAACACAGATGTGCATCATTACTCATGTACATGTGTGAAACTGGAAACCCTTGCCATGACCATCACCTTACACAAACCAATAGGCATAATGCCACCCAATACTAATTTTATCACCTATCTACTTGCCCAAGATTGTGTAAGACTCAAAACAGAGCACGACATAAAGAGGAGAAATGTCTCCATGATTCACAGTGATTATGAAAGGAATTACAAATGTGTCTCTCCTACTGAAAAAAATCTGTGACGTGCCCTTGCCTCCTATGCTTTCCTTAGAGAGATCAGGGACTGGGAAGGTCAGAAGTAAGTATCTCCTTTATATTCCTCTTCAATTGTCTCAAAGGCCTTTAAGCAAATACTGACCAGAAGTGATCTTTGAAATAAATGGTACAGCAGTGCCCTCTAGCATTCTTAGGTTCTCAGCCCCTTTCAGGAGTGTTTATTCATACCTGGTGTTTGCATGTGGCTTGGAGAAGTGAGCCAAAATAGACATATTTCAAAAGTAACTTGAGTCAGTGGCACGCCATAGCTAGTTGGCAAGGATTCTGAAAAGCAGATTCTATCCGAAGATGTTAATAAACCAGAAGTTCCCATGATCAGGGTTTTGCTCTCCTGATTTCCCCCTTGCCCTCTACAACACACCTCTCCCCCTCAACTCACCTCCTCTGGTCTACTCAGCACATGGCCCTCTGGGCCCGTTATTCCCATTTCCAACATCCGGGATTGCTCCTAGAAAGAAAGCAAAATAGAAAATTTCCTTAAGTAAGCTTAGCCAAGGCCTACTGTTGAGTTCTCTATTTGGTGTTGTGATAAAGGGTACAATCTTGACTAAAAGAAGAAGAAGAAAAAGATGCTGCTTTCCTTTTATTAAAAGAAACACCATCCAAGTATTGAGTTGTGTATGTGTATGGTTGTGTATGTGTATGTGTGTGTGTGAGCAAGCACGTATGTGCACACATGCATAGTGTGCATCAGTACTTGAGCTTATACTCAGGGCACTTTCACTTAGTTTGTTCCTACAAGGTTGTGGTACTCTATCACTTGAGCCATATGACCTCTTCTGGCTTTTTGCTGCTTAGAGATAAATGAGTCTCATGAATTTTTCTGCCCAGGATGGTTTCGAACTGTGTTCCTCAGATCTCAGCCTCCTGAATAGCCAGGATTACAATGTCTGGTTCCAATATCCATTTAGTGATGAGCATCCATTTTATGACTATATGACCTATCAAAAGTTATATCAGGTCATTTATTTTTCATTTCTTTCAGCTAACTCTGAAAATACAGTTGTTTAGCTTGTACTTCAACCCATCTAATCCACAACATGCTCTGAATGTCTACGTCACACCAGGCTCTGGGCTAAACACTTGAATTAAAGCAGTATGTCTCTGACCTCAGGGAGCTCATAGTTAGTGCCAGATCCCCCAAAGTTTGGTCTGCCTGACTTGTTTTAGTAGCAAAGCAGATTTCTAGCTCTATTCTGGCCTACCAAATTAGAAAAAAATAAGAGATTACCTTGTAGCACTCTACATTTCAATAAGTCTCTCTGGATTTTTAGGCTTTTAACCTTTACAGCTTTTGAATTAAATCGGTGAATTAAATAATGCCTCTCGACAGCATTCCCTGAGTTAGTGTTTGGCCAAAGTCTATTTAACTAAGTTGTGGACATTGGAGAAGAACAGTCTGCCTCTTGTGCTTGTTGATAATTTCCTTGGACTTCTTTACTACTTTCAGAAGAAGCAGGAGGTTGGGCAGTGAGCACACACAGGAGTTAGCTGGCACTGGCAGACAGCCTAAAGCATCATAGCTACAAATTTCCTGGCATTCACCCTGACGTGTCTTAAGACAAGTTATTAAATCTCTGCTCCAGCTAGCCCAGTCCAGTGACCTGGGAACACAGGAAAGAAGAGGAATGGAACAAATCTGATTCACTTTACAACTAGGATGTGAAGCATAAAAGTATTCGTACCACCTGAAAAAGAAGACTCTTTAGGGATTTTGTTGTTTGATATTTGATATTTCAGATTTCTAAAATAGGAGGACAGGGCTGGGAAGGTGGCTCAGGGGTAGAGTGCTTGCCTTGCATGCATGAGGCCCTGGGTTCGATTCCTCAGCACCACATATGCAGAAAAAGCCACAAGTGGCACTGTGGCTCAAGTGGTAGAGCTCTAGCCTTGAGCTAAAGAGCTGAGGAACAGCACCCAGGCCCAGAGTTTGGGCCCATGACTGACAAAAACAAAAAAAAACAAAAAACAAAAAAGGAGGAAAATGAAAAGGTACATACTTGAGAAAGTAAAAACACACAAAAAAGAGAGGCTGGTTTTTCAACCAAAGCACCTGCATTTTTTATTCTTACCATCCCCAGTGCAATGAAACATGAGCTCAATAAAATCTCCTCAAAACTCGACGAATGTCCACTCTTCATTGCGTCAGTCTCTCCAAGGGCTGACATTTACGACTAAAGAATTTTCTGTCTTAAACAACATGCTCCTCTATCCTGTCTGCTTGTGCCAGGGTAATGCACAGGTCAAAGCTAGCTCAAGCAGTGGTCTCCAAACACATTTGACAGAAATCCATTTTGCAAATACACTTTTCTGAACTCGCTCCCTACTGAACTAGGGAATCAGAAGCTCTTTGGGAAAACCTGGTGACTCCGATGCACTACACATTTTCTTCGAACATCTGTGGATCTAAGAGGTTCCCACAGCTGTAAGATCATCTGTCAGTGCTCACTGACGCCACCTATGCTGGGCATTCTCAGACACTCATCAGAACAACAATGATGTCACAGTTACGAGTCATAGCCCAATCAGGGCTTGCTTCACACATCTTTTTTGACTTTTCTCTTGAAGGGTTGGCCCATCACAGGTGTCCGATAGTTGTTTAAATGAATGTGAAAGATGCTGGACACTCTATGAAAATTGGCCTGGCTTGTAACCAGAGGAAATGTCTTCTTTTTGCTTTTGAGTCCAAAGTGCAGAGTACAGCAGCTGCCTTCATTTAGATGATGTGATACAATCTTTCAGCTCAAGCTGTGTTTAATAAACACACCAAGAAACTCATCCAAATGGAAACATGCCTTTATCCTTTCCTTGACTGAGAACAGATCTTCCCAAGGTAGCCAGAAAGAATGGGGGTGGAAGGGAAAGAGAGAAGCATCTGGACTAAGGAGCCACAGGGGAAAGGATCTGGGAAGAAGCACTAAGAGCTGAAACTCTGGGTCCATAAGGAACTTTGTTTCCAGGGCAGCGGCTGACTGAACACTTGGAGGAGGGGTGGGATGACAGTTCTAACAAGAGCAGGGTGCCTTCCCCTGGGAGCTGGCCACTGGGCCCTCCGTGGAACAAAGGTTTCATGATGTCTGAGTGTGGAAGAAGTGACATGGGAGAAGGTGTGACAGGGGTTTGACTAAGTATCCTTCTTGTTTTTAAGTGAGAGAAAACTGCACACACTTAGCTGACTTCCTGCACTAACCAGACAATATTCAGAGTCTGAAATCACAACAGCTGGAGTCTTGCATGGATGGGGAGTCAGGGAGGCCTTGCTAGGGGGCATGATCAGGCTAAAGGAGGAAGGGGTTCTAGATACACTGCTTTTGGGTAAAGGTGTCCAAGGGACATCATCTGAGGGCTAAGTTCTGCTTCTCCCCATTGTCTGCTTTGATCCCTGGACATCTCATCCCTCTGAACCTTGATGTTTCTCATCTATAAAATGGGAAGTATAATGACATCATTGTGTGTGTGTGTGTGTGTGTGTGTGTGTGTGTGTGTACTGGAAGTTGAACTCACAGCTGTAGTGCTTATACTTTAGCTGTTTCACTCAAGGCTAGCACTACACCATTTGAGCCACACCTCTATTTCTGTTTTTTTTTTGGGGGGGGGGGAGGGAATCTGGTCGTGGGGCCTGAACTCTGGGCCTAGGCGCTGTCCCTCAGCTCTTCAGCTCAAGGCTAGCGCTCTACCACTTGAGCCACAGTGCCACTGCTGGCTTTTTTTCTTTTTGCTTATGTGGTGCTGAGGAATCGAACCCAGGGCCTCAGGCATGCAAGGCAAGCGGTCTACCACGGAGCCACCTTCCCAGCCCCTATTTCTGGTTTTTCTTTTTCTTGTTTGGTAATTATTTAGAGGTTAACTCTCAATTGCAATCCTTAGATCACAGCCTCCTGAGTAGCTACAAATACAGGCATGAGCTACTGGCACCTGCCTTCATACTGGCATCTTGAAAGGGTTGGAAGAAGACTCAAAGAACATATGCTAGAGTATTTGGTCGTGTCTATCCCAGACTAGTAAGTGCTCACCAATGGTCCTCATTATTAGGAGGCTGAGTTGAGGGTTAGCCTATATGGTGTTCCCACACCCCCACTTGACCCTTGTCATCAAGTCCTGGGTACCTTCTGACAGAAGGCACAGCATAGGCATGTGTGAGATATGATATCCATCCCTCTGGGCCCACATAAACAGCATAGTGCCTGGCACAAAATGCTCAGGATACACTCTTTGAAGGAATGTGTGATGGAGCTCACTGTACTATCTCTACTGATAGTCTTCCTGCTGACTGTGTCTAAGATAAGCAAAATCCTGCCAAAGATACATCTGAACATCTATTCCATAAAGTATCCTGGGAGATTTCTGCTTGCTTACAAAGGGTCAGTTCAGGCCTCACTTTATCACTTCCTTCACATTTTCAACATCATTTCTAGGAAACCAGTGGGATGTCTGGTCCCCACAAGACTTTTGGTCTTTATTATCTAAGGATATAAGTTCTGCAGCCCTGGATCAGATTTCTGGCTTCTGAGAAATGCTGCCTTAGGGTTTTGGTTTAGAACAGAAACGTCACGTAGGACATTCTTCCATTGCGAGATCTCATTTGGAAGCCTCCTCTTCTGGGATGCTCTTTGTGATTTTCCAGGATGGCCAGACCTCTTTGTGTTTCATAGGATCTCGTAGCTTTCCCTTTACTGCATCCTATGCTCCTCTTCCCCTGACTCATGGGGTTCTTTAGGGGAGATTCAGTGTTTAACAAAGTACTCATGACAGTGATGCATGTATTAAAGAGCTCAAGAGACAGTAAAGGAATGAAAGAGCAGTGAGGGGGAGACTCAGCCCTGCGCAGACAGCACACTGAGGGGTACTACCTGGGCAATGATATCCCCATTCTCAGCGTGGACTTGAGCAATGGCTCCCAGTTCTCCCAGGCAGGTGAAGATCTCATAAAGCTGAAATAGAAATCAATCTTTGTCACCTTCACAGTCCCTCTTAGGCACCTCCCCTAAAGACTAAATACCAAAGCCAAGTGGAATAATAAACCAGATGAAATCAGAGACGAGGGCTGAAATACAGACCCAAAGATGCATGTCCAAAAGAGAGTGTGGTCCAAAGAAACTCTAGGAGATTCTGTTTGTGTAAAGAACTTGGCATATCTCCTAGACAGGATGATGGTGTACAGTGGTCCAACCCCTGGCTTCTGCCTCAGACATACATTTTTCATATAACCTTTTCCCATGATCTAAGACACTGCTTCAGCATCCTCAACAAGTGATTCAGAACGCCATGACTGACTGGTTAAGGCTAACACCCATATCTCTGAACCGTTCAAGGCAGGTCTCCCTTACCTCCAAACCAAGAAGCATGGGAATTTGAATTCCTTTGCTAACTTGAGATTTATCTTCAACAAAAACATGTCATCATGATCCAAAGAGAGAGTCTGAGGCGATCTGGAACCATCACCCCACGTAACGGCAGAGCACCCCACTCTCTTACTAAACTTACATGGGATTTGGCACTTGTTCAGTAGATGGAGATACAGGTATGACCTTCCTCTTATCCTCTGCCAGCTGCAGCTGGCAGAAACTCTATCTCCTTGTCTGCCTTGCATGGGCTCCCTGCCCACTACCTCATTAACGGTGCAGTGTGAAAAGCAAAGGCTCAGGGAAGCAGTCGGGCCCAGCAATTCTCCCACAGCAGCCACAGCGGCTCATGTTACAGGGGCCAAGGTCATTCACAAGAGGAAACCCATCCAGATATCCCAAACCCCACAACAAATGGACTGTTACCTCTGTGTTGGACACTTGATACAGATCCTTATAGGCCATGTACACCATGAAGGAGTTAACTCCTGCAAGACAGGAAAGGAAGGGAAACAGAAGAAAAATAACATTACCACTCCATACTCCATCTTTGCTATCACTTTTGTTACCCCCCAGGATGGCTGTCAGTGAAAAACAGAAATTTCCAAGTCCCTAACTGGGGACAGGATTGTGCCTATTGATGTCCTACACGATCAACAGTTCCTAAGTGAAGTGATGTTATCACGCAGTGAGCTCTTCTCACCTCCCAGAAGACATGGTCGCCCTGGCACGGTGTTTGTGTGGATACACTGGGGACTGCGCCGCCTGGATCTGCCACAAGCTAGAGTGAGCTTGGGATACTTACCCTCCCCAGGCATTGATGTCCGTGGCTGGAAAATGGAACAATAGTGACTCCCCACTTCATAGAGTGGTTGTGACCACTAGATGAAGGGACATCATAAAGCAGAGCTGTTAGAACCTTAGGTGACTGACATGTTTCCATCTCCCAGCTGGGGTTATTTCACTATTTGATGATTGTCTGCTCTTCTACACTATACTTGTGCAGGGGGCACTCTCTTAAAGGTGAAAGAAGACAATAAAACTCAGCTTTCCTTCCTACTTTCCATTCCTCCCTTCCCTCCCTCCCTTCTTTCCCTCCCTCCCTTCTTCTCTCTCTTTCTCTTTCTTTTTCTCTCTCTTTCTTTCTTTCTTACTTTTTTGCTTTCTTTTCTTTCAGCAGGACTAAGTGTTTGAACTGAAGAACCTTGACTTCCCTTGGCTTGCTTGCTTGGCTGGTGCTCTACCACTTAAGCCATACCTCCAGCCCTGAGGATAGAGTCTCATGGACATTTTCTTCCCTAGGCTGATATAAAACTGCTGCTATCCTCCAGATCACATCCCCTTGAAATGCAAGGATTACAGGTGTGTGTCATCAGGGCCCAGCTAAAAGTACAAGTTAAAAAAATTTTTTTTCCCAATCCTGGGGCTTGAACTCAGGTTTTGGGCCCTGTCCCTGAGCTTCTTTTGCTCAAGGCTAGCACTCTACCACTTGAGCCACAGCATCACTTCTGTTTTTTTCTGTTATGTGGTACTGAGGAATCAAACCCAGGGCTTCAGGCATGCTAGGCAATCACTCTACCACTAAGCCACCTTCACAGCCCAAAAAGTAGGATTTTTAGGGGCTGGGAAGGTGGCTCAGTGGTAGACTGCTTGCCTTGCATGCCTGAGGCCCTGGGTTCGATTCCTCAGCACCGCATAAGCAAAAAGAAAAAAGCCGGAAGTGGCGCTGTGGCTCAAGTGGTAGAGCACTAGCCTTGAGCTGAAGAGCTGAGGGACAGCGCACAGGCCCAGAGTTCAGGCCCCAAGACCGGACCCAAAAAAAAAAAAAAAAGTAGGATTTTTATAAACTGTGTCTGTATTCCAGGAAAGGGAAACATGTTTTTGTTTTTGTTTTTTTCTGTTGTTGCTGTTATCATTCTTGTTGTTGGTGGTGGTGGTAGTGTTTGTTTTTGCTTTGGGTTTTTGTTTTTTAAGGGGTGTTGTAAGGGATGGAGGAAGGATGAACAAATGCTATTCAGTATCCACTATGTGAAAAATGACCTGTGTAACTTGTAGGCAGGGATGGGAGAGGGAAATAACTGCACTAGGGGTGTGGTTCAAACAGTAGAGCACCTGCCTATCAAGCAAGAGCCCCAACCTCACTACTGACAAAAAATAATAATGTTGCAGAGACTCAGCAGATACTGACATCTTTTTTGTCACTGAATCTGTACTTTTGACTACATATATCATCATTGTAGTAAATAAACTATCTTTCCTATCATTCTCTAGCATTTGTTCAGTTTAACTTTAGTCCAAAGTCATATTTGGGCATATTAACCCAGCAATCTTTTTTACGATTTTTGTAATAAAAGGGCACCAAACTCTACATGCTGTTTAAAGAATGCTTCTTCCATTTAAATAAAATTATTCTGCTTATACTTAAATACCTAAACCATCAGGGTTTATGAGAATAGAGCTATTTAATTTTCACCCAAAATAAATAGGTGGGACCGGGGAATGGAATCATTTTGAGGAAAAGAAGACAATTTTGGTCTCCAACCATTAGAGCCATCTCAGCCCACAATGTTCCAGGCCAGAAGTGCATTATAATTTGAAACCATTTCTACCCAGAGTGAGTGGTTCAACTCAGGGCAGTTTCCCCCCACTTCTTCCCAAAAGCCTCTTTGTCATCCCTGGAATGACCCAGGCTCTACGTGGCTGTGAAAACCATTCAATTTTCCACCCCATTTGAGATGTCCCCAGTTAAAGGAGATGCAGAAGAGAAGCATCTTATCTCATATTCCAGGTAAGCAATGATCCGTCAGGGCTTGTGGGGTATGGAAAGCCAAACACATCCTGCGGGGGACCAGCCTTTCCCCTCTGGCCCAGGCAACTCACTGCTGGGCAGATTCCCCAAGCATTTAGTCTAGACTGCTAGATAACAGCTCTTTTCAGCTGTGACATTCATTCTGCTGCTCTTCTTGGGACAGCTTCCTTTTACCTGAGACACCCAACAGACTCAGTCCCCAGGGACCATTACAGTGTAGAGCACAGGGTACAAATATTGCATGCATAGGGAAAGAGGGGGTATGGGCTAAGGGAGTATGTGATTGGAACAAAGAAAGGGCTAGAGAACAGGCAAATCTAAGAAGATAATGGGGCAGAAATCATGCTCTTAACAAGAGGCCTCTACCCCATAAAGTCACTCATTTTCACATCCTGATCTGCAGGCCTGGGTACCAATACACCTTTGCTCCTGGGAATGTCTGAGTCTTTGCTAAGGATGCCTTTTGTTATGAAAAGAAACAGTAATGGTTTGATTTCAGAAGTAAGAAAGTCAGGAATCAGAAATTTCTAATCTCACGTTGCCAGCCATGTTACTGTACCTATGAAAAGTTAACTTTTCCTAACCTAAGCTTCTTCCTCTGTCAAATGGGCCGTACTGTGCACCAGCAAAATACACTAGCATTGGACAGATCTGCTGCCAAGTGACTCTGCTTGGGCTTATTCTGACCCTCCGAGTCTCATCTGCATAGTATGACTAACCATTGCTGTCTCCTGAGGATCCTGTAAGAAGGCCAGTCAGTTTGCATACATGAAGTGCCTGGAATGAAATGAAACCCCTAACACTTCAAGTTTCAGACTATACACCAGGGGAAATGATTCAAGCTGGACGCAGTGACTCACACTTGCAATCCCAGCCATGGGAGACTGAGGCTTGGAAGATCATGAGTTGGAAACTAGCGTGGGCTCCACATTTTGACCCTGTCTCAGAAACAAAACCAAGAAAGAAACAAAAACAGGTCGGGGGAGGGGAAGCTGAAAGGGGAGCTGATGGTGTGGTGGACAGGCAAGGAGAAACAAGGTTGGGGGAGCAGATGCTCACCTTTGTCCTTGATGAGGCTCTGCACTTCCTGCTTGACGCTGTCATTCCAGTGGGTGATGTCCACGTGCAAGGCGTAGTCGCAGCAGCTCTTGCCGTCAGCCCACTCGCGCCACTTCTCATAGGCTTCGGTCAGGCTGGACTCAGGCTCGGGCACCACGTGATCAACTGCAGGGAAGAGGCAGAGATGGATGACTGAGACACGGCTTCGTTCCCCTACCCAGGCCTGCTCCTGCTTGCTTGGCTATGGCTGCACGCTCTCTGTGTTCTGAGCAGGAAATTAAACCCGTCGCTGACGGGCACTGAGGATTTACATGTCCTCTCGGCTATGGGATTTGGGACACATCACTGGTTTCTCTAAGCCTCAGTTCCCTCTCCTAAAAGCAGGTGCCAAGCAGGGTGTGATCTGTTGGCTGCAAGATTCATGAGGGAATGCACATAAAAAGCTATCCCTGATGGCTGGCATACAGTCTGTGCACAGAAGTTGTCAGCCATCAGTGACCTGGTAGGCATAGCTATTACTAGGGTTGAGTCACTGCTTATGGTAATAGTTGGTCTCTCTTCCCAAGGAGGATAAAGCAGTTTATAGCTATGCCAGGCAGAGGAGACTGGAGTTCTACTGCATAATGATTCAGAAAAAGCTGACACCAGGTAACTGAATCTGACACCCAGGACAAAGATTTCAGTGCCATGTGAGCTTTCTGGCAAGAATCGGGTTGCTCTAAGGCCTAAACATATTGTGTCTCTTGTTACTGAGGATAATATTTTAAAAATAATCACATCTATAGTTAGGAATCATAAAGCAAAAGTTACCCTCCTATAGTGCTTTCTAAATAGCTAAGACAAAACATGAGTTGAGGTGACTTACCTGAGAAAAACTTTGAAATTTATATTAAAAACATTAATAGTTCATGTCTGTAAACCTAGCTGCTCAGGTGGCTGAAACCTGGAGGATCGTGATTCAAAGCCAGCTTGGGTATAAAGTCTGTGAAACTCCATTTCCCAAATAACCTGCAAAATGTCAGACTAGCCAGGCGCTGGTGGCTCACGCCTGTAATCCTAGCAACTCAGGAGGCTGAGATCTGAGGGTCATTGTTCCAAGACAGCCCACGCAGAAAAGTCCATGAGACTCTCATTTACAATTAACCCCCAGAAAACTGGAAGTGCCTCTGTGGCTCAAAGTGGTAGAGCATTAGCGTATGGTGATAAAGCTCAAGGACAGGGCCCAGGCCTTGAGTGTAAGCTCTACAACAACAACAACAAAAATCAGACTACAGATAAGCTTGCACTAGCTCAAGCAGTAGTGTCAGTTAAGAAAACAAGTATGAAGTCCTTAGTTCAAACTCCTGTACCAGTAGAAAAACAAACAAAAACATGTTCCATATCTAACTCAATAATAACAGAGAAATTGGTTAAATATGTAAGCTGTGATGTCTTCATAAAACAATGACTAAATAATCAGGTGCCAATGGCTCACACCTATAATCCTTCTAACTCAGGAGGCTGAGATATGAGGACTAGCAGTTTGCAGCCAGCCTAGGCAGCAAAGTCCACTTGAGGTGTGACTCAAGTGACAGAGTGCTAGCCTTGAGTGACAAAGCTAAAGAGAATGCCCTCACTCTGAGTTCAAGTCTCAGTATTGGAACAAACACAAACAAACAAAAACAACCACTAGGAATCTGTTTGGAAGGTGGTAAGATAAAAATAAATCAGAGAAAAGATATCCATGGCATATAGTTTAGTCAGAGAAAAGATATCCAAAGAGAACAAATATTATAATCCTTCTTCAAGATGGAAAAATATCAGTGATGTGGGACTGCAAGGCTTCACTTCTTTTTGAGTATCTGGAATTCTTAAATTATATGCCAAGGACACAAACACTACTGTGACCCCTTCTTGTCACTGGATCTCTGCTTTCTCCTGCTCAACCCACAACACCAAGCACAGCATGCATCTCAAGGAATCTATACCCATCCCAGATGGCAACCAGCCTAGCCAAGGTCATCGATTTCCTCAGCTTCTTTCTGTCAAGGACACCTCAAGTGCACCTATGGGAATGCAAACACAGGAGGCCACAGAACAAAATGGCAGTTGTTGAGAAGTCAGCTGGCTTCCTTCTATTAGCTGGAGAAAAGCTTTGGCTTCCCCAGACTACACCTTTCATGGCCTTCATACAGTTTACCGGGCCTTTTGCAGCCACCTAGCTGAAGCTTAAATCCTGCTAATGCTCCAGTCAAAAGGAAAGACAAGACAGGAATTATATGGCCCAGGCTCTTCTCTCTTTGTCTCTCTCTTAATATGTGTGTGTGTGTGTGTGTGTGTGTTAAATAAACAGTGCTCTAACTAACCAAGCTTGAGGCCAGAGTTGGACTAGGACTCAATCCATTGAGATTCCTCCAGGACTGAAAAGACTGCTCTGGAATGCTAATGGGTCAGAAATCCAACTGCATGCAACATCTTAGGTTTCTCTGGAATTACAAGTTACCAGAAACAAAACAAATGTTAAAAAAAAATTAAGAACAAACCACTCTCACAGATTGCCTAATCTTCAAGATACAAATTGGTCAGAATACAGGGCAAACCAAATAGCACCAATTTACATTAGCCCCACTAATTTCCTAAGGACCACAAGCCTCCATTATTATCCTCCGTGACTTTTTGTTTCTCTCTTGGCTGCTTTCCTGGCTACAAGCCTTGTGAATGTCCTCCATGCAGCTGCCAGGAGCAATCCACTTCCTCAGAACCACCTGCTTTTTCAGAGATCTTATCAGAAAGATGAGAGAAGTATACAAGGTAACACTGACACCACTGAGGTTGGCATGGTGGTCATGCACTCTGTGCATCAGGGGTGTGTAAGGCCTGAGGACTTACTGATCATGGTAGTGCCACCCGCGAGGGCAGCCTTTGTGCCCTGGAAGAAGTCATCCACTGTGGTCATCCCCTTGTAGGGCATCTGGAAATGAGTGTGCACATCAATGCCTCCAGGAATCACCATCTTCCCATTGGCCTCTATGGTCTTCACACCTCCAGGGACAATCAGGTTGTCTCCAATTTGCCTGGTGAGACAATGAAAGAGCTGACAATCAGAAAGAATAACTTCAAGGCAAATATAGTATTATAAGGGTTTCAAACATGGCAATATTTAAGGTATTCTACAATGTCCTCAATGTACTCACATGTCCTTCAATCTTTAAACAAAGGTATGTGTATGCTGGGCACCGATGGCTCATGCCTATAATACTAGCTACTCAGGAGGCTGAGATCTGAGGATCATGGTTCAAAGCTAGCCCAGGAAGAAAAGTCTTAATGAAATTCTTATCTCCAATTAGCCACTCAAAAATCAGAAGTGGGGCTGTGGCTCAAGGGGTAGAGCACTAGCCTTGAGCACAAAGAGGCTCCAAAATCTCAGGGATAGTGCCCAGGCCCTGAGTTCAAGCCCTAAAACCACTACCAACAAAATAGGTACATGTATGGATGTTTGTATTGATGCAAAATGCTCTTATACGGGATGTGGGTCCTGGCTTCCTAGTATAACCTGTGGTTTGAAGATGTCTACAATATAGTGTGTGTGTTTAATTATGTTTTTAATTTCTAGGTACCAGTGGCTCACACCTGTAATCCTAGCTACTCAGGAAGCTGAGATCTGAGGATTGTAGCTTGAAGCCAGCCTGGGTAGGAAAGTCTGTGAGACTCTTATTTCTAGTTAACCACCCAAAACAGCTAGAAGTGGAGCTGTGGCTCAAGTGGTAAGGTGCTAGCCTTAAGGAAAAACAAAATAAAACATACAAACGGCACCCAGGCTCTGAGTTCAAGCCCTAGGACCAGCACATACACACACACACACACACACACAAATAATAATAATAATCATTATTAAAGCAGATCATTCACTCTCCTAACAAAAGCACTCTGGGACAATTTCCACTTCAGTCTTCACTCCCAATTCCCCCCTCCCCCAAGTTTATCAGTCAGCCATGTCTCACAGCAGATTTGCAAGGAGAAAGGAAAGGTGAAGATGCCTTTGGCATCTGTTTCTCATGTGGTCAGCATCTCAGGAGAAGCTTCAAGTAATGAGTGGTGATGATGATAAACTCCTCAATACACTGGAAGTTTCTGAGCCCTTCAAGGGAGTTAGGGGCAGCTTAGAAGAGAAGCCAGCCAACAAATATCTCAAAGGCAGACCTCCCAAAGAAATATTCAATTTCCCCTGAATGATGTTACTTACAGCTCACCCAAAGCCCCTTTATTTTTAGGTGATTTCATCTCTCTACTTTAAATAGCTCATCATCCTGTCTTCATGGATTTCATATGCACTTCTACATATCTCCTACTGCCAGTGGTATAGGTATTTTCTCCTCCTGTATGCAGTCAGGCAGAACGATTTCTCTTGGAGAAATAAAAAGTCTACCACAGGCCTCCTGAACTCTTAAGTTCGGAAACGAAACTGACATCTCAAAGAGTTCAACTTCACCACATCACCACAGAACCATTCCAGGATACCACTATTCAAAACATGCTGTGGAGAAAATATAGCTGCTGATCGGAACTCTATTCTGGCCAACTCTCCAGATACTGGCCAGATCTGTTCAGAATTTTTTTTTAAACTTTTGCTGTTTTTCCTCTAAGAGAAGTGGAGAACCAACGCCATGGAGAAATGCTAGGCAGAATACATGCTTCCTTTGTGCTGAAAACTGGCCTAAGCACCAAGTCTGAAAAAGAAATGCTTTTCCCTTTTCTTCTCCACCCCCATCGAGGCCACCTCAACCCTTCAGGCTTGAAGAGTCACATTCCATCTCCTCCCTTCATTACCCTGCTGCTGGCAGCCACGTCCAGTACTGAAGAGTGCAGTCGTTCTAGGCATTTAAGCTACCTACATGAACAACTTTGGCTCTGCTGTCACTTCCCATATGACTATACCCACTTACCTCACCTCAACAGCCCTCAATGCTTTCATCTGTGAAATGTAATAAGTGCTCCTCTATAGACTTGTGTAGATCACATGTTAACCTATGTTAAACCCACAGAATATTGCTAGGCACATTAGTATTCAATAAACAACAACTGTTACAATAATTAATAACCAGTCCTCTCCCTCCTCTGAATTTAACCTATCGCTATGCTTGGATAACATCAGGCCCTTTGTACATAAACAGACACCTTCATTCTTCTAAGAGACTGGAAGTTCCCTCAGGGAAGAAAGCAAGATGACTTAGGCAGTGCCTGATGCCTTAGAGAGCTCCTTCAACATAGAAAGCACTTTGTAAGTATGCATAGACAAGCCAACTTGTGGAATAATTGGAGGAGGTGTTTCTGTTTTAATGCTCTGTGAGTTGAGAACATACATAAAACATGAGGATTTGGTGACAATCATGTTTACCCAACTTTCTCTGCACCATCAGTAGAGAAAATGGATGGAAATTGTTGTCTATAACATTCTTGGCACACAAACTTCCAGTCCTTCTAATAAGCATGGCAAAAAGATTCATCTCATATACTCTACTGTGAGTGGCTGCCTGGCTGGAGCTCTATGTGAGATGGACCCTGCATTGATGACAACACCAGTTCTGTGCTCAACAGTGGTGACTATCATGAGCTCAGGAACTAAAAGGAAGCAATAGGTACTTTAAATTTAAAGTCTCTAAGTGAAGGAACTTATATTTCCAATGAGATATAAGCACTTTCAGCCATAGAAAAGTATACATACCATTGTGGCTTGAATAAATTATTGTATTATATGGTTTGACTTATTATTTTTATTTCTCCTACTATTGATATGGAAAAATAATGATGTAAATTGGCAAGAAAGCTATGAAGGAATATCTGTGCTCTTAAATTTGCTCATTCATTCATTCTTCATTTCACATGCTCACCATTACTAATTTCTCTATTCTTTGTGTGTCTCCTCCACCTCATCTGAGAAAAGAGAGTAAGAGTACTACATATTTCACAAGGTTGCTGGGAGATTAATTGAGATAAAGCATGGAAATGTTTAATACAATGTCTGGCATGCACTCAGTGAAAGATAGCTCTTATCAAATCCATGTGTGTTATGTGTTAGGGATACGGAGAGGCAGAAGATATGGTCCTTGTTCTCAAAGGGGGCTAGCTGTATCAGAATGGCTGTACACAATATTCTGAGAACATGAATGGGGATACTTGGGACCCTATAAAGAACATATGCCTATAGAAAATTATATGTTAGCCATGTTTTCCAATATAAGCAAAAAGAAATTTTTATAGCTAGAATCTCAAAATAGCCAATGAAGCTGAACAATATTAAAATCAAACCATGACTGCCCAGAGGGTTAAGAGGATGCATTAGATACCCCAGATCCCAAGCCATTTTATCTATGTGATGGTGCATCTTGTTATACATGATTTTAGAAACTCTGTGAAACGAATCCTCTCTTGAGATTCACTATGTAAGTAACCATCAGTGTTTCTTAGAGGCAAGCCATTTCATAAAGAAATCATGCATCCCTGGTGGATCTGTTTGGAGACCATGCGTGTCTGATCTTGCCCTGTCCTTCTGAGTCCTTACCCTTTTTCCAAGGTCCATTTTAAATACCTTTTCTATTCTAAGCCTTACTTGTAAATGGCTTTCTTTCTATCCTGTTTTCAACTCTTTTGATACCTTTGACACATCTTGTTGTTTTTATGGTACTGTAATTTGTGTATGTTTGTCAATATCCTTAAGGTCAGCATGGAAAGGCCATCAATACGCTGGCACAAAGGGGCCTCAGCATCATTCTCTTGACTGAGTTCAGGCTTTCCACTTCTTTCACATAATCCAGGCTTCTCTCTAGATCCCTAATGTAGAAGAAGTAAAAACAGGAAAGAGAAAGGTTCCAAATACATACTTTATCAAGCCATCCTCCATGTAAATATCAGCATAAAAGGACTGGTCATCGTTGACGATTCTGCCTCCCTTGATGAGGAGACGGTCACTCTGGAAAAGAAAGAAAACAGGAATTACGGTCACGCGTAGAGAAGAATGACCAACCAAGGTGCAGCCAAGCTTTCTGCTGTTCATATCTAGCACAGACACATTAATAAAGACAACTACGTGCTTCATGCACTTGGCATAGGAACCAGTTGCATTTGTTAAAAATGCAGATACCTTTGTCCTTAATTCAAATAAGTACACTGTTTCACTTCTTACTTCTGCAATCTATCATAGGCACAGGCTTTTATAAGAATAATATGTTTAGCTCATATTAAGTTAATAGCTCATATTAAGTTAATACATTTAGGATATATATGTAACATGTAAAATATATATGTAGTATATATTATATAATGTACCTACACAAAGTTGCAAAATGTGTAAGCAAATCACCAGATGGAAAAAAAAGACAAACTATAAAATGTAAATCAGGGTGAGAAATTATTCAGGTTCATGTATTACTATTATACTCAATACTTCTCATA
Organism: Dipodomys spectabilis; assembly: GCF_019054845.1. Taxonomy (NCBI): domain Eukaryota; kingdom Metazoa; phylum Chordata; class Mammalia; order Rodentia; family Heteromyidae; genus Dipodomys; species Dipodomys spectabilis. The sequence continues at coordinate 14,298,265 of NW_024870824.1, forward strand.
TTTGCTAAATGCATTTCTTCATTGCTTTAATTAAGAGAAAAAAGAGCTTTTCAAGAAATTTTAACAGATGAAATTTTGATGATGGATTTAACTGGAAACAATGAAAATCTACCCCAAGGTTGTTAACAAAAAATATGTATGTTGTATATGCCACAAGAGGAGCAAATCAGTGTCTGTTCTAAAGATCACAGATTTCATTAAATGAATGGGGCTTGGACTAGGGGACCCATTAATGCCTTGAAAGATGAAGTCTTGTAGAGTTTGGGGAGAGAAAAATATTTTCAAGATCCTAGCTCAGTGGAGCTACTGCACAAATAAAGAGGCAGACTGGCTAGGCACAGTAGTTCCTAATCCTACCTTTGTCAAAGGCTGAGATTAGAAAAACCAAGGTTTGAACCAGCCTGGGCAAAAAAAGTTCACAAGACTCTTTCTCACACATTCCTTCTGCTAGATGGTATGTTCTAGCTACATAGAATATCTGAATTAGGAATATAGCAGTTGGAGGCCAACTTGGGCAGAAAAATGCTTAAAACTCCATCTCAGTGAGAACACTTGGATTCACTGTCATCCAGCTACAGTGGGTAGCAAAACTAGGCACATTATGGTCTCCATCCATCCACTAATGCAACAACCAATGATTCAGTATTTACAAGGAAGGAACAGAAAGGAGAAGAGAGGAGAGGGGAGGGGAGGGGAGGGGAGGGGAGGGGAGGGAAGGGAAGGGAAGGGAAGGCAACAGAAGGGAAGGGAAGGCAAGGGAAGGGAAGGAGTGAGAGGAAGAGGGAGGAAACAAAACAAAACCATGTAAACTTGTACTGTGTGTCAGAGTATAGGAGAAAGAGAAGATGATTGTCATACAGGAGCCACAAAGGATCTTTTCAGGGCAAAGCCATTTCTGTGGGGGTGGAGGTGTACAAGTGCACCCAGAAGAAATGGCAGCTGCAGAGCCCTGAGGTAGGAACAAATTTTGCTTCTTTGAAAACTGAGAGAGGCCAATGTGGAGGAGTTTGGGGTTCAACAAGGAAAGGAGCATGAGTCGAGGCTGCGGAGGCAGGGAGGCTGCTGATGCTGTGCTTGGTAATCACTTCGGTTTGGATGAAATTACACTGAGACCCAGTGAAGAGTAATAATTAGAGCAGTGACAGTCTGTGTAGAAAAGGCCACTCTGGATGGCACTATTTTGGTTTGACTGCAGTGTTCAAGGGATCAGAAGACTTCATAGTCAGAACCAGTCAACACCACCATTCCTTTCACATACCTTCCCTGACTGCTGTTTAAGAATATAGCTTTCCAAGAGGCATACTTTTATGAAGAAGGAAGCCCCATGCACAGCAGACTTCTTCATCAGAAATAAATGGATGTGAACAGAGTCAGAAAATGGTGGTGGTGGAGGCAGGGCCCATGTGGGATAGAGGAAATTACCCCTTAGTTTTTGTTGCTCTCAAAGGATTGCATGATAATAAGAATTTCATCATGCCATATTCTCAAGGGAGAGGATTTCTTTAAAAAAAAAAATACAGGGCTCTTGGGAATCATTCTGTCAGGCTGGCATCAAATTGTGTTCCTACTCTTCTCTGACTCCACAATAGCTAGGATTTCAAGCATAAGTCACTAAAGCCTGGCTAAAATTTGATTTTTAAGAATGGAAATAGACAAGATACACCTATGGTTCATACTTAAAATCCTAGCAACTCAGGAGAAGAAGATCTGAGGATTAAAGTTCAAGACAAGCTGGGGTAGAAAAGCCCTACAAATTTTGTCTCCAGAATAAGTAGCAAAAAATGGGGCCAGAAGTGTTGTTCAAGTGGTAGAGCACCAGCTGAAAAAAGCAAGCTAAGCAAGCACATGGTCCTGAGTTCAAGCCCTAGTATAGTGCAGGAAAAAAAGAAAGCATCTACTATTATTTAAAGTCTTGTTCTGCTTTGAATGATTTTTATTAGTATAATGTATACAAAGAGATTTCAATATAACATTTCCATGCTAACATATAATGTACTTTGATCATATTCACCTCTTCGATGAATCTGATTAAGAAGCATTGGATACATAAGTGGACATGTTATATTGCAACATACTTGTGCAACCAAAAGAAGTTTAAAAAATGAAAATAAGAAAAAAAATCACCTCTTGTCTTTCTTTGTCCTCTCTTTTTCCCCTCTTACAAATAGTATTAGTGGTTTTCAGTATGCTATTTTCATGCAGCTATAATGTACTCTGATTATTTTCACTTCTCATTGCTTTCTCTTTTCCCTCTTCCCTTTTAACATCTCTCTATAACAATCACTATAGCAAGCAATGAAATCAGTAAAACATCAATGAATGAATAAAAGCTATATGACAATGAAGCATTATAAAAACAATGAAATTGTTGTCTACAGGAAAATGAATGAAACTGGAGATCATCATGTTGAACAAGAGAAGCCAATTTCAGACAAATATTATGTGTTTTAACTGTACTGAAAAATTACAGGAAACCATTCTGTCTGTGTGTCTGTGTTTCCAAACTAGTATGGACTTTAGAAAAATATCCATTCTCAGCTCCTACTCTCTTCCATCAAATCTGTATTTTGTAAGATCCATTCATGGCTCTTAAGTAGCCAGCAGCCAGCCCAGCAGCAAGTCACAGACCAGTACCAGAAACCACCGTCCTATGGAGTTCCTATAGGAACTTCATAATGGAGCAATCTTGGTAACCTCCAAGAGTTCCCACTCATAGCTCATTGCTTTTCTGATGTTCTTTATCTATCTGGTTTTTGGAAAGAGGCCAGTGCCTATCTGAACTGAGGCAGATGTGAACTCCCATTGGCCTGAGGACAGTTAGCCAGGACCACTGGGTGTGATCACCACTTCCTTCAGCATCAACTCTCAGCCAAGGGGAAAAAAACTTATCCAAAGTGTCCAAGGCTCATGCACACAACAGGGGTGAGCTGATCCAAGTGGAATTAACACCATTGCAAATGGCACCCTCTTAAATGACAGTTAAGTAATTTCTTTCTAGTCCAATGACTGAGACTCTAAACAAAGCCCAAAGATGACTGACAGGCCTGATGCATATTTCAGAGGGGGACAATGAGACCCCTCTCCATAGGCTAAAAATATTCATTATTATTGCTATGATTACTTATTGTGGAAGTCAGAAATACAAAAACTTGATTACAGACCTCAATGGCATCCATCCCTTGGGTATCCTCAATCTGCTTTCTATTCTTTTCCCCCGAAAACCTACTAGGTTTCTTTTCACTCTTTCCATGCAAGCAGGCAGTGGGGACCCACTATGAAGCTTAGCTTAGGCAAATCACCCACCAGCCATTTGTGGAGTGCATTTCGCAAGCCTGGATTTGAGAGAGGGAGTGTACGATAACTATTGACCACCTGCACGTTAGAGAGAACTAAAGATCACTGGTTATTAAAGAAAAGTGCTTATCTATGAATGCATGCACCAAACTCCTAGATGCAAACATGGTAGAACTGTAAAATAAATAAGATGAATAAACTCACTATCTGTGATTAAGTGTTTTCTTCAATGGCAAGTATGGCTTGTGGAGCTCTTTATTTTCTCTTCTGGGCACCCAGGTCACCAAGTATCCAAGTCTAGTCTGGAGCATTCCAATCTTTCTCAAGTAATGTTATTCATAAAGAATGATGATATTCTAGAACATGCTGGGAGAAATCTGGAAGGTAATTGTACTAAATAATGCTTGACATATCAGCTGGAGACTGTCTTAAGCCTTGCAAGGGCCTCTCTCTCTTGTAGCTCATTAGGGTGGTAGGCCACTGACTGGCAGACTTGGGTCCAGTTCTGCTCTCACCATTAAGTGAGAATCAACTATGCATATGATTCTGAGTTAAGGCCTATACTCTCAGAGCTTTGGCTTTTACTAGTCTAGAATAGACCCAAATACCTGATTCATTTTCCAAGGTGGCTGCCAGAAATAGGGTGTGTGTGTGTGTGTGTGTGTGTGTGTGCGTGCGTGCGTGCGTGCGTGTGTGTGTGTGTGTGTGTGTGTGTGTGTGTGTACCTCAGCACATGTAATCACATCTAATAAATATGTTTTATTCCATTCACATTGTAGAGTATATTAAATCATTTTAAAAAGCTTAACAAACTGAGGGCCTGTGGCTTATGCCTTATAATCTTAGCTATGAAGGAGGCTGAGATTAGAACATCAGAGTTGAGGAAAGTCTGTGACAACTAGTCTCCCATTAAGCACTAAAAATGCCAGACGTAGACTGTGGCTCAAATGATAAAGTGGTAGCTCTGAACACAAAAGCTCAGGGACAGTGCCCAACGGCTGAATTCAAGCCCCAGGACCAGTGTATGCACAAGCAAGTTGCATGCACACGCATACACACACACATTAAGACTTGTTAGAGAAAGACCCTTGTTCCCATCTTCTAAATAACATACACAGGGGTGACTTCCTCCAAGTGACAGACATTAGTGACCAGGAAGCAAATCTAAGACCTTGCCTCATTTCACCACACTGATTTCCCTGAACCACTGCTGACTGTATCAATCTCTTACCACAGAGGGCTCTGTCCTACAGGCGTCTCTTCCCTTTTTAACACAGATCTGTGTATTTTAACTGCTAGCCAGTGCTCAGAAAGTAATTTAAGGAATTCAGCGACTTTTAGCCACTATTTCTAAAACCAGGTAATTAAACTTTAACATGAAGGTCTGAATGTGGCAATGTAGCTTATAAAGTGATCTAATTAAAAATCCCAGTTAAAGGCTCTTAGAGAATGATTAAAAAGTCCAATATTTTTCCCTTATTAGGAAACCATAATAATGATTAGGAAAGTTAAAAATTATGAGAAAGGAAACCAAGCTTACAAATTAAATATCTAGCAAATAAAAATAGCTTAATGTTAAAAAAAAAAAACTTGACTTTGTGACAGAAAAAGAAGGAAAAAGGAGGGAAGGAAAAATGGAAAGAAGGAAGAGGCAAAGAGGAGAGAGTAAAAAATAAAACCCCTTGACATAGGATGTTAAGAACAACATTCAAACTGGAATAGGGAAAGACAAAACCTTGGATTCAAGCCTATCTCTTTTAGCTTCTCCCCCCCCACCCACCTTGTTGTTGGCCTAGAGAAAGTAATCACCACCTCCTTCTATCTGACCCCTCCTCAGTCAATAAAACAGCCTGAGAAATAGCACTACGGCACATCTCTCTATACCTGCAGCTCAGAATAAAAGTTACATTTCTACAAAGAGGGAAAGAGATACAAATGAGAAATGAGTCTTCCCAAATCAATTATTTTGCTGTTTGCACTCAAATCACAAAGCATAGGTTCTGAGCCTCAATGGGGATTCAAGTTTTTCTTAAAATCTAGACGAAGGAGCAGGTGGCTGTTTGAAATAAATTCCCACTTGGGCAATTAGACTTCTAAAAGCACTCTTACTCTAAAGCCTTAATATTCAGGATAGATAGATGACATGGATGAAATCTTGTTTTCCTCCCCAAAGCAATACCAATGAGGGTTTCTAAAATAGTTCAGTTGACTCAAGATGACCTTCAGCAAAAGGTACTAACTAAGCTCTAAGTTGGCCTGTACTCTCCTTGGGCTCTGCTATTCAACACACAACATTGGGTAAGACACAGATCTAAGTTCTAGCGCTAACACTCCCTGGGTTTGGACAAGTGGCTTGATCTCTTGGTGTTTCAGGTGACGCATCCAAGAAATGAACATCCAAGAAATGATACGTTTTAGGGTAAGGGTATTGATTGTGGACCATATAATGTATAAATGGCTAAACTCTGCCTGACACACTATAAATGCTCAGCACATGAGAATCATTACTTTTATTACTTATTATTATTTATAATTATAACAAGCCATGGTCAAACTCTAGTGCTTCTTACCAACTCCAGTTGTTCTATAACAAGGTACTGTAAAACATCAGCTGTTCTTACAAAAAGAGCTAACATTTAGTTCATCAAAATATAACAGACTTTACCATAAAGGGAATCTTCATTCAGCCAGCCCTGGGCATCTCTCATCTGCTTCTGCCACCAGCAGCCACCAGCAGTCAAGGGCAGCCCAGACCTCTTTAGAAGTCCCTCAACACACTTGTAACCCTAGCTGCTCAGGAAGCTGAGATCTGAGGATTGCAGTAAAGCCAGGAAGAAAAGTCCATGAGACCCTGATCTCCAACTGACCACCAAAACCTGGAAGTGGAGGTGTGGCTCAAGTGGTAGGGGGCTAGCCTTGAGCACACAAACTCAGGGACAGCATCAGGGATCTTGAGTTCAAGTGCCAGGAGGGGCACAAAAACAAACAAACCACAACAGTACAAGTTAACACAGCCCTTCCCTTCCAGGTCACCCTGTCTCTTCAAACAAATCCTCGAAAATAAAGGTAGCCATCTACTCTTTAAGCAGTAATGGAGAGTGTGAGGTAAGGTGAAAAACTGCCCCCAAGACCCTGTTTCCCTATGGATCTGTTTCTAGACAAGCTTGCTTGAGACAAAAGAAATGGTCTGAAGGAAGATAGACTCTCAGCAACATAGTTTCTTTGCTCTGGATCTTGGCTGAAACAGGATATAGTTTTACATGGTCGATATTCAAATCTCTGAACTGCTACAGATAAGTCTCAGGGGAGTGGGTAGGGAAGCAGTAGTCATATACTGTCTACAGCAGAGTGGCTGCTCAGCCTTGGGAACTAGAGTATCAAAGTCAGCCATGTGCATTCTTTTCCCCCCAGAATTTCATGTTTACCATTTAACGATGTCATTCTCAAAGGGCCTGATGAGTGATGTGGCCTGTCCTGGGTCAAAGTGGATGGGGGGAATAAACTGTGGATAGCACCTTAATCCCAGCCTCCTGATAACATGTCTCAATCTTCAGCAGGGTTCCAGACATGGATAAACTCAGGTCAAGAGGGAGAGTATAGGGAGGGGGGGCACCAGCACAGACAGAATCCACAAAGTCACCCTGTTCTTGTAGGAAGGTCAGCTGGATATGTGCAGCCCAAACCGTAGTCTTATACCCTCCTTCATGATATGTAATATTTCCTGGTGAAAACGATGCTTTCATCTGCTTAATATTGTCTTTAAGTAAAAATATCTTACAAGTAAGCCCTATCTCTTTCCTGTAAATCCTCAGCCAGTATCACTTGACAAAACCAGGAATGAACACAATTAAACATTACTAAATTAATTGCTATGTACCATCAAGAGAGTGAAAAAGGATGAGTTCCGATTTGTTATTGTTTTATGAGGACTACCAAAGATCACCAGATTGTTCATGAGACACTAGTGCTCTGATTTTTAAAAGATTTGAGAAAGAATTAGAAAGGGGACCAATTTTCTCTCATTACACAATTCAATCTTACTTAATGCCCATTTTCAGAACCACCAAAAGTAATCTGATTTCACAGTAGGAGTGCCAGCCCTGATGTTAAAACATGGGTCAAAACAACATTAGCCAATGTGTTAGAAGCCAGAGGGCTGGGGACATGGCTCAAGTGGTAGAGCACCTGTCTAGCAAGTGTAGGCCCGAGTTCAAACCCTGTCTAGCAAGTGTAGGTCCCGAGTTCAAACCCCAGTACCTCCAAATAAAATTTTTTTAAAAACAAACAAAAGAGAAATACAATTAATTATATATAAATACATATAATGAAACCCAAGAAATAATGAGGAAAGGGAGGGAATGGGAAGATGGCAGAGGGGGTAAATTTGTTCAAAGTTCACTGTGTTTGCCTGAAAATATCACAATATAACTCTTCATATTACAAGCATATGCTAGTTTAAAGAAGGGATACTAAGAGAAAAACAAAGGAGGGGTTAACAATGCTTGAAAAAAATATAATAACAGGTGGGGCTGGGAAGGTGGCTCAGTGGTAGAGCGCTTGCCTTGCATACAAGAGGCCCTGGGTTTGATTCCTCTGCATCACATAAGCAGGGGAAAAAATGCCAGAAGTGGCACTGTGGTTCAAGTGGTAGAGCGCTAGCCTTGAGCTGAAGAGCTGAGGGACAGCGCACAGGCCCAGAGTTCAGGTCCCACGACTGGACCCAAAAAAAAAATAATAATAGCAGGGCCCAGCGTAGATTGGCAAGAACTCCCAGACACTGAGAGGAGGAATTATGGGGGTAACAGAAGGGACCATAAATAAGGGACTGAGAGTGGAGGTGTATTCTTAGTTATTGGAATGACAGACAGGAGGCTCACCATCTGAAATTAAAGCATAAGACCCATATTAAAAGCAAAAGGCATTCAGCTCAAGTGGTAGAGTGCTTGCCTAGTAAGCTTGAAACCCTGAGTTCAAACTCTAGTACTGTGATAAATAAAGAAAATATAAATAAACAAATAAATAAATAAATGATAGATAAACACACAGAGAGATTTGGGTCAAGGAAGAAGCATAGACCATCCATCTTTAGTTGGGCTTTTAGTTATGAGAAATGAAAGAGCTCCTCTTTTGATAGAAACTCTTACTGAGAGCAATTTGCAGAAATACTACCAGAACTAGGAGAATCAGGAATGACAGGGACTGCATTAGCTTCCCACCATCAATCAGCTGTGTGAGTTTAGGCAAGAGACTTAAGCTGTTTGTGGGTCTCAGCTTCCTTAAATGAATGAAGGAATATCTCCCTAAAAGGTACTTTTATATATCTAGAAATGCAGAGGAGAGTGCTTATATCTAAGGAAAAGTCAGTGCTTTAGAGAACTAATGAGGGTCTATCTGTGGTCTGGATTCATGTGATACTTTCGTTACTTATTTTTGTTTGTCTCTGAGGTTTCTTCTTCAATCTCAAATCTACGTGCTGTGGTGAGTGCTCTCTGTCTGTACACAATCTAGCTTCTAACAAATACTTAGTTCTGTGCAAAAGCCACATGTGTATTCCCTCGGGAGGATGTGCCTGAAACTTCAACCTAGGGCTGATTCTAAGATAAAGAGCTTAATAATTCATTCTTGAAACACATACTCGAATGGTGACTAGCCGTGATGTTTTACATTAGGTATATGGAGATGCACAGTAATAAAAGTAAATGAGGAACACAAATAAGAATATGAAGTAGAAAGACCAAAGGGAAAACTGCTGAAACAATAAAATGATTCGTGGTTACCCCTAGTGGGGATGCAAAGCGGGGGGAGGGTGAACTGGTGAAAAGTAGAGTATGTAGGAAGATCAGGGTAGTGAAACTATCCCAGATGGTGTGATATGGTGGATAAATGACAACATGCATCCAACTGAAGGAATGAGTTCTGATGAAAATTAGACTGCTATCTTCTAGGTTCATCATTTGTAACAAGTATACCACACCAATGGTAGATAGTAATGCGCCCATATACTACTTTGTGAACAACTTTTCTCTAAACTTAAAACTGCTATTAAAAACAAAATCTAAACCAGGTGCTGGTGATCCAAATGTGTAATCATAGTTCAATGCCAACGCAGGCAATGAAGTCTATGATACTCTTATATCCAAACAATCACCAGAAAACCAAAAGTGGAACTTAGGTTCAAAGTAGTAGAGTACTAACCTTGAGCAAAAATTGCTCAGGGACGGTGCCCCAGACCCTAAGTTCAAGCCCCATACCTGACACAAAAAAAAAACAAACAAACAAAAAAAGTCTTCTATATGGTGGAAATCAAAGAAGAGTCTAAGAGGCCTTATCCAGTGTAGATGCAGCAAATGGCTGATTTGGACATAAGCAATTCTGTGTAATTAAGGGAACACTAATTCATAACGAACTGTTATTGGAAATTTTTATGTACAAGTATAATATCTTGTTTATATTTGCTTTGTTTTGTTTTGTTGCTGGCCCTGGAGCTTGAACTCAAATCCTGGGCACTGTCCCTGAGCTTTATTGCTCAAGTAGTACTCTACCACTAAAACTACAGCTCCACTTCTAGCTTTTTGGTGATTAATTGAAGGTAAGAGTTCATAGATTTTTGTGCCTAGGCTAGCTTTGAACTACCATCCTCAGATCTCAGCCTCTTAAATAGCTAGGATTACAGGTGTGAGCCATCAGAGCCCAGCTATGCTGTATATATCTTTGGCATAATTAATAAATTCAAGAGAATGATATGACTTACACATTGTCATCACTCTCTCCCAGTGATCCCACAAGTTTAGCATACAGTCTGACAGCACATAGTCAGTTACAGGGACATCCAAAGGCACAGATGTAACAAATGCCTTCCATGGGAAACTGAGGACCTGAGGTAGGATTTTGAGGATACTGGAATGGGGGTGAGGAGGGAGCTAACTTGAGAGTTTGAGTTGTATTCTGTATGGAGACATTCTTAAAAGTCATTTTGAGAAAATAAATAAAATTCAATATGAGTTGAAAATAATAATAATAATAATAATAAATTGAGAGAATATCCATGCTGGTGAGAATGGAAAGAAGGACCTAACCACAAAGTAAGAAGAGGAAAATAAATAAACAACAAGAAACAATCCGTAGCATTCAGTGTCTTAGCAGGAAACAGATGGAATACTTAAACTGAATTATTAAGGAGAGTATAACAAATGGATTGTCTTACAGTGTGGGCAGCATTTATGAAAATGCAGTGGATGGACCCCATCCAGGATCTACCAACAGCAGGGAGCCATTGCTACCTGGGGCCTGAAGGGGAAAAGGAGAGGAAGAGACCGAGAGCACGGAAAAGACATGTGTATGGAGAGGGCTACATGGCTGGAGCCATAACCGTTCAGTATAGAGGCAAGCAGCTAACCCACCATGATGCAGCAGCAGGTCAAATGTATGCTATAATACATACCATATATGTCCAGGGTAGGGAACAGGCAGACAAAGGTAGAGAGGGTAGCAGAAGAGGAAAGAGAACACACTCTGCCTGGTACCAGAGTATCCCATAATGGAATATGATTTATTAAGTTACAGTGAGTTTTCTTTCACCGATATTTAGACTTGAATCAAGGCCTATGCTCTTGCTCAGCTTGCCTGCTCACAGTGAGTGCACGCTACCACTTCGGCCATGTCTCTAGCACTGCTTGGTGCTGGTAAACTGAAGATGGAGTCTCATGGGCTCTTCTGCCTGGTCTGGCTTCAGACCATGATCTTCTAGATCTTAGCCTACTGAGTAGCTAGAATTACAAATGTGAGCCACCCATGCCTGAGTTATTAAGCCTATTTTTAAGCAAATTAAATCTTCATCTTCAACTGAAGAAATATCCAAAATAAGTATCCAGCAGACCAATGTGAAGAATAGGAGGTAATTCTTATAAAGGACAAGTGAACAAAAAACACTAAGTATACATGCTCGACATAATTTGTGTGAGCAGGAAAAAAGATCTAAAAGGACTTGCATCATTTATTAACATTCACATGATAGGAATGTAAAAGAAGAAGGCGTGGGGAACTTTTAAAACTTTTCCCTTCTTTTTTTTCTCTATTTTTTAATATTTCTTCAATTGCAAAATGTATGTGGCATTTCATGACTTTTGAAGAGATTTAATGAAGAATATTAACAAAAGCAAACAAGAATGGAGTGCAAACAAGATTGCAATAGTGCCGAGTGATGGCAAGAATCTGGGTTAGATAGTACATGGCATATTGCAGAAAAAAAACCCTCTGAGTTATTGATGGAAGTGCAGGAAGGAAACTGACCTGTCAGAACCCACTACAGTTTCAAAGCAGAGTGTCTCGGGGAACCATCAATGGAAGAGGAGAAAAGTTGGGTGCTGGTGGCTCATACCTGTAAACTATCTGGTCTGGAGGCTGAGATCTGAGGATCATAGTTTGAAGCCAGGCTGGGCAGGAAGGTTATTTCCAATGAAGCACCAAAAAAGCTGGAAATGGAGCTGTGGCTAAGGTAGTAGAGTTCTAGAATAGGAATCAAGAGTTGTGGATTCTGGTCAAAGTGATTTTTTTCCTCTCTCCATGGTTGCATGAGACTATATCTTAAGAGGTAGCTCTCCTCTTTGATCATTTCTGTCCAGCTGGCTTTATGGGTCTTTGCAGTGTTAAAGCGACTTAGTGAGTTCCCGGCCTATTGTATTTTAGAAATAAGAAATCTTTCCCTAAGTCTAAAAGCCAAACAAAATGCAATTTTCATAAATGGATTGTGGGTTTGGGCCTCCAAATGTGTGAGCAACACTTTCAAAGGAGAGACAACTTCCCATCTATTTGTAGGGGCCACAGGGATTCTTCTTCAATTCTGATATTATGCTTTTAAAGTTCCAGGGGACTTCATTAGCCCCTGCCACCAGCTGCCCCATTAACCACTGCAAGTTCCTGAAACTACCCTGCAGTGGATGCATTTAAAGGCAGGTACAAATGTGATGCTTAAGCTTACACCATGGAGAGAGAGTAGGAAAATAAGAAGCTATTTAGAGATAACCTCCAGTATGTTCAGCCTTGGAGTACAGACATCAGAGATCGAGTGTTCAACAAGAGAGCAAAAAAGGGCCTTAACATCCTCTTCGCACCCCAGGAACCAAGTGGCAGATCTGTGCTGGAGCACCCTGGTTGGAAGGTAGGGGAGCAAGGGGCAGAAAAGGGCTGTCAAATGGTGACTGTAAAATAAGGAAAATACAACCTTCTCCCAAAGGACTGATGTGCCAATAAGCCCAGACTCTGACCTATAGCAAGTGTTCAATAAACATATGCCCATTAGAAGCTAGAACCAAATATTCTCAGATCAAAATTGTCCACTCTTTTTTTCTCTAGCCTCAAAGTATAGACTGACTTTTAATTTCTCTTCACTTCAGTGATATATTGATTTTTAGTACACACACAGTTTATATATATATGCATATATACATATATATGGTTATACAGTTTATATATATACATGTACACACACACACACACACACACACACACACACACACACACACACACACACCTTAAGTCCCTTTCAAAGAGGCCCCAAAGACAAAGAGGAACATGAGTTGAAAGGTTCTTTCGGCACATGCAGCAAATGATGCTGATGAGTACTTCTCTTGGCCAAAACCTTCCACCTGTCTCAACTCCTGTGTTCCCACAGTTTAGTGTGGCCATTTGAGAGACAGGTAGCTAATAAGGCGGTAGTGACCTTTGACTCTTGGACCCCAAGCTTATATGTCTTATTGACAGATAAAACTATAGGTGCTCTGAGAGGTGTTTGAAGAGGTCAGGCAGTACTGAATAACAACCCCATAACTAAATGCAAATGAGGCATCACTTACAGAACTCAGTGAAGTGCTAAGAATATATAATAGATGTCATCTGAAAGTATGGAAGACTGCTTACCACTTGCAAAGACCATACACTCACTACAAGAATATTCTAGGTGCACAAACTTCATACTTACCACAAAGCCATAGCTGCACTCTTTGCTGCCCAATCATTATTTTAACACTATGTGATTCTAACACCAGAATAACTTTCTGGAATCATTTGGCAATAGCCTTTTGTGATGTGCTTCTTCTGCTCAGAAATGGTTCAAACTGAACAGGCCTACCAAAGAAGGATGTGCATTTGTGGCATGTGCTACATTGTTTCTAAAACACAGCAAACAAAGTGCACCCTTTGAAAATCATCAGACACAACACTGAGATAACACAGAGATACCTATGTTTTCACTTATCCCCTGTTATGCCAAGTATTCGGCTTTCATTCATCATTCCAGCCCTTCAAGGGCAGGCAGAGCAAGACATCAAGGTCTTGATGATACAGAGCAGGGGCCACTGCAGACACAGGCCTTGTCATTACAATGGCTAGTCGCCTTTTGATAATCCTGTCTCCTTGACATTTGTTTTCTTCCACTCACTTCTTCTGGGAAAAGGATATGGGTTTGAAGTAAGCATTCATTCATTCATTTATCCATTCATTCCTTCATTTAATATTTGTAGTACTGGGGTCATATTCTACATTCTAGTGAGCAAAATAAATCCCCTTGTCACTACAGTGATTGAGAAAACAGAGAACAAATAAGCTGGTAAATAAGTAGTATAATTGTGATAGGAAGAGTTTAGAGAAAATACAGTAATGGTGGAGACTGGGAAAGGGGGGGGACTGCTTTTGAGTAAGATTTCAAACATCTAAGAAGTTATCACCTCTAAGAAGTTATCAACTAAACTGAGATCTGAATGATCAAAGTCCTGGAAAAAAATCTGTTCTCAGGAACAGGAAATATAAAGCTCAAAACTGGACATGAGAATGTTCTATCCATGAGAGAGAGTAAGAGGGGAGGATGGCTGATGGGAAGTCACCGGAGGGCAATGTAGGACTGGACATGAGGCCTCAGAAGATTTCCTCAAGCCATGGCCTGGAAATTTAACTTGAAGTTCAGTTGAAGGCACTTGAACAAGGAAGCAACTTGATTTGTGTTTTCAATAGATCACCCTGGTGATACATGGAGAATAGATTTAAGATGTAGGCAAAGTGGAAATACTAGAGGTGAATTCTAGCGGTATGATGACAGGTTTGGGTGAGGATGGAGCAGCTGGGAAAACTGGTGAGCACTGTTTGGATTAAAGTCTATTCTAAAGGTGACACCAGCAACGTTGCACAGTTGTTTCTGGTTTGTCTTGTTCTAGTCAGTTGAGAATGTCACAGGTTGGAAGTTCTGAAGTTTTAAAGTCTTTGTTTATACCTTTCCCCTTCTATAACTGTGCCATAAAAATAGCGCTTCATAAAAAGCATTTTTTCTCACTCTTTGATAGGTACAAGTCCATTAACTAACTTATCTCTTTAAAAACCCAATCTTTGAACACAGCCACATTATATTCTTCAAAGGTTGGGGGAGTTAGACTTTCACATACTGATAGGAATGAGGAAGTAGAAATTAATGCACAGCATTGCCCATTTTCTTAATTCTCCTCAAAAAATAAGATGAAATAAAGCATTGATCTAAAGAAAGTGAAAATGATCTCCATGGTCCTTTAAAACAAAGAAACAAATCTATTTTATTATATGGCCTTCTCCCCTTCCTTTCCTCTGGTGATTCACACCTGTAATTCTAGCTACTGGGGAGGCTAAGATCTTAGGATGGCATTTCAAAGCCAGTCCCAGCAGAGTCAACCAGCCAAAAGCTAGAAATGAAGGACTCAATCGCCTTAGGAGTCCTAAATTGCTTTAGGCCCTTCCTCTCTATAAGGCCACAATTTAAACCTACTTATTTAAACCAGAAATCCTACTTTGAATTTAGCAATATCTCCAAACAAAATAATCTCATCAAGATTTAGGGCACACAAATTGGCTTTGAAGGGAAAGAGTGCAAGATTTCAAATAAAATATTCCTTGAAAGAAGTAAGAGGGAACATGCTTTAAAAACAAACATGCACACACACAGAAAAAAATGTAAAATTAAAACCAGCTTCCAAGCCTATAGTATAAGCCAATACAGAGAGGGAAAAGAAGGAACTGGCCCTGTTTCCTCTCCAGCTGTGTAGCTTCAGGTCCCAGGACACCAAGTCCCTCCAAAATGTCAACAGCATACATAAGATGGGGGGTGGGGAGCAAGCAAGTATAGTTGTTAAGAAAACAAATGTGCTCATTCGAGAGCTGAGAAAACAGAGAGAGACAAAGCCGTTTGCTATAAATAAAAATGGACATTGGCATTCCTATAGGGACATTGGGCTTGAGTCTTTCGAACTGAGTGACTCTGAGCAAGGTGTTCAACCTGTCAGCTGGGGGCAACTATTCAGTTTGACTTCAGAGAAAGCACTGCACCTGAAAATGAGTCTGCCATTTGTTCATCTGTGTTAATACAAAAGTCTTGGAAGGGGCTGGGAAGGTGGGTCAGTGGTAGAGCGCTTGCCTTGCATGCATGAGGCCCTGGGTTTGATTCCTCAGCACCACATAAGCAAAAAGAAAAAAGCCGGAAGTGGCGCTGTGGCTCAAGTGGTAGAGCGCTAGCCTTGAGCTGAAGAGCTGAGGGACAGCGCCCAGGCCCAGAGTTCAGGCCCCACGACCGGACCCCCGAAAAAAAAAAAAAAAGTCTTGGAAATTACTGAATTAGTTTTTTGTTTTTTTTAAGGCAGGGATTACTGGGCACTAGTGACTCTTAGAGGCTCAGATCTGATGATCTCAGTTTGAATCCAGCCTGGGTAGAGAAGTCTGTGAGACTCTTAACTCTAATGAACCAGCAAAAAGCCAAAAGCAGAGGTGTGGTTCAAGTGGTAGAGTGTCGGCCTTGATTGAAAAAAGCCAAGGGAGAGATTGAGACCCTGAGTTCAAGCCATCACACAAAAATATGTGATTAATGTAACCAGATTCTCCCCACATGTAGTTAAAAACATGGGTATGTAAGTAACTGGAAGGTATGGGTAGATTAGGAGAGATGGAAAGGGAGAATGTAGAAAAGGTGACACTGGTGAAAATGCATTGTACACATAAATTGACAAGTTGAATTGAAGCCCCTTTGTGTTAAAGACACTAAAAAACTTAAGAAAAAAAACAGGTTTTAAGACATGGAGAGCTATCATAATATATTACAGAATGCAAAGGAGACAATAAGCTGGGATAAACAATCTGTCAGACTATTTTAATAAAATAGCACATGTAATCGTAAGATAAAAATACTGACGGTTCACAAAGGCTATCAGTAATTTCATTGAAGCTTATATTTGTTATCCTTATTTTGTTCTGGTATATGTAGTACTTCAAACACTTTGTAAGCAAAGACTTTGTGAGTTCACTCTAATTCTCTCATTTGGCCTTTCCTTATGATGCATTAAAATGACCTAGTAACTATTGTTACAATCAGCCCTATTAAGGCCATAAACTATATAGTTCATACTAAGATGAACTTGACAACGAGAGCTAACCTCCCCCCCCCCCCCCCGAACCTTGCATGCATGAGGCCCTGGGTTCAATTCATCTCCACACTACATAAGCAGAAAAAGCCAGAAGTGGTGCTGTGGCTCAAGTGGTAGAGCGGTAGTTTTGAGCTGAAGAGCTGAGGGACAGTGCCCAGGCCCAGAGTTTAGGCCCCATGACGACAAAAAAAAAAAAAAAAAGCTAGTAACAAGAATGTGTAGGACAAGCAGAAAAGGTCAAAAGCTATGACCATACAAGATGATACTAAGCAAAATGAACCCCAAGATAGGGACACAAGAGGTTTTATCTTTGTTGCTGTTGTTTTTAATGTATTTATGATGTATTGCGTGATTTTTTTTGTTTCTTTTGTATACTCTCTCCCCATGGTATAACCCCTGTTTTCACTGTATTTGATTCCAGTGCCCTTTATCTTGTATACAAGTTTTTCTAATTTGGGGAGGGGAAGGGAAATAACCAAATGCTGAAATAAGGATACAGGTTGACCCATTGTAACAATGAGATGTACAAGACACTATGTTGGAAATAAACTTTACAGCTTGGGGGTGGAGAGGGAAGGAAGGAATTGGGGAGGGGGAAGAGAAGGAATGGTAGGGGAAACACTGAGGCAATGCTTGATAGGAAATGTACTCACTACCTTACTCTTATAACTGTAACCCCTTTATACAGTATCTTTACAATAAAAATATATATTAAAAAAGTTAAAAAAAAAAAACAGGTGACCAAAAAATCCAAATGACTTCAAATATAGACCAAAAGGAAGCTGACAGGAACACTGGGGTGAAAAAGTGAAAAATCATTTGAGAGAATACACACACACACACACACACACACACACACACACACACACACACACACCCCATAAAAAAATTATATTTAAGTGGCCAACTCTAAGATGAAAACAAGAACTATGAGCAACTCCTTAGCCAATATTTCTAAAAGGCCAAGTTTGCTGTACAGATATAGGCCGGCCTCTTTAATCTCCGCTAATAACTCTAGTGACTGTGGTTTGTGTACAAGGGCAGAAAGATGTCTACTATCTATGTTACATCCTGATTCAAAGAGCCATGGTGATAATTCCCGTATTTGAAAGAAGTCTTGAAAGTCTGTATTAATTCCTTGAAGTCATTTGCAAAAGAGAAATGTCTGTTTTGAAAGCAAGATCCCCAAGCAATTCCCTGGCAAGAAGAGAAAGGGAGGCCATAAGAAAGAAGTATAAATGATGATCAGGCTCGCAATACATTTTCCAGAGCAGGCTTTGGATTACAATAGCTTATTTGTTCCGCTACCATGCTGCCACATTTCTTTTAACCCAATGACCTTATGCCAGTTTCTTAAGGGTCAGACTTAAAATTAATATACTAGACTTATCTGGGCGCCAGTGGCTCACGCCTGTAATCCTAGCTACTCAGGAGGCTAAGATTTGAAGATCGCGGTTCAAAGCCAGCCCAGGCAGGGAAGTCCATGACACTCTTTTCTCCAATAAACCACCAGAAAATCAGAAGTGGCTCTGTGGTTCAAGTGGTAGAACACTTGCCTTGAGCTGAAGAGCTGAGGGACAGCGCCTAGGCCCAGAGTTCAAGCCCCACAACCGACCAAAAAAAAAATATGTATATATATATATATATTAGACTTAAAAGTTGATATACTAAAAGGCTGTCCATGAAAGAGAAGGTGATATTCAAGAACAAATGTGCAAATGTGTATATAAGATTGGATATGAGAAATATGACTAAGGCTTGGTCTATGTAAATATAAGATTCCATTGTGAAACCCTTTGAACAATTAACACAGAGTTTAACAAAAAGTATTCAAAAAATATGACTTGACTGGAGTGTGGGTATGAGACAGAGGAGGAAGACTTATGATGAAGGGGTAAGGGGATAATATGATTCTAATAATTTATATACATAGCACAACAAAACTCAATAACACTGTCTTGGAAGGAGAAGGGGGTGATTCTGGTCGATATACACTGTACAGAGATATGCTCAACCCAAACCCCCTTGTACAACAAATTAATGCTAATAGCAAGCTTATATCATCTCTCCACTTGAAATTACTCCTGCAGTATATGTTAGATATATTCATTCATTCATTCATTCAACAACGCATTCACAGAGGACATAATATGTACCAGCCAAACATTTAAATGCAAAAGACTGAGAGGCAACCTCATACCCACTGCATGTCTGAGCCTGTGAGGGAGGTCATTCCCCTTAGAGGGCAGCCATTGCATTGAAAATGCTACCAAGAGAAACACCAGAAAAAAATATACTTGGGCATACACCGACTCAGAGTTATTTTCTGTTTGTTTGCTTGTTTGTGTGACTGTGATTTGAAGCAATTGTCACTTGATGTTATCAAGGGTAGCCTTCACCAAAAGACAGACAGTCTGTCTTTGAAGAATACACATGTTAATACCAAAGCTCTTCTAAGGAAAGGATTTATCCATCATTGCTATTCGGTGTCCCTTCAGCAAAAGTGACAAACTAGGTCAGGTCCCTAAAGGAGAAAAAGGCTGGGATTTTAAGGGTAGAAAACAATCAGAGTCCCTTATATCCAATACAGATGTTGCTTGTCCTGTTGAGTCCAAGCCAACAACTACTCCTCTTGTCCATGTTCTTCTTGCTTGCTCTTCTGTCCCAGAAAGATCTCCCAACTCCTTTCTGTGAATGAGGGACAAAATGAGAAGGAGCATTTGCTCATAGGACCATTTGCTCTGGCCAGGACCTCAGCAATCAAAGTGTTCTTATTTGTGAAGAATCCAAAGGGAATAAATAAGCATTTGCCCAAAATTACAAAAAAATACTAGAGACAAAGGCAGTCTTAATCACAACGTGCTGTTATTCCCTCCAGTGCTTCCTTCATGTGCATCACAAAACAAGAGATCTCCTAGATCTACTAGGCCAAGAAATGCCTCTGGAAAAAAAAACAACAAATAAAACAAACAAACAAACAACAACAACAACAAAAACATCTGGATTGGATGTAGCTGAGTGGGAAAGTTCTTGCTCAGCAAGTGCATGGCCCTAGCACTGAAAAAAAAAAATCTCATTTTATCTGTATACCTCATTGTCTAGCACTTCATAGAAAACAAAAAACAGATTAAGCCATGCGAAATGTGTCCTTGAATTCCAGATGTCCCAAATAGGTTCTGTTGGGAGATCATCCATCTGGCTGAGAAAGTTGGGTGTGTCTCTGCTTGTGGAAAGGGAACTCGGAGGCTGACTCCTTCCATGTCTGGGAAGAGGATGGGGACAAAGAGTGAGAAGAGGCTTTGGGCCAAGATCTGCACTTAAGCAAAGCAGAAAAATAGCATCTGCGTTTCTGTCCTCACTCATACATACTCCTGGGCAAAAGCCAGAAGCTAACCCAGGCAGCTGGTAAAGCAGTGCATGAGCCTCTGTTAGGAGGACATACACTCAGTTGTGCTTCCAAGCATAATGTGATAGGCTTGGCCAAATTATCCCTACTCCTTCCACCTAGAGATATTGCTCCAGGTTTGTGAGCTACCAGGTGTGGACAGATGGAGGTAATGCAGTAGTTTCTTGCCTATGAAACCGAGTTGCCTCTGGAGGGGATGATCCCAGGATCTTGCTTTTTCAGCTGTGTGATTTGAATCTACGTATTTCATGTTGTTATCCTCTCTTCAGGATGGAAAATGGTGTACATGCAAAATTTGTTGGGAGTTCAAGAATCTACATTGTTCTTTCGAGCTCCATCAATCAGGTCATCACTATAGCTCGATATGTAGTAGATATCACCAGCTCCACTCTGCATAGTTCCACCTTTCCAACCACAGTATGCCCTAGATGGAATTACCCGAAGAAGTGTTCCACAAAGGAATTAGTCTTTATACTCTACCCCACATGTAAGCTAGATGAAAGGGAAGAGGCCGGGTTGAGGGACTCATTCTGCCCCACCAAACTTCTTTGTTTAGACTAGTAGAGGAGAAATCGATGTATTTTTTAAATTTATTTATTTATGTATTTATGTATGTATGTATGTATGTATGTCATTCATGGGGCTTGAATTCTGGGCCTGGGAGCTGTCCCTCCGCTCTTCAGCTCAAGGCTAGCACTCTACCACTTGAGCTACAGCGCCACTTCGGCTTTGTTCTGCCTATGTGGTGCTTAGGAATCAAACCCAGGGCCTTATGTACTGGAGGCAAGCACTCTACCACTGAACCATGCCATATATTTTAAAGGACATATATTATAATTTGACAAAAGGGGGACTTTCTAACTGAAAAGTTGAAGAACAGAGAATTCTCTCTCTCCATGTTTTCTAAGGGCTTTCACATTTGTCTCCCTATGATCTAAGGGGAGAGGAGAGAATATAAAGTTGTGTATTGATTTGAAGGGGGAGAAACCAAGGAGCAAGTTGGCTTTCCTATTAACATCATCCAGGAGAGGAGGAGAAATCCATATTTCCAAACCCTTCTGATTAAAAGCACATCCTTAATCAAATAGGCACATTTGCACCCTAGGGACACCATCCCATTGTCCCAAACAGTTGGCATTTTTTAAATGTAATAAACAGACACAAACAGTTCTATAAAAAATGTCAATAGGTAGGTTTGGGGGTTTATTTCCATTTTTTTATCAAGTTCAATTTTATTTCTTTTAAGTTGGGGAAGGACACTGAAAATTGAGTTGTGAGCAACTGGATGGAAGAGGAGTCCTTAACTCTGCCACTCCAGGAGAACAACTGAGGAGGACTGAAAAGCAATACAGTTCAACCAAATTAGGAAATGCCCTGTGTTTAGTTAAGGAAGTCTTTGATACAAGGTCTAACCAAGTGGTCCAATGGTTTCTCCTACAGGACTGTCAGAAATAAATGCTAAGCAAATTCTGTGAAGCACTAGCAACTCAGACACAAAAAAATAATGTAGGTTTTATATAACACCATGTTCATTTTTGTTTTTCAAACCTTGCATTTACAAAAAAAAGATTCTCACTGGTCACTTTCCAAGCCAGATCTTTGCCAAGTCTTCCCTTATTAATCCCCACATGCCAAAGTTGTTGAGATTTTATTTACTACCATAAATACATCTGGATTCACAGACTGTTTTCATGGTCATGATCTCATGTGATCCTTTCAACTGCCCACTGGGATAAGAAGGGAGGTTATCATTTATAAGAATAATATTCTCCTGAATTTCTCTCAGTAAGTCCATTTCTCTGGAATTTCCTCCAAGTGTCCAGCTTAGTTATAGCTTCTAATATTCAGAGGTCTCTATACCCCTAAGACATTTGTTAGTATTGAGCAGAGAGGACTAACCTGGATGAGAATCATGACACACCAGCCCCAAATTATAGTAATTAATATACACCCCAGGCAAGGCCTAAGGTCATGAGCGCTATTGTGAGATGATGCATTCCATTCCTGTTTGATTTTTTTCTACTGTCTTTTACTCTGAAATTTCCCTTCCAAGATGCCTTACATGGATAAGGCTGATTTGTAACAACTCCTTTTGGTCTCACAAACTCTAACTCTGCCTGCTAATATTTTTTTCATCTTGTGATTAAATGATAGCTCTAGAAGCAAGAAGAATGTGCAGGTGCAGGGGTGGGGCTAGGCTGGATACCTCTTTAAGTTCCAGTCTAGTTGAAGCTTCAAGCTCGTGTGAGTCAGAGGAAACAGGAGCATAAAACTCCTTTAGTACTTAAAAAAAAAAAAAACTCCCATGGTCTCCACATACTCAGAATCATAGCTTTTGAAGTAAATACGGAGAGAGAACTCCAGCTGCAACTGCAGACCCTGGACTGAACTTTGCAGGTGGTAGTCCTAACTAAGGACGTCTTCCAGAAATTTCCAAATACACACACACACACACACACACACACACACACACACACACAGCTCCAGTGTAACAGAAATGTATCACCTGCAAGCTGCAAGACAAGATTTACAGAAATCCAATTAGTAGTTGGGGTGGGGGACCTAATTCAGCAGTTTACCTTCTCCAGGGAATCCTGATGCTCTTTATCTATACCTTCCAAAGAAATCTCAGCTGTCAGCTGTCTGTGCCTTTGGAAGGTAGAAGCATCAGCAAAGCAGACTCAGCTTTGATTTGAGATCAGCCACGGCTGATCCAGCTTTTCCTCAAAACTCTCTGTGTGTAACACTGAAAAACACACTTCACTTCCCTACGTTTCAATTTTCCTGACCTATACTTTTATGCAGATATTCTTTAAATAAAATATGCATGAATCCTGACCTGAGTGATAGGGCTTTGCCTTCTTTTGTGGTCAGCTTCAAGTTGTAGCTTCTAGCAGAAGAAAAACAATGATGGTAACTATCAAAACTTTCTACTTGTAGAACTGATAAGCTGAGTAGATACCATTCCAAATACTGGCTTTATTTTTACTTAATTTAAAAATAAGAGTGGGGCATTGGTGGCTCATGCCTATAATCCTAGCTACTCAGGAGGCTGAGATCTGAGGATCATGGTTCAAAGCTAGCCCGAGCAGGTAAGTCCATGACACTCTTTTCTCCAATAAACTACCAGAAAAACAGAAGTGGCGTTGTGGCTAGAGTGGTAGAGCTCACCTTGAGCTGAAGAGCTGAGGGACAGCGGCCAGGCCCAGAGTTCAAGCCCCATGACCAACAAAAAAAAAAAAAAAAAAAGAGAGATTTTTTGCAAAACTTTCATAACATAACATAGAGATAATAGGTGGGTGCTGGTGGCTCGCTCCTATAACCCCAGCTACTCAGGAGGCTAAGATGTGGAGGATCAAAGTTTGAAGACAGCAGGGGAAATAAAGTCCAAAAGACTCCCCTCTGCAATTAACTTGCACAAAGTAGTGCAGGAGACATGAATCAAGTAGTAGAGCACCATTCAGGAGCAAGTAAGCTAAGCAAGAATAGGCCCCTCATTCAAGCCTCACTACCAGAAAAATATAAAATATAATAACAATAAAATAAGAGGGATAACAACACTACCTCTCAAACTATATTGATTTAATGGTTAAATGAGACAATGTGTATAAGGTACATAATACAATATCAGACACAGAAAATTCGATACATAGGAGATATTATAATTAGGAATAATTGTCTTTTGTCCATTTAAGTCAATAGGTATCTGTGGGCCAATCACTGTTCCTGGCCAGCCATGGAGACACAAAGTCTTGTCCTGCTCTGTTGAGCACCCAGAATAGCTGGTCTCCAAGTTAAGAAGCAAGGACTAGTGTGTTGAGGTAGAACAGAAAGATGAGGAGGGACAATGAAGGCCTGAGTCCTGAGCAGCTCATAGGAAAAAGCTTGTTCTACCAGCCACAGGAAACCAAAACACATAGGACAGAAAAAATGCTTTTAATCTCAGGAAGGCAGCAAAAACAGGTGGAAGGAGAAAAACAGACAAAAAAAAATACAAAAACAAAAAACCCTTTCCTCTGACACCCCTAAAAGGTGGCAAAAAGTGGAATCCGGACAGGCAAAAAGGCCAAGGCCAGGAAAGACTGCCCCCTACTGCCCTCAGAGCATGGTGACACTTTAGAGACTGGGTGGGGCTGTCTTCTCTGAAAAGGGAGGGCAGAGGAAATTGAATTCAAACCACAGACTACTATCATACTATTTTAAAAATGTAACAATATGGACAGAAGCGAATCTACATTACATTTAGCTTTCTAATCACATTTCTCTAAGTGATTAGATCTGTATCTGTTTTTGTATTTTTCTCCTCCATCTAGGAAGGGCATCACAACACTTGTAGTATGAAGGTACTCATCACCTATAGACGTGCAAACATACAAGAATATTTTATCCTAAGATGGAATCTTTGTTCTTAGAAATACAAACACAAAGCAGGAGAACAATCTAGAAATGGATTCTTTATCCCCAAAGACCAACCCCTCCTGCCATGCCCCTCCTTGTTTTCTCCCTCACTTTAACAATGAATGCCAGGCAGCCTGGCTTGAAGAAATTCACAACCACTATCCACTCTTGTTCTAGTCCCAGCTTCCAGGAACAGGCTGTGCAGCACCACGCCCCATGCACATGCAAAGAATGGGAGCCACACTAAGGATGCAGGGTGTACCCAGGGGTTGATCATTCGAACAGAAACAAAAGGGAACTGTGGCAAACTGAGCCCTGACATTAGGGCACAGTTACAGTTCCTGGGGCTTCTAAGGCAAGTTAATCAAAGCTAAGTATCTTCTTTATCTTTCCTTAAAGGTGTCTTAAATGATACTTAGGAGAATGGGCGTGGCCCTTCGATGCTATGTCAGGATCTGGATTCCTAAAATGAACCAGCGAAATCTTTAGAGCAGGAAAATAATAATTGATTCTCTCCCTGTCCCTAAAATGAAGAATTGGCAAACACACGAGTAAATAAGTATCGTAAACATGCTAGGGTGATTCTATCTCTCTGGTTAGGGAAACTGGTATGAACATTAAGCTTTGTTCCCGCATCAGGTTTTCTTTTAATGATGATACCTTCAAGAGCCCTTGGTAAAAACAGGTGACATTGAAAAGTCACACAATGTGTCCGAAAGAGTGGAAAGTGACTGATGTCAGGTAATGATAAAGGAAGAAGGAAGACTCGTTCAAAACTCAAAGGCTTTGCAGGGCAAAAGGCTCCAACCCACTTCCACTCTGTCTCTGCGGCATGTTTCCTCCCTGGTACCAGCTAGACAGCTGGGAGGGGTGGTATGCATTTTTGCGGAGCCAGGACCAGGTGCGTGGAAAAGGTGTGCTGCTGCCCTTATCGAGTAAAGGCACTGGAAACAAGGGAGGCATACCCCCCCCCACACACACACACACATTAACAATAGCTCAGGATATTTATTCCAAGCCTCGCCAAAAACAAGTGCGAACAGAACAGACTCGGGCCCCAGCAAAATCTTGGCAGATCCTTACAAAGGAAACCAGGGCTGCAGGTAAAACCCTGCCCTGGGGCATCCGCAGAGCCTCCCAGGGGCCAGCTATCACTTCCTTTGTTCGCCCTGCAAAGATGGAGTAGCCACCCATTCCTCTAACACACCACACACACACACACACACACACACTCGCGCACGCGTGCACGCCCGCCGTGCTATTCACTATAGACAAACTGCAACCAGGCTGCTTCCTGCTAAACTAAGAAATGTCAGTGGCTTTCTTTCTTTTCTTTTTTTTTTTCCCAGACCAGTCCCAGCCAGCCATGTACGCCCACTATTTCGGGGCACTGTGTCAGCACGCCTCTGGGGAATCCTCGTGGTGCCAGGAGACTGCCTTGCTGGACGCGGCAGAGGACGCGGCTGGGTACCTGACCGTGGCCCAGCCCCGGGCCACCGCGCCCCAGGTGCGCGCAGAGCATCCGACCCCGGCGCAGGTGGCTCGGTCCTGGCACACAATGGCAGCGTGCACTTCAGCATGCGCTGCACGCAAACTCCAAATAGAATCTGTCCTAAAATCTCAGCCTTGCTAAGTAGGGATGGGGGGGAAGAGAAGACTGGGGACAAAAATATCGTGAAATCCATTGAGGGCCCAGGGGCTTGGGCTGGGTCATGCCTGCGGCAGCCACGTTCTCCGTGGAGCCGCGAAGGTGACACAGGGAAACGAGAATGGGGCCGAACACAGGCAGGATGGGGACTCGGTGGCCGTGCGTGGTCCCGGCACCCCAACACTTCGCCGTGTGGCTGGACTGAGCAGAGGGGCGCGGTCGGGCCCCCGGGCGCCCCGGAGGAACGATGCCGCTCCTCCTGCCCAGCCCAAAGGATCTCACAACCCCCACCAAACGAAAACACACCTCCGCCGTGGGCAGCACACACCGACCAGCCCCTCTCCCCAAAGGCCGGGCGGCTAGGGTCCAGGAGCGCCCCCCCCCCCGAGCCATGCGCCCCCGGCCGTGGGAAGGCAGGGAAGACAAATAATCCAAAGTTCTCCGCGCCACTATGTGGGTTTCCTCTTTTTTGTTTTCCCCTAAAGCCCAGGGTCTCGGTGTCTCTCTGTCTGTCAGTCTGTCGGTCTGGATGGAGGCTGATCGTCGCGCTCCCTCTGCCACCCGGCGCCGGGTCGCGCCCCTCCCCGGAGCGACCCGAGCCTCCCGGCCCGCGCCGGGACTCACCGTGATCCGCGGGATGTTCTTCTTGCCCTGGTAGGACATGGTGGCGGCGGTGGCGGCGGCTGCCTCCCGGCGTCGGCTCGGGCTCGCCCGCGCCTCTCTCCGCGCGCGCAGAGCCCCGCGATCAGGTGGAGCGAATGGTGGGCTGGCCGCGGCCGCCGCCTCCCCGCGCCTCCGCGCCCCTCCCCGGCTCCCGCGGCGGCGGCGGGAGACAATAGTCAATCTCCGCGCCCCCTCCTTCACCCGGGACCACCCCACCCCGCACGCGCACCTCCTCCACTCGCGTCCACGCCCCAGGCTGGGGTTTTTGGTTCGGATCCCCCCCCTTCTCCTCCTCCTCCCCTTTTGCGGTGCCAGCTGGGACCCCGTAGGACAAGAATGGCTGGTCCGCGACTCCGCCCTCCTCGCTCGGAGCCCCATTGATTTTCCTCCTTGCATCTGCCTCACCCCCCCCCCCCCCGCTTTTCTCTCCTCCTCCCCCCCCCCCCCCGCTTTTCCCTGAGACTCGCAGCGAGTCGAGCCGGCTCCACGGCCACCAGGGGGCGCGAGGGACTTTTCGGGGCGCGGATGCCGCAGCCTGGGGTGCCGCGGGCGTGGCGCCCGGCCCAGCCTCCCCCTACCCTGGAAGGCGCACGCCTCCCTCCGCCCTCGGCACCCACCACCGCCCCATCTTCCCTCCCGGGCGGCAGACGTCCCCCTCCCCCGCCCCCCGGAGCTCGCGGTCCGCGACCGTCCGCGGCTGGGTGCCGCGCCGCCGCCGCCTTTGTTAGAGCGGGGGCTGGGCGCTGCCGGTGCCGGCGCTGGCACGCAGCGGGCGCCGTTCCTTGCAGGGGCTGGTCAGCACGGACCCCACCGGCTGCTCTACCGACACTAGGCACATGCAAATCGGTTATTCACCCTTGGGGACTGGGGGGAGGGAGGGTGCTAAAAAAGGGCACGTTTACAAAACAAATCTCCAAGTCGTGATCTCTAAAATAAACCCCATTCACTAGCTCTGTGAGCTGCGGGGAGAGCGTCGGTGCTGTCCTATGAGTAAGAAAAACCAAAGTCAGAGCCACCTGCCAAAGGCCTGGGCCCGTTCTGGGGCTGCGCCTTGGAGTGTGTTGCTAACGCTGCAGCAAGGAACACATGCGCTGCTCAGAATCCAGACTTGGCTGCAGGTCGACAGGGGGAGAGAAACCCGGGGGGAGACAGCATGGCCTTCCAGCCTGGGTTACCTCCTAGTGCCACCTGCTAACAAGAGCCGGCCACAGGGAATGGGGGAAATCAGAGAGGCGACTGGGGATGGAGGGTGGGGGCCTAGTGCTCCTGGGAGGGAGGGAGGTCTTTCTCTGCACTCCTGGAGAGTAATCCCAAACATACAATTGGAATAATCACCAACCATCGCCTGGCTATGCCAAAATAATAAAAAAATCTTCCTAGGCAACGCACCTTTCACTTCCATTCTCTTCTGAGCAAGTCACTGAGCAGAACAAAACCTGTTAGGAATCCTAATTCACATTTCTATAAGGCTAACCTCTGACCTCACTTCTGAGCATCTTGTCATTCAGTCCAAAGCAGATTTGCAATCCAGAGACTATTCAAGGCATCCACAGCAAGAATGTAACTGACTGGGCTTCCCACAAACCTGAAATGAGCCAGCTTGGTCCTGTAATCAAAGGGCACACTAACCATCCCTCCCACCCACCCCCCTTTAAACACTCCCTTTCAGCCCAGCGAATCCAAGTTTCCAGTTATTGGTGGGTAACTAGGCTGAATACAGCCTTCAGAAAAGACTCAACAGTGTCCACTCTATTTCTGTGATTCTCTGGCAGGGAGGAAGAATGCCAAGAACAAGTCACCTCCCTGTACTCTTGCAAAACACAGGAAAAAAAGAAAAGAGAGGAGGGAAGGAGAAGGACATGGAGAGGAGGGAAGAGGAGGTGAATGAAGGGGAGGGGTGGTGGGCCAAAGGCTCACCCTAAACAATTTTCTTTGTTCTTAAAGCATAAAAGCTGAGACCACTGGCCTACAATTGTGAAATTACCAAGCATTCTGAGACTGGCATGCAAAGGAGCAGGATGATGTTTACATGGAAGTTTAAGGAGAATTAACTGTGTACTGTGAAATTCTGCAGTGCCCCCAAACTTCCTGGAAAACATCTTGAAAATGTTGCTTAGGGAAAGCAAAGATATATTCTGGCTATTTAAGAAATAAACCACGGCATCTTCTTTAAAAAAAAAAAAAAAAGAATAATAGATTTCTTTACCTTTCTTACCTCTGAAATATCTCCTCTGTTATGGTCATTCAATCCCATTACACTCCTTGCTAATAGATTTATGCCATGTATGTTTTTGATCGTGTGTGTGTGTGTGTGTGTGTGTGTGTGTGTGTGTGTGTCTCCAAATTACAAGATGATCAAACCTTTTGTGGTCGGGTTTGCCTGCAAGAGTCTGTGCTGAACAGGACTTGTCATGTGTTCCTGGGAGCCAACTTCTGTGACAAACCAAGCACAGGAATGCATGTTAACCAGCTAATCTGTTCAAGCTGCTGCCATCATCAGACCCACACAGCAAACGCAACCATTTCTTATTTCATCCCCTTCTATCATTCTCAGCTTTCTTAAATCCAAGTAAACATTCCAAGATGAATTTGAATGAAAAAGCCTCCCTGGACTATGGCTTTCTTATTCCAAGAACAAGAAAGACAACCATCAACTCCAGAAGCCTCTGTGTCTGGCCAAGAGAGCAACAGACCGAGTGTGGAAATTTTCCAGTCAAGAATGACTGAATCATTTTCTTTGACTACACAGAGGCATTTGGCTTTAGGTATCTCAGGAAAATGAGAGACAGAGAAGGAGACAAAAGAGAACAGAGACATAACTGTGGTCCAAATTAAGTCATAACTCTGATGACCAAATCTGCCACACCCCCAGATATCTGCACTTCAGTCAATGGCTACTCTATTACAGTTGCTCAAACCAACTGTGACCACTTCAAGCACATTCTTCCACTCCATAGTCAACCATTAAAAGACACTCTAGGTTCTGGCTTTATATCCAGACTGTAATCTCTTCTTTCCATCTACAACATTCCCATCCAGCCATCATTAGTACCTACCACTTTCAGAGATAACCTCTTAGCTGAGCTCCTTCCTGCACCATTCATCTACTCACTCTTTAGTGCTCACACTGGGCATTTACCTTGTGCAAATTACGTCCCATTATTTTTCTCTTTGTATCTGAGTAATTTTGCATTATATATACATGTATATACGCATATATATATATATATACATTTCTCAACTTCAGAAAATTGTACAAGGGGGCTATAATTCAACATGTCTGTCTAAGTATCCAGTACTTCTTGATCAGAGTCACCATTTCCATCATTCTCCCCATCCCATTAGTTTCTCCCCAAGACGCCTTTCACATTTCCCATTTACTGCATCACATATACACACCAAGTATTTTACTGCATTTGTCCCCTGTTCCTTCTTTCATTCATCCACCCTCTCCACCAATCCATGTTACAATTTTTGTCTCAGCTTCCCGAAACTCATTTAGTTAAACTGTCCGTTAATTGTTCAAAAAGTTTACTCCATGGAGTTCAGTTCTATATATACTGTACCTAGTCAATACATAATGTATATACGCATGTGCCTCTCTATGTAATTCAATAGAAGGGTGAATCATGGGTCTAAACTGTACACGAGAGAAAACAATATAGCCTTTGTCTTTCTGAGCCTGGCTTACTTCACTCAGTATGATATTTTCCAGATCCGTCTATTTTCTTGAAAATGGCATCATTCCATTGGTTTTGTGGTGCCAGTATACAAAGATGAATAGTATTAATAAAAATAAACATGAAGTACCAAATCTCAAAGCTTACTTTATAATACTCTTACTTTAAAATGTACCAGCTGTCACTGGTAAGACCCTTTCTCCAATTAATCTTCAGAGTACTTGTTAGGAAATGACATAATTTACTGTCAAGTATCACCTTTCTCCTCCTTGCTAAGAATGTCATCTCCTTGAAGGCAGGAAAGGTATGGGCTTTATTCATAGAGTGCCTGAAGGAGGTTCCTATACATAGAAACTGCTTGGTAATCAGGAGGTGAGCGAATTTAATAATTTCTTCCACGTGTACCTTCACAAAAAATGCATAGGTAGAATAAGAGCTTTTATTTTTTTGGCAAATGACAGGTCCTTGTATCTAGATTTTTAAAAATGTATTTCTGCTTCACTATGTTTTATTGGATTTTTTTTATTCTAAGGCTTAGAGCAAGAGAGATTCAAGAGGATGAAGAATCACTTTGCTAATAAGATAGAATCCCAAAATTCTAATTGGAAGCTACAGCTTTGAAAGAAACTACGAGAAAAGCTTGGAGGGAAGATCAAAAGTTTTGTCACGTAAGAAGTGTAAAAGAAACCAAAACCAAACAAACAAAACTGACATTGAATTCCAAGGGAAACTCACAGACTGTAATCCAAAGGGATGTGTTAGTTAAGGATCTAGACTCTAAAGTGAAGGAACCTCAATTCATAGCCTAGGCTCCCATTTCCTATTTCTGTGACCTTCAGAAGATCACTTCAGTTTTTCAAGTCCTGGTTTCCTCATCTGTAAAATGAAGATCCTACTATCAATTTCACAGTACTCCCATGATAAACTGCTAGTTCATTCAACTTACACTGAATGAGTACCTAGGCACCAAATATTTGGACAAATCAGACAAAACTCTTTGCTGCCATGAAACTTACATTCTTGGAAAATAGACCAAAAAAATTAAAAAGTTAAAATACTCAGTATTTAAATTGGTGGCAGCTGCACTGGGGATAAGAAAACGGGGAAGAGTAAGTGAAAGTCACCTACACATATGGACAGTGGGGTGGAACTTTACACACAGAGGTCACCAAACTTGTAATGAGATGATGGTAGCATGTACCACATGGTAATGAAGGAAAAAGTCACCTATTATGTATATTTCCAAGTAAAGCCATCAGTTGTTGCTGGTAGATTTGACAGACATGAAAAAAAAAGGAATCAAGGATCACTGCTGATTTTTTTTTCACATGAACAACTCAGTGAAGGTGGAGCTCAGAGAATGATATCCCAAGGACTTGTGTGTTGATGTGCCAAATGGTTTTAGACCCTACTTCCATAGCAAGGCCCCTCTGAACCTCACTTGCATCTTCCTCTGTCAGCACAGGGAGAAGTTACTTGCAAAATTCCCCTACCAACCTGGCCAGTTCCACCATAAGAAACACAGTTACCTTCCATCTTCTAACGGAAATGTCATTGGCCAGAGAAGTCTACATATACGTCACAGGAAGGTGCACTGTTGGTGTCATTGGAATTACATATTCAGTCCCATAGGAAATGATTAACAACCAATCATTCATTCTGTGTCTGACCACTGTATGTTCTAAAGCCCATTGAACTTCCATAAAATCACTATTCCCCTATTTTTTTTTCTGTTTCCCAGTATCCCCTTCCCTATACAATAAAGATGACCTAAATCATGTTGAGGGTGTGCATATTTCTGAAACGGCCTCTATGTGCATAATAAATTCCTATGTCTTTGCTAACAATTAACTAGCCTTTGCCAATGAACCTTAGAGGGCAAGAGAGGAAATTCCCCTCAGTCCTAACTCATGTTTTAACAACAGAGGGAAATTTATTTAAGTAATGGGATCAGGAAAAAAGGTTAAGAATATATTTGTGGATAATTTTTAATTAAACATCCCAGTGAAATGTTGAGCACACAGAGGGATATTTGAGATGGGAAATCTAAGGGGAAATCTGGAATAAAGGCAAATATTTGCTAGTTGTCACCCTATAGGTGTCATTGAAAGTTTGAAAGTGATAGTACTGGATGAGATGACCAAGGAAGTGGTTGAGTTGGAGATGACAGTGAGGGGTGGCATCCCAAAGATCAATAAACAGGATGTGCTCACTTTGTAAACAAAGGCCAAGGAATCACACTCAAGTTCCAAGGCTCCAGTATTTTGATAACTACATTGCAGTGTTGTCTAAGAAAATGTTTGTATTTATAAGTATATTAAATTATTCAAGGAACAATACTCTGAGTACCTAATATATGCCAGAGCAATTGTTAGGTAAAATCTCACTAGAGTGTTTTCAGAAGAAAATCAAGGGGAAAATTACAGTTATCTATTTGTGTGCGTGCACATGTACATGCTAGTGCAGAGGCTTGAACACAGAACACTGTCCCCTAACTTTTTCACTTTATGCTGGTGTTCTAACACTTGAGCCACAGATCTACTTCTAGCTTTTTGGTGGTTAATTGGAAATAAAAGTCTCTCAAATTTTCCTGCCCAGTCTGGCTTTGAGCCATGATCCTCAGATCTCAGCTTCCTGGATCACTAGGATTATAGATGTGAGCTAGTGCCTGGCTTAGATACCTCTCTCAAAAGACTTTTTCTTGTAGCAGGAACAAAGAAATAGAGTAGTAGCTAGGCTAGAAAGCAGAGTATAATTAAAGCAGAAATAATATTCTATCTGTATGACAATGGGTTGACCCCAGGAGGAAGGACGCTGTGTGAGTCAGGAAAAAAGTGAGGTAGAACTATGTGGAAGTTCCTGGACAAGTTCCTGGACAAGCATCAGAGGTGACATCTAGCGTTCAAGTAGAGGGCTAGCTCTTAGCCAGGAATAAGAAAAATCACTGGTACAGAGGTACATAGGTTAAAACTCACAAGGGACCTTATGGCGGTAATGAGTAGATCTATATTTTTCTGCTCTCATCTGAGACAGTAGGGAAGAGAAAGTATTTGAAGTGAGAGGTTTTTTTTTTTGTTTGTTTGTTTTTGTTTTTTGTATAAAGTCCTGTATCAAGAGAGTGAAGGGACCAGGGAGGTAGACATGGTGGTTCATCTCCATAATCCTAATTACACAGATAACTGAGATCGGAAGGATTGTAGTTAAAAGTCAGCCCTCACTGACTCACAAGACTTCTTCTCAACCAACAGCTACATGCAGTGGCTCCTTCCTATCATGCTAGCAACATGGGATGCTGAAATGTGGCAGAATGAGATTACAGACCAGCCTGGGTAAAATGGTCATGAGATTCCATCTCAGTGGAAGAAGCTGGGTATGCTAGCACATGCCTTTCATCCCAACTATGGCAGAAGTATAAATAGGTGGATTGTGGTCCAGGAATGTGTTTGAGCGACATGTAAGATCCAGTGTCAAATCATTGCAATTTGATTGCCATTGCAATCAAAGGGCTGGAGGTACAGCTCAGTGATAGAGTACCTGCCTAGCAAGTAAAAGGGAAGCAAAAGTAGTTGATTATTTGACAGCACCAAGGATTCCCTTCAATTAATGACTATGAATTTGAAGAGAGAGTAATGAGCATGATGGCAGTTGGCTCTGGCCACAGAGCTGCACATGTGCAGGCACGGAGCAGAGAGCATGCAGAATTTAGCCAGGAGATTTCTAGATGAATGCTCATGAGAGGTGGCTGGGAGGTGGGGGATCAAGGATGAAGAACAGGATCAAAGCTAGTTAAGAGAGAAAGAAGAGGAGAACCCCGTGCTTAAGGAAATGAAAGACTGAAAACATTGATTATAAAAAATCAGTCATGCAAAGCTCTTAGAACAAAGTAAATCAATTACACAG
The DNA here is from genome assembly GCF_019054845.1 of Dipodomys spectabilis. NCBI lineage: Eukaryota > Metazoa > Chordata > Mammalia > Rodentia > Heteromyidae > Dipodomys > Dipodomys spectabilis. Next base: position 14,332,681 of record NW_024870824.1, read on the forward strand.
TAACTCTTCCTAATATTAGTTTTAGTTTTCTCCCATTAAAATCCTCTTCGATTTTGTTGTGATAACATGTGATCCATTTCCCTTTGGTTTCAATTTGAATAAATGGTGAGAAAGGAATTCTAAAGTAAATACAGAAAAGGGAAAAAATCTATATACCACGTCTTCATAGAATATGTGGACTTTTGTAATGTTGAATAAATGTACTTGATCTTAGGACTGCCTGAGAAGTCATTTGAGAATATTAATTTTATATATAATTCAAAGAATATCATGAAATTCTAAAGATGCAGAATAAAAATCAAAGTGATGATTCGTTCTATTATTAGATGTTTATGTATCAAATCTAGAAATAAACTGACAAGTAATACATAAAGTATTCACATTTGCTGATTCCAAAGTCAATCACACCAAAGTGGGTAAAGGTGTATGTCTCCTAGTTTTTGCTAGATGGAGTTCTGCATTCCTTTCTTCAATGACAATGATTCTGAAGGCTTCTGCCTGTCCTGCACTCTTTGATGGCAGTTCATTTCTTTTCTTGAACTCAGGGCCTGAGCACTGTGCCTGAGCTTCTTTTTTGCTTAAGGCTAACACTCTACCACATGAGCCACAGCACCACTTCCAGCTTTTTCTGTTTATGTGGTACTGAAGGATCAAACTCAGGGCTTCATGCCTGTTAGGTAAGCACCCTACCACTAAGCCATATTCCCAGCTCTGGCAGCTCATTTCTAAGCCTTGAGTCAAGGTTATGAAGTGAATTTGGGAGGGAGGAATAAAGTATTTTATGCTGATCTCCATTCCTGACCCTGTAGGCCAAACACACGGGTGAAGTTAGCATTCACACTGTGGAAAAATATAACTTTGCTTTGGAACTCATAAGAAGAGACATCACAATCTGATTATTTATTTAAAGTTTAGAAGCTTGTAAAGGCTTGTTTTTCCAAGATTGCTGCTGTGAGTCACCTTTAAGGAAAGAATCTCTGGTTTTGATAAGACTGGGAAAGTGTTTTGATTTTTAATACTGAAGGTAAGTTGTGGATGCAGGCGTACATATAGTGGCTGCCCCATAGCAGAAGAACCCTTCCTACTAAAACTGAGAACTTCTGTGCCATTTCATTCAGTTGAAATCTTCATATAAGCAAACCAGAAAGGTAGAACTAGAACTACATTTTTTAGGAGTGATGGGGCTTGAATTTGGGATTTGATAAATATTCACGGTTTTACGTCAATCATTTATTCATTTATGCAACTGGTTAGCACATAATTCCTTATTAAGTCAGGATGATGATAGGAGTCATTTCTACCATAAGAGAGGCAGGTGGCAGCACTTACCCAGTAGAGGCCAGGTACGGCCAGCATAAGTACCAAGGTAAGAGTGGCAGCTAAGAACAGGAGACATGAAAGAGATGGAGATGCTAGTTGATTCTTAATGTTGAGGAGTAAGATTACCTGTAAAGGTCTTTTGGTTAGCAGAACAGCATTCTCCCAAAATGTCCATTTCCTCATTCTAGATGATGGAATACAGAGAAGAAAAGACAGAGGAGGGAAAAGAAGGGGAAGGAAGAAGAGAACAGAAGGGAAGGAAAGGGAAGTGGTAATATAGGAATAAAGGGCCAGAGTCAAGGAATTCAAGGTACAGCCATGTGCACAGGAACGTAAGCAGCCTGTGAGAAGCTGGTGAAAGGAAGGAACAGTCTCTGTTCGAGCTTTCAGAAGGATTGAAGTTCTGCTGCCACCTGGATTGATACGCAGAAGACTTACGTTAGACATCTGATTCTTTAAAAGAAGCACCTTTAAGAATGTGGTAATTCATTATAGCCACAATGAGAAAGCAAGGTAAAAATCAATCTAAAACAAGGGTTGAAGATCAGGACGGGGAGAGTAGTCATTGCATTAAAAATTTCATAATGTGCTCAGTGAGCTAGTTTTTCAGATCTGTAGTCTACTCACTGAAGGAGAAACTGGGCCATCAGGAGGGTGGGATCTGGAGGGAAAAAAGGACCACCTGGGCTTCACTAACTGATGGTTAAAGGTTCTTCATATCCAGAAGCTTGAAGCATCAGCACAGCTATTTGTCTTTTAAGAGTGGAGATATAAACTCCGTAATAAAATGATCACTGTTCTGGCTTTGGCTTCTATTTGGTCCTGTGGGTTCATTTCCACAGATCCAGGCTGACAATTATGAGAACTAGTACAACTTCGAGATTTGTTTTTTTTTAATTTTTTTATTGCAAAAAATAGTGTACAGAGGGGTTACAGTTACATGAGCAAGGTAATGAGTACATTTCCTATCAAGAGTTGTTACCTCCTCCTTTGTTTATCCCCTACCATCTCTTCCCTCCCCACCTCTCAAACTCGAGATTTGTTTTTTAGCCAATGAAGTAAGAACGTTCATACAGGAAAGTCCAGGGAGAGGACTCTAAAACTGACCCATATTCTCACGCAAGTAGGAAATCCAGAGCATTTTCCCTTTGTGGGAATGACAAGCAGATGGCAGTCCTCCTATGGATCTGAAACGCGAGCACTTGAGTTCCCATCACTCCCTATCTGATTTTCCAGTCCGGACACTACAAAAGCAGACAACTCTCAGAATAGGACTCAGTCCCAAGCAGCTGTGCACTTTTTCTAAGGGAGATTGTCAGGGCTTCCTGTACACAGAGCACAATCGCTGAGCTAGGAAATGAGTGGTCTTTTATCAGACGACCCAAAAGCGGTCTGTACACACTAAGGATAGGTAAGAGTAAGCAGAACAGGCCCCCCAGACGTGTTCATTATTGTCCCCTCCACTCAACCTGGTCTGATGAACTAGACTTTTGTATGTATCTTGAACATCTTACCGGGGCACTCTAATGGTGACCCAATCAAATCTGACTAGAGGATCAAGAAATGACAAATAAAGGCTTCAGTGAGACGTGAACTGTACTCAGAGGGGATCAAGTTTATAAACTTTTGAGTGCCAAGGCCTCAATATTAGGGATTAGGACATGTCAGGGCACTTTCTCTCAAGAAAAGAAAATTGTTGCATTTCTTGCAAAAAAAAAAAAAAAAGCTAACACAAATACTGGTGAGCTCCAGATGCCTGAAAGTATGTTACATCCTACCTATACAAAAACCCATCCAGACTGAGCGGCACTGGGACAAGGAAGGCATCTGTCACAGATCCAGCTGCAATGCAAACATCCCTGCCACTCTGACTATAAGACCCAATAATTCTTTTTATTTTTCATTTATTTATTGTTATTATAAAGGTGATGTACAGTTGCAGTTTTTTAAGTCGGATAAGAGCACATTTCTTTTTGAATAATGTCACCCCTTCTCTCGCTCTCTCCCAGTGTTTCCTTCCCATCCCCACCCACAAGTTATATAGTTCACTTTCAACATAGTGTCTAGTGACTACCACTGCTGTATTTGTTCACCCCATCGTCCCTCCAATTTCTATGCCCCTCCTTGCCCTCCCAAAGACACAAAGGAACAAACAAGACAAAAGGAAATGAAAACAAAAACAGTGACAAATTTAAATCCTGATAAAATAATAATTTGGACTCCTGCAACTCTAGGATAGGAAAATTATACGTGATTTAATAAATAGACCTGTGAGTGTTAGTAGACCCTGGTAGAGATGGAAATCTGAGCAACTTATATATCCACAAATGCCTGTCGTGAGCTAGTATTTTTTTTTTTTTTTTTTTGTCCGTCGTGGGGCTTGAACTCTGGGCTTAGGCGCTGTCCCTGCACTATTCAGCTCAAGGCAAGCGCTCTACCGCTTGAGCCATTGCACCACTTCCGGTTTTCTAGTGGTTTATTGGAGATAAGAGTCTCACGGAGTTTCCTGCCGGGGCTGGCTTTGAACTGTGATCTTCAGATCTCAGCCTCCTGAGTAGCTAGGATTGCAGGCGTGAGCCACCAGCGGCCCGGCTTGTGAACTAGTTTCTATCAGACCAAGATATCATATGATCAAGTGCACAATTCATATTTCACTACAGATGTAAGTCATGCATTCATAAGAATTTCTGGGAAGGTCTTGAGAGAAGGGAATGAAAGCAGGCTAGGAGAAAAGCTGCTCCATTTTCCATGTATAATTACCAGTTTCTTTCACATAGCCAATGTCTCTTCCATCAATCAATGGAAGAGAAAAAAATCCTGAGTTTATTTTGTATTCCCTCCCTAAAAAGCTTCCTGAAAATTCTTAGAACTCCTTCCCAGAAAATCCAACCAACATCACACATGATTCACATCCAATAAATATTGATAGGAAGAAATTTTTTTTGCTTAGCAAGTATTTTCAAGTACATGCATTTCACAGTGAATTTTAGATTCGTTCTTCTTTTCTATTCTTTTTTTTGGGGGGGGGGGTCCGGTTGTGGGGCTTGAACTCTGGGCCTGGGCACTGTCCCTCAGCTCTTCAGCTCAAACCTAGTCCTCTACTACTTGAGCCACAGCACCACTTCTGGCTTTTTTCTTTTTGTTTATGTGGTGCTGAGGAACCGAACCCAGGGCCTCATGCATGCAAGGCAAGCGCTCTACCACTGAGCCACCTTCCCAGCCCCTCATTCTTCTTTTCTATTCTTTCTTTCTTTTTTCTTCTTTTTTCATTTCCCTTTTTTCTTCCATTCACACAGAGTATCGCTACACAGCCAGGCTGGTCTGGAAAGCCTTTTGCCTCCACTGTTGGAGGACTACACCACCATGGCCAGAACATTTAGATTTCTTTGAAATTTAAGGAGCTAGGAAATTCTGGGTTTATCCACATTAAGTTAGTACCAGTCAGCTAGAGGGAAACACTGACTGCCCTCTGACAAAACACGTCTTTTCTGGTTAGTCAGAATGTCTACTGGCTTCCTCCTTCTTTACATAGAGCTCGCTTCGTATTTGTCATGTCACTTGTCTAGTTATCATCATTTGAATTTTTGACTTAAGATCCTTTGGAGACCCTCCATCATTTAGGAATTAGAGAACAGAGAGTCTGTGTTTGAAATGTGGAGTTTGTTCTATTCCAAAGCATTCTTGGTTGCCTGTCAGAATTCAGGGATCAAAGTAATCTTAAGGGAACTACTACTTTTTCCCCAGCCCTATCACTCTATCCACAATGAACCCTAGAACACAAGACTGAATCTAGACTCCCAAAATCTACTATGAGCCTACTTGAGCACATGTACTGAAGAGCAATTGATCCCACTTTCAGTGTGACTGGGCTCTGCTTTCTCCCTGTACAGCACAACAGCTCACGCCCAGATAGGGGCTGTGCAGCTCATTCTTAGATGCATGTTCAGAATGGCAAATCCACCCCAAGTTCAAGCTGCAACACACTTATATTTTCCAGGTTTCCTATTGGTCTCGAAGAAATAATTTTGGTTTTTTGTATGTGCTCTCTCTCTCTCTCTCTCTCTCTCTCTCTCTCTCTCTCTCTCTCTCTCTCTCTGCTCTAGGTCTAGAAAGCCTCAATCTCTGGCTCCTTAATCTTTCCAGAAAAATAGAAGTAAGAGAGACAAGTACCTGAGAGTCTAGCCAGAGGTTGCATTGATGAATTCGAGGAGTCATAAAATGAGAAACTAGCATCTGTACCTATCAACAACTTTTTCTTTGACTGGTTCACCTCTATGCACTGTTTCAATTTCTGGTTTTAGGATGTTCAATATCAAATGTTCATCTGGTTCGAAGTAGAGTATTTAGTTTTAAAAGTCTTGGCATTATTTTTTAATCAATGACAAGAACATAAGAGGCAAAAAAGAGAGATAGAACGCTGTCAGATTTTCTAGATTCATTTCAAAGCATTTGCCAATGGAATTAGCAAGTTGAACAAACCTTCTAAGCTCCACCTGCTTATTTATAAAATGGGTTGATGGGATAGCTCAGTGGATATACTAACAAAGCATGAGGAAACAGGTGTGATGTGAGAGAAAAGGTGAGCTCATTCATACAAGAAGCTGCCGACGTACAAAGTTATATGTTAGGGTGAATAAACGAATAGACTTTAAAGTCCCTGTGGCAGTGAATGGGTAGAACATGGATCCCCCACCTTCCAATTCCTCCCACTGAATGTTAATATTGTTCAATTACATGATTGGTAATTAAATAATTACCAATAATGAACGATTATTAATAATTTATGGTTAATTCAGTTAGTAATCACTTACCACATCAGATAAGGACAACAGAGTGAGCATCTTCCAAAAAAGTGTAATATTTTTCAAGTAATTTAATGCTTATTTTAACAAGTGTCCAGGCCCTCTTTTCACTACCTCACAGAGCACAAATAACTTACTGTGATGTATTCCTGACAACAGAGCTGAATTAGTTAGCTAACACATAACTAGTATTCTACGGCTCTTGGGGAAGTCCTTAGTCTACTAAAAATATGGCTATAACAAAATAATGACGACTGAGTAGTTCATCAGCAACATAAATTTACTTTCTGAGCATTCATAAGGTTGGACAAGTCAAACTAAATGCAATCTAGGACTAGGTATGAGAGAGGGCTGCTTCCTTAAAGACAGTGTCTTTTGCATCCTCAGAGGGTGGAAAGGGCAAGGCACATTCAGCAATTCTATGCCTTATGTTGAGCCCTCAATAATACCAGCAGAGTGAATAATACTATCACCCCAAGTCCTGAGGTTCTACTCACGAATTGAGAGCAGGGCAACAATATGTATATTCCAGCAGAAATACTTCAAAGTATAAGGGAAAGCAGTGCATAAAGTGATGGTAGGGAGGGCTGGGGAGGTGGCTCAGTGGTAGAGCGCTTGTCTTGCATGCATGAGGCCCTGGGTTCGATTCCCCAGCACCACATAAGCAAAAAGAAAAAAAAGCCGGAAGTGGCGCTGTGGCTCAAGTGGTAGAGCGCTAGCTTTGAGCTGAAGAGCTGAGGGACAGCGCCCAGGCCCAGAGTTCAAGCCCCACAACCGGACCCCCCTCCTCCAAAAAAAAGAGATGGTAGGGAGTAGAGTATGTGTACTATTGTAATAGTGGTTTTAAGACCACTGTGCAAAACAATTCTCATGAATATGCAGAAATCTCTGACTCAGCTTTCATTGAAATTAAATTGAATGTCATAAGTCCCAAAAGACGAATTTAAGAAGTCACTATCACAGTGATGCCAGAGTTACATACAGCCTGCTAGGTTAGCAACTTGGCCTTTGTTCTGAAAGACAAGAGAAAGGACTAACAAAGATTCATATATTTACTACAGAATTTGAGTCTATATATACTCTATTTTGTCACCAGAAAGTTCTCATATTTATATCGGGGGACAATTTAAACTTTTGATATTATTGAAAGTTTGTTTTGATTACAATGGTTATAAGACTATAAAAGTTACAAAAAAAAAAACCCTCCACCTAAATTGCCAAAATGCCAGGTGTAAAAATTCCTACTCAGATAAAGGCAGTAGCCATTTTCTATAGAATGTTCATTTTATTTTTTAATTTTCTGAGAAGTATTTCACAGCAACCTTTCTGACTGGATTTTATTTAAGGGATATGAAAAGCTGGTAGAAACTGATAGACAACACTAATGATATTCCTGTGAACTGTTTTCAAGAAAATAGACAATAACCAGCCAATTAATTTGAGAGCACAATGAAGGCTATTTTGCATGATACCAATAACTCCCCCGCCAAGTACCCGAGATAGTCAAACATCCACAGTGAGGGACACAGGAAGGACCCCAATGAACACCGGGACATCCTTGAGTTTTCACACCCTTGTGGTCTTGGCAGCCTCAGCCTCTGGAGCTATGTACCTCATGCTTCTTCTCCAGCAGTTCCAGCAGTTTTCTGAATTGTTGATGGCCACTATAGGCTTGCATTGGAAAACCACTCTGACTGGTCCTTCATTTCCTCCTTACCTGACATGAAACCATTTGTTGAGTGAAAGGGTGGAGGTTGCAGCACATAGGTACCACCACAGAGCTCAGAACGAGCCCTATCCTGCTAGCTTTACTCCAGCAGCTTTTGTGCCCCTGGATAAGTTCTTTATGACTCTTTTTGATCCACTCTGTAACATAAAGACTGTATAATTAAGTGACATGGTGTACAAATTAAATGAGACTAGGAAGAGGTCTGGATATTCCATGCATGCCCCTAGAAACGGACTGACCAAATTAATTAAAATATGGTGTCATACTGCTAAGGATAAAGAGTGTTACTGAGTAAACCATTTAGAAGAGAGAGGCAAGAATTCCATGGGTAAATATTTTTGTGAATTTTTCTGGGGAGAATGGTCTCTACTTTCCCTCATATTCTCAAAGAACACATGAACCCCAAAAGGTTATACAATTCCCTCAACAGTGATATTGCTTTCAGTCCTTACCTCTAGCCATCTCCCAACAACCCCCACCCCTCCGACTTCAGGCTTATACCTCCGTTTCCAGCGTTGTTTGTCTCCACCTGAGTAACTTAAGCATCTCAACTCCAACATGGGGAAGCTCATGGTGCACAGCCCAGATTCCTCTAGAGGAATAAAAGGCTATAACCCCAGCTTCTGGTGACAGGCTCAGTTTTAAGCTACCTTTGGGCACTGCTTTGGCTAAAGTTATCTACCTTGCCAAGAGAACATTACTTTGGTGGGTGACCCACACACATTCAATGAAGCTAATATCACCAGCGAAGGTCTGGTTCTGTTATCAAAACTTAATACAGCCCTCAGGTTAACCCTATCTTCAGAACTCTCTGTAGGGCCAGTGGAGTTGTTCAATGAGTCTGTGTGCTTGCTCAACCAAGTTCTGTCCCCTTCCTTTCCTTCTCTCTCCTCCCCTCCCCTCCCCTCTCCTCTGAACCACTCCCTTCTCCTTCCTCTCCCCTGGGTTTTGACCTCAAGCAAGCACTTCCTAGTAAAACATTGACTTCCTAAGGAATCTGGAATACCTAACAAGTCTAGGGTAGATTCCAGAACCTTCTCCTGCACCTTCTCCAATATAGCTCAGTTGGTGACATCTCCTTCCCATGGCCATCTAATCAGAGACCTCATCTTCAGCCTGTGTTTTTCCACTATCTGGCCCCTCTTCCTGCATGAGACTGAACTGATTTTGCTCCTTCTTGCCATTCAGGTTTCGTCTTAAATGTCTCCTCCCAGATTAAGGCTCAAAATTCTCAGTGCACTGTGTGAGGATCTCTACCCTGATCTCTATTCACCCCTGTGACTTCATCTCTCTTCCCTCTTGCCTTGTACTTTGTGTTACCATAACTCCATGAATTCTGGGATTCTTTTCCCATCACACTGTTTCTTGCTGCTAAGTGCTTGCCCAAATCATACTGTGTGCCTGAAACAAGTATTGTCCTTCCTGCCTGACTTGGGAAACTCAGAACAATCCTTTATGACTCAGCTCAGGCATTCTCTTTTCCAGAAAAGCTTTCTCTGACCCCTATTCATCCCCCTGATGCTTCTTTGAGCCTCTGCCAACCTCCAGCCATGCTCTCACAAAGTGTACTGTCATATTTGCCATCTCCCTGTACTCCTGTGGTGAGGCCATTCTCTCCCCATGTACAATATTCATAATGAGTGGAGACAGCTAAAGGTACGCATGAGATACCTGTTGCATGAATATTTGTGTATTGCATGCACAGGTGTATTCAGAAACAAATTCAAACCACAGGTGAGTCCTATTTGATGGCAGAATCCTAAAAAAAGCTAAAATGAGTTAGTATAGAAGCAAGTTTTGAATGAACTCACTGTGTCTTAATTAAAGCACCTCGCTATAAAAAAATGTTAAAGGTAACAAACTTATTAAGATAAATTCTGTTAACAGTGGGACTGCATTAAAATGAAGCAAAAGAAAGAGAAGACAATAGCAATGAATGCTGGTGAGGAGAAGAAGGAAATGGAATGCTTACACAGTGTTGTGGGGATATAAATTCATTCATATCCAGCACGCAAATCAAAATAATGATTCCCTACAAAACTAAACTGAAATTACCATGGGATCCTGTTATATAATGATTCCTTACAAAACCAAACTGAAAGTACCATGGGATCCTGTTATATTTGCCTTAACATATATCTGAAATAATGTAAGGCAACATACAACGGAGACAAGTGAACACTATGCCTAATGCAATACTATTCATAATAGTCAAACTATAGACTCAGTCTACGTATCCAGTAAACGGATAAAGAAAATGTGCTTCATGTGACAATGGAACATTAGCTAGCTATAAAGAAGAAGGAAACTATGTCATTTGTAAGAAAATGTATGGAGCGGAGGTGCTCGTGTTGAACAAGAGAAGCCAAGCTTAGAAAGACTACATTTTCACTCATGTATGGAATCTACACCTTAAAAAAACAAATGATATGGCATGAAGACTAAAGAATGATTGCTTTTGGGGGGTAGAACTTATGAGGGTATGAGGAAATTAGAATGTGGTGAGAGGTGAATATGACTGAAAAAGTATATGTGATAAAAGTCATATAATAAGGTGAGGTGTAGTGGCTCAAGCCTATAAACTGAGCTACTTGGGAGGCAGTGATCTGGAGGATTGCCATTCAAGCTAGCTTGGGCAAAAGCTTTCTAAGACTCCGTGTCAATGAATCCCTGGAAGTAGCGGCACACACTTATCTTCCTAGCTACATAGGAAACACCAATAGAAGGATTATAGTACTGGCTAGTATGAAGCCAAACCACACTAGACAATAATGCACTAGACAACATCCATAGGCCATTAAGTTCATACCTCAATATGAAGAAAGAGAAAGAGAGAGAAACATAATGAAACGTGCCAAAGACGGTTGAAAAGTGGAGGGGGAGAAAAAAAAGAGGAGAAAGGTTAAAGAGGAATCATAGCAAGGTGAACTTGATCAATGTGAATTATGCATATGTGTGGAAGTATCACAAATGAAACCCATTTGCACAATTAATTTATACTAAAACATAGTTTAAGCAGCTGTATCTAGCCAGCTTAGAATCAAGATTTGTGAGCCACAATCTCTTTTACCCTCTGAAACCTTAGTATCATTCTCTCTACTCATGTTTAAATTAGCCGCAGTTTTATTTTTTTTTCTTTATGCATTTGGCCATTCTTTATTTCTTCAGTTGGGTCAGATTCTAGGAGAAGAAGATGCACATTTCCTAGATTCAATTCCCAACTGGAGATTTTTCTGTTCGGGTCAGTTTGGTCACTATGGAGAAGAGATGGAGGAATCACAGAACACAAGCTCAACTGGACTGTGAGGTATCCATTCATCAGAGCACAGAGGCATTTCTCAGGGAAAAAGAAGCCATTACAGTGCTGGCAGAATCCAAAAAGGACATCTAATGTGACTGTTTTTACCTGCTTTCCGTACAAAAGAAAGAGATAAAATGCACATAAACTCATACAGCATTACCAAAGGGAAAAATGATAGGGCCAACCTTAAGACAGGAATTCCATAATAAGACCCTAAGAAATCAGATTGAGATAAACATTGCAAAAGTTATCATTGAAAAGCTAAGTTTGCCTGCTTACTATATGCTAAGACATGTTTTCTGGCCAAATAGTTACTTTATATATTTCTTCCTTTCCGCTCTCCCCAACACACCTCTCTAAGGCTAGGCTTCATGATCTCTGCTTCTGATTGTCTATTGCACTACAGCAATTGCTCTAGTGCAATAGACAATCTTTTAGATCTTCACTGATGTCACTTCCATGGACTGTAATGGTCAACCTGATAGCAAAAGTCATGCCTGACTCCCCCATGGTTGGTGACATCAGGTGTGTATAGCTCTGACTTCAACTGTAGCTTTAGAGATCCACCATTCATTATGCATTGCCTTAATTCTTCCTAAAAACAAACAGGAGCTGGGAGCTAATGGCTCATACCTATAATCCTAGCTACTAACGAGGCTACAATCTGAGGATGATTCAAAAACAGCCCAGGAAGGAAAGGCTGTGAAACTATTATCTTTAATCAATTACTGAAAAAGCCAAAAGTAGAGATACAGCTCAAGTGGTAGAGCACTAGCCTTGAACAAAAGAATCTCAAGGACAGCACCTAGGCTTTGTGTTCATGCCCCAGGACTAGCAACAAAAACAACAATAACCACCACCACAACAACACACACACACACACACACACACACACACACACACACAATGGGGACATGAGTTCAGCTTATGTCTTGGTCAATAGTTCAGTAATACTAAGTTCAGTTTTAAATGAAATAAAATTGTGCACAGAATCAGAAAGAGATGGGTCAATACAGAGCCACAAAGTACTATTCTGAGATCCAAGACATAATGACAAGGTGGTGTTGTGAAAAGAGGAGAGGAATATGGAGTTAAGAGTCCCAGGTTTTAACTTGTCACTTTTTTAAACAAATTATTTGACCTTAAGCAATTCACTAAACCTTTTCTCATCTCGTCCACTCTGGTTGGGCTGATGATCAGGTAAGACCATGGAAATGCCTCCAATTTAAAGAAATGCGTGTTAAAGGGCTATAAGAACATAGGATCTTAAGTATTATTTTTTCCATTGTGTTACAAACATATTTAGGTTGAACATCCGCTTGAGTCCATCGATGCTTTCCAAGTAGGACCCTGCCATTCAATAGCTCCGTGTTTTTCAAATTACGCTTTTCTCCAGATGCACATTTGCAGTTTTCCAGGCTGATCTCATTTGCTCATTTCCTGTCCATATTTCTAATCTCTCTAGGTTGCTCTGCACTATATCTTTTCCTTCATGGTATCTGTAATACCACCCTATTTGCCCTCATCTGCAGACATAATTACTGTAATAGGTTTATGGCCTTGTTCCAAGCCATTAATGGCAATGCAAAATGAAATGCATCTGAAGCCAACCACGGCAGCATCCTGCTAGAGCTCAAAGCTTTAGGTTTTGATTCTCTTTAGGGTTTTCAGTCCATTTCTCATGGCTTAGAGAACTTCCTAATACAATCCAAGACTTTTTCTTTAAACCATATGGGACACAGACTTCGCTTCCCCTGCTCACAATCAAATAAATAAAAGTAAAATAGAAGTTATGGCATGACAACACATAAGAAAGAGCACTATATCCTTAGAATAAATTACTGGGTTTGCTCCAAACATCTCCTCTCACATCAATGTGGCTCCTCTTTGTGAGTCTGCCTTTTCAGTGATCCAGAAACTTGGAAGATCTAAGTTTTCCAAATGGAGTTCCAAATCTTGCATTTCTTTCCAGTAGAGACCTACAGGCAAATTCTTCCATGAACCTGAGGGATGGGTCGCAGAATCTTTGAGGCTCACTACAAAGGAAATAAAATCTCCTTTGTTGTTTTTCTCAATGAATTGGCCGACATTAGGGGAACTTTTCTGCTTCCATTACCACTTTTGGCAGTTTATAAAGAGAAAGGAGCTGGAAGAAGACAAAGACCACAAATCCATGGATGGACAAATTTGAGAAATGTTGGCAACAATATACTGCATTCAGATTTCTCTTTCTTCTTAACGCAGAATTCATTTTGTTTTTGCTTTCTAATTGAGTTGAACGTCTGCCTTCTAATCTCAAAAATGAATTTCTTGGTTTCTTTCTGAATCTTTCTGATAAGGTACTGTGTCAATCATAGATTAATTTACCTTTCCCAATTCAACTATGCTTCAACTTATAGGAGTTAGAAATTTGAAGACAAACTTGGTGCTCTCTCTCAAAATATATTTATTTCAATGAAAATCTTAGACATGTTAAAGTTTAGTTTCTGAATAAAAAACAAACAGAAGCCCAATATATCTTAATATTCTAAGATATAGGCCGTATTTGAAGAATAGTACAATTTTTGTCACTTCTGTTTGTTTGTAAATGAAAAAAATCCATACAATTTGGATATAGAGAGACTTGTTTTTCTATTCTGGTTAGATCAAATACTTGCTTCGTGAAAACAGAAAATTTTCTTAACCTTTTAATGTTTATTTCCTTTTATAAAATTAGGATAAATCACACAACCACGGTGTATTTACCCCTTGGACTAAGTACGTAAATTCATGTCCAGGAAGTACAGTTGTCATATACACACAATGTACAATCTGTCATCTTTTATTAATACACAGGACACACTCTTATAACACTATTTCCATACCATTATGACCTGCTAAATGGAAAACGTCATCATGAATTCAATAACAGCACTGATACTAGGCAGGCCAACTTCTAAATACATTATATGCATTGGTTCATTTGTTCTTTAGAAAGCGGGATGGGGGAGCTTTTTCCATTTCTACTTAAAAATTCGACAATACAAAAAGTTGACAACTGTCAAACAACAAGCAAGTTGGTTTATGGATTAGGCTTTGCACCCAAGCACCTGGTGCCAGACCCTCCCCCTTACTAGCCATGCTGGAATACCTTCTATTACAGCAGTGTTTGTGATCAACTACGGGAAAAGACGATATGGAGATTATATGCAGTGATGTGTGCAGGGCAATGTATATAATGCACGCCACATGGCAAATCTTTACTTTTTCATGTTTATGAATTAAAAGTTTGGTGAAACAATGAGTTGTATTTAAATAAAAAGAATCAAATCTGTTGAAATAATCTATCTTTAAAATCCATTTATTAAGGTATAACTCTTTTAAAATGTGCATTTAGAATATCCAGTTCACAGTTTTAAGTATATTTACAAAGTTGAACAATTATCACTATCATCTAAATGTACAACATCTTATTACTCCCACATTCTTTATAGCCTATATTTTTGTAGTCTATGATTTCAAATATTAGAGTTTCTTACAGAAGAAAATATGTATGGAAAAAATGGACTTCTAACTGGGTGTTGATGGCTCATGCCTCTCTAGTTAGGCTAGACATTTCTAGTTATTAGGGAGACTGAAACCTGGAGGATCTCAATTCAATGTCAACCTTGGCAGAAAGATTGGCTAGACTCTATCCATGTCCAAAATAACCAGCAACGTAGAGCTAGATATGTGGTTCAAGTGGTAGATCAGTAATTTAGTTAGTGTAAGGTCCTGAATTCAAATCTAAGGACCTATAAAAAAGAACAAAAAACACTTTTGCTATACACTGTGAATTCATATGTAAAACAATTCAGTGATTCTAGAAGGTAGTCTGCCAGTTTCCCATAAGACTAAACATGTACTAAACCTATAGTCTAGTACTTATACTCTTGGGCATCTGTCCCAGAGAAATAAGACTGTACATTCCTATCAAACTATGCACAGGAATGCACGCAGCCAGTTTATTTATAAAAACTACAACCTGAAAATGGTCCAAATGTTCTCCAACAGTTGAATAGATAAATAGAGTCTGAGGTACTCACACAATGCCTTAGTATTCAGCAATGAGAAAGAACATACTACCATTACAATATGACTTCAATGAATCTTAAGGATCTTTTGTTTAAGGAACAGTTAATTACCTATCATATAAGTCCATGCATCCTCAGACAAAACTATGATAAGGGAAAAGAGATTAGAGGTTTCCAGAGAAAAGGGACAAGGCAGAGGTGACAATTAAGGATGAGGATGTCCCTGGAATGTATTTTGTATTTTGATTATAGTGGTAATCATACCTGGGATAAATTTGCATAGAACTGTACATTAGCCCAGAGAAAAACATACACAAATAAATGCACATTAAAACTGGTGAAGGTGAATACTCCCTGCTACCTACCTGCTAATGTACTGCTATTCATTAGCTGTTGCAATTGGAGAAGCAGTGTAAAAGTGTTCAGGAGACCTAATGTGCAGCCTTTACAACTTCCTGTGAGTCCACCACCATTTCCAAACAGAAAATTAAAATACTGACATTTTCAAAGCAAATCTATGTTTTGAAGAAGACACCCAGAATCTAGCATGGCTAGGATTTTTGAGATAATTCTTAGGATCAACACAATTTGATGATCATTGTGAAAGGTCTCATTAGGAAGACTGAAATCTTCAAACAGTGTAAAGTTATTCAAAGGAAGGGAAAGAAAAATTTCAAAGAACAAATAAGTGGAGAGATACAAAATTATAAGCAAAAACTCTGAAAGAAATGAAAAGAAATTAAAACTATAGAAAATGTCCCATGTCTTAACATATTATCATAATGAAAAAGATGACCCAAACTGCAGAAGAAGAAACTGCAGTGAACAAGATCTCTTTGGGTCAAGAGTATGAACACAACATACCATCAATACACACATGCTCAAAAAAGACTATACAGTTTAACATTACTTCTACAAATAACAACACTAATAAGGACACATGTAAATTTCTAAATGCTATGTTATTTACAAGAAAATGGGTGGAACTGGAAATAGAGATGTAATGCAAAATAAGCCAGGTTTAGAAAAACAAATATTGCACATTTTAGATGAGACTTTTGGTTGCTATGAAAAGAGTTTATTTAATCTGTCATCATCTTCCTTGTTCTAGACACCCTACCCCCACACACATGCTATGAATGTAAATGTGGAATTGTTTGAAGAAGATAAGGGAGAGGGGAAAAGGAAAGAAAAGAGCAATGGATGGAAGATCAGTAATATGAAATACATTATACCTGTGTATAAAAATGGCAAAATAGTCACTAAAATGGTTTAAAAAAATAGGAGAGTAGGAAAGGGAAAAGAAAGAGTAATAGAGGGGGTTAATTTAACCAATGTATAATATATGCATTCATGGAAAACTACAGTAAGCCAGGCACTGGTGGCTCAGGCCTGTATTACTAGCTACTCAAGAGACTGTGATCTAAGGATCACAGTTCAAAACCAGCTCAGATAAAAAATGTTTACAACACTCTTATCTCTAAAATTAACCACCAAAAAGCCAGATGTGAGGCTGTGGTTCATGTGGTAAAGGACAAATCAGCCTTGAGCCAGAGCTAAGAGAGAGAGAGAGGTAGAAAGAGAGAGAGAGGTAGAGAGTTTGTGTGTGAGAGAGAGAGAGGAGAGAGAGAGTGAGAGAGAGAGAGAGAGAGAGAAAGAGAGAGAGAGGAGAATGCCCAGGACCCTAAGTTCAAGCCCCAGAATTAACACAAAAAAGAAAGCAAGAAGGAAGGCAGGAAGGAAGGCAGGAAGGCAGGAAGGCAGGAAGGCAGGAAGGCAGGAAGGCAGGCAGGCAGGCAGGAAGGAAGGCAGGCAGGAAGGAAGGAAGGAAGGAAGGAAGGAGGGAAGGAGGGAAGGAGGGAAGGAGGGAAAGAGGGAGGGAGGGAGGGAGGGAAGAAAGGAAAGAATGAAAACAAGAAAGGAAAACCACAGTGAAAGTCCTCTGTACAATCAACCTACTCTAATAATTATTTAGAACAAAAACTAGGACATAGGCAACAGTGTTTCAACTAATTATAACATTACTTTTATTGGAGCACCACAATGACTCTGCAGTAGAAGCTTTAATGTGTTCCGAAGAATTTGTGTTATTTAAAAGTTAATGGCTCATCTAGCATCACAATTAGACTTCTTAGAAGGAAGACTGGGATTCATTTCTCTTGTATCCTAGCATTTTGTCTTGTCTTTTTAATCATTCCTCTTATTAAAAAAATGTTTTTCAGTTAAGGATCTATCCTAGACTACTCATTGCATGAGACATGTCCCTTGATCTCGCAGAGCTTCAATCATTCTGCCTGGTTCATTAGTTTGTTGGCAGAAGTTCACAGAACTTCTTATGACACACCCTGAGTTTTTCATTTTTGCTCCATCTCCAGTCAGCACGCATCAATGTCAGTCAAGACTTCCACTCAGCTGTGCGTGGCTATATTTGCAAGGGAGACCAGAAAATACACTTTTTCAGGGTACATTACATCCCTTGACAAAAATCCTAATTGCCTGAAATAACTGATTGTTAGACAAGTGCTATACTAGTTAGGAGGTATAAGCTTAGGATCAGATGGCACCTTTAGCAAGAAAGCAGCCCAGACAACCAGACAAGCCTCCAGGGCTTGTGCCCTGCACTCGGTCTGTTAAACATAGCAAATGTGACCTGGGTTGATCTCTCTGGCTTTGACTTTCCACAGAAATCTGCACATGCCATTCTTTACCTTTTACAGTTTTGTTCCACTCCTCACCCCTTACACCTCACTTCCACTCTACACACAGCAGCCGTCTCTGCTGTGCATATTCTGCCAGACTATTTAAATGTTCAGTGAAGCTTTCTGATCCTCCAAGTCCCAGTTTGGCCTTCCCTCTCTCTGAGGGCCATGCTGCCACTACAATGTCAACCACACAGTACTGTAAGATTAGGATTGTGGCTGGCTTTCCTCCTACCCCTGCTCCCTTAAATGGTTAGCACCTTGAAGGCAGGGGTTTATTTTCACCAAGGGAAGTTTGCATTCTGTTCTACCAACTGTTGATACAGTATCTGCCACCTATAAGTAAGCAATACACATCATTGTGAGATATATCAGTTAATAAACTTTATTTTACGTTTATCAAGAGTTCATAAAAGAAGCTAGGCATCAGTGGCTCATGCCTGTAATCGTAGCTATTCAGTAGGCTAAGATCTGAGAATCACAGTTTGAAGCCATCCTAGGCAGAAAAGTCCTTGAGACTCATCATTCCAATTCACCACCAAAAAGTCAGACATAAAACTGTGGCTTGATTGGTAGAACTTAAACCTTGAGCAAAAAAGCTAAAAGAAAATGCTTGAGTCCTGAATTCAAGCCATAGTACTGGTGCGCACACACACACACACACACACACACACACACACACACACACACACACACACAACTCATAAAAGGAAAAAAAGTAATGCATACAGACAATAATACTATAAACCATTTACTGATGGTTTACAAAACTTAAAGCATGCAGGGTATGTAGTGTTTCAGAGATTTTCTTCTTTTATTTTTTTCAACATCCTATACTATATATACAGTTACCCTAGTCATTTTAGAGATGAGGATAGTGGAACTCCCAGAGGATATCTGCCCAGGTCATAAAGCTAATAACATGCCCAGCAGGCATTTGAGTCCTGACTGAGGCTTTGCCTACTCCACAGTCTACTTCCTTAAGCAGCAGTATGAGCTGCTGGAAGACAGTTGGTCTTGTGGCTGTCTGTCCTAACAGGGTGCTGCTATACGGAGCTCCCAAGCTCAGCACAGCTGCCAGTAGAGTAAATCTTGCTAACCAGTGAAGGGTATTTTATCTGGTCTGAAGACAGAAAGAAAAGAGAAGTGGAAGACAAGGGAGGCTTTATTTTGAAAAAGAGAGGAAGAGAAATGACAGAAGAAATAAACTGAGAATCCCACATCAGAGTAACCACAACTCCAATCTAAGACAGGCGTTGCATCAATCAACACGCTTCTGACAACTAGCTAATTAAGTCTCTCTGGGGAGAAGGCTCTCATCTCCATTCACAAGGGCAAATGCTGAGCCCCGAAGCCTGCTGTCCACATGCAGCTAAGGCAGGCCAGCTTCCCAGATGGCCTGCTAATCTCCCAGCAAGCCTAACACCCAGTTCCCATTGGAAAACAGGCAAAGGCAGTAGATTATACACAAAGCAAGCTTAGCAAAATAAGCATAATAAAAGATTATTTATTGAACACTTGGAATTACTCTTGAGCAACTAAGTAGCGATTTCATTTCACCCTCCAAGAGAATATAATGAGGTAGATAGCATCCCCATTTTACAGATACAGCATCATGGCCAGCAATTGTACCTGCTATTCACCAGAATAGAATAGAATAGAATAGAATAGAGTATAACATAACAGAATGGAATATTAGTATAATCTTAATCCTACCATGTAACAGCTGTGTGATTATTATGTTATGAAATATGGTTATTAGAACTATCTACCAGTGGTTTTTTGTGATAATTTAGGTAATATGCATGTGAAGAAATGTATAGAGTCTGATATCGATTTATTATTTGTAATGTAAAAAGTAAGCTTTACTATTTTGTGTGTGCTGCTAGAAGGCAGGACAAAATCAAGAACAAAACACTTTACCACTCAGAAACATTAGCCAGAGTTATACTGGTTTTCATGGGTTGCTCAGGATTCCTAAGACTCACTGGGATGATGCAAAGTTCCATGTCTGCATGCAAGACAGGAATACTGAGCTTGGTGATTCATCACTTTTAGAGCATGCTGAAAATTGTGTGTCAGGGTCACACACTTGTTCATGTAACTAACAAGACCATGCAAGGATACTGAAGACCATGCAAAAACCCTTAATTACCTAGGAAATGGTAGCGATCTCAGGACAAGACCACTCATAAAATCTGATCACGATCTATGGATAAGGACACTGGCTCAGGAAAGTGAAATCACTTGGTCAAAGTTGAATATCCTTTGGAGAGCGCTGGTTCTGGGTTCAAAAATCAGACATCATCACTTTAAGCCTCATGCCCATTGCTCTCCATCAGGATACCCATTTGCAGGGAAAACTGGTGCCTATCCACTAGCTGAAACTGATTACGGCATCTGTGGAGCTCACTCCTTACATATCCAGAACACCTGAATTTTAGTGTGATAAGGGCCCTAAATACAATCTACTCAATGAGACAGAATGGGAAACATACTAGCTGTATGTTTCCCACTGAGCTTCTGCTGTGAGTGGGGGTGCAGAACATCAGGGGAAGGGCCAAACAACCTCTGTCCACACAGCTCTGCTTTCACTGAGGGCATTCATAAGACTGCTTTCATAAAAGGAAGGGTGTAAGCCAAGCAAGTAGCAGGCAAAAGTAGTCACCTCTACTTAGAAGGCTAGAACAGAAAGATCACTTGAGCCCATAGCTCAACATCAGCCTGGACAATTCAGTGAGTGAGATCTCCTCTAAAAAAGAGGTAAAAAAAAAGATCTGGGTACAGGTGTCTCATACCCATCATTTTATCAACTAAGTAGGGTAAGATCTGAGGACCAAGGTTTGGAGCCAGACATGTGGAAAGTCCATGAGTCTCTTATCTCCATTAACCAGCCAAAGAACCAGAAGTGGAGCTGTGATTGAAGTGCTAGAATACCAGCCTTGACTGGGGAAAAAAGCATCAAAAGTATGAAGTCCTGAGTTCAAGCTCCAGTACTAGCACAGACATAGACAACACAGACACAGACACAGACACAGACATAGACACAGACACAGACACACCACACACACTAATTCTGAGCACAAACCTGGGTTTGCTGCAAGTTGGGTGCTAAAGTCATTGCCCTAAAAGCAAGGCTGGATAAACTAGGGAAATGAGGCATGGTGGCAAATGGCTGCCAGGAATGAAAAAAATCTTAAGCTTGAAGCAAATATAGGAGATATTAATTTATCTACTTACGATTAAGGGGTCAAAGTCATTTTAGGGGAAAATGAGGCAGGATAAATTATGGGAAATGAGGCCTAGTGAAGACAACTCAGAAACAAGGTAGTTAAAAACACAGAAGCGCTATCTTTGCTTCCAAGAAAGATAACCGGACACCTTCTTTATCTCAAGGATAAGCATCTGTTTTATGGCAGGATGCATTCTTACCTGGAAGGAATGCCCCTAATATCCAGGAACTCAGAAAGTGTAACACCAGGAGTAATTAGAGAAAAATTAAACATATATCCTTGAATAATTTAAAGTTGGACCCCCTGCCTTCATCACTACCCCTGATGCCAAATAGCTCAGTCTCTCTCCCTTTGAGAACACCAGCACTGTTAGCCTGTCTCTGCTTTTTGCTTGCCTTTTTGTCTGCTTGTCTGCTTACTCACTTACTCACTAAAGCGCTGCCAAGTTTTCTTACCATTATGACTTGTCCAGAAATGCTTATTCTGAAATAGAAATCAAGGAACCTATGTGAAGAAACCCAACTTTTGGAGGGAACTTCACAAACCCTCATTTGCATCCGGTGACCAAAGAACTTTCAGACAAATGCCAGAGAGATGAACAAATGTTGATAATACAGGATAAGAGTTATGAAACAGAGATTGCACTTAGGGACACATGGGTGATTCTCACCAACGTTTGCAGTCCTAAGGAAGACTCCCTGAAAATACTTACCGTGCTGCTAAAATCTGGAGGAGAGGAAGGAAGAGTAGCTCTGGCACATCAACTTTAAATGAGAATAATAGCAGGGAATCAAGAAGGGCTGATAACCACGAGACAGATGCTATTAGAGACAAGAGAATGGTGATACACCTAGCTTCCTGTTCTAGCTTCACACACTCGGGAGGAGTTAGAACTTTATGTCTGTTGTCTGAGGTTCTGATGAGCTGTGAGTCCAGGGAAGAAGAATCCTTTGTCTCCAGGATCATTGGTACCAGCATCCCAGCATTGGCCTTGGAAAGGAGTTCACATTGCTGGCCACTTTTCTGGGGAATTTCACCCTGCGCCAGGCAAAGATTGCACCACACACAATTTTTCTCCTAAAGTGATTTCCTTCCTCGTCATCTGCTCCCTCACCAAGTGATTTATGTCTCATTGAGGTCCTTTTCCCTTCATAACCCATCTGGCCTTCCTGCCTCAGCCTGGAGGGAGAGTGTAATCCTGTGTTTGCAGCTTTGCAGGCGGTTTCTATGGAAATGAAGGCAATTTCATGTCTACTGAGGAGGCATGCTACTGCTGAGTGAATTAGGAGACAGGACTTGAAAGGGGAAATCTGGAATTAAATATCAACAGCCTGAGTCCTTAGAGACAATGACTACTTTTCTGGAAGTTGTTCCTAGCCACAGCAACAAACAATAACAAGCCCATGTTGTTTTTGTATTCATAATGCAAAGGAGTGTTATTGCTCAAGTTCTTTGTGGCAGCTACACTGTGTAGATTGAATCAGGCCCCATGCAAGTACTTACTGGAAATATTCAGAAATGAGAGCCAAGGAAAGTTCTAGATAGGGGTTAGACTAGGGCATACTATTTGAATAACTGAATGCTTTCATCTCCAGTGGGATCACACAAGACCTGGCTATAGCTGCTGCTAAGTTTGCTAATTGTCTTCTCAGATCATCAGAAGAAATTGAGAAATAAAATGCTGATGTAAGCCAGACACCAATGGCTCACTCCTGCAATCCTAGCTATTCAGGAGGGTGAGATCTGAGGATCGTGGTTCAAAGCCAGCATAGGCAGGAAAGTCCATGAGACTTATCTCCCATTAAGCACCAAAAAAACCTACAGTAGAGCTGTGGCACAAGTGGTAGAGTGATAATGTTGAGCAGAGAAGCTCATTGGCAAAGCCCTGAGTTCAAGCTGCAGGACCAGCACCAAAAAATAAAAATAAGATGCAAACTTAGGGAAAAGCAATGGTCATTATCCATTACTAGCTCCAAATCGTCCAAATGGCAAATCAAGACTATCCACAAATCTATCTATACATCCATTCAGCGTTCCTCACCAACATGTTTTCTTACTCTTCAGTGGCTTACTAGTATTTTTACATCCTTATTTTGCTATAGTCCATTCAATTAAATGAGGAGGTTTAATCTCTCCCCACCACAAAAAAAAAACATGTTTCGACATTGATTTATCTTCTTTGTAAGAGAAATTGTACTACTTTAATTCAGTTATAAATGCACTGCAGGGTATTAGTGGGAACAAAAGAATGTAGCTGAGAAGTAGAAATATCTTTTTCTTACAAATAAAACACTGCTAAGATCTTGTTAAATTTTCATTTAAATGTATTGATGTGGTTAAGAGTATGGGTTTGGGGGTACAGGCAGAATTCTAGCTTTGGGGCTATTTGGATTCATGCAGATTACTAAGTCTCTCTAAATCAATTTTCCTAGCCAGAGTTAGGAAAGGAGCCTTCTTTCAGAGGACTGAGATAAGACAAATCACCTTATTTTTCTTCTACAGCATTGCTGTAATGGCTCTACAGTACTTAATCATATATAAATTCACCAGAACTTCTTTATAATAGCTTGTTAAGTACATTTGTTGTTAAAATGTAAATGATGACTTCTTAAAAATGTTTCCCTGTCCTTCCTTTGGTTTTCTGTTTTAAGGACTCAATTCAACTAATTACCAAAAATACTGAGTATATATGACTGTGTTAGACATTGAGGAAAGCAGTCAGGGGTGAACTCTGCATTTCATAAAGAACTGAGCTGTGCTGGGCACCAAGTAGCTCATGTACGCCTGTAATATCAGCTATTCAGGAGGCTGAGATCTGAGGATCACTGTGTCAAGCCAGCCTAAGCAGGAGCAATGACTCAAGTAGTAGAGTACCTGCCTTGAGGGTAAAACTTAGGAAAAGCACCTACAACGCAAGCCTCCAGTATCAGAAAAAGAGAAAGAAAAAGAACTCTTAAAAAAAGAATTGAGCTAAGTGGGTAGAATGGAAAGAGAATAGGATAAGAACCAAAAATTTGAGTTGTAGCTCTAGACCTTCCCTTCAAAAAACTTCTTTTCTAGAAACCATAACTTAGACATCTCATCTAGAAAAATGGGTATCATTATAAATGCTTTTTTCCAAGGACTTTTGTGAGCATGACTAAATTAATAAGTGTAAAACACTTTAAAATATGCCAGATAGAGCATTATGCACAATAGCCAAAAAGTAGAATGAATTATTCAACACCTAAGAGCAGATAAATGGATAAACAGTGATAAGAAACAAGTACTGTCATATGTGAGAATATAGAATAGCCGTGAAGACACAACACTAAGGAAAAGAAGCCAAATGCAAAAAAAAACTATGCATCACACACAATTCATTCATACGAAATGTAAACAGGAAAAACTACAGAGGGAAAACAGATCAGTGGCTGCCAGAGAGTGCCAGGGAAGTGGGGAGAATAAGGATTGACTTTTGACAAGGCAGAGATATCTTTTGCAGATGATGGGAAAGTTCTGGAACCAGGTAGTTGCGAGGATTATATCATACTATCGTGTTATTTGTATTCTACCACAACTGACACAGAAAAGCACCTACCATATAGTAAAATCTTCATTTTTATTTTTCACGCTGAATCCCTTCTTAAGACTTTGCTTTCTCTACTTGTAAAGTGAAGGGATGGGATCAAATTGAAGTTTGATGTTTGTATAGATATCAAGTGCTTACTTTCTGCTTCCTCTGGCTTGAAGGGGTCCAGGGCCCCTCTGAGAACTCATTTTGGAAGCTGTCATTACTTTTTCCACTCAGTCTATTTGAGCACCTGAGAGATCTGTTGATGCCTGAAAAGAATCTCAAAGTAGATGCTCAGTAAATGTCTAATGGACTTAGGAATGCATAGAAGAGTAAATGAATGAAAAACTAAATGGACAGCCATAGGCTCTTACTGAATTCCTATGGTAGACCTAACCCTGGCTCAGTTTCTGAAATGCAGGCAAGTATCCCCAGGAGTTTGCACATATCTGCCAAAGAGCAAGCAACTCTTCCTCCCTTCCCCCTGTAAGCTCTTAACAATGTTTGCTAAACAAGCCACTGCTTCAGCTCACAAACCACATATTTAATGTGGACATCTTAGGCAGGAGCTTTTCATTCTTCTCCATTCCTTCCATTCATTTAATAATGTCACATCTGGTTTACAAGGCCCAGGGGATTTCTTTCCCTGTTACCTCTTTGCAGCTATGGGCTGTTTACTATCTTTCTTCCTTTCCCTCCTCTCTTTTTTTCTAGCATTACAGCAAAGACGTATGTTCAGCTTGACCTTCTCCTTCCTAATCACTCGGACTTCCTTTATTTGTTTCTCTCCCACTGTAATTTCCCGGTTATCCTCTTCAACCACCCCCTTTCTCCTGTCTTTGTTCTTCAGTTTGATGCCTTGCCTCTACTTTGTAAATCTGCATTCTCTAAATGTTTTGCATTGTTCACTTCTTGGATGTGAGATGTGTTTTTCTTTTCTTTTTTTCCCCCAATTTCCTCCTGCAGTCTCAAGTATTGAGAGAAATCAGGGTTTTTAAAAAAAATATATTTTCATTCTATTGTACGAAAGTTTATGAATACAGTGTGTCTGGATCAATGTCACCCCTTTCAACATTCTCACCCACCCCTCCATACCTACCCTTTCCCTCCCTTTTCTTAGTTTTTGGATATGTATTGAATTTTTTTGTCATTTTAACAAAGCAGTTTATGTATAAGATGCATCTTAACCTGTGTCATGCTTCAACATTTTCACCCCCCTTTGACCTATGCCTTTCCCTTAATTTTGTGGTATTTACAATGAATTTTTACTGTATTCTTCCTCCTTCCCCTCTTCATTTGTCTACCCCTCTCCTCTTGGCCACAACCCCATTTCCTGGGACTTATTTTGTTGAGCTTTGACTTAGAATTTCTAAAGAATTAGACTATTTGAGGTCTCCATAGAGTCTATTAAATTACACTTTAGTTACGTCATTTATAACCATCTGCATATCACCTTGTGTGTTTACTTACAGAATTATGGCACATTCTAGCTACCACAACTTGTATTTCTCAGGGTCTGGCTTACTTCATTTAATAGGATTTTTTTCCAAGTCTTTCCATTTCCTTACAAATGGTACAATATCATGCTCTCTGATGATATATAAACAAAATTCCATTGTGAATGTACATACCACATTACAACCATGCTCACTGTAGCATGATTTACCATACCCAAGATTTGGAATCAGCCGAGATACCCCTCAGTGGATGAATAGATCAAGAAAATGTGTAACCAGTATTCCTATGCCTTCAAATCCTTCAGATTATCTTGCTTAGTTATCATGTTTACTTCAAATTTCTGAAGCTTTTCATTGAAAAATTGCTATAGATTACTCTGTGTCTCACAGCAGTGTGAGCATATGCGTGCGTGCATGTGTGTGTGTGTGCATGTGTGTGTGCACATGCACACACCTTCAACGTCTTATAGTCAAGAAAAGTACAAACTACTCATGGCACACTACTCAATTATTGTAAATAGAGTCTTCTTGACATATAGGTGTCCACACTTTCTGTCTATGGCTATTTTTCTATCCACAGTTGAGTGGTTATAAGAAATATGTTATAGCCTGCAACATCTTAAACATTTACTAGTATGCTCTTTATAAACAATGTTTACAGAGTTTTATTTTAGATAAATGAGAGACATCTCATCTGCCAAACTCTCTGCTGACAGTATACATAGTCGGATAAACTGCTTTCATTTTAAATCCCACATACTCATTTCAAACTTTTAGCTCTCCTCCCATAACCACACTAAAATATTCCCTAAGTGTACCAATCCCTGTCTTCAAGATGCTCCCTCGGTAGTGTGGAGAGAAAAAACTCTAACACAATAAATTCTTCCCTCTGTAACATATTTATAAGGTATCATCATTCAACAATTGTATTTTTTTCCTTCTTGCACAATATCCATTTAGCACACAACCTTCCATTGCCTTAGCTGTATTTGTTGCTGCTTAAGTATCTGGATACAGGATTATTACCCAGAGGAAAAGAACCTCTCCCTAGCCCTCTGCCAACTCAACATGAGCATTGCCTCTGTTCTGTTTAGATGGAATTTAGCTTCTTGGAAATAAACCAAGTGACTCTTCCTTTGGTGAACATCATCTAGAATGGAGGTATGTGGCATTCAGCGTTATGTGGACCTACTTGGGCCCCATCTCCAGCACTATCCTTTGAATCCTAGCAGTTCATCTTGGGTTCCTTTTAACCAGGGTGACTCACCAGTGACTAATAAAATGTACCAGGAGGAATATGGTTAAAGGAGCTTATTTGTATGTATGAAAATAAACAACAAAATCTGTTGAAATTATATTAAGAAGAGGGAGTGGCCTGGAGAACTGTGATAGATGGAGGAAAGTTGACCAAGATACATTACATACATGTATGGAAAACAGCACCACAAGACTCCTTCTCTTATACTACTAATGGATGCTAATAAATAAAAAAAGATGTACCATCACATATTTGGGCACGTGTTATCATCTATGTCTCTCTCCACTTGTACCTCTTCTTGCTCTATCTGCTAGCCACATTTCTGGACCTCATAGCTTCTGATGTTTTCCTTGATCAATTTAGCTACTGTGTTCAGCTGGTGGACCTGACCAAATTCTGCTTCCTTGATCTGATTCAAATTTCTACTTGTAGACATTTATTTTGCCAGTAATGAGATTTTAACTTACTGTCTTGCACTTGAGTCACATCCCCAGCCCTTTTTGCTTTAGTTACTTTGGTTTGTTGAGGTTGCTTATTTTCTCTAGGGATGGCCTCAAACCATATTTTTCATGATTTGTCTCCTGAGTAGTTGGGATTATAGGCTTCCACTATCACACCCTGACCCTAGATGTGTTATTTCCAACAATCCTCTTAATCAACCCAGTGCAACTACTGGATCCCATTCATCTAATGCTTATCCGCCTCCATATCACAGGAAAAGAAAACATAGTATCATAAAGAAAAGAATAGACGGTTGCCTTTGACCATTCCTAGATGTATGACACTGGAACTCAAACAACCTCTCTGATCCTCAGTTTCTCATCTACATGATAGGGATATTAATAACTATGTTGCAGAGTTGTCTGTCATGATATTAGAGTCACCATTGCCTTACATACTGAACTCTTCCATAATTGCAATGTTCATTAGAACGTATCTCCTGGGTATCCTATTTGTGTCAGGGCTGTTCAGAGAAAAGCAAAATTCTAAGAGTTTACAAAAGCTGAATTAATCACTTTGGCACAGAAAAATTCTGTTCCTTAATTAGATCTTCTCTTGCAACTTACGTTTTCTTTTTCATGTTTTTGTCTCTTGTTAAAATTTTAGTTGGATGTAATGGCAAAGGTTCTTCTTTTGTGTCATTTTCTTTGTGTTCATCTACCAAGCTCCTGAGGATCTTGAATTTAATACACTATTTCCTGGATTGCACTCTTCTTTCTAATAGGAGTAACACACATACACACACACACACACACACACACACACACACACACACACACACACACACACACACGAGGACTGTTCTGAAGGTACAGGTAAGAAGTACCCTTCCAATACTCAATATTCCTGCAGTACAAAAACAAGCAGGGCAGGAATATAGCTCAGTCGTAGAGTGTACATGAGGCCATAGGTTCAATACACAGCAGAGAGGAAGCGGGAGAACCAGGAGGAGGAAGAGGAGGAGTAGGAAGAAGAGGTGGAAGAGGAGGTGGAAGAGGAGGAGGAGGAAAGACAAGGTCAGGAGAAAATGAAGGGGAAAAAGGAAGGAAGGAGGGAGGGAAGAATGTAGGAGAGAGGGAAAGGGAAGGAAGTAGGAAGGGAGGGAAGGAAGGAAAGAAAGAAGGAAGGAAGGAAGGAAGGAAGGAGGGAGGGAGGAGGGAAGGAGGGAGGGAAAGAAGGCAGGAAGGGAGAACATAGAAAATGACCATATGCAGAGATTTATAGAAATTTTACATTCACAAAGTATAATTAAATGAGTATATACAAAGATGTTTCTAGAATGAGGTTTGGAAATTCTTATTGTAACAGCAAAAGAAAAGAAAGTAGATGTAAAATCAAAAACATAAATATCCAATTGAAAGGAATTATTAAATATGTGACACAAAATGGAGTGTCATATAGACATGTAAGTTGTGCTTTAGAAAACCTTTGGTGTTTTTTTTTATTGTAAAGATGCTGTACAGAGGGGTTATGGTTACATGAATAAGGTAATGAGTACATTTCTTGTGGAGCGTTGTTAGCCCCTCCTTTGTTTTCCTTCTATTATCCCTTCTCTCACATACCTCTCCACTCCTCCCCGACCCTCCGAAGTTGTAAAGTTTATTTCCAACAGAGTGTTTGTGGGTATCATTGTTGTAATAGGTCATTATTACAGCATTTTGTTATTCCCCTTCCCCTCCACAAATTAGAGAAATGTATATGCAAGATGTTGGGTACCAATATCAAATACAGCGACAACAGGGGATATACCACAGGGGGAAGAACATACAAAAGAAACAAAAGAAAATCATATAGTACATTAAAAACAACAACAACAAAGGTTTTTAATGTTATCATAACTGAAGTTGAAGAAACTAGTTTCTGGTCTAGCATGTACTGGGAGCTAGAAGTCATCATTCCATTTAACCACAAGAAGAAAGCTGAGGATACAAAATAGTCAGTAATTCTTCATAGATCTGGCAAAAACGTGTTATATGTCAAACTGTCTACCCCCCAAATAGGGACACATAGAGATAATCATAAATCCCCAAGCACAAACTTGCAAGGAGAAACTTCCATTCAAACACATGCTAGGAAAAGAAACTGAGGAATGAGTGTGTAGCATTCTGAGATGCAAATCCCTAGTGTCTTCCAGTCATAAATAAACTGCTCCCTAAAGGCTTTTTGAGTTGTACCTGCAGGAATTCTACCAAGTGAATATTGGAGAAAATTCCTTCCTGTTTCTGACAGGCAGAAGGAAAAGAAGCTATTTAGAAATGTACCAGGCATGTGTTCATCATAACGGGGTCAGCCCGTTAGAGAAACTCCTTTGCCAGAACCCAACCTGCTAAAATTTTAAGGGGGCTTAGCCATTCTTAACTGGGGATATTCAACCACAAACAGCTCCACATCCCAGAGGGGGAAGGGAAATTACACAAGTCCAGTGCCCTCTAGCTGTGTTGTGCTAGTCCTTCCTGTAAATAAGGGAAGGAAAAAGGACTGGGGATTTCACCCCAGGGCTGAGACCAGATCTAAGGACTGTCACACAAATCAGTTACTCCCACTCCTTATGACTGCATTACTGACTCATTTGCTCCAGTTTTTTCCACACTTTGGGATATCATATCCATCGTTGAACAAGGAAAACTGCAAAGCAAATAAACAGTGTGAAGCGAATGAACAGGTAGCACAGTAACAGCCAGATATGGCAAGGAGCCTTATCTGTAGACAAGTGTACATAAAAATAGCATCTGATTGAGATGCTAAAAGAAAACAACTAAATGCCTATAATACTGACCAGAAAAAATTAATCTCTGGGCTGGGAAGGTGGCTCAGTGGTAGAGCACTTGCCTTGCATGCATGAGGCCCTGGGTTCAATTCCTCAGCACCACATAAGCAGAAAAAAAAGTGGGAAGTGGTGCTGTGGCTCAAGAGGTAGAGCGCTAGCCTTGGGCTGAAGAGCTGAGGGACAGCACCCAGGCCCAGAGTTCAGGCCCACGACCGGATCCAAAAAAAAAAAAATTAATCTCCAAATCAACTGCTGGTAGGCTTACTTGTATAATCTTAGCTACTCAAAAGGCTAAGACCTGGAAGACTGTGGGTCTAAAGTAGTCCAGGTAAAAAAATGTTTGTAAGGCTCACATGCCTAAAATAACCATCTACAGATGTGGAGCACCAGCTATGAGCAACCAAAATAAGTGTGAAGCCCTGTGCTCAAACATCAGTACTAAAATAAGTCATCATCATCATCATTGTCATCATCATCATTGTCATCATCATCTTCAAAAATGAAGGAGATATAATAGACTCAGAAAAAAAGGAAGACATTTTCATAAAGACCAACTTTTCATGAGATGATAAAAGAAGTACTCCATGGGTTTAGTGTTACAGTAATTGCTTAGTCTGCAAGAAGCCCTGGGTGTGACCTTCTTTCAGCACTGAATGAATGAATGAATGAATAAATTCCTTGAAAAAAATCATAAAGAGAATAAAACTGACATAGGTCAGAAACTCAGATTTATGTGAAGAAAGAGTTTCAGAGGATTAACAAGCACAGGTAAAATAAATGTATTTTTATTCTTAGTAACTCTAGCACAAAACTATTTTTCCAATTATAATAACAACGTATTTGATTATGTATGAACAGAACATATGTATGTATGGTTGAACATAACTGAAATGAAATGAGATGTGTAAGTACTATATTTAAAATATAGAGAAAATGGATTCATACACAAGGCTAAATTAAGAATACAGAAGGCACAAAATGCAGAAGATAAAAATAAAAACATATCTCTAGTAAATTTGTTAACTATCCATCCTACTGTATTAGTAGTTATTTTGGTGACCAGACCACTTAAAAGAGATCATCAAAACAAACCCCCTAAAAACTGTTGAATAATAGGGGATAGGGTAAGGAAGAGTAAGGGAAAGGGTCAATGTGATTATTGTGTATGTATGTGTGGAAATACCACGTTAAAACCCCATTCAACAATTAAGATACACTTAAAATGAGTGACAAGAATGTAAAGAAAGAGGGCTGAGAGAATGGGAAGGGTGAATGTGGTCTCAATATTTTTTGTACATGTGTAAAAATGGAACAATTTCATTTTCTGTTTGGTTTGGGAGACAAGGAGGGGCTGAAGAAGAGAGACAGGAGTGAGTGAGTTTGATAAAGTTACATTGTATGCATATATGGACATTTCAAAATGAAATCCTCTTGCAAAACTAACTGATGCCAATAAAGATGTGAAAAAAGAGACTGTCATTGGAAGAAAAAGGTTTTATCCAACTATAGACTGCCTACCCCCAAAATCATTTAAACATAAGGCCACATATGGATTGAATAAAAAGGACTTCAGAAAGACATACTAAGATAATACTAATCAAAGCAAGCACACAAAGCGATATTCATTTCAGATAGGGCAGACCTTAGAGCATGGAAAGTTAACTAAGATAAAGACAGCTCTCCATACCAATAAAATAAATCAATTCTCAATGTGCAATCAAAAATACACGAATCAAAATACACGAGGCCAAAGCTGACAGAATAGCAAGAAGTATATGAGTTCACTATTGTTCACTACTGTAGATACAGTCATTTAGTACCTGGCAAGCCAATTATTGATAAGGACATGCTTGAACCAAACAGCCTTACCAATTGTTGAGACATGATGGAAACCTATAGATTATCCCATCTATCAACAAGGATTTTATATTCCTCTGAAACTCATGTGGAACACTTGCCATATTGTCCACAGACCAATTTCTGACTTTGAGGGCAGTAAAAGTGTTCTGTAAGATACTACAATGGTAGATAAAATGTCATGGTATGTTTGCTTAAATCCATAGAACTCACAACACCAAAACTGAATGCTACTGTGAGCTCTGGACTTTGATAACTAGGAGTTTTAACTCTCCGGTGAGATGTGTTGCTAGGGAAGCTGATTGGTGTAATGGGACCACACTTAACTTTGCCATAACCAAAAGCTACTCCAAAAATTGCTTGTTTGGTATATTTGCTTTAATGTGATGTGTTGGTATCTTCATGCAGCTATAACATATACTATAAACTGGATCTTATAAACAGTGGAACTTCATTTCTTACAATTCCTAGAAGTCTATCACCAAAGCAGATTTAGTGTCTCAAAGGCCTACAATATGATGCCTTCTCTTGTGGACAGGATATTCTTTCCTTTTTCTATTTCTTTATTTTCCTTCCTTCTTTTTTTTCAGTTCTGTGGTTTGAACTCTTGATTGTTAAGCAGATATTCTACTCCTTGAACTACATCCTCAACACTTTTGGTTTTAGTTATCTTAGCAGGTACAGTCCTAAATATTTTGCCCAGTACCAGGCTGGACTTCCTATCTATGCCGCCTGGTAAGGGAGGTTTCTCTGGAAATTTGTAAGAAAAGACAGGTTTGGGGGGGGGTTGTAATGTTCATCTGATATATGATTGGTTCTTTTTTTTTTTAAGGCAGGGTCTCATTATGATGTTTAGACTGATCCCATAATGCTTAGCTTTGCATAGTTCATCTTTGATTTTTCCAACATTTGGTTTGTTTGTACACCTGCAAATCTGGGATTTACTCATTTGTTTTCAAATAAATGAATGAAGAGTAAATATCAGTTGTTAAAGGGACATTTGGAGACTCCTCAATACTAAGGTGCTTTTGTTTGTCACACCCATTGGCCCAACCCACAGGTATATTCATAAAGAGTGAACATAGAACACTAACCAGTCCCTCAGCTACATCCTCACCACAGGATTCTACAGCCTCAGCTTTTCTCTTAGGGACTCTTCAATAAAATGGCGTATAACATGAAAGAACAAACTGACAGTGAACCTGTGAAATACTGTATTAGGACTACTGACTGTTACATGTCTTTGGTGTAGAGAACAAAGATATCCCAAAAGAACAGGGTGATTTGGTGAGAAAGAGAGAAAGAACAGGAGGAGGAAAAGGAAGAGAAGGAAGAAGAGGAATGTGCAAGTCAGACAGAAGGGAATTAAAGTCTCCAGGCTGTATTGCAGGTTAAAGATTGGGCATGAACATTCAGACAGCTAACGTTATCCAAGGTTATTGGTGGGTTTTTTTTTCTGACTATTCTCATTGTTTTTTGAAGAACTTAAACTGTCTTTGAAGTGCCATCTGATTCGTGTCCAGAGTAAAGATATGTTTTAACATTACATTTCCCTTTTAGCTTAAAATTATACATTTATATACCTAAATAGACTCTCAATTTTCCAGAAAATGGAGAACACAAATCATCTTCTCCTCTACCAGAGTCTCCATTCCTGGTAAGCCTTACCCTCAAGTCTCCCAAGAACACTGCTCTAGGGATAGATAATGCCCAATAGAAATGAATCACAGAGAGAATCACTATGTAAGTACTTGACAGAAATGATCACTGACAGCACTCTGGCTGCCTTAAACATTACAAGAGTCATCAGCAGAACCCAGTCTCCAGGGGCCATTATTCCGAGGGAACTCTGCCAATCACAACATTACTTAGAAGGTCCATTTTTTTGTGTGTGTTCCTCAAAAGCCATCTGTCAAACTCCATCAAAGTTTAAAAGGTTTCAAACACTCCATAGTATAGAAACATACTCCTGGAGTCAATGTTAGCCTATGAATCAGATAAACAGGACCCTTTGCCGTGTGCTAACACATAGACTCCTTTGTCAGGGTAACCTTGATGAATTTATTACACTGCAGGGTATGGATGGATCTGAACAGGAAGAGCAGGGCCTTTACAACCTACAATTCTGCTTCCAGCAGTCTTCCACTGAGCAGGGTAAGAAGAACACTGTTCAGGATTATTTTGAAAACTTTTAACCTAAGATGTAAGAGACAACAAATGACCACAAGATAATAGTCACACATCTTATTTGGTTCAAATCCTCCCCCTCTATACCCATAGCCCAGGTTGGCTTCACAGAAATATCTTGCATAAAAGTGTTCCACCTAGGAGCAGGGACTACAAAAACCTGACACGGCTGATGCAACCATCAATAAACACATGTGATCATAACATTAGTACTTTGTTTTCACTGGATGACAAATGCTCTGCAGTCTCATTAACTTTTGACAGATTACATGTCCAAATTCTCCTCTTGCTAGTAAATTTCTGTTGCTAGGATAATTATGCAAATCATATAAATACATGCAAAGTATCTTGAGAAGTGCTGCCCATGCTTTTTACTTAGAATTGCTTTCTCTACACTACAGTCTCAACTATTGCCAGTAATATTTGTGAGGGCCAACTGTGGGGCACTTTGGCAATATGAAACCTATTATGATTGATATCTCAAACCTGGAAATGGGTTCTCAAAGTATAACTGACATTTGGGGTGTGTGTGTGTGTGTGTGTGTGTGTGTGTGTGTGTGTGTGTGTGTGTGTGTGTGTGTGTGTGTGTGTGTGTGTGTGTGTGTGTATGTCCTGTACCAAGGGTGTGTGTGTGTGTGTGTGTGTGTGTGTGTGTGTGTGTGTGTGTGTGTATGTCCTGTACCAAGGGTGTGTGTGTGTGTGTGTGTGTGTGTGTGTGTGTGTGTGTGTGTGTGTGTGTGTGTCCTGTACCAAGGCTTGAATTCTGAGTCTTTCAGTTTTTCTATCCATGGCTGGTGCTCTACCACTTGAGCCATGCCTCCAGTTCTGGCTTTTTGCTAGCTAATTATACATAATTAAGATAAGATTTGTCTGCTCTGTCTGGCTCTAAACCTCAATACTCAGATATCAGCTTCTTGACTATGGAGGATTATAGATGTGAGCCACCAGTACCCAGCTTTGATTTTCTTACATTTTTATTCCACCGCTCAGTTCTCAGTTTTGTGGTTTATCATCTCCATAATTTTTTAACTATACTCATTACCTTACAATGAGAGTTATAATTAGGTAAGCCAGAAACAAGGGATATTTTCATTTTATCAAGACATTAAAAGAAACAGCCGGGCGCTGGTGCCTCATGTCTCTAATCCTAGCTACTCAAAAGGCTGAGCTGTAAGGATCGAGGTTCAAAGCCAGTCTGGGCAGGAAAGTCTGTGAGACTCTTATCTCCAATTAAGCACCAAAAAAATGGAAGTGGCACTGTGGCTCAAGTGGTAGAGCACTTGCCTTGACCTGAAGAGCTCAGGGACAGTGCCCAGGCCTGAGTTCAAGACCCATGACCAAAAAAAATAAGAAAAAAAAAAGGCACTCTGGCTTCTGACTAATGACTAACTAGGAAGAAAGTATTTTTTTCAGCAACTGTTCTCATAGGCAGAGCCATTGGTCTCAAAGCTTTCCTGAGTCACAGGCTGATGGCAAGATGGCAGATGATCTTCAGAGGTGATGAAGGAACTCTTGTTCTTGCTCTTCATTATGTCAACATGTCTAGAGCTGACATGATGATTAAGCTGTATGACTCCCTATTTGCAAAGAGCATTGGCTCTGCAATTAGAAAAAAAATCAGAGTTTTATCTTCAGCTCCCCTCACTATCTATGAAATTTGGGAATAAATATTTCATCTCTGAGTTTCAGTTTTCTTTTCTGAATAATCTTTTTTTGGGGGAAATATATACAGGTATGTGTATATATATATATATATATATATATATATATCATAAATACACAATGTCAAAGTATATATCTGTGATTGGCACATAGAAAGGCTTCACAGTGATACCTACCACCAGAGTGAGCAGATGAGAGTGTTCAGGGTAGTGTAATATCTGAGGATAGATGCAAGTGTGTGTCATCAAATAAAGGTCCAAAAGTATTATGAGAGAAAATAATCATGAGCTAAGCCAGTGACAAATATAGATGAAAACAAGTTAAATCCTACAATTAAGTTACTCTTCGTTTTGACTTTGTCCTAAATGACAAAATCAGCATAGAATGGTCCATCGTAGTTTGAATGCAGGGAGATTACCATGGAGACAGTAGTAAGACCCAAATACTTATTTATTAGGTATAATCTTGTATTGTGCAAGCATATGTTGTGCTAAATCCAGAAAATTAAGGCGCTTAAAGTACTTTGTTGTGGCCATATTCCATCTGGAGTGTCATGCTTAGTTCTAGGCACTGTATTCAGAAGAATATTTGCAAAACATAATATAACTTGGAAAGGAAATCAGAGTGGTGAAATGTTTATAGGAGAGAGAGAATTGAGGAGGCTAAGAATAACCAAGGGATACTTAGAATTCAATAAATGCCCTCAAACACATAAAGAACAATAAATTTATAGAGTAATAGTTACAATTAATACACACTGAGTACCTAGGTACAAAGTAGTCTCTGCTATCCTTAATCTACAGATGAGAAACAGAGGCCCATGGAGTCTAAGTTACATATTTAAGTTACACAGGCAATAAGGACTAGGCCATCTCTCTCCCCAGTACTCCATTTCTAGATCTGGATGGGATATTAGGGCTCTCTGTTAATTATTTCTACCCTTATAGGAGGATCGTGGTAAGTTAGGTCCCCAATTTTTTCTTGTTTTTTTTTTGGGGGGGGGGGGCAGGGGGCAGACCTAGGGCTTGAACTTAGGAGCTGGGTGCTGTCCCTGAGTTATTTTACTCAAGGCTAGTGCTCTACCATTTAAGCCACAGCTCCACTTCTGGCTTTAGGGCGGTTCATTGGAGATAAGAGTCTCCTGGACTTTCCTACTGCGGCTGGTTTTGAACCAGGATCCTCAGATCTCAGCCATTCTGAGTATATAGGATTACAGGCATGAGATACTGGTGTCCAGCTTTTCTCCAATCTTTTTGTTGTTGTTGCTTTGTTTTCGTCAGTCGTAGAGCTTGAACTCTGGGCCTGGGCACTGTCCCTCAGCTCTTCAGCTCAAACCTAGTGCTCTACCACTGGAGCCACAGTACCACTTTCCAGTTTTCTGGTGGTTTATTGGAGATAAGAGTTTCATGGAGTTTTCCTGCCCAGGCTGGCTTTGAACTGCAATCCTCAGATTTCAGCCTCCTGAGTAGCTAGGATTACAGGTGTGAACCACTGGTACCCAGCCTTTAGTTGAGTGTGGGCACAGGATTTGCTTTGTCCAAAAAAAAAAGTGAGCTGACATCATACATTCATTAGGGCAGTAAGAGTTTGTAACTTGCCACGTGCTCAGGTTGTCCCACTCAGATATGTAGAGATGAGGCCTCCACCAATTTTGGATGAGGAGAGCTTCCCTGAAGACCCATGCTGGATAGATAAGTAGCAGAAGCAAGACACCATCATTGTCTCACTAAGCCACACAGGTTTGAGAGTTACTGTGGCATTACCAAACTTCTCAGACAGACATTGGGGAGGAGGGGGGAGGCAGTGGGGACGTACTTCAAATCTTTAAAGAATCTCCAAATAAGGAAAATCTTCCATTTTGAGTTCAAAGCTATGCATAATTTGTAGAAGCCATAGGTAGAAAGATTTGGTCTTATTTTCTCTGTTAAAAGAGGTTTTTCAAAAGTTGCTTCACCACAATGGCAGAGGCCAAGTGATCCACACGGGAAAGTGAGCGGCTTCACTAAGGAAGTTTAAGCAAACATTTACTGAGAATCCTCCATGTGCCAGGCATTCTAGGCACAAAGACAAATCCAAACACACAGTCCTTGTGCTTAAGGAAATAATATCAAGTGCAGAACTAGATAAAGTCTATGTTTTCCAGTCAAATGACAGATAATGACATAGGCTGGATGAGGAAGACAGCAAGCCTGAACTTACAAATAACCACATGGCACTAGAAACCCTGCAGATGCTTAGGTCGTATTATTATTTTTCAATTAG
Organism: Dipodomys spectabilis; assembly: GCF_019054845.1. Taxonomy (NCBI): domain Eukaryota; kingdom Metazoa; phylum Chordata; class Mammalia; order Rodentia; family Heteromyidae; genus Dipodomys; species Dipodomys spectabilis. The sequence goes on from NW_024870824.1 coordinate 14,371,321, forward strand.
GAGCCAAAAGTATAGGGCTTGCAAGGGGAGGGAAATGGGAGAATTGCTGGGTTGAAAAGGAAGAACATTTTCCCTTTCTCTAGTTACCGTTGTTTTCTCTTGCAAACCAGGCTTATTATCTGGCTTACATCAGGGGTGTCCCAGAGAAGGGAATAGTCTGACTCACGGCAATTGTTTCTGACCTTTTCCATGGCTTCTGCCACTCCTCCCAGCCAGGAAGGGAGCCTTTCAGTACAGATCAAGTCAGACTTGAAGAGAGGCAATTACCTCTCTATATAGGGCTATTCTTCAGTTCAGAAACCAGCCACAGCTTTTCCAAAATATGAGGTGTTTCTTTTTTTTTCCTAAAGGGTGTGTCAGTAGTGCTTCGAGGATTTCCATAATCAAAAAGGGATGTGAAAAATTCTCAAATAAATGATTGACCCCAAAGAATGCTCTACCACTGTGTCATAGATAGCACCTTACAGCAACCTTAACTCCACCACCTCCTCTCCCGGGTGGAATCAGTAGTTACAAAGTTTGTTCTGTTAAACTTTTGAAAATTAAACAGAGGAGATACAGGCTGTGCTTCTATTGGCTGGCTGCATTTCAATGGAAAACTACGATCAGGATAAGCATGAACTGTAATCGTTCTGAGGCAGGCATTTCCATTTCAGGATATTATTCATGATGGTATTAGTGTGGAATAATATATGCTGATGGATTCTGCAGCCATTACCTAGATGAGGGAGACAGAGGGCATCTGATGTTTACTATGCCCCAGCTCAAAACCATCAGCTCTAACTTTGAGTCCCCCAGGCCTGCCCAGCTCTTGAATTTTCAGAACTATGACTCTGCTTTTTTTTTTCCTCCTTCTTCTTCTTCTATGAAACAAACACTTAAATCATCAGGATAAGCTGGATTTCCGTGCTATCCCTTCAGAATTACTCTACAAGACACACAGAGGGGGAAAAAAAAAAAACTGGTTTTGACACATGTAAGCACAGCAGGGCATTTGCAGCTCGTGCTAGCTTAATATGCACCCTTAATACCCTCGTCTATTTTCAAAAAATATGACTTTTTTTTTTAGTAGAGACAGCTGGATCCCTGTGATACCCGGTCTTGTGCCAAATTATGTCCACAAATATACTCTCTCTCTCTTTCTCTCTCTCTCTCTCCACACACACACACACACACACACAGATGTGAAGTGAATGCCTTGCTAGGGGACAGGAGCAAGGCAGAGAGAGATTCGGGTGTTTAGGCTAGTGGATCCACACCCAAAAAAGTTTCAGGGACAGAATGATAGGAGAAACGGCCCATGAAGAGGAACTCATTTTCCCAGCATCAGTTTACCCTCTGCCCCGGTGACCTTGGGGCAGGGGTGGCGGGGTGGGAGGGGGGCGGGGGACAGGATAGTGTGTTGTTGGTTACTTGGTGGGAGAGAAAGTCTGGAAACCGCTAAGCCCTTCCCGAGCTGACTGGGCAGACACACCCACCCAGAACGAACAGCCCAGGGGTGCGGGGCAAGGGGGCAGGGGTTCGGATGCAGCGAGGGGCAGGGGCGTCTGGGACCCTCGCAGTGCCACAGGGAGACGCTGCGGGGTCCATGGACGGCGCTTCTTTTCTTTCTTTTCTTTTTTTTTTCCTCCCTCCCTTCCCCTCCCCCCACGCTCCTCTTTGCAAAGTGAGCTCCAGAAAGTTGTCCAGGGCCTGGGCGGGCCAAGCTGAAGGGGGGGGGGGGGCGAGAAAGAGAGGGCGGAGAAGGCACCCCAGTCCCAGAGCACCTTACCTGGTCCTTGGGACCCAGGTTCTGCAACACTTCCTTGCCGGTAGCAGTCCGGATCTCCACCCCGGCGGGCGCGGGCGGCGCGGGCGCGGGCTCCCGGCTCTCCTCTCGGCCTTGGCCCCTGCGCGCCACGGTCTCCGCTTCGTCCCCGGCCCGGCTGCCCGCGCCGCGGCCCTGGCTGCTCCGCGGCGTCTTGGCGCCCCGCTGCCCCACGCTCAGGGCATCGAAATCCAGCGTCTTGCTCTCGAAGGCGCCCTCCACGCTGCAGAACATGCCGCCGTACTTCTGCCGCGGGACCTGGTCGGTGGTGCCCGGCCTGGCCAGGTACACGGGCAGGTCTTCCTCGTGGGAGCTGTCCCAGCCCCTGCGCCCCGTGGCCATGGTGCCGGCGCCGCGGAGCCCCGCGGATTTCCTTCCCCGGAGTCGCGGAGGGCAGCGCCGCCGGCCGCGTGCGCCGAGCCACAGTGACTGGGGGCGGGAGGAGGCGCCTGAGCCCTGGCGCGCCAGAGGCGGCAGTGCTGCTCCGACTCCTGCCCGGCCCCCTGCCCAGCCGCCAGCCAGCGCGCCCGGAGCGCGTCCCCGGACGCTGGGCTGCACCCCCTGGCTCCTCGCGGGACCTCTTGCCCACCAACCGGGAGGAACCCCCACCTCCCAGCCCCCCTCCCCCAGCCCCGAGTGGCCTCAAGGCTGATGCAGCGCGGGTGCTCGTGGCAACCCCAAAGCCAGAGTTTAGGGCTGGCGCGCACGCGGGTTCCCTCACTCCCAAGCCGCTCAGGTGTCTTAGAAAAGCTCGCCTTCAGGACCTTGACTTCCTGGGTGCTCGCACCCTGCGTGGCTCGCGTCCACATCCCAGCTTGAGTCACACACACACACACACACACACACACACACACAAGTCCTGTTGACCCTGGTTGGCACATAAAGCAACTTGTTCACAGCCAGAAAAACTCTCGCCGTGCACTCACAATCCTTCCCAAAAAAGCCAGATTGCCCCTTCGGATCTATGAATTGTCTCTCAATGACACCCACTTCCAGAATCTGCCCCACAAATCTGCACTTGTGAAGTGGGTCACACATGCACAGAGAGAAGGGGCTGGGGGGGGGGGAGAACCCCCTGACTTCACCAACAATCACAGAACCAATTCTTACCTCTCATACACCATCCTAGACCTTGCTTTTTACCTACATTAGCCCTCCACCACCACATTTAATTATAGGAGATCACAGACAAACTTCTCTCTAGCATCTGCCTTGCAAAATGCTCTAAAGTAAGGCCCTGTCAGTCATATAGCAAACCAAAGTCTTAGACCTCACATATTGACTGAAGCCCAGATTGATCTCCCTCAAACCTCTATGTAAGACTAGATTTACCTTAAAAATACATAACCAAAGGCTTTGCCTTCTACGTCACCCCATATACACAGAAACTTTTCTTAGGTGTGTATAGGCTCTCATAACCTTTACACACACACACACACACACACACACACACACACACGAGTCTAGATGTTGCCACATAAACACAGAATGGTGAACTGCAATGCTTTCCTGATATCTGTGCATACAATCTAACCACAGAACTGACAATGCCTGGATTTATCTGGGTCTCACCCAAAAGTGTATTCACTGATTCAGTCAACCAATAAGCATCAAGTGACTACTACCCTCTCCAGAAAATACTGAAACAGAACAGAGAGAGCCAATCCTCATCAGAAGTATAGTCTAAAGTCATTCTTCTAGGCACATTCAATCATTGCTCTCAACAAAACCAAAGTGTTAAACAGAAGATTGGCAGCTCACGCCTGTAATCCTAGCTACTCAGGAGGCTGAGATCTGAGGATCACTGTTTGAAGCTAGCCATGGATGATAAGTCAAGGAGATGCTCCTGTCCAGTTAACTGGTAAAAAGTCAGTAGGGGAGGTGTGTCTCAGGTGGTAGACAGTCAGCTTTGAGAGGAAAAAGCCAAGCAAAAGTGCAAAGCCATGGTTCAAGCACTAGCACTGGTACAAAACAAGCAAGTAAAACCCCAAACATTTTCTTTTCTGTCACTAAGCCCCACAAGAGCACATCTCTGGCCTGTTTAGTTCACCTTTGTATATGATGTGTGTAGAACACCTACAGATACAGATTGGCACTCTGTCCATCTTAATAACAGTGAGAACCCAGGAAGCTATTGCTCTTTGCTATATATATATGTATATATATATATATATATACATATATATGTATATATATATATATATATAAATGGATTCATTGTTCATAAGCATGTGGGGAGTGTCTCTGAGCACACAAGCACAGTCTTGGAAGGCATCTGCACTGGATTTGTTGAACTGAAACTCAGAACTCCAGTTTTGGGGGTGATACATTATGGAGGACTGGGACACTAAGGAATCTCAGAGTGTCAGACTCAGGACTGCCACAAAGTTATATGGAGCAGAAGTTGACCTAGACTCAGAACAAAGAAAAGTGTCTTGATACAAGTTGCCTCTGGTGGAGACAGGCACTCACTAAACTGCCTATGGTCTATCATAATTGTGTATTTCTTAAACTGACTTCCTTTTGAGGTAGTTGGGGTGTGTGTGTGTGTGTGTGTGTGTGTGTGTGTGTGTGTGTATAAATACTAGGGTTTAACTAAGGGTCTGGATGCTGTCCTTTAGCTTTTCAGTCAAGGTTGGAACTGTACTATCTGAGCCATATCTCCAACTACTGGCTCCTTGAGAATTAATTGGAAATAAGAGTCTCACAAACTTTCCTGCCCAGTCTAGCTTCAAACTGTAACTCTCAGATATTAACTCCTTAGTAGTTAGGATTACACTTATGAACTACCTGTCCCCAGCAGCTGATTAGTAGTAGACTCTGAATTTCATGTGAGGAATTCATCATATAGTTCAATTTGCTCTGTCTTTGCTAGGTAGCTTGTTTTCTTTCACTTTTTCTATTGATAATGATTTCTTCAGTCTTTCATTCATTTGCAGGCTCTATAAAGAGAAACCCTTGCTTTATACCTACACTGTGGCAGGTCCCCATGACTGTGGAATAAAATGACTGGGCAGGGCACTGGTGGCTCATGCTTGTAATTCTAGCTACTAAGGAGGCTGAGATCTGAGGACTGCAGTTTGAAATAGACCAGGCAAGAAAGTCTGTGACACTCTTATCTCCAATTAACTACCAGAAAGATAGAAATTGATCCATGGCTCAAGTGGTAGAGTGCTATCTTTGAGCAAAAAAGCTCAGAGACAGTGCCCAGGCCCTGTGTTCAAACCCAAGGACAGGCATGAACACACACACACACACACACACACACACACACACACACACACTACAGATAGTCACAGAGAAACAAAGAGCTATGATGAAAATAAGACAATGAGCTAACCTATATATATTAAGAATTTGTAAGTACCAAAATTTGTATGTTCTTGTTCTTTACTAAGGACTTCCCATGTAGTATTTTTACTACTTTCAGTAATTCTGCAGGTTGGATATTACAAATTTTGTATACATAAGGAAGTAGTTTGAATGTTTAACTTTTGACAGTCATAAGTAAAGTAAGACATGCACAGAGTGTAAGTTTTCCTTTGAGAAAAATCACACTCAGAATGTGGATACATGCTTGCAAGTGCTCAGGTGTGCTGGTGCACACACTTACTACCATGTTTTGTGGCTGTAGGTGAGCTCTGCTATCATGGCTGTATTACATCTCTACTGAATCTAATACCACACTTAATTAAGAAAGCAAGGCAGGGGCTGGGAATCAATTGTTCACACCTGTAATCCTAGCTACTCAGGAAGCTAAGAGCTTAGGCAATGGTTCAAAGCCATCCCAGGTTAGGAAGTCCTTGAGAATCTTATCTTCAATTAACCAGCAAACTGAAAATCAGAAGTGGAGCCATATATGGCTCAAGTGGCAGAGCATTAGCCTTGAGCACAAAAATCTCAGGACAGTGCCCAAGCCCTGAGTTCAAGTGCAATACTGATATACACACAAAAAGAAAGTAATGAATATATATACATATACATATGTAATATACATAACAAAAACATATATACATATATGATTGAAATGAGAATACTATTCTGAACCCAATTCTTCAACTGTTGCCTTAGAGAAATGACTTGTTTCATGTATTTGTGGCTTTTCCCTTCAAGTCTGCCTTACCCTCATAAACAGGTTTAAGGACTTGATTGTGTGAGGAAGACGCAATAATGAGCATTTCATACACAACATCTAATCATCCTAAGGACCTTTTAAGTCTATTGTGATTATTGCTCTCCCTTTTACCAGCGAAGACAAAGACACCTGGAGATGTTAAGTTCCTTGCCCACCATACTGTGACTAGTACCTCCAACTGGAATTAAAACATGTCACAGGAAGTCAGCATAGCTATTAACCTTGAATATTGAGTCTTGGGGAGAAAAGTCAGGCAACACATGCACACACGCATACACGCACACACACACACACACACACACACACTGGCAAAAGCGATGGGATAATTTGTTAGGAATCAGATATGGAAGAGAAAGAACATCATTTCCCAGAACTTCACTTCATTTTTAGACACCTTTAGGGTACATATAAAAGCACTATTGTTCTAAGAATGGAGTCTCCCATCGGGACCATGGTTCTAGGCCTCCTTCATCACAACAAAAGGATAGAGACAGGTTCAGTTAAAGACAGGAAAGCAGTTACATGAAGAGATGACTCCATGAGCTGACCTGGAAGGCTGAAACAGAACACAACTAGGCTGGATGTCATTGTGCGGAGTTTGTGTGCTGCCTTTTTCGCTTTGAGCAGGTTCATTGATAGGTGGAACTCATGCAACAGATGTGCATCTGTGCATGCCCTGGTTTGTTGGAGTTGACTGAATTGCCTGTGTATATGCTTTTAATGGAGATTGGGTAGTCCTGAACCAAGGTCTTGGGCATGGTTGGGCCAAAAAGTCATTTTAGAGACATTGTCTTCTTCCCTGATTCATATGCACTGTGTGAGGGCTCTGCTTTGACAGATATTCTCAAGTACTGGGACTTGGGGTTAGTTTGTCAAGTCCCTGGAAATGTATCAGCATCTTTATTGTTTTGGGGCCTTGGTATGTTTCTTACAGAGGCCAGATTTGTGGGAAGATCTATGGACCACCTGGGCCCTAGACACCATCTACCCATTGCCCTGGCAACCAGAGGCCCTGGGCTGACTGCTTCACTTTAACTTGCTAATGTAGATCCTGTACATTCTCTTTCCCTCCCTCCCTCATTCCCTCCCTCCCTCCCTCCTTCCCTCCCTCTTTCTGTCTCTCCCTGTCTTTGTCTGTCTGTCTGTCTGTCTGTCTGTCTGTCTCTCTCTCTCTCTCTTACTCAATAGTACTGAGGTTTGAACACAGGGCTTTGCTGGGCTAGTGCTCTACTACTTGGGGCACATTCTAGCCTTGATTTTTGCTGATTATTTTTGAGATAGAGTCCTGTCAACTTTTCTGCCCTAGATAGCCTTAAACTATGATCCTTTCATTTCCTACTTCACATATAGCTAGGGTTATAAATATGAGCCTCAAGCATTCAGATAGAGCTGGTTCTCCTAAAAATACTCTGTGAAAGGGCTAGCCCTATAATAAGGATGACAAACAATGACTGGAAAGTTAAAAGTAAGGTTAATTAGTCAATGATCTAACTTTAAGTGCTTCAGTTAACTGCAATGAAGACAAAATCATATGTAACATATCTCACAGCATATGCCTATGAACCGTATAGCCCAATCACATGGTAATTCTTTCTTTCCTTTTTTTCTTTTTTAGAATCTCCACGTGGATTTCCATAGTGGCTGAAGTCATTACATTTATTTTATTTGTTTTTGTTTTATAATTTTGTCAGTCATGGGGATTGAACTCTGGGCCTGGGCGCTATCCCTCAGCTCTTCAGCTCAAGGCTAGCAGTCTCCCACTTGAGTCACAGCACCACTTCCAATTTTCTGGTGGTTTATTGGAGATAAGAGTTTCACAAACGTTCTTGCCTGGGCTGGCTTTGAACCTCCATCCTCAGATCTCAGCTTCCTGAGTAGCTAGGGTTACAGGCGTGAGTCACTGGCACCAGGCAAGTAATTACATTTTTATTCACAGTCTATAAAGATTCTTTCACCCCCCTATCACCTGCATCCTCACCAGCATTTGTTGTTGTTTTTCCTTTATGATACTCATTTTAACTCAGGCAGATGGAATTTCAGTGTCATTTTAATTTGCATTTCCTTTATGACTACAAGTGTTGAACACTTCTTCCTGTGTTATTGGCCATTTGTACCTCTTCTTTTAAAAACTGCCCGCTTGTATTACTTTTTCCACTCCTTAACTGGATTATTTGTTCCTTTTTGTGTTTAATTTTTTGAGCTCTTTGTATAGTCTGGAGCCTAATCACTTGTTAGATAAATAGCTGGCAGGCCATTTTCTTTCATTCTGTAGAGTATCTCTTTACTCTGATAATTGTTTCCTTTGGTGTGCAGGACCCTTTTAATCTGATGCATATACTCAAGGAATGCAAGTCAGCATATAATAGAGATACCTAGGCAGCCATATTTATTGTAGCATTATTCTCAAGAGTAGTCAGCCAAGGTGCCCATCAGCCAATGAATATATAAGGAAAATGTGATAGGTATGTATATATAGTGTATATATATATATATGTATATATATATATGTAAACTTACATATATATACATACCTATCACATTTTCCTTATATATATGTAAACTTACATATATAATATGTATATACTATAGAGTATGATTCAGCCATAACAAAGAATAAAATTGTGTCATTTGCAGGAAAATGGATGGAACAGTGAACATCGGGTTAAGAGAGCAGACTCAGAAATAGAAAAACCATATGTTTTTTTCTCATATGTGGAATCTATATCTAAAAAGGGAACATGAGCATAAGAGGGCTATTAATTGGGATGTGGAAAACCAGCAGGAGGTTTAAAGGAGGAGATACGGAGGATAGAATAGGAGTAATGTGCATTTTATGCATATATGAAGAAGTCATAATGAAATGTAGTTTCAAAAATGTGAAAAATTTGTTCCAAAGGCAGGTAGGAAATAAGAGAGTAATAATCATGGTGAACATGATTAAAATGCACTATATGAGTGTATGGAAATACCACACTGAAAACCTGCACATTGTAAAATTAACAGATGCTAACAAAATAACTTTTCTAAGAAATATCCTAACACTTTCTAACATGCTAGCCTTAACAACATATAATAATTTTGTCATATCTTCTTTGAGTGAATTAATAGATATATGTAAACTAAGTACTTGTGGCTCATGCCTTTAATCCTAGCTACTCAGGAGGTTGAGATCTGAGGAATGAGGTTCAAAGCCAGCCTTGACAGGAAAGTCTGTGAGACTCCAATTAACTACCAAAAAGGCAGAAATGGAGTTGTGCATCAAGTGGTGTAGCACTAACCTTGAGCAAAAACAAACAAACACAAAAGCTCAGGGATAATGACAGGATGACAGGCCCTGAGTTCTGGCCCCAAGATTAGCACACGCACACACGCACACACACACCAACACAAAAGAAGAAAATTAATGTAACTACTACAAATATATGAACAAGTTTGTCTTTAGGTACCTTAACTTAGACTACAAGGTACAGGATTATCCCGAATAATGTTCAAAGAACAAACTCTATTTCTATAATATGTACACAGTAAAATCGAGCTTTCAACTTGACATACCATACCAGATTTGCATATCTTATACCTCTGCAGTAAATCACCTACCATTGAGATGATTTGTGATGTGAGCCCATAGTACATCCCATTATAACTTTAGGGAAATGAATTCTGAAGGCATCTTCTGTTACCTATGTGTCAGCAGAAGACAGAGACTCCTCATCAATAAGCACTGACATAAACCATACAATCTGAATATGGAAGCACACAAAATATATTTTAAGTAGGTATGAATTAGGCTACTTTTTGTTTTGTCAGTCATGGGGCTTGAACTCTGGGCCTGTGTACTGTCCCTGAGCTCTATCATCTCAAGGTGAGTGCTCTACCACTTGAGCCACAGCATCATTTCAGATTTTCAAGTGGTTAATTGGATATAAGTCTCAGGGACTTTCCTTGATCCTCAAATCTGAGCCTCCTAAGTAGCTAGGATTATAGGCGTGAGCCACTGGCACCCGTCTTATGCTACTTTTTTATAAAGAGAAAACTCTATCCAGGAGAAAAGAAGAAAAAAGCAACTACAGCATTCATCTTGACTTGATGGTGAATTCATTTACTTTTGCCATGTAGCCTTTATTTCAAGAATTGTTATAATCAAGAACGATTTCTTAACTCTGCAATATAACTGAACTTGAAGGGATATAAAGAAAATATGAAATGCCAAGTTCAGCTGCAACAAGTACACAAAGATGACAGGATTTTGTGGGTAGATGTGGTAGAGGGTCTCTCTTGAGTTACAGAAGGAGTGGTCTGATGGCTGAGATAAATACAGGTCAAAAGATTAAAGTTGTCCATGGTCATCAACATGATTGCTTTCTGGGCTTGAGGTTCGTGGACCTGAAGCCCTCTCTGGCTTGTACCATTGCTGTAATGCCCCTCTCTGCCTTCCCACAGACTTCAGGCTTACCACATAACCTCTCCACCTTCACTGTGCAGATAAAAATCTGAGAACCACTTATATTTATTCCAGCATTTGCCATGGAGAAGATGCCAAAACCTTTATCTACATAGGCATGAAGTTCTTATCATCCAGTTTCTACCATCTGGGAAGACTGGCCTCCAAGGTCATGGTGGCATTTGAAGTTACAGATAACCCAGACTGATTCTGTACAAACAGGAACCCTTATAAGCAAATCCTTTCCCTCTAGTTCAGAGCACAAGCATTTTCTGCTGTCTTTGGAATTTTTGTCAGTGAACAGTTGATAGAAGGTATGGCCCAGGGGGTACACTGTTGACAGCGATGTTCAAAAATATAGTGCCCTTAACCCTGGCTGGCAGCTGGCAACCACAGGCTATGGTAGCATCTGAGAATCCCCATGGCCCATCCTCTTGTCTTCTCCCTTTGGGATGCAAGAATTTCAACCACTCTTTTTTGTTTCGCATTTTATAAAAACAGAATTTTAAAAAAAACTCATTTTCAGCCGGTGCCGGTGGCTCGTATCTGTAATCCTAGCTACTCAGGAGGCTAAGATCTGAGTATCATGCTTCAAAGCCAGCTCAGGCAGGAGACTTTCATCTCCAATTAACCACCAGAAAACCAGGAAGTGGTGCTGTGGCTCAAGTGGTAGAGCCGATAAGCCTTGAGCTGATAAGCCTTGAGCTGATAAGCTCAGGGACAATGCCCAGACCCTGAGTTCAAGCCCCACAACCAACAACAATAGCAACAATAACAACAAACCCTCATTTTCACCTATAGATGTTATATATGAAAGAAGTGATGTTTGCAAAATATTCAGTACTTTGCCTGACAGAGTACATACCTCAGTAAATACCATTATTTCCTCCAAGTATAAACACAATATTTCTATCTCACTGAATTTAAGCATTTGCTATAACATTAAGTTTGCAGAATTTTAGGGAGTGAACAGATCTATCCTATGTATAGTATAGATATTAAAATGATTGCTATCTTCCATATACAACTTCATCACACATTGGATTTTTCTGACAAGCTGACACTGAGTTAGCTCAATAGTTGGTGACTGTGGTATTGAAAATCCTAAAAGAAAGTTTTGTTTAATATATGCACAATATTTAAACTAGGATATAAAATATTTTCAATAAACCTAATTGTACTTGCAAAAAAAATCCCTCTTTTATATGAATATACACATACAAAGGTAAAACCTATTCAAATATAAAATAATATACTGTATTAATAGAATGGAAGCCAATAGGAGTTCAGGTAAATTTTGTATTTTTTTCTTTATGTATTTGTATTCTAAAATCATAAAAGAATTACTTTTATGATCATGAAGAGTATTATTTTCAAGCTGGGCTCCAATGGCTCATGCCTGTAATCGTAGCTACTCAGGAGGCTGAGGATCACATTTTGAAGCTAGCCTGGGCATACAAAACTGAGAAATTCTTATCTCCAAATACTAGAAAAAAAGCTGGAAATAGAGATTGTGACTCGTAGAGTTCAAGCCCCAGTACTGGTGCATTCACACACTAGCACAATTGTGCATGTACACACACACACACACACACACACACAAAATATTATTTTCAAATGGGTGTCCAGGATGTTATTTAGGTAAAGAAACACTTATTGAGCCTGATGAAAATTGTTGATGGATAATTATTGAACCAAACTGTTATATCCTTTATCTGTTAGGAAGATCTATAAGAGCAAAATAAAAATGAAACAAGGTGAGTTTTCGCCTCTGAGTCAAGTTTTTACTTCATTCAGGATAGCTCAGCAATTGGACAGCTAAAAAGCACAGGGTCATTGTGATGAGGATGTGACTTGAGAGCGTATTAATGTCCTCAAGGTAAATCTTTTCCACCAGAGCATTAGTTAATAGGATATGACATAATCACCTTCCTGGTGGGGAGTGGTTGGAGTTTCCTCTCCAGTGCTTTACATTGAGCATGTCTCTTTGATTTGATCATTCTCAAATGTTTGAAAAACATTGTAATCTTTTTGCCTATAGTAGGAAGGAGACAAAATAGTTGCTGACCTATCTGATATTCAATAGACATTCAATAGATATTCATTTTCAAAACTCTACTCTTCTTATTAATAGTTGCTGACCTATCTGATATTCAATAGACATTCAATAGATATTCATTTTCAAAACTCTACTCTTCTTAAGAGTCTTCCTGGAGCAGCTCACAGGTGCACTTTAATCTCCTAAATGAAGATCCCTAAGTAAAGTCAGACACTAAAGGAAGTTCCAGGGTTCTAAACAATGGTTTAGAGTTTTCCAAATTTCTAGTGTTAACTTATTTTGTTATTTGTCCAGTTATACTTCCCAGTTTTTGTTCATTTACAAAATAATGGCATCATTGGTTTTACATGATCTTAACAATCGCATTGCTGATTGTTTGACATTAAATTATTCTTTTGTTCTCTCACCCTTCAAAACAAAACTCTCAATGAATCCCTTCGTACCTCACTCCTCCCTTCCTTCCTTTTCAATGAAAATCTAAAAATACAAAAAAGTAGAAACTAATTTACTCACTGATTAGAATTTATAAATGCTAACTTTCAATCATATCTCACTCATACCTTTTAGAATAAAAATTTTAGTAAAAGCAACTTAGAATTCAAGTGTTCCATATACCTTTTACCTGTTCATTCTTATCTTCATTCTCTCTCTCTCTCTTTCTCACTCTCCCTATGAAAAATAACCACTATCCTATATTAATTGGTCATATTTTTCTAGAGTCTGCTATCTCTTTGAAGCTGATAATTTAATTGGGATTTTCAGCCAGTTTTTCTACCCAAATAATTAGGACCTTATTTTAATTATTTGCTTTTAAGAATATCCCTTGGCCTAGGGTGATGTAGAAAAAATGTCCCTCACTCCCAGAAATCAGAGGCTTGCAATAATATTATGTCTCCTCTTAAATGAGAAGAAAATATATCAGGGCAAAAATATTTCAACTCAAATTCTAAAACATATATTCTCAAAATGCTGGTTTTCTGACTTAGCTGCAACTGATATGGACTGGTTCCAAAGTCAACCATCTTCCTCTTTTTAGGAATGTTTTTACCATGATAGTGTGAGTGGCTCAAGGAACTGAGCAGGAAACTTTCAACCTTTATAATACTATGCATTTGAGCCTAAACTAAATAATGTACAAAGAAAGGTAGTCAGATCAGATGACAGTGTGAAAGCAGAGCTCTTTCAATACAGAGAAAAACTTGCTGTCTCCACAAGACAGGGCGCATCCAGGTTCCATTGGAAGTGGCAGACAGGCCAAAGGTATGGGTGACAGATACTACAGATATGAGAGGAATAGAAAAATAATGAATGATTCTTTCGTTGGGGGTTTTAGAGTTATGTGCAGATGCAGAAAACATACGTGCATTGGTTTTGGCACTTTACCTAATGCTTTTGTCTGATTTCACTTTTCAGTTAATAAATAATGTCTTGCCTGGACAGCTCCCTGAATGCCTTTTTCCTCCAGATCTGCCATCATCAAGATAAATGGAGAGGAAGCAGGACCCTTTAAATGTTCTCAGGCTTTCAGCATACTTTATATTGAAAACACAAAGAAATAACATTTGCAATCAGTTGATTTAATCTTGAATCCCCAATTTTCATGTCTTATTAAGAAACATTGAGATATTTGTGTATCTATGTATGGGGGAAAACATGGGATTTGATATTAGAGATTCTGGACTGAAATTCTGGACCCAACTCTGGCTGACTGAATTTGGAAAAATTACATAAACTCTCTGTATCTGTTCCTTCATTAACAAAATGGAAAAAGCTGAGATGTTTCATGCCAATCTGGAGCTGTTCTCTATAAATATTGTTTTATTTTCTTTTGGGCTAAAAGGTAAAAAAAATGTGTGAGGCATTACTATAGATTTTTGCTTGTAGGTAGTATGTAGATAATGTTTACACATCAGTATTTAATCATGACCCAAGTGAAAAATAGATTTGAGGGAAACCAGATCGAATTGTTTGCTGTTCCAAGCATAAGATTCTTAGTTATTCGGTGCTTGAAACTATCATTAGTTGAGAGACATAGTCAAATGCATATGTGAACTCACTAAAGATATTAAATATATTAAGATAAAGGTGATTGCCTTTAGAGATTGATATTTTAGAAGAGTTCTATAAAAATGGACTCAGCTTCAGCTGTACAATATTGATTTAATGATTTTTAATGTTGCCTCATCATTGAGAATTGTGTCAACATTTAAATTATAATGTTAACATGGGCAATAATTTCTTATAAAAAACAACACAAACAACTATTTAAATAATATACCTTGAAATCATTAGTTATTGGCCTTGAATCACAATCTTCTCCATCTTTAACTCCAGAGTAGTAGTTGGGATTATAATGGTGAGCCACCAAGCCAGGTCCCCTATTGATGCTATGGGGAAAGTTGTTGGAAACTAGGCCAAGTGGCCAATTCTTATGGATCTCTACATTCTCTCCCACTATGTAGACCAAATACTTGAGAATTCAGCAAACACCAAAGTTATTACAGTTTATGATATTTAAGAGTAGCTATATGGACTAAGATTTGGCAGTATGACTCAAGACAGCATTTTAATAAAATATTTTTACTGAATAACATTTAGAGCATCATCACACATGCATAAAACCATGAAATATATAATGAATGAAATGAAATGCTCTGATTTTGCTTTAGGTTAGAGATAGGATTTTGCTTTGTAGCCCAGACTGGATTTGATCTCACTATCCTGCTGTCTCAGCCTGCCCCACTAGTGCTAGGATTACAGGCTTGCTTCCAAGCCTAGCTTTCTGTCTTGTATCGAGTCAAATTTGGTAGGAGTTGTTAATGGAGCAGGGGTAAAGTCTTTCAGGGTTAAGGTAGAATTGGGAGAGACAGGAGAGAATGATGACATTGATCGAGATGCACTGTATTCATAAACTACTTTGTTGAATGGCAATTCCTTTGTAAAACTACTTAAAAATAATTAAAAAATTCGCTATGTGAGAAAAACCAGTTTATCAAAGGATATAGATCGGATTCCTGCAGCATCTTTCCCAGTATGCCTTAGGTCACTTCAGCCCTCTTAGCTTCACTATTTGCACAATGGGGGAGTAAATCTAACAGGCTCATCTATTTTACACCATTGGTATAGGAACTGAGCAAGGTTGTGTCAGGCTCAAATGGTAATGGTGGCATAAATGTGTACTATTTGGAAATAGGTTTTAAAATATAGGTAGCAAATTTTAGGCAATACCTTGATGGGTTATTTAAGATGACAGATAAGCCAATTATTGTGAGCCAAATAGAGACAAAGTCTTAATTCATTTGGGCATGGTTAAATGATTCTCATTTACCTACTGCTGCTATTACAGTGTCCCAAACCCCCTGAAACTGTAAATGCCCATAGAAATCATGTGATGAGACAGAGGTGGTCTACATCTGAAGCTGGGAAAACTGAAATTGTATAGACATGGCTGTCTCTCAGCTCTTTCTTTGTAGATGGTTCCCTTCCAAGCAGGAAAGTCCAAAGTCCCTGAGACTTTTATCTCCACTAGACAAACGAAAATGGTGCTGTGTCTCAAAATGGTAGAGCATTAGCCTTGAACAAAAAAGCTCATGGACAGTGCCTAGCTCCTGACTTTGAGCCCCAAGACTGACAAAGACAAAAACAAAAAGAACAACTCTGGACTCTTCTTTCGACTTTTCTCTTGATGGAGATTTTCTGTTGTTTTCTTTCTATTTTCAAACAAACGTACCCATTTACCTTAAAATTTTCATCATGCAAAAAATTCCAGTTAAGATTTAAAGACTATAGTTAAAGTTCTCCACATCCTCCTTGTTTGTGGCTCTATTTCCTTGGTTGCTTCTGCACTGTAAGAACAGAGTTGAATAATTGCAACAAAGACTGCATGTTGCATGGTATTGGAAATATTTGCTATCTGACCTTTCAGAGAAAATCCTTGTCAGAAGCTGATGTACAGTGCAGAGGGAGTGAGGAGGATTCTTGCATCTATTGTTTCTGGGAGTGTTTATAGATGCAGCAGTGTAAAAGGCAATTCTACAATAGAAATCAGAAATCTCAACATAACAAACTCAGTATTACTTCCAGGGGATTCTGCTGCATGTGATTCTCTGTAAGTGTTCTGAAATCCAATGTTCTCTGGTGTTCTCATCTGAGGTTCACCCCTGACAAACCTATATTACATGCTATTGGGGCTTCCTAATTTGGAGAAGGTTCTGGGATCTCCCTGCCCTCCTGCGGTAGGGGCCAGAGCTCCAGTAGGAATTGTTCTTTCAGCACCACATGCTCTGGGTCCTTGTAAATAGTTCACACCTGCACACATTCTGATTGCCGCATATTTGCTGGATCATTGCAATTTGTTTTGGAAAACAATTATCCACATCTGTGTCTTCCAGAGTTTCCCTTATTCATTCCTATAGCACTTTCTGGTTTTAAAGATCAGAAGATCTTAGGATCTTTGATCAATTTGGACTTGATTTTTGTCAAGGGTAAGCTATAGGTATCTACTTTCAGTCTTCTGAATGCAAATAACTAGTTTTCCCAGTGTTGTTTGTTGGCGTGGCTATGTCTCCTCGTGGGGTATGTTTTTGGCACCTTTGTCAACAATCAGATGGCCCTAAGTATCAATTTGCATTCCTGCTCTTCTGTTTCATTGACCTTCGTGTCTGCTTTTGAGCCAGGACCATGCTGGTTTTGTTACTGTGACTCTAGAGATAATTTGAAGTCAGATATTGTGATACTTCCTCCTTTTTGCTCAGCTAAATTTTTGTATTCAGCATATTTTCTATTTGCATATGCATTTTAGGATCTTCCAGGTGTGCAAAGAATGACACTGGAATTTTGATGGGCATCACACTGTAGGCTGTGTTTGGGTCTCTGTTTTTTATAATATTACCTCTGGCAGTCTGTGCACACATGAATGTGCATTCCCATACCTATATTTACTACAGCTCTAAAGACTCACAATAGCTAACCTATGGAATCAGCCAAAGTGCCAACAACTGATAATTCAATAAAGAAAATACAGTATGCACACACACACATACATACACATACACATAATATGGGTCATTTACTTAGTCATAAAGAAAAATGAACTTACGTTATTTGCAAGAAAATGAATGGAAGTGGAGATTAGTATGCTAAGCAAGATAAGCCAAGATCAAAAAGCAAAATATTGCTTATCCTCACTCCTCTGTGGTACCTAGACCTAAAACAAGATGACGACCATGATATATGAATATAAAATGGAGACTTTTGGGATGTATCAGCAGAAGGTAGAGGGGGGAAGCAAAGTATACTTAAGGTTAAAAAAGATCAAAGTACAACCACCAGCTCCCTAGATAGATGAAGATGTATAGATGAATAGCAGCATGGAACACTGAAAACTAGAGGAAGAGGGAAGGAATGGAAATATAAAAGAGGTGAAGTTGCTTATAAACACTATACTCATATATGGAATTATCTCAATGAAATCCTCTTGTATTATTAATGTATGCTGAGCCCACAAATAATATACAAAATGACAGCTGTAATAGCCTCAGATGGATTACAAATCAATAATATTGGACTTTTCCTAATTCAAATGCTTTACCTGGCTTAAGTTTCAGAATTTTCTTTGAAGAGTGTATTTTGATCCCTTTGGGGGAAGTCAAAGGCTTATAGTTTCACAATCAGGAAGATGATCCTGCATGCAGTTCTTCTGATATAGGATCCTGCCTTGGCCTCATTGTTTTTCATTTAAAAAAATGTTTTTTTTTGTTTTGTTTTGTTTGTTTGTTTTTACACCAGGCACCAGTAGTTTATAATTCTAGCTACTCAGGAGGCTGAGATCTGAGAATCGAGGTTCAAAGCCAGCCCAGGTGGGAAAGACCGTGAGACTCTTACCTCCAGTAAATCACCAGAAAACCAGAAGTGGTGTTGTGGCTCAAGTGGTAGGGCACCCGCCTTGAGCTGAAGAGCTGAGGGACAGTGCCCAGGCCCAGAGTTCAAGCCCCATGACAGACCAAAAAAATGTTGTTTTAAAATTTGACATTAATCACAAAGAGCAGAGGTTGTGTTCTGTGTGTTAAGAAGGACATACAATCTAGGTTAGTAAAGAATTAATTCAATTGGTCTCTGTTTTTGTTTCTAAATCTGAGGCAAACTGATACCTAATATTTCTAGATTTGTTGAAAGGGAAAGACTGGGAGCAGTCCAAGAAAAGCTAATAAAAGAAAAGCAAAAAAAAAAAAAAAACCTCCAAAACAACAACAACAAAAAACCCAAAAACCCAAAAACCACATCCCTGGCATTTCAAGCCTGTACTTCTATCATTGTGATTCTAAGCCATTCCCAAGATTTAAAGGTAGAGAGACTCCATTTCAACCAATCACCAAATGTGATGGAGTGTACCTGCAAAAGGAGCAAAAGCAGGTCAGTTATTGCTCAAGCGAGTTCTGGCATAAAACAAGACATTACCTCCAAAACATCCACAGCAACAATGAGGCTGGTGGTGTGGCTCAAGTGGTATAGTACCTGCCTAGGAAGTGAGAAGCTATGAGTCTCATCCCCAGTACCACCCAAAATAAATACAGAGATAGATTAGATACTGATTAAGTAAAACAGTTTGGTATGGTCCTGCCATTTTCTACTGGACAGCTTGGTCCTTTGTGTAGATTGGGATTTAAAAACACAGCTAAACTGATTCAGTGTGAATTGCAGAAGTTGAAATGAATTACATTATAAAAAGAAACAGATTTCCTAGGAATATTTCCTATGTGTGCACTTTGCTATGCATATATGTGGCACATGAGTCACTGTATTTTAGAAGTAACCAATATCATGGCAGAGATCACTAAACTGCAGGTGAAATAATAGCAAAGTATGTTAAATGTCACCAAAGGATTGGCCAGACATGAGACATAGAGGACTATAATTGGCAGAAGAATAAGGAGAGAAAAGAATAAGGAGGAGAGTAGTTTCAGATGCCCACTCTGGAGAAGAAAAGACTATGCAAAAGAGTAGCATCAAGAGATACTTTGGCTAGCTCCTAACAAACCAAGAATTTCCCATGAGAAGAGGAAAAAGAACTAAGGATTTGAAGAATGAAGCTAGTAGACATTTTCTTAAGTACACGTTTACAATTTTGAACAAGTAAAATATTTCATTAGCTTAAACGTAGAAATGTAGGCCTGCAAATATAACTCAAGTGAGACAGCACTAAGCCATGACTAAACCCCTGTTCAATTCCCAGCATTGTAAAATTAAATTAATTAATTTAAAAGTATGTGTGTGTGTGTGTGTGTGTGTGTGTGTGTGCGTTTAAAGTCTAGGTTCCTGGGTTGGTGGCAGATGCTTATAATCCCGACTACAGAGTTTCAAAGATAGGCAGATTGTGGTTTAAAAGTTTAGCCCCCACAAAAATCACGAGACACTATCTGAAAAAATAAACAAAAATGAAAAGGGCTGCAGGCATAGCTCAAGTGTTAGAGTGCTTGCCTAGATAGTGCGATGCCCCTGAGATCAAACCCCAGTACTTTCCCTCAAGAAAGAGTGCAGAAGAGGTGGTTTGAAGAAGTTATGTATGAAGTACCTAGTGCCTGGTAATTTCTCAGTAAATTTGAGCTCCCACCAATAATATAAATGTATAAATATAATTTATCATCTACATAATATGAATGGTAGGCGTTCAATGAATGTCAGCTGACTGGGACATTTAAAGGTATTCTGATATATAGTATGCCAACATTACAAATGATTTTAGTAAAAATAATAACTAAGAGTGGTGGAGACCCTGCTAGTCCATGAGGGGTGATTGTCAATTTGTCCTGTGTGTTCCTGAGTCTGGCATTAAATAGCAAGCTCAGGTTATAGGCAGGGTGGACAGACTGGATTTGTCAACTGTAGTATCCTGGATAAACATTTGAGGTCGTCTAGCACATGTTTTCCTCTGCTCATCTTTTTCAATATACTAAAGAAATTGGTTCCTAATAATCAATTGGAATTAGAGAGGAGCACAGGCATCTCAAATTAAATGTCTTAATTAAATATATGTTGAAAAACCTTAATTTAATGTATTTTCTAAAGCTCTATGCTCTTAAGACATCTCAATTTTCAAAGAAGATAGTGATACTTTACTCAGTCACTTTTGGCAGTAAATGGAACAAGTAGCTTCTGTGCTCCTTAATGGGAAAATCAAACTTTTATTTTACAACGATACTGTAAATGCTAATACACCATTTGGTTTCAAAAACAGAGTGTTTCTCTAAGACAGGTAGTAAGACTTAAATTATATTGACTTGATACTCAAGTCAAGTCAATGTAAACAAACAGAACAGAGGAAAAAGATAAATGATAAGTATTAGCTTTTTCTGAGGTATTTGCTTTCTGATTTGAGCTAGAACAAAGGGCGGAATCTTGGTAGGACGTAATTTGTTATGTAGGCCGAGCAGGAATCTGCTTAGTGGTTAAGAGCCAGACAGATTTGGATTGAAATCAGTTAGCTCTGTGTCCCAAAGCAAGGTTTTATCTGTTCTGTTTCTTCATCTGTAAAAATGGAGATAATACCTCATTTACAGAGCTGTCGTGAGAGTTAAATACATTCTGTGGAAAAAAAAACCCACTCAAATTGACTGGCACAGAGAAAGCACGCAAAGCAAGTTGCTTGTTTCATTATAAAAGGAGACACTAGCCGTGTGGCAGAGGATGGGAAACATTCCCAGAAGTGCCTGCCATGAGGACAATTGTCTCAGCTGGGCGTGAATTCATCTTCTGTGGCAGGGTCTGCTTGTAAAGAATAATCCCTGGATGAATAGACAGACAGCGATGATGGCTTGAACTTGTGTTGGTTCAAGCCATTGAGCTGAGTGTGACCAGAATATGAATCACAGACTAACAGTACATTAATTATAGTATTCACTCAGCAAAGAAGGAGAGATGCTTGGTCAGAATTAATCATCTAAAAAAAAAATGGAGTCACTTTAAATTCATTACATTTGAATATGGTAATGAACCATTTGCCACTTTTGTAAGTCTTTATGGGGGTTACTGCTTATTATAAGGTGGAGAGGGATTAACATAATTTCTAGAAGATGTCCTTTTTCTTATCATATTTGTTGAAACCTACGATGATGTTTGTTGCCTATGGTAAGGAAACAGTGCTTCTGAGTTTGAAGTGATTTACAAAAAGACCATGTCATTCTTAAGCAAGTTAAAATGGTATTACAAATCAAAATCTTGCTGACCCTAGCTAATGTTTATCACTTGAAATTAGAATCACTTGAAAAAAAAATGGTGCCTAGGAAACAACCCTAAAAGATCAGATTGAGTTTTCTTTTTCACAGTTAAACAATTCCTAAATATGAATTTTTTTTGGCCAAAACAAATTTCTTTACCAAACAAATGGTTTAAAAATGTGAAGTTTAGATGTACTGTTTATTGAGGAACCAACAGTGGGCTATGAATAGGTTTTGTTTTTTTCTTTTTTTTCTTCTGCTGCCTTTTCAACTCAGGACATTTTCAGAAGCAGGTTAAAAGCAGGGAGAATGAATTCAACCATTTATGCTGTGTTGGGGGAGGGGAAAGAAGGCTTCCCCCCACCCCCCACCCCTTTGGCCTTTGTGACCAGTCTTGACAGTCTTATTGTGGTGACTTTTTGGCCTCCTGGGGAACAAATCCCACCAAATGCAAACTATTCAGAACATTATCCAACACTTGAATGAACTTGGTTTACAGCACTTATCAAGTTGACCTTGGAGGCTTACTTCCCCAAAGGAAAGATGAACCAATTTCTCTTTATTTTTCATGTCACTGGAGAGACAAGCATTTTGAAAAGTGGTCTCTTTGTTATCCTGGGTAATCACAATGATCATACACTCACTTATTCAAGCTCTGGCCTTGGAGGAGATGAACAAAGAATGAATCAAGGTACTTCTTTATTTGGCCGCCCTGATTACCCACTCACTACAAGAGAGATTGAAACCACTCCCCTTATGAAATCCTCTACAATATGAGTCTTATGTTTGGCATAATCCTAAATTCTTTTAAGTAGCTAAGAAAAGGCCCCTAGGAGAAGATATAGAAATATATGTAGTATGTATAGATGTATATACATAAATATATATTCTCATATATATATCTATATCTATGTGTGTACTATATAACATATTAGCATTATATATTACATATTATATTGTATGTATATTACATGGTATTAATATAATTTGATACTTAACCTATTTTGATTGCTAAGGGTTTATAAGTTCATAATGAAGAAATTTGGCAGTAAGGAAAAAAATAATAAATAGTTTCTCTAAGATACAACATCTGCCCACTGATTACAGGTCACAAGCGGCCGTGTGCATGTAGAAAATACTGTTTTCCCACACTGGCTTCTCAGGTCAACCTAATACTTCTCCATTCAACTATCTATTATGGTTCCTTTGTTCTCTTTTTCTCTTTATCATCAAATATTTAATCAGAAATATTAGGAAGTAGATTTGCCATTATCTGGTCAAAAATGTAGATGTCAAATATGAGATTGTATAAGATCCCAGAATGTTTCAGAAAACATCATAGCAGTAATGGGCTAGAAAAGGATTCTAAATTGATACCTTGAAAAATTTTCTGTGCAGACAGGAATAATAACCTCAAAAATTGTACCACAGCTCCTTTTATATTTTGTGTCAGGTCTGGGGAGAATTTGTAGAAATCTTGAGGAATGAAAATGAGGTGGAGGGGCTGGGAAGGTGGCTCAGTGGTAGAGCGCTTGCCTTGCATGCCTGAGGCCCTGGGTTCGATTCCTCAGCACCACATAAGCAAACAGAAAATGAGGTGGAGCTAGGGACAGTAGCCCTAAATGTGAGAGAATAATAACATGAAGGATTTTTTTTTAATCTGTCAGTTAATGGGCTTGATTTGCAAATCCCAGGGATATTTGATTTTTTTTTTCTAAGTGGAACAAAAATACAGAAGAATGTCTCAGACTTTATTGTACTAGTCTATCAATTCTAAAAATAATTAAAACATGAAATTAGTCGTTTTTCTTTGTGTCTTTAATCTGCTAAGAAGTTTGTGGGTTTTAGCATGTCTCCTTACTTAGTTATTATGCCAACAGATAATATGAATTGTGCCCACCCTCTCTGTCACACATAGTTTGATGAACTTATATATTCCCTTCAACAATAGTACTTCCAAATATTATTATCTACTCTAGCTAATATTTATTGTGACCATCTACTCTGTCACATATAGTTTGATGAACTTATATATTCCTTTCAACAATAGTACTTATAAAATAAATATTATTGTCTACTCTGTGGCCAAAACATATATGTGTAGTTCTCAAGACCACAGAGTTTAGGGGAAGAGAGTGGTCTGTCTTGAGCTCAGGGAGTAGAACTCAGATCCTGTATGCTACTACTCAGCCTTACAAAGCTTTTCCTTGGTGTGCACCTTGGTGACCTGAGCAATGTTAAAGCAGTTCAAACTTATTAAGGTATAATATCAAAAGTAATCATGACTCTCAACTACAGCTCAGATCATAATTGTCCTCAAAAGGTCGAATGTTTGCAGAGAATGTTTGGCCCAGTGGTGAGACTTGGTGGAACTATTTTTTAATGTCCTAAATTAAACCTTGTTTACTGTTCTTATAAGTAGCTGTATAAAAGGGTTATAATTCCACAAGTCAGGTTATGAGTACAATGCTTCTTGGGCAATGTCACTCCTTCTTTGTTCTCCCCCATTTTCCTCCTCCCGTCCCTACTGTCAGATCATATAGTTGATAATTTTACATAATGCACATTGAATATAATGACTGCTCACACTTCCTCCATTCCTCTGGGAGATGGTGCAACTTTTAAGAGGTGGATCCTAGCGAGAGATCTTTAGGTCATTGGAGTGATATCTTCTTCATTGTCAGCTATAAAATAAATGGCTTTTCTCTAACTCATGCTACTTCTGTGGTATTCTGCCTTGCCACAGGCCGCAAAACAACAGGAGCAACTAATCACGGGCTAGAACTTCTAAAACTATGAGGCTAAACAATCCTATTCTCTTTCTAAGTTGATTATTGCCACATAGTTGTTATAGTGAGAAAGCTTATGGCCACAGATACAAAAATACAAATGAGTTAAATATTTTATTTTCCTCAGTCAGGAAATAGAAATGTGCTAAAAGCAGTTTAAAAACACATAATTATCAGTCAAGAATATGGAAATGAACATGTAACTGGATGCAAAATTGGACTTCACTTCCCTAGGCAGGGAGAATGAAAGCCATTTGAATCTCTCCAGAACTGAACTTGCACTTCTTTAAACAAGAATTGCTTGCCATTGCTGGCATTAATCTACAGATTACAAAATTGTAGTTTCCACAGTCTCAAAATAAGATAACACTGGAAGGATGTGTTATAGACATGGCATAGCCTTACCATGGAAATGCAGGTGTTCTTCTACAAGGTTTACAATTCTTCCTTGCTCCTTACACTCAGGGAGATCTATACATAATGAGCATTAAAGGCACATGGGGAGATAGACATATGAACTACAAATAACTTACAAATGACCAGAACAGACATATGTTTATAATTTCAATAAACCAAAAATGTTAAAATGTATAATAAAGAAGAGAAGATCCCTTAAACTCTGGGGACCCAGTAGAATTTCTTCCTAGGGCTTTGACAGTAGTCAATCTAGTTAGAAGAAGGGGATGACTTAGAGTTGGTTTTTAGACATTATTTCACTCAAAATTACTAAAAAGTAAACTATTTCTTTCAGAGAATGGGATAGGTCATGGCAAAGGACCTTGAGCTCATCGTAAAGCAGTCTATTTGGAATCTGGAGAAAAAGAAACATCCAGGCTGGCTGGATGTAATGGGAAATATAGATGTGCTATGTAGACAGAAGGAAATGTTGATGCAAACTGAAGAGACCAAGAGAAAGGAGGTGACTCACAATAAGAGTCTATCGTAAGTTTAGGTGCTCGATACCCAGGCACTTTCCAAATTCTGTTTCTTTTTATAAGGATCTTGATTTCAGGACCCTCTATTTCAAGACCAGAGCCCTGGTTCTAGCTTATGAAGAGATAGCAAATGAGGAAAAGCATGGAAGGAAGGAAGGGAGGAAGGAAGGAAGGAAGGAAGGAAGGAAGGAAGGAAGGAAGGAAGGAAGGAAGGAAGGAAGGAAGGAAGGAAGGAAGGAAGGAAGGAAGGAAAAGCGAGGGAAGAGCAAATCTGTATAAAACTTCTGACTCCGAAAAGAAATTTCCCAAGCTTTACATTGCCAGGAAAGAAGTAACCACAAAGACATATCCTTCTTCTTTGTTTCCTTTTCAAATTCCTCTCCACTCTGCCTTATTATTCCCTTATCTACTTGCTCCATGAAACACCGGTCCATCCCTTTCCTTGAATATATTCCCTATGAATCAATATTTTCCCTAGTATAATATCTTGAGTGAAATTCATTTTGTTCATTTTCTCTTTCACAGTTGGAAATAAAAGGGTTCAAGCCCCATTCTCTGTCTTTGAAATACCCTTATGTGGCTTAGCGTATGATAAAGATGTGCATACCTAATGTATCTTTACTGAATCCTTTGAGTACAGGGACCATACTGAGGCAAAAGACCTAGATTATAATTTAAATGGAAAGCAATGTAATAATGTAATTCCTGCTGGCTTTGGCCTCTGACATTTGCATCTTTATCCTTGGGAACTGGGTCAAGTTCAGGGGGTTGTTGGAGTTCTTCATTTTGAAGTCCAAGGCATATAATTGGATAATTTCCCTTTTTCTTCTTGGGTGGTGAGTTCAGGAGGAGAGATTTGAATTGATGGAATTGTAGCAACAAAAGGAAAAATCAGTTGCAGTAATAAATGGGCCTTATTTTTCCATTGTTATGTTTGGGACAGGGCCTTATGTCTAATTTGGGTGTGTGTGCCTAATCTGTGATCTGTCTAGTTTAGGCTTCCTGTCATTGCTGGGATCACATATATGTGTCACTGCATGTAGCTTCTCTCTGTGGAGTGGACTCTTGTAGATTATTCTCTGCTCAGGCTGGCCTTGAGCTGAAATCCTCTGATCTCAGCTTTCCATATAGCGTGAGATGATAAGCTCATACCACTGTGTCCTGCTATAGGTTGAGAAGGGGTCTTGGCTGGCCTTAAACTATAATCCTCTGATTGTAACCTCCCAAGTGCTGGTGCTTAGCTCAAATATTATTACTTTAAAAAAATCATTTCCTTCTCCCATTTGTTTGATTTATGACAATAAATTTTAAAAATAATGGCGGTAATAAAAATAACTATCATTCATTATGTGCCAATTACATGGCAGTTGCTACAAAAAAATAAAACCCAAACAGCAACAACAAAGAGGAGATAGTTCAAGAAGGCATATGACCAGCCTGAGTTTGTTTAAAAGAATAATCAAAATTTCTCTGAAGAGAAGGAACTGGAAGCCTGGTGGAATCTGGTAAGTTATTAGTAGTAAAATTCAATAGGCAGTAAATTTGGAGGAAGACTTCAAGTGAAAAAGCATCTGTATTAAGTTTGGAATCTCACACGGGTGGGGTTTGTCAGTCCTATAAAATTGTCCCATGGGGAAGGGAGAGGAGAGAATTACATCAGTACCCAGTGCTGGCTGAACACAATTTGCCCACACCACATTTCTCACACCATACTGTGTTCTGCTTACATCACATAAGCCACACATAAGCTCTCTCGGGTGATTGTATTACTTCTTATTACAGATGGGAACTAAAAAAACTTCAAGTTCAACTGGCTTGTCTGTAGTTACAGAGGTAGTAGGGATTTTACAAAAAACAATCCTGGACTTGAATCAATAGTCTGCCTCCAGAGCCAGTGTAAGCCACTACACAGTGCTACCAGCCAACCACACACTAGGCATTGCATTTTCTTCAAGGCCTTGTGATTCCTAGATTTTCCTCTGCCCTGGCTTGGATGACAGGATGATTTAGCAAAAGATTGCTTGTTCTCTAATCCTGGTTAGGAGGCCTGAAGTTAAAGTAAATAAGGCACTTGAAAACAGCCTGCATTATGAACAAGTTATAAGCCAACTTACTCAAGATTTTGTACTGGGAATGAATAGCAAAGGCTTCTGTTATGAAATTCTTTTAGTGCTTATAATTTCCTTCTCCCTAGCAGAGTTGAGAAAGGTAAAAATAACAACATTTTGTTTTCACTGAAGAAATAATATAACCTTATTTGGAACTAGAATTGAAAAAAAATCTGCTTGGTTAATGTTTACCCTCACATGATGATTGGATACAGAAGAGGGAAATATTATTCTTTACTATGTTTATAAGAAGTTTGCTTGGAGTTGTGCAATTTCTCATAATTCAGTATGTGCTCCTCTCAAACAATGATGAATAACCCCTGCCCATTGCTCAAGTATTCCTAATCCATATCACAAACTGTATTTTATTGAACAAAGGATGGAAAGGTGTCGAGAGCCCTGCAGGGAGTCTCTCTGCATGATAAGCTTGACTATCTCGCTGGAACATCTCTCGAGGCTATTTACAGAATCTGGTCTTTGCATCCTGCCCCAAACAAAGACCAGGTAGCTGCTATTGACCACCTTTTCACATTGCCCTAAGCAAGCATCCTGCAGCTGCTACAGGTTCATTGCCCTGGTTGAAGTCCTGTGGGTCGGGACAGAAAGGGGTAAGAGGTGTGGCTCAAGTGGTAGAGCACTTGCCAAGCATGCTAGGTTCAATGCTTAATTCTGAAAAGAAGAAAAAGAAGGAGAGATTAGGAGGAAATGAGGAGGAGGAGGAGGAGGGGGAAGAGGAAGAGGAGGAGGAGGAAGAAGAAGAGGAAGAGGAAGATTCAGTCTCATAATCTACTCTACTGAATTCAACAGGTAGAACAAATAGCTCAATCACTTCTAGTTCAAATTTTGGGGGGAAAAATTCTTCATGTTAATGTGTTGGTTTACTAACTTACTGTTAAAAATTAGAGAAGAGAGAAATGGGACATTTATCCATAATGACTTGGAACTGGACCTGTACTTGGGACAAAGTTGTTTTTCTTTTGGTTTTGTCCTAAATGGAGTTGCAAGAGTGAGGAAATACCATCCGATTATTTTTGAATAAAATGATCACTGGAAGAGAGAAACTTTCAAGAAGTAAAACTTTCAAGAGAAAACCTTTCAAAGTGATTTTTTCTTGTGCAAATGTGACTGTTTTGATAGTTTCAATACTCTACTAAGTGCTATCCTGCACATTGCACTGGTGTTCATTGTTTTCTTTCCAACTTTTATTTCTCTAAGTGTATAGCAGGACTAAACGTGATCTAACTGTCCATCTTGCTTAGGAGTCTAGAAGATGATTTAGGATAAATAGGTGTGCTGGTTTCTCAGGGCAGAGATTTTTCTGAGATGCAAGATTTTCAGTGCTGAGTTCAGGAAAACTAGAAGTCATCCTAGGATGATGCTTCTTGTTTTGTTGTTTTAATTTTTGTTTTTTATTTAGTTTTAGTTTTGTTTTGTTTTTACTTTTTGCTGTTACCAATCTTTGATCTTTCTTTAAACAAGCCAAAGGAGAACTCTATTCCTTGTCTACTAAGTCATAATCACCCAAGAATCTATTTTTTTTTCAAAAGCTTTCAGGTTGTTCTGACTAAAAGCCCTGTTTGTGAGTTTACAAACAGTACCATTGCTATTATTATCATATGGGAAATTAAACAGATACAATAGTTTTTTTAGAAAATAATTTTTAAATCTATGGAGTTGAACTACATGTAAACACAAAAACAAATGGCTTTTTGAGGAGGTAACCAGCTATAATTTTAAAATGTCACAGGGTACATAACCGTTTTGAAACTAAGCTATTGTCCAAAATACTAGAAACTAAAGCATCAACTACTCATGTGGCTTCGAGGAATTTAGGGGTTCATTTAGACTGGATGACCTTTCTCCCACTTTCTATCTTCTCTTATCTCCTAGAAAGAAGAGATTTGAAAAGCAACTCTGAATAACTTCCCTTATTCCTGGATCCTCAAATAAAATGCTGTTATTTCTTGCTTTTACTTTGGATTCCTGACTTTTATGAAGTTCATAGCTTTTATTGTGAAAAACTCATATTTATGCCAAGTAGTTAAAAATAAAAGGAAGAACTAATTATACAACTGTCTTCTGACTAATATAATCAATCTTACTATTCTGTTATATTTAGAGAGAGGCATATATATACATATATAATAAAAACCCTAGCATGGTGGCACATACCTATAATCTTATCTACTTGGGAGACAGAGCTGAAGATCATGAATTTGAGGCCACAACCTTGGCAAAGTTATTGAGCACCTATCTCAAAAGCAAATAAAAACAAAAGGGCTGGAGCATAGCTTAAGTAGTAGCATACTTGGTGCTTATCTTCCAAGTGTGAGACCCTGGAGCTCTCTTCCTCTTCCTCCTCATCTCCCTCTCTCTTTTTCTCTTCCCCCCCTCTCTCTCACACACAGAAACACATATATATACTAGTGATAATGCTATATAAGTAATATAATATTGAAATACTATATCTTTATTTTCCTTTTAAACTCATGATCCTGTTTCATGACAAAGTATAAATAATTCTCTGTGTGTGCATGTGTGTATGTGTGTGTGTGTGTGTGTGTGTGTGTGTGTGTGTGTGTGTCTATACTGAGACTGAAACTCAGGGCCTGGGTGCTATGCCTGAGCTCCTGTTTGCCCAAGGCTAGCGCTCTACCACTTGAACAACAGCTCTACCTCCAATTTTTTGTGATTAATTGGAGATAAGAGTCTCATGAACTTTTCCTGCCCAGGTTGGCTTTGAACTACAATCTTCTGATCTTAGATTCTTGAGTAGCTAGGATTACCAGCTTGAGTCACTGGTGCCCCTTAATAATTCTTTTCAATAATGAAATGATATTTAAAGAAAAAAGCATAATTTGCTTTTAGTATAGTTCTTAACTATCAAGCACAATACCATAAAACACTCTTATCTTAGTAGATGGTTATGAGATAGATACTCCAAAATACAATGTAAAGTAGAATACTGTCATAATAGTTTGCTTACAACTAGTCTTTCTTTAAATTAAAGAATATGTCCTGTTGGCCATGGATGACTTATGGCTATAATCCTAGTTCCTCAGGAAGTTTAGAATAGGAGGATTGTGGTTCAAGGACAGCCCCAGGAGGAAAATTTGAGAGACCCCTTCCTAACCCATAGCTGTGTAGAGTGGCATGTGCCTATCATCCCAAATTATGTAAAAGGCTGAGATTGGGGGTGGGGGGTGGGCACATTGGTAGGCCAGTCTGGCCAGAAATGTCTGCAAGACTCCATCTCCAAGACAGGGAAACTAAATAAGGTGAGGTACACCTGTGATGCCAGCAATAATGGGAAACTTACAGTATGCAAACAGCGCTCAGGTATGGACTGGTATTTCTGAGACAGGGTCTCAAAAATAACCAGTAAAAACCAGGCCTGAAGGTATGGTTCAGTGATTATGTCTCAGCACCAAGGAATAAGTTCTTTCTCTGAAACATTTCTTGGTTTTGGTGTTTTTATGGGTTTACTTTTAATTTAGATGATAGAACAAAGTAAGAATTTATAAGGAGGAGTTGGGGAAGAGTATTTGCTCAGTGGAAGAGTATTTGCATGGCAAGTGCAAGGCCCTGAGTTCAGTCCTCAGCTCTGGGAACAAAAAAAAAATTATAAAGGAAAAATGTCACCCATAATTCTACCATTCTAGCATTGCCACTCCAATTTGTGTATACACATAGATTTTGGGTTTTCTTTTGCAATGCATGCAATTTTGTGTTTTTTTTTTCAGCTTCATATTTTCACAATCTTAGCATGTTAGTATGATGGTCCCTTTTAATATTTTCATAGCTATACACATTTGTGCTTGAGGAGATACAATGCTGTTAGGTTGGAAACATCCAATAATTACATATAATGATTGAGGAAGAAAAGCATAAGCGTCTTCTAAAGCACTGATTTTCGAATTGTGATTCTTGGTATACACCAAAGTTTGGTGTAATAGTAATGGTGACAAAGAGAGTAATCTGGGACTACCTAATCTTTCTTCAATCAAAATACTTCTTGTCTTCTAAACATGGGTCTCCTGTTTTAATGAAAGAAAAAAGAGGACTAAAATATGTACCATCAAATGATACAACTTTTCTTGTAGCAAAGTATACTAGTATACCAACTATGTGAGGTTAGGTAAATGTCTGAGTGTCACTTGACTGGTTTACTAACAGCTGGTGCTCTACCACTTGAGCTATGTCTCCACTTCGGCCTTTTCTGGTTAATTTGAAGATAGTAGTCATGTATTTTTCTGCCTATGTTGGCTTTTAATCCTCCAGATCCTCCAGATCTCAGCCTCTTGAGTAGCTAAGGTTGTAGACATTAGCCACCACGTATACCTATGCAATTTACAGCAACTGTTTTCAGTTCTTTAAGCCTCAGGGTTAATTTTTGTTTTGCTTTGTTCTGGTGCCAGTGCTGGGGAATGAACTCAGGGACTGGGTACTGTTCTGGAACTTTTGTGTTCAAGGATAGTTCTCTACCATGTGAGCCACACCTCTGTTCTAACGTTTTGTGGTTAATTAGAGGTGAGTCCTACAGACTTTCCTTCTCTGGTTCACTTTGAACCATATTCCTCAGATCTCAGCATCCTGAGTAGCTAGGCACTGGGCTAGGTCTCAGTTTTATTATCTGTTAGAGTGGTAATGATACAGATTGTATCATAGAGCTTACAAGGAATAAATGGACAGGACTGACCTTTAAGAACTTCCTATCCTAAATCTTTCTTTTTCTTCCTTTTTGTCTGTCGTGGGGTTTGGACTCTAAGCCTGGATGCTGTACCTGAGCTCTTTTGCTCAAGGCTAGAGCTCTTGAGCTCCAGTGCCACTGCTGGTTTTCTAGTGGTTAATTAGAGATAAGATTCTAACTTGCCTGCCGTGTCTGGCTTGGAACCAAGATCCTCAGATTTTAGCCTCCTGAGTAGCTAAGGATTACAAGCATGAGCACCTAGCCCATCCTAAATCTTAATACGTAAAATCATTCTAGGTAAAATGAAGTTTTGATCACATAGTGATTTCATGGATTTTTTTCTTTTCCCACACAAACTTGTTTTACTTTTTGTAATGTCAGATACTTTACATATGATATCCAGATGACTAAGCTGGAACAGAACTCTGCTTTCACTTTTCTGATTGCAAGTGGACAGCAGAAGGAGAAAGGCACATACATCTCAGGAAGTCATTGAGCCAATGCCTATTTTGTAATTGCAAGCATTTGAAACACATTGCCTGAGAAATAACAAAATACATTTCTTGGTCAGTTTTCTACTTTACTCTTAAATTACCTTTTCTAAAATAAATGGTAATTGATGCCAGTTTGTAACTCTCAAGTGTAAACTTAGCTACTCAGGAGACCAGGATCAGTATAACCATGGTTTAAATCCACTCTGTGGAAGAAAAGTCAGTTACACTTCTTCTCCCAAAATAACCAGCAAAAGGTTGGACTGGAAGCATGGCTCAATTTGTAGAGCTCTAGCTGAGCAATCAGGCCAACTGAGTGCAAAGCCCTAAGTTTAAACTCTAGTACTGTTAACACCACACACACACACACACACACACACACACACACACACACACACACACATGGTAGAATTAGAGATAACTTCAAAGTTTTCTAATCTCTATAATTTTTTGGAGCAAAAGAAACTCTGTCACTTTAAGAATATCTGGGGCATCCAGGTTTACATTATACAGTGTGCAACTCCAGCGACTATTACCACATGTAGATCAGTTACATTGGATCCATTTTTCTTGCAATTAGAGAGGAATTTTAAACAAAAGAACCAGAATTTGGTGACTGAATTCTTAGAGTACATGAATGGTCTTGTTTCTGTTCCTGAAAAAAAATATTGTATCTACCTATTTTAGTTGGAATCTGTGTATTTACCTTAAGTATTCCTTGTTGTGAAACAAAATGAATTACCACACTGGTTTAGCATTATCTCTGCCTTAAGCAAAGGGGAAAAGAAAACATTTTGGTCAGCAACACAGTAGAATTAGAGAAAATTTGCCTTATTTAGTCATGGGCTGACTGAGTCATTCCCACTGATACTGTTTGGAATAAAAACGAGACCAGATGTTCACTTGAATGAGCTAGAGAGATTAACTATGAGTCCTTCCATATTATCTGAAAGAGAGGTATAGTCATCCATAAAGAATTTCCGAGAGCCGGACAAGAAGTTTATTGATTATTACTACAGCTATCGCTTTATTACATACACACAATGGACCATGCTTCATTCAAGGTATTATCAAATTCTATGGCCATAGTCTGGTCCTAGTGGCATATGCCTATGATCCAAGCTGTCAGAAGGCTGAGATCTGGGGATCTCTGTTCAAAGCCAGACAGTGATTAGTAGAATGCCAGAGTCTGTGACCTTCTTCTCTCCAATTAAGCACCTAGACAACTAGAAGTAGAGCTATGGCTGAAGGGTTAGAGCTCTAGCCTTGAGCAAAAAGCTCAGGGACTTTACTCAGGCCCTAAATTCAACTCCCAGGATGAGCACACACACAAAATAATTCTATGATCACACAAGGGTACTTGGTAACAAACTGATATTCTTTACTCATAAATGAAGTTGCAGAGTCTCAGAGAGGTTGAGTAGTTTATATGGTAACTAAACTAGTATGTGGTAAAAGCAGGACGTGAATTTAGGAACTATGATCTCTTAGTTCTTTCTTTCAAACTGCACAGCTTTCAAACTGACCTCTACAATTCTCTGTTCTGAACCAAAGCACCAATAAAAGTTGAAAATAGTAGACTATCTATTAATTTGAGGGAAATTTTTATTATTATATAATTTAGTACCTGACTTGTGGGGAGGGAAGAATATTAAATATTGGAGAAAGAATATATATTTTCTCTCTATATATGTACATATTCCTGATTAGAAATCTGTTGAGTTAGCAAAACAATATATCTGATGTTTATTCATCTTTAAAAAATTTTTAGGAATGTTAGAAGAACTAGAGATTAGATGTGGACCTTTTGTCTACTCTGAGATATTTGGAATTTTTTTTGTTATAATCAAAGCCAAATGGATAATATGGGTTGATGCCTTTGGTTAACCTTAAAAAGAAGCAAAACAAACTGTTGGATTTTCCTCATTTCCCATGGAATCCCAGATATTTCTTTGTTGTTAAAGTTTGTTGGAGTTACTGTACTGGTTTGCATTGACATTCTTCTAAGCTTAACTTAATGTCTGAGATTCCTTTTTCGTTTGTTAGCACACACTTAAAAAGGTTTTAAAAGACCTTGACTTTAGATGGGGAGATTTATGGACAGATCCACTAAATCTGAGACAGGATTTCTAAAATATTTGAAATGTATAATTCTACCTGAGATTCTACACAAGTATTATGTTAAAGGTACTTTTGATATAACATATTTTTTCATTCTTTCTCAGTGAAGATTTTTCAGACCAAGTACATTCAACAAGAGGCTTATTTTATATAATTAGTATCTCCAAAATTTGTGTGTAGGCAATTTTCTTGTTTGCAGCATTGTGGTATGACAAGTGAATGAACAACTCAATAATGTGACACAAAAGATCACAAGCAAAATGACTTCAACACAATTGTAAATATTCTGCTAGTTACAGGCAATGGGAGAAATTTGAATTCATATTAACACTATATTGACAGTAAAAAACACTGTCTGTATCGAGCTTCATATTTTTTTCTTAAAAAGTGTATGTGTTCAAGGAATAAGGCACAAAAGAAAGATTACCTAGGGTGTTTCTGTCCTCACATGACAAATTTTAGTGTATTTCCATAGTAGTAACTATGGCCATTACCTCAATTCTGCATTCTTCAATATAAAAACTGATTGCATCTTGTGTGTAAAATCAAAGAGCTTTTTTATGAGTATTTTATCCACATAATCTTTTTATTCCTGAACAACTCAAGTGCTACAACTTTAAAAGGAGTTTTAAGCTGGGCACTGGAGGGCTCATGCCTGTAATCTTAGCTATGCAAGAGGCTGAGATCTGAGAATTGCAGTTCAAAGCAAGCCTCTGCAAGAAAGTTAGTGAGATTCTTATCTCCAAATAATCACAGAAAAAGCCAAAAGTGGAGCCATGGCTTAAGTTGCAAACTGCTAGTCTTGAGCAAAAACAAGCTCAGGGACAGTACCCAAGTCTTGAGTTTAAGCCCCAGGAATGGCACACACACACACACACACACACACACACACACACACACACACACACACACACACACACACATGCACACGTACAAAAAAGTAGTTTCAATATTCATCATTATGCCTATTTCCTTTCATAGAATTATTTATCCAATCAATGTCACCTTTTCCAGCATTCATACTCATCCCTCCCCTATCTTCTCATTTTCTCATTATTCTTAATTTTGTAGTATTTATATATATTGGATTAATCTATTGTACTTATAAACTGTTTTGTTGAATGGCAACTCCTTTGTACAAGTACTTAACGATGATTTTAAGAAACCTAAACACTAAAATAAAGACTTACTCTTTTATGGTTGGATGCCCTCAAGTGAAATCATTGCTCAGAAATGTATTCTGAAGTTTATTTTGAGCGAATATATTCAATCAGTTGATACTGACTTCCTACAATAAATTTGCCAACAATACGTGGCTTGTAAAATTCCCAAAATAAAACTTGGAAAGGAGAAAGTAACTGTTCCCAGCAAAGATGTGGAGCATTCTGAACTTTCTGGTGATCCAATCAGAGTTTCTAAATTTCTCTTTTATAGGCTTAATCCCTTATTTTCGTGTGTATTTGTGCCCTGCACCTAAGCCCTAGAGGTAATTCATTGGTAGGAAGACCTCTGCTTTAATCCTTGGCTCTTTCTACCTGGTGGAGTTCCCCCTTAGGACCTTAGTCCCAGCCCCTCTCCTGGAGTCACTAATCTCACAGCTACGCCACCTTCCTTGTCTTGATCTCTTGAGAGACTGTTGCTCTCTCATTTCCCGAAGTGGTGGTTGACTCATCCACCTTGCATATGCTCAAAGCACAACTGAAACTGTTCTTGTCACGTCACAGTGATGCTGCCCCTTTCGTTAAGCCTTCTATTCAATTGTAGACTCTCCTCTCACTTGACCTCTCAGCAGCATTTGGCCTAGTTACTGACCCCTTCTTCGTTGCTACATCTTCAGTTGACTTTGAGGACTTTAATCAAACCAACATCTAATCAAGAGAACAAAAACCATTTTTAATGTTTGTCCAGAGGGGAGTTCATTTGAGGCCTTGGTGATGCCAATGACAAAAAGATAGGGAAAGCCAAATTGGCTGTGGGAGACCACCTAGGGCTGGGGAGACCGAGGAGGAAGAGGTTGGAGCAGAGCCCATTCACAGCACTTGCCTCATCACTAGGAAAGAGTCACAGCTACTACTGCAGAAGCCACTCCAAAGGCAGGGAGAGAGAAAAAAAGCGTTGGTTTCTCTTTTGCTTCCTCCTACCTCCTACCTCCTCCTCCATCACTGCACTCAGTAAGCTCAACCCAGGTGGAAATGAATCAGGTATCTCCAACAAGCCATATGAAAGGGTCCACTCTACTCAATAACCATCTGGATGTGAGAAGGGCCAGGGATGAAGTTATAGGACTAAGTTGGGCATCTCAGATTTGCTTTGTCTCCTACTTTATGGGTTAGTTCTACTTTATCTTTTCTACTGGTTCCTACTTTTCTTCCTGATCTCTTAATGTTTAGGTGCTTCAAAGTTCAGTCCTTCATCTGTGACTTGTTCCAGATAGGCATGGCTGTCTCCCACTATCCCCATATCCTAGATTGTTCAGAACAATAATATGTTACTGCTTATTGTGATTCAGTGAGTTGACTGGACTAAACTAGCAGCTCTCTCTTTTTTTTATTGTGAAAATATTGTACAGAGGGGTTACAATTACATGGGCAAGATAATGGGTACATTTCTTATCAAGCATTGTAGCCTCCTCCTTTGTTTCCCCTTCCCATCCCTTCCCATCCTCCTCCCGCCCTCCCTATCCAATCCTCCCTGCCTACCCCCTCCCCCCCCACCAAAGTTGTAAAGTTCGTTTTCAACATAACAACTTGTACTCTCATTGTTGCAATGGGTCCACCTGTGTCCCTATTTAAATGATTTGTTTTTCCCCTTCCCCTCCACAAATTAAACCAACATCAAATACAGTGAAAGCAGGGGTTATACTATGGGGGAGGGACATACAAAGCAACAAAGAAATAATCTTATAAATGTGTTAGAAACAATCGCATGAAAGAAAAAAAAACATTTGAATACATATTTTAGGGTTCATTTCCCTAACATCACCTTATCTGACGCTTTCTGCTTGACTCAGACATATACTAGATGTTGCAAATAAGGGAAACCATGGGACTTATGTTTCTTTGGGCCTGGCTTACTTCACTTAATATAATTTTTTCCAAGCCTTTCCGTTTTTTAACAAATGGGACAAATTCGTTCTTTCTGATGGAGGCATAGAATTCCATTGTGTATATATACTACATTTTCTTGATCCATTCATCTACTGAGCGGCATCTAGGTTGGTTCCATATTTTAGCTATAGTAAATAATGCTGCAATAAACATAGTTGTGCTGGTAGCTTTAGTGTGGTCTTGTTTGTAAACATTAGGGTAAATGCCCAAAAGTGGGATTAGTAATAGGGTCATAGGGGAGCTCTATGTGGAGTCTTTTGAGGAACCTCCATACTGCTTTCCAAAGTGTTTACACTCCCACCAACAATGTAGTAAGGTTCCCTTCTGTCCACATCCCCTCCAGCATCTGTTGCTTTTAGAGTTCTTGATTTTAGCCATTCTAACTGGGGTGAGGTGGTATCTCAATGTTGTTTTGATTTGCATTTCTTTTATGGCTAGGGAGGTTGAGTATTTCTTCATGTGTCTACTGGCCATCCTTCTTTCCTCTTCAGAGAAGTTTCTCTTTAAGTCTTTAACCCACTTGTTTATTGGGCAGTTGTTTCTTTGAAGGTTTGTTGTTGGGGGATTTAATTTTTTGAGTTCCAAGTATATTTTAGATATGAGACCCTTGTTTGTTGTATGGCTAGTGAAGATCTTCTCCCAATCCTTGGGCTTTCTATTGATCTTGCTAGCTATGTCCTTTGCCATGCAGAAGCTCTGCAATTTCATGCAATCCCATTTGTCCAACCTTTTTTTGATTTGTTGTGTTTCTGGGTCTCTATTAAGAAAATTTTGGCCTGCGCCAAGGAGACCTAGGGTTTCTCCTATTCCATCCTGTAATGTTTTCAGAGTGTCTGCTTTGACTCTGAGGTCTTTGATCCATTTGGAGTTGATTCTGGTGTAGGGTGATATATAAGGATCTAGCTTTAGTTTTCTACAAGTAGTTAACCAATTTTGCCAGCACCATTTACTGAAGAGGCTGTCTTTCTTCCATTCTATTTTTTTAGCTCCCTTATTAAAGATTAGATGGCTATAGGTCTGTAGGTTCATTTCTGGGTTTTCAATTCTATTCCATTGGTCCTGAGGTCTGTTCTTGTGCCAGTACCAAGCTGTTTTGATTACTATGGCTTTATAGTAGAGTTTGAAATTTGGTATTGATATTCCTCCAGCACTGTTCATTCTATTGAGGATCATTTTTAGGCAGTTCTCTCTTAAGATTTAATATCTATAATAACGTTGCTATTAAACACTTTGGTGTGCCCAGCAGAGTCCACTTCAGGAATGAAGGACAGATGACTGAGAGAATTCTTGGCTGATAGCATTCAGCTGTCAAGGTTTTTCAGGAAATGCTTGTGAGAGTCACCTTGCCCAAGTTCTCCCACCTTTTCCAGGATAACCAGTGGCTACTTGATACAGCGATGTGGAGCTCAGTTTTCCCAACTCTACAGAGGGGCATCCCATCTTTAGAACTCCCTTTAAGTGAAGGATCTATGACATTGTATAGCAGCTTGACTGCTCCCTTTCTCAACTTCTTTTCCTCCCTTTCTCCACTTCTCTTCCTACCTTTCTCTTCCACAGATTTCGATCTGTAAAACACCATATAAGGAACTGCCCCTGTTTCAGAATCTGCTTTTGTGAGTAGCCCCATCTGCAATAATTTCTTTCAGATGGTGACTGAGGTTGGCCTGATCTAAAGGATCAGCTGAACTGGACATCAGAGTGGCTCATTCACAGATAATGCTCTCAACTGGTACTGCCAGATAGATTGTCTAGACATGTCTGTTTCATGTGACTGTTTTTTTCATTACTGAGTTTTGATCATGATGCCTCATACTTTATAGATGGTGCTCTACCACATGAGCCACATCCTTGGGCCAGCTTTTTTGCTGTTTTTTTTTTTGCCGCTGATTGAATACAGTGAACTTTCCTACTAGGGCTGGCCTCAAAAACCTGTGATCTTCTAGTTCTCAGCTAGATTCTGAATAGCGAGGATTACAAGTGTGACCCACACCTGTACTGCTCTCTGTATAACTTTGGAAAAAGATTCCCGAAAGTAAGCATTGAAGAGGATAAGTACATTGTCAATTCCTAGAATGTCATTTGTATCCTCAGTCAAGCAAACCACAAGGCTAGCCTAGATCCAAAGGAAAGAGTATTAGACTCTCCTCTCTCACTCTCCCACTCTCTCTCCTCTCTCTCTCTCCTCCCCCCCCCTCTCTCTGTATGTGCTTGAACTTAGGCCATAGGTGCTGTCACTGAGCTTTTTTGCCCAAAGCTTGAATTTTACTGCTTGCACCAGAGCTCTGCTTCCAGGATTTTGGTAATTCATTAGAGATAAAAGCCTCGTGGACTTTCCTACCAGGGCTGTCTTTGAATCACAATCTTACGATTTCAGCTTCTCTCGTAGCTAGGATTAAAATGGAGTTATGGGTGCTCAGCTTAGACTATACTCTTGATATAAAGAGCAATATTCTCAAACAAAGAAGAAGAAATGGATGAGGACCACCTATGTAAATTTCGACCACAGCTCTTTCTCCTACTACCTTTACCACTCCACTGGAACTGGTCTTGTTATGGTCACCAATGATCTCCACATTTCTAAATCCAATGACTTTTTTCTCAGTTATACTGAATCCCCTTTGATCGCTGAACAGATCTCTCATTTATTTAGTGATATCTTGTTTCCATGCTGCTTTTGTGTGAGTGTGCCAGTACTGGGTCTTGAACTCAAGGCTTTATTCTCTCACCTGGCTTTTTCACTCAAGAGTTATACTCTGCTATCTGAGCCACATCTCCACTTCTGTTTTCGGTTTTGGTTTTTTGCTGGTTAATTGGTGGTAAGAGTCTTGTAGACTTTCCTGTCATGTTTGGCTTTAAGCCATGATCCTCAGATCTCAGCCTTTTAAGTAGCTAAGTTTACATATATGAGCCACCAGCAGCCAGCCAAATATTTATGTGCTATTGACTCTCAAATTTATATTTCAATTTTTCCCTCCCTCCCAAACTACAGAATTCCATCTTCAAATAACATCTATCATTTCAAACTAGGTGTCAAAATGAATTTCTGATCTTCCACTGAACATTATTCCTCTGAGCCTCAGCCGATTCATTGGGTGGTAACGCTATCCTTAAAGGATTCAGGCCAAATTAAAGCCATCACTGACTCTCTTCTTCCATAGCTAACTCAATAGAAAGCTTTGTTAGGTCTACCTTCAAGATATATTCTGAATATGAATATATTTACCACTTTCTACTACCACTCTAGTCTGAGCAGCTATCTATCTCCACCTGGATTACTTTGGCAATCTCTAAACTTGACTCTCTTTACAACTCTTGTTCCATAGTAATCCATTATCATGTCACCAGGTAGGGTAGTCCTTTTGAAGTAAGGCAGATGATGTAATTCTTCAGCTGAAAACACTGTAGGGAAAACGCTCCAAATAATAGTCAAAGGAGCCAAGGCCTTGCAAATGCTCCAAGATTTATATGATTAGCTCATTGCCAATTGATCTCTTGACCACAATCCCTCCCTCACACCACTTCATCATTACAAATCACACATATTCATGCCTTGGGGTCTTTGCTATGGCTATCTACTCTGTCAGGAAGGCTCTCCCTGAAGATACTCTTCTTTCTTTTTCATTTTACCACTTAAAAAATTAAGTAGGTGTACAAAGGGTATCAATTCAACAAGTCAGATTGTGAGTACAGTGCATCTTGATCAATGTCCTCTCTCCCATTATTTTCTCCCATCTTTATACCCTCAAGTTATATAGTTCTAGTTTTACTTGTATCTATATTGATCATAATGACTCTATTTACCTCCCCTTTCTTTCTCCATATGTCATCTCTTCCTGTCCCTTACCCTCCCCAGAAAAACATGTTTCAGATTCCTGGTACTCATTTTGTTAAACTATTACTTAGTTGTTCAGAGGAACTATACAGTTGAAATCTCCCCCTAAATATACCATCCCAATTTATTCATTTTGTGTATGTATTCATATAACTGTGTATATGTTCTCATATATGTTTATAACTTAGATCTAATTTCCATATATGAGAGAACACAGGTGCCATTTGTCTGTCTGAGCCTTTACTTCACTTAATACAGTTTTTCCATGTCCATCCATTTCCCTGCAAATGACATAATATTGTTCTTTCTAAAAGGTGAGTAACTACTATACAGCTATAATAACAAAGACAGCATGGTACTGGCACAAAAACAGACCCGAAGACCAATGGAACAGAATAGAAGATCCAGAAATAAATCCACAGGCCTACAGCCAGCTGATATTTGACAAAGGAGCCAAAGACAGACAATGGAAGAAACACAGCCTCTTCAACCACTGGTGCTGGGAAAACTGGGCAGCCACATGCAGAAAACTAAAAGTGGACCCCAGCCTATCACCATGCACCAACATCAACTCAAAATGGATTAAAGACCTTAACATTAAGCCTGAATCTCTGAAACTACTGCAGGACAGAGTAGGAGAGACACTTGAACTAATAGGCACAGGAAAGAATTTCCTGAACAGAGTCCCAGGGTCACAACAAATTGGAAAGAGACTCGACAAATGGGACTACCTTAAAATAAAAAGCTTCTGCACAGCTAAACCTATCGCAACCAAGCTAGAAAGGCAACCAACTAATTGGGAAAAATATTTACCAGCAATATATCAGACAAGGGGTTAACATCCAGTATATACAGGGAACTCAAGAAACTAATCCCTCCCAAACCCAACAAACTAATTACCAAATGGTCAAGGGAACTAGAGATACTTCTCAGAAGAAGAGACAAAAATGGCAAAGAAACACATGAGGAAATGTTCATCATCCCTGGTGTGAAGGAAATGCAAATAAAGACAACCCTGAGATACCACCTCACCCCAGTCAGAATGTCCCACACCCACAAATCAGCCAATGAGAAATGCTGGAGGGGATGCGGAGAAAGAGGAACCCTATTACACTGCTGGTGGGAATGTACACTTATACAACCACTTTGGAAAGCAGTCTGGAGGGTCCTTAGAAAGCTAAAGATTGACCTCCCTTACGACCCAGTCATACCACTTCTAGGCATATAACAGGAACCAATATATAAGGACACATGCACCTCCATATTTATTGCAGCACTGTTCACAATAGCCAGGATATGGAAACAACCCAGATGCCCCACCACAGATGAATGGACCCAAAAATTGTGGTATCTATACACAATGGAATATTATGCAGCCATTAGAAATGACAAAATAATGGCATTTGCAGGGAAATGGATGGAGCTAGAAGGAATCATGTTGAGCGAGGTAAGCCAAGAGCAAAGAGACAAATGGTACATGGTCCCCCTGATGAGTGGATGTTAAATCCAAAATGTTAGGTGATATGACAAAATTAACAGAACTTAAGAAACAAAGAACTTCCACTCATCTGGTCGAACCACTACTAAATAACCCCATGCTGATGATCACATGTATGGTGTATGTGTACACCGTTATATGGTATAGACCATGATAGACAATTTGCTCCAGGAAAGTTAGAATGAGCTTGTGACTTTAAATGAGCATCATTATTCCACAATAATGTGAAATTTGGGCAATTATGTAATCACTTAATCACAATTAAAAAAAAAAACCCACCAGAAAACTAGAGGTGGCGCCATGGCTCAAGTGGTAGAGCATGAGCCTCGAGCTGAATTGTTCAGGGACAGTTCCCAGGCCTAGAGCTCAAGCCCCACGACTGACAAAAAAAGAGAGAGAGAGAGATCATTCATGCAATTGTTTCTAACATAATTATAAGATTATATCTTCGTTGCCTTGTATGTCCCTCCCCCATGGTACAACCCCTGCTTTCACTATATATGATGTTGGTATATGTGGAGGGGAAGGGAAAAACAAATTGTTAAAACAGGGATACAGGAGGACCCATTGCAACAATGAGATGTACAAGTCGTTATGCTGAAAAACAAACTTTACAACTTTGGTGGAGGGGGAGCGGGGGAGGGGGAGGATACAAAGGGATGGGAAGGGGAAACAAAGGAGGAGGCTACAAT
The DNA here is from genome assembly GCF_019054845.1 of Dipodomys spectabilis. Taxonomy (NCBI): domain Eukaryota; kingdom Metazoa; phylum Chordata; class Mammalia; order Rodentia; family Heteromyidae; genus Dipodomys; species Dipodomys spectabilis. The sequence continues at coordinate 14,415,238 of NW_024870824.1, forward strand.
GCTTGATAAGAAATGTGCTCATTATCTTACCCATGTAATTGTAACCCCTCTGTACTGTATTTTCACAATAAAAATATATTTAAAAAAAGGTGAGTAAAATTCCATTGGCTCTATATCTACATCTATACCACATTTTCTTAATCTATTAATCCACAATCCATTGTAGAGCACCTGGGCTATTTCCTTAACTTTGCTATGTTCTGATGATCATATTCTCTGCTCTGTCAATATGTTATTAAATTGTCTTCATCGTCATGAGTTCTATGTCAACTAACTCATTTAAAATTGAGACCATCTCTTTCAATTTTTGACACTCCATCTCCCGTCTTCCTTGCTCAATTTCCTTTTTTATTCCACCACATTTACCTTTTTTATATTGCTTTCTATTTCATAAATTTATTATGCTAACATTTATCTCATCAACTTAAGGATATGGATGTTTGTTTTGTTTATTGCTGTATTCCAAATGTTTACATCAATGTCCAACATGGATTAGCCATTGAATATACATTGATTGAAGGAATCATCCTAACTCAGTGGTTCATTATAAGTGCACAGACATGCATCATCAGTTCACAGCACTCACAACATTTATTAAGAATGTGCTTGTGACCCACTTTATGTTGATGAGTCAGAAGAAAATCTTTGGTGAGTAATTTCAGATGCACCTTACTCTTCTGAGATAAGTGGAATTTGTAAGTTGTTGCATGAAGATAGGAATCTGTACCTGGCATCACTGTTTTGCTCTAAGGGTCAGCTTCCTCCAAATAATACTGTTGGTGTGTATCGCATGGTGGAGTGACAGGAAGTTGAAATTTTGAATTGTGTAGTTGAAGAACCTGGATGCTTTCCTAATTCTTTACCTTTTAATTAGACAAAGTCTTAAATCCGAACTGCATTTTTATTGTGATTTCCAATAAAAAATACTTTAGTTTGTGTCATAGGTGTGCCCTTAGGCATATCTAGGATGATCTAAACAAAATCTTATATTTATTTTATGAATTCTTGTTTTTCTCCCTTGTCAACTAAATCAGACATTCTCTCTCCATTGTTTGCCTTGTTTTTTTTTTAATGTTTTGGCAAAGAGTAGACATTCTAAATATTTGGTAATTAATCAAGTAATTTCTATGTTATGATCATTGATCCAAGCAAGCACTTGGATATGAGCACAGATGAGTTCTGATATTTGAATGTATTTTTGTTGATCTGGGCCATGTATCAGCAAGTTTTGCTTTTTGAACCTATTTCCTACCATTTTCCTTTTTGTTCACTCTACCTACTCCTGATAGACTTATTGTTATTCTCAAAGCATAAAACACATTTTTTTGCTAATTTTTATTGTGAAAAATCCTGTACAGAGGGGTTACAATTACATGGGCAAGGTAATGACTACATTTCTTATCAAGCATTGTTGCCTCCTCCTTTGTTTCCCTTCCCCCCCACAAAGTTGTAAAGTTCGTTTTCGACAAAACGACTTGTACATCTCATTGTTGCAATGGGTCCACCTGTATCCCTATTTAAACGATTTGATTTTTCCCTTCCCCTCCACAAATTATACCAACATCAAATACAGTGAAAACAGGGGTTATACCGTGGGGGAGGGACATACAAAGCAACAAAGAAATCATCTTATAAATATGTTAGAAACAGTAGCAAGAAAGAAAAAAAACATTTGAATACTTATCTTCGCCTTCATTTCTACTAACATCAACTTATTTGACCTTTTCTGCGTGTCTCAGACATATACTAGTTATTGCAAATAAGGGAAACCATGGGACCTATGTTTCTTTGGGCCTGGCTTACTTCACTTAATATAATTTTTTCTCAAGTCTTTCCATTTCCTAACAAATGGGACAATGTCATTCTTTCTGATGGAAGCATAGAATTCCATTGTGTATATATACCACATTTTCTTGATCCATTCATCTACTGAGGGGCATCTGGGTTGGTTCCATATCTTAGTTATGGTAAATAAGGCTTCAATAAACATAGTTGTGCTGGTGGCTTTAGTATGGTCTTGTTTGTGGTCACTGGGGTAAATGCCCAAAAGTGGGATTGCTGGGTCATAGGGAAGCTCCATGTGGAGTCTTTTGAGGAACCTCCATACTACTTTCCAAAGTGGTTGAACAAGTTTACACTCCCACCAACAATGCAGTAGGGTTCCATTTGGCCACATCCTTTCCAGCATCTGTTGTTACTAGAGTTACTGATTCTAGCCATTCTAACTGGGGTGAGGTGGTATCTCAATATTGTTTTGATTTGCATTTCTTTTATGACTAGAGAGGTTGAACATTTCCTCCTGTGTCTATTGGCCATCCTTCTTCCCTCTTCAGAGAAGTTTCTCTTTAAGTCTTTAGCCTACTTATTTCTTGGGCAGTTGTTTCTTTGAGGATTTGGTTTGGGGGGGATTTAATTTTTTTGAGTTCCAGGTATATTTTAGATATGAGACCCTTGTCCGTTGTATGGCTAGTAAAGATCTTCTCCCAATCCGTGAGCTTTCTATTGATCTTGCTAGCTATGTCCTTTGCCATGCAGAAGCTCTGCAATTTCATGCAATCCCATTTGTCCAACCTTTCTTTGATTTGTTGTGTTTCTGGGTCTCTATTAAGAAAATTTTGGCCTGTGCCAAGGAAACCTAGGGTTTCTCCTATTCCATCCTGTAATGTTTTCAGAGTGTCTGCTTTGACTCCAAGGTCTTTGATCCATTTGGAGTTGATTCTGGTGCAGGGTGATATATAAGGATCTAGCTTTAGTTTTCTACAAGTAGTTAACCAATGTTGCCAGCACCATTTACTGAAGAAGCTGTCTATTGTTTTAGCTCCCTTATTAAAGATTAGATGGCTATAGGTCTGTAGGTTCATTTCTAGGTTTTCAATTGTATTCCATTGGTCCTGAGGTCTGTTCTTGTGCCAGTACTAAGCTGTTTTGATTACTATGGCTTTGTAGTAGAGTTTGAAATTTGGTATTGATATTCCTCTAGCACTGTTCTTTCTGTTAAGGATAGATAAAACATATTTCTATCCTTTGAACTTGCCATTTTCTCAGCTTAGAGAACTTCTTTTCCAGTTGAATTCATGGTTTCTTCACTCCAATTCTTCAAGCCTTTTAAGATATCACTTTGATGAGGTCTTTTCTATCTACTTGTTAAAAAAATTATGCCATTCGCACATCATTTCCCCTCTCCCTTCCTTTTTTAATATTTTATTCCATGGTACTTAGAAACTTCTTTTATATTATTTAGTTTAAGTACTGAATTTTTGTCAGTTTTTCTTGGGAACCCAGATAGAGCTTTCATCCATTTTATCACCATTACCCCAAAGCCATAGATACAGATGTCCATACATATGAATAAAAACTCAATAAATATTTGCTGTCTTTAGTAAGTGAATGAATGAATTCACACAAGAAAGCAAAGTTAGAAATAACCACATTTGCATAACCACATTTGCAGTGCAGTCACATTATATGCCTTATCTCTCTGAATTCTATCCAGTACATCATCATTTGAATAAATACTTCTATAGATTTTTAAAAATAATTTTCTGCTCAATGGCATCTTGAAAATATAGTATCATGTAAGAAACAGCAGAGCATATGTGCTTTATACATTGCATCCTTTGTACAAAAGCACAAAGGAGGCACAGATCCACACAACCATGGAGTCAAAAGTGTGTTGAGAGGTAGGTTGAGCCTTTGGCATGTTCTGAGCTTTAGAGGTCTCCGAGCCCCGTTCAGATTGAACCCACATTGACTGGAGAAGCCAGTCCTCCCAGCCAAATCATTATTCTGACAGAATTTTTGGCAATTGTGCAATGATCTCTGTGGACTGACCTCACACTGCCGCACAGCATATGTTTTAGACCTGTAGTTTAGTTAACTCTGAATGTCCGTGAAGTCTATGAGCCAAAGCACAAAACAACAGAAACATTGTACTTCCTAATTAACTTGCCATATGGCCCAACAGGGAAATCACTCATGGTTTGGAAAAAAGTTTCTGAACTGTTTCTTGCAGTTAGATGATATAACTTCTTCATTTTACAGTGTTGAGCTTTTTTTTCCATCTGAAAAAAAATTGTTTCTGGGGAAAAACCTTGGGAGATTTTCAGATAAAAATTGTGCTTGGATAGAAATGTAGGTTTAACGTGAAATGAAAAAAGACATACAGACAACAAATGGATTGTGGGCACTTATATAATGCTGGTAACAAATGGAAAACCTTTTTCACTTTACTCCCTAAATCATCCCTTAGTTCCCATTGAGTTGACACAGGTGGTTTCTCTTATATGTTTTCTTCCATTTCCATTGCTACATAAAGCATCAGATCTGCCGCTCTATCTGGCAGAATGATACTGGCTCCTCTGATGACTTTCTCAGGAGAAGAATTTGGATGTACTGCATCCAAGGTAGGCTGTATACTCTTATTAAATTGAATGTCTCTTGGTTCTGTTAATATAAACTTTTAAATAATAAGCTAAAAAACTGATTTCTAGCAAGGCATTAATGGCTCACACCTGTACTCCTAGCTACTCAGGAGACTAAGATCTGAGGATCCTAGTTCAAAGCCAGACCACGTGGGAAAGTCCATGAGACTCGTATCTCCAATAAACTACTCAGGAAAGACCAGCAGTGATGCTGCGACTCAAGTAGTAGAGTGCTAGCCTTGAACACAAAAAGGCTCAGGGACAGTGTGCAGGCCCTGAGTTCAATCCCCAAGACTGGGGGCTGGGGGTGATACCACTGATTTCTTGCTAATGTATAAATGAAAAGACAATGAGTAAATGGAGATGGCATACAGTGGGGTGTCTTGCTGTGATAGGCAGACACAAAACTGGTTAGTGATATAATAAAGTGGGTTAGCTATGGCAGTTTGATCCAACAAGGCACAAACACTTGTTAAACCATGAACAAATGTTTTTGAATCAGATTTCAATTTGTAGATACTTAATACATGTTGCTTTCTAATGTTCACTTTTCTGTGTGTGTGTGTGTGTGTGTGTGTGTGTGTCTGTCTGTCTGTCTGTGTGTGTCTGTCTGTGTGTTAATCCTGAGACTTGAACTCAAGGCCTGGTCACTGTACCTGAGCTTCTTTTTTTTGTTTGGGGGTCCAGTCGTGGGGCCTGAACTCTGGGCCTGGGCGCCGTCCCTCAGCTCTTCAGCTCAAGGCTAGCACTCTACCATTTGAGCCACAACACCACTTCCAGCTTTTTTTCTTTTTGCTTATGTGGTGCTGAGGAATCGAAACCAGGGCCTCAGGCATGCAAGGCAAGCACTCTACCACTGAGCCACCTTCCCAGCCACCTGAGCTTCTTTTGCTCAAGGCTAGTGACCTACCACTTGAGCCACAGCTCCATTTCTGGTGTGTGTGTGTGTGTGTGTGTGTGTGTGTGTGTGTGTGTGTGTGTGTATGTGTGTGTGTGTGTGTGGGGTGTGTGATTAAAGATAAGAGTCTCACAGATGTTTCTGCCAGGGCTAGCTTTGAACAGCAATCCTCAGCTATCATCCTCCTGAGTAGCTAGGATAACAGGCGTGAGCCATGGGTGCTCAGCCTCTTTTGTTTTTATTATTTTGTTTTTCTGTGTGGTACAGGGAATCAAACTGAGGGCTTCCCAGTTCTCAGGCAAGCTCTTTGCCACTTGAGGCATGACTCAGTCCTCTTGCTTTGAGTTTGTTTTCCAGATAGGGTTTGGCATATCCTACCTGTGATGGCCTCTACTTGCAATCCTCCTACTTCCATCTCCTAATATCTGAGATATATCCAGTTTTAGAATCTCTTTTAGCTTAATTTTTTACCTGATTCAAATATAGAAATATATTTCACATAAAATAATATGTGAAGTACTTAACACAGAGAGTAAAGACACAAGGAATAGAATCTGTTATTATTCTCCTTGACACTATGTTGAAAACAAACTTTACAACTTCAGGGAGGCAGGGGGAGGAGTTGGGAAGGTAGGGAAGGAAGGGATGGTAGGGCAAAAACAAAGGAGGGGTAACAATGCTTGATAGGACATGTACTCATTACCTCACTCACGTAACCGTAACCCCTCTGTACAGTATCTTTACAATAAAATTTTATATATAGTGAACGACAACTTCTTTCACAAAGCAAAGTAAATGTAAGGAAGAAAGGGTTGTAAAAATGGGCACTCTATTTCCAGTTAAGCCTGGAAGCAACCCCCAAAAGAACTGCAAAACTGGCTTGTGGGGAGCCAATGGTCATCTTGTTGTAAGGCTACATGGTTTTTTTTTTTTTTTTTTTTTTCCCTATGGTATCTTCTCTGAGCTATGTTGGAGACAATATATGTTTTGGTCCTGAGAGTGTAGAACAATACAACCTTGACTCCATCAGGGGCTAACACTAAGTCTAAGCTTATCAAGGATTTTTCTTGTTTAAAAAAATCATCTTTCTACTGAAGTAAGCATAAGAAGGAACAAATCACACATGCATACTTTACCACTCTAAGAGAAAGTGAACATTCCTGTGTGACCACTCCTAGGGAAAGAACTAAAATGTTATTACAAGGCCTGATCATGCACCTCCAAATCAGTAACCTTGCCTGTCACAGGTCATTACTACCCTGCAATACATACATACATATATACATACAAATATACACATGACATTCAGTACTATGTGTTCTTCTAGGGAGTTTTTAGTAAGCAAATACACACATTTCTTTTCCTTTTTTCTTCCTTTCCATTTTTCTGTTCTGTTCTGTGTGTGTGTGTGTGTGTGTGTGTGTGTGTGTGTGTGTGTGTCTGTATGTCTGTGTGTCTGTGTGTCTGTGTGTCTGTGTGTGCATGTTTGTCAGTCTTGGAGCTTGAACTCAGGGCTTTTTTTTTGTTCCATGCTAGCACTCTACCACTTGAACCAGCTCCACTTCTGGCTTGTTTGTGCTTCCTTGGAGATAAGAGTCTCATGGATTTTTGGCTTGTTTTTGGACTCAAATTTTGATCCCTAGATCTCAGCCTCCTGAGTAGATGCCTAGCTCACACTCACACTTATTTCTATTGAATATACTTGTATACACATCTAGGAATGAAATTTCTCATGCATAAGTTCAAGTAGCTTCTATTTTCATGGTTAAAGCTAAACATTATCCTATGTGATTTTACCTGAGACAATCTGTAAAGAGAAAGGGTTATTTCTGATTCATTAACTATGTCAGGTCCCTGGTGGGGGAACTACACAGCAATTACAGTGAACATGTGGGAAAACAGTGAGCATGTACTCCCTCATTACAGAGAGAAAAGAGTTAAGGATCCCATAATCCTTTTCAATGGCACATCCCAATTACTTAAAGACCTCCTACTTGGTGTTACCTCTTAAAGGTTCTATCACCCTGGGGCCAAACCCTGAAAACATTGGCCTTTGAAGAACAGTACATACAAACTGTAGTGGTGGTGCATCCACTTTTAATCCTATCAACAACATATCAAGGATTCAAGAATGATCATTTAAAAAAATTTAACCATTTTCACAGACAGGAAATGCCTTCAGATGTTTCATTACATAATCAGTTATGCTCTTCCAAATAGTTGTATATGAAGGTCATATTGTAATAAACCACTCTTCAAACCACATGCTCTAAAAGGGCTGATCATCACCAGTTCCTGATTTCCCTGACTTATCTTCAACACACAACAGTGTAATACACAAGATAACAATAATAGATAAAACATGTTGAAAGTTTAATATGTGCCAGATTATATTCATTACTCTTAACATGTAACACATTTTTACTATTATTCCTCTATAACTGAGAGCCAAAGAAGTAAATTGAATTGCCCAAAGCTACATGGCAACTGATAACCATGGGTCAGGCAATAGGTAGGCTTGCTTTAGAGCAGGTATTTAAGGATACATTGCATTGATACAGTTTCACCCATAGTAGGAAATTCGCTCTCCTGATGTTATCTCCAAAGACACTTGGAGGCATACATTTTTTTCCTATTTCTTTCTTTTTCTGATTTCTTGTGAGTTTAGAGTTCTAGTTCATCTGTGTTTATTCTTCTCTTTTAGGTCAGGTGTGACCTACTTGTGTTTTTTGCACATTTTTATCATTTTCTCATTCATTGAAGGAAAGTAATCACATTGTAACAAAGCCAAGAAAATAAAACTAATATAAGTTTTTCCTGTTCCAAAAATCTTACAAACAGCCAACCACTAACAAAAGCCACTGGCTGATTCTTCCTCAAGTCCTTTCATACATGCATTCTTCTTCCATTTTATCTTCTCTTAGTATTTTCCCTTTACATGGATTAGATTGTGTGCTTCACTCAAATATGTGCATTTTAGGAGCAACTTTACCACTTAGATTTCTCCAGGAGATTTCCAAAATCTTCCTTCTCATTATGCAGAATTGTTTCCTTTTTTTTTTCTGTTCTAATTTTTTGCTGTCACTTGATCTTGTTCACCCCTGTTTTCTCAGCCATTATACTGTTTTGCTGACATTATCATCTATTGGAATGATCAGATTTTTTGCTTTAGCTTCATTAAAACCAGTCTCATTCCAAGCGATGAAAACTCATATAAACTGAGTAAAAATAGCTGCTGTACCAAACAAACCATAAAAATCATAGTTGCTCAAGTACAAATGAGGTTCATTTCCTGCTTATATAAAACCAAAAATAGGAGTTTCTGGTTGACAGTCTAATTCTCCTTCTCTGGGCAATGTGGGCAAAAGGCTCCTTTTGTTCCACAGTCCTGCATCTCACAATTTATCATTGAGTAAGGAGAAGAAACAAGAACATGGATGAAACAGCTGGGAGATTTTGATGAACCTAACAACACCTATATGCCAGGCAGGAGGGGAAGTGTTGTCTGGGTGTGGGACCAGGAAGAAGAGGAAATGAATTTAGTGAGTGGCTAATGATCTCTGTCCTTGAACAACCTGTAACAACTCTGTTCTCCTGCTATGACTTAAATTGTCCCCTCCTATATCCAGACAACCAGAACAGTTGTAGTTCCCTTTGTTTTGATGTTTAATAAACAGTTCTTCTTCAACACAGAACAGAGAAGGTGCAAATGAAATAGATAGTAACTTCAGTGTCAGTAAGAACAGGACAGGAAGAGAAGCAAGAGGCCAAAGAAGGAAAGGCAGAAAGAAAAGCAGTCTACTGGAATCAATCAATAGCTCTAGAATATCACTTTTGCTATAATAATGTTTTCTGTCTATACTTCATGTTTAAAGCACTCAATGAAAATTGATACTTTGCCATTGTTTCCTGTAAGAAGGAAAATATAAAAGAAGCAATTTCATAAATGGGGAGATATGAATTTCAGAGAAAATGAAGTCATGAGAAGTGAAACAGATATTTGGATGCTTAGCACAAGCTCAGGAGTTCCTTATACCAAGTCTAAACATTCACTCCTATATGTCAAAGAGAAATGCAGCAAAAGGTAGAAGGAGATTTATTAAATGCCACAGGCAGCAGTGGAGTCAAAGACACACTGGGTGCCTGTTAGGGGCTTATACCTCTTGGGTCCAATTGTCTGTTGTTCCTGGAAAAGTCTTCCCAGGGCAATGAGCCATGATTTGGTGCCTAAAGCTCCACTTGTATGATGGCTCTAGGTCATGATGAGGGATGGAAATAAGGCCTTTGTCCTGAAAGCTTAACCAGATTCTTTGCCTACTTGCAGTGTTATGTTTGATTCTTCAGCCCCCTCTTTTCCTTCTATTGCTTAGCTTTCTCCTTCATGCTTTTTCTGAGAAAACTGACTGGGTGAGCCAAATTGATTTTTGAGACAAAACCCAACATTTTCCCATAATATAGTCTTTCTAGTGTACTCTTTTAGATTGCTTCTTTCTATCAGGTGCTGGTTCAACCCTGTAATCCTAGCTTCTCAGGAGGCTGAGATCTGAGGAATCTAGTCAAGGCCAGCACAGGCAGGAAAGTTCATGAGCTTCTTATTTCAAATTAACCAGCAAAAAGCCGGAAGTAGAGGTGTGACTCAAGTGGTAGAGCATCAGCCGAGCAAAGAAGCCAAATGAAATGGCAAAGCCCCGAGACCAAGCCTTAGTACTGGCACAAAATTGGTTCTCTCGGGAACTTTGAAGATCTTACACTGCATGTTGGTTAAAACAAATATACTGCTGGGTCTTCAGAAAATGTGGTCAAGTTTTCTTTCACCCATCCACATTTTGATTTGGTCAATGTCCCCTATATTAAATGAAAAATAGAAAAATTTGTGACTGTCAAATTGGTGAGAGAGAACATTCATGTTGGCATTAGTAACTATTCTGCTGATAAGGATTTTTTTAAATTTTGAAATCAATACGCTAAGAAGCTAAATACGGAATATTGAGTCAAGAGAAATAAAAACTTGAAATCAGTACTACATTTATTTCTGTCACTTAATGAATGTGATATTGGGTAAGTTACTGAACTTCTCTGTCTCATTCCTTTCATTTGGGAAGTGAGAGTGATGGTAATAATAACAAAAATCTCTTAGGTCATTTGGATGTGTGAGTTGTACTAAATATAAAATGATTAGTACTGGGTGGATGTCAGTGGCTCACGCCTGTAATCCTAGCTACTCAAGAGGCTGAGATATAAGGATCATGATTCAAAGCCAGAGAAGCTTCTCTCCAGAAAACTGGAAGTGGCACTGTGGCTCAAGTGGTAGAGCGCTTGTCTTGTGCTGAAGAGCTTAGGGACAGTACCCAGGCACAGAGTACAAGCCCCACAAAGGACAAAAAAAAAAAAAAAAGAGAAGATGATTAGTACAGTCATCTGCTCCAAAGTTGCCTGTTTTATAAGGAAAAAAGTGATACCTTGTCCAAAAGATTTCAACTTCAAATTCAACTCATCCTATATTCCCCATCACACAAATGTACACATGCAACATTCCCTCACTATTCTACAATCCAGGAATACCCACACTTTTATCCTCTGTGTATATAAAAACTCATGTGCTTCCAGAGTTCAGGTCCCACGACCGGACCCAAAAACAAAAAAAAAACAACTCATGGGCTTATTCATATATTATCTATGTATATATGTTTTGTTTAGTGAAAATTCAAATGAGATCTAATTAACAATCCTTCCCTTCAGCTTCATTTTTCTTGGAAGTTATTTTTTTTTTTTGTCGGTCGTGGGGCTTGAACTCTGGGCCTGGGCGTTGTCCCTCAGCTCTTCAGCTCAAGGCAAGTGCTCTACCACTTGAGCTACAGCGCCACTTCCGGTTTTCTGGTGGTTTACTGGAGATCGGAGTCTCACGATCTCTTCTGCCTGGGCTGGCTTTGAACCGCGATCCTCAGATCTCAGCCTCCTGAGTAGCTAGGATTACAGATGTGAGCCACCAGCGCCCGGCCTTGGAAGTTATTTTAAACTATTATAACAACATATTAAATTTTACTGAGGATCCCATTATATGACTATGCCATTAACTCAACCAACCTCCTTCTAAATGATATTTGAATTCTCTTAAATCATTCTCTCTCTACCATGAGAAACTGTGGAATTCCTAATTAGGGTTTTAAATGCTTTTTAAAATATTCAAGAAACTGTAATGAAGCAAGAGCCATAGGTTCCAGACTTTGTAAAAATGTAATTTGCAATCATTTTGAATATGGGAGTTGACACTCAGAGAGTACATATCTTAACCAAGCTAAGCAGTAGTGACCCAAGTCCCAGCCCAGACCCCTGCCTCCCGGGACAGTACATGTCTGTTGTAGGATTGCACTGATGGCCAAGGTATTGGTATGGAAGAGATTAGATTAATCTCAGACATGAGAAGCACCCCTTCAGTGTAAATGACTCCCTCAGGATCTCACAGCTTATAGGTGGCAGAACAGAGCTGTGTTTTCTCATCTTGGGCCACTCCCAGGAATTCCAGGATATTATTTTCTGGGAGACTGAAACCAATTCAGAACATTATCGTGTTCTGAGTGTAATGACTCAGGGTGTTGGAAAAATCTGCTCCATTTTGTCTATTTTTCCCTTCTGGAAAATGCAATTTATCCCTGTCACTGATGTCCCTTTTGGCCACAATAAGCTAGGAGCTCATGGAAAGTGTTCAGTGCACTCTCTGTAACATTTATCTAAATATATCCTTTGTACTTGTGTGCCAGACTTCCTGGACTTTCCATAGTAGTTCAGTCTTGTATGTATCACAGGCTTTTTATTATATGTGTTTGCACATAAAGGTACTCGTCAGCTGTTTTTTTTTTTTTTTTCTTTTAACAAACTGAGGTTCTAGTATTCTTTTTTTGCATTAGGATAAGAAGGAAGCTGGAGAGGGGATGACATATCTATCTATCTCTCTATATCTATATAATGTTATCTCTCTCTCTCTCTCTCTCTCTGTATATATATATATATGTATATATATATATATATATAAAATGCTGGCACAACAGCTTAAGTTCAGGATCTCACACTCTCCTTTAGCTTTTTCACTCAAGACTATCACTCTACCACTTGAGCCACTTCTGGATTTTTGCTGTTTAGATAAAGACAAGAGTCTTTCAGATTTGGCTGCCCAGTCTGACTTCAAACAATGATCCTCAGATCTCAGCCTCTTGAGCAGGTAGAACAACAGATGTGAACCACCAGTGCACAGCTAAAGGTAAATAATCTTTCTTTTATTTGTTTAATAAAATTGACTTACGTAAACTGTACAGAGAGGTTACAGTTACATAAGTCAGGTAATAAGAATACATTTCTTTTTGAAAAGTGTAACCTCTTCCTTCACTCTCTCCCAGTTTTTCCCTCTTGACCCTCCTCCCCCACATGGTGCATAGTTCATTTTCAACATAATGTCTAGTGAATATCATTGCTGCATTTGTTGACCCTTTGTCTCACCCTTTCTGTGCTCCTCCTTAACCTCCCCAAGACAGATAAACTTAACATATAAGACAAAAGGTGCAGAAATCTAACACAGGAACAAGAGGAACAAACAGAAAGCATTTTTTAAAAGAAAAACCTAGGGATACAGGTGGACCCACTGCAACAATGAGATGTACAAGTCGTTATGTCGAAAAAATGAACTTAACAACTTCGGTGGGAGGTGGGGGGAGGATCAGGTGAGGGGAGGGGAGGAGTATGGGAAGGGATGGGAAGGGGAAACAACGAGGAGGCTACAATGCTTGGCAAGAAATGTACTTGCTATCTTGCCCATGTAATTGTAACTCCTCTGTACAGTATTCTCACAAAAAAAAACAATAAAATCTTATGAAATAGTAAAAAAATAAAAAATAAAAAAACCCTTGTTTCTTGGCGTCCATTTCGATAAACATATGTTCATATGCATATAACTATTGAGCCTTTGTGATCCTTTCCTAGGAATATTCTTCTTTGGTATCACAGTATAAATGTCTAGAGTCATGTATAATTAATCATGTCTGAATGTATTTGTCTTTCCATCCAATGTGTTTACTTGTAGATTTATAGGCACATTCTAGTTACAACAAATAAGGGAAGCCATGCAATCTATATTTCTTCAGTTCTGGCTTGCTTACCTTAATATAATTTTTTCCAAGTCTTTCCATTTCCTTATGAATATCATTCTTTCTGATGGAGGCATTGAATTCCACTGTGCGTATATACCACATTTTCTTGATCCATTTGTCTTCTGAAGGCATCTGGGTTGAGTCCATATCTTGTCTATAGTAGACAATGCTGCAACAAACATGACTGTGCTGGTAGCTTTAGTGCGGCCTTGGTTGTGGTCTATTGGATAAATGCTCAGGAGTGAGATTTCTGGGTCATAAGGAAGGTCTGTGTTTAGTTTGTTGAGCAATCTCCATACTGCTTTGCAGAGTGGTTGAACAAGTTTACACTCCCACCCAATTATTCTAACTGGGGTGAGGTGGAATCTCAACATTGTTTTGTATCCTGTCAGACCCCAAGGGAATAAAAATAAAACTCAACAGCAAAAGCTACCACAGAAGACTGAACACATTGCTGAAGGATCAAATGGGTCTTTGAAGAGGTTAGAAGGGAAACTCAAATTTTATGGAATTGAATATAAACAGATACAGAAAATACAAAGCAAAGACAGTACTCAGAGGAAAATTTATAGCTCTGAGCACCTACATCAACAAATTGAAGCAATCTCAAATCAAAAGTTTAATGATGCACCTCAAGCTTCTTAAAAAACCAGGGACAGGCTACACCCCAAACCAGTAGACAGAAACAAATAGTACAATTTAAATCAGAAATAAATGAATTAAAGACTTAAACAACAGAAAGAATGAACAAAACAAACAATTGGTTCTTTGAAAAAGCCAACAAGATTAACAGACCCTTAGCAAACTTGAGTAATAAAGAAGAGAACACACCCAAATTCATAAAAATTAGAGATGAAAATGGGAACACCACAACAGAAATATGCAAGATTCAGAATATTATTAGGGAACCCTATGAACATTTTAATACCAACAAATTGGAGAATCTAGGAGAAATGGAAGCATTTCTAGAAAACATTGATATACCCAAGCTGAACCAGGAAGATTTAAACCAAAATTAAATAGACCCATAACAAGAAATGTAATTGAAATGACAATAAAAGATCTCCTATCCAAGAAAAGCCCAGTACCAGATGGATTCACAGCCAAATTCGGTAAGGCCTTCAACGGAGAACTCACTCCAATACTCCTCAAAGTCTTCAATGAAATTGAAAGAGGAAGATCACTACAAAACTCATTCTATGAAGCCAGTATAACATTCTTCCCAAAACCGGATAAGGACTCATCAAAGAAAGAAAACTGTTGTTGTTAGAGTTCTTGATTTTTGCTGTTCTAACTGGAGTGAGGTGATATCTCAATGTTGTTTTGATTTGCATTTCTTTTATGGCTAGGGATGTTGAACATTTCTTCATGTGTCTATTGGCCATCCTTCTTTCTTCTTCAGAGAAGCTTCTCTTTAAGTCTTTCTCCCACTTACTTATTGGGCATTTGTTTCTTTGAGGATTTGTTGTTGGGTGGTTTAATTTTTTGAGTTCCAAGTATATTTTAGATATGAGACCCTTGTCCGTTGTATGGCTAGTAAAGATCTTCTCCCAGTCCAACAACAGATGCTGGAGGGGATGTGGACAGAAAGGAACCTTACTTCATTGTTGGTGGGAATGTAAACTTGTTCAACCAGTTTGGAAAGCAGTATGGAGGTTCCTCAAAAGACTCCACATAGAGCTCCCCTATGACCCAGCAATCCCACTTTTGGGCATTTACCCTAATGTTTACAAAAAAGACCACACTAAAGCTACCAGCACAACTATGTTTATTGCAGCATTATTTACCATAGCTAAGATATGGAACCAACCCAGATGCCCCTCAATAGATGAATGGATCAAGAAAATGTGGTATATATACACAATGGAATTCTATGCCTCCATCAGAAAAAATGACATTGCCCCATTTGTTAGGAAATGGAAAGGCTTGGAAAAAATTATATTAAGTGAAGTAAGCCAGGCCCAAAGAAACATAGGTCCCATGGTTTCCCTTATTTGCAATATCTAGTATAGGTATGAGTCAAGCGGAAAAAGTCAGAGAAGGTGATGTTAGGAAAACGAACCCTCAAATATGTATTTTAATGTTTTTGTTTCTTTCATACATGTGTTTCTAACGCATTTATAAGATTATTTCTTGGTTGCTTTGTATGTCCCTCCCCCACAGTGTAACCCCTGCTTTCACTATATTTGATGTCAGTATAACATGTGGAGGAGATGGGGACAAACAAGTCGTTTAAGGATTCAGGTGGACCTGTTGCAACAATGAGAAGTACAAAATGTCATGTCAAAACCAGCTTTACAATGTCGGAGGGAGGGGAGGGGGGGTATGACTGGGTGGGGGGGAGGGGGGAGGCTGGGAAGGGAGGTGAAGGGTAAACAAAGGAGGAGGCTGCAATGCTTGGTAAGAAATGTATGCATTATCCTGACCATGTAATTGTAACCCCTCTGTACAGTATGTTCTCAAATAAAATAAAATAAAATTTAAAAAAAAAAAAAAAGAAAGAAAACTTTAGACCCATCTCTTTAATGAATATCAGTGCAAAACTTCTCAATGAAATTCTAGACAACTGAGTTAAACAACAAAAAAATCATACGCTATGATCAAGTGGAATTCATTCCTGAGATGCAAAGCTGGCTCAATATGCATAGGTCAATATTGTATTTCAACACACCAGTATGTAATCTGTGGGGTGAAAGAAAGGAATTTGGATTTGGGGACAAAATCACTGATGACTTGAGTCAGAAGGAAGGCTGTGAAGTAGCAAAGATTCCTTTGTTCTTTACTATAACCACTTTCTTGAGATCTAATCCCACTACTATCTCATTCGCCCATTTTAAGTATATATTTCAATTGTTAGTGCAGTCACAAAATTGTGTATCTCTCATTACTGTAGTGGAGGAAGATTTTACTTTCCTTTTTCAAAGCTACGGTCAAAGCTAGGGTCAAAGCTTAGGCTCCTGCACTTAGAGATACAGTAACATGAAAAAATCATACAGACTTATTTAGTAAGTTTACATGTGATGGGGGAGCCTTAAGAAATAAAGACTCAAAGGAACGTGCTTAGGTTTGATGAAGATGGAGCAGGTAGGAGGGGAATTAATGGGCAGGGATGTATGTAAGCTAATTGGTAAAGAGTTGACTGCTCATGTTCTATGTCTGTCTTCAGTGATAAGGATTTCATTCTCTCTATATGTAGGGAGGGCACCTTTGACCTGCTTCAGGGAAAAGTAGACTTTTCCTACTCTGCCTCATACAAGTAGAATTGTATATTATTTGTCCCACTGTAACTAGCATATTTTCTTTAGTATAATGGGTTTGTTTGTTTTTGTTTTTGTTTTTGTTAGTCATAGGGCTTGAACGCTGGGCCTGGGTGCTGTCCCTGCGCTCTTCAGCTCCAGGTAAGCGCTCTACAACTTGAGCCACAAACACCACTTCCATGTATAATGTTTTCAAGGTTCATCCATGTAGCAGGTCAGAATTTCCTTCTTTTTTTAAGGCTAATAATCTTCCACTATGTATATGTTCCTAGTTTTGTTTATTCACTGATCTGTTCATAAATACTTAGATGTCTTGTTGCTGTGAATAATAATGTTATAAGCACAGCATACAAATATCTATATGAAACCTGGTTGTCAATTATATGTGCAAAATGGAAATTGCAGAATTATATGAGAATTCCACACTTACTATTTTTGAAATGCCAGTGTACTGCTTTCCAACTGAGTTGTCCCAACAGTAGTGGAGAATGGTCTCAATATCTCCTTTGACACTTGTAGCTTGAACTTTTACATTTAGTTCTGATCCATTTGTGTTTTATATAAAGATAAAGGTCAACTCCAATCTGTTGCATGTGGTGGTCAAATCTTCCAACACCATTTATTGAAGGCAAAGAAGATTCTTAAAGGAAGTTTTAATACCTTATTGTGAACACTTTTAGAGAAGAGCTTACCACAATAACTTATTTACAGATCATTTGTTGGGAGCAGAAAAGAGGAAATGATATAGGAAAGGGTAGAAATCAAGTAGAAGGCCAAGCATGGTTGCTCATACCTGTAATTCTGGCTACCCAAGAGGAGAAGATAAGGAGGATTGGTGTTAGAAAACAAATGGAGCTAGGCACTGATAGCTCATGTCTATAGTACTGGTGACTTAGAAGGCTGAGATTGAGAAGATAGTGGTTTGAGGCTAGCCTAAGCACTCCTTTGTAACCAATAGCTGGGCATGGTAACTGACACTTATCATCCCAGCTACGTGAGAGGCTGAGATAGGAGGATCATGGCTCCAGGCCAGCCTACGCAGAAAAGTTTGCAAGATTCCATTTCAACAGAAGAAGCTGGGTGTGTTGGTGCGCGCTAAGCTCCCCAGCTACAATAGGAAGTTTGAAATACGCAGATACCAGCCCAAATGCAAGTCTTGGCAAAAGTGAGACCCTATTTGAAAATAATTAGTGCATAAAAGGGAGGTGTGGCTCAGCCATAGAGCATCTGCCTAGCAAGTAAGAGGCCTCAAGTACTACCAAAAAAAAAAGAAAGAAAGATAAAGAAAGGAAGGAGATGGATTAGGGTGGAGTTTGGTGGTAAAAGAGATGCCTACCATGCATGAGGCCTTAGGTTAAATCACCAATACTACAAAAAAAGGGAAAGAAGAAAAATAAAGGAAGGAAGGGAAGAAGGGATCGAGGGAGGAAGGGAGGAAGGGATGATAATGCTGTGGCAATATGCAAAGGAAGGAGAGAGGTCTCCTGGTAAAATACCTTTATTGATTGCTTGTTGTATGCCAGGCCTTTATCTAGGTGCCAGGAATTTTATAGTGATCAAACCAGAAACAGCTACTGCCTTCTGTATACTCTGATAGAATCAGACAAGGAAGTTATCAAATAAATGAGCAAGGTAACTGAGTGGTTAAAAATGAAACCCATCAAACCATTTCATAGCATACTGAGGAATTTCTCTAAGGAGAAAACATTCGAACTGAAACTTCAATGACAAAGAAAAGGTGTCATTTCTATAAAACCAGAGGAAATTACTTTAGGAAGGAAAGAGAAAATGCAAAGGGCAGACACAGGGGAAAACTGTGTATATTTAAGGGACAGAAACAATAGTCAGGGGATTTTGGAGAGTAAGGTCTGGGACTAGCAGAAGAGTAAAGTAAAATGGATGGACATGGGCCAGGTCACTCAGGGCCTAGCAGGCACTGAAAAATTTGTGGACACTTTCTATGTGCTAGGAAAGTCACTGAAGGAGTATAAGCAAGGGAGAGACCTCATGAGAGTTATGTTTGTAAAGGTTCATTCTGGTCATGCAGGCAGGAATAGGACATTATGGCCAAGTGCAAGGCTCCTGCAGGTGTTCTCTGGAATAGCCCGGGCGATGGCTTACATGGTGGCAGTAAGACAAAGAGGAGGGAAAGTCTAGGGACCCATGCTTGAGATGAGACTTTGGTTGGTAACAGGGATAGAGACACCAAGTTGATCAAGAATGAGACTTAGATGGAAATTGGGCCCTTTTTCGCCTTGGCTGAAGCTGAAGGCAACATTCACAAATAATATAGTGAAGAACTGAATTTGAAAGGGACCACAGAGAACTTTGAACTTAGGCAAAGGAATCAGACTGAATTCAGTAGGCAATGGTGAGTAATTGGGTATAATTTTAAGCAAAGTAATTACAAGAACCAAGCTGCGCTCTTCAGTCTTGTTACCACTGAGTCAAGCAGCTCATTGGTCTAACACCAATGAAATCAAGTACCACAGCTGCAGTAGTCTCTGTGTGTGTGTGTGTGTGTGTGTGTGTGTTTAGCCAGGGAGACTGGGGGAAATTTGGACAGCAAAACCAGCACACTTGTTCTTGAGAGGTTAATTTACTTCTTTGTTTATCGAGGTTGCTATGGTGATGGCAAACCGCTAGCTAGGAGAACAGAGAACAGTCAACTGTCTCTGCACTTAATAATCTGATTTTATGTAAGACATTGGGAAAGAATGCAATAACTCAGGCCTTTGCTGGGAGCATTAAAAGAAACCAGATGAGGCTGAGTTCACATTCTTCCTAGCCACACCAATCCCTGCCTGGGTACAGGGTTTCAGGCTCAGCTCTCCTGTCACTACTGAATCTGACATTGGAAGGAACTCAATCCACTTTGTGTCCTCTCTTTCCCTTTTGCTCCCTCACACCAGAATACTGCAAAATGAAATGAAATCCTGGGGAAATAGCAAAGGCATTCTGCCTATAAAAAGGAGGTTGCAAAGGGAGGCTTGATTCATTGCTGGATGGAAACTTCCTCCTGGCGTTACAGTGGATACGGCCCTGCGCGTCCACTTCGGAGAAGCCGCACATTTTGATTTAGAGGTGGATCTTTCCATTTCCTTTCAGGAAGTCATGGTTACTCAAGATATTTTCAAGAATTAGAAAACACATTTTTTCCTGTTGTTTAGGATAAAACTAATAAATAATATCATGTTTCCTTACTGACATGGTAAGGTTTCTTCTGTGGTCTCCCTATTTTTGTTTTTAAAATAGAATTAGTAAAAATGAATCAAAAAGCTGGGTAGCTCACGCCTATAATCCTAGCTACTCAGGAGGCTGAGATCTGAGGATTGCAGTTCAAAGCCAGCCTGGGCAGGAAAGTCTGTGAGACTTTTTTTGGGGGGGGGGAGGTGGTCTAGTCGTGGGGCCTGAACTCTGGGCCTGGGCACTGTTCCTCAGCTCTTCAGCTCAAGGCTAGAGCTCTACCACTTGAGCCACAGCACCACTTCCGTTTTTTTTTATTTGTTTGTTTTGTTTTTTGCTTATGTGGTCTTGAGGAATTGAACCCAGGGCCTCATGCATGCAAGGCAAGTGCTCTACCACTGAGCCACCTTCCCAGCCCCTATGAGACTCTTATCTACAGTTAACCACCAGAAAACCAGAAATGACACTGTGGCTCAAGTGGCAGAGCACTTGCCTTGAGCTGAAGAGCTCAGGGACAGTGCCCAGGCCTAGAGTTTAAGCCCCATGACCAAAAACAACAGCAACAACAAAAAGAATACAAAACTTTTCACCAATTTTTTTTTTTTTTCTGGTCGTGGGGCCTGAACTCTGGGCCTGGGTACTGTCCCTCAGGTCTTCAGCTCAAGGTTAGCACTCTACCACTTGAGCCATAGCACCACTTCTGGCTTTTTTATTTTCTGCTTATGTGGTGCTGAGGAATCGAACCCAGGGTCTCATGCATGCAAGGCAAGCGCTCTACCACTGAGCCACCTTCCCAGCCCATCTTTTCACCAATTCTAAACTGCGGATTTCCTAGATTTTTTTTTTTTTTTTGTATTTTGTCAGTCATGGGGCTTGAACTCTGGGCCTGAACGCTGTCCCTCAGCTCTTCAGCTCAAGGCTAGTGCTCTACCACTTGAGCTACAGTGCCACTTCCAGATTTCCTAGATTTTTCATAACATCATTGTTCACTCTTCCCATAAATGTTTAACTTCTTCTATGTTCCAGACTCTGTACTAGCACTATGAACATAGTAATGAGTACAGTAGCTTCCCTAATGACCACAGTGACAGCATTGATGGTGAAGGCCAGAAGTTTCTAATCTTTTCTATACCCAAGTCACTGTGGTTACATCAGTTATTGGTGTTGTCCCACTTAGAACTAACTTCCAACAGGGTGCTGGAGGCTCACACCTGTAATCTTAGCTATTCAGGAAGCTAAGACTTGAGGATCACGGTTCAAGATCAGCAGGGTCAGGAAAGTCCATGAGAATCTTTCTTCAATTAAACACCAGAAAACCAGTAGTGCAATTATGACCTCTAAAGAAAGAGTCAATCCATCCAGCCATTGTTAAAGGTGACAAAAATGTTATTTACACTACACCAGAAAGGTGTAGATACCCAGAACCAATGGGACTGCTGCCTAATGGTTTCCAACCTCCATTCATGCCCCTCCCCCAAGCTGCCCACTATCCAATCACTTCTTGACAGGTTACCACGTGGGGCTGGATGCCTCACTCCCTCCAGCAGCACACCCCACCTGCTTTTGGCAGTATGCCCCGCCCCTCTGGTGGCATGCCCCATTGGGCAGTGACATCATCCTCTCAACACTCCACCCACTCCAGTGGCCTGGTCTGCAGAGGGGTGAGGCTTGTGTCTTGATGTCACACCCCCTCCAACGGGCTGGGCCATGAGGCCACACTGATTATCAGGCCTGCTGATAATTGGGTCCCCCTGGTTATTACATTTCCCACTGGTTTTCATGTCCAATCAAATCACTGAATTTACATCCTTTGGACCAAATCCTAAACTTTCCCTTCTCTCTCCCCATTGAACAGGCTTACAATGCAAATTTAACACATAACAAGGAGGAAACCATAGAAACACACTCGTTAACACTAATTAACACTTGGTACGTCTAATCCTCTGAGTGTGTCTCTGAGAAGCCCATCTTGCAGCCTTCTCTGGATATTGTTCCACTCCCTGCTTCACTTGAGAGTGATGGATCCAATGCTGTTTTCCTGCAACTTTCATAGCCAATAGTGTAGTTAGCACCACTGAGTAAAGTCCTTGCCACTTGGGTTCTAATTCAGGAGTGCAATGCCTTTTTCCCCACACCAGCTGTCCAGGCAGGAAAGAGTGGGTGGAGTTTTTCTCAGGAGGCTGGTGGGCCTTGGCTACCAAAGGATAGGCACACAAAAGAACACTGTGAAGCCTGCAGGGACTGTACAAGGGTGTGGCTAGATGTTGCTGCTAATAGAGCTTCCCCTAGTTTAGGAACCAAGGGGAGTGGTCTACCATTAATTATTCTGAAGGGAGTGAATCCTCTAACATAAGTGGTGCATCTTGCTTGGAGGAGAGCAAAGGGGAGGAGGCTTACTCAGTCATGGCCAGTCTCTGTAATTAATTTAAAGTTTCCTTGAAAGTCCTATTCATCCTTCCCACCTGCTCTGAACTCTGAGGTCTATAAATACAGTGAAATTCCCAATTTATTCCTAGGGCCTTAGCTAATAATTGAGTAAACTAGGCTGTGAAGGCCAGGCCATTGTCTGACCCCACTGCTAAGGGTAAGCCAAATCAAGGAATTAACTGTTACCTGAGCAGTTTCGGTTTTTGCCAGGCTGAATAAGTTCCTGGTTTATGTCTTCAAATCATTATGTCCAATAATTTTCTAATTTTTTTTTCAGCATGCTGTTCAATGCACTTTTAACCTCTTGGTAGGTTTTGACTGGCACATATTGGAGATTCAGAGTCTTTTTTAAGACAGGATGTTTTCAGACAGGAGTGTGTGATTTTTTTTCTTTGCTACATTTTTTGTTAAGTTCAGAGGGCTGATTTTTAAGTTCAACAAGGTTGGATTTCAGAGTTCTGAGCTCCTTTCCATGTTTCTCAGGAGATATGAACACAGTTTCCAGGTGGCTAACATGCTTACTTAACCTATTATTCTCCATCTTTCTCCTCCTTGGACATTCCTTTTTCCAATGTCTATTTTGCTTGCAATAAGCACACTGGTCTAGTCCTAGAGGTTCCCTACTGCCATTTGCAAATGAATTATACTGTCTTCACTGAGGGTTTCTTGATCCCTGTCCTGGTACTGCTACCAAAATGCGAACCCCCTTCTTTGACTGTTTTTCTTCCAGGGTATCTTTGTTATCAAAACACCTGCTGGGCAACCACTACAAATTCAGATAACACCTTTCCCTCAAAACCTTCTACCTTTTGAAGCTTTCTTCTAATATCTGGGACTGACATATTTAGGGCTCTTCGATTCTCTGGGGCCTCAGGAACTATAGGCGTATCGTTTCAATAGGCCTCCTAGAGATGTTCTAGAAAAGCAGCAAGGGACTCACTGGGGAGTTTTATAGTCTCACTCACCTTAGATATATTAACGGGTTTTTGGTAAGCGCCTCCTTACCTCAATCTCTCGTATAGCCCCAGCTTGCGTGAGTCTGGGGAAAGACTCACTCGAAATAGACTGGGTCATCACGGGGAGAGCCATGTAGTCCAAGGACCGCCTTCCAGGTACCATGCCGGATGCACTCCCTTTCCTCTGAGGTGAAAAGCACCTGTAAAAGTTGCTGATAATCATCCCAGGTGGGCTGGTGTGTGAAAAATACTCTCTAATAAGGAGATATGCCTCAGGGGATTTTCAGTAAAGGATAGATTTTGCTGTTTCCAATTAGATGGGTCACTATTTGTAAAAGGAACATACATTAGAAAGGGGCATGCCCACGGTCTTCCCTATGTGCCTATCCCAAGGGTAATAAGGGGACTGTACCACCTTGTACCACCTCAGGCTGGTCCAAGGAACCACTTCTGGTATGGGGGGACTTAACATTGGAGGTGCTGATGGCACAGAATAGGAGGAAGAGCACACCAGCGGGTCTTCCTCCAGAGGATCCTGTAACACCAGGGGAGACGATTTTTTAGTTACAGTTTTGCTTATGAGAACTTTAGGACATTGTTTTCCCATCCTGGAAAAAAGGAGTATGCCGCTGTAAATAGGACACAGATATAACTAGTAACAAACACACACAGACTAGTAGCCACTTAACCACTCATAGACACTTAACCCACATATCCCACACCTCCCAGATGACCTTCCAAGGAGGTCCCAGATGACCTCTCAAAGAAGTCCTAGATGACCTCTCAAGGAGGTCCAAGATGTCCTCTTGAGGATGTCCCAGATGGCTTCTCCAGGAAGCCCCAAATGACCTCAATTGGCGGTCCCAAATGGCTTCTCAAGGGAGGTTCTCAGGGGTTTTCCCAGGCACCAAAGCCTGATGCCATCCAGATGGATTACCTCACTGGGGCCTCCAAAAATCATGACCTCCAAAGTGCGAGACAATCCATCGAGGTACGGTTAAACTTAACAAAACTATTTTACTTACACTATTTATACCAGAAAGGGGGCCTGCAACTACCTTGTCCTTGGCTAGATACCCAGAACCAAGAGCAGCCTCCACCACTAAACCTCCAAGCCTCCAATGGGTAGCCCTGACCCCTCCGACCTTTATTTATTAGTTTGCAAACCTCCAAACCTCAGACCTCCAAAGCTCCAAAGGGGAAGGCTTTGCGTTTTCTTTCCTTCCTCCTCTGCAGACCTCTCCACTCTCCGCAGGCCTGCTCTACTCTGCTCAGGCTTTCCCCTCTGCTGTCTCCCTCTCCACTACCCCGTTGCTTGGTACAAACAGCCTATATATAGGCTGCACCCCCTCCCACACTCCAACCAGTCTACTACCTAATATTTTCCAACAACCATTTATGGCCCTCCCCCAAACTGCCCACTATCCAATCACTTCTTGACAGTTCACCATGAGGGGGCTTGATGCCCCCACTCCAGCAGCATGCCCAACCCCTCTGTCGACAGGCCTCCTGGGGCAAGGACATCAACTTCTCCATGCCCCGCCCCTTCCAGTGGCCCAGTCAGCAGAGGGTAAGGCTCATCTCTTGATGCCCCGCCCCTCCAGCAGGAGCCAGGCCTTGGGGTCCCACTGATGATCAGGTCTCCCTGGTTATTACAGCGCTGTGGTTCAAAGTGCTAGAGCACTAACCTTGAGCACAAAGAGCTCAGGGACAGTACCCAGTCTTGAGTTCAAGCCCCATGACCAACAAAACCAACAAAACAAAGCAACACCAACAAGAAAAAGCTAACTCCCAGGAGAGAAAGTGTTAGCATCTTCTTAATTTGGTAGATGAGAAGCTGAGGTGTCTGGCATGGGTGTCGTTGGTTATTATGGTGTTCTGTATAGTGTGGTTTGAGGAGTTACAAGAAAACATTTGACATTCTCAAATAGCAGAGACAGAACAGATTATTTCTTAGGTTCAACAGTGAAGTATGAATTAAGTCATCATTACACATGAACATCTTTAACAAGAGATCACTCTCACATCATTTTTGGGAGTGCTAGGCACAACAAATAGTTCATACCTATAACCCCAATACTTAGGAGGCTGAGGCCTTGTGAGTTTAAAGCCATTCTAAGCTATATAAAGAGACTCAAAACTCCAAGGATTGGACATACACAACTCAGTGGTGGAGTGTTGGCCCAACATCATAAAACATATATTTAAAAAAATCATCTCAACATATAAATATCTGATAATCATGTCTTCCGGGAATAAAGCTCTCAATTTTTCATGATGAGCACTCCACATTATGTATTTCTTTTCTACTGGTGGAAGATTTTATGTGAGGGAGATTAGTGCATTGTGAAGGTCCTTGATCATATTGATTTATTTTATTTGATAACATCAACTTTTCTTTCCCCTGAATATTAAAGGATTTCAAGGATCCTGCAATGTAAGTTTAATGTAAGTTTAATCGGTGACAGCTGCACTTAGCACAGTGAGCACTTCCTCTTTCCAGTTTGTGTCAGCCTTACGAAATCAAACACCACAGTCATCTTAACCCTATGCTAAATCGATCAGACACACTCACAACTAAAAAAAAAACTCTTGTGAGAACCAAAAGCTAATTAATTTTTTTCAACTATAACCTTGATCTTTTTTTCAAGATAAATATTTTCATGCTTACCCACACTTAATTTCCAATAGTAAGGAAGATAACTGATGATCATAAAAATAAGACTTCTATTTGACTGTTGTCTTTTATAATTCAGCATGAAAAGCCTCATATTGAGCATCTTTCAAAATATATATATATATACATATGGCGAAAAGTGGAATGGTAAAATGACTGTAAGGGAACATATTGATATATTGATACTTTAAAAGTGCTTTAAAACAGGCAAAGGACATAGCTAGCAAGATCAATAGAAAGGCCATGGATTGGGAGAAAATCTTCACTAGCCATATAACAGACAAGGGTCTCATATCTAAAATATACTTGGAACTCAAAAAATTAAATCCCCCAACAAATTCTCAAAGAAACAACTACCCAATAAATAAATGGGCTAAAGACTTAAAGAAAAACTTCTCTGAAGAAGAAAGAAGGATGGCCAATAGACACATGAAGAAATGCTCAACATCCCTAGCCATAAAAGAAATGCAAATCAAAACAACATTGAGATACCACCTCACTCCAGTTAGAATGGCAAAAATCAAGAACTCTAACAACAACAGATGCTGGAGGGCATGTGGACAGAAGGGAACCTTACTGCATTGTTGGTGGGAATGTAAACTTGTTCAACCACTTTGGAAAGCAGTATGAAGGTTCCTCAAAAGACTCCACATAGAGCTCCCCTATGACCCAGCAATCCCACTTTTGGGCATTTACCCAAATCTTTATAAACAAGACCACACTAAAGCTACCAGCACAACTATGTTTATTACAGCATTATTTACCATAGCTAAGATCTGGAACCAACCCAGATGCCCCTCAGTAGATGAATGGATCAAGAAAATGTGGTATATATACACAATGGAATTCTATGCCTCCATCAGAAAGAATGACATTGCCCCATTTGTTAGGAAATGGAAAGACTTGGAAAAAATTATATTAAGTGAAGTAAGCCAGGCCCAAAGAAACATAGGTCCCATGGTTTCCCTTATTTGCAATATCTAGTATATGTATGAGTCAAGCGGAAAAGGTTAGATAATGTGATGTTAGGAAAATGAGCCCTTAGATATGTATTCTAATTTTTTTTCTTCCATACATTTGTTTCTAACGCATTTATAAGATTATCTCTTTGTTGCTTTGTATGTCCCTCCCCCACAGTATAACCCCTGCTTTCACTGTATTTGATGTCAGTATAACTTGTGGAGGAGTGTGGGAAAAACAAGTCGTTTAAGGATACAGGTGGATCTGTTGCAACAATGAGAAGTACAAGTTGTCATGTCAAAAACGAGCTTTACAACGTTGGTGGGGGGGAGGGGGAGGCTGGGAAGGGAGGTGAAGGGTAAACAAAGGAGGAGGCTGCAATGCTTGATAAGAAATGTACTCATTATCCTGCCCATGTAACTGTAACCCCTCTGTACAGTATGTTCACAAAAAAAATAAAATTAAATTAAAAAATAAGTGCTTTAAAACATTCCTAAGTTGTACAGATCATTTCCAATATATTACCTTGTGAGTATTACTGTTGCATTGGTTCACCCCTTGTCTTTTTTCTCACCATTATGTTGTTCCCCCTTTTTTCCCTAATTCAGATACAATGTACAATTTGGGGAGAGTGATGGGAGGAGGGAAAGTAGGAGAAAAATGAGGGAAGAGATAACAAATTTGACAAGAAATGTATTTATTACTTACGTAACTGTAACCCCTCTGTATATCACTTTGACAATTAAAAAATAAAAAATGAAAAAATTTCTTTCCTGCATATGTACATGAGCAAGATTTGCAAAGCATCAGGTATAAAAGACTATTGTTATCAGGGCCTAATGGCTCATACCTGTAGTTTTAGCTACTCAGGAGGCTGAGATCTCAGGCTTGAGATTCAAAGCCAGCCTGGGCAGAAAAGTCAATGAAATTCATATTTCCAATTAAACAGCAGAAAGTCAGAAATGGAGGTATGGCTCATGTGTTGGAGTACCAGCCTTAAAGCTAGGAAAGATAATGAAGCCCTGAATTTAAGCCCCAGTACACACACACACACACACACACACACACACACACACACACACACACACATATTTTGTGTATATACACCATATATATGTATACATATGGTGCATATATATATTTAAGTTCTAGGTGGTATCTTCTGAAGCAAATGTGGATTTCTGCAGGGAAAATTAGTATCTCAATTAGAGAGTCTGTCTCTCTGATATGTTAGACAGGTTATAAACTCCAATTATACCTACAGTGTACTCTATAACTTTCATTCACAGCATTGTTTTTGTGAATGTAATTTAAGCAAGTACTTGTACAGTGATTTCATGAATGTTCCTTCACTGGAACATGAGATAGTGTCTCTCTTTTTCATTTGTTCAAATGTTGAGCTCAATGCTGATCATGTACAAAGAATTTATTTTTTAACTGATGAATGACAGGGAGTATAATGTAACCAAAACTATAAAGCAAAGCAATAAAGAGTGAATTCATCTGAAGTGAACCTCAACGAATGGCTTCCAAATCTTAGATAAAAAAATGGGGGGCTGGGAAGGTGGCTCAGTGGTAGAGCGCTTACCTTGCATGCATGAGGTCCTGGGTTCGATTCCCCAGCACCACATAAGCAAAAAAAAAAAAAAAAGCCAGAAGTGGTACTGTGGCTCAAGTGGTAGAGCGCTAGCCTTGAGCTGAAGAGCTGAGGGACAGCGCCCAGGCCCAGAGTTCAGGCCCCACAAACGGACCCCTCCCCCCAAAAATGCAGCTGGATATTGGTAGATATTCAGGAGGCTGAGATCCAGAGGGAGATCATGGTTTTAAACCACTTCATCTCCAAAACAGAGCAAGAGTTGTGGCTCAAGTAGAAGAGCGTTGGCTGTAAGTAAGCAAGCTGAGCAAGCCCAAGGCCCCAAGTTCAAACCTCAGTACCAACAAACATCTTTCATAAAAGTGAACGTACTTTTAATTATTATTTAATTGTTTAATGATTGACTTTACTATTACTTTTCTCATTTAATTTCAAATTTTGTTATTACTCATTGACAGACTATGAGACATTCACACCACCCTGTGAAAGCAGGCTTTTACAAGACTTTGCATTTTGCCATAATTCCATTAAGCCCTTGTAAAAAAGTAAAGGGAGTTCCCTTCCTGTACAGGCAATGTCACAGACAAGCATACACATTGCTACTTTCTTCCACAGCCCCTTGGATGCTAGATAGTTGTCATTCATAATCTGGGAAGGTCTCAGTTAAATAATACCCCACATTGCTCCCATTTCTAATGTTCTGAATCTTATATATTCAGCGTGTAGCCACAAGGTAGAAAACATAATATTTAATAATTAGCACAAACACCCCTAACATTTCAGCAATGCCTTCTCCCTTTGGTGTTGCATTATACAATGGTAGCACTGGGGCTGGGAAGATGGCTTAGTGGTAGAGCGCTTGCCTTGCATGCCTGAGGCCCTGGGTTCGATTCCTCAGCACCACATAAGCAAAATGAAAAAAGCCGGAAGTGGCGCTGTGGCTCAAGTGGTAGAGCTCTAGCCTTGAGCTGAAGAGCTGAGGGACAGCGCCCAGGCCCAGAGTTCAGGCCCCACAACCAGACCCAAAAAAAAAACAAAACAAAAAAAACAACAATGGTAGCACTATGCTCCTGAGCACATAGGCAGAGAGATTCTTCCTTGAGTTCTAATCTTTTATTAGCCAAATTCAATAGTCGTAGGAGGATAAGGGAACCTGGACCCAAATATATCAATATTTCAAACAGAAAGTTTCTTAGAGCAGGACATAGAACCAATTGAGAGGGGAAAATGTTGTATAGCCAACACCACAGGGTAACTTACATTTGTACACACGACAAATTGCAAAGCATTGATTAAAGCCTCCAAGCAGAGGATTGGAAAGCTGATGGTGGGATTAAGGAAGTGAGGAAGGAAAGCCTTAATGGAAATAGGAAAATTAAGGGGATGGATGGCATTGGGAGAGATGGGAGAGAAAGATGAAAGGAATAACGTTGATCAAGGTGCATTGTACTCATAAGCCTGTTGAATTGAAGCTCCTTTGTACAACTACTTAGAGATAATAAGAAAAATTAGCAACAACAAAAATGCAAACCTTGCTAGTGTCCATGATGTGAGCATACTTCCCGCTTCCCCCCACCTTTGCCAAATGTAGGACATTAATAATGATCTTGAGGTTCCTTGATGCTATGGCTGAACCGTGTGGGTGCTTTGTGTGTTATTTCTTTTCTGTTTATTCAGAGCTTTTCTCCCCATTTATAGCAAATATATTATCTTTTCCTACTATAGTACTTTGTTGCTGTTAAAGAGCCCAGAATCTTTCAGCCTCTCAGTGAAGATGAATTATGGTCATCATAAAGCCTGCTAATGCACACTATTGGGGGTGGGGGGGTGGGGTCAGAGGGAAAGGGTGGTAGAAGAGCAGGCTCTTACAAACTTAAGGAGGCTGCCCCCTGGGGGCCAGAAGAACAAGCCCCTTCCTGGCAGGTTGTGGAGAGGCAGCCTGGAGACTGACTGATTAGAATATTTGAGAGCTCTATGCTCTCCTTGGTGCTGGAGAAAACCTCCAGGGTGACATTCTATTGGGATCTTTGGCCACTATTCTCAGCTTTGCTGTGTGCTAGTCTTCTTATTTCTTACTGGCCAGATTCTGTTAGAAAAACTACCTTTTAAAGAACAAGTGTTTCTTAAGGAAAATTAATAAAAGTAGCAGAGACAGAGAGAGAGAGGGAGGAAAGAGAGAGAAAGAGGAAAAGGAAAAGAGAGGCATGGGAGAGGGGGTGGGAGAAAGAGATAGAGTTGTGGCCTACCATCATTCGATTACCATGTTTCTGTAAATCAATTCAGTCTTTATTTTCAGCATGAACATGCATGCATATTTTAATAAAAAGTACCTTAAGAAATTATTCTATACGTTTTTCTTGTATCTTCTGTGGTGTGAAGGGCAGAGAGTTCTCAAATTTCATATAGAAATCTACTCAGCTATTTTACAGCCAGAGGGAAGCTCTAGGGGAAATGAATGCCATGTAGTTGGATAGAGTGTGAGCAGTATGTAAGGAAAGCTGGCTGTGCAAACCGAAGCTGTATGTGCATCACCTGGGGGTGTGGGCAGACACCTGGAGGTCAAGGGTGCTTGACCTCCAGAATCCTCTCATGCTCCCTGGGCATGCTTATGTGGTGTGTTCATACAACATAAATGTTCACACACTTGATGTGAACACACAGGTAACAGTGGTTACAAAAACAACTCCAGCCTAGGAACTGGGATTTAGAATACACGATTCAGGGTAAGTTTCTGAAGTTCTGAGCTTTCATTCTCTTATACAAAGAAAGGGACACACAAATCTGAAAATGTTTAACACAAAACATGACTTTATTAAAGTATAGTTGAAATGAAATCCTGTCATGACAGAGGAATCTTCTTATCTCACATGCTCTATTCTCTCCTTTGGCTCCTCCACAGGATTAAATTCTGCATTCAAAGCATAAATCAGTGTTATTAAACAGACTCTCGGGCTGAAAGAAGCCAAGACACTTAATTTGGAATGATCAGTTGGACCATCTTGCCTTTTCAAAGCACGTAACTAAAAAAAAATCGAATCCCAATTGACAGGATCCTTTAGCAGTTTCTGTTTAGCCCACAGCAAGTTAAAGGTTGATTCATTTATTTTTGTGTATACTAATATCCCAAATATATGCTCAAGTTCATGAAATTCACTTTACTACCTTTGTTTTCTCTATGTAGTTCTTTTTCTTTCCGTTCACATGCCAGGAAAGCTTTCTTTCTTTCTCAAATCTCCCTTTCCCTGAGATTCTCATCTTCCTGGCCTCACTACCTCTCTCTTCTAGATATTCCTCACTGGATGGTCCCAAAGCTTGTTTCTTACAGTAATTGTTCTTGGTTTCTGTACTTTGTATATTTATTTGCATTTCCCCCTATTCAGCAGGAATACTTCTTTCCAGTGGGGTCTTTTTTGCATAATCATAACCATTTGATTCCTCTCCCCTTTTAATATTAATATTAATTTATTTTTACTAGAATCAGAAGAGCATAAAATTAGCCAGGTATGTTTCTCTTTTCAGTAGAGAACTTCCAGATACCTTACTTTTATAATCCCTGATAACTTCTTTTTCTTTTCTTTCCTTTTTTTAAAAAATATTTTTAACAAGGGCATTGTGCCCTTAGGGTGGCTTTGCTTATAAAGGTAGCAGAAAGGGAGTCATGGATCATCCTGGAAAAAAAAGGATTTGTTTCTTATGTATTGGGATCCCACTTCAGACAAGAAGAGTTCATCTGGTTCTCTGATGGGTAGATGCAGAACCGAGCATTTCTAGTTGCTAGACTGTGTCCCAGAAAGATCTTTCTATGAAAAAAATGTAAGAACTGATTTTCAAGGACTGTTTGATCCTGGACCCCTGTGATTAAGTTCTGAAGGCCTCACATTGAGACCAAAATTCCTCTCATACGTTGTTTTGAAAAAACAGTTTGGATGAGCTTCGCATGGAGATGTGTAGTTCCAGCTAACTAATGAATAAGAATGAAGCAATATACTTTAATTAATTGACCAAATCGTGCCAAGACAATTTCTGAGGTTTATGTATTCATATATTTAACGAGAAAAGGCTATCCTTGAGCTTTTACAAAATCATATTTAATTCACTGTTCTTTTGTTTCCTTGTTTATTCTTATGATGCCTTCCTGTCTTGCCTCTCTTTGTGTGAAGGTACAAAACTTGTCATAGTGTGGAGGGGACAGGACACATAGTTTTCTTGTTATGACAAGATTTTACTTGATAATTGTGTGTGTGTGTGTGTGTGTGTGCGCGTGTGCACACACACGCATACATGCATGCACACCTGGTGCCCATGCTGGGGTTTATTTAGATGTTTATATAGATGATAGGAGGTTGTTCAAATCACTTAAAGAATAATTTGTGTCTATTTGGTATGTTCCAGAGTCCACTTAGATAACAGAAAAGAAATGCAGGTGTGAGAGGAGAGAAGGAAGAAGTTTGCCTTTGGTAGTTTTTGGAGAATTCTAAGTTAACCAGAAATCAGACTGAGGAACTTGACTCTTAAGAACATATGTCTGGCTGGATGCTAGTGGCTCAGAGGTGTATTCCAGAGGATTGAAGTTCAAAGCTATCCCAAGAGGTGTGTTCTTGGAACTCCATATCTAAACTGAACAGCAAGCAAGCTGGTTTGGAGGCATGAAGTGGTAGGGAACCAGACAGCCAAACAAGCAAGCTGGGCAGGCATGAGACCCGGAGTTAAATCTTGGCTCCAGAAAAGAAAAGGAGGAAGGATGGATGGGAAAAAAGAAAGAAAAGAAAGAATAAGAAAAAGAAAGAGAGAAAAATGAAAGGAAAAGCAAAGCCAAAAGAAAATATGTCTGGACAAAATGGCTGGATTAATGGAGATCAGAAGACATTCCATGAATTATAAGGATAATAATTGACAAATTCTTCATATTTTGGAAAGAAGCATCACACCCCACTGTCCGTACCGTGTATAAGTGGCTATGTGCAAGCAGTAAGCATTTGCTAAGTAGGCAAGTGTGCAGGTGGGTTCCAATCAATGAGTAGCTTATTACCACTACCTGGTAGCTTTCTTTGGTCATGCAGATAATTGGATTAAGAGAAATGTGATTGGCAACACTGTGAGATCAAGTCTTTTGGCTATTGGGTTATATCAGTCCCACCCACCCATCCACAGAAGACTGTACTTCAGCAGCCAACCTGCAGAAAGAAAGTGTCCAGTGATCACTCTCTAGTGAATGCTCTCCAACCACCCCATTGCTTATACCGTTATACTTCTGCTATCTCTAATACATGACTCTCTGCAATCCCAGCCAGCGAGAGTGACAGGAAATATCCCTAAGGCCCAGTGTTCTGATAATTCCTAAGTAGTTACCAGTCCTTCCTAAACTATTTTCATTGAGTCATGCACTCATTTAGTTGAGATGGTGTCTGTTTGCCAAATTCTTTATTCCCTAGCACTGAGAGATCTTGGAATTCCATTTGAAACTTCAGTGTAGGGAAATCTGAACCCAATGAACCGTGGCATAGCCACTTCTTTTTTTCTCCCCGAGGCCACGCAGTGTTGAATGGCCTGGCTCTTGGCAACCTCATTGTGTCTACTATGTTCTGATCATTACTTAAACAAATGATATTCACTGGGATCCAAGTTGGAGGGGCAGGACACAGAGGCTTTTTTACTCAGTCAGTTGGACTGCTCTTCCCTTTTCAGAAGTTTTTTGTGCTCCTAGAGTTTCCATCAAGTGTGAAGAAGATCACAAAGACACAAGATAAACACAGCCTTTGTCTGGGAAGGAACATGTAGACAGCTCCTTCTGCCCTTCTGCAGATGACTTGATCCTTCTGGATGGGTTTTTTATTTTTTTATTTTTTGGGTTCTGTTCAAATCCAAAGTGCTGACAAAACACCCAACACAGTTTTAAGACACTGAGGTAGGAGATGTGGAGTTGTGTGCATGAATTCCCAAGGTCACGGACACCACAGAAAAAGGATAATTGTTCAAGGATGTTAACTGCAGGCTGGGTATCTAGGTTCCAGTAACTGTCCAAGTGATCTTGGCAAATGTTTTAACTTAGCAAGAATTATATTCTTTATCTGTAACTGTGGATGAAAATTATAGCCCTGTCAGAGCCTTGATTTATGGATTAAATGGAGATGACATTCTTTGTGCTTCTTGGCACATTTTGAGCTTATGTTAAAATTTCACTTGTATAATCACAGCGGAAGTGGATTTAAAGAGGGAGGTGGTCTTGAGTCCAGGAGGAAAATGACAGAACATTCTAGGCTCACATCTAAGGAGTCCATGGGCTTGATGGAAGAAATAACATATTTACAACTTTTCAGTTTAGGGTATGAAAGAAAAAAAAAGTAAAAAATATGCACATTGATGCTAGAACATAATTTCCCAAGCCACAGCTCCATAGACTAACAGTCTGGGAATTTTTTTTTTTTAAGTTGAATCTTGCAACCCTAAAAAAAGGAGTTTTCCTTTTTCTTAAATATATTGTTAAAAACTCAGGCTATTTGGAAATTTATAATGATAATTCATCATGATAATGATTCTGGTCAGGCCCATATGAAAATGACACAATCCAGAGTTAATCAAGCGAGTTTTGGTGTGAAGCATTTTTCTGTGGTATTTTCTGTTGTTGGTAGAGTTTGTGTATCTTGACAGACTGACGGAAAATGGTGCATGAGGCCTGTGTTTGGTAGATCTGATCATTCTCAGTAACAGCCTGCATCTGCTGTAATGTCCTGTGTTCATAAACAGACCATCTAAGCCCATTAAATAATCTTTATGCCAATTATGATGATACAAGGCATTGCTTTCAAGTAGTGGTTCTACAAAGCAGTAATTGTGAGTACTCAGGAACTAAGAGTTCTTAGCCAGTGGTACAAGGGGGCAGGCTTATGTCAGGAGAAAATATGGTAGCATGATATGGCAGAAATTTTAAAAACCAATTTTTAATTAACTGAGTTATTTCCAAGATACTTCCATTATCAGCTTCTTGCTGAAAATGTACATAAAAATGTCATTCACCCTGCTTCTTCTCTCAAAGAATTTAGAAGGCATGTAAGAGCTAGGTATTGTGCAGGACGGAGAATGCAGTAAAGTACAAGCTAAAGATTGGAAAAGGAGGTGGAAGAAGGGAAGAAGAGCAAAAGCGAGAATGGTGGTGCTATGATCTCTCATTCTGAGTCTCCCTAATATGCAACATATATATTATACCATTATCCTTATAATAAATCAGTAGACATGTAAATTAGATGACTATATACTTAAATATCTATCTAAATATCTATATCATGTCTTTATATATTCTGATTTGGGGAGGTAGACAACTCTTATTGGTAAGTTATAAATGATCAAACAAATTCAATTTTCTTTTTTGTGCTTATGGTTATAATAACTATGGCCCAAATATTCCTCTGCTCAAGTTTTTACTACATTATGTGGTGTCTCCTACATTGCTGTTGCCATCTCAGATGAACTTCCTAATACTGAGTCTTCATTATCTGAGCTCACTTACTTCATCTCAAGTGTCCTGGTAATATTGCTTTATGTCATGGTTCTTAACTTCTTCCTCTGAAAACTGAGAATTATCTGTTTTGGGTTCTTTATAAAGCAAATAAAGAATACATATACATGTACTGTAAAGGATCATGTCCATAGCAAAATTTTCAGGAATCAGGAGTAAAATAATAAAGAATAAAATCATTGCAGCAGATGTGTGGTAAGTTCTCTGTCTGGTTTCACCATGTCTATTCTTTTAGGAAATGCTTATGTAAGTCCCCGCCCCCTTTGGCATATTTACCCCAGTGTTTTACAAGTGAGAAAAAGCACCTAGTTCTAAACAGTGAGCTAATGCCATGGAAATACTAGGCCCAATCAATATAAGAGCCATGTGAGTTGTGTGTGTGTGTGTGTGTGTGTTTGTGTGTGTATGTGTGGGTGTGTGTGTGTGTTTAACTGAAATTATCCCTCCTGATGTTAATGACATATTGGTTTCCAATTGTTTGTCTAGCAGGAGAGAAGGAGGGAGA
Organism: Dipodomys spectabilis; assembly: GCF_019054845.1. Classification (NCBI taxonomy): domain Eukaryota; kingdom Metazoa; phylum Chordata; class Mammalia; order Rodentia; family Heteromyidae; genus Dipodomys; species Dipodomys spectabilis. The sequence continues at coordinate 14,451,770 of NW_024870824.1, forward strand.
GAGGAAGGGAGGTGGAGAGAGAGAGACAGAGACAGAGATAGAGACAGTAAGAAACAGACAGAGATAGAGACAATGAGAAACAGATCTTCAGATGTAGCTATTTTTGGATCAGTCCCTCTCAAAAGAACATTTGTGAATGGCTCTCAGAGAAGCTAGTGGTGTCTATGGAAGCCAGCCATGTGAATTGCCCCAGGGCCTGGCCCCCATGGCTGTGATCTCATTAGGGCTAAACTTTTACAGATGGTAACAGCCAATAGAATTGGGAACAGGCCATGGGCTTTCTTTTCAGATGAGACCTCTACCAGGACACAAATTCAAATATGAACCCCCTCCTTTTATTCACCATCTGACATCTTCTATGTCTCTACTCTCCCTGCTTTCTGCTCGCTGCTTCATAGGCATTCACCGGGATTCGGTGTATAGCCAAGGGCTTTAAATACTTTCATCTTATTTAATCCTACAGCAATTTAATGAGGCAGGTAATATTCCCATCCCCAATTTTTGCAAGTGAAGAAATAATGCTCTTACGGTTATGTGCCACATGGAGGTCTCTTATCAAGTGAGTCACTTCCCTGGTTTCCAGCCCAGACATCTCATATTCCAGATGTTGCAGTGTCCAGTGTGGATGTGCAAGTATCTGAGAAGAGCAGGGAGAACATCAAAAGCAAAGACTTTGGAAATAGACAGATTTCAATTGTTGATGACAGCATATAATTTTTTTTTTTGTATATTTGAAAAACAATCCTTTCAAAATTGGGTAAAAACGGTACATAACTTTGATGATCTACAGCATGATGAATGAAATCATGCCTGCAGAATCCTGGAATATGGTATGATTTTGTGGCATGGTGAATGTCATGAATAACCAACGACTGGGCTATCATGTAGTAGTATGAGGCTTTGTAGGAGATGTGACAATACATCTACACTGTTGATTGAAGTAAGGTGTTTGGGAGCTGCTCAGATTTGTGTGACAGGTTTGAAGGCTCATGAGAGGTTGCCAGGGTATCTCAGTTCCAATGTGGTGACATCTCCTCAAGTCCACCCTGGTAGGCCTGGACAGCCTTAGGCATACAAAGTTCTAGTTATTGTCTGGCTGCCAAGGATGTGGAGCTTTGCTCCAATCCTGCTGCCCAGGTGAGGAAGGAGGGTCATACAGGGAGTTTGTAAAGATGAGAAGCTGAACCTGGTCCCCAGGAGGGAAGGCCTCCACTCTGATGTCTGGTCCAAGTTGAGAAATGGAATCAGGCTTCAATTATGTTGGCCACATCCCTCCTTCATGATGGTCCCGGAACTGACCGATTAGGTTCCTTCTGGCAAAGCAGCTGTGTTGGCCAGCTCTGCACTACGAAGTTTGAGCTTACTCCAGGACTGGGAAGCAGCCATCCTGCTGAGTGAAAGACACGGGTTTTCATGTGTGCAAGCACATGAAGCGGGGGAAACTGCTCTGTGAGGAAGTGAAGTCATGGCTCTCCCAGCAGTGTTTCCTCCGGATTGGGGCAGTAAGCCACGACTGAACTATCTCCAGACATTACAGTTCACCTTTCCATATATAAAAAGGGACTGAGAAAATCGAGGGGGTGGGTGGAGTTCAGAGAGATGAGGGAGAGGAATTAGAGGGGCGACCTTGATGAAGATTCATTGTTTGCACAAACTGACACGTCCAACCGAAACCCCTTTGTACGTCTATATGAAGATAGCAATGAAAAAGGCACCATTGCAATTCATATTTAGGAGCTGACAGAATTTAGAGATCATGCCATGTTTATTTAGTATTTACACACATACATTTTCAGTGTAGGTGTTGAAGAATTGTTAACTGTTGAAGAAGAGGAGTCTTCTCTCTTGTTCTATTTTGGTGTGCTTTCTGGAAAACATGAGGAACAGTAAGAATAATTATGAATTTTCTGCATTTCTTGTACCTGTATATATAGCCCTATATGGACAGCTTAAGTAACAGTTACTAAGTATCAGATAGCTGCATTGTTCCTCTCTTGTGTGAGTATGTATATATACATATATACACACATTTACATATATAAGTATATGTATACACACATGTACATTATGTATATGTTATATGTGCAGTAATATGATTATACATATATAAAATGTATAAATGTAATTTTTATTATATGGATACAAATTAAATATTAAATATTTATATGTATAACATTCTGTATATATGGAATGCTTATCTAATCACAGGATAATGTGAACATAGTACAGAAAGGCTTCTCTTGAGTAAGTACTTCATCCTATTTTACCCAATGATTTGATCTTTCCAAAGTGTAGTATAGTATCAAACCAGGGAAATAACACTGATGGGGTATGTGTAAAGTTGGTTTCCTGTCAGGTTTTTCTATGTATAGATTATTATAAACACTCCCAGCACTGTGAAAGGGTGTGAGTTCTCCATATCTGTGCTAGTGGTTATTATTATCTTTCTTCTCTATTAGAGCCATTCTGGTGGATCAAGTGGTATATTATTGTGACTTTGATTTCAATGTCCTCATGTCTAATGATACTGAGTATCATTCATGTTCTTATTCATCAGTCTTTTATGAGGTATTTAGAATCCTTTTCCATTTTTAAATTGGATGATTATATCTTATATTTGAATTTTCCAAGTTCTTTTTATACTTCAGATATGTGTTCTTATCAGACATATGACTTTCCAAGCTTTCTCCTGTTTTTATGGGTGATCTCACTTTTCTTGATAGTACTTTTTTGTGTGCTCATCCTGGGGCTTGAACTCAAGGCCTGCATGCTGTCTTTAAGCTTTTTCTGCTCCAGATAGATGCTCTACACCTTCAGTCACAGCTTCACTTCTGGCTTTTTCATTTTTTTGTGGTTAATTGGAGGTAAGTGTCTCACAGTTTTTTTTTTCTGTCTGGGCTGGCTTTTAGCTGAAATCCCCAGATTTTAGCCTCCTATGTAGCTAGGATTATAGACATTGGCTTATTGCTTGACAATTGCTTGAAGCATGAGGGGATTTTAATATTGATGATATCCACTTTTACTTATGGTTGATTGCTTTTGCTTTCAGTGTCAAATCTAAAATACTATTGCCTCATTCAAGACCTTGAAGACTTATACTTTTCCTCTAAACTTTAATAATTTCACTCTTACAGGGGCATTAATGATACATTCTGAGCTAAATTTATATATAATGTGGAGTAAATATCCAAAATAATTATAGTTATCCATGGACCATTTGCAGTCAAGAATCTCCCAACCCCCACTTAATTGTATTGAAACTCTTGCAAAAAAAATTTTTTTTTACCTCCAGTCTGTAATTCCTGGGAACTGAACAATGTAAGTTCTCAAAGAGTAAGCTGAGGCTGGATGTAAAGCATCAGGAAACAATGGCTCTCAAGTTGTAATGGATCACTCAACCGTTAGTTCTAAGTAACACCCAGACACTTGTGAGTGCAGCTTTATTTTTTTGTTATGTTGCTCTAAGAGAAAAACAGAATTCTGTTTTCACTTTACCTGAATAAAAGACTTATTTGGTAAAATAATGTGTAGGTACATCAGTTTTCTATGGAGTTCGTTGATCTCCACTTGGTGAACAATTACACTCAGTTAGAGCCAAGTGAAGCAAGGGTTTTCTCTGGTCCTCTATTCCAGACAAACTGAGGAAACACCACTTCATCTTCAATCCTAGGAGGTTTCTTCCAGTACAAGATGATGATTACCATCAATAAATTAGTGGAGAGAATTTCTTTCCTTCCTGCCTTCCTGTATACCTGCCTTCTTTTCTTCTTTTCTCTCTCTCTCCCTTCCTTCCTTCCTTCCTTTCTTTCATTCCTTCCCTCCCTCCCTTCCTTCTTTCTTTCTTTCTTTCTTTCTTTTTTCTTTCCTTCCTTCCTTCCTTTTCTTCCTTCCTTCCTTCCTTCCTTCTTTCCTGCCTGCCTGCCTGCCAAAAGGAAGTATAAGAACATATCAACAGGAGATAAAAGAAATTCATAGGACCAACAAGAAATATATGACTTTGAAAACGCTTTTAGAAAATATTTTAGTAAACTGAGAAAATATTTCACATTTCAGGATGCCTCAGAGATACTATGCTAATATAAAAATATTAGAAATTTCACTTTTTAGAGAACCTGAGAAAGTTATTCCTGATTCATATTTTCAATTAACGTACAAAATTTTGCCCTAAGGATTAGGAACTGATGACACCAATGGTTCTTGGAAGGGTAGATATTTCATGGGGATCCTTTAAAAGCAGAGATGGGTAAACCAGAATTGTAAGACTGATTCCATCGAGATATGGGTATTTAATAACCAAAAAAAAAAAAAGAAACATGAAAGAGAGAAACATTTGATATGGAAGAGAATAAAGATGTCAGATGGCTTCAGGTAATTGGGAAGAGAGGAGAAGTAGGAAAAAGGGAGACAATACACAATACAAAACTTTCCTTCTTTTCCATTGTACTTTTAATTTGTATTTAATTTTGTTTGTATGGCCTTGTTCCATTTTTCAGGGAATATAATACAGCCTCACTCTGATTTTTAAAAAATGCAAGATTTAGCATTAGATAATCATGGACTCACAACTCAGGTTCTCTTCTACATAATTTTCTTCTTTTGCAAAAGTAGGGTAATAACAGTACCTTCTTCATGAGAATATAATAAGCATTAAGTATCTAAAGCATTTGCATTAGTATTACTTATATTTATAGCTATTATGTTCACTGTTCAAAATTTAAAAAATGGTCTCTTTTATATGCCCTCCCTTTGGATCCTGATTTGTGAGATGAAGTTAGTTGCCAATATAATTTCCTAAAAGTTTTTGATTTAAAGTCGCTTAGATTGGAAACATTTTACTTTTGTGGTAGTAGGTACGATTTCAAATATTGTAATTTCTCAAGTGTGTTAAAAATTGCACCAAATTACATTTCCTATGTGAGGACTCTCAGACTCCTGATGACATACTAGATGTCTATTAACATGTGGAAAAACAAGAGAAAATCCAGGAATCTGTGTTCCCTTTACTCTTCCATGAGTAAGAAGGAACCCCTGTAAAGAATCCCTAAGGTGTTTTGAAGAATTTTTCTGGCATGACTCTTTTGATGCTTCCTTTCTTAGTGGCATGAGAACAGGAAATTCATGAAGTCAACTCATTATTTGAAAAGCCTTAATTTTAAGGCCAAAGAAATGGTCCCATATGCTCTAATCTTTGTGCAAGAAATCTGGTAGGGTGCATGTGTATGCATATGTATGCATGTGTGTGTATGTGTGTCTGTGTGTATAAGGCAACAAACTCATTGAGATTTATTGACTATTACAGCTTAAAACCAGATTCTGTTAAATTCAAGTAAAATTATTTTCATGCATTTAATGTATCTTTCTCTTAAAGATGTCTCAACTCGTTTCCTTTCTATCTGTATATTTATAGAAAAATGTCTAGAATGATGGCAATAATGTCAACTGTTTATCAGTACTGATATCAAGAATCTTGTGTCCTTTTCAGTGAAAGAAGAAATGAATCCAGACACAAACATGGTGAAAGCTATAGTAAAATTTATTTGGAAAAGAGTACATTTTCAACATACTCTGGTTGTCTGTGTCTAGGATGAAAGCAAGAAGTATTATTTCCAAGGCACAAGTTTATATTGAATTTTAAGGGCTTGTATTGTTAAGTTTCTTCCCCAGGACCAGCCGAAGCAGGAGGTTAGGGGAGGGTAGACAGAATTAAATGTATAGCTGGGTTCTGTGGGTGGTTCCTGCCTGTAATCCTAGCTACTCAGAAGTCCTTGGGACCATGGTTCAAAACCAGCCTAGGAAGGAAAGTTTGTAAGACTATTATCTCCAATTAACTATCACAAAGCTGGAGATGACGGTATGTTTCAAATGGCAGAGTGCTAGCCTTGAGTGGAAAAGCTCACAAATTACACTAGAGAAATGAATGCAGTGTTCACTGCTTCCCTAGGGTTTACAGTAGGAGCCTGGGTCATTTAAAGTTAAATGACAGTTCAAGGAACTGTTGTCTACATATCTTGGGCTGGAGTAGCTTCTTCCATTAATCCTTAGGTTAGCAGACCGAAAAATATCTGTGGTATCTCATGACCTAGGAATGCTATGTTGCTGTCATTATAGGTTGTTGTTAGTATTATTCCCACCTTTGGTCCTCAGCTCCAACCAGACCTGAGCTCCTCCTAGCCCTAGAGTTCCCGCCATACAGCTGGCCACTCCTGCTCTCTGCCCAGACTCTGAGTGCACCTAACTCACATCCTGCCCCCAGACTCTCCTGCTACCTAGATAGGGATAGATGCCATGTGCTCCCTCTCCTGGGAACTATGGCCCCTCTAATAAAGCTTATAATAATCTTTCTCCTGTGCCTGCTTGCCTCCTCATGGTGCTCTGGGATGGATATGAAGGCTTCTTCCAGTTATCCCCTGTGAAACAAGGTTTTATTTCAGTCTTTTCTCTCTGAGATCTTTCCATATCTTCCTCTTAATTTCCTCCTTCCACTGTGTCTGTCTGGTACTTAACATTCGTCCCCTGATAAGTGGGAGGTCTTGAAGAATCTCCCATAGTTCATGGCAAATGGCTACCTGGTTATATGTCTGTAGTATGATTTGCCGGTATAATTTCCCAATTCTTTATATTTTTCTATATTATCTAGGAACTTTGCTGTTTTGAGATCTGTTCCTCCTACTCTCCTCTTTCCTGTTTCTCTCTTAAAATAATTATAATCCCTATAGTAAGTTGAAAATAGATAAAGTGTCTTATATGCATTTTATTGTAGCTTTTCCCTTGGCAAACATCTCATATTACCAAAATAAATTGTAGAAATCAGGAGACAGACATGGATGCATCACAAGATACAGCCTATTCAGATAGCACCAGTTCTTATGTGCATTAATTTGTGGTGATGCTGCATCTCAACTCCACTTACTGTGATGGTGAGCACTGTGATTCAGGGTGGGCTGTGTAGGATAAGAGGATATTGAACAGAGATAAACATGCTCCTTTGAAAAGTCATGCTATCACTCATATGGTAATAAACTGATAGAGAGAGTAACCTCATTCTTCCATGTGCATAACCTGGTTTATACCTGTTCTGACAGCTAAATTGTTTAGTACTCAGGAATCCTGTCATTGGCAGCTTGAATCAGCCAGAGTAGAATAATTATATTAGAGAAATCTACAAAACACAATTCCTCTTCCTTCTTACAGCCAGTTTTTCAGCACATTGCTTTTTGCATAGAATTCAGAGTTTGTTTGGATAATCCCAGATCTTGATATATCTCTTCTCCTCTGAGTCTCTCAGTTATACTTTATTTCCTAGTAGTTCAATCTCCTGTCATTCATGATGCTTCACCCTTTATTCTGGTTTTGTAAAACAGAGAAGCTAAATAATCTAATAAAAGGCAAGCTTTTTTGTTAATGGATTCTAATGCCTTCTTAAATGTCCTTTCTGGAAGTAATTCACTTCTGTTTTTCTTTTTTTTATCCTTAGGGACTTTCTGGAAAATAGATATGTATTTAACTCTGGGAAACATTTGAGGCTGTGTGTGTGTGTGTGTGTGTGTGTGTGTATTGTATGTGGGGGAGGTGGGGAGTGTTGGGTAGAAGGCTTTCAGTTTCTCTTAGTTTATACCAAGCCGGCAGCTGATGATCTCATCCACACTCAGGGGTCTTCACCAACTAGTTTCATCCATTTCTCTCCAAACTGTTCAAACTAGGCCCTTTTTGTTGAGGCAGATGGTAGAAACTGCCAAGAAAAACTTGGTTTAAACTTGAAAAAGAGTCAAAAGCCACAGAGATTCTTTGTAAATAGCAGTGTGGATTCATAAGCTTTTAGTGAAGAGCCACATTCGTTCATATCTTTAATGGAAACAGTTTTCCTCTCAACCCTTATGCATTGAATACAAAAAATGGGTTAAACAAAAACAGCACTATTTATTCTGTAAAATCCCCTGGTCAAGATGCATTAATCATTTAGCAGACATGTGGGCTGACTGTTGTATGCTGAGATGATTCCAGTGCTGCGGGCAGAATAATTTTCTCCCACCTTAAAGACCAAACAGCTGTTTGGAGACAAGATCACTCTGGCAGCCTAACCATGGCATTAGATCAGAGTTTAGACTTTGGCTTGTACACTTACCAGTCTCATAAACGTTGGCACCTTAGTAAACTTTTTCCTTTTCCATCTTCATTAGGAAAAGTTAAGATTGTGAATTATGGTGCTTGAGCCTACAGGAGACATTTTCCATGCATTTTACAGTGTTTCCTTTTAATTCATTTAAATTTAATCTTTCCTTGTTACCCCACATTGTGTTTCCATTTTGTAGACAGTAGGTCAATTAAGGTTATAGTTCTGAGATTGAAGCATAGGCTACTAATACTCTCAACTACACTGAAGGACGTATATGAAAACTGGCCTTTAGTGGGGGGGGGGGCTCAGCAGTCATTATTATACTGTTTATTGTATAATGAAATATATCTGTCTATAAATAGATAATTACAAGTATTTATTTATATACTATAGCATATACGATTTTATAATATAGTTAATAAATTTGTTTTATTACTTTCATTTGTCATTTGTAGACTTGAACTCAGGGCCTTGGCAGTATCCCTGAGCTCTTTTGTTCAAAGCTAGCACTGTACCACTTTGAGCCACATCTCCACTTCTGGCTTCCCAGTGGTTAACTGAAGATAAGAGTCTCATGGACTTATCTGCCCAAACTGGCTATGAACCATGATCCTCAGATCTCAGTCTCCTGAGTAGCTAGGATTACAGGTATGAGCTTCTGGTGCCTGGCATTATTACTGTTTTTAATGAAGGGTTTTTTAAACTTGGAGTTAGATGATCTGACTCAGATCTTGGCTCTGTTATTTGCTGACTCTGCCTTTCAATAGGCAAATCACTTATACAAGCCTACTCATTCATATACAAGCAAACCCATCACACTAAAGCTGTTCAATAATTATTTGTTTTTAAATCAAAGAATAAATATTCTGGTCTATTTCAGGTCTTAAATATTGTGTTGAACATAAGTGAAAAAAATAAAGGACTTGTTCTCAAATTAAAAGTCAGCAATATTGAACCAGTTATTTCCAAACTCAGGTTCTCTTGCACAAGAACAGACCTGAGGACAAATGGAATAGAATTGAAAACCCAGAAATGAACCCACAGACTTACAGCCCCCTAGTCTTCCATAAGGGAGCTAAAAAAAATAGAATGGAAGAAAGACAGCCTCTTCAGTAAATGGTGCTGGCAAAATTGGTTAACTACTTGTAGAAAACTAAAGCTAGATCCTTTTGTATCACCCTGCACCAGAATCAACTCCAAATGGATCAAAGACCTCGGAGTCAAAGCAGACACTCTGAAAACATTACAGGATGGAATAGGAGAAACCCTAGGTCTCCTTGGCACAGGCCAACATTTTCTTAATAGAGACCCAGAAACAGGGATTAGGAGAAGATCTTCACAAGTTCTCCTGTATAGTGCCTCCAGTGGTGTAATGAGTTACTGCAGTCATTTTTACACAGGTTTTTCAGCAGAGTCTGGTTCTTGGTAATTTGCCTGAGATTTCCATTGTAGCCTGGAGTGTTACATGGGTACAATTGGAAGTCTTTATTAGAAAGCCAATGACTGCAGGTAGACTCCTGTCTGAGAGACCTGCAGCCTAGAACGTAGCTTACACAGAACTTTTAAAGACAAAAACTACATGTTTGGGGTGGAGACCAAAGCCACCAAAAGCAAACCATCCAGGGAAATACTCAGGGGTGAGCAAAGCTTTCCATTTAGGGAATAATCTGAGGTGAGTCTTCTCTTCAGCAAAGGCTTCCTGGGCTACACAGTATGACATATGCAATTCAGTGAATGGCCTATCTTGCCCCTAGGCTTTTCAGAGGTGGATGAAAAGCCCTCACCACCCAACAAGACACCGGGATGGCTGTGAGGACAAGGGGATGTTGCTTTAGACCCAGTATCCTTACTTCAGGAGAAACAGAAAAAAATAATTTTTTAAAAGGTATTTTGTTTGGATTTGTTAACGATTATCTGGAGTCCGGGGAGGGTCAGGAAGGCAGGGATGTCTGGAGTGAGAAGCATCCTCTTACACTACATGTTACATCCTTTCACTACCCCTTTTCTACGATATTAAATAAATGGAAAAATGTAACTGAAAGTGTGATTTATGAAAATCTTATTGTACTAATTCTGTTGGGTGCTACGTTTGATTCTTAGTCAGTAAGGGAAATGACAGCATTCATCTCATTTTACTTGCTCAGATAGGGAAGTTTAGAGAGGTTAAGTTCCTCTTTCAGAGAGAGAAGAATTTAGTGGCTGACGGAAGAGTACAATCCAATCTGCCTGACTTCTATATATACATTAGATCTTATTACCTAGTAGAAAGAAAAGCAAGTCAGAAAGAGAAAAGAACAGCCTAAGTAGGCTTCAGTTTTCGTATTCGTATTTAAATAAAATCAAAACACCTGGCTCATTTTGAGTTGTTCCCTCCAATAGCAGCTTCTATGTAACTGGGTAAATGCCAGCACCCAAAATCCCAGAGGCCTTGTTGGGTCCACAGTACATAAAATTAAGTTTATCATTAGGAATATTGGGCTAATGGAATAAAAACTTATAGAGCTAATGTTTTATAACAACAGCAAGAAACAACTGCTCTTTATTTTTCATTCTTGAGCTTCTTGGGAGGTAAATACTTTTTAAGCACCATTTTTTTCCCACTTAAAAATCTCTTTTAGGAAACATAATATATCTTGGCAAAGATATTTAGAACAGCACTGTTATTTTTTAAAACTATCAGAGGTATCTGCATAGTAAGAGGATCTGTAGACACAATAACATGCCCTCCCTGTCTGTTCCCTGGGGGGAACTTGCTTCAGAGGTGGAGAATTAGGGAGTGAATCTGGTGAACTCCCTTGACCTCTTTTGTCTGAGTCTGAGCCAGTCTGGCATATTTGGAGACTGTGTAATTGGTCTCTAAGTTTCCCAGGGGGCCTTTGTGTTTGCAAATGAATTTGCTGCCTGAGTGAAGACAACAGCCTAGCCTCCCTGAAACCACAAAACCTATCCTGCCAGAAATGAGAGCGGATAAAGCAATGCTTGTAATTAGGCTATTGCTTTTTTAAAGAGTGGGGAACAGAAATGCAAACCCAGGGAGACAAAGTATCTCTTAAGATTCCCCCTTTCAGATTTCTCTGGAGCTCATACTTTTTACTGGAATTTTGGACTAATCCGCCCTCCTGTGGTCAGATCGCAGAATACAAACGAATTCAGAATTAACTGGGAGGATTTGGGGAAGAGAGAATTTGGTAGTTTGTTTATGCTTTTTGAAATGCTTTTTGGTTTATAGAAAAACAAAGCTCATATGGAAAGGAAAGGAAAATGGAAGGAGAAAAGTAATAAGGCAACAAATAAAACACCAGAAACAGCAAAATACTTTTCCAATAAAATGTTGGTTTAGCTAATTCTACCTTGGTAGAGTCTTCCTGGTCACTCATACAACATGATTCTTCCCTGCAGAGTACAATACACAAAGTGGTTGAATTAGCACAATTTAGTGAGATTCTTTTCAGTGTACTTTTAATTACAAGGAATTGTCTGAGATGCTTTAGGATTGAAAGCTATTAAAAGACATGTTCTCTGGCCTCAGACAAGTGAAATCATAAGAAAGGAAGTGAAGATGTACAGAACAAGTAACTAATATGCACTGTCAAGTAAAAATAGGTCCACAGACAATGCTTTGGGAGAATAATAAAGGGGGTAGTATTTATGTAATTTGGGAAGATGAGTCTGTATCCGTAAGATTTACCTAAGTGAGGAAAAATAGGACAGCATACTGGTTATTTGAACTGGTTATTTGAAAGCAAATCTGGAGCATGATTTTGATATGAAGCCTCAATATGTACCAGCTCTTCAAGCCTGTCAAATTTTCCCATGCTACATTGTAAGCATTATAAGGTTAAAGCATTCATTTCTGGGTGTAGAGGTGGGTAATATAACAAAGGCTTTCTTTCTTTCTTTCTTTTTCTTTCTTTCTTTCTTTTTTCTTGACCTTGGCCTGGGCACTGTCCTTGAGCCTCTCTGTGCTCAAGGCAAGCATTCCACCACTTAAGCCACAGAGCCACTTTTTTCCTGTTTATGTGGTACTGAGGAATTGAACCCAAGGCTTCATGCATGCTAGGCAAGCACTCTATCACTAAGTCACATTCCCAGCCTTAGAATTTACTTCTAGGTGTCATACTGATTAGTCTTTGCTTGTCTTATCCTATTTTTGTTGTTGTTGTTGTTGGTTGTCGGGCTTGAACTCTGGGCCTGGGAGCTGTCCCTCAGCTCTTCAGCTCAAGGCGAGTTTTCTACCACTTGAGCCACAGAGCCACTTCCGGTTTTCTGGTGGTTTATTGGAGATAAGAGTTTCACAGACTTTCCTATCTGGCTGGCTTTGAACCACAATCCTCAGATCTCAGCCTCCTGAGTAGCTATAATTACAGGTGTGAGCCACTAGTGCCCGGCTATTTTTTTTAAAAGTAGGTAAAAGTTCACTTACCCACCCCCTCCGAATGAAAAAGTCATACTTATGAACAATACTAGATAAAGGGTTTTTTTGTTTGTTTGTTTTACAAAAATGTGGCTCATTTTATTTTTATAGAAACTAAAACATGAGAGTTCATTAGTCCTATATTCAATACATAAATTATAAAGTAACCATTCATAAAACTTTGCATACAATAAATTGATCCCCATGTCTATAGTACTATGCACAGTTTGTGTAAATGTCCCGTGAACTTCAGAGCATCAATATAGTGAAACTCAGTTGATTTCTGTCTTTCATTAATAAACGCTAAAGGAGGAGGTGGAATCATGCAAAGGAGAATGCAAGTGATGCTGTTTGAGGAAAGCTTTGAGCAATTCATCCTCTGGGCTAAGTTAATACAGTAGATATGTGAGGATTATGTATTCAATCACATTACCTCTCTGCTCGAGTCTCCACAGAACTGGCTACTGAATCATGCACAAACCCTTTTTGGAAGAAGATATTTAGTTGATGATACATTGACCTTTGGCTGACATAAATACTGTAGATTTTGCTGGATTTTCTTCTTCCAGACAAATTGCTTAGTTATAGGCTTATATAATTGAAATTTAGTGTCGAGCCTCTACCACCATCAACAATAAGAAATAGAAGAAATGAACTAGAGGTGGGGGAGGGGCAGGAGCAGAGAGAAGAGAAAGGCAAGGAGAGATGAGTTTCCCAGGAACATCAGAGAAAAAAATTAAAAGCCTTCCATAAGTCCTCCATACTGGGACAGAAATGCACACATAAGTGCATAAGAGGTTTCGGTCATGAGGCTTGAACTCTGGGTATGGGTGCTGTCCCTGAACTCTTCAGCTCAAGGCTAGTGCTCTACCACCTTGAGCCACAGCACCACTTCCGGTTTTCTGGTGGTTAACTGGATATAAGAGTCTCATGGACTTCCTGCCTGGGCTGGCTTTGAACAGCAATCCTCAGATCTCAGTCTCCTGAGTTGCTAGGATTATAGGCGTGAGCCACCGGTGCCCAGCCATAATGTAATCTCTAAGCAACATAGCCAATTCTTATTCCATCATGTGTGTTTGTGTGTCCGGGTGCATGCATGCAGCTATGTATATACTCTGGACAATCTTTGGACATCAAAAGACTATAAGGAAATGTTTTCAAAATACAGGATCGCTGTAGCCCATCCTTTTTTGATATATGTAACCCAAATGGCCCACTTATTTAAACAGTAACACTCAGCCAATAAATACTCTGTGGTGTGAACAAAAACCCAGTTCTAAACTTAGGACTCATTTTAATGAGTCCTATAAATGAGCTTATAAATGATATCAAAGTTGTATCAAAGTAACACAGTGGGTTTACAGTTGAAGTTGATACTAAATCACCAGAGACTTATTGAAAACAAAATAAGCAAATAGCTTGAAATAAAACGTTATAGCAAGAATTTTTTGGCAAACTTTATTTCTTCTGTTACAAGTAGAAAACCCTTCCTATTCCAGTCACAATACATGCATCTGCATCATGTATTCTTTGTAAGAACCATACTAGCTGCACGAGCATTTTTTGTGGTTTTAAAGAAGAAGGAAAGGAAAATGTATTCTTTATTGCTGACAATAATTTATATGACAAAAGTTAGAAAAAGAATTTGAATTTCCAGCATATTCTGCCATCTCCTACAATTCAATTTCAGTTTGATTTTAAAAAGACAAGTTAGTGTCTTTAAAAAAATCAGATTATTAATGGCAATGCAGTGAAATATGGCTGCCAAGAAGACTCTGTTTATTCCTTCTGATGAAAAATTTCCTGTGCTGAATAACTGTGCTCATGGGGAGATTCATTTATCTCAAATTATTTTAGATACTCAATTATATTATTTTCCAAGGGATGCTATACTAAGATAAATTGAACACTGAATTGTCTGACTTCAACATTTGACCCATGGTCAAATGTGTCAGCCATATAATCATGCCCAAATTAAAGTCCAAATTAAGTTGGAATTCTGTTTTTTCTAAGGAAATGGAATGGCTCCATGATAAACCTATCAGTAGTGAAAAGGTCTTTTTGCTATTGTAAGGAAAGCAGAAATAAAAAATTCTAATATATAGGACATTAATTGACCCTCTTCCATATTTTCTGACTGGGGTTTGCTAGGATTGGGTAACAGAATTTGTGGAAGCATAGAAGTACCCTGTTTCACATTTCCTGCATAATGAACTTGCGGTTCATATTATTCAGTGGGATAGTTCTGTCTTTTTGTGTTTCCACCAAGAGGGCATCTCCAAAATGTCCTATCTCTAAAATGAACGAGATCATCTGGCTCATGACATGATAATATCCGCTCTGTACAAGCCTTTGTTTCATGGTTGCTTTCTTGTGATGAAAGTAGAGTTTTGGCTAGTGGTATGAAGGCGGAACAGGAGAGGGAGGAGATGCTTACCCTTTAAGTGAAACATTCTTCTGTCCAGTTGCATGAGATAATGTAATTGTTATACATTACTAGACATCCTGGTTTTGGATCTCTCCATCTTTATTGCTAATACTACCCTAAGCAGCTTGATGGGAAAACCTCAGTGCTTCAATGCCAAATGGAAGCAACATCTTATTACACAGGGGGATCTTTTTCTGCACAACAAAGGAAAGTCAGATAATACAGCGGTTACAATAATTACAAAGCACTTTGTGCTACTTTCAGCACCTCTTGTTCTGAGATTGCAATAAAACTTTATGAAAAAAGCATATAACCCCATTTTGCAGATGAGGAAATTGAGGCACAGAGAGGTTAAGTGACTGGGCCAAAGATACTTGGGTCACTATTCAATACAAAGACAAAAAGTGAGACTCCAGAATGCTAGTTTTTTGTTTTGTTTTGTTTTTGTAGATTCTTCAGTTTTTATTCTGGCTTTGAAAATGCCAGTGTTGAAATGGAAAGATGCTAGTGAACTCACAGATTGAAAGATTCATGTAGCATTCCACAGAAAGACATTTTGGTTCCGAACACACATTTCTCTATTGCATGGAAATTGTAGCCCCATAAATCAAATCTTGGAAAAAAATTGAGGTTGTCTTGTTATCTACAGTAAATGAAGTGTAAAATTAGCTTTTTAAGACCATATATTTGCTCTCAGAGCTGAATCTAGGACTCAGTAATACATAACTTAGGAAAAGTACCATTTTTTCTAGTTGTCTCTGGTAGAAAATTTACCTTATCAGCAATATAATGTTACCTCTCTATTTAATTTTTTAATTTTTTTCTTTACAAAAAGTACAGCTATCTTGTTGCTGTCAGCTGTCTTCTCACTCTAAATGACAAGAGGTAAGATTGCCCCAAGTATATCCATTTTCTTTTCATGTTCACATTTCTGTAGCAAACCCAATGTTGGTAGGAGTTTACTTATCACTTGTATGATGTTAGCCCAAATCATACAATAGGTTCATTTGCAGACGATTTTAAATGAAAAACCAGTATTAAAGAAATTGAAGAATTCAGAGGTGCTTTCTGGCCCGTGTTCCCTATCCATGTTGGCATTATCAACAGAACTAAGGGATCTTGTGATTTAGGATATCATCTTCTTAAGTTTCATTGTGAGTGAGATCAATCCATTGCTAGTGGAGGAATGCAGATGTAAGAGAAGCACAAAGAAACATCAAATCTGCATTTATATCTCATGTCACATTCACCCGACTCCTTTGACTTGGTGGCCAGTGAAGTGAGGGTCACTGGGATCCACTTCTCTGTGGAAAGCGTTTGGCCAACTCCACCTTCGCAGTGGGGAAAAAAATGGAGAGTAGTTCCTTCCATTCACGTTGCAGATGCCTCTGTTCCTGAGTTTAAAACAAGCAGAAAGACAGAAAAGCAAAATTCCTGTAGTAAGAAACCAGACTTTTCAAATGAAACATTTTATTGTAAATAGCTCCTCATAGGTATTCCTCGTGCTTCATTCCCCACCCACCCTTTTTGTTGTTGTTTGCTTTGATTTTTTTTTAAAATGGTGTTTATTTTCAGGAATAGTGTTTCCATGGGGGTGTGGTGTTACATTAAAATGATCCCCCTGCACAGCAGGAGTTGAATGTTTCATTGTAACTTTGGTTCCATGTCCCAAGACACATCTTTGCTTGATCGGCTGAATCTGTTCCGTTGCTGAATTTTTTTTCTTTACACATTATATTTGCTTATAGTTCTTTCCTTCTGGTTTGACATACACACATTTCAGTAAATGCAGCATATAGTGTAGATTTTCAATGGGGTCCTGTAGGAACTGTCAAGTAAGAAACCTTGAATAATGGCTTTAAAGTACACAATTGCAGTCTTGACTACAGGGAGGTTCTCAGCTTTTGATCTCCTTTGCACTGGTGTAAACAATTTTGCCATCTTCAAAGGTTTAGAAGCATTTGCCTTTCTGGGGTATGATCCATATTTTTGAATTTTCTGTAAAACAGAGGAAAACGTTCCTGACTATCACTTTTTAAAAATAGCTGGACCAGCATAAAGCAATGTCATGTACAAGGAAAATTCAGTTCAATCCCCAGCGCCAAAGCAAAGCAAACCCAAACCAAAGCAAGCTTATAAAAAATAAAAATATTTTTATTCTTTAATATTTCTAAGGGCTGAGTGCAATAGGCACGTTGAATATCATCTTTACGCTTAACTGACAAAATGCAAGTTTGATATTTACTGCACAGTTTATTGTCATATGATGTATATAAAGCAGTGAACAATGAAATAGTAATTATTATTATTATTATGTCCTTAAAGCTTCCAAGGTAATACCTTAAAGTGCAGTGATATTATTATGCTCCCAAACTACAAAGTCAGGTATTTTTAAAGCAAGTCTTCTTTTGTGACTTACCTTTTGCAACCTTTTTTATTTCGCTCCTTAACATTTCTCAACATTCTCTCCTCAGCCATTGGCATATTGTCTCCACCCCAATGGCTGACTGGAGGACTCCCTTGAAACTCCATATTAGGTTTCTGTTTGAACCTGAGCGTGTCCCTCTGAAAAGGTGATCTCCCAGAACTCAGTCTGTCAGGACTCTGAGAACTGTTCCTCCCTGAATCCACATATCTGGGAAGAAGTCTGGGCCATAAGCCTTTCTTTTTCCAATAAAAGCTGAAGACAGCACTGAGGTTGTGCTTCACACACTACCTGAGGACCTATCCTTCTAGGTCTGATTCCCAGGAATAGAGAAAATGGGATTTCTGTTTTCTCACTCACTGGATGTTCAAAGACACGTTCTTAAATATGACCAAGCTTCAATTTCTTTACCTCTAAGAGAGGCTACTAATTTTTTGGAGAACCTCATTATTGTCCCTAAAAGGTTGACCAAGATGCAAAGTGGAAGAAGGGTTATGTAGGCTAGCATCTGAAGGACACTTAATGCCCACCATTTAAAGACAAATTGAAAATATTCAAATAAATTTCTGCCATGAGGGCAAATCACAACTATTTGGAATGTCTATTTCTAGAGCCATTTTGCTCCTGACACCAGGTAAGATTGGAATGAAAGACTTGAGGAAGTCCCAGAGAAGGATCTATCAAGATCACACTGAGCAAGAAGGAAATATGCCAAAAGGTGGCCAAGAAACTGGCATTGGGCACATAAGAAGAGACTTGTGTTTGGTTGCTGAAAACCAGACTTGCTTGTCTTTCCTTGCCTTTCTGAGAATTGGAGAGGACTGATCGTATAAAGATGAGAAGTCCACTTCTATTTTTGTCAGCAAGGAGCTATGACGTATACCACCAAAAATGGGAGGGGCCCAATTGGCAAAAAAAAAAAAAAAAAAAAAAGGATATCCATTAGTATACTGAGCATGCGCAGTATAGCTTACTGAAAAACCTGCACATGACTCCTAGGATGGGCAAATCATTGGTCACTTCTCAAAGAATAAACATCAAGGCCAAGTCGGTCATGACTAGTAAAGCATCCATATCACTGTTAATGAGCAGAAGAGTCCTTTTTCCTCTCTTCCTTCTCAAGAAAGGCTGAGCCTTGAAGGTTGACAGAAGGACAGAGGATCTCCAGAGACCACAAATCTCCTACAGGTGCACCTGAATTGTGACTAAGGTATGATAAAGAAGGAAATGGGATTAAACAAAATCTACAGTTAAGTTCTCCAGTTGGAAAGATTTTCAAGAATTGAAGTGACTGAAAAGTTGGGGTGCCAATTTAAGATTTAATAAAAAGATGAGAAACAAAAATAAGACATGACCAGAGACGCTATTTGCACCCACTGCCATGAAACCTTCAATTAATTACAAAGATATTATTCTTTTATTCCTGGCCAAAGGAAAGAAGCAATGCAAATAAATATGAAAGACTGTTCAAGAAATATTCATTGGTGTATTTGTATACATAAAATGATTTAGCACAAAAACTCTGATTTCTATACTTTCAATACATATTTTATCAGAGATTATGTCTTAAATTCTGTGACAGAGAAGATATGTATACTTTCTACTTTTGGATATGGTTTGCCCATGAAGCCCAGACTGGCTTTGAACTGTGATCTTCCTGGCTACACAATCGAATGCTGGGATTACAGGTGTATGCCACCATGCTAGACTATTGTTTTTGCCTATCAGTAAATCAGTAAATAAATCAAACCTCACAGGAGCAAACACGTTTTAATTTTAAAACCGAAGAGCTTATAAACAGTTTCTAGAATGTTTCATTTTTATACATTATAAGATTGAAAATTCTATAAGTTAAGGGGTTATATGTTTTTACACTTTTGGAAAGTAAGGGGTTTCTGTAAACTATTGTTTCCACGGTAAATTTATTCAATTGCCTTTTTGAATATCTGCAATTGTCCAAAATCACACTACAGTTCTCAGAATCTTTCTCTCTTTGACTCTCTGTCTCTGTCTCTATCTCTCCCTTCCTTTCTTCCTTCCCTTCCTCCTTTCTTCCTCCTTTCCCTTCCCTTCCTTTCTTTTCTTTTCCTTTCTTTCTTCTTTTTCCCGAGTGAGGGCACTGCAGCTTGAACTCAGGGCCAGGGCACTGTCCCTGAATTTTTATTTTCCCTCAAGGCTAATGCTTTACCATTTGAGCCACAGCTCCACTTCCAGCTTTTTGATGATTAATTGGAGATATGTGTCTTGTGGACTTTCCTGCCTGGGCAGGCTTTGAACTGTGGTCCTCAGAGCTCAGCCTCCTGAGAAGCTAGACTGTCCTAACAAGTGTGAGCCACTGGTTCCAGGCTTCAGGGACTCTTTTTAAACAGCTTGCTTAACAGTGCTGAGTTTGCCTCTTGTGTTAAAAAGCTATTACAGCTAGCAGATTCTGAGTCAATGAATTGATATCACTTTTTACACTGGATGGGCTTCCCCCATCCCACCAGATACACATCTAGAAACCTAAAGGTGGTCTCTCACACCTTTCACTGCTTTACCCTCTTCTCTGATTTGTCATGTGGTAAGTGGACCCAATAAATAGTAGCTGCTTCTGTTGACTCTATTTTACAAATGAGGAAGCTGACAATGTGCATTGTTAAGTATTTGGTCTATGGTCCTCTTTGTGGAGAGCTATATGATCACATTGAACAGAACTGAATGGAAGCCAGAGATGTTTAAGGCTTCCCTAATTTCCTGCTGCAGATAGAAGGACAGAAGAACAGTTGTGCAGAATGTGATCTGTGTGGATAGAAGCATGTCTTGAGTGCTTGCTATATCCTAGGAACTTAGCTTTGTTTTTGTGTGTAGTGGTACTGGGACTTGAACTAACAGCTTTGCACACTGCTTACCCACAGTGTCTTGCCATTTGACCCGCATCCACACCCATGCAGCATTTTCTGGTTAGGTGGAGATGGAGTCTTTTGGATTATTTTTCTGAATGGGCTAGCTTCAAACCATCATTTTCCAGGTCTCAGCCTCCTGAATATCCAAGATTACATGTGAGCTACCAGTGCCTAGCTAGGAATGTGGCTTTTAATGAGCCTGTTTCTAAGACTAGTTTTTCTTGCCTGTGTAATATAGGCATATGATGTAATATAATATAGGAAAATAATGTAGTCTCACCTCACATTTGTTTTTCTGGTTCTCTGGATTGAACCAGTAGCCTTACAGGTGCTAAGCACATATATTGCTATTAACTTACACTCCCAGAGTCCTTAATTTTTTTCTTATATTAGGAAACTAGTGTTTAGAGAGTGCTTTTGAATGTCTATAGATGATAATGCCTTCATGGTTGCAATTAATGCCTTCTACAGGAGCTAGAGAGTAAAAAACTATTCTTTTGCTCTTCTATTCTTTCTACCATGCAAGAACACACTGACTCTTTCAGAGAAATAGCAAGGCCTCATCTTGGAAATGTAGTTGGAACCTCACCAGACATAGGATCTGCCAGTAGGTTCATGTTGGACTTCTCAAGCTCCCATTTTTTTAAACGTTATTATTTATAAATGACATAGCTTCAGCTATGGTTGGCACAAACAGAGTGAGATTAATTTTTTCAGGGTTGTTATCAGTATTAAAATAAAATAATGGATTTGAAATGCATTTTCAATCCCAGCTGTGCTGGGGATTCACCCTAGAATTGTACGCATGCTAGCAGAATTTTCTTTGTAACTGTTAAAGAAGATTTCTAGCTAGGTGTCAGTGGCTCACATCTGTAACCCTGGCTACTTGAGAAGCTGGGATCAGGAGGATTGAGGTTCCAGGCCACCATGGCAAAAACAAACAAACAAAAAAACTGGATGTGGTGACATCCAGGGTCATCCTCAGAATGACAAGCAAGCCTCAAAGTAGAAGATTGCGGCCCAGGTGTGTACCCAGGGGATATAGGGGAACCATAATTAGGAAGAAACAAGACTGGAGCTGTGGTTCAGTAGTAAAGCAATAGCCTAGACATGTGTGAAGCCCTAAGTTCAAACCCAGTATCACACAAGAGAAGTAAACCAAGTCTCAGCACTGTTATTTTGATTAGCTTCTATTAATTTGTGTTCAAAGTAAAAATTTCATTGCAACATTTCTACAGATGCATATACTGTACCTTGATCCTATTTATTTCCTCTATTCAAAAGAACATTCTGAGAATTGGCTATGCACCAGGAACTGTCCAGTTATTTAGGATACAAGGATGAGCAAAACACATGTGGCTCCGGCCCTCATGAAGTAGTCACAATCAATATGATATCTGAAGGATGAGCAACTTGTTGTTTATTAGGTGAAGTGGGAGTGAAAGACTTCTGTGTACTCAGGCAGCTTGAACAAATGTAGTAGGTTGGAGAGAGTGCAGCCATTGGACGAACAAAGCAACACAGAGCCTGATGGACAGTCTACAGTTAGCTCACACTGGGCTTTGATGCCCACATAAAGGAATTAAGACTTGATCATAATGGTATGTTTTCCAAAGAAGGAGGTGAGACTAGGTCTGTTGGAGAGGACATGGAAGAACTATGCTTAGTTGCTTGGCTATTCCAGATGTTGAGGAGGGGAAAACATATTTGTTTATTTACTCTTCATTAAGAAATTCTCATTTAGTCTCCACATGTTATAGAACAAACAAATTAGACATTTTTGAAAGGGTGCTGGAGAACAAACCCAGGGCATCTCCCATGCTAATAAGCATAGCATTAAGCTACACTCCAGCCTGGATATATTATTATCTTGGTATTATATTACTTTGCCATTCATGGCTCTGATCTAACATGCCACAAAGCTGCTTTCATATTCATTTATCTTGCAATTTACCCAATCATCCATCTACCCTTCAGTCCATCTGTCATTCTAAAATGTACCCAGCTCCTTATATGTAGAAGATACTGTAATAGACGTTGAAATTATAAAGATGAATAAATCATAAGTTTTAATCTCTGCTTTATTGAGCTCAACTTCTGAGACAGACAGGGAAGCAATTTTAGTACATCTAGATAAAGGCTAATGGATAAATTTACATAAAGAAAGAAATGATTCATGGGAATACCATGATTTACTTACAGACTTTATCCTCCAAGTAAACTTACAAGCAATGTTTCATTTTCTGTTTTAAATAACAAATGTGATAGAGATTTATTTTCTATAGGCCTCTTTAAACACTGGTGGAAGAGGGTATTATAAGAGGACATCAACTTTCTGAGCATGTCTACTTAATTCTCTGTACATCTACTCATGCTAAAAGCCCTTTCACTTTATTTCACAAGCAGGTAAGAGAGTTGACAGTTGTAGAGGGAGAAACTATCTTTTTTCTGTCTTTTCAGCTTGCTGGAAAAATGTTAATATGGTGCATGTTAATATCTGTGCATGATATAACTTTATAGGTTAATCACAATTGCCATTGATGATAATGAATTTAGAATACAGTTCTCTCTCTCTCCTTTCTCTGTCTCTCTGTCTATCTCTTTGTCTCCCTGTCTCTGTTTCTGTCTCTCTCTATCATATATATCTTGAACTCAGAGCCTAGGTGCTGTCCCTAAACTTTTTAGCTCAAGGCTAGTGCTCTACTACTTAAAACACAGCTCCACTTCTGGATTTTGGTGATTTATTGGAGATGAGTCTCAATAGATTTCTTTCCAGGCTGGCTTTGAACTATGATGTTCACAACTCAGCCTCCTGAGTAGTTAGAATTATAGGTGTGAGCCACTGGTGCCTGACTATGTCTTTTTCCTCCTCCTCCTCCCCCTCCTCCTCCCCATCCTCCTCCTCCTCCTCTTCCTCCTCCTCCTCCTCCTTTTCCTCCTCCTCCTCCTCCTCTTCCTCCTCCTCCTAGTTTTATTCAAATTTTGGGCTTATATGGGTAACTAATGCTTTTTAGCAATTTTTAAGTACCTGCTACAATTCCCCTTGCTTGTTGTGTTTGGACATTTCTCATTCTTGAAGTCATGAGGGTGCTAGATAATCAGGCTTTATAGGCTTCCTGATTAGGTAAGAAGCAAGTATACAAGGAAAATGACAAGTTATCGAACCAGTTGTTTAAGTATAAGTAAAGGAAAGTATAAGTCAAGTATAAGTAAAGAAATTTTATAGAGCAAAATTCCAGAGGGAACCAAAGTCAAAAGACATACAATTCCATAAATTGTGCAGGAGAATCTTCTTTCCTTTCAAATAACGCCATAAATATAAGAAATACTAAAAATACAATAGAAACTAGTGGAAATCTTCAATGTTAGTAATTATGCATAAGAACTCTTTTTTATAACTTCTCAGATTTAATTTTGGATGGGCTGGTACAAGTGACTGCATTAATATGAAGTTGTCAGAATAACTTATGACATTCTCCCTCGATCCAAGAAATTTTCTCTAAACATATGACTTCACTAGTTAACTATCCAGTGGCTTGATTTTGATTGCCCTTTATCACCAACACCCTGATTAGTGTGATCTGATCTCATGTTTGGGGTGGGAATGATAAATAGAATCAGTGACCATAAGAACTTGGTTTATGGAGTGTTGCTAAGATAAGCTTGTTTGGTGCCCATTCTTAGGTTAGGGGATGTCCTAGCATCTTAAAAATACTGCTCAAATTGCTTTGTTAGAAGTTGTGCTTAACATACAAAGCAAAAACCCAACAAGAGCAAAGATTTAAGGAAAATCTAATATTTTTGAAAAATAGGTACTTGCTAAATTGATTTTATAATAGTCATAGTTATAATTTTGAAAAATAGTTATTTCTACAACATGTAACATTTTAAGATAATAACTGTAAGTGAGACATGCATGTTTAGTTGTTTAGAGATGTATGCTTGTACTCAGTAGATGACCTATCTGTGGCTCCCATTTCTGGTTAGACATCAGAATCACCTGTTATGCTTATTAATTCTTGCGTTCCATATCCTTCTCTGTATCTCAACTCCATAACCACTGTTCAGATTCATTAAGTGTAGTAGAGCCTTGGCTCTGTTATGTTCAAGCTCTGGGAAATCATTCCCTAAGATGAATTGCTATTTGTTCATGAGACATGAACTTGGTAAAGGCAATAACAAAACTCTAATTTTTTCTTCCTAAATTGCTATTGAAAAGTAAGTTATTTGGAAACAAAAACACTCTCAGATAGTTTCTTGAGTTCTGATGAAGAAATACTGGAAAAGATGTAAACACTAGTAGTCTTTACTGAGTTGTTAGGTCCTCAGGATCAGTATTTTCAAGTTGAAAGCAATAAAAAAGATACCATCATATTTCTTCACTCTGTTAAATATAAAAGCTAACCTCTATATAACTAGAGGTTACAGTGAGAATGTTAAGATCTTCAGAACATTGTGAGATCCCAAAGCAATATAGTTATCTGGAAAAAAATTTCTTTATTTCCATAATACTTCACAATTTTTTGGGGGGGGGGGTCCGGTCGTGGGGCCTGAACTCTGGGCCTGGGCGCTGTCCCTCAGCTCTTCAGCTCAAGGCTAGCGCTCTACCACTTGAGCCACAGCACCACTTCCGGCTTTTTTCTTTTTGCTTATGTGGTGCTGAGGAATCGAACCCAGGGCCTCATGCATTCAAGGCAAGCGCTCTACCACTGAGCCACCTTCCCAGCCCTTACTTCACAATTTTTTATTCCTTTAATTGGAATAAAATTGTTTGGATCTATTTCTCACTTTTTAGCTAACCAAACCAAGTGTGTGTATTTTTTTTAAACAAAACATAATGCAGTAATTATACTTAGCATCATTCTTATCAAATACCTCTTTAACTATATTGTGAGAATTAAATGAAATCTTACCTGTAAGAGGCACCTTGACATCAAGGCCATAGAATAAAGGCAAGAGAGAAGAACAAGAATAGAAACAGAAACTGCAGAGGAAAAAGAAGAAGATTATGTAAACGGGAACTTCTGAAGAGCCATTCAGGTAGCAAAAATCCTCAGCTTTTCCTCATTGCCCATCTTCCCAACTCTCTCACACACACATACAAATACCTTTCTGTTTCAAAAATCTATACTGTTTATTTACAAAGTAACGCTACCCTTTAACTCACATTGATTCATAATTGCCTATCCAAGCTCCTATTTGTATAAATGAAGCAGTAAGCCAATGTATAGTTTCATACAATTTGACAATATGGACCA
The DNA here is from genome assembly GCF_019054845.1 of Dipodomys spectabilis. Classification (NCBI taxonomy): domain Eukaryota; kingdom Metazoa; phylum Chordata; class Mammalia; order Rodentia; family Heteromyidae; genus Dipodomys; species Dipodomys spectabilis. Next base: position 14,477,290 of record NW_024870824.1, read on the forward strand.
GAACATAGGTATCTCACTGTACCTCATCACAGTATATTGTGTATATCTTCCTTTTATGAGAGGTAGTTCAAATATACAAGATGTGATTAGAACATATAGTACAGTCGCTCATTAAGTTATTGTTACTTGTTAATGTGATATGTTTGAGAACTGAGACATAGCATGGAGAATATTAATGTGTTGGGTAAACATATAGTTTATTATCCACAGTGGAAGACTTCTGAGAGGGGAAAGGGACACTATTTGTAAATCACTGAAGCAACAGGTGTAAACTGGGCCTCTCCAGGGGCAGATAGGATGTGTGATTGTACTACTGATAGAAAACACCTTTCCACATCTGCTCGCATTTCAAATAATGGAAGAACGGTGCTCCAGCTGTGTGATCAGAGATAGACCTCTCCTAGCTGCCTCCTAGCAGTTAATGGAGATGGAGACTGATTTGTCTTTCTTCCTGTAAACCCTCACTAGAGGAGTGGATAACAGTATGAAGAAACACATACTTACACAGCACTGGGATATATAATCAAGTGCATGATAATTATAAAGGAATAGAGGATAGCCAGGTTTTAAAAATAATTGATTTTCTTGGTAGTTTACATTATTCCACTCCAAGATCATCTTGTTTGGTATGCCATCTTTGAACTATACATTCGCATATTGTGCATGCTATTTGTATATTTCCTTTATTGACACTGTCTCTAAAAATCTTCCTTTACTAAGGGCATATTCTACCAACAAGTCAATAATAGGGTTCTGAGAGCCATGTGTTAGTGATTATTCTATTCTTTTTTAAAGTAGAAACTTTATCCGTTAAAAAAAACCCTATTCTTTGAAACTATACCTATTTCAGAAAAAAGCTAATAGAAGACTAGAATAGAAAGCTTAGCACTGTTCTTACAATAAGGTAAAAGAAAATCAGAGCTACCTTTCTGGACATGAGATGTCTATCATTTAGACTATAATAAAAATTTTTGGTACAATGTAGTGGCTGATCATAGCATTCAAAGCCATATATCCTAAAGTTTTTAGGCGTTTTTGTAGGTTTCTATATACTCTTATATACTTGTACATACTCTATATACTTGTTCAATCTTTTTGTCTATCTGATAGAATAATCATGAGAATCAATGAGCTGATGGCAGCAAAAGTACACATCAGTAAACTGCTGTGTACATTTGAGGTGATTTTGCTGGGTTTGTCAAATATAGTAAAGGGAAGAGAGTTATCTCTGAAATGTCTTTAGACATTTTACTAGATTGTATAAGGAGAATAAAATGAGGTTAAGTGAATAGAAGATCCAGTAAAAATTTCATCTCTCATTCAACACTTCAATCAGAAATCAAGTGAAATTGTTGAAGTGTTTAGTTTACTATCTCATGAGTAATACACAATTCATTGCCCTGTAAAGTAGTTTTCTCCATTTTCACAAGGTTCAGATCTATAAGATGTACTGAAGAAAAGAACAAAACATAGGTCCCATGGTTTCCCTTATTTGCAATAACTAATATATGTCTGGGACAAGCAGAAAAGGTCAGATAAGATGCTGTTAAGTGAAATGAACCCCAAGAAATGGACACAAGTGGTTTTTTTTTTTCCTTGCTATTGTTTATAAAGTATTTATAAGGTACCCTGTGATTGTTTTGTTGCTTTGTATGTCCCTCCCCCATGGTATAATCCCTGTTTTCACTGTATTTGATGTTGGTATAATTTGGGGAGGGGAAGAGAAAAAACAAAATGTTTAAAAGGGATTCAGAATGACCCATTGCAACAATGAGTTGTACAAGACACTATGTGTAAAACGAACTTTACAATTTAGGCGGGGGTGGGGGGGTAGTTGAGGAGGTGGGAGGGATGGGTTGGTAGGGAAAAAAAAAGGAGGAGACAACAATGCTTGATAAGAAATGTACTCATTACCTTGCTCATGTAATTGTAACCCCTCTGTACACTATTTTCACAATAAAAAACTAACTTAAAAAAAGATTCACACTAGATACTAGCAATGAATATATTCTTAATCTGTTTTCTCTCAACATTTCCATGGTCTCTATTAAGAATAAGGATAGTGTGGTGACTTTAATACGCATCTCTCATTTTAAATCTTCACCTGAGTGAGGAGCAGGAGAACATATTTTCTGGGGGAAGAAAATGACTTGAGGGTTGCTTCTTCAAGCAGAACTAAGGGAGTGTATGATAAGTAGAGAGTATTTATAAGGTTTTGTCCCTTTAAATATGGAAATAGAACACATTGGATGTGGCTGTCAATAACCAGGGAAGATGGGAGCAGCCTCTGCCTTCTGAAGTTCTTCCTGACAATCACTAGAAAATTAAACTTAACTCTTTCTATTACCTTTGCCTTAGGAATTGCTGCAGAACCAAGTCTAGTTCTGAAAATGGGGGGAATTCAAATACAAAATTTTACAGAGGATACAAATATTAGGAGTGGAAAGTTTCTAAATGATACTTTTTAATCTGATTTTTTAGTGTTTCCTAATTTTTACCTGTGACCTTATTTCTCAATGAACCTATAAAAGAAGGTAAGTGCAGATGTTAGCATTCCCACTTTGTAGAAATGGTTTCAACATAAGAGGTGCACCTGTCTTATAAGATAAAATAATAATAATAATAATAATAATAATAATAATAATAATAATAATGCAGGGCTTCTTTTGCTGAAGGAGACACCAGAGAGAATCTTTATTCCTCAGTAGGATGTGGCTAGCATAGCGGGCAAGACAGTTCTTTGCCCTGTAAAACTGTTGAGTTTAAAGCAGCTTGCTCAACATCCCTGCCTGAGCCAGATAACTTCTCCAGATACAATTGCTTCATTTCTCTAAAACACTGGAAGTCTTGTCAGCAGCAGTGTCTCTTTCAGACAGACATCTGGGGAACTCTAGGAGAACATAATTTCTGAATTTTGGTGAAATAGAGGGTAAAGGGTTATTTATGTAAACAATGATGGGAAAGTTTTTTTATGTGCTAAGTACTTCTTAAAAGAAATCAGAGTAACAAAATGCAGAAGAAATTCATAGAAAGGAAATGAAGACAAGGGAAGGCAAACTGAGAAAAGGAAACAAAGAAAGTAGTAAGAATCAACAGACAGGACAAATGTGTCAAGGCTAGATTACTAATGCAACAACCTGTCTAGAATCCTAGTACCTGACTGCAAGTGAGCTCTATCTTTACTGGACCTATGCTTACTTATGCCAGATCCACAGTAACTGAAAAGAAAGAGAGAAAGCATGGCTAACAAAATCAATATTCCTTTCTCATTAAGTAAATAAATAACAAAGTAGATATTGAACTTCACACATACCTTTTCTTCTAAATCTTTTATCTGCCTTTTCTGGATATCTGTTTTATCTTCTAGGTCCCGGATTCTCTGGAGAAAATGGGAAAAAGAAAGCAACGTGAGAATCTACAGAACAAAATTATTGATTGAACAGAAACATAAAACTTTCTATAAATCATTAACAGTAATAAGGAGAAGCTAGAAAAAACACTCGTACACATGTTCATACCTACAATATTGCTTCATGCTTTAGAAACTACCTAGACATGTGGACCATTATCCCTAAATATATTAAGAATATTTTCCACTTTTTCTGGTGTGGATTTTGAGTATCTTTCAAAGACTCACATGATACAGGCTGCTTACTAGCCTGCAGCAATATGAGAACTTCCATCTTGTTGCTTAAGGCAGTTGCTTAAGGAAGTAGGGCCTACTAAAGGAGCTAAGCCACTGTGGGTATGGCACTGGAGTGGATATTGGAGTCTGAGTTCCTTTGCTCTACCACGCAGTTCCTATTAAAATGTACTGCCTCACTGCAGGACAAAAGCAACATGGCTGAAACCATGAGCGCAAACACATGATTTCCTTTATTAAGCTGATGTTCTCAGGCATTTTGTCTCTGTGACTGAAAGTTCACTAGCCAATTATTCTTCTCTTCTGGCTGTATCTTTGCAGAGACTGGCCCCAAATAAGATGTATAAATCCCACCTGAGTGATGTGGCTTGGCCAAGAGACTTGTTCTGGCTAATCAAATGTATTTGATGTAAGATATGGGAATCATATCTCCTTCTCATAAAGAGGGCACTATATCTCAGAACTAGTGAGCAAACAGTACATTTAGTTGTAAGCCTTTTAGATTGAGATGCAAGGTTATTTACTGGCAAAGTAAAAGTGGCTAAGGCAAACTTGTTCAAATGTAAACAACACTATCATTTTTTATTGCTAGACTTTCTGTGTTATTTTACAGAATTTTGTCATAAAATAGAATTTCACAAAGCAAAACAAACAGAGTAGAGTATACACTTCACCATCACGTCTCAGAAGAGAAGTGGCAAACTAAGAGAAAACACAAATCATAAGAAAAAACTGCACAAGTAATCATAAAGGCAAGAAAGCTCTGAGACACTGAACTTACCTGTTAAGTACAGAACCAAATTCCACTAATTTCAATGGCACACATATTTACAAGTAAAAGTAGTCTTTACAATCACAGCTGGCAACCTAATGGCTTTTTGTGTCCAGTGCAGAGACTGCACTGGAAGCTAAAAGTGGTGATAACATATATAGAGAGGTTTTTATAATGCAATGTGAAGAGAAAAAAGGAAAGAGGGAAGAAAGAGTACTTTGACTTGGAAATTACGTCTCTTCTAAAACTATGAAATTTCCCCCATTCTCCTGGAAGGGATATTTGACTATGCCTGGATATTTAAAAACAGTATGATTTTTTAAAATGTATATACTTTATATATTCTTTTGTTAAGAATTCTATTCTGTTTTGTTGCAGTGCACTCTTGCTCTTTCTCTCATAAAAGCTTCATCTGTTAGTTTCAAAATGAATACAATTCCTTAGAAACTTAATCAACTTCCTGAATATTAAATGATGTCTACTTTAACTGGACTCTAGTGGCTCATTTCTGTAAATCCTACCTACTCAGGAGGCTGAGGTCTGAGGGTCATGGTTCTAGGCTGTGCAGGGAAGTCCATGAGACTCTTATCTCCAATCGATCCTCAAAAAGCCAGAAATGGAGCTGTGGCTCAAGTGGCAGAATTCTATTCTATTCCAAGGAATGGTACCGCATGCGCACGTGCAGCAGTGTTAAGATTGAGAAATTCTGTTGCAGGGGAACGGGGTTGTGTAGGAGGGGCTGGTGAGTCCTAGTTAGAGTGAAGATAACAAAGTTGACATTGAAATGACATGGTCATAAATGCCAGAGAAGCAGATGAAAACGAAATGGTAATGATGTATGTGTATGTGTTGTGTGTGTGTGTGTATGTGTTGTGTGTGTGTGTGTGTGTGTGTGTGTGTGTGTGTGTGTGTGTGTATGGAGTTGCTTTTTTCATTTTTTATGACTGAATTCATTTTTATTTTTTTAATTAAGTTTTTATTGTGTAAATACTGTACAGAAGGGTTACAGTTACATGAGCAAGGTAATGAGTACATTTCTTATCTAGCATTGTTGTCTCCTCCTTTGTTTTTCCCCTACCATCCCTTCCTTCCCATCTCCTCAGCTACACCCCCGCACCCCTACTAAATTATAAAGTTCGTTTTTGGACATAGTGTCTTGTACATCTCCTTGTTGCAATGGGTCAATCTGTATCCCTATTTAAACAATTTGTGTTTTGCCTTCCGCTCCCCAAATTATTTTTATAAAGGTGATATATAAAGGGGTTACAGTTACATAAGTCAGATAATGAGTATATCTGTTCCCTATATCTGTTCCTTCCCTCTCTCCAGTTTTTCCCTTCCATCCCCAGGCAGAAGCTGTACAGTTCATTTTTCACATAGTGTAGTGAGTACCACAGCAGCATTTGTTTCACCCTTTATCCCTCCATTTCTATGTCTGCCTTTACCCTCCCAAGACAGATAAACAAACCAACAAGACAAAACAGAAAGAAAACAAAAACGGCAGCCAAGAACAAAGCTTCTTGTTTGTATTTCCTGGAGTTTATTTTTAGAGTTGTTTTTTAAAAAAATTGACCCCAGAGCCTTACGTGAAGAGCTAAGTGCTCTACCACTCGAGTCATGCCCACAGCTCCCTTCCTATTTTTATTTTTAAATTAAATTAATTTTGTTTTTACAGATAGGGACTCACATTAACTTTCCTAGACTGGCCTTGACGTGGAGATCCTCCCCCACAGACCTCCCACATAGCCAGATTTATAGGTGAGTACCACCACACCCAGCGTATATTTGCAATATTTCATCGCCAATATGTCCAATTCCTAGTGCAGCACTTGGCATGGAGAAACTGTGCCTACATGTTAGTTAAATGAATCCATTATGCCGCATTGTCTGATGAAGGCTGGCTTTCCTTTCCTTTCCCACACAGCAGAAAACCATATCAGGCCCCAAGTAGATTCATTTTAATGTCTCCAGCTGCCAAGACAGCTAATCACTGTCATTCCTTATGGGGGCTAGTGTGATGTGTACTGCTTCTTATCTTGTTCATCTTACATTACCCACAACATCTGCCATGAGCTCTTTGAGTGGATGACTGGATTGGGGTTGTAGCAGCACTTGCCTAGTAGGCATGAGCACTTGGATGGTAGCCCTATCACCACAGGGAGAAACAAACACCTGATACTGAAAGCATCATAGAAGTCCTCTGAGGTCAAGAGGAAGGGAAGAGCTGGGGGCTCAAACCTGTAATCCTAGCTACTCAGGAGGCTGAGATCTGAGGATTGTAGTTCAAAGTCAGCCCAGGCAGGAAAGTCTGTGAGACTCTTATCTCCAATTAGCCATCAAAAAGCTAACCATGAGTTCAAGAGGTACAGTGCTGGTGTTGATCAAAAAAGCTCAGGTACAGCTCCCAGACTCTGAGGTCGATCTCCAGGACACACACACACACACACACACACACACACACACACACACACACACACACACACACACACACACACACACGGTGGGGCAGAGGAAGAGAATATGAAGGAAAACTAATTGCATTGTACTCAAAATAAAACTCAAACTAGGTGGTCTTACATAATTTCTCTTTAGCCTCCAGTATCCAGACTCCATGGGCTCCTGCCATTCTAGCCTGTGCTCTGTTCCTTTAATTTTCTAAACTTACTTCCACATTACAGATTTCATTTTTGCTATCCATATCTTCTGGAATGTTTTGTCATGATCTTTGTGTGGTTGGTTCCTTGGGTTGTAGATATTAAATGAGAGACCTCCTCTGACCAGCCAATCTATAGGAGCCTGTCCTAGTATCAAATTCACAGCACTGTACTTTTCTTTGTATCCCTTACTGCCAGTCTCAGAAATTGCTTTTGTCATTGCTGTTTTATCTTGCGGTTTTGTCCTTTCCCATCTGTAAGATGGATCCTAGTGCTTTATGTCTTCAGTCACCCTAGAATTCCTGACATCTGGTATCCAGCAGATCCTTCATATATGGATTCAAATGAAGGTAAAGCAAGGTAGGCTTAATTTGAGGAGCGTGTAGCTTATTTTATGTATCAATAAAAGTATCCTAAAGAAGGTGGTTGACAAACTGAGAATGGAAAAAATGAGAATGTTTGACTAAATATAGTGGAAACGAAGGAGCATTTTAAGATGAAAAAAAATCACACAAACCAATATGCAGAACTCGGAAACAATAGCCAAGTAGTACCAGGAAGTTTTTGCATGAGTGGAGAAAGAATAGCATTCTGTAGAGAACATCTCAAGCAGATTTTGGCAGGAGGGGTAGCCAGATAATGAAGGAGCTGAAGAGGCCTGCCAAGGACGTGACTCAACTGGAAATTGAGACCGTGGATGTTTTGAGCAAAACTGCATCATGGGGGAATGTGAACTAGACAGGTAAGGAGGAAGTCTGCCCTATAACGGCCCCCTCCAACACCCCAGGATATCTGGTAACTTGGGCATGTGGTTTTCTTGATGCCATTTATCAGAGTATCGTATAACTATTTCCCTCTTGTCTTCATAGTTTTGTGAAGTAAGGATCCATAGCACTTGATGGATCCATGATCTCTAAGCTAGCATTGTCTCTATCCCTAGGCAATGAATTGACATGTTTGAAGAAAGGCACAGATGATGGAATCAGTTTAGCTCACAAGACATGTGACCACACTTAGAACAAATTGTAATAGTGAAAGATCTTCTACATGCCTTAGGTAACAGGTATGGACAAAATAGACTAGATTCACAAACATTTCAGGGGGAATGCTAGTTAGAGGTGGTGCTACTTTAGTTCTTGAAGATAAAGGACAAAAACAACTCCAGTATTTCCAGCTTGAGTGACTGGAGATAAAGTCATACTACCGACTAGCACAGCAGATGGAGAGAGAGGAATGCATAGTTTAATTCATTCTGGAATATTCAAATAGAAATGCCCCAAAATGATTAGAGCTATGCACTAGAAGTTAGAAGTCATAATTGTATGCTGTTACAGTCATGTTACAATTATACATGAAAAAGCCTGTCAAATGCCTTCTAGAATAACTTTTTGCTATAAGCTACTGATTAAAAGGGAGAGAAAGCATCAAGAAGTAACTAGAAAAGGCATATTTAAATAGCCATTTACTTGAGAAAGGTCGCTGAGGCTCAGAAGTGAAGAAACCTTAACTGGTTAAAGAGAGACACAAATGGATGGTAAGGTTTTATCATAAATAAGTTTCAATAATTGTTAGCTCATCTTAAAAGTCATGTCCCCATGACGACTTTCTACCAGTTACTTGTTCCAGCTCGGAATACTGAATAATAAAGCTAGGTGCTTTTAATTATGGAATTCTTAACTGCATCTTCTATCCTTAACTTATCCAGCTATAGTATGAATGATAAATTGGAATAAAAAAGTTTAGTAGACAGGGGCTGGGAAGGTGGCTCAGTGGTAGAGCGCTTGCCTTGCATGCTCGAGGCCCTGGGTTAGATTCCTCAGCACCACATTAGCAAAAAGAAAAAAGCCGGAAGCGGAGCTGTGGCTCAAGAGGTAGAGCGCTAGCCTTGAGCTGAAGAGCTGAGGGACAGCGCCCAGGCCCAGAGTTCAGGCCCCATGATCGGACCCCCCCCAAAAAAAATTTAGTAGACAAAATCACAATGATCAATGTACATATGTGAAAATGGAAACAGGTAACTCTGGGAGATAGGTAGGTTTGATGGTGACTAAGGTGCATGGTACTCATAAGTTGATATGTTGAATTGAAGCCTCTTTGTATGACTATTTAAATAAAATAATACTTATAATGTGAAAGAAGAAAATGAAAAAAAAGAAAGGAAGGAAGGCAGAAAGGCAGGTAGATAGGAAGGAAAGAAGGATGGGAGGGAGGAGGGAGGAAAGGAAGGCAGGTAGGCAGGCAGGGATGAAGGAAGGAAGGAAGGAGGAAGGAAGGAAGGAAAGAAGGAAGGAAGGAAGGAAGGAAAGAAGGAAGGAAGGAAGGAAGGAAGGAAGGAAGATTGGTAGGTGGGAGGGAGAGAAAGAGGAAAGGAAGGTGGGTGGGAGGAAGGGAGGGAAGGAAGGAAAAGAAAGAAAGGAGGGAAGGAAAGAAGAAAGAAATGAAGGGAGGAAGGAAGGAAGGGAAGAATGAAGGAAGGAAAGAAGGAAGCTTTGGTTGGAAATTGGTGGGACATTAGTTCAAGGTGCCTATTTTGAATCTTGCTAGTCAAGATGAATCATGTAACTCATGGATTACTTAAACTAAATTAGACAGTACTGTGCACAGGTTTATGCCACTGATCTTACAGTCAGGAAGACCTGGATTGTAATTTTCTGGCTCTGTTGTTAATTATTTGTATTATCTTGGGCAAGTCACTTACGCTTTCTTATCTCTCCAAGTGGGTTAGTAAGAACACTTACCTGTCAGGGCTATGGTGAAGATGAAATACAGCCATGTAAGTAGGGCCCTTTGTTTATTTCCTGACACACAGCACGTATCATTTAGTATATAGGAGCTTCCAGGCTCTGTTGATGCTGTTCGTTCTGGGAAAATGCCACGCACTTAGTACTAAGTGCAACTAGCTCTGTACTATACTGCGTCGATGCGGGGCTCAGTCCTCACCTGATGAGCTTGCTGCAAGAGCTCCATTCTCTCCTGGAGAATCTGACAGTCATACTCTCTGCTCTTCCTCAGCATTTGCCGCCGTAACTTCTCTACTGCCGTCCTCAGCTCCTCTTGCTGTTTTTCACTTAACAATTCACCAAACTTGATAACAGTTTCTTGCTGCAGAGCATTGTACAAAGTAGCTTCTAGTTCCTGGATTCTCTGGCAAATAGAATTAGAAAAGTCTAACTTTGGGACTGAGCATTTGTGTGTTGTATGGGGAGGTGGCGTGTGTGGGTGTGCATGGGCTTGGATACAGTGTCTCACAGGGTCTGAGCGATGGAGGGGATTTCAATACTGCCCATGCTTTATGAGATTCCATAAATGTTATCTAGACAACACATGAACTGCTCTAGTGAGGAAAATATGTTCAAATTCTTGGGATCCTGTCCATTTCCTACACATTTTTTTGCCTTTAGAAAGCTTTTTTGTTACAATTACTCTATTTTTTTTTTCACATGCAACTGAGAATAGTTTGTTTTCTCGTTCGCTTGGCAGCCCTGAGGCTACTGGAAAGCATTCATCATGGTGGTCATACTTTTCAAGCTAAATGATCTAAGTTGGAACAAAATACTTAAATCTGGAGATGTAATTCATGCATAAAATATCAGTTATTTTCTTTCTAATAGTCTTTTGTACTTGGAGATGGTTTTATGGCCTTTATGTTTTTTTTCTTGAAATAGCTATTGAGAAATATGATCCTTGGGGATGGTTCAATTTTTAATATGCTGCTACTTCTAGTTGCTCTAGCTCTAACATTGCTAGATCAATAATGTTTTTGGATAAAAGGCAGGGTCTATTGTCTCTTAAATCTCAATGGTAGGGTTTTTTTCTTCAGATAGACCTACTAAAATTTATAATCATATCCCTTATAGTTTTGATAGCAGGGACTGAGCATGTTCTGGTAAGGGTACTCTCCTGGGTTTTGGTCAGGACTCTGCACATTTCATCTTTAAGGTAGAATATGGTTTTCTGATTGAGAATTCAATAGTTTTGGAGACCACAGACACACATAGCTTAATTCTACTATTCTCCCATTTATAGGCTGGAGAAACAGAGGTAAGTTGATGGGAAGAGGGAAGTGATGAATTCATTACTTCCCTCATCAAACAATTCTAGAAGCTCTTATTCATGTAAGAGGTGGAAGAATAATTGATCTTGTTCTAAGGATGGACTAAGGGTTTCACACTTGTTTTTCCCAAAGACCCAGGTTGCTTCCAGGAAAGCATTATAAAAACCTCTGCTAACAACTTCTAACTTCCATAAAATATTCCTTCAGAGTGTTCTTTTTTTTTTGATTCATTACTATGAATTGTTGGGGGTGGGAATAAGGAGAGAAGAACTACAAGCTGTTGTCCATATTATGAATCAACATAATACGTAGGAAAGGACAAAGCAGAGTTTACTGGTCAGCTTGACTTCCCTCTCTGGGGCCTGCAGTAGTTAGGCCCACAGTTTCTAAAGGCAGATTTATACAACACTCATACAAACCTGAGTCAAATTCATACTTACTTTCTTTGTATGTAAGACAAAATATTATTACTCATGCTTTAAAGGTTACTAGGAGAAATAAATAAGCTAACATTACATTATTATGGAACATCCAGATTGACTTCCAAATAACTGGATTTGACTTGATAAAATCTTTAGACTCTCCCATCATGCAGTGTATCTTTCATCGAATTATTATTTAATAATGTGCATTCAATTTTAAACAATTAAGTATGATTATTATAAGATGATGGCAGCAAAGAGCTAGGGATATTTCTGTTCTAAAATTAGAACTAGAAGTCAATAAACAAATGAGCTACATGCTTTGGTCTACTCAAATGCATAACATGACAAATTTAATAGGATGCTTGAGTCCACAGACTCTAATTATAAACACTGAAGGTTATCTTTGTTGCTTGTACCTACCATATATGCTTGATCAAGAGCTTGTTTTCTATAGTCTAGTTCTTCCTCCAAATAGCCTTTTATTTTGCAGAATTGTTCCTACAATATTGATAAATAGAAAGAGCAGTTAACTACAGAGCAATACACGAATTGTACTGATTAATTTTCGTGTAATTCCAACATATGACAAATCACTAGTATTTGTAGAATCATAGATTTTTTTTTGTTTGTTAGGGAAGTAGTTCACCTTTCTCACCCAGTCTCACCCAGGGAATATGAAAATCAATAGAATGAAATAAAAGATGTAATGAAAAATCTATGTGCAATGCCCTTAAAGATTTTTATGCCAGCTCGAGAGGATGATATGATTAAGTACACATTTTGACAAGATGAGTGCTAAACCATAAATCTGTGTGGGTAAGCACAGATGTTGGCTCTCTGTTTCTAATGCACCTGTACCTGGGGACTCAACCAACTATAGAGTGAAAAATACTTGAAAAAAAGATACCTGTATTAAACATAAGGAGACATTTTTATTTTGATTGTTTCTTATAAAGATACAGTGGAACGGCTTCTGTATTATATTGACAAACATTGACACAGTACAAGGCATTCTACACAGACTTCCATCCACCATTTCTGTGGCTTTTACTTTATACTATTATTTATCAAATGATTTTACAAAACTCTTTCTGAGTTGATTACGCCCTCAGAAAGGAAACACCTAATTCAATTTCCTTGAGTTTTGGAAACAGCAAAGGATAACACGATTGGGGGGAAATGTGAATTGCAATGGTGAGCTACTGCTGGGCATTGTATCCCATAACCTGTAAGCTGTGCTGACATGTGGCCAACAACCTTTCATAAAGCGGGTAGAAGCAAGTTCCATCTGCCTCATTCATTTCCTTCATTTTCACCACCTCTCATCTTTATACTCACCATGTCACTTTCCAGTTCTATCATTTTCTGGTGCAAGGCAGCCTCGGCGCCTTCGATCTGCTGGATCCACTAGGGGGCAGAAGAGACAAACACACCTGTCATGATGGTTGGCTGTAGCTTTTTTTCTCTGAGTGCCTGACTCCTCGCTTCCATCTGAGAAAGCAGGCTGAGAACTGAGGTGAAAATGTACCGCAGTTTTGTTTCCTACTTCAGATACCAGGCATCAGTAATTCAGCAAATTCATTCATTGACATCTAGCATGCTAGGCATTGTGCTAGGTAAGTACCAGGGCTGCAATGGTTAACCATCCAGCCAGTATTTATCCAGTTGGAGAACCCTATGAGATGCTTTCTTAGAAACAGAAGTTGCACTGAAGTCTGAAGGAAGAGGGAGACATGTTTGGGAACAGAAGGAAAAGGAAAATTCCAAGCAGAAGAGACATCATGTCTAATAGCTTCAGGCTGTAGGAAACACAGTATATAAAAACGACTACAACAAAGAGGTGAATTATTTTAAGTGGAATTATTTTAAATAAGTTGCATAAAATGAACTTATCTTTTCTAATACTCAGAAGTTAAATCTTGTTTCATGATATTTATTTTAGATTAGATAGCACACTCTGAATAATTTAGTCTTTCAGTAATACGGTATGAACCTACTATATATATATTAGTTTAATGGAACAATTTATTATAGTGAGTCCTTATCAAGTTAGCTATCAGCTTATACCTTTGAAGGGAATTAGGTATAATGATTAAATATATAGGCTCAAGAAAGAGACCATGTTGGCTCTAGTTTAATTCTAGTTTTTCATGGATGTGTGGCCTTGAAAGGTGGCCTGATTGGATCTCAAAATTATTATCTGTATTTGCCAGTATTAAATAATACATACAATTAATTAATGTTAACATTAATCATTAAAATGAATTACTAACATGTGATAATAATATTAATATTGAATATTTAATACTATTAGTAGTATTAAAAGCAGAAATCCATGTGAACCATCATTCATTTGTTTTTTTCACATGTTAGTCTACCCCACTACCAGGTATTTCTTTTTAGCCTGTGATGATCTCTGTGTTGCACTGAGCATTTCTATACACTATTTATCAAGAGGTATCATGTCTGTCCATTGGAATCCTGGTAGAAGGAAAAGGCATGTCAGGATAAGAGAGGTGCAAGTTTCTCAGCCTTTCACACATGTATATAGTTTCCTCTTGAGAAAATCTCAACCAAAGCCATAGTTTCTTGTATGTTGTCAAGTTTTACTAAAACTCAACGTCTTGCTGCTACCCATTTATCACTGAGAAATAACTTCTTTTATAACTCCTTACTGTTTATTATCCAGAACAAGTAACCGAATATCTTCAGCATTAGGGTCCTGATCTGTAAAATGAAGAATTGGCCCTGGTGTGGTGAAGAACAATGAGCTGATGGGTGTCCAATGGCCACTATCATATATTAAATGTTTTCTCAGTTAATATTATTGCTATTTTTATTTTTTGTGCCAGTCCTGAGGCTTGAACTAAGTGCCTAGGGACTGTCCCTGACATTTTTTTTTTTTTTTTGCTCAAGGCTAGTCCTCTACAACTTAAAGCTTATGACTTTTTTTTTTTTTTTTTTTGCTGGTTAATTGTAAATAAGATTCTCATAGACTGGACTGGGTGGGATTTGAACCTTTATCCTGAGATCTCAGCCTTATGGGTAGCTAGGACTGCAGGCAGTAGCCAACAGTGCCTAGCCATTGTTATTATTTTAATACAAAGACACAAGAGTAGTTCTTCACTGCAATTTTATCTAGGTGTAACCTTTGATTAAAGATCATACTCCCATCAAATGAATGTTATTCAAATCTGTAACATCAGAAAATCCAAGGGTAGCATTTGTTTATATTAATTGGGAGTAGAAACTTACCTGTGCCCCCTCAGATTGGGAAGTGACATTAATCTGAGTTGCAAAGGTCAGCACAAAAAGCAATCTCACAAGTTACCCATAATGTTTCAGGGGAGGCTCGTGTCTTATGTATTTGGCCCCTCATTCTCTACCACAATGCTAAGCAGGTAGCCATCACTGTTTTATCAAGTAAACCTGCCAGCTCAGTGAAGGTGTGGCTGAAGTGGTAGAGAACTAGCCTTGAGCAGAAAAAAAAAACAAAATAAAGAAACAAAAAACAAGCAAGGGCACAAGGCTCTGAGTTTGCCCAATACCTGAATACACACACACACACACACACACACACACACACACACACACACACACACACATTCAATCAATTCAATTGAACCTGAATTGACATTGTTTTGCAAAAGAAATTATTATTATTATTATTCTTAGTAGTAGTAGTAGTAGTAGTAGTAGTAGTCCATCATAGGGCTTGAACTCAGAGCCTGGGCACTGTCCTTGAGCTTTTGTGCTCAAGGCTAGTGTTTTTCACTGTCAGCCACAGTTCCATTTCTGATTTTCTGGTGGTTAATTGGAGATAAGAGACTCACAGTCTTTCCTGCCTGGGCTGTCTTTGAACCATTATCCTTAGATCTCAGCCTTCTGAGTGGCTAGGATTACAGGTGTGAGCCACCATCGCCTGACTAAAAGAAGTTATTCTTAAGCTAATAATTCACCACAGCACTGATGGCCTACCTTCTCTGTGTTGTGTATACCCTGCTTCTTGTTCTCATGGAATGCTTGAGAGAAGAGTAGTACAACAGTATAGACTGTGGGCTTTGGGTCGACACTAGAACTCCATCAATTTCCAGCTGTGTGACCTTTATCTTTGGCAATTACTTCTCTAGGACCAGATTCAGTACTTAGAACAGTGTACAGCTTAAAGAAAATGGGTATACATGTTCATGATGATTCAAACTATTCTGTATCACGCTCTCACAGGGTACGGACTGATCCAGATGGATGAATCTAAGTAAATGTGAAGCACACAAAGTTATTTTCCCTCTCATTCACTTCCTTAGTCTGCCCAATGAAGAGACTCATCCAGGTTTCCTTCATAGCCTTAAGCCACATCCAACAACCGCAGACTCTCCTTGACTCCCACTGAGCTACTCAGGCCATCAGTGCTAAGTAAACATCCAACACTGAGTTACAGGTTGTGTGGTCTTTGGTTCTAAGACTGCTTTGTATGACTGAATTGCTGTCAATTACTTCAGCAGTAAACATTTACAGATCATTTACTATACATGCTGCTTTGCTGAAAACCTAGTGGGCAAAGAGGAGAAGGAACACATATCCTGTTCACCCTCGTGGTGGTTGGAGGTCATTGGGCAATGTGGGAGAGGGACAAAAGTGAATGGGAAGTTGAGCACGACAGTTACAATCCAACCCTGTGGCCCAATGGGAGGTTCACAACCATTGTTGTAATCCATGAGGAAGAGCACCGAGAAAGAACACTTGCTTCACTGGGCTTGGCTGCCTAACTGGGAAGACTTCTCTCCATATATCGGGCCATTGATGATTAAGAGTTAGCCAGGCAGAGATAGAAAGAGAAGATGAAAGCATCTTCCAGGTAAAGAGAATACAGCAAAGGATGAAGAGATGGAGGTAGGTGTAAGAGAAATAATAGAGACAAAGGGACAGAGAGAAAAGTTGCTGGAAGAAGAATAGGAGGACAAGGAGAAGGAGGAGGAAGTGAGGTTGGAGAGGAGGAAGAAAAAGAGAAGGAGAAGGAGGAGGAGGAGAAGGAAGGAGGGAAAGAGGGAGGGACAGGCTAAATCAGAATCCCCATGAGTTTTCTTGCTAAAGCATAGATTCTGTGTCTTCTGTTAAGAACAATGTGGTATTATTAATTTTCTGGGGAGAGATGGGGGAAGTGAGCAGATATATAAATAAATTAGGAAGGAGGAAGGTTCTAAAAGAGCAAATCCTACCTTTTATATCATTTCAAATGTAAAACACTTCACTATGCATTTCAAACAGAAAAGGCTTTTCTTTAAAAAAGAAAAATAAATACAAATGAAACAAAAATTTCCCATACCTACAAGGCCCTTTCACCCTCTGCAGAGTTAATTATGAATTTCTTTTGCCACTTAATACCTGGCCTATATTACAATTTTGTAACTGGTCAGAAAAAACATGCTTTATCAAAACAACAATCTTATTTAAATCAGTTTCCACAAATGGGGATTATGTCAATATTTCTTAACTATTTTTTAATTTTATAGTAACTTCTTTCTTGCTTTATTCTCCCAATCCTTATTTTAAGTAACATAAATAGTTATTTTATTCCAAATAACTCATTATTTTGAGTAACATAATTGATATATAATCTGTAAAATTCCCCCTTTTCAATTGGAGAAAGTTATCTATTTCCTTATGGTTTCATTTAATTTCCAAGAAGATTGTTATGCATTTTTTGAATTAAGAAAGCATATGTACAGTACAGCTCATTTTGTCCAAGCATGTGTGCATGACTCTCAGCTATAAGCCAAGCTGATCGATGTCCAGGCATCTAGAGTATAACCTCCATGTGGCTTTCTTCTTCTGTATTGCCAATTACCAGGTTTAGACACAGGGGGGCGATAGCATATCAGGCTTGCTTTTCTCTTGACAATCTCTAGGTTGGGATTTTTAGTAAACTGGAGGGAAGCCACCTCCAAAATACAAAATCAGTGAGGAACAAAAGGCAAGTAGACACAAAGGGAATGTTTCTGACATGAGCAACACGCTAGCTCATCATTTCTCAACAAAACCCTACTTCACTGCCTAACTTGGTGAGAAGGTTTCCTGTTTTATAAAGAATATATAAAAAATATATGTTTTATAAGGACCTCCAAGGTAAAAATTATTTCACCTTCACCAAGTCCATTTCTGGACTTTTCTCTGTCCATGATCTCATTTATTTGGGATGGATCACACTTCTTATATATTCAGTAATTCAAGGTCATGTGTAAAGCAAATCTTCATAACCTGCCCTGTTCTTTGCTGGGAAGTTAGACATGAGAAAATCGATTGTTAGTGTGATTGATTACCTTCTCTGCAAGGGATAACACAGTGCTGGCCTGAATGATTGCCACTTGTTCTTCATTTCTCAAATTCTGTGAAAATTAAAAAATAGGAAGGTAATAAGCTAAAGATACTGAAGATATTTGTAACATAGAAAAAAAAAAAAGCCTGTGCTACAGATTCTGCTATATTGTATGCATTCAACCTCCACTAATTCATCTTCTATTTATTAATCACTTCTGACAGAGCTAATGTTAAACCCGAAAACGGCATATAAAGGGTAATTCTTTTGACATCTCACTAACACTTGATTTTGTGTTACCATCAGCCATACTGCATTAATAATCCAATTATGAGAAAATCAGAAGAGAATGAAATTTAAAAAATCTCTTCATAGATGTTTTGATGTGATTTCACTGATCCTGTTCTCTCATTTGATGACTTTTCACAGGAAAAAATTAGTGACTACTTCAACCTGCCAGTATCATTCACCTAGTGTCACAAGGAACAGTCCTTCCCCAGAATTAATAGGCCTTGACCTATGTGGAAGGAGGTTTATTGAGGAAAGTGATTATAGCTCTCTGCTCCATTTTTATGGGGCTGCCAACAACCCTAGTATTTAGGAGCATCTGCAACTGTCTGGCTGATTAATTTTACACTGGATGCCCCTGAGCAAGTGAGACAATAATTAGCTTTAATCACTACAGATGTAATCTGCATTCAAATCTGAAACCTAGCCATGAAAAACACTGTACGGAGTCCATTCTGCATCTACATTCCAGAGGGTCTGGAACTGCCTTGGCTACATTGTATGATAAATGGGTAGATTCTTTCTAGGAAGCCACATGGTTAGGTGACTTACGGCAATTCACTTGCTAATATGCTACACAGGATTCACTAATAAGCATTTCTTACCTATGTTTAGTAAATCCACATCTTACCCATACTTAATCCCTACTTACCCCATTATCACCCAAGATGTCAAGCTGCTTTATGAGATCTGGGATGTTCACATCCTGCAAAATTAAGGAGATGAATTCAAGCCAGATATAAATGTGGCCTTCCATTCTACCAGTGCTAGAATACTCAGAGAAGACTTTTTAAGGTCTTGTCCTTCTATGGGCTGTTTTCAGTTAGCTACATCTAGTTTTTAAATTCCCTTTCTTTTTCCTCCAAGCTGTGTGAACTTGGAATGTGACTCCATAGTTCTTTCTCAAGTCCTTTAGTTGGAAAATGGAGATAGTAAATATCTATTGATTGAATAGAGTGCTGTGGACAATAAAGAAAGAAAGTGTGTGAAAGAATCTAGAAGAGACTTGGAGTATGGCCATATAATTCCCCATATACTTGCTTTTTTAAAAAAAAAATCTTGGTATTGGGGATTTGAACTCAGGGCCTCATTCTCTCACTTGGCTTTTCCCACTAAGGGTGGTGCTCTGACACTTGAGCCACACCTCTACTTACATTTTTTTTTCAATTATGATAGATTCCAGGTATAAGGAAGGGTAAACAATCAACCAATGTTGTTCTAATTAGGGGAATTTTACTATGGTTAAATTTTGACTACCTTATAGAAAATTATACTGCAAGTCTGTTTTGCTGGATAGCATTAATTTCATTGTATGGTATGTTTTCATCATAGTCCTTGAATATGCTTAAAGCAGCTGGAATCCATTTGAAACAGGTCTTTAAATATGCCATATCCATTGGATTAGGTTATTAGTTATGTAAGAAAATAAAAACATCTAAGGAAAAAATAGACAATTTTAACATTTTTCATGTAGCGCAGAAAGGCCAGAAGTTGAAACACCATGAAAACAGCTTTCCATGAATGACAAGCAAGCACAGTTTTACCATCAAATTTCCCTTCTAGCTTCTTAGCTCATAGGTTAAGATCTTTTTTCTTGCTTAAGTCTAAACAAAAGCACAGTGGACCCTACCAAAGAAGGGGAAGTCTAGCTTTCTATCTCAGCAAGAGAGAAGTCAACAGAAGCAGGTAGAGCTAGTAGCTGAGTGGAAGCAGGAAGGGTCATGGAGAGGTAAAGGAGAGAACAGGAATAGCAGGATAAATCAAAGATCATAATGTGATTTCATTACATTGGAGGATGGCATATTTTCTGGAAAGCAGAGCCACCTTGATCTAAGCTTAATATTTCTAATAGATACCAGTAGCACAAAAGGTAAAATTCTAACAAGCAACAAGTTATAATCCCGGATTCCTTTTGAAGAGAAAAAAAATCCTCCCTAAATTAATCTCGTTAGAAGAGATAGTGAATTAGATGACTTCAAATAGTGAATTAGATGACTTCAAAGGTCCCTGTTGTCTCCTGTGATAGTGAAATTCATAGGCCCACCAAGTATCCAAGAGAACTCAGCAAATGCATTTTAATCTTGAAGCCTTGAAATATGCTTCCTATTTCCCCGAAGTAATGAAGGCTAATTTTCTTAAATATTTTTGTTGTACACCATTCTTTCTGTGGCAGTTATAAATGATTATGACTGCTTGTAATCTTCATCGTTATTGTTCATACATCTGCCACATATTTTTTATGTTCTATTGACTTTTTGATACATGTGATCATCTTCTGTTTCTACATGGTTTGTATCCAAATGGAAGACAATGAAATAAAAAGACAAGACAGTCATTAACAACCTCCCGTACCACCTCCTCCACTTTTCCATTCCCCAGCATTTCTAATTTCTGAAAAAATAGAAGCCTTGATGATGTCTGCATACCTTGACCCCTTCTTTCATACAGTAGATCTGTAGAGCACTCACACCATCTGAGAATGGGTGGATTTGTAGATTAAATGGAGGAGATCGCCTCTCTCTCTCCTTGGAATACAGTCAAGAATACATGAGAATTGAAAAAAAAGAAAGAAAGAACAGATTCATCATTAAATCATTGGTCTCTGTGCAATTTCAGCAGCTTATCAAATGCGATTTGGCCGAAATATTTAAACTCTGGATAGTTCATACTTAAATTGAATTAGAAAAAACTGACTAGTCAGCCAAGAAATATGGGAGAAAAATTTATAGATGGTATCACCCGTTCAATGTTTTCAGAGCAGAGAAATGTGGAAAGTGGAATTCCAGCGTAGACTCTCTGAATTTTGAGAACTTCCAGGAATTACTGCGTGGTATTACAGTGGTGTTTTATGATAGCATACAGCCTCTTGCATATTCTACCTACTGAGCAATGTCTATAGACTACAAAAGATGGGTTATTCTTTACCAACTCATACGAACTTCTATTTTTTTTCCAAGACCTAATTTGAAATAACCTCAAGAAAAAATTGCTGTGAACACCATACAGGAAATTTTCTTATATCCTTACCTGTCAACATAGGTTCAACTAGATCTTAAGACAGATTTTATATGATACAGTCATGTAAATATATTCTAATTTGATATATATGTTTTACTTTTTTTAATTGTGAAAATACTGTACAGAGGGGTTACAATTACATGGGCAAGATAATTAGTACATTTCTTATCATTGTAGCCTCCTCCTTTGTTTCCCCTTCCCATCCCTTCCCATCTTCTCCCACCCAATCCTCCTCGCCCCACCCCACCAAAGTTGTAAAGTTCATTTTCGACATAACGACTTGTACATCATTGTTGCAATGGGTCCACCTGTATCCCTATTTAAACAATACATATTTTATTTAAAAAACAAAACCCCAGAAAAAAAAAACACCTAAAAGTTTGCCTGAGTAATCAAGGTCTGTCCTAAAAGAAGCTATTTTGCTTAGCCTTCTTTTGCATAAATACATTATGAACTAAGACGTTTACTTATAAATTCAATTTTACTGCTAAAATGCTTGAGCATATTTTAAAATATCATTCTGGAAGTTACTTCAATGAGTCAAAATTCAAGGAAAGATTCACATTGCTTAAAGACAATGATATGATGGTTTGAATTTATTACTTCAATTATTTAAAAAAACATTCATCAACATTGTCTATTAAGATAGAAATGTTTGGATATCAGAGTCTCTGAGCAGGCTCTTCCAAGTTCTTTTTTTTTTGGGGGGGGGGGGGTCCGGTCATGGGGCCTGAACTCTGGGCCTGGGCGCTGTCCCTCAGCTCTTCAGCTCAAGGCTAGTGCTCTACCACTTGAGCCACAGCACCACTTCTGGATTTTTTCTTTTTGCTTATGTGGTGCTGAGGAATCAAACCCAGGGCCTCAGGCATTCAAGGCAAGCGCTCGACCACTGAGCCACCTTCCAAGCCCCGCTCTTCTGAGATCTAAGAGGGCTTTAGCACTTTCTAGACATGGGACTGGGGCAAACTGTTCAATCTCAGTTGTCTCATCTATAAAATCTGTGGCATTAAAGCTGGTTCAATATACGCAAATCAATTAATATTATTCATCACATCAACAGGAGCAAGAATAAGAACGACATGGTTATCTCAATAGATGCAGAGAAAGCATTCGACAAGATCCAACACCCCCTTTTTTTTGGGGGGGGGGGGTCTGGTCGTGGGGCCTGAACTCTGGGCCTGGGCGCTGTCCCTCAGCTCTTCAGCTCAAGGCTAGCGCGCTACCACTTGAGCCACAGTACCACTTCCGGCTTTTTTTTTCTTTTTGCTTATGTGGTGCTGAGGAATCGAACCCAGGGCCTCATACATGCAAGGCAAGCACTCTACCATTGAGCCACCTTCCCCGCCCCCCAACACCCCTTTATGATGAAGGTTTTGGAAAAATTAAGAATCCACGGAACATTCCTCAATACAATAAAGGCTGTATATGACAAACCTACAGCCAGCATTATACTTAATGGTGAAAAACTAAAGCCATTTCCTCTTGACTCAGGAACAAGACAATGATGCCCACTCTCTCCACTTCTCTTCAATCTAGTATTAGAATGCCTAGCTACAGCAATAAGACAAGATGCAGACATAAAGGGGATCCAAATAGGGAAAGAAGAAATAAAACTCTCCCTCTTTGCAGACGACATGATCTTGTATTTAAAGAATCCCATAGACTCCACTCCCAAATTACTCAAGCTGATTCAAAACTTTGGCAAAGTAGCAGGGTATAAAATTAAACCCCCAAAATCAATGGCTTTTCTGTATGCGAACAATGAGGAAAGTGTGGCTGAAATTAGGAAAGCAACTCCATTTGTAATAGCCCCACAAAAAATAAAATACCTAGGAATTAACTTAACCAAAGAAGTGAAGGACCTCTATGATGAAAACTTTAAAATCTTGAAAAAGGAAATCAACACAGAACTTAAAAAATGGCAAAACCTCCCATGCTCCTGGATTGGAAAGATTAACATCGTGAAAATGGCAATACTTCCCAAGGCTATCTACAAATTCAACACAATACCTATCAAAATTCCAAGCTCATTCTTCAAGGAAATAGAAGAGGCAATCCAAAAATTCACATGGAACAATAAAAGACCCCGAATAGCAAAAACGCTCCTCAACGGAAAGAACACTGCTGGAGGAATATCAATACCAAATTTCAAACTCTATTATAAAGCCATAGTAATCAAAACAGCTTGGTATTGGCATAAGAACAGACCTCAGGACCAATGGAATAGAATTGAAAACCCAGAAATGAACCTACAGACCTATAGCCATCTAATCTTCGATAAGGGAGCTAAAACAATAGAATGGAAGAAAGACAGCCTCTTCAGTAAATGGTGCTGGCAAAATTGGTTAACTACTTGTAGAAAACTAAAGCTAGATCCTTATATATCACCCGGCACCAGAATCAACTCCAAATGGATCAAAGACCTCCAAGTCAAAGCAGACACTCTGAAAACATTACAGGATGGAATAGGAGAAAGCCTAGGTCTCCTTGGCTCAGGCCGAAATTTTCTGAATAGAGACCCGGAAACACAACAAATCAAAGAAAGGTTGGACAAATGGGATTGCATGAAGTTGCAGAGCTTCTGCATGGCACAGGACATAGCTAGAAAGATCAATAGAAAGCCCACGGATTGGGAGAAGATCTTTACTAGCCATACAACGGACAAGGGTCTCATATCTAAAATATACTTGGAACTCAAAAACTTAAATCCCTCAACAACAAATCCTCAAAGAAACAACTGCCCAATAAATAAGTGGGCTAAAGACTTAAAGAGAAACTTCTCTGAAGAAGAAAGAAGGATGGCCAATAGACACATGAAGAAATGCTCAACCTCCCTAGCCATAAAAGAAATGCAAATCAAAACAACATTGAGATACCACCTCACTCTAGTTAGAATGGCAAAAATCAAGAACTCTAACAACAACAGATGCTGGAGGGCATGTGGACAGAAGGGAACCTTACTTCATTGTTGGTGGGAGTGTAAACTTGTTCAACCACTTTGGAAAGCAGTATGGAGGTTTCTCAAAAGACTTCACATAGAACTCCCCTATGACCCAGCAATCCCACTTTTGGTCATTTACCCAAATGTTTACAAACAAGACCACACTAAAGCTACCAGCACAACTATGTTTATTGCAGCATTATTTACCATAGCTAAGATCTGGAACCAACCCAGATGCCCCTCAGTAGATGAATAGATCAAGAAAATGTGGTATATATACACAATGGAATTCTATGCCTCCATCAGAAAGAATGACATTGCCCCATTTGTTAGGAAATGGAAAGACTTGGAAAAAATTATATTAAGCGAAGTAAGCCAGGCCCAAAGAAACGTAGGTCCCATGGTTTCCCTTATTTGCAATATCTAGTATATGTATGAGTCAAGTGGAAAAGGTCAGATAATGTGATGTTAGGAAAATGAACCCTTAGATATGTATTTTAAGGTTTTTTTCTTTCATGTATGTGTTTCTAACGCATTTATAAGATTATTTCTTTGTTGCTTTGTATGTCCCTCCCCTACAGTATAACCCCTGCTTTCACTATATTTGATGTCAGTATAATTTGTGGAGGAGATGGGGAAAAACAAGTCGTTTAAGGATACAGGTGGACCTGTTGCAACAATGAGAAGTACAAGTTGTCATGTCCAAAACGAGCTTTACAACGTTGGTACGGGGGTGGGGAGGGTGGGGGGGGGAAGGATTGGGACTTGGGGGGGGAGGGGGGAGGCTGGGAAGGGATGTGAAGGGTAAACAAAGGAGGAGGCTGCAATGCTTGGTAAGAAATGTATGCATTATCCTGCCCATGTAATTGTAACCCCTCTGTACAGTATGTTCACAAATAAAATAAAATAAATGAATAAAGAAAAATAAAATCTGTGGCATTAACTCTGAGTCCAAAAGAGCGTTTGAATATGAAATGCTCAATTCTGCCCCACCCCATCAGGTTCTTAGTGTAAGTTCTGATTTTTTTTTTTTACTTTATTTTATTTTTTTCTGATTCTAGGGCTTGAAGTCAGAGTCCCCTCTCTCTCTTGACTTTTTTTGTTCATGGCTAGCACTCTTTCACTTGAGTGACACTACTAGTCTGACATTTTTGCTGGTTAATTGGAGATGGATTCTCACAAACTTCCTGCCCTGGTTGACTTCACCATCATCATCATCATCACCATCATCATCATCTTCATCATCATCATCATCATCATTATCATCATCACCATCATCATCATCATCATCATCTCCTTACTTCCAGCTCCAGGTTTCGGAATTCCAGTAGCTCATTCTGATCTCTGGCATCCTGTAGTTCCTGCTGTAGTCGATGGTTTTCTGCTTCCTGTTTTTCTATCTAATAAAGAAAACCCTGAAGTTAGGTGAGCATTACAAAAGCAATTGCCACTTTTCAGAACAAGTATGGATACAGTCCATTTACTCAGTGAATAAGTAATTATCTAGACTATGGAAAAGTTACAAAGGACATGTGTAAAAAGTAAGTCTTTGGCTGTTCTTCCAGTTATTTTTCAGTCAAGTTTTTTGACATCACAGAGAAAAATTCTGGAGATGAAGTCTAGGACCCTGCTGACAGTGAATCTGAAATACTCAAAGGACCTGTTGGGGTTCAGACATAACCTAACAGAACAAAATTTAGGAGTTTGTGTAAGGAAAATGGACACCTTTCATTTCTGGGGTTACTTGTCACAGAAATAGTTTTTATTATAAATTGATAACCTATGATTTTTGAAGTGTTTTCATTGTTATTATAAAAGTGATATACAGGGGCTTAGTTAGTTACATGAGTCAAGTAGACAATCTATAATTGTATAATTTTATGGGAGTACAATATGATGCTATAATTTGTGAATATAATATGGCAAAATTAAATAGGTTAATGTACGCACTACTTCAAATACTTAACATTTTTGTGGTTTCTTAGGAACTTTGAACTGCAAGATAACATTTTTACAGCCCAGGCAGGAGAGTACATGAGATTCTTATCTCCAATAAACCACCAGAAAACCTGGAGTGGAGCTGTGGCTCAAGTGGTAGAGTGGTTGCCTTGAGCTGAAGAGCTGAGGGACAGCTCCCAGGCCCAGAGCTCAAGCCCAACAAAAGCAAAAAAAAAATTACAGTAAAAGGTAGCTTTTGTGTACAATTTTTTTACTATAAACAAAACAACTCCCTGCTTTTCTTTTTCTGTAGAAGAAATCCTACACTTCTTCGAGTGCTGAGTTCTAAGATCTTAGGAGAATCCTCCAAATGCCCTCATTCAGAGGTGACACCTCTTCCTTCTGTTTGCTTGTACCTTTATTTATTTATTTATTTTTTTGAGATGATATCTAACTAGGTGGCCAGGCTAACTTTGAACCCCTGGGCTTTACTGACATTTCTGTCTCAGTTTCTCAAGCAGTTGGGACTACCGAGCATGTACTAGATCAATCAGTTCCATAGAACATTCCTATAGGATCTCTAGTACAATATGGTGACAGGGAGAGGTGCGTCAGCTGTGGACAAATGTGTCTCTCCTCTCTGTAAGCAAGATCCAGGTCTGAGTCATCTTTGGCTTTCAATGAGTCAGATAATCATTACAAACTGTAAGAGGCTTTGGTCTTTCTTGGGTGGCTATTACTACATATAGTAACCACTTAAAATCTTGGATATAGACATTCAAACTCAAGGGCTTTCAAACAATAAAACATGGAATGACCCTTACTTTACCAAACACAGATGAAATGTTTAACTTTATTGTCATTTCTGTACTCCGTTTATTCTTAAAAGCCAAAGCTCAAATTTCCATTTCTGGGATCAAGGAAATAAAGGCTAGGAATGTTTTATGCTAAAGAAATGTAATACCATTTACACAGGACATCTGAGACGTGAATAGGACAATAAAGGTGAGGAGATAGTGAGAAATTCTATGACATTGATTAACATAACCACCTCAAGTATTTTCCAGCATAGGTAGTTGTGAAAGCTCTATCTACTCTCAGAAGTTTTGAGAAGGTCACTGTGACTGTAAAGCAGACTTTCCTCCCTAGAATCTTGGCTATTAGGGAGAGATTACTGGTTCTAGTGGTTAATGAAGTAATAATCAGACCATTACAGGCTTCGAAGCACAGACTGGGAATAAGGCTAGTGAAGTTTCTTTATGAGAACCTCTGATCTTTCTGAGACAACCAGCTCTCAATTATTTCTTTAAAAAAATTGGTGCCAGGATTAAAGCTTGAACTCAAGGCCTCAAGTGCTCTTGCTCAGATTTTTTTTTTTTCATTTGTAAAACCAGTTTAAGAATACTTAATCTTCCTTTTTTGATTTTTTTTATTGTGAAAATACTATACAGAGGGGTTACAATTACATGGGCAAGATAATGAGCACATTTCTTATCATTGCTCAGCTTTTTAATTCATACTTGTCTCTACCCCTTCAGCAATGGTTCCAAGTTCCAGATTTTTTTGTTGGTCACATGGAGATAAGAGTTTCTAGAATTTTTCTGTCTGAGCTGACTTTGAATGTCTATCCTTAAATACCACTAGCCTGTCGAGTAACTAGGATCACAGGTATGAATCACTAGCGCCCAACTTCTAGTTAAACTCAGCTCTGTCTAAAATCATATAGAGGACAAGGCTGAATGCCAGCCTCAGGCTGGGCACCATTGGCCTATGCCTGTAACCCTAGCTACTCAGGAGGCTGAGATCTGAGGATCACATTTCAAAGCCAGCCCTGGAAAGTTCCTAAGACTCTTATCCCCAGTTAACTGCCAGAAAACCAGAAGTGGAGCTGTGGCTCAGAGTGAAAGAGTACTAGCTACCTTTGAGCACCAAAGCTCGGGTACAGTGCTCAGGCCTTGAGTTCAAGCCCCACAACCAATCTTCTCCCCTCCTCATTCCCCCACCAAAGAATGCCAGCTTCACCACAATAGAGGGGAGAAAGGCATGAAGTAAGGAGGTCAGGTCTGGCTGGCGCCATATTGGCCACATGGTGGATGGTAGGATCTGGCATCTTGTCTTCATGCTGGGGGAGGAAAACACCCCTGCCTATCCCCTGCCTCCCAGGTGATGGGTGTGCCCAGATCCCTGGAGGCTGGGGCAGGCACCTGGCTGATAGGTTACTGAATCTGTCAGTCCAGTGCCTGGGACTGGGAATTTCCTGAAGATGTACCTCCTATGCCGATCTGTTTAGGCAGACCAGCCTAGCAGCCAGGACGCTATGCCATGTGTGTCTCCATGATCGTGTCCTGTGGCCTGTCTCCTGGCTCATCTCCAGTCATCATGGAGTCCCAATTCAGCTTTCCATTGGAGCTCAATTGGCTTGTTGGTATTGTTCTTGTTATTTCTTTCCTCTTTAGCATGTTTCCTAGCTGTATTATGTGTATTTGCATGCTGCAGGCCTTTGTAACAACTGGCTACCTGCAGCCTGTTAACTGTATAATAAAGATTCTAGTATTCTATATTTTAAAATGTGGCTTCTCGGAAGATTCACCTTACAACAGGCAAACATCTTTTTCTTCTTCTCATACTGACAGGCTATCATGGGCAACTTGTATTACTTGTCAAGGATTTTAAAAATGTATACTGTTAGAAATAATCTTAAATGGGACACTGGTGGCTCATACCTATAATCCTAGCTACTCAGGAGGCTGACATTTTCATCTCTAATTAACCACTGAAAAGTCAGACAAGGAGCTGTGGCTCAAGTGGTAGAGGCCAGCCTTGAGCAGAAAAAGTTACATAAGAGCACAAGCCCCTGAGTTCAAGTTCCAGTACTAGAACACACAAACAAAAAAGAAAGAAGGAAGAAAGAAAGAGAGAGAGAGAAGTTAAGAAAGAGAGAAGGAAAGAGAGATGGAAAGAAAAGGAAAGAAAGAAAGGAAAAAAATAGGAAGGAAGGAAGAAAGGGACAAGAAGAAAAGAATCCTAAAATAACTTCTATTTAAGTAAAAGGAGGATTGACCTCCAGAATGCTTTCCCTTATGCAAATGAGTTTTCAAATTCTATCTCTGTGAAAGATCATACGAGATCATCTTATCTTTCGTTAGAGTTGTAGGAAAAACCATCTTTGAACTTAAAACCATCAAAGATAAGTTTAACTTCGCCCAAATCAAACATTTGTGCTTAGATCATCAAAAATGATAGCGTCTGTAAGATCTAAATCAGGCTCTTGTATTTTGGTTTGGCAGTTAATTTTCTGGACACCCTTTGGCTGTATCTAAAAATTTCCTTCCTTAAACAAACAAACAAACAGTCAAGCTCAACAAAAAGATTAACGATAAAATACTAATGCTAAGTTGAAGCAAGGTCTTAGCATCGTATTCTGACACTCCCTTGAGCAAAAGAACATTGGTAGTGGGGCGCTCTGGCAGGTGGATATGGGGTGCTCTGGCAGGTGGATGAACACATATATACATACAAATGTATATACGTGCAGTGTATATACAACATACGCATGTATCATTGTACAGTGCATATACAGCATATGTGTACGCGGTTAACCGCTCGGTGGGTAGCAGCAGGGTTCACATCCTTTCAAGTCTGCCATGCACACGTGCCACTGTACTGATGGTGATGGTGGAGACGGGATGCGGTGGAGCGCGCAGCAGAGGACAGAGCAGCGTGGAAAAGCCTCCCCTTCCCTGGCCCCTGTGACACTCCTGAGAGCTCCCCCTGCTGCTCCTGGATCTCTCCTCATTTGTTCCTCTGCCCCACTAGCGTGTGGCGCCCAACATACCTTTTCTAAAAGCTCCTGGTTTCTCTTAATGAAAAGTTGTTTATCTTCTACCCAGTGTGAATCCTGTTTGACAAAGAATATCGTGCAGTCAGCATTTCAGAGTGGGAAGCACCTGTGTCCTCACCGCCCTTGGCCAGAGCTGTCTTCTTTCCACCCAGTTGATTTGCCTGGAGGTGGTAACTAGTAAGTGATACAGGACACCCATCCCTGGGCAGATCCTTCTTTAAAGACGGTAGGGCCAAAGTAGCCAGGAAAAATTGAACCCTCTTGTCATTCTCACCCACTAATCTGAATAATCCAGGACCAGCCTTCTGGGGACTCAGAAGTGACCAC